>NW_026902241.1:2510000-4910000 GCF_033783945.1 Neopsephotus bourkii | reverse complement strand
TTTTGGCCCAAATCAATTTAGGGCAAATTGCCCTAAGTCAGGGGAAGTTTGATAATGATAGCTGTTCTCTGCAACCAGGAAACACAGAGGCAGAAAAAGAAAACAAACCACCTAATATCCATTCAACAGTACCCGAAATAATACTCGCAGGAGGGGGCTGTGAGTGTGGCTCCACATCCTTTCATATTGTGACGTGAATTTGAGCATTTAAGATTAAAAGAAGTCACAGTTCCAAATTTCAGGTATTTTTCCCTTGTCATTGGCGTACTGCTGCAGAAGTCAAACCAAAGCAGTGTGTCCCAATTAGTAGGTACTACTTAGTTTGGTCTTCAGTCATTCTGTAACATATCTTATTTGGGAGATTTACTAGGATTATATCTTTTTAACCATGTAAGATTCATGTACTGTTTTAGAAGTTTGGAATGAGAATTATTAGTCTAGCCTTCCCAGCAGAGTACATTAAACTGCATGAGTTTTGCTCATTTGAGAGGGATCAGTCTTTCTGGACAGACAAACATCTAACCTCTTATGTAAAGCTTCAATGACGCAGACTCCAAGAAATCCCTAGGCAATCTGTTTTAAGAGCATCACTGTATTCCTAACCTTAAAAAATAATACCCTTACCCTTTTTTAATTATATCCAACTTAAATTTCTTTAGAATAGCCTTCATGTTCAACATGTGGTGTCCATTATTAATTTAATATTTATTAAGCTATTTTTCACAAACCTTATTACTACATGTCTCCCCTAGCTTGGCGCAGCTTTCATTAACGAGTTACAAGCATCTGAAATCTTACATAGATTATTTTTATCACATCTTGACTGTGTAATAGAGCTAGTCCTCTTATTTGCTATATTTGTTTTTATGGGTTTCAGGTTATAATTTACCTTAAAATCAGTATTTCTGCTTACTACCAAATACTATATGAATAGTTGCTTCATAAGGGGTAAGGCCAGCGCTGCTTTTAATTGTGGTTTTGGGTTTGTTCTGGGTTTTATTCTCCAGATCCTTTGATTATGGACATAATGCCTCCTTCATTTCTTATTTATGAGGTTGGTCCTCAGAACTAGGCAGCTGTGCAACACTGTGCAGCAGTCATGCCTGTGCATCTGACTGTGTTCCAGAATATAGAGCCTTCTGAACAGCTGATACGATAATATACCACTCATAGGTCTATATGGTTGCAAGTAGTGAAAAAGGAACAATTCATGTCATCTGTACATTCATAATGCTGCAGATCTGTTAAAAGTAAATTTGTGAAAAAAGTTATGTATAGACCATTACAATACACTTCTAGTTAAGTATTTAATTTTTTGTATAAGTCTATTTGTTCTTCTATATTACATAGTCTTCTGATGTTTTTAAACTGCCAAGATACATAATAATGTAAATTTCTAAATATTTTTTTTTCTATTTTCAGCAAGTTTCACTGGCAGACCACAGGTATGAGACATCTTTATGTACTTACACAGTCATTGGAAGCAAAGTAAAGCAAGTGGAAAAGTTCTATTAAAGCAAAGTGGCTGGGTTTTTTTTCCCTGTTTTTTCCCCTAGAAGTCTTTGTGCAAGCTAGACCAATGTAACAGGAAGGATAAATTCTGGAATTTCCCAATGAACAGAAAATTCATGCTAGCTCAGGCATTACCAAGGTACTATGGCATACAGTTCTGGGATGCTGACCAGATGGAATCAGCTTGATTCTATCAAGACCAGTTACTTGCAAGCCAGCATCAGCTTGCAAGTTCAAAGCTGATTCTAGCAGACATCCATGTCCTTGTGCCATGGTGCCCATAGCTCCGGTTTTGGGCACCAATACATGAGGATCAAGAGTCACACAGCATCTCTAGGCATTACATGAAGTTGCAGTCTCCCAGTAGGAAACCACTTTGCAAATCCGAAGCAGAAATCTGGCTACTTTCACAAAAATGTGGAAAACAATCTAGTATTTAGATACTTGTTCTTGAAAATCCTACTGATACGAATTATCTGTTAAATTTCTGTTGAAAGTAAGTAACAGATACAGGAAAAACACTCACTACAGGTTTAGGTTGATACTGAAGCCCACATATGACAAAAAAGGAATAACAATCTTGTGTCATTGCATAGTTCTTAGGAAGTTTCATTGTTAAAGATTATCACAAATTGCAGTCTGAGACTTCAAAAAAAGTAAGTGGTGGGGAAAGAGTCTATTTAGTCTCCCAAATTCCTTCACCTTGTCCATTAGTCCACAATTTTCAAGGTCAAAAAATTAATATCTAAAAATCCCAAAATACTGCTTTTCAAAAACTTTCTTGGATTGCAATATCTTGGATAGTAGGATTGTCCTCCCAAACAGGATTTTCTAAGGAGAATGGGATGAATGACACCCTGCACTCAGTTAACTCAGACTTTGTGTTTCAATCTGGATAAGTTATGAGTGAACTAAACTGTCATTTTTCAGAAAACCTTTCTCTAAGCAGGCATAGAGAGCTCTTTCTGTGCTATCAGTGAATAATTCTAACCTTCCTGAAAAGCTTTTTTTTTTTTTTTTTGATCCAAGATTATTCCCAAATGGTCTTACTGCAAATCTACCCTTCCAGAATTATTAGAAAAGGTACATTTGTCTATTCAGGAACAGAATCCTGAAACAGGAAACTGGAAATAAGCTTCACATTTGAAGGGGCTGAGTCCAAATCCAGACTCTATATACTCTCCATTTTTACCACTTACATTTCAGATAGGATAGTTGCCTAAACTTTTTATTCTACTGGTGCGGGGCATGGGGAGCCTGTAAGTCATATTTACTGCTCTGTAGACTGACATCCTCTGGGCCTCACTCAACAAGAATTTTAAACACTGCAGTACAGTAAAATTAGGTTTCCCTTAACTACATGCCTCAGTGATTTGCTGTGTCCTGGGCCAGTACATCTTAACATTTAAAATATGGGGTGTTTACAAAAAGACATCAGTGTCCTTAACTGAACTGAGTACAGAGTAGTTGCAGCTTTCTGTTTATGTTAATGTAGTACTGACATGATTATTTCTCATCATGACAGGCAATGTGAAGTATTCATTTGGACATTGACCCAGTGCTTCCTGATGTGCAGTAAAGCCCTTTTCTACAAATCATCAATTGCAAGTTCTACTTCATCAGAAGACTGCATGGGACCCCGGAACATGCCGTTTGCTCTGACTGTGTGTTCTACTTGAGATAGTAAAACACTGAATACCCAAAGACAAGGATGTTGTTTTTATAGTATCAGAAGTTTTTTTTCTTCTTCTTCCCTTTCTATGCAACTGTAAATTAATGAGCAGTGGAGTATTTGTCACTGATTTGTATAAATATACAGCCAGGGGAAAAGGGGCAGGGGCTTTATATATGTTCTTTTTGATAATCGTAAAGAGAACTGCATAAGGAGTTTGGAGAAAAATGTTACATTTATACATTCCTTTCAGATCTTTGCTTTTACATTGTAAAAATACCCTTAGTTGTATTCTCACACATTTATTACTCTGTACTGATTATTTATATGCTAACCATCTGACCACACAGATTTCAGAATACCCTTCAGTTGTTTTCAGGAAGAAGTTCCCATAATCTGCATTATTGTTACTAGTTAACAAAAATTGCTGTTGGGTACAAGCTGCAGTATTTTAACTCCGTTAAACAAGGTAGACTCTCATTTCAAGTCATCATCCTCATGCACCACCAAAATGGTATTTTTAACTTTTAGTTTTTTCCAGCCAATACACTCCATTTGGAGGATTATTTTTTTAAGCCTTACTTTTCTTTGAATCAGGAGATAGCTAAAAAGAGGACTTAGATGATAGCTTAAGTTGCTCGTACTAAGGTCTAAGTTAGCGTAATCTTTCCCAACTTTGTTCAGAGACAAAGCTTTGCTGTTCCCTTCTGTGCCAAACTTGCTTCAAGTTTTGGAATGTACAGTCTGTGAAGTAAAGCTCATTTCTGTAAGATCCCCTTCTTGTGTCAGCCTCTTGGAGATGAAGAGACAATTAGAAAGCCCTTTCCAATACTATTAGTGATGGTGCATTTTCTTAGCAACTGCAATGCTCTTAAATATTACTGTTTGGCATTGTACTCTTGCAACTAACTTTATCTTTGAAATAATTTATTTATGTGCTTTTAGTAGGGATAATTACGAGAAAATTATGTCACTGATCAGCTGATCTCTAGTTTTAAAATTATTATTAAGAGATTTTAATGCCTTCACAGAGTTTACGATGCTGCATGGACACTTGCTTTAATTTCAGAACACACCTTTAATTGGTAAAATTGCATGCAATGTATTTCATGTATAGTGGAGAGAAACAAAACAGTGTTCTTAATTATTACATAAGAAAACAAAATAAATCTCAAGATGGTATTGGAAGAGTTGTAAATTCTCTACTGCTACTGAAAAATGCTACAGAATATTAAGACAGCACATCAGGAATTTGTAGTGCTTTTGTGAAGTGGTGCCAGCTAGACTGTCATGCACCCTCAGTATTTGCTCTTGGAGTGCTGCTGCTCAGGGACTAATTTGGGCACAGCATTGAGTCCAGTGCCAGTTCTTTCTGAACCCTTTGGCAAATTGTTTAACCACTCTGCCTCTGTTTTCCCATCTGTAAAATGGGGATGATAGTACTTACCTCTCAAAGGTGTTGTAGGGCTTGCTTAGTGTCTGAAAAGCTCTATATAAATGCTAAGTATTACTTCTGAGTGAGCGCAGCAAAACTGTCAAGGTGGGAATAGAAGATGCTGGCTCCTACAAATGCTTCACCTATTTAAAACAAAACAAAACAAACAAACAAACAAAAAAACAAAGTAGCATAGTTATTTGAGAAAAAAAACCCCACACATTTTACAGAAGAGGAAAACCATGACCACCTTTCTACCTCAGACCTATCTTCATGAGTAGTATTGGAAATAGCTTTATATTCTGCTCTCTGCAAAGTACTTTGCTGTTCTCAAGCTACATCATTCTCTAGGCAAAGAATCCCTGAAAATACCCCCCTACATAAGTAAAAAAGGTCTCAATAGTGAATTTGGTCACTTTTATTTTTGTTCGGAATATGAGATTATGTATAAAGTTGTTTTTCTGCCTGTGTTTGTATGCATCCTTTGTCCTCTGCTGCCAAGTAAATGCTGCTTCAAACACTACATTGTAACATTCTTCCTCTGAGACAATAATAAATAAAAGGAATATATTGCAGTAACATGAGAAACAGCATGGAGTTCATTCAATGTCTGTGGTCTTCAAGGATGGCACTTCTCATTGCTAAATGCTGAAAACTTCCTTCTCAAGAAAGTAATTTTTAACAGTATTGTAATAGGGGGTTGGAACTAGGTGATCTTAAGGTCCTTTCTAACCCTAACCATTCTTTGATTCTATGTTTACTATGTGCTAGCTTTTTTGGAGCATGGTTTGCGTTTGTATAAATGAGATTAAGCAGTGTTTTCTCCCCACAAATCTGTGCATACTTTATCCAGTTTTCCCTCTTTAATCATTTCACCTGGAATGCTTCTCTGTTGCATGGCAGATATAAAATTTGATCACTGAGAAGCAGACTGCTTGTATTTTTAAAGCATTATACATACATAGTAGGTAACAGCAATAATGCATGAAGCCCTGACAAATGTTAGAACTGTAAATTAGTCTTCAAGTTTTGATGACATTCAGTCAGTCAGTATGCTCAGCTGAAGCACAACATTAGGTATTCAGTCAGGAAATCTGAACTTAACAGCCCTACCATGTGCTGATTTTAGATATTTGCATTAAACTAAACTAATGCAAATTGGTTTAATGAGAGTGTGTTAGAACTACTGTCTCCACGACCCTAAAATTCTGGTTCCTCATCGTATTAGTTTATTCATTAAAATATTACTATTTTCAAACTAACAAATTGCAAAACATAAGTGTCAAAGTAATGACATTTTCCCTCAATTTATGAAAAGATGCTCAATAAGTTCAAGGGAAAAACTGGATTTTTTACATGGCATTTAAGTGATTCGGCAGTTACCAAGGGATTTTATTATAGAAGCAGCTGTCTATTGAGTCAATTTTGTATTTAGAATGACAAATGTGTCGAAGAGGAGACAGCTAGATTAAAGAATTTATTAAAAAATAAAATCTGTTATTTAAAAAAAGTAAGCATTTTAATTATATGTTGTTTGAGTTGAAGGCAGCAGAAGAAAGGTATGGATCTTTGTGAACGCTTTACTGAAGTACTCAAATCTGCAGTATATACCGTTTGTGTCCTGATCTCAGAGGTCACAGGTGCCAGAGCTCTGTAATGCTGTCACCTGTGAGGAAGGAGCTCAGCTTAAAATCACACTTTAGTACTGTGCCATGAAGGTCCTGGCTTCCATTAAGGAGAATAGAGATGCACTGGATTCCCACCAGCTTGCCCTGGGGCTTTTCTCAAGGGGGGCTGGGAAGGGCAGCAGGAGGGTATTGCAGTCTCTGGTCCTGAACAAGCAATGGAATGGTATGCACTCCCCCACTTCTCTGCATGGCCTTTTGCTTTGAGCACTGACTAGCCTCATGCTGTTATCAGGCAAAATAAAGCCAACGTGATACTTTTCAGGAGAAGAATTAGGTTCTTGCTCCAAGCAGCTTTTAGTCCTAAATGCGCACCTATCCATCTAACTGGGAGAGACACCCTCCCATGCAGCCCAGAATGGATGGGGAGGTTGATAGCATATTTATTTACATTTTTATTACAAAACACCCTTGAGCTGAAACATTACTATCAGATCAGTTCATTTTCTCAGAGAAGATGCAAGATTGATGCATATAATTAAAATCAGAGTGCAGAAGTTTCTCTATTGTCAGGGCTTCATCTTTAGAGGAATTTCCACTATGAAACAGTTCTTCTTGGGTGGTCATTCTTTTTGGACAAAGACAAGGCTCTGCAGCTGTTCAAATGTCAATAAATTAGACATCTAGATAGTTAAATTATGAGACAACTGGCCCCACTTGGTCAAGAGACACTGGACCCAGACAAGAACTGTCAGCATGCACAGGGACATTCCTATCAATCACCTGAGTGTCCTGGATCAGGAGTTCTCTATTCTGTTATTTCTACAGTTGAAAAATGAGAATGGGAAAAAAAAGCTGAATTCAGCCCAATTAATATTGTATTACCATAATGGCCAAGTTATGACCAAAATACTCTTTTAAACATTAACAATACAAATGGCCTTTTGGAGAGAGTTTGCTTATTACATCTATTTTTTGTTCTCTGCTTTAGTACAGAGTTGCCCTATGAAAACCCTTCCTGAAGGTAAACATTTGCAGCACTGCAAAACTGAGTAATAGATCGTGCCCTAGTCACACAAAAATGAAGATGTTGTGCCATATGGCTGAGAATTCTGTTCCCACAACAGCAGCAACAAAATCAGTCTTTACAAATCCAGCCGAGGTGTAAATTAATAACAGTGGGGTATGAAAAATAAAATAAATTTAGTAGGAAAGAAAAAAAGTGTCATTTGAGCAGAAAGAGAACTGGTCCTTCTTACAAGCAAGAAAGCTCCCAGTAATTGTCAGCTACAAGCAATGTTCCTGTGGCCATCAAAGGTGAAATCTTCCTTGGCTCACGTGTCTTTGGGATCCTGTCCTTCGTCTTTTGTGCCACTTAAATTTTCCATGCTGTGCCAGCAAAAATTACACTCTTTGCAACTTATATCTATGCATTAGAAATAACAGCTGCATGCAAGCACAGCAGCTGCCTTCAAATGAGGAAGGTGGTGTTCTCATCAACTGCTTTTTCAAGTACCTCTGCCTGAGACACCCAGAGAGGAGCTGCCAAAAGCGACACCAAAACATAAACACTATCTATCGTATCTCATTGTCATCTGAAACACAGTATTTACAGCTGGACTATCCCTGCTCCTGTTAGTCACACTTTTTATACATTCAAATAGGCACTGAAAGTGTTTAGGTTTCTGGCCTCTAATAACTAGTATTTACCTTGGAGAAACATAAAAGAAGAGCCTAGGATAACTAGCTCAGAGATACATGTCCATGGCTTACAAGTCTTAGTCTAGTGTAACTAGCTCAAAGATAGATGTCCACGGCTTACAAATCTTATTTCTGGGGATAGAACCCATCTTGGTATTAAACAAAGCAATGGAGAATGTACAAAAGTTTACACTTTGGTATCATTTAGAAAGAGTGACCTGATTTAAAAAACAAAAAAAAAAACAACACCAAAAAACCCCTCACTGAATGATCCCCAACAAACCCAAAACCAAAAAAAAACAGAAAAACCAGCAGCATTGCAGCAACACTTCATCTGCACATGATGGAATTCTTTTTGCCTCCACAGTAACTGGCACCTCTTTGTATATGATTTAAAGTCATTGGAAAATGAGCAAGTAAAGGGCAGGGTCTCTTACCAACAATTTGTGTATCTTACAAGCTAAATTTAATGGAATTTGGGAACAGGCCATAAAAATGGAAAGACTGATCATTCACCAAAATTTTATATGGAAATAGGCAACCATTTGACCAAATATGGTAAGCTTTCTGAATCCCAGCCCACGTGAAGTGGAAGTCCAATGGACAGCTCATATGACTACAGTCCAAAATATTTGGTGTGTAACCCCATCCCTACAAAACCAGGAATCCTTTCATATCGCACACCAGGCTTTGGCTTTCCTAACACTATCCCTGCAGAACTGGGCACTATCCTTATATTCCTTCCAGTCCCTGAACAGGCCAAATTCTGTTCTAAAGCCCCTGCTTTTTGCCTTGCTCCTTTCCTCTTCAGATCCTAAACTCTATCATCTTATGGTCACTGCAGCTGTGGCAGCCCCCAGCCTTCACATCCCTTACTCATTCCTTTTTTATGAGTAGGAGATCCAGGAGGGTCTCTCCCCTCACCAGCTCCTTAGTCATCTATGTCAGGAAATCATTATCAGTGCACATAAAGAAACTTGCCCTCAACAGCTAGCATAACTCTGAGCCAATGCACTATCTTGCATGACACCCTGAAAAGAAATCTTTTGCCAAGAGAAGTACGACACATGAACAGAGAAGCTCCTTTTAAACACAGATGCTTTGATGGATTGTGTTCAATACCTCTGAAAGTATTTTGGTGAGCAGTTGGGAGAAGTCTAATGAATGACTGCAACACAGACAGGTGCACAGGAAGAAAAACTGTCCAGCTGTATTTGTGTCTCTCCAGTCCCAGCAGCCCCTCTGGAATGGAAAGCATAGCTCTGACCTACTTGCCTTCAGCAGGCTGTAATTACAGTGCCTATCAATTTTCTATAAAATACAGATGTGAAAAAATGGAAAACCTGAGTGGTTGAAGCATGAGCAGAATAAGAATGTTATTTCATCCCCATAATCCCAGTTTCTGTAGATGATGCTCGCAGGCTGAAAAGTAAAAGGTAGTTGAAATTGCACTAAAGAAAATAAAGTAAAAGTTAAAGCAACATTTAACTTTATTATGAGATGAGCCAGCCTGTACATAAGATATACCATGGCATATCCATCTGCCTTTTGTTCTCCCCAAAAAGTCTGCTCATTTGCTGATGAAGGAAAATTAACAATAGCCTTAGTGAAACAGAATTCTTCTTGGTTTTGAACTCTCATTTGGTTTCTTACAGTGCAGCTTGTGCTACCCAGTTGGTGGCAAGGGTCTGAGCCAGGTGTCCAAACTGGACACAGCACCCCAGCCCCAGTCTCCCCAGATAAAAGGGACTAGTCACTCCCTTCAATCAGCGGCATACAGTTCTACTAGGCCATCCCCCCTTTGCTGCCAGAGCACACTGCCTCAGGACAACATGTAAGGCTCCACAGAAAAGGCAGTAGGCAATACATGAGGGAACTGACTTCAAGGTTAACCCACTTAGTATAGGCGTTGGTGGTGTTTGGCAAAGAAATTCTTCTGATAACAATTTACATTCTTGTTATTGCAAACACTTTGGTTCTCTTTTCCTACAAATCACAGTACTTTTAACATTATTTAGAAAAGGTGACTAGGAGATAATACATCCTAAAATGCCACTCTCATCTCTCTGTTCTAGATTTGCTTTTGCAGGCACAAATGGGTGATTTTGGTTGGCTTCTTCCATTCACATGGAAGTGATCACCAGCATTTGAACATGAAAAAAACACCCCAAACCACACCTAGCTTTTTAATTAAAAAACCTGTGAACTTACCAATGTTGTTGTTCACTTTATCATTTATTGTATCTCCCACACCCTAGAAATCATTATAAAGTGGACAAAACTGGTACACTTTCCATTTCTTTGTCCAAATCAATACTCCTGTTGCAGATTAAGTTTTACTGAATCTTTCTGTATATTGTGTTTGATTATGAAACAGTTATCTATAGGAACATCTTGATTTAAGAAGTTAGCCTTTTTCTTAGCACTGGTTGCTGTGCTACTTGAAGTCCCTGTTCTCTGAGACGTATTAGCCTTAGTTGTTACTGTTTAGAGCATTAGCAAAGCACCTAAGGTCTATTGTATACAGGATGAGTTATTTGACAACCTGGCAAGGCAGAAATCTAGCTGGACAACTTGGCAACAAAACTTACTTGTAAAGTGACGTAAAGTAAATTATCTTCGTTATAATACTAAAAAACACACCGACAGATTGAGAAAACCCTTGCCCAGATGCCCCATGCAAGTGTAGTAACAGAACAGAATGACACTGAAGGTATTATAATTGTATGTAAATCACTAACCAGTCATTGTAACTGGGAGTGTCCTATCTTGTAATTTTTGCGTATAAATGTAACTATGAAATCAGAATTGGGTATGCTTGGCTTATGGGAATTCCACCTAGCATCCAGCTCTGCAATAAAGAAGTGCCTGCTTCTGAGTGATACATTGGTGTTAAGGAGCTTTATTCTCCTGACTTTCAGTGACACTCCCATCAAAAGCTTCTTGGAAAGTTTGACTTAGAATATCAACCAAGTAGTACATTGTCATTATTCACAACTAAGTTACATTTCTTTAAGGCTGATTACATACACTCTCAAATCAGATCTCTTCATGACATTGTTGGGTTTAGGGCTCTTTGTGGATCAATAGAAACCAAACCAGGAAGGCATAATCCCACCTTTCAAAGATGTTTGAAAAATACATTATCATGCATACTGCACCTTTAGCCTACCAACTTTGTCTGCAGTCGCTGCATATACTTGCTATGTTTTAACCCAGTTGCAAAGTAAAGACAAGTGATAAATTAAGATTATAGCACATCTGTTTCTGCAGAGATTGGATAAAATATGGCAGTTTATTTAATGCAGTAAACAGCTTAAATGGCAAGAACAATTTTTTCCTTAATATATTTTACTTGAACAGCCGATATACACAGATGTGTAAGAAAATAAGGGTGTTTTTTTTTCTTAGTTTCTAACAGTAGTAGTTATGCCCCTCTCAAACAATATGTATCTAGAAAAGAATTAGATTAAATTATGTGATTAAAACCAAGATTTTCCACATCCATCTACTCTTCCCTGCTAGACTGGAAGAAGTGACAAGGCAACATCAGAAATACTAAGAAGCAGCATATCTAGAAGTTCAGTCCTGTGGACTACTTTTCCAGTAAGTAGTGGCTCAAGAAATAATACAGATAATGATATGGCATTATTTCAGTTTTTATATGTATATATATATATACACACATACATACACACTGGAGACAATTATGTATAACAGGACTGGGTTATGCCAATGATATCTTAGCAAATGTTTATCTACAATAAAATTTAAAATAAATACATAACTAAATAAAAGGTCAAAACTGGCTCCTATGCTGCCTTGGCACCCCCATGGAGCTCACTCGCCATCATGGCCAGTCTCTCCTCGCTCGAGAGGCACCACCAGCCCCTTGGGGCTCCCACCCTGTCACAGACTTTGTCCTCCCCACCAAGGGGCAAGGCAGGGAAAGGGGATTTCCCATTTTGGGCTCCCCAAGCCTCAGTCCAGGCTCACTTAATGTTCTTGTTCACCAACACTTAAAAGGGAAAGCTGTGTTTATCTGTGGGTATTAGCAGCATAATGTAGGTAATTAAGTAATAATCACCTTAGAAATGTGCCCTTATCTTCCAGCAGGAGAAAGAACAGAGACTGAGGTTTGGGGGAATTATCATCTCCTTTAGCTCCAGGGAACCAAGCACTAAATAAACATTCATATCAATGTCAGCAAATAATTTGGCCAATTACCTGTTCTCACATCCCTGCTAAAGTTTCTTGATTGAAGACTGCAAACATTTATGTTTAGCCTTCAGCTAAGTATTTAGAGTGCCATATAGGAACTGACTGTGCATTAAAAATTTATCTGTGAGTTACTGCTTAGTGTCAATACAATCTGTATTCATGTCTGAGCAGGGACATGCAAGAAACACTATTTTTCTGTCATCACAAACCACTTTCTACACATATAAGCACAGGATCTGTCAGGGATTGAATTGCCTTTTTGGCTCCCAAAATCTCTTTATTTGACAAGGTTAGGCAGGCTAATTTAAAGTACATTAGTATAGTAAACCTGATAAAACTACTCTGTTTGGAATTAGAGCAAGGAGTTTCAACATGCAGTAAAGAAGTTGCTTTTGTTAAAAGTTTCTTTACTGCTGTCTTCCTCCTCTCCCCAAAAGCCCTAGGAGTGTTTTGGGAATAGGCAGTCATTACTTTCCACCTCCTCAATCAAAAAATGTACCAACTGCTCCATCAGTCCTAGCACACACCCGTGTCGTGGTTTAACTCCAGCCAGCCAGCTTGTTCACCCACTTCCCCCCCCCCCCGCCCTTCTTGCCCTTCCCCTACTCCCGGAGGGATGGAGAGGAGAATCAAAAAGAATGCAACTCCCACAGGTTGAGATAAGAACAGTTTAGTAACTAAGGTATAACACAAATCACTACTGCTACCACCAATAATAGTAATGATAAAGGAAATAACAAGGGAAGAGAATACAACACCTCACCACCAGGCAACCGATAACTCGCCCCCCCCAGCCCGACCAAGCACCAACTGATACCTCCTCCAACCCTGCAGTCCACTAGCCCTCCCGGGTGACTCCCCCATTTACATCCTGAGCATGAGGTGCTGTGGTATGGAATGCCTCTTTGGTCAATTTGGGTCAGGTGTCCTGTCTCTGCTTCCTCCCAGCTTCCCTCCTCCCTGGCAGAGCATGAGGCTCACCAAGTCCTCGGCCAAACCAAAACATCATTTTTATCAGCTCTGTTCCCAGCCCGAAAGTCAAAACACAGCACTGCACCAGCTACCAAGAGAAAAATGAGTGCTACTGCTGAACCCAGAACAACCTGTAATGACTCCATCCTTCCCCCTGGTATTCCACCCATACTGTATTATACTTATCTTTGAGAAAAGTCAAGGAATGGATTGGCAAACCCACTCGGTGTCTATGAAATCTTCAGCAGGCTTAAGCATATTTACAACTAATGTAACTACAAAGGTCTCAGTGAAAGCCAAATTTCAAGCAAACTAGGTTGCCAGTAGGTAATTAAGGACATTCTAGGCCAGATTTTTTGCCTTTGTTGTTGGCAGCACACAAGAAAATAACATGGTCTCTAAATGGAATCTGATTAAAATAAAAACAAAAGTAAATCAAGCACTTTTATATGCATCATAGGGTCAGCCTTTTCAGAGATGCTGTTTTTACAAAGACTAAAAAGCACAGCTATGCTCTGGCTGTGGGTTCTAGCTATTCACTTGCAGGAGTTAAGAACTTACGTGTGGTTGCCTAGGACTTAATCTGACAACACTGACATGTTCATAGTAGGAGAAAAACAAAGCAAAATGAATTAAAAAAAATATAGCCTAAACACCGTAATATTAATCCTGTTTCTTGTGAGCTTTACTGCCCTGCACCCCCCATCCCCAGCTTTTCAGCTTTTTACCTCATCCTGGTTTAGTGGAAACACGGTATATGATGTCTGTTCTTACCTGTTCATGATTCCGTTCTGTTCATTGGTAGTGCATTCATACTTGTAACTCTTGGTCTTCTCCTCAAAATTAGTGGTACTTAAAAGCTTTTTTTCTTACAGAATTAATCTCAGAGGCTTTATATTTCAAGTTTTTCCTCTTATGATGCAAATATTGAAGGATGGATGCATGACAGCAATTATGAACTCGATCTATCTGCGAGATATTTTTAGTCTTATCACAATGACATACTGTGGTCCAGAGTTAGCAATCTATGTCAAAGCATTTCATGGGTAAACACTTAATCACTGTGCAAGCAATGAGTTGAGGCTTAACCAGGTAATTTAATGAAACTAATGACAGAAGTTTAAGACAGACTTGATTTAATGTAATTAGTTTTCTATTAGTTACACATCCCATTTTAACGAACTCCCTTATCCCATTAAATATGTATGTAGATAAAAATACAGCTACATTTAGATGACCAATCTTCATTGGAAGCATCAACTTCCAGGATGCTCCCCTAGCAGAAACACCTGCTGGGAAGAAAGAAATCGGTTTGTTTCATTTAGCAAAACAAGACCTAAGGGAGTCCATGCATCTGGTGTGTAGACTGCAAAGTCAGGAAAGAAATTAATCCCATTTCACCAAAGAGACTACTACTATGCAAAACCCAGTCACTTTTTGTCTGCATTATTTTAATGCTTACACGTTAGAAGATCTCTTCACCAATCTGTTTTATTTCAAATTAATTACTCTCTATTTTCCGTCTCATGCATAGTCTACATCAGATGCTTGGGTTGCCATCCATTATGCTAGCTTTTATAATTGTGAACTACCAAGGAACAAAAGATAATTATGGGACTGGAGCATCTCTTCTATGAGGAAAGGCTGAGATCCAAGATCTTTCAGCCTGCAGAAGAGGAGCTCAGTGTATATAAATACCTAAAGGGAGGGTGCCAGCTATTTTCAGTGGTGCTCAGTGACAGCACAAGAGGCAACTGGCACAGACTGAAACACAGGAGGTTCCTTCTGAACATCAGGAAACATTTTTATTTACTGTGAGGGTGGCCAAGCGCTCTAACAGGCTGTCCAGAGAGGTTGTGGACTCTCCATCCCTAAAGATACTTAAAAGGCATCTGGGCACCATCAAAAGCAGCTGGTTCTGGGTGTCCCTGCTTGAGCAGTGGGGGTTGGACAAGTTGTTCTCCAGAGGTGCAACCTCCAACCACTCTGTCTATGGAAGTATCTTACAATTAAAAAGCTTCCTATTTAGACTATCAGAAGTCTTTATGCTACAAATAAGCCACAGTTAAAAATATAATGAAGCACAAAAATCACACCGCTCAATGAAATGCTTCCTAGAAACAACCAAAAGCAACTCATTCTCCAGTTATTTGAATTATTGCACCAGCTTTCTAACGCCTATCCTTCATTTTACCCATAATGCAGGAAACACAGCATGTTTTCAGCCCTTGTCTTCCTTGTTCTTTACTTACAGAAGTTCTCTGCCTTCCTCTTCACCAGAGGAGAGTATTCTAAACATCAATACATGGTGGAAGGGATGGTATAACCTAGGCATGCTGGTTGCCCAAGTTATGAAATTGCTGGTATAGCTTTCATACATCCAGTCATTTTTGGTATGGAGTGCTTTAGTCAGATTTATTTTTACCTTCTTGCTTGACAGTTGCACCTCTAACCAACCAGAGGCATGCTGTGTCGTGCACCTGTAATTTCACCATTAACGACAGTGAGACAGAATCTTCCAGCCACCTCTCCTTCAACTGTTGTAGGTGCACTAAAGGCACAGCTGTAAGTGAGCCCAGTCACTCCTCTGGAAATTATTCAGGAGTATGGAAGAGAGACAGTAACATAAAAAAGCTAAAATCCTCTCAGATTTTGATAAAAAAAAAAGACATCTTTACAAGCAGGATAATAAAATTACAAAACCAAAATAAACACTCCTACTACAAACTATACATTACCAGTTTTGGGTCACAGTATTAAATTGATTGACATAAGATGTGCTAATATAGAGTAAAAGAAAGATTATTTTTCCATCTAACACCTGCCTGAGGTGGTTGAGCTTCCAGAAAGCTAAATTATTATCAGGTGGACATCCCCATGAGGGAGGAGATAAGGAAAAGCTAGGGGTTAGACAACTAATACAGCCTTCAGCTGCTCTCAGGTCGGAAGCATCATCAGACAAAGGCCTGGGAAAGCCAACTGCATTGTACCATGCCCAGCTGCACAAAATTTACCAATTTGAGCGTATCTTTTTCACCTGGACCGAACAGCACCATACAACTGTTAGACTGAAAAATGTCCTTTGCTCCAACTTATGATCAAGACACAACATTAAATACCTCCATGGCAACAGTAAGGGGAAAATAACAGCAAGATTGACACAGAGCTATTTTCCAAAGGTAAATTATTCCATTTTAAGTCACAAGCACTCCTACAGTTCCTCCTACTCTCCTCTGTAGTTGCCCAACAGCAAGACAAGCCTTGGAAGCTCACTCTGTAAAAAAATTGCTGAGAAAAGGTTCCTCAGATTGCACTTCTGCTTTGCTGCTGGGAAACTCAATATCAGCATAGCCTCATACATTGCCAGATCTGCCAGTTGTGAGCTGCAGCTCTTGTTTAAATAAGAGAAAGATACTAAAGGTGTGAAGGAGTCAACATAACTCCCCATTCACATCAGCACAACCAGAACTTTCACTGAAGCATCTACTGCAAATACTCACACTTAAAACAGAAAAGAGCCAAACCCTAGAACTGTTTGGCTGTCAGGGGAGGTTTAAAGAGGGATTAAACCCAATTTACAGCGTAAATTAGATTCAGAGGCAGTCTTTTGTCTTTGACACTATCAAAAGTTCACAGCTATGAGTACTCCCAGGTGACTTCAGTTTCAATAACATCAGACTCAGAGAAAGGAACTTGTTCTTACCAACTCCTTACTTCAAACCAGCGGGTTGGATTTTATTTCCTTTTTTTTTTTTTTGAGAAAAATACAATATTCCTAAAGCACATGATTTGTTATTAAATCCCAATCCATACCTATAAATCCAGCATGATTTTACCTTAGTACAGTCTATTTTATCTCTGTTACTGGTAAAGCCTGAAAGGAATCAGCTTTTGCCCTGCAGCAGTAGATATTCTCTGGAAGCCCCAGCTGTGTATTACCTACTTTTGTAACTTCATCCTATAAAAAACTAGGCAAGTACCGAATGCAGAGCCCTCTTTCATATTAGTAAACCTTACAAATCATTAGTGCTGGCATCCGAAGCTACAAAGTACCAAACCCACAGTGACAAACAAGAATTTACTGCAGCTACAACCAATTCTTTTCAGTTTAAACTCTACTGTGCCAGATAAGGGACATATCAGCAGATACCACTTCCTCACCTTTTCTCTCCTGAAGATAAAGAGGAGAATTGTTGTCACACAGAAACAACCAATCTTCCAGTCTTTGTGCACTCTTTCCAAACTGGCCCATTTCCCCTCTGCCTTCCCCAGTCCCTGAGGCCCGAAGACCATCACCCTTACCACTCCACAGGAAAGCACTAGCCCATCTTATCGTCAGCCCCATTCCTGCAGAGAGACTTGCGCACAAACCTCAGAGCCATGAGGAAAGGGCTAAATGAAGTAGGGAGGGGCTAATTGCCTCATCAGACACTGTTGGGAGCTGGCTGAGCCCTGGATGCTGACAGTGCCGTGAGGTGAGGGCAGCTCTTCACAGGGCTTGTATGAACTAGGACAGCCTGCAGGACTGATTGTGTCACTACCTAACTTTAGTTTCTTGTGTGTTTCTGCTACAACATCCCTGTTTTCTGGGAGAAGTGGGAAGCTGGTGGCCAAACTGCACAGTAAAGCCGGATCCCTGCAGTGACTAAAGCAGATTGGAGATGTATGATGCAGCCCTGTTTTGATGTCTGGGAAAACTTACCTCAGTTCAAAACTCACATTAGAGCATGCCTCAGAGAAAGCAAGCCGCCTGCTTTTCTCAGCAAACATCAGATGATTTTTCCACCATGCTGGCATGCAGTCTCCCTGGGCTGTGTCGAGGGTTCCCAGTCAATGATGCCAGGTGGTCAGGGCTGACCATTAATTTTGAACAGTTTGGTGCTGTGTTTGATTATCTTGAATTTTAACTGTGATCTTTATTTCCCCAGGGGTTGCTTAAATGTCTTTCTGATGATGAGGGTAAAAGACAGCACTGAAGAGATTGTCCCTCATGGATTATAAATTTAATTTAGGAAGTCTAAATTCCACTGATCTAAATTGATTGAGCGCAGTCTAATCAAGTCAAAATTATTACCTTGGAGGAATGAATGATACATGTGTAACGTAAAAATACCATTTCACTTTTCAGTTGAAATCTATAAAGGCAAATCCTATATTTATGTTTGCAAAAAGATTAATAAAAATTAGTGATAATCTGAAACAGGTTCCACGAAAATGTCACACCTATCACCATATAAATTATACGTGACATGCCTTGCAGGAAAATGTTTGCATTATGGTATTTTTGCATCCACTTTTAGGAACTGTTTCATGTTTTTTTCACTGTCTTCCAGTGACAGCATCAGGCCAGCAAGGCCTCAAATGTGTAAAAAATGCTTCAAAAGTGTCATAAGCATGGAAAAACTGATCTAATGAGTCGTTGTATGAGTCCTGAGATGAGTTTGTTTGCTGCGATCTGGTTTAGGTTGTACAGAAGCTCAGGAGCCCAGGAGTATGTACAATGAATCAAAAAGGTCCACCAGCCTCCATTGATTTGAATGTTCATCAGACAGCTGAAGCTACAGCATGCTGTTCAGGTCGATCCAGAGCTGGAAGTATGTACTAGAGCTTAGAAAAAGCAACCTTTCTTTCTCCAAGGCAATAGATAAATATTGGCACTGGATATACCTTGCTATCTATAACAAGGTTTTTCATGCTAGACTAGCTGCTTTGTAGTATTAATGGATGGGAACATGCTTTGTATAATATTTGCTTCTGCAGAAGCAATAGAGCAGATCTGAGAAAGGAGTACCAGTCTGTGCTCCACTCTGTAAGTAAAGGCTTCTAATTTTCTATTAGTTCTTTTCTCCTTAAAATAAACCAACAATTCAAACTATATGGCTGGAGTTATTGTTCTGCATTAATGATATGCTTTTGGAGGATAGGTATGGGTAAGGTTAGGTCAGCCCCCTTGTTTTTAAAACCTGTTATTTAAGGATTTCTAGCATAGGTGTAATAGATACTTGTGCTATATATGGAACTGTTGGAACAAGTCCAGAGGAGGGCCATGAGGATGATCAGGGGACTGGAGCACCTCCTGTATGAAGACAGGCTGAGAAAGTTGGGGCTGTTCAGCCTGGAGAAGAGAAGGCTGCGTGGAGACCTCATAGCAGCCTTCCAGTATCTGAAGGGGGCCTATAGGGATGCTGGGGAGGGACTCTTCATTAGGGACTGTAGTGACAGGACAAGGGGTAACAGGTTAAAACTTAAACAGGGGAAGTTTAGATTGGGTATAAGGAGGAAATTCTTTCCTGTTAAGGTGGTGAGGCACTGGAATAGGTTGCCCAGTGAGTTTGTGAATGTTCCAGCCCTGGCAGTGTTCAAGGCCAGGTTGGACGAAGCCTTGAGTGGCATGCTTTAGTGTGAGGGGATTGGAACTAGTTGATCTTGAGGTCCTTTCCAACCCTAACTAGTCTATGATTCTATGTTACTGTACTAGATACTGTGCTGAAATTTGGGTAGAACTGAGTTGGGAGATAATTTCTGAAGAGTTAAAAGAGAACAAATAAAAAGAATGACTTTGCTTTCAAGTTGTATTTGGTAATATTCATTACTTTCTTCTCTCTTGGTTATTCAGTGTGTAGGAGCAATGTGTTCTTAGCTGTGTTTCATCTTAAACTCTTGAATCTGGGAAACTGTTGATACCTAAAATGTTCTGGTTTATAAATTCTACATTTAGCAACTGGGTGGGACAAAGAATGTAAAAAATTTAAGTTTTGTAGCTAAAGCGAGAAATTCATGAGTGGTGAGTGTGGGAAGGTAATCTGCACAAAAGCAAAGAGCAAGGACACCACTTGTATGCTTGAAAGGAACTTATTTCTTCCTTGCTCAGAACAAGGCTGTGTTTGGAGCTTCAGCATTCAGCACATCTGTGGAGGCACGCAGCCACAGTTCATACCACAAGGTCCATGTCCCCCACTCTGTACCCAGCTGACCATAACAGAGTCAGTCTAAGGAAAGCAGAGAGCCAGAGTTGAGACACAGGAACCTGGCACGGGAAATAAGCCTGGGCACATGCACTGACATCTTAGGAGTCAAAAACAAATCCCAAAGAACCAAAGTGCGATAGAGGCTGCAGAAGGGAGGACCTCAGAGACCTGCTGCCGTCAGATCTGCAGTGCAAATGTTACCAGAAACACCAGTACCCTACCATTAGGAGAGCAGCAGTCCATTAGTTAGGTAGTCACATTCTGATTAGATGATCTCAGAGGTCCCAGCAGCACTGCTCCTTGCTTTCACAGAGCCTACTGTGCCCAGACAAGCATATTGCTTCTCTGTGAGGCTCTGAGAGTGAAGTGGGAGGAAGGTCACCTCTTGTATTCCCTTAACTCAGCAGTGCAAAAATGCCAGAGAGCAGTGATTAGTCACACTGCCAGCAGAAGTCAGCTGGGTTTCAATACTTTGCACACTGTATTTTTAATTTGGGGTTGGGTTTTGGTTGGTTTTTTTGGTTTTTTTTTTTTTGCTATTATGAGTATAGCAAGAGTCCCATGTGATTTTTTAAAAAATATTTTGAAGCTTGCAAGCCTTGTGCACCCCCTTCAGTATAGCTGTGCCTTGCTAAGAGGTATCAGAAAAATGACACACATTCAAATTAAAGTAACAGGTAAAGCAATAGCTGCATGTTTGCCAGTCCTCAAGTGCTTCCGTTGTATTATTAATATTGCTTCCACCAGGAAGCCAGATGTGATACTTTCTGATGCAAACCGGACATCAGCTAGTCATCCCTGGATTTTCATATGGTTTCATGATATGCATACATGCATATGTAAAAAAAATAGGTTTGGAGCAAAGTTCTTGTTTTGACTGTCCTGTTAGTGCTAGCTCTACTTAACAATACCAGTAGAAGTCCAAGGGCCACTGATAATGCTTAAAATAAGAGTCCTGCTTGCTCAGCTAGCATCAGAGCTGAGCAAATATTCTGCTTCGAGAAGCTATGTCTCCATTGGGCTCCCTGCTACAAAGATGTATAACACATACCCTGCTTACTTGAGATGCTTGTTGACCTGTTAATAAGCTATTGTAAATAGGATAAAAGTTTTGCTGTTTCTGCATTGAAGCAACTAGCACAGTAGTATCATTTGGAATCAATGTTTGTCTGCAATGGCTACAGTTAGAAGCCTCATGCTACTCCTGGTTTTTGCTTTATGGATACCGCAGATGGGTAGTAGAGAGTTTTTAGTCGGAAAACAATTTGCAGTTCCTTAGGAGCCCTTTGTTATGAAGCTGTACAAATATTTACGAAGTATCAGTAGTATCACTGCTGATGCTAACAGGATTGTTAGAGAACTGCTGTGCATGCCAGTCACTTCCCCCTTCTAGATATTTTTATGCTGATGAGAGGGTGAAATATAGTATAGATAAATTATGTCTCTCTTTGGCTGGCCCAACCAGTAACGTTGTCTATACAGACAGATCTGTGAGAAAATACCTTTAAATTCAGATATAGTTGAAGGTTATCTTGATTGTCAATTACTTAATTTATGATTCTGCAAGAGTCACTGCTATGCGTAAGGGCAATAGCCGTGGGAAGTGGGATGAATGAACTGAATGTGAGCTACAAAAATCAGTAAACTGTCCAAGCCACTGCTGTTGCTGTGTCAGGTGAATCTGAAGGGGCCCTATAGGGATGCTGGGGAGGGACACTTCATTAGGGTCTGTAGTGATAGGACAAGGGGTAATGGGTTAAAACTTAAACAGGGCAAGTTTAGATTGGATATAAGGAGGAAATTCTTTCCTGTTAGGGTGGTGAGGCACTGGAGTAGGTTGCCCAGGGAGGTTGTGAATGCTCCATCCCTGGCAGTGTTCAAGGCCAGGTTGGACAAGGCCTTGGGTAATATGGTTTAGAGCAAGGTGTTCCTGCCCATGGCACGGGGGGTGGAACTTGATGATCTCAAGGTCCTTTCCAACCCTAACTGTTCTATGATTCTATGATTCTAAAATCCTCACGTTTGATGCAAATTAACACTTGGGTATGGTAAGGCTCCAATTTCTAGGTTTTCTAAGACAGAGACTGTAAATTAGATTTACAGGCTAATATAGCTATAAATGTCTCTTCTTCAAATAGTGCTCACTTAGAGATTATTTTGACTGAACATGATAGCTACAGATGACTTGTATAATTATCATAAAAATTAAAAAAAAACGTAATTGTTCTGAAGAAGTCAAACTTGTGAAAAACATCCAACATAAGCTTCATTTCAGACAATTTTGTTCCAATTAACATTATGTATTTAGAAAATGTCTCCTCAAATTAGAATTGATTTAGCCTCTCAGTTCAGCTGTAAAACATTTTTCATGATAGCTTCTCTTCATATTTTAATTGATTGGTAAACTACTGCAAGCTGTAACTGAGATAACGGTGCAAAGCGATGAAATCAGGGGAATTAAAATCGTAGAGCAAACATGCTAAGTTTACTCAGTTTTGTAGCTTGCTTTCTTGTTTTTAGATTGACTCTGTCCCCTTCTCGTGGAATGTTTTAGGAGCAGTCCTTTGCAGTGCAGAGGTCTATGCTGAACTGTGTCCCCAGGAACGTTCCATAAGCACTACCAGATGGATACAAGAAGCGTGGCTGAGTGACAGCTCACCTATCTGTGCTGCCACAGTTTATGCACAGCCTGTGGAGTCAGGGAGAGACATGTCTGCACCTTGTGCTGCTGGTGGCAGGAAGGCTGGAGCCCAGCGGGGCAGTGTGGCTTCCTGTGCCATGTCCACTTTCTGTAGGACAGAACCACCGAGGCAGTTGGCACTTTTCTCTTGTCCATGTGGGGGATTTGGGTTCTTTTGATTGCTTGGGTTTGTATTTATTTTGCAAAATGAATCATATTTAGGGAAGTTTTGATATGCCAGTTAATTTTCTTCTCCTGAACATGGAAAGGGAGCATCTCTCCAAGATATGACAAAAATACTTACTTGACAAAAAATAGGTTAAGTAAGAAATTTGGAATAGGCAGTTTACTGGGTAACATAGTACTGTGTTCTGCAGTACCTTACTGAGAAACTCAAAGAAAGGCGGATAAGGCTGATTTTCTCCTGTAATTTCTTCTGTCTCTACAGCTTTGTATTAATTCTTATGACAGTACCTCACTTTACTGGTTATTTCTGTACCTTCAAGATAATTGCACTTCCTACCACAGTATAATCTTCCTTCATAAAATAGGTATGACAAATATGAAACTTAGTTGTTTTTAGCTTTTATTCATTTGACATTACATGGGTCAGAGGTGTCTAGGAAGCAGGTGCTACTGTTTGCTGTGTATGGGAACACTGTTCCTACCATGGCACCAGGGAACAAGTCCAAGTTCAGGGTCTTGCACTGGCTCCATAGTCTTATAAAACCAGTCCTAGTTGCAAATCCCCCTCCCACATTTCTTATCTTTGTAAATGGGATTTAGGAAACAATGAGATTTAAGCTGTATTACTTCTTCAAAGGCAGAGAGTAAATAAGGGAGATTCCTTTCTACAAATGTGATCCATCATTAACTTGGGTTTGGATGTTCTAGCTTTTGCAGCTGCACAGAGCAGATGATGGTGATGATTAAACACATAAATATCTTACAGCAGGTCATGCTCTTTAGAACCTAGATACCAAAATTTAGTCAGCTGTCTGTGTGCAATGCAAGAGAAAAGGATGGAGTTATGGCTCGGTAGGAACTGGTTGCCTCTATTTGAAAGGCCCTGGAGGAGGAGGAGGACTTCAGGGCCACACTGGCAGCTGGTGAGTGTTCTTGGTAAACCCCAGTGCTTGCCCCATGTGTAGAGCCCCAGTATGCCTCAGTATTTGTATGTCAATGGCAGTGAGACAAGCAGGGGGACTTAGGAGTCTCATACACAGTACTCTGTGACTTATTGGCATGTCTACAAGAAAAAAAATGCCCATCTATTCTGGGATTTTTTCAAAACTGAAACATAAAATTCTTCTGCTTTCCAACAGCACATTTAATGCAGTGGGGGGAGGAACTTCCTTTTATGTATTGAGGGTGTTAATGTAGGCAGCCATTTGAATGAGAAATAAACATCTTTTAATGCCAACTGTGAGGAAGTGCCAGTTTCGACTGAGATGGGGGAACACATAATTCTGTCAATCCTGTTTTGCAATGCAGACAGCTTCTTCCCACAACACTATCTCACTCACTACATTGCCAGCACACAGGGCATCTGAAATATTGCTGTCAAGTCTCACGAGTCAAAATGTATCATTAATAATACAGAACATTCTTAGAAGAGACCTAATCCACTGCAATAAAGGGAGGGAATAAGATGTAGGAATGTAGCTCTAAGGTGGACAAATATCCTCGGATCTTTACAACAAAGATACTGTGATGGGGGGTGGGGGGGTGTGCGTTAAAACTTGATGTAATCAAAATAAGCACTACAAATATTTACAGTGCATTATTCATAATCACATATCACTGCAAGCAGGCATCTTTTCACATTGCTCTGTTAATGGACCAGATTTCCAGAAGGCTGCAATTTTGAATTGCTCTGAATTGCCTGAAGGGATAGCTCTGATCACCAACTCAATTTAGAACCTCTTACTTATTATACACCTTGTTCTGCAATTCATTCTCCACAGTGTTCATCTGTAAGCATACTTTGTAAGTGACTTGGAACCAGTATAATTTAGGGATGAATTTGGGCCTCTGTAACAGCTGTGATAAAATAATAGTTTTACTTTACTAAGTGGAGTGTGATTTTTTTTTAATTGTATAGCAGGTCTAGTCTTCAATGAGTACACTAAAAGGTATTCCTGTATCCAGTAGCATTACAACAGCTGATATCTCTGTTTACTGTAATTACCCAGAAAAACAGTTTTTGATCACCATCACCTGGCTACCATTAGTGGTTCTGCCACATGCAGAGTCTCACCAGAGATTTATCTTGATGTTTTCCAAATTGACTTCAATTTTCATATCCCTAAATAACTGCAAGCAGAGACTTGTTAATATGAAGGAGTTAGAGCACATTTTATTTGGATCAATCTCTATTTGTTAGGCTTACAACTAAGATTTAATGTTGGGAATATACTTATGAGTTGTATAGAATGTGTTCAGGTAACAAACAGCTTGTTCCAGAAAGTTGGTGCAAAATTGGCACACTGCTTTAAAAAATTCCTGATTTTATTTCTTTTCTTACTCTGAAGGTCTTTCTAAGCACTGGCAATAACTGCCATAGAATTAAAGGTTGCAGTAAAATAATTTTGTAGCTATCAAGTTTGCTTTATCTGCTCCATCTGTTCAGAAGGAGTTTTATTTTCCTCTCAGAATGTTCTATAACTTTTGGATTTTATTTTTTCTTGTACTATTTTGTATAAGAATTTCTAAACAATGCTAACTATATTGAAATGCTTTTACAGCTGCATATCACAGGGCATATGTGGTGTGGCACAATCTTTTTGAAGTGGCTCTCTGTGACCTGTGTTGAGCCTAGGATGGACTGCCAGAAGGGAAAGTTGAACCCATGTTTATCAGAAGAGGTGATTAATCCCTGAAATAAACAACAACAGTAGATTCTCTGTTTTCTTAAGTCCTCAAATGAAAACTCATGATATACATGGAATGGGACTAGATGGTCTAATGGCCCTTCTCTGAGTAGCAGCTTCTGTGTGATGCCTCAGTGCTGTTTATCCTGTGCAGCGCACTTAAAGCAAAGCACTTTTCAATCTCCAGTTGACTTTTGTTTCACTGAGAAGTTTTAGCAGCCAGCCAACCATGACTTACATGCTGAGAAAGCTACCGAAACAATCCAAGTGCAGACACATGAATTCTGTGTAACACTTGACTTCAAATTAAACACACAGCAGTGCTTGGAAAGCATAAGATTAAATCAGGCTCAGAGTGCACATAGAGAAATTTCAGGTGAGTTTAAAAAGTCATTTCAAGTAATGCTGTTAGAGATTGACCTAAATTGCCTCTAATGATTTACTGTTAACTTACTCTGTCTAGAAACAATTTTTGCTGCAAAAGGTTATGAAGTGAAGAAGCTTTGTTGTTCTGTTTCTTTCCTGAAGGAAGCTTTTCTTCAGGACAGATGGAGACTTTTCTAGACCCCTCCACTTCTCAAGATCTTTAAGAATTCTGGAGTTTGCTTTTTGCTAATGGGACCTCTAGTGAGGCTGGTGTGATAGCAGTATGGAGCTGATGACTGTTAACTAGGAGATCGTTAACACAGGGATTGATGGTATCTCTACTAGTTTAAGAGACTCCCTGCTGATTCTGGGCAAGTATCACCTCTCAGCTTCCTTCTTTGAAGACTAGGGAAAATTCCTACACAGCTCTAACTGAACTTTCATTTTGCTCTGGTGTTTGGGGTGCTAGTATTTGATCATGGATTTGCTACCAATAAAGGCAGAGGAAGGTTGTTGATGGAAATTTTGACAGCTGTTTACAGCAAATCCTAATGGGCTGTCCTAGATTAGCAGAAAGACTT
Source organism: Neopsephotus bourkii (assembly GCF_033783945.1). Lineage (NCBI taxonomy): Eukaryota > Metazoa > Chordata > Aves > Psittaciformes > Psittacidae > Neopsephotus > Neopsephotus bourkii. The sequence goes on along the minus strand of NW_026902241.1, from coordinate 4,883,394 downwards.
GACACATTGATGTTTAAATCTTTTCTCATGAATGTTTTATCACTAGCAGTAATAAGTCTTTGTACATCAATAATTTTCTACTTGATCCCTCTGATTTTCTTTCAAATTAACTCATATTCTCACTTGCACTATCACCTAAATGCCAGATGCAGAAATCCACTAAGGCATATCTGTGCTGTCACACCAACAACTTTTAAGGCACCCAGGTTTTGCAGCAAAACTCATGAATACATAGTAGGAGAATTAGCTCCATCAGAAACAGTAGGCATGCAGCAGAGGACTATGTGACAGCTGGTGGGGTGAGTAGAGTGGATGCCCAAGCAAACCTACAGAGCAGATGTAGAAGAGGCACATGTGGCTGAAGCCTCATTGAGCTGCTTGACTCACAGACGAGTACTGACATGAGCCTGGCATCCGGAGCTCATATCTGTTTCATCTCAGAACCTGACATCCTCGTCTTGGTTGTGGTCAATCACTTCATCCATTTTCTTGTGTTGCTGAGATATGTGTTGGGATGCAGTGATAGCCATCTCCTTCAGAAGAACATGTGGGAAGAGCTGAGGTAACCCATAGCACTGGGCCAGGCAGTGGAGTGCCACTGCTACCCTCACACAGAGATGAATCAAGCCCATGTCCTAACACTCACCTGGAGGCACTCTCTGCACCTTGCCTCATTGAGAGCTGACAGTTTATAGTGGAGGGCACAGGAAAGCCAAAAGAGATTGTGCCTCTGCCGCAGTGAAACTCCTGGCTGTCCATTGTGCTCAAGGAAGTCGCTGACAAAATTCAGTGTTTAGGGGAACTAGAGTACCACCTGCCTTAGGAGCACTTCTGAGATTTTTTTTTTCTGTCTTTATAGTTGTCCTCCTTTTCCCCTGGCAGCACCACTTCTGTAGCAGAGGAGAGGAGCCTTTCTCCATGCAGTTACTGTGCTATTTTCCATGTCAGTGCATGCAGTTTAAGGTACCAGATTGAACAAACCTAAGAACTGCAGCTGAATCCCTAACCAAATGCAAGACACAGTTTGATGGAGAAGGCCAAAGATTAAAGCACCTAAAGTTAGATTTTCTTTTTTTCTTAGTGATTTCAGTTCATATTTTGCAATTTAGCTCTTAAGTCTCTAGTTTAGGTAATCATCACATCTTTCATTTGCTAGGAGGATATCTTTCAAATCCTCAAAACTAAGGATAGAAAGCCTTAGACCTCAAATGACAGAATGCAACTCTTACTTTCTTTGCTATAAAAAAACATATTTTCAATTATTTTTAGATACTTCATATGGCCTTGTAGAGGATGGTAGGTGGAAGAAGTGGTTTCTGAATATTTAAAGTTCACTTAATTAATTCTGTGCACATAGTTGTGGATGTGGACGTCCAGCTGGTAAAACGAGAGGCGATAAATGAGGATGTTTTTAGCCTGAAGACTGAAACTCATCATGGGACTTAGCATGTGAACTGAAGCTGCGGCAAATAGGTCAGCATACTTTCAACAGTTTGGGCTTTGTAAGTCAACTTTAAAAGAAACTTTTCAAGCCAGTGGGTATTTGTAGTGTATGGAGCTTTAATTGTAAGCTCCTGGTGTCCCCGAGCATGTTAATTGTTTATTTATTTTTTTCAGTATCACAGTTTCTTCATCTCACGCCCAGGTTCTCAAAAGGAATCTTATTTTTCAGATAGCATCCACTCTCAGGTAACTAAGCTGTCCTGTAGCTACAGGTCACCTTGTGGATTTGTTAGGGATGAATCAATTAATTGTATCTTTGAAGGGGGAAACTGGCATAGAAATTAGGTAAGAGTAGACAGCTGTATCACACTAGAGAAACTTGTTCTCTCTCCTCCTCTCCTCCTCTGGCAAAGTATGTATCAAACTGCCCACACATAAGTATACCTCTGTGCCTTAGGCTGATATATATATGAAAGATATGATAATAAAATGGTAGGTTTCAGTAACTTCAATCTACTACAAAGACTGAGAATGAAATCCATAAATTAGCCTCGTCATGCAGCCCTGCTCACATTGCCTCAGTTTGTGCATCATTGACCATGGCCAATTTTGGGACATGCAGCCTTGGTGTTCTGCCCTGACTGGCCAGGCTACAGCCCACCCCGGTGGAGTGAGAGACCCCCTCTAGATCAGGCTTGCAAGACCTGAGCAGGAGTTTTCCTGCTGTTCTCTGCCTCCTGGCTGGTACAGCTATAGGTAAGAAAACACCCTTTATGTATGGAGGGCATCCAGCAACCAACCCAGCCTGCAGGAAGAAGCTGCTATTCAGAATAATGAAAAAACAGAAGGAAAACCAGGAAGGATTTGGGGAGTCTAAAGGGAATTGGTGGCAGTTTTCTACCATAAAGACAACAGGTGAGGATGGGAGGAATAGACTAGCATGAAGAAGTGGGGGAGTGAAGACTCAGGGATTGCCACCGCTACTTGCGTTCCACAAACCCTCTGTAAAAAGCAGTTTATAATCATGTTCTTTTTGTTTATTACACAAAAGCTGCTAGGAAGACTTAATTAGGCTATTTATCAATTCCTGGGGGCCTGATCATCATAAGTGAACTACAAGACTCTATGAAATTCAAACCCATTATTTACTGTACAAATAGATGTAAATACAGGTATGCATATTTTCTCACCAGTAGTCCTTGGCGCACTAATGACTCTGACCAGCTGTGTTACACAGCATTTCTTTAATATAACCTAATAATAGTACATCAGGGATTAAAGTAATCTTGTATAATTACAGACACAAGTAAGAAGCCTACACTTGTGATTTTACTTTCCCTTGTGGGTCCTACTGTTATATGAACTCTTCCCAGAGTCTCTTTTAATTCAAAATGACCTACTTATCCATAGACAGCTCTGGCTGAAATGACTTGGATGAAACGAAAGTGGATTACATTACTGACCTAAACCAATTTTTTATGAAGTTTGATGAACTTTAAAAAAGGAAATTTTATATGATTCTGTACTTTAGGGCTTCTTCTAGGAAATACTTAAATGTTAATGTATTACATTTTTGTACTGTTCTAGATACAGATGGGATAAGAATACACAAAGAATCTTGATCATAAATCTGTCCATGTAATTTTTCCAGGGAAAAATGATAAGGGATAAGATTTGGACATATTATCTCCAAAGAAATATGGAAATAATTTATAGCTACTTTGAATCAAAAAGTGGAAATGTTTAATTTCTGTAAGATTAATTCCAGGGGTTAGGACTGTATTTCCATACCTTTTATTCCTAAGTAATGTTTTTCCAATGGAAAACATTTTGTTAGCATTTTCTGGTTAGTGATCTATTGTGGGTGAAGCAATAGTCTCCATTTCAAAAAAAGAAAAGTTTATTTATGCTTCCCATTTCAGCTTTATGTGACAGATATGTGTGATGCCTCAGGCTATCACTGCTTGTGTGACAAGATGCCTATGTTGCTTTGTCTGAGCTGCACAAGACTTCACTTTGGTGTTTCACAGAGCCCAGAGGCAACACTGTTCATGGAAAAGAATAATAAATAGAAAGGACCACTGAAAATAGTCTATCTGTTCTAATCTATTAGTGTGAAAGCATATGCAGCCTGAGCCTGATGTGAGTTAGTCAAGCCTTACTAACAGTGAGGGATGTGAAGTCACCCAGTATTGTGGATTTTTTGTGGTGCACAGGATCACTTCCCTAGGCTGTTAAGGGCCGGGGCGGGGGGGAAGACATGAAATGTCAAAAGAGAGAGTATACAGTCAATTGCCCTGGTGAACAAATATTGCTACAACAGCGTACTCTCCATCAGGAGCAGAGTTTCTCATAATTTTGGCAAATGTGGATCTTGAGTAGAAGCTAAATGGCTCAGGAACAACTTTTGTTTTGGTAAACGAGACCTTGTAATTTCCTTCAAGGTCAGGACCCATTGGCATGGTCATGTTGGTGGATGCATTTGTGCTTAGTCTGCAGCTGGGGGTCTTAAGGCTTCAGTTCTGAAATCAGTTTTTCCAAATATGTAAAAATATTCTCCTATATGAAATATTCACCATATAAAATATTCTTCAACCATAAAGACTGTGATTCTGCATGCCCTTCTGTTATTCAAAAAACGCTTTTGTGGTACTGAGGAACCAATATTTACTAGGAAGTGGAAAAAGCAGCTATATAGGCTTTTGTCTTTTTCAAGTTGAAAACTTGCTAGTATATATTACTGAACAGGTATAATGAGATAATGAGCAACTCACTTGCAGAGTGCCACAATTCTCAGCTAGTTAGTTTTAAAATTTTAATTAGATTTTCTCTGGCATTTTAATTACTGAAGCCAAGGGCTTTCCTTGTTCCAAGAGAAAGATGCAGTAAAAATCGCGTTATTTGCGCAACTTAGCTTCAGATCCTAAAAAGCACTGGAAGAACTTCTCCACTAGATTAATTGATTTTGTTCAATATACAGGCTTCAGTCCCTCTACTGCATGTCTAGTATGGTAATGATTCCCTGCATTAATAGGGAATCTAAACTGCCTCAAGGAATTCAGAGCAAGCATTGGACAGACCCATCCAAAGGATGAAAGAATGATACTGTGAATTTGCTTATAAATAAAAATCTCTTTGGTGCTGTTAGAAAGTTTTCTTTTGCAATAGATGGAGTATCCTTATCTGTGAAAATCTCTGGATGGTTTAAAACATGTTTTTTCTACTCCAGTTCCCAGCACTTCTTTCTCAGTGTACTGCCTGACCGTGTCTCATGGAAACCAGGAGTCCTTTGACATTAGAACCATATGAAGAATGAGGGTAACGACGCTTCCATCTGATCCAAACAGAGACATAAAATATAATGGCTTATTTTGAAAAAGCAACCTGAAAAGTACCTGCCTTATAGCTCCCAGAAGATTCTTTTAAAAATAAACCTTCCTAACAGCTGAGCTCAGAGAAGCCATTAACATCTTTCCAAAACTACACTTTAAAGATTACAAAAACCTTTGCAAAGCCTTCTATTCTCTCTCTCCCTTGCACATCCATTGGGATCTTAGCACAGTGTCCTCTTGGTGGGGCTCTGCCAGAGAGAGTGGTAAATGCTGTCTCCCTTCACAGCAACCCAGGGTGGTCAAACAGATCCTCCATGGCTGAGCAGTTCTGTGCTGGTGGGCTTGCTGTTTCATTCCAGGTCCTGTGCTTCATACACGTTGGTCCATGCCTGGGTTCCACCCTTGTGCAAAGGAAGTACTTCTTCAGCTGGGGAAATTTGGCTGAGGCATGCTGAGGTCCACGCTGAATACAAAGTATGGATGCAACTTTTGCCAAGTCAGACTGAGCCCTGCTGTTCCTAGTCTGCCAAAGATGTCCAAGTAATTCTCCTGTGTCCCACAAACCTCTCCAGCAGCGAACGTGCTTCATCCTTGGCCTAACACCATAGAAAACTGGTCCTGTATGACTTTGAAGAATGCTGTCTCTAGGAGGATACTGTGAGGAGGTGTGATGTGCGCAGAGAGAGTTGATGGCACCGATTGGTATAGGGAAGGCCAGTGCCTTCTCCACAGACTATGTTACGTTATCCTAACAAAGCCCAAAAAGGATCAGCTACACAAGAGCAACCCTCTGGCCATGACTCAGGAATCCACCTTTAACAAATATCTTGAGATAGGAAACCATGCTAATCACAGACAGCAAAGACAGAGGGGATAATGGAGATGCAGAATGTATTAAGGGCTCCTCAGCTGGCTAATACAGAAAGCAGCTCTTAGCAGTGAGGAAACATGGCACCCCAATGTGGAGAGAGATTTCAAAAACACCACATGCTTTCCTGCCCTACCCCACTGTCAGGAACTGAGAATTATGGGCTTTACACAGATTGCTGTCCCTTTCCTATCTGCCTAAGACATTGCACTGCGGAGCAATGTCTTAGTGACATTTTCACAAAGCAGTAAATTGGAGCCCTGCTAGGTTTTCTGAGAGTCTATCAAACATACCGTCCTCCACTAGGTAGTGTGTTCACACCTCCTAGTACACCAAACGTGCACATAACCTTAACCTCTCCACATGCTATCTGCTTGAATCACTTGTCACTATCAACACTCACACAATCCCCCAGTGTTTACCAGGGACACAAATTTACCTGCATCCTGCCCTTCCTGACTTGCTCTTGCCATGAGGCAAGTCTAGCTCTGCAGCAAGCATGACTAGTACTCAGCACTGGCATCAGATGCCTACTTTGCACTGCTGACACTCAAGTCAGCAGGACATTCTCCACCAATTTGTGGCTGTTTCACAGAGGCCCAGCAGAAAAACAGGGTCAGTCTGGAGCTGGCACAGAAGGCAGGGGGGTCTTCCACCCTCCTCTGCTTGCCTGTGATTGTTGGAACCCCAGCTCTTGCCATGATGCTGTCAGACCTCGGCACAATGCCAGCAGGTTATGTGTCAACCAAAAGATTGCTGGGAGACTGCTACAAGGTGCAGGACACTGGCCCCCTGGCCACTGAGCAGGGGGGAGCAGAGCTGGGGGAGACCCCAAAGGAGGCTGGGCAGGGGCCACGGGGCTTCAGAGCCCTGACAAGCAGAATGAAATAAATTTATGGATAGGAAAAGACAGGCAAAATAATATAAATCATGCATCCTGATGACCTATTACACAATACCATGCAGGATTATGCCTTTCTCTAGAAATGTTTTAAATCCTGTCTGGTTTGTCTTTTGCATATGAAATGTTGTAGTGTTCAGCTGTGATTCCATCTCCCGCCTTCTTCTTCACTTAGGAATAATTCTTTTTCTGTATTCATCTTAACTCAGAGGAGATCCTAGTCTGTGGTAAAGTTCCCTCCTGGGTGTTTTCTATAATTATGTTGATCTATCTCCTTACCTCTTTCCTCCCATGCTTTTACCTGGTGTGAAATTATTTCTTTACTTTTCAAAACTATGTAATTTTTGATATTTTTCTTAAATTACAAAGCTTAAAATTGCCCACAGACGTCATCAGTCTAAGCCATGGTTATGCAATTGTTGCTAAGGATAATGAACTTCCTACTGCTCAGGATGGTCTTGAAATTTCTGTATTATCCAGGGTTTCTATAATACCTAGGATTTGCAAAAATCAAGATACACATCTCATGAGAATTTTTCTCACTGTGTTTTATAGCAGTTCTCCTATTTCCATGTGATATGAGGACAAGCTTGTCTGTTCTGGCTATATCAATTTTATTTTTCAAACTCTTCCCAGAATTATATATTTCTCAGATATATTTCCCTGGATTCATTAGAGCTAGGTTATTACTCCCAATCATTGAAGTAAAGATTGGCTTTCATATAGATTTATTTATAACACCAGACTTTATCCCTATATTTACATTTGTGAACTAGAAATGTTGGTTTCTGAAGCAAATACAAGGACTAGAGAAATGAGAATCTAATATTCTGTTTGCAAGTGAAAATATGCTCTGCTGTGTTAATGGAGGTTGCATGAGCAGAAATTTAAACATAGAGCTCTTCCCTAAAACCTAGTAAATATTACCAAATGTAAATACATAGTCAAGGTTGCTTAATGATTTCTTCCATGATGCATAAAGTATAGTCCACTCATAGAATTATAGAACAGGTAGGGTTTGAAAGGACCTTAAGATCATCTAGTTCCAGCTCCCTTCCTTGTATTACTGTGTACTGGAAAACTTGAAAATCTGTTGAGGCTTTAGTATCTGTTCTACCTTCTCAGATTTCATAGATTCTCAGTGAGGGAAGACTTAAGAGCAGGCCATTTGGTAGACTTGTTGTCTAAGTATGGATGTTACCAGCTCAAAAGATATTTGTACAGGGCATTTGTTTTGAAAGGGCTTATCTAGGCGATAAGTATTTAAAAATAATTGCAATAACTTAATTTTTAAAGCTACAAAGTACAGATATTTCCCATGATTTAGAAACCCGTTTCTACCAGTCAGTGCTATCTTGCAAATCTTACGTATTTTCTAGGCCAAAGCAAATGACAAAAAAATATTTATTTGTATTTTCAGCCTACGAATACGTCCTGTTTTGGAGGGTATATTCTGAGTAAGAAAAAGATATATTTTAAGATTCTTTACTAACCTTATCCAGAATTTAATATAGTATTTTGAAAAGACTTGTGTTACTAACAAGAGTCTTCAGTGTGTCTTTTTGGTTAATTCTGGAAGAGTGTTTTAAGAATACATTCAAAGATTAACTAAACTCTGTAGCAGGTTTTTTTTGAAAGATAATACTTATTAATGATATACATAAAACTTAGAGGAAGTATCTGCTAAATATTTCACATAAATTACAAGTCCATAAGATTTAAAGTCTATTACTTTAAAATATAATATTAGGTATTTTATTTAATAAATGAAAAAGTCCCTGATAAGTAAATGTTCAGACATATGTGGATATTAAGTTTTTTTCTGGAAAGATCCTATATGGTTCTCTAAAGCAATGAAAATTGTAATAATAGAAATCTGTAAATGTGAAAGGCATAGAACTGGTGTTATTATCTTTTTATATCTGTAGTTACTTAATAAAGTTTTGAATGGAAATGTATATAATTCATATTCTTTATGTGTTATAGAATAAAAAGCCATAATAACAACTGGCTTAAAAGGCAGAAGATTTTTATTCACACTAGATGAAAGCAACTAAGAATTACAAGAATAATTCCTACATTTCAAGTTTGAACAAATAATTTTATTTCTTCAGTACATCTGTAGTCTTTTCTGCCTTTTTCTGTAGCAAAAAATCAATAGACAAATCATAAAAATGTTTGCTTCTCACACTTCTATCTTATCAGATTATACAAAGGAGAAAAAAAGATTTTTAAATTTTGAAAATAAGTCCCTTCAAAACAATTGTATCTTGTTAGAAATATCTGGAAAAATATCTTTAAAAATAAAATTTAAAATTACCAAAGAATCATTTCATATCACAATAACATTCTTTTAAATAATTTGGAGAGGCATAGAGAGCTCTAGACAAGCTCACGTTTTAAAATCACTGTAGCCACCTGCTTTTTCCATTTCTAGAAATGGAAAAAGTGTCTTTGTCTCCCTCTGAAGCAAATCCTTTTTTCATGCCTTTATATTACAAAATAAAAGAAACAGCTACACCATCAACTTCTCACTTTGTCGTCTGTATCATATGTTGTCTGTACTGAGCATTTAAAAATAAGAAATAATAGATGCAGATAAATCTTTGATTTTGAACCTGACACCAGTTTGTTTTTTTGGCTTTTGGAGACATTTTTGTTGATTTTATCAAGAGGTGATTATCAGAACCCTGAGCTCCTACTCACAGGGAAAACTTGCTTTTCACTAGCAATTATTTCTCTTTACTAAGACCAGTAGGGTCTCACCGTGAATAAATTTGGATCTGAGGCCACCAAAAAAGTTGTCCACTCTCTTTTGTATTCAGTACTACAGTTCAACCATGTAAAAATCTGCAAGGACATTGATAGCTTATGGCAGTGGTTAGTTCTCAGTACTCACTGCCATTCGGCATTAACCTTGGGCAGACCTTGGAGTTATACTTTGGCAGGCTTAAGCCTGAATTCCAAGGCTTAAAAAAAGAAAACCTGAGCTCTTAGAACTATTCTCCTTCATCCTGATGTCCTCAAACAACTGGATTGCTCTTAAAGCCACCAAGGAAGAAGTTTTACTTGTAAGAGTAACAGCATTTTCTCATCAATCAACCCATGAGAAACGGATGAGCTTGCTCAGGTGACTGATCTAAGGATAGCCCTGTAACTCAGCAGGAACATGTCACTGCACAAGTCTCTTGACACTTGCTCTTGTATTTTACACCTGTACATTCCTCCAAGTAAAGAGAAGGAGCAAATGCAGTTGGAATCACCAAGTATTTAATTGTCAAAGCTATCTTTCTTCTATGCTATTGTGGAAAGGGGAAAATGCATTTAACTTACTGTTTGGCTTGTTTATATATTAGCTGGGAACAGAAAGAATTCAAGAATGTGAGTTTTACAACAAGGAAATAATTCTAGTTAATGCTCTGAGACACTCAGTAAAATGATATAAAGAAGACATAGAATATCTCAGGTAGTTTGGGAGTCCTGGTATGTTTCAACTCTAGGAACATATGCAAAATGGCAAAGAAAAAGAACATGCTTTGATAAAAAGGAAAAATACTAGGTTAAAGCGTGCTAGAAGATGACCACCCCCTTGGGGAAAAATCTTACCTAGTTTATTTAAGTTTAGAAATAAAATTATATATAAATTCTTAGGGCATCTATAGATGGAAACCCTTAAAGAATACTTGTCTTGAAGTAGTTGAACATGGCTAACAATATATAATCTTATTTTATATAAAAACTGTCTTCTATATAAGATAAATTAAGTTGTGCTTTGTTTCAGAGCAGTAATATAATGTTAAATTCCCTAATTTCAGTTCAGTTTGTAGAAAAATTTTGAGGCATATGAGATAGAGCCATTTTAGAGGAAACTAACTGAAAGCTTCACTCCAGATACACACCAAATGCACTCTAGCCTCAAAGCTGACAGAGTGGTCCAAAAAAAGTGTTTGGTCCTTTGCTGAGCTCAATATAGCAAAACTAAAAGACCCAAACTGTCTATGGAGTTGATGTAGAAGAATCTGCACTTTTCTTATGTGTTAGTACTAATCAGTATTATTTCAATCTACTGATTCACTCTTACAAAACCAAATTAACTGCTAATGAAATCATTGAATACTTGTGTCTGTTCCTGATCCATTTTATTCTTATACTCCATAAAATAAATCCATGTGCTGCTCATTCAGTGTGAACTGACTTTTAACTGTAAAAAAGCCCAACTTGGTCTTGCTTCTTACCTTCACAGCTTTCTAATCTATTTCTATCTAATAAATTTGCATTAGCAAGTCTAAAATCCACTGGGCGTATAAATACTACCTGCATTTCTTACTATCCTTTTCCTAAGAACTCTTTGTATTATTTTATAAAATAACTCAGTGCTCTTAACGGAATTTTAACCATTTCTTAATACCATTGAAGTTTAAATTTCTTAATAATAATTCAATAATTTATTTCATACCACTTCTTTATATTAGCTCTGATGTTACACAATATCATAGGCCAAGTTTAACAGGTCTGGAGTTGAGAGCTTAGATTTCTGTAATGTCTATAAAGTAGTCAATGATTACCAGATGAGAAAGCCTTTTCCTTACACAGGTCTAGAGATACTGTCTCTTATAATCTAATGCTTTAAACAGAGTTTGCTCTCAGATCTGACATTCTCCAAGACTTGTTTGCTTCTGCCCTTGGAACAAGACATTAGGCTGCCATAATTCTCATGTTTCAAACTCAGGTTAACTGCTTCTGTGTTTTAACACAGGCCATAGGCAACATGGGTTGTTTCTCAGATAGCTGGGTCATTAGTGCTTTAAAATGTGACGTATTTTTCATTTTTTTATTAACCTTAGTTGCTGCTTTCATCCTGCCTTCTCTATATTGCTGAGTCTTTTACCTGCTAATCTTCAAATTGTTTCTCAGGACTCATTTATTTCAGAAAACGTTCCTCTGAAAAACAGTTCAAGAAATGCATGCAACAGAGACATCTTTAGTGATATATAAGTGCACTGCTCATTCTCCACCTGATCAGTTTCTGTACCTACAATGTGGCCCACTATCTTTTATTTCTGTTTATATTCAATTCAGGGACTTTTTTTTTTCCCCCTCCATATATTATTTATACACCCCAATGAATTTTAAAGCCAGTTGTACTTCCATACACATATAAAAAATCATAATGGAAACACTTCATACGTCTTTGGTTTCTTTACATTCAAATTATGACGTTGATGCCACAGTGCTTTGTTTCAACTAAATTTTTGTTTTGTTTCTAAAGCAATAAGAATGCTTACTGGTCAAATAAATAAATGACTGAACAGTGAATAAATAAAAAAGAAATCTGTTTATTCGCTTTACTTGCAGTATATTTTCCGAACTTTTCTCATTATGAAATACACATCTTTTAAATTAGATTAGTTTTCATTACTTCCCAGTTTGCTAGATCTCTAGATTAATACACTGCATGTCACAATTATAAGCAGCAAATCATTGCAGAATAAAGTTTACTCTGTAGACATTCCAATCTTTTCTTTTCTCTAATGGAAATAGAATTCTCTTATCCTCATTACCCGGATTAATATTGTAAGAAATTTTTAATATAATCACCCTAAATAAATTGAAAACCCTAATTTCTGATTTTAAATTAATTAAACAGAGCAGATGATCCAGAAAGATTTGCTATCCCTACATTAATCTAATCTCTTTGTTTCTTCAAGTCCGATTTTGCAAACTAATGATTAATCTGCATGTCACTCATAGTCCTGTAATCTTGCTAGCCTTCCTTCTGATGTATGTGTTTGGAATTCTTTGTTCTTAGCCCAGAGATAAGGCAAACAAGATAGTGAGGTGAATGGGACCTCTGCTGAGTAGGAGGATTCCTTTTTATTATCATCTTGAATGGTAACTGACAAGGTATAATCTCTGAGCATACTCAAACCTTTTCTTGCACTCCTCACAATCTGGCTGGGCTTCATTTGTCATCCTTCCTACTACTTTTGTATCTGCTATGCCTTTTCTTTTCCCTTTCAAAAAACCAAAAATGTCTCTTAAGAACCTTCCCTCCCCTTTTCTCCCTTATCTAGTTTTAACTCTTTAATCACTTTCACTCCTCTGATTATTCCTTTCTGGACCATATAGCAAGATTCCCTGAGGCCTGTAGGAAGTCACTGCCTTCCATTCAAAGGAAGTTTTACAACACAGTACAATAATAATATTTAGAGGAATGGCTTCTAGGTTATTTCCCCTCAGATTTCAGGTAGAGAGATGATTTTGGAACATTTATTAATCTTAAAACGTTTCATGGTATTTATTTAGTGCCTGTTGAAAGCTAGGCTGGAAGCTCTGGAGAGAGAAATAATTATCATGAAAAGCATACTGAATGTTTTGGAGACTGTTAACCAACCCCACAACAAAACCAACAGAAAAATGACTTAATTATTTTGGAGACTCACAGACTAGGCTAGTTAAGTCTGTAACATTTCTGCTGAGCGTAGCTCTCAGTTACAAGGGTAGATTCTTGTTAGTGCTAGGCAAGCATAACAATTTTCCTATGGCTAACTACTTTTCACAGAATACAAAACATAATAGGGGTGTGTGCTCAGTGTCAATATATATGCTGGATCCATAAGCTTTGTCTGGGACAAAAGGTGACCATCTCAGCCTAGTTGTGTTTGTATTATCTTTGTCATTCAAGCAAAATTAATCTGGCTTCTTTGAGTTTACTCATCTAAAATGGAGCACTCAAAAATGCAGGACGTACTGAATTTCTAAATTGGTTCCTGATTACTAAATTGGATGATCATAGCAAATATGACCCTGTTTAGATCCTGCTTAGACATGAAAATTAATTCAATGAATAAAATCCATTATGAGAAAAATTTAGCTGAATTCCAAATGCTGACATCTTGTTGTTCTTGATGATTGACTAAGCTTCATTCATGCAGGTTTCTTATCTCACTTGTATTAATGTTGAGTAAGTTCCTTCAGTGAAGTTCCTCAGATGAAAATCAAATAACGTATCAGACCAAGGCATGTAACATGGTAGTTCATCTGGAATTCCTGGTGTCTGCTGTCAAGTGTGCAGTGCAAGCAATTTCCAAAACTTGATTTGCTAAACTGAAGTTAAAAATGTTTTCTTGCATTCTGTTTGTGCTTTATGGAAAGCACAACACTCGTTCTCTAGCTCCCACAGTAAGAGGACAGCATTACACTAGCAAAAACTGGGAGAACTGCAATATTCATTAAGATTCATAATGTATTTTTTGGAAGTGTAGCGTGAGTGGGTTTATCAAGGTTATTCCAAGAAAACACATGCTTACTTCAGCAGAAATCAAGAGCCATAGTTATTGTGCTTGGTTAATTTAAAAAAGAGTTTGTAAAAGTAAAGATTTGCCAGCAATTTGTTACTTTTTTTGTGTTTGTACTTTGTCTTAACAGAATATAAACAACAGATGTAAAATGTACAACTATTGTGGAGAAAGTGCTAGAGAACTTGGTTTTTGTTATGCTTTTTAGAACCCAAATTATCTAATGGACAAATTTATCACAAATATTTCACATGACATTTTGGATATTGATCTATTGTTTAAACACAAATTCTTTAATACTTAACTCACCTTGACTCCTGTAACAAATTTAGGGCACAATAACCATGCATATCTTCTGCCTGAGAAAAATTTGTAACTTACATAAATCACTGCAATAGTCAAGAAGTCATGATAACCTAAATATCAGAGTTGCTTTTCTCTCAAGCAAGGATTCCCATTGCAGATATGTTGCAAGTATTTCCACTGCAGATATATTTATGAAAGGGCAGTTACATGCCTTCTCAAGTAGGTGTTCTTTTCCCTTAAAAATTCTTGTAATAAGTTGCTAAATCTTCTGGTATTTTTTTTTTTTTTTTTCCTAATTGATATTGACTTAATTTATTATTTTATGTAGTATGAAAAAAGAGAAAAAAAAGCAGCACACAGATGGCTGAGCACACCTTTTCTCAGTGTGCATAGTAGCATATCTTGAGATACTTCTCAGTTCAAGCTTCAGACCATACTGTATTAGGTATTGATCTGAACTTGTGCAGCTGGTCAGCAGAAAGCTCCCTATTCTTTTGAGGACTGCTGACATTGCTGTTACCACACAGTGCTGGAAACATCTGTCTTCTGAATTACAAACTGGTATTATAACATGCTCCCAGCATGTTATAACTGATGTAAAGTGTTTCCATGCATTTAATATTTACTTGCTGCAGTGACACTTAGGAATGAAGATGAACTTTAGATTTAAACATGAGTTGCTCCTAAGGAGAAGGTGCATGACAGCAGCCATGTATTCTTCAGGAAATACGCTGCTGGTGTACAGAAGCATTAATAAGTTCTTTTTAAGATTAAGGAAGGGAAAGTCTTTTAAGTTATGCCTGGGTTGATAAGCTCCAACTCTATCTTCTCTCTTAGTGAAACATTAGCAGAGGAGCTCTCATGGCCTCTTCTGTTTCAGAGATGTGAGGGTTTTTTCTCCTTCATTTTGAAAATTTGCTTTCCAGTGAAGAAGAGCTGTGAGTGGCATGATCCAATCACAGGACAGGCAAGTAGGGCCTGAAGGTTGCCCCTCTCAGAAACATTCTACAGACTTGCAAGCATCCACTTTTTCAGTGCTTCAGATCACCGGAGTGTCATTACCTACAGACACTATCTACAAAATGGGAAAATTCAACACATTTTCCTCTGTACTTTTGCAAACAAATGGCTTGAGTCCTGGGAGGAGTTAATGTCTGATCTTCTCCTGTGTGCAGTTTTCTTTTTTGGCCTTCAGGTGGTCTCAATTCTCTTGCATTTTAGTCCTCAAAAATACATGATCTAAAAATAAAGCCAAACAAATAAGAGGTTTTAAAGCTCCACATATTAAGCATTTATCCATAACTAGTATCTGCTAATTAGGGACAGATTAATTTGGGTTTCTTGGAAGCAAGTAGAAAGGCGCTATCTGCAAAAATACAAGTGTTCTATTCCAACTTTTCTGAAGATAGTGGTGCTCTAATTTCAGCAAACCCAGTGAGGAGCCAGTGTCAGATTCCCGCACTAAAAAAATCCCATTTTCATGTGATATGTAGCTCTGGAGCTTTTGGGACTCATTTCAATTTTGAATTAAAGATAAAGTATGTATTTTGGCAAATGTTCCCTGATGCATTAAGCATAAAAAAATGGAAGTATAGTAAACTTCAGGTCTCTTTAAATGTTTCCTGTAGAAATATATTCACTTCTGTGCATGAATACATATGAGTGTCTGTTTGGATATTACTGACAACATGGTGAGAGCAACTAAAGAGAAAATTGAACACAATGACTGATCAGTTCGAAGAGAGTATTTTCTGATGTCTTCATTTTTCATTAAAGGGATAAACTTCAGACAGGCTTGCAAAGGGGAGCTATATATTTCAGAGAAAATAGTGCAGCCAGTGCTGTGGAAGCAGTTCCCAGCAGCTTGTTCAGAATCAGCTTCTGCTTTCTGCAAGGCCACCTCAGAATGGAACCAGTGTAAAACAGTCAGCAAACAAAAGCCAATAACCATACGTAAGAATGACAGGAAACAACAAAGACTGGTTTCTGCCTGGAACTACTTTTTGGACCAACGGTTAAGAAACAGCATGTTTTATTCAGCAGAGCATTCCAGATGTGTAACTCTTGGAATTTGTATGCCTGAAAAAACAGCATCCAGGGCACATCCAATGCAATGCTATTGATGCAAAACCCCAACTGGGAGAAGCTGCTGGACTGCCATGAAACACATTCTGGTATTCATAATTTTTTAATCCCTCTGCTTCGTTTTCTTCATTGCCTGTGTTTCTTAATTGTCAATATAGTCTACAAAACACCCTGGGCTGGTCAGAGTGTTCTCAGTGTCTGCAGAGTGCTAGAAAGGTACAGCTTAGGATGGTTATTTTTAAAACACAAGAGAAATAAAGAAAAAAAAGTAACTTGAGAAATTCCTACAAAATGTAGTTAAAGCTTTATAAAGAGAAAAGTACATTCCACTGACCAGAGACTAAGCTTTATCAGCATAAATGTTGAAGCATTTGAAAACATCTCTGAAAGTGGAAGACCTGTGTTAACTTTGGGTACTACTAATATTCATGTTGCAATGGAAATGTAGCTACGTACTGGAGCATATGCTGATGTGAATTTCAGCTCACATAGTTGAAACATTGATGATGTTCTGTAGAAACAATAGTAAAAAAACAAACTAAATAGCTTATTTAATGTAAGTAATGTCTGTGAGTTCATATACTCTTGTATAGAGTCTGTTAACATCTAAGCTGCTTTTAACACAAAGAATCACTAAAGAAAAGCAAATGGGAATGAAAGTTTCTAACACTATTCCCAGAGAAAGACTCTGTGGGACACTGAGGGAGTAACTTCAGGTGTTAAAGGTATAGGCTAAGTAGATTAAGTATTTAGTGCAAAATATTCTGATAACATATGCCTTTGATCTGCAGCAGTACCAAAGGTGGCAGCTCCAACCAGAGCAGACTCCAGTGGAAAGCTTCAAATTCCCACATGAGAGATTAGAAACTGATTTATCAGTTATTTTTGATCAAAGGACTTAAGCAGCTGCTTAACTATATCTTGAATTACTCTAGTGAATTGAAGTCCTAAGTTCTGAGGAGTGAAATAAAGCTGGAGTCTCACAGAGCCATTGGATAAAATAGAAGGCACATAGGGAATTCATAGGGAATGATGGGGTGCATGTGCAAACAATCTGTTCCCAAAGTCTGTTGGCACTGATCACATTTTTGCTTGGAACCGGCATAAGAAATAGTCAACTGTTCTGAGAGGTTGCCTAAGGAGGAGGAATTTAGGCATTTAAGTTTTGAAACTTTGGTTGAAGCTGCTGAAAAAAATCTCATTGACTACAGTGATTTTTTTTAAGGCTTTTAGGAGCTACAGAGCTTTATACCTCTGCACAGGCCTGTTTGCAATTCATTCAAAGAATGGCTTTTTAATGGACTACAATCTCAATGTTGTCTTTTCTTCATGGTGATTTTGCTCACCCGTTCCACAACATAAATATCACATCTGTGTGTGAAAGTAGTTGCTAATAAACTTGTGCAATGCACAAAGCTAAGACTTTCCTAGCGTCTGTCTTTCTTTCACTCAATTTTTCACTGTCTCACCCTTCACTTCTTCATGCTGCCTTGTTAATGTGGTCTTTGTTGCTCAATAAACTCGAAGACAAAAAGAGAAATAGCATCAAAAGCATCTATAATGTTGTGCATGTTAATAATGAGCTTTTTCAGGCATTTCAGGAACACCAGTTTGATAGTCTTAATTGTTAATGGCTTAAAGGAAAACAAATCAGCTTACTGCAGAAAAAAAAAACCCCAAAACCAAAACCAAACAAAAAGTACAGAAACATTCATTTTCCAGCTAAGTATACTTATATTGTTTTATGTTAATCCTCTTGCCAAAGGCAGTACGTTTAAACATCAACAGACAGGTATATGAAACACAGAGATTGTATTGCAGTCTGAGTAATCTGACATCGCAATATTTTCGCAATAGAACATTCAATTGCTTTTTACTTATGTTTGTAGACTTATGTTCTGATGTTTAGAGTTGTTTGCAGAGTCATATTCACTTTGAGAAGTGCAGGGGTGGATAATGCTCAGGGGTGCAGCTGTTGTCTATCATGACAGCATTTTTGCTCTAGTGCGAAAAATGACCATGGAAAATAGACAATGGATTGCAACTGGAGAAATATTCCTTAGTAGGACTGGACTTCTGTCTTTTTTTATTTATTTTTATTTTGATGGTGCTTTGAATTCACCTAAATTCACGGAAATACACATCTGACCTTATCTGCAGATTAGACGTTTGAGATATACAACAAAGTTAATGTAGCTAGTACATTCTACACCATAACAAGTGACTTATGCCTCTAGCAGTTATTCTTTTCCTGTCGTTGATTTCTTATCCTCTAACCATTTTATGCTGAGAGACATTGTGTTATTGCTGTAAAATTTCCTATAATTGTATTATGCTGCAGAGGAACAAAATCAGTCACTCAACAATGACAAACATCTTTGCTGGAGAAAGAACATTTCTTTTCATATTTCTGCCATATTTTTATTATACAGTTATTTGTATGTACAGACAGATACAGCAGAGTTTATGAATGCAAATGCCATTTCCTCCTTTCAATAAGATAGACTTGTAATTATCTGATATATACATGTTTATATTAGACCCATGAGTGCTATTACAGTATATTTCCTGCATCATACAGTAGAAGCAAGAACAAATTACTGTAAATCATATTTGCACTCCTGGATTCTTGATTTAGCCCTTGGTCAGCTGGAAGCACCCTGTGGTTGTTTTACATTACAGTTGACACCAACTTCTTGCTTTGGGCACTTAAGTGTAAATGACCTACACACTAAATTTCACTTCCCTTTGGGTAATCCTGCTGCCTCAGGACCACGCAAACTATCAGCTCTTCCTGTTAGTAAAGAGCTGTTATTGACTTTGTACACCTCTTACAAAATAGCCTTAATTATTATTTTAAATTACTGCTAGCACTTTCTGTTAGTGACACATAAAAGCTCTTTTGACCACTACTTCACACATCTTCTACTAGCAACTTTCTTTAGAGCTTACATCCTTTTTAAACTGAACTTCATTTACTTCTGTGGGTGTTATACAGGATAATAGGAAATGGCACTAGACATACTATTGTACTAATAATTTGAGGGAAATCATATTGAATTCTAGCAGTTATTTACAGATAACCATGTAACACCAAATTTGGAAAGATGACTGCTTTTGTATAGATTTATTTTAGGATGGCACTTTCAAGCATCATCACCCATTTCCTGGGAACAAACTCTTAATGTTGCCTCACAAGGTAATGATGTTTCTCTTCACCTTTTCTTGACAGTTTGTTTTCTTCTTATAAGTAAGTCAATTATTTAATAGGAAAGAGCACCAAGCCAACATGAAAAAGTTTAGATGAACCTGCTAAAATAAAAAATATGATTGGTGCTCTTTTACTGCTGTCATTGACTTAAGTTCTTTGGCCACCCTTAAGTGTTTGCTTTTCCCTCTCTCTAATTTCAAGCTTTCTAGTGTGCAATTGTAAAGTCCCACAGTAAGGCTGTTAAGAAAAAGCTGCGTTGTAACATTACAGCCACTTGCTATGAGAAGCAATATATTATATTTTACTTCGGATGAAGAAGGCTTGCAAGGCACCACTTTCGTCTGCTTGCCACCTGCAGTGCATTGGTTCCCAGGATCTATACATTGCTATGGGGTTGATAGCTGCCAAAGAAGGCATTGCCTGTGAGCAGTCTGCAGAGCGCATATTGGTGTCCACTCAAGTGGGAACTCAAGTGGGGTTTTGTGTCATTAGCTTCTCCTTTGGGCTATAAAAACTCAAAATATGGCCAATAGTAAAACAGGCAATGCTTGTGTTTGGAACAATGCAGGATGAGAGTTTGTTCAGGAAGCCTCAACTTGCAGAATTGGATATGGAGAGCTATCCAAGTACAAGTGATCTCAGAGCTGACCTTGAAAAACCTGTCAAGCAAGTGCTTATAAATGACAATATCAACCCTTAGGTGCACTGTTTTTCCTTCTTACAATAAGCCATGGCAATACCATATAATTATTTTCCCTAGAAAGTCCTGCTAACGTTATATTTGTTTTCTCCACTTGGTGTGCTTCTGAGTTGGCAGGGACCATGAAGATAATTTTCTGGGTTTTCATAGAATCACAGAAGAGTTTGAGTTGGAAAGGACCTTAAGATCATCTTGTTCCAGCCCCCTGCCATGGGCAGGGAGTCCTCACCCTAAACCATGTCGCTCAAGGCCCTGTCCAACCTGGCCTTGAACACTTCTAAGGATGGAGCATTCACAACTTCCTTGGGCAGCCTGTTCTGGTGGCTCACAGACCTCATGGTAAAGAACTTCTTCTTTATATACAACCTGAACTTCCCCTGTTTTAGTTTAAACCCATTAACCCTTGTCCTACCACTACAGTCCCTGATGAAGATTCCCTTTCCAGTTTTGGACCCATTTATGTTGATTTCCACCAAATCCAAACTTGCCATTTGAAAAATGGTATCTGACCAATATAATGTTTACTTGATATTTTGTTTCTTACTCAGAGCTTGAATACAACACAGATATTGACACTCAGTGGGAGGGATTTCAGGTATCAGCTTTCATAACTGATGTTTTTTGGGGCTGTTAGTACATATTTGCAGCTAGTTTTAAAAAGTATTGTTTTCATAATAATATTAAGTGGCAGGTTTGTCCTTCAATTATTCCTTTTTTTCTGCTGTCCCCAGTTTTTTATGGTTACTGACAAGTGTATTGGGAAAAAATGGTGTTTACTTTAAGAAGCAGACATTCGCCTAAGAACATTAACTCAAAAACAGGAACTTTTAGAGCTCTTAATAGAAATTTCACTTTAAAATCTTCACATTCATTTTTAAGTCAGCCTTTTTAAACAAAATCCTTGGAACTTGAATGATCTTGCAGAACCTGAAACATTTTGATGGTAAAACCGTAAAGGTATTTTATTCAGAATAGCTTGGTTTTGAAGTGAAGGTGAAAATTTCTCTTAACAGTACTATAGTCATCCTGCATAGGAAAATGCAAGCTTATGAAGACACAAACCAATAAAACATCTAGGAGCTGAATTAGGCAAAATGCAAGACGGTATGTCTTCCATTTAAGAGACATTTCTGAAAGAAGTTTTTACAGAGATTCCTTTTTTCTTACTTTCTGAGATGTGATGAAAGAAGTCATTTTTTTATGATTGCCTTTCAGAAGGATAACTGTGAAGCTGCTGTATCTCAGGGCCTTGGAGACTTACTAGATTCTCATTCTCCATTGTCTTTCATGTTTTTAAGGACATCCACACCTATAAATGGTACCAGGTTAGGAGGATTGCCTCTTTTATTTCTTGCGCATAAGGGTAAGCAACTTCAGTGGGTGGAGATCTAAACTATATTAAAGCAAAAGCAGAAACATCACTTTGGCAAATAATGATATACCTGATACTAAACTTGGAACAATTGTATGATATCGATTGCATGATATATGGTTGTTACTATTATATGAATATGAGAATATTATGCTTTCCCCTAATAAGACTTAATAATTGCTTTGTCATTCATATGATTCATACTAATATGAATGGTATGATAGCTGGAAATCACATAGGTGTGATATGTTACCTGAATTGTGCAAGGTGATACCATGACTTGGTTGATTATTGACACTACAGAACCAAAAATAAAGCTAAAGTATGATTCTCATAAAAAGATTATGTGTTGCCTAGTGAGATCTTCTGACAAAGATCTAACAAAAGTTAAAATTGACGCATCAGTAGGCAAAGTCAAGGGGAGGGGGGGCTTTTTTTGTGTGTCTGAACCAGTACTTCTTAAACTGTGACCTATTGCCTGTAACTGAGGGTGTCATAGCTCTTCAGGAGATGGTTCAAAATTATTCCAAGCAAAATAAGGAGCTACATTATACACAATCTCCTGCTTTCAAATACACTAGCAAAATGGGAGGGGAGCAAGAGCAAACAGTTGTGAAAAGTTCACTAAACTCTTACAGGATTGTAACTGAAAACCGTTACAGTTCCCCCCAGCATAGTCTTTGGTATATCCTGAAAAGTTTTGGGAGCTCCTGGATAACTTAAAAAAATGCAGGGGAGCCAGGCATTAAAAAGCCTGAAAAGGGCAGATTTAGAAAGTGATTTATGCTTTCATAGAATCATAGAAAAAGTAACTCCTCTTGCAGTTCTCTGCTAGAGAAACAGAGTGAGTGTAATTAGAGAGAATTACCATCCTAGTTTTTGTTATTTGTTCTAATTTTTGTTGTTGTTGTTGCCCATTAACCTTTCATGATCTAGTCGTCTTGTAAAACGACTTCTGCACCCAGTCAAGGATTCTGAATCTAGACCCCACGTCACTAGTTTGTCTTCTGAGTCACAGAATTTCTTGAGGTAAAGAGCACCCTTTTGTGACAGAGCACTGAATACAAATCACAGGAAACAACTTTTAATAACATGGTTTATAGAGACCTTTGTTCCTTCACACCTCTCATTTAGTCACTTAAAGATGACATGATGTGGCACTTCATAACCTTTGTACATTTATAGCTTTTCTCTTTCCCTTTGTGTCCCTGTGTATTAATTAAATGTACATTACTAGAGACATTTGGTTTTCATGTTGCCATTGCAACCTACTTGCTTGAACCAGCTCCAACCAGTAAAAAAATAAGAACCTGAAAATCTTTGTTTGAAGTCCAACTTGATTTCTGCTTTTTATTGTCTATGGCGGTAAAACTGAGCAGAAAAATTCCAAAGGGAAAATCAGAAAAATGACACACTATAGAAAGAGAATCAGGCCTCTGTTAGGGTAGGTAAAATCTGTTATCTTCTTCTGCATTATAAGTGTTCAAAACCTTACCCACCTTCCCAAATTGTTCCATCTATTTTCAGAAAAGATAATTCCCACTGTTACTTATAAGCCTGACTTGCTTTATATATCAGAAAACTACTGTTATAATTAAAAAATTCAAAGAATGATTTGGCATCATTAGCTAAAATGGTCATTTACTTGGGGTATTCTGGACAAGAAAGTAAATATATTTTGCAGCAAATTTGAAGGTTGCTACAAATATTTCCGCTTTTTCTCTAGTTTCAACTAGCAAATTACCTTTGTGAGAAATAGTTTCTTCTTTTGTTTTGCCTCTGTCTCTTTTCAAAGATTTTTCGTGCACTTCTCATCTAATAGGTAGGATATACTGCATAATGGAAAGAAAGCTGCTGGATTTGCTGCAATGAAACCAAAGACTTTTACGTGCTTTTCCATTGAAGAAAGGAAATAATTTTTTGGAAAAGAGATATCCTCTGGTTAAATACCTAAACATAATAAACAAAACCTTTTTAAGGTCCTCTAGTGACTCCAGAAACACAGAAGAGGTAATCATGAAACATTTGTTGTTTGGGTTTTTTTTTTATTGGAAAAAAAAATCTCTCCTAAAAAAAAAGTACTTATGTGCATTTGATTTTCAGTAGAAGCCCATACAGAAAATGACATGCTTGAAAATTGCAAGACTAGTCTTGATGATCAGACTACAGTAAATTATTTCAATTCTAAAAAATGGCACAATGATAAATAAAACAATTTTCATGTACTTTGTATATGAAAAATATAGCTTATGATGCTATGATAAATCACCCCAGGTTTCAATAAATAAAAGTATCTTAAATGATGCATGCATCATCAACAGCAAATTAAATTATATTATCTCCTGACAACTGGGGATGGTGGAATACCGTTTTTACAGTTTGCAAATGGTTCACGCAACATTTTGCATTCTGCAAATGTTTTTATTTTTAGGTATCCATTGGGTAGTATGGGTAGGTTATTTTAGGCTGTTTAACTGTTTAGTCAGCATTACATATGATATACACCTGGTTGTGAAAATAATGTGATGCATTTTCTCTCCCATCATTTGATCGCTGAAATGACAAGAATTTTATACTTTCCTTTATTGAAATTGGTTTGGATTTTTGAAAAGTTTTAGTTCATTTTTGAAAAAAATTCACAGTCAGCCTGAAAGTGTATTAGTGAAAACCTAAGTCAGATTGTAGTGCAGAAATCTAGTGAAGGTTCTACTAAATGTAAATATGTTCAGTTAAGGAATAAAGAACCTATCGCTGATTGCCTTTGCTCTGTTGGAGTTCTGTATTATGTTATCAAGCTGCAATGTGGAAGAATTAGTAAAAGAATTGAATTATGTAAATATATAGTAAACTGATTTACAATGAGCTGCTCTTTTCACGTGTTCACCTAGATTGCTAGAATATAAGGCAAATATTTCTGTGTCCATTTACTTAAGGATGCCAAATGAAATGTTCTATGTTACTGAATAATCTGCATTTTTTCCTTTAATCAGTCAAGTCAGTTTTAGGGGAAGAAACAGTTACAAGCTTAAGCAGAAAACAGGCCAACTCTTCCTTTCCTTCGATTCTTTAAACTTTAGGAAGTGTTCTGTTTGCCTAAAACCTGACCAAAATGCAACTTCTTAAATTAATGTTTAATTAATTGCTTCACCACTCATAGTATGTGAAGTGGTATGCTGACATCTATTATCATAAAAGTAATAGTGGAAACCACTGAACCACTGCCTTCATCTTGTCACAAACAGTTGATCACTGCTAAGACAACACGTTAATTAACCACAGCCTTTATCTGAAATGTAAAAAATTAAGTAACTGTAACCTTTTGTTAGTAAAGCCATATATGAACATCTGAATGGAAAAATAACTAAGGGAAGGCATTTGAAGTACATGCCATTAATTTCACTGGGACTTGTCACTCTCCATGTGTGGAAATACAGAGACATTTTAGATATATTATGTGAATTTTACTCATTTCAGGTTTGTTTCTTAATGTATTTGGTTCTATTAGTGGATTTCTGAATATATGGCTTGTACTTTACTTTTCGTCTTTTTGGTTGGTTTGTGCAAAAAGAACTTTTCTCAAATAACTTTGTTACTAGATGTTTTTTCCCATCCCTGCATATGTGATGTGGAGGGAGAATAATTCAATGTTTTTGAAATGCAGCTGATATAAAAGTAATTTCATCCTGAGAGAAATACAAGAATTTCCAAGATAGTGAAAATGCTGAAGAAGGAAAGAAGGGTTTATAGGAAGAAGCTAAATAATTGCTAGCAATATTGTGTTTGCCTATGGTGGGGGAGAGACTAGCTGAGCAACTGACTTAAATCACTGGTATCCTGTGACTATCTTATGAACTAGACGTGCTTGTTATACCATCATGTGGTATGTATTATGGTGCTCCATTTGTTAAATCCTTGATTGTGTGCTCCTGGAACTACTAGCCCAACGTAAAACAGAACTGAGCGACAACATGTAAGTTCCAAAACATCCTAAATTGCAATTTGAAGTGGATTGAGTAGAACAGCATTGGCGACCATAAGTGTAGAAGAGTCATGTAAAGGGTTATGGTACTGTTCTCAGACAAAAGTCAGTGATGCTAAAGAACATCAATGTGATGAGACATCAACCAAGCAGAAATCTCATGCATAAGTGAAAGCATATGACTGGTTTCTAATGTTTTGTCCGGTATGTACTTCTGTGATATTCTAAGAGCAAATAAATAAGAACAGCTTCTAAAATATTTATGTAAAGAATGATAAAGGGCAAACAGAAAGGGTTGCATTCTTATTGGTCTATATTGCTCTAATCATGCATTTGATGTTATTTTACTTTCTTTACTTACGATATTCACACCAGCTTTAACTTTCTTTTGCATTTCTTACTTCCTTTTTTTAATCGTTTATTATCCATGACTGATAAACTGTCGCTCTTCTTGACCTCTCTTTCTATGGTTTTATGTTTCTTTGACACTGCTCTGTTTTCTAGCTCTTTGTTTTCTAGCCTTTTTTGCTGAGGCTCTGTAGCTCTGCAATTTAAACAGCAGTGTGTGTCCCTACTGTGCTTCAAGTATGGGCTTAGTTCACTTCTGTTAATGAGATCAAGTAAAAAAATACATCTCTGTCTCTCCAGTCAATAAAATTGCAAATTATTGGGAGTTTTGAAAAAGACTAAACTTGTAGTAGGCCATGTATTGCTGAAGCCTTAGGATTGCATCCTGCTTAGTAAAATTCAAATTTCCAAACCCCTCATTTAACATGTCTGTGTTCTGAATGAAGCTCAAAAATTCACCTCTTCATCTGTCACTGATAATTAATGACAACTCTTTAGGAATTAATCAGTTGCCTCTCACCTCTCCTTGGTATACCCCACATAGCTTGAAAGTGTAGCATAAACATCAGAGCTAGAATTAGTGACAAACAAGATGTCTGCACAGTGAGCATTGATGCAGTATCATTCATATTGCTCAAAACTTGTCTCCTAGCTATTCAAGCAACAAATTTTGGCCAGGAAAGGTGAGAACTCCACAAAGCAAAACCCCTGTAATGTACTTGAAACCCTGACATTTCAGCTGGACAGTATTCAGCACTGAGACAGCAGGTCACGTAGATCTTCCCTGTAAAAAGCTGCAGTGGCTGGCACTGGATAAGAATTAATAGCTCTCAGGGTACTTTATTGAAGCCTCTGCTAACAACTGTCTTAGGAAAGAGGCTGATATATCTTAGCTCTGCCTTGTGAACAGGTAGTTGTTCTGAGCACATGCTCACAATCTGCACTAGAATGGATTACCAGCTCCCAGAACCTGTCCTCAGGCATTTGTGTTACCATTTATTGCTGGTTATAAGAAATTTTTGTGCATGTCACGGTTGATGTTAGCACTGCGAGAGCCAGCGTCATTGTCTAAGGTATGTTTAGTCTCATACTCTGTGACCTTCACACTGTGAGCTCCATCCCCACTAATGGCAGCCTTTTTCAGGGGATTTATAATGTTCCTATTTGTCACTGAACATTTCCAGTCACTTAAGAGAAAGAGGTCAAAGAACAGAGTGAGTGAGGCTGTTACCTGGACACAAATGGCTGGTACTTGGACACAAATGGCTGTTGCTTGGACACTGACAGCTCTTCTAAGGACAGCTTTTCTTAGGGCAGGAGAGTACAGACCCTGTGATTTTCACCTTTTCTGTTATTTAGGAAAAAAAAAAAAACAAAGCCCAACACTACTTTAGTTAAAGTTAGGGAATTGTTCAACGGCTAATTTTGAGAGAACGCAGGCAGACAGTATCAGCATTTCTTTATATCTCTGGTTTGGGTATGTCAGCATTGAAAAAGGACCACTTTTGAGGTTAACTGAAAAATAGTCCTGAGGGCACCACTTACAAGCTCTCTTCAGAAAAACAAAGCAAGAGGAAATCAAATTGGAGCAAAGTGTGGTCACATCAACAGTACTGTGCTTCAGGAGCCTGCATTTTGGATGCATGTTAATTATGGATTTTCCACCCACAGCTACAAATGTTGGGAACCCATTTGTGAATATGACACTTAAAAATGTCTACATTTTGGGAGTCTACATGCAAGATAGCTATCTAAACTCCCCATACAGTCAATACAGATCTTGTATTCAGGGTAGTTTCCCTGACAGAGGTGCTTTGACCTTTTCAGTTATACTGGAGTTTTTGAGACATTCACATAGCAAACATGAGGCGGGACCTATGAAAGACCAGAGCTCTTCTGCATAGGTTGCTGAAGGACAGGGGGGGTAATCAAGGTCTTCTTAAATAGCACTCTCTGTCTTTGTTTAAACAATTAACCTCAGTTCTAGGTGTATCCTTTAAAGAAAGACATATTGCTTGCTAGTCTCCATTGGCTATATTGATATCTGCAACCACTGAGTGGGTGTTTTAGATATCCTAAGGTAACTCAAAGAGCACTTCTGGACACATTTAGGCATCTGAACTGAGCCATGGATCTTGGAGTCTTACTCTTGAAACAAATGCCATCCAAGGTGCCTAACCATTTCCAGTTGCTGAGCTTCAGTTGTGAAGAACCAGGTGTTTCTCTGTAAAAGAAGAAAATAAAAAAAACTGCTTCAGAAACTTTAATTTTCCATGGAAAATATCAAGGAAATAAATTGTAAACCAAAGGACATAGTTTTGCAGTAGTTGGAGACCTATTTAAAGTAGTGGTACTGTAGTGGTGAAGGCCTTTCAGATCCTTCTGTTAGAAAGTTCCAGTACTAAGAATATACCCCCAAATAAATGCACACTGTACTTGTACTCAACAGCATTTACAGAGATGTGGATAATATCCTATCTCACAATTAGGAAAAGGAAGATCTCCAGAGTAGTTTGGCAGTAGCTGCTTTGCTCCTATCTCAAAGTGATTTGGCAGTACCTCGCAAAACAAACAGTGAATTTAGTATTTACATTTCATCCTTCAGCTCAGCCATTTCTGACATTTTTCAAGATACTATCATATTTTACTACTTCTTTTTTCTGAGGTTTTTGTCTTTCCCATCGTCTTTGTCCACTGCTAACTGACTGAACTGAATGATGGGCAACTTGAAGTAGAAAAATTTTAAGAAATCAGCAAGACTGATTCTTTTCTCATTGCCATGTTTTCCTGCTTTATTTTATGTTCTGGCAGTAATGGAGATCCTTCACTTACGTATTTTATCTTCATCTTGAGCTTGAAATAGCAAAAAATAGGCATTTCCTTTTTTCTCATTCACAGAATTCTTGCTTAATTTTAGCTTTAGCACTGAGCAAGTCAGGTGTTTGTGGTGCTCGTGTTTTTAAAGTTCCTTAAATGATGCTCTTCTGCTTCTTGGTGTCTTTACAGTCATGACAGCAATTTTGCCTGCTGAAGGGCCTTTTAGAAAGCAATAATGATAATTCATATGTAGACGTAGCAAGAAGCCACATACACAGATGTGTGTCAAACAGCCGTGCAAATCTAAAAAGGGACAGCAAAACATAAACTTCTTGAGCCCTATTGATTTTCATTCTTCACTGTATTCATTTCCTCTGGATGTTCCAAATGATTTAGTAGCTTTGTCTGTGATCTTCACTGGAATTTGATCTTTCATCTTACACCGTTTAGCCAATAGCTCATCAGCATTTACCAGCATGAAGGGTCAGGCTAGGTGAAAAGGATGCTTTTAATTTTTTTATATATTATTTTTTTTAAAGCACAAAGTTCCAAAGTATTTCTTACACCTTGGTATAGTGCTGAAGTAATTAGCTATAAATTATATGTCCATAATGGCTGGAGACATTTGGTGGCATGCTGGACTGAGATCAAGTGACATTTTTTATGGCAGACTGCTCCGGTACCGTTAACAAAGGAAATGCCTCATTACTGATTTAGCTGTTCACTACTTGAACAGAAAGGGTCAATATGCTGTTCCCCAAGCCTGCAGAATAATTATGCAATTCTAAATTGCTTTTTACGGTTTCAGGATACATCTGGAAGAGAAGAAGGTGACAGGAATCCAAGCTCACTCTTTCTCATCTTTCTCATTTTCTGCTGGAGTAAATATCTTCAGAAAATATTCTGCATGCATGACTGGCATAAACCTGAAAGCATTTTGCTAAAGAGACTGGATTATACAATAAAGTAGCTGTTTCAGAAACCTCTCGGCTTTTATACTTGACAGTTTAGGATAGTGCAGTATATAGTGTAGCCACTTCTAATATATCCTATATAATATAGAAGGATATAATGCAATATAGTACAGCCACCTCTAATATATCCTATATAATATAGAAGGATATAATGCAATATAGTACTTGTTAGCCTAGGATGTTATATACTTTATAATAGGAAATAGAAAAAAGCCCATATATGATAGTAACTTATGTGCATCACATAACAGTATAATGGCACATAATATTCATGCAATATTGTCTGTGTTACTTCATGCAAATAAACATATATATATTACCTTAGTTACTTCCACACCACAGGCAACTCTAGCAACAGGCATTTTTTTAAGATTTAAATCCTTTTTGAGGATTTAAAAAATCAGTCTTTAGGAAGACACACTCTTCACTTTGTCTCTATGTTCAAAACACATTGATCATCTGAGAGTGTTCTATTACAAGCAAGCAATCCAAGCAAGCAATTGTATTTAAACAGAAGCTTTCCTTCATGCTAACATTTAATTTCCTTCTCCTCACCAAACCTCAGGCAAGGCAGTAGCTGGTCTCTCTTGTCACAGTACTCTATGCCATGATGAAGTATAGTCATTCATATGAAACAATATAGTAATCAGAAGTAAATTACACCCTTTAAAATTACCATCCCAAATCACAATACCTAAAACAATGTGATAATTGCTGTCATAGGAACATGGGAAAAAATAGAAAGCTAGTCATTAAACAAATACTATAATCATTAATAACAAGTGCCATGTGAAATAACAATTTTTTACTAATCACAATCCTAGAGCTGCAGTGCAAACTGCAGATTCTCTTTCATAAAGTAAGCTGGCTGCATACAGATAGAAAAAAAACCATAAACATGCCAAAATATTTTGTCCATTAACAGGTTTTGCATTGTGTTTTGTACACTATGTGTTTCCCATCAGAAATATGTGTTTTTATATGCTGCAGTTAACAAAATTTGAATTTCTCCTTTGGCTTCTGGCCACAAGTAAACTATCGAACTCAAGTTACTGGGCTTTACAATACCCATCCTCTTACATCTCTGTTTGCTTCTGGCTAGTTTTGTACTTCACCTCTTACCACCTCTTGTGACTTCCTTATCGCTTGTGTCACTTCTTGCTTTGTTTTACCCTGTAGAGTAAGTGCCTTCAAAGCTGATTCCCTTACCCCTGATGGAAGTTTCTCCTTTTTTTGCAATAATGTAAAACCCACATGCTCTTTTCCAAAGGCAGTAATCACCACATTATCTCTCTGTAGAAATCTTCTTTTTGTGCCCTGATTTTTTCACTAGGTTGTTTGGACTGGAGAATACATCTAAGCTTATATACATTTCCCTTCTGTAAATATTTCAGAAAGGACCAAAGAGCACCCATGAGCAAGTAAAACTGCATGAATGTGTGGGACCTTGGTAGATGATGGCATATTTTCTTTTCTGAATGCTCATCACTGTAATTAGTTGTTTCACTTAGCTTTTCATATGAACTTTTTTATTTTTTAAAGGTATTGTTTCAATTTTATAATACAAATATTTTTGCAGCTCGATCATAGAGTCATAGAATGGTTTGGGTTGATTCTTATCTTAAAATGTGTAAAGAAGGAAAATGAACTATCTGCGCTTTAATTTCCACCGGGGGGCAAACAGGAAAGCGGGGATCAATTTTTCTCCCTTATTTGCCTCTCTACATCTCTTTGCATATTTATGATAAGACTTGCTTCCTTGAAAAACAATACAGTTGCAAATCAAGCAAAGATTTTCCTCCTTGCCTCTGCTCCAACACATACAGATCTTTCTTGCTGTGTTAGTGCTGCTGAGTCAGAAAACCCACTCAAAAGCAGTAGGTCTGCTGGGCGAGTATGGTGTATCTCACTTAGCTACTTGTCCAATTGGGGCTGTTCAATTAGTCTTTCGGAGTCTGTGGTGCCTCTACTGGGAGGACCAGTGCCTCCTGCAGATTCCTGACCTGCTCTTGCCTGTACCTTTATTGAGAGGAAGATGGAGGCAGCCTTGCCTTTTTTTGGTGCTTTTCCTCAGCTTTCCCAAGCAGGTGATGCTCACTAGCAAAAGCTGTCCCAAGGAGGGCTGAGGCAGTGCAGTTCTCAAAAATTCTTTGGATACAGATATCCTTAGCTTGTTGGGAACTCATCCAGGTGAGCAGGGGTGGGCAGGTGAATGACTACGAGGTTTATGACTTGCATGAATATTTCTGTTATTTTTACAAGTTAATTTATGACACTGTGCAGAATAAAGCTATGACTGTGGTACCTACTTTTGAAATGAAAATGCTTTCTTCCCTGTCTGCCTGAATTGACTTTGCCAGGACAAATGGATATTTGTTCAAGTGCACCAAAAAGTAACAACTCCTGTTGTTTTCCATTTATCTCTATCAAAGCAAACAAATAAAAAGGCAGGTAAAAACAGCACACAAAATGTTTATTAACCTGTTATACAAATGATCCATGCAAGTTACATGCATCCGACTAATCTTTCATGCACTATAAACACAAGCCTTCATGTGCTTCCACTTTTTCTATTTCTGCTTCTTTAATGGTGATTTCTGAAGTTAAAAACAAGCCTCAGAGCTACCTCTAATCTTTATAGCAATGGCTTTTAAAATATTCAAACTGAGTAATTTATTTTTAATGATCTGTAGCTCTGAAAAGTTCAGGCAATGCGCTTTATACTCTGCAGAAAAATTCTCCTTGGTCCTCAGGGCAAATTTGTATTTTTTCAGGCCAAGTCAATTTTGACAACCAAAATGTTTATTAAAAAGAGAGAGAGACAGACAGAGCAGGGAACCTAGTGTTAAGAGCAGTGACTGAATAGGTCCCTGCTGGCATTTTAAAACAGAATACTATTGAGACTGATTTTTAATTGCTTTGAAGCCCTTCTGATCATCTATACCTGGGAAAGGTTGGTCGAAAATATTCTTAAAGAAGAAATACTTTCATCATTTACACAAACTGGATCTTAGCACACTGTGTTCACATTTTTTTTGTTTGAGAATTAGACCTCTAACACAGAGACCACTTACACGTGTATCTTCTGCCATACAGAAAGTCCTGTTCTAAAAGAAGTTAAATCCCACAACATCTTTGATAAAGACTTTACAGTGAGAGGTGAGTTAAATGAAAGACTCACATGTTAAACAATTTTTGAAGGCTCAACAAAATGTAAGTAACATCAGCCAGAAAGGCATTTATTGGTTATTGAGCTCACCATATTGAAGCCAGTGGAGGCCTGTTTAAATTGTCCCCAAAACTTGCCCCAAACACCCCTTCAGTTTTCCAGTTGATGTTGTTTCTATGTCATTTACTTTACCCACTGAGATAAATCATTCAGACTTAATACCTCTACCTAGTTTCAGCTAAGTACAAGCACTGCCTTATATGCTTGTGGTTTGTGTACATGTATTTCTGTGCTTGAACGTCATCCTGCTCTCCCTTAGCTGCTTGGTTACAGTTTTTGACCTCATCATGGTTACGGGAGCAGGGGCACTCTCTGGCTGCAGACTGGTACACAGCACTGCTCTATTCCTGTCTTCACAAAAAGTTTATCCTTGCAGATGTTAAAAATGTCCTTCATTACATGCAGCTTAGGTTTATTAAGACTTTTACAATTTTCTCAACATTAATTAGATAATCTGAGTTGAATGCGAGATGAGAGGTCACATTTAATTTGGTACATCACTGATTCCATATCCTTTTTTTTCCTGCTGTCGGAGTTTGATATTAAAGCATCAAGCATGATATTGCTCACCACTGACTGAAACCTCAGAAGGGATTGCTAAACTCTCTGTCCTGTAGCAGATAAATTTAATTCCATGCAGTCTTTAGTGTAGAAGAGATTTTCAAAACAAAGAACCTGTGTTTCTGCTCTTTTTGGAAAATAAGGGCTATTTTTTTTTTTCATTTCAGGCTGAGAAATGTCTTACTCCTTGTGGCACAAGCAAAACTGGATTCAGGACACTGTGTTCCTCTTTTTCCTTTACGGTAGGTTTCTATGTCAGATAAATGGCCAAGATGACTAAGCCTAGGTACTCAGATGACAGGACAGTATTATATGGGCAAATACAGCTTCTGACCATTCAAAACAATCCAGACTTGCAGTGCAAGATTTCTGAAGGATATATGCAGAATTCTTCAAAACATAAAATTCTGGAAGCCATATCAGAAACAAGGCAAAAAATAAAGGTTTTTTTCTTCATTCTATCCCTCTCCTGCATCAGTTTCACTGTCTCTAGCAATTTGGGTATGTACATCCTGTACACTATGAATAGAAATGCTGTGTTGTGAGATTGCATTTTCTTGAAGTTGTAAGAAGTGAATCATGCCAATTTTTTATGCAGGAAATAAAACAGGGCTTGGGATATTTAGATAAATGCAAATAGAATAAAGGAGTTACAGTGTCTCACCACCTGTTTGGCTTTTCAAAATTTTTTCATTTCACGACTCACAGAGAAAGTAATGGATACCATTCATCAACTGAATAAAGAATTAAGCCCCAGCAGCACAAAACATATATGCATAAATATTATGAAAAATAAGCTGATTATTTTAATGTTGAGATCACAGTAATAATAGATGTGAAAACCAAGTGGGAAGTGACTCAGGAAATCTCTATGCAAATTTTTTTGGGGGATGACGTTAATATTTTCACTAAATGGATGGAAGAAAACTGCAGCAAGAATTCCAAACATAATTAAAATTGTTCAGTAATTTTAAGACAAAACATTTTTCTTCAGGAGGAAAAGACTTTCTGTGAAAATATCTTTAATGAGAAGACTGCTACTTTAAAAATTTAAATTTCTAAACACCAAATTTATTTTTATTTTTTTTTTTCTCTGTTGGAGACAAGATTTTGCTTTCAGTAAGACATCATGCATACAAAAAAACCCCACTTAAAATTATTTTCAATTTGTTATATCTTATGGCTCTTTAGAATACTTTTTTTTTACTAGAGCAGATATATGATTGCCTTCCCCTCCCTTCCCACTTCTCCCCAAAGTGTCTAAACCATAACTTTAAATGTACTTATTTACAGAGGCATATATTTTTTATCATAATAACAGTCTGCAGTTGTCAATGGCTGCTTTCTGATGACAATTGCAAAATGCTGCAGAACACCTAATGTTCTTAAATTAACTAGTCAGTGCATTTTAAGCTCACAAAAATTCTTTATTCCTTGGTTGGAGTACATGGAGAATTTTTTTATTATTAAAATGAAAAACATGCAACTGTGGTCTCTTGGATGTGAAAGAAGGTATTTATTTCCTCAGAGCAGAGGGAAACAATGAACATATCTGTATTTGTGTCATGTACACCTAAGGGGAATAAGGAAAATGAATAGTCCATCAGAACTGTCAAAATATGAATGACATTAGTTAAAAATCAAGCACCAGCAACAGACAAATTTTACCAACAGTAAGATATAGACTGGGATAGTAAAAAGCATAATTATACACTGAGAGAGCTGGCAGAAATGGGCAGACATCCCTCTCCATTGTAAGAGACATGCTGACTCTTTCCTCTTTACAGTGTGTGTCCGTGTGTCCACTGATGACATTCTTTGCTTTGGTTTCTGTCATTTTGCCCAGCAACAGCATCAAACTTACTGGACTGTCATTTGGGGACACCTACAGGGCCCCTTTTTAAAGATTGGTGTCAGATTTGTCACACTTCATTCTTCCAGCACCAAGGCTAGCTGAAGTGATACATCATATACAACAATTAGTTTAGCAACCATATATTCTAATTTCTGCAAACTTTCAGTAAAAGTCAGGTGTTAGCACAGATACAAACGATTTTCCCTCTATTGCTATCACTTTATTTTTACCTCAATTTTTTTACAGACTGCTTGTCTTATCACCCCATCATCTTTTTGGTAGACCTCTGGCCACTGCCTTTAGCTTTCTTTTTTTCAACTTCGATAAGATTTTCTTCAGAATATTTCAGTCAGCTGAATCACAGGATGCATGAGTTACTTTCAGTTTTCCCTGTTTAGACATTGGGTTTTGTCTCTGATGTAGGAGAACAGGAGGAAAGAATTCCTTCTGTAGTGGTCTTTTTGACAGTTGGAATATGTTTCCTGTGGGTATTTTACCCATTTAACTACTCCTTTTTTATATCATCTTAACCAGCTTCCTCAGTTTTACCTAGCTCCAGTTTCTGAAGTTAAGGACTTCCATGTTGGATATTTTTGGTATAGCTGATCTTGTTAGGACACTGAGCATGGATGCCTTATGGTCACTTTTTTGTCACTGCTAAAACAGGTTTTGGAAAGGATTGATCTGCAACAGCACGTCAGTACTTTTTGGAAAAAACTGATTCAGTTGGACTAACAAGGGCAGAGGACTAACAGCAGAATGATCTTCTCTGTGATAAAGGTGGCAATCAGAGCCTACAGTTATGTAAATATACTTCCAGATTGCTTTAGTAGCAGAGGGAAAACATACCGCATGGCAGTATCATAAATGGAATACTTGCTGATCATGTGCCAGTGTTCCACAGTTGTATATGAAAAATGTGCTTTTTTGCAGATAGTTATCTGTTGCAGCACACAGATACCGTACATAGACATAAACTGCAGTTCCATTTTATGTCAATATTTTAATATTTTACCAAACATGGCAACAGAGTACATACTTTCTCATAATAATTAATAACTAATTACACAAATTGTAAAGATTATCGTACTGAAACCGACATTGTTTTAAATGGGGTAATTGCTCCAAGAAATTACAAAATTTACCTCAAAATATTTACACAGTCAAAGAGGAGTCAAGTGGCAAAAAAATTATCAATGGATAAAAAATCATGATAATGAAAGTAACAGGAGCTTTAGGTGGCTATTTCAGATGTTAGCATCTACATGGCAGACACCTAAGATTGTGTGACATGAAGGCTTACTATAGCCAACCTGATCCAGCTGGCATCAAGCAATGGTCCTGAGCAGTTATGAACACTTGTGTGCACGTTATTTCAGGAAGTTAATGGTAAAGAAATTTTATGGGTTTAATCTTCACTTACAAGTGAAATTATTCCTCTCTGGGGTTAAATCTGAAGACATACTAACACCCCATGTGATAGCAGTCTGTATATGAGTTTTTAAGTTATGTTAGAACTAATATAAAAATTCCATTAATTTCAAAATTTGACATAAAGAGGTTTACTTTGACTGAGAAAAGTCATAGAGAAAAGTGTCTCTTCATGGAAACTTTTGCTCCCTAAAAATTACTTCAGATTGCATTTTCCTAGGAGACAGTATAACATTCACCTTATAAATTTATATATATAAATCAGTTATAAACATAAGTAATCCCTCATAGGAAAAATACAATGAGGAGGCAACCAGCCTTCTAAAGGAAATGAAGGCTTTGAGAACCCAGGCTAGACCTCTTCAGGAGACCACAATAATATTTCAGGCTCTTGCTCATATATTTTGTCATTACCATTTTTTTTGAGATTTTGCCCATATTCCTTTTTTTTTTTTTTTTTTGCTGGACATTGGAAGCAAATATACAAGTGTGGCTCATGTGCCTCGGGATATTTCTGTGGAAAGATATACCATATTCCTGCTTCAGTTCTCTGACATATTTTCACCTGAACTGATGAACTGAGCCTCTCTGCTCACCAGCTAAGACTATATGTGTAAGACTATATTAAGATGAGTGAAGCACCTCTCATTTATCTGTGTAAACAATAACATACTTGTGTTGCCATCAATTTGGTCTGGCTGAACAAATCAAGCAAGTACTTAAATGCATTTGAAAAAGTAATTATTTTTTGCTCCTTCTAGTTATATTCTTTCTGCAAAGTTCTCTGGTTCTTCTGACACGGGACAAAAATGAGTGAACATCAGGAGGGCTATTTTTATGTAAGAAGGACATGACAGAAATTATTAGGAAAAGTATTTTCATCAGTCTTCTACGCCAGTTTTTCAGACCTAGAAGATTTAGAAAAGAGATACACTCAAACCTTGTAAGCTAAACCATTTTTTTAATTGAGATTTCCAAAGATGGTAATATGACAATATTTCAGATATACTGTGCTTAGTTAAGGGTGATATTAACAACCACTTTTAATAAAATTTCTATAAAATGTGATTAAATAATCTTGAAGTCTGGTACTTACATTAGTTAAAATACTCAGAATACAAAGAACGGTAAATGTTATTTGCTAGGCAGTATTAAAGGTATAGCTAAGTTTGTAAAAATGATCCCTGAGATGTATCTAACCTATTTATAACCCTTTCTTCTCCTTTTTAAAAGCAAATATTTACTGGAAAATAGCATAATGAAATTCAGCCTGCTGTGGAGAGGTCAGTTTCAGGGACTTTTGTCCCTGTTGGCAAGTGACTCAGATGATAAATTGCCAGAACAAATCATTGGACTGATGCCTGGCAAGAACTGGACCTGGCCTTGTTCAGTACTTTTCAATTAAAAGAATTATTATTGTTTCTAATGGAAGAGTGTTGAAGAGGGAAGTAGGCAGAGGGCATGAGGAAAAGGGGAAAGTGCTCTAAAAGGCTCTTTTTTATCTCAGCCAAAACCAAGAGTCCTAATACTAATGTGGTTGGGAAAGGAAAAAAGAGAATGACCCTGCTCATTCATCAGCCTGATCACTTTAACACAGGCTTCCAGGTAGCTTTCATACAGCATTTTCCAGATCTTTCTGCAATTGTTGTAACAATGGTAAGGATAGATTACACTGCCTCCTATTAGAGAATGGTGAGGGCCACAGCCTGAGATACCTTGAAAAGGGAGTATTTTTAGTTCAAATAACTGAAGTTAATTCAAGCTAGTAAGCGTCCGAACTTCTTGGGAAAGAGCCAAGGGTTTCCATCCAGCAAAATGGCATCCATACCAAAGGAAGCTTGGAAACCCTCCAGAGCTACAGGGAAATCCTATGGTCTGTTAAAACAGAAATATTTTGTAGACAACTCTGCTTTGAGGAACTCCGGTGGTGCCACAGCCAAAGGTCTCTGCCGGCTTTTCTAGAAGGCTGGTTTGCTGGGTGGGCCTCCAAAGTCTACAGCCAGGCAGAAGCCTGAAGGTGCCAGACCTCCAGGCAGGAAAAATGAAAATAAATAAGTAAAGAAAAATATAGGACACAACACAGACAATGGCGCTCCCTGTAGCGCTGTAAATCTTCTCAGTCAGGTTGCACTTTTGAGAATATCATTTGCTTTTAAACGGCGAAAAATATGTGATTCCCCAAATCAGTATTCATTTAGACAAATACAGCCCTTTCCTAGTAAATAGCAAGCAAGCTAAAAAGCTGCAGCTGGGGAAAATAATTGCAAGAAAGGTCTTGACCCTTTCTCCTAATAACTAAAGAATATCCTAAACAGTTCCCCAGTAAAAGGTAATGGTATTACCTAGGTTCTGTGAAAGTGAATACAGAATTAAACTATCTAGGTGAAGTAAGGAATCCAGGCAGCTCTCTTGAGGCAAGCAAAACAATAAATATTCAGGAAGGTTAAAGTTTCAGTGAAGTTCGTATTTAATTTCACTGCTTCCTTGTTTATGGAGGCTATCTTACCTTCTGGAGTACATAACCCATTACATACCAGGCCAAACCATTAACATGTGAAACTACAACAGCCTTCAGTTCCTCTCCATATAAAAATGAAACTAAAAATGCAATTCTTTGGTAGTGATTCAGCCATTTTCTCCAGGCACTAGGTAATTAAAAAGCAGTGCTGGGTGGGATGGTTGTTTGGTTTTGCTATTTTCTTTGTTCAACTGGTGCTGCTGTGCACAGAGGTGAATGGAAAGAGCTATGATGAATGTTGTCTGGTTGAGGGAATAAGTTAAGTATGCTTTTGCTTTTTCTTATAGGGCTGAGGCAACTGATTTTTTCATGCCTTCATTCTTAGATGGAGTGGTTAGATTCAAATTTAGTATCATTAGTGTTACTTTTATTAACTTAGTTCAATGTATTAATTTATTCTATTAATTCAAGCTTATGCAGAGGAAAATAGTATTTCTCTCACTTTGGTAACTATATTTCTTGATTTTTTTTTTTTCTGGAAGATCTCAGAACATCTTCCTGTTCAATTTCTAACTTCTTTTGTTCTGTCCATTTTTCAATATGTCCTTCGAGCTCATCAGTGTTTAAAAGGAGTGAGAAGACTGCATTAAATGTGTCCATTAAGAAAGTCTTTCAGCTTTAATATGATTTATTTAAAATACATAATTAATCATTATAGAGAACTTTCAGCCTTAATTTGTCACTGTTCTTTTCAAAATACTGTGAAGATTTATCTTACGTCTTTTCAAAGTCAGAACTTACAAGATATATGAAAGGTATCATCATATTTTAAAGTAAAAGGTCCTATCCCCACCAAACTGGTATTTCATCCTAAAATGGACTTAAGCTTTTTTCAAAAGCAGAATGTGAGATATTTGTAAGTGGGAAAGATAAAACTAGTCTAAATGCTAAGGAGCAGCTGGGGAGGAGGTAGGAGGGAGAGATTGAAAGAAGAAATACCCGCTTCTTCAGGACAGATTGCTACTGCTAGCAAAGAGAATATGCCTGGTAACAGAAAACATCTGAAAGTCCTTTAGGACATACCAGAGGCCAGAGTGCTCTTACCAGGCCTGAGAAGTCTCTGGCTTGACCATGAGCACTGCAGCATGACCAAGTGCTTGCTGATGCTGAGTACAGATTCACAGCTACAGTCTTCTTTCAGGATCTTCAAAACTACAAGGTATTCACCTTCCCTCTTAAAGACTCTTGGTGGCAAATAATATTATAACACTGCCTGGCAACTTCTATCACGTTTCACTATTTAATACCTAAGTGAGGATCAGCAACTGAGACCACACATTAACACAAAGAAATGTTAAGTGCTCTGGAAAAATTAAGACCACACTTGCAAATTTAAAGGAGATTTTCAATATTTTTGGGAGCTTAAAAGCCATCTGTCTGCATTTCAGTTCTCTTACTATGGAATGGAGTGATTCATATTGCCTAGTTTCACAAGAAAAATTAATCCGTATTTATCAAGTACCTCAGATATTTTTATGACACCACTACCCTGTTACCATTAGCAAATACAGGTGGAAACCCCTCATGATTAAGTTTGCCAGCTCCCTCTAATGTAGGTGCATGCAAAGAAAGATAATTTCTAGGTTCTTATAAGGTACTCTGTTAGCTCAAGAGACACAGGTCTGTGAGGAAGATCCAATATGTCCAACCTTTCTGATGACACATACAGGTGTCACTATGATGCCATGTGGTAACAGTTCTGGCTTTTTTCTCACGGTTTTTTAATCTGGAAAATTATGCACAAGAAATGTTTTGTTAAGGGATTTTCAGCACTCCAAAAAGACATGTTTGCAAGCTATGAATAACTGGAACTAAAGTTTCTAATATAATTAGAGAAAATAATTTGAAGCTCTGATTTGAATGGATTAATATTAAATATACTGAGAGTTAATTTTTTTATAGCTCCTTTACCTACCTGTAAAATGGATATGTTGCCTACTCTCTCAAACACAATATTTATTGATGAACATTTTAAACAGCCTATCTAAACTGCAAGAGGCATCATAAAGAGATTAATAATTTTTCTAGTCATTCTAGACATAACTGATGTGTGGAGAATAAGACCAGAGTCTATACCACGAATAGCAATGTTATGTACTGATTGGATAACTCCTTGCTCACTGCATGAGACAGCAAAAAATAAAATATGATAATTTAATTAAAGCTACATCACAGTGCAAATGCACAAGGGATGGAAAGTTCTGCATAGTCTAGCTTAACTTCTGAAACTTCCTGTGTTTGATTTTGCAAGTTGAATATTCTTCTATCTTAATGGGGACTTTTAATGTGCCTTTTTTTGTTCATGTCATTGCCATTTATTGTGCTTATCAGATTGTCCTGAACAGCAATCCCTGTGGCTTGCAGCTCCAGGACTTTTGCAGCTAAAATGATGAGTCCCAAGAAAGAACATATATGACACTGCCCACAGCATCCCAGCTCTTCACAGGCAGGAGCAAAGTGGTAAAGATTTCTGTAGATGATTCAAGACAGTGAAATACAAGGTAGTCAGAGTAGCTGTACTGAAAAAAAAAAGCACTGAAACAATAGAATCACGGCTTTTTCAGTTGTGTGAGTCTGTCTTACTTGACAGTAGCTTTCTTTTTTAAACAGGCTAAAAACACTAGTCAGTGATTATGCTCTCCAGCGCTATTTAGTCTTGACTATACTGGTGAATTGATGGGCATGATTGCTCACAGTAAAAAAGCAAGCCACAGGAAATTACCTTTAAGGTCACAATAAATCCTGTGAAAACAAAATCACTGCTTGTGATTGAATGGGATTTACCCGCAGTAATTAATTCTTTTAAACACCTAAAGGTAGGAAAGATTGTTACTTTGAAACAGAAACTGAACCTTTTAAGATCCCAAAATGTCTTGTAAAACCGTTATAGGAATTGAGGTAAGGTTACCTGTACTGATACTACAGGAAGATGATGTTCCCAAATATAAGGTATTTGAGGGGACAGAGAGCAAAGTACGAGAATGTCTAAATATGTGTACCTCAGAAAGCTTAGCTCCCTGTGAGTAACACACTGCTCTCTACCTTGGCAACCCACCAAAAACAGAATTCAATTGCAAGTTTTGATACTCCTTCCCCTCAGTGGGACATGCTCCACCAACCCATGGAATCAGACTCGACTACAAGAAAAGAAATGTAGCTTAGCATGACTGCACAGGCTCCCCTAAGCTCCTAGCTACCATAGGGACTCAAGCTGAGCTCAAAAGAAATGGTTCTTGATGAGAAACTTATTCATTTTAGCAGTTGTGCCTAACTCAATACATATTGATTTCATCTCTTGTTTTCTGGTGAGTCTACCCAGAGGTGCCTGTGTGTTTCTTGTCAGGGAGCTGAGGGACTCTTGTAGCAGGAAAGGATGTCTCATTTGGCCAGCTCTTGGTTATTGGAAACCGCCTTTTTTCTTCATTCTGATTGTATTTGAAATTTAATCCCTGTTCATATTCTGCTTGTGGTTTATCACGTCAGAGCTGAGCAAGACTGAACAGCAATCCAAATTATTTTTTGTGCAATAATCATTCATAGACACAAACCTTCATTAAATTCCCCAAGCATAACAATTCTGACAGCAGTCCTATCAGACTTACACCGGTTCCTAGGTCTGGTAGGCGACTGATTATGTTATTTCTAACTTCTTTCTGTTTAGCCATTCCTGCTGGCAGGAATCATGTCTGTCTTACTCTCATATCTCACTTTGTCATGCTGTTTATCCGTATCAGTGTCCTGAAAAATTGAAGGTAGCTGAGATGTTTTTACAATATTTAATCTTTAGATTTTGGAAAACTCTACCTCAGCTGTAGCTCAAACTAATCCTCACAGGCCAGTCAAACTTTCCTGCTTTGGGGGAAAAAAGTGTAATCATGAATATTGGTAGGTTGTGTATTTTCCAGAATGCTTTCTTCCTTATGCGTATTCTACAGGAAGTGCCAAGTATCATTTGGTACTGGCAAGTAACCCCTACAACAAATTCCCCTCTAATGAAAAGCTTTTGTATTTACATAACATTTTTCTGGAAATATGACTGGTTTTCAGGTTTAGAGGTTTTTTTGTTTGGATTTTTTTTTTAAGTTTAAAATCTAATGCACATATAAAATGTTTGCATTATTATCCACCTAATCCAAGCCAAAGATACTCAAATATTAAACTTCCATTGAAAAGACATTATTGGTCTAACATCC
This sequence comes from Neopsephotus bourkii, assembly GCF_033783945.1. NCBI lineage: Eukaryota > Metazoa > Chordata > Aves > Psittaciformes > Psittacidae > Neopsephotus > Neopsephotus bourkii. The sequence goes on along the minus strand of NW_026902241.1, from coordinate 4,839,973 downwards.
TGATTTTTAAAACATTCCTTACAGTGGCAATTAGAACAGTGGATTTCTGTATCCTCAGTAATTAATCTTTAGTCTAAACTCCTTCTCTTGGAAGTTAATTGAATGTCTTGTCTCATCTCCCAAATGAGCAGAATTGTGTGAGAATATCCTAACATCTATCCCAGGATGTAAACTGCTGAGCATGCCAGGAGATGATGCACATGATACTGATGTATATGCAGTCTGGGAGACAGACACTGTTGGTTCACCTAGGAGCAGTCTTATTTTTCATGATGTTTTGAAACTGCATTGCTATACTTAAAAGTATTACGGGCATTTGCTTTCGTATAATGACGGTTAACAGACAAGGCATGTTCCACTATGCATAGATAAATTTAAGCTCTTAGGGCTAGTCATTATTTGCTCCATTTAGTATGCAACTCTTTTATTACAATTACTTCTTAATTTCAAATTAGGCTACAGCTATGACCCATGGGAAAACAACCCAATTTTTTCCTTGTCTCATGTCATTGTATGAGAAGGAACAATGGGAAGCTGTTTTTACAGAATGTTGCAAGGGCATTAGAAGTCTTTCCACACAACAGGATATTCCTCTGCTCCTCTGCTCTACCCTTAAACCAATGAGCGACAAAATGTTGATCCCTGAGAACTCTGGATTCAACGGCGTTCAAATATGAGAGCTTGCAGTCTGTCCATTAGAGATTTCAGATCTGGTTTTGAGTCTCTGTGGGAATTTATTCCACAATATGTGGATGGGATGTTAGAGGTTTTGGAAACAAAAAAAAAAAAAAAAAGGAAGAAAGAAAAAGTTTTTAGACAGGCAATATCTTGTTAAACTAGATTACTCTTTAGATCAGAAAGACCTCATTCTTATCTGCCTTTTCCCCTGCTTATTATCATTTCCCTGCTTATTATTCTTGCCTAATCTAAATATATTTGTTCTCTTCAAATCTTGTCTCATTACTTTAAAAAGAGGCAGTACAAAATCATCATGTATTTGGAATAGTGTTTCTCATCTGCTTTTTGTCTTAAATCCAGTAGTGGTAAAATTTCTTTATAGCCCTGAAGAATGAAACAGAGTTCTTAGAAGAGTGAGTAGCTTTTACTCCTATGTATCTCTCCTGGCTAACACGTCTCAGTGTGGAACAGAGGAGTTTGCTTATTTGGACAGAATGAGAAGCCAGTTCTGAGGTCAGTTCCAAGAAAAGCCATTTTTGTTGGCGTGAACACCCAGGCACTAGGAACTGAATAGGAGAAATAGTTCAGTTCTTGCCAGTTCTGTGGCAGCATTTTCCTCTTGCTTGGACAGCTCTGGTCCTTTAATTGAACTTTTCATGCCCAGGCTTCATTTATAGTTTCTGTCAAAATGCGGTTGCATGTAGTCACAGCAGACATCAATTTTTCGTATAAATTATGCACATTTGATTGCCTCCCTGAGCTTTATTATAAGACTAACAAAATCACTCTAAACCCCCTTACAAATGCTGCTTTCAGTGACTTGTACTCGGTTTTGCATAATCTTTAGGCACAGGTTTGCCCTTTAAAAAGCTTCTGCGTATAAAAATTAAAGCCACTGACAGAGCTTTCAATCACAGGATATGTAGTTAGAAGGAATCTTATAAACCTCAGTAGTAATGAGTAAGCCAGACAACTAAGAGATTGCAGCTGTAATAGAGAGGGGTGGGGGTGGGGGAAACCAAACCCAAAACAAAACCAAGAGAAAGTCAATCCATAAACTCTAGGGGAAGATAATCCCCTTGATTTAAAGGTATTCCAACATTAATCACAAGAGGCATGATTGTCATTGCTTATGCAATATAAAACTGTTCTTTTCGTATCCTTTCACTCACTGTGGAAGTGTGGAATGAAGCAGTCACTTTGGTTCCTTCATCAGAATTTTCAAGTGCCGGATTAAACTGAGGAGATATGGGACACTATCTTTTATCTACATTTGGTAGCCCTGGTGGTGCTGTGAGGGTCTGTAAGATGTCTTAGCAATTTCTTTCCAATTCTGTCTACAAAAATTGTACTCTGCATTTCCAGCAAAGTAGTATGCATAATTTCAAGGATGGTGTGAATGTATTACCTACAGATTGCTTCCTGCATGCAGTAGGGAACATTCATCATTCAAATACATAAGCAACATTTTCAAACAGGAGAAGGGTAAAGCAAGAAAATGTGAGAAGAAATAAATATTTTTCCTACTTATATACAAAATGCAATGATTTTGCCACAAAAACCTCACTTTCTTTGACACCAAATTTTGCATTTCTGCCTTCATTATAAGAGCAAGATGAAATATTTCAAAAAAGGTATATCCAGGAAAGAAATCATTCCCTGTCTCAAATGTATTAAACAACATCTGAGAGACTGGAACTAATTTTTGTATATGTACACAGACAGAACCATGATATATGGGAAACGTAAGCATATATTTTTCTTTATAGGAGACACTTTGGCAAGAGTCATTAGGAGGAGTGATATTCTTATGCTACATCCACCTCCTGAGCCCATACTTAAGGAGGGATTTTGAAAAGTCTGAGATGGGAAATATGAAATAAAAATGAATGATAAGGGCATGAAGTTAACTTCAACTAGAGCACTGACTAAAAAGGGCAAGCCTACCCTTTCCAGACCTGCAGTCTCTGTTGTGTCCTCCCTTGGTTATTCTCTTTCTTTTAGACCAGGCTGTTTTCAAACTGATTCACCACCTAGCTGTGCAAATACCCTGTAGAGGAGAAGAGAAGGCAGCTGAGGGGAAGGAGGTGGCCTGAACAGTCAGTCTGGTTGCTTGTGCTGGCTTTGCGCTGTCTAGGGGCTAAGGCAGGAGAGGGAAAGGGCTGGATATTTGAATTTGCTTAGATTATCAATAACATGAAGTAATTTGATTAAGTATCACCAAGTGCCAACTGAATATCAAAAGGTTATTCAGTGTCTATGAAGAAACAGCATAGCTAAGAGCTGGTCCTTGGCTCCTTTTCAGAAATAAAGACAGGAAAAAATAATTTAATGGTGAAGATGCTTCAGAGTTATGAGAAAAAACAATCAAGAAACTGCTGGATGGTCTCTTTTATGTTTTCAAATCAACAGTAATTGCTTTTCTGGTATACATATAATACACACTTAAAGACACAAAGTGCCAGGTTCAGTGAAGGGAGAAATGGGTGAAATGTAGTGGCCTGAGATATATAAGAGGCAATACTAGATGATCTATATAAGAGGCAATACTAGATAATCTAAGAACCCCTTCTGGCCTTAAGCTCAATGAAAAGTTATGCAGTTGTGTTTAAAAATGTATGCAGAGTTGCAAAAATCTTTTACTTTCTTAATTTATCAAGGGCTGAGCATTGTTGAAAAATAAATTTATTCTTACTTAATTTTTTTCCAAGCTTTTTCTAAGCAAAGCCAAAATGAATAGAATATGAGTAGAGATATGCCGTAAAGATACTGTAGGTACCACAGTAACTGTGGATGGCATGTTTCAGACTCTCATGAAGTGTGATTTTTTAGTGCTCAATGCTCTGGTGATAATTCCCTGGTCTTCTCTTCCTTGAATTCACCCAAATCTTTAATATTTATTCAGTTATATCTTGGGCAGGTGGGTAGCAGCAGACTACATGAGCCCAGCCCTAAGCTAGAAGGCATCTTATTTGTGGAAAACAGCAAATGCCTTCCCAAAAATGTCTCCACCCACTTGATTTTTGTTAATCAGTGTCGATATTGGTAATTTTGTGGCAAAATACAATATGACTTGTCTACTACTATTTCCTACAGCACAGCAAATTGTGGGTTATACTCAGTGTCCGATGTTACAATCATTAAACCCATGGCTGGAAGGTCTTTACAATTAGTTGAGGATTTAAGCTACTGCTTTTGCAGCATCGTCTAATGCAGCAGGGGTTGATTTACAGCTGTCAATATAATTCCATTAGACTTAAGGAATGCTAGAGAGAGAGCATATGTGTCTTGTAAAAGAAGCTCATAGAGCTCCCATGGGTCCCAAGAGCCTAGACCGAAAACCACCAGTCTATGTGATAACAGCCAAGTATAAGTCAATAAAACTATCTTTGTTACAGTTTTCCTCACTAAGATATTGGGTACCTAGGTATTTTATTATTTGGCATGTAGAAACTCTTACTAATAAAAATATTCTTTTAAAATCATTCAGAGTTTTATCTTCTCCTTAATAAAAATAAAGCACTAACTATTTGCCAGTGGTATGATAGAAGTTTTATTAACTACTGCAGTAGCAGGAAAAATAATTGCACCAGATTTAAAGCGTGAGTACATTACATGAATATTATAGGCATTTTACAAAATAAACTCAACAAGTTTGAAAGGGCAGATTTTATAATCAACTTTAAAAATCTCCCTGTACTTTTAGTGAAGGTCTGCTCTCTGAGCCTACAATAAGCTGGGGCACAGCACTAAAGAGTGCTCAGTCAGCCCTTACTACTGACATCCACCCAAAAATATGTCTGCAGCTGCATCTGTCATTTGTCTGTAAACTGAAGTTGAAGGTCTTTCTCTCAACTTTATATCCTTCCTTTTATTTAAGTGGTTAGAGAGTTTCGTAAGAAGGAGCAGGGAACACACATTTTTCAAAATGGGCATGCCTGTCTTTTCTGTTATTGAACATTCATTCCTCAAATCTAAAAGGTTACCCCTTTTATCACTTAAGTTCAATGGATTTTTGAGACTGGCTTAGGTGGTGTCAACTTGTAACATAAATGAGAATCACTTACCTGCCTTTATGATGCAAGGATTAATTTAGTGTAATTTCAGGGTCTAGGTGATCTCTAGTCAGTGAAGACAGAGAAACAACTCCAAGAGTCCACACACAAACAATACACAGGTAAATACTTGGAGATGCTTTTTAATTAACTCTTGCTTATGAAGACAGCCAGGCAACATCACCCAAATTTTATGTCTGAAATCACCCAAGGTGAACACCACTTAAAACACTTGTTTGACACAGGAGACAGGAAACAGCGCAAGGTACCCATCAGGTCTCTGGGTTGCCCCTCAGTACAAATGATGCATTGTAATAACCTCTTGGGTTTTGCGCTGTCATCTGAAGTCCTAGCTCACAGAAAAGAAGGTGAATATAAATGCCCACTAAGACTACAGTGATGCGGCATTACATATTCATTCATATACGCTCTCTACCAGTTATGGGCTTGTAATATTCTCTGTGGTTGTACTTGATTTTCCAGAAAGAAGAAATATCTTTGCTATCTGCATTTCATCCTCAATACTAGGCTGTTGTTAATGAAAATATTTTTGTTAATAGGAAATAAGACTAGATGAAATAAAAATTAATTTTTAACTGAAACTGTATGTTAGAATTTCACAACTGTTTTTAATTTTTTAGTAATCAATTTTACCAATTAGTGTAATAAGGAGTACAAGTATTTAAGCAGTCAGAAGCTGGCAGAGCAGAGAGATGAACCAAGTGGAGGGCCATAATACTGTGCATCAGAGGGTTTGCCCATGAACAGAGAAATACTGCTGGGTAAATAAAGCTTTATTAACCCTTGCAACAGTAGTACAAAATAAACAAAGTCTTGGTTCAAAATAAATACGACCTCTAACTGCTTTCTGTGGGTTCTGCTACTTCTTGTGATCACTGCTGTGGACATTCAAGGCAAAACGTGGTCTTTCTGATTTTTCTTTTTCTCAATTTTCAGCTCGTAAGAATCCCTCTTTTTCTCTTTCACTATGCTAGATGAACATTTGGCAAGAAAAGTCCTGGAGTTTGGCATATGTAGTTAATGAGATAAGAATATCCTAGCCTGAGAGGACTGGAACACAGCCACTACAGAGTCTCTGGTACCTCTTCATTCAGAGAAGCTGAACTGTGTGCTATAGTAAGTGAAAGGAACCAAGAAGGGCTGCTTAACGATACATAGCCAGTAAGTCAACAGATGTGCCCTTCAATTAGTGGTAGAAATACTTTAAATCAAAAAGTTTTAGTTCCCCTTCATTGATTTTGTAATCTCTTTGTGAAATCACTTGTTCCCCTAATTGGCTGATGAAATTATTAGTTGATTCTGACATTCATTTGGACTTCTAATTAGAAACTTTGATCAGATGTCATGTCAAAATACGTTTCTGTCTGAGAATTTTCAGAAGTCATTTTTTCCTGTGGGAACTTTTGAGTGTTGTCTTCTCTGTTCTGGATGGATTCTCTAACTATTTTTTGTTAACTTTCCCATGGGCAATGAACTGTTGAAAGTTCCTATTTTGTTGAATACAGTTAAATATTATTTTATTTTTATTTGTGCTTAAAATATTCTAAATCAACACTTAAAACATATTCATCTTGTCCCGAAATAGGCAGAACAGCATTTCAAATTAACATTTAAATAACTTCAAAAAGCTGAGATTAATCTGCTATAAAACTATAATTTCTATATTGAAAATAGCTTTAAAAATTAATCTTAAATTTTCCTCCTACTAACAATAATTTAAAAATAAATATGGCAAAGCAAAAGTTAATAACATCTTTCAGAAATATTCCTCAGAAGAACCCCACCTTCTGATGCAAAACTCTTTAAAGGTCATCTCCACCAGTATCTGGGAAACTTGTAATTTAACTAGTACACTTTTGCACACAAGCACTGAAATTTACTTCACAAAACCCAATTTATTGATGTAAATGAGATGCATTAATTTTAGTTATGCATAAATGTATATGCTTCTGCCTGTGGGACAGTAGAAAAATGTCACCAAAAAAGTCATTTTTAGGTAGTTTATGTGAAGTTGCACGCACATGAATGGAAAGTGAAGTGCCTCTGAAATAATTCTTTTGCAAGCAATCTACTTCCCAACTGGGACCCAGGGAGAGCAATGCATTTTGCTGTTTTACTGCTCATGGGAAGTTGTTTCTCAGAAGGACTCTGAAGGTAATTCTGGTTCTCATGAACCATAGAGGGTGATAATTTAAGTGTATCACTAAAAATATAGGCGTCTAGGCTATTCAGAGCTTTGTAAACTTTGCATTTGGCTGAAGTTATACTCCTAAACTAATTTTATCACACAATATAACACTAGGGGTTTTTTAATAATGCTGCAGTGAAGAAAATTACTTCAGGTAGCCTGCCTAACACATTTGGTTAATGATCATAACAGCAGGAAAAGATGCCTAATCTATATATTTCATCATATTTTGCCAAGATGTGTGGAGTAGGTACATATACCTTGGGCAGTATGGACTATATTAGAAAAGGAAGCATAGATATATAATTTTCTATATTTTACTGTTTGGGGTTGCTAAGAAAAATGTGATAATACAGGGTGATCCTCTCATGGATACACAGTCTTTCGATAGCTACTGTTGTGATACCATTTCTTTGCAAAGCCATTTCACGCATGGGAAAATCTCTCATGGAGATTGTTTTTGTCCCCTAGGAGACAGAACTCTATGATAGTGGGGTAGAAATAAGATCCTATATTTTTCACGGGCTTCTGCTCCTACCTGATGCGTGTATATGTGAGAAGGATAGAGAGAAAGAAATATTACTCGAAACGAAGCTTGAAGCTACTGTGGAAAGACTGAAAGATACCTTATGATACTATTTTATTTGATTCCCTACCCTCTCTTTCTATTTTTTTCACTCAGCTCTCCTCCACTTCTACCCTGATCTGTCTTTTGTATCCTGTTTTTTTTAAGGCACTGTTTGTATCTTGACTGTGGGCTTATGACCCACAAGTGGTATGAGCCATTGTCTGCTCTGTTTGCTTAGATTTTGGCTTTGTCTGTTCATGAAAGAGAGCCAGATCTCACTATTGTGGTGGTTTACTCTGCAGGGTGCTGCAGAATGGCTTGTCTGCTGTTTTCTGAAGCTCTGGGATGAAGCACTATGAGACAGGAAGTTCTGTTCTGAGCAGAACCTGAATCAGTAGCTGACCTATTCTTAGTTTTCAGCCCTGGTTATTTGGATACCTGGTACCAGCACAGCTGCTGAGCTGGGGCTTTGGGAGAGGGAAATGATTTGTTTGTCTCTTTGTTTGTTTTAATATTACTGTAGCCTGTCAATGCACCCAAGGTATTTTTCCAACTATTACTAATTTTTCCCCCAGATATCCAGTAGGTACTTGAAAAACTTTGCATTGTAGACCTAGGCAGTGTGCTGGAAAAAAACTCAAGTTGCTTCCCCCTGAGTAAGAGCTTTGTAGATGGAATGCTTCTGCCTTTTTCTCAAGTTATACTTAATATGTGTTTTCATCTTTTGTTGTTTGTGCATTTATCTCTCTTCACTAACTCTTTTTTTTTCCTCCTCTGGCTCAGTCATGCAGTTGTCTGATCTGTAAGACTGATACCTAGATTCCTCCTACAATTCGTGTCCTTACTTCAGGTATCTGCAATCACTAAATGATCTTCATTAGAGGGTGCTGCGCGTCCATACCTCTTTCTTTCACTTGAGCAGGTATGGTAAGAACACTTGATCTTTTTTCATTAATGTCTCTCTCTCTCGGAAGACTGGGAAGCAGTTCATCTTTCTTTATCAGTCCCTCTTCTCAGTTTCTAGCACCTGAATACTTCACTGGACTGCATTTTTTTCTTTTTAATTCATTCTGGGTACAGGTGTCATCTCCTGGGCACAGCTGGATTAAGTAACAACAACTGGAGATGTGACAGTTTCGAGCTGCTCAACCTAACCTTTTCTGAGGGTTTTTTCTCTCTTCCTGACTTGGAATCATGTTGTTGCAGCATGATAGCTTTGGTAGGATCAACAGTTTTGGGTTGGGATTTTTTTTTATTTTTTTCAAATAAATAAGTGTAGATAGGAACTGAGGAAATAAAGCGAAAAAAGGAATAAAGCATACAATTGACAAAACAGGCAGACTTTCCTTGTTTTTCAGATTGCTCTTTAATAGACTGATCATAATTATTTGGTTTTTTTATTTCAGTATGTATTGGACATTACCTGTGATTCATGATCTTACCAAAGAGCGACAAGATAGTGCAGATGGATACTGTTTTCAACCTTTCCTGCCATCTTTAGGCTCAGGAGTACAGCAATTATGAATCTATCTATCTGACAAACCCAAAAGCATTAAAATTAACCTGAGCAATGTGTTAGGCCTATGAACAGGCTTTGGTATAAGATAACGTGTCATCTCTCAAGGAAGGGATTGCAGGAATTTCTCTCACACTGGACAGAGAGTTATAACTGAGGTTTTCACGAAGGTAAATATTTTTAAGCAATTTGAAATTTCAAGCAGGAAAAGCAGGATTCCTAAGCCCATAATATTTTCTTGCCTGTTAATTTATAAACACAATCATACATTCTGAAATATTTTGTCTGCTTTACTGTATGATGCTGGCTTACTTCCCTGTCCCTCAACAGAAATCACATTATGTAATTAAACAGAAAAAAGTCTGCCCAAGAGGCTATATGAGGTGTCCTGGTACGCTTTAAGGGCTGAGCTACTTTTGGATGAGCAAAGATAGCTTTTCCATTTTCTCACTTCGGATGGGCAACACCAAAAAGCTCCCCTTGTTTCCAGGTCTAAAACCACACAGGAAATACTACCTAAATGTTTTGATTTACAAAGGATCTTGTTAATCTATGAAGATCATAGAATCATAGAATCGTAGAATGGTTTGGGTTGGAAGGGACCTTAAAGATCTTTTAATTCCACCACCCCTTTCTCAGGCATCTTCCACTAGACCAGGTTGCTCAAAACCCCATCCAGCCTGGCCTTGAACACTGCCAGGGATGGGGTAACCACAGCTTCTCTAGGCAAGATAGTCTACTATTTATTTTTTTGATGGCATTATAGGTGCTACAAAAATAAATGCAACTTTTTGGAAAAAAAAAAAAAGAAAAAAAGAAAATATTCCAGTTAGAATTCCAAGCTTTCCCACATGTAGTAATTTAAAATGTTGGTCTAAGATCTGTTTTATGGTATGGTAATAGAATTTCAGCCTGAAAGCAGTTAGTGGAAATTCATGAAAAATTGCTATAGAATTATTGATGAAATCTTTTTTTGCAGTATTAGTCATATTCTGATTACATACAAGTGAAAAATACTGGAGTCCTGGAGCTAGGAGTGCAGCAGCAGCATTTTTTTACTAATGGTCCTTTCTAAAATAGAAAAAGTTGTCACTATTTCACTGTTCTTTTCATTAGTCATTGTTACCTAGATAATATGTTTTTCCCACATGCCCTTCTGATAATCTTTCTGGCAAGAAAGCAAGCTAATTATGGTGTCATATCTGCAGCAGAGAAGAATTCTCTTTTTATCTAAAAGGGGTATTTTTCCCCACTATCTTTAAAATAGTTAGTAGACAGACAATAGATATTTAAATGAGACAAAAGACTTTTTTTTGTGTCATTATTCATAATTTCTCATGCATTCTACTAATTAGCTGTTTGGATTATGCTATCTTAATGTATTTAAATGAGGATTAAAATCATTACATTCTGCAAAACAAACAAAAACTGAAATGAACTAATAAAGTCACTGCTATAATAATCACTAGTTTTATATGTGTGTGTAATAAATTATAATAGATAAGGAAACAATACACCGGAAAATCAGATTAGGATGACTGCAAGAAAATAATGGTTTAATCACTAGGTATTATAGGAGAAGTTGCTATTGCAGCTTCCTGTTATCATTCTTTGCATGGAGCCCTTTTTATAAATAAAACTCAGAGGTTTTTCTTCTCTAAGAAAACATTTAATTCATGTTAAAATACCTTTGTTTTTTTCAGTTTGTTTGTAATTTTGCTCTTTTACTCTGTATTTCTTGCAAACAGACATCCTTTTGCTCCTCCATGCCATCTTTTATTCTGTGTAGAAGGTTGAACATCTTATGGACTTACAGTTAAGCAACTATATATATTTTGTCAGATATATATTTCTTTCTAAATATGTGTTTCCAGATAATATAGAATATTTTAAAAAATCCCGGATCTGGCATAAGTAGCACACAATTGATGTGAAGCTTCTGAGAAGAGGTTTCTTTTTCAGCCTGAATAATCCAGTTTCCTTGGTCACTAACTTCTGATCCAGAAGTGCATGAGGGGACAGGATAATGATTCCAAGAAAGTTTGTTTTCTGAAGCTGATATTTTACTCATATTAATTGGATGGGGATGTGGGTTTCTGGGTATTTGATGTTGTTTTTTGTTTAGTTTGGGTTTGTTGTTTTTTTTTCAATAGCACTCTATAATTAAAATATCCAGGGAATTTCCCTGTCCACCCAACACTGGATAGCTGGACTGGAGATGACATGGAATACGTTTGTTTCACAGTGTATTTTTCTCTATGTTCCCTTTTTACTTACAGAATTATCAGAAAGTGTGTCTGGTTCTACACAACTATTTCTAGATGTTTCAGTTCTGGAGAAGAGCTAGTTCCTGATCAGTGTTTGCTTCTGATGTGTTCATCAGTGGATGCTGCAAGCTGACTGAAGTCATTCTAGAATTTGGACCCCAGCAGCTGAGAAACAGATGAGCATAAATCACATGGTCACATATTATATCAACTTCTTATTTACTGGGAAAACCACTTTCATCCCCAGTAAACAAGAGATGAATAAATGCAAAAAGAAGCCCTCTGCTATTTTTCACATTTTTAGTATGAATTTGCCTCACCCATGTTTTGGTGTTTCACTTGCTGTTAATATCTATCAAATAAATTCACTGAGCTTCAGGTCTGTGGATGTTAGAAGACTAAAGACTATGTACAGCCCACACCAATTTGATTAAGGAACTGAAATAACCCACTGTGTTCAGTGTACTAAGCTCATACTTCAGACACTAAATATTTGAAGTGCTGCCAGCTCAAATGTTCAAAACCTGGGATCTCAAAATATGTGAAGTTATTTCTAAACTGTCCAATGTTCAGCTTTCTTTGCAGCCGAGAGGAATAGAGATGCTATCCTTAACCTCACGTTTTAGGCACTTACCCAGATGTTACTTGATAATCATACAGGCACCTGCCCCTTTGTGATGGTCTAGTGCTTGCAGGTCAGACACTTAGATTTCTACAGAAGAGTGTGGTACACAATAGCTCTGTGTTGGGTGCTTCTCAAAAGAAACCTAGCTAGTGATATACTAAACATCTTACTGGCAAGAAAGGTTATATGCCAATGTATGTTTGAACTCCTTCTTTTTCTGGCATTTAAGGACCTAAAAGAAGATGAAATTCTGGTGCCACGCACCTCGTCATCATTGAAAAGACCATAAAATTTTTATAGGGGGAAAGTATGTGGCAAGCTTTTTCTCAGCCCTGAAGGGGGCTACATAATTTTCATACTGAAGTTTGAGGCTTTAAGCATTGTAAATCAGAAGGAAAGCTTCCTTTGGTCATTGCAATGAAGTGATACATTAAGACATACATGAAAATTATACAAAACTGCACAAAATATTAAAAAATGAAATACCAAGATAATGGCTGGGTCAGTTATTCGGGATATGGAAATTGCTATGATTCTGTATGAGGCCAAAGAAAAATGTGTTATTATACCTGCTGAAGTTCTGTCATGTAAAGAATAAAGTTCTTCCACGAAGGAGGCAACACATTCAGATAACATCACAATGTCACTTTGTCTCACACTGTGCTACCATAGCATGGTGTTAGAGTACATACGGTGTACAGTAACGGTACGTTAAATGACACTGACATAACAGGCCAGACAGTACAGACCTACTTGTCTTTATCCCCATGTCTTTCACAGCATTCCAGGAATACCAATGTGCATGTTTGCATATAGGAATACATCACTGATTCAATTAGAGCGATAAGTAGTGTGTCTGCATTAGGGCAGAGAAAGTACATAGCAACATTTCAAACGAAGTGCCCTTGAAGACTTTCATCACTCATAACCTACTGTTCCCACTGCCCTGTAAAAGGAGCTGTCTTTGTGTTTGTCATTATTTGGACAGGAAGGTCATGTTTTTTGTTAGTATGCTACTCAGGGCTCTCTGCAAGCAGTAAAACATTTTGATAATACAGAAGCTATTAGAATTTTTTTCTTTTAGCTGTATCACAATGAACAGGAGCAGCTTTCTCTGCCCCAGGGTTAGTAAGAGAGATAGAGAGATTAGCAAGAGTGGCTGACTGCAAAGTTAGTTTTAGGGATGAGCAATCAGGGCAATTGCTTGAGATAACGGGGCCTGGTGGGGATCCCTGCAATCATGTGGTTGTGCGAGTCACAGTAGAGCTGTACAGAAAAAGGGAAACTGGCTTGGCTGAATTTGACCTTATTCTACTAGAAGTTTAATGTTCCCCAGAAAGTTATGCATGTAATACCCATCGCCCCCACATTCCCATTAATATCTTGGTGGGATGGTACTTCAGGATTAAGAACCTTCTGTTGGCTGTTTGCTGTCAGTGGGGTCATCTCCACTTGTACAGAAAAGGAGCTTTAAATATTGTCTTGCTCAGAATGGTTCCATGAGATACATTTTGCACAGCTGTAAGGAACAACAAAAGGTGGATGTCCAAGGAGAAACAGTATGATTATGCTGCTGGGCTGTGTAAGCTCTCAACTAGAGATTTGCAGCAAAATAAAGAAAAAGCTAATATAAATGCAGGGAATGTGTTATTCAGTACTTGATCATCAGCTGTAACAGAAGAGAAATTATGCTGTTTTCCAGGGCTCAGGCCCATCTTTTATGGTGATTGTGTTAAAAGTCTGAGCATAGACACAAGTAGGCAGGCTCAGTAATTGGAAAAGACAGACCTACAATAGCTTCTCATACCACATCACACTTGCTTATAAAAGCAAAATATGGGCTCAGATCCACCTTATAAACCTGCTGCGTTCATGAAAGCAATGCAGCTGTGATTTTACCATAAAAATAGACCCTCTGTGTCATTAATACTCCAGAATTCACAGTCCATGCCATTCTTGGACTGTCCTCATCTGTGATATAAATGCTTTAGGTAAAGGCAGAATTTCTTTTTGCTGTCCCTCTAGACTAACATTAAAGAAATCAAGAACAGTGAGATAATCCCATTATGATCAGATAAACAGAAAACTTCATTCTTTTGAAGATCTTCTGATTAGCCGCTGCATACAGACCACCAGTTTAAAGAGTCGCTCTCTTGGTAATCTATTGGTGGCTTTTATTGTAGCTAAGGAGTACGTCATAGTCCAAATAATTGGCAACATGCGGAACTGCACTCACAAAGATGTGTTTGTTGATGGCTTTAGGGCATATAGAGAATTTTTTGTGGGAACAAATCAGGGTCCCAGACAATAACAGGTGATGGAAGATCAGAAGTACCATTTGTAATAGTAATGTCAAGCCAATGAAATGTGGACATTTTAAACTATAATTTTAAAGCTTTTCTTTGGGTTCAGAGTCTATTATGTTTTCATTAGCATTTGCTTTTCCTCTGTCTCTATATTCCCTATTATCTGTTCCCTATGACAGGTGAGTTTTGACTGATGTATTCTTTGTATCGTTCTCCAGGGAAAGCTTTCTCAGCAACACTGAATTAATCAGGCTCTTAGCTGGTTGAATTTTGTCTCTGGCACTGAGGAGCTAGTTCTTTTCATTCCCTTAAACAGCCTCAGTCATTTGGCTCAGCAAAGACCCCTTTGAGGCTTGCTTTCCATTCCTCTCTCTTTCAATCTGCCAGTAATCACCACGGAAACTTGATGGCACTGGGTTTCTTCAGTATGATTTTATTCAGCTGAGTGTGAGGAAATACCATGTGGTCTTTCTGACAGTGCCAGACCTGCTACCTTTAAATCTTTAGTGAATCAGCAGACTAATGTAGTGAAGCAAAGCAATTTGAGAGCAATGGGACCTATCAGCAGTACAAAATGTCATCTTCTGGCAGGTGGGAATTTAACTTAATGGGGATGAATGCTTGTTGCTGTATTTCCTTTGTTGGTACTTTTAAATGAGGGAAAGAAAGGATTTAATGAAAGTTCTAATTCTCATTGATTAGTGCAGTGCTGAGAAATAAGTCTCAAATTTTCTTGCAGTACGAGTCACTTTGTTGGAGAAATTGCTTTGCTGACCTTCATCTTTTCTCATTTGCAATATATGGGCTGCTTTTTAAGCTGTTCACATATGTGATGTCACCTCATTCTACCCTTTGGGACATCGCACAGGAACTGTAGTAGCTGCCTACCTGGAAAAGTAACAAACACAGATATGTATTTTGCATGTCTTTTATTAATATATAACATCCATACTCAAGACAAGTTAATATTGTCTGAGGAATAGTTTCTTCCTTGTCCTCTAGGAAACCATTTTTGAAATTACTGTCGTAAACAGAACTACTGTAGAAATGTCACTGCAGTAAAGGCCATGTCTCTAGACCATCCTCACAGAACTGCCTCTTAGTCTTTCTTTGTATAGGTAAATGCCCACCAGGGCTGGAAGAGTGACCTTGCTCAGTTCCACAGTAACAAAAAAGGTATCTGACCTGAACTGCATGCTCATGCTGTAGTTTCCTAAACAGCATCTCTCCTTTGCTTGGTGTGCTTTTGTTGTTGTGCTTGTTGTTCAACTTAATTTGATTAATCTTCCATCCTGGCTTCATATTCTTCAAATGGTGACTCCTTCACCTTATTTGCTTTCCTTTATGCACTCTTATATTTCTAACTGGCTACTTCTCTGCCTTACAAAGGCCTTTATAAAGTGGTATCATTTAACTCTATTTTACAATTCCTTCCTCTATTAGGTTTTTTTAGCCCTTCTGCAAGTCTCTGTAATACTTTTGGGTTTATATTTCTATTGTTTAAATCATAATACAAAATATGTGAATCTTTGGCAAACCTTTAAATTTACTGTAGTACTACTTTTTTTGTTGATGTTTCATTCCACTGCTAGCACTGTTAGAAACAGGAGTGTTGTTGACACTTCCAAAGGCCATACTTTAAACAGAATGCACTGTTTTTTCTCACAAATAAATCAAATTATATTAAATATTTCAGGGATTTTTGCTGTGCTTTCCAGTATTACTTAATCATCTCTATTTATAACAATACACAGACTCTTCATGACAATGCTCATTTAATTAACGCTATTTCAAACTAGAAAAAACAGCCCAACCTTTAAAACCTTTTATTTTCCGTACATTTAGTGTCATTTTGCACCAGGCTTCATTAACTTCATTCCTACCATAAGAGAACAGAAAGCAGAGTAAAACTTCAGAAATTAAATCTGTGCCCTTTTTCATCAACAGAAGTTTTTCTGTGACCTCTGTAAATCCAGTTTTCTATACCAGTGTATGATATGATAGTAAGGTCTACTGTTCAGAGGACACTGAGCCTAAACTCTGTATTGCCTTATATAGTCATATATGTTATGTATACAGTGAAACAGAGGCAAAATAATAAAGCTTCAGGGTTTGCCTCTCTCAATAACAGAAAGCAGAAAAGCAGCCCCATGTATTGTTATTCCCAAATCACCTTTATCTTGATTTTTACAAGGCCCAGTTCTAGATCAAAACATATAAAAATTTCTGTGTGACTTTGACCTAAGCCCTACGCCAGTCAAGTATAATTTATGCAAAAGTTAAATGATGGTGGCTGTGACCAGTCAGTTTTTACTTTTGGTGAAGCTTACAAGAATTACAGCATTGAAATATACATACAACAAAGCTCTATGCAGCATGAAATGCTTTGGTTGTTTTGGCCTTTAGCAAATCTTTAGTGAGTCTTGCATTGCCTTAATCCTAATGAACAGGATTTGTGACATTATAGAATTATGTATTTCACATACTAACATGACCATAATGAATAATATGGAATAATGCTGTCCACATATCCTTGTCACTAAATAATTTATAATCTACAGGCATTTCTGTATCATTAATATGTTATGTGTACCTAGACAGACAGACACATATTGTAGTCCACAACTTTCAAACCTGTACAGGTATATTACAGGATGCTGAATAGCCACAAACAAATAAGCTTATATTATTGTCTTCCCAGTTTTTTTGGATTATGTCTTTTCTTTCAAAAGTTATGCAGGCTTTTCTGAATGTAATGTTCGTTGAAAATTGCCCTCTTGCATAATCTTTTGGAGCATCCAAGGAGTCACTCTGGCAGTACTGGTAGAAATATAGCAGGACTTCACTTCTACTACAGCATTTTGAGCTGCTGAGTGGATTGGTTATTTCATAGAATCACAGAATCATAGAATAGTTAGGGTTGGAAAGGACCTTAAGATCATCTAGTTCCAACCCCCCTGCCATGGGCAGGGACAGCTCACACTAAACCATGTCACCCAAGGCTCTGTCCAACCTGTCCTTGAACACCTCCAGGGATGGAGCATTCACAGCCTCCCTGGGCAACCCATTCCAGTGCCTCACCACCCTTATAGTAAACAACTTCCTCCTTATACCCAATCTAAATTTCCCCTGTTTGAATCCGTTACCTCTTGTCCTGCCACTACAGTCTGTAATGAAGAGTCCCTCCCCAACATCCTTATAGGCCCCCTTCAGATACTGGAAGGCTGCTATGAGGTCTCCACGCAGCCTTCAGTTTTCATAGACTTGCAGCAACAATATGTGAATAAATTACTTACTTAGTTGATGAATTTGCTTGTATCAGCTCAATCAGTTAACAGTGACTCAGCATGGTTTTGACATTGACAGCAGAAATACTAAGTGGCCAAATTCTATGGCAGCTAATTTGATACTGCTTACAGCATCTTTCCATAACGACTATTTTTGTGAAGATGTTGTGGTTTTCCAGCAGAACATTTATGAGAAATGTTAGAGGACACAGGAAAATCTATTAAAAAAAAAAAAAGTTTCAGATTATGCATTTTCATGGCAATCTTCAGTAAAGGTTTAAAGAACACACAGATTGCTTCTCTTCGTTTACTATTTTAAAAGAAGGTACATTATGGATTATGCAAACATGCATTTTTTCTCGAACCAGATATAAAATTAGGATTTCAATTTAATGTGGGAACAGGGAGCAATTAACTTAACTAGAGGTACTATGATGCAAACACATAGTTGAAAGGTCTTTTGCCTTAAGTAGCTGGTAGGAGCTGAATTTCAAAATATATATAGGTACCTAAAATACTACTTAAAGAGTCATGAAAGATTTTCAAAGTACTTATGTACCTAAATCACATTGTATCCAACAAAGATTGGATGTCGAGGCATATTTGAATATCCTTGCAAGATACCTAAACATCTAGCCACCTTTACATTTCCTTCCTAATATCCTAGATATATTTTGGAGAACTTCTACTGCACATTCATCAAACACAATCTGTGTTCTAGCACAGACATTCTGATCAAATGGAGTAGATAGCTGACTGTGCAGAGCCTTCCTACTCTGGAACCCCATCTGTGGTTTGAAAACCACAGAGAGTCAGTACTGTAGTGTAAAAAACAAGGGTTCAGATTCACCATGAACATTTCCCGAAGAAAGAAAGTGTCTTTTTGTTTGTTTCCTTCCTATCCTAGAAAGGTGAGCAGCCACATTAGAGTTGTTCTGCAAGTTTGCCTCTATGCTTTCCCTAACCCCATTTTGCCAGAGCATCATATAGTTGAGTAGGATGGGTATTCTTTAAGTTTAGAGTAAAAAAGATTTTGGGTTTGGTTTTTGGCTTTTTGGTTTTGTTTTTGTTTGTTTGTTTGTTTTTTTCCAAGTAGACAGCCTTGGATATAGTGTCTAAGACTAGGATTAAAATTATCTGAATGCAGAACAAATTTACTGCACAGATTTCACTAAGCAACAGTCTTCATCCTTTTTGTACTCCTTTGACACTGAATGTTTTATCTTCCCTCTTTACATGATCTAGCCTGTTTTACATGAGTTACTTTCAGAGGAGAGCACCTACCATGGTGAACCATGGACAAGGAAAAGATTGTGGATGTAGCTGTTCTGGAGCCATTGATGCATTCTCATTAATACCCAACTGGCAATACAAGGGTCTTCAAATGGTGACCCTATTGAGGAGACAGATGGGGGGTGAATAACCTTGCAAGCCGAAAAGCCAGCAATTTCTCAATAGCTATCTATAGTTATAATGGGTACAGAAAGGGCAAAGGAGGTATTAATAGCCATTTAACAGTTTTCAACTACAGTCCTTGGAGCTCAGTTGTCAGAAACCTCTGCAATTTACCATTAATCACTGTGTGATGCTTCCTGACAAAGATTAATAATCCTATCTGAGCCTACAGGATGGCAAAGACTATAGGAATAAGGAGACATTTTAAACCCATGTCTTTGCTGCCTTACATCTGAAGTAATTATTTATAGCTGTAAATAATTACTAAATTAGCAGTCGGTAAATGTTTAATCAAGGGACAATGCAAGGACCCAGGCTTTCTTCCATTCATTTAGTTCTCTGAAAGCAATTCATGGGCAATGCTTATAAAAGACAGACATGCAAAGCTGCAGGAAGCTTTTAAAATTCTCTTTCAGCCTCCTTATGCAAGCAAAGGAGAGGCAAGACCCTGAAAAGGTCCGTTTTCCAGGTAGCAAAGTGCTTCTTCCTTAGTCAGGAACTTGAAAGAGATTCTTGTTGAAGTCGAAAGCTTCTTTCATTTTCACTTTCTCATCCTGACAGGTGAAATGAACAATGTCCATCTTCTTGGGTTAGTATCTTTTTCTTCTCCATTTTGCTGTGACATGTTTTAGATTATCCACTCTGATTACAGAAGTCCTGCTTTGCTCCAATGAGCAGCTGAATTCCTGGCTTCATCTGTCAACAATAAGTGGTTCAATTTCTAACTCATCCTCAGTGTTTTTATTAACATACTCTCTTAACAAATGTTGCCTGCTCCTGTCTGGTTTTGTTTTCATCCTTAGGTACTTTCTTTTACTGTATTTCACACCTGGTACTGAATGGCACTGGTTAACAGCTTAGCTTCTTTACTCTGTAGTTCCTGTAGGTGGGACATCTGAAATACTGAAGGACCATATTAATCTTTCTTCTAAGGAGATAAAACCTGTGCCATCATGCTATCCATCTACATAACGTCTCTACCCAAAACCTTATAAATCCACTGGACAGTTGTATTCAAATCTGTGTTGCAGCTGTCTCAAAAGTAACTCTTACAAATTTCATGTGCCCAGAGAAAGACAGAGAGAGAAGGATCTCAGTGTGCCTTCACTGTTGGAAGGTACCAGTGAATCCAAAGAGGTGATCAGCTGTAAGAAACCAGGCTTCATTGCTTCAGCTGCTGGGAGGACCATGTTTTAAATGTGCTGAGCTACTCTAAGTGATGTGGCAGCGTGGCTATAAATATTCTGTTTCCTTAACTCTTCTGTACCATGCAGAGTCCATGTCAGTGTTTTACTCATGGGGCAAAAGGACTCAGAAAGGGGTGTGACACCTATAACCAGCACCAACCCAAGTACTGCAAAGCTGAGTGGCACAGTCTCAGTCAGGAAGGAAGGTGAGGGAGCCTGGATGTCTGTACCTGCCAGCTCAGGGCATCACATGAAGAATTGAGAATCAGAAGACATAAGACTTTGAGAATTTCTTTAAAGACTGGCCGTAGTATTTCTTTTACATAGTGACAGTAAAAAAAGCAAGATTTGGAAGGTTTAATTTAACTGAAAATGAGCCTGCAGGAAAGTAATAAAAAAAAAAAAAAAGGAAGACAGACTGATGAGAGTGCATCATTAGTAAGGCTGTTGCAGGGATGGAAAGCCCTTTGAGAGCTTTGTTCTCGATAATCATTGTTCTGTCTTTTTTCGTTTTTCTTTTTTACTGGAGCTGGATGGGGATTTAAAGATGAGAGTGAAACTGCTGTTGTTTCTTCTTCTGAAGCAAAACTTTGGTATAAAGACATTGGCTTTCTTCCTTTTGGAACAAAGAATGGATTGGGATTCCTCTTTGAACTGGCCTGCCTGGCTGCTCTCAGCCCCCTTGGAGGGGAATATCTAAAGCTACAGCTGATCTGCAACTGCACTGAACACAGTGGAGGAAAAAGAAATAACCTTTTAAGGACTAGGTCAGTGAACCAAAGCTGATGTTTGATATACAGGATCTCCTCTGCTAGAGATTGTACAAGCTAAAAGGAAGACAGAAATCTTGCTATCTTCTACTTTACAGAAAGGCAGAACAGGGAGTGTGACTATCAATAAAGCTTATGGATAAGGTGAAAAGAAGACAAGAGCAATTTTATTGAGATTATTCTAACTCATCAAGTGGCTATGTGCACAGCTAAGAAATTTCAAATGAAATTACGATTTCTGGGGAGTCTCACCTTAAAGCAGTCAGATGATTGTCCTGCTTGGGGGTTTGTTTCATTTGTGTTTCATGTGTAAGGCCAAAGACTAAGTGGGGTATTGATTTATTTTCCTGCAAGTCTCGTCACACAAGTAAGACCTATCTGCAAGGAGTGAGCGAGACGCTTCCTACCTATAGTAAATGAAAAACCTGACATCCTTAAAAAGAAATATAATAACCAAGGTCCATATTTCATTTTACATGCAAGCTTTTTTGTGGGTAAACTCTACTCTGCTCTGGAGTTTGTGAATGGTGTGTACCCATTAGTGCAGCATCATCCTCCTTGTAATTCTTCTTGGTAGTATCAACTATGACGACTGACGCTGCCCAGTCTCAGTGGCCACCTCCTTCACATTGCCTGTTATTTAAAGTGCAAACAATGTCAGGAATGGTTCACAATCCTTTCTATTTGCTCTCATGGACATCTCCAAGGAGTGGTTTTCTACTGAAATGACAGCTTCAGAATTTTTTGAAATATGCTGTGGCCTAAAGGATGTTGGTTTCTAATCTCTTCCATTTTTTTAGGAAGATTCAGTTATTAGTACCCCAAATAGATTATCTATCTGTTGAGGGTGGGCAATCCAAATGAGCTAAGATTTCTTAGCACTGATTCAGAAACTAGTATTTTCTGTCATATGTATTCTCCTGTAGTTCTCAATCACTCACTTTTGGGTCTTGGTTGAGTCATTCTGAGGGGGACAGTGAAGGAAGTCATGGAACAAATACTTTATCACAAGGCCTTGCCAGCCAGACCAGTGTAGCTGAAGGTTTAGACATAAGTAAAAGATAGTTAAAACTCTGTGAAATTGGGGTAGTTTGCAACTGAAAGTCACTGTTCATTTTTCAGGCAACACAGGTTGTGGTATACAGCATGAAAATGTGAATACCAAGGAGCTGTGTTACTGAAGGAGGAAAGTTTAAAGCTGGCAGTGCTTTGGTACCCCTCTCTGAAATGAAGAAAACTTTCTTATCTGCATGTCTAATTCATCACTATTGATAAATGCCGGGAAAAGAATATTAGAACTTTTACTGTGTTTACCATGACAGTCTTACTTTCTTACTAGTCATTCAAATGGCTCACACTCTACAGCAATTTCTCATGGACATGCATCAATGAATTGCATATATTTACATTCTGTATCCTGCTCTATATAAACTATGAAAGCAGATATGCTGTGGCAGCAGTGTTCTGATAAAGTATGTATGTTGCTTGAGTTGGTCCTGGAAATTCTTGATATGATTTATATTTCTCAAATTCTGTATGCCCAGGTTCCCAATGGCAACATATATACAGCATGCAAATTTCAACACCTATGCTCAATAAACAGATAGGTTTATTAAAAATTACTTAGCTCTGTTTAAATAGAATAGACACATGAATTTGCATGTTTTGATGTCTGAGCCTTGTTCATTCTATGTGCGCAATTTGACTGTGAATTTAGTGTTTTTTGGCAGTCAAGGGTAAAATGCTTGTTGTCCCTTTGCTCTTTTTTACTATTATAAATCACTGTTTCCACATATAATGCTGGGTATATTTCCCAGAGGAAAAGATTGTAACCAGCTTTTTTTGTTATCTTCTGTCTCTACTGATAAGGTCTCCCCTATCATGATGGGTTGTCAGCAAATTAACAAAATAATTAGAGCTGAATATTTAAAATTCTGCTTTTTGTTAAGATTTATAGACTGCCTTGTTTATAAGGAGGAAAAATACAGCAAAAATAACTAGCAATCTCATCATATGTGGAGATTTGCAGGTAGGGTTTCAATTTTATATTTGACTTAAGAACCACAACAATGAGACACCCCTCCTTTTACAAAGCCTTCTTGTGAGCTCCTTTTTTTCTGAGAAAAATAGCCTTGTGATCTTTTGGTCTGTGATATCTGGACTAATCTATGTGATTATGCATGACAAAGTCACTATACATCATGTGTACAGATCACTAGTGCACACGACAGCTAAGCTTGCACATAACCTTTTAGATGTCCAGGCAATATTATCCTAAAGAGTTTTGTATGTTTTGCTACGGATAACTTAGCTTTCTGAATTACATTTGCCTTATTTTTGCCATAAAAATTTGGGGAACTACTTTGAAAAGTAAAACAGCAACCTCAGCAGAGAACATGGTAAAAGACACTCATTTAAAGATGTTTTGATGGCACAGTCTACTGTTCAGATGAAAAAAATAGAAATTGAAATAGTTGTTGAGTTGGAGTGAATGAGAAGACTTTACATTCATGAGGAGAGATGGCCTTATTCAGTCATTAAGGAGCACCAGGCTGTGCTTTGCAACTAACCCATGTTGTTGGATATTTATTGCCAAAAGTTTAGATGATAATGAAGTTCCTTGGGCTTCCAATTGATCTCACATGTATTGATAGTTCTGTTACTGATCACTTTGTGCTGAAAGAACAGCCCCAAATCAGGGTAGTGATAAAAAAAAGAAGGAAGAGTTTTAAAGAAAGTATTACTGTACCATTTAGTCTTCAAAGAAAACACAGGTCATTGACTAATTCATATTTGGTGTATGTATCTGCATATCTGTGAAAGTAGATACAGCACAGAAAAAAGCAGCACACTTGTCAGTTTTCCTGAATATTACACGTACATCAGCCATGTCTCAAATCAGTCATTTGAATCAGTTTGAGAACCACCCTAAACAAAACATCTCTGAGAGAGCCGTAGAGATGCAAACTGAATTTTATTATGATAAAATAATAATTACAAAATAAAATTAAAATAATTATTAATTTATTAATGAAGAACACTGTTTGAAAGGAAAAGGTAAGTTCAGTGTTTTAATTACGTTCTAATTTACGTTTCCTGTTTTTAGGAAGAAGGTACAATATTCGATGCTCACTTATCAGAGGGATGTCTTTATTGCAGAGACCCAGTTTTATCCCAGTTTTGGGATTTGAACTTTAGATTTGAATTTATACATAGGGATCACATTGGAGAGTCCCATAGGAGAATAGGCTTCATAGAACTATGAGTTAATGAAGTTCCTTGCTGCTTATATTGAGTCCTAAATCTATCTGCAGAATTAGTTTGTTTGGTTCCTTCTGTTTACACTCTGATACTCAGCAATGGCTTGACCATGATTAGTGTTGCATTTCTTGTATTATTGAAAACACTGGTAAAATATTCATTAAAGGAATTTAAAAAATTAAAAAAAATATCCATCTTAATATTCAGTTATCGTTATTTTTTTCTTTAAAATAATCTTTCTGAATACATATAAGATGTTAATTTTGGTTACCTGCATGAATTTCATTATTAGGTGTCAATATACATTACTAAATACTGTGGGAAATCAATATGGTGTTACACCAAAGTACTTTAATTTTTACAGTCCTCTAGTTGATTTCCCACTGACTCCAGCAGAAACTTTTTATCTTCAGCAAGTGCTAGAGATCACAAATGTCATTTACAGCTCCTTTTTTTTTTTTCCTAGCTTTTAAGTGAATTGCAGTTCATAGGGGATCTTTAAAAGACATTTAAATGTTGACGTTTACACTGTAAAATTTGCAAGGGCTACAATGACTTCAATGATTAAAAAAATGGGGGGGGAGAATGCTGAATTTCTCGTTTATGTCATGAATAAAGTACCAGGATTATATTCTTACTATCATAATTCAGTACTCTGAAGAGTAGTGGCAATTGCTTTTGAATCAAGTAATATGAAAAACACTAAATGAAAATAAATTCATACACAAGTGTGTAAAGTAAGAGGGCATTACTGTATCAGACCAACCAAGACTTATTTTGGGAGGTGTTTACATAGGAGAGAAAGCTAACTCCTGCACAAATTGCACACCAGTTCCTGGGGTTTACATAATTTCCCCAAATCTTGAGCAAACACAGATGGTAAATGCTGTGTCCCTCTGTCAGGGAATGCAAAGACAAAACAGCACTTTGGCTACTCCAGATTTTCTACCATTTCTCCCTAATCCTTACACATAAACCAGCTTTACTTTCCCTGTGCTTAAGCACACTAGGCAAGAGAAGCAACAAGGTACAGCAAATACAGCTTTGCTGACTAAACCAGGAAGACAAAGTGGAACCTAGATTCTTCCAACTTCTCAAGTTAGCTGTAAAACAGAGGAAAACCCTTAGACAAAACATTTGTGTGGTTCCAAATTATTTCCACACTGGTATAAACTACAGAAGCAAAAAAACACCAACCCTGACAATGATTTTCCTATTCTTAATGTTATACACCCAAGGCTTTATATCACTGTCTTTAGTGTTTTGGTGATCCATTAGGTCAAATGGCTCTTCAACTGGTACTTTCAGGTGCTTCTAAATTCTGAATTGCAAAGAAGTATCTAGAAGACCATACATGACAGCTGGGAATACCTCTGGTTTGTTTCTGCACTTCTTATAAAGGAGGAGGAGGAAAACTAGGATCAGTGGTCTGCCAGTAGCCATCCAAAAGGGAATGTTGAGGATAAAAGGATAAGTAGTGATGTCTACCACATCATGCCTTAAGGCACAAGAAGAAAAGGAACAAAATGCTGAAGGAATTGTTCAGGGAGACAAAGAAAGGAGAGCATGAGTTAGAAGGCAGGAGTAAAGGGAACAGGAAAGACAGACTGGTAGAGAAAATAGGGAAGGGAAGGGGGAAGGGGAAGAGGAAGGGAATGGCACAGCTGTTTTTTAAAAAATAAAACAGTCTTAAGAGCAGCTGCAGAGGAAAACCTTTTTTATTTTTTTTTTTTCCTCCAAGTTATTGAACAAAAACCCCTATGACAATCCTAGGTAAACATGTGCAATGTGCTATGTAAAGTGCTTTGAACCTTTTATGCCTAGAATTCAGATGTTCAGATGGGATATGTTGGATATAATGCCTTTATTCAACAGCTAACATATCTTGTGAATATGGTATAATTTCAGTTCCCTGCTGTTAGCTCACAGTACTCCCTCTAAAAACTTGGCTTGAACACATTCTGCTATCACATCTTTTTGTGTTGCAACATCAGCACAGACTTTGAATAGTTCTCTGCTTGGCATTCTCAAAAGTTTTCTCTTAATACATTTTATCGAGTACCTCTCCATCAAAATCAGACATAATTAGTTACTGGCATCATTAGATTGGGTATAAAAATAAATCTGCCATTTTAAGCAATAGTTTGAATATATAATCTCCATATAGAATGCTCACTACAAAAAAAAACAACACATTCAGTGGAAGGTCTCTGCACATACGGTCCAAGCTGTAATTTAGGGCAAGTGACTTGTCCTTAGTAGAACCTACCAAAGGCAGCTTTTAAACAAAGGCAAAAAATCCCATTAATTCAGCAAATCTGTTTCTAACATTAAAGACTGAACCCTGAAGCAAGGGCAGGAATACAGCGTTAGCAAGTGTGGAGCAAAGTCTTCTCTCTCCATTCTAACTCTTTCTTCAGGTCTTTCACCTGATAATGCCTAGTTTGACGCAAATTGAGAAGCCTGTAAATGCTGAACTGCAAAGGTAGGAAAATCCATGAGGAACATAGAGATGATAAAGCAAACAGGATATTTTATTTTGTTGCTTAATCATATAAGGAAAAAAATGTATAGCTTATAAATAGAATGTGAATAATATCTGCTAAAATAAAGAACTTTAAATTTAAGGCAAAATTCTGTTTCCATCTGCAACAATGTCTCTGTAAAAAATATTCTTCAGTATTTTAAATCTAACAGTGAAAGCCTTGCAATATGTACCTATTCCTAACTGAAACAAGGATGGAGCTTCAGAATTTGAGTGGAATTTGTGGGTTGTTTGGAATGTGGCTAAATGTTCAGAAGTTATTTACAATATTTATTTGGTGGAAAATGAGAGTAGCAAATTGAGAAGTAGCTCCTAAATTCAAATTTCACCTCTGTTAACTCCTGCTCTTATCCTGTGTGATTCTCTTGCTTTTCACAAATATCTGTTCCCCTATAAACAGGAATAAATAAGATGCTGCATCGCAAATGATAATCACTTGTATACCCATTAGAGAAGTATCATGACATGGAGTTAATTTTCAATAAAGTTTGCTTTTTTTTAAAAAAACTTATTGTTTATTTCCTGCACCTTGCATACCAGATGTTGCCAAATAAGATGTCACCAAGTAAAACAGTAATCAGTATTTCCGCAAGAAAGACTTCTCAGTTTGTCTGTGCAAGAAATAAAAGCAATGTAGTTCTCTTACTTACGTTCAACAAATAATTTATATGATTTTTCTCCTGAAAATTTTCCCTATTTTTTTAATTTCTTAACATTTATGACCTTATTTCATGTAGTTCATTTGTATTATTAATTATAACTTGTTCAAATATTAAAGGCCAAATTTCTGCATAGTTTAGGACTAATACTCAATTAGCATACAGTAATTAATAGCAACCTCTGTTACCTTGCTCTGGCATCAATGTTTTTACTTAGCTCATTTTATGTGAGATTTTCTAGCTAAGAATATGTGTGCACATGATTAATATGTGCAGATAGTATCTTTTGTACTGTAGCAATAGTACATGCCAGGAAGTGCCTGTCAAAGAGAGCCAAAAGCTGCTTTTGGATACAAATCAGTATTTAAATATACAGCATATTAATAGCTACATCTGACAACAATTCTTTTGGAATTAGTGTCACTGTCAGCTGGGTGAGAACAAAATATGAGAGAGTAGTTCTGCTTCATCCAAACTTCAAACTGATAGTGTTCCAGCTGGATGAGAGGTATCATCAAAGTCAAACGTCATCCCTTTTTGGGAAGGCACCTTCCTTTGGACCTGACAGCTGACAATACCTCTGATGAAAGCCTAAACTATGTTGAGAGATGTCTGCACTTCACAAATGTGTTAGACTGCACAGATGGTCCAGCTACCTGGAATAGCTTCAATCCCAAAGATAGGGGAAGGACACAGAGCAGTCACAGTACGTCAAGCTCCCCGTCTAGCTCAAGCACACCGTGTTGTGTTACAATGTCACAGGCAAAAGTGTGAGAACTTCACATATGCTGCCTCTGGAAAGAAACACTAGTCCCACTGTGTGAGGAAGGTTTTCATTTCACAATGAAGTAACTCTTTACATGACCCACTGAATAACTGAAATCAAAGTAGTTTTGAGGTGTGTTTAGATTCTACATTTTCATCCAGTGCCCAGTGCCATTTAGTTACCTGTTAATTATATTTACATTTTTTCCAATATAGAATGAAATTGAAAGACTGTGATTATGTGATTTCATGTATCACTGGATCATTTTCACAGAGTTCACTGAGGACTACCTGCTTTGTGATCATTAAAAAGACTGTCATGGTTTAAGCCTTGCCAGCAACCCAGAACCACACACTCGTTCACTCCTCCACTGTCCTCCCTCTGCTCCCGAAGGGATGGAGAGGAGCAATGAAAGAATGTAACTCCTATGGGTTGAGATAAGAACAGTCCAGGAACTAAGGTATAACACAAATCACTACTGCTACCACCGGTAATAATAATGATAAGGGAAATAACAAGGGAAGAGAATATAACACCTCACCTCCCACTGACCGACATAGAGCCTGACCCAAGCAGTGATCTAGCCCTTCTGGGTAACTGCCCCCAGTTTATATACTGGGCATGACGTGCTGTGGTATGGAATATCTCTTTGGCTAGTTTGGGTCAGGTGTCCTGTCTCCGCTTCCTCCCGGCTTCCCCTCCTCCCTGGCAGAGCATGAGACTCAGAAAGTCCTTGGTCAGAGTAGACATTACTGAGCAGCAACTAAAAACATCACTGTTATCGGCGCTGTTCCCAGGCTGAAAGTAAAAAACACAGTACTGCACCAGCTACTAAGAAGGAAGAAAATGACTGCTACTTCTGAACACAGGACAAAGGCATAGGACACTAAGCCTTTTTGTTTCCTAATCTCAAAAATGACAGGAATATGGTATTGAATGTTTGTAATAATGCCACAGAATGCACAGTTAGGTGCCTGAAGGTGGTATTCAAGAGACTTTGCAGTACTTTCCTAAAGGAAATGGTGGACAACGGAGCAGCTTGGAACAAGCTAAACTGATTAAAAACTCTGGAGAAAAAAAAAGACTCCAAAGAGGGTGTTCCATAAGATAACTTGAGGAGTGCTTTTCTAAAGGTGTAAATGTAACAAGTTGTGAGGAACCACCTGTTTCCTACACTTGCCAGTTTGTTGAGAGAAGAAGGTACCACCACAGCTTACCTTCATCTCAGCACAAAGACTAGTTTGGGGTTTTTTTGTGAGTGGATCTTATGCCTAGATTTTGTTCTTTTAAAAGAGTAATTGAGACTCAGGTCGTATGTCACTTTTGCGCTGTTTTCTAAAATGCTAAAAGAGAGATACTCCTGTTTATTCGTAAGAGGAGTAGTTGTATATATGGTCCACTATGGCAAATCTTTCAGAAAATGGTCTCATAAACAAACCTTGTGTTTCTTCTAGGTTCTGTGTGCAATAACACCGCCTGTTGTTCTTAAACTGTCTTATACTGACATTCATTTCAAGTACTCAAGCATTATCTGTGGGACCGTACTTACAGCATGACGTGTTTAGGAAAAGTTGTCAGCATCTTGTTCTGTTATAAGAGCTGTTATAAAGCAGACTTTTTCAGGGTGACTTTTCTCCTATTAATATACTTAATATGTCAGACCCATGGACTCTTGCCTATCCTATTTCTGAAAGTAGTACGCTGCTTGCTGAGTCAGGGAACGGAAAGAGGAGCTTTGCCTCCTAGGGAAATTGGCATCAAATTATGGAACATCAGACTCTGGCATAGTCAGCCAGTCATAGCAAAAGCTTCTTGGCATTTGCCACTCCTTTTATTTTAAAGGTATGAAATATTTTAAAGCAGACATTGTGCATGTGTGTACCTATGATCCTGTGTTCCCTGTGCTTGTGCAGAAAATTTGGTTGTGTATATAGGTAGTGCACCAATGACCAAATGATAGATGTATACCAGATGAAAATGTGCATGCTTGTAAATGTGCAAAGAAAACTTTTAAAACTGGATTTCTGTTCACTAGATGTCTAAAGAGTGTTCTGGTGAGTAAAGTATGTTCAGAAACACAGGAACTAACTCGAATCACACAACTGTATTTTGCAGCCAGATAATACTAACTTCTTTTTATTTCCCATTTTCAGATTCCTGTTACCAGACAGACTGAAAAAAGTCATGTCAAAACATGGCATGAAAGGGATGTTCTTGTGGTATTTCTAATCAGAAAGGCACAAGACAATACCAGAAATCTAAAAGTAAAGCTTATGTTAATGATATTGCCAGCTCTTATTTCAAAGACAGATGTTTGGATAAATTTCAAATAAATGTTTGTGGGTTTCAATTTTGTTTGAGTTATTAAGTCTAACAAGGTTCATGGATTGCTTTATATTCATTATTGTATTGTATATATATATATTTGTAGTATAGCCTTATCAGATATGAGGCAGAATTGATATGAGGCCAGTACAGTTTGCAGCAGCAAAGCTGTTAGCTTCTAAATGGAAATTAATGGTATGATACTTCCAAAATGGTTTGAATTTCGTCTTCATCTTTTATTTTCTTCTCTTTATTTGCAAATTAAGATAGGAAAAAAAAAGAGAGAGAAGAATGCAGGCACCTAAATGATTAAGCTATATAGAAGAAGTTGCAGGCATGTGATAAAAAGGTAATCTGACATGTAGTCCTTTATACATGTAATTTTGTGTTGCAGGTTTTTACTGTTGTAACAGATCCACAACTGTTTTCAAAATAATGTGTGAATCTTGGAAACTGCTGACTTGACTAATGTTTTTTTTTTCCAGTCCACTTAGATCCCTCTTTCAATTATGTGCACACAGTTTAGAAATTACGCTAAAGCTTTTCTAGATCTCATAATTCACATTTTCAATTGCTATTGAACATTTATGCAGCTACTTCTTGGCTCTGAGACTCTTTGGTTTCTTGTGACCTAACTATTTTTCCTCCACTGTTTCATGCATTTATAGGCTGTGATAGCTCGAGGGCATAGCAAGGGGCTCTGAGTCTGTGGCAGAGCCTAGAAGTGCCTCCTTGTGTAGAGTCTCACACCAGAGTCCTGTGCACTCATCCGGCTATGCTATCACAGCTTTCTGAAAAGTTAGTTTCCTAGGAGCTTTCTCCTAAGTTTTAAAGAAACAAGACCCTGCTGAATAATGTGTTACTGTTTAGAATCAAGTGAAAGATCTATTATTTATAGGCTTGAGGTATTTTTATAAAATCTTCAAAGATGTGCCCAAGATAATTATTTTTAAATGTAGTCAATAAAAACAGACCAGAACCAACCACCATCCCTCAAAATATGGCTAATTAAATAGATGACACTATGCAGATGAAGAATGTGCTAAACACACTGAATAGCCACCCCCTTTCAAGTCATGGGTCTAACACAAAAAGGTTCATAAAATATTTCTACATATACATATTTATATATGTACATAAAAGACAACAATGAAGATATTGATCATCAGCATGTAACCACAAGTCTACTAGAAGAGACTATCTGCTAGTGCTCTGTTTTATAGCCTCGATTGGTTTTTGCTATCCTGTGATCCTTTGTCAACCTGACACTTTGTGAAACAATCCTTTACACTAATTATAAATTGATGTAAGATGTTACTAATTGAGAACAGTGACATTTTTCTTGCATGGAAATGAGTACATGAGGACAGGAGCAAGGGCAGAGCTGTCCTGAGGAGCAGCATTCAAGAATAAAAGCCACTCAGAAGTGTTCTAGCATTATTTCTGCTGGTTTCCTCTAAGCAGTCATCATGGAAACAGCTGGATGGTGTTTGGGAAGAGAACTTAAATCTTTTATTTCACCTGGAATTACTGAAGAAATATTAAATCTCATTTCAGAAGAGTTTAACATATTTAGGTTGCTTTTTGAATTTGCAAGGCTGTTTCTACTTGGAATATAGCATCTCTTCCAAGCTAACATGTTCGGTTTTCTGGCTGTGATGCTGTAAAAATACACTTCCTCTTTTTCTAACTCTCTACAGAAATTTAACTCAGTAATATTAGCTGGGGATTTTATCTATTTCACCATGTCAAGAAACTTATCCTTTTTCCTCTATTAGACTATTCATTTTTAAGATTATTATTTTCCATTTGAATGATCTTGAATCTCATCCATTTGGGAAAGGCCAGCATGAAACTGCAAGTTTGACTTAAACTTATTTTGAGAAAGTACATGGTACATTGACTTTGCACTAGCCTTTGGAAAATGGGTAAATTTTACCTTCTGCTTCAACTATTGATTTATAAAACACATTTTCAAAAGTTGTAAGGCAATCAAGCCTAATAATGGATGTCTTATATTTTCTTTAAAACCCAGGTAGATCACTGAAGAATTACTAAATGATTCACCAGTGGGATGTATTTTCTTTACGAGGCAGTGAACAGGCATGTTTCAGCAATCATGTAAGCTGCAGGCATCCCTACTCATAGGCACACACTTAGTGCTGAGGAGCTTGTAATGAACAATTTCTACATCCTTTCCTTCCTTCTCCTGTCACTGTACTGCAGGACAGGGAGGGCAGCTTTGCTCCCCTGGAGAATCTGAGGTGAAGATCAAGGTCAGCTGCTTCTCCCCCGGTTTCACCTTGTTCTAGATTGTCCTTTTTAAGGACATAGTCATGAATCCTTCTAATTTTCATTGATTACATTGAATCAATGGAGCTCTAGAATAACTCTTTGACTTCCTAAGGTTGCTCTGGACTTAACAAACTCCATAACTGCTGTATCAGATTTGACATTAAAGTGAGAAATTACCTGCAACCTGCTAACTACAGCTCACAAGGACTGCATTAAAAGTCATCTCCCTCTAGTTATGAAGATGATCTCATCTTAAATATAGGGGAGGAAAAAAAGGAATAAACATTAAAAGGCTTGAAAAAGAAACATTCAGTGTGTTTAATCCTCTCAGAGCTCAGTCTGTAACACAGTGCACAGGGACTTCTGTTCACAAATCCTGTTAGCAAACAACAGGATTTACGTATGTAGCTCCCCAGGGCACTACTTTCAAAATTGTTCTCCTTATGAATTCACTCCAGAAAAATCAGTTAACAATTCATAAAACTTACTCTTGGAATAAAAATCTTTTGGGAACATCAGTAGTGTTTTACCACTTTAAGATCTTTTTCAAATAGCTGTCTCAGAAGTGAGTTCTCCGGCTTCTAAGACTGTCACATCCTTTTTCTGAGTAAGCACTTTCCATTTCATTTCTCTGTCCTCACATGCTGGTTTGTGAAGCTAGTGTGTCCTGCTTCATTCCTTTGAATAAAAGATTTTTTTGTTTGCTTGTTTACACAAATATTTGTTGTTTTTTTCAAACTGTAAATCCAGTTCTTGGTTGTGTTTATGAGAACTGGTCAAAAAACAAGCTTTACCAAAGAAGTAAATCAATGAGCATTAACAAGAATATTTTTGGAAACAGTGTTTATCTTCACTCATTAAGGAGAAGAAACAAATTACTTTATGGCATCACAAAGCTAAGTTTCATTTTTAATTGCCAATAAATAAATGTTGTTTTTGCATTTCTGATTTCTTCAGTAAGAGCCATTCCCTTTAAAAAATAAAATAATTTCAACAATGTAAACTATCTTTGCTTCTTTAAAGTTTGTTTATAGACTGTTCTGCAGTTATTCTACAAGTCAGTGTTTTCCTGTCAACTTAAAATATGCAAACAACTTTGTTTCCTGGCAAAGCCACCTTTTCATTTTATTTATTCATCTTCTTTACACACATTGCTGTTTAATCCATTCCAGATCAACTCATTCTGAAGAGAGTACTGATGCCAAAAAATTTCATTAAAAAGTGCTGCCTCATAGGTCATGAGTTTGCACTAAGCCAAGAAGGCAGGATCTCTGAAGCTATAACTAGCACAGGAGTAGTGGAATTATTTCCACATGCCATACTAATATTGTCCATTGTTGTCAACATTCTTCAACAGTCACTAGTTGTCAGGGCATACTTAAGTGATGAAAGATATGAAGGGCTGTTGTGTTATCAGGCAGGATATTTTACTCTCAGGTCAGCTACTTATCTACTCTGTTACCTTTTGACTTAAAATTTGTCATGCTAATGCACCATTACTGACATCAGAAGTAGTAATATAACAGGAATAATTCGTTCATGTTATCCAGAACTTTCTGGTCCTAAACCAGGGGAATAGGTGATTACTCCACTATTGAGTGTCCTATGCTGAAACTGCCCATGGCCAGCTTCCTCCTCGTTGATGAGACATGCTATAATCTTGTCTACAAATCCAGACACCAAGCAAGAAAACTGGGTCACTTTGGTTACAGTGGTGACTTGATGTAGCTTTTGATGAATGGGAACAGATAAGGGATTATACACATGGCTTTAAGCCATGACTATGACTCAAGCTTTGCTATGGGCACCCACTTTTGTACTTGAATAGTCACAGAGTAAGGGGCACTTTAAGCAAATTAATGTTATAAGCATGACAGTGTATTTTTGGTGAGACAAACCCAAGGCATTGGTGTTTTTTTTTTCTTCTTTTGCAAGCAACACTTCATGTGATCCATCACAGCACATCATAAATTTTCTTCAAGCTAATAATTAACTTACTTCTGGCTAATACAACTTGCAGAATGACAGCATGGAACTGCTAACAGTACCTTAGGAGGAAATAGTAATGACATGGTGCTTCAGGCTGGTGGATAAAGTTTATGAGTTTCTCTATCCCTTCAAACTGAACATATTAAAGCTTGCTTGTAGGGGAACAGGTATGAATATTTAAACTACTAAATGCGTTACTGAATCTATTTAGAGATTTATTAAGAAAACCAGGACATATATCAGTTGTTCTACCATTGATCACAGTCTCTGAGCTCACAGCTACCTGAGTCTGATTGATCATGAGCCCTTAAAAAAACTCACTATTTTAAAGCAGATGCAGAATATTTTTTTATTATCAAAATCCCATAAAATATTTGTCAGTTTTTTGTTGGCTGGGTTTACAGAGGCTTTTGTGGGGTAAGGAGAATTCCAGTTAAGGCTGCATTGAAGGTAGCATAATTTAACAATCAGATTATTTATGTTGCAGTTGATGGTCTTTGATGACAAAAAGAGTTATTTTAAGATACTGAAATTTCCACTGTTCCTTTTTTTCATGGGACAGGAAAAACTCACTCATGGGTGGCAGCTTCTCACAGAAAGTGTAAATAATAACACTCCAAAGGAAGAACTTTAGAGTTACCATTCCCCTTCCAAGCACTGAAGCAACATTACTCACCTTTTCACCTTGTTCCCATGGCTTCCTATAAATCTGATTCCTTTTCTGTCTTCTTCAGAAGATCTCTTTCCTTCAAAAATCATAAGTGTGGAGAAAGTCTGATATGCCAAAAAAAACCCAAACCACAACAAAAACTGAACCAAAACAAAAACTTTTTAAAAATATCCTCATATCTGCAGCCTTTCTCATTATCTTCCAATTCCCAGGCAATTAATTTCCAGCCTTGATTTTATTTTCCCTTCAGAAATGTATTGTGAACACAGATAGTTTCTTTAAGTCTTCCTTTAAGTTCTCAAGAGCAAATACCAACACATTGTCCTATTTGAGGATGCTTGAGGATCCACTGAGGATTTGGATTGGCTGATGGTCCCTTGAGAGGACTCCTGAACGACAGTCCATGCCATTTCCATCTCTAACATCCTAGGTCTGGACCTTTATCCTCTAGAGAGAAAGGAGAAGTATCTATGCACTGAGCTGGGTGCACTGAAGTAGTACCCAAACTCCGCAAGTTTTTATTAACAGCGAGAAGACTGGAAGCAAACCCCTGGACTCCAAGTGTAAAATCTTTCCTTGCTAGTTGCTTTACCTATTACCTTGGTGTGAATCTATGCTGCAGTATATCTGAAAACCTTTGTTTAAGAAAGGACATAGGTTGCACCTTACAAAAAGAACCTGTAGTTCTGTGACTCTCATTCAGTAGGCTCCTTAATGATTTGGTCTTAGTCTAGGAGTTCATATAGTCCATGACTTTGGGCTCCATCTGTCATAACAGTCTTTCAGACCAGGAAAGTTGGTGTGTGGTATTGATTGTTACATGCTGAAGCCAGTTCTGATTCTATCACTTCTGTGCCTGTCCAGTTTCATCGAAGTTCATTCTTCATTGATCTGGATGATTTTTACTTTAATACCATTGACATGGTGATCGAAAGGGAGTTGTGTCCAGATCCAGAAATCCTGAAAATTTCAAAACTTCATTATTAAAAGTATGCAGCCCTCTCTGTTATCTCTTCTTTGCTGGGCACACTGAAAAGACCTGGCTCTTTGAAAACCAGGTTCCTTAATATTGTCTCCGTCTGAGCACTCTAAACACTATAATATGTTGGAAAACTCAGGCTATGAATTCTCCATGGAAAAAGCTGTTGTAAAGAATGAAACCCTGTTTGGGGAAAATATATTATACTTTTGCTCAGTATGTATTGCTGTAATATAGTACCACCAAATTGCTTGGCCAAGTTAGTAGTTGGCAATGCAAAGCGTATGTGTAGTGTTTTCCAATTACTGGTCCTTGGCAAGCAGCAGGACAGTGGAGATATTGTTTGAGCCCAAGCATCTCCTGGCAAAATTGTAATATCTTTTATTACAATTCTTTTTTTACCTCCCTGCTTTGCAGATAATATCTTTCTTATGCTGCAGCAAAGATAAGACTTAAAACTATATATCGAAGTAAACCATCAAATAAAAGATAGGTCCTTTCTGTCCTGGAAAACCATGTCCTTGTCTTGCCCTGGGGTGCTGGGTATTTGTAAAGTGTTACATATGAATGTTTCAGAGAAAAATGGGGTTGCAATGTGGTTGATGAACAGTGGGATGTAGGTGCAGCTGAAGAAATGAAGCCAGATAATACAGAAATAAAGATGATGGAAAGAAAAGAAAGGAAGACAAAAGCTGGAATGAACAAAAGATTCAACCAGTAGCAGATGACTGAGAAAAACAAAAGTATTTAAAACAGAATACAGTTTAACTTCTTAAATGTAAATTAAGAAATTCTGAACTGAAGTGAAAAAATACAATGAGATCAAAAGAGCTGATAAGAAAATAATCCAGAAATGAAAAAAAAAAGGGGGGGGGGGGGGACCATAAAAGTTGGAAATGGAAAGAGAAAGAAAAAATATAGTTGAATGAAATACACATCATATTTGTTTATTTTACATTACTTTGCTACTGCTGCTAGGGAAGAAGGGAAGACAGCTATTTTATACAAGGATATCATGGCAATATGGTAGCCATCTCTTGACTGTTAAATGTGTTGAAATCTGTAGATTTGTGGAACTCTTTTGCTTCTTTCTTTCATTATGCTGCATGCTTAATATCATACAATTTCCTGTCACATTGTGAACCAAGGGCCAAAAGTGGGGTTTTTTTGTCTTTTTTTCTGTAATGAACCATGGGCCCACCACAGCAGGTCTGACCCACCCATGTAATATTTCTAGTTTGAGAACATTATCCTCACTAAGATGAGTCACTCTGCTGTTTGCATTATTTCTTTCTTTTTTATATATATTTATGCTGAATCTAAACCCAAAGGAAAAGCTTACCCTTCACGCCCAATTACAGTCTTGGAATGACAGTAGAAATGATAAATTTCTGGTATTGAAGATACTCAGGGGATTAGCTGATACAATAATATTAAAACTGGAGAAAAAATAAAACCAAACAGTTGTGGGGTGGGGGGTTTTTTGTTTGTTTGTTTTGTGGTTTTTTGGGTGTTTTGTGGTGTTTTTTTCTCTAGGTGAGTATGTTGAAAAGAAACTGCAATGAAAACCAATGGAATCTAGCTCTGCATCTGTGCAATTTAAAAACCTCAGCTGGCCACAGAATTTACATACCTATTAAAACGTCAATGCTATGTAAATAAAGGTACACAAAACCAAATTTACTATCATGCCTAATTCTCATAAGATTTTTTTACAGGCTTTGGTGAAGAGGGGAATTCTAAATATAATATATTCAGTAGCTGCTGTTTCATATGTAGAGATAATAAGACAAGGAATCTCAGCTTGCATTTATTAAAAGTAATGACTAGAAGTAACAATAATAATAATGAGTGGCTTACTGCTAATAATTAGTGATATTACTGAAATAGTTTTGTGAGCTGATATGTCTTATCCTGTTCAGAGTATCCATTATTTACCAAAGTATTCATGTGGCTATCTTCTACATAATGGTCAACCTCTGCAAACTTTGTATCTTCCTCACAAGCTTACTTCAGTCTTCTCTGCATTTCAGCTCAGCAAATTGCTTCTCATCAGTTCAGTGTTTCCCCAGAGCTTGCAGGGCAGTTGTCAGGTAATGTTTTTGGTGGCTTTTGCATTTTACTCACAGCTGTGTGTTTTCTCCATGCTACCAGTACCACAGCAGATGCTTCCTTATCAGCTGGTTCAGTCGTTTCCCATGGGGATTTACCAGTACAGTACAAAAGAAATGTGGAGCACTGGGAGACCCTACAGATGGGAGGCCTGATGGTGAAGGAACAATAAACCCCAGTATTTTACCTAGAAAACTAAGAAATGGACCTAACCGATGCTGAGCCATGCTTGTTCAGCGTGTGAACAGCTCAAAGAAGCTGCATAGTTTTTGTGACGGGGAAAAAAAGGTACATTAGTCTATTTAGGTCAACAAGAGTTTTAAAAATACTTTACTGCGCTTCTTCAAAGGTGAAAAAATGGGCATTTGAAGCCTAATGTAACAAGAATTCCTTCACATTAGGTACTTGTTCTCACATCTTATACCGAGATTGCTGATGTTAGATTTATTGTATCATTATATATAAAAAAAGTAACTTACTGTTTTACTGGTTTCCAAACTTTATTGGTTATAATTATTCTTTCTCTCTTTAAGGCTGGTTCTATTATCCCTGCAGACATTTGTCTTCCTGTCTTTTTCCCTGTCTTTTGTTTTGAAGTTACTTTTTATTCTTTCTTTTCTGAGAATGCAAGAAATCCAATATTCAGACAGCATAAACTTAACTTCAAGTCAATATGACATATAGAAATATAAAATGTGAGAAATGGACAGAACAATGGTAAACTGCCCTATAAATCTGTATAGAATATCTGTCATGGACCTGGAAAACTGCTGAAGTGTAAGACATACATCTTGGCTTGTAACTTGATTAAAACAGTGATGGCAAAAATCAGTTTGCATAGCTGAACAATAAATTGCTTGATGTTGGTGTTGTGTGTTCACTGCACATTCAACCCTTCCACTGACATCACTGCAAGACCCTCACAATGAGGACTGCACATTGAATTTGTGGGCTGTAATGTCTTTGCTGTGAAGAAGATGCCATATTCACCTGTACAATAATGATGACTTCTTTGGAAGCATGGACACACAAAACCAAGCTGCCCCTC
Source organism: Neopsephotus bourkii (assembly GCF_033783945.1). NCBI lineage: Eukaryota > Metazoa > Chordata > Aves > Psittaciformes > Psittacidae > Neopsephotus > Neopsephotus bourkii. The sequence continues at coordinate 4,800,401 of NW_026902241.1, read as the reverse complement.
TTCCTGAAGTGTATCACTTCTGTCAATTTCTGTTTCCTCTGGTTGGTTCTTGGACCTTTCTTTCAATGCATTGGATATGCTGAAAGTATGCCTAAGGAGCAGCATGCTGCATTAGTAAAGCTAATGCATTACTGCCTGGAAGAGCAGAGACATTCTCTGACATCCATGATACTGTAACAGAGTACCATCCTTCTGTTTAACTTTGAAAAAATTGCTTATATCCCTGTGTCTTCATTTCCCTTTCTGCAACATGAGTACAATAATACAGGCCATTTTTCAGGTCAATGCCTGAAAAGTTTTATCAAAGAGCTTCTCTCTTTCCACAGTAAGAATCCCTTGCTGTAAAGGATAAACACCATAAGTGCTTTAACATCCCCTGACTCTGTCTTTAATTTAGCTGTGCCATTCAGTGAGAAGCGTTCAATTCTTTTAATTATGAACTGGAAAAGTTTGGGAAATAATTGCTGACTCTTGGGTTTAGTTTCCTTCTTTTACAGCCTAATCCTTCAATCTTAAGCATGAAAAAGTCCTCCCTCAAAACTTATCTTAACCAAAGCATCTAGTCTCAAGCCCTTTGAAACAGTTGATTTAACTTGGCACTCTGCTACTGTAGTTGTCTTAGCAGACAATAATTGCAAGCAAAGCCTTTCTGGGACCATCTGACTTCCTCAAGTGAGGAAAACAAACAGCCAAATCTGTCTTACTGAAAGCAGAATGATACCCTTTAGAGATCACCAAACAATATCATCTTTCTGATGTTTAGCTCTTTTTCGTGTAGGAAAGTAACAACAACAGCAAAAGCATTCAAAGCCAGGAAAGGATTTTTCATGAGGGATTGCAGAGGTTTTTTGCTTCTCACATCTCTTGTTTTTGCATACTAATCTCCATGACAAACTGCTTGATTCTGCTCCCATTGATATCAGTGTCAAAACTCTCAATTTTTTCCTGGAGCATCATCAAACCCTATTTTTCTGATGGTTTGAAAGAAAATTCATATTTTCTCATAATTTTCATGTATAATTTCTTAACCTCTGTCTAGAGGCACGGAGACTTCATGGGAGCTTAATTTATAAGATCCCTGTTATTGTCGTGGCAACAAATTACAATGTCAAAGTTCCAAGGACTGGATTGTTAAAACTCACAAACAGGAAAGAAGAATACTGCTACTAAATGTCATATATGACAGACCAGGAGGAATGTCATGAAGAAAGAACATATCTGAAACTCTGCCTTTACATGGTGTCATGGAATACCTCTTTGGCTAGTTTGGGTCAGGTGTCCTGTCACTGTTTCCTCCCGGCTTCCCCTCCTCCCTGGCAGAGCACGAGACTCGCAAAATCCTTGGTCAGACTAAACATTTGAGCAGCAACTAAAATCATCGGTGCTATCAGCACTGTTCTCAGGCTGAAAGTCAAAAACACAGCATTGCACCAGCTACTAAGAAGGAGAAAATATGACTGCTACTGCTGAACCCAGGACACACGGTTTTTCTACTCATTCCCTATCTGTTTGAGCAGCCTTTGGTCTGCAGAAATCATTTAAACATTGTCCTATGCCTAATAGTTCCTTTGGGAAAGTGTGCCAGAATATCGCACAATTCAATCTTTTTTTTTACTTAAATGTCAAATTACACCTCCTATTGTCACTTTTTTTTTCTTTTTTCTCATTCGTCAAGGTTCTGCCAGGGAATCTACATTCAACCTTAGGTACCACAACGAACAGCTGTAATTGCTCCATCACAAAGCCACTAGCCCTTAATTCAGATTTGCAAGGCAGACAGTGTGAAGACAGATCTCTGTACTTATCACTGTGCTGCCCGTAATTCAAGAATACCCACATAGCTAAAGAGAGTGACGTAAATTTGCATATGTACTAAATGTGTGAGTTATAGCAGCTTCATGTTTCTTCTGCAGAAACAGTTACATAGAAACATAGAAACAACACCTTTAATTTTAAAACTAGTTTTCCAAACAAAATCCTTATTACGTTATGAGCCTTATTGGCCTAACAAGTGTAAATTCTATGTTCACTTTTTTCCATACAGAAAAAATCTTGTAAGGAGGTTAATGTAAGGAGAAGAGTTTTTTTCTTGCTAACACGCACTGGGAAAACTGAAAATAGGTGCCTTTATTTTACAGAAAAGCAATAAAAACTGAGCAGTGACCAGTCATTCTCTAAGCAGCACTTGAAGAAGAATGATTGCTAACTCCATATTTCAATGTTTTTATAGAATAAAAGTTAAAAAATAGATTGATCTAGTCAGATTAATATGATATACTCTATGTTAATTTAATTTAGAAATAGATTAAAAATACAGATAATCTTTACAAAGGTGTTCATGCAGAAAGTCAATTAGAAACATCTACACCATAAAAAAATTTCTGTGTAGATAAGCCAATTGATACAGACAAGTGACCACAGAGTGCCTGAATGGCTGCAGCATGTTGTCTCTGCTGTCACAGGTATGAACGCATCTTTATCCAGAGCCTGCTGCAAGATGAAAAGTGTTATCTTAGCTCATTTTAGCTGCAGTTAGGGGAGCAGAGAGACTGTGAGAGGCACACAGTGTCTGGTAATGTGATTTGACTGAAGATCAGCTCAGCCCTAGTAACAATTGCTAGAGATTGTCTGGCCATCACCGTGGCATCTGCAGTGCTATTACATTTTCTGCATTTGCCTCCATTTTTCCTCTGAACTGAACGAGTCATAATGGACTAACAGCTTTGAAGATGGCCTCTGAAATGAAGTAAATAGAATTTAAACTGGTTTACTCTGGATTTTCTGTAAAAAAGTCTTTTCTGGGGATTTTTTTAATTGCCCCTTTCCTTCAATTATCTAGGACTCAGAGTTTACGTACCTGGTGCCTTGGATGAAGCTATCAGAAAAAACATGCTCCCAGCTACATGAGCAGAAATTTCCTACTGTTGTTTGTACTGACATGCAAAGATGACTTAAAGCATTTATTTGATGTTTTCTCCATGCTGCAGACAAAAAAGAAAAAAAAGCCCAAACAACCAAAACCTACCTTTTTTTTTTTTTCAGTGTCAATATTAACTTTTTCACAACAGATTAAAAGAAATTCTCTCAGCTTTATAGTCTGATGAGAACTGTAGCAGACAGGCTGAAGCACTTATCAAAACAAACAAAACCATAAAGGAATCTTATTTAGGAAGAGATTTCAATTATTAGGAACAGTTTCCAGCAGCTAATCTTTTATTTGCCTAGAGATAGCTTTCACCCTATCTGTCTGCAAAACTGTTCTAATTCATGAATCTATCTTGTCCAAATGTTCTGAATTATGTGCCAAGGAGACTGGAGTTCCTTCGGCACTAGTCTTGCTTCAGGGTTGACCATGCAAGAATTAGAATGTGATTCTGTAAAGAAAAGGGCTCATGTAAAGTAAGAGGAGTCAAGGGAAAAAAGAAGTGCATTGCCTTACTGAGGGGGTATTGACAAAGGTTAGATTTGAGTCTAATGCCGGTTTCCTAAGGGTCTCAGTATATTCAGTACATAGAAATCAGCTACAATGGTAGGTGATTTGAAGCGGTTAAATTATTCTTTGACATCTGCCCTCTTGAAGCATTTCGATCTATTGTGTTCATCCCACACTGCCTCATTGTGGCTCCCTTATTCCATGCCTGGGAATGACCTGCAAAGCTTTTCAAGCCACAATGCTTCTATACAAAGAGAGCACAACCCTAACTATGCAGAGTTCAGTTGATGAAGAGAAATGGAAAGGTGGAGACACATGAAGAAAAGCCCTTAGAGTAATTTTTGTACTAGACAAGAAGCTGGGAGGGAAGGAAAAGGTGGGATTCTCTGTTTGCACATCTTAATAGGCAAAGAATTGAAGAAAGACTTGGGGTCTGTTTACATGCTGCAGTCCAGTAATATTGAAAGACACCCAAGTTAGTGATGGAGCTAAAAGCAGAGGAGTCAAAGCAGAGTGATGCTGTGCCCAGGCTGAATTCAACAGTTAAGAAAATAACTAGCCCCAGTGGACTGTGGGACTAATGCAGCTATGCTTCTGCTAGGCCAGAGCTGGTATGTCTATGCAGCACTTCACTGAACATACTGTTATTAAACTCTAGGGGATCCTTAAATGTGGAGTTTGCTCAACTAACTCGAATAATTAGCAGAGCAGATAACAAGAAAATTAATCTCTTTTGCTCTACAAAACAGAATGTCTGGCTGATGCTGCAGTTAAGTCCACCTTAAAGCTTTTCATATGTTCCCTACACTAGCCAGCCACCTAGCAGATCCCATTCCTCAGAGTGTTCTCTGTATCTCCATACTGGTCCTTCTTCTGATGTGGCTCCCAAATTCATATTTCCTTCCTGCAATCTGACTAAATCCTTTGGGATCACTGTTATGGATAGGCATCTAGTACCATTTAGGTGAGGTGAGCTGGAAATGAGAAGTGGAGGAGGTTAAATGAAATAAACTGCAGGTAGGAAATGGGTGTTTTAAACCAGCCTAGTGCTTACGCTGCAAAGGGATTTTGTGAATAGCAAAACAGGATCAGCAAATGAAAGCCTTGGAATAGTAGGATGATGTTAGAAGACTACAGAACACTGAGTTATTCTGCTCAGATTTTAGCTTGCTTTAAATTCACTGCTAAAATTCTAGGCAAAGAGAAGATAAAGCTTTTGTATTAGGATGTTAGGAGACATTGTTTGAAAAAAAAAAAAAGGGTAATCCTGCAATGAAGATTTACCTTAGAATTTGGGACAGACTCTGTGTGAATACAGTTTGAATTTCCATTAGGTTTTATCTCTCACTGCAGAACATGTCACCCTGTAATTATTCATCTCCAAAGCCCCATTAAATTAAACAGTTTATGTGAATTGTCTCCTATGTAATATAAAAAGTGCTTGAAATCGAAGAAAATTAGTTTCCAAATAGGAAAACTGAAAACTAACTGGATTATCCAAAGAGATGCTTTTTAATTAAAAGTAAATTGCTACCTGAAAAGATGAGTTCCTACACCTGTCACTGACATAAGAAACACAAAGAGTATTGCTGAAAGAGTTGAAGTGTTGGCAATATAGTTTCCCACTCTAAAGGGAAGGGTCAAAGGGCTGCTTGGCTCAGCAGAGAGGAAGGAAAAAGCTTTTACAAACTCCTTGGTATTTGTAACTCCTTCCTTTGCTTTATTTTCACTACAAGATTTCAGAAAGCAAGAAACATGTTCAGATGTAACTCAGTACTGTGATTAACTTGTTTTTTTTTTTACAGTTTCCTGTCCTAGATCATCTCTGAAGTGAACCATGTACTTGAGAAACGTGTTCTTGTTTTGGAGGACTCTCATGTCCAAGCATCTGAGGTATGTGTGATATTATCTGTCTGTGAGGACACAGTGGAAATGCGGCAATCAGGGTTCAATGAACTGACAGTTTGTAAATTCAGTTGACAGGATCAGCCTAGCACTCAGAAAAAAAAATTGTGGAGGCACACTGGTCACCAACAATATAACTGTGGCATAAGTTGGTTTTATGCATCTGCCAGCTGTGCATCCCAGTCGTGAAATGGTTGAGTTCTAGCTTTAGAGGAGTTACACTGCGTTTGCCATAACACATTCCATTTTCCTTATAATCCTAACCTGGTTTAGACTGTAGTGCTAACTGTGAGATGAAAAGCAATTGTGCCATTCTGCCCACAGGGAAGGTTGAGACATTCTGATGGAAAAAAAGTGATTCCCAAATTTTTAAACCACTTTGAGAACTCAGGAGTCAAGACCTCTGCCGATGTAAAGAAGGATTGCTGCACTCCTGTGTCTGCAGCTCTTGTTCTCCAAGCAAGCTTTGCTTTTTATGATAGCAATGGGAAGCCTTTGTTTTTTGAAAATAGGCTGCTGTTCTGTGTGAACTCTGAATTGTATTTCTAATGCACAGCATTGTTCACTTCCCAAATCACCTCTAGAGAGTATAATTGGAGTCATTTTTGCTGAAGCATTTGATTTGGCTATATTTTTTCTTGCTGTTCAGCTCAGTGATGTATTTCACAGTGAAAGTGTTTTGGTCACTTCTTCCCTTTTTTGGGTGACCATCCTTATTGGGAAAGCAACCTGTATGGAATGTAGGAAGGCAAGAACACTCAGAATTGAAATGAAGCCTTCATTTGATAATGTACACATCAAGTTAACATTAAAAATATGTTCATGTTTTATGAGATAGCTTTTTACATGAGCAGAATGAATCAGATTTTTCAGAAGTAATGAACACCTGGTGCTAGGTGAAAGTGTTGTGGTTTTAAATTGTGCTAAACTGTCTGAATGCAATAAATAGTAGTTATCAGAAATGACCTGGAACCCGCTTAACTGTAAACTGGGATCCCAGTTCCCCATCCTAGTTATTTCTTCACTAGAAATTTTCTGTAAGTTTTATTTATTATATTCCATTATTCTCTAGAAAAATGTACTTCTTCCTCTGGTCCCCAGATACGGTGTATAACTCAACATATATATCAAATTCATATCAATACGTAGCAGACACTTCAAGAGCAACAGGTTAGATGTAATACCTGGATTACACAGATTAAGGATTATCTGCAATGGGGAATAAAAATAATTAAACTGGTATAAAAGATACATGCTTGTCATACACTCAAGTGACATTCTTGTGTATTTTTATAGTTAATTTGTAGAAAAATTGCAATAAAACTAGAAGCTTTGTTTCAGAAACTTAATAAGCCTCAGAATGTGTCCCTGGCCCTGAATGCTGCTAAAAGGTAGGAAAACAATGAACTTTTTCATTCTGATTTGCCTGCAATGACAAGAAACTGATGAAAAGAAAGAAGTCATTTTATTTATAAGTGATTGAGAGATCATTTCTTCAAGATTACTATCTTGTCTCATCAACTACCTATATGGGTAAGACTATTAAAAAGGAAGTGGGATTTCAGTTTATGGGTTTTATTGTTGAAGCAAGCTTTGAGGTAGTATCTCCTTTGAAGAAAAATGTAGCAGCCTTACAAAAAAGCTGATCTGCTGTCATTCTCATCTCTGAAAAACCATAGGTGTTATGTTCCTTATTTACCTGCTGCTAAATATTAGATGGAGATTATTGCAAGAAGAAAACACATGGGAATTAAGGTCAGAAATCTGTTGGAAAGGAGATTTCTTTAGTTCTGCTGCTCACAAAAAAAATTACAGGTTTATTTATTTGCTTTCCTCTGTAGTACCCAACTTTATTCTTAAAATAGTCTTCATGCAGCACTGATATAATTTAAGTGCCAAGGCACCATTCCGAACTTTCATGGTTTCTTCATCTGTCCTAGCTGATGAATTAAATCAAATTAGTGATGCTAGTATAGTTTTAGCAATAAAAAATTAACCCCATTGGTAAGATTCAAGATTTAGAGTGCATTTAGATGGTTGTTCCTTCAGAGAATAAAGGTTCAGCACCAGCATGTGTGATTCTTGTTCTCAACAGTGAACAAAACAGTTTCATCAGCAAGCTGGAAGGCCAACTTGAAGATATGACCAGAAATCTTCATGTCCAGCTGGAACTAGCTTGGAACCAAGAAGGAACTGTTTTTCACTTTGCCTTCCTGTAACAGGGAGCTGAGAATAAACATCAAAACAAAATCTTCAATATGGTCACGTATGCCTTGGCTCTCATCAATATCACATGTGTTACTGGTAGGAGAAATAAGAAAAACAGACTCTTGCTTCCTGCATATATTGCTTGGATACAGGACTGCAGATTCTCCAGGGTTCGCAGTACAGTTTCTTTCACTGACTGTAAGAAGTCAAAGAATTCAAAACTGCATGTAGAGGAATGGGAAAAGTGATACATTTTGTAAAATAAGATTCCTTGCAATGAATTCATTGCTAAATAAGAGATCCCTACTGTTACAAGAGATGTTCTGCTTCAGGTTAGATACGAAAATGAGAAGCTGCTGGTCAGCCCCTAAGATTAACTATTCTGTTGCTGTTGTGTTTTTATTATTTTAAATTACTAATGCTTCTAACTCCTATCCTTTGACAACACTATTCAAAATTCCATAATGTGCAGGCAAAATATTTAGCTCATCTTGGTTACAGTAACATTAGCTATTATCCATAATTTTTCAGGAATGATCAGTCAACATCCATTTAATCACCTCTGTTCTCTATTTATTCCTTCAACATAAGAAATTTTAACTATGCTTAATAGCATAGTTAAATAATAAGCAGAGTTGCTTTAATAAGCAGAAGTGCTTATACCTCTTAGTGATTATTCCCTTTTCGGTTTGGCACATACGGTGTTTCACTTTTTCGATTAGCTGTGTTTACACTCCTGAGTTTCCTCCATTTTTTTGTTTTACAAACAAGCTCTTCCCATTGGATTTAAATAAAACTTCTGGCTTCAGCAGAGAGGCACTTCCTCTCTCAAATGTACCTCAGGAAAAGCATGGTGTGGATTTCCACTGTCTGCAGCTTACTAATATTCTTCAGTGTAATGCTAGCAGACTAATTTTTTTTTTTTTTTTTGTAGTCAGTGGTATTTTTGTCAAATTTTAATTTTACTTCACTGTTACAGAAAGTTTTGAGAATGATCTTCATGCAAGCATATTACTACGATGCAAGAAAATCAACCTCAAAGCTTTGGCTACTTCTGTATCTTGATGTGGATCTGATGCCTCACCCTCTACATAAAAAAGCCATTATTCACTGGAGTTATTAAAAAATGCTTTTTTTCAGAAGCACTTACGGCCTTTAGGGCATGTGTTCCATTGACCTTTAGTGTGCCAAAAGCAAGACTAGTTCTCACTGTGCTGGCCTTCTGGGCAAGTTTCCAGATCCCACAGTAAATTGGCAGCTACAATGGTCAGTTAGTATTTAGTGCTTAATTCACTTTAGAAATGCTGTCTTTGTGGTTCTGCCAGGTGGATACAGCTTATTCAGAAGTTAGGTCAGCCTCAGTCTCTTATTCCTGAAACTCATAGCTTTAAAAATAATATTCTTTCACTTTAGAAGCTCATTAATATTAAGTATTTTTGAGCACTAGGCACTTCTTGGCATGGCATTAGATGGAGATGGTTAAAGTATGCAGACTTCTTTGAGACAATGCACTGTAGCTCAATGAGAAACTATATGCTTGAGATAAGAATTTCTGGCTGAAATCCTGTGATCTGTATAGTGTGGGATGTCAGACTAATTATTCACCAACATTGTTTAAAACTTTGGCTGTATGAACAGTGAAATATTCACTGACCCAAATTTCATCAGTAACAATGATCTCATTATACCTGGAGAAGGAGAGGCTGCGTTATTTTTTTTGTAGTTGTTAAATTTACGTCAAGCTTATGTAAAAGGAATAAAACATTCAATATATTGAAAATTATTCCAATTTTGATCCAGTTTTCAGGCAAGTGTTTGTGCTGTATGAACAAAAGCTAATATTCACAGTGGAAGGACAAAAAATTACATAGGAACAGTGTTTGCTATATGAATTTTAATGCTACTACGATATAAAGTACCTCTTCGCTTATTCTTCTATCTTACACTAGAGACGTCATGCACTATAAATCAGACTTAGTGGCTCGTAAATTAGCAGGCTTCCAAGCCTCTACTGACAGGACAATTAAATGGCCCAGAGAAAACTGTTTGCAGCCCTACACCAGCAGAGAAGGAGAGGAACACAAACAATTTATGATTCCTGGGAAGACCGTCTGGTTGACTCAAAGCACCTTCTATCAGTATTAATAATATCTCTGCGTCCAGTGATGGTGACTATCACCGTTTGCTTTTAGAGATATGAATCTTGTTTAAGATGCCCTGGATATGTGAAGTTAGTCATGTGGTAGGCTGAGAAAAAAAATGCACTTTCTGAAGTGAGCCAGTGCTTGTGTTAGATTTCAGCTTAGTTATGTATGCCATATTTGTACTTTCTGGCTTTCCCATGATTATGAATACGCAGAGTCACTGATGCAGGCTGTTTCCTTTACACCTAATTTCCCCTTCCACCAAGCATCTCCTTCCAGGAACTTTTCTTTTGCTATTATTGCCCACATTTTGAAGACTATTACAGTGACAAAAGCAATCAAAGCCATGGGGAGAACTAAGAAGGTTACTTAAATAATGTTTGACTTACTGGGTTTCAATAAAGATTCTGCTGAAATTCGGCTATGAATAAATACAGTACTAGCAAACGTGAGAGGTTTTAAAATGGATGATACAAAGGATTTTCATGTAGCAATATGATTGCTAACCCACCCACCCCATTTCCGTGGCACCCAAAATATGAATGGAGCATTAACCATGCATGGAGACCTATGTTTATAAATGCCAAATAATGAGAACATGATCAAAAATGTAAATATTATAAGACAGCAACATAAAGGATAGAAAGGGCAAAATGAGAGCCACACCATTGCTGACAGCTGCAATAAGCATCCATGCAATTGCTTGTATGTGGATGCCTTTATTGAAATCTGTTTATATATTAATTATTTCTGTAGAAAACACAGAATTATAACAGTGGATCTCTTGGTTACTGGATAAAAAGCAGGAGAAACACTGTGGCTATTTATCAAACAGAATTTAAGTTGAATCATATGCAAGTGATGATCAATATAATAATTTTTCAAATGCCCAAGGTTCAGGTTTTTCAAAATCCCTAGATAGCCATTCCCACTGAAAGTCAAAGATGTTCTGATTAATAGTTTCACATAACTGTTTAACCATTTCAGTAGTTAAAATGACCTTCTTATCAATTTTGAGGCTTCTATTCAGAGCAAAGCTCCTGCTAATTAAATACTCACTGAATTATATTGTTACCTATATCACCTATGCTTCCCCTATGCTGTTCTGGTCCCCAGTGCCCCTGCTCTGGCCTGGAGCCAGTTACCTCTGGCTCAGGGCATACACTTTCCCTTCCCCCAGCAGGTCCTGGCAAGAACATATTTGCCACCCAGTGACACAGAGAGGTGAGGGGAAAGGTCTTCTCAGGACAGAATGGCATTTTTGCCAACCCTTCCCATCCCAGCAGAGTCCTGCCAGCTAAACTGCTGAAAATGGTCCGCTACCAGTGGAGTGATCCTAAAAATAATTCCTGTCTGATTGAAATCACAGAGATGGGCATCTGAGTCCAATATCTGTTGTATTTTGTGAAAAGGAAAAGAAGATATATGTCCCCAGCAACTTGAGCTGTGTCTGGAAAAGACATTGAAAAAAATGATAGATCTGTCACTTCATAAGTCAGACAAAGGATGAGGTATAATAAATACCTGTGCTCATCTTCCTTCACTGAATGTTTTTTATTTTGATTAGTTATTTTAAAAGCTCATCTCTTACTTTTCTGTTTTACTTCTAGGAAAGCTTTCCATTGTAGTGTCTCTATATACACATGAAAACAAAGATTACAATAAACCAATATATGCACTAAGACTAGAACTTTCAAATTAAATAATAGTGGTGATATAAACAGATGAAAATATTTTACCAAGGTATTAACAGCCTCAGGATCTGTATTAATGGCAGGCTTGTTCAAGTCTGAAATGCCTCCTGGCTTTTCTCCAAGGTGTTCAAACTAATCAGATGCTAAGAATAAGGGGATAGTTTTTCTTTCACTCTCACTTTGAGACTTCCAAATTTTCATTGACTTTGATGATACCTGCTTTACACCAGGACAAGTGAGAGAAGCATCAAGCCAAAGTCCACATTTAGCAGCAGGTCTGAAGGTCGAGCTGAAAATAGTATTATTGACTAACCCAATTCTAGAATGAAGGATAAGTCAACCTAAAATACTGACAAAAAAAAAAAATTCATCCCAAGTATAAGTGGTTTCACTTTATTTTCAGCACCCGTGTAAAGTTATTTCCTTCAAACTGACATTTGGCAATTCTGCATGAATTAAACCAGGCAAAAAGCAAACAAAAAAACCCACCACCAAGTCATAAAATTTATGTCTTTTCTTTTTTTCTGAGCTTGATAACAATGATTCATGTATTGCTCCAAAACCTGATTGGTTTTGTGAGCTCTTTTAGCTCAGGGAGGGGAAATCTGCCTAAGGACACATTTTATATTGCAGGCAATTTCAAAGACATAAGATGCCCACAGTTTTGAAAAGGAATGTGTTGCTCAAAAGGTAAAACAAGACAAAAAGGATAACTTGCTTGAGCCATGAAATTAAAAAAACCCAACTTGCCAGTTCTCTAAATCTAATCCAGAATTTTCAATGGAAGCCTTAAAAATTTGTTTTGATATATACAGTTGCACTTATGGACATGGTTGAGTGCTGGACTTCATAGTCCAGCAGGTTAAAGGTAGGGGCTTAAAGGTAGGTCTCTAAATACATGTTTAAAGTTGGACTCTAATCTTAAAGGTCTTTTCCAACCTAAATGATTTTATTATTCTGTGGATGGTTGTGTCTCCAGGCTGACCAGAGATTGTTGTACTGAGACAAATAAACTGAGGACTTCTGGGCACACAATAAATTACCATGGAAAAATAAGAATGAAATTAGTAATGAAAATAAGTTGGTCATCTGTTTAGCCCATTGCTCAAAATGCAGGAAAGTTCAAACGAAGACTAGGTTTTCTTTCACTGTTTCAAACAATCTGGCTCAGCATTTTGTGACAGGCTTTGTAATGTAGTTGCTGTTTGCCATTTTTCTCAAGTCATTCTGTAACATCCTAGCTACATCTGTGTGGGAAAGGCATTGACCTGAAAGTAGTCTTAAACATGGAACATAGCGGTGTCCCTCTGCGCCTGAAGAAGGAAGCTGATTAGAGTTGTCTTTTGACAGATCACAGATGTGAAAGACTGCAGAAGCATTCTGGGTTTTGTGAAACTCAGGACTGAGCTGGGCACTGGTTTTCTGTCGCATCCCAACCAAGATAATACTCTGAGGATTAACAGTGCCCTCAGAAGCACTGCATTGCAATTGCTGCCAAGATCTGTGAGACAAGTACAACATTACAGAAAAAGACAGGGTTTTAACTGCTTTGACCTGCAAGAACTAAGAATGCACTGAAAGACTAAAAAGGATAAACAAGGCAGGGAGAAACTCAAAATGGTATCGCTGAACACTTGAACAGACATGACAATAATGGGAAAACATTGGAAATAATTACTACAAGTATATCAAACCTTTTAAGCTTTCAGGTTCCCATTCCCTTGGCATTTTCTATGACATTTCCCTGGCTAAAGCGTGAACTGTATTGTAAATACGCTGCAGTCACAGGTCATTTGAGCAACTCGTTTGGGCAGCGTTTGTGATTACTTTTAGAAGAGTGTGTGGAATGAAATAACTTAAAATTGACTACATGAAGCATACTTTTGATAATCACATGTTCTCTGTACTCATGCCTGAATTTATCTTCTCAATTACAAACATTTCCAGATTGCTTCTGACTTGTTTATTAAAATATACTTGGTGCTAATCAAAACTGTGCATAACCTACTAATCATGCTGTCATAGCATAGCTCTGTGGATATGGCAAGATTCAGGAGAAAAAAACCTTGAATTATATGGTCGTCTAACCTGGTATTCATTGATGAGCTTATTATGTACGTTCTAAAAGGGCAGGGAAAACAAATAAGCTTAGGAGGCTTGGACAAATGTTACCAGATGCTCCAAAACTGTGGTCAGGTTTCTAAATACTTGCACATGAGAAAGGGCAGGCAAATGCCCTCACAAAACATGTTCCAGTGTGCTTTTCTAAGTAGGACTTAGGCAATTAATTTCAATTTACACACAGTGAACAACTGCATATAAATCAGAAAGCAGCAAATGCAGAAACATTTTGCAGTGTAATAAACCAAAAAATTTATGATTTTTGTTTCACTTGAAAACATTTCCTACCATTCTGAACTTGTTGCTTTGTCTTACTGAATTATTTCATCATTATTGACTTCCATGCCAGCAGCACTCACATGCTTAGAGAATTCTGAAGCAGTGTTTTGCACATTCATGCACATTCATGCACACTCTCCAACACATAATCTTACCTGAGAAGTTCCAGTGGCAGTCAACAGGGCAAAAATATTATTACTTTTACCCCATATACTGGAAATTAAGACCTGGAGAGACCAGGGCTGTTATTAGGAGTTCTGTAATTCATTATGCACAGGTAAATTGTTACAAGCATGCAGAATTCTCCTGTTTTCAGAGGGATTTGCCTGAACATAGCACAGCCTGCATGGAACAGGCTGCAAGGCCAGATCCCAGTTTATCATTTAATGTCACTCAGAGGTAGCTATGTGCACAAAGCAATATTAGCTGATTAAAGTTACTGAGAAAGAAACAAGAGGTATTTTCAATGTTGGTTTGTTTATTTATTTTTCATTCAGCAACACATGGTTCACTAGTTATAATACTAAACTTCTGGAATAACTGCATAGGGCCTGTTAAATGCATGACAAACTGGGAAAGTGATAGCTTTCAAAAAGGAGTTATCAATTAGTAAGGAAACAGCAGGGTGAGGGCGTGTACCAATTTCTCAATAAATCCTGATGGCCAGGCACAGCTTATGTTGGAATCAAAGATCAAATACTTTATCCTTATATTAAACACCAACCACAGTGGAATCTCAGAACAGAAGATTTCATTCTTTAGATCTGTATTTCTAAAGGCTCCTAAGCTGTTTCACAATTGCTGCTGAACATCAGTGCACTCAGATTGTTTTGCTGCTGCTCACAGAGTGAATGGGAAACACCTAGAGGTAAGAACCTGCTTCAAACTGATTTACTGTCTCATTAATGGGTAAGCAATAGTTAAAAGTCGTAACTCTAGTTACTAGCTATAGCCACATGAAATTAGTCTTTCTGTTCTTTCCCCACAGTCAATGAAGAGGGAGACCTTTGGAATACCAGTTACCTCCTTTTGTTGCAGTGGAGTGACGCACTTTGCTTGTAAGAGAGAAGTAGCAGTATGTTTATTGATAGAAAACCATGACTTAGCAAAGTTTGATAGTAAATGTGACAGTGGTTCAACGAGACTCAGTGGCAAGGTACACTTGATTAGTTACTGCATAGAGGACAGGGTCAGACAAAACTGTCAGGGAGACCCTCCCATTGAGTCATAATGTTGCTGATTTGGGGCTTTCTAAACAAAGAATCATAATCTAGTTTTTGAAATGAAACGCTTATTCTATGCAGGGTGCTCAGTGGAAGTCCCCACAAATCAAGCACACTGATGACTGTAACTTTAAGCTATTTATACACTTTGACTAAGAAATCAGTATCCATTGGTTGAGAGTTATGCAATTTGTGCATTAATTAGTACGCCACCCATTACTGGTTAGAGGTCCCTCTCATTTCTCATGCAAATCAGGCATGCAGGCTCAGTCTTCCTCTTCTCTTGAGTCAGTGGGCTGTAAGTCATGCTGCCCCCTGCCAGAATTACCTTTTGTCTATTTACCAGCCATTTTCTTCTCGGTAGTCATCCAAGGTTGGGGCCTGATGTTCCTTATT
Organism: Neopsephotus bourkii; assembly: GCF_033783945.1. Taxonomy (NCBI): domain Eukaryota; kingdom Metazoa; phylum Chordata; class Aves; order Psittaciformes; family Psittacidae; genus Neopsephotus; species Neopsephotus bourkii. The sequence continues at coordinate 4,784,998 of NW_026902241.1, read as the reverse complement.
ATCAGTCCTGACTCATTACTCAGAGAAGCAAAGTGTGTGTTCTTTGCTTAGAGAAGTCTTTGAATGTTATCACAGATACCTAGCAGAACTACGATTGAATTAGCATTGTTTTGGGAGATGTTACAAACATCAGTAAGGTTCAGAAAGGACCCCTTTTGTTCTAAACTCCTTTTCAGAGGCAAGTTCAGGTGCAGCTGGATCCAAATTTAATCCTAAACTTGGTCAACGATGTATGTTTAAAGGATTATATGTGTATGATCAATCATTTATCTCAGCTAAGATTTTAACATTTAGCATGCTATTAATCACAGATATTAATAGGAAACAAATCCATCAGATTTTTTTCATATAAAGAGCTGAAAATTCAAGTCATTTTCCTGAGCAGAAATTGGAGAAGACACACAAAAAAAAAAAAAAAAAGCATGAGAGAGATACATAAAATCTTAATGTAGATGGTGATAAGTAGAGGTAGAAAATATGCATATTCAGTTTCCAGGAGTGCCAGTGCCATACCAACAGCTGATCATGGTAAGACAGATACACTAAAAATGTTCTATGTGGTGCATATCAGATGTATGCTAATAATGCTGGCAGAAGAAATGCAGAGTCCATACAGCTCTGAAACTCACTTGAAGTATGATACTTTACAAACCAATAAAAGTCATATTCTCTCTCTCCAGAATATGGATATATACCTCAGCAGGATGCATCTGTCAGGCTTAAATTAAGCCAAATCATAACACGTAGGATTGTGAAGAAGTATTGGAGTACACTATTATGAATAGTATAGCTACACACATATTAAGGATTAACTTTATTCCTGCTATCCTTTACATATTAAATGTAAATATATGCAAACACAGAGGTATAAGTGACATTTACCAGTCTATAAAATGGTTTTGTAGAATGACAGTATAGACTTTGAATGATACAAAAAGAGCTAAATAAATGATGCATGCAGTGACTTGAAATGAACTTAAGAAAACTGAGATATCTCCAAGTGATTGAGAAGCTAAAGATGTCATCTTCTGAGACACAGGTTTTAACTGGATGTATAAGACAGAATCAAATAAGAGAAATCTTCATTTGTACTATAGGAAATCTCATTAGACTGTAATATAGTACAGGAAAAAAAGAATAAAAATGGCAAATTAAGAGATTAAAGCAGGGAAATGGGCTAGTAAATAACAAAAAAAAACAATCAGAGGAAAGAAAGGAAAATTTGGACAACATCATGACTTTAAAACATGAGGAGGAAATATGTTTTTGAGGCACTGGAGCTGAAGGGTAAGAATGGAGATTCAACCTCAGAGCTTGGAAAGCAAGGACACTTTGGGGTTATTTTTGTTCCAGGCAGACAGCAACATGCAGTAGGTGAATTTGGGTTCTTCTGGACCCATGTGCAACAGCAACCAGAAAGGCTGGCTGCGGGCAGCTGGAACACCTGTGTTCACAGGAAAAGGCAAAGAGCATCGCAAAACTGCATGTGTATTTTCCATGCATCATATCTGGGGAATCAGCATGCTTCATTTCAGAAGCTGATCTCAGTGGTGCTCTGTGAGCAAGAGACATTTCTTCCCCTCCCAGAGATTTTGCATTCACTGCCTTCCTCTGGAAGACCCTTTCATCCCCCCAAACTCATGTCATCAAAGCAGTTCTCAATATCGACCTCCCTTTCTCCCATCATACTCAGTGAAGACTCTTCTATCCATTAGTAGCTGGGCTTAGCCCAGTTTTTCATCTGCTTTCTTACCTAGGGTTCCTGTCCCTTGTGATTTTCCCTGCTCCTGGCAGAATGCATTTGCTGTCTCAAGGGTTTCATCTGCACTAAACCATTTTTCTGCTTCTTCACACTATCTGCTGCTCTGTCCCTGGCTATTCCAGCTTTTAAGCTATTATTGGTCTGTCTTCTCCTGATTTTGATGAATACTCAAGTCCTCAAGCCTTTCACTCACACCATATTTCTGTCTTTGAACCTCAGTCCTTTGTACCCTGTCTGATCCTGCCACTCTTCCAGCAGTGTTGGGAAATAAATAAGTCCCTAACAGGGTTAACTGTTTGCTTTTGTACAGATGGCTTGATCACACAAATTGCAAAACACGAAAGGGACAGTGCTTTTACCAGTGCTAGCAGGCAAACCCGAAGGCTGCACAAAGTCCCCAAAATCTTTAAGAAACTTTGTGACTTTCTAAAGAATCCAGTACCTCAGTTTCATTGGTATCTTTCCTGTGTAAGGTCCTCTTTCTGTGCTTACATTTTATTATAATATTACTGGTTCCAAAAAAGAATTGTTTTCTTGATAAGGGGGGAGAAGATGGGAAAGCAGCTAGGCTGCTGATGTGGGATACGGGTAACTCAGTTCAAGTATTTTCAAGGTACAATTGTCCTCATGTTATTCTGTGTAGTGAATGGTTTCTCTGTCCTTCCATGCAGTATGAAGGGATGGTCTTTCCTCACCAAAGTTTTGTAAGGATGAATACACTGAAGGTTTTGAAGGGCTCTGTCACTACATCAGTGTGGCACTATAAGTGCCTAAGAAACAAAGGCAATTTATTACTCTTATGCCAAATGCCTAACAGCTCTCTGGTAGCATTAAGCATCCATGATTTCAGTAGCTTTGTTTAGCTTATATTCTCTTTTCTTTCACACAGTAATGGTATTTACATATTCCCCATGCACAATTAAAGAAATATGCTACAATGTCTGATGAAATGGAAAAGGCCCAAATTCCTGCCTCCCAAGATAGGTCATTAGGGTGATATAGATTTAATATGGCTTTAAATAGGGCTGTGGATTCTATAGGAAAGAAGAACATTTTGTAAATATCATTCATATTCTTAATGAATATACATATCATAATTTTGAGCCTTCTGATTTTCTTTCCTCTCAAAAAATGCAAAAAGTGTGAAATCCAGGAAAACATCTTGGGCAACACTCCAAGTCCTTGTATACTTTCTATGAATATTCATTTTTTAAAAAGTTATTGGGACTTCATAGAGGTAAAGGGGCTTCAGGACACTGATGGAGACGACATGTTGGTGTTAACTTCTTTTGAATGTTCCTAAGAGGCTACTGGCCTTAGTCCAATAGCTTAATTAAGAGACTTCTCATTTGGCTTCACAATATTATGAGGGATTAGTTACTCATACAGAGGTGCAGACCAACTTAATAACAAGCTGGATTCTCTACGCTTCATTTCTGAAGGTCTAATACCCAACAGAAATACTGTTTAAAGCCTTGCTCTAACCTGCAGAACTATGTATATTTTCCCCTTAAGGAATAAATTAAAAGGCTTCAGCATTTTCCCAAATTAAGCTAATGAAAACTTTGATCATGATTTAATTCACTGTGGGAGACTGCTATAATTTGATAGAGATTTGATTGTTAAATCTCTATCATGAAGTCATTTAATGTACAAAAGTTGTTAGATATTGCAAGTGGTCAGAACCACTAAAAATATGTTTTGCATATGATATCTGACAACAAAAAAAACCCTAGTCCACACCATCAAATGAAAACCCCTCCCATATCAACTTTTTTTAGTGTAGGGGTGTTGATAAGTGCAGCTGAATTCCTTAACAAAAATAAGAAAAATGAAAGAGGATAGAATCTATACCTTCTCAGAAATGGTAGTTTGTGTTTGTGCCATTTTTCCCTAATGGTCACCTGGAAGACTGGTAATAAACTACAGTTTCTTCGTACAACTGTTCTGCTTTCATCACACACACATTGCTCCTTTTTTTTGTTAGATGACAGATGAAATAAAAAAGAATTGACTGGTCTTGATAAAAATCGATCAGTATACATGCTACAAGGACTTTGAAGTGCAATCAGCACAGAAAATATGTCTTACTTTGAATCTGCCAGCCTTGAGAATATCTCTTTAATTTTAAGTCACAGAGATTTTAGCACGATGGATAAAACCAGACGTCTAAGTAGCCTGAAAAATCAGCTTGGTAGAGAGCAACTCTAGGCCATTTATAATCACAAAAAAATAAAGCCAACAATGACTTCCCCAAAGACTTTGTAGATACTGGAGTCTTGCACAATTTTGTGCATTTTAATCATCATGTTCAATAGTGTAAGTCATCTGTCAGCTTTCTAGGAAGCCCTCCCTACAGCCCACCACCTGTCCCATGGCAGCAGAAGAGGCTGTGATGACGACAACAGGGGGACACACTGTTGGTCAGAGCTGCCAGTGGGAAATGTTCTGGAACATCCACGGCATCCAAAGCTGGAACTTTTTGATTGGAGGGGTCGTCCCTGGAGGTACAATTTACTATTTAAATCTGTCAAAAGCTCTTAATAAGAAGGTTTGAGTGCATCATTTGGAAAGACTTTTATAAAGAAAGATGAGTCTTTATAATGGCTTAGCTGAAAGATGTCCAAGTCACACAATGATTTGGGTATCTGCAGTTTCACAATATAAATGCCATTGAAAATGATGCAGGGACATTTTTCTGCCTTTCTTCCTTCCCTTTTATTTGACAAATAAGTCCAGGGACAGGAAGTTTATGCTCCAGGCTTTATGGTCTTTAAGTTCAGCTCAGTTCTTGGTGATAGTTGCTACATCTGAACAACTGCCTGCTGATCTCCCAGCTGCCCTTTGCTGCCTTTGATGGGACTCAAGTCTCCAAGTCGTGGCAGTGGCTAGAAGGTGGCCAGGATAAATACACAGAATGGGTTTGGCAAAACTTCTGGGGTAAAAATAAATCTCCCCAGCCCCCACTGCTCAAACAACCTGTGCAGCTACTCCCACTCTCCCAGGCATCCCCTAGAAGAGCAGGTTACAGCTACATTGCTCTCCTTTACTCCCTACTGCCTGTCAGCTATGCACACAAATCATAACACTCCTGCATACCTTGCTGCTATCACAAACCTATCAAGTTCAGACACCTCCTGTGAACACCCTTCCTACACCTCGCCAAACAATACACTCTACCCCAGCAGCCCTAGGCACCCTCTCTGATGTACTCATAACTGGCAAAGTTGGTGCATATCTGTGTCTTTCCCTAATGCTGTTTGTGGAAGGGTAGTTTAACCATAAACTGAAATTAATTGTCATGTAAAATTATTTAAAAAATGCAGATTAGTCCATTAAATCATTTAAAATGTCATGCATAGTGCAGCACAAAATTTGGCAGGGACAAGGGATGATTATCACAGGTAGGCAGGCCAGCAGATGGCTTGGAAACACTGGTTCTAAGAAAAGGATGTTGTTCGTATGTCCTGGACTGTTTCTTTCCATGTTAATAAACAACTACTAGCTCAGAAATGGAAATGCTTATCAGTTCTTTTTGATTCACTGCAGAGCGCATTAACATAACACTGGCATTTGCATAACCACAACACTACCACATGCTTATCTCTGCAGGGTCAGTTTAAACTTCAATGTCGTCAAAGCTGGTAAAAGGAGGCTGACAAAGTGAGAGGTAATTTTAGCTGGAGAATAATGATGCCCATTTAGTTTCCACATATGAGCTCCTATGGAGTGTTTTCATAAATGTTAGGTTTAGCTAGGTGTCATGGTGAAAACTGTTTCTGTAGAGATGCAATTGTTCCTATACGTTTCATAGTAGTTCAGGTGGACTGTGAGATGTGCCAATATTTAACCAGGTTTTTTGTTCATACCCTGATGCACCAAGAAACATTTTATTTTCATTGAATTTTGCAGTTTCTAAGGGGATGGACAGTGCCTGTGTAGGAATGAACGTGCACAACTCCAAGTCCATGGGTCCTGATGAAATCCATCCGCGTGTCCTGAAGGAGCTGGCAAATGAAGTTGCTAAGCTGCTGGCCATCATATTTGAAAAATCATGGCAGTCAGGTGAAGTTCCCGATGACTGGAAAAAGGGAAATATAACCCCCATTTTCAAGAAGGGGAAAATGGATGACCCAGGGAATTACAGACCAGTCAGTCTCACCTCTGTGCCTGGCAATATCTTTGAACAGATTATCCTGGAAGGCATGCTAAGGCACATGAAAAACAACAAGGTGCTTGGTGACAGCCAGCATGGCTTCACTAAGGGGAAATCCTGCCTGACCAATTTGGTGGCCTACTATGATGGGGCTACAGAACTGATGGACAGGGGTAGAGCAGTTGATGTCGTCTACCTGGATTTGTGTAAAGCGTTCGACACTGTCCCACACGACATCCTTGTCTCTAAATTGGAGAGACATCAATTTGATGAATGGACCACTCGGTGGATAAAGAACTGGCTGGAGGGCCGCACACAAAGAGTTGTGGTCAATGGCTCAATGTCCGGCTGGAGACCAGTTACAAGTGGTGTCCCTCAGGGATCAGTGTTGGGACTGGTCTTGTTCAACATCTTCGTTGCCGACATGGACAGTGGGATTGAGTGCACCCTCAGCAAGTTTGCCGATGACACCAAGCTGTGTGGTTCGGTTGATACGCTGGAGGGAAGGAATGCCATCCAGAGGGACCATGACACACTTGTGAGGTGGGCTGATGCCAACCTCATGAAGTTTAACCATGCCGAGTGCAAAGTCCTACACCTGGGTCGGAGCAATCCCAGGCACAGCTACAGGTTGGGCAGAGAAGAGATTCAGAGCAGCCCTGCAGAGAATGACGTGGGGGGGCTGGTCCATGAGAAAATGAACATGAGCCAGCAGTGTGCGCTTACAGCCCAGAAAGCCAACCGTATCCTGGGCTGCATCAAAAGGAGTGTGACCAGCAGGTCGAAGGAGGTGATCCTGCCCCTTTATTCTGCTCTCGTGAGGCCTCACTTGGAGTATTGTGTACAGTTCTGGTGTCCTCAACATAAAAAGGACATGGATCTGCTGGAACAAGTGCAGAGGAGGGCCACGAGAATGATCAGGGGACTGGAACACCTCCCATATGAAGATCGGCTGAGAAAGTTGGGGCTGTTCAGCCTGGAGAAGAGAAGGCTGCATGGAGACCTCATAGCAGCCTTCCAGTATCTGAAGGCGGCCTATAGGGATGCTGGGGATGGACTCTTCATTAGGGACTGTAGTGATAGGACAAGGGGTAAGGGATTAAAACTTAAACAGGGGAAGTTTAGATTGGATCTAAGGAGGAAATTCTTTCCTGTTAGGGTGGTGAGGCACTGGAATAGGTTGTCCAGGGAGGCTGTGAATGCTTCATCCCTGGCAGTGTTCAAGGCCAGGTTGGATGAGGCCTTGGGTAATATGGTTTAGAGCGAGGTGTCCCTGCCCATGGCAGGGGGTTGGAACTTGATGATCTTAAGGTCCTTTCCAACCCTAACTATTCTATGATTCTATGAATGTACACAGTGCCTGGTTAGAGAGCTGTGCTATTCCTACATTTCAGGAAGAGAAACCATGACATATAACCAGATGGGATCAATGTCAGAAAAGAAATTGGATCATCAAGTAGGTGGCAGATGGAAACCGTCTGTAAGAAAGTCCAGATGGTCAGAGCTGCAAAAAATGTTGTGCTGGAGAGGCTGGACCTCCATTCCAGGACTCCTGGCATCTGTATTTCTTCTTATAGTCTGCCTGAATTCAGTCTGTATTCAGGCTGATCTTCAAAGAATCATGAAGCTCTTCAAAGGAGAATCATGGTTCCTCATGACTGATTGATGTCCTCAAGAATGGGAAAAAGGGAAAAAGCCTTCTCAGGAGGACAAGTAGGAAAGAATGTTGCTGCAGTGCTTGCCATTACAACACCCATCATGGTAGGAGTGCAGACAGGTGTCAATCACAGGTTTGAAGGCGGATCAGACCACAGTCAGAGCAGACACCACATACAGAAGCTTGCTGTAGCCATGCCTCATGCTGACAGATACTGTGGTTGCCTCTAAAGGAAAAACAGTGTTGCTTGGAGGCAGGAGGATAAGGTGGAGAGAGTCCAAAGTGAGGGTTTTGTCTGAAAGGGACAGTGTTTGCATTTCCTTTGATCAATAGAGCAGACATCCCACATGCCAGTGGGACTGTTACCACAACACTTGAGTTGACCTCCCCTGGAGTAGGTGCAATATGTGAAGTATCTTCAGCCATCCATATCCGCTAGTATCTGTGGAGATACTAAAAAACTGAATGGACACGGTCCTGGGAAACCTGCTCAGGGACCCTACTTGAGCTGGGGGATTGGACTAGGTGATACGTGAAGGGCCCTTCCAACCTCTATCTTTCTAATTCTTAGTTTATAAGCAGAAATAAGGTATAGTGACAAAACACCATCTGCAACTGTTAAAAGGTTTGGAAAGTGCTTTGAAAAACAGAATGTTTCAAAGTGCCATATGGTCAGCATGATGTTCTCACAGACTAGATTTATGGCATCATATATTTGAAATCAGACTTCTTTATGCCTGCCTAACTGAAAGTACCAGTTCTGACATCAAGTGCTCTACAAAAAGATAAATTACTTTTTATGGCACAGAGCACAAAATCTTCCAGTTCATTTCTAAAACTGGAATCTTGGATCAAAGTGAATATAAATCTCATTATCTCATTTCTTTCTCAACCTGGACAGAACAATATTGTCTAACGTGATATCACTTGGAAACTTTGAGAAGTTAGGACTGTACTATCTTTTTAAACAAAAGTTGTCAAGAGTAGTGGACTATGGAGCTAATAGAAGACATGGCCATATAAAATTAATGTTCAATATTAATTATACTTAGGATTTATTATTTCATCATATAATGTGCCATTAATATTTCTCTTTCTCATACTAACTTGTGTGATATTTGTCATGTAATGATTTCACTGAGGTGAAAGCAACCTAAGAGACCCTGTACATCTTTCAAGTCAGTTTATGCATTGTTGTACTATTATTTTTTACTGATGCCTAATTTAGAATTTTATCTAGCTTTATAAGCTTTCTATAACTGCACCCAGTTTTAATGATCAATACAAACAAAAGGTGATATCAGAGTTCTGGGATATATATTTTTTTCAGTAATCCATTCATACCAAGTATATAAGTGACACTACAGGAGGAAAGGTCAATCCAGTTACTAACAGTTTTTTGCATGAAGTTAATCTTAGAAATCTTTGCACAACATAACAGCATGCTATAAACTATTTAATATTCTCTAGCTCTTTTTTAAAGTCTTCCTACAGACCCATCAGACGACTGTTTTTCAGATAATCAGAATTTTCTCTCTCTGTGACAATTTCCACCGAAACCTCAAAAAAGTATAGATGAGAAATAAATACAAATGAAAAAGACAGGAATCTGAGGTAGCTATCAAATCTCGCAGCGTAACAGGTTTCTTTCTTACATGTGACAATATTAATTATCATGACTGCTTAACCCTGAGACACAGTAAAGGATTTTAAAGTACTTTTAAGTTATTGATTGAAAAGCAGCAAGGAGCAATGAATGGTTGAATACAACTTTATACTGCAAAAGTAACAGTAATTTAAACTGCAATCCACAAATGAATGTTTAAAGAAAGTGTTTTACTGAGCAAGGGCTTGCAAACCAAGAAGGCAACCCCCAACCTGCAAGTCATTGATTTTTATGTCACTTTAAACACTATTTGTACCCATTGCACAGAATGGCATACATGATCGCTGCTGTCAGGCAGTAATGAAGTTTCTGTTCAACACAGTCCTTGACATGAGAAAGTCAATGCAACAGCATTTGTCATGGGAAAATGAGATGCTACTAAACCCTTGGAGGCAATATTTGACTGCTTCCCTACTCAAAGAAAGTGAACAAAGGAACCTGGTCTAATGAAATTGGACGAGGGCTGGTGCTGGTAAGGACTAACGTGTACACAATTTTTAGAAACAGCAATTTCGATTGTGGGTATGATTTCAGTTAGTATTACTTTGGGGTTAAGCTTGGCAAATGCAGATTTTTTGGTGGTCTGTTTATTTCTGAATTCTGAAAGGCTTTTGATGACAATAAGAAGGCTTGTGCACATCTAGGATATTCAAATATATTCTCTTTTAAAAAGTGTTTTCCCTCATTACTTGATTCTCTGTTGTCCTTTTAAACAGTATTGCTTGTGACCAGTAAACAATATGTGCTGTTAATTCTTATTGTGGGATTGAAGCTAACATATAATTAACACTAGGACTGTAATCTGAGACTTTATGTTCTCTTTTATCATCAATATTGATGCACTATCTATAACTAATCTTAAGTCTATGAGTTACAGTTAAGAAATCCAAAGTCTAAACAATTCTTGGATTGTTCCCAGCCTACAGAGTAAGGAGGAGTGCTTATTCCAATAAGGACTTTTATTGTATTTTCATTTTAGTGATCCTCTAGCTATGATAGGGTAAGGATTGTAATTGGAAATATATTGGAAAAATCTAAATACACAAAAGCCTGTTTTATTTCATGATTCTTTGGAGTTTCCAGAGACACATAGAAAAATTCTCAGAGTTATTGCTACTGTCTCCTAGTAGAAGATTTTCACCCAAGGATACAACTTAGAGTTAGGATTGTTGTTACATTTAAGCAATTTAAGAATCTCATAAAGGTCAAAAACTCTGGAAAAGAACAAATTGAGTTTGGGCATTATATTCTGGTTTACAATAGGCTTTGACGTGCTGAGAGTAGTAACATTAGTACTAAGGATGTAATTAAGGTCAGGGATTGTAAAACAGAAAACATCAACCACCCAATAAACTGAATGGTTCTGCACATTCTGAAAAGATAGAAAGAAAATACGTATAAGAGTAAAGCCAAGCCCTTAATCATACTCACTTACGTGGAGTGTCTGTAGTTTAACATAGAGTCAGGGTTCAGGCTTTGGATCATGTAACAAAAAACTGTACTTGTTGCTTTGGTTAGTTAATGCCTTTGGCATTGGAAAGAAAGCTCATAAATGCCATATATTACCATATTATTTGATTTCTTGGGCATCTTGGCTAACTACTAAATAAAAGATGACAAGAGAGTGAACTCAGGCATTGGTCCCTGAATCATCCCTGTGGCTTATCAGCAGCTTTTTAACTCTTTCCTGGCCTGCTCCAAATAACACTCTTCAAGAGAAATTTCATGTGTGATTTTAGAGATAGATCACATGCAGTTCCCCAAAGGACCCTCTCCCTTCAAGACCATCTCCTTAGCCTTTTCACCCACTCCTGCTTGCACTCATGAGCACACAACACATCTTGCATTGCTGATATAAAAGCACCAGCTCTAAACATTTCTATTGTTAGCCTAAAGAGTAACAGTCCTTGAACAGAAGGCACGTAGCTACATGTATTTAATACTGATAAAATTTTGCTACTAAAATTAGGTCTGCTGCTTAAATCTCAACTGAGTCATTGGGAGCTTCGAACATTTTGAAGGAAGAATCTTACGGGAAAGACCCTGAAAAGTCTGTCAGATTAATATGATAGCAAAAGCTGTGTAAAAATATGATAAAGTAATTCAGTGGAAAGCATGCCCTTAGAACAAGTCTGTGACTGCTTAAATTATTCTCTTGGTTTAAATGCTTAGAGCACCTCAGAAATGCCACAAAACTCAATTTCAGCAAAATCCTTCCTTGCCCCAATAAGTTTATTTTGACATGTCCTGAAGGGCTGAGGCAGCAAAGAAAGCTCTGCACTGAACGAATATAAGAAGAAAAAGAATAAAACCTGGACTCACGCCTCCAGTGCTTAATACAGATAGAAGACCTTGAGATTATTTAGAAAAAGGCTAACCCAAAATGTGACCTTCTTAAGTGCCCTAAATACTTTCACCTGGGGAAAAAAAAAAAAAAATCCTGCATTTGCAATACTAAATTCATAAAAAAAAAAATAAAAAAAAAAAAACCAAACAGAAATTTAGGTGTATGCCTGAGGTATTTTTTAGTGTGTGATCCCTTTTCCATCTTTCATAGGTGAATAGAGTATTGAAATCACAGTGGTACAGCTGCAGCAACGCTACTCCTGTAGCATTAGCAAAAAAACCCAACAGCATTTATAGATGCATTGTACCTGTTATTGAGCAAAACTTAAGTATTTCAGAGTAACTGCTCCATGAAATCTGTCCTGAAATTCTGTCTCATCAGACTACTATTTGTCTTTATTTTGCTATACATGGAAATTTAGCAGAATTAGTCTGTATGCTTGAAGAAAAAATTCATAAGTATTTTTTTTCCAGACAGTCACCCATTTCAGCACTCCATCCTTTTTTTTATGTTGAAAACTTTATTTCTGAGCCACAAGTACAAGCTATATATCCAGAACCATATATCAAGACACTGTACAGTGAGAGAAACCTGTAATTTTGCTATGCTGCCAGGTAGCATCTCTAACACAATTTGGTGATAGCAGTAGTAATTGCCCAAGGGTCTGATAAGGGGAATGTATTTTTCAGCCTTTTGGAAGGTAGTCTTGGGATGCTACATTTGCATAATGATAGAAATTCTTTAATCATTGGATGACTGTAGGCTGTTGGTACCATATGTGACAAAGGTTGGTTTTAATCAGTTGCTGTTGCACTGACTCCTCCACTATGGTTAACACAGCAGCAGAAATACCGAAGGCCAAAGGATCGCTGAGGATAAAATATCTATGTGCCTAGAATCCACACTGTAGATCTTCAGTATCAAAGCTGAGTTTTGATGGAGCAAAATAAAGGCTCTTCCATCATCAGGTTCTGCAGGACAGTGGTTCACCAACTGAGCAGAGTATTATGATGGCATAAGGCATTAATTTTAGCTTTTTGTGCATGGATTTCACAATTCATTTTCAAGCATCCATGTTCACAAATATAAATAGCTACCCTAGTTCTGTGAATATGCTACCAGAGCTGTACCCTTTAAGCCTTCATTGCCCATTTATATGGCTAGATGGCTGCCTAGCTTTGTAGGTAAGCAGGACAGAAAAAAAATCTGTGCATACATAGTCCATACTGAATAAGCACACTTTTATGATTTAATAACAGGCTGAGCAGTCAGTTTTGTACTCATCTGAAACCTTCAGAAATGCTGAGCAAGGTGCCTAGCTCTCTAGACTATTTTATGCTTTATGAAAGCAGAAAAACACCCACCTGCTTGGAGCTGTCTGCATGTCAGTGTGGCAAGTTCACTTCTGTTGAGAATCAATAAAGTCTTCAAGCACCTAGCTCAGGACTTCTGAGATATACACTGAGAAGATTAAATAAGCAAAGCATATTTTTACTCCTTTTCTTCTAAACTGAGGAGATATTTTACAACCTTCATTACTGCAGCTGCACTACGACCCACATATGGGAGCTGTAGTCATCCAACAGAGGATTCTCTGGAGAAACATTTCCAATGCCTTTTTGGGCAGCTCCCATTTCACTGTGTATTGCAGAGGAGGTACGTATTCATGAGGCTTCCCCTCCATCTCTCCCTACTGTGCCATTTACCTGGGGCAATAGCTGCCTGGCACAGGGAGGAACTCTGAGAAGTGTTACAGCAATTCTGAAACTGATGGTAAGTACTGTAAGGTTTCAGTGTTAACACATTTTCATATGCAGACCTAACAGAGTCTACTACACATATCCATATTTACCTACTTAGCTACTCAGGGGCTCCTTTTCCTCAGCTCTGCTTGCCCCTCCTTTTCCTCTCGTGTTTTCTCCTGTTGCCTTCCTCTCCTTTTCTGTCTCATCTTCCCATCCTGTGAAGCACTTCTTTCTGCTCTACTCACCACACTCTTCATTGTTAATGACTCTGACTTCTGAAGTCATTGTTGCAAACAACCCTAATTCATTCTGTGTTGACTACCCCGAGAATTAAGTCAGTTGTAAAACTCTGTGCATAATTTCCATCTTTGCTGCAATTAAATGTAATCTTAATGTAAATGTTATTCCCACTGTGTTACTTATTCAACATTTTCCTTCCATCTTAAACTATTATTTTAAGAGGCAGAATACATACAACTTCAATATAATTTATTCAAAAGCTAGCTTAATCTGACCTATTTCACTCATGAAACCCCTCAGTTCAGGCAAATTCATTATTTACAATGAACCTGTCTCTTAAATATTTTCCTTAATAATGCTAGGTAGCTCTCTCAAAGCTATTTCAATTCTGTCTCTATTCTCACTCTTTCTAGTTCAACTTTCTACTTTACTTAGAAACTATTTATTTTTTGTTACTGATACTTCCTAGTGTGAGACAAAATAGTCACAGAAGAGACAATGACCTTTTAAATATCAACCTTTGAATTACTTTTCTATAAACTAACCGTATTTTGCCAAGGTTTGGCCAATGCATTTGTTTCTCACTTTTCTTTTGATCATGTGGGAAGGGCAGAGAACAAAACCTGTGTTTCCTTCTTCATGTGAAACAACATAGCCATTAGGTTACTGAGAAATCCTATCCTACAGGATTCTTGCAGCTCCTGGCCCTGAAGTTCCCAACATAGCCCCAGAAGTGATCCATCTTCAACCAGTTCAGCTAGCCTTGTTTTGAATAAAGCAGAGGTGGCCATGAGAATATCCAGGCAAACACATGAAATGAAATTCAGACTCTTGTTTCCACAGAAATTACAGTCCTGTTACATGCCAGTGGGTGATTTAAAGTGTCTGTTTCTTTTCTTTCCAACTGTGTTTTGTAAGACAGCCTTTGCTGCTTCTGGTTCCAGAGGGATTACAGTCCTATCAGTATGTTTCACATTCTGTGAAGATACTTTGTGAGAACATTTTTCTCAGGAGGCTGAAAATGTGTTTTTATTTTTTCACTCCAGTCAGATGTAATTGAAACCTTATGGGATTGAAAGAGCTCATGATCAACATTGGTCTACAAGAGACTTAAAAACACATCATGATTAAGCTGAGTTACGGGAATAATCTAGGATATTTCAAAAATTATCCTTCAATGTTTATTTGCATACAGCAAAGACAAAAACAAGCCAACAGCAAATTTAAACCTCAGCTCTTCCCAAGTTATCAATCTGTCTTACCACTGTAGGGTGCCTGTTTGCAGGAAACGGCCTTCTTTCATTGTGCAAGCTTTCTTCTCCTCACTACAACAAACATTGGTTTTGAACATTATTCTGCAATGCACGAGCGTTTACAGATATTTTTATTTTTATAGTAGTTAAATAAAAGAAAATCCCTCTGTGACCTGTACCTTAAATCAAGGAGAAGGCCCAGAAGTTTCTAACTTCTTCCCTTATTGAGGAAGAACAGTATTTTACTATATGGGACAATGAGGAATGATGCAAATAATCATATCTGTTTCAAATCAAAAGGAAAATATTTCCACAATAACAGAGTAGGAAATAATTTGTAATTATAATAGTCATAAAAATTATACACAAGTTTCCAGTAGTGCTGGAAAAACCAGTACTGGATAAACCCAGTAGGCTGGGAATTTACCAGCACTATGGGAGACATGCATTAAAACTTTCATGTACTGGTATGATATGCCATAATTACTTAGAGAAGGACACTATTTCTTTACAGACAATTACTCCCACTTCAAGTAGTTTTACACTATTGAAACTAGCAAGGAGAACTCTGTAGGTGCTGGGTGTAACCTGGTCTGCACAGGTTTCATCACCAGCCCTAAGGAGCTCCATAACACAAATGACCTTATGGCCCTGTGTACTCACTACCCAAAGGAAACTGATGGTAGGGGCTTTGGTCAGCATCACTCACATGCACCAGTTTACAGCACATGTGTTGGTGGTGGGCAAACACCTGAACAGTCAGCTTTTTAAAATATTTGTGACAACAACGTTGAATTATCTGTATGCATTTTGTCCATTAATTGTCTCTAGAAGCTGTTTTCCATCCATATACCATTAATAAGCTATGTCTGGAAGTAAATTATTGGGTTTCATGCCATATAGTCGTTCTAAGACATTCCCTGTTGACATACAGATTTTGTCAATTTAGGCCTTAATGCTTAATTACATCACAGCCATGGGACAGTGGCTGAAGTAACTAGACAGAGCTGTGGTCAAAATCTTGACTCAGCAATGGGAGGTTAATTAGGTAGGACTATAAAATTAATGAGTCTGATAAAGAAACATTGTAATTTAAATGCATATTTTTTCTTTTAAGTGGCAGTTCAATGAGTTCGGAAAGGAAAAGGCTCAAGAGAGCTACCCATTGTATCAGTTGAATATCAGGCAACCTAGATCCTGCCTCAAACTTGTTTGACCACAGAAAGCAAACATAAGCACACAGTGTCAAATTTAACAATCAGTGAAACTGTTCCTGCAGAGAAGTGGGAATGCAGTGCCAAATACATGCTTGCTCTCACCCTCAGAAGCCAAACATCTCCCGCCACCAGCATGGCCTAGGACAGCTGCTACGTACAAGAGCATTTTCCAGACCAGTTTCTGTGAGACTTATTACAACATATGCAAGGAAAAGTTAGATTATATGTATGGTTACAGTACAGAGAGCTATTGCCTTATGAGTCTTGATTTGTCTGTGTTTATGAAGTATCTGTAAATAGAGAAAAAATGTAGGAAGCAGTGCAAGATAAACCTCGTAAGCATTGACAGGGAGAAGAGGGGTCGCATTGCCATTGTTTCTGTAGAACCCAATAGTGTCAGCTCATGTCAGAATATTCTGCTTACTCCCACTTAGTTCTTTGTTATATTATAGCACCTATAATATTTCAGCTGTTTTCCCTCAGTGTACACCTAGGCACATTTCAGAAAATTTAAATTCAATGCTTAGTTTCGTATCTCTTAAAAGAAAAATTGCTCTCTCTTTCAACACGTTTGCCAAACTTACCTCAGAAATTTGTCTAAGAAACGTCATCGAAGGGTAGAGCCATGTCAGATTTGTTTATGCAGAAGTCACTGGATTCAAGGACACTTGTGTCCAATAAAATTATAATAAGAGTATGAAATAAATCACCTAGTGGAATGCCTGTTTTATACTGAGCTACAGGAGGCTAATTAGGGTGTTAGTAGCTAGAGATAAGTTGGAACTTTATTTGTGCTAGTATTACCTACAGGAGAAAAACATCAGAAAAAGGGATAACTGAAACTTCTCTTGTTGCAGTCATTCACTAGTCCTGTCTGCCTACTTACCTGCAATGAGAAGTGTAATCCCTGGAGGACAGGATCTGATCACAGTTCACATGCATTACTGTATATTCACTGCCTCTAGAATGAGAAGCAGAAGTAATATGATTACCCCAAAATATGCTGAAAGTGCAACAGGATAATCACTAAGAGTAGTTTAATTCTACTTACCATGTGTTTTTAATTGTCATCCAAGATGATGCCGAGGCACTTTTTCCTGAGAAAAAAAACATGGTTTCCCTGGCAGATCTATTTGAATTGGGCACCATTAGGGACCACTTCTTCCTCTACAGCTGACCAAAGCCTGGTCATTTCTTTGGACACACAGAGCATGAGCATACCCTCCTCAAAGGATAGGAATGTACACACAGAAATTCACGAAAGCATGCTATAACCTGAAAACTAGTATATTTTAGAGACTACAACAGAACATATGCGATCGACAAATGCATCCAAAATTGCCAAGTTTAACAAAAAAGCAAACTAAAAAAACAGCAGGAAACAAACAGTGAAGGAAAGAGAGGCCCACCTTAACTTCTCTCCCTGAATTACAAACAGCTGAAGTTGTTTGCGATTGCAGAGAGGAGAACATACTTGTTTATTTTCCTGCTACAATTAAAATTACCAAATTGTAGGTAAGGCAAAAGTACTACTAACCAAATGGAAACCAATATATTCTATCTTAATAGTCAGTCAGCCTGTGTGCTTAATATTTTTCCATTTCCAACAAGTATATGGCATTGGTACTGGCAATGGAAGAATATCATTGTAGGGGACCTAAAATTACTGGTTGTTCAACAGTTAGATGAATGCCTTTTAGTCCAAAGAGAAAACTTCACTCTTCAGGATTAATCAATGATATCAGAGTAAAAACATGGTCTTTGGTAAAGAAGATAATACATAAATAAAAAAGCTTACACAGGCTGCACACAGAAGAATTAAGTCAGATGAAGGAAAAATCACCAGTAGTTTCTCCTTTAATCTGACTTCAGAATTCTGACAGGAAGTTCCTGAGAACTGACAAAAATATAGTTCACAAAGGTAATGAAAATACCTTCATTTCTTGTAACTTAAGCTCATTGAACCAGCTGAAAAGAAACCAACCAATAAACAATCCAACCCAAAAAACAACAAAAAAAACAAACCCAAAACATCAAAACCAAAAACCCCTCCCCCCAAAAGAAATTACAAGCAATCAAACAAAAAAAAAAAAACCAAAAAAACCCAAACCAAAATAACACTTAAGATCAATTCAGCCAGAATTTCAGCAACCTTTTTTTTTTTGTTAGCAAAACACTTACGAATGGTACAGCTGAAATGACACACTCCTCTGGAAAATTTCAGGGTTGTAGTAAGTATATTTTCTGCCCCGAAAACCGCAAGGAAGTAGCAATGCTTGGGCTTTGGTCATAAAGCATATCAGGTACCATTGTAACAATTTTATAGTACAGATGATTGAGTTACAGCCTCTAGGAATCTTCCTTTTTCAATTACTGGTATAGATATAACAAAAATGTCCAACGGTTGTTCACATATAAGCTCAGCGTTCTGGAAAGGCAGTCTACACTTATTACAAAGCTGACTTGCTGTGCTAGCATACTACAGTGGACTAATTCATATGGGTTAAGCACACCTCTGTTTCTCTTAGTAAACAGTCTCAGTGAACTACAAATTCCATATAATCCTTCTCATGACAAAAAAAAACATTAACTTGCTCAAAATTAAACTCCTTCTCTTTCAGAGACACAGACATACTTTTAAAAGTCATGGGGATTTTTTCCTCAATTCTCTTTTAAATAACGAATGAGACTTGCTCTAGGTGATTTTTCTGGAGTAACAGATTCTGACATTCTAATACCCTGAACTTGTAAAATATATTCTAACATTCAGCTGAGTCTTCACTGAGTTTCACCCCCTTCCTTTAAGATTGGCATTGCTTGAATCACTTGACTTGTTCTTCCTGTTATACAGTGTTTATACTTTTCAAACACTTTATTCCTTTCCGAAACTGACTTCTTAATGTGTGTTTATATTAAAGACTCCTATCATGTCACTATAAAAGAACTATTTTGTTGCCCCTCTCCAAAACTGGATTTCTCCAACTTACTGAAATCTTACTGGTGTTAATTTAATACTGTTTTGGTGGAGACTAGACTTAGACATGTTAGATGTTATTTTACAGTAAGGCAATGTATACATTGGCAACATATACTCTGATATTATACAAGTGTGGTTTGGATGAAATTTTATCTAAGTTTATGCTTTCCTCCATTGTATTTCACAAAACTATTATCTAAGCTTTAAAAAAAAAAAATACATCTGTAAAAGAGAAAAAAAAAAAAGTAATGATACCCTTTTAGAATACCTTTATTTTCTCCTTCTCCTCTGTATGTGTTGGTTTTAGTGACAGGCTTCTTTTTTGTTCCTATCACACAAGAAGGAACAGCTCTGGGAACAGAGAAGTAATTCTGCAGTGCCTGAATGTGAAAACTTTCCTCCACATCTCATCTGATCTCTAGAAATAGTAGGCTATTTCTGTCAAAGATTACAATTCAATTCAGCCTTTCTTAATCTTAGTGCACAGCAACCAGAGTACTGCAGGTCAAAGGGAAGATCCAGACATCCCATCATGTCTCCTAAATGGAAAAGATCAGACTGACTTGTGCAGTTGGACCCAAAAAAAACGGTGTGAAGGACAGAGAGAAAAAACAACAAAAGCTGGTGCCATTGCCCCACCCCTTTAAAGCATCTTAAGATATTCTGAAGAGGCAGCTAAGGGGTAGCTGGTTACCCAGCTGCACCATATCAAGTGGAGAATGAGAAAACAAAAGAGCTATCAGATATGTAAACAGTGTGTTTATATTTCTTGAGATGTAAATATCTATAAAACTTGTTGTCCAAAAGTTGAAAACCTAGCAAAGGACAGTAATGAATATCTTCAATGCCAAACCACTAAGTTAAATATGACATTAATGGGATCCATTTAATGCATTTCATCTCGGCTTTGATGGCCATTTTAATTAGATTGCCACTCTGCTGAACTGCAAAGCTGCTGACAGCATCAGAAAACCAGGGGTTGCAATACAGAACCTCAGATGTTGCTGGATCCCAGTTTGCATGTGTAATTAATGAGATATGTCTCTCTCTGGGCACCTCTTACAGGAGTGTAATTTGATTCAGGTGTCAGGCAAACACATGGGTATTCACAGGCAATTCTGGCCTATGATCTGAGTACAAGGGCCTTTTCCTTTGATGGGCCCCAGCACTACAATGCTATGACTGATGTGACAGTCTCTATGATTACAGCCAATAGGTAACTGGCCTGTTGATTTAAAAGTCAGATGTTTGTTGCTGGATGTGTGGTGGGTGAGAAGGTTGGATCAATTTTAATGGCAAGAAGGGGAAGGGTTACAAATACCTCTCAAAAGCAATTAAAATTCCATCAGAGCTAAAGCCTTCCACAAGAAATAGTATCCCACACAGTTTGTTTGATCTCATACATAGGACATCATTCCTTCTCTTGCTTTCTAGAAAACAACAGAAGTTAAATTCTAGCTTCCTTTAAACTTGAAAGGAAAAAAGGAAGGAGAGTAATACTTCTATGAATGCATTACACAGATTCTTTAATGGCTTCGAAATGGTAGGAAAACCAAAACTTAAATAGCTTAATACCTCAAAAGGGAAGCAGCACCATAACTTCATCATTTCAAGTATATGTCTAGTCACTAACCCTTAAGAAATATATGGACATATTGTAATTTACCATGTAATATTTTACTGTCAAAAAAAGTTTTGAAGTCAGTCTGGCTTTAAACAGAATTTGCTCCCCCTTCCTCTGTTACCCAGAAAGTTCTGGTATTGGCAGTTCAAAGGTGATAATTTTATGGTAAAGAAATAAGCATGGTTTAAGTAACAACATCTTCCTCCACAGACACATAGAAAAGCAAAGATCAGCTCAGTGGTAAATGAGAAAGAGACTGAAAATAAAACTAATAATTTCAGAGAGTCACTTATACCCCTAGTGCTGCGCCTTGTACTGTCATTCAGACTCAGGAAGGGCTCAGTAGGAATTATGTACAAAGACTTTTGGAGACTAATGCTGGCCATGCAATGGAAATGTTCAAATAATATCTTGAATGCTATTTAATTGGAAAGAATGATGGAAGTACACACAATCCTTAAATTCAAGTGAGAATCAAGTCATTTTCAAATACAGTATAAACAGCAGCAACTTCAAACTTCCCTTCATTATTGTCTTATGGAAGATACTGGGCAAAACATCCAAAATAAGCAGCAACGTAGAGAAGTTAATCTGGAAAATTCCATTAAACTTGTCTCATAAACCAGAAACAAACAAAAGGGTCAGCAAACTGAAAAGCTGGAAATGAGAGACAATACAAAGAAGTTACTGACTCACTTTTAAATATAATGCTTAATTAAACTGTGCAACACCTTGTCATAAGATAGAATCATAGAATAGTTAGGGTTGGAAAGAACCTTAAGATCATCAAGTTCCAACCCCCCTCCCATGGGCCAGGGCACCTCACACTAAACCATCTCACCTAAGGCTTAGTCCAACCTGGCCTTGGACACTGCCAGGGTGGAGCATTCACAACCTCCCTGGGCAACCCATTCCAGTGCCTCACCACCCTTACAGGAAAGAATTTCCTCCTTATATCTAACCTGAACTTCCCCTGTTTAAATTTTAACCTGTTACCCGTTGACCTATCACTACAGTCCCTAATGAAGAGGCCCTCCCCCAACAACCTTACAGGCCCCCTTCAGATACTGGAAGGCTGCTATGAGGTCTCCACACAGCCTTCTCTTCTCCAGGCTGAACAGCTCCAACTTCCTCAGCCTGTCTTCATAGGGGAGGTGCTCCAGTCCCCTGATCATCCTCATGGCCCTCCTCTGGACTTGTTCCAACAGTTCCATGTCCTTTTTATGTTGAGGACACCAGAACTGCACACAATACTCCAGGTGAGGTCTCACAAGAGCAGAGTAGAGGCGCAGGATCACCTCCTTTGACCTACTGGACACACTTCTTTTGATGCAGCCCAGGATACGGTTGGCTTTCTGGGCTGTAAGCGCACAGAAAGCCAACCGTATACAAAGAGCTATTCAGGATTCTGATAAAAGAATAAGGCTTTTTTCATTAACTAAGCCCCTTAAATCTCATGACATAAATCAGAGTATCATCCACATATAAGGAAAGAGTAAAAAACAAAGTGCCCAATATGTATAACTGAATAAGATCTGTACAATTTACTGGCCTGAGTAGTTCATTATTGTTCCTTGCCCCTCAGTAAGGTCCACAGCCTGTAGCAGTCTCTTCTACAAACCTGTATTCAGTGGTGGTTTTATGTTGTTTAGTATTTAAATTCAGACATGGAGTGTGTTTCTGAAACGCATGGAGTGCACTTGGCAGCACTTCACTGTGGTCATGAACCTTTCATCTCAGCTCCCCCTATCATATGAACAGACTTCAGATAACAGGAAAAGACATGATGAGAGAGGCTTTTCAGAGCAGATGGTGATGGGGGCCAATGAGAATAACTGCTTAGCATGCTACAGACAGCAGGTTAAATGCATCATATCGGGTTAAGAAAGGTAGCAATCTGATGGATATACACTGGGGCAGGAGCTCCAGCTTTTGTATCTCACATCAAATATCTTGTTTATAAAAGACAACACTGTCATCTCACTAGCAACTTAGCCAAGTACCACAAATCTGGTTATTTAGTCTATTGGCCCCTCTCAGCTACTCTTTTGTCTTTTCTTTCACTATTCATTACCTTTCTTCCTGTTAATTTGCATGTGCCTCTGCCAAAAGCCTCCCTGATTTCTGATTTTCTTGCCTCTTTTCCATTCACTGTGCTTCTGCAGAAGATGCAGAGATAAAGGAAAAGTGTGGTGTACACAGGTTACTACAACATGACCCTCAGAAAGAAAGGGAAGTAGTTGTTCACTTCAAGAAGGGAGTAGTAGTTATTGAGCTGTGATGAAAACTGAAGTAAGAGCTTGAATTGCCTTGTAATCTTTAAGATTAAAGAATTTGTGCACATCAGTTGATATTTTCCTTAGATAAACCCCTAGATTCTTCACTTACATGGTTTTGCCTTATCTCTTCATCTTTCCAAATCCCTCCCATTTGAGTTCTCCTGGCTTCAGTCTGTTGGATAAATAAAGCATCTAAATGAAGTGCATTATAAACCCAACCAGCTATCACCTGAGTTACTGAAAGGAGTGAGATGTATACAAGAATCAGACTAGCAGCTGAAATTACCATTCAGTTAAAAGCTGCGTACATTATACCATTAATGTAATTTATTTGAACACTTAGATCCACATTTTTACCCACATTTCAGCCTGGAAGAGGGTTTTCTAGAAGAGATGAACCAGCATGGGAGCATATCACATAAATCCTTACATTATGGCAATAAAATATTTTAGATTTGAAATAAACTGTCACCATCATTTAAAAAAAGGCAGAGCAAAATGCAGGAATAAGGCTGCCATGCTTGAGCTTTCTTCAGTTCATAGCTTGGCTATTTAAACTAAAACTTTGCTATTATTTAATTTGCTTTCTTTGATTTAAATGACAGCCTTTGCATGTCAAGGGTAACTTAGATCAGTGTTTTGGGAGAAGATTTTTGCTCTCCCTGCACCTCTTTTTTTCCAAGAATGGTTTATTTCTGAATGCTGTCTTAGCTGGAGAAGCTGTGTAACTTGGGTTAACCCTATCAGCAACTGAAGGGACAGGTGGCAATCAGGCAAATGATGAGGCAGGTGCACCTGACCAATGTTGAAGAAGCTCCGACAGTGTTAATCCCATTAAGCAAAATGACTGACATGCTGGGGAGCTGGAAAAGGAGTGTTAATCGGAAAGAAAACCCCATATGAGTAAAACCCCATATGAGCACGTTGTTAGAAAACAAGGGATAAGTGCACTTTCTGTGTCTGGAGGAGAATGGAGGCTGACAGTGTGAGTAACTGGAAGAGTTTTAGTGGCCTGCAGATACAAAGCAAGAATTTCAGAGGAAGCGGGCTGTAAAACAGCACAGGTATGATCTGGGAGACCCCATAAAAAGCTCAGCAATCAATCATCCCTGTCAGTGCCACTCATGTTTGCAGGCAGACTGGTAAAGGGGACTGAAAATCCACCTATTTCAGAAGGTGACATCCACCTCCCAGCTATCTTTCTTGGCAAGTGCAAACGTGCTGTAAACTATACTCCAATAATGTTTCCTGAAGAAATACAGCAGTAGGTGGCAGTAGTTCGTGGGGTTTAACACTTTTGAGTTTAATTGGGTCAGTTCGGGAGCATTTGCGATAAATGTGGAAAAGTATCTACATTTGCCATCTAGCGTAGGAACTAATCATGTAACTACAAATTTGTGCAAAAAGATCAATACCTGTTGATCAATATATACATATTCTGTATAGTTCAAGGTATGTTATAGTAAGCTGTTTTGTCACACTGACATAATTAAAGGAAGCTATTAAAGCCCTGACCTATGAAATGTCTATTTTCTGTAAATGCTGCAAGCCTATGCAAAATTCAAGAAAATCATAGGCTTTCCAGTTAATTCTGGTGAATTATGAGTATTCCACATCTGGAAAATGTACTTCAAGCTAAAAGGTTATCCAGCAATTTTATCAAAACTGAATTTGTTTTCTTCTGGACAGTGTGTTCATATTGATAAATTTAATACCCAAGGGTGAAAGAAACAGAGAAATATAAACACAGATGTGTAAATAACTGTTTGTGTGGCCCCAGATACACATATTTTTTCAAGTAACAACATTGTCACATGAAGGTTAATAGTAAACAAATGTATCTTTTTAATGTATGTTCAACACCAGTTCCAATGGAAGGTCATCTTTAGAAAGCTTAAAAAAAATAATAAATCCATTAAAACATGTTCAGCTGGATAGCTTTCTCCTGCTTTTTCATCTCTTCTTTATACCTTGTACTCCAGTAGGATCCTCCTCATACTGAGGGCATCCTAGTTTGGAGTTTCTTTTCCCTCAGTCTGCTGTCTTGTACAAAACCAGTAAGAGATATGACAAATCAATATATTGGGTTGATGGCAAGTCAGCAAACAACCAGTAAATCCCAGCTTTAGCAAGTGGGCAGCCCAGTGGAGCCCCAAGGGCAATGTCAGACCACACTTTCTTCACTGTTTGCTTTTGCTTACAAAAGCACATGAACTGGAAAAACTGGACAGTGATTGTCTCTACTCATGTAGTTAGTAGATAGAAGACAGTAAATTAAACAAAATGTGTAGCATATGATCCCTATTTCCTGCCTCAGGATAATGCTTATATTACAGAAGGTTTTCGTTTATAGGGTATATATACACTGGGAGAAACTGTCCATTTCGGTAACATGTTTCCTTTGAGCATCTCAGAGAAGTTTACAGCTATTGACTAAGTTTCATAATGCCCCTAAAGAATTTCTGATTTCTGTTCTTATATAATGCATGAGTAGCCTGAAGGGCAGAGAGAAGTTTTGCCCAAGGTTATAAAATGAGACATTGACAGGATTAGAAATAGGTCTTAGGAATCATGGTATGAGTGTTGCTTAAATAACTGTCTCTCAAGAGCAGAAGTGAATATACTGCAATCATGGTTTCCATTTCCCAAAGCTTTCCTATATGAAATATGCTATAAGAACCAACAGAATGCAGAAGAAAATGTGCAGTATAATGCAGAGGCATTTTCTGAGATTGTGAGAGGGTTTTCAGCCCAATTGGTTTTATTCTTTTAAATAAGAGTGAAAGATCAGAAATAAAAAAGAAAAAAAGTATGAAAAACAATCAACCAGTTCTGTTCCAGCTAATAAGTGACAATGAGAACTGGGAAAGGACATGTCACTTTCATCTGCCACAATTTTTCTTTTATTTGCCAAACATCATACCCAGGGAAACGTGCATGATATGAGGATATCTATCTTCCTGATCATGATAGAATTACCTTAGGCAATTTCCAGCTAAACTGCTAGAGCTGGTTGAAATGTTTGAAATTGAAAATGTTTGCAGAATATTTTTATACCTGAATAGAGAATTAAAGTGGATGTACTGATTTTTCCTTGTCCCTTATACCCTTTCCTCCTCCTCCCTCCATTTTCTGCTTGCCAGCTGGATGAAACAATATAAAAGGGATGAAGAAGGCGAGGAAAAAGAAGAAGATGATTTGGATAAAAAAGAAGGGCACAGGATTTTGAACATCTTAACAAGCAGTCAGAAAAAAAATCTCCAGAAATGAAATATTCCAGAAATTGATGTCTTAAAGTCATGTTTTCCAATTGCATTCATACCTAAACCTGGCAAAAAGTGTCAAGCATTACTTATTTATTGTGTCACTTGTGATAAAGCTGCAAGAACCACCAAAAGGACTAGAGATCGGAGCATGGTGGAGAGTGGGGCAGCTGGGTTTGCTTAGCTTGGAAAAGAGAAGGTTAGGTGAGATCTAATTTCTATCTTCAGCTCCCTTAACAGGAGGATATGAACCATCAGGCTCTCCCAGGAAGTGCACACTGAAAACACAAGAGGTGACAGTCACAAGTTGCAGGGAAATTTCAATTGGATGCAAGGGAAAAATTCACAGTGATGGTAGTTCAATGTGTGAGCAGATTGGCCAGAGTATCTCCATCTTTGGAGGTTTTCAAAGCTCCACTGGGAATGGCTCTGTGCAGCCTGCTCTGACATTACATTTAACCCTACTCTGAGCAGGGCTTAGACAAGGTGACTTCCAAAGCATTTCTTCAGTGTAGATTCTGATATATCTATTCTGTAAGAATGCATCTGAGCATTATTCTGAACCTAAAAATAAGTAAAGGTAAATGTTGTTTTTAAATTCCCTATGTTTTCTGTTTATACTATGAATATAATTTCTGGCAAATATTACAGTAGTAAGAAACATTATTTTATAAAGTCTTAGAAGGAGCAATGAAGGTTTTATAGCTTCTGCATTTACTAAGGTGTTACCCACATGGCTTTCAAAATAGAGATTCACAAAGCAAAAACATTGCCACTTTGAAACTTCCCTTGACTACCGTCACCTTTTATTTCTAATCAACGTAAGAAGCTTATCAAAACTAATCAGTAAAACAGGTAATAAATCTTCATGCAAAATACAATGGAAACAGGGGTTAATTAGAAAAGGAAAAGGTGAACTTGCAAAGCTGTCTTTATGTAAATCCACATCCCTGACTCTGTAAATGAGGGCTTCAGAAGCATCACCTGCAGTTTTGGTTATCAGCTAAGCTGTACACTGCTTTAAATTATTGCAAAATCTGTAGTCAGAAAGGTTTGGAAGGCAGTGCTCAGCAAGGCTTTCTGAACAGAGAATATTCTGGAACTGTGCAGGGTGGGAAGAAAATTGGAATTTGGATAACCGAGCAACCATCTGTCCCAGGCTGTTAAAAAACACACCCTAAGGGAATCCACCATAGCTTTTATCTGGATGTTATTCCACGTACTCATAGGGAAGAATTTATTCTATTCAAGGATCCTTATTGCCATTGCTAGTATCGTTCTTATAGCCAGGAGGTGGCAGGAGACACAGAGTAATTGGGATTAGTAGGAGACAGGGAGTAAGTGGAATATGAAGGAACTCAGGAAAATATGACATGAGCTGAAGGTGGGTAATGAGAATGAGATACGCCAAAATCTATGTCAAGGAACTCTGGCAGAATTACTACTTTATATTATTCCTAACATCAAAAAGCTTCCAAATGACAACTAGTATAGTATGAACTATCCTTCCCTCATGTGACATGCTCTTACATTCTAAATGCATGAGAAAATAAGCCTTGGTAAGTAATTTTCTAACTCTTAACTGCAGAATTCAGACACTCCTTTCCTTCACTATACATTAAGTCCCTCTGTTGCACTAGCTAGGACATAAACAAAAATGGCAATCCTAACACAGTGATTTACGTAAAATGAAATATAGGGTGGAATTGGGTGGGACTGTTATCAGAAGAAATCCCAGAGACACGTTCAGTCTCACTAGGAATACATAAAATTGGGTAGCCCTGAGTGTATACATAACCTTAAGTGACCTAGAGCCTGCGATGCTTCTCACTGATATTATCCTACCTTGGCCACTGGTTAATGGATTGGGAGCACAAGTTTGGTTAACCTCTATCTTTCCAATTGCAGAGAATGATAAGGGAAGAAACAGGAAGAGCCAGCTCAGAACTTGGTGTCACTAACAGAATTTGGGGGTTTTGATCATGTGACAATTTACACGACAGCAGGCCTGCTAGCAACAGACAGGGTGTACCTATCTCACAGGGGGGAAAGGAACTTTGCACAAGAGTTAGCAAGGCTTGTTGAAAGAGCTTTAAACTAGATTTGAAGGAGAAAGGGGTAAAACCAGGCTAGGCAGAGGCAAATCTGGGGGCACCATGGTAATGTTAGAGGGGTAGTCCAATATTAGGGTTAGTTCTGTTTAATATCTTTAGCAATGATCTGTAGGAGGAGACTGGGTGTACCCTCAGTAAGTCTGCCGATCACAGCACCAAGTCAGCTGGAAGTGTTGATCTCCTCTAAGATAGGAAGGCTCTACAGAGGGATTTGGACAGGCTGGATCGAAGGGCTGTGGCCAATGGGATGAGGTTCAACAAGGCAAAATGCCAGGTTCTGCACCTGGGTCACAACAACCCCATGCAATGCTACAGGCTTGGAAAGCTGCTGAGTGGAAAAGGACCTGGGGGTGCTGATTGACAGAGCTGAACATGAGCCAGCTTATGCCCAGGTGGCCAAAAAGGCCAACAGCCTCCTGGCTTGTATGAGAAATAGCACAGCCAGCAGGGCCAGGGCAGTGATCATCCCCTGTACTCAGCACTGATGGTGAGGCTGCACCTTGAATACTGTGATGAGTTCTGGGCTCTTCACTGCAAGAAAGACATTGAGGTGCTGGACTGTATTCAGAGGAGGGCCATGAAGTTGATTAAGGGTCTCTTCTTATGAGAGGGCTCCGCTTATGAGGAATGGTTGAGGGAACTGGGGTTGTTTGGTCTGGAGACGAGAAGGCTCAGGGGGGTCTTTATCAGTCTCTACATCTACCTGAAACGAGATTGTAGTGAGGTGGAAATCGGTCTCTTCTCTCAAGTAACAAGTGTCAGGACAAGAGAAAATGGCCTCAAGTGTGCCAGGGGAGGTTTAGGTTGAAAATTAGGGAAATGTCTTCACTGAAAGGGTTATCAAGGAGTGGAACAGGCTGCCCAGGGAAGTCATTGAGTCACCACCCCTAGAGGTATTTAGAAGATGCACAAATTTGGCACTTGGGCACATGGTTTAGCTGTGCATTTGGTTAATGTTTGACTTGATGATCTTAAAGGTCTTTTCCAACCTAAACGATTCCATGAATTCATGATGCAAATCCGTAAATGCAGATTAGTGATGTGAATTCATTGGTAACATTACCACTGATTTATTGCTTCTTTATGAAGCAGCTAGATTTAGATGGCTTCTAGGAGCTTTTCCTTGTGCCCTCTGCCATAAAGCAAGCAGGGTGAGAATTCATGGCACCTGTATCACCAAGTGAGAAAATACATAGGATTTTGCTTGGCTGATATATGTCACTTCTTAATCACCTACACAAAACCAGTTGTCTCCATTTCCACAGGAGACAAATAGGACTTTGCACTTGTCTTAAGTATCCTCAATCACAGCTCTGTTCAATTCAGTGCTTTACACTTTGCAGCCCTCACTTTTCATGCCCCAGACTGTAAAGTGTTTCCTTCCTAAGGAGAAGCCAATGTTGACACAGTAAGGGTGGACATGAGGAAAGATTTTGCAGAAAGTTTACAGCTTGCACTTTAGATAAGTCTCCTCAGAGGATTTAATTTCTTCTCACATAATTGAGACTGCCTTTTCTGCAGTAAGCACCTGCTCAGTTTAACAATTTCCCATTATTCTGATTTTAAGTGATTCCAAAGCAAAAGTATCTTGGTAAGCCTGTGTACTCAATACGCATAGCTACTACCTATGTTTTAAAAATTACAGCTGTCATTGGAAGTCCACCTCTCAATCAATGTTTGTCACTATAATGTGACAGAACAACTCTGCAGGCATTTATCATTCTAATTATTGATCAGCAGTACATTAATCTCTGTTCAGTCCTTTTGTACAAGGAAAAATAAGCATTATACAGTGTGCTTTCCCTTGGGAGAGTTAATATTATTGTTGATGGCACATTATCAAAATATGTTAATAGATTTTTCTTTTTCATACAAGTCATGATTTTGAATACAGATTCCTCATTTATATAATACAAATATATATTATATATGTATAAAATATTGAATATATATAGTTTTATATATAAATATATATTACATATATAATACAGAAATACCTGTATACAAAAATATACAGGTATTAAATAAATATATGTGATATACATGTATGAAATACATATATAATACAGAAAACCTCATACAACAATGAGGTTCTTTGAAATTTCATGGAGTATCAGGCAATAAATCTGCCAGTGAAGGCAAATCTCTCCATGCAGGCAAAGATCACCTACAGGGAGATCTTTGCTGGGACTCCGTTCCCCTCAAGCCCTCAGTCTCTGCAGGATAAAGACCTTCCAGATTAGTCTGTGTTTCTTTCTATGTTGAGTGTGCTTAGAGAAATAATGCAGTGACTGTAATAGCCATAACAAAAGTCTGCATTTGATTCTGCAGAGAGCATCCAGGAATGCCAATACAGTAAGAGTTTTGTTTCCTTAAGTCATCCCCTCCTTTAAGGGCCTTTCTATGGGATTTGCAGCACTTTCTTGGACTTTCATTATATACATATAAATATATATATATAAATATAAATAAAATCTATTATGAAGGAAGCTCTTTTTTTGAGTAGTTCATATTTTAAATAGGTTCATCTTTTCATGAAGATTTTTGGATCTTTATGATGGAGGAGCTGGAGGAAATCTTGGGTTATTCCAGGGGGACTGAATCTGTTTGCTTAATATGCTGTTTGGAGAGGAATCTCATCTATTCTGGTTTTAATATTCCAGGAAAGTTTTTGACTGTCTATCAAGGTATTCTCATCAGTCAAAAGGTTTCCTTTTCTCAACCCTTTGATTTAACATAACTAATGACAGGTAGTGGCAAAGCTTTGAAGAGAGAAGTCACTTCAATTCTTATAGTTAGCAATACCTCTCTCTCTTCGCATGCTCATTCAGGCAGTTCAAAGAGCACAAAAAAAATGTTGACATCTAGGGTGTGTGATTCATTCTGCACTGTTCAGCTGTCAGGTCCAGATATTTGCAGCTGTGGCTTTCAAGACACAAATTTGCTGCAAAGTCTTTACCAACAGGGCCAGAGAGCTAGAATGGCTGGGCAGGGAACATGGAGCAGAGGATCTGGAGAGGCAGGGGAAATCTGGCAAGAGACTGGTGGCTTTTAAATACCACAGCTGGTTGGGAGAAATAGCAGATCACAAATCGCTTTCAGATTATTCAACTGTTCTCTCCAACCAGCTATTGCTGTAATTTTTTCATAATTTGAAAGGGTTGAAAAAAGTTCTTAAAACTTTGTATCTGCTAATGAGCAATATAATGTACTTGTCTGAAGTTTGAAGATAATCTCAATAGGATATGTTTATTAGTGTCTGGTTTGTAATAAAAGTGAGCTATTGATACAAAGTATAACCAAACCAGAAAAAACTGCATAAATTATACAAAAAAAAAAAAAGAACCTTATCTAAGAAATTTGAAGAAATAGTTTCAAAGACTCTGTAAGAGAATGAAGACCTAGGTGCTACCTGCACCCTCCCTTTCAAGGTCCTTGGTAGACAGAGAGCACTGGGCAAACCTCTGTGACTTGTAGAAATAACCTTTCTGTCACAGCACTCCCTGGAGCCCACCTTGCTATAAGAAACTGTCAGCAAAGAGCAGTGACTGAGTAGACAAGGGTGATTGATGCTTTGGCTGAACAAAAGTGCTCTGGCACTAGCTTCCTCATAGTGCCAGTATTTTTCAATGCCTTGGTCAACTTCTCCAAGAAGAGTTTTTATGTTTCTTGTATATGTAGTTGTTAATCTATAACAAAATGTATGCTTAGACAAGCAAAATAAATTATTTCATCTTTTCTTTTCCCCTCATTTGTTTCTCCTTACTCTCTTACCAAAAATTTGCATTAAGCAAGTATTCATCATGCGGCAGGTGTTGGAAATCCCAAACACTGACACAACAGCAACCAGGTGAAATTAAATCAGGGCAGGCAAAAGAAATTATGAAAGTTTCAGACACTGAATGTTTATGGGGAAGTTGCAGAGACCTGGATACATTCAATCTGAAGGCAAGATGAAAGAGAAAACAGAGAGTTTACAAACAAACAAAAGGCTGTTGGGAAAGGAAATCTATTAATCTGTCAAACCACTTACATCACTACAAAGAGAGTGGATGTTAATATTTCCTCAGAAGGAAAAAAATATTCAGGAAATCATATTCAGAGCAAATCACTTGTGAGGAGCTGCTTCATGAACTTCTTTTAAGGTAGAAATAGATTAAAATCTTCAGTGGACAGATGGAATATTTGTATCTCAGACTGGCGAGCACTGGTGACAACAGCAGGAAAGCATCAGCCTTTTCTGCAGTGGGAGCTGATGTCAATTTTTCAGAATAATTTTGAGCATTTCCATGTAAAATATTTCCTTGATATTGATGGGACCCAGGACATTGCCAACACACCCTTGACTATGCTGCTCTTTTCCTATGTGACCCAGAAGCTTTTTATGGCTGAACTGAGGTTTATAGTGGAGTGCAAAAAGTACTGTCTGGCTCGATTTCTGAGATGGGTATGGACTCAATACTCTGTAGACTTGTCTGGACCAAGCAGCTACCTGGTCCATGGTTGTCTGTAGTTGTGATGGACAGAACTGGATAATTCTTGCTGTCTGAAATCTGCAGGAGAGAATCATGAATTGGTTTGGGAATGGAGTTTTCACCACTCTCTCCAAGGCTCCTGAATATAACACTGCTGTATATATCAACATACTATTGACTTTTAAAGACTTTTTAAATCCGGTCTCTCACCAGAGAGGAAATAAAGACAAAGAACTAATGCAGTACATAACTCTAAAAGCTGTTGCAATGTTTTTTGATGAAGGTTGGAATTGAGATCTGTTGCACTCCCATGGATTAGCTCACAGGCCCACTGGGAAGTACAGAACTGAGAGCTGCAATTTGTGGCATTAAATATCTATGCTTGTTGCCCTCACAAGCAGTAATAGGCTTTATTTCCAACTATGATACACTGTTTCGAACATATTCTCTCCCTTTTAATTTCACAACCCCTGCATGGCTGTTTTCCTCATAAAACTTTCTCCACTGGATTAACTCATCCTCTTTCTTCCCTGGCAGCATTCATTGTAGCAGGTTATTACAATATTTAGTCTGCTAAAAAATTGGGTGTACAGCCAGAGCTGATCTGCGCTGCTCCTTTTAGTGCAACAATTCTTCAGACCTGGGGCAAGAGGAAAGCTGTTGTGGACTGGCAAAGTTTTCACCATGTAACTCTGAAAACTGGTAGTGAGCTAGCATCCTGGGTACCACACTACTAGACCTCTAGAAGTCATGTCGCTGATCTATTGTCATGTAAAATGGCTGTTGACAGCATTTTATAGAAGACACAGTTGTGTCTTGGTTTGTTGTTTCTTTTTATCTAAAATAAGGGAGTGCAAGCTGAAATTATGCAATTGCTGTACCTTCAAGAGAAGAAACTGCAAATAAGAGAGATGTTGTTGGGCATGCAAATTCAAGAAGTTGAACAAATTCCCAACGATGAGCACAAGAGGGTTGGGTGTCTAAGCAGAGCAAGCAGCTGCACAACTAGTCCTGGCTGAGGCTACACAGGAAAATTAGTGAGGCAAGACACTGACAATGCACATCCATGCCACAGTACCAAAACTTGGCCTTGGGAATCTAAACACGGCCTCCCCCTTCTCTGCCATGTGGACTTGTACAAACAGTTTATCCATGAAGATTACATAGCTAAATGAGCCACTAAACTCTGACACGGAACTCTGAGGTAAGTGTGGGATGAGTGAGTGAAGCTGGAACGCACCCACCTGGCCAAATTTCTAGAAGAGAGGGAAGAGGTTAGAAATAACTACCCTGGTCTGACTGGTGAGGGGAGAAGGAGGAACTGTACAGCTGCATGGACATGCATGCCCATTTAGTGTCATTGAGATGTCACGCACAGCAACAAGCAGCCCAGGAAGGGAAGGGACTGCAGCTTTCCGGGCCCCACTTATACATATGCTGATAGATGGTTTCATGGTTTCATTTCAAAGGCATTGGCTGAGTGGAAGCTGCACCAGCAGCAGCCCCAGGACCTTGGCACAGATGTGGCAGGCAGGGGCAATGTCTGTGGCCCACAATCCTGGTTTTTGACGGCAGAGTTCTGCTCGATTGTACCCTTCATTGTTTTAATGGGTTCTCACATGCAGAGAATGTGATAAAGGACAGAGATTTCCACCAGCACCAGGACCCTCTTGCTTACAGTATGCCAGCTTGGAGGTCTCAAAAGAGCTGTCCTCTGAAGTAATGTTTTGAAAAAGAGTCTTGAAGATCTCCCACTTGGGGTGATTTCCTTTCTGTTTACAGCTACAGTTATTTAGTGTGCAAAGATGCAAGCCACAGTCTGAGAAGACCCCAAGTGCAGGAGTAAGGGAGTTCATTCAAAGGATAGAGCAGGGTTGGGGCAATGAGGGCTGAAGCCAAGAGTAGAGAATTGGAAGGGTGCACCATGCTGAAGACCTTGGCAAGAGCGTAGATGAGGGATCACATAGCTTGGTGTGGCAGGTCATGGCATGAAAGGGCAAGGTGAGAGTAGCTGGGGTATGAGGCCCAGGGGGCCATCTCTCCTCAGGGGTACCTGAAACATGGGGTGGGTGTTGTCCAGTCCTGGGTTCATCCAGGACCCTGCCAGCAGCCTGAGGATGCAGCCAGCAGCCTTGGCCAAACTGCCTTCCTTTCTAGCACCATTGCTGGAAAGGAAAGGGGAAAAAGGCTTGAGGTACTAGCAGAAAGGCAAGAACCTTAATCTGAAATATATTGTGCTGTCTTCAGGAAGCTGCTCTGTTCCTCAGTTTGCTGATTTGCAGACCTGCAATGATGCTGCTTACCTTCCTCACTGGAGCACTGCAAAGCTCAATTCATTAGTGTTTGTAGCCTATTTTAAAATCCTTAACTGAAATGTGCTAAAGAAGTGAAACATATTAGGTACAAAGCATGTGGGTATTATTGATGATCATATAAAATATGCTTCAATAAAAGCTTAATAACTTACCAAGAGGAAATAAACCCTTGTGTTACCTCAAATGCACTACACATGGCTAATTTACAATTCCTGGCATGTTTCTACAGTGGAGAGACAATCAGCACACATTATTTCAGAAAAGGGCTTTACAGATAAGCAAAATGAATATAATTAATAGTCTTCTTAGCCTGCATAAATCAGCATCACTCCTGTAACTGCCAGGTCACTTTACACTAGCTGCATAGCTGGGCCAGTTTTGCTTGGTGTGACCAAAATCACCAAAATGAACAATTTTGCTGACCTGCTAGAACCATTTGGCACTGGGACTTACAGAGGGGACTGCTGATGGACTGTGCTTCCCCAGATAAATTGTAATACTCAATTTCAGTCAGACAGATTATACCACCTTTGTAATCTTTTTCTGAATTAAAAGGAATTCTTTGAGAGAGCCCTTGGGGATTGAGGGCACAGTGGTATTGTGATCGTTTGGAAAACTGCCATAATTACTTTTCTATAAAAAGAATATCCATATC
Source organism: Neopsephotus bourkii (assembly GCF_033783945.1). Lineage (NCBI taxonomy): Eukaryota > Metazoa > Chordata > Aves > Psittaciformes > Psittacidae > Neopsephotus > Neopsephotus bourkii. Next base: position 4,749,253 of record NW_026902241.1, on the reverse strand, counting down.
ATACATTGTGAAGGACAGACTTTTTAAACAGATGACAAAACCCGATCTGAGTGGATTAAAGCTGAGGGGTAGATATTTGATGGAATGTATAAAGCGGGTTTACTTTTGTTGCACTGCAGTGTACATTGCAGGCAGCCCGTGTTTGTGCAGTGAGTTGAAAACTCTGGGTCCTGCTTGTAGAAGTAGTTCTCTGGTCTCTTTCTGCATCTTAAGAGGCATAAATGATGAAAATACTTTTTGTCATGTTGTTGCATGGTTAGAGGTCATAAATAATTGCAAGCATATTTTGTGAAGGATGTTCAACTAATCATCAGGAAGACATCCTGACAGATTTTTTGCCTGAGCTTAAAAGAAGAAAAAAAAAAAAAAAAAAGAAAAAAGAGAATTGTACCAATTGCTTCTAAGGATTTTGTTTATCACTCCTGAGGAAATGAGGAAAATTAAAATTGTTATTTTCTAGGTTGAGGTTTTTTTTTCTGTATATTTTATGTCATGGTCTTTATTTTACTTTATATTGTTTTAATTATCTGTAAACTACAATTGAAATAGAGTTAAGCAAAAACAGTTCAGAAAATTGTTCATCTCTCTGACACAGACTCTCATACAGATTTTTAACTTTCCGTGCTCTATGCAACCCTCATGACCTGGCTGAAAGCTAAGCACATAGGTGTGCAAAGCCCAAGAGCTACCACCCTCCTTGACTTTCACTCACCACAGCAAGAATTCTTTCTTGTAACTTTATAGATCCTCTTTTGGGTAGCTGTTTCTCTATGTACCCCCCCCCACACACACACAATTTCTTGTATCACATGAACTTGTTTCAGCTTCCTTGGTTTTTGGAATTTGTTCAATAAGCACATCCTGGCGTCTCACATCCCAGCATCCTGCTCACTTCCCACTCCCAGCAGCTCATTCTCATCCCCAGACTACCCACTCCTTGCAGCAATCTGTACTCACACTGTGAATCAGAAAAAGAATGTGGCTAAGAGCAGTTAATTTCTCAGGTTATTTTTCAGCCAGTTCAGTCCCATAGGTAGTTTGTTGAATGTTGGCACAAATGATTTGCCAACCCCCAAGGAAAGGTGACTGGGAAGGGACCCAGTGGCACAACCTCTATGTCAGCAGTACTGTGTTATTCCACCCTAAGGTCACTTTCTGAAACCAGGACACAAGTGAGATACCAGTATCATGCTATTTTTGTCTGTCAGAGTGCCAGGTTTTTAAGAAGGAAGATGAGGTCTTATCCAAATGTGCATTGCTTGTGCTCCTGTGATGCTGAACAGCTCGGCCCTGGTACATGCAATGGGCTTCAGGGGAAAGGGGCCATCAACTTACGCCCGTGGTGGGGCTTTCCTACCTATTCCCAGCTTTCTATCAGACTATCAAACTAATATGTCAACTGATATGACAGAGACCTCATTTTTAGTTAAATCACTAAACTATGTATACTGTGTGTTTTAATGGAGTAAAGCTCAGAAATGGAAGGTCTGGGGTCCCACTACACAAGTGTCAAGACAAAAAAGTCCATGGAGATCACTTTGGCATGAACTCAGTGTTTAAGCTGAACTGCATCAGTGCTATGAGCCAAGAATATCCAAATGCTGCATACTCCTCCCCAAATTCTTTCTTATATCAGCTGAGCATTCCATTTTATTTTCCAAAAATCGTATTTTTATCACCATAACTGATAAAATTCAGGAAAGCACAACAGAAACGGAAAATATCATCCTCTGAATGTCATGGTGCAGCAGGCAAATGAGCAGGATTCTATTTAAACTATGAAATAATGTGCACACCTACAGTACAAACGTTCTTCAAGCATCATGAAGTTGGTGGCAGGCAGAATATGTTGTATAACCTCTTGCAAGAAGTGAGATGCAAATCCCAACACAAGGAAACAAAAGGATGAAAATTCTTTACTTTCATTCAATGATAATTTTCTGCGTTTTCCCAAATGGAAGAGTGGAGAGGAGATAAAAGTTCATTCAAAGGATAGAGAAACTTTGTAGAAAATCAGAATAAACACCACCAAATTAAACAAGCAATTTAACTCAGTGTCGTAATGAATGAATAAATAGAAATACCAGCAGCAGATGTTGGAAAGCAGTAGCAAAAAGTTATGTGTCAAGTTGTGTCCATTACAAAATATTCAAGGAAAAATAATGGGGATATCTTTGCTTTTCACATTGCTTTAATTTTATACATTCATAAAGTCATTTGTGTCAATTCACAGACAAGAAAGACCACGGATAATATGAGTGGTGACATTATTCAGCATCTTCCAGGTAAAGGGGAGTTTTATTACTATTCTTCTTATTATGACTATTATTTACTATTGCTATTAATATTCACTATTGGCCACAGATGTGCCAGAAGAACAAGGGCAGTGATGGTGTGTGTGCATGTGTATCTGTCACCCTAAAAATTAAATTGTAATGCATTTTAATCTTACTTGGGTCATTCAGTAAAACCAATAGCTTCATGCATAGTAACTAAGCATGTAAAAAAGATATTAAAAAAGAATAATAATAAAAAATAAACAAAAAACAATTTTAAATGTTTTGTTACAAGTAACAAACATGATTATAAGAGCAATTATATATATTATAACATGGTTATAAGAGTGACCCAAGAGTGAGTAAGTCAAAACAAAATCATGCGAGTTCATTGCAGTATGATGTTCCTCATGTCATTGGTCAGTAAGCTCAATATCTTGTTTAATGAACTTAGTCACAGCTACACTGGAGCCTTTTCCGAAACAATTTTAAGTCCTTCTCAACAAGTAACTGTGTCATGTATTTGCAGACTAAAATTCATCTGAGAACCTACCTTGAGAGGACACAGAATTGATTGCATGCATCCATGTTTCATCCAGCTGTCTATCAAAGCAAAGGGAGCAGGGAGGAGAAACTATGGTTTGCACCTGAAAGAACGCTTTTTAATTCCTGCTGATTTCATTCTGGGGGGGCACCCAGAATATATATATATAAGCACCTTTCAGGCAGTGTCCTAAAGAGTGAGACAAAAATGACAGTTAAATATACTGGGCTGCAGTCATTTTTTTTCTCAATATCTAACATTTTTTCTCTATAAACCCCTCCCAAAATGGGCTGGGCTTGCAGGTAGATGCCCAGGCATCTGCCAGGCACTCACTACAGGGGCCTCTGCTTCCAACTGTATCTCAGCAGAGACAGCACGCTGCTTTGTGGTGGAGATGACTTTTTCTGTAGTCTTGGCTCTAATCTGGGTTTAAGAAAGATCCTCTGCAGTCTACAAGACACCCCATCACTGGCTAGAAAAGGAGGCATCCCAGAGGGAAGGAGGCATTGCTGGCTAAATGTTCCCATTGCTACCTAAACTACATGACAGGGATGGAAACAAACCATCAGCTATGCTTCCCACCAGAGCTGCTCCTATTCAGGGACACATGTTCAGCCACACCATGGGATGCACCCTCCAGGGGACACCTGTGCCCTGTGCCCTGGTCCAGGCTTACATAGCAGTTTTGGTAGAAGCCACCAGTACCCTGATACACCTGCTCCAGAGTTGCTGATATGCTGGGGACAGCTTTAGGCAAGCTTGTTTACAAAATTGGATCTGAACAACCAAAGTCTAGTGACAACTCGTTTCAGGCTCCCTGCTTGATATACTATTCTAAGCTCAGATTTTCTGACTCCTAGTTCAGCCATCCTTTCTAATAAATTAAAAAAAAACATTTTTATTGTTGTTGCTGTTATTTAGAAGATTTCACTTGATTTCACAGTTCTCCCTGAAGCTTTCACATCACTCAATATTAGAACTCTTTTTGGCAGGGAAATTGCAGTTGATGCCTTGTTTTGTTTTTCTTTTTGTAGAAATGAGCTCTGCTCTCTTTTATATTCATAAGGACAGTCCACATATCAGTTGTGATACAGGCCTGAAGTCATGATCCAACATAGAAAAATGGCTCTGATCCTTCATAAAAGATGAGGCTTCGGGTTAAGGAACACCACCAAATCAAAGGTGCATCAGCAAAACCTCTTTTTGTGTGATTTTGCTGCAATGAAAAAATTTTTTCCCATTAATAAAACAAATGATGAATGGTCAGGGTTTTTTTTATTCTAAATTCTATTTTATATGAGGTAGTCAGCAAATTGGGGATCCAAGAGCTTCAGTGCTTAAAGCCAGAAGGAATCATTAGATCATCTAGTCAGGCTTCTGAAATATCATATGCCATTAAGTTTTATGCTGGTGTCTTATATTAAATCCAAAGGCTCTAGAAAAACTGAAGAACTTCAGGTGCTCACATCTTTTGAGGAGATGAAACTGCGTGGATAGTTTGAAAACACTGGGGAAAGGGGTGGTATTTATTTATAACATGAGAAAAAACAGAGCACAGTGAAGTGCAAGTATTAAAAGTAGAAGCTGGACATTTATGCTATTTAACGAAACTCTGTCAAGGAAACAGGGACCACAGGAGATACAGTTATTGAAGGAAAAGCTCTTGGCTGTCCTGGCAATATGTATGTGAGGACATCTACAGGGACGGGAGAACACACACACCAAAAAATAAAATCAGTAGAACAGATAGAAATCAGTGTGACATTTCTATTGAAAAATTGATATTAATTTAAACTCTGTTGCAGATGGGTTGGATAGGCTCCTTGTAGCACACAACAGGACAGACTGTAAGTCCATTTAAGCCCATGGGAAATCAGTACTGCCTACCACATCCACTGAATTTCCACTGAGCAGTGAAACAGACCCTCTAGACAGTACTTCCTCTGCAATACTTGCTATTTCTTGCCCACAGCCCCTGCTGGTGAGAAGACAATATCTATAATCTTCATTTTTTAAATACTGGTGATCTCTTCATTACATTTATGAATGCATGTCACATCCTACATTAAGCATGACGGGTAAATCTGGACTTGAACAATACATGTGACTAATCATAGGTTCTGTAATGGGCTTGCAAAAATATGGGAGAGCTCTTCAGGGGAGGTGGTTCAGGGATAGCCTGATGTCTGAGTCTTGACCATACTGTGTTGTTCCCTTCTCCCTGGAACCCATAGTGAAGTATAGGGGTATTCCATTACTATTCTATTCCATTCAATTTATATTCTTTTCCATCCCATTCAATACAATCGCATGACAGATAAGACATCAGAAAGGCAAATGCTAGTCAGATGGATATGTGCAGACCTTCACTACAACCATCTCATAGTTAGGTAGCTGCATTTAAGACAATTGCTCAAGGGAAGAACTGTGAAGAGCTACTTTGTCATCTCACTTCATCAAGACCCATTTTCTTTGATTACAGCTGAAAGGACAGAGGATCAAGGTTTATACATGACATATTGAACACCCTGAGTCTTTACTCAGGAGGAAAGTGGCTTTAACATCTTTTATCAATGACTCTGCAGAGATAAGACTTTGATTTGAACCTTTGGCCCATTGTCAGCTTTGTGCATGTTAGAGAAAATTACTCTGGGCAGCTGCACTGGTGGGCTGCAGTATCATGTGAATTCAGTCTCCAAGCTCCCCGAGCAATGCAGTGCACCAAAACAAGGATGTGACTGGTATTTACTTCAGCCTGCAAACGAATAAAAGCAAAATGTCATCCAGTGCTTCAGAATGAAAACAAATAATTCCTTTGGACCGACTGATCTAATTTTATCAGCATTGACTCAAGTGGCAGGCCAGGGTGAAAGTCTTCCGAAATTTCTGTGTTGGAGCAGAAGAGATTTGCCAGTCGATACAGAAATAAACTCTAACCAGCATTTATCTTCTCTGACAGATTATTAGACAGTGGAATCCATAGGTGAAATTTCATGGCTTGTGGTATCCAGAAGGTCAGACTAAATGGTAATAATGGTCTGTTCTGAAGAAAAAAAATAGCCATGGCTGTCAACACAGATAACATGCTATTTTAAAATTGATTGAAAAATGGTGAATTGAGCAAAGGAAGGAATATTGTAGTAAGAGTGGAACAGATAATTTAATCTTTGTTAGCATTTCTCTAGTCTTGCCAGACTTTGTCTCTGCTTTGCAAGAGAAGATAGCATTACAGTCCTTTCCATTCTTCCACAAAAGTTCTGTTTCAACATGAAGCAAAAAAGGAGTGACCTCAGCTCTGCATAGCTGGAGCCAAGGGGTGGGACTGCAGGCTGAAAACTCATAAACCAGTAAAACATTTTAGTTGTAACATATACCAAAAAATGGCAGATTTGAATAGGTATTTGCGTTGCACAATCTCTTAAAATCTTGTTCTACTTTTTTTCCAGAGCTTTGTTTAAATATGTATTTGATAAATTTTCACGAATCTTATTCATATTTTTTCTGCACACAATGTAATCAAATATTCTGTTTCATTTATTATTTGATACTGTTTAGAAATATCTGCAATGGGTCATTTTTGGTACTTATGTGCATATATAATTCATTGCTGGCCACACTCAGTAATATATATGAATTTTGAGGATTATTTCCCTTTCTCATATGAGATCAGGGAGTGACTAAACTCTTCATACCCTGCTATTGTGAAATAAACACTTGCCTCTGTTGCACAGGCAGTGAAGAATCCCAATAGAGGAGTACAGGGCCATTTCAGAGCTGTTCTTCCATACCCTCCCCCTGCCCACCAATGGTCCCATGCTACAGATCTCGCTTTTCAAGAAACTCTCCATCCTCCCTTACTGGATCCAGACACCCTCAAACACAACTGGGGAACCTCTTAGGCTGGAGCATTGGCTTAACAACAGAGCTGGTGTAAATTCTAGTTAAGTTTCTATGTTATTAGCAAGCTACCTAAAACTTGACAAACAGCCTTTTTTCTTGCTGTATGAGCATAGATTGGACTCACAAACTACCTCCTATTCCACAGATGAGGAGTGAAAAAATGGTTATTAAAATAGCAAGTATAAAACAACAGTGTATTTTCACTCTGTGTAAAGTGAAACATTAAGAACATAAGATCAACTCTTTTCATTCCAGGCAACTGCACTAGAGAGTTCCAGCTTACAATGGTCCACAGCACCCCTGTCCCACATTTATCACCCTAGGCACCAAGAAAAACCTAACCAAATGCTGGATCCCTCTAAGAACTGATCAGAAGATACTAGAAGAGTGGGTCATAGGAAATCAAAACACCTTCCCCACTTTCATCTGCAAAAACAACCTATGCATCAAAGCACTCCTCCTCACCCCCTCCAGGTGACCAGCAGAAGCCTTGAAGCAGTAGAAAAGCAATGGCAGTATTAACAAGACAGACACTCCCAAGGCAGGGTTTGATCCATCTAGAGACTGAGAAGCTCAAAGCCAGTTCTGTGAGTGCAGCTCAGAAATGCTTGTGGTGAGCTTAATGAAAGGGTTTTCTTGATGAAAATTGGCAGCTGGTGACAAGTTCAGTGATTTTGAAGGGATGTGTTGTGAACGAGTATGCAAACAGCACTAGCAAGGGCTTACTCAGATTTCATGTTTTTCTCTGCCTGCACAACAATCCTGACTAGGTAAAGATAACAAAAGCTGTCTTTGAAGGTACACATCTCAGCTAGATTTACATATTTGCAACTGCACAGACTCTTTTCTTTCAAGAGGGTTAACTGTCAGTGGTTCAAAAACCGGAAGACATAGATATCTATTCACTCTCATGCCACTAAAATCCTTGTGAAAAATTGGTGACAGGTTCTTTTTTTTTAAAAAAAGGCAGTAAGATATAGCACTGGTATCACAACCTTAGGCTCCCACTCATTTCAAAGCATCCACCAGCTTCATAAACTCTAATAGAGACAAAAATGTTTTAACACAATTCATTTTAGCTGAAGTAGAAAAGCAGCTAAAAAAGTGACAAATATTATGTTCCCATAATTGGAAATTGAGCCGTTTGGACAAACTGTGATGCTCTAGTTTCTCTCCCTGGCAATCAGAAGGCAAAACACCAGCTATTTTCTCTAAAAAAGGAATAACAGGCTAGATGTTAATTCTTGAACCCTGTGGCTCACCAGGGACTTTCGTACTGCAGATGACTCACACACAGACAACTTCTATCAGTGCCGACTCTAAGCTGCCTCTTAGCAGCACGTTGTCAAGGTCCATGAACAAAATCACACCCTTACTCTTTTTTCCCTGAAGTTATTACGCATTTGCAGGGTCCTTGGAATAGCTTGGCTGTGCTCCAGTGCTCTGGAGCTTCAAAACCCAGGCAGAGCTCCCAGACCATTTCACTTCTACTGAACACAAAGCAAACTGGGCTTGTTGCTCTTCTCTTCTAGTGCAAAATGAACAAGGAAGATTAGGTAGATTTGATTATGCTGTGCCATGTTTGCCTAACAACCAGAACTCTCTCTGGTTTCCCAGTTCTGCACTTGGAGAAATAAAAAAAAAAGGTATACATAACTGCATTTTAAAACAATGTGCTGCTTTGTTTATTCTTTTTTCTTTTTCTTTTTTCCTATTAGTCATTTTACACTAGTGATGTGTTTTCTAAAGGATATTACTGCAAGATGTGTGCTCTTGGGAAGAAGAAATCTCTATACAAAACATGCAACCACAGAATTTGTATGCTAAGCTGTAAGCAAGTTGGCTTACTGTTTTTTAGTTCTAGCTCTCCCTCTCACAAAGATCTTGATTTGCAGACAGCTTAGAAACAATCAGATCTGAGCATCAAAAAACAGAGTGAGACAAAACACCATTAAAGCTGGTCACAAATCAGGCCACAACCTCACCAGTTACATTTCATAAGACTAAAATTCGTGCTAACAATTTTCAGTTAGCACAAGGATGTTGTAAGAGTAAAATCAGTATCACATATAGGATCACTGCTATCACAGGCCCAGGGATCTCATCAATATTCTTGTACAGCTAAAGTCATATAGGGGTCTTGGCCTCTTTGAAGGACTCTTTAAAGCTTGATTCATTTGGATGCTTCCAGTGGCAAGGTTTGCTCTGTCCTGTGGCACCAAAGTTTGCTCATCAAAAGCAGAGAAGAATGTATGGGTTCAGCCCCCAGCCTTTTTGAGTTTTTAACATTCTAAAGCTAAGGTTATAGCAGCAAGTACAGTGGGACCACAATGGTGAAATATTTGACTTGGGGGCTTGTATTCCTTTAATTATGGATTGGATATGAGGAGGAAATTCTTTCCTGTTAGGGTGATGAGGCACTGGAATAGGTTGCCCAGGGAGGTTGTGAATGCTCCATCCCTGGCAGTGTTCAAGGCCAGGTTGGACAAGGCTTTGGGTAATATGGTTCAGAGCGAGGTGTCCCTGCCCAAGGCTATGGGGTTGGAACTTGATGATCCTTTCCAACCCTAACTGTTCTATGATCCTATGTCCTTCTTCAGAGAAATTTGCTTGATTTCTAATATAAGACATGCACCATACAAATAAAAGCATTGCTTCTGACTTTAGGGAGCAGCATTTCTATTCTTGTTTCTTTAGAAACACCTCCACTGCATGTGAAAGGTAGTGATTAGCAGTCAGGATTATGACAGACAGTGACATCACTATTGCCTGCCTGTGTCTTCCCAAAACCTGCAAATGGGTTTGGGATGGGTTCTGTTATTTCCATCCAGAGCACTCCCTATTTCTCTGAGTAAAGAGTGACAAGTTTCACACTGGTTTACCAGGTCTGCAAAGGAAACTACGAAAATATGTCCAACGCGCCCTCTGTTAAATCTTCAAGTAAAACTGACTCTCAGTAGGAGGATAACAAAGGTCCAGACCACAGCATCAGAACAGTCCTTTGCAGAGGCTTTCCCTATTCCTTCTACCCTTTCAGGAAATAAAAAAGCATCTGTATCAGCTTGGAAAATGGAAGGACACTCATCAAGGAGAGGTCTGCTTTGAATGAAGTACAGGAAATAGTTATCTCAGGACTCATCTCAGTGACTTTAGATGCCTACTTTTCTGGAGGTCAGTTGCTTGCCCTTGGCTCTGTTTTCAGTCAGTGAGACTGTCAGATGAGTTGCACTCCATTAAGAATGTCTGTTTCTGTGGCTAGAATCAATTTGATTCATCCTAAGATTGTTAAGAGTGGTGAGTGGGCCAGATCTTAAATAGTGTTTGTCTCTGTATCGGCTACTCAGTGAATATAGATAACTTGCCTATTTTATATGCCGTGTTTTGAACAGGTAAAAGAAAATTAAATTAATTCCACCAGATATTGTTCCTGTTTCATACTAACTGCTGCTGCCCTTGCCCAAGCATCAGCCTGGGACCTCCCAGATTGTTGAGGTGATTAAAAATGTGTGTTCTGCTGGTTTTCTGTTAGGGTTATGCCTCCAGACCATTTGGTAGTTGAAAAATTCCTGCCTAGTTTCAAGCCTGTGCCCAGACTGGACTGATTTTGGTAATTTTAAAACATTCTCAGAACTTCCAAAAAAGCCCTCCAGTTATTGTGCTGCTGAGAAAGATTGAAAATCCAAAGTCCAATGTTAGTGTCAGTTCCAGCTATGTAAGCCAGTAGACTGACACTGAGATCAGCTGAGGTTAGCAACTTAATTTTATCACAGATGGTCACCCTGTTTGCCACTCTTTCTCATAACAACCTCAGTATTTTTCCTTCACCTGGTTATTTAGTATATCTTATATACTAGAAAGAGAGGGTATTCTGTACTGTCCATAAAAACCTGTTATGCTCTTCTGGTATATTTTACATGTGAACAATCCTGGGCACAGAAAAACTTTAGTTAGCTGCTTCTTGTCAGTTTAAACATCATGTCTCCAATTATCACAATGAGCAATCAAGCACTGATAGAAACTTTTCATTTTAATTACATTCAATAACTCCTCTAATTTCTATGTTATTAATTTACTTCCAGGCATTATTGGAAACCACATTATTGGATTTAGTGTTGTGACAGAAGTATGACATGAATAAGCTCCACAGAACAGCAAGACTGCAGAAAACTAAAGAAAGACTTTTTTTTCCTCTTTTCTGAGAAGTACAAGCCTTAGGCAATTTCGTGGTTGGCTCTTTCATCAATTTCACCTAACACCTTTGAACATGAAGCCTACATTCAGTTTGTGCTTATAAACAACAAACATTACAACTTTCAGACTACAAGTGCCCTGGTCAGGGCAAAAAAAAAACCTAATGACCATTTCAACCATGTAAAAATATGCTTGCAGGGGAAGCACAGACAGACTCTCCTACCAGAGAAAACTTTACAAAGACAAAAAAGAGCAAATAGTGTAGCAGGGACTTTTCAGATAAAACTGAATTGATGTTCGTGTGGCCAGATTATTAAAATTGACATATCATCAGTGAGACATGCCCTTCATCCAGATCCCCAAGTCAGGAAAACTCATAAACTCACACCCGAGGTTCCATATGTCCCTAAGAGCTGTGGATGACTATGAGACTTGCTTTAGGTGCTTTTCTGACTAGGAATAGACTTGCTTCCAGCCATGACATCAGAAAGCTTTTAAAATTTCCAGTGAGAATTGCTGAGAAATCACGATAGATGAGGTCTTGTTGCCATCTTTGGAAAAAGGTCTTGGAAGAACTCCAGTGTTGTGACAACAGCTGCCTGAACGTTTACAGCAACGTGTGTGGTTGTATAGCGGGCAACAAGGAACAGTTATGTGCTGAAATGGGCATCACATAAAAACAGTACAAGATTTGTGGTCCAGGGTGAAATACGTGATACTGCATAAACAAATCCTGTGGGTGAGTTTATCCAAGAATTTCCTGATGTTTTGAACAAGGCTGTTCTTGTGCCAAAGGACCCCAACGGTGTTGCTGAACTAGCAATGCTAGTGATCTTTAGGTAGCAAGTGGGTTTAAGGATGTAAAGGAGAAATAAACAAAGACAAACTCTTGGGCGAAAAAGAAATTTCAAAACAGCAACCATAATGTTTCCAAAAAAGATGTATTTTTACATCACTCTTCGTGCCTGACTGCTTGTTGTTAGTGACAGCGGACTCCCTGTGTGACAGAGCCATGAACTGTTTAGGGCCAGATCCTGCTACAGAGGAAAATAATTCTGGGGGTGTGCGAACGTCAGAATCGATCCCCTGGGAAAATGACCTTGTGTTAAAAGGCACAAATTGCCTTCTCTGAATACTCAATTGCATTTTGTCCTTCCTGAGAAAGTATTGTTCTCTTAAGTACAGTTTTTGAGGGGAATTAAAACAATCTATGTGAAGTAATCAAGGCCATGAAGAAGCTTCTGACCTTGGGAAAGGCAAAATGCCAGAGACAGGAAAACCTCAGGTTCACATCTACTTGGAGAGTCAGATAACAGCAGCTGAGTCATCAGTTGCAAGAACAGGTTTATCAATACTAAGATGTTTTGCCAATTTATCTTCTCTGTGCTTTACTTAAGATCAGAGAGTCTACAGAAACTTGGCAGAGACTAACAGGAAGAAAACAGACTATGTCACTGATCATCTCATTGACACACAGAGAACCTGAACAGATCAGCCTGCCTCTTTCTACTCAAACTGACATAAACCATAAACAATGTCACCCTCATTGGCTTTTAAACTGTTTTTAACCATTTGCCTTAAGCAGTAGTCACTTGACACTTGAGTGACTACTAATTGTGAAAGCAGACATCAAGATCCCCAGTGCCTTACTTATTGAATGGATAACATTGATGCTAGTGATGGAGATCTCAGGGATGATACAGATCATTCATCTCTGTGAAGATTGCCTCTGCATCCTAACCTTCTCTTTGTTGGGGGAGTGCAAGCAATAGCACACCTGGAGATAGACTTGAAGATGAAAAGGCAGTATGAGATGATGACATGCTTTGGAATATTTGTGTGAAACACACTGTAGAAGTACAAGCAGTTACTTTTACTGTATATTTTGGCTTTTGATTCTACAAAAGGTGTAGGTAGAGGTGTGTTCTCTGTTACATGCTGGCTTGCTTTGTTAAACGCAGATACAGGACCTCCAGGTCCAGGCACATTTTCCTGCTTGTGTGAATAGTGGGTCGGTATTTAGTTTTGCACTTGACAGTTGTTTAACTCCTGCGTCTTCCTCACTCATCAGAGTACCTGTGCTAATTAGGTATCAAATGGCGAGCTAGTTATAAAACACTTATTGTCTCCTTCGTGAATGTAACACTGTATGTGTTCCCACGGTGTATTCAGGGGCTTTGGCATTTCTGCAGCTGTATGTTAATGGCACATTTTAAGTGACTTTTTCCTTCTGTTTTCTTCCATTAGTCATTTTACAATGCTTTGAAAAGAAAGGCTTTCAGTGCACTTCTATGGGCACAGGGGGTGACAGGCACTAGATAATGGCTTTGACAGCATTCAAACAGGTGTCACACAGCAGTAACTGGAAACCCAAGTGTCCATGGTACGTCCCTTATCACAAGGTGTCACTATGGCTCTCCTCTGCTAAGCAGCTTCATTTAGTAAGTCTCTTGCACATACTTATTTTTCTACCATGGACTCATTATTTGAGATAATACTTGTTCCTTCTGTTGCAATAAAACTATGAGTCAAGACTTATTTGGGGATGTGAAATTGTCCCCCCACAAAAATCAGAAGAAAGTTTCAAAATGAGCAGGCATGGGAACAGCACAATGGATCCATAGACAGCTAACTCACAGGGACATTCTCCCAGAGTTTCTTATGTTGATGCAAAGTTTCCCTGCAAGTTTCTTCTCCTGAACATAAATGCTCATGTGGAAAGGATTGGGTGAGGCATTAGTTTGGACACAAGTCTACACCACAACTGTCGCTGCTCTCATTAGAGGTACTGTACTGCTTCTGTGACTGCAATAGGAAAGGGGAAGAAAGATGAGGCTGTAGGCTCAGGCAAAGTTGATAATCATATATATGAGTATTAAATTTACAGTGTTCACGCTGAAGCCAGGACAGCAACAAAGTTAGATACCAACAATGAAAACAATAAGTGGCACATTAAACCATCTTATAACCTAATGAAAAGCTATAAGTTTGTGGTGAATCTGTGGACTGATATTTTTTTTGTTATAAGCCGACTGGAAAATGCTGATGAGAGAAGAGTCCTTTCTCTGCTGTTGCACTTATTTATAGTGTGTGTTTTAATTATTTTTTCCCTCCATTACTCCTGCCTTTTATTGCAGAACTGACTTGTTCTCTCATTTAACAAAATCCAGCCCTCAAGCATCTCACTGGCCTCTAGAAAATAATTAACCCATTTGAAGTCAGCACTAAGGGCTTCAAGCAGGTGTCCAGAAGCAGGTGTGAACTGCTCTCAGTAATTACTTTCAGATCTCAATTTGTCCTTCCATCTCTATTTGAAATCTAACCTTAAAAGAAGCAAATAGCACGTACCCCATGTCATCTTCAAAGCATGCCGAACTCAAAGCAAGAATGGTTACCACACAGTAACTCCTCCAACTTTTCCTGTCACTGAAAGCCCTTGCAGATGATTCTGAGATGTAAGAAATTAGGAGCAGTGAAGGTTTTACCTGAGGTGTCACAGTGCTCTTGAGGGAGGCTATGACAACACAGGTCCATTTCAGAACTACAGCTGAAGAGTTTGTGTTTGGCCAGAATTTATGGACAAGGCAGCCAGCATTACCTGGCCACAGTGATATCCAGCGGAAAAAGACTTCAATACAAGCCATAATGAACCTATATTTCCTTTCTTTCTCTAATGGGAATATATTTCAAGTTACTGTAGTTTAACAATAATACTGTTACTTGACAGTTACTTCACAATAGACTGTAGTCTCAGACACATTTTCTTCCTTTGGCGAATACATTCTCAGAGCAAAAATTACAAGGCAAAAAAAGAAATTACAGCTCTGAGCAATGTGATTACAGCAAAGATAAGCAGGAATTAGACCATACAAAGAATGTAATTTTAAGCTTTTACGATCGCAGACTAGATGTTGTAAAATGCCTATGACAGATTATATTAACCACATCTTGGCTGCAGACAAAGAATAGTGCTTTCTCATCCTCCTGGCTGCAGTAGGGTTCTAATCTTTTTCCCACATTAAGATGGCATTTTCGAGGACACCTTGGTAACTGTAAAATGGTGTCTTGGTCTTGGATTTGAGTATTTGATACTTTTTTAAATTTATTTTTTTATTGAAGAAAATATCAAAAAAAAATCCGTTAGGTCTCAAAGTTAGAATTTTATTGCATTTCTACCACCCTGATCTGAAGTTTTTCAGATTATTTGGCTTCTCCTACCTTATAATGCATGAAGACTGTTTAAAAATCTAGCTTTTGCATAGGAAAATGAAACTGCCATCATAAGCCTAAAAATACTTGACCAGGCTTTCTAACTTCAGGGATTCTAATTTGTCACCTTAAAAAAAATCACAGAAACTCAGAATATTATACTAAAAGGGTTTCTCAAAATTCTTGAAGTTTCTTTGCATCTATGTACAATCCTAAAAAGTATCCAACAAGAATTGTCTTAAATCTGGGTGCATCATAACCTTTTAAGTTACCTTTCTGTGGCCTTTTCTCATAGTTAGGCTTTCTAAACACTGATTCAATCAATTAACTGAAAAGTATTTGCTGAGCAAATCAATCATTTGCTGTTCTCTTTTAGCTTAAGTTGATTATGCCTTCTCCAGTTCCAGAATTAAACACCCATGGGGAAGTTAAATGAAGCAGGGCACAAGCAATATATCTGATAGCATCATAGCAGCGTAGAATGGTTTGGGTTAGAAGGGGCCTTGAAGATCATCTAGTTCCAACCCCTCTGAGACACATGCCCATGGCAATCCCCTGCCACTGATGAACAAGGTCAGGGCTCAGCCCAGGCTCTGCCTGGACTCATCCTCCCAAATGACTCTCTCTAAAGCTTTATTGTCTCTTTCTGACAGTAAGCAGCTTTATTTTTTACATGTAGGAAAAATGAGTGAGACAAGCAAAAGAAACCCTTGAAGCACAGTGGATAGCCAGACAGTTTTCAAAGTATGGCACACTCTGCTATGAAGCACAGAGACAAGTCTGTCAGGATTTGTCTATTTAAAAGGTCATTAACCAGCCCAGCCTGCATGTTTAAGCCTATGGTTGATAGCAGCACTGCCAGGCTTACAAAGTGAATGACGATGGTAGCTACAATAATAAACAGTGTGCATTTTCAGTGTCTAAGCACAGCACAACTTAGTGCATGTGTTTCTGTAATTGCAATGTGTTGCAAAAATTCACCTGCAGAAACCTATTGCAACTAGTGCAGCAAGGCAAGAAGGAGGGATGGTGCACCTAGGCCAGTGAGTCCTAATACAGACACATGAGCATGAACAAGGACAGCCAGACCCTGGTACTGCTGATGGGACCCCCTCCTCCTGGGAGGGTGTTTGTTGTCTTTTTTTTCAACAGTTGGACACATCATAGAATCATAGAATAGTTAGGGTTGGAAAGGACCTTAAGATCATGTAGTTCCAACCCCCCTGCCATGATCAGGGACACCTCACACTAAACGATCTCACCCAAGGCTTTGTCCAACCTGGCCTTGAACACCACCAGGGATGGAGCATTCACAACCTCCCTGGACAACCCATTCCAGTGCCTCACCACCCTTACAGGAAAGAATTTCCTCCTTATATCCAATCTAAACTTCCCCTGTTTAAGTTTTAACCCGTTACCCCTTGTCCTATCACTACAGTCCCTGATGAAGAGTCCCTTTCCAGCATCCCTATAGGCCCCCTTCAGATACTGGAAGGTTGCTATGAGGTCTCCACACAGCCTTCTCTTCTCCAGGCTGAACAGCCCCAACTTTCTCAGCCTGCCTTCATACGGGAGGTGCTCCAGTCCCCTGATCATCCTCGTGGCCCTCCTCTGGACTTGTTCAACAGCTCCATGTCCTTTTTATGTTGAGGACACCACACAGTACTCCAGGTGAGGTCTCACAAGAGCAGAGTAGAGGGGCAAATCTCTTCCCAGAAGGAAACATTTCCACAGGTCTTTGAGAAAGGAATGTTTTAGTAATACAAGTTGTACAATGTTTGGTGCTACAGAATTACGTGTAGGTAAGGTCGCTGGAATTGGAACTGGAAGCGGTGTTTCAGCAGCCAAGGCCAGGTGCTTGGTGGGTTTAGGTTGAACTTTAATATAAGTGAAGAGGTTGCACTTTCAAATTGGTCTGCCTGGCTGTGACAGAGAGCTCTCATTCCATTCCAGAAAGAAATACTACAGGTACTTGTAGCCATAGAGGAAGGCTGAGTTTCCAAAATACTGGCTGAAGAACAAAAACTATAAATACCAGTAATGACAAGGTATTCACTGATATATTAACCAACACATTTCTTCATCACAGTTACAGGCAGTCAATGAGATGTTACACTGAGGGATTTTAGCAGATGAAAAGGGCATTGAGAGAGAGATGGTTAATGGAACAGAATAATAGAAAGTAACTGCAGAATGATTACAAATTGATTCAACTTACATTTAAAATCAAAGAATAAATAGGAGTAGGTCTTTAGATAAGGATTTGGATTTCAGAAAAGCAAATTTAAACAAGCTAAGAAAGCTGATTAATGAAATCAGTTGGACTGAGGTGATATAGCAGCTTGACTGTGGAAGGAGAAAGGAATTTTCAACTGTTTGAAGAGCTAAAAGTAACAGCAATATTTACCCTCAGCCAGAAGGAAAACTTATATACATGGATTCAACACTTACATAAATAATATCGTCTTTTAAAAGGATATTAAAAGACATATTATACATTTGAAAAAGGATATAAGCAAAAGATATAAAAAAATCTTGCAAGAACTAGAAAGGCAAAAGGACAGATGAGTAAGTAAAAAGCAAGATTTCATAGGTTAAGACATACAAGGTTAAAAAACTGAACTGCCAATTGATCTCAGCTAGATCCTGCAAGGATACAAAACCAAATAACAAAATGCCCTTTGGAAATACACAGCAAAAGGAAACAAGGGAAAAAATTTGCTTGCTAGTCCTGATGATTGGGTAACCTGTAGATTACAGATCTTCTAGGTGTGATCCCAAAACTAAAGGAACAATATACCCAGATTTTCAATAAGCACGAATGCACTGACAGTGAAGGCAATATATAGAATGGGAATGAGGATATGGAAATTAAAGTTAGTCCCTGGAGAAAAGAACAAAACTAAAGAAGGGTTCCGAAAGAGTATGGGAAGGGAGTGGGAGTAATCTCCAGGCCAGAAATAAGGTTCTGTACATGATGTAGGTGCATTTGTGAGCTATTTTTAGGAAATCTCCCAAATCAAATGTGGTACTTTCTAAATGGATGCTACTTATAAGGAGAAAGGAAGAGGAGCAGAGGAGCAGAAAACTTCTCCAAATATGATCCAAACAAATATCATGACTTGACTATGGTAGTATGGTTTTACCTACTAAACTACCTACTAAATACAAGTGTCTCCCACTGGATTTCTTGCCACTCCTGGCTGTGCTGAATTCCAGCTAGTTCTGTGAAAAGCCCAGGAACAAGGAAAGCCCAGGAAGAAAAAGCATGGAACCATGTCATGTATGTACTTTCTGCTTGTATTTATACAGGACTTTTTACTAAAGTATTTTTCTGTTGCTTTTTGTGTCACAGCTTCCTGAAAATATTACTGCTTTTAGAAAACAGAAGTGCCTAAACAAGAGTTACTCATTTGTCAAACATGGCAAGAGACTTTCTGGCAACATGCCTGGATGGATGCATGAGCATACTGCTTTGACCTTAGCTGATCCTGTTTTGAGCATAAGGGTTGGACTAGAGCCCTCCTGATGACTCTTCCAATCTGAATTACCTGATGGTCCTGTGAGGCTAAGATACCTCAATACTGCCAAGTAGCATGAGCAGAAAGGCTGAGATTTATTTCACAGGAGGAGGGTGCCTTCTGCACACAAAGTGAGCCTTCTCTCAGGCACTCCTGTGTAATTTCTGTCCCACCTTTCCAGGGAAGGATGCCTACCAGCTTTTTAAGGGACTCTTTCACAGCCCTGGGAGACCCAACTATAATGCTGTCTGAAGGCTTTTACATTACACAGCGTGAGCAGCAAGAACCATGACAGCAAGCAAAGCTGACCTCTGTCAGATGCCTTCTCTCTGAGTCCAGCACAGTATCCACCTTTCAGGTTATTCCGACTACCATGTAGTACCCTGGCTGGCCAAAAGTAGAGACATGTGAAGATAACTTGCACTCATTCTTCTCACTGCAGACATGTGCTTCCACCTATGGATGAGGGGATAAGGAACAGCACACTGCCTGTCTCCTTCCTGACACCGCCCTGCTATCCCTGCTTTAGCAAGTAAGACAATCAAATAGCTAAATCAAACTCCAGATTACAGCCCTACTGGCCTCCGGGGATAATATACTACAACAGAATAAACCTGAAAGGACTGTTGCCAAAGTGTGGTTCCCTGCCCACTGCTTCTCCAGGTTTGACGAGAGTGACACACTGAGATGGTGAAAAGGGAAAACACCACTTGGGTCTGTGCAGTTCCCCTCCAGTGAGCAACCCTATGACTGAAGCATCCCCTAACAATCCACTGGTGTACACTGTCTAGACAGATGCTCAGAGAAAGCTGACGAAATAGTACAATACACTCAAAAGGTTAACCCCCCCCCAATATATTCTGAAAGTGACAGTAAATTCTGCATCTTGCCTGAGACAGCTTCAGTGCATATACTCAATAAGAGCTTTCTTGGCTGCATTTGTGAGAGTTGGTTGGTCTCCAAGACTTATTAAGTCCCAAGGCTGTGTTCTAAGAGTCAGTAACAAAACAAAGACCAAGACCTTTCTGATAAAGAAAAAGAAGGCCCTGACTGAGTGTGTGTTATGGGATCTGACCCCTGCCACAGCAAGTGTTTATTTCTTTCTTGAGGGTGGGCTGGAGCATGGGTAAGATTTTTTTTCCTGGAAAGGGTAATAGGCCTCTTAACTGAACAGGAAAAAAGATTTAAAGCCATTTTTCCAATGAGATGTGGGTTACAGAGAAAAATTCCCTTACCAAAATTGTGATTTTGATTTACTATTTTTATTATTGGACAAATATAGTAAATTCTATTATTTTCCTACCACTTGTCTGCATGGTTTCAGCACTAATTTCTGTATCTTTTTCAGCTGTTCAGTGCTTCATGAGTGTCACTGTTAAGTACTTGATGACCCTATGGTCTCTGGATATACTGCCTAAATTATATATCCGATGGCCCACTGTTATAGCACAGCCAGAATTGCTCACTGCTCCAAAATGGCTCAGTTCATTTCATTAATAATGAAATAGCTCGAAGGTAAAAACCAAAACTCCAAATACTGGAAACTCCCTCGAGGTAAAAATTTTGTTTTACCATCGTCTCTACTTTTAATTGGACAAACAGAAAATGGAAATGAAAACACCTCTGCAAAGGCTTCTCTGGCACAAAGGCAGTCTCATTATACCACAGAGCCACAGGGCTCAGTAAAGTGGCTGAAAACATAGGTCAGACTGGATTAGCTGGAGTGAAGCCCAGCCAGAACACAAATGTTAAAACTAAGGTTTTAGGAAATGTCACTGGATCTTTAATTATTAAAGGTAGGCAGCAGCTTGATCCCTTGTTGTTGAGAAAAGCAGATTATCCACATGCATGTGGAGATGGGGGTTATACCTTTGTGCAAAGTCCAGTTGTACTCACAATAAATTTTAAAACATGGTAAGCTACTCACTATCATTCCCCTCCTAGAACCCCTGATTGTGTTAAGTTACCAGATTCAGAAAGGACAGTTTTCAATTATATTCTAAATTCAATCCTTATTTCTTTTTTAAATTTACCAGCTTATTATAACATAAAAATACTCCCTTTAGGGTTTGAGGTTTTTTTTTTTCAGAATTAGAAACACAAAAAAAATATTTCATAGCTGCAGGAAGGCACGCTTTCTGAGATGAGACTTGTTAACATAAACAGAGTATTCAAATACAGTGGCAGTCTCTTTCAAATAACTGGAAGGTTACATTCAGGAAACAAAGTCCTAAGATTGCTTAACCTCCCCTGAGAAAACAGCATCACCACCTTCCTGAAACCCACTGCTCCTCCTCAACCTTTTCAACAGCATGCAGCTGAGGGGTGGAGGAAGGTGTGAGTGAAGAAGCAGGCATCTTGGACTATGTCCCCCAGGACACGGCATAGCATGGGATCATATGGGTTAGTAGAGGTACACAACATACAGGTGGGAGGAAAGTGGAATATAGTTAACTAAGACCTGCAGTCTGCAATCAGTTGCTCTTTCCAAGTGATTTCCATTGCTGTAAAATGAGGGCAGGAAACACTGTGCCTATATGGGTATCTGTTAGCCTCATCTCCTCCGTGTGCAGATGACACACAGACCACAGGGAAACTCAGGGCGCTGCTGGAGAAGCTTATGTGCTCCAAGCTGGTAGTTCAGATTTATATTCACAAGACCCTGTTTACACTTTATTGTTCTCTAAAATCTTCTTTTAGGAAAGCAATTTAGCGTTGTCAATTGAGGTATATTGAGGTAAGCAGACTGCCATGGTCCTTCCAGGCAAAAAGGAGAAATTCACCTAGAGGGAGCTTTTGTCCCATTCTAATCTTTGCTGAACCATTTAGCACTGGCAAAGCCATTGGCTGTTTCTGGCCTTGTTTTTGTTGTCTTGCCTTGTTTTGTTGTCAGTAAGGGAATGGTAGAGAGTTAAATGTCTGAAGCATTTTCTAGCATGAAAGGACTCTGCAACAGTGGGAACATGTAATTGAAAGGGTGTCTCATTTTCTGGTTTGTTTGTTTCTGAATTGCTTGTGATCACTTCTTAAAACAAACAAACACATAACAAGACAAAATGAAAATCTACCTCTGAGTGCCCCTGCTGCTGGGAACTGGAGGATTCAAAGAAATTATCTGGACATTAAGCTTTTCCCTTTAATATTTCATCATATATCACATATAATAAAGCAATGCTACCTTATCCCCTTCTTCCATGGGAGCCACCCAGTTCAAAACATTTCACTGAATCTAGAAAATGAGACAGCATGAATGAACCCTGTAACTAGGAAAAAGCTCAGCTATTCAGGTAGAGGGTTCAGCAGTTTCACAGTTCCTTCTAGGAGCATTTCTGCTTTCCAACTTCAAACCTTCAGACTCTGAAGCCTTCAAAACTGAACTGGTATTTCAGAGTAGAGCACAGAGTACATATTGGCCATGGGAAGAATGCAAACTGGGTACAATGGTCAATATCTGCTACCTGAGGTCTACTTTATGGTGTTTCCATCAGATGGGTCAAATTGCTAGAACTAATAAACAGGTTTCTAACTTTTGGCTGTACCTTTTCATTACTGCCTCTTAGGTTGGTATCATGCTGCTGCTGTACTGCTAGCTGGAATGGTGGAAACCTGTCCACCTCAAGTAGTAGCAGAAACCTCTCCAATCTCAAGTAGTAGCAGAATCATTAGGTGAGTTACAAGTTTTACTTGTGGTCACACTAGAGACACAATGTTGGGATATAAGAAACTAAATGGATATTGCACTCCATTTTACTCTGCGAATGTCAAGACTGGGTGGAACATTGAGGTAGGGTTGTTATAACAACATGACAGTTATCTCAAAACAACTCTGATTTTTGCAGAGATTGCCTCAACAAGGCAAGGTTTGAGGGGTGAGGTAGCATCTTTCAGTAAAATAACTAATGCAATGGGAAAGAGAAATCAAACAAGCTTTTGGACAAATCAGCCCTACTTGAAGAACTGTTTATGTTCTTGAAAGTCTGCCTGCTTTATACAGTTATTTCAGTTGCCCTCAAAAGAATTTGTTATCAAACTCTTCTCACCTATAGCTTCAGACTTACTTGGATACAATACTCCTTTGACAGACAGACTGCCACACTGAGACACACAACTGCCTTCAGAGTAGTGTAGTGGGAGACTACAGTGGGAGACCAGTTAGCTATGAAAAAGAGCAGCTGGACAGAACTGATAGAAAATAGTGTGTGTCTCACATTCATAGAGTCCAGCTCAATAGAAATACAATAACATTTTTCACTAGTTTCCATGATTAAATACCTTCAGACAAAAAAAACCAAACCAAACCAAACCAAACCCCAAACCAAACAACCAACTAAAACCCAAACAAAAACCACAGCACCAAAACTACCCCAAAACCTGAAAATGACCAGCAAATTTATTTTTCCCTTTAGTTACTGTATTTATGAAGTGGTGCCCAAAAATCCTGTGGCAGGAGCTTTCTGTGGCCAGAAATTATGTGGACTGAAGGGAGGTATGAAAAAGAAGGTAAGATAGACAATGCTGGGAAGGAAAAGAAGCAATGTATCAAGGACCAAGGGTAAGATCATAAAACACAAAAAAGCTTAGGAAAGATTTAATGTCCAGCTGTTACAGCATGAGGAAGTCAAGTCAATGTTGGACATAGGTACAAAGTCAAGACTGTGAAACACAAAGAATGCCTGTTCCACGTGTAGTTCTGCCCCTCTGCAGGGTTCAGTAATATCACTGCTTTGATGATATCAAGCAGACCTGTTACAAAAGCTGAATTTGCTCTGCACCATACTTGTATATCCCTGTTCCCCACCGAGAAACCCTGAGTTCTTCAAGACCATATTTAAGTTTATAGCCCTTGTGGAACCTGGTTTAATACATTTTTTACAGAGCTCTGAAAAAAATAATAATTTTCTTATGTCTTCACATTCCTACAATTTACGTATTTGTCATCCCCAGTGCCAACAAAGGGCTATTCTACTTTGTTGAGCAAGTACACCAGTGAAACCCGGGATCAGTTAAGCCCTGAGAGTACTGACCAGGGTCCAGAAAGATCCAGTGCACAAGAAGAAAATCCCAGCAGCAGAACCTGGCCAGCAGGAAATTCCCCAGCTGGGCACGAACAATGAGATTCAGTTTTTGCACTGCAGACCTCTACAATGCACACATGCACTCACATAAGTGAGCCTCTAAGTGTCCACAGGCAGCATTATCCACATTTCTGCCAAGTACATCTGCCTCTAGATTTGGGCCCATGCGAGGGGACCAATGTACTCTCCCACCTTTCTGCAGCATCTCAGTGTTGGTTCCTCTGTATCCCAGATGCTCTCCCCAGGAGAAGAGAATGTGTGGCCATACATGGGTCGCAAAGGAAGGCCTGTGCTGGCTGCACTGGCTGCACTGTGAACTGGGGTGGGAGTGTGAGATTGTGGAAGGACAGTAGTGAGAATCAGAGCCATGCTGGCTGCTGGGATTGGATCTTCTCTGGAAATGATTTCAAATGGCCTGGACACAGGAGCAGCACTAACAGTTTTGGCAGAGGCATCCAGTAAAGGCTGCGGTAAGTGGTGACTTTGATTAAGAAGTAATTTAGCTTAGATTACAAAAACTGTGGATATGAGAAACCTCTCAAAAAATCTCTGCATGGGGAAAAAAGTACAGGAGATGCTTTATGAGGAACAAGAGTCTGAAGTTATCATTGTGGAGTTGGGGTTAACCTGGGAAGGCTATGTGACACTAGTGCTGAATTTGTATGGGACACCACAAGCAGGATTAAACAGACTGAATTTTCAAATCTCTTCAGCATGTCACCTCTCCTTACTCCACATTAGCAGAACAGATGTCTGAACTACATACCAGTCAGGCTGGGCATCTTTCGGTCTCTGCTACGAACAAAGGGATAATGGACCTATTTTCTCTCAGTGCTTGTTCTGTTGTTCAAAAACTACAACATTTAAGGCAATGGCATGAAGTCTTATTTAGCAGCAAAATGGAAAAGGCACAAATCGTGTCCTGAAAAGCTATTTTTAGTTTAAACAGAGGGGACAGTGCTTCAAGGAATGAAAGAACAGTGAATTACTCATGCTCTTGCTTGGTCTGCCAAGGGTTTTCTGTGTGACATCTTTTAACTGGTCCCAAGTTTTTCCCCACCTGCTGACCTGGGATACCCTGGAGCAGGTTGATCTGATTTTCTTCTGATCATCTTGTTTTCACCACCAAAATGTGATCCCTACTTTATATGTATGCACTGTTTATGCATGGGCTTCTTCAGCAGCCTTACTAGTTTTCACTGTTGCTTTCTTTTATTCCACACTGAACTTGTGAAATTCAGAACATGAAGCATTTCTATAGTGTAACAAGACTTTAATAAATGATGGACTTTATAAAAGACATGTTTAACCATGCTGCCCAAAATATTTTTCATGTTGCATTCTTTTAAAAGACTTTGAAGTGATTTTGTATGAATCAATCAGGGTGCTTCAGAATATGAGAATAGCACATTTAAATAGTAAACAGTTGTGCCAGTTTATCTAGTACCTACATTTGCAAACTAAGCTATTTTCTTTGTGGAGTAAGATTACCAATAATTTTTAGTATGAATTTCCTTTATTGTTCTTCTTTTACTTCTAGACCTTGCTGTTGCTATCATCACCTTCCAAATACAGATAGAGGCAGCAGTTAGCATTACTGACTATATATTATGCCTGGAAATAAGCAATTAACCAAGGCTGGATTTGTTAATCAGAGATTTAAAAATGATGTGTTTTAAAGTGTGTTGTTAGTCATCTAAGGGACCTTAGAAAAGCAAGAGAGCAGTCCAATTCTGCATTCCTGTAAATGGAGTGTCATGAAATTCAAAGCTTATGTGAAAGCACCTAATATTACAAGGATGCCAAGTTCATCCACATCTCCCCTAAAGCAGTTTCCACCAAAAAAGCTGGCCTAGCATCCCCTTTTCTGAGAGTGGAAGAATAGCCAGATGATTTATTCCTGAAGTGAAAAATATTTCCATAGCTTTCCATATCAGGAGCTATGACTGTCTTGCTGCCAGCTCTGTGGGCAGTTTAATAACCCTGCTAATGACATATTACTGCATGCCGGAGGCTGTTGTTGACTTTGGATGGCTAATCTTTGCCTGCAAAGGGAGCTCTCTTGCTTGGCATCCAGAAGAAAGATGATGAACTCAGAGAGAGGGTACCAAGGCTTTGGTCTGGCTATCCCAAGGCATCCCAAAGTAAAGGTATGTGAGTGGCGTGGAAATACCCAGGGATGCAGACTTAGGCCCTGAGTAGTTTAATGATAAACTACTAAACACTACAAAGCTCTATAGCAACCCTGATTTATGTTATCTTAAGGTAGCCACCCCTTCAGATAATAACCTTTCTTCTCCTGCTCTGCTTCTCATTCCTTGCTAACCACTTCCTTGGAAGCAGTAGAGTCTTTTCCCGTATTTGAATGTTGAACTGTTTACCTACCTGTGTCTGTTTTTAAAAAGGAGAATCACTGTATTTGAACTGAGTGTAAATTCCTGGCTTTGATTACATACAGCACTCTGGATTTTACATAGGCCGTAAAAATTAAAACAATAGGTCTTTGGAGTTGCAGGCATGGAAAGAAAAGGTTAAGATCCCTACCTCATCAGAGCTCTTAAAATGCAGCCAAACGAAGTGTCTTATTGGGCTACCTGACTGACCTGAAAAACCACAATGCATTTTCACCTAACATTGAGATATCCGAGAGACTAGCATGTTACTGAAAAGGTTTGAAGGAGACGGTTTCCCATTCCTGCACTGGAAAACATCAGAATAGATGGATATTCACTATAGAAGTTTGTATTGATCACCGTGGTCATTAGTCATACTTGTTCATGAATAATGTGTGTTCTGAAGCATGAGACAGATATTTCCTATGAAATTGTAACTCAGTCATGCAAATCTGGGGGGAGGCAAAACCCCTCTCATTGGTTAAGGACATTGTGCATACAGTTCTGCCATTATCTTGGCAGTGTCTTTTCACACCTCTTGTCAGAAGTAGACGATCTAATACAGGAATCAAATAGCTTTGGTAAATATTTAAAACTTTGGCTACAAACCAAGGGATATGGAGACTAAACTTTTGCTTTATTATTTTTAATGTAGCTATAAAAATAGCTGTGGCTTTTTCAGTTGAGGCTGGACTAAAATGTAGGCAATAACCCTACCTCCAAACACAACATCAAATGCAGAGTCCACTTAGTACGCTGCCCCAACTCCAGCAGTGAAAGGTAAAAAATGCTAAGGGGAAATTTATTAAAAACGGTTAAATAAGGCATGAACCTTGCCCCTGTAGGTCTTCCAAGGCCTGTTGCAGACTTTGTATCCAGCCCTTCATGTAGGATACAGCCCCCTCACGTGAGACACCAAAGTTTTGCTGCTCTTAATGTGTCACATCCAAACATTAGCACAACCCAGCTTTGGAAGGCTCCTCTTTGCAACTCAGTGCTACTCATCATTCCCTTATTGTCTGCTCAGCTCAGCATATACGAACTACAAATAAATAATGAGACAAGAAGATAAATTCTGGGACCAAGAAATGCCTTATTTTTCAGAACTTGTGGATTTAATCCAACAGCAAGCTCTGAAGCTTGATCATTGTGTTTTCTTGAAATAGTAAAGAACAGTTCTTCACTCCCTGCTTAGACTTATTGTCTGCAAATATGAGCCTGTGTGCAGGTCTAGTCATCTGATTCATTTGTTCTAGTAGTCAGTATAATAAGAATTGACTGCTATAAAATGCATATTTGTTTCACAGCCAAGCTGCAATACAAAAGATATTTCCAACTCCTTTATTTGGTGGGTGGGGGGTGTGTGTGTTTCTGTTTATTAATGTATGAGGCCCAATAGTATTACTCTTACTGAAGTCAGTAGGATTGCCTTGGCTAAGGAAAGCTTTAATTTACATGAGATTATCAAACTGCAGCCTTTGCGAACAGCCTACATTTAGGAGGGAGGCTTTTGCAGCAGCCAGAGATTGAAGCAAGATGTGAAAGGTGGTAGGAGAGGATGATTCTGCTTAGCAGCAGAGCAACAGGAGAGGCAGAAAGCAAGGGGTGCTGAAGACTAGTACCTAGGTGTCTCCTGAGTGCCCCTTATCACTCACACCTTACATGACTGCCAGCTGTTCTGGGCACTTTGACTTTAACTACCTTTTGCTTCAGCACCCCAGTTGTAAATCAAGGGTGACAACAGCAGTCAATTTTACCCAGTTGTTATGACAATAAATATACAATGTATTAATATACTGAGGTGAGCAATACAAGAAGTCCATGAGGAGAACAATATTTCTGCATTTAGTCCAGCACTTACCCAGGCTGCAGGAAACAATAGAAGGAAAATATTGACTAAGAGATTTACTTTCGGAAACAGAGTCAGAGATTTCAAAAGTAAATCAGTCATAGCAGAAACAGAGAAGAAGGCGGCTTTACAAACACTTATTGCCTCATGGTGCCTTAATTATGGTGACATTGTTTTTTTAATTTCATGTCATGTTTCATCTCCATATCCATGGCTTCACAGAGATTTAGGAGTGTATTGTGTATATTTCAGGAAAACTGACCTTCAAAAGAGTCATCACACCACAGTTTTTGGCACAGGTTCTAAAGTATCAGCCCAGGGCTATTGAGAGCTTGAGAACAAACTGTTGCTCTTTGCAGCAACTGGTGCCCAGGACAGCAGCACAGCCCAGCTAATCATCAGGGCCAAGTGCACATTTAAATCATGCAGAAATTAGAGATAGATGAGGGCAGTAGGAACCTTCTAAAGGCATGATTGTTTTAGCAAGGAGAACTGATGCTGCTGGTTCTTGGGCTAGCAGTGGGCTCTTGATGTGGTGGTGAACCAGCAAATGGTGAGAGACAAAACGGGCTGCCAGTCTGTGGAAAGTAGAGCCATCATAGTTGTTGGGTGTAGTAATGCCAAAGAGATCTTTGTTTCAAAACCTTTAACATGCACAAAAGCAGGAGGGAAAAAAACCAAAACCAAACCACCAAATCATCTACTGCTCAGTCCCTCTGAAATTAAAAGCTATCAGCAAGCTAAGGATTTTTAAATCTACTGCACCAATGTCTTACCACCAAATGTCTCTGAGCTACTGATATGAGTAACACATCTAACTTCAAATATCAAACTGCTTTCCTATTGGTTTCTGGGTGATGTCAATACCTACCATGGAGAAAGTAGCAGGTAACATAGATTAGCAAAGGTGTTGCTAAACCTCTAAGATCCTGAGGCTGAGACTTAGAGAAGAAAGAGAATGAGCACACATGAAAGTGAGAACACATAAAAAAGAGAAGTCTGCAGCTTTCATTTTTAGAGGTTACAAGTCTCATTTCTGGCCACAGCATTTATGTATTCTTTCCTGGCACACCCAGGAGTAGCCCTGAGACACACAAAACACACCTTATTGTAGGAGATGCCTTGGACACCATTGAAATTTGAAGAGTTCCGAATCTTTAAAAGCTATTTATGCAGTTTGCTCTCATGAGGAAAAGAATCCATCTCAGAAATCATCAGCAATCAATCAGGAAGGATCAGTTGAAAGACACACAGATCACCAGGGTCAGACTGACAGGCCTGTAGCTCCTCAGATTTTTCTTGTGGCCCTTCTGATGGCAGATGGGAGTAATTTGCTAAACTGCAGCCAATTGGGACCTCCTCAGCTAGCCAGGACTGCTGATAAATAACTGCAAGTGGCTCAGCGGGCACTTTCGCCAGCTCCCTCAGAACACCTGAGTGGATCCCATCTTGCCCCATGAGAAATATTACATAAAGTAAGGAATTACATCATCCATTAGCAATATGTAAAAAATTGCAAGTAAATATGTATAAAATACGGGTTCATATATTTACACATATTTATATTTGACAAGGAAAGTGTCATATATTTGGCAGGGAAATTAAGATACTTTTTCTCCAATAAAAGAACCAAGCTCAAAACCTGCAGGAAGTGGATTTTGTGCAGAGCTTTCATACTGTTAAATGCAATGGGAGAGTAGAAGAGTAAAATTTCACAGGAGGGATCCTAGCCAGGACCTTTATTATTTGTTTACACTATAAATCCCCACATGAGTCTCTGAAGTTGGGGCATGCAAATGCTATAAACATTTTCAAGTTTTAAATGCCTTGCTGAATAAAAAAATGAAAAGCAACAGACACTCAAGCTCAACCTGCAAACGTGTCCTGTAAAACTGTTGATAAAAGCCATTTCCTGACAAAGCAGAATTAAAATGGTTCTCCCTGGTTTAGGCAATACAGGGAGAATTCAAGGGCAAAACTAAACTCCAGGGATTCACTTGGGGTCCTGATTTATCGCAGCTGCAGGAAGAGAAAATCTTTGACTTGCAAGTTGTGTTTGGTGCACCTAAACATTGACTTGATACAGAGGTGACTACCTTACCTGCCACGGTGGTCAGCCAGGAGTGACAAGGGACCACATCTTTCTCTGACACTGCTGTGACAAGGGTCACAGTGATCACCTTGTAGGGCAAGTACTGAGAGCCAGGGAGCTCAGACAATTAGTTTTCCTTCTCAGAGGTGCTGGCATCATCCCTTAGTGCACCCACAAAGTAAAATGACTGCAAGGACGCCCAACCTATTAAAACTCAAGTAGGTTTTAAAATCTCAGGTTCACTGTCATCCCCATTCTTACATTTTATTTCTAACCCATTTTATTTTTCTCTATTTCTCTTTTGTGTTTTTCTTTTTCCAGTGTCAAACTTAACAAAGACAGGTCAGTTACCCATCTTACCTGATTAACACAAGTGCTCAGTGCGAGAGACTTTGCCGCAGCCTGACAGAGAAGGTATAGTGAATGAAAAGCCTACCTTTTGAAAAAAAAAATCACTGAATTCAACATAAACAGAAAAAAATATTTTTCCAAATAATTTTACTTTTTTAGTTTGTCTATTTAACCTTCAACAGCATTTTAAAAGGACTTTGACAGCAGATGTGGGTGAGAGCTGGTTGGCATCCCTGCAGCACAAATCTCAGCTAACAGAGTGTGATCTGCAACCACTTAATTTGTGTTCTATCTTTTTTTATCTTTCCTTATTTTCTGGTGTAAAGAACATCATCTAACCTTTTCCCACTTCTTCTGAGACATTTCTTTCTAAGTGTTTCCATCCACTCAAGCATTATGTATATACCTATGGTAATTTGTAATACTGTTTTACACAGTGGTTTCAGTTCAATGAAATGCTTAAGTGTTTAACTGCTTTCCCATACAGCAATACTTTAATATGCTAATAGTCAAGCATTTGTGCTAGAACTTCCTTTAGTGAACACTATAAGCCAAACAAACCAACCCAGAAAAGTAATTTTTGCATAGTTAGGCAATAAAGCACTTTGCACCATGCTATTAAATTACAGCTAAAAGCATTAATACGGAATCATAATCAAATTACATTTTCTACAGTATTTCACTACACTGCTTCAACTTTACAAAAACATTTAATGTCATGAAAGATATTTTTGTATAACAGGAAAGTTATTTAATGTTAGCTTATTTTAGAAATAACGTACATTCATTCAAACAGAAACTGCATGATAGGTCTATATAAAGAGATTATTATTCTTCCTCCCAGATTCTCCTCCTGCAAATAAATCTCTGTACCAAGTACAGCTCAGACAAGTAGCCCTGATTTCAACTCATCTACTCGCATGAGTAAGAATTACTTTCTTACATAGCAGCTACTGCACTGGGTCTTCAGGTATCAGGCTGTGAGAACTACACAGAAAACAGAAAACTTTACTGCTTTTCGTGCACCACTAAGAGTTTCAATATATATAATTTGAAAAATTATATAAAACTGCATCTATAATTTGGAAGTTTATAAACCAGTTTCATACATCCTTACATACTGGATATGAAATTATCAAGATACACAGATACTCCTCTCATACCAGGACTGATGGAGCTTCCAAAACCATCTGTCAGGAAACTCTGTGGCAGCATCTTGTTGCATATGTTTAGCCAAGAATACTTTGTTTAGTCCTGTTTACGGATGAGGTAGAAATAACAATGACCACTTTCCTGACAGGCAATAGCTTCTTGTTAGCACAGCTGTCAGAAGATGTAGTTCAGCACATAAAGTAATTTCAGGCATGAATATTATTTCTCAATTGCCTGTAACAAGTCTGGTTTGTTTTAGCTTATTCTACCAGTCAGTGCATTAGAAATACAGATTACATTTTTTCTGACAAAGTCTCACCTCTCTCATGCTGACACTTTTTTGAACACTCTTTCCAGGTTACTGCAGATCCCCTGAATTTTCTAGAAACTCTGAAGGTGATTACCTAAAAAACCATTTCATACAATCAAGTTTCATATTTCTCTTCATTGCCATACACTATTTTGTTGAGTTTAGCTGTGTGAGTACAGGACCCGCATCAGTAAAATATTACTATGCAAATAATGACTGAAAAACATCTGGGCAACCTATCATTTTATTGAAGTCCTGAAACGAAACCTTCCACACAACAAAATGTTCTGGATTTCAAGAGAATTAATTGATGCATAATAAGATAAACCTTTAGAAGCAGAGAAAAATAACTTTTTCCTTTTTATTTTTTTTCTGAAACCAAGCTGAAAAATAATATCTGAACTGAAACCCTGTATATTTTCTTTCAGCATAGACAAATGGTTTACAGCTATATGATATGGTAACATTTTCTCTTTTGCTTGAAAGAGATTAGCATGCAGCTTACATAAGCAAGAAGGGTTAAAATACATTTTTTTTTTTTTTTAAGTATCTCCTTTTCCACTGTAATTTGTGGAATAGCCTGACTTCTGAGAGGCCACTGCATTGTTCTTCTCTGTCAATCATTCAGTGGGAAACTGTTTCCCTGCAGGAATTTTATAATGATAAATTTCAACTCTGAAATTTAGAAATGCCCTAAAGTTTCAATTAAAATTTAGAAGACTGACAGTACCATCATTTATCTTGGAATGGCAAAAAATCAGAAACTGTTTCTGAAGGGCACGATGTTTCTTCTATTCTAAAAGTCCAGTTATTCTCATTTTTATGGGGAGGACTTCAATTAAAAGTCTACCTTCTTTCCTAAAAAAAACCAAACCAAACCAAAAAACATTTAAGAGCACAGAGAAAATGCAGCTCTGACCCCTCTTGCTCAGTGATGAGATATACGGATTGTTTTTTTCTAACATTCTCAATATGAATTAGCTGAAGCCAGTTAAAGATGTTGATCAGAGAAATACTGCGATCCACTTGGTTTTGGAAGAATTTGAGATGTGGAAATTAGAATTTAGCAGAAATTTAGAACAGCAACAAAAAAGGAAACCAGATAAATTCCACAGTTCCGTATCTCAAACATACAAAGAAAGGCACCCGCAGGGTTATCACCCTGGTTTTATTTTGTGACACTGAGCAGATCAATTGTTCTCTGTCTCTAGCACATTTCCTCCCTTTCTAACTTGTCCCTTCTTTAGTCAATATCTCTTACCATGTGCCCATCAAATTACATCTTCCACTTTCTTTGGCAACTTCTTTCACAGAACAAAAACAGCCCGTAATTAAATACTAAACCAAATAGTGTTTCAAGCATGTTAGGCCACACAGGACATGAAATGACTCTTCTCTTATTGGAGAGATATGAAAGAAGTCAATAGTAAAATAGATACCATGGATGAAGACACAGACTTGCAGTGCTCCCCTTATCCTGCTCTTGCTGTTCATTCAGCACCCTGCCCATTTCTCTGCAGCCCTCATGAGGGACATAAACCTAAAGGCTCTCTTGAGAGGACCTACTAGCACTGCTTCAAAGGCACTGCAGACGAGTTGGACATTTTGTGTAGTTCTTGCTTAATTTAGGAAACAAGAATTTAAAACAGTTTGATTTTTTTCTTACACTGAATTTTATTTGAAGGGTGCAAAAGGGCATGGTCTCATTCATTCCCTTTTCCAAGCAGAGCAGCTGAATTCACTCGCAGTCCACTCGAAGCAAAAAGTCAGGTTCTTTTCATAGTTCTTTATCTTGTTTTAAAGCCAATTGTTTGCTTCTGCCAACTCGTAATTGCACAGAAAGGTTGATGTCTGTTAGTGTGAAAGGAGGTTTTCTATCATTATGTCTAATGGCTGTTCTGCTCTGTTGGTGATTATTCATTTACCGCTGATGTTTGTGGCTCTTGCTAGAAGGCTTTCAGCAGTTTGGTGTTATTTCCTACATATTTTTCACAGACTCATTTGTTTTCTGGTCCAGGGAAATATCAACATCTTAATGCAATTTATTCCTCTGATTAATAGGAGAAGTAAGACATTTTTCTAGTTTATACTAATTTTATTCAATAAGCTACAGTTGTAGGTATTCAAGACTATCTCAATTGAGAACAAACCTTGAAATTTCAATCCCTGTATAAAAAAATAAACTATTTTTACCTGATGAGTCTCACTTTTCCTACCACCTGCTACAGGAAACAGAGATATTAAGGAAAAGAATATTGCAATAATAGAGTGTGGCAAAGTGGTATTTTGTCCTTGTGCTTGCTGGGACCCATGAAAAGGCAGCTGGCATTTGTTTGCCATGAACAATAGTTCTGTCACCGGGGAACATAAATTATGACACCCTCTTTTTGAATCCCAAGACTGTGCCCAAAACACCATCATCCACTTCAGAGACTAAAATTCACATTCCCTATGTTGAAAATAGTCCATTTTGAAAGTACGTTTAGTCAAATTGTCTTTTTCTATAAAGGCTGTAGAATTAAATGATTACTTCATGTGGAAAAGGCCAAAATAAGGACATCAGTGGAGAGACATTTATAGAGTACACACTTGATCCAATCAGTACTGGTGAGTGAGACTGCATTTTAACCTGCATTCTGACACCCTAAATACTTGGTTGACAGTCCACAGCCATAAGACGCACTCATCTCTCCAGCAGAGTTTTGCGTCTATCAGACAGTTTTACACTTAAAAGGAAGTTAATTTCTTTAAGCCTTAAGGATAAGGTTTTCTGCTTGAATTTTTAGCAGGAAGAACTTAACTGTCTCTTACTGAATAAGTAATGATTCAATCCATCTTAATCAGAGTACGTATCCTTCAGAGACTGAAGTTCTTGTGAAATCTCACCTGCAGCCCACTCCTAATGTCAGTTTGACAAAGTTCACTTGTTTAGTACCATCAAAAATGCAGACTCATTTTGTCTTCATCTCCGTTATGCTTTCTCTGAAGGGCACAAAGTTACCAGCCCAGATCTCTTGTCTGGTTTAAATAAGTATCAAATGTATAATTTCTCATGGCAGTTATACGGTCTGATACAGTACTCAGTCACTGTTAATCAATGTTTTTATACAGTCCGACTATGTAATTTACATGGAGCTTGGCATCTTTGGCCTTGGTTTTACATGACAGCAGAAAAGCCTGTCCAAGTTCAAATCCTATTGCAAAATTTTTTAAAAGACAATTGTTGAAAGATAACTCAATTATCAATGTTTAGTTTGTTCTGGCTAAGCAACTTCAGTTTTCTTCTCAAAGGAGTTCAGCTGTCCATTCTTATTAAATGAAAAGTAATTAATCCTCCAAAAGCATTTCTTCACAACATTGAAGGATTTTATCAGATCCTCTCCATTATTATAGGGTGTTTTACTGGGAGTTTGGTGACTGGCACAAGACACCAGCATACCATGGATATGGTCACTATCAACTTCCGAATTCAAAGTGCTGCAACAGAAACTTAGAGCTTGGCAGCCCAAAACCTTCTCTGAAAAACAGCCAGTTCGGTACAGCAAATGAAAAGCCAGGAGCTGCAGTAGGGGAGAGTAATAGAGTTGCTTCTGGATGAATATTATCATCCTGTAAAATGTGCTTCAGGACTGATTGTGTGGGTATGAACAAGAAGCTCAAAAAAACAAAGTTTGCCATGCATGTGAATAATCTGTCATTTACCTTCCCCCAGTTTTACTACTGCTAGTTGGCCTCATACAGGTTTTACTGGCATGCAAGGTAATGTTCTGATAAGTCTGAGTAGAATTTTTTAAAAGGCTGGATAATTTCATGCAATCATTAACCACCTCTTGCTGCTTGGCATGCTGAAATAATAAGGGTAATTGAATATCACACTTCTGGGTGTAAGCTAATTGCCTGCAGGGCTCTGGAAGATTTCTTCCCTCTACACCACATCACGTAATTGGATAGGTAATAGGCATTATGGGAGCCTTCCACCTTCCTCAAGAACATCAGCACAGAAGGCAAAATGTCAAGTTAGATGAACAAATGATCTAATCCAGTATGGCGAGCCCTTTGCTCCTATAGTGCTGTGGTGAGCAACCGGTTGGATTCCAGGATATGCATCTGCCATTGTGTATTATGAGGTGCTGTGTAATTTTTAACCTGAAATGCCAGCAAAAGTCCCAAACTTCTCAAAATGCTCATTTCTATAGAAACCTCCATATAAAGTATTGTTCAGTTGTGAATCAATATGCTTTTATGCTTAAATGAAAACTAGGAGTGACTATTCCAGGTTTTACAAGCACACTATTCCCTGAATCCCTTTAATCTTTGTGTGCTGCTGAATGTCAGGTAATGGAGAGGCACAGTGTGAGCTCAATTAGTTTAAAATCGTATCAGTGTAATTGGGCAGGATGGTCTGTATTAGCTTGCCAAATAGGACTCAACCCTTTGAAGTTATTTACTCAATTTTATATTCTTCCAAATGCAATTAATTGCCTAACCATTAGCAACTAATATTAATTAATTAATGGGGTTCCGACATAATTGTATGTGATAGACATCACCAAATGAGTCCTTAGAGATGACTGGAAGGTAGGGAAAGGGACTGGTACCATGAATACCAAATCTCCTCAGCAGACTGATTCACCTAAAAACCATGTCCAGGAACAATTAGAAAAATGGGTAATGCTAAAGATGACTCTAGAGCACACACTGTCACACACATGGCATCAGCATGAACGTGCAGAGTGTTCTTAAGTTAGAATAGCCTTGGTGAAAAAAAGGACTCTCAAGAAGCTACCTACAATGACCTTACTACTTTAATCTGACTTATACAAATAGCACTTCACTGACTTCCAACAAATTTCTGTCCTTCAAACTCTTTTTTTACTAGCTAAACGTTCTTGTCTACAGTTTCAGCTAATTGGGCTGAAATCTTTCCATGTAACAAGCCATTTACTCGGGGGATTGTTTGCCAAGAAGCCCTGCCCATGCTTGTCAGCACACTGCTGCTCCATTTTCTTCCCTTCACTACTAAAATAGGCTCCACCTGAGAAAAGCAAGCACATCGAAGACATTCAAAGGTATGTTCTGGGCTGCTTTGCTTGCTGCCCTGTTTTCTTGCAGACAGCAATGCAGAAGCTACACAAAATTGTATCACTCACCATCCACTTGCTGAATTAAAGTCACAGAATACTGTTGCTATTATGCCATTAGAAGTTCCGTCGTTTACAGTAGGTGCAAACTGCAGCTACTTTGAATGCCTGTCGTTACCTCCAGTCCTGAACCACCTTACTAGCTAGAACAAGTTGTTATGGTCCTGCCCAATTTTCTTACATGTGTCCATCATGCATTAGCAAGATACTGCTGTAATGGTCAAAATATTCAGGAGCAAGAATTCATTTAACATTCCTGACTTGGGCTACCTGGGAACACTGTGTTTCGCTGGGACGAGTATGTGAGCTGGGCTCCATCAGTACCCACTGACTTTCTGCAAGAACATGAGCACCTCTGAGACTCAGAAACCATACCCTACCTAAGCAAATTTAGAGGCAACTACAAATTAGTTGCCTCTAAAATTCTGAAAAACACTAGCTGTAAGTTGTGATAGGTAGACCGTGAACCTTCCACATGATACCTGTAACACAAAAAAGCTTAAAAGAGGTAAGGGATGAGATAAAGTGAGATCTAGTTTTGGAAAATTATATTAGTTGAATATTCATTTTTAGCTACACTTTTATCTGAAGGTCAACTGCTGGATTCTGCTTTGCTGCTGTCCTTCACTGTGGGACAGTGTTGTTATACACAATTAAACACATTTCCAATTTGTGCTTCTGAGACTGTGGCAGCTTTACTTCAATAGAGGGCAAAGACAGACCAGATGGACAGAAGGTGAAGTGCTGTCAGTCCTTTGGGATTGAAGATTCCACAGAAATGCAAACAGAAACTACCCTTTAGAAGGGAAAATAATGTCCTGACAGTCTGATGAAAGACTAACTCAGAAACCCCTCATCCTCCCAAAAATTAAGATCTGGGAAGACTGATATGGGTGCACTGTCAAGTACTTCATCTTTTCTATCCTTTTTTAGCTTGCCTCTTTTTTTTTCCTCCTTTTTTTAATGAGAAACTGCACCAATCTAATCTGAATGAGGAAAGTCACCTTTCCTGGTGCTCCGGTTCATTTTCCTCAAGTAATAGAAATGAAAATGAAAACTCCATTTTAAAAACATGAAACGAGGAACACTCTCGTGAAGGCAGGAGAAAAATCTTCAACAGCTCTACAAGTGAAACTCTTTAAAACTGTCACATCCTTAAAAAATGAAGCCCTACGAGTCAGGCTGTTCAAACCCATATGCGGCTGCTGCATATTTTTTTTCAAAGACCAATAAAAAACTGCAGTGACTTAAAAATTCAATAAATGTACAGCAAGGGAACACTTGGGAAGGAGAGAGAGGAGACAGAGATGAAGTCAACTCAATTTGGAAGATGCTTTAGGAAAAGAATACAAACACTGTTACAACAGTTCTGGGAGTCCCACCAGTTCTGCACATTAGTCAGTAATAAAAGAAGGTGTTGATGTGTAGATCAACATTGAAACCCAAAATGCATTTGGCAAAGTGTTGCTATTAGCTTTATCCTTTTCACTTTTTACACTGTCTCTATTTTACATGGATGTGTTCCTATTTCTTACAGGCCAGATGTTGCCCATGCAAAGCAGTATGAAGTCCAGTGAGATCAATGAAAGTTTTAACCTAAACTACAAAGCAGGGCATCACTATGTTTCTATGTGTTAATCTTTATGATCCTGAGCAAAGCAACTACCTGTGGAAGGGCATTAATTCCCTAACCCAGCAGTAAGCAACTCTTCAACTCACCAGTTCTAGACAAGCCAGAAGCAATGAACTGCTTCCTGTCAGGTTTATAGGTCTGTCCTTTGCGTACATATTACAGAGAAGATTCCCAGTCTGCCAGCTTGACATTCTCATGTGAATTGACTACGAAATGATACAGATAAAGGGCAGTATGCCCAGAAATGACCAGTTCAAGTGCAGAGAATATTGACTGAAACAGAATACTTCAGATTACAAGAGGTTTGCTTGGATTTTTTCACAAGTACCTGACACATACTCAGTGTTTGTATTCCCAACATCCCCACCAGCTTTACAGACATGCCATCCAGTCCCAGCAGCAAGAGGAGCTCATTGCATTGGCTGTTCAGTAGACAGAGAACTGAAAAAATTGCCCTTGCTCAAAACCAGAGAAGGAAATCTGGAATTCTACAGGTACTGTTTTTACCCAGCTTTGGAAATGTAAAAGGCAACAAGGAAATTAATCCTGCGTTGCTGAGGTCAGTGACCTGAAATCTCCATGGTAAAAGGATGAACAAGGATGGAGGAAACCTGCGCTCACACCCCGTGGTGCCCCGGCAACACATAGCCCTGGCGCTGTCTGCTCTATCAAGTGAGATCAAGAAAAATGCACTTTTAGGTGGGTCTTTCAGGAACCTGCCCTTTCCACAGTGAAGTGTTTTCCCTGAAAAATGTTACTGGAGCTCCCCGGGCTCTCTTGTCAAGATCTCCCCATTTGGGAGCTGGCCAGAGTGGGTCTACGGTATTTAAAAATCATTTGGAGGTCTGAGATGAGGGCCAGTGTTTGCTGTGAGGCTGCCCTCAAATCAGTTCCTCTGGTGCACCGGTGCTTCTCACCAGGAGGACACTGCCCATCTGTGCGTGACACAGCTCTCCCAGATTGCAATGAACTCCCACAGCAACCAAATAAACTGTCTCTCACCTTGACATCCACTTTCAGGTCATGATTTTGAATGGCCTCTTTTTCATATAAATACATTTCCTGAGGGACTTCAGCCTAGTTCAGAATTCCCCCACCATGGCACAAGCTGTTTGAGGATAGCAGATGAAGAGTGTGGGAATGTCTGCAAAGGCACACGCCCTTTCTCTTTCCTTTTCTTCTTTCCCTTGTGGCTGCCATTTTTAGAAAACCACAGATGAACTGATGTTTTCGATGACTGCTCTGCAGCTAAAGACACAGTTTTCTCCTTTAAATTTTTATTCAAATGATTTGTTCATTTGGGGAGAAGAACAAAAAGAAAATAGCAAAATCAAAATCTTTACGTTACAAACCTATAATCCTTCTCCATTTTCATAGAATCATAGAATAGTTAGGGTTGGAAAGGACCTTAAGATAATCAAATTTCAACCCCCCTGCCATGGGCAGGGACACCTCCCACGGGCAGAGACACCTGCCACTAAACCATGTTACCCGAGGCTTCGTCCAACCTGGCCTTGAACACTGCTAGGGATGGAGCATTCACAACGTTCTTGGACAACCCCTTCCAGTGCCTCAACACCCTTACAGTAAAAAACATCCTCCTTATATCCAATCTAAACTTCCCCTGTTTAAGTTTTAACCCATTACCCCTTGTCCTACCACTACAGTCCCTAGCGAAGAGTCCCTCTCCAGCATCCCTATAGGCCCCCTTGCTGGCAGTATTTGAGTATCTTACGTGGGCTAAGAAGGGGAAGAAAGGAAACATTTCCCACTTGGTGAGATAGCACCCAACCTTCCCTCTTCTCCTTTTTTGGTTGTTTGTTGGGTGCTGGTTATTTTTTTCCTCTTTCTCACTAATGTTTGAGATCTATTGAATAAAACAGGGATTCACCAAACACACTTTTTTTTTTTTTTTCTCTCATGACAAAAGCCAGCCTCAAAACCAGCCAGTATCCAAAAACTCCCTTTGGTTCTGGGGTGCCAGCAGTGCCAGCACGGAGCACTTCTACACCTTGTATGCATCAGCCACAAGGGACAGGATTTACAACACTGCAGACACTTCAGAGACTAGGCTTCAGAGCAAAAATATCACTTACTGGCTGTGGGTATCTCGAATGCGGATGTGAGCATATGCTACCACTTCTCCTGTTTCTTCTAAAATACCAGAAATTATTGTGATATCTTTGGCATAATAGCCTACTCATAAGAATGCTTCCTTTGGAAATGAGCATAAAATCTGAACATTGCTTTATCAATAAGCTCTAGGCTAGACTGCTGTATGGTGGGATCAAGTCACCCACTCCCCAACAGCCCCAGCATCATGCCTGAGTTGTGCCAGTGTGCAGAACAGATTTGAGATTCTATTGGGCCAGAAAGAGATGCTGATGACAACAGAGGTGTTGATGGTGAGATCTGGAGGCCAAGGGACTTATGGCTGACAAGGAACCTGGTGATGTCCTTCCTGCTCTCCAGGATGTTTGTGGTTTGTTAAAGTTCTTTAACATAAATTTCCTTCACATACAATACAGCTCAGCATCTAGGGCCACATCCTGAGAGACATGTTCTTGAAACATTTGAGCAAAAGAGTGAATTAAGCCTATTTTAAGCCCTGGATAATCACAATGAACACTTCAGCCACCACACCACTCCCCACCACCCTGAAAGATAAGTGTTCCAGGCAGGCACAGGTGCTTATCTGAAGTTCTCCCAAGATAGGGGCAGGAATCAGATTTCCCTATGCCCTCTGATTTTCTATCAGGTATCTCCAGGTGGACTCAGTCAGCATGTAGGTGGCACATGGGGGCTGGGACACCCAGCAATATAGCCTCATCTAAAACTTACATGGTTTTATTCAGCTTTTAGCTGGCAATGCAAAAAAAAAAAAGGTTTATTAAGAAACTTTCTGCCTGCTCTGTGGCCAGGGTCACATAACTTCTACAGGTCACCTACACATAAATAAAGCTCTAGGGAAAGCAACGGAGATTGGAATAAGGCATTTAGGAGGCATTAATCAGAAGCATGCTTGGGCACATACCTCAGGACTCATTCTTTTCAGTTAACCTCCATAGGTCTTTTAGGTCTTTTATCTATGCATATATGCATCAAGATTTTTATAAATAAAACAATTCTCCAGAATTACATTAGTGCAAGCACCAGAGAAGCCACAAAGCAATACTAATGTAATGATTGCTTTCGCTTTGTTGGTTAATCACTCAGAAACACCATTTGGTGCCTGTGTGATGTCCAAATGAGTGCAGGCGCCCACTTCTTTCTTCATGCTGGTGGCCCCTGACCAGGGGCAGTGAACAAAGGGAAATCAAAGGTAAGCAAGAGTTAAAAGAATGAAAACTGTGTGGGAATGGCATGCACACTTTATTTAATACTGTAATAAACCAGAAGGTTTTTGAGGCAGCGGATAACAAACACGGATAGAAGGAGAAAATTTGTCTCAAGGAACTCGGAGGTTTAGAAGTGAACTTTTAAATGTCAACACCTAAACAAAGGCTCAGAGCAAGGTGTTCCACTTTAAAACAAACCAAAATGAGTTCAGCTACACAGCAATGTTGTTTGAGCCTTCACACTCAGCAAGCACTTGCAAACAAGCTTGGGTTTAGGTTTGGGCTGAGGTTTTGTTTTTTTCCCATTGGACTTCATCAAGTGCTTAATATTCTGTTCTGTGTGTGCTTAACGGAGCACAGGCTTCTCTGATGGAGAAGGTGGAGAAGAGATTAATTACACTTTTGACTCTTCCACTACAAAAACCAGGGGATGTTAGATGCACTGCAGAACAACCAAAATAACATGGTGCTACAGCGTGTAGCAGACCATCCAAGTCAGGATGCTGGGCTGCGTGAACCCTCAGTGTTCATGCAGGGTGCTCTATAAGTGAACCACCCTGTGCAGCTATAGCCTATGAGAGAAGAACATAATTAGGCTTGCTTTAGAAACACAGAAAACAAGATTAAGTCTCAGACCATGTTTCCAGGATACCCATTGACACAACTCATGTTTTTGTGCTGAACAAACAAGGTAGGCCTAGGGTTCACCCCAGAAGTCAGAAAAGAAATCCCACTCTTACAGACCTCTGAAAGACACCAAGTATAACTCAAAGTATCTCAAGCTGTTGGTTATCAGTGCTCACCAACTGTCCTCATTTAGCCACCCACTGCCCTGCTGAAGCTCCACCATGAGGTCCTTGAATTTCTACCACTTTTCCTCCAGTACAGATAACTGAGATATAGAGCAAACTCAACATAGCCCACTTACTGTGTGTAGCACTTTGGAATGCCTCTCAGAAGTCACTAGGTTATAAAATGCCAACCTCTAGTAAAGAGGACTGCTTGTCTTAGCATTTGTGTTAACTGTTAAAAACAAACAGCAGAATAACCTTCAGCTTGATTCTGTCAGGGTCAGGTACCCACTTATGCCCCTACTTGCCTGCAGCTGGGGAATCTGTTCCTGTGCAGCCAAGGGACTCTGCTGGTGGCAGAACTGTTGTGAACACCAGCTGAAGGAATTGTATTGCCAGCCACACTGATTACTAATTGTAATCAGTGAACAGCTTCAACACATCTGTGCAAAAACATAGGCACTGAAAGAACTAGATATAGAAAAATATAAAAATAAGCAGAGATCCATTCACAGGAAACTCCTCTAGCTCTGGTATTTATTATGCAGCCCCAAAAGGCTCCTAGGCACATACCAGAATTTGGTAGAATTTGTGTGCTGAAGAGACCAAAAGATCATTCACAACCACTGCAAGTTGCCAACCGTTCTGCAGGACCAGGTCTCTTCACTGAAGGAGAAGGAAACATAAGCGTTTCACGAGTAGCAACCAGTGTGGGAAGAAACAGCACATTAGTTCAGATTACATTTAGAAGGACTGATGGAAAAATAATGCTCAGCTGTAGTTTTCAGATTCTTCAGTAGGGAGATT
Organism: Neopsephotus bourkii; assembly: GCF_033783945.1. Taxonomy (NCBI): domain Eukaryota; kingdom Metazoa; phylum Chordata; class Aves; order Psittaciformes; family Psittacidae; genus Neopsephotus; species Neopsephotus bourkii. The sequence continues at coordinate 4,705,680 of NW_026902241.1, read as the reverse complement.
TGTATCTATCTACTCTGATTCCTGTACATCTCTTGGAGGCAATCCAGAGCCACACAGAATCATTATGCGGTTTTGTGCTTCAGGTTTAAAGAACTATGAAGGAACAGGTGTAAAGAAGGGGCTGTGACAGTGAAGCGGGTACAGTCTTGACCTGGTAATTGTAAAGTCTGGAACAAGCAGTTACCAGGATAGGGTAAGGAAGCCCACAGAGAATAAAAATCCCAGAAGTCAAAGAATTTTACTCAAAATTTATGTAGCATTTGAGTCTGGTTCAAATAAGAGGAGAAGAAGAGGCAGAAAGCAAATATAAAAGTACAAGATTAAATAACGTACAGACTAGATAAATCACACTCGTGTGTAACACAACAGGAATACTGCTGAAAATTGCAGGCTCTCCCCAAGACACTGCAGAGCTCATTTCTGTTTCCAGCCATTTTGTATCTGACACATACGCATTCATTCTTTTAATTTGCAGTCTTGACAACTCTTGATATTTGGTTGGCTTGCTCTTCATTTTCTTTCTTTTCTAGGCAGGTGTGCGGCACATGGACACAGATGCTCAAACAACTCCATTGGTGTGCACAACACAGTTGTGAGATACTGTATTTGTAAGGTAATTCCAACATCGATTATCACCCACTCCCTTGAAAAATTGAGTGATTTCACTTTACCACCTTTCACAGCTTCTTTAAGTCACAGTCATGTAGCAAGCAAGTGCCCTTATCCTTTTCTAATGGCTTAGAACTCTGTGGCATTTGCTGGGGACATTTTGGTTGCAGCAATGCACCAATTTAGAACTTGCCTCATCAAAAATCAAGGTGCAGAATGCAGCAAACCACTCAGGCACCAAGGGTAAGTAAAGTTTTCAACTTGAAATCCCCAGGACTGTTCTTGACCTTAAATTTCCACAAGCAGTTAAGTGTTTTGTTAGATCAGTTTCTACCTAAGGAGGCGTCCCTTGAGCAGAGCCTTTCAGAGAACAGGAAGAGAAGTAGCAGATCCTCTGCCCAAACCCACTGCTAAAAAGAGGGAGAAAAGGAATGCTGATGTGTGTATGCATGTCTTCTTTAAAAACATTTTCCCAAATCATTTTCTCTCCTGCCTTGTCAAATGAAAAGCAGATGATAATAGGATAAACATTCTGGTAAATTCTGCATTTCTCACCAATGTTTTTTTTTACAGGTGTGGGGGTTTTAACACAAATTTTAACATACTGAACCCTGGATCTTCTCAGCAGCACAGAACCATAGCAGTTTCAGGAACAGTTTCAAACTAGATATTTTTTATGTTTTCTGTGCTACCCAAGCATACATTTTAGTCTGGAATATAAAACAGCAGTTAAATAAAAAGAAGGTAACTGCACATTCTAAGCTCAGCAATGCCAAATAAACCAGAATGATCATCATTAAAAACACAGAAATTACCCTCTATATATATAATTTATATCAGCTTCTGATATGATTCTTTTTGGTGTTTTCCTCTTTAAATCATGGTGCCACTAAAAGACACCTTGAAATCACTGCTATTCAGGAAATCAAAATAAAACCATGTTTACAGCTAAAATTAAGTTATTGATTTCAATTCCATAAGCAGAAATACACGAACGGCAGAGCTCAGCATTTTTGAAAGTGTACTCAAGTCATGTTCCCAGCAATCAAGAGAGACCTAATCAAATTTTTTCCTCTCAAAAATAATGATCTTGGCAGATTTTTAAAAATAGCTTGCCAGGCTTTGCTGTTCCTGTGGAGATCATATGCTTATGGTGATCCGAGGGTGCTGAGATGCATTTATGTCTCACTGCTGCATTTCCCCAGCCCCTGTGTTTGTGTCTGCTAACTGCTGAGTGAGGTATTTCCAAGTGCACTGAAATAAAAGCAATGATGTGACTGCAGCGGCCACACTGCTGCCTCCAGGGAGCAAGTCCTGCTCACAGCTCTCCTCTGAGCCTTTGCCCCACTTCCTGCCTATTATTTCCTAGATGCTCTTGGATCACACAACTCTGCCTGGACTGCTTCTCCTCCCTGTCCTCAGCCAGCATCACCAGCCCTCACTTTCTCCTTGGCTTTCCATGTGACGTGAGAGCACTGGAAGGAAGGCCACTTGGCCACTTGCTCTGCCTCATCTCAGCAGACTACTCCTTTTTGCAGTTCACTTGTTTTCCTGCTCCTGCTTCTAAATCTTTCTCTGGTGGTCCAGTACACCTAGCTATTGCTAGATGAAATGCTTTTATTATCAAATGCTTTGTAGTCCTTTGCATGAAAATTACTGCAGAATAATGCATTTTTTAACCAGTTAGGAAGAGTAGGAGATGTAAAAAATTCAGAACAGCATTTTCTATTTTAGTTGCCCATAGCTGGGCATCTAAATCAAGTTATATTAAAAAAAAAAAATCGTTAAAAAAACCTCAAACCACACCACAAATGAGATTTTCAGTGGTGCTGAGAACACCTTATCACGATTGCTCTCATTATTCTCTGCACAGATCACTTGGATGGAAAGTGGCATATAAGAAACCAAGAAAACTATGACAAGTCTGACTGAAGATGACAGCATCTGCTCATGCAATCTTATTCCAGTTAAGTAAGATATCTCAGCTGGGAAGAAGGTTGGATGAGAGTCCTGGTTCTTATTGTTAGATGCTGTGTTGCCTGTAAGTGCCATCAAACTGCAATACTCACGCAAGTGCCAGGGAAGTATGTTGGCGCCATGGGCAAGGAGCTCCCAGTGAAATTTCAGCCAGCCATTTAGACTATGTTAACACAGAGTTGCAAAGTACTTGAAATAGCATCTGACCAAGTGCTCACATATGCCCACACAGCCTCTGTGGGTGGAGCCACTAGAACACATCTCTGTGTGAGGGATTTGACTGTCAAACCACCATGCACCATCAACCACTTTTATGCTCATGAAGCTTCACCAGCTCAAGTATGCCCCATGAGTTAGTTGCCCAAGAGAGGGTATCCAACTGGTCTATGTTCTTCAGAGCTTACCCTTCCACATTTTTTTCTTTATATAGCTAAATGTTGTAAGTAAATAGTTCGGTGGTACCCCTTTAACTGGTTAAGGAAGTTTAAATAACAGCTATACTTTAACACATTGACTATGTTTTCAAGTGAATTGTGTTATTTGCTATCCCACCACAAAATATTTTTCCCTTTGACATTAGCTAGCTTTATACTTTACTTTTCTTTCTGAAATGCAATCTTTATATACATTTCTTAACCTCTGTGTTTATGTATCTTATTGAATTTCTGAAAATTGGATTCATTTGCATCATTTGATTTGTTGCAGTGACTTCGGGCTGGCTGCCCAGCTTTAACAATGGCTGCTACCCTTGGATGACGGCCTGTTAATTATTTCCCTGCTGAAACTGCATTACCACAAAATAAATTTTCTTATAATGACATTAAGTAAAGACCATAGAAACCTGCCCAGCATTAGAAATCTTTCCTTGGCTGCTGTTTTATACTTTTTCCTCATATCATCTAAATCAAGAATGAGATATCATTTGATGTTTTACCAGCTCATGAATAAACCGGCCTTCTGTTTTTCTTGATGCAAATATAACATCAGCATTGAAGTAATTATCAAAGCACAGGCATTATCCTGCAATCTTTATAAATTCAATCTCCCAAATAAGACAACCTGTTTAAGCACAAAAAGGTTGAACTATATAGGGCTAAGGTTCACAATGTCACCATCCTTGATTAATAGAGTATAACAGATCTTGTTTCTTTATCCCCAGACAAGCCCTGCTATATAAAAAGTTTTAATAAAATACTTATTACTCATCTTTACAAATGTGACAATTGTTATCCACAGAACCATTTGTCAACCAGTCAAGACTGCAATGAAGGAACTTGAGGTGAAAGGGTGGTCCAAGAGGAGAATATGTCTAATTAAGAATAAACACCCTATAGGTTCACTGTTAGCAAAATTGAAGAGCCAACAACATGTATTTTGGGTTGCTTATATCACAATCATTCAATTATGCATTACACTTGAAAAAAATTGCTTTCCTCTGTTAATTTAGGAAGAAGGTAAATTATGAAGTCATATTGCTTGGTCTTGCTGGTGGTGATGTCATTGTGTTGCTGAGCAACAGAAAAAGGATTAATTCCGTTATATTTTCACCATTCCGAAGTCTGCCCCCTCAGAGCAGCCCCTTTCCCTTTAAGCTATATATATGAGGAAAATAAACCACATTTATTTCCAAAGCATTTTTAAAGAAATATTGCAGAGCTGTTGATTTACCACTGAGAATGTTAGAGATGGAGAGAGTAATCTATATTCTGTCTTTTGCTACATTAATCCAATTCCATTTCAGCTAAGAGTTGCCTGATGTTCATTACCCCTCAATAAGGTAGCACTTGTTTGCCAAATATATGCTTTTGCAATAGTTATTACACACCTAAATATTTCTTCATATGCTTCCTGTTGCACAGTCCCAGCACATTTTTTTAAGAATCATTTATTTTTTGTTAACTTTTTCATTGGTTTGAAACCTCTCATTGCAATTTAATGATGAAGAATAAAAGAAGCAACAGGATAATACAGTTTGGCAAGTGTTTTTTGGCTACTTCAGGTAATTTATTTTTTTCTCCGTTACAGACCAGTGAAGTCAGAGGATTTTGTAAATTAGAACTCAAAAAGAACATCATAGTAGGTAATAGAGTAAGTCTGGCTTTTTGCATTCTTGTTTTAAATTGGGATTTTATTACCTGCTCCTGCACCAATCTCTTTCCTTTATCTTTGCCCGAAAAAGCTTGGCTGTCAGTCTCAAAATTTAATTCCACTCCAGATCAGAAACACTGTTTTGCGTATGTTTTTATGCAGCACACACAACTTTGGTGTCAGACTTTCCAGCTGCTCTGGAGTACAGCCTGGTACAAAACCTGCAATTCCAGCCACATCCAGAGTTTCACTGTGCTTGGTGTGGTACAGAGAGAGAAGACCATAGACTCACAACCTAAGCAGCCAGAGCAGATGAGTGCCAAAGGGACCAAAGCTGAAAGTGTGAAATAAGTAAGGAGTAAAGGAGAAAGGAAGTTATTCAACTGTCACGCCAGCCAGCCCAGTCAAAGGGAAAAATATTCACAAAACAGCACCACTCAAAACCCAACTCATCCCTCAAAGGCTGTGTTTGTTACAAAATCACTTGTAAGAGCTAGTATTTCTTAGCTCCTTGGGAAAGAATATATACTATTGTCTGGCCTAATAATGACATTGAGATACTCTAAGTACCTGGACTCATAAATGTTCCCAGTTTGTGCAGCAAATGCTACTTTCTTTTTTAATTTCACAGAGATAAAAACCTGTCTGTAACAGGGCAGAGAATACAACAGAGATGCTCATACCAGCAGGAAACCATTTTCCCCAAGTGATGCTTTTCAGTGATGAGTTATCAAAATATTTCTATCTGGTTCCCATTATCATCTGTGTATTAGTTTGGATTCTTGGGCCCACTTTAAAAAAAAACCTTTACTGTTTATCTATTTCTAATTCTTTCTGTAAGAGTTATTCTTCTCTACATTTTGTAGCACTTTATGACTAAAGTAGCAAGGAAATATACAAGTATAAACAACAGACTGTTTTCATCCTTTCATCCAAATCGCATCAAGAGACTACTCTATGGGAAGAGCTAATGATCCAATCAGCATAAGAACATATTACAAATTGGAATTTTAATAGATAATCTCTAGATGCAGATTTATTATGTAATTATACACTGGGAGAAATGGAATATTTTTATATGATAGCCTTTTCTGTTGCCGTAGCCTCTTGCAATGATCTCTTTAGCATTTATATTCCTAGTTGTATTCAACAGACAAGGCTTTGGATGAATGTTAGTCAACAGGGTGGCCTCCAATGAGGAAGGCAGGAAGGTGGCCATCATGAAAAGCATGCTACAAATAGGCACAAAGCGGCTTCAAGCCATGGTATCTCTTTGCATTCCTTGTTAACATGGTGTTGGCAAGTTGTTTTCATGCAGTTCACCAGCTAATGCAATCTGTATATGATATAGCCCCAGCAGTTCAGCAGTCAAGCAAAATGAAACGACAATAAACAATGAATCAATAACTCCTCACTGAAATGACAATAAACAATGAATTAACAACCTCTTGCTAGGGCTTCCTTGAATCTGTGGCTTCCGTAGTGTTTGAATTCCTGCTCTGTAAATCATGCACCAATCTGCTTCCACTCCCAGTAAAATCAGAATTAGGCAATAACTGACACAGCACAGTTATACCTAGTCATATATTTACTTGTTTGTGTCAGGTTTTGCACTGTTCAGCCCCAACAGGCCTGAAAGAGAAATATAATTAGGTGTGAAACAAGAACCAAACCCACAAATACTTGTCCCAGCATATATTACAAGCTGCATCTGATGGAAAGGACTGTATGTTGGTGATGCTTGGAAACACATTTTAAGCTTAGGGTTTCAAATCCATCTCAACAGAAATATAAACTTAAGCAAATTCTACTCTGTACTTCTCATGACATCCTCCTCCTCTCAGCACTTGATTTTGAGAAGCATGTGGTAGCAAAAGGTCACCATTTTTACCTTAAACTCAGTCAAAACAAGGTAACTCCTGCACAGTCATCTGTAGTTCTGCACATTCACACAAGAGCCCAACAGCCAGACAGCAGCACTGACACATTCCCTCTGCTCTCTGCATCAGGCTAGGAGAAGAAACCTCTTTCTTTTGCCTTTGTAGGTGCCACATCATGCACACATCTTTGCTGTGCTGTTATTTTGAGAGTCCCTCCACAACAGCCCATCAAAACTGGCACACCATAGCAGACAAGAAATGAGCTGTTACCATTAAAGTGGCTGGTCCTATCTCTATACAGAAATATCAGTCACAACCCTCTTTGCTACTCATGAAATTGGGAGACAAAGATATAGGAAAAAATGGGCTCCTGGAATTGTCATAATGCATTTATTTAACAGAGAATGACTTTCATTCATTTTCTAAACAGGAAGTATTATTTCAAAAAATCAGAAACAAAGTCATGATCAAAACCACACACATAGAATAACTTAAATAAATATTTTCCTTTTGAAGGTGACTGAAGTATAGGATAAATGAAATGTAGTATATTATTCTGGACATTCTCCATAAACAGTTCATAGCTAATAGTTTCTCCATTAAGTATTCAGATAATCAATATATATCAGCTAAACTACTCTGGCACTGACTGGGTCTTTAGAGGAATAAGTTGGGTGGAAAAAATGAGATTTCACTGAAGAATAAACCTATAGAAATTAGGTTTCTTAATGTTTATACATTGCTAATCCTCTGTTCCCTACAAAATGCTTTCTCTCCCTTCTCTTTGGACTTAACCTACAGCAAATTGGGTTTATCTGAGTAGGGCTGGAAGGCGTTGGTGCCACTGCTTAGTTTAACTAAGGGACTAAGCCGCACTGGAAAACATTAGGGATCTTCCAAAAGCCAACATTAGCCTACTAAGGCTAAGCTCCTAAAAAAACCTACTCAGAGTTGCTCTTTGCTCCTATAGGGAAAGGTATTCATTTAGTCACCCCACAGATAGTTTCAACTGTCTAAATCTGCATCTGTGAACATCTATACGCCACTTGCACAAGGAGAGACTTTTGCTATAGTGCATAAATTAATCTAGGCCAACAACACAAGAGGCTATGGTGTCAATCATGTGTCAAAGCTTGTCATATAGTTCCTATAGTTCCTGTTTTAGCCCAGTGGTTACTGCTGAGATTGACTTAGCACATAGGAAACCCACTGCACAGCACTGCAAGGACCAGAGCAGCAAAAATGTATCTTTAAAATAGATATCTCACAGCCTAGGATAATGTCATAAATAGCAGTCTTTGCCTGCACCACCGTGGACTGCAATAAATGGAGCTGATTCCTCTCTTCATGTCACATCCCAGCATAACCCCAATGGTATAAAAGAATGTATCTGTAACTCATAGTTTTAACATTATCTAGATAGGCAGAGAGCAAATTTTAATTCACTGCATTAGACATTAGCTTTTGGTTAAGAAACTGAGTTGAAAAATTAGTTTCCTTCTGGTCTATTTCATTAATACTACTTGTCTACAAAATCAACAGAAAACACTTCAGTAGTGTACACTCCACCTAAAACAACTGCTTTGACAATGATCAGATCCATCCTAATTTGAACCTTCATCTAGTCAAACTCTGTATGTGTTTTTCTGAGAATGCCTTCTCTTTCTTGTCACTGAAATATTGCCAAGCCTAGCTATTTCACCTCACATCTTATTTAGTGCATACCCTAAAAATTCAGCTCCTGTAGGCAAGCAGTTAAAGAAAATCTTAGTTTCCCTTTGCAGAGTTTCTAAGTCTCACACTTGCAGCAAAAGGCTTGAAAACATGAATTATACCAGCTTGAAGAAAGCAAATAAAAAGCCCTCAAAGGCACTTATTTAACAAAATTCTCATGACTTTTATGACAAGTTTATAATTTGAAGAGGAGAGGCAAGTATCTGACTCATGATTTCTAAGTCCTTGGGGCTCAAATGTAAGGATTCCTCCTCACCTTCCTTTCCCACTTCTGCTTTTCTACTCTTGTATTTTGCATGAGGAACGAAGATGCCCAAATTTCTGGTAGAAATCATCTTCAGCACTATTAAGAGCTTCCTCATCTATGTAGACAGCAGGTCTCCGGGAAGCCAAGAAGTACTGAACTTTTCGCAGGCTCCATCCCATCACGTACTTCAGCCAGCCACTGACAGCAGCTGTAGACCTGCCAACACCAGCGTTGCAATGAACATAGACAGTGTGTCCATTCTCCAGTAGCCCGTGCAAGAGGCAGACAGCTTGTGGCAACATCTGTATTCTTCCTAAGGTTAAAAACAAGACATGTTGATTTGCATTTGAGGAAGTTAGGCTTAGGGTTGAGATTATGCCTGAACAGCCTGATGAACTGTGAACTGTAATGGCAAACCTGACATACTTAGGGGTTTGGTGTTTTTTTTTCTAATGACCTTCTACCCTTATTTTTTTCTTGCAACATAGACTCTCATCCAAAAATCTATAAAATGCCCCAAGTCTTCTCTAAATATACATTCTGATTAACACTGGGAGGGTGGCATATTTGTTTTCACAGGAACTGAGACAAGGTAGCAAACTACATCAAAGAGTGCATCTTAGACAGTGTTAAAGTTAGCAGGCCAAAGATGAAATGTTGGGGTTTTTTTTCAGTACCACTGCTTTTCAAAACATTGTAATAAAGGCCTTTATGTCAATAATAAGGGAGGGAGAGCAAAGAGTATTTTCCTATCAACCTAATATTGATACAATTAAATTGTGTACTAAGCATATGGTTAAACAACACAGAATAGCTTTTCTCACTCCCAAAGGGATGAATATACCATATTTTCTGATGCCTTTTCTCCCTGTTACCCTGTGAACTGAAACATCAGAACCTAACTTTTCCTCATGGCACAGATTAGCACTGACATTAAGACCTTTCAAATCCCTGTTTTAAGGGCTCCTCTCTCCCCTGATGTCCTATTACTGATATGACAGCTCTGTTTGTGGAAGCAGTATTTCACTCTGTTGAAGGCACTCTTCTGCTGGTAGGTTACTCATTTGACAACATGCACACATTCTAACCTGCTGGTTGGAAACAAGATTTTGAACTGAGCATTCCAATGGAGGAATTAAAAATAGTAACTTATGTTACAACGTCAGGTGCTATGCATATTCTAAATTAATTTCAAATAGTTATACAAATGACTGTATGGAGATTCATCAGACTGGGGTACTACAGCTAAAGAAAAAACTACTCTGGGGGAAAAGGGAATAGCAGAGACAGACATAAAGCACTGTCTCTTCATTTTTAACCAGCAAGGATAGCAAGCTGTCCTGCTGCGCAAGCTTGCAGTCTTCCACGTACAGAGCATACTTTCATTACACGGAATGAATTCAGGCTCAAACCAAAACCAGGCAAATAGTTATCAATGTCAGATGGCTTTAAACTCAAATACGCATGCACTATCAGACACAAAGTACTTTAAATGGCATCTTTGCCTAGAAGAAAATACGAATGATTTGTTAGAGACAATACACAGAGAAATTGTACCTTGTGACCTTGTGTGTTAGCTGTATTTTTATGCAAAATTTAAACAACAAAAAAAAACCCAAAACAACAACCCCAAAGCATTCATTAAGCTGGCAGATCAGTATTAATTTACTGAAAGAATGGCCTAAGCATTATCACCTTCAGTGCTCATATCAGGGGTTGGCATCCAAACATAGGCAAGACCTTCCTCTTTGTACAGTTTCATGAGGATTTCAGGGCTCATGGGTTCCGGGTAGCGGTTGCAGCCCCAGGAATTCTGAACAATGTCCCATTCAGTCTGGAAGTTCATCACAGCTGTAACACCCAGCTCATGCTTCAGCTTGATGGTCACATGCTCCAGCTGCCGAGGGCAACTTCCCAGCCAGATGTTTGGCAGGATTCTAGCATTGAGAAAAAGTTGCAGTGGTATTGATTAAACTATCTGAACAACGAAACTGCCAAGCATCACTCCGGCTCCAAACCTGCTTAGCATCACCACATGAAAACTGCTAAGTGCAGCCTTTTCATGTCATGCAGTAAGCAGCTTCTTATTTCATTACAGTTGAGTTGCTAATGTTTGATGCTGGGGATCAAGTTCACAACCTACCACAAAGAGCCAGACAGTCTGAGAAAAAATTCAGAATGTAATTAGTGAACAGGTCTCCAAGGCATCCATCACTAAGCTTGCCACAGAAGCTTACTAACCTCACAGACTAGAATAAGAAAAGTCTGAAAATTCATGCAATTTGTGCCAAAAAAATAGACCTAGAAGATTCACATGACCCAGACCAGAATTATGTTATTAAACCAAGCATATAGATCTATTCTAGCTTTGTAGCTACCAAAATAGTGAGTAAAGCAGACAGAAAAAAAAACCAAAACAAACTGCCCCCCCTCCCAAAACCAAACCACAATAGCAAAAAAAAAAAACACAAACAAACCAAACCAAAACCCCCACAACCTAAACTACCCTTCTGTGAGGAAACTCAGAAATGAGTAAGTATTTTTTTTTTCTCTGGTCTTGTGAAGCCTAGCGGGAACAAAGTGCAAAATGAGAATACATATCTAGCTTTCCTCAAGGTCTGAAGAACCAGAAATTTTGCAAAGGTCAAGAGGTATGCATAGGAGGGATTGACATCCATATTTCTGGTACTTATCTACATCAAACTTCAAGACTTCTATCATTTCCCATTGTTAATCATCATAAAAATATCGTATGTCTCAACTGGTTTTGACATAAATATAAACTGAATATTAAGAGGCCTGTTTTCAAATTAGGTTTATAATCCGCACTTTCACTAACCTCTCTGGTCAGTGGGAATGCTCGAGCTAGTTATGATAGATTTTGGGCATTTTTGAGATGCACCCTTCCTCTACCAGTATGTGGGGTTGTTCCTTGAATATGGCATTTGCCATAGGGCTGGTACATAGCAAGTGGGCAATGAAGCTCAGACTGAGGGCTGATGTGCTAAAAATCTGCCTTTCGACTTGTAAACTGAGAAAACCAACAACAACTTATTGTTACCATGGAATAAATATGGAATAATTCTTTCTTAAAGGTGAACATATGTGTTACCACATTAGTGCTTTATTACAGCCAAGTTTTAATTGTTCAGCTGTTCCCTACCTTGCACTGCAGACTGGCAGCTTCTAAAAAAAGAGAGTAGCAGAAGTTTAACACAACCTTCTCACACAAATCAAATACCTCAATGTCACAGCAGCTGGTTTCTAGGGTTTCATTTGTTGGGGGGTTTGGCAATCAAAGAAACACGAGGCAAGCAAACTCTACCCACAAATGAAAAGTTAATCAAAGGTTATTTAGGAGGAGATCTGACTGGATGACTCAATTGACCTTTTCTACTTTAGTTTCAGTGGTGACAGAGAATGTTGATTAAATTTAATCTCTCTTTAAATACTAGGAAAAATGAAGGACTGGGAGAAAAAAGAGGACTACTCAGTTACAAGTGTACATTCTATAAACAAGGCTGCTTGATGAGAGCTCCTAAAAATAATTGTAAATCAGTGGTCAAATAAAAATGTGTTTCCTCCTATACTTAGCATCCAGTTTAACCTGCAATTCAGAATTCAGTTTCAGGTTTTCTTCCCCTTTCCCTTTTTACATAAAATCTACTAAAGATTCAACTTGTATGGTTATTTTCCAGCTGTTACTACACTTCAGTTATTTTTAATGATGTATTTATATATTGCACTTGGTTGTTTTCCCTCAGGACCCTACACAGCCTAGACTGAATTATAACAATTCACTGTGAATGCAGCTGAAACAACAAATGCATTCCATTTAATCAATGTATATGCAAATAGTCTTCCCATCTTTAAGGAGAAAATGAATCTGAGGCACTGGAAGATTAGCATCCCAATCCTTATTTTTTAATGGCACAGGAGGAAGAGGACAATTAATAGCAAGGGGCTTCCTCCAAAATTTGACATCCCCACCCAGAACTGCTTCACAGCTCTGCGGGGGCCTAACAAGGAAACACATACCTTACCAAATAAACCAGCTGATGCACCGGTAAAGAAGATCACTACTGGTGTCTCCAGGAAAAAGTGGTGGATCACAGTAGTTGGTGACTCTACTCTGAAAGGCACAGAGGCACCCATGTGTCGGCCTGACCCAGTCTCAACAGACGTGTGTTGCCTCACAAGGGCTTGGATCAGGGATGTTGCTGAGAGGCTGACTGGTCTAGTGAGTCCTGCTGACTATTACCCAGTTCTCATGGTCCATGTGGGTTCTAGTGATACTAACAGCACTAGCCTGGGCATCATTAAGAAGGACTACAGAGCCCTGGGAGAGGTGGTTAGGGGCTCTGGGGCTCAGACAGGTTTTTCATCAATTCTCCAGGTCAAAGGGGAGGACCTTAAAAAGGCTAGGAGGATTTGCCAGGTTAATAAATGGTTAGAAAAGTGGTGCCATAGGAAGGGGTTTGGTTATTTAGAACATGGGACTCGATTTGGGAGGCCAGGTCTACTGGAGGCTGGTGGAGCTGGCCTGCTGCTTTGGTAGGAGACTTGCCAGGTTGGTCAAGAAAGCTTTAAACGAGATGTGCTGGGGGAAGGGGGCATCATTCCATCCCAGCACTCCCAGTCAATTGCCAGCACATGTAATAAATGCTTGGAGCGACACGGAGCTATTTCAGCTGCTCCAGCCAATGAGTTGGGTTCATTTGGAGCTCAGCTCAGATGCCTCTATACAAATGCCCATAGTATGGGGAATAAACGAGGAATTAGAGATGTGTGCACCTCTATAGGGGTATGATATAATAGGCATCACAGAAAGATGGTGGGATGGCTTCTATGACTGGAGTGTTGGAATGGAAGGTTACAGACTCTAGAAAAGACAGTCCCAGCAGACAGGGAGGGGAAGTTACTATTTATGTTAGGGATAGGCGGAACTCTGTCTGGGGACAGGTGAGCAGTTAACAGAGAGTTTGTGGGTCAGGGTTAAAGGGAGAACAGCAATGGAAAACATTACTGTGGGGATCTGTTACAGACCACCTGATCAAGAGGACTCTGCAGATGAAACTTTCTACAGACAGATAGGAAAAGCGTCACATTCGCAGGCCCTTGTTCTCATGGGGGACTTCAACCACCACATTACTCCATCGGGCAGTCAGCTACTCCTCAATGAAGCAGATGCTTGTGTTGCTGCTTAAGCACCTTCTGTGTTACTTTTGTTGCTAACGGTTTAAGGCAAATGAACAGCAAATTCAAATTTCCTTAAAATGCTGGGCTGTAAGCTGGGAAGCTCAAATACTATTTCCAGACCTGTTCAATCGTCAGTGTACTTGGAGCAGGTGTCTTACAATCTCTCCTGAAATCAGTCAACCCTTCTGAGGAGTCACAGCTCTTACAGAAAAGGGTAGGATTCAAGCCTTTGAGGAACACATTTCATTAGAACACCTATCAGATACAGTAATTCAGACATGCTTTTATCCCTATAGTTGCCAGCTTTAATCAAGAAAAAAGACTTTACCAAACTAAGTAAAAATACCGAGGTATTGTATTAGCAACAGAATGTTCTATCAACTATGCCATTTGTTCATATCAGTAATATTTTTGACCAATGTCCAGCATATTATTTTAAATAAGAGATGGACTGATTCATCCTTCAGTGCCAGGTCAAGATGCAGCCTTATGTTAAAGCTTCCAACTCGCTTTAGCTGTCTGCACCAGTCTTCCTTGGATCTCACTAAGCATCTGATGACACCAAGATGAGCGCTAATATATACATATAACAGAGCAATTTAGCTGAAACAACAGCTGTGTCCTCCCTTAATGCTTTTATTTCCTGAAGGTGTAGCATGCAACCATAGCTGCATGTAACTTGCAAGAAAACTTCTGCATCCCTAGAAAAACATACATAATTCAGTCAGTTGACCCCAGTGGTTTGTGATGCTCATATACATACAGAGTGTTTTTTCCACTATGGAGGGTTATTACCTTGACACCACTACAAGCAAGCAGCTCAAGGGGAATGTAGGCCTGAAGCAAAATGCAGAGATGGTTTTTGCAGCACCGTAACTACTGGGGACTGCTTTCATTTACAGTGCATTCCTTTTCCCCTCCCTGATGGTACTAGAATAGAAACTGCTTCAGAATGTTTTTATAAGGTGGATTATTAATGTAAAATTATCATCTGTCTTAATCAAAAGCTTGCATTGACACTTTTCACTTTTAACCAAATTTAAACTACTTCAAAGACCAAATGTTTGATGAGAAATAAAGGGAGGCGGATGGCAGAAAAAAACCTCCTACCTCTCTTTCCCTCTCTCGTTTGACACAAAAGAGATTCCCCAAAAGTATTGCTTTGGACATAATCAAAATGAGAATACAGGAAATCCTACCAGCTGTAGGATGTAGAGCTGAGATGCTCTTTTGTCTTTTCTCTACTCTCTGCCTTGTTACAAGACACATCACTTTAAATGCTGATACCACTGGATTATGATGACTCAGAACTACCATCCTGCTTGTGCTCCTTCTTTTGCCCTTGGCATCCTTTTAACAATGTATAGCAGCTTATTCTTAGGTACATGCATGCCTTCCCTGAAGAACCAAGCTAGACATTTCAATTCTGGGCCTTTCTTTTTCCTTTCTTCTGAACCTGTGACAGTAAAAATACTAAGAACACTTACTAGAAATCAGATGAGAATCCTGTACTTGTGTCAGAGTAACCTAGAAACATTACTTAGATTGCTATCTAATGTCCTGAAAAGCATCTACAAACACATAAAGATTTTCAAGCAACCAAATTCTGCTCTCCAGTGGAAGATCTGAAAACTTTCAAATATTGTTTGATATGTAGAAAGCACACTGACAACTATCCTCACCTTCAGGAATATTTTGTTAAAGTCCAACATGAATAGTGCAGTCACAGGTCACACTGACATCTTCTTGTCTCCATAATGGACAAAAGAACAGATTATTACTTTCTGATATGCAAAATCCTTTTACCTATCTGAAAATTACTAAAACACACCCACACAGCCTTGTATTCTTCACACACACACTAGTTTGCCAGATTTAAAGCATCTGATGATTTTTGTCTGCTTTTGGACTTTCCAGCTGGTCAACATCTTTCTTAAGATGTATGACTAGTAGTGGAAAGAGGTCTTACCATTTCTAAGAACTGAAGATTAGTTACTTCCTGTGCCTCAAAGGCTGCATCCCTCTTTACAGTTCCCTGACTGTCCATTTATAGCATGACACTGTTGGCCTACATTCAGTATCGAATCTTGTTTTCAAGATCTCTCACAAGAGACAAGCCTACTCAAGGAGAGAGTAAAATCTGCCCAAAACAGAATTATTTAAGATTTTATTAGTTACTGCTGCTAGTGGTATCAAATAAATCTAAATGAATACACAGCAGAGGAGCAAATGAGATTCACAGTTCATGAATGCATCTCAGTAATGCACCATGCGTTATTGCACACTTGAAAGAAATAACTCAGCCACTCATACACATCACTGGATTTTAAGCTAACTATAATCAGTTAGAAAGAGAAACAGTACATGCTTGCAGTGATGCTTGGTGAAAGTGTTGCTTTATAGAGAGGTCAAAGTGGTAATATCAGCCTGTACAAAGAAGTGAACTGAAAATAACATAAAATTTACAGTAAACTTTCTCATTCTATGTACTCAAACTTTGAACTTTCTATTAACTTTTTTATTGTATTAAAAAAAAGATACAGAAAATTTGAAACATTCAAAATACAGGAGATACCAGCTATTTCTTGAGAAAATACTTTCATATGAGGGCAGAGTGAGATGTTAGCTTTAAGAGGGAATTAGATGACTGCTTAAAGGTAAAATGGATGGGAAGGGCAAATCACCTGGCTTTATCTACATTAAAGAAGTAAAGAATCTCAACTTCCATATAGTTTCACCTATAAAGCAACTACCAACAGCTGAGGAAAATGGCAGGGTTTTATTTTTTTTCCATTTTTTAATTCTTGCAATCTTTCTCCAAGGTACTGACAACATAGACAGATACTGGAACAGAGGTTTGGGCTTGCACAAGAATTCTGGCTTCACTACATTCTCTTTAAATAAGGGACAGAGCGATCTCTCAGCAAAATGCTCCTTACCAGTGAAATAATAATGTGGAACTGAGGAGCTACAAGACTGACATTTCTCTGTACACTGCACAGCACACCTGGTTAAATGGCTGTGGTCTTAATCCCTTCTCCTGTTGACTTACTGATAAAGTCTCCTTGCAGAAGACAAGCTGATGAAGGCTTTGTGATGAAAGCCTTGACTTAAGTAGGATTGACTGAGCACAGTCTGATGCACTCAATTGCCCAGCACGCAGAAAAGCACTACTGGCCAGAGTAGGAAGCAAAGTTTGATGATACCATGGTCTAAATCACAGGACACCAAGATCTAATAGCCCAGGCTTAATACAATCACTTTTATCAATAACGATGGAATAAATGTCCATAACCGTAGCAGAAGTCATCAGAGGAAAGTGTTGATTAATGATAAAACCATATTACACTGAAACAGCACAGCTGCAGACCTTGTAAAAACTACTTATGTTTTCGAACAAAAAAAAAACCACTTTTACCTCAATGGCAATGTATAAGGAGCACACGTTGTTGCTTACAAATTTGTTCTGCTTTACCACTGAAAGATTGCAATTTATTGTGAAGTTAAAAATTCTACCTCAGGGCTTTAAATGAGGAGAATTAAACAGACTACAATGTAGTTCCAAGGTGGGGTTTTTTTCTTCTTATTTGGCACTGTGATGAAAAGTAATTAAGCTCTGGCAAATTTTCTTCTTAGATGTAATTTGGACTACTTATCTAGCTTCTCACATGGGAGCAGACTTGGAAACTAAAAAGAAACACCTGCTTTTATCACTTTAGAACAACACTTTGTCATCTTAGCTATACGCAGTTTCTCAAGCCCTTGAATTCTGAGTGTTATGCTTAATAGGATCTGATTTATTTCACATTTTCAAGTTTATGCATGAATGTGGCATCCATCTACCTCATTTGCTGATACGCAGAGCAAATAAGCCATAAAGATTTGACCTCAAGCTGACGATGTCCTAAATAAAAGCAGTTAAGAATAATATCAAACTGATAACTGAAATACAAGGTTACCCAGACATTCAGCTACAAAGCAGTGATACGGTGCCCTCAGGTTCTGCTGTTTTAGGAGGAGATTTCCATAGCAACAGCTTGATGGCACAAAAGGGCTTGGTTGACCCCTCTTCACCCACCGATCTGCATTTACAGCAGGTGATATGGAGCCCTCTTCAGGTTATGAGACAAGGAGGAACCATACTAATGCCTAAGCACAGCCCAGCTCTCCTACTCGTTCATAACCTTCTGGTGGATTCTACTCGGGGGAGGCCTGTAGGCTATGTCTGCTTTATGGATTGTCCTAGTTTTGAATGCCCCAAGGATATGGGGAAAGAAGGACACAAGCCACATAAAAGAAGTTTAGTCTAAATGGATTCCCAAAGTTTTTAGTTTACGGCCCCTTCTCCCCTTTCACAACCACCCCAAACATTCCTTTAGAGGGAGCATTACAGCTTTATTAGAAGAAACTCACCAAAACACTGTATAAGGAGAGCTTGCAGAGACCAAGGGCATTTCTAACATCCTATACCCAGCCACAGCAGGGAGCATATTTCATGAAAACACCTAGACAACTGGGGAGGAAACCAGATTCCACACCGCAAAAATGACAGTAATACTTGGACATATAAGCAGTGGCACAATGCCCAAGAGTCACAAAATAATCCTTCTGTTGTATTCAGTAGGTAGACCACCATCATGAGAAATAGGAAGAAGGAAGAAAAACACCTGGAGAGCCCAGCAGAGAGTTCCAGAGCAATCAGAAATCTAGAAGGCAAGTTTTCAGAGAAAAGATTTAGAGAACCAAGGGTTAAAATCAAAATGAAAACACTGAGATGTTCCATCCTCAAGCACCCTGTGATTCTGGGAGACAGGGTAGGAGTTTCCAAGCATTTAAGAGACGGCTATAAAGGGGCTGGATGCTAATTAATTCTCCAAGTCTGCTGTGAAAAGGACAAGAAGAAATTGAATTGTGGTAAGAAAACTTAAGAATAGGAAAGCTTTTTAATGGTAGGAATAGTGAGGTAACTGAATGGAGAGTATCAGGGCTGTACAGTCTCATCACTGAGATGGGATCATATTTAAGAGCAGGCTGGATAAACCTGGAATGATTTAAATATAACTGAGACTAAGCTAGAGCAAGGAAATGGACTGGATGCTTTCTGAGGTCTGTCTGAGCCTATGATCTATGATACTATTATAATAAACTTTAATTTCCATCTTTGGGCTCACTATCTATATTAGTTTATCAAGCTCCATCTTGAAATAATTTACCCTCCCTCTCTTCCCTGCCTTATTTGAAAGCTCATGCCAGAATTCAGACATCATTCCTTTGATGTCAGAACTTTGTTATAATTTACATTCTAAATTCATTCAGAAGCAATTAATATCCATTTGATCTTAAAGCAGGGTCAATTTCAATAATTCTTCTTCATTGTTTGTACTATTTTATGAACGTCTTTTACAGATAGTAATATAGCCTCTTCCTCAGTCCTCAGGTAACTATATTATCTATCTCAGACACCAGAAGTCAAGCAATGGTAGCCACAGAGTTCCTTACAAGCCGATTTATTTTGCTTCAACTGTAGTGTCATAAAAGCTACATAGCCTGGTCAATTACTATTAGATGAGATAAACCAGCCTGATAGAGCTGATCTCTTCCATGCCAGGACTAGAACACGTTCCAGATTTGTGCCCCTTGGGGAATGGAAGTGCAAAAGGGATTGTAAACCATCATTGTTCTTCAGACAAAAGATCAAATTTATCTAATTCTGTCTCCAGAATAAGCGTGCATGCTCCAATAGATTCAATGGACTTGCTCTCATTAAGCTTGCAGTGCATTTGAATCTATATAGGGGGAAAAAAAACCCACGCTATAAATTGTTCTCCCCTCTCATTCATCTCCTTCCAATAAAAAGCTTAAAGCCAATGAATTTATATCTTATACATTTTTTTATAATCTATTTTATCTCTAGATATAATCTAAAATAACTTGGTCTCAGAGGATTTTAAGTATATGGCCAAAACTAAACTGTGGAAGATAAAATTTTAACCTCCCTGTATTCAAAGTGAAACATCTTACATCATACTTCACTACATATTTCTACTGTGGAGATAAGAAAGTAATTATTCACAAGCATACCAGTGCTTTGTAGGATGGGGTGTCCAGATCCAGCCTTACAGGACTTAGTCAGACTTTATTTTCAAACATACACTTGAGGTTTCTACTGATCCCTAAGGAAAAGACTGAATACAGTAGAAAGCAGGATTTGCCTTTGTAGGGAATTACTCTTCTCATACTTTCATTTGTATAAACATTATCTGAAGAAAATAATGTTCCAGTCACAAAAATTCAGCCTGAGAATCAAGTTCCAAGGCTTGCACTGAACAAACTGGAAAGGACTCCTCCATTGGCTTGTGAGGATTAATACTTAAATGCTCCAATTACAGAATCCTGTCTCATGCAGCCATGGTTGCCAATGGTTACTTCCTATATAGGTCTCTGTTAGGCTGCCAACATTCCCATTTGTTTTGAATTAGAATACTTGGAAACACAAGAACAACAGGCTGCTAAACTAAGCCAGATTGTAATAAGCCATGAATTTCTTGGCATTAGGAATGAGAATTTCTAACATTAATGCTTAGCAATGGGAATGATGCCACTGCTGGCATCCTGAAGTTAAAGCATCTTAACAAAATTAACTTAAACTGCTATCCATGAACTTTAAGTTAGTGCCTGAGAAGTTTCAGGAATTGCTGGTAAAAATATCTTTTGTCTTCTTTCAGAGTTTACTTATTAGCTGCTTAGGAACCTAGGCTGTGAAAACAATAAAAGATAAGACCACTTTTCAAAATGCAGCATTTTAGATCCAATAGAAATGCATTCCAGTGCTTCAGAAACAGGCACATATTCATGAAAATAGCATAACTGCAAAGCACAGATTATAGCAAGGTGGCCTTGTGATCCAAATGGCAGCATATGCATATATGGACAAAATGCTGCAATCCCCTCAGAGCTGCAACAGCCAGAGGAAGCAGCACATCCACCCCTTGTGGTACCATCCAAATACAACAGTCCTGATGGGCTCTGTATCTGTGTTCAATCCAGCTAGGCTATTTATCAGAATTTCTAAGCCCATGTAAACTCATTTACATTCATTTTAATGAGGGACAGACACATCCTAGAGTACTACAGGCTGGGAACAACATCTTAGAAATACTGAGAAAAAAGGAATCAATACACACCACAGTCAGCTACATAAATATCTAAAATAATGTACTCCCACAATGAAGTCAAATCAAAGGGACAACATCTGCTTGGTGCTACCATAAGAAAATTATCAGGAAACTTCATTTTAGCTAGCATAACTGGTTACTAGATTATAAACATAAAATTAATAACCCTTGTGGATGACTTACCAGCCTCAAAGGTTGAAGCTGAGACTAAAACAGAGCTTACTGAGAGGTCCCAGAAGGACTTGTGTAAGACTTCTTAACACAAAACTGCAAAGTAGAGTGGGATCTTTTGAAGAAGTCTTGGATGTTTAAGGGAGAAAAAAAAAAAAAAAAGAAAAAGAAAAAGTTTGACATAAATCCTATGAATGAGTAACACTGCGGGTTTTATTGGAGCCAAAGATTGACAAAAATTACCAAGGGTTGTCTATATTTTTAAACGGCCATTTCTTAAGATTTCTTTCTTTTCCTAGCAATATTGTCCTACCTGATTGGAAACTGAAATTGCAGGCATCTCAGCAAAGGTATTAAAGTGATCTACTGCCACTAAAGTTTATGCAAATGTGTTTACATTCTTGGCTGAAGCTTGACTTTGTAAATTTGTAAATTGTTACTCAGACTGGATAGCCTTATTACCTAGAACTCAAATATATTTGACAAGCTTTCTCCTCCTTCCATCTCACCAGATCAAAGCAACTCATTATTACAGGTTGCTGAGCAATTCAGTCTTCTGTATTGACAGCAGTAACTAACACTGCGTTTATGAATGGCTTGCATACAGCCAACCCTTCAACCTGGCAGCTGGACTGCAGAAAGAAGGAATGCTAGAGAAATTAGGGAAGCTGTATATCCTCCTTATCAGATCTTCATCCTGGGACAGTGGAGGCACTGGAAATAAGTGTCTGTAGGGTTTTGAAAAGGCAGTCCTGGAGAAGCTAGATAAACTAAACTAAAATCTCTAGAAGCCCACCAGTACCCACATGTATATACTAGTTCCTAGCATCCAGACCCAGAACTGAAAGTCACAGCCATGGAGAATCTTGCTACTGGTCCACAGCTGATGAATGGACTTTCCGCATGAATGCTACTATCCTGTTCCTGCTGCTTACCACTTACTTGAAGCTACAGGCAGGTAGGTAGGAAAGTAGGTGGGTGGGTAGGTAGGCAGGGAGAAGAGAAAGGGAAGGGAGAAGAGGAGGGAGGAAGGAAGCGTCTCCTTTACTGCATTTTCTTGTCTATGTATTGAAATTGAATTTCGTATTTCCTATTTTTCTATGTATTGAAACTGAATTTCATATTTCCTATTTTTCCTCTTCTTGCATGCTTAAAATCATCATTCTATTATTAGGTGTTTCACTTCAAAGAAAAAAGACATTCCATTTGAACTTACAAAACATGATCTATTAAACCAATAAAGGAAAATTTACATTTCTTATAACTTGGCAAAGTCTATGACATTTGACTCAATTTTTATCATAGTTCACAAGAGGGCATACATTAAACTGAACAATAGCAGGAATTATGCACCTGACCCCCTGAAATTCAATTTCCCAAAGTACAAGCAGTAAAGGAGGGGAAAAGAGATTTTCAGTTCAACCTCTTAATATGTTCCCTGGGAAGACAGTTCATTTCTTTGTGTTTTTGTTTTTTCCTGCAGAGAGAGAAATATATATGGGAAAATACAGCAGCAATTTGATAAAATCTATTTGCTCTTGGGAAATAAAATACTTATATCTCTGAGACAAACTTCAAAGAAACTATAGCTACATTCACGTTTCCTTTCTAATAAATATTTTTTTATCCTTTAAATAGGATTCTGCATATTTTTATACAGAGGAGCTTTCTTAACATTATCTTGTGAATATCTAAAGCATTTAAGCATAATAACTTGCATTTATATCTCTTAGCATTTACAAAAATTAGTGAAAATAGAGGTAGAATTCATAACTTAATAGCTTCAGCTTGCTACTGGTTTAACTGAGGTATCTTTTACACTTTCCCATTTCATTTGAGCTGAAACAACTATGCAGTTGTTTATTTCCAATTTTTCTGACTTGCAGGTTACCTCTTTCAGAAATAGGGAATACAATGAGCAAGCAGACACCAACCAGCTAGGGGTAATAAACTATCTGATGGTAATAAACTATCAGCTTTTGGGAACTGCAAACTCTCTTGTTTTGAGGATTTTTCTTCCGTAAAAGTCAGCTGCAGGCTTGCTGGGCTAACCAACAACCTAGGAGTGGTGCCTGCTAAAAACCATGGGAAGGGTAGACAGAGTGGGTCCACACTGGAAACACGAGTCCCTTGTTCAAAAGTTTCACCAGTTGTAAATTATGGAGTTCTTCTAGTAAGTTCTTCTGGTAACAACCAAATACCTGAATTTGCCCCCTCCTGGTAACCTAAATAGCAATATGGTTGAGTACACAACCTCTGTTTTTGAGAAAGAGCTTCTGCTATCTTTAGATAAACTATATTAAGAAATTATAGTGATTACAGAGCACCTAACGAATGAAAAAGCTAAGAGGAGATAAGTATCTGCAACATAACTGGAACATCATCTTTAGTGAAAGAGTGACGCTGCCCCTTCCCCACTGTCCCAGCTGTGAGGTAAATTGCCCAGGATTTCACAATCTCAGTCAATTTCATTCACAGTCAGCAACACCAGCAAATTGCTTTCCAGTGGAGACAGAACTTTACTCCCTCACTGACAGCCTGAATGTTAAATAGTGAAGAGGGCAGGAAAAAAGGCTGAAGACCTCCAGAAGAAATACAGACAAGGGACAGGGATGCACAGTAAAACAGAAAGAGAAATTAGAAGCAACAACATTTTTTGCTCCCTAGAAGTGATACCCTACACAAAATTCATATTTACTAGACTATCAACATTTGTCTGTTATATCCCACAGAGAAAAACAGAACAAACAAGTGAGTTTACTCCTCAAGGTTTTTCCATAGAGGATTTCCAATCTTCTTTCTAGCTTTTGCTCCCTGTGTCAACAGAACTGTAAGGTTTTTTTAGGAAGTAAGGAAATTTCATGCTGTGACACACCTATGAAAAGATCCACTTTAAAGAGCAACTGTGTTCGCAAGTACTACCCATTATAGTCAGCTGATGAAAGGCGTTCATCTTCCCATCAGCAGCCAGCCTCTGCTTGCTGCTTTTTTATTAAATACTCATTCCTAAATTATTATCCCTCTAAATAAATAACTCTCAATCAAATGGCCATTCCATAAGCCACATATGAATGGCAGAATGGTAAAGAAAAATTCAGGAAAAAATCCAGATAAAACTCACAAGACTATCCAGACAGCATGTTAAGCTCCCCTTTAGCTTGTATCCTGTTGCCCACTCACTGTTTAGAAATTACTTGGTTGAATTACTAGCTCTTTTGAGTTGAGCCCTCATTTCAGGTTTCCTTCTAAAGCACCTTGCAACCCACAAGCTCCTCGTATGTGAATAAAAGCCAGTTGCTTCCATGAAGTAGCCAGTATTTCCAGCTTTCCCTCTGCCACCTCACAATGCTCAGTCCAACCCAGCTACCCACATTTTACCAGGTTTTCAAATTTTTCGTATTTCCCAAATTCCCTGAGCTGACTAGAAGCACATTGAGCCATGCTCAGTGTACTTTATATGGATAATTTATACACAGACATTATTTGGGTTCCAGAGGAATGACATGTCTAACAACTGCTGCCTCAGAGAGCAGTGCCAATGTGGTGTTCCAAGCAGCAGGACTGCAGCTGTGGTCCCATTCCTCCTCCTGCTGCCACATACACCTGGACAGTCCAGCAGTGGCACTGCACACACCCCTTAAAGCCCAGCCCTGTGACTGACAAAATGACATTAACTTCTGAGACAGAAGTACAGGAGGAGCTTTGTTGCTGCAAAAACTCTTTTACCTCGTGGGCATTATTGTTTAGGGTTTATAGCAATACTCTCAGGAAATTACTGCACACTCATATCACTTCAGAGCTTAGGGATGCCAACTAACTCCTCCTTGGCTGAACCACTGGGCAGCTTGAAGGTCCTTGACATTACTTCTGAGTATGACTCAGAATTGATTAAGAAAGAAAAAATCTTACCTATAAAGAAAAAATCAGATCTGTAACATCCAAAAGCTTTATCTCTCTTTTCAAGGATAAGGAATGGAAAGAACTTCACAACTCTGCTCTCCCTCATGAGGAGTGTTAACAGTTAAGAAGGCAAACAACATAATGAAGGTGCTGTGGAAGACATTTCTTTCTACTACAGATGAGTGCGAGGCATTCCTTTGGTGGATTTAGTAATTTCTTAACTGTGAAAATATTCTGTCGTTCATTAGAAACACATTAGCTCTCATCAAAAGTGAAAGCCACTGTGCTTTTACTGTGCAATCAGGTATTATTCTAATTGCTCTAATAATCTAATGCAATGTAAAATACCCTATTAAAACATTTATAAAATGTTGTTAATTATATGTATGAACTGTTCAAAGTTATTAATTCATCAATAATGACAGTATACATTGTAGCTTTATAGAAAGAAAACACCCAGAAAAGCTGATTAATATTAATGATGCCTGCCATGTAAAAAATCACTGACATAAAAACATTAGTAGTTCACAAGTTTGCTATTTTTCAGTCCCATTTGCTGCCAAAATCATTCCCTCCCACAATTTTATCATTGTTTCATAGATAGTTTACCATTCATCAGCCATTACTTCAACAGTGTCATTCCAAAGTCTAGATGATATTTTGTGTCCCTCAGCCAATACAGTACACAACAAACCTGGCAGCATGCTGGCTAGCAGCCATTCATGAGATTTAAGAGACCAGACACTATAGGTAGAAATAATACTCTGAGTTCAAATATTGAAGACAGCCATGCAAAAATCTTTAATCTAAAAGCTCTGATTTTTTTCTTCTGGCAAAATTTACATCACCTGTTCTAATGCCAGATTTTCCTTGTTACTACGGCACTCACAAGAAATGGGTAACTGACATTCAAGAGTTCCCATTTCAAGTTCCTTTCAAGTGCTAGGTTGTAGGTCACAGTGAAGGAATGGGAGATGTGCTGAGAACAGCAATTTGCTAACACTCAGAAAACCAAAATTACTGAAAAGTGGGTTCCCATGATCCAGTTCATACACAGCATTATGCAGGCACCACAGTTTGTGACTGTACTGATGTACAGCCTAAAACTCTATTTCTGCTCACAGCTCACAGGACTGAGATTCATAGCTAACTCTTTGAGAGCCTGGCTTAGGTTATCCCAGCCAGGTGCCATCCTGTTCATGCAACGTAACAACCCTTAGAAAGCAGAACCAGTTTTCAAGTTTCTAGCCATTGTCAGGGAGGGCACAAGAGTAGGGAGTTCATGAAAGAAGAAACTTTTTGTTTGGATGGTCAATAAATGTGGAAGAAAAAGGCATTCATTACCCAATGCAGAGATATACCCAAATTAAATAAACAAATAAGGACTTTAAAACCTGATGAAATGCTAAGCTTATAATTTGTCTTATCTCCTCCTATTTCCTCACACTCTCTTAATTTTCAAGAACTTAAATAATAAAATCACTTAAAAGTCACTTCTTACACTGTTATAAAATCCATTTTCTTCACAGCAGAGACTAGTAAGAGCAGTTCACAGCTCCAGTTGAGGGAGATATAGGAAAAAACTGAAGATATACAAGTGACAAAAAAATAGAATTAATCTTTGAACCATTCTATGAAAAATGAACCCCATTGTTAAATAAACAATGGCTCTAATTTACTCAAGTTTAAGGCTACAGCTCAGTATAAAAAAAATAATAATATTCAAATCAGTGGCCAATGTCCTCATTTATGATAAACATATCACAAAATGTGCATTAAAATATTTTCATCATTTAAAGTATAAAATGGCCAGATAAGTTAGAACCCCAAGTACTCAAATGAAAAGGCAAACTCCAATTGATGTTAAGTATTTTTAATCAAGATTATTTTATTGGAATACAATTGAAGACTTTTGTTCAGGAGCTCATTATTTCTATTTTTTGCTCTAATACCACAAGTTTCTTTTAGGCACAGGGGACAGCTAGCTCTCAGCTTTTAATGTTAATTATGGCTAGACATCATCACCTCTTCACTCAATTCATAATGTAGGCATAAAATATCAGTTCAGCTTTCTGCTACAGTAGCATAGTTCACTGCACTCTGCGGTTTTTTTTTTGTGACAGATTCCTCTTTAAAGCTTTTCTTTATAGTTCAGTAATAAAAAAATTACTTCATAACTACACTTTGATGGGTATTTTATTTTGTGAATGAATTAAAACTGGTAAGTCAGAAGAGAAGTTAAACAGTGAAAATAAAAACATTTTTTTCAGTGGCCCAATTCAAAGGTAATTCTGAATTTAAACTGCATCAAGATGGACATTATTCATTAATACAGCTGAGAGACGAGATACAAGATCAAGATGAAGATGTGTGTCTTCAGCACAGCAATGGTCAATGCATTGCCTAAAGGTGGCTTTCCACTCACAAGTGAGACAACCTGTAACATCTGGAACAGCTGGATGGGGGGATGGGGTTTACAGATACTGCCAACAAGCTATAAGAAACTATGTTCCTGTAGCGCAGGAGCTGGAGGCCAGACAGGAAACTCTAGAGCATCTCAGATGACACTAGACAGCACCATTCAAGCAACCAGACAGGATGTTTAATGTCTCATTACAAACCAATTGAGAACTCATCAGCATCATCAGTGGAGCTCGCCAGCAACTCAATTCTTCATTTCACTCTAAAGTAGACATCTAGTTATCAGTGAGCTGAATTGCTGTATACAGATATATGAATCTAGTGATGTTAATCTCAAGCTGAGTCCTACCACAGATGCCTTTAAGTATGTCTTTATGTTCATCAATACCAGCAGTGTTCTAACATTCGAATAGCAATAACTGCCTCGTATGACCCAAATAAGTTAATAGAAGCTAAATTATTTCCCTTCTCCAGTGATTCTCATACAAAAACATACTCAACCAGCTGGGTTTTTTCCACCCCAATGAAAGATGCATGTCAATAAAGTAATCCACAGAATTATTACTACAGGCAAAAGGACACCCAGTGTTCATCAGCAAAATGCTATTTTAGTGCCTCCAGAAGGTAAACAAGAAACATCTCAACTTTGCCCTGGATCACTCCCCATCCACTCACCTATCTACATTAACTTATTGATACAAATCAAAAGGACACCTTTTATGTGACTTTCCTGGTCATCCCCACTTAACATTTAACTTAGGTTATAACCAGCATTACTATGGCAGTGTGGAAGGAAACCATCTTACCACTAATGGCTTAAAGTGCAAAAAAGCTACTATAAAAAGTGTACCTCATAAAACTGTTGTCAGGACCCATGGCTACTCTCATACAGCGACTCCTCTGTTACATACTTTTACATTTAAAGCTGACTGTGTATTTTCCTCTGAAATGTTTGGCAGCTCCAATAATATTTCAGTTACAGATAGCTGTCACTGTTGTCTAACAAACAGACTGGGGAACTTACAGAATCTAGCTTAGCTGCATTTCAGACACAAAGGATGTAAAAAATGCTTTTCTTCTTCAGATTTAGGAGACATGACCCACAAAAAGCATACACAATGAATTACAGTTATGAAGACAGTACATTTGAAACATATATTATTAAAAATTAGGCACCATAGATGGCATCAAAGTGTATGTCCTAAAATGAAGAGGTGGTGGTCATACAGCATATTTGAACGAGTAGGCAAAAACTGTGCAAACTCACTAGTTAACAGGGGTGGACTTAGAAACCTAAAAGTAGACTGAAAATAGAAAACTGTAATAAGATGTCTTTTCCTCTCAGTGCTATTCATTCCCACAATACCTAATTCTGCCATCAAGCATTATTGTCTCCAAATATTATTTTGAGGTTTTGTATTTTCAGCTGTCACTCCCTCCCTTGCTCTCATGCAATACCTTTCTTCTGAGAACTGCAGAGGTTCTTTATATAAATAATAAGGCATATAACAGCTATAAATTAGGAAGTCCACCTTCCACAGATGGAACTGGAACAGAGCTAACATGCCCCAGAGTTACAAATTTTCTGAAGTTATCTTCTTCCAGAAAAGATTACAATAACTCTAATTTAATTTGGAAAATTACTGTGACCTAAGTGAACTCTCCTGTAATTTGGAGGCATCTTATTGCAGTGATATCTAATACAAAAGAGAAAGGGGTTGTTATTTTTTTCTGAATTATATTTCAGTGATATGTGTCATTATATGTCCGAAACAAGTGAACACTAACACCTGGGAGGTTATCAGTCATGACTCTGTAGCTGCAGGCAAGCTCCGTATCACACGTTAAAAAAAAACATTCATTCAAATCCTGCTATGCTTTAAAAAAGCACCATACACTCTCCAACCCAAATGACCAACGCAAAGCGAGTTCTCTAAATATAAGTTTAAACATAAATTCACTGAATTTACTCACTGAATTCAATGAGTGAATACACCTATACTGAGCAAGAAAAATCTAATCCCTGGGAGCATTCCCATCATCCCCAGCATGATTCCAAATGACTTTTGGCAACAGCAGGGAGCAGACTCTCCTCATCCTTCTCCAGCCCATTTCAAGTTGAAGCAGCAAGGTGGTAGCAAAGTTCTGAGCAATTGTTTCTAATTGTTGTGAGCAGAGAACCAACAAGTAAAATCAGCCCAAGGGCTCATGTAGGCCATTTTCAAAGAGATAAACTTTCCTCTCCAGCTAATTCACACATGGCAATCCTATTAAGAGGAGCAACATAGGGAAGGGGCTCACTTCAAAAGTTTCCATTGATAAATCATTTCTTTCCAGCTACCACCGTTCTTTAAAGATCCTACAGCCAGTGATAGGACTTGGAATTTGTGCCCATAAAGCTCCCTGTGGTACTGCTGCCTCCATTACTGCATGGGAAAAAGTGACCTTAGCTGGATAACTATGATCTGACCATACTTTTAACCACAGAAGCAGAGGGACTGGCTCTTTGCTTCTGTTTGGGATTTTTTGGTAGGGCTTTTTGTTTGGGGCTTATTATTTTATTGCTGGTGATATAAATCTGCTTATTTCTCTTCTGAATCAATAAATCTACTACAAATTAAAGGCATTGTCATCATCTCACTGCGGCTGTTCTACCAAAAAAAAATAAAAATAAAAAAATCTTAATTAACCAGTAATTTTTGGGCTGTTTATAACCAGCAGAAAGGCAAATCTGCCCCAAACTGTTCAAAAGCCATTTAAGGCTGCATATCTTCAAAGTGCTAAAAATAATTACGTAGCAGGACTGTTATGGGATATGCTCACTTAATATAGCTCAAAGGACTGCGATAAGAATTACTGAAGATGTACATAAAAGGTTGCCTTGCAATGAAGGTATGTGTGTGTAAGAGGGGAATGGAGGAGGGGATCCTCAGATGGAAAAGACTACACAACTCAGAAAATTTTCTTCAGGCATTCTTTAGCAGAATCTGCAGCTTTTTACCTAATCTTGGAAACATATAGTCATGCAGATAAGGCAGTATTAAATGGATCACTGCTGCCTCTGGAAAGAAAGATAAGTTAGCCTCTAGTGTTTTGATATTCCTTTTCTGACATCTGTTCTTCTTTCTCTCAAACTTCCTCTGCCAAGCAAAGATTATTTGGGATTGACAAATCTGTGCTTGGGAATAAACAAGATCTTTTCTCTGATAAGGTGTTGGAAATGGATGCTTAAGATACAGATAACAGTATATTCTGTCGGGTGTACTATATAGCTTGAAGGGGTCTCAGGGAAAAGGTACCAAGCCACATGAATACCTACATATGCCCAACAGTGTTCATGAATCCATATTATTCCAAAAGATAACAAGAGCAAGAAATCTTTCCTTTATACACTGCAATTCTGATAAGAAAACAGACAATTCTGCTTCCTACCCTGTGGGAGGGTACAGACCAAAGAGTAGAAAGAAAAGATGAGACAGTGAGGTTGGTGTAGCTGCAATGGTAATCTGGAGGCATTCACACAACACAATGCTAAGGCCTAATGAAAGTAAGAGGTGGTTTGATTTCTTTAAAAAATGCATACCCCTTTGGGATCACCAACTGCTCTGTAACTCCCACCAGCTGCACATGGTGTATCAGGGGTGTCAGCATTCATGCAACCATTATCAATCAACAAACTTGCTGCCACATCCATGACTGGAGATGCGGAAAAAGTTACAAATAGTCCCAACTTCTTCACTGCCTCTTTGTTAAACACCAGCACTAAGCCTGCTGCCCTAAATACAGCATGTGCTTTACCTGCAGCCCTAAAGGGTAGGTGCCCTCCTCTCTTTAAGCTTTACTGTCTCCTAATTCAGGCCAGGATGTTCCACTGGTGCTGCAGTGGACTCAAGTGAACAGCATGGAAGTACAAACATTTTAAGACTTGTTTAAGTTTCAGTATTGTTTTAAATGCAAGCACAGAAGTAGAACTCATCTATAAGAGCAGTTACTGTTGCACATGAGCAATAATGTAATGCTCTAAAGTTCTGGTGCAGGAATATTTTTTTTTGTTTCCTAGGAGATTATCTTCAGCAAAATAATCCCAAACCAAACACACTACATACATGCATATTTACATGTGTGCATGGACAAGCACCTGAAAATGACAGGTTTCCAGAAATTTATCCATAAATTATAACTACTCATTTTCAGATATGATGCAATTTAACACACCTGTACAGGCTGCAGGTACCCTTGAACTCAGAATCTCTCTTTCTTATTGCCAAAAGATATATTTAATTGCAAAGAAGCGCTGAATATTTGTCAAACTTTTGTGTTACATATATACTGCCATTCACTACTTCAAATTCGCTTTACTCTATTAGTATTCTATCTGAATGCTTGACACCAGCCAAGCCCAGCACTTTTTTTTTACCTGGAGTAATGAATAGCTTGATGTCCTGCAATATTAAAATAGAAGTCAGTTGTATGTTTCATCTCATCAGTATGTCCAGAGACTTCAATCCAGTGTGCTATCGGGAGGCAGTAAACTCCATCTACTATGTTGCTCTGGTTGTAAACACAACATCGATCATGATGGGGCCCATCACCTAAAACAGAAGAAAGGACAATTGCAGGCTGTGCATCTTCTGAAAGATTTGCAGGAGATGTGAACCGAGAAGTGGTGTTTGCTGCCTGTTCAAAGTGCGTTTCTCATAACACATTATTAACATCTGAAACAGTAGTAACAGAAGCACTACCACAAAGCAAGTGTTCAGTGGTTTTCAAATTTTCAAATTATTTTTAAAATCCCAAACAGTAAAGCTGTATAAAATTCCCAAATAATCAATTGTGGCACTTAAAATTCCAATAATAATTAATTTCATTTAAGTTCCTTATTTGATGTCTGATAATATGTGACCTCGGTGTTTAATGCTTCTGCTGTATGACCTCCCTTGGGGGGGCCCAGCTTGCTGTGGCACAGTCTAGCTCTGACACAGTACAGCGGTGTCACTTTGCCTCAGGCTTATTCCCAAGGAAATTGCCAAGCCACAAGAAAGACATCAGAGAAAGCAGAGAGTTTTTCTGTTCAAGATCAGAAAGGTAAAACCACAAACAAAGGTAGGACTGGTGACACTGGATCTGTTACCAGCTTAAGGCTGCAGGATGAAAAACACCTCTGTGGAAAGGGATCAAACCTCAAAGAAAAACAAGAGGGTGGCAGACAGCAACCCAGAAGCTATGAAGATCTGTTTCAGGGAACAGAGGTGACTGGTCCTTCTCCACCTCATCCACAGCTGCCTGGCAGCAAAGAATCTCAGATGTCTTGTCTTGCACAGGACGCACACTGATGCCTAGCCTAGCAGTTCATTAAATCCTACCATCTTTTATGTTTGCTAACCAATAAACAATTGCTTTGTACTCTTCAGATGCACATGTCCCACTTACAGAGTTTGTTCATATACAGTAAGTTGCCCAAAGTGACCCAGAGAGAGACGGTCACATGCAGGAGTGATCACAATTACCTAAAACAGTCTTGCCTAAAGTAAGAATATTTTCTTAGTTTTCTACTACCTAATATCCATTATCCCTTCTTCTACTCTTACAGAGTACAGAAAACCGATTTTTAAAAACCACGACAGAATAAGCATCTTCAATTGAACTGGGCTGTGTCAATAAAAAGGTTATCTAGCCTCCAAAAATTTAG
Source organism: Neopsephotus bourkii (assembly GCF_033783945.1). NCBI lineage: Eukaryota > Metazoa > Chordata > Aves > Psittaciformes > Psittacidae > Neopsephotus > Neopsephotus bourkii. Next base: position 4,672,590 of record NW_026902241.1, on the reverse strand, counting down.
CACATATACATTCTCCCCCCTTCCCCCATTTTTACATACTTATCACAGTATCACAGTATGTTAGAGACTGGAAGGGACCTCAAAAGATCATCTAGTCCAATCCCCCTGCCGGAGCAGGAACACCTAGATAAGGTTACACAGGAACGTGTCCAGGTGGGTTTTGAATGTCTCCAAAGAAGGAGATTCCACAACCTCCCTGGGCAGCCTGTTCCAGTGTTCCATCACCCTCACTGAGAAGTTTCTTCTCAGGTTTAAGTGGAACCTCTTGTGTTCCAATTTGTACCCATTTCCCCTTGTCCTTTCATTGTTTGCCACTGAGAAGAGCCTGGCTCCATCCTCGTGACACTCCCCCTTTATATATTTATATACACTAATAAGGTCACCCCTCAATCTCCTCTTCTCCAAACTATAGAGACCCAGCTCCCTCAGTCTTTCCTCATTAGGGAGATGCTCCACTCCCTTAATCATCTTAGTTGCCCTGCGCTGGACTCTCTCCAGCAGGTCCCTGTCCTTCTTAAACTGAGGGGCCCAGAACTGGACACAATATTCCAGATGAGGTCTCACCAGGGCAGAGTAGAGGGGAAGGAGGACCTCTCTCGACCTACTAACCACCCCCCTTCTAATACACCCCAGGATGCCATTGGACTTCTTGGCCACAAGGGCACAGTGTCGGCTCATGGTCACCCTGTCGTCCACCAGGACCCCCAGGTCCCTCTCCCCTACACTGCTCTCTAACAGGTCATTCCCCAATCTATACTGGAACCTGGGGTTGTTCCTGCCCAGATGCAGGACTCTACACTTTCCCTTGTTATATTTCATCAAGTTATTCCCCGCCCAACCCTCCAGCCTGTCCAGGTCTCTCTGGATGGCAGCACAGCCTTCTGGCGTGTCGGCCACCCCTCCCAGCTTAGTGTCATCAGCAAACTTGCTGACAGTACACTCAATTCCCTCATCTAAATCGTTGATGAATATATTAAATAATACTGGTCCCAGTACCGACCCTTGAGGCACTCCACTAGATACAGGCCTCCAACTAGACTCCGCCCCATAGACTACAACTCTCTGGCTTCTCTCCTTCAGCCAGTTCACAGTCCACCTCACTACCCGATCATCCAGACCACACTTCCTCAATTTAGCCGCAAGGATGCTGTGGGAGACCGTGTCAAACGCTTTGCTGAAGTCAAGGTAGACCACATCCACCGCTCTGCCATCATCCATCCACCGTGTTATTTCCTCATAAAAGGCTACGAGATTGGTCAAGCATGACTTCCCCTTGGTGAAGCCATGTTGACTGCCCCTCATAACCCTCTTATCCTTGATATGCCTTAGGATGGCACCAAGGATAAGGTGTTCCATCACTTTCCCAGGAATGGAGGTGAGGTTAACCGGTCTATAGTTACCCGGGTCCTCCTTCTTGCCCTTTTTGAAGACAGGAGTGACATTTGCTTTCCTCCAGTCCTCAGGCACCTCTCCCGTTTCCCAAGACTTGGTAAAGATGATGGAGAGCGGTCTAGCAATGACCTCTGCCAGTTCCCTCAGCACCTGCGGGTGCATCCCATCTGGACCCATGGATTTATGGATGTCCAGATTGCTCAACTGGTCTTTAACCCATTCCTCATTGACTAAGGCAGACCGCTCCGTTGACCTATTTTCATCCGAGGTCTCAGCGGTACAGGGCTCTTCAGGACTGCCTCCGGCAGAGTAGACAGAGACAAAGAAGGCATTCAGTAACTCTGCCATCTCTGCATCTTCTGTCACCAGGGCACCCACCCCATTCATCAGCGGGCCTACATTGCCTCTGGTGTTAGTTTTACCTGCCATGTATTTGAAAAAGCTCTTTCTGCTGTCCTTGACCCCTCTCGCCAGCTTTAATTCCAAGGAGGCCTTAGTCATCCTAGCAGCTTTCCTACATCCTCTAGCAGCAGCCTTATATTCTTCCCAAGTGGCCAGCCCTTCCTTCCATGACCTGTAAACTCTCCTCTTCCACTTGAGCATACCGAGCAATTCCCTATTTAGCCACGCAGGTCTCCTGACCCTCTTCCTTGACTTCCTACGTGTCGGGATGCTCCGATCTTGAGCTCGGAAAAAGCAGTCCTTGAACGTCAACCAACTATCTTGGGCCCCTTTACCTTCAAGCAGCCTAGCCCACGGGATTTCCCCTAGCAATCGCTTGAAGAGGCCAAAGTTTGCCCTGCTAAAGTCCAGGGTTGCGATTCTGCTTGCTATTCTACTGACCCTACCACGCAAGATCCTGAATTCTACCATCTCGTGGTCGCTGCAACCAAGGCAGCCCTCAACCTTCACTGCTTTGATCAGACCCTCCTTGTTAGTGAGGATGAGATCCAGCAGCGCACCTCTCCTGGTTGGCTCATCCACCATTTGCATGAGGAAGTTATCATCCATACACTGGAGGAACCTCCTGGACTGCGGCTGGGTTGCCGAGTAGTATTATTGTAATACTAATTGCCATGTAGGAATCATTGTGCAGATTAGAAGTGACCTAGTCTGTGGCTTTCTTTTAATGTAAGACTCTCACACTTATGCATTATTAATGATGTCAGAACATTTCTGAGTAAAATTAAGCCCAAAGGAATACCTTCAATTTCACACTGCACGTGAATACATGACCAACTTCCAAGCACCACATTTAGGGAAATTTGCTAGCGCCAAGTGTGTTTTGTGAGATGTATTAATGCAATGATTAGAGAATAAGACTAATATTAAATACCAAAGCTCAACCTCCTTATTTCCAAATGACATGCAGAGTATTTTATCATAATTTCAAAATATTATTTACCAAAACAAAAAAAAATATTTAGCAGAAAACTATTTTCTCTGTATTGCTGAACCACTAGGCATCATACGCAATAGCAGGACACAGCTTTTCATAAATACAGTGAGCAAGGTAAGTATATACCTCCTGAAGTTACAAATATCACCACTATATTTTTATCTCACATTTCTAATAGTCTGCACATTCTTAGCACTTCTAAACAGTATTTAAAGACAGGAGTTTATATTGATAAATACAACAGTGTAACAAAATCTATGGATGTTTATGACATTTGTCATAAATAATATTCATAATTGTCATATTCAAAATCTTAACCACAAATAACACATCTTGCTTTCCCCATTTTACTCTCTCACAACTGTCTGTAGCAGTGCACATCATCATGGCCCTGCCTTGCCATCACAAGGCTGTGTCTGACCCTGACCCTCACCTGCTGATGGGCAGATATCCCATCCCACATCAGGAGGCACCTGATGCCTGGGAGTGCCAGCCCCGTAGGGTGTCCTGCAGCCCCCAGGTAGCTGCCAGCCCTCGCTGCCAGCTGGCAGTTTTGAACCATGTTCTCAGGATCTCTGCCTCTTTTGCTACTCCCAGTCCTATTTTATCTTGCATGTGGGTGCCCTTGTATCCACTCTGGCTCCCACAAGGACTGCTCCTTCCACTGTTCACAGCTCTTCCTCCTCTCTCACAAGGGTTCTTGTATAAATGTTGGCAATCACAACCTACGACCTCTTCCTCCTGCTTAATTCCTTCAGTCCTCAAGGTACTAGTCAGTCCTACAAGACAACAAAGCCTCACTCTTTGTCTTCATGATCTCAATTGCACCAGTACATACTTCCTACTTTCCCATTCACAACTGCTGCTGCTTGAGGTGCTTGTACTTCTGTCATTTGGCAGTTTTACTCTCTGTCCTCCTTCTCCAGCTTTAATTCTTGGCTTTTAATTTTTTTTCCCCTTCCTTCTCTATCATCTGCCTTCTTAAATGGCAGAAAACTCCTGGCTTTGTAACCTATTCACCTTCACCACCATTCATTCCTTACCCAGCCTACACCACCACATAAAAGCAGGGCCAAGAGTAAATTACCAAGAGATGTTTGTTTGACTTGTTCCCTCAAACAGGTTTTGTCAAATCTTATTCTGAAAAGCTTCCTTCTCTAATTGTCATTTATCATTGTTGATTATTCTGTACCACTCAACCTCGCCTTCCCACTGTGGCCTAAATTCAAATGGGAATCTCAAAAAGTTAGTTTCTGTTTTGCCTGTGATGCTCAGGTAAACATTAACTACTTGCATTCCTAACATTTTTAATGAGAATTGCATAGCTTTTTACTACTCCTTATGTTATATACGATCTATGAATTAACAACCCTCTTACTGAAATAAATGTCTGTGCAACAGAATGTATATGGATATACATTCAACATACATATATATGTTGTGTATAGATATTGTGCATTTACTCGTTGAATATATAAATATATATTCAACAAATACAACCTCATAATTTCAGACAGGAAGGCAAGAGTGCTACTATCTGAAAGAAATACTAATTTAGGGAACAGTATGATTACACTGTACTGTGTTCAGGAAGCTGAATTCTCTATTCCACTTGCAAGAGTTATGAAAGAAGGCAATTACCACAAATGATCAAGATCTCACTACCCAGGCATCATCCAAATGATACACAGGTGCTTCTCAACACAGCTTGTTTCACAAGACACATTTAACAAATAAGTTTCAAAAAAGGAGGAAATCGTTATATCAGTTCATATCGGGCTTCTGCTAGCACAGTTTGTCACAGGAAAACCATAATATTTTGGACTTCATAACACAATGCAAGAAAACAGTTTCATAAGTGGAGCCAGGTGACATGTTTGGAAGAGTAATGTAGAACATCAATAATTTCGAGCTGCTACAAAAGAGCTAAAGATTGCATTTTTTTATCTTCCAGAACCATTTAATATAAAAGTCAGCCAATGAAACCAGCTTTCATTCAAGGTAACTGATCATAAACTATGTTTCAAATAGAAAACAATCAGCATCACTTACATGTTCTGTTATATATGTGCAGAATGTATACAGCTAGGAAAATGGGTACAGCCTGGCTGATGAGCAGAAATCATTAGCTAGTCTTCCCCTACCTTTTTCAAACGTTACTCTCAAGTTTCCTCTGTCCGAAGCAAGGCCCATCAACCTCATGGTATGATGTACATGCAGGCAAGACATGCTCTAATCTCATCTTAGCCCCTTTAGCTCTGTTGATGGAGTAGATTCCTTACATCTCATCTGCAGTAAAGTTATGTGACTGTCAGACTTGACTCAGAACAGCCAACCCAAGACTTCTCACAAGCCCTGGAAGAGTTCCTACCAAAAGCAAAATAGCTTTCAGAGGCAGGACAAAAATCTGTCACACAAAGTGAAACATTTACTCTCCCCTCCATCACCACAATAGGCCAAGCAAAAATCTTGCTGGAGCATGGAGACTTTCCCAAGCCCAGGACAGCAAGCTTGAGGCAGTGACCAACAGCACCACAGTCCGAAGACCACCACTTCATTGCTCTCTCTCTAGTTCAGGGCTGTTGATGTGGTTGGTTATTTTGGGAGGAAACAAGTGTGTGATGAAGGCAGTGGGACCAAGCTCAGCAGAATGTGACTCTTCTCAGTGCATCATAAATGTGTGGCTGCCCTTTCTTATTTCTTACCTTCCGCTTAGGCACCAGAGATAAAAGCAGCCAGTGCAGACAGAAGTGACATGAGACTGCCTGTATGCAGAGTCCGGACATGCCTGCTCATATCCACACCAATTCCCAACTCCACTTAAAGTTTACGTTTGTCCTACTCCAAAAATTCCCCTTATCTGCTTTATCTGGAAGGGCACTGCACCTATGGATTTTCTAAGTGACTTTTCTAAGAAGCCAGACACAGAAGCCCTTCTTCACAGAAACCATGCTCATCTTTATTGCTCACTTCTTAAATGTACAAAGTGTTTCCTAAAGTATGCTACAAAAACTGAAGTGAAGCAGTGAAGTTTAGTTTCTGCACCTGAAGCTTGGAAAGGGCCCCACCTACAAGCTGGGAAGGCTATCCTGACTGTGCCAGGAAACCACATTTCCATGGTGCCTCCACACCACTGTTTGGCATAGCTCAAACAGAGAAGGTGCAGGGTATGATTTGCTGCAATCCAACGTGCTTCCAGGACCACAAACGCACGTCACATCTTTAACCAACAACAAAGTGCACACCACTCGCAGTCCCAAGCACATTACACTCATGCAGAGATTGAATGGCTGCAGAGATTCGCATTCCTTTTACAAGTTGGGTGCCTTAGATTTCATTAGGAGGGCAACAGCTTGAGACAGAGAGTGCTGACTGTGAGCATGTACTGCAGAATCCCTGAGGGATCTGCAAGGCAAATTCTCACCAAAATGAACCTTTCTGATTCATTAATTGTTAATGTAAATATACCTGTCCCCTTATACTGAATAGTGTCCCCAACCTTACCCAAACCTTTTACAAAGACTTCAAGATACTTTGAATAAACCCCCCATGACTCTACCAGCCTCCAGAGCAGGAATTCATCACAACTCCCGTTTAAACACTTTGCTCAGGCACAGCATCTGTGCACCTCCTCACCTGCATTCTGTGAGACGGCAAGATCTCTTGTCTCAGAACATGCTGCTCACAGCACACACCGTAAGACCACTGGGTAGGCATCCAGGCACTTCTAATATGAAATAAACAACTATTTGCATGATTGGTTTGTTTTTTGCTGGTTTTGGGGGAGCTTTTTGTAGTCAAGAAAACATTGTGCAACCTCAAAGATTTGGAGGAATTTCAACAGCATTTCAACTTTCCTGTTTCCTAGTAAAGTAAAGAAAATCAAATCTGTTTTCCACCTACCTGTTCACCTTTGCAGAAATAAAAACAAGCACAAATACCCTTTGAGAAAGGGCAATACACAACAGGAAATACAAGTTTTTATAGTTCAAGACACTTCTAAATCAGTATTTTTAACTCTTCTTGGTTTTATTCATTTCATTCCAAGTAGCAAAACATTGGTTTCATTATTTTGGGGAGACAAATACACAATCATTTAAAAACATGTAAAATTCAAAGATAAAAAAAGGGTAAGTTAAATATCTGAACAGTACTAATTCTCTTGTTGATTGATCATGTCGACTTTCCCAATTGAAGAACAGAAGGAATTCATAAGAGTTTGTAAGAAGATACAGGTCCTAGTTGAATCGATAGGGTATCACCTTTTTCCTTCAATAAGGTCCAGAATGATTTTATTTAAATTCTATCTTTGTGACTGTCCACAGCAAAAATGCTTATCTAAAAGAGAAACGTAAGTTTCTAAGCATTAACATAGAAAGTTTCCCATTACTTTTGCAACCCACTTGTTGCTGGAGTTCAAAGTAACCAAGCAGCCCCACTTACAGCTCAAGCTTCACAGAGGGGTCTTTCAAAACCTGCATGACTGCACTTATGGCTCCTGCTTTAATGCATATGAATAATGACCAAAGTGGCATAAGAAGGAAGCTGGCTGTACAACCAACCACACAAAAGATTAAAATCAAAGATCTCCACATAACTGATACGTGGCACTGGCAAAAGACAGGGATGACAACAAAAGAAAAACATGAAGATACAGTAAGAAAAAAAAAGATGTCCAAAGATCAAGGACTAGAGGAAGATAAGCAGGGACCAAAAGAGGCTCTTCTGAAATTTGATCTAATCACACAGTAACATAATGCAAAGAAAAACCTTCAGTTAATATTTTATTACAGCTCTACTGCAGGGATGAAAAAGTATAATCCAGCATTCTGCCAACAGCACAGACTCATCTTGACAGAGGCCAACTGCACACAGATTGCATAGAAGAGTCACAGTGGTGAAATTACCAGCTTGATCTTAAAAGATAATGAGCAAAATCTGGGTCAATGAAATTTCTCAGCACCATTGAGTGTGGTAAACAAAAAAACCCATGAATGAATGAAAAAATAACTAAGATTGCCTCTTTCACTGTGTCCTTCACAGAGAGTGCACTAGTGCACTGCTCAACCACAGCTTGCTCAGCCACTGAGCAAGGTTGCATACGTTGCTGGAAGTTTTAATATTTGACTGTTTTCTACTGTGTGAGGGAAGGTATGTAGAAACTCCAGGGCACAGCAACAGCCACAGGGGTGAAGTGTACCTTATCCCTGCCTTAGGCAAACCCAAAACCACAGGTGTACAACTTCCAAACCTCCAAATCCCAGCAAGGCCAGCATGTTTTGCAGTCCACTGCCACCTTTGAAAAACCATGGGGCTACTTAAATAACCTTGTATATGCACATCAGCTTCAATGGCAACTAAGAAACACAAACACCACGTATCCAGGCAATTTTCAGATCACCTATTTACCTATCAGTAAGAGGAAAGATTTACTCTTACAATACTTGTCATTCATTTTGCAGCAGGCTTTATATGACAAGTGAAAATTTTAAATATGCCTAAATATTATACACCATTACATTTGCAATATTAAACAAGGTGCTTTAACGAGGTAAACAAGCAGCTTAAGTTCATGCTTAGAAACTCCCCTAGAGGTGTTTAGTAACATCATAAGCACTATCAATGCTCTGAGGGCAAAGGAATGAGGAGGGCTGAGGAATAGAAGATTAAAAAAAAAAAAAAAAGTAATAGAACAACAGGAACTAAAGGAAACACACAGAAAAAAATCTCAGGAATCAAGGATTTAAAAGATTAAGTATTTGCTAGCTTATGTATCTTTCATACCAACATTACAGTGAAGAATAGCCTCATGTCCTATTTTGGACACAACTCAGTTACCTGAATGTGCTACTGCATGGCGTCATTATCAAACATTAATTGAGCTTTCTTCACTATACTCAAAATATTCAAATTTACTTAACCTTTACACCAGCTTTTGTCACTGAAGTCTCCCTGCTGCCTAACTGTCTTTATGAAATTCAGTCTCTGAGGTCTTGAAATAGGATCAGTCTTAATCCCACAAAGGCCAAATTGCTGCTGATTGCATGAGTCTGCCACGGGCTCTTAGACTGGAGTCCCACCTTCCCAAAGTCTCAGCAAAGCCCCTGAATAATTGTCCTTTGTTCTCACACCTCTGACAAATAGCGCCAAATAACACATCTGAATTCTGTATGTCATGTACTAACCCTTACTTGTATGCTTAATAAACACATACTTTGCTTTTTAATGCTACTTTTCCTGCTGTCAATAAACCATCTTCCCATTAGATTCTGAAACAGTAAGTGAAATTACTGTATCACTTACATACCTAATATTGTTATAAGACAAAATTGTTAATTTGCAGCACCTAGTTCACTAACTCCTCTTTCACGACTGGTTTGATTTTCAGAAATGTTTCCTTGCATTTGCCTGCCCAAAAGGGATCTCCAAAACCCAGAAGACCAGCTGCATCATACACTGCATGTTTATTTTCTACCAGACTTAAAGCAGAATTTTTTAACTTATTTGGTAGGGCTGATATACATAACCAACGAAACAAGGTTTTTTTGTTTGTACAAAAATCCAGGCTGAATTCAAGATTTTTAGTCTATTAGTCCCACTCCTAAGAGAATTCTTTTTACAGATTTTCAAAAGTATGCCAGAATTATAACTAAATTGCTTACAAGAAAGCCCTCCTCAGTGCTTAATGCTGTTAATCAAGCCCTTTTTCCATTTTGGATTTTTTTTTCTTTATCAGAGATGAGAAAATAAGAATTTCTCTCTCTAGGTCTGCTTAGACACAGGTGTTTCTGAATGGGAGCTGCTACTGTACTAACACTTTTTAAGCAAATGCCCAATCTAATTATGTAGATTAAGACAGAGAAAAGCAATAAAAAGGGAATTCAGCTCATGTAAAAATGTAAAAAAAAAACAAACAAAAAGACCCAACAAACAAACAAAAAAAGAGGTCCTCAGAGAGATGGTGGAAAATAACAGTAAAGGAAATAGATGATAGAATGTCTTATAGCAACAAAATGTTTAATGTAATACAGTCTTCCTAACTGCTTTGAAACAGTCTATACGATTGTACTGTCTATTACTGTTACTTTCTACCATACCAGAAAAGACCACTGAACTACAGGCAGGAAACAAGATATATTAAAATAGCAACCATCACAAAAATCTTAACCAGTGTATTAGCCCAGTTACTTTACTTATCACTTCTTACTGCTTCTCATCCTTGAAGATAAATTCTCAACCCATACTGCATGCTGCTGTCACTTGGAAGTGAGGGCAGGGAGTGAAGTGGGGGATGGGAACAATGGTAAATAAATTAAGTCTTTGAATAAATAATACATTTATTTTAACTTTACCATTATAACCACAAGTGCTCTAATTAGGCTCTCACAGCAGGCAGAGCAGGCCCCCTATTATCCTTGTGGGTAGGAAACGACACACACCTACCAAATCCAGAGGAATGCATGGGTGTATCCTATTTTTATTCTTCTAATTTTGCAGTTTCATGAGCAACCCTCTTGCTTTATTGATCTTCAGTAGTCCGCTCAGTATAAATTGGTTAATGCTGACACACAGAAACAAAGTAATGAAAACTTGCTACGAATTAATACTATAATCCACAATAAGTATATGTCTTGAGGGGCTTGAAGGACAAAACACTAGGGCCTATTACACTTTGTAAACAAAAGTTTCTCTCATCAGACATATTGGGAAGTAGATTTCAAACTAATCCACTTTTACACACAAAGTTTCCTCACTCACAAAGGGTCAAACATCTAGTATTGTCCACAAAGTAACTGCCTTACAGACAAGATGCATATTATGCACAATTATTCAGCTATCAACACCCAGCTGTGCTTTATGTTCCTTCCTAGTCACTACCTACTTCAGAACAAGGCTAGGATGGGGAAAGCAATTTTTTTATTATTTTCAAAAGCAGAGCAGATTACACTGGATACTGATGAAATGCCCAAGTAGCTGCAAAATCCTAGGCTCTCACTGGCTATAGGCAGGTAAAACGGCGACACCCAGTGGGAACACCACTACATAAAATACCTGCACTAACAGAGGTATGAAGAAATGTTATCTGCTTCACGTTCTTTTCTCAATTTCTTGTTTTTAATAAGAGAACTGCTGCCTAATTTGAGTACCTGTACATTAGCTTTGAGAAAGAAAGAAAAAGAGATGTATCTCAGTTACAGAAAAATAATGTTGCATCCAACTGTACTTCTCCAGAACAGCCTTAAAGGGTTTTTTTACTCTCTGCTAATGGCTTAGCCACAGATAAGTTTTTATTCTGTTACAACCTCACCATTGTATTAACTTCCCATACAGCTTTCAAAGAATTATACACATTTAGTTTCATATTGAGGCCAAGAAACAATATTGATTTCCATTTCAACACACCGCCACTTCAAAAATGAAATATTTTACTATCACAGATGTTTTCAGCCAATCAAGTGCTCAGCCCTTGAAAGCCATGATCAAATTTTACTTCGGATATTTTCACTAATTGCAGTAGCATTAAAAGTGCTGTTACTCCATAAATGTAAAAGTCTTTTGAACTACCATCATAAGTGTTTGTTGTCCAACAGACGGCTTAAAATGTAACTAATGAACTCAGAGGAGAATGAACTGGAAACGTTGGAAAGCCAAGATACCAAGCCACAGGCTCCATAACCTAGCTGTTTCTAAACTGTGTTGTACTGTTTGTTTTGGGCCCCCAAGAACACAGCAGCAGGTAAGTGCAAACAAAACACCTTCTTTTTTCTCCTCCCCCACCCAAAACTAGTTATGGGTTTTTTGGAAAGCATAAGGCTCTGCTCACCTGTACAAACTACTACAAGGTAGGTTGACCATGTTTTTCATCTTTATACAGCATCTGTTTAGCTTCAAGCAAGCACCAACTTCATCAAACTAGGTTATGCAAAACTGGACCAGTATTTTAGAATATCAGCTCGCATTTTATATATAATTTTACCCCTTCACAAAACATGAGGAGTCAACAGACTGTACTCCAGCATCTGAAAATACAGTTTATGGCATACCCTTAGTAACTCTTCTGCTCTTTTATGGAACATGAATCTTGTATAGTACCTGCAGTTTATTTATACTGGACTAAAGGGGATTAAAGGCACTGACAAGCATTCAAACAAACTCACAAAAACAAATTTAAACATAAGTTTCATCTTGTGTTTATTTCATTTTGACAGTAAGAACAATATACCTTTACTTTCCATGCTGGAAGGGAGAAATAAACCCAGTTCTGAAGAATCTAGATCAAAACCAAAGCAAACAGAAAAATACATGGGATGTAGTTGAAGGGGGAAAAAAAACAAACAAAACAACACACACTAAAAAAAGGGTATATATGTTCATTTATTTTTTTCTAATGGGCAAACCTATTCCCAGATTCTAAAGTTCAACATAACCTGTTTTTCCATAGATATGTAGCAGTTGAAAACCCTCCTGGGTAACAGGCCTTTCAGCTTAACTCACAGCAGATAAGCAAAGTACCAAACCTGAAGAAACATCACTTGGGCCAGAGTCCATACAGAAATTGTGTGATTTGAGACAGAAGAGCCGAATGGCTGTTAAGTGACAGGCTCTGGACAAAGACTGGCACTGTCACCTGGGGCAGCAGAGTAAGTACGTGACCCTTCAGAAGGACAAGAGTTTTCTCTCCCACCCCCTCCTCCTAGAGAGCTAGTTCCCTCCAGACACAAGCAACAAAGCCCTCCCACAGGCCAAGCCTCACGTGAAGGTTCCTACCAAACCACCTGACAGAACCCAAAAGCCACACAACACCGACCCATGACTTTGACTCTTCTAGACCATAGAAACAAATACCTTCACTTCATGTTTCAGTTTCCCCACTGCATTTGAATGGCTGTAAGGACAAACTAAATTCATACGCAAAACACATGATGCAACATGTACTGTAGTAATATAAAAATCATATGCATTAGTAGTGGAATTCTCACACAAGGCATACTAATAAAAAACTTGCGGAGTAATTTTCTTCAACATGGCACATTATTTAACATCCCATATCAGTAAACATATGACATCCATAACTGGACAGGAGTTTCTCTGGTTACAGATGAGTGCCTCCACTCCTAAACTCAGAGCAAATATTGTTCTGCATTTTCCTCTACCCCTCACAACCATGTCTTCAAAACTGCAGATGTTCCATAACTGCTGTATGTCTCCCAAAGCACATCTTAATTCTAAACACATAGGATACTAAAAAGTCAAAGCACAGCATTTGCATATCACCAAAATGTTTTCTTATTTTAGAAAGGGCAACTGCCTTTGCAAACTGTGAGTTTTACAAGAATAAACAGATGACAGACAAAACTCTTATTGATCCACAGTTGAAAAAATAATTGAAAAAAATCATTAAAATAACATAAAAAAGGACTGCAAGATACTGTTTATTGCACAGAAAAACCTTCTTATGCTCCCTTCATATAATACATGAAGAACAACAAATTTCACTGTTTAAGTCAATTTAGTTCTTTCCTGTAAATAAAAAAAAAATTAGAAAACAATAGCTGACATGAATGACTAATTAAAAACCGCCTCTGCATCTGAATGATACACCCATTTGTGTTCCATCACTGTAGCTAAGTAAGCTCAAACTGTAAAGCATTCACCATGGCAGGAACAAAATTCCACAGAGGTTAATCCTAAAGCTGCAGCAATAGGACTACTACCAAAACAGAGTATGTTTATTATTCAGACTACATTCACAAAATGCAGTCCCAGGTATGGACAATACCTTGAGGTATCATTGTTTCCAAACTATACAGTAACCATCACCTTACAATTGCAGATTCCCTACAGACTGGAACACTCTATTATTAATTCTATATTCTCTGTGGTGAGGACCTCTTTTATATACCAGTATCACTGGCATGTTATGTACAACAGCACCTTCAAAAGAGACCCAATTCTGCTTCCTTGGAAAGATGTAAAGATTTCTATTCCATAAATTCACTTTTCCTGCATTTCTGCAAAAGAAAAACATGGTTAAAGCAGGCAGAATACACTATTTATTTTAGCTGCTAAATAAAACAGTTATTAATTCATGGCGTAAACAGTACTTCATGATGTAAACCTCTGTGAATGCACTATTAATGCTATCTTTTATTAGTATAGAGAAGAAAAAACAAATGGAACAGTCAAGGCGACATGCATGGTTTAGTCTGTGTAACAGAATGGCACTTTAAAAGTGTGATATATATTCCTAAAAAAGAGCTGAAGAGGAACTGCTCTACAATTTTTCATTCTGGTATATGGATTATAAAACTATTTTGTAAGTTAAAAAAAACACAAATTATCTAGTCATCAGTCTTCCTTTCACTGAGTTAGATCCATTCCTCAGTGACAAGAGGTGTATTTAGTGCTTTGACTCAGCATTCAATTATATGCATGTTCTCTTTTATTTATCATACTTAAATACACCAGAACAGCACATGGAAACTGACTAAAGCTAGTCAATATTTGACAACACAGAACAGGAGAAAATCTCCGTGGAAGTACTACTGAAACAGCACAAAGGCTGGAACTTCACCCTTTTCTCTTTTTTATCAATTCCAATGGCAAAATTAACCAGCCTGAAAATGCCATCAGCACATTTCAGCTTACTGAAGTAAAGTTACACCTTGATGCACGAAGTAGGCACTTCCAACACCTTTACTTGTGGGGAAAAGAAAGAGAAAAAAGAACCAAAACTTCATCCTGACAACGGGTGCCTATAAGTAACGAAAAGATAATGAAACCGTTTATCAAGACCTTTTAACTAACTTAGAACAGCAGCTGCCTTCTGCATTCACTCTCCCACATCACATCGTTAAAAACGGTTTTATTAGCGACATGTCATGTCACGATAGGCTAGGAGGTTCTACCTGCAGACAGGCTTTAGGCCATCCGCCTCCGCCGACAGCCGGAGGCACAGAGTACGGCCTGCTTGCCCGGGACACCGCTCCCGGCCCCTGGGCGATGCTCTGGGACGCCGGGCACAAGGCGGCGCTGCTGGAGCCTACCGCCCAGCCCCGCAGAGCAGCCCCTTCGGGCCGACCCCCGCCCTGCGACGCGAGGGCTACAACCGCGCGCCCCTGTCTCAGCCCGCCGGCCCAAACCCCTCCCCTGGGCGGGACAAAGGCGGTAGCACCGCCCAGCCACCGGGACCCACAAGCACTTCCTCCCGTCCCGAGTGCCCGTCTTTACCTTCCCAGATGAGGTCTCCGCCTTGGCGCCGCAGGAACTTGTACCAGAAGGGGTCAGAAGCGTCCTGGTCCGGCAGCACCACCTCTGCCAGCCACAGCGCCGGCTCCTGGCCGGCCAGTGGAGCTGTCGGCCGCGCCGGCTTCATGGGCACAGCGCGCTGCGGATCCCAGTGTCCCAGCTCCGGCCGGGAGCCGGCCACCAGGAGCACGCCTCCGCCCTCCGTCATCCGCGCCGGCAGCACCACACCAAAACGAAAGAGCATGGCGGGCAGCGGACCCCGTCTAACCGGAGCCTCTTCCGTTGGGGCGCGCCGCCGCTAGGGGGGCCTGTCGGGCCCGCACTTCCGGGAGGAGCCAGGGCGCCGGTTGGGGGGGCGGAGGGCTGCGGCGGCCGGGCGGGGCCGAGGGTCGCGTTGTGTCCTTCAGGGGTTTTCCTGTGTGCCCGCACGTAGCAGAGGGGACTTCCTTACCAAAACACTTTCGGGAGTTAAAGCGATACCTACCCCGGCTAGGGTCCTAAAGTTGGGACTGGAGTGGAGGATTACCTTTGCGAGTACGCTGGGATTCCAGGTTGCAAGTGGATGCACGTTGTGTATACGGGCGTTTGTATGTGTTACGCTTCGTTAGATGAAGCTACTGCAGTTACTCTAGGGAGCCCAGACTTAATTTAGCACAGCAAATGTCATTAAGTAACCACCATATGTGCAACGTTACAAACAAGGTTTAGCCTCAAGTAACGCTGAGGTATGCAGGATGTTTGTATCTTCTCGACAGGCGGGGAAGACAGTTGTGAGATAGGAAACGTGAAATGCTGGGGAGGTTAGAAAGATTTTTAAAGAACTCTTCAGCTCCCAAGTACTCTGTTTTGCCCTTCTGTCTGTAATCTGGCAGCTGCTACTTGTAGCAATATTAAGGGCTTGCAAAGAATGACTGAGAAAAGAGGATGCAATCCAGCCATTGATAGGTCCATTGCTGTGTGAATACACCCATTTCACGAACGTCTTAAGGACAGAAACAGAGGAGTGGTAACTTCAGGTCAAGTTGTATGAACAGGATGAAGGCCTTTCAATGCGTCGAAAGAAACCCTGCCTCAAATGACAGCTGCTTGTTTCCTGCATTCAGGGGTGATGACACTGAAGTGTATGTACTGCCAAATTTATTTCTAAGAGTGCTTTAGCTCATTTTCAGTGATCCACATTGAACTTGTGTGACCGATACACCACTGCTTGTTCAGACACCACCAAAGCTAAGGGAATTCTGGCTGTGCTCCATGCATTTCTGCTAGTACCAGTCCTCACTGTAGCACTGCTGTCCTTGTGGAACAGAACATTACATTTTTGTCTTCCCTTTTCCATAACCTGACAGTTGAGTTACAGATAACCTGTTTAGAATTGTCTTTCTACCCCTTTACCATACACCTTAGTTTTAGTATTATGGGCAACACAGAATATAACTATGAACTATGGGGTTTTATCCCACAGTTCAAGCTTGCCAGTAGCAATAAAAGCACCCCAGCATATTGTGTCTAGATAAAACCATATGCTTCTGTTCTTTCCAGTCATAGTCCCTGCTAAGAAACTTTAGGATCCAATAATACATCTGATTGACAACTTAGTTCCTGGCTGTTGCTAAGCCTCAATGTAAAATAAACCCAGCAACATATGTACCTTTAGACAAACCTTAACTTCTTTGTGCCTTTTTTTTTACCAAGTCCTCATTTTAGACCTGTAAGCTGTGCAGAATGATATAAAAAATTGTTCTTTAGACTCTCCTGTGCCAAATACTAGCTTTATAAATAATTCAAATTCTATTCCAGGTTCTACCTTAAGCCATTTTGTGCCTGCCAATCTTGGGTGCTGGTTACAGTTAAAGATGACAGAAACTGACAAGCTTGACTTCCTGCTCTTTCCTCAAAACCCCTAGTTCAGATTAGGGTTAGCATCAAGAGATCAAACAAGAAAGACTGAAAAACTGGATTTAATTCTGAATTCTGCAAAACTGGGATAAAAACTAGAACTAGAGATTAGTTTAGGATTCAGAATTCCCATGGCTGGGGGGTAATGGGAATAGAAGAGCAATGTTTATTGATCAAATAGTGGACCATGAGCTGTAGACAGGATAAAATGGATTATCATTACATCTGAGACTGGTGAGCTGTAATTACCATAAGGTCTGGGCTAGTTTCCTCTGCCAAAATGACTCCTTATCCTAGTACTGCCATACCAGTGCTCCGCTCTTCCCCTGCAGTCCTCAACAAAAATCTAAAACCTAAAAGCCTTCCCTAGAATCCAGTCATCTTTTACAGCCACAAAATTAAATACAACCGTTTCCTTTTCTAAGTTTTTTCCTCTGTTAAGTCCTGCTTACAACTTGGCAAGCCTTCCAGGTCCCATCAAAAACATCTAGCACAAAGGGGCCCAAAGTCAAGCTGCTTTTTAACTGTTCCAGAAACTTACTGTTAACTGTTCATTCCTGTGGGAAGAAACAAGCTACCATCTTAGTGGTAGGACTGAACTAATAATAAACATTGTGCCTTTGTATCCTTGACAGCTGTTTAGGGTCTAGCAGTGTACTTAACCTACAGCATCTTTGGAGTGAAAGCCTCAATTCATCACAAATGTAAGTAAATGATGCACTGATGCTTAGTGCCAGATATATTTTAAAGCCTTCAATTTATTGGCCCTGGTACCTTACAGCTATTTGTCAATGCTGACTATGTCTCTGACTATATAGGAGGAACTGTATGAAAAAAAAAGATTATTTTTCCATAGCATTAGCATCTCTGCAACAATCAATTGCTTTGTGGGATTTCTCCCGATTTGTACTGAGAAGTTCAGCCTTATGTAATTTCCAGATAATTAGCCTTTATGTCTGGCGTATTACCCAAATTGTGTACAGGCAGTGGAGATTTCACAGGAGTAATCACTGAGGCTGTGTACCAACTTAACATCTACAGTTACATCTTCACTTTCTGCTTTATTGCTGTAGATAACAGGGTTCTAAAGAAAACTTTGAATGTACAAAAATTGGAGCTGTGATTATATTTATGTACACATAAAACATGCTTAAAGGCATTTTCTATTACTGTGCACTAAACTTCTGTAGAATCACAAATCTAACTTTCTGCATAGGGCCCTACTGAAATGCTAATGGTGAGATCTGCATTCATACAAATCTCATTGCTGTGGATGATTGACCAGTCAGGAAAGATATGGTTATGGCTTTCATATGCTACAGAAGCCCCTGTAATACTGTCTCTTCCTGCCATAAAATTGCTATGGTATTTTTGTAAACTCAAGAGTTTTGAATTATTTGTTACATTCAGGAAACTTGGACAAAATATTGCTGGCTGAAATTATAACAAAAATCCTAATTAAGAAGTTAAACAGTATGCAGGAGTCCACAATTCAGCTTTCCTAGTGGAAGGTCATATTTTTCTTCGTAATTTGTTATTTGGAAAGTGCCTACTAGGTATAGCAATAGCAAACAGAACAGCATGAATACAACTGAAATGACCAGTGAACTTAATACTTCCATGGTGGGGTAGCCTATGTCTGTGGAGTACATGTTCTTTACTGATGACAAACCTTCTTAACACCATGGGCCAGTTTGCTGCTTGGCACAGCTTTATCTGTTGTTGCTGTACAATGATTTCAAATGATAGTATTTCCAAGTAGGGAAATGTGTAGTGAAGACAGAGTTTGAAAAACAAAACCAAAACAGATACTGAAAGGGTCTGGTTGGAGAAGGGAGGGAGGGAAGGTAGGGGAGTGCCCCTGATGGCCAGTTGTGGGTGATGTTTGGATTAGCTCTGCTCCTTCCTAGACTAGCCTTTCTTCCCTTTTTAGGTCATTGTCTTTCTTGTAGAGATACAGAGAAAGTGTTACTGCAATTTCCAAATTTTTGTGCTAATTATAGAAGAGAGGCGGCATATTGTACAGACTTGCTCTTAAAAAGGAAAAACATTTGTATCGTGGTAAGCTGATTTAGGTGTACTAGTGATTTGGGCAAAATGTTCATTGCTGAAAAATTTACACAGCCTGTGTTTCTTCAGAGACTGAGCTAAATAAAAAAACAGCTAGTCTAATGCAAATTATTTAAGACCACTGTTTTCAGTGAAAGTTATTATGATGATTAATAAATCTAATCAGTGATGTGTGGATCCAAACCTAATTCAAGTCTAACTCTCCTTGTGATAATTCAGACAGGAGTATGAACTAATACTTTCACTGTTTGTCCTAATTGGACAGTACATCAGCTAAAGAAGGCTGAGATTTTATCTTTATAGCCTGAAGACTAAGCAATTTAACAACCTGTTACCAGATAAGCACTGCTGTTCTTACTTTTTGGATTTCGGTGCTGTGTCAGAGCAGTGATAACTGCATGAACTGTTTTAGCTGCTTAGTGCCTGTAGCAGCCTTTTACGCAGACAAAGCTACAGAAGTTCTGACAAGACTGACCATTTTAGGAATTGTGTTGGAAAATTATATTGTAACAATAGGTGGGACACTACAGGAGATTATTTTCACTTTTGCACAGGGTTCTGTATAGCCTGTTGCCTTAAAAATAAAATAAGTTTGTTATTTTTAGAAGTAACTAGGCAGCATAAGTATGCAATAACATTACAGTAAACATTATGAGAACACATACAGGAATAACTGTTCTGGTAGGTTTCTTTTTCTCAAAACCTAATAAAAATATAAAGCTATTTCTCATCCTCCCCAACCTGAAATGTTTTGGGAGCCAGTGAAAGTCCCAACATACTGAAGCAGAGGGCCCTTTCAATGCCCAGGTGTCAACAAACACCACAGACAAGCCTAGCACAGCTCCTTCCCTGCTTCAGTGACCTACAGTTCTTAAACGGATGCTCCAGGCCAGCCTCACGTATCTGTGGAGTGCCTTCATGAGGGTAGTATGTCCCCAAGCAAACTAGAGTTCTGGCAATGTGGCTTTTCTGCCTGGCTCACAGTGACAGAAGAGGGACCAAGGATTTACTCAAGAGGGCTTGCATAAACTCCTATAGGAGAAGAAGGATTCAGTGACTGCAGAGTGCCTTGTACTGTGCTGCTTGTGTGAAAAACAGTAACAGTAAATTGTTACAATTGCAACTCATTATAAGGTACATAGTTTGAAAACAGCTTTTTACCACCAATGACATATTAAGTTCCCCATTAAAATACCTGCTGGGGAGTGGAGGGGGGGGGGGGTGGAAAGTGTTTCAGCCCTTTGGAAACAAGACCTTGTGTAAAACCAAACACTTGGCTGCATGGAATACCAAAAACTTACTCCATTAGTTTGTAGGGTGCAGTCTGAGCCAAAATTGATGTGCAACATGACAGATGAAGTTTTAAGTAGAAGAATGTGCCTTTTTTGTGGAGACTTACATAATGCTTCCACTTTCAAAACAAGATGCATTCAGACCCAAGTAACTGTGCCTCCAGTCTAGTGCACCATCTAATCAAGCACAGTTTCAGTGTTCTTTGGACCCCCACCAAATTCTTGGTTGATACGAAGTTCTAGTATGCTATAATCCCATCACCACTTTAAGAAAAATATATTCTTTAGTTTTCATTACATAGACTTTTTCTTGAACGTGTTTTATGTATGACCAACAATATTTCAGTAATAGTTTATTTCCTTGTATGAATATTTTGCTGTATCACTGTATCAATCCAGTGCATTGCTGCTGCCCCCTCATCTTCTTGGTTTCATATCTTTACCATTTTTCAACTGTACCTGTCTTGTTTCTCTTTTAAGAAATTTAGCAAGCTTCACTGAATTCACTTACCTGACACATATAATCCTTGCTGAGGAACAAACACTTATTTTCATCCAGCCACAAAGAAACCCCTGAAAACAGGGATTGCAGCCTAGAGAGTGTGTAAACAGCCCTGCAGCTTAGCAACCTTCCACAGGTCATGGCAACAGCTTGCAGCCAAGAGCCAGAAGATGTGTATGACATACTTCAGAGACTAGATCATAGACAGGGGACTCCGACTACTTAATTTGGTGTGTGTATGTTGCTGAGATCCATAGTGACCTGTTTCCACTGGAGCTCGAGTTCTTGCACAGAGATGCCTTCCCATTAGCACAGCCCATCCCTCAAGGCAATGCCAACATGGAAGCCACAGCTGGCCCCAAAGCCACCAGCTGACCACTTTGCAGTTCTTTCTTCACCTGTTTTGAAGGAATAACAGAGTTTGGAGATCAGCCTGAAAATAGATTGGTCATGTTAACAAACAATATTACAATAGCCTTTGAAGTACAATGGCACACACAGTAGAGTTGAGTTATGCTTGTATTACACATGCATACTGCATTGTCTTTAACAGCTGTGAGCAATTCCATTTTCAAATTACATGATCTTTCTCAATACTTTTTGCTCCTTACTGCAAGAAACTACACAAGCTGTTTGAAACTTCCTGTGTTTTTTTCCCCAAAGTGCTTTCAAGTTTACTGAAAGTTAGCACCTAGATCTAAACCGTCCTACTTATATTCCTTCTTGGTTTACTTGTAGACATTAAGTCATCTGTGTGCTTACACAGACACTGTTTTCTCAAGCTAAGATCATTATGGAACGTTTACTGCTATATAAAATGTTGCCAACAGCCTTTCCTATTCTGAGATAAACCTAAATAGAAAAGTTCATAGATTCATATATAAATAACAGTCACTAATATGGCCAAAATTTTAATAGTTCCTGAGTGTGACACTCATGACCTCAAATTCCAGGCAACTGTAATTATTTTTATAAATTATCAAAATTGGTATTTACTTGACAACAAATTCATGGTCTGGGCATCTTGCAGAATAAATCCTGATCTGATCTCTCACTTCTCAGGTTCCTACCCATAAAACAGTAAAATGGGAGTGTTTAAAGATATATTTATATATCAATTGTTGGAACTAGTTTGCATGGAACTTGTTCAATGCAAATTTCAAGCCCTCTTTGACTTCCTGCCAGCCAGCCAACTATTCTTTGCAGCATGTAGCAGCTCTTTAATAAACACATGTAGTAGAATAGCGTGTTCCAAATGCTCAAGAACTTAATCTTGTTTAATAAAGTTCTTTACACAGCTAAATTTATGAGTATTTTTAATTTATCACTGATTACAGCTATCCCAGTGGTTAAAATATTTTTAAGGTGCAAAAGGGAAAGGGAATAGAGCTATTAGACTGGCATGATGGCCAGCCTGAATTGACAGGGGCAGCACAGTGAAGCACTTGATAAGCAGCAGTTACTAGATTTCCTTTGTAAGCATCCACATTTCTAATGACTTAAACTGAAAGCAACAATTAAGTTCTGTATTTTCAGTTCTACTGTAGGTATGAATATGCAGATAAAGTAACTTCTTTTTACCTCTGTGATCACTGATACTGTAAATATTCACTATCCTGACTGCATTAAGTGGCACGCAAAATAAACTGTCCTTCAGCATTTCAAAAAGCTGCCAGAGTGATAATCAATTGCTTCCACAATGGGAGCTTTTGAGAGTGATTGGCCCAGACCTAGTGAATACTATTGCACAGTTCCTCCTCACCAGGAACAGTGCATTAAGTGAGCTACTGACCATGCCTTTCAAGTATAACAGACCAGTTAATTTACCTTTGTTTCCTGAATTACCTCTTTTTCAACTACACACCCATTTCTTCCAAGCTACATAAACTCTATCAATATGTAATAACAAACAAGCTAAAATAATTCACAGGGCTTCCTTCAACTGTATTTCAAAGTGATTATGCACACGAGACACATTCACTATTTGCATGTTGATCTATATGCGTGTTCCCTTAGCAACTACAGATACTAGTTTGTCTGTTCTACCACTCTACTGTGGGACAGAAGTAAACAGTCTGGCAAAGTTATCAACCTTGATACCTCTAAAAAACCCCAAGCCTGCTGCCACGTGTGACCTGTAAAATCATCCATGGTACAGCACACTCAAGCCAAGCCTTGCAGGCAAGATAGCAATTGCTGACCTATGTATGGTCATACACAATCACCATCTGAAAGAGAACAGCTTCAGTGTTATTTTATTCCATAAAGATCATATGCCAAACAAGCATAAGACTTAACATCCTTTTAGACTTCATACTGCAAAAGCTGCACCCACCATTGTTTGCCTGCCAAAGTAACTGCGCCAAGGTGGCACATTCTGTTGGAACAACTAAATTAGATTTATTTTCCAATGCTTTTTCTTTAAATAATTTTAAGAAGACAGCACAAACCAGTATTTCTATCATTCTGGTCTCCCTCTTTGTAGGGAAAGTTAAACCAATCTCTCTTATCAAATGAGGTTCTCCAACATTTAAACACCAAACCTTAGAAGGTAGGCGTTTCTTTCATCTTTAAAAAGCGTAAAATTGAAACCACCGACTGTCAGTGCCTTCAATTACCAAAAAAAGGATTCAAAGTGACTCTACCTCTAATAAAACCATTCAAATTTGGAAGCCTAAAGCTAAAACTTTAATTATTAGAGATAACAGATAAACCAACAGATAAACCCTCTATTGATTTTATCAGCGTATACAGTATTAAGTCCCTCTGGAAATACACCTTCCATTTTCTAGCCTTTTAAGCTACCCATTTGGGTATTGGTGCAATTTTTTTAACTTAAGGCTTTATGAAAATAAAACTAATTGCCCTTTATAAAGCTATTAAATAATGTTCTTTTACATAGGCAATTTAGGCTAATACGACTGCAAAGTAGGACTCTCACTGTGGACAGCCAATGGGATATTATTTTAGAATGCTGCAAGGAAAAGAATAGAAATTAAGAAAAAAGGAATATTGCAAAGAAACTGTTCACTGTCCAGACTATGTATACTTCAAGAGAGGCTAATCACTCCTCTGCTTCTCTCAGCCATGTGCTTTGCAAAGCTCTCTGAATTCCACTGAAGTTCACATACAATCGGTTTGAATTTTAAAGGTCTAATTAAACTTCAGCTGCTGATCTGGATATTGTACCTTCTCTTTTTTTTTTTTTTTTTAACATTGCAATTCTTCTCTGCTTTTCACAAATGCTTGCAAACACAATTTTTTCTGTAGGAACATGTAATCAACCAGAGATCTATAAAAAAGGGAAAGCTGCTGAACTGTTACTTGGCAGCTGACTAGAGTGATGGATGAATTGCACATTATCACCTAGGACTGATTTCAGACTTGGAGAAGTAGTACTCTGTTCAAGAACTGAGACATACTTTTACAAGACTGAGACATTTTAAGCAGCAACCAGCATGACCTGGATTAGAACAATCTGAAAATCACATGAAAGTCAACTGAATCTAGTCATTTCCCCTCAAATACCTCTTCTGTGTAAATTTAGTAAGAGTGTTACCACATGCCACAACATGAGTATGTACAACACTTACTTCCCTGTAGCTAGCAAACTTCAGACAGTCCCCTGAGACCAAAAATACTTAAAAAAAAAAATCTGTAAAAGTTGTGTTTATGTAACAAATCCAGCTGTCAGTTTTCACTGCAGTGCTCCTAAGTCATATAATCAAGTTGCTGGTAGTCTTTCCTAAGCAAACAAGTTCTGGTAAGGTTTCTGTCTATACCGCTAGAGAATGAGTGGGTTTGTATTGCCTTTATTACACTGTATTTATTAATACTTGTTTTGCTGTTGCACACCTCTGTTCAAACACTACTATCTGCATAAATTCAAGGAAGTAGAAAGGTTAGATATATCGATCCAACTATGCAAGGAATTAACGTTACATGAATTTCATAGAATTGCTGTAGTCAGAGCTTTAGCATCTCACTTCATTTCAACAGGATTACATCTATATGGTCCATAGGGAGCCATAAATACATAGGGTTTTTTTTTCCTCATCCAAGTTGCATTATGGATGAGTCTGTCAGAACATTCACTTGAAGACTAATAGTAACTTTAAAGGTTGCTAATATCGGTATCAAAGTGGTTTGGGGGAAACAAAAAAAAACAAACAAACAAAAAAAAAATCCAACCAAAACCAAAAAACCCAAAACCAACAAACCAACATTAGTTCTATTATTAATCCCACTTACAGTGATGTAAAAAACCCCCAAGACTAGCATTTAATGCCACAGAGGGAAACATAAGTGGCCGTGAATCTGCTGAGAGAGTGTATTTGGCAATGATGGGATCACTGACAGTACAGGCCAGATTTTGGCTTCTGGGGTATCATGTGGCAATTCCCCAGTCAAATTACCTGTTGAGTAGCATGTCATTAGCCAAGTTGTGGTGACTAACGAGACAAATTCTCTCAGTCTGCTCCAGCTGCAAGGTATAACACATCTGCTAACACTACCATGGTCTCAGCTGATTAATGGGCAACTCATTACAATGCAGTAGCTTGCAATTATAAACCATGTAGTCAGATGTGTCTAGAAGTTAACTCCCTTACCAAGCATGAGTCTCCAGATAATGATGTGCAGTTCATGGAATCATAGAATAGTTAGGGCTGGAAAGGACCTTAAGATCATCAAGTTCCAACCCCCCCTGCCATGGGCATGGACACCTCACTCTAAACCATATCACCCAAGGCCTCGTCCAACCTAGCCTTGAACACTGCCAGGGATGGAGCACTCACAACGTCCTCGGCAACCTATTCCAGTGCCTCACCACCCTAACAGGAAAGAATTTCCTCCTTATATCCAACCTAACATTCAGTTGCTAACATTCTCCCTGCTTTCTTCAGTCTCTCCTCAGTTTAGTTTCAACTTGAGCACAATTCTAAACTTTTACCTCCATGGATGCAAGTTGTCGCTCTAACCTGATATACTGCATCAAACTTTGAGGAAAAGCATTCTCGTATGATCTTCATGCAACTGTCAGGTACTTGGCTCAAGATCCAAAGTAGCACAGCATGCTTCAGTTGACCACTTGTAAACTCTTCCTTGACCTCTGTCAGGTCACCACAACTGCCAGGGAATATTCAACCACATTGTGTGCTGTTCTCAGGAACAAATAGTGTCTAAAGTTTTTCATCTAACTTCTGTCTTAGAAAGAGTAGCTCAAACAGAATGCTCCAAACACAAGCCGTAACCTCTCTCACTTTAGTAGTGCTTCTCAAGCCCACTGTTGCTGAGAATGTACCTGTGGTTAGAGCAAAATTAAAGACCACTTAAAATTTATCTTCACTAATTGTGAAAGCATAAATTATTCACAATCTCTGCCAAATTTGAAGATTTCTCACTGTTATTTCACCTAGGGATGTTCTGTCCATCCTCGTTTAACACATCTGTATATGGTAACTATTTCAGACAGGTTTCTCTGTGTTACTCTGGGACAGCAGTGGAATAATTTAACATCATTAATTCTATGATGAGAGAAAGGTGAAATCAAGAACTCAGAAGCAGCTCTCAGTGATTATGATGTGAGAAACAGCAACTTACTATTGAATGTTCATTTTCTGCATCATTTGGAGATTGGATCTTCTACATATGAAATGTCCTGACCATTCATCTGTTCCTTTGAACATCTGTATCTTGCTTGCTTGCTTTCTAGGGTTCATAAACTCTACCAAAATGTTTGTGTTTCATTCCAAAGCATAAGAAAAATATAGATGAAAACCTGTGGGGTTTTTTCCCTGCAAAACAGAATTACGGCTTTCCAGTTGAATGATGTTGCTCAATGGCATTAAACCACACAACCCACTTTACTCTGTCATTAACACTGCAACCCTGATGACAAATCCAATTAAGGCTTCAACACATACTCTGGATCAAAACCCCAAGTCAAAACTGTTCAACCACTTAAGTAAGAGGAATCAAGAAATTTAGCTATTAGAAGCAAATTTTTTTTGCTATTATTGCTAATTCATAATGTGAGTGCATATGCATTCAATAATTTTAATCCAAGTAGTTTTTAGTCTGAGCTAGGACCTTCATAATATGGTCAGGTTCTACTCTCTCACATAGCAGGGGTGGTGCCCACCTACTGTGCAGAGTCACAGGACCTCCTCATCTCATAGATGGCGCAAATCAACACAGTAAGCCTTGTATCCCAGCCTCCCAAGCCCTTCGGTGTTCCTTCCAGCTTCCAAGCCCCACTGGAAATGGCATAAACATGCATATGGACACTACATCTCAAAGAGTCTTCCAGTGACTACAGGATAGTCCTTTTTTCCACGCACATGATTTTTCCTTTTGAGTGCAGATGACCACACCTGAGAAACAAGTCACCACAGCCTCATCAGTTTGCAGGGGAGCCTCTGCTCCAGTGCCTGGAGTACCTCATCCTCCTCCTTTTTCACTGACCTTGGTGTCTGCAGAGCTGTTGCTCTCATTTTTGGCACTCTTCTCTCACAGCTGCTGCACATTGTTATTCACGCTTCCTTAAATATGTTTTCAGAGGCATCGCCAGCTTCATTGATGGGCTTAGCTTCAGCCAGTAGTGGGTCCATTGCAGAGTCATCTAGAACCAATTCCTCAGCATGGGGCAGCCTCTAGTCTCTTCTCACAGAGGCTCCCACTCCTAACCTCCACCTCTCTTTGGAGAGCTTCCCATTCTCAGACCACAACCAATAACCAATGATCACAGGAACTGTATCATACCTAAGCACTGAAGAGAAACTTTTCAACTTAACCAAAGTAAACCAAGCTACTAGACTGCATTTAATGATTTTGGAGGAGAACAGGCATACATAACTCTTTGAACATGAGCTCAGCTGCCATGACTCACTCTCCAGAGGAGTTGAGCTCAGGGAGAAGTACCCACAGAAGAACTCATGGATTAAATTGAGAAGTGGGATTTGAGGAAGTTCTACAGATAAGGCAGGGGGTTTTTTGCCTCAGTCAGAATGAGAACCATTTTTTTATTTTTTTTTTGCTTACAATCTGCCTCTTTATCACTTTGAAAAAAGAGACTTCCTTCAGGT
Source organism: Neopsephotus bourkii (assembly GCF_033783945.1). NCBI lineage: Eukaryota > Metazoa > Chordata > Aves > Psittaciformes > Psittacidae > Neopsephotus > Neopsephotus bourkii. The sequence goes on along the minus strand of NW_026902241.1, from coordinate 4,644,705 downwards.
ATCCTAATCTAATGATCAGAAACAGATTTAATGATCCAGAGATCTGCCCCACCTTGGATAGAAAAGATAATGGTTTCAATCCTGGTTAACATTAGCTTGTGATACCCATCTGGCACACATTCCAAATTACCTGAAATGTGAACACTCAAGTATCCTACTTGAGAAGTTAGTGTTATGGCACCATTAATTTCAGAACATCCTATTCATCTGCATATAAACAAAAAGTATGTGCACAGTAAGATACCACACAAAATTAGTCTTCCTTAGAAGTCACATTGCTTATGCAACAAGGCATCCACTCATCCCTCACTCTTGAGATATGCAATGATGTGAAACTCCAGATGCTCATGAACAACTGCCACCATTCATAACAGTAATATTTTACCTTAACCAAGGTTGAAACCTTATAAGCAGCACGTTATTTCCTGTCCGCTGCAAAGGCCTCTGGAATTACATGTGGAACACAACTATATAATTACAATACTAAAGAGTACACAATATTCAGAAGATTACACAACACATAACAATCAAACATTAACACTTCTGACCAAAGTCCATCACACATTCCTGCCAGGTCATCGACTGTTCATTTGCTAACCAGTCACATAAGCAGATTAGTTTTGTTCTGCAGCCAACCTCTTTGCTGGGATGCTCACATGAAAATACTAATGCAACCCAGCTTTTGTCCTGCTAGCAGAATTCTCTCTGTTTAAATCACAATAAGCTTGAAGATAGCTTTTTTGTTACATGCTTGAAAACATATCTTGGGGGGTGAAGTAAATCTTAGATTGTAAAATATGCCTTTATTTCTTATGTTCTGTTTTTTATATTGTAAAATTCTCAGTTGGATACTACATGATGACATTGTCAAGGAAATAATTTCGTATGGTCATTGCAACTTTTCCGATTTTTCAACAGTTGATTCATAGTATGATTCTAAATAAATACCAGCACAGTTTAGGATGAAACTAAGCACCAGAACATTTAATATCCTTAGGGCAGAAATCACATTTTCTGATTGTACAAATCTAGCCTTACGTGAATTCATACTCACAAAACTCCAGCTTCTGCTCCCCCCAATATTTTGCTGTAAAAGTCATGCATACTCATTCTGTATGCATTTTTCTACTCCTGAGCCTATGTTTGCCTACCTTCTACTGCATGTGTTGCAGAATCTGTGTTGTCAAAATGGCAGAAGCACGGAGTTTTGCTGTCACATTTCACAGTGCATCTAATGATGTTTAATAACATTTTTTTGACTGCCAGGCCATTAGCAAGCTGTACTGAATGCTAGCAGTCTTCTTATTTTGCTCCTTGCATTCCCTAACACATTTTTTGCTCCCTTTTTCAGGCAAATACCAATGGAAACCACACACATGAATCCTCCATATCCGAAGGACCTTATTTTGATATTATTCTTAGCAATATTGCCTCTGACACCACCAGCATGTAGAAGGTACACCAAAAACATCTCACATTCAGTGAAGAGGACTGCATTCTACTCAGTACTTGATTCAGGCATGCAGACAGCACTTGGAAACAGCTGACAACTAAAGCACATCAGAGATCAAGTAGCAGCATGGTAACTCATGCTATCATGAAAAGACTGATAAATCAGTAAAACACAGTTGCAGCGTGCATAAGTCAAAATTCCAGCCCTCAGAAGCATCTCTACGCTAGGACTGGATGTCTTCATTATTTTAAGCCTACTTCTCCATTCACTTTTGCCCTCCAGTTTGGATTATTGCTGCAATATTCACCACATGCAGCACAGTCATACTTTGAAAACTTCATTCTTCAAAATATCTCTGCCTTACATGCCATAACTCTTTATAAACACTATCCAAATGCCATTTTTCCCCTCAGTGCTGTAAATAAGCACTAGATTCTGTTCATCTGAAGATGACCAAAGCCACCTGAAGAGATACTGACTGAAAGAATTTAAACCACCTTTCTGATACTACAGCAAGTACTGAATTCTCCATTGAACTTAAATCTTTATTTTAGGAAAGTACAGTCAGCAGGTAGGAGCCTATGAAGCTAGCTCTAGCAGCAGTTTTCTCACAAAACAAAGCTAAAGCATACATGCAGATCCTCTAGAACACTTTAAACATCAAGAAAGCTAAACTGAAACAAAAAATATTTCCTTGCACAGCAGAATATCTAATCCACTTATGGAGAGAGAAAAATAAAATGCTAACATGGCCTAATAAGTAAAATAGTCACAAGTTTCTAACAACTGAAATAAAAACATGAGTCACACCACAACACTGAGTTTAGATTAATTTATTATCAAATTTATGTATTATAGGTCCATTTTTATTTTTAAAGACTATTAGCATACTCATACTAGCAACTGGCAGGGCAAAAGGCCAATTTCTGGGCAGTCTTCTATTTTAGTTGTATTTTGGTTTTGCCATTCCACAGTCAGTCTGAACTACAACTATTATCTTTTGTACCATTTTAAGCAACAACTTTCTATAGAAAACTCCACTCGTGAGACAATGCACTAAAAATGTTCTTTGCATAACAGTTCTCTATCATATTGATCTGATATTCTGATTATTCAGAAAAAAAAAACAAAACAATTAAAACAAGCCTACAAGGCACAATATGAATCTTCAATGTTACAGTTAAATCTTTAAATGTGGAAGGGAACCTATGGTGCATAATGCACCAAAGCAGTAGAAGTGGGCGTACAGTATAAAAAAAAATGACCGATCTTCATACTGAAGTGAACATATATTTATCACTTCCAAACTGTACAATGTTTAAAGTATTTGAAAATAGATTCCTTTATTTAACTTAATTTTTTGAGTACTTAATGAAATTCTAGAGGCAGACATTCATTGAGCACCATGTTTGAACGCTGGGAGGCTGATGATAAGCTTTACAAGAAGTACAATCATACTAAAAGAGAAACTCCAAAAGTTTTATTAGAATTTCAACAGACATTGCAAAAAAATATTGCATAATGATCGAAAACATAGTATTTTAAACAAAGTAGCAATGTGGTATCAAGTAAAAGAAAAACTGGAACAGCTGTCTATATATGCTGTAAGGAAGATGTACCAGGAAGGGGATACAACATTTTTAAAATTGAAGGGCAAATATGAACAAGCCACATTTTCATAGACTAATATATATCACAGATGTTTTACCAACTGCATAGCAGTGTAAAAAAGTTTTTATCCTAACTACATTGTATTCCTGCATTTGGAGCAGTTTACAAGGCAGAGATTTTGTTTACAACATTGGTATTTTAATAGCTCTGGATTCTCATAAAAAATAAACTAATTTAACATAAAAGCCTGTATCTACATTTGAAAACAAAAGTGCATGAATTGAGAAATAGTGTTATTTCTTAAGAAGAACACCAAGTAGTTAAAAAAATCATTTTAATAGATCAACAACTGATGATACTTTAGATGTAGATCTGCACTGTGCTACAAGCAAGATTCTACCGACACCAGTTCCTCTAGCTGAACACCCTCTTCCCCTAAGCGACCTCGACACACGCCTTCATACCATACTTACCAGGGTTCTGGGTAGTTACAAAGAATGCCAAGTACCGAAACCACCACACTGCTGACTAAAAAATACCAGTAACCCAAAACAGATGTTTAAAAGTACATTTAGCCATAAACACAAGCATAAACTCCTCAACATTCAGGATCCTTCCAATCACACAACCACTTTTAAACACCAGAGAGCAGCAGCAAGGAGCCATTAGAGCTAAAAGAACAGAACCGATGGAAGTCTCCTTCCTGCCACGTATTGAAGAATTTGTGGGTAATGAGCATTTTACTAAGACAACAAGGGTGGGGATAGGGGGTGTGTTTAAAATCCCTACCTAAAACACAGTTGATGTAGTCAGATTTATACATGAATCTAAATTCTCCTTTCCAGATAGCTGTGGTAACAACTAAGAATTATTGCAAATATTGCTAACTTCTGTAGAGGGTTTACTTTCCTTTCCTCTCCCCAAACAAAATAAACGAAGAGAAATTGTGGAAAAAGAACATGTAGTTTGAAGGTCAAGGCTGTTTGAGCTCTTCTAATTTCAACTCATGGCACTGAAGAAATAGATTTGATTTTTTTCTGGGCACCTGCAGCACTCTGCATAAAAAAAGGCAGTGAATGTTTAGCTGGACTGGAGCCAGAATGGGAAATGCACAGATAGCAAAGTTGCGAACTGTAGCCAGAGTAGCCATAAACAAGTGTCCAGTACAGAAATTATGAGTAATAAATTTAGCCATTTTTGTAAACATCTCCTCCTTACTAATCTCTTATTTTGTCCTATAATGGAAATACAGTCTGTATTTCTTTGTTCCATGCTCTGGTCTGTTTCTGTTTTAGCTTTGTGGCACAGTTGCTAAGTGCAACAGGCTACAGACACCGAAATTAATACACACAAGTTGGAAAGTCGGTTCAAGTTATTACAGATTTGCTATATCAGGCCATTTTTCATAGCATGTCTTCTCTGTTCACAAACACTTTGTGAGCTCTTTTATTACAGAAGACTGGAAGCAAATTGGAGTTGTTTGCTTAACGGATGTGGTTGAACATATATTTCTGATATGCCTTATGCAATTAACAAATCATGTATCATCTTACGAAGATGATACATTTCCTATATATGCCAGTGATTTAAAATGCTCCTCAAAAAGCAGCATTTGTTTAGACAGGTTAACAGAAAAGGAGACAATATATCTCACAACACCATAGAACAAGTAAAGCTGCTTCATTAGCTGCATTATAATTTGTAACTGTTCATCACATACTTTGAATTTCTGAATCCTCAAGCAATTTAACCCTCAGCCAACTGCAGGACAAGGAAAAATATTTTAAATCAATATCATTGTAGGTGCGAGAGTAAAACTAGTATTCCATGTTTTTAGCTCTAAAAGTTTTGCTCCCAAAAGTGAAATAACTTGTTAATAGTTCAGAAAAGAAATAATCATTGTTGATATGTCAAAAGAAAGTTGTACTAAAAATTGAGCTGCTTTAAATCTGAGTTTGCTTAGATTGCTGCTAAAAAAAAAAAACAACAAAAACTTCAGAAAAAAGTTCATCTTAGATCACCTGTAAACTAGCAAGAGCAGTAGAACACTGATGTAATGAGAAAAGATGTGCTTAAAAGCTGTGTTTGAGATCTCTATTACAAAGTTTTGAATTCTTCCTTATCTTTCAAATATTTGGATTAGAATTTGTTATTAAAAAAAATAGACCAAATACAGAAAGTACAATTCAGTGTTTCCTATCTAAATGTGCATACCATTTGGAGGCAATTTTTGAAATGTTATCAGTCAACAGCAACATGGGCACCAGTGAACCAGAAAACACCAGGATTTTGTTCTTAAATTATATAAGTTAGATAGAACTACCCTGTCCAGCAAGTTCCGAATTTTTCAAACATTAAGGCAACTTTCATTACTTTCCAGCTAAACAGTATTATAAAAAATAAATGTCACTTCAAACCTTATATACACAGTGACAGAGTAGATTTAGCTAGAAAGTATCTTTAGTACATTAATAAAGTGTCACATAAGATTACTGAGGTTATATCAGGTGCTTGAGTGTATGTGCAATTGGAGTGGCTGCAATATTTAAAGTACTGGTTTCAAAACAGAGCGCAGTGAACGTCCTTCTTTAGTGAGTTCTCTTGTTACACACATACATGGCAGCGGAACAGCCTCCTCTCTTCTCTCTACAGCATTATAGCTACATTTCTTCAAGTGGTCAGCCATGCTTACGATGTCAGCAAACTTCCACTCATTCACAGTACAGAAGGCTGTACTGAAGCGCCAAACCTAGAAAATAAGTTGCACTTAGGCTCACAATATTTTAAGGTACCTGAACTCAGAGCAGGATTGAAATCCTTATGCTGTAATGCTTTCAGGCAATGCTTTACATCTACTATAAATGATACTAAAATACAACATGACCAAAATATACAATGTTAAATTTTGTATTATCAGTCTCCGCATGAGTCAGATTCCAAGTCAACTCTGAACACTGGCAAAAAAGACAGGCAGTAATTTTCGCATCTACAAAGTAGATGAAATCAGAAGTTAAATGACTAAGTATTGCATGACCAGTCACAACAATCATTCTGAAGTGATCAACTTCTGCAATTCTAAAGGATTGCTGCAGATAGCTCCACAGGTCAGGGGAGACTGGGATGGTGAAAACTGTACTATATAAAGGTCACCCAAAGGTTTTAACAATTACTTACATCCTTAAGGCACTCAATATCATGGCAATGGATTGGATCTCAACTGGATAGCAACAATTAAAATTGCTGTAAACAGCATAAGCCTAAAAGAGCAAACTTTGTAGGCAACTTTTGCACTTTCATGGAATACTGATATTGAAGAGTAATCACCTAATATTTATAAACCTTGGGAAAAAGAAGCTCATTTATTTAAATCAAGTAAAAACTAGACCAGCAGTACTTCTTCAAGTGTGGAAAAGACTGAACAAACCTGCTATCAATTTTAACTAATTGTTGTTCTGTACAACAAGCTGTTTCTTGAAGGGATATTGCATCAAAAAAAACAGGAATAACAACAGTGATCAAGGAAAATATTAAGGCAAAAAGCAGAGACACAACCAATTTAATACTTTTCCTTTCACCTTCAGAATTAAATAACTTACCTTTTCTTTTATCTGCCAGGAACTTCTATCTGCACACTTTATCTTCTCCCATAGTAGTATCACCATTCCACGTGCTTGAAGCAAGCTTCCGCACACATCTCTCATTAAACGTGACACTCTGGAAAGCTGACATAAACTAAAACCGTCTAGAAAACTAGCGATGTGCTGCAGAACCTCAAAAGGTAGACTACTCAGATGGTCATTGTGTAGTCCAATTAAGCAGCTTTTTGCTGGTTCTACTAATACTGTGGAAATACAAGGCTGAACTCCAAATGACCGTAAGTGGCGGTCATGAATAATTTTTGCCCCTTGTGTTGAAGGGCAAAACCTTCGTTGAGAGTATGTACACCCATAATATGCCAAAGGACACCTCTGCTCCATCCAGCCGTTAAGGCCAGCATGAATGTCACCATGCACATTCTTAAAATGCGATGAAAATTCATTCCTCCTAAACAACTGTCCACAAACAAATGTAAACATTGAACGCTGTTTTGTTTGGTATCTAGCCACATATTCCAATACCAAATCCAGTCCAAGGGTCTGGAATGGACTTGGATTTGAGAGCTGTGGGTTGGCATGATCACATGCAGAAGCTGAAGCTATTTCCCCCACCATTGTATTCGTGGCCAGTATAGCAGATGGGAGAGAAAATGTTTGGGTCCCAAAGTCAATGCGATACACATCAACAGCACGACTTTCTGATATCCCTCTACCACCGGGAGAGTCTCCTAGGCAAAACAACAGAGCTGCAGTGATTAGATCAATCCCTTGAAGACCCATAGGATCTTCTGTTATCTCCAAATCTGATGTATCAACAGCTTTGTCTTCTTTTAATGTAGACCAATAGTTGTTAACAATGAAGTTGTACGATCGCCGCCGTAAAAGTGAAAATGCATCTACATTTCTCAGTCTTTCTTGCTCCACTTGTTTCTCTAATATTTCTTCTTCATTAGCATTATGGGGAAGTAGTACATGATTAACACTGCCATTAACTAAGTGATCAGCTGATACTACTTCTTTAAGTTGTGCTGTTACAGGGAGGGAGCTGCAAGACTCTAATGCTTCATCATCATGAGAAGCAGTACATTCACCATTTGCTACACTGGACGGTTTTGAATTAGATACACCAAGATCTTCATTCTGGTCCAACACCTTTGAACATTCATTTTCTACATGAAAGCCATTACACAAAACTGAGGAGTTATTGAGGTTTAGATTTAAGTCATGTTTTTGCACCACATCATAACAAATATCACTAGAACCATTTTGCTCCATTTGTGAGTTTTGACTCAGGCTGTCAAACTTTATCCCCCCAACTGCTCCTATGTTATCTTCATCTGGATATTCATGGTCAGACTTTTTATCCTTAATAATGCCATTAGAAGCTTGCTCTTTAATCTCAGTATCTTCTTTAATTTCCTGTGGTGAACTGCAGAGGCTTGAACTTAACATATTAATGTCCCTTGTAGCAGTGTTCAGGATATCCAGAGCAGCAGCTAAGCTCCTTGTTGTTTCTACAGTAGCTTGATAAAGAGCACCATAAGACTCTTCATCTACTGGCATTAAACCATTTGAATGCACTGTATCTGGGGCACTTGATTTGACAGAGGTTTGCTCTCTGGATTCTGGTATTTGATCACCTGCTTTTGACATCATAGTTGCTACTTTAAGTGATTCTAATAACATTCGCTGGTCTTGAAGGGCTAAAGCCATATCTAGTTGCTCCACTTCATCAACATCTTTACTCAGATTTTCGTAAGATTTTCGGTCTGCGTAACTGACTGGCCATCTATTCCACTCCATGGTACAACATACTACACTTGCAGGACAAACTTCTAGATGATCAGCAATTTTATTTCGGGCTACTATGAAGGGACATCCAAAGCCACTGTTCAAACAAGGCACTCTTTCAAGTGGACATAACATGCGATGTTCCTCAGCTTTACATGAGTGAAAAACTGCTCCACAAACCAACGGGCAGCCAATCAGATCACAGGAAATGCCAGGCTCTGGTCTGGTCATACAACGACGGCTGACACAGTTCACACAGTGTAAATGTTGCTGATGTTCCTCCATGACTGTAAATCCAATTCTGAGTAAAAAAGAGACAAAAGTATAGAATGTAACTCAATATTGCTAATATTTACTTTTATTTGCAGTTTTTCATCTTCTGCATGTACAGAAAGATATGTATTAACACAATGTGAGCTGATTAGTAGCCATTTTAAGAAAATGTGACATTTTATCTCAAAGAAATGGTATTTAAATGTTCATCTGAAAATTAAAGATACCCATTTATCAGGGTTCAAGACACAGACATGCATTTATACACCAGGTATAATACATAGAGATTAGGCAAAAAATGATATATAGTCATCCCTCTGGAATAGCTCTTTTCCCCTTCCCAGTACAAACGGAAGACTCAATGAAAACAAAATACGGTTTTTTCTCCTACTACTTCTATGGCCTACTACCTAAAATCATAAATCATACAGCTCTACAGAGTAAGGAGACAATTAAAGGAAGCCAGATTCATCCTCATCTCCAGTTCTCCAAATGAAACAGAGGCAACCTATTCCCTGGTCTACTTGCTACCATCGAAACTTCTGATACTCTCTTCATGCAGTTCTGTGGAAAGCAATCTGCAGCCCTCAGCATGCATTACGGTTTCCTGTTGTGTCCCATTTTCCCCTGTTCCATGCTTCTGACAACAGTCCTTTACAACAGCTCTTCATTCGTCTTCATCCATAGCCTATAGCTCTTCCCTTATTTTCATAGTAGTTGCTGCCCAAGGGTAACAATTATACTATGCATTAACTAAGTCCTCTTATTTCACTGAAATCTTTTATGTAAAACTTACTGCCCAACAAGGTCTTATCTATACCTCCAGTTCAACCCGTAATAGGTGAATTTTTTAATGCATCCTATAGCTGTACTGGTAATACCAGCAGTTCTGAGTGTAAGGGTATCTCAACAACTTTACAAGATCAAAGAGCAATACAAATCCAAACAAAACTCATTGCATAATACTAAAACATACTGACACACACAAAATATTCAATTCCTTGTGGTGGAATGGAAGAAAAAAAAAAGGGGGGGTAGGGGGTGAAGGGGAAGAGAGTAAACTTTTTATCTTTGCACCATACTTGGAGAAGCTCTGGAATTGTTACCAGCTGGAGTGCAGGCTCACACAAGTAACCAACCTCTCCCCTATGCTCTAACAAACTCCTTCTCAGAATTGATAGCACTAGGGAGTGCAGTTCAGAAAAATCAGAGAATGACTTGCACAAAGCCAAACCTCAAAACACTGTGTCAAAAATATATTGCTCAATTCTGTATTTTCCTCACTCTCCACCCTCCAGTGATTTCCTTGAAAAATAAATGCTTACAGAAACTAAACTGTAAAAATAAAACTGCTTAATATTATTCCTTTTGTTCAAACTGAAGGTAACAGGAAACAAAACTGCTTTTTAGACACTCTAATCTAAAGCATTTAAATAGAAATTTATGTGACACTTCACTCACTCGTATTTTTTTAATGCTTTGAAATCCATACCAACTTTAGGTAGCATCATCCCCCTCATCCATCGTAATTTGGATAACTCAAATATTTTAGCCACCTACTCTCCTGAACACTTCTAACAAAGAAGCATATGTGATACACTTAGCAGGCAAAACACAGCTGAGTTTTCCCCACCACACCTTAATGTTTATACACCTCGTAAGATTTGAATAAATTATCAAGTGCATCAGTTACTGAACTCAGTGACTGACTGGCTAAACATTTTATGAAACCCTTCTGGCACACAACCTGTTTTCAGCTTGCATATTAAGTCAGATAGCAACTATTGCAAAGAGCTGAAATGTTTTCAGTAAAGAATTAAAATGAGAAAATTGACTTATCTGGAGATTTTTTTACTTCTTCCAGCAAAGCCCTCTCAACGTAATTCCTGCCAAACACAGCAGCCTGTCTGTTGCTAGACCAATGAAAATTTTGGACTTTTAAACCAATACTGAAACCAAACTCTAGTTTTTCTTAAGTCAACAGGTAAGCAGAGATCAAAAGGAAGCTCTTATGTTATGTGCGCGTTTTAAAGTGCTTAACACAAAATGGAAACAGCCCTGACACAGACAATTGCTAGTCCATAATGAAAGAGCCCTCACAGAGCCTAATCTGGTAAGGCTTAATTTAATCAGTTATCCATAAATATGTTCAATGGTTTCAGGGGGCTTTTTTGGTGGTTCAGTTTTGGGTTTGGGTTTTTTTGGGGGGTGTTGTTTTGTTTGGCTGGTTAGTGGGTTTTTTTAAAGTTTACTTACCAGAAAGCTGCGTGCCCTGCCAGAAGTGAACCGCTTCTGGAGCCGAAGGTGTGTTGGCTCATACAATGCTATGTTATGCTAGCACTGTTCTATTGCTTCTAGGCCAAATCTGGCCTGTATGCAGACAGCTCAGAATGCAGTCAACTGAGCTTGTGTTTGCCTGCACCATTTGTGTAGACATACCCTAAATTAGTCAACCATCATTAAATACTACCTTTAAATAGCCTATGTGAGCTTACACAGAAGAACATTCTATTAAGACACTAAAACATCCTCCTCCCTACCATACTATCTTGGTCTTTACAAGTCTGATTGTGAAACCTGAGTTGCATGATGATACTGGCTTTTCTCAGGCTCCTGGACTCCTTTCAGATATAAGCTAATATGCATCAGAACTTAATGACTTCATACAAGCAAACAAAATTTTGAAGTGTGGAAGACAAAGCCTGACCAAAACATCACCTATCACTAACAGACAGTACAAGAAAGCAAAAGCAGACACTAAAATACCATGTTTTACCAATACGTAGATGCTAATTTAGTTCTATTAACAGATGTCTGTAATTGTTTTTATAAAGTTATGCGTGTGTTCCATAAAAAAGCTCAAGTAACCTATTCTTCCAGTTTCCAAAAATACAAATTTTATTGGTCACTAAGAAGTTTGATATTAGTTTGCCATTTCTCTTGAAATTCAAATTCTTTGACTCCTTAACTGAATACATAATTGAAAATCTCTTTGGACAACAGTAGATCCATCAACAGGACATTCAGTAAAATTACATGTCCTGCTTACAAGCCTTAACTTCACAGCACCTGCTGCAGAACTTCAGTTTACTCAAAATGTCACATTTTATTTATAGATTACTACAAAGTCCTTTTATATGTATATTAAATGTCCTCTTCTTCATTTTTAATTTTATTACCTGGGCTTCAAGCTCAACAGCTGTTTTGGGCAGTCATGAGTTCCTGGACTGTTTAAACTAGTTAAGGCTTTTGATATAACCCGATTATCAAATTGCAAATTAAGTCTAAAGGCTAAAAAAGAAAAAAAAAAAACAAAACACACCCTATCAAACTGATGAAATAACTGGACAAGATCTCAGGAATTAGCACATTCATTAATCTACAAATGGTTACCTTATTTTGTAAGCTAATTTTGTGATCCATGGAACTTAGCACCTCTTGGATTCATTGATTAAAAGCATTTTCCTTTGAAGAACCATAACCAATATAACACTCGCACTACACCCTCCTCCCAAACATTGCCTAGTATAAGAAAAAACTGTTGGGTAAACGGGAGATAAAAGAAAATTCTTGCTGAAGGTAACAAAGTGCTTCGATTTCCTCCAATACAGAAAATTTAAAGAACTAGCAAAAAGTGTCATTACTGACCTGAAGAAAAACCCTGTCATTAAAATATGTACCAATGACACGTGTTTATACCCCATTGTGTTCCTTGCCACAATTTGGTGAGAAGATAGTGTCAGATCAATGACCATAGCAAGAATGAACAGCTGTCCTTTTCTGATTGTGTAGTGTCAGCAACTAGCTTCAGTTCATATGAGATGCTTAAGTACATGCACTTGACTGTTACTAGCAGAGAGACCTAAAAATACATCCCGTTCCAGTGAGGCAACCACTGCTTTCAGAATTTGTGCAATCACTTGATGTTATTGTACATACTATACAGTCAGCTGACCAAAACAGCCAGAACATGCTTTGAAAATCTATCATAATTAAAAGGATTAAAATCCCATCTGCTACAGCCACATGATTTTCAGTTGCTGTTGTAACACAAACATTAAAATAGCATAAGAGGGGTTTCAGTCACTACACAATATTTCAGCTGCAAGTGAGAGCTCTCACTTTCTTCTATGCCACAAAGTATAAGGAGCTGTACTTAGTGTTGCCAAACCCAAAGTCTGCTTACTTACTCTGCCCTACATGAATTCTCTGGTCCCAGTAAGATATGCAATCACAGCAATTATTACTGCTCCTGGAACCCCCTATTACTCAGCTACCTGCTATTCACCAAACCTATGAAGCTCAAGTATCTTTGAGACTCTTCCTTCTCTCAAATTTGACTAAACAGGCCAACAGGTTCTTAAATTACATGTTCAAGGAAGTAGAAGAGACAGACACAAGCAGTACTACAGGTTTAAGCTCCCAGGAGCATCCAAATCCACCCACAAGCTGCTAAATATATGCAAAGCATTCTAAAAAAAAATAATCCTTTTTGTTTTGGAGATTGTAGAAGAGTGCCAGATTTCTAAATCTTCCATTTTTACCGAAGTCTGGCCAAAAGAGTGGCTAACAAGTCTGGTAAGATGCAGAAACTTTCAGAGAGCAAACAGCCAAGTGAGAAGGCCATTTAAAAAACGGGGTTTGGAAAAATAAGGCAAGAGGTAAAGAGCAGTATAAATAAAAAAAATAAAATTAAGCAATAAAAAATAATTTTTAAAAAAGTGCTTTAGAATACTCTGCCAAAATAGAATTGGCAGCACTAGTGATAATTATTGAACAAGCTATTTGATTTTTCTATATCCAGCATGCATGCTTTCTTGTCTTGTCATCCCTGTCCTGCACAAAAAGTGTGACCATTTTTGTACCTAAAAAATAATACCTCAGTCTATTACTACAGTAGCATGGCCACATTAACTTTCTGTTATTCAGGTTATGCTCCCTTTTTGGCACCAACATCCCTATGCTGGTGTTTGGGTCGACTGGTTTGAGGTGGTTTTTACTTCATTAGTTTCAAAATAACCAGTAAAAAACATGAACTGGAGGTTCAGACACCACTTCAACTAGCAGTTGTAACCACTAGTAGCGATCCCTGCTTAAGCATGCTCTATTCCTCAAGACTCTACAAAATCTGAGGTTAAACAGCCCCATCCTGAGGCTTCTCCAAAGCCAGTGAAGCTTTTCATCCTCATATTAGGGAGCTTGGTACCTCAAATCCTGATTAAATGTCTTTCCATAGCACTGGGAAGGCCAGAAACAGGGACATAAAGTGAAGTTAACCTAATGCTACACTAATTTCCAATGATTCTTTAAAATGGTAAATTAGTAAGAACAGACAACATTACAAACTGCTAGTCATTAATGTGAAACAACATGAGTAAGAGGTGACTAAAAGTATATGCTTCAGTTGCACAGCTAATAGAGTAGTGCATGTGATCATATTTTAGTATTTTATATACTAGGCAATTGCTTTTTTTTCCTCCTCTGATTTGAAAAAAGTTCCTGACAGGAACTTTATGAAGCTTTATATTTTTAACGCTAATTTGTATCACACAGTGGAACTCCTTCCAATGCCACACAAAATCTCAACCATACAGAACACAAATTACTGCCCCATAGCCCCAGGTTCATCAGGACAACCCTGAATTCTGTTGCAACAAAGCAGATCAACGAAGTTAAAACTACATCCAAAATTTTTGGACAGATGAGTTTTTACTGCATTCCCAAACGTAAATTCATCCACAACAAAGAGCGCATCTGCTGTCCTGGTAACGACTGCACATATTTGACATGCTAAAATGAGTCTATTTTTTTGTTAATCATATAACACAAGAAGGAGCTTCAATTACTAAAGCCCAAACTACCATACAGGTAGTATGCTACTACTACTACCATTATCATCATAAGTCTACAGCAATTTATATGTATTACATGAGAGCAGCAGAAAAAGGTCAGGTCCAAAACATGGCTTCTCACTGCAAAAACTTCAGAGACACATACTTCTAGAAAGACTGTAGTTTTAACTGCGATCTAGCATTGAAAGAGTATATACTAACTCCTTTTTGAAGCGTAAATTACCCATCTACCTCAAAACCAAACTAAGACGACTTCTAATTAAAGCAAAAATAGTGAGCATTAGAATTATAAGGAAGCAAAACTTTTTATGTCAGTCTTATAAAGGAAAGGTTTTCCATGTCTACTCCTACCCCAAGCACCTTATTACAGAAGCTGAAAGAAAACAAAACCAAAAAACAAACAAAAAAATCCCAAAACCAATCAAACAAAAAACAAACAAACAAAAAAGAACTTCAGAAGGGAAAATAACCCAGAGCAAAACACTGCTTTGACTCAAGTAGACACTCCATCAATGCCCCATGTATCTTTGTTCCATTTTAGAACAGAACCACTGATGGAATGACAGAAAACTTTCTTCTCTCACTAAACTTTTCTGAGTGTTAAAAATCAAAACCAAACCTACTAGGCTTTTCCATAGAGTACTTTTGTGACAGATCTGCCATGCATTCTTGTCTCCTTGACACATTCTCCAAAGGAAACCAAAGGCTTCAGTGTGCCCTTTGGTCACACTGACTGACAGGACAACCACACTAGAACAGCTTCACATACTGCATGGCTCAGGCACAAAAGCATGCTACCTGTTGAGATGGTAACAAGGCAGAATCAGCTATAGAGCCAGTAGATTTCATGTGTAAAGCACTTCTGAACTTGACCTCAGTCCAACTCCTCAACTGCTGCAGGCTCTGCAAGAAAGGAGATCAGAAGTAAGGTTTCATTTCAGGTTTACAGATTGCTTTCCCTATGACCCAACCCTCTGAAAAGGTCATGTGCTTACACCATCTGGAGCTACAAACGTTGAAACATTTTGCGGGTTTTATGGAAAAATAAGTTTTAAACATCCTTTGCAAGCGCGACCTAAATTCTGTCATTTTAGCTTATAGTTGTTAGTCACACTCAATGATTACCTATTTATATTCAAGGCTACAATAGATTATTAAAAGGTACTATTCTGACCTACTTCCCTTCATTCTTTGGTTTGGCCTACCAGGAGCCACTGAAGAAAACACAAAACAAACCCAAACTTGAATTAAAGATTGCAACAGCTAGAGAAAAAAAAAAACAAAAAACAAAACAAAACCAAAAACAAACAAAAAAACCCACAAAAAATCTAAAAAACAAACAATTTAAGTTTAGTTAACATTTGTTCAGCTTTAGACAGAAGAACTTATTAAGTACTTGCTTAACAGTAAAAAGCTCTTTACTGTAACAGGCTGCTTCTTCTATGTGTTCATGCCCATGGATTATCACCAAAACTTAAGAGAAATGAAATCAAGGTGATATACCCAAAGGAATAATGCTATCCTTATTTCCAGATATTGTCTCACAAATTCTTCAGAAAGACAGAAAAGAAGTCACTTCTCAGAAATCAGAAACAGAATTACTGTAAAAAAATAATGCATTCTGTATTACAAAAGGTAATTTTAGCCACCCAAAAGAAACCCAAAATAAATCCTTCTTCTTACATAATATTTTAATTCATACATGTTGCCACAGAATTCCTGACCTCTGTATATTTACAGGGAACAGGCCAAAAATCTTGTTAATACACTGCTTCAGGTCTTACTGCACAAGTTTAACCAGTTCCCACAGCAAAATTAGAAAACTTTAAAGTAAATGGAACACAAGCCTAACTTCTGTCCAAGATCCCAGACTGAAATGCAGATCTCATGTACTCTGTACATATAAGGTTATATTTTCTATTAAAAATACACCCTTCATGGCCTTACCACTGTATAGCAGGAGCAGATAGTAGGCAAAAAAATTTAAGACACACCACACACACATATACTGCACCAGGTAATACTGAAGTAGAAAAGATGTGGAGTTTGTCCTAAAATATTTTGACAAGTTAAGCAGAAAGGAGAACAAGAACAGAGACAGTATTAACAACTTTAAACTATTCTATTTGCAGGTATTTCACCGTCTTATCAAATATAAGATGTTTTTTGCAGTACCTGTTTGGCTTTTTCCCCTTCCAAGCTGCTTGGCTTTAAAACCATAAGAAAATAGTTAAAAAAAAAAAATCCTGTTAAAAAAGCAAAACTAGTTTGTAAACAAAAACCTCACTTATCTCAAACATGATGATAGAAAGCTGGGAATACATCCCAATGAACATGTTATACCAGCTCTTTCAGTACATTTTTAACTTGAATGAAGAACTAGGAAAAAAAAAAAGAAAAAAAAAAGATCTGCACTACAAGTTTGTGTAGGATTTTAAGATGCACAATGAGTCATCAATTTATGACCTCTAGTATCACTTAAGACTGCTTTTCCAAATGTCAACAGGCTTGATGCTATTACTTTTTCCCCCTAAGACTCCAGCTAAACATTCCCATCCAAACACATTCCATAGTCGATGACAATAGTGACTCAGCTAAAACAAGGCTTTGAAAGCAATTACAGCTACATCAATAAAGCACACTCCTAAAAAGATCCTGCTTGCAAAGAATCTGTCACTCCAACAGATTTCTGTCACATAGGACTTTTGTAAAACTACAGCTTCTAAACAAATACAAAGCTTAAACTTCAAACTAAACACCAGCCACCACCCAGCACCTATGTAACCAAGTCTGAACCAGTTATCACTATTCAGTGACCTGCCTGAACCACCTACCTAAGCCAACTAGAACTTTACCTCACTGCACCTCTTGTTCTCATGCCCAAAGTTTAAACTTACCAGGGTTTCATCGTGATTGCATATTAAGAGCTTAGATCAATCTTTGGCATTTGGTAAACAACAGCACAGTCTACTAAGATGCTCTACAGACTGTTCTACACAGATGTTCTACTACTTTCATGGTACTGTAGATTCAAGCAGAATTAGCAGATCGCAACATATTTAAAACAAGACATTAAGCATCACCTCAGAAATTATTAAAAACAGCAGCTTGCAAAATCAGTCAGAACCTAGAGCTCCCCTGCAATTTTAATTCTCTTGGCCTCTTTTAGTTCAGTCTGTATTACAAGATTTTTCAGTCTTTTTCCTTTATTCAATATTGATACTAGATGGTACCGAGATACTTAGGACAGCCTACACAGGTTTTCTCTGTAACCGTCAATAATTTAATTACTTCTTTATTTATGCTCTCTTTAGGAATGCTTACTCCTTATCCAATATAACCATCTTACCAACAAATACTTCAGTTAGCTTTATTCTTATTGTGCATAAGGAAATAGAAAGCAAATTGTCACCATTACAATAATCACTAAATAAATTATTCCCTCCTCCCATATCTATACCACCGGATCTCACTGCCAGAGGCAAACAGCATTTGCCCCATTTGAGACAGATGTCACCAAAGAAATAGGGTCTATCAGTATGAAGGAAATGCTGTTGTTTTTAGTTCAACTGGACTGAATACAAAGCATAGGTTTGTTACAAAGCTGAAAGCCACAACAGCTATGGGAGTGCACTTGGAGACTAATAGATGCATGCCTCCTTCACAAAGGTACCATAAGATACTCTTTAGAACTTAGGTCAAAAAAATGGTTGCCCAAAAATTGTACAGAAATCTTACCCAGAAAGTTTCCAACCAGATATTGCTAGTGTAACTAAGCACTTATTTTGTCCATTAGACTTCTAACATCAAAGTAGGAGGCAAGGGAAATATAATCCAAATTTAAGAAATTAACTGAGTAAAAGGAGACCTTCGTGCAAAAGAAACAATATTTAAGCAGCAAAGTAAAACCCTGCTTTTGGATAGCCTACACCTGCTCTACTGGGATTCTCCTGCTGATACTCTGGAAAAGAGTAAGACAAAGAGCACATAAAAAGTCTGAGCCTGCAACGCAATCCAAATTCACCCTTTCAAATTATTTCTTCTATGGATGAAATTTGACTGCTAAGAAGAAATTATCCACAAATATTTACACATACTTGGACTGGAAGACAGATTAATGGTCCCAGAACATTTTTCAGTCTTCCAGGTATGTGATTTGCTAACCAACAAAATTCTTTTAGTAATATTTTTGCACTTTAGCAAGAGGGTTGAAGAGAGAAATATCCTAAATAAGCATAACAACCTCATCAGCGGGGATGCATGACCCTTAACCCTCTCACAACACAAGTTAAAGTGTATGGCATTAACTAACAGCAGAAGGAAGTGGCTACAAAATGATGCTGTTTCTACAGCAGCACAGGCCCAGTTTTTTATTAGTAGGTAACACGCACTTATTTTGGCATTTTAACAACATAATCAGCCAAAGAGAAAAAAAGGATTATGAAAAGCTCCTCAGCCAAATCCGAGCAGAACTTTACAGAACAAAAGCAAGCCGTCCCTCCAGCCCACGAGGTTTCTCCCTGGAGAATTCGGAAGACCTGCTGGGAACAAAAGTGGCGCTAGAACTTTTAGAAGCCACACGACTGTTGAAACATGCGTGCTGCTTAACAAGCTGCTGTCATCTCCCTAACACGCTTCTGTCTACCGATCCGTGGGGTTACCGGACTACAGCTACGCAACCTTCTTTACCTTCATAAAGGAGAGAGGAAAAAAAGGTTGCAAGGCACATCACTAACACCCATCAAAAACAGCGTTGACAAAAAACAAACCACCACGTCTTGTATGGTCTGACACAGCTACTCCAAATACAGGAACCACTACAGGATTTCAACGATACCGCTGGCTTATTTGCCCTCTTCACCTTTCCTTCCCTGAAGAACGAGACGCTGGACTGCAGTCTCTACGGTACCAGGCAGACCCCGGCCCGACCCCTTCCAGCATGCTACCGCGACACCCCGGGTAGCGCTGGCCGCACCGCGGGCTAAGAGGCAGCGGCAGGCTCGCTCCGCCGCCGTCGTCGGGTCCCGGCGGCAGCGGGCCCGCGGAGGGAATAAGCGCAGGGGCGGGGCAGGCGCCGGCCACCCTACATGGCACTTTACCACCGGCACACACTCAGCACCTAGGGCCGCGAGCGGGCCGGATAGGGAGAACGAGACATGGGTGCAGCAGCCGCACACCAAGCCCCCCGCGGCCTTCTCCACCTCCCAGCCGGGACCTGTCAGGCCGGCGGGGGCCCTGACCGAGCCGGCGCTGGGCCCCGCTCGCCCCCGCCGGGCCGCCATTTGTTTACCACCCGGCTGCCAGGCAGCCGGCGCCGGCGAGGAGCGGGACACAGCCCCGCCGGGGGAGACGCAGGCCCCGGCTCGCCCCGCCGGTCCCGGACACCTGCGGCTCACCCGTCGCCGTCGCTCGGCAGGCAGCAGGGCGCGGAAGGGCTGCGGACGACTGGACTGCGACTCACTCTTCCCCCATCCCGGCTCTCCGCCGCGGCGCTCCTCTCGCCTCTCCCCACCCGGCCTTGCCTCACTACCCAACGGCCGCGCCCCCGACGGCAGCGCGCGCAGGGGCCAGTGAGCGAGCGCGCGGGGCGGGGCAACAGGGTGAGGGAGCGCGCGAGGCGCCCGCCCAGCCTTTCTTCCCTGGCGGCAGCTCCTCGGCGGGAGGGGAGGGGCGGGGCGGGGACGGAATACCCGGATGTCGCGTGCCTGCCTCCTCCTCCCTTTGAAGTTCGCGCATGCGCGCTGGTATCAGCGATTGGGGTGGGTTCGTGCGCGTCTGTTGGCGGCTGTTGGTGTGAGGCGGCGGGGGTGGTCCCAGGGGAAGGTGGCTCCCGCTCTGACCTGCTCAGGCGGTGTCATGTTAGCAGGGTTACCCGGTGTGTCCCGGGCGGGGGCACGATGGCTGCCTGTTGTGCGAGCAACGCCCTCGGCTCACCTAGGGCCCCATGGGGACTGCGGTGTTATTGCCAGTGTTTGCATAACACTTTATGTGTTTGGGTTATGGTGACCCTGCAGGCTTCTATGTAAGTGAGCAAAATGTTGGTTTTTCCCCAAAAAATTGAACTTGCTCCGAGAGGGCAGAGGTGTAAGGTGTTGGGCCTGCCTTTGCAGGTTCCATTTTTCAGACTATGGAAGCCAGCTGGTTAAAAGCCTGTAGCTTGACAGGAGTTACTCAGGGTATTACAGCTGCAAGGGTCTGTATTCCTGATAGGCATGAATATTTTGCGGGGGTATAGTGTGTTTTGTCATGCTGCGAGTAATACGGAAGATACTAGTGTAAACTTCCCACCTTTTCCCCGCAAAGTTAGAGACTCTGAAGATTAATTTGTTAATTCACAATAAATAGTATTCTTTAACTTCCTGTTGAAAATCTTGCTTGTCTGCACCAAGTTTCCAGAGACATTTCCTTGCCATCTGTGTAGGTTTCTGTTTGAGAGAGATGATCTAGTTCTAACCCCCCTGCTATGGGCAGGGACGCGTTCCATTAGACCAGGTTGCTCAAAGCCCCATCCAGCCTGGCCTTAAACAAAATAATCTCTAAATCTCTTAGGCCTTAACCCAAGTTCGGTGAGGAGCAAGTAAAATGTGCCTGTTGGAAGTTTGGATATTTAGCATCTTAGGAGAGTCTTACCTTTTCTTACTCTAAAAATAAGAGCACATAAAAGGAAGCTGTAAGACATCATTTCCATGTTAGGTATGTAAGACAAAGCATAAGATTACCTTAATATGAGGCATCATTGCCAGCTCTTCCTATAATAAGCACTCTCAGGTTTGCCCCACCCTTATTCTACAGCCTTGATCTTCCATGATCCTGAGGACAGGCCCTTTTTATTTCCTTCATAGGCTTGATTACAGGGTCAGGACATAATTGTCTAACCAAGTGAGCTCCAGAAGATGGTAGGGATTGGCTCTGTGACTCAGAGAAGCGAAGCAAAATAATTCCATCTGGTCACCAGGCAATTATATAAATTGTTGGGCAGAATCCACATAGACAGTTGCTGGCTTTCACAACTGCCTTTTATTGGAAATACCTTCTGCGGGACAGGTGAAATTTGCTGTGCTGCTTATTCTCACCACAGGGGAGTATACTCTCCAGCTGAGAGCAACCTGCTGTAACGTATTAATTACAAAGGGTGTTGCAATGCTTTCATCGCTGACTTTGTGCAGGGACTGGGCTTCTATGACAGAAGTGGGGCTTTTTATTTTAACTGCTTCTTTTGACAGAGGAAAATGAATTCCTGTGGCTTGGATTTATTTTCTCTTACTTCAGCTGAGACTCCTCGGGTCACTCAGTCACTTAAGGAAGAATCTGCTGCTTCTCTAATGCTTTAGTGCATACACTTGCTCACAGTCCCAAATTCCCCCTTCTACCTACCTGACAACCATTGTCATTCTCATGAACTGCTATTTAAGGTAATCGGGCAAGCCATAATCGCACAATTTGGCTTAGTACCGTTGACCTGCAAGCCAGAATGTCGGTGAAGATTCAATGGGTGAACAACTGGAGAGGCTATTTTCTACTGGCTTAAATCCAGAATGAATGAAACTTCATTCTAATTACTCATAAATGGAAAATAAATGTCTGTGTCTGGTCCAGTATTGTTTTGTACATGACACTGTCACTGAACTCAACAGAAGAGCGAACTGTAAATTGATTCTTGGCAATGTAATTCAGGTCTTTCCTCTCACCTGAAGCAAAGCCTGTATCAAATGCCAAGGCATTTGCTGAGGTGTGCAGACAAACTCCTGTAAGCTGGTACCAGTATGTGAAATAAACCACATTTGTTCGTAAGGTTGTAGAAGGTGCAATCTGTTTGCTATCACTTTCTAGTAAATGTGAGTTATTTAAGCACTTTCTAGCTTAAAATTCTCACAGTCGCAGTTCTTCACTGACAGGCATTTGTGTCTAGAAATTCATTCTGCATGGAGATATAGAGGGAAAAAAATTGCAAACTTTTCTGAAATGCATTTGCAAGTAGATTTACTAATGTCTGAGTCTTCGTATTTAGCTGTGTGTAAAAATAAACAGCTGAGATCTGCCCACAAAGCTACATATGCAATTTACACTGCACAGCTTTGGGAGCAGGTTGTTTTCACACAACAGAGACCTCAAGAGAAGTTTTTTGCACCTCCTGGGTTTGTGTTTTCAACCAAGGCCCATTAAGAAATCTGATACTGAGTTTAATGCCTTTATGTTTATAACTTTCCAAGAAAAGCCTTTCTTCTCTAACAATATACCTCTCCTGTCATTAAGAATCCCATAAACAGCATAAAGTCTTGAAGTAGCATAGTAATCAGATTCTCTTTTGCAAAGTTTTTTGATAGTAGTAACATTTGATCTTTTCGAACATCTGGAACATGGATTATAAAAGAAGCTGCTGAAGAAGCTCATGTGAATTTTGGGGGTTGATGGTGGTTTGTCATACTCCATCTTTCTTTAACATGAAAAGGTTTTTTTGGCAGGAAAATCAACCTCAACAGCAGGTCAGATGTCTCAATGTCAACATAATTGCCCACCTACCTAGTTATCACCATGAAGGCTGTGCTGGGTGGGTGCCACACAACTTTTATGGAAATTCTTGGTGCTCTGACCCAGGTACTGGGCTATAAATACCTTCAAGTTAATACATATTTAATCCTGACAAATTGGACTCCCTTGGTTTGGTATAGACTTCTGAACTAGCAACACTGAAAGTATCAATGCTTTCTCTGAGTGGAGAAAAATAATGTGCTATTGCATGGCAACTTGTCTGCAAGTCTCGTGGGAGGATGCATTAATGAATACATCAATATGTCATTACAATCTTTGAAGTGTAATGCCGTTAATGGTTTGAATCAATGTCCCAGGATTTAAGTAGACATTCAGCACTGACCACACAAAAACACCCTTTTCTTAAGACAAAAGTGAAAACTGCCAGATGGTGGCTATGTTTGGAGCAGTTTTTCACAGGTAAAAACCCCATGCCACAATATACCTGTAATAAGTTACAGTGATATATTTCAGCTATTCTTAGTGAACCTCATTGATTGAAAGGAAACAAAATATTGAAACAATAGTTCTGTGGCATTCTCAACTATCTCAAAATGAAAACCATAAACTTAATGGTTAACTAGAGGTGGCATCTTCTGATTTCTTGTGATAATCTCAGCCAAAGACTGTGAGAAATTACAGAGAAATCTGCAGATGATGAGGCTATTTCTGAGTTGAAACTATGTCATAGTCAGCTGCACTGGTGTAGAAGTTTTGCTCCTCTTAGCTGAAATAAAAGTTCTCTGAATAGTCCCATTATGATTAAAACTGCTTCCAGTTTTACTGCCCCAGGGACTAAGCTGTCAACTGGCAGAAGTCTGATTTTATCTGGAGAGAAAACGATAGGCAATGTTTGTTTAGAGGGGAGCCTCTTCCAATGAGATCTAAATGATAGTAAATTATCTTAGTATAGGTCAGTTTTCTCCAATTCAAATGGATTTATAAAAAGACCATTTCTGAAGCAAAATGACAGTACAGAAACAATGGATACTGGTTTATTTAACTTGGAGAAGGGTTACTGCACCTAAAACTCTGAGGAAACAGTTAATAATCTAGGACAGAGTGTGAGTTGGTACAATAATTATTTGTATCTCACCACATTCTCTTTACTTTTCAATTTCCTTGCAGTTGTCATTCAGGCAGGAGGAAAGAGTGGGATTGTTAAAAGGACAGTGGTGGTCTTGTAAATAAGATACCCAGAATGCTTTTGTGCCATACACACATTCAGGATACAGTCACCTGGGATATCGCACTGCCTCTTCAGGTTGGGGTTGCCTCCAGTCCAAAGTCTCCAGTCTGAAGGGAAGACTTTCCACCATGTGGTGTTGTATCTATCTTTCATTATGGATGGCAGCTAGGCTGGACAGCACTTTAGGACTGAATTCTTCCTTAAGCTGCCTAGGTTTTATAACAGCATAATCAGAGGGAACCCGGTGGAGGTGTGTCTAAGTAGTGGAAAGAAGGAAGAGTTGGGCCCTCTGAGGCCACATTTGCAAGGAGCTGTGTCAATTGTTGACATGACAGCACCAATAAGACCTCCCTGAGCTCATGTAAAGTTTGGCTTGGAAGCAGTAGTGCTTGGGAGGATCCTTGCATCTCCTGGGGTTAATAGCACAAAATTGGGTTTTACTGGAGATTAAGTTCTACATTAAACAAAAATAACAAAGATGTAACTCCTTTGTTGGATTTCTAACACTTTGGCACTAACAAGTTCTTTGTATAGCTACACTTCAGCAGTTTTTATCTATTAGTACTGGTATTTATTCCATATGTTTGGGTACATTCTTATTAGACAGCCTTGCTGTACCACGTGACCTTTCTGTTTTCAGTGATTCCAAACTATGTCATTTGTTTTAGAAATAAAGATGCTATTCGAGAGCTACAGTGTTTTGAAAGTAAAATATCAGCTAGCAGTGGCTCAGGTGATTGATTCAGAAGACTTAGCAAAATTCAGTCAGCCACTGGTGCTTTTCATTTCTTTTAATTTTTCCCTTACAAAAATGAATTGGTGGTGTGATAAATGCCACTTCAGTGTTTTATCTGAGGGGGGAAAGGAGCTGAAGGTCAAGTGATACTACTACAGATGATTGAATTTAGGAGTGCCATGGATGGCAACAAGGAGAAGCAAGGGTCAAAATATCATTTACACACAACTGACTGCTATGCAACCCCATAGCTTATTTCTAGCTTTGGCAGCATCATGGTAGGGTAGAAGGAGAGTTGTGACTAACTGGAATGCAACCACAGCTGGTTGGGCCCCCAGTAAGCTATCAACTCTATGTGCCTCAAAACTCCTAGGTTTAGTCATTATCACAGCTTACTGACAGGAAGGCATGGTTGCTCCTAGTCATTAGGATGGATGAGGAAGCAGTGTATTTATCAGACATACAGGAAAATCTGATTGGGTTCTGCACATACGTGCTAATTCAAAGGAGTACACTGGCAAGCAAATCAAGCTCATCATGACGTGTGTGCATAAGTACATTTAAGTTGTTTGGGTTACAGTAGACTTCAGTTTTAATCTCCTCAAACAGTTATAAGAATAAAATTTTAAAGCACTGTCACATTTTTTACTTTAAAAACATGCTGGTGATTTGCACCAGGATACAAAAAACTTTTTTGTTTCTAATGAACCGCTTTATGAATCACTCTCTTGGAAATGCTTCCCTGTTGTCCCTTAGCTTTTGCTTAATGGGACCATAAGAGACCATATGAGTGGGGAATGGAGACAAGTCTCTATATCTGCCATAGTTAGTACAATTCTGATAAAAGAAATGGCAAATTATCAGGCCTGTATGTGCTTCTCTGAAAAAAAAAAAACAACTAAAAATAAAAGAAAAATCAATTCATGCACAAAGCTGCTTGCTTAAAAACAAAAGCTTCCTAGAGGAAGGAACAGCTCTACCAACTCTGTGGGACCCCACACATGAGCTATCTTCTTTTAAGAGACAGCTCTGACACCTATATATGCAAACCAGTACATCTTGTACCCCAGAGACACAAGACATAAGTTGTCCTGCAGCCAAAGCAGGAGTATCTGCTACCAGAGAACTTGTAGTGGAACATTTAAATTTTTGTAGACAGGCTCATTCAAAGTCATTTGAGGTAGATAGTGGCCTGAACCTGCAGGCAGAGACCTGGAGCTATAGGCAGCCTGGGTCAGCTGCACAAACACAGCTATACCAGAATTCATTTTCTACCACTAAAAACCCATGTAGTTCTAGCAAAAAGTGTTTTAAGCAGTTTTTCATTCAGAAAGAGGTGCTAGCAGTTTGTCTAAGAATTAATTTCTAATCACGTGCTTTTAGTCATACAAGGGATACACTCAGCAACAGAACAATGAAAGTAAGTTAATGGGGTTTAACCTTTGACATTTTATTCTTACACCATTGGGTTTGTATTGACTCTCCCAACCATACTTATGTTTCAGAGCTGTTACCAGCAGTGCTGCTCATATCCAAAATGGGAAAAAGTTACTTGTACATATTGGTGTGAAATGCTAGGATGATAAAAGACATGCTAGAAGGTACCTTAGGAATTGAACTCAGGCTTGAAACATACCTTTTACTTTGTGAGCCTGAAAGTTTCTGTTTCTTGGACCCTAGTATTTCTAGATATGCTAAAAGGAAATACCCATATTTGCTTATTTAGGCTTATATTTCTGTCTACTTTATATGTTTTATATAATATCTTTTCATACAAAATTTCTATATATTATATAGAATTACATAGAATTTCTATATGCTATATAGAATGATAGTTCTTTGTTTGTCAGAGCTTATTCTCAGATGGAGCAAATTTCCACATCAGAAATTCTGAGCTATGGATTATGTTTTGGTGACTGGCAGCTGCAAGACAATTACTGTGGCTATTTCAAAGAATGGCTAGTACACTGTTGGTTCTTCAGGATAAAAATGACAGATGTAACATAAGCAGATAAATTAGAGGCAGTTTTGGCATAGCAGGGAAAGACACAGAGCTGCCAATGTGATCCTGAAGAGAACAATTCTACTCGGGAGAGGGTGTTACCAGGAGAGCAATATTACAGTGAATTTAGAAGTTTATGTTTAAAATGAAGTACAGTGACAGTGTATTTTTAAGCTTTTTGTAAAATCAGCCTTTTATGGTAATTTTCCTAGTTTCCACTCTTTCCAAGCAGGCTGATTTCACCAAGATTCTCTGCAAAGAAAAGATAGGACATTCCTTCAATTAAATGCTTCTCCCTCCAATTAAAGATCAAACCTGTCATCCTGCACACTCCCTTTTTCCAAGGACAAAGCCTTCCCTCCCTCCAAGCCTATATATATATAGTGAACAGGTTCTTGCAAATGATGCTGGAAAACTCCAGTGAGCAACAGTAGTGAATCTCTCAGCATGTTGGTTGGAATGGGGAAGGGCATTCTGAAAGTGTTCAGTCATTTGGGGAAAGATCTTGATATGCACGGCATTGTCCTGGTCCAGTTCTCCAAAAAGAGTGAATTTCAAAAAAAAAAGACTGAGAATAAAAGAAAAACTTTCACCATCTGTAATAAAACAGATTAGATTCAGAAATTCTACCCCTTTCACACCCTTACAACATACCCAGAACTGAACATCCAGGTCAGCTGCAGAGACAAAAATAAAACCTTGCTTCACTGATCGGGCTCTCAGCCCATAATTCCCTCCAGTCACAGCTGTGCAGGAAAGTTACTAGGGCTGTAGCTATCTCTTCTCCTTCATAAAAACATGTGCTGGAGGTTTAGGAATGCCCCAGTTAAAGATACTGTGCAATACCAAAGAAAGAGGTCTGAAGAATGAGTCAACAGCCAGGACTTCATTTGAAGCCATAAGATTTTCTTACAGCAGGCCCATTGCTTGCCTGGACACGGAGGGCTGAATCCTCTTAAATTCAAGGACGTTAGACTTCGTAAGTGCTAACAACAGGGTAAGGCTGAGGAAGGCCTCTGCCAAAATGTTAGTCTAAGAACTCAATGTCACTGTTCCAAAATGTAAAAAATCTGTGTAGCAAAAATTTACTTTACTCCACAAGGAGAAAATGGAATCAGCTACAGCAAATAGATGCTGACATTATTAGGCTGTACATTTTGAAGAAAATGTAAGGTTGACCATGATTTTTTCAGGCTTTCTTATCCTCCCCCATCAGTTTTATTCATATGAATGAGTCAACACGACGCATTTAGTGCTAGTACACACACACAAAAGGAGATTCAAATTCTTTTAAGACAACCACTTCTGGACAACCCCTTATGATCAAATTAAGACCAACTCTCCATATGTGTCCTGAGGTGTTTTTTTTTCTCACATTAGCAATGGTTAGTATGGAATGTGCCCTCCTTATGGTGCCATAATCTTCTCCTTTTCCCCAGTTCTAGATTAGGCTAGGTTAGGTCCTGTTAGGAAAAACAAATCTGGTGCAATGGTAAATGCCTTATTTATGCCCTTCAAAAGTATTTTATTAATATGATGTCATTGGGCTGCCAGGGTTTTGAATCACAAGATAAACTAAACAGTGATTTAATAGGATCACATATTGCTAAAGTTTTGGGGGTTTTGTCTTTTAAATGGAAGTCTGTGGTATTGTGTGGAACAACTTATGTAAGTCTGAAGCAATAATTGACATTTATATCCAGAAGCAGAAGCAAACCTTAGTATTGTTTTTGTCAGGCTTTGTTTGTTGAGTGCATTTACAATCTTGTGACTTTTAGACCTAGCATCTGGTTTTGAGTCCATTTCCAAAATGTCATATTGCCTTCTGCTTTGATTTCTTCCCTTGTTTAATGTCAGTGTGGTGGCATTTGAGAATGGAATGTCTTTAAAGAAACAAACTAGTTCATAAAACCTTGTTGTCATGAGGTAGCTGTCATTAATATCTAAACTTCTACCACCTGAAAACTATCAAGTAGATAATTGTATTTTGTGTCATGGTATCTCATAAACATTGAGAATATGATACAATATTTTCTCTTCTGATCTACAAAATATTCTCCTCTGGGCTTTGAATAACAAATCTTCTTGCTAATATCATAATGATATAGTATTCCACAGCATGAAAGAATCTGTCCTGGATGGAATATTACAGTGTTCCCATTAGAAAACTCCTCTCCTATTTCAAGAGCCCATGATTCATTAGCTGAATGCTTGTAAATGTCACCTAGTTATAACTCCTCTAGGAACAAGTAACATTGTGTGCTTTCTGGTACCACATTACATTGTCTTACCAGAGAGAGACAAAGTCTTTGTGATTTGTTTTCCTTTGGAACTACAGATGTGTAATTTATCCCGTAAGCTACCATCAGTACAGATCTTTTTTTTTTTCTATGCACAACACTGGATAGGCTGCTCTAGAAATAATATAAAGAACCAGTCCAAATAATGCAGGCAAAACACAAATTGGTTTTGATGGGACTTTTGCCTCTTTAATCATGGTTAAATAGTTTGCTATCTAGCTGTGAGTGTAAGGCTGAAATAACAACTTTGCTGATTGCTGATCGGTTTTGTTTCTGCTGAGGATAAAAAAAGTGAAGGACTACAAAGAAAACAATTTCTCCCATTCTTATGTCTGCGCTTTCTTCTGTGAGTATTAGAATAAAATGGAAAAACAAAAGTAGAAAATTCCTGAGGCAGGGTTAGAAAATCTTGTTCTAAGAACTGAGAGGTATCTAAATATACACCAGCTCAGCCTCAAATAGAGGAAGATGTACCTTTGTAAGTCTGGCCTTTCAGGTGGAACATCCAAAAGGAATCAAGTACTAGTGTCTGCCTGTAGAAAGAATAGCCTAAGGTAAATTAAGTCATGGGGTGTCAGAATTTGAGGTGAGGGAATAGCTAGATAAAAGATGGCTAGGGAAGGTGGCCTCTGTAGTACAACATCCTTATAACTGCACTGGCCATCGGCTGTTATAAAATGACTTGTCTCAGGTGTGTTATTACAGTATTTCTTGCATCTTCTCTTGCCTGTTGTTCGCATGGTGCTCAAAGATCCCTCCCAGGCACTCAGCCCTTACTTGAGGCCAGGTGGCTGAGGGGCCTGCAGCAGGGGCTGGAGCTGGTTATCTCCCTGGGGTCATTCCTGAGGCTGCACTGCTGATACTGATGTTTTAATACTAGGAGTGAATAAAGACCTCAGAAGTGGTTTAACACTTGTTAAAAAAAGTGTTCAAGTGAAATGCTGAGTTAATTTTATCTGCAATAACTTTTTATATGTGACTTGCTGCAAATATTTGACTGTACATATATAAGGCATGTTTGACATCATTGCATGTCAATAGAGAAGAATCCAGTATTGTAAGCCCTCAGTATCAATAGCAAAAAAGGGGAGTTGTTATTGTTGGGACAATTTGGTTGATGCAAATAAAGAATATTTTATGGAAAAATTTGGCAAAATATTTTTTACATATTACTACTTGGCATATTATCAGAAGGCGGACTACTGACAACTCTGACTCATAATGGGAGATATAAACCCCCTCTGGCCTCATTGCAGAGTTCATGATATGCTCCATATTCCCCCAAAAATGCTGCTTAGCCAGAAAATCTTATCTATAGAGGACAATTGAATTACAAAGTAATCACACTGTAACTGCAGGAAACATGGTGCCATCCTGCATCAAAATGGTTTGGGTTTGAGTTTTCATGGGTTAGCATTTTTCATGAAATATGGAAACAAGTAGTATACTTGGAGAGGGGCAGGAAAGAGTGGCTGTTGTCTATTTTAAATAAATATGCCTCAGAGAACAAGTTTTTCACTATCTCAAATGTTCAGGTTCTCTTTTTATTTTTCAAGCTTTTACATGTTAACTTTTCTGCACACTGTAAAATTTAAAATAGTCCCTTAAAGCTGTGATGATTTTATTGAAATTGAAGAATAAAATTGCAAGATAGGCCACCCTAAAATTACTGGCATGTATGTTTCCGGATTCATTCCAGAAAGTATTTGAGTGCTCTCACCAAAAATTACATGAAGGGTTACATGCCTGCAGCTGCAAGCCTTAAGGGAAAGAGCATACATTGTTAAGAAAACCTGCTGGTGGGCACAGCTTCTGCTAACTTGCCTGTCTGGCTCATCAGTCAGTAACCTGCTTCCTTCTACACAGTGGCCTAAATTCAGTGTACCTTCTGCTATGTAAAATACTTGTTTCCCTTTGTAACCTCAGAAACCTCAGCTGAGCTGGTAGAGATGAGGATTTGAAGAGGAAGACGTTATGAGCAGCTGGGAGATAGTAATTCAGCAATAACTTAACCTGGATCAAGAACAGCTGATAGCTTGTCAGACAGCAGCCCACATCCCTGCCACTGCAGTCTGCAGCACCAGCTATTGCTCATCCCTGGCTTGTCATTCCGTTCATTACCAGCAGATAAACACATTAGCTTGGCATTTCCGCTCCAATTATCATCAGTGAAAAGGTAATATATTTAAATTATTATCAATCTTCATTTTCCTAATTCATAGAGATGAACTGCAAGTTCCTTGCAGATGTACGTGCTCTGTGCAGGTTTAACGGAGGTATCACAATGCAAATCTAGATTTACTTAACGTGTTTAAAATTTCTTTCCCACCTGCATTAGCTAGTGACTATTTTAATGCATTCTTAAATTCTGGAATAAAATTACATGGGAATGTATAGCAATATGAATATACATATGTCTGCATGGTCAAGCATTAGTTCAGCTAATGATCTCACAATGAATTTGGTCAATACATAGAATTTCTCCTCTATGAAACGCTTCTACTTTGACTTTTCATTTTGTCATGAAGTGGAAGGAAAAGTTAAATTTTCAGAGTTTCCCGTGAAGTAAGAATTAAAAAAAAAATACTATGTGAAAGTTTCAAACAGCTATTTTGAAGTATTTCATTTCATAAACCTAAGATTTTTGTTTGGAATAGCTTCAACCTTATTCATAACCTATGTCCAAATGAAGCACACTGAATTCTCCCTCCTCTCTCTGTCTGCAGTTACTGGTATCTCCCACTCCTTGACTGTGTTATCCCAGAGGTGCTACCACCATTGCTGATGGGCTCAACCTTGGCCAGCAGCAGGTCCATCTTGGAGCCCCCTGGCATTGGCTCTGTCAGACATAGGGGAAGCTTCTGGCAGATTCTCCCAGAAACCACCCCTGTGGCTCCCCTACCACAAAACCTTGCCACAGAAACCCAATACAATCACATAACATACCAAATTGATTTTAACAAAAAAGTTGTCCTCCAGAGTTAAAAAGGGTATAGTAGTCCATATATCTTCAAACTTTAGGTCTTCGTAATAGCAGTGTTGAGATGGAGAAATTCTCGTTTACTGCATTCAGCGTAATTGTTCTGTGAATGATTCAGATCAGTCACATAGTTAAGAGTGAGACTGTCCATGAACTGAAAAGTCATTCATTGCATGCTTTACATCTGTCCATACTTTGGTGCTTTAATTTTTAATTTTTCGTTTCTGCCTTATGTCTTTGAAGAGCCTCTTATTGTAAGAAACAAAATTACGGCTTTTAAAATCACATGAACCAGCGTATTTTCCAAACTATAGTGGTGCCAGCCACACTGTGCTTCTAATACCACTATTTGCTAGACAGTACATGAAACTGAGTTTGCTCCAGAGCCCAGTTCAGCAAAGACAGAAACTAAAACTCAAATCCTACTCCAGTCACCAGGACACATGCACATCAACTGCAGTGTGAGTTCAGTGCTCTGCTGAGTCAGGATCCGTGGTGGGAAGGGCTACGCTGAACTTCTCACAGAAACATGGAAGTTGGCCCAGACCTGCTCACATTGTCACATCAAACATGGTACAGCCAGCACATCCTGCTGACCCCATGTAACTGCTCTGTGCAGGCACTGTAAGGTGCTTGGATTTGGAACTTCCAAAGCCCTTGGTGCATGCAAGCACGTGTCCTCTCAGCACTGAAGGTTCAAGGGTAAGTCTGGCACAGCCGGCTGCCCCCAGTGTGTTTTGCATGGGCTGTACAACAGTTTCGTGCCTGATCAATGGCCATTTGTCCAGCACATGACCTAGAAATTCCCTGCTCAAACCACAGGGCACTAGATCACCACAAAAAGGGGAAGTGGCCTGTCCTGTGAGTCTGAGTCACTGTTCATGTCTGAAATGCCTAACACAGGCCAGCTAGTGTCTGTGGCCCAGCAGCAGCCAGCGTGTGTGTGCATTTCAATAGAGGCCATGCTGAGGATGTGAGGGAGGCTTTTTGCTGTGTGGCTTGTTTGTCCTTCCCTAGGGACACTGTCTGACCGGCTGCTTGTAGGTGCTTGTCACAGTCCTTGCAGTAAACTAAGGCAAAGCTCAAGAGCCTTCTGACTGCGAGACTTTGATCTACAGGACCCCAAATTTGTAGGGCTGCACGGCCTGGAGGGAGGCCATAACTGAAGCTAAGACACTAAGCATCATACATACATAAATCAAACATGAGATCTTACAGTTTGAAGCAGACCAAAGCAAATTCTGCTAGCCTCATTCTTTATTACAGGGGTCATGTGCAAAGGCACTCATTTTAGGTGAGGAATATCCCTAGAATTAATCTTGATGGTTCTTTTAGTGGATCTTTAAACAAAACAGTTTATTAGCTCAGCTTAGGAGGAAAAATAAAATTATCTGATGTCAATAACAATTCTGTTCTCTCCATCAGGCTGTTGTGCCGTGTGGCTAATAGGGTGTTGATAAGCAAACATAATATTCATAAAGGTTCTTGCAACTGTATTGGAGAATTTACAAAGACAGTATATGCATCATCAGAAGTCTGAAAGTTAGTAAAGAAATATTAGGAGACAAAGAGATTTGTCAGCAGTGGCTGTTTGTTCAGACCTTCATAATGGGAACATTTCTATCATTGTGCACTACACATCTCCATTAAAAGCAATCATCATTAATAACAATGACATTTATTTTGTTAGTACAGAAATGGGAAGAGAGAGCTCTCCTCCTTGAGCCAAGCACTGCAGCAGCTGCAGGCGCCTGCTCTGCTCATCAGGGCTCCCAGCCTTAGGGCACAGCCTAGATGTGGCTCTGCAAGCATAGCCTGGGTTTCGAGTGGGGTAGTTTGAGGGGGGTCTTAGGCACAGGCTTCAGGCTTGCTCTGGCTCTCACCCTAGTACACCTGAAAGGGCACGTCAGTATACTGCAGTGAGGCACCCAAAGACACAGGAGCCACAGGTAGTTAGTGTAGAGCACCACATCATGAGCCTGCCAGTACCTGGTGGCTTTTGGGCCTGCTGCCCACCGTCAGCCATCTTTGAGAGAGGTGTAGTTCGCAGGACAGTGAGGTTCCACACATGGCATGTGTAGGACAACACCCAGATGGAGAAGGGAAACCTTGTCAGTGCTGAGAGGGAGAAGGGCCACTTCCCTCCCTTCCATTTTCCCCCTTGGAAGTGGGCTGCTGACAGCTCCATTGGCACATTAACCCAGTGAAGATGCATCTTGCCAGCCTCATGCTGCCTCCCATCTGGCAGCGGATCATGGTGGTGTGGGTGGTTAATGTGTGGAGGGGCTGGTGAAGTACCAAAAGGGATATGAGAGATTGCTGGGGTTATCACTGTGCAAATGTCTGGAGAAGGAACACTCCAGGCTTGTCCTGATGAGGTCCTGGATAAGCACGAGCTTTCAACAGAAGCTGGGACCAGCTGGTCTCCAGGGTCCTTTCCAGCCCAGGGGCTCTGAGGAGGATTCTCTGGATGCTTGGCAGAAGGTAGATGCTCCAGAAAACTTGAAGGGAAACAAAACTTTGTGCTTGACAGAGCCTAGTGCTATGACAGCAGACTGGCGGCAGGTGACATGCAAATCCATAAGGAGCCAGGCTTTGTTAGCTCTCAAATCGGATCACCTCAAGAGGAGAAAATGAACATTCATTAAAGTAATTTCAAACTAACAGGTGGTGCCAGACATGATTAAACTCTCACTGTGTAAGGTAGTGGATCCAAAATACACATCACTTTTTGTTGATAGTGTTCAAAACCTAAAACTCAGTCTCACATGCCTCTTCCTTCCACTTGCAGAATGCACTGGCTTCTAGGAATGTTTTTCCTCTTCTTTTGCTCAACACACATCTCTTTATCCTGATTTTTTTTCACATTTCATTAATTCACATTACAAATTATTAATCCAAGGAGTGTAAGTGGAGAAAGCTGTCCCATGGACTTCGAGAAACATCAGCTTTTTGCTTAGTGTCTGTCAGTCTTTTAAAGAAAATTTATAGTTTTGTAGAACAGGCATACTTGCTTTCACTGCCTAATGCTTCTAATATCTTACTAATGATATTAGTTATTAAAACGGTGCATTAAGTTTACACTACCTCTTCATGGTCATAAAATTTTCTGGGCACATCTGCAGTCCTCACAGATGCTCAAGTGATTAGTAGCAGCAGCAGCAATAGAAGCTAGAGAAAATACAGACACCTGTGCTTCATTGTTAAATACGTATGCTATTCTGTAGTTTAAGCCACCTCAGCTGCAGCACCAGAAGACATAAACATGGCATGTAGGGGGGAAAAAAGGTTCCTTTTCAACAGCAGGCCATTGCCCATACTACTACTCTGCTTCTGCAGTCTGTCAAATTGGTTTTAATGCTGAGCATATAAACATTTCCTTTTTCTGTACTATAGCTTTCAGGGTCATTCAGGTGTAAATCAGAGATCTGGAATTAAGTGATCATTTTTAGCAGCTTGTTAATATGTTAGCATTAGCCCATTTTATAGCTAGATGGTCATTGCCTTATATACATGTATTCCAGGGTCTGAAACAGAACATTTCATTCCTAAAGAATAAAATAAATAAAGAGCTATTCATTCTAGCTGTGCACTACAGCAGAAAGAACATGGATTCAAAATCTTGAAATGAGGGCTTGGGTCTTTTTTTAGAATCAAACTTTCACCCATGGCATGGAGACCTCTGGCTTGCAGAAGCACAGGGTGCACGCTTGATGGATAGGACTTGCATTGATGGAGAACACTAAGTAGCAGGAGATTTATATCCCCCTTTTACCCAGAATTTCTTTGGTAGCTTAGAAGAGCTACTGTTTAGGCTCTGTACACAGCTCTGGAGTAATGCAGGCAGAAGCGCTGGGGTTTTTTCTTGCAGTTTCACTGTTGAATTGTGAGGAGCAAATCTCTTGTGTTTAATCATCTTCCTGGATCCTCCGAGCTGGGAGGCA
This sequence comes from Neopsephotus bourkii, assembly GCF_033783945.1. Taxonomy (NCBI): domain Eukaryota; kingdom Metazoa; phylum Chordata; class Aves; order Psittaciformes; family Psittacidae; genus Neopsephotus; species Neopsephotus bourkii. Next base: position 4,608,449 of record NW_026902241.1, on the reverse strand, counting down.
GCCATAATAAAATCCTCTGAGCTTGATTTAGAGAGCTCCAGTATAAACATTGCTCCTTTTTCACTGTTTGGTTTATGCTGCAAAGCTGTTTTCTTACTGTGCTGGTTTTGGCTGGGATAGAGTTAATTTTCTTCATAGTAGCCAGTATGGGGCTGTGCTTTGGATTTGTGCTGAAAACAATGTTGATATTTTTGTTTTACCTATCAAACTGTCTTTATCTCAACTCATGACTTTTCTCACTTTTACACTTCTGATCCTCTCCCTCATCTCACCAGTGGGGAGCAAGTGAGTGGCAGTGTGGGGCAGAGTTGCCAGCTGGGGCCAAACCATGACAAATAACAGATGATATTTCCAGTAACTTCAGTGTTGTCAGCATATTTGGACAAATAAAGACTTTTTTATGAATCAATTTCTAAATGTAAGAAAGAAAATGACAAAAAAAAAAATATTGTCTGGATAGAAATTAATTGGATTTTTATCTCTTATAAAACAAGCAGACTAACAAATAGGAATATTTTGAATCAATTTGAATGTTCAATTTTCCCCTTAGGTTAATTGCAAAATGAGAAATGTGATTTTAAAGCCAACTAATGTATTTATTTCTGATTACATTGAAATAGTTTTTTTTTTTTACTTTTCCAATGAAAAGTCATTAAAATGTCAAAGCAAAATATTTCCATATTTTCACAATTTTGTTCCCCTTAGTTTTGACTGGAGCACATTGCAAAATTCAACCTGAAGTTGTGTATTTCTGCTCCCCTTCTTACCACACAAAATTTCATTTTTCAGTAGGATTCCCAGCTACTGCTGGAAGGGACAGTTACAAAGGCCTGCTGGTTCCTCCTCAGCCCTTCAGAAACCAATACTGAATGACAAGAGTAAGCTCTTATCATCAATTCTGGAAAGAGCCATCAGGGAAAGCCTTCCTCATCTGACTTCTCTGGGCCTCTGCTGATTTATGTCAGATGGGAAACAGGTCTTGCTGAGTCATGACAAGCCCTTGTGATGATCAGACAACATTAAGCTGCAGAGGTTTGCAGATGAACTCAGGAAAGTGATGGGATGGATGCTGGTTTGCTATTTTTGTTCTGATGTTTTGCCATGTTGATAGCCTGGAGTCTCTTTGCATTAACATCACCAATTTCTATTATAATTACTATTTAACGGGGGATGGGGAGGGATAAGAAATAATTAAAGATAAATTTGGGTTCTGTCCTTTGACATGCAGGTGTTGAGTGAGACATCTGAATTCAGATTAAAGCCTAGAGGGCCCACTGTACCTGTGGGGGCACTTCCCCTGTGACATCCACAGTCTAGCATGATCTGTCAGTCCAGATTCAGTAAGTTCTACATTATTACAGTGAGCCTGACTGCAGGAATATATAGTTTTCACTGAGATGCAATTAAATGAAACTGATTACAAGGATAAAACCCCACAGTTGAAGGCATAAAAATAACCCATTTGTTTAATTTGGATGAGACTTTACTAGGATTGGAGAATTTTTCTCAGAAAAAAAAGGTACTTGGAATCTCCACCTCAGTCATATCCTGGGTACAGAGCAGGCTTTCACTGATTTCTGTATAAACGTTAAAGTTAAGCATTTGAGTTTATACAGCCTAGTCCAGGTTGATTCTTCATCATATTAAATCCTAATTCAGATGTAACAAAATCCTGTCTACTTAAAGATCAATAAAGGATTGCTGCATTGGAATTTACATGAAAACACAACTATTCAGAGGCTCAAACACACGAAGTACAATGAAATAAGTAGAGTTAATAAAAAAAAAAAAAAAAGAAGCCTGAATGCCCATTTTTCATAATTTCCTAATATTTTGATTTTTATATTCATCCTGAATAGGGAATAGCATCTTTTCTATAAAAGTGGAAGGTTTTAGAAAATGCTAATTAAAGGAAAAAAAAAGTTAAAAAAATATTTTGACATTTAAGAGTTATATTATTTTTATTCCCAGTCAGTTTAACATGGAATTGTGCTCCAGCAAGAACCTCAGGAATGTTCTTCTTTACAGTCTTAATGCTTCCACTCTATCCTGTAAGCCATGTTTTGTTCCCTGTGATATACCTCCTGCCACTCACTGCAGCTTTCCCATAAATCCTTTACTGTGAAGTAAAGGACATTTAGCGGTAAAAAGGCATTTAGATTAGCATTCTCAAAGGAAAATGGCTCGAGAAAAAACTTTTACAGAAACTGGATATGGTGTTTAAAGTGTATTTTTCCTAGAAAACCCAGGTCATCTATAGAAACAGGAGTAGAGTAACAACTCGGCTCTCAACTTACAAGTTATGCTTTATGAGCCCCTAATGTGTGATGCTGTATATAGTACAGAACAAGTCCAGGTCATATACGGGTTTTATTTTTAGGAAAAGACTTATTTCCTTTGGATCATGTTTGGTTCAACCTCTGACTCAAAGTCCAAAGTTTGGACTTTCATGAAGCATTTTGTATCAGTGAAAGGTATTTAAGATCTGTATGTGCATGGCTGACAGCACTAGTGTAACATGTGCCTTTTGAAGGGAGCAGTCAGCATTTCATAGGGATGTTTCCTCGGGTCTGTTTTGCCAAACTCTTGGAAGTTTTTGTCATTCATGGGAACAAATGCAGTGGGGATGGACATCTCAGGGAACAAAGCTTGGTTTGGAAGCTTTCGTCTCTGGTTGCTTGAGTAGATAATTCAGACCATCTTAATGAAATATTATCAAGCTTTAACTTAATCGAGCAGTTCACTAACTCAGAGATCACTGGAACAATATGTCAGAAAACCACTAATTACTGCCTCACCCCTTACCACACCCAGCTGGTTAATGGTCACTGAAATTAGGGGCCAGCCTAGTGCCTGTTCCACTGGTATCAACAGAGATACAATAAACCTTTTCTACATAATGGCAAACAACTTGTCACTGAAACAACTCTGTTACTGTATCTTTTCCTCTGATACTGTATCTTTTTGCTTTAACAGGACAACTTTTAAGTTGTGAAATACTTGACAGCAAGTGTTGCAGCTTCAAAAACTTTCTTTGAAAAATAATTGAAGCACCTTTTATGGCCTGATGTCTTCTTTTTCAGTAGCTAAGCGACCCACTGGCAAGTTCCTTAATGAATGACATTACATTAAATAGTAGCAGTGCAAACCTCTCCAATGCCAATTCCTTCTTGAGAAGAGCAGGCTGAGTGAAGACTGAGCAAGAAGCCAGGCCTACACTATACTCCAGTGTTAGTAGTGCTGCAGGTTCCTCTCTTTGAGCTTACCAATGGGCCTCACAGCCACAGCACAGAGTTAAGGTTGAGACCAGCAGCTGACCAAGGAACAGCTCAGCTACCCTGTGGCCCTGGAATTCTAATGAGGGAACAAGCGCATCAACCTGAGACACAGTTAAGGATAAAGACCAAAAAAGAAAACTGTTACATGTAACTCAAGGTGTTTATTTTCAGTTTCATCAGTGCTGCTAAATATAGATTCTGGGGATCTGGAACTTGGCTTGTGGAGATAGATAATATCTTGTGTGCAAGAGTTGGAGGACCTCTCCCCTCACATTTGTGCCTCGCACAGGGACACAGTGTCCCCAGGAAGGAGACAGGAATGGAAAGGAGTATCTGTTGTTTTTCCCGTCAGATGCAGGATACTTTTGCTCAGCTCTTAGCAAACAGTGGAAGGAACAAATCCTTATGTGGAGTTCATGTTAAGGAAAGTGTAGTTCGTTTTTCAGGTTCTTCCTTGTAATGACCCTCTTGGTGCTGAAGGTAGTGTGTACCACTTGGCTACTTCAGTGGAAAGTCTGACTTGGGTACATGTATAGATACCAAAAGACCTCAGAAGCTTGTAAATACTGACATCTTTGGATGCGGTAGGGAGGAGTGCTATGGTTAGCACAGACTGGGGTACTGAAGAGACATTCCTACTCCTCAATATGAAATCCTAATTTTGATGAACCACCTAAAAATGCTGCTGGAACCAGAAGGCTCTGGAGGTGCCTACTCTGACAGCACATGATGCCTTGGAAACCACTTCTCTGAAATACCCTCTTCCCAAGCACAGGTCACCCTGTTTCACAGGTGAACTGCCAGCAAGGCAGCTCAATGCTGAGTACCAGAAGGGCTGATCTGAAAAACACCTCCTGAAGCACTGGAGTGGTGGCATACTGACATTTTCAGAGAAGACTGGAGTACTCTCCTCCTGTTGGCAATGCAGGAAAAGCAGCCCCTAAGCTGAAAAATGATACGGTAGAGGAAGGTCCTGCTGTGTCTTTCTCCTCCTTTAGTGTATACATGAAGTCTCTCTGAAAAGTAACAAGGAAATGCTGAATATTGGATTAGGAATACACAGATAATATTCAGCTTCACATTGCTGTTAATGGTACATCCAGTTGGTGATGTGGAAGAGGTGATCTCCAGCCATGTGAGATTTTTACCTGCATGCAACTTGTTAGCTGGGGCTCAGTTCCCAAGCAAGTGAAGCCATGCCTGTAGGGTTGCTGAAAACAGCACCAGCAAGTCCTACTGTCCTTCTGCTGCTGGGCAAATCAGGGACAGAGCTCCAGCAACATCTCAGGTTCAAGGCTAATGCTAACATCCCAAGAAGGCAAACATGTGAGGAAGCATTTTAATTGCACCAGCCAGGGTGAGGAAAACCTTTTATTTTCTATACGACCTTTGAAATTATTCATAAAACCTCTGGTATTTTGCAAAATGAAGGGGAGATCCTTCTTGTGCTTGCAGGGTTTGCAAAGAGAGAGAGCCCCAGCACTGTTTACCACTGAGTCACTGGCTTAGCATCCACTTGACCAATCCATGTAAGCTGCAGCCAGTTAATTCCACCTCAGCAGCAGCAGTTCCCTCTCACTGCCAGCTAACCTCTGGCACAGAGACCTGCAAACACTTTTGCCACATTGCAGACAGTGAGTTCCTGCTGGTTTATGACAAGTTCTTACTGTAACTGAAGCAACTCACGAAGGTTTTTATGTGCTAATATCTTCCAAGTTGTCATGATGGCTATTCATTTTAAATTTACATGCTGGAGTGGATTGTGAGTGGCCAGAGGTAGAAAACCAGGCTAAATCAGTTTCTGCTTTGGATGCACAATTTGTATTTAAAAAGGGGTCTAACTGAGGAACAGAAGTGTAACCATACAGTGCATCTAATTCAGAAAGTCTCTGAAATTTAGACTCAGGTACAAGGGAAGGGTATCTAAAGGAAACCTCTCCCTTGCTAAATAATCACCATTGCCATCCTTAATTTCTCACTTATTGTGAGCTTGGAAAAGAGGCTGAGGGCTTAATTATCAAACGATGCATGCCCTGGCTCAGGGTAGACTTGAGGCTGGAACTCCCAAGGGATGTGAGACAGCTGCTCAGTGCCCAATACAGTTTTGCTGACACTAAGGGAATTAGTGCAATTAGCAGTTGCTAGTCACAGGAGATTCTCAAGCTGACAGTTTTATGCAGGAATCCAGGGAAGCTAATTTTAATCTTCCTGAATGCAGGTTTTCCTGCAGAAGAGAATACTGGGAGCAGGTGCTGCACTAGAGCACTCAGGTATTTTTCTTGGAAGAAACCTTATGCTTCCTAACCTTAAATAGTTAGCAGGGGTCTGATTTGTCTCTCATTTCTGTAAACATCCTAGCATTTACAGCAACATCCCAATGTTAAGTATTACTGTACCAAATCCAGATGTCCCAGCTCATGAAAAACTTTATGAAGTCAACAGGAATTCTTCTGTGGATAAGGCAAGCTGCAGCTTGCTCTAGATAGATGTAACCAGAGCCAAAGTTTACTCTCAGTTGTACTGGCACGAGCACAGAAAAACTCCATTAAAGCTCCAGATTTACAGTGGACTGACTGACAGCAAAACGTGTCCCCGGATACTGAAACTTACCCAAAGGAACCGACTTGTTTAAACATCTCAGGAACGGCCAGTGGCTCACCTTAACTTTTGACCTTTCTGTCCAGCTGCAACTCCTGTTTAGCTTCTAGCTGTCAGATGTCCAGATTTTCTCTTTTTCCTCGCCATATGAACACCTAACAACTTTTGTTCTATTAACACACCATTTTCCTTATTCAGGATACCATGGATAGCTAAGCAAAGGGAGGGAGATAAGCAATAATTTCTATTTGTGTGTATGGTAGGAAGGAAAAGGTGCCCCCCATAGCATTATGCATGCATTCCTACTTCTCTCATTGCAGTTCTACTTCACACCCCCTTGTTCTCTGTCTTCCTGAATGAAGATGACAGCTCCTAGTCATCACCAGTGTGCACCCAGATTTCCTCAAGCCAGGGGCTCCCAGAAGTAGGTTGTGGAATTGGAACAGGGAACATCCCTGCAGAGCAGCAAGGAGGAATCCACTGCCCAGGTTCTTCCCCAGCCTTCAGTCATATGCTTACAGGTAACGCATTCCCACCTGCCACAAGTCTGGCCAGCATAGGGTCCCAAAGCCAGAGGGGTCTTCTGACTCCACTGCAAAACCTCAGTATGAAACAGTTATTTTCAGGGAGACTCCACTGAAATCCTACCTTTCATTTCTCACCATGTACGTTACATTACATTATTTAAAACCAAAGAGATACCTCTCTGGCAAGGCAGAAAACAATACGAAAGAAGATACACACCCTCCACTTCCTTTGTGCAAGTGCTGGTACAGGTGAATCTATAAGATAGTGTCACCAAAACACATCTTACAGAAGGTCTGTATGTCACTCACACCAGCCATTTCCCTTTTGATTCAATGAGACCCCAGCATGGACTTTCTGTAGATCATCCTTTAATAACTGGACCCCAAAGAGCCTTAGTGCCTTCCTCTAACATACTTAGCACTTTGTTACTTGTTTATTCGAGAGTATAATGATCTGTAAAACACTTGATCAATGCCCACAGCATTTTTGATTGGTGTGCTGCCCTTCAATAGAAAAACTTAATCTGCAGCATAAATTATTTCAGCAATCAGGTCATAAAATGCTATGGTGCTTTAATAAATGTGTTTTTTTTCCAAGATCACACTTTCTTCCACATTATTGCTAGAACTGGTGTCTGTCGAGGAAGACTGACCTGCTGCACAGTGCAGGATGGCTGTTGGAAGCTGTCAGCTGAGGTGCTGGGGACATGGAAGACCATATTGCTCTGCCTGCACATGACACTTAGGAACAGGGCACATTACAAGGAACAACCCAGAGAGTCACAAGAGCCTTTGTGGAGTTGCATCAATGTACAATACCACAGTAAGAGCAGGAACAGGATCCTGCCGTGTGCCAGCGGGCACCATGCACAACAGCTTGTGCTGAACGGCTCCAACACTTACCGTGCCAACAGCTCTGTGTGACAGAGGCAGCTGGGTGCCAGTGTGCTGGAGCTAGCTGCCTGCAGGCTCAGGTGGCTTGCCCATGAGGCCAGGTCTCTCATCTCCAATCTGCTGGCATCTGGCTTTGGGCAAGAACCTCCACTGCCCTCACGGCCTTTGCAATCTCTGTGTGTTTTGGTTGCAGGTTCTCTCTCCCTGTGTAACTGGTCCACAGATCATTTAACTTGATAGAAAATCTCCCATTTGGGGTTTGGATTTTGGATTATACTCCATGCATTTGTATAGTGTTCAGAAAAATAAAGACCTGCTGGAGTGCTGACTTTAAGTTCAGGTACCTTATTTTCAATATAATTTCTCAGGTTTTGTGAGGAAGTTTGTTTTTTTGAAACACATCACCTATGTTCATAATTTTCTAGGTTCTATCTAGGTATAACTAACTGACCACAATCTTAATTTTTTATTCATTTCTGACAGTGTTAAAAAGAATTAGTAACACATGAACTGCAATACAGGATTGGGCCAAAGAGGTCTCCTAATTATACCACACTTTTAAAAATAGTTCTATGTATATTGGGATTGACCAGGACTGACTTACAGTTCTAGGAAGGAAAATATGATACAACTGATCCCAGACATGACTGTATTGAGGAGATGCCACAGGCACAGTCTCTATGGAGCAGGAGACTACAGTGAAGAATTGCTGTGGAGAAGTGTTAGCTGTTTCCAGAAGGCAGCAGTTTTGGAGCTGGCTTCAACCAACCACACTGAAAAGAATAATTATGACTCCTGGGCTTCTAGACATATTGTAAGTGTAATTATTCACATGTGCAGAGCATTCCTACTAATTGGTACTATTTAACAGGTAACATCTATCAGACAATTCAGTTACACACTAAGGAACGGGAACATAAACTTTTAAGCACTGTCTCTTAGAGGAGGCACCAGCTGCTTTTCCACAAACCAGAAAGACTGAAAGAAAAGGATATTTAATGACTATTACAACAATCAGTATTGCTTCAGTAGCAGGATAATAAAAGACAAAATATTGTGTTCACAGAGACTTTGAAATAGCTGTAAACCTTCACAGACAGTGTGATTAGTGCCATCCTTGGTAACTTTCAAATAAAAAGACAGCTTTTTTTCCTTTCTAGGTAAATTATCTCATTGAAATTACAATGTCTATATAATGTAAGGAAACAGCAGGTAAACACAATATTCTTTCTTGGCTTATTATCCATGAATTTCAGTTTTGGAACACAACTGAAAACTGCTCTTTTCTCTTCCATGGGTTGCTTTCTAAGAGGCATTAACTTGCCACTGCCAAAGCTGACTGGTTTCACTATTCTGCTACTAGAACAATTCAATTATTTTGTTTCCACAATGAAATCTAGAATTAAAGGACATCAAATTGCTTGCAAATACCTGACAAAGTATTTGTTAATATGTAATTATATAAAAGAAATAATTTTCTATCAAAAAGCAATTTATAGACTTTATAGTAACATAAATAATAAACAAATATTTTAAAAATTAAAAAATTGAACATAATTCAAAGATCTTTCTCAGGAACAATTTTCAGGTGCTCCAGCCCTCTGAGCATTTTCATGGCCCTCCTTTGGACTCACTCCAGCAAATCCATGTCTTTCTTTTGTTGTGGGCCCCAGAGCTGAGTGCAGTATTGCAGGTGGGGTATCATGAGAGTGGAGTAGAGGGGGAGAATCACCTCCCTCAACCTACTGATCATGCTCCTTTTGATGCAGATAATTAGTATAATTATTTGCCATTTTGTGAGCAAATGTCCTTTCTTGAGCAGGAAATGGCTTTTATATTAAGAAACAGATCAGAAACTCTGCAACCAAGATTTGCCATTCACAGGACTTGGGAAACCCCTTTTCCCAAAGCCTCCTTTGGGAAGACCGGCCCACAGTCCTCAGCCTCTCCTCAAAGGACATTCCTTCCACCCCTTCCACCAGCTTTGTTGCCCTCCTCTAGATGCATTCAAGGACCTTCATATCTTTCTTAAACTGTGAGGCCCAGAGCTTCACACAGCTGTGGATGTGAGGCCGCAGAAGCACTGAATGATGCTGGATAATCCCTTCTTTTGACTGGTTCTGTTGCATTCAATGCACTCCAGGATGCCATTTGCCCTCTTGGCTGCCAGGGCACACTGCTGACTCACATTGCACCTGCTGTCAACCACCACCCTGGTACTTGGAAGCTAGAAGTACAACTAACTGTCTCCTTTACATAGTGTATGACTGTAGAATATGTAGAATATCTACTTGGAACTTCAGTTCAGTACTACAGTGAGTCAATAATTACCTTTCTTTCTTCCTTTTCTAAAGAAGATAAGACAAGACTGTTTGCACTGGAACTTGTGATAGTAGTTCAGGTGCACTTCATGAATCCAAAAATCTATAACTGTACAACTAAAACCTTGTAAGCCCCACTGACTGCTCAGTAGATTACCAGGCCCCTTTTTTTTTATGTCAGCTATACTATATAAAACAAGAAACATACAAGTTAACAGACTGAAATTAAACATCTGCTTCTACAGTGGTGAAGAATAATGGTAAATTAAGACATTATGGACACAAAAAAAGAGTTTAGACCAGGCTAAAATTCCCTTTATCTTCAGCACTTTTTCTGTGACAGTTTTACTGTAGCCATTTCATGGATTATGATTCTTCCTCTACTTCTACTAATCAAACACAAATGCTCTTTGTAACATTATGAGTGAGCTGGGGGGGGAATGGGATGAGATGACAGAGAGACAGGGGGACACAAAGACACACAGAAGGAGAAACAGGGATGTCTTGGACCTCCTTTTTTCCTCCATTATAAAATTCCTTTAACCTACATTTATAGTAGTCTTGTGAAGACCTTGTTTCAGGCAACCAAAAAAAAGGAAGAAAAGCACAAGTATAGCAGCTTTGCAAATAGCCTTTCAGTCTACAGAAAAGGTTATCACACAGATTTTAAGCAGTAAATCTTTAGATTAAGCTTAAAAAATGGGCTCTATTTATATCCAGGGAAAAAAGAAAAACCCAACCACATAACCAGATTTTCTTTTAGAGACTCATCTAATTATTTGCCTTGAGGGAGCAATAAATTTCCAGATTGATTCTTCTTGCATTGATCAGTGCAAGACTGATCAATACAGACTTTTTCCCTGCCAGTTTAACTGAGGCCCATTCGCTAATTACATCATTCTGGGACTCTTGGAAAACATAATGTAGTCATAGGGATTGCAGAATGGAATGGAAGAGGACAGCATTCTTTGTGTGAGCAAAGACTGTATAGTACAGAGTTGTTAACTGGATCTCAGCCACTAAGCCAGACAGAATCTTATGGGAGAAAATATGTCTGCGTGGTTTTAACCAGAAACAACGATGCATCTTTTCTTCTGTAGGATCCCACTCGCATTTCTATTGAAGCACAGTTACTTTTTAAGTAGAAGGTGCTTGGCTGGCAGACAATTGGAATACATCCGCAGAAAAGTGGGTTGGAAGACCTGACAAAGAGCATCAACTCTTATGTGCATTACTTAACATGCAAAGTTAATATACATGAGAAGCTGAAGCAAATATTCTTTTGTAGTATCTGACCTGCATGAACACTATAGTGATTTCCAGACTTTAGTATGCTAAACAGTTACCCAAAAGGTTAAGATTAAAACCTTTTCCTGGCATAGACTGGTGTACAGCAAGGACGACCTTAACTTACAAACTCACATAAACATTCACAGTGAAATTCACAGAGCTTAATTTAACACCTTCAGGGAATCCACTCCTCAGTTTCTAACACCTTCATGTTGTTAACACCTAAATAAGATGACAATTCAATTCTACAAGGCACTGAACTTTTATATGCAGGAAGAAAAACCTGTCCTGAAATCCTCTCCAACTCCAGTCAAAAAACTCCTAACATTGTTTGTCATGGAACCAAAAGAGATGAAAGGTCAGCACTGAGGTCTTTGGAATCACTTGGAGCCTCATTTTTAAAGGGATTGTCTGGATAAACAATACTGTCAACTCACATCGTGTTTACATGTTTTAGTAGGAGAACACATAAGAGTCTGGTACATGACTATGGGTACTTTCACACGAACATTATGTAAACACTGCAGTCACTATTTATAGATTTCTGTTTTGTGTGGAAAATGCCATTTCTATGAGCATATTGGAACTACTACAATAGAGCAAAGTTTTTTCTCAGCCAAGATATTGTCGTTTCAAAGAGTATTCTCCTGCTAGAGAGCCAAATCACGGCAGCACCATGAAAACAGGCTTACTGTGCTTTGGTAAGACAAAAGCCCTGCAGATGGACAAGCTGCACCCTTATCAGGAAAAAAAAGTTCATCTCATGTGGTGTCTTTTCTGAAAGAAAACCTTTGTCAAAGAAAATACATTGCAAAGAATGGGAAAAAGTGGTAAATTACAGTTTGGTTTCTTTTACAAAGTAAATCTTTAGTCTTGGTACTTAGTATTATTTGAAACTCGAAGAATCCATTTTACTGCTGACACAGGCTATATACTCCCATGGTTCAACCTTCCAATTTCAAGAGGTGCTTTAACACAACTAGTGTACGCATCTAATGCTATGCTTTCAGAGCTTTAGGCCCTGGTGCTCCAGGACAGTCAGGACTGTGCCTAGAACCAGCTCTTGGGCATCTCATGCTGTTACGTGAGTGTAAAAATATAAGTCAGGACTAAAGACTTACGCCCTGCTTAAGAAGCTATGCTTTTGACTAGGAATCCAAAAGCCATGTTTTTGTAAATAAACAATGAAGCCATCCTCTTTATATAAATAAACCCAAAATGTGGAGAGCTTGGGAAAGCTTTCATGCCAGATATTTTGCAGTTTGCCTCTCACATTCACTGACAACTGTTATTCCCACATCTAGTTATTTAAAAAGGAGCTATGAATGCAAAAAAACTGTGTGCTTCCACTGTTTTAAACATAGATATGTAATTTCTCAGATGAACAGCAGCTCCTTATTCAATAACATTATGTCGTTCAGTATTAAAATTCTCTGAGGAAACTGTTATGTTGCTGCCCTCAGAGTTCCTGGAGTGTCTGTACAGCATGATCTGCACTACACTGTGGAATGATTTAGGCTGGAAGGGATCCACGGGGGTCATCTGGTCCAACACATTACTGATAGCAGGGCCAACTTCGAAGCTGGATCAGGTTACTCAGAGTCAGCCGACTTCTCAATATGTTTGAGGATGAAGATGCCACAGTGTCTGTGCGAATCATTTAATAAATCTCATTTGAAAAAAGTCTACTATCTGTTCTATTTCCCTTGCTCCAAACTGTAATCAGCAAAACATCACTAATCTCAAAGACAAAATGTGTAAGACTAGAACATATTGCAAATACGGGAAATACAGACACATTGTCTGTAAATTTATTTAAATAGTCTTTAGAGCAAAGTATCTAATCAGTCCAGAAGGACAACAGCCTATAAAAGCCAAAACCCCACTTCTTGATGCAATATTATTCGTGTCGATTCTATTCACATTTATTGCCAGCAGCAGCAACTTGTCTGCCATATGGACAGGCTTAATACCCAAGTGGTGCAACTCATATGTAATATGACTGAAAACAGGTCTCAAGAAGCTCAATAACTATATGGCACCTCTATTTAGCAGGCATGATTAGAGTACAAAAAATCTGAGATATCTTAAAGGATTCATTTTAATTTCAACCTCAAGTAGGATTTCTAAAATACACAGAAATCATTGTTTGCTGAAACAGTAAATAGTGTAATTGGAGGCAAGTAGTCCATTGCTTATGCGTATACATTTGCCCGGTCTCTAATCACAAAACTGCGTTTAACATCAACTACATAACTGAGCTTGCTTGTGTAAGACCTTCAGAAATGATGTTATGTGTATGTGTATCCATAACCTATGCCAAAAGGCTTAAAATTTATCTTGCCTACTTTCAGCAGTCTAAAAGTTAGTCTAGATGTGTTTTCTAAACTGTCTGCTGTCAACAGAAATGGGGTAGAATGGTCTTACGTATCTAAGGATGAAGTTTCACAAAAGTTTTATCTCTCTCCATCGACTAGCTAACTTAGACTAGGTAACTAATAGTTAGACTGCCTGCCTTAATTTCGTCCATTTGGGATATTTAGTTTCCTGCATCTTTAAGGGGGAGAACTAGCCAAAATCAGGGTGAGAAAATGTACACAAGCACCAAATGGTTCTAAAGTGGTCAGCAGCTAAACAAATTATTTTTTAAAAAGAATTCTGTAACAAATGGCTTTGATTTCTCTTAACAAAGCACTAACTTAGCCATGGCTTCAAGAATAAGTGAGAAAATGCATAGTAAGTTCAACTATTTAACTGATTACCAGACCAACACACATACAAAAAGCATAATTTAATTATCATCATTTTGCAGTGAGTAAGCATTAACAATGACATTTTTAACTATCACAAGTGTTTATGAACATCTAGAAGACTAATACAAATACCCAAATTATTAGTAAAGATCAGTCATTTAAAGTGTTACAATAAGTCTGCAGTAACTCTGCATTAAATGGTAACAAGCCCTTTCTAGAAGAATATTAATTTACAGTCAGTCTTTCTAACAATTCTTTGTACAGTAAGAAAAAAAATTAGATTTGTGTTTTACAGCTTCCCTTTCCCACCCAAGCATCCACACACAGTTCTGCTCTCAGACAGCTACTAGCCAGTCAAAGCTGATGGCAAAAATCCTCTCAAACAAGCGCCCAAGATCTGTCTTAGCATCCAGCTCAATCGTTCTTTGGGAATAAAGTCCATGTTTTTTGTATAATGTGCAAAGTGCAAGTTTTCTCCAGTGCTGCCAGAAGTGTGTGCAGCTAAGAACCTCACCACAGAATAGTCACAATTCGCCACAGTAACAACTGAGACTTTTAAATTTCCAATAGCTTTGTTAGGGACAAATGCTAGATGATGAGCATGGGAATGACAGATCAAGTGGATTATACACTGGTCCTTATTAAGTCAGGTACTTCCCAATCTCATTAGGCCAAACCAATGTTTTTACTCAAGTTCTTCAGTTTCCTCTGTAAAAAGGTCAGCCAAATCTGCCACTGTCAAGACTGAGGCTTCTGACTGTTTCATGGAGGAGCTCGTGTGGCTGTGGGGAAGAAATTGAATGCAGACATCAGAGAAGGAATCTACTTAAGTAACAAGCTGTTTACACTGAAGACAGACCACATACTTCAGAGCCCCGTAACCGTTCAACCTTGAAGCTCAGCAGGAAAACACACTTTCTATCAGGGAAAACACATACACTGATCAGCTACTTCTGCATGTTTTGTGCAGGATACGAAGTCCATCTACTGTCCCTGGCAGTGGTCAACACCAAACACTGCAGAAGCAGCAAAACGTGGAATAATCTGCTTTGTGCTCTTAGTGTTGAAGGGATTGGCTTCAGCTTCCAAGCATAAGGTTTGATCCTACTTTCAAAACACTAGCCCTCATTGGATCACTTAACCACTGCATTTTTACTTCAATTTTATCTGAAAAGCAGGGCTACTTTACAGATACGGAAACTGATTAAATCATACTTTCAAAGCTAAAGCTGAAATCTTTCATAACTACAGCTAAAGATATACGTAAGTTTTTAGTCTCATACGCTGTTAACAGCCAAAACCATGAAAAAATTACTAATTTTCTCAAAGTAAGGCCTCTTTCTAGGTTTGTACAAGAGGTACAGACCTCTTGTACTTTCTGGATAAAGAACGTAAATACCACTTTTGTCCCACTCTCTGTCCATCATTGCTTATAGTTTTCAAAAGATAACCAGTGAAAACCGATTTCTGTGCCCGCACACCAGTCTGACTCAGGTGCTAGCATCTGGACAACACTTGTACTCACTGCAAATCAACCAGTGTGACACACCACTGACAGACCAGGTTTGTAGAATTTAAAAATAATGAAAGATAAGATTTGTGTCCTATATTAAAGCTTATAACACATGCTGTTACTCCAGTTGCAGGCTTAATATTACTCGGTTAACTGCAATGCTTTTATACTAATGGAGGTAGATAAACCGCAAAGATAAATCATAACATGCAATTTATTAATTAATTTGGCTTTTACAAAATAAAATATACAAAATGAAACCAAAATATTCTCCAGACAATTGAAATACCTTAAGCTTCAAGTTACTGGAACCAGGCTAGAAGATCAACCTTTCCAGTTATAAAACTTTTTTGTCAATCAAAACATGGAAGGAGAACAGTTGAAGTTTATATGCAAGATATGCATACCTAACTGTCATAAAAGTGTGGCTGAAAACCATCTTTTCATTTTCAGTGCAACAATAATGTTTTAACAAAATTCAACACATACCTTCTATCTACAGTTTTCAGCATTGTCTGCATTCTCTCTTCTATTGTTGCTTTTATCAGGAACCGATGAACAATGGTAGATCTGAATGTGTTTAAAAAGAGTAAACAAGACCAGAAGTGAGCAAAAGTTATGCTGTTACTGTCAAAGTCTAAGACCACATTTTTGTCTCATACCAACTACTGTAAGAGTGCTGAAAAAATGTCCCTGTATTTTAAGAAAGAAATTTTACAAGGATATTAACAACTTCTACTGACATTTAAGGGTGCCTACTGACTCCCAGAGCACACACTTTCACAAGGCTGGATTGCACACTAAATTAATATAAGCTGTATTAACTAAAACCCAAAACCAGATGCTGGGCAAACTTCTGCTTTCTGTGTCCCCACTATAAACAAACAGTCCTCAAGAGCTTAGCCTGTCTTTCAAAGAAATTACTTAGGCCCACTGGATGCATAGAGTCTTTATGCTGCATTGTCAAAGTCAGTCCAAGAGACAGAGCTCAGTGTAATGGGTAATTAAAGCTCATTCCATAAAAATAAAAAAAATAAAGAGGTTTAACAATACTGTTCTTGAAGATGGCAAAATACTGTAATTTTTTGTTTTAAAGTCACTAATTGTAGTCAGTCAACATGAAATTGTAAACATGGTAAAACAGCAAGCCCAGAATGTCAATAAATATAAACCAAAATGAGAACTCCATTATGAAATAAAATTTCAAAAAGAAAGCTGTAATAACAAAAGAAGTGTTAGGGACAAGGAAGCGAAATGGAAAAGAGTCGGCTCCAAAGATAAAAATGAAAAATCACTCCAGGCTCCCCAGTATAAACATCTTTCAAGATATGAACTCTTGAAAGTGTTTGGATGGTTTTCAGATCTTTAATTGAAACTTTGGCAGGTTACGTTACACAGAAGCATGCTGGGGGAATACTTTGTGACTCATGGCAAAGGCGTGCTCAAGAAAAGAGAAGTAAATAAGAACTCAAGTGAACTGGTAATAGTTGCACCAGTGAAACTAAACAGAGTATATTCCCTCATGCTCACTGTACTTGGAAATAGCCCTTTGTCAAATAAGCCTTGCTGAAGTCTTATTCTTAGAGAACTACAGCACACATTCTTACTGGGTTTATTGCAAGCCTTTTGCCAGACCTTTATGTGCCAGCATCATGTAAAATTATAATATAGGCTGTTGCAATCAATCTTTCCTACGCCCTCAAAGTTAATTCAAAATCTTTACCAACACCCAAATATCCACCTGTTCATAAACATTCTTTTACATACATGCTCATTCATGCCTTCTTGCTTTGCCTCCATTTCCAGAACACAAACCCCACTATTATCTGTTCAGGACAAACTTTCCAAAGCCTTTGTTAAGTGTTCAGAACAACCTATGCAAAATCTACAACACTGAAGCAAGTAAACGATATGTAACTCATTAATGTTTTCAAGGAGATCTAGATGGAGTGAGGGCATAACTGTGATTTAAAAAGTAATCAGTTCTGGAGAGTGTGTGCTATAACTTTATTTTTGTAAAAAGCCCAACAACCATGCAAACAAAGAAACCCAACAAAAACCACAACCTCCCCAAAAATTTACAGTTCCTAATCTGAAGGAGCCTCTCAAAGAAACTAGGAAGGGTCACGCCTGAACTTAGCCACATAGGACATAAATAGTGGGCTACTCAGACCTGCAAAGCTATGACATTTCTGTCATAGAATTTCTGTCATACAAGCAGAACTTCAAAGTTGAAAACTAAGGTATCAAGAGCATACATAAAATAGGGCACAGCTGAACAAGGGTCTTCAGGATTTTGGACTCAAGAGCCCACACTGCTCCTAAATGTCTGAATGCCGTTTGCTTCTGCATCTCACATCCAGTGGTACAAAAGAACTCCCCCAAAGACATACTGCATATTTTCAGCTAACATTTTAATCTTTCTCTTCCTTACACAACTATATTTAAGAAAAGAAATCCTATGAATACCCCCGTTTCCATAATTGATAAGTTCAGTGAACTAGATTTTTCTGATCCTAATATGCAGCTCTATCTAGACCATATCTAAACCACTCAACACAATTTTAACTCTTACTTTGTTTGGCCAATACGATGTACTCTGCCAATAGCCTGTAGCTCATGTGCAGGATTCAGAATGGGTTCCACAAGCAGAACGTGAGTTGCTTCAATGATGTTGAGTCCATTGGAACCAGTGTGAAGAGGCAGCAGCAAAATATTGATGTTGGGATCGTACTTAAATGCAGAGAGATTTTCCTAAAAGGCAAACATTGCAGCAGCATGACACAAGTTCCTCAATAAAGACTAGGGGGACATCTCTATTTTCAAGAGATTCTATCAGCTACTATAGGCCCCAGAGTGACAATTTTGCAGCCTGACTGATCCAAGACCTGCCATCCCAGAACAGATATCTGACAGATACCAGGAAGGCAGGAACTTCCTGCTACACTGATCAGGGTGTTTCATCCTTAACATCCATGCCAATGCTTCTTTCTCAAAAGTGAATGCACTGTTTATCTCCAAAGGCTTGCGATTGTGATTTTTAGAATTAATGAGTTAGAGATCAAAGCTTCTGCCAAACAAATTTGCTGCTTTTTCAATTTCTCAAATGAGGCAATAAAGTAAAAGGATCAAACTGACTTTCATGAACTGTAATTTTCCCCACTGAGACTAATTTTAAGGAAAATATCCTTTATGTACCTGAAATTTACTAATTCCATTGATCTGAGAAAAAATCATGTTGTTGTCATACAAAGCTTTTGAAATTATGTCCAACACATCTTGCCACTGTAAAAACATAAAACACAAAAAACCACAGTAAAAGAAACTCAACATTACAAACAACAGTGACATCTAAGAGATGCTAATTAACTTCCCAAAGAAAGAGATAAAAAGGCCTTTCAAAATTTGCAATTAATAAAAAAGGGAGAGGTAGAGGGGGGAGAAAAAGATTTGTGTGCCAGAAACGGAATCTTTCGTAAAACTAAATCAGAAATGTAATTAAAAAGATCAGTTTGAATATACATCGGTAGCCATCACAAAAGCAGCTCTACAGTGTATCATAAATACCTGAACATTACATTTTAAAATACACAGAATTTCTAATGCTCCCATACAAATCAAAGTGTTTGCCCTTTAAAGAAACAAGCTTTTACATCTGTTGACTACCATCATTGTTCATGTCCCAGCCACATGAATTGCCCTACAAATTCTCAAAACAAACAAGTGGCTGTACAGAGTGATTCAACATTTTGGTAGCTAAACTAATTCCTGAAAACACTGTGACCGCTTTAAACTCACACACATGCACAGACAAGACAGAAAATGGTGATTAATACCGTTGAGAAAACTAAGGATTTAGCTCCTGGATCTTTAAATTGAATTCTCTTCAGTGTTCGGACCACAGCTTCCACTTTTGTGGAGTGACTTCCCTTTGAAAAGTTAAAGAAGAACATCAGTAAAGTAGGATATTAAACAACTCCTTCCACATTTATTATGCTAATAAATACTATTATATTAGGACTTACACATCTTACACAAATTTAAAATTAGCAAACTGGAGGAAGGGCAGGTTAAGTAGCACTGAATTGCTTTTATACTTTCTTTGTAACACGGTACTGTATGATCAGTGGTGTCTTACAGTGTGCACAGTACAGGGAAGAATGAAGCATCACACAGATACACCTGTCTAATTCTGCATGAGGCGGAATAGATAGCCCGAACAGTGCAGTTGAACCAAACAGAACTGCAGTTGCCAGGTAGGCCTGCTGCACAATCTTTACAGATTAACTTAGTGGCACAATCTTTAAGGAACCTACCATATGCATATTTAAATTTCCATCCCTTCACACCTCTTGAGAGCTGGCAATGAAAAAACCCAACTGCCATTTCTGTTGCTTTTGTTTCACATTTTGGCAACACCGAACTTATGCTCGGTACTATGACGCTTGTTAATTATATTTAAAATTAAAAGAAATTGGTAAATACGATTAAATTAATTCTTGAAGGAGTGTGCTGCAATGAAAACATCTTCAGATTCTGCATTCAGAAGTATTTCAGTGTTTAATGAACCCAATATTACATTTGACTTCTTGTCCACTTTGATCTCTGTACTTCTCCCTTTACCCTTACATTGGCAAGAGGATTCTGAGAAACAGGTCTTTAGCATCTCCCTCTATTTCCTTCAGTGCACACTTTGTATTACAGCAATTTTACTTAATGTGTTTTGGGTTGGGTTTTTTTGTTTGTTTTTTTTTTTTTGTTTGTTTGTTTATTTTGTTTTTATGAAGCCCTTATTTAATTCCTTACGAGTTCTTACATGCATAATAATTTCAAGCTGTGCTAGATTTAGCTGGACAGATATTGTTTTATTTCTGTCTGCACCTGTCCTCTGACCATTGAATTAACTATGTTGGCTTGCTACAATGACAGATCAAATTTAGTGAAGTTATGCTGCTTGCAGAATTGGCGCGGAAGGATGTCAGCAGTCTAAGCACAAGCTGGGGAACAATGCTGGACTGCCTAGTCATTCATATGTTATGAAGCTAAATGAATGCTCCAGAAATGCATGTAAAAGACTTTCTGCAGCCTGTTTTACCAAAGGTTGCAATAAGCAGTACCATGGTATTTCCCAGGGTTTCCACAGTGATTCCAACTCTGTTACAGACACAAACAAAACCAGCTTTTTTCCTGTTATCTCTGTTGCACCTAGAAATTAACACTCTTTCTGAAAGTCAGACAATTAAAAATGCTTATGTCAGTAGGTGTTACAATCTGCAAGGATGAAAAACACATCTGCACCCCTATGCCTACCAATCATAACCACTTACAGATTGAAGACTAACTTTTGGTATATCCTATGCATTTCAGGGTCATTTATGTGCTTTTCTGATACTATTCATCTCTAATTCAGTGATGACCCTTCTGGCTGATCTGCTCTGAATGTCACACAATCATAGAATGGTTGGGTTGGAAGGAACCTAAAGGATCACCTAGTTCAAACCCTCCTGCCGTGGTCAGGACACTTTCCTTTTAGACCAGGCTGCTCAAAGCCCCATCCAGCTCTGTCTTTTCCTCAGAAAGTCTTTTGGACCTTACCATAGGTCTTATTTTGCCCTGCTATAAGAGGTACTACAATCAGTTGTTGATTTTTCCATCCTTCAGACTTCCTATGACTCAGGTCTTACAAAGGTGACTTTGAAGAAAAGAGCAGCACTAAGATCAAAGTGGTTGCAGTCAGTCTGCTCTGTTTTTTAAATAAGGTAACTAAGTGTGCTTTGGTTCACAGCACACACAAAAAAAATTCAATTTTATTCTCAATATTTAGGGAAAGATGAAACTTATACAAGCGCTTTTGCTATTATGAGGTCTTGGTTTTCAGTCTGTCTTAAAAAACAATGTTACCTCATACACCTTGAGTCTGTCATTTTGTTGACTATCCAGATATTTATAAACAGATTGGCTAGTCCTAGTTCATTATGGAACAGCGCACATTTGAATCAGAATTACCCTCTAACAAAGAATTTCTGTCTCAGATGACAGCCTGGCAATACCCACGGTAACACTGACCAGGCACTGGAAGCTTTTACAGAACCAAAACATGCAGGGATGCCAGTAATCTCTCTCTCAGTATGAAATGCTCCCATTTACAGTAGTCCTTCTGCATGTAAGGCACTAACTTAACATGGCTAGTGCTGGTACAATAAAGAGCAAGATGTATATGACAAAACAGAAGAAAAAAAGAGAGGTACAATACTGAAAGAGAACAGAGGGACTGAGAAAGTTCAGATAAAAATACAAACACTGATTAAATCACACATTTTTCATGCTGCAAGATACTAATCTTAACCTCAGTATTCTATAGAAACCATAAGTTACTCTTTGTGAATTGTCCTTAAATGAATATGAGGTAGAATTTTTTAACAGTGCTGCTTGTTTTGATAGCACATACAGAGAAGTTACAGTATGAATTTTTAATTTTTCATGAAATAAGAATCTGCCATGCTCACGATGACATAGGAATCCACACACGGTTCAGATTTTTGCTTTGCCCTAAGCTTTTGATTCAGAAATAGATCAATAAAACACTACAACTCTTTATGCAGGACAGTGGGTGCCATGTTCCTTCTGTGTTTTATTTATGAATTTATTTTGTAATGTAATTTATGAAACATATTTGAAATGTCGTTAGGTGATATGTCTAGACCCTGAGAATGTTAAACACTTATGAAGCAAGGTCCCAATGACTAGCACTTGAAAAAAACAGCCTATTTACTCCCCCTGGTGCCAGATGGTGTCAACTACTTCAAATCTAATTTGAGTTAAAAAGCATCTACTCATAAAATGGATTTCAGTTTTCAGAGAGGCTGACATAACTGGTGTGAACAGCTATGTGGTAGCATTGACTTCAGTACAGTTCTGTGATTCTGGGACATGCAGTCTCTTCCTCCATTTCACCTTCAACCCCATGAAAACCTCTGTTACCAAGAAAAGAAGATTAAACAGGACAATTAGGACTTATTTCCTATACATTTGTGTCTATAGGTTCATCACCTTTGTCATTAGGAAGGCACAACAGTTACAAATAAAGTTTCTCCCAAAGACCTGAACTTTAAAATATCTTTTGCAGCACGGGGAAAGTCAAGCCACAGTATTTTGCAGAGTAGGAGACGTATTTCATGTGTATGGCTATTTCAATAATACAGAAAATTAAATACTTCTGAAACTCAGACTCTCTGTCAAGGCCTTTGCAATGATCTAATGGGTTTCTAAATTAAGGGAAAAAAATGTAAGATTGTTCAGTGAAAAGACCTGATTTCATCACAAAGCCAGGGTGAAAGGAGTAAACACAGAAAATCACTGTGGAAAATACAGCTATCAGTCTTCAACAGAGCTGTACATTGTCAGTGGAAAGCATTGAGAAAGAAATTGCCCAGGCAGGAATCTGTTTTAAGACCAAAAGTCACTCTTTACTCAACAACCATCTAGTCAATAGGTATCTGTATCCAGTAAGTGAAGCTTTAATCAAATACTAACAGGTTTAAAATGCAGATAAGCAAGATGCACTATCAAAAAAACCCCACCCTCATCACCTACCTATAAACAGCATGTACTTCTACCCAGTGTCAAATGCTTAAAGAAAAAATTCATACTTAAAGCTCAGCAAAAGCTGTCGTCCCCCCGCCACACACAAACAAAGACATCATTACTTTAACACATGTGTAATTTTGTAATCCATCCTTTTCTCAGGCACGCTTAAAGAGCAGATATTAAAAGTTACCCTCTTTCACACCGCTTCCTTTCATATTTTGTTCCCCAAACTATTGAAAGTTATGAAAAAGGCAAGATTAAAAAAACCCCTAAGCTTAAAACCAACCAAGCAAAAAAACTTGCTTAACAAGTTTTGAATCCATCCCTTCCTTGGGGATGGATGCAAAACCACTGATTACACTATAAGAGAGGCCTATATACATCACGCATACATCTTTCAAAAGAAAAAGAACTGTAAAGCAAACCTGTTTTTTAAACTGTACAGGGGATTTGTCTGCCTAAATGCAGTGTGCAACATAGATCACAAATACACACTGCTGAAAGCTTGGGCCACAAAGCTCAAACTAAAAAGTACCTTTACAGGAATATCATCTTCCTGATTTGCCGTTTCTGCAGTGAAGACATAGGATATTTCTTTATGAGATGTGGTCTGCCTGCAAATGGCACACTTAATTGAGCTCCGACGGGTGCCAACGCTGTACTGTTCTATGATGATAGCTGTACACTCATTACAAAAACAATGTCCACACGTCAGCACTGCCCACTGTGCAGGGAATTAAACAAACAACACACAGTATCAGTTTTGGATCTATGAAAAAGAAAACCAGTATACTAATATGTGATAAATCACATTTTCATAGAAACATTACTTTCACAAAACTTGTCAGATAAAAATAGAAAGATTTTAGGATTTTTAGCACTCAAGCTGCTAAAAAAGCCTGGATTTCAAAGTTTTCCAGCACAGAAAGATTCACGATCCATAGAAGTTCTGTGCATTTATTATTAATTTCTCACATTTGCCCAGTTTTAAACTTGAGGAAAGTAATGACTCTTAATGTACAGATTAAGTACACAGATTAAGTACACAATTTTTAAAAGAATTACACAAATGTTTGTATTGGCCTTGTGCAAGAGTTTATCTACACATTTATTCTAGATCAGCCTTTATTAAGAATCCTCAAGAAAGTTACTTTTTACCTATTGTTAAATTCTAGAATACATATTTGGATTTAAGAAAAAATAAGATTTTCAACAGAGAGACTTAATTTTTTTTGACAAAATGCATTACAAACGAAAGATTGCACTGCAGAATCTGCTCTTCATTTGCAGGCCCAGAATATCTACATGTCAGCTGAGACCTTTCAACTGACTCAGACCTAGCTAAAGACGTCCTGAAAACAAAAGGCACTGACTAAAGTTTTTACCTGTTTTCCCAGTTGACGTGCACAGATTGGGCATGGTTCAGGGTTAACTCCTCCAGTAGTTTTATCCTGAGACTGTAAGTAGAAATATAAACTTTACATTTTGATACATGTCAATAACTACAATTATTCTATATTTAAAATAGGCTTCTGAAAAATAAATACTGAAGTCCTTATGAGCAAATTAAAAAACATCATTAACAAATAATGTCTATCCTGAGGAGTTAAAAAAATATGTAATTAATGGTAAGTAAAAAAAGCACTGTTCATACTGCAGTCCTTCAGGTCACATCTGCATTTCTACAGGAGCTTTGAAAAATCCTGGTAATATACAACTTCAAACAAGAAACTCATATTTATCAGCTTAGCTGTTAATCATGTTTATCTATGCCTAGTTAAGCATAACTGTACTTAAACACTGTAATTAAAATAATGTGTAATACATAGGGGTTTTGGGGGGGTTTGTGGTTTTGGTTTGTTGTTTTTTTTTTTTTACACTTGTTTAACCTACTGACCTGCTTGTTCTTCTGTTTAAAGTAAGCTCTTTGTAAAATAGCAAGGGTACACTGAGAGGTACATCATTTTATAAGGCTTCTACTAAGCATGGCCCAGTTAGTTTTAAAGAAAGTTTTAACCATCTAAAACTAGTTCATAGTTTTATACCTACGTAATTAAGCAAATATCCAAAATAAATAGTGTAATAAATAACTTTGTAACTACGCAGTAATGCAAAGAACAACACACTGAATTTCAACATGTAATGAATCTTTACAGAAAATATTTTAAAATGTAAGCTTTAAATAAAAACCCCAACAAAACAACAACAAAACCCCCCCCAAGCAATAAGGGTAGGTTTCTTATACTAGGTAAATAAGAGTACATCTCATTGGTAAAGACCAAAGAACCATAAACCTTACTTTCTCCAGATTAGTGAGATACAGAAGTTGCCCTAATTTCTTTTGAAGCTGTGATTTGGCAACTGCTTTGTCATTCAAAAGTTTCACTCGATTTTGCTCTACCTATGAAAAGAGTATAAAACATGCATTAGAAGAAGAAAATATTAAGAAAAAGTAAGTTTGACAATAAGGCTTAAATTATTTTTTGGCAAAATTCAACTGAATATTTTACCGGGGACAGACAGAAGAAGAGCTCATGCTGTAAATTTAAGATATGCTTCTCCCCAAGCAAAATTATATATTCTCTTCCTGTACCCAGTAGAAACACACCACCATGAAATGGGCTGATACCCAGGATGTACACAGACTCGCTTTTTGCTGTTTTATTTGCATTATTTGTTCTTCCCAGAGACAATACCAATTTAGAATAACTTATTATTATGAAAGTCCCTTTCAAATTTCATTCAATTTATCGTCTATCTTCTTACAGATAAACAGAACCTAGACTATACTGCTGGTTCCAAAAAGAACGCGTAAGAAATTATTCATTACTTTCTTCATACTTCTTAGAAACTTTCACTTTTCATTTAACCTATAAAAAGATAAAAACATCAAGCTGACTTCTTTTTAGATGAATTACAGTTGGCAGGCGTGTAGCTATTAATATTGCAGAAGAGGCAAGTGCCTGGAGGATGAAGGCCAAAGTAGTAATAGGTGTTTCTTTTACTGTTGTAGATATATAAATCTTAGACTTTGTTAAATATTTGTTAGGCAAAGTGATCAATTTTAAAAATTGCTTTAATACACAAATTAAACACCTATTTCCCTACAGAAATAAAGAAAAGAAGGTCTTCTATCTAACACTGAATCTCACTGGGAAAAAAAAAAAGCACAAAATATTTCTATTGAAAACGTATTTCTATTGGTGGAAAAAACCCCAAAACATTAGGAGGTTAAATCAACCCAGCATTTTCTCTACGTTCATGAACAGAAAATGTCTCAGAAGTGACTCAGAAATTCCAAAATACTTAAAACAAATATTTGTCTTTTAGGCTTCCACTCCGATTTTTTCCTTATGGAAAGTAGTAATACAGGTAAGAAAACAGGTCAATTTAATTTTCCACCAGCTTGGAAAACTGGGCAATTGTAAAGAAAAGTCCCTCAGCAATTCCCCTGCTACTGGAAGGACAACAGTCTTACTGGTCACTCTTACAGTCAAAAGGCTGAGCAAATCACATCAAAGTAAGAGTTAAAAGCTCAAAAATGCCCATATACTGAATGTCGAAATAGACAGGAACTCTCTACTCCACCAGCGGTTTCCTGAAACGGAAACAAAGGCATATTGCAGACCTTACACATAGATCTAGATATAGATTTTATCTCTGTAGAATGTAAGTTCTTTCAGAAAAAAAGATTTCTTTCTGTCAAGTACTTTACCTCATGTGGTTCTATGATGTGGAGAACTGGTGGACTTGGTTTTGGCTCATCAGGATGACGCACCCTCAGCCGTTCTGTAGCCATTGCCAGTTCATCAATAGCAGAGACATGATCCCTAAGTACCATCCAATATTCATGAAGTAACTGTAAGAAAAACCCAAACAAACTAGTATCAGAACTGAGTTGAGCTCTCTTGTATGACTCTGCCACACAACATACACTGTGAAAATCTTTCTGGAATAAGGGATAATATTTCTTTACAGTAATTCACCCACAACAACAAATTATGAAGGAAAACAAACAGTATAAGAGATCATATTGCCTGCTTTCTTTTCCAGCCTCTCTCATAAAATGAGTAACTATAAATAGCTATCTCTCATTTCTTCTACAGCTATTACAATAACTAATCCAACTAAAAGTTCAGAAAGAAAACGCCTTGCAAGACAAATGTTGAACAACATAAGGAAAAAGACTAAGTACAAAGACTGTTTCTTAAGGATGAAGTACGTTTTAAAGAAATGCTAACAGTTTGAGTGGTCTTGTTAAAGGCACGGACAAGCACTAGGTGAGACAATATCAGATTCAATTCTACCAACACAATGTAAATTCTGGTTTTCTACAAAAGAAACGGCAGTAACTGTCAGTATACACATAAGCCCACATTATTTTAAAATTGACAAATTATTGACAATAATTTTAAATTATTGACTGTAAAATGTTTATTTCCAAGCTTTCCACTATTTACATATTATATTAAAAAAAAAAAAAAACCAAAAAAATGAAACAAACAAAAACCCAAAAAACCAAAAAAAACCTCTTCAGTGATCTTACTGGAATTCTAAGACCTTTTGCAAATTCCAAAACTTACTAGTTTACTAGTTGCTGATTTCTGATTTTTCAGTTGTAAAGATATTTCTAAACAATCAGTTGATGAGAGATGTGCTGGTTGATTGTTTGGGTTTTTCTTTTAGCTCAGGAAAGACTACCAAAGCATTTGTTTTGAGCTAAGCCTAGATTACAAATATAAAATTACTGTGTATTAAACCTGGCATGCAGGGTAAGGACAGAAAATCAGCTGGAAGGAGCTTACTCCCCCAAGACTAAAGAAACTAAACTAAAGGAGAAAGTAAGCAAAAAATACTTTTGCTAAAAAAACCCAAAGAAAGAGAAAACAACCCAACACCCAAACAAAAAATAACAACAAAACCGCCAGCTTGTTTTAGATTTATGGGTTATTTTACAGAGTGTCATCCCTGTAGATCAATCTGGATTAGAGTAGTATGGCCAATTGATTTAACATTTCTAAGTCACAACAGATGGAATCGTTTTGGCACTATTTTCATTGTCATTGGCATATTAGTCCCAAATTTGTTTCCTAAAGTAAAAGGACATGAAGAGACTGTGCTCCCTTCTTTCAGCAGGAAATCCCTAACACGCAGCATTGCCTTGGTAAATAGTTACTTTACAGTCTCCTCCTTTTGTGAACTACTACAAGCCAAGGACATAAAATGATGAAGCATGAGAACAGCTAGGGTCAGTATACTTCAGTTCACATTTTGGCACCATAAGCAAGTGACCTGACTTTGTGAGAGCAGCACAACTTCACTAGGTGTTTAATGACTTTATCAAATACCTAAATGCCGACTGAGATGTTATTTTGTTTAAAAACATTTTGCACTGTGTTACTCTGTAACGTAGTAACTCTTTTTAAGGCCACTCCAGATTCTCACTCCTAAGCAGTGCTACTAACCTGAGGAAAGCAGGTGACCAGAAACAAGTTTTCTGGGAAAAGAAAACCCACAACAAAACAAATCCAAACCAACCCACATAAACCTAAACCCCCTGAATAAATTCCCTTTAGTTAATCCAAGATACATAAAGGAAATCACTTGCTACAGTACCTTCTCCTATCTTCTATATAACAAAATAATAAATGTTTAAATTCCTGGATAGCATACTTCCGCAATAAGTACCTTTGCTTTTTCAAAACCTCTTAGAAAAAGCAAGTGACAATTTCCTAGAATCATAAACCAAAACAGAGCACATGAGTCAAATAAACCTGGCACTAGCACACCAAGTGTTTACTGAAGCTGAAGTCTGTTAATTAAAAATGAGAAGAAGCATTCAAGAGGAAACACTTTCGATTGCACCCTAGGTTTTAAGACAGGATGAGACCTGTTGCGTGCAACAGCAATTCCCCCTTCTCCATCACTTGCATGTACTCACTGCAAGGAAACACAGATACACAACGATGCATAAAATAAAGAGACAGTATACTTTTGTAGCACTCTGACCCAAACAACAAGAGACTAATTATTTCAGGTTACACTGTGTAGTAAACAAGATCCAGGAAATAAACCAACAGTGAAAGGACACCTCTAGCTAGCAGAAGACTGAAGGTAAACGGAATTACAGAACTGACCAATTTGCCGAGTCTTGCTCTATTCTGATTTAACTAAACAAACCCATTTAATTGTATCTGTATACTGTCTTACTAGATGCAATTACAATGCTTACTAATTTGCTTAGGAACCAGTATAGCTTTTACAAACTCTGCAATCATACTAAACCATTTTAAATCAAACCCTGTAAAATAAACACTACGAAAAAGTTTTGTGTAGGCAAACCCTAATTTCAGGAATATAATCTAGATTTGTTCATATTCAGCTTCAATTTGTTTATATTACATTAAAGAGACCTTCCAGCTGTTTCATCACTGTCTCATTTATTGTACCTTATATTCCTTTTTCCATGCTTCAAAGAGTTCCAGAAATACACTGCCTTCTTCAGTTAGCTTAGCATCCATTCGGTGAGCTTTGGCAAAGGAGAGAATAGCTTTCAAGGCACGTTCAGTTTCACTGGTTGCCCACAGTCCTCTGCTTGTGGTAGGTAAACGGTCATCGACAAGCCCTTCTTCATCTTCAATCATCTCCTCAAATATTGCCATTTGGCCTTTGACACTTAAAAAACAAACCCAACATTATACTACTCATCACTGATTTTGTACTTGCATATTTATTTCTACTTATTCATCATATATTTCAGCCCTCTAATATTTGATTAAAGAATAAAGCAAATCAAACAAACATAAACCACTGTTTTACTCAGTACCTCAAAAGCTTCCTTTGAGCAACAGTGGCTTAAGTACCAGCAATGAAATCACTGTATAGGCCACTGTCAGCTCAAAATCATCAATACCTTTGGTAAAGGCTTACACATCTTAATTATCTTTCAGTAGCTATTAATGATTAATACCAACATTTACTTAAAAATGCAATTCTGACTTCTTTAATCAGCAAGAGTTAAATGCCAATGCAAAATATGCTGAATACTTGCACTATTTAAGAACACTACAGCTTCCCAGTTCCCTCCATGACAAATAATGCTGATTCAGAAACACACTAACATTTCCTAATGCTTCCAACAATCATTAGACAACAGAGCTCCTGATGGTAAAGACTTTTCAAAATGTTTTCTCAGTGACCTCAAGATTTTTGAATCCGATTTTGGTACTGTGAGGGATATGAGAGATAAAGTCAAAGAGAAAGCATATGGAGGGCTATTATCTATGCGTATCCATACTGTCCACTAAGCATACTTCTCTCATGTACGCAGGTACAAACTTTCAGCTCACAGCTGATTTCCTATCTGAATTCCCCTGCATTGTAGCTTTAGTTTTTGTTATTTTATGAACTATACAGAATTTAAAAAATATAATAATCTATGAACAAGTATGACATTATACCACTTGCAACTGGACTGCAAAGAAATATTTACACAAATAGGAATACATATCTAATTAGCACACTTGTACAGAAGCTTTCTGAACACTTCGATACTTCATTGAAAATGTATGGTCATATAGCAACTTGAGTAAAAGTGGCATGTACTGGTTCCTTGTACACAACTTTTTAAAATTAAATTTACATAGAAAATTAAAGCTGATGAATAAAATTGCTATCAGGGCCATTGGCAAGAAGTTGCTGTAATTTTTTCATCACCTATCTCAGAAAACTTAGAAGTAGAAAACAGAAAACAATCCAACTTCCACTTCTTTTTATAGTGAGAAGTTTATAAAGCCATGAACTTACGTCTGAGAAAAGAGCTTTGACTCGTATTCTGTGAACAACTCATCAGCCTTACAGAAGACACAGCTGTAATACAGAAGATTGAAAACACTCAGACTGAAGCACTCAGAATTTAATCAGAAACTAAAGTAATTCCTTTAATTCCCTATTCCAAAATATAAAACCACACAAGGTCCTTATAAAAGAAAGAACAATGTAACACTCTTACGTACACCAATATACTAACTGACAGGAAAAGATTTTCTAAGAATAAACCCAAAGTAAGGTCATGACTCTTAACAAATGGATCTGTGATATCTGCGTGCATACAAACCCTAAGTACAGAGTAAGGACTTTAATCTCTTATTTAAAAAAGAAAGGAGAATTTAATAATACACTTCTAAAGTATATTTTCTATTTTCAAGACATACTTGTTAAGTGGAAGTCTAACAGGTCTCAAATGGCAGATAGTGGCAGCCTCAATAACCTGCTTAGAGGGAGGGCCTTCTAAGTTTTTCACTGCTTCTCTTACAATCTTCTGGAACTTCTTCACTTCATCCAGATGGGTTGTGAGCAGATACTGAAGGCCTCTGCAGTCA
Source organism: Neopsephotus bourkii (assembly GCF_033783945.1). Taxonomy (NCBI): domain Eukaryota; kingdom Metazoa; phylum Chordata; class Aves; order Psittaciformes; family Psittacidae; genus Neopsephotus; species Neopsephotus bourkii. The sequence continues at coordinate 4,577,307 of NW_026902241.1, read as the reverse complement.
CGGAATCTGATTTAAAGAAACAAGGAACTAATTGGATGCTAAGTCATTGAATCCAAACTTAATTCAGTATTTTGAAGTAGAACAGAAATAGCTAATAGCAATCTAGGACAACATATAAATTTCGTATCATAAGCAGATGCTTATTACTACTAATACTGTTAGAATCATTTATTTGAATCCCCTTAGATGATGTCTGGTATTTGCAGAATAGAAAGACTCCTTCCAAGATTTGAGATACAACTGAATATTAGCAGTCAACACAAGCCTGCAACACTCTGGTCCACAATATAAATCCACTAAAGGTAAACAACTGCACATACCCATATCCTTATTTGCATCTGTTGGCTACCAAACTCAATTTTAATGCACCTATGCAATTCGTGGCAGACACATGCACTGCTCACAAAAAAATATACTGCATTTTGCAAGTTAGTTTTCAAAGTTAAAATTATTAAATGGACATAACAGTGAACCATTTTGCTAAAACTTTACTGACTGTCATGACTGGAGTAAGAACCTGAGCACCAGTTAAGCACTTCCCATACCGTATTGTTCCTGTGGGCAGAGTTACCCTGCTGAGAGTGCACCATTCATATAAGATCATTCATGCGTTCATGTACAAGAAAGTATATTATAAGAATGTGGTTCTACTCAGCATGGAAGCTTTAGTCCAAAACACCCCTTTTGTGAAGTGTGGAAAGAAAAGCACAGGTTTAACACTACTAAAGTCTGGCATTTAATATGACCTGTTTAAGCAACGTGTATTTTAAAATAAAACAGACGAGTTTGCCTAACCAGGTAGCCTGAAAATACATGTAAATTTCATTCACGTCTGTTGTTAATACTATCATTTGCCAAATCAAGGCCAGGCTGGACGAGACCTTGGGTGATATGGTTTAGTGCGAGGTGTCCCTGCCCATGGCAGGGGGGTTGGAAGTTGATGATCTTAAGGTCCTTTCCAACCCTAACTATTCTATGATTCTAAACATTCCAGATTCATAAAAATCTCCCACACCATACTCTGGATTAACCATCTCTAACACTCAACTGCAGATTAGAACTTGTTGCTTTCACCACTGACCAGTAGTACTTCCCAAGACACTAGCTTTTAACTTTTTAACTGCATATGCCAGAACAAGTTAAATGGGAAGTAAGTTTTATCCTTATTTTATAAAAGAAACAGTTGAGTCACAGATAGCTTTGAGAAGATCCCCCTGAACCGCTGAATAGTCCCAGCTCTCTCAGCCTCTCTTGGCATAAGAGATGCTTCAGTCCTTTCATCAACATCATCTTGGCCCTTTGGTGGGATCTCTCCAGTATGTCCTTGTTTCTCTTGTACTGGAGAGCACAGAACTGGGCAGAGTACTCCAGGTGTGGACTCACAGCACTGAGTAGACAGAAAGGATTACTTCCCTCAACCTGCTGGCAATATATTATCTAATGCAGTCCAGGATACCATAAACCTTCTTTGCCACAAGGACAAATAGATGGCTCTTGGTCAACTTGGCATTCTCCAGAACCCCAAGCAAAGACACTTTCCAGCTGGATGGCCCCCAGTATCGACTTTAACAGACAGAATTTCCTTCTTCCTTCTCAGCATAATTTGGGATGGTGGTAACAGAGTAGTCTCAGTGGAGTATATGTCTTTATGTATTTAATTAAATTCTGTGCATATTTTAAGTATCTAAATTTCTGCACACATCAATATTTTATATACACATTAGATATTCATACATATGTATGTGCATTTAAATATTTATATATATATATGTAACTAAAATATGATTTAGAAAGATTTTATTTAAAAGCATAAGGATTGTTCACGTATCTGAGAAAACTGCCTGAAGTTAAACTGTGAGAGCACTCTTCTTCTATGTCTCCCTTTTCTGTGGTGAACTTAAGGAGCTAGAGCACAGAAGATACAAGATGAGGGTGGGAACAAAGGGTTTATTCAGCCTTAAAATCAGATTGCTCAGGGGAGACCTTATTGCTTTCTACATCTATGTAACTGGAAGGTACAGAGAAGACCAAGCCAAACTTTTCCCAAAGGCATGTGATGGAAGGACAAGAGGCAGTGAAATGCAACATAGGAAATAATAACTAAATAGAAAGATTTTTAATTCTTTTTTCCACCAAATAGGTCAAATAGTGGAACAGGTTTCACCTAGAGGCTATGAAATGTAATCTCCCTCCTTGGAGATACCCTAAACTTAACAGGACAAATTCCCATGCAACCTGATTGGGATTAATTTCTGAGCATGGGCCTGGATCTATAAGCTGGGGAATGGTCTAAGTGACCTCCAGATGTACCTTCCAATTCATTATTCTGTAATAGCACACAAAAGTGGTACTGTTGTCTCTTAACAAAACCAAGCCAAAATTCTTTGATCAGAAAAACAATTACGCTATTTTATGGTACTACATAAGGATCTTCTGATATTGCCTGTCTACTTTCCATTTAAGCAAAGCAGTTTCTTTTGGAGGTTATACAATTTTAACGCAATCAACTTTGAATCTTTCTTGCTCAGCAGATGCATGAATACAGAAGACTGAAACTACAGCTTGCTATTTAAATGCAACTGTTAGCATAAACTGGTAAGAGGACTTGAGCAGACTTAACTGTATTCATTAGCCTATTTTAGCTATTCTCTTACTTCTCTGCCATGGAGAGTTTATTAATCTGCTGTTTGTAGTTGCATGTTATTTCATTTTGCACACGTTGAACGAGCTCCTCATCGATGGCATACTGTATTGCTGTGTGGATGACATCCAACCACCAAGGAGAACCTGAATGTATCTGTATGCAAAAGAACAGATTTATCCATAAACGTTCAACAACAACTCATTTCAGGAGAGGCTTATACTGCTCTTCAGGTCACAAACAAAAAACAGTAAATTTCATGGAAAGTGGAAGATGAGAGTATGCTTAAGAAAATATTTATTCTCCTGTTTAAGTGAATACATGATTAAGAAATATTCTACATTTTCTACTGCTGCACCTTCAAATTGCTTTAGTAGAGTCAGATTCACCAAGACCATCTAAACAGAATGGCCACATAGAGATACTGCAATCAAAAACTTTCCTCTTTCCATCTCTCTCTCAAGACAAAAGGATCTTTTTAATCAGGGAAAGCAAGCTTTCTGTGAGATTAATAAAACAACACTGAAGTGACCTTATGATTTTCAAAGGTGAAAGAAAATGCAGAAGTGTACTTCCTCATGTGCCATCTGCCCGCATTTCTTCATTATTTTTTTACTATTAGACAAGTGAGAAGCAGCATTTCCACTCAGGCATTCATCAACTCATTCAGGAATTGCACCTTTCCTTGAAGCCTGAATTGTCACATTGCCTAAACACAATTAAGCCTTAGCACAACAACCACATGCAAGTCAAAGGACAGTTGCTTTGAAAGCAACTGAAATACTAACTGATACACCACAGAAACTATTCAAGCCAAAATCTGCAAGTTATTTACCTAAATTACAGGTGAAGCACAGTTAATATAAAAATCAAGCTGGTCTTAAACTTTATTAGAATTATCCCACGATGTACTTCTGTTTTTAATCATCTGTTCATCAAGTACTATGTGCATCTTCACGCAGAGGACACAGAACATGGTTTAGGGGTTGGGTGCGTGCATGCAAGCACACTGACAAAGTCATGTTCTAAACAGGCCTTCAAAGAACTGTTAGAGATAAAGAACAGCTGGTGTTCTGGATAAACAGATGAAAATAATAGATATATAAAAAATAAATCTCAGAATTCAGAGTCTAAATATGTAAGAGGTACCTGCCTTTCTCTGGAGCTCCCGAATGGTCTGAAAAACTGGCTGTAAGGCCTGATGGGCTTCTGCAACTTCTGCATTGGATTTACTCATATAATGCTGTCGAAGTTGTTCTGCCTGTATGGAAATGAGAGCTTAGATTATGCACAAATCATATTTATGAGGTATAACTGAAAATGCAAAAACTCCGCAGCTACCATAATGTTTTAAAACGGTGAGCTACCTACATGCTACCTCCTCTTTATAGTATTAGGAGAAGGTGATAAAAAAATGCCAGTTATTTGACAATGGAAAACTGGGCAGTATTTCTATAAAGGCAAATTAAAACAGAAAAAATGCTACCTATGCATAGAATTTGCAATGAACTGATAAAAGATCACAAGATATCCAAATAATAAGACAGATACTGATCATCACCACGTAACTAGAGAGGCTGAAAGAACTGAGCTTGACCAGCTTGGAGGAGAGAGGCTTAAGAGGGTACATAATAGCAGCCTTACAGCAGCCAGAAGGAAATCACCAAGAATCAGGAGCCAGGCACCACTTTACTGAAGTACATGGCGAACTAATGATGGATAATGGCTATAAGTTGGAATGGGAGGTTCTATGTGAATTTTATTTCAACTATGAGGATTATGTTTTAACCTCCCAATTGGACAAAGCTCTGAACTACCTGGTCAGAAATCAGTGCTGACCCTGCTCTGAAGGGGAGGTTCAGCTAGGGACTTGCCAAGATACCTTTTACCAAAATGATGCCATAACAACCTGGGGTCTATATGTCCACTACAAGTAACCACTGGAGAAGAGTGAACCCAGCTATTTTACCAGGTATTTCCCTAGTCAAGATTAAGAATATAGTTAGCAGACTTATGCACACAGGAAGTAACACACAGTGACTTGTTCATCTGGCCAAAGACTGTCAACCCTTCTAGATGCTTAGGCAGTACAGGAGTGGAGGGTAAACCACTTGTTGTAGACCATGTGAGTACAGTATAAGTAGTACAGCAAGAGCCTGGACAGATGCTACTGGCAAATTTTAGATTATAAAGAACACTACAAAACAGCATCTTCTCATGAATGTTTCAAAGAAGACATTACCAGTACCACCCACAGGACCAAAACGAGGTAGAAAACAGCTTCAAGACATGACTGAGAAGGTGCAATAGGCAGTAGTAGCTTACATTTACTAGGAGATGGGGAAGCATTTTGGAATGGAAGGCACCTATGCAAGAAAAATAAACTTCACCTAGAGAAAACTGACTATGTGCAGTCAAAATGAGGAAATAAATGGGAGAAAATAAAGGACTCCTAAGAATTCAGGATGATGTATTGTTTATCATTAACATTTATGTAAGTTATTTCCACAAGAACATTGTAGGGTGGGGAAATCACTTTTCAGAGATAAAACTTATTAAAACTTCTACAAAACACTCAAAACATAACAAGAGATCACCAATATTTGGTGGTGAGAGAACAGCAGCATTTCACCGTACATTTCAGCTCTCATCTTCAACACTAAACAACTCTTGATTTTACTAACCTGAAAGGAAATGTATGAAGTTAACCTGAAAGCTATTTTATTTTAGTTAGACAAAATATTGAAGGACAAAAAAAAAATATTAAAAGGTGCTCTTCAAAATGTATCTATATAAAAATGAGTATCATTTACCTCTTCTGCAAGTCGGCTATCACGCAAAGTCGGAGGAATTCCTGGGTGCTTTGCCAACAATTCCATCAAATTGTGTGTAGAATGAAGTCTCTAAATATATACAAAGTTAACAGAAATCATGAAAATACACGCTGCAACATCTTCAACAGGAAAAACTTAAATAGCAGTGAAAGCATACAGCAAAAAATTAGTATTAATTTAAAATCAGTTGGGTTTTCCCCCCCCTCTGTAAGCTAAATCCAGATTAACAAAGAAAATAAATATATTTTTCCTCATTTACTGAGGTAGAAAATGAAACATTAAAAACGCCTTATTCAACACCTCAAAAGTAAATCAGGATGCAAGTTTGACATAAATCATCAGATGATCTTTAAGGTCCCTTCCAACCCTAACCACTCTATGATTCTATGCTTCTGTCCATTCCATACTCATCCTCCTAATTAAAACACCCCTTTGCTGTTATGGAAGATAAATTATTTATCTCCGAGTATATTACAAGGAGACCATTCATTTAGCCTATCTAAAGCAAAATAAAGTATAAGGAAAAAAACAGCTTCCAAGGGTTCAATTTCCATGTTCTTCACTTACCTGCAATAAAAATGACTGAATAAAACATGACCTTTATTTCTTTTTTGGGGAAAATAAACTCAACTGTTAATCTAAGCTAATTTTATTCCTCTTCCCTGTGTTCCCCCTATGTATCCCAGACCAGACCCCTAATATTATGCTACCTGAATATCTCCCACAAAATCATACTAATAACCACCACCATCATAAACTTTCTCACTTTCTGGATTCACTTCACCTTTGTCCTGTCACTATCTCAGCCACTAAAGAGCACTGGCCAGCAGTGAATTGACGTTGTCTTAAAGAGCTAAGCCTACACAACTGGGAAGTACTCATCAGAAGCTGAGCTTTATTACACTAACATATTGTACATTTTGAGGGGGAAAAAGTTTTATCGGTTTGCATAAGCCAGTAAAGCAGCTTAATTAACAACCCTGTTATAAGCAGCTTAACAGGTTTATGCTGATATGACTACGCTAAGTGAAAATGCCTTTGGGAAGTCACAAAGGAGCAGGAAGGAACAAAGAAGCACAATGAAGCCAACAGGTGACCACATGCAAGATAACAATAACTTGCTTAGTGAAGCAATCTAAGTCACTTCTTATTTATCCATCATTAACATTTTAAGTATCTTGTTATGCTTCTGAGAATTTTGGTCAATTTAGAACTGATATTTCTTGAAGAAATATAAAGATGTTACTTAGAGAACCATTCCTTTTTACCAGGTAAATATATGTATATTTTTAATATAGTATTAAAAATGCATTAATATTATTACCTGAAAATTCATTTTGATTCTCTCATGTTTTAATTCCCTGTCAGAGGACATCTTCTGCAGTATAACAATTGTATTATTCTCTATCGTTTGGCAAATTTATCAATCTCAATGCAAGCCCAGCATCCGGTGTTTGCTGGATGTAAAACAATACCATTAATGTGAGCAGTCACAGCCACATACAGAAGTCTATGAATTCAGCTTGTTGAGTTTATTGCAGAACAGCAGGTGGAGATCATACACTGCTTTTGGAATATCATGAACACCCACAAGCAGAAGTTCTTAGAATTCCAGTAGATTAAAAATTAAAAAAATAAAAAAAGGAAACACGGAGGTCTCTAAACAGATTCTGATCGAAAGATTGCGATAAGGACAGCAGGCTGAAGGAGTCATTCAGCAACTACTAGGAGGAAGTAAAGACTGACCTGTGAAACTAAATCTGAAGTATTCCAGTTCTTAACTACTAGCTGATTTATTTTTACATTTGAATGCTCACTCACTTGCAAGGAATCTGTTTTGAGCTTTTCTTTGTGCTCTTCAGATGATCGTAACACTTCTCTATACAGCTCTGCAGCCAATGCATATTCTCCTGAATTAAAAGAGGAGCAGAAAACACACACATATTGTGTTGGGTTTAAATATACAAGCAGCCACAACTGGCCATCACTTGTAACATACTAAGATGCTTTCAGAGAGGGTAAATAATATCTGCTTGTCTTTAAGCAAATCTTCCCTTTTCATTCTGATCCTCCCCCGCCCTCCCCCAAAACCTGGTAAAAGACAGAGTATTATATTTTACAATGACTAAAGCAGTTTCCAAATTAGGTATCTTTTGTGACTGCAAGATCTTGATCTTAAAATATGTAATTACAGTTGCATAAGTCAAAGAAACCTCACATGTTGAGCTAAAAAAAAAAAAAAATCATCTACAACTCACTGCAGTGATGCATTACTGAATTCACACTGCAAATACATAATTCACTCTTCCAGTGAAAACAATGAAAGTTGTGTCACAATTCAGAAAGGCAAAAATGATTAAACACATGCAGGGTGCGTAACTACTGATGTAAGCTGCTAACACCACAATCACTTCTCAGAAAATAGATTATATAACAAAAAACAGCAATAAAAAAGTGAAATTGCATATGGAAAAGCAGTACAAAAATAAATTATTTTTATTTTCTTTGCTCAACTGACAGAAATGTACTTAGCCAGTAATAGGCTCAGAAGACCATGGGGAAGTACAGACACATGAAATGCATGAAGGCAGATAACAAATAACATCCTACATATCTGTACCAACCCTATTTTCAACAAGATTCCTTATATTGAAAGTGTTTCTAATTTTAAGATTGTAGTCCTGCAAAATATTATCGTCATTACTAGTAACAGGCCAAAAGCTACACTGAATTTGAAAGAGTTCAAGCTGAGGCATGTCAGATCTCATCTGAGTTTCTTTTGATCTGCCTGGACCTTTCCCTTGGCTTAGCTGTGATAGCAATTCCTCTCATTCACTAGGTGTCTAATTCACTGGTCTATTTTTTTTTTTTTATTTTAGCATTTGTCTTTGTGTAGTACAACCACAGTTTTATATAGAAAGCAGTAACACGCAGTTACTTCATGTAGAATGAGATATTTACAACTTAACCAATGATGTAGCTTAGAGAAATACACGCCTAGTAAGCATAGCAAAAACCTTGAAAAGTAAAGACATAGGATGAAGTGTAGAATACAGCCATGGAATGCTAAGAGATGGTACACAGGCTTGGCAGTGAATACGAAAGCCATGGCTATAAACAACTCACCCACAGTCAAAGAAATGCAGACCTAGAGCTGGACAAAACTGGTTTTAGGGGCAACAAAGAGAACAAAGAAATAGTATGTAACATTCATAAAAGGCATCATGTACACTAAATTTGATGTTAAAGTGAAGCTGCAGTCCAATGAAGACAGAGAAAGGTGTAGAAAAGTGTGCTAGCAAACATAAAAATGACCCAAATTGGATCCTTGAGTAAGAAAAAAAGAAATTATCAACATAAAAAAAAAAATAAATCTTACTCCTCCTGAGAATTCCAGGTGGTGACAACTAGCCATAGCACTGCCACCACGACTATGAAACACCATTGACCTCAGGACTCTGAAGGGCAGTAGAAAGGTAAGCATAAAAGCAGGAAAAGCAGTAGAAACAACTGTGATTATTATTCTCTTTTCTGTAACAATTAGATCTGGATAACAGCAATTACACCTGTAAGATTTCAGTCACAGTAACAATAAATTAATGGCTTTTCTTATATATGAAGTGCACTTTCTCCTTGCTGATAAAGGTGACTGAGTGTAACAGCAATGCTGGAGGTAAGGGAGACAAAAGTTACAAACCAGAATTCTGACTCAGTCCTGCTTTTGTTCCTCACCGAATGCAAATTTCATCAACCTGATTTTGAAAAAAAATGCCAAACTTATTTTTTTGTACTAGTGTATTTTAGAAGGATTTAATCTGTGCAGAGATCTTTTAAAGGACTTAACTCTAGCTGAAAAACTTGATCTCCATCCTGCAATAATAACAAACCTAACATTTTAAACCTACTAACTACAGACTAGAGAATCTAAATGTAGTATTTCTGTGCAAGTAATGGAAGAGGCAGTCTGCTTGTTCTCCTCTTTGAAAGAAGACTTCAACATGAGCTGGAAAAATTCAAGGAGCTTGTCAACTTTAGAAGACTTATTACTTGGCAAAGAAGCATTTTTTTCACATTCATGGCTAAGTAATTTTAATTTATTATTATTTTGTTTAGTGGGACATTCAAGATGCCTGTAATCATTCTTATTTCCTATTCAAAGCTTTTTTCCCCTCCCAGTTCAGTCAAAATCTACATTGACAGAGCCATGTAGCAGGCAGCAGCCATGAGATTCCACAATCAGTGTAGCAGTTTGCATGGCAGAGGACACAAAGGACGCCCAGAAAGCATTACTGATAAAACAAAACCAGGTTAAACGTAATTACACGAGTATAACATCTTTTATCCTCCCAGTACACACAGATGGCAGAATTAAGAAAGAATATAAACCGAAAAAGCCAGAAATACTCTGAGACATCAAGAAAACGCACAAAACAACACCTTTTCTCCCTCTAGAATGAGTTATCTTATTATGAACACTGTTCCAAGCCTCTCTAGTTTCCCAAGATTTCACTATGGCTTTTCCCCTGAATTCAGAAAAAACATTGCTTTTACATGGTGGCAGCTAAACCATAATCAGCCAACTAAAAGAAGTAAAGTATATGCTATGGCCATCCACTCTTACCTTTAATGATATGGATACCAGCTAAGCCATTCAGAGCACACACCAACTGTCGGTGAGCTTCCTCACACTCTGTTCGACATTTTTTCTGCAGAGATGTTAACAGTTCCTCCATGGTCATGGTGCTGAAATGGAGACCAAATGGCTCAAATGTGAAACAAAACCACAATCCTAGAAAAGTAAAACTGTCATGTTGTGCAGCATGAAACTCACACACATCCACCATACCGTGCAAATGTTCATTCAAGATGTATTTACTTATTGAAAAACCCTTAGTTCTCAGCTTTTCTTCCAGCTAGAGCTTTAACCTAACTTGAACATGAAAAACAGGTTGACATCTCCTAAAAATAGAAATAAATAAAAAGCAAGGGGAAAATTAACTAAACTAATCCTTCACAGGGCAAAATATTTTGCTCTGTTACAGTGGCAAACTGGATACCAAGCAAAAATACACCTCATTTTGCTACAAGCTGTTAAAATTAAAAAAGCTATGAGAGACTACATTTCTTCACCCTGCAACCAATCTAAACATGCAAAACTCATGAGGTGTCAAGGGAAAGAAGAAAATGTGTGAAATGAGAATAGCGAAGATTAGTAATTATAAACTTCCTTTTCTACATTTGTTTGTAATGTTTGTAATTCATGAGAGGAATTCAGTCAGAAAAGAATTAGCTTAACATAAAAATACAGGAAATGGAGAGATAAGAGGGAGAAACAAGAACAGAGATGAAAAAGAAGAAAGGGAGAGGCATACTCAGAGTACTGTGTACAGTTCTGGTGTCCTCAACATAAAAAGGACACAGATCTGTTGGAACAAGTCCAGAGGAGGGCCACGAGGATGATCAGGGGACTGGAGCACCTCCCGTGTGAAGACAGGCTGAGAAAGTTGGGGCTGTTCATCCTGGAGAAGAGAAGGCTGCGTGGAGACCTCCTAGCAGCCTTCCAGTACCTGAAGGGGGGCTATAGGAATGCTGGGGAGGGACTCTTCATTAGGGACTGTAGTGATCAGACAAGGGTTAATGGGTTAAAACTTAAACAGGGAAGTTTAGATTAGATATAAGGAAGAAATTCTTTACTGTGAGAGTGGTGAGGCACTGGAATGGGTTGCCCAGGGGGGTTGTGAATACTCCATCCCTGGTAGTGTTCAAGGCCAGGTTAGACAGAGCCTTGGGTGACATGGTTTAGTGTGAGGTGATCCTGATCATGGCAGGGGGGTTGGAACTAGATGATCTTAAGGTCCTTTCCAACCCTAACTATTCTATGAGTCTATGATGTATAGCTTGGAGTAAGGCCAAAGGATAAACAATCCAGGCAGAAAGAAGACTGCTGTGGACAGGAGAGTAAACAGCAGTAACAGTCTACAACAGCTGACCTGAAGCTGTTTCTGTGATCAGTTGCCACTATGAGATCAGACACTAATCCTCTCCCCATAACTCTGCTCTTCAGCCTTCTTCACCTTCAGGAGAAGAATTTATTATTTGGCATTTAACGCTGCGGAGTAGAGCAAGAGGTGACATAACCTCTGTGCAGTCTGGGCCCAAGCTATGTGGGAAGAGTATCCTTGACAAGGCTTTTATTTTACCCTCCTTGCAACCCTGTTCCATTTGCAGAAACTGTTCTTTGAGTTTACACTACAGTGTTAAACTAGAGCAGGCTTTAAATCACTATAATCACTATTTATAATTAGCTGGGTTGTGCAGATGTTGGCAAATACACATAGCACACACTGCTCATACTCTGATACTTCTACCATTAATACTTATCTTTCATTTTCAAAACCATCAGCAGTTTCAAGAGAAACTATAAAAATCAAAAGGACGCATATATAAAGTATGCAATTTGATACATAGCTTGAGATTGACAACTAAGACAAAAAGAAGTGGTTTTTATTCTAACTAGGGAAGCCTAGAAACCTCTTTTTGAGGCCTATGCTTTTGCTGAGTGTATGTCCTCGTTTTTCTGTCTCGCTTTTTCATGTTTCGCTTTCATGACAGAGGTGAAAAAATACCTCACCCAAATCTAAACCAGTCATCTAACAGAGAATATACACCAAACTCAGCTTTCTTGTTTCACCCCAGTTTGTCTTATCCATGTGCTCCAGCATCACCCCAGTTTGTCTTATCCATGTGCTCCAGCATCAACTTCATTATTTCCTTAATTTTTTCTTATCCATCAAAGTTCCTTGCTTCATTATTCTCCTACACCAAACCAAAGGCAGGATCCAAATCTCTCCGTTGGGGGAATGTTCACTGCTGAAGTCAAGTTTGGTTCACAAAAAAGGTATCTAAGTAGCACTGGGAAATGACTTTGCTTTGTACATGCAATTTAAAGAAAGAATTAATTTTCATTGCTAGTGTTTCCACCACAGTTACTATGCAGCTGTCTCTCCACAACCATTCCACCAAAATCAACACAGTTCTAAGCTGTCCCCAGCATACTTGGCTCAGTTTACACATTTTGTTTTTACTTCACCGGCTCATTTTAATGCAAGTAATCTTTTATAGGCTGGTGAGAATATTGATTACTCCATGTTTGAGTCCTTGCTTCCACACTAGCAGACTGCTAGACAGAAAATGCTACAACAAATTGGCCCCTGCTGAAAAAGGGCAAAGTGTATTGCGGGTGCTTAGTCATTATTAAGTAGTGCTCTGTACGAGAAAAGGGAAGGAGTAGGACACAAAACTTCATAAAAAGACAGAAAAAGACTGAATAGGATGGGTGTACAAGACCAGGAAACACTATAAACATCAGCAGTGTCAGAAGTTTAAGCTCTTCCCCACATGTAGCTTAAAAAAGAAATAACGTGAGAGCCTGGAACGGAAACAGCCTGTTCTTTCACACCCCCTCCCTAAGTGAATGGCAAAGTAGTAGCTACATTTTGCTACTAGGCTGCTAGTTACATACTTCTGGTCTAACCAACCCTGAGACCAACTAGTTTTTTGCAGGGCACTTCCGAGGAAAATGATCTCAAAAGCACGCACAGAAAAGGGGGAGAGAGGGGAGAAATGGCAAAATCTCCTACATTTGAACAGCTTTCAAGGTTGGATCTACATTTACAAATTCTACAGCCTCACATTAACATTTTATTTGAATTAAAGAAATTATTCCATTCTGTTCATTCATTTTGCTGTTTTTTCTCATTTATGAGCATGAGTTTCATAAGAGACAAAAGAAAATCAGTGGGCTTATTTAAAACTGAAAAAGAATCTGGTTGTTTCGCATTCAATCTGTCACCTGCAACATCCATAAGCATCATAATATTAATGCGTAACCACACAAACAACTGCCTCTCAGTACCATGCTCTTTATCACAAGAATTTTCCTAACTACCCTCTGCATCCTATTCAGCTTCTGAGGTCACATACCTTGGTATGCCATGGTTGCACATTAAAAAAGCTTAAAATTAGGCTTGTTTGAGAACTGTACAAGATCTTCCACAGCTGGGGACAATAAGGGTTTTCCTTTGTGTAAAGAAAGCCATTTAAGTGAGAGAAATTCACCTTTTCTGTAATGGCAAGAACTCTCCCCGAACAGCTTGTGGATGACAGCAGGCCTGCCTCAGCCGCAGCAAAGGGTACAGAATAGAAGTCACAGTCCTTCTATCTAGGCTACTAAGCTTAAGAGTCCAGTCTGAAATCTTCCTGAGTTTTGCCAATGCATCCTGGCAGCACACCTCGTGCTGGCGATGATAGAAGTGTCTCTCCACAGGAGAAAAGTGAAGCCAATGTACGTTTTCTGTCTGAGGGGGGATTTGAATCTGCAATTCAAAAACAAAATAAATAATTTGCAAATAAAGCTATTACCAATGTTGTTCAGGAATTGTAAAACCAAAAAGTCTAATTTACTTGGTCAATCACATCCTTCTTTGCTGATCTCCACATTATCTTGGCAATTAGACTGTAGAGAGGCTGGGGATTTTTCCTACAATAAGGTCGATACAAAAGTCGGTCCCACCAATGTTTGACCCAGTAAGGATCAATTCCAAGAAAAAGGACTAATCCATACAGATCTGCCAAGAAAATAAAGCAGTTTAGTACAATATTTGTGTTTTAATACTTAACAATATGCCTCCAAAAAAAATTTTATACTAAGGTTATTAGGCAAAAAGCAAACACATTCTGGCTGACAGCTTTTCCACATGTTTCCCAGTCATTCCCTCACCAAACCAGCTAATTTAAGGCAGAAGACCAGATGAGGAAAGGTAGTGGTTCTCTCCTTTAGCTAGCTGTTAGATTTTCATAGAACTTGCTGGAATGTAACTATTTGCGAGACACTTCCCTAATTTCAAGTTTAGCAAAACAAAGCAATGAATTTGAAAGTATTCAGAGCAGAGGTGAGAGGCAGAATTGACATGACCGCATATGGTTAACCAAGTTTGCCAGGTTTTTCTAAAACAATATTGCTCGGACTCATTACTCCACAGCCTGCTGTGCACCAACTGTCTGTTGCCCACCATCCTAAAAGGGGCTGCAATTCAGAAGACTCACTTTTCTATTAAGGCATGAGAAATTAGCAAACCAAACTTTTACTGTTTTCTTACTTGATGAGAGAATACAGCTTGCTCGTTCTGCCCAATTCAGAAACTCACCAATTTTGGGGATGAAATATAAGGACATACTGACTTTAAGCTTTTAACTAAATCTTACTGGAAAGATACTGAAGCACACATTTAAATGCTGCATGTGGATAATGCAGAAATAGAAATATATAATGGTATCTTACGGATAGTTCTTTAAGATTTTATGGCTACATTCCCATTCTGTTAGCTTTATCATAATTCTGGTACTCAGCTGAAAGCCATAAGACATTAATCAAATACATCCTAGACAAGGGGAAAAAAAATCCTGGGCATCATTTATATGAAGGATGCAACTGTTTACCCAGAGGTCTTATCCCACTTTATTACAGCAGCAGCAGCAGCACAAATTCAAATCAGTCAGCAGTTTTCATCCCCATGTATAGCCTGAGCATCTGGCCAACACGTATTATGGACAATATGATATTTCAGTTATGTATTAAATCAACACTATCACACATAAGGACTTGAAAAAGTTAATTATGACAGTCAAATCAATCACTTCCTTCTACAGTTTTTGCTTTATTAACTATGTATTCTCACTTCTCACTACTGTTATGTGCATTTATAAATTTAATCCACAATTCCATATTGAATTAATCTACAATATCGCCTTTTATTATAGTCTAGTATCTGAATATTAGTTCACATATGTACACAAATGAATACACTGATTTATCTGCTTTCAAACTCATTGCCTCAATGTGTACCACATATTCCTAAATCCACCAAAGAACATAGGGAGATAAAGAAGTTAGTTCCATTTCTTTTTTCTGTCTCTGTCTGAAGCCTGTCTACAGAAACAAAAAAGACAAGATAAATGACAGCTGCTAACATACAGCCCCCTACTCCCCACATCTCAATTCATTAATTCCTTACATAAGGACTTAAGACAGCTTCATAAAGCTTTAGAATGATTTTTAGAATTTATATTCATGGCAGTTGAAGCCCACAGTAGCTCATACAGGGCTATGCAAAAAGCAAATACAGCCTGCTTGCTGTATCTGACAGTTAGAAGAGTTCTATAACCACAGAAGACTATCTTTAGCTGCAAGAAAGAAGGGTTAATATTTACCCAACTCTGCTAAGTGAAAACTGAAGAACAGACTTGAATCAGCTGTTAGACATACAGGTTCTCTGCTCCCCAAAGTATCTGTCTAACTCAGGGAGATAAAAAGATTTCAGGTCTGCAATTTTTATATTGATGCATTTATTGATGGCATTATCACATGCTTAAGGTTTATGGCTTACCAAGTCAAGAGTACCTAATGAATTCAGAGCAAAACTAGCTGACATTTTAACTGCTTCAAATCACTATCTAATTATCAGCACAAGGAAAACCCACAGATGATACTGCTACATACAATCTCACCTTCTAATCCTCGCTGCACAGGAGTGCCACTGACACACCATCGATTGATCCCACTTAAACGGAGTGCCATTTCAGCAGCCTAGCAGAAGAAGACAGAAGCAATGGTGGGGAATCGAAAACAGCAGAATACAGTCTGAAAACACAACCACCTTATTTTCAAGAAGTCTGAACATCTTTTCAGTGCCTAAGTGTAGCAGACCTATAAGCAGCATCAGTATAATATATCATAAAAATGTGTATGAAGTTATTCATCTTTTTTAAGGTAACTGAAAGCAGAGAAAAGCCATATCCATTTCCAAGTAATCAAGTGCAAGTATGGATTCACAGAAGGCAGTTAGCAAACAAAACTGTATATTAAAAAAAAAATTATAGAATTAAAGCCCGTAATCCATTATGTAAGTAATATTTTTGTCATAAGGCAAAAGGGCAAAGGGCAAAAAAAAATGGATGAATACCAATTAAAATAATCTCCCTCTGCAGACTGCAGTCTTAGAGTTTGCAGACAGACTGCTGATTATTTTAGCTTCTACACCCAAAGGACATATCTATGCCTCTGAACCATGTCAGCGAACAGGCTAGTGTCTTGTTTGAAACTATCAAACACCAGATACATGATGACCTAGTTCTTTAAACTGTCGGTATAGATTAGGTATTTTTTGAGCTGGACATACTTCACAGTCTGCCAGAATTCCAAAAGGAGAGCCGTTTAATAGTAAGTATCCCCAACAAAAACATCACTTCTAAAGAACAAGCCTCAGGGACAAATTATCCGAGTGTACTGAACATTAAAAGGGGAGCAGGAAGTCTATTTTATTATTTACAATAAGCTTGTCAAAACCTTTCTAAGTGCATAACTGGGAATGTCACACCTTTGCAGTAGTGCATTCAACCATCTGTGCTTCATCAAGGCAGATCCTCCACCACTCCACTGCTACTAAGGGGCTTGGAATGGCCATATACCGCTTCTGGTTCCTGAAACGGCGTCCATCTTCACTGTTGCTGTGGGGTATATCCACATAGTTCAGCTCAGTGCGAAGGACATCATAAGTGGTGATAACCACCTCCTGCTCTGCCAGCATGTGTGGCTGCAAAAAGCCATGCTTCTTCACACCTTGATACACCTACATAGATTTGTATTCAACAGCACATTAGCAAAAAATGAAGGTAAGAGACACCACAATAAAAATGCTAAAATACCAGTTCAATTTAATACCTGTATGCTTTTAGCTGTGTTGCTCACGTAATATGAAACCCTTTGTAAAACCTGTATTCATACAGCAGCATGGTGGGAAATCCATGTAAGTAACAGACAATAAACACAATACAGACATTGATGCAAAATTTTTAAGTATGATTATTTATACTTTCACAAAATATGGGGCTTTTTTTCTCCTGTCAAGGAGAGGACTTCAGTATTTTCTACAAGTTATTTGCTTCAAGATTAAGTATTCTGTAACGTTGTACGGAGCAGCAGTATTTAAGTCAGTGTAACACGTCTGGCCCTCTCCTTTACGTAGAAATATTACCTTTCTCCCCATTGCTCCCAAAATTTCATGGATAATTAGGCAAAGACAGATGTATGCAGTGAAATATTTAAAAAACCAGAAGCGATATTCTGGGTAATGTTTAAACTCCAAAAATTATTTCTACAGAGACTTGCAAGATAGAAAGAATACCCTAGTAAGAAACAATCCCTGCGCACCAACAGAATATCATTATAAACCTTTCATAGTGATATTTTTCTAATATCAGAAGTATTTCTCTTATCTCACTTGTCTTCTTAAGCATGATCTTTTCAAAACCATACAGCAGTTTAAATAGGAAAAAAAATAAGAAACTGAACATTTTACTATATGATTCCTCATGCTAGCATTATATATTTTATATATATAAGTATATTGAGTCCCAATATACTTAAATACAAAAATATGTTCAGATTTCAAACACTGTGTGGTACAATACACATAAAATTCATACCAACTTTTTTTCTCTTGGTCCCAATTTATTTCAGGAATCTACTTAAAAATTACAGGCACCCATTGCTTACTTCAAGAATTTTATCATCAGCTACTTCTTGCCACTCATCTGACTATTAATCACAGTACTCAGTTTCCCAATCTTTTTTTAGAAAGAATCTTTATTCTAGTCTCATTTTCTCAGTCTATGGGTTCATGATTTATAAGAATGCATCACCTTGGTTAGTGTTTATCAGTAACTACCTACAAACACTTTTACAATTTAAGAAAAATCACACCATCTTTCAGTACCTGTGAGTGTCACAAATTTTAATGTTCTCTTAATTCACACAACTAATAGTTAAAAATACCAAAAATCAAGGTGACCTTAGGAAACCTCAATTGATTTCACCCCTCTTTATTCTTTGATAACAAGCACATAATCCCACTGTTTATTTCACTGTTAATTAACTCTGTGTTCCAGTAACACTTTTCCTTCTACACTGTTCATATGGCTACAGTGTTTCTGTCAAAAGTTTCTTTCAGCCCCAGGACATGACAACAGAGCATGTGTGCAACCAGGTAAATGCACAGGAATGAAAGAGAAAGAAGGGGATGGGGGAAAAAAAAAAAAAAAAAGAAAAAAGAAAAGCATGCTCAATGAAGCATCTGTTAAGAACCAAAAAATAGCTGCTGAAGTCTAATGATCTCTTCCAAGTGTTTATGAACAGATTTTCCGTAGGTTTATAACTTGGCCAGGTTTTGGTTGTTTTCAGAGCCACAGGAAAAGACAACCTGCCACAAAGCAGGGCCTATCAATAAATTTTAATTTCTTGTTCTATTATATAAAGCCATTAGAATTTCCCATAGGTTGTAAGCAGTTTGAAGAATAAAAAACACCCTTCATATGCAATGCAAAGCCTGTTAAATTGGGAAGCTGGCTCTTTGAAATGTCTGCACTATGCAAGTCTGGATGACTTTACAGTTGGCAGTTAAAAGAAAACAGTGCCTTTAGAACGGAAGGTGTCACACAGCTTAAAGTACTGACATTCGCTATTGAAACTATTTTACTGTTACCATGTAAATCTATTTCTGACAGTTTTCATCAAATCTGGTATAAAACCTGGACTGGGTCCTATGAAAACTGTGCAAATTTTACACATTTGTTAACTGCTGCACTAAAGCTAATTAGACTGCTCACACAAATGGCTTACTGAAAACCCAGGAATTCATTTATACATTGGGCATGTAGGCAGAATAGCTGAAGGTATCAGATACATCCCTGAATACAAAGCTTCCTCTCTTTATCAATCTACTACTACTGTTATTTTATATTCAAAATATAAGGGATCTACAGTTCTCAAAGCACTTTATCATTACACAAAATTCTTGCCTACTAAAAATATGAAGGACAAAACTTGACTACATCATTATTAAAAGACAATGGCTACCCTTGAATACTGTGGTAACTATATTAAAACCAAAACAAAACCTGTACAGCCATAGTTACTATACGTATAATTGGATTTTAATGATAGAGCTATTAGAAGTTAACTAAAAGGACAATACATGGCCTCCAGAAGAGCAGCATCTTAATAAATATGGCAGATGTCAGAGACAATGTCCAAGCTGAAATGGTGTTATTTTCAGTAAACACCAAGGCTCAAGACTTGTTTTATAATGCCTGAGAAATAGAAACTCAAAAGTACACTTGTTACCTGCTGAAGT
Organism: Neopsephotus bourkii; assembly: GCF_033783945.1. Taxonomy (NCBI): domain Eukaryota; kingdom Metazoa; phylum Chordata; class Aves; order Psittaciformes; family Psittacidae; genus Neopsephotus; species Neopsephotus bourkii. Next base: position 4,557,583 of record NW_026902241.1, on the reverse strand, counting down.
ATTTGCATTCATCTGGAATGAAATGAGAACCAACTGTCAGAGAGCTGCCTAGGTGTAAATGTACACCTACAAAAAAAACATAGAAACAGCCTTCCCTCTCAGAAATCACCTGTTGTTACAACTGCTCAAAATTTGCTTCCACTTGATAAAGATACTTAATCCACTGTACCATCTCCCAGTAACCAACTAATAAGGAAAAAACAAGGAACTAAATGCAGTCTTTCTGGGACACCAATGCACTGTGTGATGCCAAAGCACAGATCTAATATGGAGAAATGTAGAATTCTGACAGCAAGGACAAGGAACCCTCTGAACTTTATGCGATATAGAATGTCAGAGAGACAGCCCCAAGCCTTGATAACATAACTCACTAGAATATAAAGCTATATAATCTTACCAGAACTCGAAGAGAAGATGATCTTACATGCCTGTTGATTTCATCTACCCACTGGTGACAAATTGAACTTGGAGAAATTATCAGAGTTGCTCCTGTGGAAACTGGTTTCATTGCCACAAGGCAATGAGGACAGTAGAAGGGCTTGATCTTCAGGTTTTCCTCTTTGTAGTTTACACATTCTGCATGCTGCCATAAGTAACACTTCAAGCACTGCACACGAGCTTTATAGTCAGCCAATCCAAGCTCACCACAGATACATTCAAAACGATATTCAGAGGTATTAAATGGAAATACAGAACTGTTATGTTGCACACTATTGCCAGCAAGTTCTTGGGAATGTGAGGACTGATCCTTTGGGATTTCCTGCTGGACATCAGCTGTAGTTTTAGAAACATCACCATTGGGATGACTGCTCACATCACTGGAAACAAGGAGGTTACCATGCAAATCAGCAGACTTTGGGACCACAGCTTCCTGCTGAACATCATTCTCTTTAACAGAGTTCTCATCATCTGCTTCAGATTTCCAGTTACATTTGCTAGTTGTACAATAATCATGTTCTTCCATGGTGATATCCACCCGCAAAGGAGTTTTAAGGGCATTTTCAGAAGTGACATCACTATTTCTTGAATCTTTGGTTTGAGTTTTAGCATCAATCAACTGCTTCTTCTGAATGCTTTCTGAAGTCCTTGCTATCTACAAGGTAAAATTAACCAAGAATGTCAGACTTCCTCCTTACCTTTGTTTTGGAATGTATAAGCACCAGATGTAGATAATATTTTAGCCCCAAATTTAATCTACTTAGGATTTTTGCTTCTTTGCTCATGAATGTCAAAGCAAATGCTGCAGTCTTATTCATTTTTATCAATAAGCCAGTGTCACTGAACTAATGCATGCAGACAATGCAACTGAGGTTAGCATGCAATTGACAGAAAAAAGATCTGCCTTTGCAACATTTGAAGCAACTACAGCAGCATGTTTTACCTGCTCTTTGGTTCTTTCTCGCCTCTTCTGTTCCTTGTAATTCTTTCCCAGCTTGAAAGACCCAGCCAGACCATGTCCTTTGACTTGCACAACTACTTGTTCTGCGATCAGTTTTTCTAGAGTTCTTTTGAGAAGCCTTCTATTTCTCTGTATGTCATATCTATATATAGCACTGATGTACTTAAAGATTGCAATAATGGATGCTCCTTTCTTCACATTCATTTCCTTTACAGCTGCTAATATCATCACTCGTAAGCCTATATGCAGAATCAAAGCAAAATAACTTACTGCTCAGATAAAATGAAAGTTACTTTGGAAAATGCATATTAACAGAACTCTAAACACTGCTTTGCATTTTTTAGATGAGCACAAAGACAGGCAGCAGTCCTGACAAAGTGAGGAAAGCTACTTAAGGTAGCCCAACAAATTGGTATTTTTCAATGATTCTAAGATAACATTTAATAACAACAGAAATAAGTCACTCAATTTTCTTACTGAAGCTTGTAAAAAGAGTGTACTTCAGTTAAATGCATAAACTCTTTTACAATGACTTTTAGTTACATGGAGCTCTGTAGCTCAGAGTTCCGAGTTGGTAATTTTACTTTTACAAGTGTGGATCACTTGTTTGTAGTGTGCAATCCTACATCACAGTGCTCAGCAAATGAATAACTTCATTTTGCAGAACTGAAGATTAGCCTTGAACTCATATAGTCAGTGGCCAGTATAAGACTTGTGCCAAAAGCAAAAACGTATTAAAAAAGTAATGAGGAATACTTACTGGGATATTGTATTTTCTCCTTCAATTTAAGCTCCATTTCCTTTGGCTTTTTCTTTTTATTTCCTTCTAAAGGTTGAGGTGGAACAAAGAAGTTCACAAGCTTACCCTAATACAGACAATATTAAATAGTCATTAGATGATGTTTCCCCACAGTCATTCTGAACTCCATTAATCTTTTCACATCTGAAAATAAGCATGACCTGCTACAGATGTGTGCTCAGAGAGCTAATTTTTAGTGTACAGAGTGATAACCCATTTGGTTCAGTTTCTTGGCAAATGGTGCCCAGCACCCTGCACTGAGAATAAAAAGAGAAGCTCTGCAAGCTGCTTGGTCCTCCACGACTTCAGAATTAAGCTGCAGGAATCCACAGCTGTAAGTGATCAAGGTTACTGATGGGGTAAGAAAAATGTGTATTTAATATATAACTGGAAACACAAAAGGAAGTAAGCAATACTGATTGAAAAGCCCTAGTAGCTGTAGAACAAGTAAGTTTCTCTTTTTAGGGATTACCCCAAAAATTATTATTAGGGATTCAGCAATAGCAATTTAATTCAAGGAGATGCATACTCAAGAACTGGGATATAAAAAAAGAATCCCAAAGCTGGAACAAATACAGTGCCAATATTTCTATGATTAACTGCTTTATAGCTGTATTCAGTGACACTTCATCTGCCCTGTCCAAGTGGTTGCTTTGCAGAGTTCTTAAATAGTGACCACAATAAAACTCCAGATGCTGTTTGAGCCCTACAATTAGTTGAAGTATTTGGAGTAACTCTGACATTGGCTTACACAAGCCAGGAGTCATATAGAAAGTCTGCTAGAATAGGAATAAAGCTGATTTTCCCCTCTCCCCCAGGGAAATCAGACAAAAGATATTTTATATTTAAAAACAAGAAAAACAGATGACAAGGGGCTTTCCAGATGAGAAGAACAGTGCCCTTTAACCACAGGCAATGTCATAGAATCATAGAACCATAGAACAGTTAGGGTTGGAAACGACCTTAAGATCATCAAGTTCCAAATGCCCTGCCATGGGCAGGGACACCTCACTCTAAACCATATTACCCAAGGCCTCGTCCAACCTGGCCTTGAACACTGCCAGGGATGGAGCATTCACAACCTCCCTGGGCAACCTATTCCAGTGCCTCACTACCCTAACAGGAAAGAATTTCCTCCTTGTATCCAATCTAAACTTCCTCTGTTTAAGTTTTAACCCATTACCCCTTGTCCTATCACTACAGTCCCTAATGAAGAGTCCATCCCAAGCATCCCTATAGGCCCCCTCAGACACCGGAAGGCTGCTAGGAGGTCTCCACGCAGCCTTCTCTTCTCCAGGCTGAAAAGCCCCAACTTTCTCAGCCTGTCTTCACACGGGAGGTGCTCCAGTCCCCTGATCATTCTCGTGGCCCTCCTCTGGACTTGTTCCAACAGTTCCATGTCCTTTCTATGTTAAGGACACCAGAACTGTACACAGTACTCCAAGTGAGGCCTCATGAGAGCAGAATAAAGGGGCAGGATCACTTCCTTCGACCTGCTGGTCACACTCCTTTTGATGCAGCCCAGGATACGGTTGGCTTTCTGGGCTGCAAGCGCACACTGAAGCCGGCTCATGTTCATTTTCTCATCGACCAACACCCCAAGCCCTTCTCTGCAGGGCTGCTCTGAATCTCTTCTCTGCCCAGCCTGTAGCTGTGTCTGGGATTGCTCCGACCCAGGTGTAGGACCTTGCACTTGGCATGGTTAAACTTCATGAGGTTGGCATCAGCCCACCTCACAAGCGTGTCAAAGTCCCTCTGGATGGCATTCCTTCCCTCCAGCGTATCAACCAAACCACACAGCTTGGTGTCATTTGCAAACTTGCTGAGGGCGCACTCAATCCCACTGTCCATGTCAGCAATGAAAATGTTGAACAAGACTGGTCCCAACTCCGATCCCTAAGGAACACCACTCATTACTGGTCTCCAGCTGGACATTGAGCCATTGATCACAACTCTTTGCATGTGGCCATCCAGCCAGTTCTTTATCCACCGAGCGGTCCATTCATCAAATTGATGTCTCTCCAATTTAGAGACAAGGATGTCGTGTGGGACAGTGTCGAATGCTTTACACAAATCCAGGTAGATGACATCAACTGCTTTACCACTGTCCATCAGTTCTGTAGCCCCATTATAGAAGGCCATGTCATATAATTCTATTCAAGATCCCAAAATACTAGCTAAGATGCCTGTCCCAGCTACTCATACCATGAAGTATGATGTACCTCTAGCTCTCCAAAAGCTATGGTCTCTAGCTGTTGTTGCTAGTTGATGTCCAGGTGCTTTAACGTTAATACTCCCTTCTTCACACTCCTCAGTGCTGACCCTCTGATACATTTAAGTATCCATTTGTTCTGAGAATTAGGTCTTTTTAACTGAGAAAATTACAAATAGCCAGGAGATTGTTATGAACAGATGTACAATGAAACTGGCTGCTATCAATTCAAAAGGATTTGATTCAAAACTCTTACCCACAGAAGCAGTAAGAGTTTACTTTAGGATAAAGGTCCTCTCCCATCAGAGATATTTTTTTGTTTTTGTGAATGTGCTAAGTTTTCACAGGACGCATGATAAGGAAAGTGAGAAGATGAAAAACTGTTGCTAAATAAACCCATTTATTGTATGAAATAGAGGGGAACAGAAATCTTTATTCACCGAGTTTAAATTCTTCCTGTTTTAGCACAGACCATATGTCTAATGATACTCATCAATACAATGAGGTGAATGGGAGAATGATTTCCAACATACTAGACTAATTTACATATTTGTACACTCCTGGAGCATGTGTAAACTACAAACAGCCTACTAACAGCGCAGTTGCCTGCTAACACCCTTGAACAATGGCAAACTATCAATGACTTCTCATGCAAACCATTCTACTCTTTATGCCACCAAGTATCACATCCTAAAAAAGAAAAACTTTCATTATAATTTAATCTATCTTTAAATCTGTACTTCTACAGAACAGAAAACAATAAAGAGAAGAGAAGTGCATTTCCATTAGTTCTGAAAAGTATTTTCTTCGTACTAAATCATATCCTGGTTTTCTTACCTCAGGTAATGTCAGATCATCTTGTTTAATGTCTGGTCTGGTATGAGTCAGAATAAGAGCCAACACTTCTACTGTTTTTCCAAGACCCATCTCATCTGCCAAAATGCCTCCAGGCCACTGGGGTCCAGCAATTGGATATTCTCGGATAATACTAAAATTCAAGCACATTCCCAAATGAGTCAGTAACTAAAGAATGGTGTGACCCAGAAGTATGTGTTCAGGAACTCATGCACAGCACAGCTTCAGGCAAAGTTCGGAAGGTGAGGGATTAACTTTTATTAGCTAAGCTGAGACCAGTTGGGTTGGGAGGGGAAGGTTTTTTAGGGTTTGGGGTTGTTCCCCCCCCCCCCCATTTAAAATATCACGGTTCCAATTCTTCAGTTGCTAACTGAAAAACAGTCACAATTTATCTTATATCCTCCACGTAAATCTACCAATAAAGTTTTCACAAATAATTACCTTGAGGTCTTCTGAAAAAGAGTTAACTATAAAAACATACCAGCCAGTAAATGGATTATAGTAGATTTTTTCTCCATCCAGAGTGATGACCTCCCGCCACAAGAAGTGCAGTGCATTTTCTAAGGAGAAAGGGCTCATATTACTGTTACGAGGTTTCTGTATAGCATACTGCTTAGTATTGCTCAGCCTTATTGTGATATTTCAAGACAAAAAAGCTGATGTCTAACTTCAAAGTGCTTAATGACCAACAAGATACATCAACTGCTGTTAAGCAAAGTTTAGTTTATCATTTAGTGAACAACCCAATCAACAGCCTTTATAAAATTAGTAATTGAATCCTTAACAAAGCTTCTAATTAAACAGCAAGAAAACATTACTGCTGACAATACAATGCACTTGCCTTAACTATGAAAGTTTTCCAGACCCATATACTTGCCACTGCTTGGAGTGCTTCTGAGGTTCTCTCGCTGAAGCATCCAATTCACAGCCTCACTTTGGTACGGCCTCAAAATAGGAATTAATGCAGGATGCTGCACATCCTCTCTCAGTAACTGCGTATCCTGCTGATGAGTGTGCCTTACAAAGTCATAAAGCTCTTCAATATTTTGTCGTTCTAGTTCCACATCAGATTCTTCCTCATCTTCCTCCAGCTCATCTGCATACAGCAAATAATTCAAGACAAGCATCAGCAGTCAACTTTGGTCAACATTTCAGAAATTTTGCTGCAACATACTTAGTTAACACATGAAAGAGTGCAAAGCAAAACGCAATTTAAACATTTGTCATGACTGCACCTGGATCAGCTAGCAGCATGAGGAAATAATGAGCACTACTTTCCTGACAGTTAAGATTAACATGCTATGGTGATCACAGAGGTATATACAATCAGCAAAGCTCCTCGTTTAGAATTTAGGGGTAGAATGGCCAGACCTTATTTACTTGATAAACACCTTCCACTGAACGTTTCCAACTGATGCAGAATCACAACTCACGTTTCAGATTTAAATGTTAACATGGGTCGACGGACTCATAGAAAGGGGGAAAACATAGTGGGCTGTGAAAGACTTGTACATTTTTCATCAAATAAAAAGTTTCTTGATATATGTATATATAAAATATATATAAAATAGCATGCTAAAACCAAAACAAAACAGGAGATTCTCTTTGGTGAGCTTTCATGTTAATTTTAAGTTATCCATCTGGATAAGAAAATTGCAACAGTATGACAACACAAAATTCTCACCAGTTGCATCACTGCAAAACTTCAGACAAGACATACTTTTGAAATTAAAATCTCACCTCAAGAGAAGCATGCACCCTCTATAACAGATGGCCTACCCTTCTTTTCTACCTTCTAGGAAAGAAGGCCTCATACTTTTTTTTTTTTTTCATATAATTTGGCATACACAGAAGTTAGGCACTGTAGAACAAAAATTAATGAAAAATTCGAGTGTCAGCACTTTAAGAAACTGACCTATGATGAGGGAACAAAAGATTCAGAGGACATATTTTAATAGTGCTTCAGGTCCCAAATTAAAAACATAGGTACCAATAAAACAGCTGTACAGCTCTACAGTTCAAAGAAAGATACTAACCCTTGCTGGTATTGGAGGTAAAGACACCTTGCAGAATTTTTCTCAAAGAAAATTTAGAAGCAAGTAAAGGCCAGCATTTTCAGCAAAATGTGGTCTCAAAGTATATTTCAAAGTATAATAGACTGATTAAAAAACAGCTAGTGGCAGGCACAATTAAATCAAATTATAATTATGATATCTAATGCTAACAAAGAAGAGATGCACCTGATACAAACACCAGAGAGCTTAATCTTAAAGCCCCCTTTAAAAAACAGGGCTGCTATGAGGACTCCTCACAGAAAGCAAGAGTTTCTTTCGTTCAAATGAATGGCAGAGAATGGTTTCCGAAACAGCAAGAACCGATATGTATGTGTATGGCACCCATCAGTGCCTTCCCTAATTCTTCAAAGTCAACGGAACAATTCCAGTGCTTCACAAGGGCAAAGAATTCTGAAAGACACGAGGTTTCCATAAACTCATGCAAACTGTATACATGAAGACTTGTAACGTAAAGAAGGCAACCAGAGTGAACATGTGGACACGTGCACAATGTTCCAGCCAAACAAAAAACACTGAGCACAACATGCAGCTTTATAGGCTACAGAAACCAGTCCAAGGTTCCACAGTCCTCACTTCATGGGAAGAATAGAGTGATTGCAGAGTATAACTTTGATTCATGAAGTATAATGAACATATATAATGACGCCTATCATCATACCTGCTAAAATAACAGTTTTAAAATCTCACATTTCAGACCATAACAAACTTGACATCTATATAATCTAAGTTTATCCAGACTTTTACAGGGAAGCAAAGACTACAAAATACTTCAAAGTAAACTGTTTTTCCATACAATTAAATGTGCTTTGTCCATACCTTTCTTGTTCTGCTCATTCTACCAATGATTTTATTTTCCAAATAAATGGTTCTGTGTACCATAGGGATTTTCTTAAAGGGTTGCTAAGGAAGTTTAGCTCTCTCTCTCAGCTTTGTACTAAACAATGAATATTTAATTATTCTTTCAACTAGTTAAAAATGTAATTCAATTACTTAGCTTTCATCTTAGTAATTTTTACCTTTGAGAAAGAGATGGTATTGTACTATCTAAAAATTCAGTTTCTCTGATATGTTTCATAATCAAGTACTCTAATTAATTCCTTCAATGCACTGAACTAAAGTTCTGCTATTGCATCTGCAACAGGATCTTTCTGTTTTATCTGTAAGGCAGTTTCCAGATTGCTGTATAAGAATACCTACATCATGGAAAACATAATACTTTCCCTCTTTATTCTAGATATATGGAAAACTTGTTGCTTCACATTTGGTAATGACCATGCCATACAAAGGCAAAAGAAAACAACAAACCAAACCCAAACAACCTCTTATTTGTACAATGAATTTATTATTCTTAAGAAAACTGATGGAAAATGGTATATCGCATATCCTATTGCCATGTACTATATGTCATATTATAGTTCCATGACACTATGGGAAAACAAGCTCTGAAACATTTACCATTCACCACAACAAATAGCAACTAAAACAATATTTGAGCCCTTTTTTTTTTTATTTTTATTCTAAAGACGGTGGGGTTTTCATATTGAGAAAGCAGCTACCTGGATCTATATGTGATCTATGCTTGTGTTTTCACTGAAGCAACAAGAAGCAACAAGCATGTAATACTATATAGCAGATACAGGATAAAAGCCACTATAAAACCAGCTACTTGCTAAAACAAACATCTCTGTAAAGAAATTTTTTAAAAAAGCAGTTAACTCTACAATAAATGCAGAAACTTGATGAGTTTTGTACATGGTGAATGAGCCAACTGGGGAAGGCACCCACTGGAACTATCATTTTTGAGCAGCGAAAGACCTGTGGGGGATGTGATGGTTGGAGGCTGCTGTGGGCATAACAATCACAAAATTATAAGAGTTTTTTATTCTCAGAGAATTAAAGCGGGGGAGTCATTAGAACTCCTGCCTTGGACTTCCAGAGAATAGACTTTGGCCTGTTCAGGAGCCTGGTAGACAGAGTTCCATGGGAGGCAGACCTGAAGGGCAAATGAGTCCAGGATGGCAGAACTTTTTGGTATATCTCAAGTTTTTTCTGACAGTTGCATGCTTGTTTCTTCGTAGTGGGGAAGGATGTATGGATTTTACTCTGTTATCTTTTCCTTTTAGCTTCTCTTTAGCAAGCTGCCTATTTATTTCTTTTTTATATACAATTCTGCCTTTTGAAATTAAGTACAACTATAGGGGGGGTGCTACCCTTCTGTTGCTTTTGCAAACCCAGCAAAACTCAGTATATAACAGTCAATGTTACTGAGTCAGTCTTCAACTAACATTCTGAATACATCCTACACTTGGGAACAGGACCAAGGCTTTAGGTTTCCAGTTTCCTAAGCCATCACAACATAAAGTGGTCACTGATCACACTAAAAATCTATATCACTACTGCATATAAAGTAGTAGACATATCTTCAATTCCAAAATGATGACAAGGTCCATATTTGTAAATTTGTAAATATGGTGTGCTCTTAAAACTACCACAAAAATGCATTTTGTAGTAATTTACGTTATAACTGCCTTATAATATAAATGGAACAGAAATTCTGCTGCCTCAGCTGTGTGTTAGGCACCAAACTAGGAACAAAAGCTTTCCAACTTTAATTCCTGTTTGGTTTTTTTTTTAAAGAGTTCCTGTGTAACTTTGACAAGCTACTGTAGATCTGTTCAAACAACCCACATAAATCAGTGAAAACTGCACTTACTCTGAAAAAGTAATTAAACTAATTAGCATATGATCAATGGTCAGATATTTTCCCTTACATACCTTATAATATTTTCCCTTACATTTAATACTACAAAAAAAAAGACACAAAAATTATTCATCAAGATTCAGCTGAATCACATTACCTGGAATTAAAAAGCTGTAGAACTTCTCCATGAGTTTTTGAATCAGCTGATTAGCTTTTTTGGGTCTTCCACCTCCATCACTGAGGAACTCTGGTTTACTTAGCCCAGCTTCCAGAAGGTAAATTCCAACCTGTGAAATGGTTATATAATTAATCATTTCATTAACTGCTAGAATGACAAGATCATTATAAACATAAGAATATGGCAATAACAATGATGCTTTGAAAATTAGCAGATGTAGACAGATACAATAAATCTACTAAAATCACTTTGCAGAAGATATTGTGCATTGCAGCTAAAAGCTTCTGTGATTCCCCTGGGTACTGCATTACAATCAACACAACAGTAAAAGGAAGTATTTTGAAAAAACAATGAAAACATTTGCAAAAGCATGTATAAATTGTATATTTTCAGCACATTATAAAAATACATGGTAGCTGCCAGAATTCATTGTTCATGGGCTTTTATTTTAGATTTCAAGAAAAAAAAAACCCAAACTTTTAAAATGCAAAAAAAATATATGAATTTATACCTTTAAAGCTTGAGCCTCTCCAGGTCTTTGATAAAGTCCAATTATCTTTTTCTTTTGCAACCATCTCAAACCTTCCAATATTTCACTGCCTAAAGTTGGTTCCACTAAAATACGTTGTTCGTAAGCACCCAGGTATTCTTTTGTTTCATTACTGTACTCTTCACCACTTTTTTCATGAACACAGACCTGCAGCTGATCATCAGAGTCTCCCCTCATCAAAGTAAAGCTCCTTTCACTGAATTCATCAGTTAGAATTTGCTCAGAAGAAAGATGAAGGTCAAATTCTCCCAGCAAAGCTTTCCAGGACCCATCCACACGGTATGGTAAAACTATAATATTTAGCTCTACTGACACAGGAGTCAAGATAGAGCAAGAGTCGTCTTCACCGTTAACTGTTAAAAACTTAACAGATTTTGTGCCACTGCCTTCTTTTTGAACAAGGTCTTCATCAGTGCTATCATCATTTACAACAACAAAGGATGCAGAAGAAGCGCTTGGACCTGGAACATGGTCCTCATGAGTCATTTCATCATCTAATGTTATCAATTCATTTCTCCGGTCTTCATGCATATTCCAGCAGAGCTTTTTCTTCTTCTCCTCATCTATTTTTGATGGAGGTCCACGTTTTCGCCGACTACTCATTTTGTCGTTTTCTCAACAGAATCTCCAGCCTCTGCGAAATTAAATAAATTAGTCAGCAGTATTACAAAATCAAATACCCAAATGGAAATTCCAGTGCAGTAGCCGCTAAACTTGCAAGAGGTTTGGACAGAGATATATGCACTAAGAAATCTAACTGTTCTAAAGAGACTTAGTTTCACAAAACCTCCCCTGTCCCTGTGTCATCACACAAAGCTGGACATGAAACCATTACCTTGTACTATGTCTCACCATTTTGCCTAACAGCCACAAAGATCAATAAGAATGCTAAATTTCATAGCTGCTGCTTGGAATCTTGGGGGACAGATATAAAACAAGCATTGGAATCCCCCAAAACAGAAGTGCAGGAGTTACAGGAGATATGGGGATGGGTGTGGAGAAAATACATATACGAAATTCTTCCTTCCTTTCAAAGCCTACACTGAGATGAAACTTTAAGCCAACTTTACACAGGGCTATTCTGAACCTGATACTACATAAAGCATGTTTTAAAGCCAACACTACCAAGTTCCATCCTTAGAAGGACATAAATGATTACTATTAGTATCGAAAACTTTATTTTCTCAGGAAACTGCATCCTGGGACTTAGATATAAAAACTGCTTGTAGAGGAGTCCTTACCTATTATAGTGGGCATGTTGACGGGATCAATCAGCAAACTACTACTGATTTTGACTAACTGCAAAGCTAAGGCAAGATATATGTCCAACTCCTTCACTGAACCTCGGCAGTGAACAGATTTTGTTGATAAGATACTAGAAAATAAAGTACACATGCTAAACATCACATAGGAAGAAGCAGATTATGGAATACTAGACCCATCTGAGAAACTAAATACTCAAAACTATAGGCTTATACTCAAATACTCAAACAAACAGTAACTCTTTTGTTAATATTTTTATAAGGAGCCTGAACATAGCAATGCATGACCTCATATTACAGCACTGTCTTTGCCAGCAAAGACAGGAACATATTTAGATATCCATGTCCACTCAGCATCTGCACACAGCTTTTAAAGAAATGTACGAAAGCAAGAGGCAAATATTCTAAGCTACTAAATCCAGCATCCCACAGCGTAGCATTAGAAGTGTATATGCTGGAACAGGGCAGAATTCATGAAACTCTGAGTAATTTTTAAAGGGTCTTACAAAAAAAAAAAAACCACCAACCAAAAAACAACAAAAAAACAACAAACTAATTTTTATAATTTGTTAAAGTCAAAAGAAATACTCGGGATATACAAATCTTGCTGTGTTTGACTTTCAAACACAACAGAATTAAGAAACATTTGAGGTTTTCAAAATCCTATTTATCCACACAGAGTACTGCTGATAGTAAACAAAGCAAAACCCAACACTGAGCACGCATATTATAACATAGCCCTCAAACCAAAGACAGGATGATTCCTGCATCACCAGGCCTGCATGTGCACACCAATTTCAGCACCGGGCGGTGGGATGTAAACTCCAGAGAACTGCTGCTCTGTTTGGGTAGATAGGTTTTAAACTCTTACGGCCAGGAAACAACCATGTCTACGACACGAAGGCACAAACCTGCAAGGAGGATCACCTGAAGTCACCAGTGGCGGCCCGGAGGTAACACAGCACCGAAACCAGCACTGCCAGGTGCCTGCGGGACTGCCGAGACAAGGGGCCCCGGCCGCGGTGACACTTTCGGTGCCACTGTTCAACACTCGCCCCGCTCCATCGCCGGGAGGTGGTCAGGTATCCCCTAACGAGTAAAGTTACTCAGAACTCGGGAAGGAGACGCCCGGAAAGGTTTTACCTCCCGCGACACCGCCACCGGAGGGGTCAAAACAGCTACCGCTAGCCCGCCCGCCGCCGTGCACCGCCTCTGAGGCCAGGCGAGAAGCGAGCGGCTGGCCCGCGGTACCCACAGGCGCTCGCACAGGCCCGACGCGGCCGTACCGCCACCCCGCTGCCGGCCGCGCTACTACCAGCAGGCCACTATCTGCGTAGGGCGAGCCAGCAGGCGGGCGTGCCGGCCTCCCCCATCCCGAGCCTAGGGTGGTCCCCGCTGCGGCCCCTGGCGCCGCACCAGTGAGGGGAGCTGAGCCGACCGCCACCAACGTACCGAAAGGGTAACGCTGTTGCGGCTGCCCAAGCGGCTGCGGGTCCTTCCCACCGGGACAGTTCCCCCGCAATGGGCTGACAGCTGCGGTGGGAGGGGGGGAAGAAGAGAGAAGGGGGTTCGCGACCCCTCCACCGCTGGCGAAGTCGGGCTGAGCTCCAGGGCGGGGGAACAGGAACTGGGATGCGCGCGCGCACACCCACCCCAGCCCAGCCGTCGGCCAATGCGACCGGAGGAAGACGACAGCGCCCCCCCCCCCACGCGTGGCGCAGGAAACAACGGGAAGGCGACTGGGGGCGCAAGCGCGGGACGGTGGCCTCGGTGAGGGGCGGGGAAAGTGCTGCTCGGCCCGCAGCGGGCCGCGTCGGGGGGAGGAGCAACATCGAGGCGATAGCGTCATTGGGTGATGTGCGCAGGCGCAGGAGTACGCGGCTGAGGGAGCTAAAGTTCGGTTTGTGTGCCCGCCTAAGTAAAGCCTCCCAGCATGAGGGCAGGCGAAACGGAAACGATAAAGGTTAGGCTCACGAGGAACGAGGCTGGAGGGTATTAGGCAGGTTAAAGTCCCACATTGTGTCTGTGAGGTGTTTCAGGTCTCTGCAGCTGGAATTGGTATAATAGGTGATGGAAGAAAGTCCACTTAGGGAGAAGTAGATGAAAACCCTTTGGCTCAGTGACGCCAAGCGCAAGTACACTCAGTCTGTTGGGTTTAGAAACTGGTGAAGCAGAGGAGATACCATCTTGTATCAGCAGCACACAGGAAGAAGTGACAGAAATGATTTCTCAAAGTAGTGGTGATGGTGAAACCCTTGCTGCAATCCAAGAGATGAAATACTTGAGGCACACAGAAGTCTGTTAAGTCATGTCACAAGAGTGATTTGAAGAGCAGTTTTCTGGGCAGTTAGCACCGCAAAGAAGGCAAAATTACTTTAATGAATTTTAAAAAACAGATCAGTAAAAACTGTGCAAGCGTTTATCTTCTTGTGAAATATACAAATCCACACTTGGAAATTTGAAACAGTTGTAAATACACAAGTGGGGAAGACATTTACAGTAAGAAGGTGTTGTTTTTTTTTCTCACAGCAATCCTGTCAACCATTAGTTACTATTAGGCTTTACAAAGGAATTCATTCTTTGTCTGTGTCTGATTTTTCCACTATTTTCAACCCTTTTAGAAGGGAAAAGTACCCATGCAAAACTGTGCTGTGCAGTGGCAAAAGGAGCCATCAAGAGTGTTGGCCCATATGCCATGATGGTTTGGCTGTTTTAATTTATGATGTTCCATTTGCTACATGAGCATTTGCCATTCCTATATGGAAATTCACTTAAAATCATTGCTCAGTCCTACATTACACCAGTAGATTACAGCAGAGACATTCTTCAAAGGAAGACAGTCTAGTGTAGGTTGGTAACTGGAATAATAGCAACCAAGGGGATGAAGAGTGAGCCACTGGTCACGGCTGTGGGGAACTGGAGACTGGCCCAGCTGCAGAATTGCTGTGGCAAGAGTTGATGGCCTCAGGGTCTGATATTCGGTCCATGGGAGTCCCGAAGGACCGATCAGGGACAGTGAGGGCTGGTGGTGCCCAGAGGGTGCCAATGCTGGTGAATATTTGCTGGTGCTGCAAGCAGAGCTTTACTGCAAGCAAGTTTTCTGGCAGCTTTATGAAGAAACTGGTGGAAAAGTAGCAAAAGAGCTAGTTTTACTCAAAGTAGGAAGAAGGTCCTGTGAGTTCAAAAAGCGTAAGGTCACACCTGGATCACCTTGGGATAGCTTACCATATGTCCCCATGCCATGATCCCACCCCAAGTAATCCATGTCTCTGGTGTGCTGTGTCTTGGCCCACTGGGTCTGCATGATACAGCCTGTTCTGCCAACAGAGTTGCCTTGGGAGGCTTTTTGTCTTTCTTCTGATGAGAGGGTCTTGTTAAAAGATCTTTTTCTTTTTATTATTTTTTTAAATGGAGTGATTTTCTTTCTGGATGTGCCTTTTGGGATTTAGCTGTTGACTCAGTGAGTAACATAGTGAGCAGCTAATGTGCTTGTCTAGGAATTTGTGAAGCTACCATTTTTCACTCCCACCTCCTGGCATGCAGCCATATGCCTAGGTAGGCAACTCCTTTTAAAGAGTTGACATCCAGGTTCATGTTGCAATATATGAACATCAGATTTTCTCATCCTGAACTGTCTCTTTTGATGACGGGAGTCAGGGCAGCCAGAGGACAGCAACTTCCATCATGTTGAGCAGATCATAAAAATGGTATGTTGTCATTCTGGATCCTACATGGATTCCCCCCACGTAGGACCTAAAATGTGGGACCTCTCATGCAAGTGTCCTTCACCTGCTGTTGACAACCTGATGCTGTGAGAAAATCCCACTACTGACTGTTGCTCATCCTCCTCCACTTGAAGTCTGTGCTTTATCAGCAGTGAAATGGGAAAGAAAAGGGAAGTCAGCCAGATGAAACAACCCCCCCTTGCCTGCAGTCTCTAACCAAGGGCGCAGCACCTATGAGTCTGCAACACTCATGTGAAGGCACCACTGGGTTCCATGATCTGGACCTTACTTGAGGGTAAATTTAGATTAGATATTGGGAAAAAAATCTTCCCTGTGGGGGTGGTGAGGCACTGGCACAGGCTGTACAGAGAAGCTGTGGCTGTTCTATCCCTGGAAGTGTTCAGGGCCAGGCTGGATAGGGTTTTGTGCATCCTGGTCTAGTGGAAGGTGTCCCTACTCATGGCAGGGGGTTGGAACTAGATGTTCTTTAAAGTCTCTTCTAACCCAGATCATTCTATGATTCTAACTTCACCTGGTCCACTGCGGATTCTGGGGGGAGGTTTGAATGGCTCACAAGACTGGTGTTAGGCTTTCCCAAGAATACTAGCACCAGTGGCAGTGAGTTGGATGACTGTCTGGTTATTGCAGCAGGAGACTCAAAGAGTTAGATCAGGCCTGTGCCTTTAAAAGGATATGGAGGGGTCATCACAGACATGACTGAGAGAGAAACGCAAAAGGCTTCCAGATTCTTGTAATGTGAAAAGTCAGTCCTTAAACACACACGGGGCACAGCTCCTTCCAAAAGGCCTTGGATACAATATAAGCTATGCCACTTGCACAGGGACTAGCCAATATCCACTGGCGTACCTGATAGAGGCTACACAAATGTAGCCTAAAAGCCTTCCAATAAGGATCCATAATTGTTGTCAATCTGATCCTAAGATTAGTAATAGGGAACAGCTTTATTAATGTCCTGGGATCTACAACCAGGAATAAAGCTAGCAAGGAACATTGTGCTGTCCTACTTCATTATAAATCTGTAAATCCTGTTTAAATGTGATGCATCTACCCTGACAGCAACTTAGAGTTTTTCAGTGCAGAATTGTGACCCCCTACAAGGCTCTTTGTGAGAATGAATATTCTGAATTTCTGAAGGAGCACTAAACTTTTAGCACAGGCTCCATCGACTCTGCTTCCAGTAGCTGACGAATCATCCAGAGAAATTTTCCCAATCTCTTTCAAGGTGAAAAACACATTACAGAAGTAATGTTCTAACAGTAACCGTCTTATCTAGCCCTTACACTAGCTCCCCCAGAAACTGGTATTTCCCAGAAAATCTAGCCCTTACACTAGCTTCCCCAGAAACTGGTATTTCCCACAAGGCATTTCCCCTTTCCCCCAAAAGCCCAAAGTCATTTCCCCTTTCCCCCTAAAAGCCCCATTTCTTTGACTCAAGACTTCACTACTAATACACTACAGCACAAAAAAGAACAGACAAAAGTGACTGAACCAAGACATTTCATCACATATTCTCCTGCAGCAAAAGAATGAAAGAAAAATATGTGACAGATGGTAGTCAAATCACCATTATTAGAAACCTCTCCAACAGCATAGACTTCAAGAATCCATATAGAAATAGCAGACAACAATCCATGCTTCAGTGAGCTGTGTTTACGGGCCATTCACAGGGCTCTGAATCTCTTAACTTGTCTTTTAGTTAGTTTTGTATTTCTGTATTGTGCATGTCTTCTATTTAATGATTTCCCCTCCAGGGTTGGGATTTGTGCTTTCTTTGATACTGGTCATGGTTTTTAGAGATTTTTAATGTAAAGCATGTGTGAAAGTGACCTCTATTTTCTCATTTGGATATCATAAAACTTAGTAAGAAAGAAAGGAACCTTTCTACTTTCAGAAGAGGGGAAAATACAATGGCATCAAGAGGGTGACTGTTCTGCATAATGATTTCTGTCTGAGCCTGTCTTTTTCTCTTATGCCCATTCTATAGGAAATACCTTCCTTAGTTCTCAGGATAAACAAGCTGTATTTTGAAATAAAGGTTGAGAGCAGGTGAAAAAATGCCCATTTCTATTCAGCAGCTAATGAGTAAGGATCCTAGTAATTAGTACTTAGTAATTTCTTTCCTTTTCTAAAGAACTTGAATGTATGAAAGAAGATAATTTCTATTTAATTTAATGAATTGGAAAGGAACAATATAAAGAGAAGAGAATATGACAAAATGAGACTGTTTTTTTTTTTTTGACCACACTTAAGAATGTAGCCTCCCTTGGCTATGGATAAAATTTGCCCTTTGCTCTCAGTAGCAAGCAAACAAAAGCAGGTGACATCTGCTTTACAAAGAGATTTTTTTTTTTTTTGAGGGACAGCAGACAAGGTAAAACTGTATGTTAGTTGATGTGATGTTTTGGAGTTCTTTTCACTTATATTTTATTTGCTAAAGGCAAGCGGAAGTTTTCTAAAGAAGATCAAAATTGCATTTATCTTCAGATTGGTTCTGGTGGTGGGAAATGTGAATGGTTGCAGCAAAAGAATAAAGTTGTGGGCAGATAGACTATATTCTCTGTACTACAATGATTGTACATTATACAGAAGTGCTAACTGAGCATCTCTGTGTCTCAGCAAATGAGGTAGAAAGCCACTCACTCTGTTAATTGATTAGTTAACAGGGAAAGTCTTTTGAGTTCTATAGATAGAAATCACCATATGATAGAAATGAAAAGATGAACCCCAGTGGAGGCATAATATGGCTCCAGTCTATTCCAGATTAATAAATCTGTGGTCAGTATTCTGTGCCCTAGTAGGAAATTATGTTCATAGTTTCAGCTGTATGCAACTTCCTTAGTCTTTGTGTTTTAAAATAATTTATCTATCATAGTGGGACTTTTAAAGTGTTATCATATAATTGCTACCATCCACAGTGCATAATACTGCTTCAGGCAAAAGAGTAGATTTACATATATTTTTTGGGGAGTCACAAAGAGCAGAGTATTTTTGTGTGCCAAAAGCAATCATGTGAGCCAGTAGGGTAACTCCCCAGCATGCAGGGAACAATACCAAGGGGCCACAGGGTGACAAGCCTATCTTCTTTTACTTATTCAGGGCTTCAGTTCTTTTTCTTCAAAATAGCGAAGTTCACTGTATGACTTGTGCCTTTCTGCCTCTTAAACACAGCATCTCCTGGAGGAATCTATCTGCACCCCATGGAATTACGCTGTTCAGGCCATCTGTCTCAGCTCACGTGTATGCACAGTTCTTGTATACCCTTGTCCATCTGCCGCTCAGCTGAGT
The DNA here is from genome assembly GCF_033783945.1 of Neopsephotus bourkii. Lineage (NCBI taxonomy): Eukaryota > Metazoa > Chordata > Aves > Psittaciformes > Psittacidae > Neopsephotus > Neopsephotus bourkii. Next base: position 4,538,521 of record NW_026902241.1, on the reverse strand, counting down.
GCGTGCTGGTTTTGTGAAAACCAGGTGATACACCTGACCTTAGGACTGACGATAGCAGCTGATCAGTCACTGGTGGGAGTTAAGCCCATCTCCCTTTTCCAAGAGAAAAGGACACTTAAAAAGACTGTCTAAATATGGAGCAGAAAAAAAAATAACCATGTCATTGCATCTAGGACATCGTCTAGGGTTACTATGTAGGATTTGGAATCCAGTTCTTGGAGTTATTTAAATATATACCTAAATAAGGTGTTTTCATTGCTTTGATGAGCCTTTTTTTACATGACAAAAATGTGTGAAGAAAAAGCAAACCCTCTAATAAAACCGGAATTAAATTTAATTGTAAAATCAACAAAAGCATTTGGAAATTTAGGCTCACAATATAGATGTTTATAACGTAATACGTGGCACAGTGGTTTAGAGGACAGCTGAAGGACACTCACAACAGACATTTCAGACATTACCTGTTAGAGATGCTTTTCATGGCAGTGAAAAATATTTATTTTCTCACTCTGGCAAGAGAAGATTTGAATTTGCAGCTGACTCTCTAATATAAAAATTAAGTCAATTCAAACATCTTCATGCAAAATTCTTATCTGTGGTCTGCACTCGATAAGAGGGCAATTCAAACTGAAATAGAAACAAAAATGTGCAGTCTTCTGGGATGATGTTCTTTGGCAACTTTCCTCTTAAAAAAGTGAGAATCAGTCTTTGTATCTTCTGTTAAAGAAATTATGCATTTCATCAGGGATTTTATTTCCTTGGTTTATAAAATTAGAAGTACTGAGAGATCTTCAGTACTCAAGCCACAAACCAGTGTATTTATTTAACACTGACAAAAATCTGCCTCCACAGATGTTTTCTTCAGGTTTAACAAGGTTTGATGTTAAAATTAGTGCATAAAGATTGGTGGAGCTTCATGGCAGAAGATTAATAATCATTCTCTTTAAAGGAGTATTTTATTTAATTGTATGTCCAAAATTCATCTTCAAGACCACTTGGATTATTACACTGCCTCAGAAAAAGCACCCAGTTGTACACGGGGGTAGGATGTGTACACCATACTGCCCAGCATTTGTCCTGATCCTGACCTGCATGAGCAGGCAGTGCTGAAGCACAGACTGCACAGGGCATGAAACAGCCAAGGAGGTACCACAAAGCTGTCAGAGAACTGCCCAGTGTTTCAAGGTGATTACTCCTTACCTGGATGTTGTTAATGCCAGACAGCATTTCTGGTAGAAAACATAAGAATATATCTATCTGCAGTAATATGAGGTCGTTAGATACTATGCGGCACTACCCCACGAGGGAATTGTAGCAAGGAAGTTCTCAGCTGGGCAGCAGAACTGGCTGCTTTGTGCTGCAGTGGGACCTGGTCCCTTACATCTTTTCTCTGAAAGGCACAGCAAATCTGGAACAGGAGAGGCCTGAGTGTGGTGATACAAGGCTAGTACTTCTCTTTAGGGAGAACTGTTACGAGACCAGGGGCCCCTAGACCCCTGGAAGTGTGGGGCACTGTGGATCCCTGGAGTAAATCTCTAGTAGAGGCGCACCCTGAATTATCCCTGAGCTGACCTTTTACTTTGGCCTGAGGCATTACCTCACTAAGGCAGCAACCTTAACTAATAAGAAAGAGTATTTTCTCTGGATATAAATTGTCATTGTACTTCCAGTAATGCATACACCTACACATATTAATCAAACTATGTTTTTGCATGTCTTTTGCCTAAGACTTAAAAATGAGCAATGAGAAGTTAATTTGGGGCCCCAAATGTTTGTTTAGTTTTGTTTTTCTCCATGGTACCACAGGGAGCCCAACCTAGTGGGAACTAATGGAACAGCCTGTGTAAATAAGCAAGTCTAGTTCCTGGTTTGTAATCAACACAGATGGTGCAAGCAGTGTAACTATTTTATTTTGGTACTTTTATACCTTTATACCTTTTTCAGGTACAGAAATTTGTAGTTTAATAGTTTAATGTCAAATATCTGTATATTCTTTTTTTTTTTTTTTACTCTCTACTTCACCTTTCCCCATGCAAGCTTAGCTGCATGGATTGTGTTTTAGCTATAAAAAGATAATAAAAAAATTATTTCATGTCTACTGTACTCTCATTAGGGTAGATGCATAATCTGTTATGTAGCACTACAGTTACTAAGTTTGTACACCAGTATCAATAATAAACCCTGCTTCAGCCTGATCTCCTTTCTGCTTTCAGTGCTCTAAGGGTTTTGTTTTGTTTAGTTTGGGTTTTTTTCACTTGTTTTGTTCTAAGGCATTTTTCTACATGATTACTCATCTGTGTACCACAGGACTATGCATGCTTCTTAGCTGGGGTTGACAGCATTCACTTTCTCTGACTGAGGCAATGAGTCAGCAGAAATAACTGTGCATCACTGAACACAGTCTCAGAAAAAAACCCTGCCTCATTACACAATAAAACAATGAAATATTGCATCTCATGACCCTGCTTGAGCAAAAATACACCTTTTTAATTGAGGAGGTAATTGGAAGGTGCAAAGAGATGAGAGAACAGGCTTTTACTTGGAAAGTTATTGTGAGAGAAAATAACGGGGTCAGAGCAAAATATGTCTTTTTTTCTCAGCAAAGTATTATTTTATAAAAAAAAGCATATTTTCATTAGCTTCAGTTTGTTTCTCTAGGCAATAAGAACAGAATACAAAAACATTGCAAAAAAATATTCTCCTAGGATGCTTATGGACCTGTAGAACTTCGTAATAGATACAGTAGTCCTCAATCTGCAGCGCAGATGGAAAGTGATAAATGATTAAGATGTCATAGGGTATAAATAATAATACTACAATGTTTTGTGTAGAGATATTAGCAAAACAAGGCATGCTTATCTTCTGGCTTGATAAGCATCTTGTTTATGGCTTATCAGAAATTGCAACAGCTCTGGCTGCTGCCCAGAGCATAAGTGGATGTATTTCTGTCAGGGCCCCAGGGACACCACCAGTCCTGCCTGTCCCTGCCTGGCCACCCCTGAGGCTCTACCTCCTACTGCCCTGCTCCCAGCTGGGGTGGTGGGATGGGCTCTGGTTGCCAGGCCCTGCCCCAGCCAACCCCCCCATTTGGGATTTGCTGCTGCCACTGGCCCCAGGTAGCCCTCCAGTGTCTGTTCTACAAGGAGAGAAATGCAGATGCTTCTACCACAGGCCAGAGATGTTTTTTCCTTTCTCCTGTACTTGGAAGCAGCATTTATCAGGAAGCCTTCCAGAAAAGATTAACCTGGTGGGAAATACCCGTGATATCCTGTTCTAACCTAACTGACAAGAAGTGTGGCAGTGCTGTGTTCAGCTGGTGGTGAGGTCGCACAAAGAGGGAAGGGTCAGGTGAGCTTTCTGCACTCGCTGCTGCTCCTGAGGCAGGTCCAGCTCCTGGAGCAGGTCAGTGCGTTGCTAATGAGTGTGGTGTCAGGAGACCTCAAGGCAGACATTGCTGGTAACACAAGAAAGGCTAGTTTATTTTCAGAGAACCATCCACTTAATGTTATTTATAAGTTGCCTACTGAAAGTGATATAACCCTGAATGCCAAGTTTTGTTTTGCTTTGCTGTCCTGGTAACTCCAGAAGAATGATTTGCAGCTTCCAGTATTGTTTCAAATTTTTGTTCCTTGTTCTTAAGCCAAATAAAAACCATCATTTGAGAAAGGGAAAAATAAAGGCAGCATCCACACCATTCAAACCCTCGCAGTCTTTTTGTTCCGGCGTCTTGCAACCTGAGAGCTTTCTGAGGAGGGTTCTGGCCAGGCAGTTGCATTTTCCGGTTTTGCCTGATTTGGCACAGCCAAAATTGCTCAGGGTAGGGCCTGGTTAGCCCAATGAGAGTTTGGTGTGGTTTGACTTTTTGGAGCAATATGTGCTTTCCACATCTGCTTCTGCACAAGCAAAGTGGTTCCCTGAGGAGCCAAGCTGATTCTTCCTTCTTTATGCCTTGCATTTCCAAGGGATTTTGGTGAAGTTAGTGTTGTCTGGAGCAGCATAACTTCAATTTGAGCAATCATTAAGGTATGTGTAATGTAATATAAAGTACAATCTGCTCTAAGGTGGCCATTATTGTTTATTCTTAAATGCAGACACTTCCCTATCTCATAGGCCTAAAGTATTATGTGCTAAACAGATGGAAGTCTCCTGAATAGCCATCTTCTGATACACAATTATCATAATTACTGTAGGTGTTACATGCTTCTGTCCCCAGAGTAAGAACTGCATCTAATCGAAATTATGCCATAAACTATATAAAGATGTGATACTCTCTAACAGCACAGAATGCAGATTGCCTTCAAAGAAAAGGTTTCTGAATACATTATCTACACTATAAGATTAAAAATAACATCAAACTGAATAGCATCTTCCTCTCACCCACATTTCAAATGTGCAACCAAGACAGTTAAAACGGGCAAAGAGATAGAAGAGTTTAATCTCAGCATTCTAAAAAATACAATTTACAACTGTGAAATGTTAAGAGACTCTTTTCTAACACCCCTTAGAACTCTTCCACGCTCTTATATATGCCCTGCAACCTCAAGGAATCAATGTGAACTCTGGTCTTGCAGTATTATTAATCAGGTCTTCCTTGCAACAGCAGATAGCCTAGGATGTCTCTCTCTTCATCTGCGGGGGTCTTGAACTATAAAGTGTATACATGGGTGGAAAACATAGCAGTTACTCATGGAAAACACGTATGTGGTACTCCCTTCGTAGAATAGTAGTTCCTCTGAATGTTTACTGAGCAGACTTTATTTATTTATTTATTTAGATGATATAGATTTGAGTGGCACATACTGTATTGCCTGGTAAAGGAGAGTAAGAAGAAAGAAAGATGTGCAGATTTACTGCCTCTGTTGACAGTGGCTGGAATTTAGAGAAAAATAAAAGCCAGCTAAGACAGAAGATGTTCAGTTCGGCTGAGAGATCTAATAATAGATTTGAAAAAGCCAGTTTCCTGAAATTTGAACATAAGACAAATAAGATAAACTAAGTGCAGGTACTATTTAGAAATAAGAAACACGATAAGAATTAAGATGTTTATATGCAGCACTAGCAAGTGTCTGTTGAATTTAAATGAAGACATGGAAAACAATAGCTGCCTATTACTATAGTGACAGCAGCATCAAATTAGTTGAGCTGTTTTGGGTTTATTTATTGGGGACTTATGCTTTGTAACTAAAGAAAAACTTCAATGGTGATGAAGAAGTCTTCTTAGAAGCTCTTGCCAAGAAAAAGGAAAACAAAAACACAACAAGCATATGCTATAAAATCAAGCACATGATATAGTCATCAAGAAACTGTACTCTGAAATAAAAATAAAAGGCTATGCCATGAAATTAATATGTGCTTACACAACATAACTTGAAAACCATGAGGACACTTTGTTTTAGACTTGTTATTGTGAATATGCAGATATTCTCTAAACAGTACAATTAACTGTCTTTTAGAAATTTTCCTTTAAGTGAGTTCTTTCAATTTAGTGCAGTGTTGGTCACCTATGTGCTTTATATTCAGTATAATAGCGCAGCACTTCAGCCAAGTATTCTTCCATCCCTTCGTCTGTTTGTTACTAATCAAGTTGCAGGAATCACCTTGTGAGTTACAATCCATCATCTATACACACGATTCACATATATGAGGGGATTAGTGGTTCCATAAGGAGCCAGTTCTGCAGCTGGTTCAGGGCTGTGCTAGCTGGACACCTGATTGCCGCTGCTGGTTATTTCACCTGCGTGTCCCCCAGTGTGGGTATTTAGGTAGGTCTACTTCTAATCAACTACTGACCTTCAAAAACTTTAACAGATGTGTTTAATTCAAGACTTTTTCAGATTTATTTCTTTTTTTTGCCAGTTGGACACTAGTGTTCCTTTCATTGTTTCTGGTATTTTGTCAGGGGAGGGGCGGGTGGGCTGTGGAGGCAGCAGGCTCAGTAAACACACTGGCTTTAATTCCTTAAACAACAATGATGAAAGCGTTCTTTAATTAAGACTGTGTGAGAGTCTTCTCTTTGGGTTTTGTCCTGCTTCTGGCCTTCCTTTTGGATAATTTTCAGTTCAACACCATGGCTACAGACAGTAATATTTTTAAAAGAAACTAATGGGTTTAAGTGCATCCTTTCTCTTAATATCCAATTCAAAGCATATGAGAGGGTCTGGTGTTTCAGAGCATTGTTACTCCAATGTTTATAGAAAATCGGGATCTGTTAGAGCTGATGGAAATGTAAGCTAAAAAGCATTTAAACATACTGACTGAGGACTAGCATTCACAGGCAATGAATTCAACCTGCTGGATCAGCTGGATCTCAGCCATTTCATCACCAGTGGTGGTGTTATGATTGGTGTTTGTTTTCCTGTGTCAGTAAAGGCATTTTTGTGTGTGTGTGTTATACTCAGTGTCAAGTCAAGTAGAACTGCATAGATAGACAAGAGTAAGAAAACCTGATTCTGGAGGAACTGGGATTTGAAACACCCAGAGGACCAGCCAGGTATAGCTAGTGGCTGAGGAGCTCAACACCCCAGGTGAGAATGAAGGTCTTGGCACCCCTGAAATGGCAGTGGGCCAGTGAGAGAGTGCAGCCACCTCTCCAGATGGAAATCAGAGAGAAAAAGCAATTAATGTATCACCAAACCACAGCAGGATATGAGCAGGGAAGTGAGAAGAAAGGGGTATAACAAAGATTCTAATAGATCCTGAAGTAATGAAGTGCTTCATAAATGCTTTGCCTAGACAGAAAGTCAAAATGACAAAGTCTGTGTGCAAATTCTATTATCAACGCAATTCCTCATGACGACTATAAATAAAAGATGTGCTTAAAAGAAACATGTATACTCCAATATTATTCTTGATTTTATTATAGTACAGACGTCAGAATATGTGTAAACACCTAGTGAGAACTAATCTAAGCGCTTTGAACTAACCTCTTATTTTGTAGGTATGGTGCTTTTGTGGTAGTAAGTTTTTGAACAAATGCATTAAGCCATTTGTAAACAGAGGAGTGAAGTTTGCACTCCATATCCTCATGCCATTTTTGAGTATCAGATTCTTGTTCTGTATACCTTGCTTTAAGAAGTAGCTATGTATTAAAAATAAATACAGTATTACCTAGTATTTTATGTCATGTTTCCTTGACTGAACCATTAGGTTCAGACCAAAGTATGAAAAGTGTGAACACAGATATAAATATGTAAGCAGTGTTATAAAAATACTTATCTGCTCCCTTTCCTTTTTCAGTGTAGAACGAGTTTCTGTGTCTATTAAAGTAGGCAGAATATTGCCAATACCTCTTTCTCTCTCATTCAGCATAATGTGAATCTAGACAAAGTTTTCTTTTGTCTATGTTCACTCACTTTGCTCATTCCAGAGTGCTTATACATTATATAACCCAAGCAAGACCAATGCAATCCAAAAGAGGTCAAAGCCATGGCACCTCAACCTCTTTGAATTCACTTATGCACATCTCTAGAGCTCAATGTATTTCAAACCACAGATCCTCTTTGAGATGTATCTTTTCTTCTAAACCCTTTTAAAACATGTGACTGTCATGGTTTAGCCCCAGCCAGGACCTAAGTCCCACACATCTGCTCACTCACTCCCCACGCAGTGGGATGGGAGAGAGAATTGGAAAAGTAGGAAAACTCATAAGTTGAGAGAAAGAAAGTTTAATAGGTAAAGCAAAAGCAGTGCACATAAGCAAAGCAAAACAAGGAATTCATTCCCCTCTTCACAATGGGCAGGCAGGTGTTCAGCCGTCTCCAGGACAGCAGAGCTCCATCACACGTAACAGTTAATTGGGAAGACAAACACTATCTCTCTGAACATTCTCCTTCCTTCCTTCCTTCCTTCCTTCCTTCCTTCCTTCCTTCCTTCCTTCCTTCCTTCCTTCCTTCCTTCCTTCCTTCCTTCCTTCCTTCCTTCCTTCCTTCCTTCCTTCCTTCCTTCCTTCTTCCTTCCTTCCTTCCTTCCTTCCTTCCTTCCTTCCTTCCTTCCTTCCTTCCTTCCTTCCTTCCTTCCTTCCTTCCTTCCTTCCTTCCTTCCTTCCTTCCTTCCTTCTTCTTCCTTCCTTCCTTCCTTCCTTCCTTCCTTCCTTCCTTCCTTCCTTCTTCTTCCTTCCTTCCTTCCTTCCTTCTTCCTTCCTTCCTTCCTTCCTTCTTTCCTTCCTTCCTTCCTTCCTTCCTTCCTTACTTCTTCCTTCCTTCCTTCCTTCCTTCCTTCCTTCCTTCCTTCCTTCCTTCCTTCCTTCCTTCTTCTTCTTCTTCCTTCTTCTTCTTCTTCTTCTTCCTTCTTCTTCTTCTTCTTCCTTCCTTCCTTCCTTCCTTCCTTCCTTCCTTCCTTCCTTCCTTCTTCCTTCCTCCTCCTCCTCCTCCTCCCTCCCTCCCTCCCTTCCTCCCTTCCTCCCTCCCTCCCTCCCTCCCTCCCTCCCTCCCTCCCTCCCTCCCTCCCTCCTCCTCCCTCCCTCCCTCCCTCCCTCCTCCCTCCCTCCCTCCCTCCCTCCCTCCCTCCCTCCCTCCCTCCCTCCTCCCTCCCTCCCTCCCTCCCTCCCTCCCTCCCTCCCTCCCTCCCTCCCTCCCTCCTCCCTCCCTCCCTCCCTTCCTCCTTCCTTCCTTCCTTCCTTCCTTCCTTCCCTCCTTCCCTCCTTCCTTCCTTCCTTCCCTCCTTCCCTCCTTCCTTCCTTCCTTCCCTCCTTCCTTCCTGGCCATGTCCCCTCCAACTTCTTGTCCAACCCCAGCCTGCTCACTGGTAGCATGTATGAGAGGTAAAAAAGGCATTGGCTCTGTGTAAGTGCTCACTGGTAGCCATCAGTTCCCTATATTATGAACATTGTTTCCATCAGAAATCCAAAACATTGGCCTATGCTAGCTACTATGAAGAAAATTAATTGTATCCTAGCCAAAACCAGCAGACTTCTATTGTTTTATTAACTATGCAATGTTCTGCTGTTTTGTCAATTACCTATATTTAGAAAAAATGATTGTGCAACTAGAACAATAGACCTGAAGCTCCCCTAGTTGACACCTCTGAGTTCATTTACACCCAGTTGTAGTGACAGCAAAGTGAATAAAAGCTAACCAGTTTGATGGCAGTGATTTTATAGGCATCCTTTCCATCCATCCTGGACAAATGTAAATGCATAAAGAAGATGCAGGGTAGAAAATGAGACCTTTTGAGTTAAAGGTAACCACAAAATCCTAGTGATCTGTAAGGTATTCCATTCTCCCATTCTTTATTTGCTGTTGCAGACTTTAAAAATAGGTATTTATGGAAGCTGATAAAGCATCTTGTGTACAGTGTTACATAAACAGCGATAGACTCTAAATGGGAAAAGTAATGTTCTGGAGCATTCAGCATAAGTTACACTTTTGATCCACTAGTTTTATCATTGGAAAGATTCTTAAAAATGTGTCAGATATATGTTACACATGGTTTGATTGTTAAACTGATACTTGCAAAACCTGCTTTGATTCTTTAGTAATGCTTAAAATATTCTCATTTTAAAAAGACTGCTAGCCTTTTCCAACCCTGGCATTGTGATTTTCAATGTGACTTTTTACTTTTCTCCTTTTATAGCAGGCAGTAAATACAGAGCTGTTTTCTTCAGTGCTACCTGTAGTCGTTGGGGAAATTTCAGAAATTACTGGGTACTTGCAGGTTTCCCTCTGAGCTGAGCAGAGATGTGCAATGTTGTTTCATAGTGCAGTCTGGGAGTAAACTTTCCATCTTCCCAATTTACTTGTCCCTTTTGTAACTAAAATTTGCAGTGTAAGGGCTTACCGACCCACAGCTCCAGCCTGAAAGCTGAGATGGTGGGAGGGAGCAAGAACATCTTTCCCTCATCTACACAGCAAGGACTTTCTCTCCATATGTAGGTGTTAGCAGTTTTCTGTGATACCAGACTGGATTCCTGCAGATGGCTTTACACAAAGTTGTCCTTGAAAATCAATAGGAAATTCTGGCTAGCCATGTTTCCCACAAACAGAGTGGGAAACAAATCTTTCTTCATACAGTAGACTAATAGTTAAATTTGTTGTCCTGTGTTAGTTGCAATCTAATGAAGTAGACCTATCCAGTTAATCCATATGAAAGTGCATATACCCAAGATATACTCTCTCTTCACACCTACCTAAGTCCCTGTCTGGCAAGTTCATCCAGAGTGATTCAGACCAACATTCCCAAATTAAATTAGAAGTCTATGGATTTAAAATGAATAGTCTGAAGCTCAGGAACTGTGGGCCTTTGACTTTGAAAGGCACTTTTCTCTTTGGCCTGATGTAGCATAAGCTTGTTGGTATGCAGGTCCCAGAACGGATTTATCTATTTACTCAGGTTGTTTCTTAGGGGATGATTTCAGGGAAATCAGAGGGTTTCATAGCAAGAGAGTTTTATCGATATTAATTGAGCTGGATAGAATTGGTGTGTGTAAAGACATGTAGATATTTTGTAGCATTTTGTCCTAGAGGGCACCCTAAGTGCATTTTTTGCAGTTAATAAATAAGTAATGGTGATTTATCCGGGACCACATAGTCATGTTGTTTATCAAAGGGGATATTCAGTTGCCTTTTTGTTCACTCTTTGGGAGCATCTCCATAGCCATCAGAGCTACAAAATTCATTACTGGTTTCACAAGAGTGGATACCCAGGAACTCTCCACTCTGAGGTGTGTGCCCTTTCTGTAATGAAGGGAAAACAGCTGCTTTTGGTTACTGTGTCACTGAATGGACAGCATGAGTCTATGGCAAAGAAATCATTTGTGAGATGAGCTCCCCTGAGGAGAGGCTAGACACTTTCTCTTCTGGAGCACGCTTTTCCAGTCTCTCTCCTTAACAATTGGCACAAAGCACTTCATCTGAGAGTTTTATAAAAGCAATCAGTTACTTACTTAAAAATGTAGAAAGAATTAATCTTAGCTTATTAACAGCTCTGCTAGCCAGAGATGAAAAGTGCTGAATGTCTGAATAAATTGAGGCTATTCATCACTTCATGGAGTCTATAATCCTTAGAGTGTAAAAAATTTACAAGACATCCCCGAATGCTGAATTTTTCATTGATTTGGATTTCACACTTATTTGTGAGACATTTGAAATCATAACCAGGCAGACACTTCTCTCCTGACTAAATGTCTGAAAAGGAATTCTGGTTATTTTGAAAGAATGTAAAATCTCCTAAGCCTGTAAAATATGCTCAAGATAACTGTGACTTGAGAAAAAGAATGAGAGGATGCTTGATGACTAATAATGGAAGATTTCAAATTTCTAGGTCTCCTTAGGGTCAAGGGGTATCTATGCTGGTCAGAAAGGAGCAGGGGAGATTAACCCCATATGATCATAGGTTTGTGTAGAAGGTATGCTAGTTTCTAACTATCATAGAATCCTAAATTTCATGGGTTAATCCTATTTAATTTTGATGGATCTAGTGCAAGGAACAGCTGATCAATCAGACCTTTATGGAGCACCATATATACTGACATGCATCCATTAATGTTCATTTCCTAGCAGTTGCAGTAAGTGTAAGTAATAAAAAATGTTAAAATGCAGTTGCTTTGTTTCTCAGTAGATAGACTTAAGAGCTTAAATATAAGAAAGAGGGTGAAAATGATGTTGTAGATGGCACACGTTTTAAATTAAAACCTATGAGAAATGTTTGCTTTGCTAACAGAAAAGGAGAAAGTGTATTGAATATATTAGGAAGATTGAAATCCCTGTTTTGACTGAACAAGCCTGCTAGATGATGAGATGACTCCAGATCCTTTTTCGTGAGCAAACAATTCAGTATCTACTACAGAGGACTACCTATGCATGTTTGGCATGCACACTGTTTATGTATAGTGGGTGGCTTCTGTAAATCTTCAAAGGAAAGCATCTGCGTGAGCAGAATAGAAAGGACTATAGGCAATTTATCAAATAGCTGGTATATATTTTAGCTGAGTTCAGACAGGAACACATGAGCTTTCTGCTTGTTTCCAAGGCAGAATAAAATTGTATAATCTTAGTGGCATTGATCCTTGCAGAATAGCTTTAAATCTCCCCAATAATTTAGCTGGAGAGTCTGCACAACTAGACAGTAATTTGACTTTTCTCTCTTGGTAGGAAGAAGAGGAGAAAGGAGCCATGTTTGAAAAAACAAAACTGGGGTCTTAGCAAACCAGGTTTCCAAACTTCAGTTTTTGCTACCCCAAACAAGCCTCCTTTCAAACCATTTGCTACAATACATTGGCCTTTCTCATTACAAAAAAAACAAAACCAAACCATGAGTTCTAAAGAAATACTGGAACAGAACTTCCATTTTAAGCTGATTGATTTAATCTGAAGTAAAAATAATGATACACTGTCCTACACTGTATAAAATGTTTAAAAGGAAAACAGAACAAAACACTTTTGATGCCATCAAAATATTTCAATCAACTGCCAAGTGATTTTTAGGTTGTGTTACATGGGAGGCTGAAAATTGTTCACTTTTCCTCCATTTCAGGAAGGAAAAATATTCAACATCAAGTAATTTCCCATGGAAAGCAAACATTGCGTACAAGCCAGCACCAGCTCCTGTGCTGCTCTTGCCGTGATCCTCTGCTTGTCTTATGGCAATTCGTATCTCTACAAAAAAATGCAGTCCTGTGGGGCTACCAGCTGATAAAGGAACCATGTGTTAAGAAACTTGGGAAGGCAGCAGGACTGAGAACGTGAGCTGTTCCTGAGGGCAGAAGTATTGGATCTGTGGGTTGGGGCAGGATTGAGATATACAAGAGAGAGCGGCCAGAGCCATGCCGTTGCCTTTTTCCTCCTGATGTGGGGAATATCAAAGGCCCTGCAGTCCCAGTGCCTCTTTTCCTAATCTCTCCTAAAGCCTCGTGACATCCCAGGTGTCTTCTCATGAGCTCCAGACCTCTACCAGTTCCTACCTCCTTGTACGTGGTGCTGCAGGGGTTGGAGAGGCAGCAGTTAAGGCCATGGCTGGGCATCAGGACCTGATGATCCACTTGTCAGTCCCACCAAAGCTTAGACTGTCACAGGACGGAGATCAGCTCTGTGTGACACATGCATGAGCCTCAGCAGAAAGACCTGCTGTCTTAGTGAGTGCCAGGTTGGCGGGGATGAAGGCTACAGGGTGCTAAATGTTAGGAAAGACCAATGGGAGCATTTGCAAATGCATGCCCTGTGAGAGCCAGTGGAGAAAACCTTTCACTTAACCACTGGAATCATTTGCTGGCATGCTGCAGGTTCATTGTGTCAAGAGCAGAGACAAGGGTTTAATTATTAAAGTGTGGATGATGGGGAATTTGTTCCTCCTTTACATGTACATCTGGAAACCCCTCCAGGCCCAGTCCTGGCTGAGCTGCCCTAGTCTGGCTTTGCAGTATCTTGGGTGAGCCTCATACCCAGAGGCAGAGGACAGGCAGCCCCTCTGCCCCTTGCTCCCTCATTGGGAAACATGACCTGCTGGGAAAGTGGGCATCAGCAAATCTCTGGCCAGGGTCTTCCTTAATGAGCATGCCTCATGAATAAACCCGCAGCACAGGCAAATAGCTAGCTGTGTGACAGTAAAACAAGCTCAAATATTGACAGAGGGAGAAGACACCCCTGAGGCAGTGTTCACTGCAAACTCTTCTCTGAATGAGCAATAGTTAAATGTTTGTCCTTGCCTCTTCTTTCAAAAGTAGGGCAAATATCTATAGAGTTCCCAGTGGGGAGGTAATCTAACTTTAACTTTTCTACAGTCAAGTAAAACACCCGAGACCTGTGTTAGGGATGCAAGCAGGTCGTCTGAATTATGATATTCAATCTGGTATTATTTTAATCTGACATGCCTCTCACGTGCTTCATTTAGGTTCATCTTGACCTGAAAACTGTAATCTCAATGCCTTTATCCTTACAGGTGATTTATCTTGTTGCAGTATTTTCTTCTCCTTCAGTATAAATATTTATTTTAATAGCGAAACCCTACCCGTGTAGCAGACCGGCACATTTCACTGTCTCGGATCTCCCGAGCACGGTTCTGGGTCCCCTTCGAGCAGCAGCAATCTCTTGCTTTCGCTCTCCCTCTTGCTAATTGTGGCGAGAAGATACCGAATTAAGAGCCGCGGGAGGTGAGAGGAAACACCTCTCCTGCAGCCGCAGCCTGCTCCGGATGAGGCTTTCTTACTCGTTTACAAGACAATAGCCGAAGAAATTAAAGGGGGGGGGGGGGGGCAATGACTGATCCTACCGTATGAGATAATGGATGAGCCCGGGATGACCTGTTTTTTTCCTTGCGGTGGAGCGGTGCTGAAGACAGAGGGCACCAGCGCCCAGCCCACAGCCCTCGCCCCGCCGCCAGCGCGCCAGCTTGGGGCGGCCGGAGAGCCGCCGGTGCCCGCTGCTCCGGGCGGGCACGGAGCCACCGCCTTGCCCGGCCAGGTACGGCCCCGGGGGGACCTTCCAAGTAGGCCGCGGGGCTCAGCGGTGGGGTTGCCTCTGGGGCGGGCGAGCGGGCTGAAGGCGCTCGGGAGAGGGGCTTCGGGGCTGCCCGGGGAGCAGACTTCAGAGGGCTGTGCCTGCGGGCGTGTGTGCACACGCAGCCAGGACGGCGGCTCTCTTCGGAGCATCGCCTTCCCCGTGACCGTCTCCAGTCCTCCGCGTCGCTCGCTGGGCAGCATCCCCGCGGACCCGGCTCCAGCCCGCCTGCCAGCCACAGGGTCGGGGGAGCGGCGGCCAGCCCGGGATGGTGCGTGCCGCTGGCGGGGTTCGTGTCTCAGGGTGCGTGTGTGTGCGAGTGTGTGTGTGCATGCGGTGGGACCGCGGCCGCAGCGCCGGGAGGAGGGCAGAAGTTTGGGGGAAGCTCCCAGTGGTACTGGCGGGCTGCCGAGCCGGCGGTGGCGGGACCGGGGCAGGGACACGGGGGCACCGAGACGGAGGGGTGCCGGGACAGCGGGACAGGGGCTAGAGGGGCAGGAGGCAGCAGGGTATAAAAGCCGGCGGGGTTGGGGCGGGCTGCCGGGCGCTGTCCCGGGTGCTGACAGCGCCGTGGTGCAACAGGGACCAGGCGCGGCCACGCTACCGGCTCCCCGGGCGGCGGCAGCGGCGGTGGTAGCGGCTGTGGTAGCGGCAGCAGCGGCCCCGCCGCCCACCGTTTCCACCGCAGCGTTTCAAGCCTCCAAGCCCAGCCACCGGGGTGACCGCCGGTGACCGCCCGGAGCATGCCTGCGAAAGGCAGGCGTGCCGGTAAGGCACATCAGGACTCTGCCCGCCGTTGCCTTAGTAACTAGTATGTACTTAAGCCCGCTTGCATGTGTGTATGGCTGGCGGAATTACAGTTTTGCCCCCTACACGCGGAAAAGTTAATCTAAACTGTAAAGTAATTCCTTTCTTCCTCCCTGCGCTGACCTTTAAATGACATTTCCCGGTCTCCGGCGGGGCAGATTGCTCGCTCTGTCTTTTCACCCCTTTCTTTACTGGCCAAGGAAATCCTTGAGCTGCGGAAGATGCCTTAAAGTATTCGGAACGTTAAAAGAGAAGCACTTGTCACCCCATTTCCCGGGCAGGGGCTGCCGGGGCCGGGTTAGGACGCTTGTCCGATGAGCGAATTCCCTCGGGAAACTTTCACACCTCTCTGGGTGGGAGGGGATGTGTGTGTGCCGGCGGAAGGTGCAGGGAACACCCGCCTCGGCTTGAAAGGAGTGATCAGATAAGCTTAACATATGTGAGTATGTCAAGGCAAATAAAGACATATGTTAATCCCTCCTGAAACTTCATTTCGAGAGGCTTACCCCTCAAATTGCCCTTGGTGTTTGCGAAAGCAGTCATATCGAGCTGTATGGGGTTGCTTTATCGAGCTCTGGTTTTACATGGCTTTCCCGATCAGCCTGCTTTAAACCCCCGTTTCTATGCCAGCAGGTTAAAAGTCAGTAGGATGGCGGCTGCCTTGGCACCTTCGAGAGCGATGCTGTAAGACTTCGCTGTGATGTTATTTGGAGCAACTTGGGCGCTTGTGGGGGGAAGCGCATGCCATTTCCTACATGTTCTTAAAGCATGTGCAGGCAAGAGGAGCCCGTGAAATTCATAACCTGGGTTTGGATGACATCGTGCAACACCATGATTGGCGTGCTGCTGGTCTTTTTCCCTGCTCTGTTCCTGGAGATGGACGTGCTGCCCAGGAGCGTCGAGCGGAAGGTGCTTCTCTCTGCAGCCTCCTCGCAGCGGTCAGTAGCTCGGATGGACGGGGATGTCATCATCGGGGCCCTCTTCTCCGTCCATCACCAGCCGCCGGCTGAGAAAGTGCCCGAGAGGAAGTGCGGGGAAATCCGGGAGCAGTACGGCATCCAGAGAGTCGAAGCTATGTTTCACACTTTGGATAAAATTAACGCTGACCCCGTCCTGCTGCCTAACATCACCCTGGGCAGCGAGATCCGAGACTCCTGCTGGCACTCCTCGGTAGCCCTGGAGCAGAGCATCGAGTTTATACGGGACTCCCTCATCTCCATCAGGGACGACCGGGACGGAGGCACCCGCTGCGTTTCCGACTCGCAGCCCCAGCCCCAGGGCAGAGTGAAAAAGCCCATCGCGGGGGTCATCGGCCCCGGCTCCAGCTCGGTAGCTATCCAAGTCCAAAATCTGCTCCAGCTCTTCGACATCCCCCAGATCGCTTACTCCGCCACCAGCATCGACCTGAGCGACAAAACTCTGTATAAATACTTCCTCAGGGTCGTCCCATCCGACACGCTGCAAGCCAGGGCCATGCTCGACATCGTCAAGCGTTACAACTGGACCTACGTCTCCGCCGTCCATACGGAAGGTAGGTACGGGGTAGCCCCCACCTTCCCCCTGGGAGCCCTCTTTCGGCCGGCCCTGGGGCGCTGCGCCCTCCGCGGGGGCTCGAGGGTCACCGCCGGGAGACTGGGAGAGCCCGGGTGCTGCCACTTAAGGTGAAAGGGGAGGAGTGCTGAGCGGACGGGGCGGACGAACTGACAGTTTTCTCCGTCGCGGAGGCGTCCCCAGCCTCCGGGCACCGCAGTTTCGGGCAGCGGTGGTGGTGGGTCAACAGCGCAGGAAAGCCTGCAAGAACTCAGGTGTCTGCCGGGCGTCTCATGCCCCGTCCTCATTCAGACACGGAGCGGTTCGTGCATGTCTCAAAACTTAAGGGGTGGCAGCTGGCAGCGGCTCGGCTGAGCCACGGCAGCCCCGGGAAGTTCAGCAAAGCGGAGTTAGGGCTCGGCAGGGACTCCGGATTAGCTGCGGACTGGGCGGCGTGTGAACAGGGTTTCTGGGGCTGCAAGCCCAGGGAAAGAGACCGGGGACTCCCCCTGCAGTTCAGGTAGCCCCTGCGAAGCCAGGTCCCGCGGGGAGGAAAAGGCAGTGTCCAGTTTGGCAGCGGGTCCGGCCAAGCAGGCTCTTATGCAGCTTGAGCAATAGTGAAAAACAATGCTCTGTAAGTTCTGTTAGCAGTCAACAAGTTTTATTGATTTTAAATATCAAAAGACAAATATCACTAGTAAGGGTATTTTTAAAAAGGAAATGCTGGTTTATAACCAGGCTAAGTGGACCAGCATAAACGACAGACAAAAATAATTGCATTTGATAGGAAGCAAAGTCTTGCGATGTGTTATTGTGAAATTCGTGTGGTCCAGTTACGGTCCTCAAAATGGGAATTTTAAGTACAAAATTGCAAACCTGACCACATTATTGCTATAGTTTTGCAGCTGTTCTGTTCCATCTGACTGTGTCTCTTACAAGGATTTGATTTATGATTCCCTCTGGTTCCTGAGCTGACTCCACACCTTTCATTCTCACAGAAATGACTAAGTAAAAAGAGTGAAGAACATACATATTGATGAATAAGTAAAAGAATCTCCAGGAAGAGTTGCATACGCAACATTCAAAGATGAATTGGATTAAACTGGACACCTAAACCAGAAGTGCTGCAATTTGGGGTGGGGACGAGGGGAGGGTAAGAGCAGGAAGCAATGAGCTGACATTTGCAGTTCATTTATGCCCTATTCAGATGAGAAAACAAACTGCTAGTAAGATTTGAACACGAGCTATTAAGATTCTTTATTGCTGGCAGATAGATTTAGATTTTGTGGAAGGCCAGGGTGAAAAACAAACATGAAAGGGGCTAATTCTTTGTTGATGCAAATCGCCATCTCACCCTTTGAGGCACTTCGGGGAGCTCTGCTATCTCTCAGTGCCTGAGGAGCTGCCTCTAGGGACCTGCACCCTCTGTCTCTCCCTCTGTAGATGTAAATTAGCAGGACTTACCTCTTTTGGAAGAGACAACAGTTTATGAAGGTTATTTATTCATTCATTTTAAAAAGATCATTAAAATTTGTAATTCCAGTCACTGATTGTGAGAAATTTTGATTAAATATCCATTTTTATGAGTACGTTACTGGCTGGTGAAAAATGCTTGTTGCAAGATATTTTTATAGACTTCGAGGTGACACTTTTGAAAACAGTGCATCAATTCTACCCTACAGGGTAACAGTCTCCTTTTAGGAAACAACACAAGGATTTTGCAGATGGTGCACTCGAGATTCATATTTGCTTTTCAAAATTATTATTAATCCGTATCTGACATGCCTTTATTGTTGGTTTCAAGCTACAGATTCCACTGGAAGTGTGTATGAAGCTTCAACTTCTGTGTTTCTTTCCAGAAAGACAAGTTATTGACCCCACTCCTATTGCTATTGGTTGTATTCAAAAGACCTTTCATTATTATTTTTTCTTTTTCTGTTAGTATTCATGAAAACTGTTAAATTTCTGTTTTTTTTTTTTTTTTTTCAAATCCCATGTATTCACTGTGAGAGATCTGCTTTCTGGTTTCCTAAAGGTGGGATCATTTTTCAGAGACAACACAAAACCACTCTGAATAATAAGTTGTCATGAGCAAGAGCTGCTCCATCCATGCTATGTTTGGAAATATGGGGATAAAGTGTAGTTAGAAACATTCCTCCTCCACACTTACTCATCGGCCTCTACTCTGTCTTTATGGTGGGCTGCAAAATGCTCTGGAAGGAATTCTAGGGTTGGAAAATCACTTCAGCAAGGACTGCGAGAAAGGGGCGTGTTTCTAGGAAATGCACAGCTTGACACTGCGAGGAAGTTAATTGTGTCACTTTCTGAGTACTCCAGATCCAGTCTGGCCACCTCTTGAGAGCAGAAAAGGTGTTTAGTTCCTCCCCAGCCTTTCGTTCTCATGGGTGTGGGCAATTCTCAGCTTCCGCAGTCACCCAGCCACAAGGGGATGCAACAAGACCACTGAGCTGACTGGCCTCCTGTGCAGCAAGTGTGCTCCTCAGGTGCAGCAGGTACGCTCCTCGGTCTACACTGACCCAGGGCAGAGGCACAGAAAGAGCCTAGCAATGATGAGCCCTTTGTCAGACAGTCTGAACCATCCAGCTCCTCTGTTTACCCTTCCTCACCTCCTATACTCTAGCTGGAGTTATTTGAATACCCCGAACAATACCAGTCTTACATACTTAATTATACCTTTAATGAAAATCATAAATAAATACCACAGAATCCAGTGCCCATGTTTCTTACCGTGAAGCTTACACATGCTGTAAGAATGAAGATAATAGTCACTCATGTACATGATGTCTTTAAGTAGTCCCCAATATCCTACTTTGCATTTGATATGGAAGTTTATTCTTCATGGGTTGGTATTGGTGTTAATTAGTGCTGACGACACTTGACTATATACTATTCCATATATACAATCTACACACTAATACATGAGTTGCATGTAGTTGCATGCCATAACTGCACATTTGCACAGTTATTTATTAAGAAGTATAAACATTACACTTGAGTAGAAACTTCTCATCTAGTAAGATCTGTTTCCAAAGGCCCACATAGCAAATTTCTCCTTTTTGGTTAAAATTGACACAAAAAGCCCCTCATTAAAGAAAAAAGAAAGGTGGGTTACTATGTTTGGTTATTTCATTCTGTGTCTCAGTTATGCATAGTTTCACATCACAAGGGTGCATTTTATTTCCAGAGTGGGCAGCAGTCATTAAACGATGTGAGAAATCTGTGCATCTGCCAGTGGAAGGCTGTGGGACTGTATAGTAGCTGCAAGGCATTTCCAGGGCTATTGCTTTTTTTAAGGATTCTTTGAAGGTAGCTCAGAGTTGGAGTTCATGGTGTGTGTACATCTCAGCTCTTAGGTTTGGAAGTCATTCTTACCTGGAAACACACATAAGCAGATGCCTAACTCTGAGTCAAAGCTTCCTATGGAAATCACAGGCATCAAAAGCTCATGCGTTAAGTTGGGCACAGTCCTAAGTGTGATAAGGACAGAAGGATTTACACTTACTAAGGTTTACTTTCCAAGTGAGGTAGTCTGGTCTTCAATGAGATAACCTCAGAGTCAAGTATTATTCTCAATTTACTAGGTAGACACTGGTTATTTGGTAAAACTGTGAAGAATTACAGGGGACACTTTATTCCTTGCCTGGAGGAGAGCCTTTAGGCTGCCTCAGGACAAGGCAAGAGGTGGCAGACATGACCTCTGCTGTTTTGATGCTAAGGGCACAGACGGTGATCAGGTCGTTTCCAGAAAATGCAGAGGGGTTGTGGGATAGCTGTAGGTTACACCAACTTCCAAAACTCACAAAACACTGACACCCTGGCTAGTGATCAGCACCGAGTCTGCAAATCCCTCTTTTAGCTGTTCCTCTTATACACGAAGCTTGAGGGATGATAGTGTAAGAAGCCTTTTTATCACTTCATCTCCCAAATATGTAAGTTCTGAATAAGGAAATATAAATACTTAATGCTTGTGCCTGGCTTTTAATTAAAATTGTTGCATATGTGTTAACCTTATGAAATGTGAGATTTTTTTGATTCTGTGAAAACAAAATCTGAATGTGCAGAATAGATCCACTTGAGTACTGTTTGCAATTTATTGGACCATTCTTATGCGTTAGTGTACACATACCCCTTTATAAACAGATTTCCATTCCAACAGATTAACATGCAGGCTTTGTAGCAGCAACTTTGGAAATGGAATGATTAAGTTAATTGCACCAATTTTTGATTCTTTATAGATTAATTTTAAGGAGCACTAAGATGTTTCTGTTCTTGATCAATTTTGTCAGATTTGTATTGCCAGGCTGTTTCTAATTCTTGAGTACAAGGCTTAAAATTAACTATGATGAAGCAGATGGCACAGCTGTAAAAACTCCCAGATCAAAGTAGATAGTAGGTATATTATCTTCACAATGAGTTTTGATAACGTGCTGTACACTCTCCACTCTAGTAACATACAGAAAACTCATAAGCATGGTTATATATGTTGGAAGGAGGATGGGAGTGAGTGGATCTTGCACTTTATTGCAGATTTCAGAGGAAATAAATTCTTTCAGTAGAACTCACTAAAATAGCTTTATAGAAGATAATACTGCTGTTCAAACATAAATGAGGCAATATCCATCAAATAGCTCAAAGGAATAATTTTCATACAGTTGTGTTTAATTTCTCACGAGGTGTTCCTACAGCTGTTTCTAACAATGTTATATTATTAATTCCACAGTGTCATTTGATGATTGATATTTTCTGATAATATTATGGTCAGGGAATAGGGAACAGCAAGACCGGTTCATGTGTTTTCCATTTCAGAGGTTACAAGTATTTCTGTAGGTACTAACAGTTACAGAAATTCTCTTAACCTCATCAAGTGTTGTGAACTGTGCCTGAAGTGTATGTTCACAAATGCAGATTCCAATCAATTTTTTTCCTCTATTTAACTAGCTTCACTAACGGTCCTTTTCCCATCCTTTGTGGTAGGGAAAAGAGGGAGAGAGATATGTCCCATGGATGACAGAAATTAATTTGAAAACAGGTAGGGACTAGAACACTCCCTTCATTGGATGAATTAATTACATTTGTTAGAAAGTGCTGGGAGAATCATTTACATTGACTGATGTTGGCAAAATTACTGTGGGTGACAAACACCAGAGAGGTCAGGAGAAATTCCTCAAAATATATTGCTTTGCAATACTCCTAACTTAAAAATTAATATAGCTTTTCAACTGCACAACCGGCAGCTGCATGAGTTAAATCAGCTCAAAGGACTCATCGAATTTCTATGCCTGCTTTCTCAGCAATATTGCTAGAGTTCATATTTATCAGTCAGCACCATAAGTTCATTTGTTCTTTACTTCTATTTTTTATTGCATTATGCCCTTGTGTTCAGAGTTTTATGTCCCACAATTCTTGCGAGCTCCTGCAGGATTCTTGTCCCACCGAAGGCTGAATTTAAAAATGTTAAATGGTCTTGGCTTTCTCGAAAAGCTTTGTGAAAATGCCTCTAAAATATTCCTTTGAGCATATGGTTCATAATATGAAGGTACTTGTCCTTAGGTTTTGTAGACAGAAACCAAAAGCTATGTGAAGTGAGATCATATAACTATAAGTAGTGTTACCCATTGAGAAACATCCTTCAGGGGTCCAGAAGAATACCAAAGTCATTGCTAACTGGTGCTCACTGACCTATGTGAAACAAAGTGAGGTTTCAGTATATTTGGTGGGTGGCAGGTGTTCATAGCATAAGCCACCATCCCAGATGGCAGTAATTAACACCTGTGCTGGCAGTCTGAATGGGAGAGCCAGAAACTGACTGGACATGAACTACAATAGCGTTTCACCTAAAGAAACCATCCCTTTGCCTATGGGTATCTAACGAATGCTTAAGGTATGTCACCAGAGGTGGGTAGAGAGAGGTGTGCAGCAAATGAATATTATCCAGTGGGTAACCAGCTAGGTTTTGCTGGCTAGTTTTTCAGCCTGGACCTTTTCCTAAGCATTATTATTATTATTATTATTGCTATTGTTATTATTATTATTCTTATTCAGACTGGAGCTTTTCCCAAGCATCATTCTTCTTCTTCTTCTTCTTCTTATTATTATTATTATTATTTTCTTCTTCTTCATCTTCTTCTTTATCTTCTTTCTTCTTATTGTTATCGTTATTATTATTATTACTACTACTACTGCTACTATTACTATTAATGTACAGCTTAAATAACAGTTTCTAGATGTAGTTTGCTTATCAGTGCAGCACAAAGTTGGCTGTTGAGAGAGGTGGCAGGAGTCTTGTGATCATAGCTGTTGCTGCTTCTTGTTCAAAATTAAAGAAATATTAAAACTGCTGTACTAGTCCTCCAACAGTGGGTTGAATATTAAAAGAAGCAAGAGCAGGGCATGTACAGAGCATACCTTCACCACTCCAGTACTTTAGTAACTGGGGGTACCAGCTACCAGTGAAACTTTCCGTTATGAATTTGTCTAACCCCTTTTTGTGCCTATTTATACTTCAGTCTCTATAGTATCATAACAATGAAGTGCAGCAGGAGGGCCAGGAGACCTCCTTGGATGGACAAGGAGCTGCTGAGGAAAATTTGAGGGGAAAAGAGTCTTATGAAAGGTGGAAGCAAGGACAGAAGGCCTGGGAAGAATACAGGGATGTTGTCTGGGAAGCTAGGCACCAGGTTATGGAAGCTAAGGCCCAGTTAGAATTAAACTTGGCTAGGGATATGAAAGATAACAGGAAGGGATTCTATAGGTACATTGCAGGTAAAAGACAGACTAGGGACATTGTAAGCCCTCTCTGGAAGCTATCAGGAGAACTGGCTGCCCTGGATCTGGAGAAGGCTGAGGTTCTTAATGACTTCTTTGCCTCAGTCTTCACTGGCAAAGGCTCTGACTGCACCACCCAAGTCTTGGAAGGCAGACGCAGGGGCTGTGAGAATGAAGACCTTGGGCCCACTGTAGGAGAGGATCTGGTTCAAGACCATCTTAAGAACCTGAACGTGCACAAGTCCATGGGACCTGATGAAATCCACCCATGGGTCCTGAAGGAGCTGGCAAATGAGGTTGCTCAGCCACTGGCCATCATATTTGAAGACTCATGGCAGTCAGGTGAAGTTCCCGATGACTGGAAAAAGGGAAATATAACCCCCATTTTCAAGAAGGGGAAAATGGATGAGCTGGGGAATTACAGACCAGTCAGTATCACCTCTGTGCCTGGCAGAATCTTGGAGCTGGACGGCTGCATGCAAAGAGCTGCAGTCAATGGCTCAATGTCCAGCTGGAGACCAGAATAAGAAACCTCATCAAAACCTTTCTTAAATTCCAAGTACTCCATAGTGACTGTGTCATTCATATGGTTTCTTGCTTCAACAAAGATGTCTAATAGAATTCTGAGGTATGTATTTTCTCTGCAAAAGCTATGTTCATTCTTCCCTAATACAGCATATTTATTTATTTGTGCATGAATACTGGTTTTGTTAAGGTTCCTACCAATTGCTTTGTGCAGAAATATCTGAATTTTGAAAAAATACCATGTCTTTTGTTCACTGGATTACCCTCTATGCCTCTGTACTGTCTTCTGCTAAAAAATGAAAACTAGTATATGAAAATATAAAATTACCCAACTTTACTGCTTTTGTCTGTTTTGATGCTAAGGCCAGTTTAACTGGTAGTAACATACCACAGCAGAAATTTAGCTGGTATTGGGCAATTTGTTAAAGGCTATCTTACAGATTTGTTCTAAAATACATTCTATTGACACCTAGGACTACAGTTCAGTCTTATCCTACATAAGGAATGACCTTTGTATGAGAACCATTCTATCCACCTTCACAGCCAGTGCAGACTGAGAGAATTAATTTGACTTTTCTGTTATGGTTTTGTCTTCCCTATGTGATCTTTTATGCAACTGGTTATCACTGAATATCAGGCAAGTTTCCCGTTTCTGGAATATTTGAAGACTGGTGGGCTATTAGATTTTATGCCTTTATGTCTCAAAATTGTTCCATCTTGCTTTATTGTGGTTTTATATTTCATTTATCAAGGTATACTCTGTTCTGTTTTCCTCATTAGGATATAATTTAGACTTTTAAAAGTATTTGTTTTATTTTTTATTTATTTTATTTGTTTCATTTTAATAGCTTTAGGAAATTTACTTTTCTGCTTTATCATGCTGGCTTTTCTCATCCTTTTGGAGCTTTGGCTTTCAGCCTCTCATATATTTCTGAGTAGTGTTCATGTAATTTGTTAGCATTTCACTTTTTTGGCTGCTCCTTTTAATGTCCTTGAACTTAGCTTTCTCATAGTTATATAATTTATTTTGGTTTAAATTAAATATTAGTGTACTGTTTTTTCTTTTCTTTTCTTTTCTTTTCTTTTCTTTTCTTTTCTTTTCTTTTCTTTTCTTTTCTTTTCTTTTCTTTTCTTTTCTTTTCTTTTCTTTTCTTTTCTTTTCTTTTCTTTTCTTTTCTTTTCTTTTCTTTTCTTTTCTTTTCTTTTCTCTTCTCTTCTCTTCTCTTCTCTTCTCTTCTCTTCTCTTCTTTCTTTTCTTTTTAATACATTTAACATGCAGCTTCTTTTGTTTTTCTGTCCAAATATGACTAAAGTTCAGGTACAATTACAGACCATTTTTTGCTTAGTTAGGTCTTCTAGCATATAAAACTAGATTAATAATTGTAGATCAAGATTAGATCAAGAGTTGCTACTTTCGTGAATTCAATGAGCAGATGAGTAACACACATGGAAAAGAAATCAGTACACAGTATGTGAGATCTGTCTTCATTTTCCATTATCTAACTTACAGTCTGGCAGTAGTACACACAGAGCGAGGGTGTGTTAATAGCATTTTGTGACACATGGGGTGCTTTTTAATGAAAAGCACCATGCATCACAAGCTGTCCTTTCCTCTTGTGACATGCCACTGCCTAGATGGCTTGTATCAACCAGTGGAACAGATATTTTCTGAAAAGTTATATTGTTTGTTGCAAAATGCCATGGTTCTCCATTTGAATGATTTCCATTTGTATTCTCTCTTGAATATTTATAAACAAATGAATTTGTTAAAGTATGTTTGAATTATATTAGCAGAGTGCAATGACTTGTAGATCCTTTTGAAATTTGATAGAACTGTGGTAAGGATAGGCATTTGGCAGTTCTGGTAGACAAAGAAAAGAGCGTCATGTCCCACACTGGTGCAGAGAGCAAATGTAGCTGTAAGCATCTTGATCCAATGCTCACTGAAGTTAGTTGGTGGTCCTCTGTTGAGTCCAGTGGATCCTCGATGGGGATCAGCATGGTCATCAGAGGTTATCTTTTCAGGTTATGAGGCTGACATTCCTCAGAAAGCATGAAAAATCCACAGGGCTTGTGAATCCCACAACTAGAAGGATCTCATAGTCAACTGAAAGTAGTGTAAAATGGTGTGAAGGCAAACTGTGTTTGTTGGGTTTGCATAGATATTAGAGGTTATTCATACACATAATTTTTTCTTTCCAACTAGAAGAACACTGAATTTAGTTCACTTCTTCCCATGCAAATTCCCCAGTGAATTTAACTCTTGTTTCTCTTTGGAAATAATTTGAGGAACAAACTTCTTAAATTCAGTCACAATTTGCATTTTTTTGACCAGCAACTTTCATCCTTATTCATCTGTGGATACAGATGGATTTATACAAGCTTGTAATTTCCCAAACATTTCAAACAAAACTCATCCTGGCAAAGAGCAATAAGAACCAGGCATGAATATTGCTGAAGTGACAGCTATTTGAAATCTGAATAAGTGTTCATAAATACTTTCTTAAAATGTCTGGCCAGGCTCCATTGAACACTGAATGTCTCCTTCTCGGTGGAGTAAAATATAAAAGATAAATTTGTAATTAATTGTCAGGAAGTGAGAAAACCTTTCATGCTTATTTATATAAGCCTTTCTAACCCACATGGTAGTGTGGAGAGGCCTTAGCAAATGGAAATTTGGCATCTAGATCATCATACTGGGTATTGAAAGATGGTGATCCTCCTAGCAAGAATGTATTTCTCTGAATGCAAGCTCTGCATGTGTAAAGCTCAGTCTTTGCCCTGGCAGCAAATATGCGGATGTGTGTATTGACAGTACTATAAAGGAATGTTATTTTATTAGCATTGCTAAAACTGGTAGGATGATTTGAGAGACTGGAAAGTTAAAATTCACTCCTACTGATTTGTTCAGAATGGATTCAAGAAGTGGGCTGACAGCATTCTCTCAGAGCATATCCTAATTTACCAGGACATATTTCCTTGGAAGGATAAACTCATATTTAGGATCAGATTAAAAACTCTACAGCTATATGAAGCAAAATTCTGAGCTGGGGCAGTTCTTTGCTGGAACAAAAGTTGAGAGGGGGGAATGAACTAGCCAGCAGCCCTGGCAATGTGGGTATCACTTAGTCCTTTCTTGTTCCTTTCCCCAAGGCACGACAGTTGTCATCCTCAGGAATCACTGCCTTCCCTTGTAAATAGGCTTAGCCTTCCTCTAATACCTGCCTCATTCAAACCACTGTCAAGTTTGACCAGGACTCCCAACACTGGACAGATCAGGCTGTGCATCCTAAGTGACACAATGCCAGTCACTCAGAGCCTGAATTCCTCCTTCTTCCCACAGACTGCCAACTGGTAAGTGAAATCATGAGAATGACAGGAAGATTTTCCAGGAGCTCCTTCTGGATTTGTCACTGACCTTAGAAAGAGATGGCCAATATTCTGTTAAGCACATGCCCCTACCAATGCCTATAATGGTGTACCCCGTTATTGGCATCCTACAAAAGGGTAGGATAAAGATGTAGTAAAGGTCCAAGTCTGCAGCATGGGGACAATAAAGTGCAAAACCAATGTTATGAAGTTGAGTGAAGCAATGAATATTGATTTCAGTGTATTATGGAACAATCAAAAATGAACAGTGTTGAGATATGCCAAAAATCCAAAGGCAAAAGACAAATGAGCTATGCTCTGGCTACCAAGACAGCAATCCTCAGAAGAGTAATAAGGTGATGCTTCAGGATTCAGCTGAAAAAAAAGAAAATTAAATTAAAACCAATCAGTGTGACTCTATGGAAAATGGGTCTTCCCAAAGAAACCTGATTTTATTCCTTGATAAAAGTGCAAACTTGATAGCTGCCGATAGCAGTGTGGATGAAATATCTTGGATTTCTGTGAGACACTGAATTACTATTACAGTGTATCTTTTATTAAAAAAGCACTGTGCAATGTCAGAAAAACAGGCGTCTCATAAATTAAAACTCATCACACTGACCTCAGCAAATAGAAAGTGACCATCAAATGAGATTGTCTACTGCATTGCACAGAGCTTGACAAGTTGTCTAATGCCACACTGTCTTAATCAATGATATAAAAAGCGTAACTGCTGACAAAATATGCAGATTTTGAAATGGCAATTAATGAAAAGGGAAGACTCCAATCTCTTAGGAAGCTAGGCCCAATCTAAGAAAATGTATGTTAATACAGTTAGATGTTAACCATAAATACAAGAACAAAGCACATGTTCAAACTTATGTAGAATTTTGTCCCTAAAAGAAGTCCTATATATACTATATGGCTATAGAGAAGCTGCATCAAAAAGAAACCCCAACCCAAAATACAAAAACCTAATGTCATCCTTGAGAGAGTGGGAATTTTACTTCAGTCTAAGGATTATTAGCATTAAGTTTGCTATTCTTTCTTCAGTTCTGTTGTTAAAATTAAAAAAAAAAAAAAGTTTAAATATTGAAAAGAGGGATGAAGCTGTAAATTATTTGAGGGCTGAAAAAAATGCTTTATGGCAGGAATCTAAACCATCTTAGTTTATCTGGTTTGTCAAAGAAATATAGCTTGATTTATCATAAAATGTTTCATTTCCTCCAAGTAAACAAGAGCAGTAGGAACTGCAGGGCTTTATATCCTAATGGTTAAATGCATAACAAGCACCAATTGCTGGTAAGCCAATTAGAAAAAAGAAAAGTATTTTTACTTGTGGTAGTGATTAACCACTGGGACAAATGAGCTTTCAGACTTTTGATGTTGCCTAATCAAAATTGGCTGCAGATGTTCCAGAACAGTTTCACTTAACATGCAAGCCACTGGACACAACAGAGTGTGGTCTGGAGTGAATGTATGGACTGGCATAAACAGGTGGTCAGATATTAAGGGCTGACAGTTCTTCCTGACAGTCTGATTGATTTATGGATAGTTTTGATTATGTAAGGAGGCAAGACAAAAAGTTTAATTTAAAGAGTAGCTTAATATTCATGTGTTAACCCATCTGCTCGGCTGCTTCAGAAAATTCAAAGTATCCTGTGTTGTTGATACTGATTATAGAGGAAGAGAAACTCAGGGCAAAATAATTCCCTCAGTCACATTCAGTTCACTGTCGCAGTTTACATGTATAATTTTAAGTCAGTATTTGTTCCCTTACCAGCAATTGGTGCTTGTTATGCATTTTACCATTATGTTACAGAGCCCTTTAATTCCTATTTTGGTTTGCTTGGGGGAAATTTTCAGTTTCATGCAGGTTTTATACTACACTTATTTGCTTACTTGTGACATAAATGTCAGCCCCTGTGACTGAAGAAAAGAGCAAGTTTTCCAGAAGGATGCAGTGACATTTTTCTATGGTCTCATTAATTAGAATGCTACTTTGTACATAAAATGATATAATTCATCTGACAATCCATGCAAAATAAATAATAAAAATGCCACTATAGAGAAAACAAGAAGTTGGTAGCTCGGGTAATCAACATTTTTGCTCAGCAGTTTTTCTAGAGGGGAATTAAGTGGTGAATTTTGTGAATATTTGTTTTGATTTTAACAGAGAAACATGGGCATCAATATTTTCTGGTTGATTGAGAAACAATCAGTATGTTATAGATGCTCTCCCTTCATTCAATGAACTTCTTAGCATCCTTTTACGAGAAAACTTAGAGTATTGCCATGTTTGAAAACTTGTTGACCTTGTCACACCTACTTGTGCCTTTTCTATGGAGCCCAAATACATGTGAAATAACATATTCCACTTCTATCACAGCTGTAGTGTTGCCTGCAAAGTGTGAAGCAGAAATGTGCTGGTGCCACAAATATCCAAAGTCACATCACTGCTTTTTATAGTTCATATCCTGAGAACATATGAATAATAAAATACTCTTTAAAATTCTGGAAATACATCTGTATTTACATTCAGAACCATGATGTGGCTTTAATGAAATCAATGGGACTGAAATTTAGCCACACATCAGACTCTATGGAAAGATCTGTTAAGGTGTATAATACTCTTGCTTGAACCCAAGAGGCATGTGGATGCTAGTATAAGTAAATAACTTTAAGGACTTGAATTGTAGAGAGCAAGAATTAATTGCACAGTTACAGGACACAGTTTCTGGAGATTGCACAGATCACAGCACTGTTCAGTGCCTTACAAGATTAAGCACAATGTGCTTATCTGATCTTAAAAAAAAGCATTCTACCAATAAAACTAACATTTGTAAGTCTTGCAAAGGTCTGTGTAGTGCAAAAGGGTAGGGGGAAACCGAACAGCCTCAGAACTGTGCATATCAGAGAATTATGAAAACTGATGGGTGGGTTAACTTAAGAAAGGCTGTAGCACAATGGAGAAAAAGGGCAAGATTTTGGATGTGCTCCTTTGAAGAGACAGGTAAAAGTTAATTGCCCCTTTGTGTCCTAATTTAAAGTGGAGTTCTGAAATAACTGACTAGACTGGCTATCTTCTATAATTTAGTGAATAGATCAAGGTAAGTAAGCAGTTGACTGAATGTTGAAAATTCATTGTATTTGCCCATATAAGAAGTAGGATGTACTTTTAGGTATTTCATTCGTTTTGCTTTTATTATTCATTTGCTACAAACTGGATTACACTAGGGTAAATGTCACCTGGATTATTTTCCTCTCTCTTTCTCAATGAACATTTTTAGAGTGCTGATTTGTATGTGCTTAAATTCACAAGCTCAGGCAATTCTTTTATCATAATTCATGCAGGAAAATAATACCCAAAGCAGAAAAGTGAAGGAGCTACTTCTGTGTCTCCATCACACAAAGACTTCTCATGTAAAAGGCTGCTGGCTTTTTGGTGCTGTCAACCTCCTTACACTAGTACAATCTTTAACTTCCAAGGAAGCTATCTTAAATGGTCTAACTTCTAACAAATACTAGCTTAAATTTCAGAATGCGCTACATTTTGAGAAACAGAAATGTAAAGAAACCCTACTAATTACAGCTCATATTCAGAATAACTGATATGTATGCTTTATTGCTCTGCAGGCAGGTTTCATTGTACAGCCAGGAGAACACAGAAGGTGATAGGGAGTTTCCATGAAACAGCACTGGGCTGCCTTGATTTGGGGTGAAATTTGTTGAAATGAAAAGATTCTTGTGGAATAATTTGGGTTTTGCTGAATCAGCACCTTCCAAAGGGAGAAACATCTTATAGGAATCTTCTAACTGGCTCCGCTTCTAACTCTGGGTCTTTGTAGTCATTACAATCAGATCACATTTAGCCTTTTATTATTGTAAGCTATTTTAATCTAAAAATAGAGTTCACTTTCAACCTCATTCCATCAATGTCAATGGAAGATTTGCCACTGTTTTTTGTAGGAAGAAGATTTGGGTATAATTATTACACAATTTCAATGCAAATGTACATGCATAGGAAGAAAATGTACATATATATGAAGAAAGAGACTTATAAAGCAGAGGAGCTGAGGGAAAGCCTGTACATCCTACTAATAGAAAAAACATTTCTTCAGTTTGCCTTATTTTTAATGTAGAAAGGTTTCAGGAGTGCATTCTGAAAATGTAAATCTTTATAAAGAATTGCTTCATGGTAATGTGCATTTGAATTTCAGTCTCAGAGAAACTTGGCTTTATGCTGCTACTAATTATCTTTGTGGTGACAAAGGGCACTGCTGTTTAGAATAAATGAAAAAGGATGTTCTTCATACATTTTAATGAACAAGACAGTGGTGATGATAAACACCTTCAAGCACAGACGTTTTACCCTTAATTTCTGCAACTTTGACTTTATTCAGAGAATTTAAGTTCTGCATGAATCAAGGAGTTCTGTTTCACTGCTTAATTAGGAATAGACCTAGTAGACAAAATGGATCCAAATGTGTTTCAAAGTTACGCACAGAAGACAAACAAAAAGAATGGGGATGTTTTACTTTAATGCTGCCTCACCTTGAAATGGGGATTGGTTACGGCTCAGCTGTAAAGATGAGTAATTCATTCATTTATTTATTATGGAAGAAAAGTGCTTTGGACAACTGAAAATAAATTATTTCAACCCTAAAAAATATTTTATTGTGGGGCACTCTTAGTAAGATCTAAGGAGGGAAACACAATGGTGGTTCCTATTTTGCGTCTTATCTCACTGATCACACTGACTGGAAGAGATTCCAGATTGACTTTTCCTGTGAGAAGATGGGAATAACATTTTGTGAAGTATTGATCTGAAATATTACAGTTGTATTTTGCAAGGACTTTTTATATGTTCATTTTTCCAGGTGGTGGGTTGACCCTGCCCAGAACATCCACCCACACAGCTACTCTCTCACTCCTCCCCATTCCGTACCAATGGGACAAGAAGAGAAAATAGGAAGAGCAAGAGCAAGAAAACTTGTGTTGAGATAAAGATAGCTTAATAGATGAGGGAGAGGGGGGAAACCAAGGAAAACAGCAGAAACTTTTCACCACATCTGACAAGCAGACCTATTTCCAGTCAGTCTCCAGACAATGATCCCCTTGGAAGCCTAGAATCCAATTCTACCTCAGTTTTTATTGCTGGGGCTTTACCATATAGTATGAAGTAAATCCCTGGCCAGTTCGGGTCAGCTGTCCTGGTTGCATCCCCATCCAGTTTCCTGCCTATCTGCAGCCTAATGACTGTGAAGAATGGAAGGGATAGAGTGGAAAAAAGAGAAAGCTTTGATGCTGTGTGAACACTGTACAGCAATAGCCAAAACATCGGTGTATTGTCAGCGCTGTTTTAGCTACAAATCCAAAGCATAGCCCCATACAGGCTGTTGTGAATAAAGTTAACTTCATTGCAGCTGGATCTAGTAGAGCCTAGCTCAAGAAACTCCATATTTCAGTGATTAAGTCACTCTCCTGTGTAAAAGATGTAATTTCTTATCCTATTATTTGAAACTGAACCTGCATTGCCCACGTCTCTGATGAGTGCTCTAAATGGTGAACTGCTTGACTTGAACTTTTGTGTCTGCAGAAGCCTTGTTGAGTTTGTAATGTCGACATATTGGAGCTTTCACAACCAACACAGTAGAGATAATAGCATTATCATTTCAAACTGTAGCTAGCTAGTCAAGTATTTAGAAGTTTAATACTATTTAACCTAGATTTACAGCCCAGCATACTCTAATGGACAGTTCCCAGGTCAGATGGCTCATGCTCATGTAATCTGGGTATCTGTGTGACCAACCATGCAGGAGAAGTTATATGGACATGTTACAAAAAAATGTTACAGATATTTGCTACATTTAAGTTTAAAAGTTTCTGTGTTTTTTTTTAAACGTATTTCCAAGTGTTCTAGAAGATGTGATTTTGTAAGAACTTCAACTGCTTTGAAATAGGAAGCATATATTAGGAATGCAGAATAGAAGCAGCTTTGGTGTGATTTGAGCAGAAGTTTCCCAAGATGCAGTCCAACTCAAAATCATGATTCTTCAAGCATCTTCTTTATGGACTATCCACATTGTAATTGCATGTGTACACTTAAGGCATTTTAAAATCCAGCCTGGTAAGTTCCTCAATATCAATAGTTCTCTTGGAATGTTATTCTAGAATTTGATTCATTTTAAATTAAAAGCTGCTTAATGCTTTGCTTTTGGTTGTTGCTTTGGAGATTGTTTTTTTTTTTTTGGTTGTTTTTATCCAAGAAGGAGATCTGAGAGAGTTAAGCTCACTTTAAGTTATATCTTCCTGTCTTTCATGGTCTTGATGGCTATTCTTTGAAACTTCACTGGTTTTTCAATATCTTGTAGTACTGGATATTACTGCAGAAGCAGTCATAATCTGAGAAATAGAGTTAAGGTAGTATGATTTGGTGAAGGCTGAGGTTCTTAATGACTTCTTTGCCTCGGTCTTCACTGGCAAAGTCTCTGACCCCACCACCCAAGTCTTAGAAGGCAGACGCAGGGACTGTGAGAATGAAGACCTTGGGTCCAACGTAGGAGAGGAATTGGTTTGAGACCATCTTAAAAATGTGAACGTGCACAAGTCCATGGGTCCTGATGAAATCCACCCGCAGGTCCTGAAGGAGGTGGCAAATGAAGTTGCTCAGCCACTGTCCATCATATTTGAAAGTCAGGTGAAGTTCCCGATGACTGGAAAAAGGGAAATATAACCCCCATTTTCAAGAAGGGGAAAATGGATGAGCTGGGGAATTACAGACCAGTCAGTCTCACCTCTGCGCCTGGCAAAATCTTGGTGCAGATTCTCCTGGAAGGCATGCTAAGGCACATGAAAAATAACAAGGTGCTTGGTGACAGCCAGCATGGCTTCACTAAGGGGAAATCCTGCCTGACCTATTTGGTGGCCTTCTATGATGGGGCTACAGAACTGATGGACAGGGGTAGAGCAGTTGATGTCATCTATCTGGATTTGTGTAAAGCGTTTGACACTGTCCCACATGACATTCTTGTCTCTAAATTGGAGAGACATCAATTTGATGGATGGACCACTCGGTGGATAAAGAACTGGCTGGATGGCCGCATGCAAAGAGTTGTGGTCAATGGCTCAATGTCTAGCTGGAGACCAGTAACGAGTGGTGTCCCTCAGGGATCAGTGTTGGGACCGGTCTTGTTCAACATCTTTGTCCCTGACATGGACAGTGGGATTGAGTGCGCCCTCAGCAAGTTTGCCGATAACACCAAGCTGTGTGGTTCGGTTGATACGCTGGAGGGAAGGAATGCCATCCAGAGGGACCTTGACACGCTTGTGAGGTGGGCTGATGCCAACCTCATGAAGTGTAACCATGCCAAGTGCAAGGTCCTGCACCTGGGTCGGAGCAATCCCAGACACAGCTACAGGCTGGGCAGAGAAGAGATTCAGAGCAGCCCTGTGGAGAAGGACTTGGGGGTGCTGGTCGATGAGAAAATGAACATGAGCCGGCATCAGTGTGCGCTTGCAGCCCAGAAAGCCAACTGTATCCTAGGCTGCATCAAAAGGAGTGTGACCAGCAGGTCGAAGGAGGTGATCCTGCCCCTTTATTCTGCTCTTGTGAGACCTCATTTGGAGTATTGTGTGCAGTTCTGGTGTCCTCAGCATAAAAAGGACATGGAACTGTTGGAACAAGTCCAGAGGAGGCCCACGAGGATGACCAGGGGACTGGAGCACCTTCCATATGAAGATCATCTGAGAAAGTTGGGGCTGTTCAGCCTGGAGAAGAGAAGGCTGCATGGAGACCTCATAGCAGCCTTCCAGTTTCTGAAGGGGGCCTATAAGGATGCTGGGGATGGACTCTTCATTAGGGACTGTAGTGGTAGGACAAGGGGTAATGGGTTAAAACTTAAACAGGGGAAGTTTAGATTGGATATAAGGAGGAAAATCTTTCCTGTTAGGGTGGTGAGGCACTGGAATAGGTTGCGCAGGGAGGTTGTGAATGCTCCATCCCTGGCAGCGTTCAAGGCCAGGTTGGATGAGGCCTTGGGTGATATGGTTTAGGGTGAGGTGTCCCTGCCCATGGCAGGGGGGTTAGAACTTGATGTCCTTTTCAACCCTAACTATTCTATGATTCTATGATTCTATGATATTCTGTACTACAGTATCACACTTATTTACATAGCTAAGAAACAATTTATTCCTTTTTTTTTTTTAGCCACAGCAGAACCTTCAGTACTTATCTATTATAATCTCCAAGTCAGTAATTGCATCCCATGATTGAGTCCATGGGATGCAATCCTGTGGACTTTATCCCAATGTCCTGTATGCGTAAGATTTTTAGTTCCTCAGAGTTTAAATTTACATGTATATTTAACTGCGTATGTCTCTGTCTATGCCCAGTTTAGCAAATCACCTAGATCATGCTGCATTAGCAGCTTATTTCCCAGTGTTTCTGTCATGTGCAAATGTTATCAGTAATGCTTTTGTATTTTTTTTTCAGGTCACTGATTAATATTAAGTAGTAAAATCTAAGAATGATCCTTATGGGACACAATAAAGAGACATCCATTCAATGAGCATTCCTGCACTGCAAGTATATATTGAAACCTACCAACCAGATTTTAACTTATTTCTTGTATGCAATACTGATTCTTATCATTCTAGGTTTTTAGCCAAAATGTAATGCAAAATGAAGGTAGATGTCCTGTGGAAATCTGACTGCATTGCATTGACATTATTATTTTTAATAACCTAGCATGTTCACTGAGAAAAGACATTTTGGATAACTGAATTTAAAAGATCTGGTTTCCACATACGCATAACAAATGTCACCTGTTATATTGGCTCGCTCCCTTAATTTTTTTCCTTCTTCATGTCAGCTCTTGAGTTATTTTGTCCAAAATGGATTTCAGGCTGACAGATTGCAACTACTCAGGTTAACTCGTGTATCCTTTTGGAATATAACACCATGCTGCCTTTGTTGCAGTCCTCTGGCACTTCACAACTTTCGACAGCTATTAAGAATAATTTCCAGTAGTTCAGAGAGCTCATCAGCAGCTTCTATCCGAAGTTATCTGAACACATTCATTTTAAAATGCCTGCCTTTTGGAGCTTCCTCTTGGTTTTCTTCTGAGTTGGAAGGGAAATCATCATTCATCATCACCATCAACACCATCATCATCTTCTGGTATGTATACATTGTCTGTTTTTTCTCAAAATACAGAAGATAAAAACTTATTATATGAATCTCCCTCTTCTGCAGAATCCCTTCTGGCACTGACCCATCATCATTATCTTTTATTAGTATCCTTTTCTTTCTTTTCTTTTCTGAAGTTCCCAGCTTCTCATGTTTCTCTGTTACCTTTTGGAATCTCATACCACTGACTATAGCCAAATGGTGTTAATTTCTTTTTTTCCAAGACGTTAAGGCCAGTTCAGATCTAAGCAAAGAGTGTGGCTGGCAGGACTTACTGGAAAATGCAGAGGAAGGCACAGCTCTGCTACCCAGTTTGTCTGTGCTTAGACTGGCAGGCAGGGCTGACTGGTGTCACTAAGGGCAACAGATGACTGATGAGAGAGTAGCTGCTGCTTCTGCTCTGGCAGTGACAGCTCCTAGTGGTCAGGGCTCCCTACTTCCAACTCAGGAACTGCTAGAAGCTACCATCCTGCTGCTCTGGAGCTTTCACCCAGTCCTACATCCCAGGGCCCCTCCTCCCTTCTGCTCATGCTTTTGACAGACCGCTCCAGTGACAGCACTCCTGTGTAGCAGATGGCTCTTGCTGTGTGTGTTCAGAAGATGGCAAATCTCTGATGGTGTTGTTCAGAAAGTTTGCCCAGTCAACATTTGGGCCACTTGAGTCATTGTTGTGCTTTTAGCTGTGCCTGCAGTTGCTTTCTGCATTGAAGAAAGCCATATTATGTTTCTCAAGGATAGTAAATATAGCAGCTATCTCAGGGGAAGTGTCTATTCCCAGTGTAGCCTTATGACAGATTGCAACTCTATGAGAAAAGAAAGAAAACCAGTCATTTATGATTCAATAAATTTTTTTCACAGCACCCCATAGGTAAGAGACAAAATAGTTCACCCCCCTATTGTTGTATATACATACATGAGCATACGGAAGTGCTCTGGATATTCTTCATTGACATGTTGTTTTGTGTTCATTAATCTCTGCTAATACAGATATCCACTCAAAATAAAACATTATTTAGCAGGAGAGAACAAAACAACTAATCCACTGAAATTAAGTTGTCAAGACAAAAATAGCTTGAAGAGATCTCAAGAAATGTTAAGAAAAACAGCTTTCTGCCTTTGACTTTCTTTAGATTTGTTAGATTGGAGTGCAGGCATCGTGTCAGAAGAGTGGCAGTGCTTGTGAGAGAGCATTTATCAAGTGCTAACAAGAGGGTGAAGGGAAATTGAAATGCCATTCATTAAAAGTGAAGTACTAAATTTTCCACTAATTCATTTTGACAGATGATATTCTGACAGAGTTGACATCTATAACAAAAAGTGAATAAAGTGGATGCAATTCAGGAAGTGATGTTTCTTTCCCTCCCCCCGCCATGATATCAGTGTAATAGAAAATTCAGACCTGTTTTTTATTTTTTCTTAAATCTGTTTATTTCTGATCATAAATACTTTTTGTTGTAAGCAGATATCTACCTACAAAAACAGCAAAACCATTAACTTCTTAGATCGTAAGCAAAATGAA
The DNA here is from genome assembly GCF_033783945.1 of Neopsephotus bourkii. Classification (NCBI taxonomy): domain Eukaryota; kingdom Metazoa; phylum Chordata; class Aves; order Psittaciformes; family Psittacidae; genus Neopsephotus; species Neopsephotus bourkii. The sequence goes on along the minus strand of NW_026902241.1, from coordinate 4,500,369 downwards.
GCAATTAATCTGATTAACACTGCCAAGGAAAACTGTAGTGTCTAACTTCTTTTCCCAGGCTATGTGTGATGTGATCTTTTAAAACATCACTTTGTTAGCAGCCTTTGCTGTCTCAGTTGGATTTTTTCCCTTGCAAATGCAAGCATTATTTCATATTAAGTGTTGATGAGATTTAACAGAAGATGGAGTGCCTTGGAGGGAACTCTTGCAAGTTACTGTCTTGTAAAACCTTAGTTACAGCTGTCTTTGGGGTGTAGGTTTGAAAGCAAGGCTGGCAGACATGTTCTAACAAGATTTTGCAGAGGTACTTCAGCAATGTATTTCAGACATAATTATTAGTCATTTTGTTTGCCTGCTGGTTATTAAACTCTAATCTGTGTCTGAGAAGTGCCAACTGAAACTCATCACAACACAATTTAGGTCCCAGTGAAGGTCCTGCTATTCCTGACCTTTTCTTTAGATGTTTACTATGAGGGTTGTGGAGCACTGGAATAAGTTGATCAGAGAAGTTGTGGTTGTGGTTGCCCCACCCCTGGCAGTGCTCAAGGCCAGGCTGGACGGGGCTTTGAGTAACCTGGGCTAGTGGAAGGTGTCCCTGTTCATGGCAGGGGGGTTAGAACTAGATGATCTTTAAGGTCCCTTCCAGTGCAAACCATCCTATGATTCTATGATCTGTTACGCTACATTATGATGTTCCTCTATGCTTCTGTAACACACACCGAATGAAAGTAATTCCAAGGAAAACAGCAGCCACAACTGCTTTTAACAAGCAATAAAAGGCAAAAAGCTGCAAAACCACTGTACTAGTTAAAGAGGCCAGTGCGTTGTTCCATAAAGAGAGGTGATTCTCCCTAGACAGGTGCATTAGTATGTCACCAAACTTGGTCCTAGTGCTGCTGAGATCCTAGCTACTCAGCTGTCTTTCTGAGTAGGCTTTTTGCCCACAGCTGATGATGAGAGGACAAAAAGAATCATCAGATACTGTTCCTTTGGCTGCAGACTGCTATGTAATAAATTATTTTAGAAGGTTCCCATATATTAATTCAGTAAAGAAACAGTTCACCTGTTTTATCTTCTTTAATAATTGCAGTAAGGTTTCATATGATGCTTTAAGAATACTACCTTTAAATAAGGAGTTGTATTTGCCTCCATCAGAATCTAGCGATTTACATTTTTCATTAGGTCCCATTTTTTTTGCTTTCTAATCTTTTCATGTTGTTTTTAGCATGTCATATTGGTTTGATATGCCCTCTTTGTAAACTAAGGAAGATGTAATAAGACAGTTTGGAAATATTGCCATTCTAAATTGTAAGAATTCTCAGAGGCATTGTATAAACTCGCAACCCTAAGTTTTTCAGCAAGCATTAGTCTGAGCCTCTGTTGTGTTTTGTATTTTTCTTTTTTTTAAATAACTCAGCCCAGTTAATGTCAGGCTTTTTTTTTTTTTTTTTTAATGGGACACCATTTCAAAGTTTGGTTTTAAATTAATAAGAACTTGGAAATTCTCAAAAAGCACTGACTTAAGATTAGGGCAGGCAAACTACTCAGCTAAAAATGGAAATCTTTATGCAAAAATACCATACCAATAGTCATCAGCCAAAATACAGCCTCTTCAGGGGGCTGAAAAAATAATACAGTTATATACCTTTCACTTCAACTGACCTTTAGCAGACTTCAAAAGCTTCTTGCAGGGCCATTTGTCTTTTTTGATTGCTTGGTAATCTTGCCTTGGCTGTTTCACTCGCTAACAAGATGTACTTGATGGTTTTACAGAGTTCAGTAACGATTTCTGGTTTTTTTCTTAGATTTTCCCACTCTGTACACTGAAGGTTTTTAAAATTAGTTTACCTTAGAAGAGAGAATCAGTTTATCTCCTAGGTTCCCCAAAGCTTATGAACATACCTGATCAACTATGCATTTTTTCTTTTAAGCATGGTCCTTCTGAAGTGCTGTAACCATCCTGGCAACACAGTCCTCTTGCCTCTCTATAGGTATCAAGCACCCAAAGAATATAGATAGGAATGTTGGAACCAAGAAAGGAAAAAGTTAGATGATATTTTGCTGATATTTGTCAAAATCTACAAACTTACACATCTTTCATGCCTTGTCATTTCTCTGCATCAAGTTGCAAAAGCATTTTTTAAAAAATACAAAATGTTAGCCCAAAGCGCCTGGTTTTGCAATTGTGTATGTGTCCTGGCTTCAGCAGTAGCAGTCATTCTTCTCCTTCTTAGTAGCTGGTGCAGTGCTGTGGTTTTGGCTTTCAGCCTGGGAACAGCACTGATAACACCGATGTTTTTAGTTGCTGCTCAGTAATGTTTACTCTGACCAAGGACTTTGTGAGTCTCATGCTCTGCCAGGGAGGAGGGGAAGCCGGGAGGAAGCAGAGACAGGACACCTGACCCAAACTAGCCAAAGGGGTATTCCATACCACAGCACGTCATGCCCAGTATATAAACTGGGGACAGTTACCCGAAAGGGCTAGATCACTGCCAGGGTCAGGCTGGGTATCGGTTGGTGGGTGGTGAGCGGTTGTATTCTCTTCCCTTGTTATTTCCCTTATCATTATTATTATTGGTGGTACCAGCAGTGGGTTTGTGTTATACCTTAGTTACTGGACTGTTCTTATCTCAACCCATGGGAGTTACATTCTTTCGATTCTCCCCCTCATCCCTCCGGGAGCAGGAGGAAGAAAGGGGGGGGGGGGAGTGAGCAAGCGGCTGCATTGTTCTGGGTTGCCGTCTAGGCTTAAACCACAACAGTATGCCTGTAACTCTTGATTCAATCAGTGAAGTCTGCATCTTCAAAACAGAGTAGATTTTGGCCCTCACTGTGTCATTTATCAAGCTTTACAACAGCATAAAATTGTCAAATTATCAAAGGTGAAAACTGAGGTCTCCCTAACGTGTCTCCTTGTCTTCTTCCCATAGTATGTTAATATGCTTAACCATATGCTTTTCTGATATATTAAAACCTGGACAGATGTATAAAATTGCAGTTCCTTTGAAAATAACATAGCAATGTGGGATATGTAATCATAGACGCAAAATCTCATACACATAACATACAAAACCTAATTGCTGTTAAGAAGGAGGCAGGCCCATAGAAAAGTCTAACAAATGTAGTATATGTTCATACAAATTCTTTTTATGATTTTGAGGTTTTTTTGTTGCCAAAGATTTTGCAGGAATGGGCTTGCTAACAGTCGTGCCAGTAATTCCTGTCATCAGGCTGACATTTCAAAAGCAGCCTGCCTTCTGCATTTGTATTCTCCCTCTAAAATACATCAAAATCACTACCCTTTGCCTTATGTGGGGCTGCAGTGATGGTGGAAGAGGCCATCACATTAACAGAATAAAGTCAGGGCCAGACAGCCCTTGGCGAGCACCTTTTACTCTTTGTTCATATGGGAAAGTAACAGCTTGGAACAAGTTGCTTTGCCCATGGAAGCTGTGAATATTGCTTACATGAGGGGCCTTCTTACCCCCTTACTCCTCTGGGTAAGCATCCTGGGGGGATTTGAGCTGAATCCATAAAAGCAATATGCTGAAATCTGTGGCAACAGTTTGTATATGATTTTATTTATCACTAGTAGTCTTTTTCACTCCCTTCCCCTTGATATTTCGTCTGTGCAAGCAGGAAGTCTTGAGCTGATGGCACCAAAGAAAATGAGCAGTGGCTAATTTCAGTATTACCTTCTGAGGCTCCAAACGTTTTCAAAGGAGATACAGAAAAATTTGCCTTCAGACCATATTTTAAATAACAAAACTGTTTGCTGTTTATTGAACACATAGATGGTGAAAAACACAGCAGTGTTTTAGAAACAGAGAAATCCTGCTGATAATGAAACAGCTAAATGGTTTCTTCACTGTCTAATTCCTCTGGCATGTAAGTGGGATTTGCCCAGTCCCTGAGCACCTCTGCTCTCATGCACAGCTGCAGACGCATTTTCCACAGCTGTGAGATCAGAGCCAGGCATGTCAATGCCACCCTTTGGCTGCTTTTGAGGCCGAAAGCCTCGCTTCTGTGCTGACAGCAAAGTGCCGAAGCCGAGGCGGGTAGGCCACCCAAGTGTTCCACACAGCCTGCCATCTCACAGCTTGCTTTGACAGCAGTTAATTACAATGTTCCTGGGGAGCTCGTACACAGCAAACTGTATAAGCATAGCTGTCTTGTCCTTAGTAGCTGCTGTATTTGGATGTGCCCAATATAGGGAGGTGGGAGAAAGCAAGGCTGTGCTCGTATTCCCTGGTGCTTGCAGGAGGCTGTGGGTATTTCATTACCCTTCGACAGAAGCCAGTTCCCTTCCCCCAGCACATCTTTCCAGGAGTGTTTATTTGGGGACTGAGCAGCTGAAGCCAAGCTGGGATGACAAGCTTGGGTTCAGATTGTTTCGAGCTGGGAACAGGGGACTGCTGGGACCTTCTGGATGACTGTACAACTTGTGAGCACCCAGATGTCATTTCTCAGTAAGCCACAGGGCTGTGGGTGTGGAGAAAGCAAGTTGGAATGTATGAAAAAAACCCCAATCTTTTATTCTTTCTCTAAGAATTATTCTGTTTCTTAACCCAGCAAAGGGTCCTCCTCTTCTCCCTCCAACAAACTGTTTTACAGGTTTGGATATGCTTAATATAGCAGCATTGCACAGATCTCCCCAGGGATGCACGATGCGTGAAGAACCACATCAGGAGTGCTGCAAGGGTCTCTCCCTCGTAAGGCCTCCCCCGTATGGTCCAGAGGGTGCAGGATGTGATTTGCAAGCTCTCCTGGGTGGAGGTGTGGCTGCGGGAGGACTTTTTTTAGTTTTCCTTGGGTGTTGTTTTTTGGGTGCAGCCTGGCAAAGCTCTACAGATGCAAACTGCCACACTTCTTGGTCAGTGTGTAACACAGTGGTGGATGGAGGAGGTCAGCCCTGGCTCGTGAGGTCAGATAACAGCTGCTAACTGTTTTGTGAGATAGTTTTGTGACAGTTGTGACAGTTCTGCTCTTTGTAGGCTTGGCTAACTCTATAATGCTTGTGCTCAGTCCAAGTTCGTGCTTCTGCAGCTTATATAGCAATTCAGGGAAGATGAATTCTTAAGTGCTTTACAATATCTTATGTTTCCAGGCTTATCACTGTGTCCTACTTGCATTTAGCCTTTCTTCCCTTCTGACGTTCACTCATTTATATTACCTCTGTGGGAACTACGCAAAGTAAATTAATAGTTCGTTCTTTGCTTGTGGTGATCCATCTTTTACATTAATTGCCTATATTAGCTCAACCTGGATTCTCATCTTTAAGTTACCTTTTCATCTCCAGAAATGTAGCCTGTGGGGAAATGTATTTCAAATGTTTCACCAACCAGCATCGGATACGCCTTTTAACATTGTGTAATTCAAACATTTATATTGTGTTAATACTTGAGGTTATGAGCTCAATTGGAAATGCCAACATGAATATCTCACCTCAACTTTATTGCTGAGAGGACAATTCAAAATTAGGATCTTTTTGTTTGTTTTATTTTGAATTTATTTCTATGAGTCTCAAATCCTACAAAAAACTTGTGCTATGTATTTAACTTTTCTGCTCTAAGTCTTTTAAAGCATCACTGTGCGTAGTCAAGTCACCATCTGTGACAGTGTTTGCAGAACTGGGACTTCAGCTTTGGGGTGATTGGAAATATTTTGACTGAATGCTCCTTGGAGGGGGGCTGTTACTGAAAAATATTTATAAAACTAATTTCAACATTTTTGAAAATGTTGATTCTGTAAAAATGAAACATTTCTATTTAGATAAGCTTTACTTTTGCTTATGCGTTCCAGTTCTCTTCTCCCAGGCCTTGTTCTTAAGTTGTTAAAAGTGTGGGTTTGCTTCTTATCTATAGATTTCAGATTCAGCATCTAAACATTTGTTGCTTTTTTTCTTCTTGTATAAATCCAAGGGGCAGAATTGTTTCATATAGTATTCTGTGTTTCTGCCAGCTGTGATGAGATAATAGATTGCAAATGATTGGTCATAATAGTAAAAATCAAAAGTAGACTGAGAGTAAGGGTATAAGAAATTATACTTATTCTCATCAAAATGTAGGCAAACAAGCCACTGTCTTTCTTAAGCAGATTTAAATTGAAAGACAATTCTTTCTACAATCACACATTTTACTTCTGAATAGTAAGATTATGATATCCATGGATATTGATGAAGCGTACATCAAGAAGTCTATTTTCTCATTTGCAAAAAACCCCATAAATTTATTCTATTTAGATGGACAGTTTCTCTGGTGATGGATAGGTTAGGATTAGCTGTAGTGGTTTAGACAGAAGATTAAGATTTATTACTTAGATATTATTACAAACCGATATAATTCACATATAGAGCTATGGCTCAATAAAGTAGTGGTGTCTAAAAATCATATACAAGCCAAAATTGCCTTAAGGACCATGAAGATTTAGCTCTGGTGTTATAGTTCAGGTCAGTAGTTTTTTGGATAGTTATTTCAGTGGTGTGTATTAACAGAGTGTAAGGATAAACTGTAATAGTTTATTTAGCCTTTAAAAAAATTAGTCACTGATATCAAGTACTTCCGTGGGAATAGGTCTGAACACTAATTTCTCTCTAATGAGAAAATGAGTAGAAAATGCACCTTAAAAAGCAATCTAGTTTCTAATATACTTTACAGGTACTTCCTAAAGCTGTTAATCATGTAGGTTATTGGGAAGTATTCATAGTCTTGCTGACTCTTTATGGAGTATTGCATAGTACCTTGTCCTGTAAATCCCAGTTTGTGAAAACATGGTTTATAAGTATCTTGGTTCACAAAAATGAAATAGCCATTTTTAACTCTGAGAATCATAGGGAAAGGTCAGAAATTGATCATGCTGTGCCCTTAGGTTCAGAAACCAGACAACCAGCAGAAATATGTTTTTAAATTTCCACCCATTCCATTGTGTTCAAACCTTCATTCATAGTACAGTAATTGTGTACAAGATTTCTGATTGCTCGAGGTTGGCTCAGGATGTTTTAAATCTTGTTCTTGGAATGTGAGCTAACCTAGTTGCATAATTGCCAAAGCATGAGCAGAAGTGAGCATGTGCTCATTCTTTTTGAAATGCCTGGTCATATTAAAAAAAAGGAGACTATTGTTCTCCTACTTTGATGTCCTTTCTGGGTATTATTTGTAACTGTTTTTGTAAGTGATTTTACCAACTGTAATATTTATAGCATGTTTAAAAAGACCCAGAGATTACATCTAGGAATATCGAAACTTTATTCTATGTTTAGTTTTTCCAGCCTCATCAAGAAACACAAAAAAAATCTGTGACATTTCGTTCAACCAATGCCACCTAAGACAACTAGCCCACAGTTAATGTTAGACATCACTAGAGTATTTTTAATACATTCTGAAGGAAAACAGAAGCTCCTTACTGATAAGTCATGAACAGAAAGACAAAGTTCAGCAAGTAAATTTGTTACGAGTACTGTAGATAAGGCAGGGATGGAGCTGAAATTGTTCCATTAGAATATAAAAGTCTAAACCTCATTGTTTAGACACATAATAAATAAGCACTGGGTGTAGTCTTTGAATACATTTAGGAAAACAACTTTGGCATAAAAAACACATTTTGACATTTCATTAGGGAAGTGTCATTTAGCACTAATTCTCTCATTACTTCAGGACTGACTTCACCTGTGCTTGTAGTTCTGAGAAGAATATCAATTAGTGATTCAAGATGATGCACCTGCTTTAATCAGGATGAAGGCTTAAATATAACCATTTTATTCAGGAGCAGAATTTTACAGAATCCCAAGCCTTGGAAGGGACCTCAAGAGATCATCTGGTTCAACCCCCCTGCAAGAGCAGGGTAACCTAGAGTACAACACACAGGAACTTTTGTTTGTGTCTTCTTTACTGAGGTAATACATTGCTGTGGTGAGTTGTTAGCAACATATGTATACTTTGTAATTATTGACAAAAAGTAAGCTAGCATTTAATAAAATAATGTAGATTTTCTTATTTGAAATATAATTTTTCTGGAAAGTTGGATTATGGTAGGAATAGTGTATTGTTTACTGACTATAACATCACCTAAATTCACCCTTTATTTTTCTGTTTTTCCCTTGTACTCAGTTTTACTCAATTCAGAAAATAAAAGACTAGCCTTGTCTCAACAGCATGCTTTCTGCATTTCTAGAAGGGCTTTAAGTTCTGAAGAAAATAGGCTGTAAGCACAGATGGCAGAGGTCTGTGATGTGTACTAAGGATGACTCAGTTAATTCATTTAACACATTCCTGTGGTGTTCATAAGGCTGGAGTGCAGTTGCTTGGAAATCTCTGGAGAGCACAGAAAATTTAGCTTTGAAAGAAAAGTTTAAAAGATGGGAGTGTTTACAGTGCTATTTTACTTTCTAATAGTGAGTTGCGCTCTTCATAATTAAAGGACAGTGAGGCCTCTAGTCAATGCAAAATCTTTCCAGCGAAGCAAAATAGCAAGGGAAAATAGAAGGGAAATGCTTGCACAGAGCCATGAGCTTGCCTGGGAGACATGCAGGTGGTACTGAGGAGGTCTGTGATGACCTACAAGTAATTAAAAACAGCAGGCTGAAAGCAGCTTTAGAACTGAATTACTGGGTGGCTGGGCCTGATCCAAGTGATTGGGAGCAGTGAACAATCTAGCTGGTTTCCAGGAGAGGAATGCCTGTTGTGGGTACCTTTGATGTTCAACCTCTATTAGACTGTCCTTAGGGATCAATGTTGGTAAGATTTGTTTCTCTCTTCTTTACAGCCACTGTACTTTGGGAAATTGAAATAGCTACTTCAGCATCCCCTGTAAAGGAAATTTTTCTTTTGCTTATTTATCTGCAGACTACTTCCATTAAGATAAGAGGTAGAATTTTCCTTTCCCAGTTAGACTGGGAAAACCAAAGTTTTCCTTTTTTGTATTTTTTCTTCTGTTTTGTCCTGACTGATAATGGAAATAGATCCCATGTCTGTGTAGAGTTCTTATTGTGCAATGGTCAGTCCTGTAGAGTTTGTGAGGGCTCTTATAGTCTAACTTGTCTGATTTGAAGTTGTGCCTTATAAAACACCAGAAGTGATATATACGGAGTGAAAAAAACAAAATTATGTTGAGTGAGCTATCTGAGCTTTGAAAAGAAAGTATGTAGTAAAGGGTTTTAGGTGATAAAGTCAACATTAAGTGAAGAGGGTTCCTTGAAAAAGGAAACAAATACTCTTTGGTATAACTGGTAAAATGTTCCTGATATCAGTGTAACTTCAGCCTTGAGAAAAATATTCTAGGGAAATATGGAAGTGTTTGATCTTTTCATTTTTCCCCACTGATAGAAAAGTCTGGCGGAGGAGGAATGGTGGCAGTTCAATGGTCCTGGAAGCTGTGTGCCAACAGAACTGCTTTCTATGAGTATAGTGTTTATGCTTGGGATATATCAAAGTAACACACATGGGCAGATCCATTTCTACAGCTTCTATTTTTTTTTGTCAGGCTGCTACATTCAAGGAGTAAACATGGGCTTTGGCTTTCATTTTTAGCTCTTCCAATCAAATGTGTGGACCAATGAATGTGAATGGTGAAATTACCAAAATTGAGACAGTGACTGCTTGTTATCTGGGACGCATTAGCTGATTATGTATGTGCTCCCAATCTACTACTAGCATATGAGTTTAAATCTGATGGGTGAACTTCTTAAGTTTAGTTTGCAATGGACTAAGATTATGCATGTGACTAGTATGTTTTATCTATTAAAACATACATTAAAATGAGGTAATAATTTTTTATTAACTGTCCCGATGTGAAGATGGCCTTGTGGCATAGGGAAAAGTAGGATATTATAGGAAAGAAAGCTACCATTCTTTCTTGCCATTTTTCTTTCTTTTTCAATTTTTTGTTTCTTCTGCTCTGTGGTCCAAAACCATCCAGTCTTCCCAGACTTGTATTTGATAACTGTACAGTTACTGTCATATTTAACATTATTGCTATTTTTTACAAATTAGTTATTGAAACATGCCAGGAAGTATCTTAATAGTTGGATCATGTCCTTGCTTTGCCCTTCCCAAATAATATGCCTTTGCTCTAAAGAAGCTTTTGAGTAATTACTCCTTGCTGTTATGACATGTGGTCCTCCTGTTCACCTCTTACTTTCTTTACACCAAAAAACATTTAAGTAGCTGAGGAAGAGATGTGAATCAATAGCGAACACTGAAACAAATTTCATACCTCCAGAAACATATCTATAAGCCTGGGAGAGGTGAATAAACAGATCATAATGTTGAGAGAGGAAAGAAGAGAACACTGAATAGTTTCTCACTTTTTATTTGTGAAAAGGGGACCTTACTGCAGTATGACTTGCCTCTGTAGTACACTGCAGTGAAGACAGATTTTTGTTGTCTTACTGGTGCGATTCCTTTGCTATATATTTGCAGGGTATATGTTTTTTGTGTGTTCACCTGTTGTTTAGGTTGTGGTTAGTGCTGCTGTCTAGAGGAATAAATGCAGCAAATAAGCCCCTAATGGCAAAGAATAGGTGACCTCACCTGAAGATATTGCTTATGGAAGAAGTTGGTGAATTATCTCTTGCTCCTTGTCTTTTGATACTTAAGAACATTCTTCTAGGCACAACCCTCTGCTGTGGGTTGTTGTTGGCTTTGTGTGTGTGTCTTTAAAGGGGTTTATCAAAAACTAGTTGATATTTTCTGCTGACACTGAAAACAGAGTGGGAAAAACCACTTTGTCTTTCTTCTCTATAGTTTTCTTTCTCTTTAAGGTTTTCTTTTTAACAGGTGCTAGCCTATATTTTAAGGGAATGTTCTCTGCAGCACAGATTTGAATGATTTGTATTTCCTTATGCTGCTCCACTCATCCATCTTTGAATGAAATCAGACACGGATTTATGTGCAGCATGCTGTTTTGGTTATAACAGTACCTTCTGTCATGTGATTTGAGAAGACCCACACTCTGTGCATCCATTAAGATGACAATCTCCAGTGTTCTCATAAATACCTCATTGCTGAGGTTACATTTCTGCTTCATGTCATAACAGAAAAAGAAATGGTTCTCATGATTAAGAGAATGGGGGGAAATTTGTAATCAGGATTTGTAATCAATTTGTTGATCAAGATAACATATTTGATCTTAACTACAGTGTCCTGATGTTTTCATTAAGATATTTAATGCATAGAATGCGAAGAGTGGGAATAATTCCTGCAATATGTAGGTCTCACCAGCATCTTTAGATATGTGAATCCCTCTCAGGAATGGCCTTCTCTAGGACTTTCACAGTGGTGAAGTAGAGCTGTCTTTGGCACAGAGAGCAGTGTCATAAAAATCCTCTTAGTGAACTTACACCCATGACAACGGTTAGAATTTACCTTAATACTGCTGTACAGACTATGCTTGAAGTATGTAATGAAAATGTCTGGTTCTCTGAATACGGTGCAAGTTGAACAGAACTAATAAAAGAAAAATCATTAAAAATTAGCACAGTATTGTGGGGCTCAAAGTATTTTAGTAGTCATAACAAACATCAGTTATTAGTAGCCTCACAATAACAAATAATCCTGCTTTTCACAGCTGATCCTTGTAACAAAAAATGGTTGCAGCTGAGATTGAATCTTTTCTTCAATGGTTATTTCAAAGGAAAAGTGGTCCTCAGCCCATGGCCCTGTTGTAGCTCTTCACCGACTACCACCTTGTGTAGATTTCTTCCATTACACACTTCCCCTCTCAGCTATTGCATGCATATGGATTGAAATGGATGTACCCACCAAGCTGGTACAGATGGATATGTTCTTGGCTGTTGCACAGAATTAATTAGTGTTTCCTATTCTATGTATGCTGTTACATTGCACATGCCCTGGTAGCTGCATGTGTTGAACAATATTTCTGTCATGTTTGTTTTCTGCTGTAGCCTTTCCCCTGCAGGGAGGGAGGTGTGCAGTGTGCTGTCCCACTTTGGGAGTGTGGCAAATAAATGGACTTTGAGAGGACCTCCTGGCTTGTCAAGAGTTGTCTCTCTCTGTCAGATGTCTATGTTACATAATGCCACTGTGAGCTGAGCAAGCTCTAGCGAGGCATCAGATCTCTTTTTTCTGTGCTAGTATTGGAAAGCTGTTCTACTACTTTCATAAAAGGGTTAGAAAGCTTTCATTTTCAGCTTCAGATTGTTTCCGACAATTGTTTCTGCCTTGTTTTTTTTGTTTGTCTCATGTTAATCTTGATCTTAGTTAGCTTTTTTTCCTTCTAGGCTCTTTATCACACAGGATCTATAGGCAACAATTTTATTCTCTCATCATATATTTTGGTAGGCTGTTGTAAAGTTAGTATAGGTGTGACTATGTTTGAGATAACTGTTATTCCATCAAAATTAAAGCTGAGAAAAATCGTTCTAAGTGAATTTAATCTTTTATTTCTTGAACTCATGAGCTTGACTTACAGTAGAGCTAGTGCTGTACCGTTGTATGAGAAAATCCCATCCTACCTTAGTATTTTGGTAGGAGTCCTACTACATTTTTTTTCTAATATGTATTGCCTAAACATCTACTAAGATGCTCTTTAGTTCTCCCTGCTCATGTTACGTAAGACTTTAAGAATAATATTACTGGTTTCAGATAAGTCTATCTTGAACAAAGTTCCCCATAAAATTGGGAAATATATCCTAATTTCCTTCCAAAGCGTAAGATGTTTGGTAAGGGCAAATCAGCAATGAGGTTGTCTTGCCTAAATCTGGGACTTAAGGCAAGTCATAAAAGCAGTACAGCTCAAACTGTCCGTCTTCAGGTCCTGGGGTAAATCCCTTGGTGACTGCAGGTTATGGCCTATAAATATGTGGAAATGTCTCTATCTGCATCCTTCTCAGCATATGAAAAGCCCTATATGAGACCACATAATTTACCCAAGTACAGGGTCATGAATGGGACTGCAGCTCTGAGCCCACAGTGGGGGCTGTTGGATTTTGTGTTCACACTAGGCACAGCTCTTCCTCTCTTTTCCCTTCCATGAATCCATGTGGGTCTATGGCATTGCTCCCAGTCTAGCGTATGTCTAACTCAGACTAAAAAGCAGACTAACCTGATTGCTGTATCTGGTGTTGAGTCACAGACTGGAATAGAGGCTGTTTTGCTGTGCTGTAAGTTTGTGAGAATCTAGGGCAGCTCAGTGCAAAAGGCTGAGGAACTTGAGTTTTGTGTTTGACACTATACGGGGCAGGTTTGGCTGCATTCTAGTATGACTATGGCTATCATAGTTTGATCTGTGGCAAATGATGCACATACCTGGAAAACTGTACTTCCTTTTACTGGATTTACAATAAATGCCCAAGTTGTCTGTTGCTGAATTTTCTCTCTGGTAGCTGAAGCTTTTGAGCAACTGGATATTTTTTTTTTTTTTGGGGGGGGGAGGAATTTAGGGTGATTCAGAAGTCGTCTTCTTTGCAATCCGCTATCTCAAGCTGCCTCTGCAGAGGGGGAAGATGGACCTCTTCAGTAACGCCTTGCTTGCAAAGGCTTGAGTCTAAAAGTGATCAGCATATCTGAGGCTATTCCCTCAATAAATTAGGCAAACATTACAGGTGTGGATAGCATAAAATTAATGCTTCTCTTTCTGAACCATTTCTTGTTGCTTTTAATAGATGCTTACTTGTAATCCATCTGCTCCTCTTGCCTGATTGATATTCATCATCAATCCTGTGCTCATGGCAGGCATAAAATATTAAAAAAGAACCATGGAGACTTCACCTGACTCCATAGCTGAAGTCAGTTTGAGGTTTTTTGTAAAGCTGGTGGTTTAACTTCCTGAATGTAAGCAGAGAAAAGAATTTGAGAATCAGTTTTAGTATTGTTTGAGCCATGAAGTTAAAATATTTCTTTATCTGGAAGAGTTATTTCTGAAGTTCTTACAGATAGTCTTTTATTCCAAGAGAATAATGAAGCCTGAATTCTTAACTGTTGTGAATGCTGGTCAGTCAAATTAGTGTAAGTAGCTTTTAAAATGGTACCAGACCAGTGTATGTTAAATTTACATCCATTTTTGTTTCATTTTTATGAGCAGAGGCTTCATGTGGTACAGGACAGCTTGGAATGAAACAGTTTTTTTTTTCTTTACTGTGACCGTTTTCCTGTACTAGCTCAACTATGATTTTGGCATAGGAATGTTAGTAAGACTTAATTCTCACTGTCTGAGCTGTCCTTGTCCCCTTTTCTACCTATCCATCCCTTGTTTGCTTTTAATACCCACTGGTAAATCAATGTAACTTGCAGTCTCCAGGTCTACTGAGACCTCCTGATACATGGGTGTTGCTCCACTGAACTCAGTATGTTCACTTTAGTGGGTCTCCTTTGCTCTTCTTTCTGTGAATGTCCCCCTTAACTGGACAAATGCCTGGTATAATAAAAGTTTATTTTTTTGAACAGGAAATTATGGGGAAAGTGGAATGGAAGCCTTCAAAGAGCTGGCTGCCCAAGAGGGTCTCTGCATTGCTCACTCTGACAAGATCTACAGCAATGCTGGCGAAAAGAGCTTTGATCGCCTGCTCCGCAAGCTGCGTGAAAGGTTACCCAAGGCTAGAGTGGTGGTTTGCTTCTGCGAGGGAATGACAGTGAGGGGGATCCTCATTGCCATGAGGCGCCTTGGAGTGCTTGGGGAGTTCCTGCTGATTGGAAGGTAAGGCTCTGAGTATGACTTCTCTGCCTGTCCTCTTCCTCTTGTCTTGCAAGCAGTCCTTTCATTCCAGAACCATGCCACTCAAGCTGCCTGTAATTTCCATATTCACTTGCCTAATGAATGAAAAGAAGTGGAAAGGTGGTACAGCAGATCTTGGGAAATGGATGTGAAGATGTGTGCCAACTTAATCAGTGGTGTTGACTTTTGCTGAAGTAAATGTTAATTCCTAACACTTTAATATGGATGTATGGCATTAGGGTTTTTTTGCACAATCTAGGGAAATGTTTCATACACAGATTTTAGAACCAAAGTAGGAATTGAAGAATTCTGGTTTCAGAATGTGATCTGGAAGTGTGATGTGTGAGACAATTTCATGTGTTTCACTAACTCCTGGTTATTTGAAACCCCGAATTATTGAATGGTTTTGTTTACTTGAACTTTTGATTGCAACTTGGCATTTTCAGTTGTACAGTTTGTTCTGATCTTTGCTGTTGAAAGCCAAAGCACTGATGTTATGCAGACTTGTTTGTTTTTTAAAACATCAGACTTGCTGATGGCCAAGTCAGTATATAAGTGTGTTTTTATATTACCAGAATAACAGTGCAGATGTGTATTTAACAGTCAAAGGCTGTCTTTATGAGAATGGTTGCTTTTTAGTTCTGGAGTTTATTTTTGTAGATATTCACTGAAATATGGTCATTTTAATTCTATCACATATAGTATATCCACATTTCCATTTTTGTGATGGTTCATATTTTGAGGCTTTTTTGACTTTCACTTTAATTTTTGCAATGTCTTTGCCTGTATTTTTGATGAATATTGTTTAAACGACAATTTGTCTTCTCTGATAGATTGATAATACTTTTTTTAATCCTTCTATTTACTCTTCCTTATTTATTTCTTAAACACCATTCCTTCAAAGCCATTGACTATTGTTTCCATGCCTACTTAGCTTCTGTTGCCTTTTAATTCTGTTGCCATTCTGATCTATTGGACTTCCTTTTGTCCTTTTTTTTTTTTTTTCCCTAAAGTCTTTGTGTCTGACATTGTCACCACTGGGATGCTCTCCTTTTGCTCTGTGCTATAATATTGGTCCTTCCCTGATTGTATTGTTCCTCAAACTCCACAATTATGACTTTTAGTAGTCAGAAAGCTAATCTGGCCTAAGTAATTATTTAAAAGCAATCAATGGCTCTCCTTTCATCGTTTGTTTTTGTTCCAGTTTTGGACTGCAGTCTATTTGGAACAGAAGCTGTATCTCTAGAAGGCTGTGTAGATAAGATGTAGCACATATGGAAAATCATCAGCACTAAAATAAAAACAGTAAGGCAATATTGAGACTAGTATTATGTTCTAGACTTGTGCATGTGCATCTGCATCATTCAATACACATAATCTGAAATGAATAATGGAATGTTTCAGGACTGACATGTACTAAGCATGATTTTTCAGTGAACAGAAGAAATGAGCTATAACAAGATTGGTCTGGGTAAAAGCATCCATGGTCTTTTTGTAAATGCCTTGTAGCTTTCAGCAATGTTGTACCGCCTTCTTGTATTGTCACCCCGTAGTGGTGTTTATTGCTCACCTGATTTTTGGTGCTCTCTCTTGTCACTGTCCATACATAGAGCCAAAGGAAAACTGTCTCCTACATTAAGCACAAAACCTAGGTACATTGGTGGTGCAAAACTTAATTTCCTATTAGGCCATTTACTCAATCCCATACTCCATGATATGTGGAACATTTCAGCTTGAAAGCTTGAATGCAATCCTTTATCAAGCATTATGCTACTCTGTTTAGTTCAATTGTTTGAGAAGCCTCTAAGAATCTGTCCAACAGCATTGCTTTGAAGTTTTTGTCAGAAATTCTCACCTATGAAATGCTAATAATGGAATTTCTGTGGAAATCAGTGTGTTTTTCAGATAGGTTTTCACATACCCTGTTTTGTGCTGGCAATTGAATATGGAAGACTCCTTTTAGGGCTGGGTGGGATGTTCAGATTGTAAAACAGGCTGGCTATTGCTTTGTATTGTCTGGATTGCCCAGCAGCTGATTGAAATAAAAAGTATCATAGGGCTTGCATGCGTTCTATATGTGCTTGCAGAACTAGAAGAAAAAACGTTTTCTTTGAATTACCCTAATTTTTTAAAAGTGGCAAATCTAGCCAACTTATTCATAAGGAAGTTGCAGTGAAACTGTGGTGCTATGAATTTGGTCATTGGTATACAACAGGAACCAAGGCATGCATTAACACTGCTCTGACATGCTGTTTAGTCTTTTCTTATACAAGTACCCAGCTAAGCAAAAAACCAAAGCCTTTTAAGATCATTCTTTTAATGGAGGGAAGTGGGAGTGAATGTGAAATCAAGATTTTTATTTTTTTTTTTGTAAAAATGAGCTAAACATTCATTTACCGACAAGTTTGTTATCAGCCACACTGTATCAACCCCATACTCTGCTCTGACTCACTGTGAAGAGGAAACCTTTACAAAGGGACACCTGGCTAAATATCTCTTTTCCTACTCTATCTTCAATATTGCTATTGATCAAAGCAGACAGGAAAAGTTTAGCTTAACTAAATTCAAGGTATCAGAAAGAGAGCTGAGAAATTTGACTTCCATTTAATCTGGGAATGATGCACTGGGAATTACAGTGAGCCAGGGCTGGGTCATCAGACACTGGAGACTTTCTGGGATGATCTGACTCAGGCATAGAGTTAGGACCCTGTTTGTGCTGCAGCTATTCCCAAATTTGTATTGGAGGTCTAACGAGAAGTTCAGTCTCCTTGCTAATGGAAGTCGGAGTCTATTACGTTGGTAAGAGGAAAAGGAATTTATGAATCTGGAGGAAAGCTGGGATTAAGACAGGACAAGTTCCAATCCCATCTAAGGGAGAATGGCAGATGTTTAGAAATCCATAGTTTCTGATTGTAGTAGTGAATTCAGTGAGAAAATTTATTTAGCTATGAAAGTATGGACAATAAAGCTTTAAAAAATGGCTGATAATCGAAGGCAAAGAAGGCAATAATTAATCATGGCTTTGTATTAAAACAGTGATTAGAAAAGTATTGGAGTAACAAAGACAAAAAATTATTCTAAGGTAATAAACTGTACTCTTAAAGGAAATGATGGGATAGCTCTTTTAGCAGAAATTAGTTTTGATGTGAAGAGATTAGGAAGAAAGATGTTCAACATCATGTGTCTAATCATGTTTATGCAGGCCACTGGGTTTTATATTACTTAATAAGCATCAATTAAGTTTTGTCAGAATCTTGCAAGATGGATGAATCTTGTCTCTATCCCTTGGGATGATACATCAGGACAATGCATTTAACTGACTTTCCAGCATCTGTGTGGGTAAAAGAAAGCAAATGAAATAAGCAAATGAAACCCCCAGTTTACTCTGAGATCATTGGAGAGGAGACATATAAGATGGCTGGAAATAAAAATGTTTTTTTGTAATTTGACAGTTTCTCAAACTCTTATGTGCAATGGTTTGTATGAGGAACTTTAGAAAGAAAGGATATATTGGTGCATGTGCTGTTTTTCAATAAAACACTTAGTAATGGAGTATGTGTTTTACTTACTAAAGAGAATTTATATATTTACTTCCATGGGCTTTCCAATATTTAATGGTCTCCATTAACATGGCTCTAGGGGCTCTTGTAGAACTGTGAATTTTAAGCATTGGTAGGGTCACCTCTCCTGAAAGTTGGGACTCTTGGCAGTGAAGATACAGTTGGGTTCTTTGCTGTGAACCCAGTGCACAGGGTCAGGTTTTTTTTTTTCCTATATCTAATAAAATCCTTTTCACATTGGGTGTCAGAGCTTTCAGGATGCATAGTGTAATGGATTTTTTCCTACCTGCCTTCCCTTCACAAGTCAATAATGGTGGTTTTGGCATTTAACTTCACCTTTTCTAAAATATTGACAAAGGCATTGTCAGTGTAAGGTGTTCAGTCTTGTCTGACATTGTTGGAGGTGTGGAACCTGATTTCACTCAGGTGTAAGATTAAACAGCTTGTTGGTGAGTTGAGAGAGAAACATGCCCTGATGTGGTCAATCCCTTGGTGGCAGTGTGTGTGGGAGGATTTGGGTAGGTTCCAAGGGCAGTTATCATCTCCTAAAGCCTGGGATTCTCTGCCCGAACAGGCATGTAGTGCCATTAAATTTGTGCAGTACTTGACAGAAAAGTTGCCTACCTGAATAAGACCCATCAGTTACTAGCACTGTGACTAATGGGTGCCTGTTGAGTTTTGTTAATTCAGAGGAAGGAGGGCCTCTACATCTGAGGACAGGGACCCAAATCTTTATCTACAGTAATGACCCTAGTAGTCAAAAAAGAAAAACTGGAAGCAGAAATTGACAGGTCCATGGCATTGATAAGTGAGGGAGGAGAAAGAGTCTGATCAGGAATCTGTTCCTTCGGGAAGGAAACAGGAGAAGGGAGTGACAGAAGTCACTCTAGACAGAAATCATCAGGTTGATGAGTAAACTTCGAGATATGTGGAAAGATTATGTCTGCCAGCCAGGTGAATGGATTGCTGCCTGGTTGCTCAGATTGTGGGATGCTGAGGCTGACAAGTCAGGAACTGGAAGGTAAGAAAGCCCAGAAGCTGTGATATCTAGTGGGAGGCCATGGAACAGACAAAGAAATTGGAAGAAGTGCAACAACCCAAAACCTCTGTAGAAGGCTTCTGTTGAGTGTGAAGGCAAGGTATCTCCTCAGGGATAATATATATTTCTGAGGGAAGTAGACCACTGTGGAGAAAGGTGTCAGTTAAATTTGTATTTGTTTTTCACTCTTCAAATCTATTTTAATTGACAATAAATTGAAGTAATTTGCCCCAAGTTGAGCCTCTTCTGGCTGTGATGGTAACTGTTAAGCAATCTTATAAAATAAGTTCTTTATTTTGACCGATGAGATTTTTCATTCTATTTTCAGCCTCTGTCCTGTTGAGTAGGGGTAAAGGGCAAGTGGCTGGGTGGGCATTTGGCTGGTCCCAGTGGCTCATGCATTAGCTACAAACTGACTGAGAGTATGCTGCTGCTAGATTGGGATGTTTTTAATAAAGAAGGTGAACATCAAAGGATGCTATGGTTCTAAGTAAGACAACTGAAAGAAAGATGCTGTACTCTCTCCACTGCAGTGTCTTCTTTCACCACAGAGGCTGCTGCCTGTTTATGAAAAATCAGTGAGAAAAGCCCACATTCTCCCAAAGGAGATAAAGTGCTTTGCAGGACCAAACTCAACTTCCAAACAATATGATTAGCTACTTTTAAGTACATAAGAGATTACAAAAAAATCAGCAAAAGCCAATAGTATAATGTCAATGGGGAAAATCCCCATGCCTTCTGCTTGCCTAGACTACCTAGGGTAGGTTTGGGTCTTGCAAACCTGGCAAAAATAGTAGATATTGCACAGTATTGCTCATTATAGTGGTTTATGCCAACTTGCTATGGGTGGAAATGTGGTGTTAAGAAAACTGGTAGCAATCTAGCACTGCCAAATGGATATGATTGATAGAATACAAACCACCAGCATGCTATGTGGTTCTTTTTTTTTTGGGGGAGGGTAGTCTGAGTGATAAAACTTAGAGTGGTTTGAAAGCTTAAAATAAAGGTGGCAACACAAGTGACATGCTGACAAATAGAAATATAGTCATTTAAGCAGCAAAAGGTTTGTTTTTTCATGCTGTTTATAGCAGGAAGAGGATTGTTTTATTTGTCTGGTACCTCTGTGGCCAAAGATACTCAGAATGACTGTTACTAATAAGTCTGTTGCTATTGATGCTCCAATTTAGTGGAAGACTCTGTATTTAAATACATGTTTAGATATAATCAGAGGTTTAGCTGGCTTTGGATTCAAATTGCTATATTAAAATTCAGGTAGATTCCATGAAATGCTGCAATAATTCATGATCAATTCTCATATTCTTTCAAAGTCTAACTGAAATTGCCAGTTAATCAAAATGTTGTCAATGAAGATAGTCCCACCTGGCAACATCAGCTCATTTCCTCAAAATTATCAAGGTTGGTAATAGGATCCATTGCTAATTTTAAAGTCCGGAGCTTCAGTACATTTTAGTCTCTACAAATTTGTATTCCTTATTAATGGTTCAACTTGTAGCTACAGTCTAGCACCTGCTAACTATAGTGAGATTTCATAATCACATGGATGAAAATAGCATTATAGAATCACAGAATAGTTAGGGTTGGAAGGGACCTTAAGATCATCCAATTCCAAACCCCCTGCCATGGACAGGGACAACTCACACTAAACCATCTCACCCTAGGCTCTGTCCAACCCGGTCTTGAACACTGACAGGGATGGAGCATTAACAACCTCCCAGGGCAACAACATTCCAGTGCCTCACAGTAAAGAATTGTTTCCTTATATCCAATCTAAACTTCCCCTGCTTAAGTTTTAACCCATTACCCCTTGTCCTATCACTACAGTCCCTAATGAAGAGTCCATCCTCAGCATCCCTATAGGTCCCCTTCAGATATGGAAGGCTGCTATGAGGTCTCCACGCAGACTTCTCTTCAGGCTGAACAGCCCCAACTCTCTCTGCCTATCTTCATACAGGAGGTGCTCCGGTCCCCTGATCATCCTTGTGGCCCTCCTCTGGACTTGTTCCAACAGTTCCATGTCCTTTTTATGTTAAGGAAACCAGAACTGCACACAATACTCCAAGCGTGGTCTCACGAGAGCAGAGTAGAGGGGCAGGATCACCTTTGACCTGCTGGTCGCGCTCCTTTTGATGCAGCCCAGGATACGACGGGCTTTCTAGGCTGCGAGAGCACACACAGTGAAGCCGGCTCGTGTTCATTTTCTCATCGACCAGCACCCCCAAGTCCTTCTCTGCAGGTCTGCTCTGAATCTCTTCTCTGCCCAGCCTGTAGCTGTGCCTGGGATTGCTCTGACCCAGGTGTAGGACCTTGCACTTGGCATGGTTAAACTTCATGAGATTGGCATCAGCCCACCTCACAAGCGTGTCAAGGTACCCCTGCATGGCATTCCTTCCCTCCAGCGTGTCAACCAAACACGTCAACTGCTCTACAGCTGTCCATGGAAGGCATGCTAAGGCACATGAAAAACAACAAGGTGCTTGGTGACAGGCAGCATTGCTTCACTGAGGGGAAATCCTGCCTGACCTATTTGGTGGCCTTCTGTGATGGGTCTACAGAACTGATGGACAGGGGTAGAGCAGCTGATGTCATCTACCTGGAGTTGTGCAAAGCGTTTGACCCTGTCCCGTATGACATTCTTGTCTCTAAATTGGAGAGACATCAATTTGATAGGTGGACCACTCGGTGGATAAAGAACTGGCTGGCTGGCCGCATGCAAAGAGTTGTGGTCAATGGCTCAATATCCAGCCGGAGACCAGTAATGAGTGAAGTCCCTCAGGGATCAGTGTTGGGACCAGTCTTGTTCAACATCTTCGCCACTGACATGGACAGTGGGATTGAGTGTGCCCTCAGCATAATTCACTTAAGGCCATGCTTTTTCAGGTGTGTCTGTGTGAAACTGGGACTCTTTATAAATGATTAGGAAACAAACCAGTTTCTTATTTTAACTGTGTTAATAGAAATATAACCTAATAATTGTCAGTGTTGGAATTTCTGCAGTTTATTTCTGGTGCTTTTCAGTGCTCAAATGGAAATGTAACTTAATGCAGTTCTAGTAAATAAATGAGCAAAACCCTCCCTCAAAATATAAGGCTCCTTTTTAAAAAAAAAAGAGAATTAATTTTTTAATTCTTACCAGCAAAATAATCAGCTGGCTTTTTTTTCCAATAAAAACAGAAATTATAAATGAACCTTTCCTGGAATGTTTTACTCATTATTATTAAGAATAATTATTTTTGTTTCATGCCAAGTCTTGGTATAAAAATAAATTTTCCTGCTCCAATATAGAAATAGGCATTTTCACTGTTAGTAACAGTCCTTGAATCACTAGAAAACATTGCCATGAAGGCTAAGTTATGGACTGAAGGTAATCAGAATTGACTTACCTGTGTTCATACAAACGATGTGTTTTGACAGGCAAGCGCATAGAATCATAGGTTAGGGTTGGAAAGGACCGTAAGATCATCAAGTTCCAACCCCCCTGCCATGGGCAGGGACATCTCCCACTAAACCATGTCGCCCAAGGCTCTGTATAACCTGGCCTTGAACGCCATCAGGGATGGAATATCAAGGAAAATGTTGCAATTTGAACACCTTTCTATGGAATCCTGGAGCACAGTCACTTGAAAGCTTTGGAGCTCCTGTGAATGATCAGTTGGCTGTATTTTCATTGCAGCCATTTGCTGCTTGTTTAAGCCTTTGGTTCACTGACCAGAGAAAGTAAAATAAAGAGGAGTGAACCATGCTGTGGCAAAAGGTCCTATATTTCCATATACTACCTGATTTTCATTCATTTCCCGCTTTTGTTTCATAAATGCCCTCAACCGAATGGCCTTGCTGGAGAATCTCTGGTACCTTTCTAAGGCTGGAAAATGCACCCAGCATCTGCAGTCTGATAAGCTGAATTCATCTGAACAGAAGCTAGCCCTGAAGCATCTGTATGAACACACAGTGTGAAGTTTTAGGTCATGCAAAGGTTGTGATCTGACAGCCAAATACATAATGTTTCTAAACCTGAATTTAAACTGGAATCAAGGAAACCAGCCTATGGCAATAGATCCTTAGACTAATGCTTTTTTTTGCTGAATTTTTCAGCCAAAACAAATCTTTCCTATTTCTGAGGCACAACAATGCTTTAGGACCTGACGTGATGTGAAGAACTTGTTTCACAAAATCAAAGCTAACTCTTTCATGTTACTGCTGCGTATTCAGATTCACCATTCTGGTATGATGTAGGAAAGAAAGACTGCAGAACTGGCCAACTCTTGCTCACTTTTCAATTCAGTTAGTATCTGCATTTTAGTTCAGAGGGAAAATCAAAAAAAGAATTTTACTTTGAAGCCTTGTAAATTCACTGCTGCCTGATAACTGACCTGGCTTTTATTTTAACTGACTTTAAACTGTATACATTATTTACTATGAGCTATTTGTGGGAAAGCTTTGGTACCTAAGGCTCATAGCTGTTATTTTCCATGCTGGTGATTTGGCTGTATTTATTCATTCTGTGGGGAGTAAGTTTAAGTTTTTTTCCTCCTGGCCCTCTTTTCCTCAAAGACTGGAGGGGTGCAATACAAGTTAGAGTTAGGAAGAAAAATATATTGCTGTTGTTTAGTTTAGTAAAAATGGAATGTGTTATTTTTCTGCTTGACAGAATAAACTGAGTTCCATGGTTTCAATCCAAAGAGGGCATTGTAAGAAGAGGCTCAGTATCAGCACTTGCATGTTAACATGAGGATTAGGAAAGCTGCATAATAGGTCAGATTTAAGCAGTTCTACATTCAGAAATGGCAACTTGAATGTGACTCCGGTTATGGTTTCTGTCGATTTCTCACAGTGGGTCAAAAATCACTGTAAGCAGCTATTTCTAATAGGAAATCGCTACATTTTCTCTACTCTTCCCCTGCTATATTTCTGAATATGCCTTTATATGCCTCTTTGTTGTTATATGTTATTTGCATTCTTTAGTTATTCCTTGCATGCTGCATTTAGCTCCTTGCATCTTCATCCATGGTTTCTTGGTCTCCCTGTCCGTAGACTTTCTTGCCAGTTAGCTTACCGGATTCTTCAGCACCAGCTTACCATTATGGGCTTTTATTTTTTGTAGCAAAAAGTCCGTACTGTCAGCATAATTTTCTTTCCGTGCAGTGAGCAGGAGTTGTATTTTCTTAATCAAAAATGGAGATAAGCAAAGTGTGTTCTTGAAAATCCTTCTCGTATGATGGAGATATTTGAGGAACAGATTAATTTCACAGCTCTTCTGCCTTATTGGTATATTATGTTAGGCAGATTGCTTTTTTTTTATTATTTTTTAAATTTCACCTAAAGCCATAGTTAAATAAACCTAACAAGTTAGGAATTATGTGTCCTTTTCTTGTTTGTGGATGTGCAATAACAATCAAAAAAAGAGGAGCCCATCCCCCCACCTCAAAACTAGTTATAAAAGACTGTCTCTTTCATTATTTTCAGCTGTTCTTGATGAGGCTTTGCATTACTATTGCCAGTAAAAACCACAGTATGAAGTATTTGTTATTGTATTAACCATTATTGCCTTCACAGACCTGAAATACTGTAAAGATAATTGACTTGAATCTGGTCTCGTATTATCATAAAAATTTTAAAACTGAATTCTGAGAATAGGCAATGGTATAAAGAGAAACTAGGCAGCTGTTATGACTTTGAAGGCTGGCAGTTGATAATTTGCAGAGTAATAAACCAAGTAAATGTGAAGATTCACTAAGAGGTAACATAATGTAAGCAAGAAAACCAGATGCTGAACTCTATTGAAAAGACTACTTCTGAGGCCAGTGCCCAGACTGATTTTACAGCGAAACACCTAGAGATCGAAATTAGATGTGTTAATCTTCATGCATTTCAAATGAATTTGTCTCAGCAGTGTGATTACAGTGTATGTGAAATGAACCCAGAATGGGAATGGAGAGTTTAAAGTCTTCACAAGAAGCTTTGCACCTTCTCCAGTAAACATAAGAATAGAAGTAGGGGATAATAGAGTACAATAATGTCTGTTAAGACAGGTGTTGTCCAAATATGACTGATTTCTTTTTTTCTCTTTGCCGTTATATTTGTGGGAAAACTTCGATGGAAAGATTTTAAGTAATTGTACAAACTGCTATTCCAGGAAGATTCCAGCCATTCCAGAGGGGTTAATCTAGAACTGAAAATTAAGGCAGGAAGAATTAAGAAGTTGGAAATGTTAAGGAAGGAGAAGTGCTAAAATGTAAGAAAAAATACATTGTAGGAAGAAGGGAAATAGAATGGGGAAGTGGGAGAGAACTAATTTTAAGAGTTTGTACATAAGAAAGAGATGATGAGTGATAGTTTTGGTTTCAGGCTATGATTATTTTTTCTGATCCACATCGAGGTGTGTTAAGAAACAAGCAGAGTCTGTAAATTGCACAAATGGAATGAAAGCAGAGTCATTACTCCAAGCTGGGGAAAGCGGTGGACTACTAGCCCATCAGGATTCAATACACGAACGCTTCTGTTGATACTAAAGCCCTCCGGTAAAACAAGAAGAGCTGAATTCTGATTTCATGGTGCTGTGAATCATGAATAACCCTCTGGACAACAGTGCTGTTAGAAGGAGTCTCAAATGAGAATAACTTTCTTATGTAAAGTGCTTAACTGTTAAAATAGAAAACTGGCTGTGTGTCCTAAGATTGTGTTTGTCGATGATGAGCATCCAGTGCTTACGATTCAAATGAAAATCTTTTGCTCACATTTTTTTGCTCCTGTATGAAGAAGCATATCTGCTGGGAGTACTTGCTGACTAGCAGATTTGTTTCAGGCCAGGTGATTGATATTCCTTGTAATTTTCGTTCTTGGTATGGAAATTACAGATGTTGTGCTTGTTTATCCATGTCTGATTCTTGTTTGAACCTTCCTAAGCTCTTTACTTCAGCAAAAACTCAGCAGTATCTGTGAGTTCCATACATTAGTCTGAATATGAGAGGATGTCTTCTGTGTACTTTACATTTGCTGGCTTTTAATTTAATCAAGCCTTCCTAATGGAAAAGGGAAGAGGAGTTTACCTGGAATAATTTTCATCATGTTTGACCTCATGTCTTTTTTTGAGTATGCAGACTTTGAAGGTTCTGCAGACTACAAATGTTTTGGGAACAGAAAATCTTTCAGGTCTATGCATACACAGAGTGAAGACCTTGGCTTATAGCTGCGTTTGCTAGTCACTACTGCAACTGATGCAAATGGTAATAATATTTTTAAATTGAACAAAAAATTACCTATGAAAGAATGTACAGGCAAGATGAAACACCAAGAAAGGGATGTTTCTTTCTTGTTTTAGAAAGAGACTTGCTGAGATGTTAGGATAAACTGTATGTATGTATGAAGGCCCCTTTTGAATTTCATAGGGGTCATGACCTCACTGCTTAAATGGAGGTGCTCAGGATCAGCATGAGCAGCTGTGCCACTTGTCCTGATGACTGTGTAAAGAGGTTGGCTGGGAGCCTGAAACAGAAAGTGTCTGCATTAAAGTGCTGTTATTCTTTCAGACTGTATGTGCACACTGAGTAAAGCTTGTTTCTCTGACAGAATGACAAAACCAGATTCTGTAAAGTGATGGAGAACTACCTCAAGTTGTGCTCCTCCTTTTTCTGTCTTGGGCCAATGAAAGTTGTAGAACAGAATCTATCCCTTCGTCCTTTAAAAACATGTTTACCGTAAACCAGCGTACTTGGATTAAAGAAAACTATTTTTGTGAGCCATGTGTAATATACAAGAGTCCCATGTAGTCTATGACTTTCAGATTACGGTTCCAACTGCAGACCTAGGCTTTACAGTCTAAAAGTTGCTATTTCATTGCCAGGTATTTTACCAGACCACTTATCCTGTTAGCCCCAAATCATGTTTTGTATCCCTAGGCATGCCGACCTTTGTGAACCTGCCCCTTACTTATCCAGATACTTCAAGTATCTGCTCCTGGCAACCTCTAAAATAAAGTTGGTGCATTGTTACTGCCTGAGTCTGTAGCATAGACAAAGCTGAACTAGTGGAGGCATTGTAAGAATAAATTGAATTTAACACAAAAATAAGACATCAACTGTTACATTGATTTCATTATTCCATATTATAGGTAACTTACTATAAGGCTCTGTGATTGATTTAAATGAAACTGCCACAAAGTTTCAGACTAAGAAGTAGAAGTAGCTTTGCTGTGTAACTAAAACCCCCCCACAAGGTAGGTAGTAATTTATACCCCTCTTGAAGGAGGCAGGGTCTTTGAAAAGTGTGCATCTCCAGTTGCTTCCCCCCCCCCCCCTTTTTTTTTTCCCCAAATCGCTCTAGGAATGATGCATTTTGTTGTCCTTTTGAAAGTTTAGTGGCTGAATTAAACACTTTGGAAGCAATGTTCGTACTGAGCCAAAACAACTTTTAATTACTTTTATAGTTTGTTTTCTCAGCAGGAAGACAAATTTTATTCTTTGCCAACCTGAAACATTTCTGTTAAATCCAGAGCAATGTTGTGTCAATTTCAAAACAAATATGCTATTTCAAAATAGAATGTCAGAATGGTCCTGTTTTTAAAATATTGAAACTATTTCTTCTAGAGAATGTCAAAACAAATTGTCATAATATTTAACCCTCCATGCTTTCCGAATTGGTGAATAATTTTGATCTCCCCACAAATGTAATTTCCAGCAATGTGTTATTCATCAATTTCTTTGTAGTTCTAGTAATACCTTTGAAATCCCTGCTGACTCTACAAATCAAAATCTCCCACCTTTTTCAGTAGTCTTGGACTCCATCCTTTTCTCATGGATAATGATAGTAATACAAACCTTTTTCTTTTTCTCTGAACTCCACAAACACAATATAATAATTATATAGGCTCAAGCCCTTAGGAGCATGGAGGCTGTAATGCACTTTCTCAGCTGCATGGTATGCCCTGAACACATGAAATCCATCATCTGTTTGCATTGGCTCCCCATAGAATAGTGACTTGGCTTTAAAAACCTTATTCAAGCTTTCCCTTTATCCTTAAGGAACTTCATCTTTGGCAAAGCTATTTGCAAGACATCTGGGGTCTTTGGGGTCAGGGCTTTGCCTAGGTCAAAATGGCCAAAGGGAGTTTTCTGTAAGAGGATGAAGCAGTTCTGTGCAAAATGTCAGTTCTGTCTGACACTGGTCTTAGAATGTAGAGTATAAGGTATGTGACTGAAGTAGTGGTTTCTATCCTCAATATTCATAAAAATATATGCATGAGAACACACCCTAAACAAACAAATTCCTGCCAGGCAGCTGCAAACATGCATTACAACAGAAAAGCTTATACAATCCTCTGTCAGCTAGTGGGAGAGAGAATCGGAGAGGAACAGAGAACCAGCCTGTGCTCAGGCTCACAGTCCTCTTGTTAGAGGTAAGGCTCTTTCCATAGTACCTGAGCAAGGAGAGGAGTTGTCTCTGAACTCCCTGCAGATGGCTGAATTGCTCTTTGAAGGCACCTGACTGTCTCTCCATCCCTTCGTCTCCCTGCTCAACTGGCTACAGGTGTAACACATACCCAAAGTCATGCAATAGAAACTCAGGCCTCTAATTCCAGCATCAGGCATGGAGGTTTGCAAATGTTTATAAAGAAAGAAACAGGTTTTCTGTGAAACACTTGTGCCTTTGAGGGCAGAGAAGGATTCTGTGCTGACAGCACTGGTTCTGTTGCTGAGGAAGGAAGGAATTTTGTCAATAAAGTGGCAGCAACCTCATTTCTCTTCCTACCCTGGTAACAGAGGGGTCTCTGGTAGAGTAGATGAGAGCTGGAGGTCACCTTTCGGTGCAGTTTTGTTTTTACTGGATCATGTCTGTCTTCTGGGAAATGTGGTGGTTCCTCCTACATTGACTTCCTGCTTCTGCCCTTGTACTTCTTGTCAGGATTGTATGGTCTGGGGCAGGGACAATATTCTTGTCTGCATAGATTTGTATAAAAAAGGCAGAAAAGAATAAGAAGTCATGTTAGGAGTTCACCTACTGACATGTCGATCCTTCACAAAACAAGTTTAATGTTGGAAAAGGTGCTCTTGTGTAATTTACATACCTCCTTTGTTAGCAGTACCACGCAAGCTCCTTACTGGTACATAAACAGAAGGTAGATTTGTGATATTGAGACCTTTTTGTTCTGGATAACTTCAAATTTAGTTGTGAGATGGGAAGATTTTGTTTCCAAGGACAGAAGATTCTCTAGATGACGTAATTGTAATTGTCCTTGATAATCTCTGACAAAAGCTGAAGAGGTGACTCATAGGGAAAGCAAAGCCTGAAATAGTCTCCACAGAGTTTCTTTCTGAAACCTCGCTCCACCCCACTGTTGGGGAGGGGACTACTAGCCCAAGGGTGGCAATTCTGGAAGCTATGGTTCATAGCTGGGGCCAACAGTGCTGGAGGCTTTTCTGTCCTCACAGAAGCTCAAGAAGGGGATCTCTTAAGAGCTCGGCGTATTTCTGGGACCTTGGACAACTGCTTTGATACCCCTGGATTCCTTTTCTGTTTGTGGCTTCTGTTGGGTGCACAGAACAACTGCTTTATGTTAAAAGCTAGAGAGCTCCTGAAGCTTGCAAGTGTGTAGAGATAGAACCTGTTGCTCATGTGTTATATTAAACTTTCCTTCAATTCAACTTTTTTTTTTACATGAAAACTGTTAGGCATTTTATACTGGCTTCTAAAATTTAGCATTTGAAGCTTCTCAGAGGGAATGAATATCAGAAGTAATCTTGGGATATTTTAGAGAGACAACAGTGCCCAGATTTATGATTAGGTTTTTATCTATATTGAAGTTAAGGACTAGTTTTATATTTGTGGTAATAGAAAAGTAATCTGGCTTCAGATTGACAATCAGCTGTGGTGTGAATACATGTGGTAAATTATTAAGCAGAACAGTGTCCTAACTGTTTGATTTAAAATGACTAATTTTCTGAATCTATTGTTTGTATTAGAAAATTAGATTATGTGCTTTTCATTTACACCAGCACACAGACTATCCATACTTGATGCAATTAATATAGTTAGATGAAAGATGGATATATTTTGATACAAAAGCAGATGTGAATCAGTGATTTTCTGTCATAAAAGTATGTAATTAAGTAATCTTCTGCTCTGACCAACAGGAGAAATAGAACCTTGGCTTCAACAAACATGTAAAAAGCAGCTCTGTATTTTGAGGAACAAAAGGTGATATTTAAAGCAAAGACAGCATATTATCAGTGTCATCATCTCTGTAGCGAGGAGCAGCTGTTTTTGAAGGGTCCCCCAATGTTACAGTTTCACCTATCAAAATTTGCAAAACACTGAACCATATGCTCTTGATTTATTTATTTATTTTTATAAAAAGATTCTCTTGGTGTACAGTTGCACATTTTGGGCTGCCATTGGCATAAAATTTGCTGATGCCATTTTAAATATCAGTGACTTAGGCAGTGTTGGGTAGGTACAATCTGCTCAGTTCCCGCATGTCCCAGGCAAGGTCTCCTTGTCCCTTTGTTGGGATTCTCTGCAGGGCACAATGCCCTTTGTACTGCTAGAGCCAAAAGTTACATTTGTTAGACACGTATGGTTGACTCACAAATACTTCTGAATAATTCTCTTCTACCTTGAGAAACAAGCTATCACTTCTCCTTCCTTGTCTTTCCATTTAACCAGTGTCATGCTGGTTGGGAGTTTAGCTGTGCAGGAGAGATTTCAGAACTGCTCAACACCCTTAGGGGTAGGTTTTTGTCTATGTGCTTAACACAGGGCTTCTGATCTAGAATCAGCAACAACTTCCTTTCTTCCATCTTCCTTCTTTGTCTCTCATAAGATACCTTCCATCTATGCTATAATTCA
This sequence comes from Neopsephotus bourkii, assembly GCF_033783945.1. Lineage (NCBI taxonomy): Eukaryota > Metazoa > Chordata > Aves > Psittaciformes > Psittacidae > Neopsephotus > Neopsephotus bourkii. Next base: position 4,469,244 of record NW_026902241.1, on the reverse strand, counting down.
GTGCAAATAAGAAAATCTTGCTAAGCACTTTCTTGAGTACTACCTGAAACTCTCAATAGTTGCATCAAAATGAAAAACTCTGTTCATCAATACATCATGACTTTTATATTTGATACAAGATTCTTACCAGCTGACAATTTCACATGGCTATGAGTTTAGCATTTGTTTTTTCAAGTGTTATGAAGTTAGTCAAACTGAAAATAGTCAAAAGACGCTTCCCCATTGTGTATGTGCTAATTTATAAGGTGAATTAACACTAATTTTCAACTTTTTTTTTTCTGTGTGCCAAGAAGAGTAACAGAGAGAAACTTGGAGAGCATGTACTAATTAATGTGTTCTAAGAATGGAGTAAGCCTGTCAAAGTCTCAAGCGCAGAGGTTTAGATAACTATCAGTTTCTTCTGCAGCTGTGTTTATTCCACATCAGTTGTTCCCTAACCTTCCCTTTTTACCAGACCGTCATGTAGAAGCAGGACCTTGTTCAGCCTGGAGAAGAGAAGGCTTGGCAAGACCTTATAAGGGTCTTCTAATACCTAGAGGAGGCCTGCAAGAAATCTGCAGAGGGACTTATTTTTTAGTGACAGGACAAGGAGGAATGGCTTTAAGCTGACACAGGGGAGATTTAGATGAGATATAAGGAAAAAATTCTTCACTATAAGGGTGGTGAGGCCCTGGCACAGGTTGCCCAGGGAAGCTGTAGCTGCCCCATCCCTGGCAGTGTTCAAGGCCAGGCTGGACAGGGCCTTGATCAACCTGGTCTAGTGAAAGTTCTTCCTGCCTGTGGCAGAGGGGTTGGAACTAAATGAGTCTTATGGTCCTTTCCAACCCAAACCATTCTATGACATGATGCAATGACTGCTGAACCCAGAGAATGTATTTGGTGCGTCAGTGTATGTGATGAGCAGAGGTATTGCAGAAGCAGAGTTGGTAGGTGTTGGCAAGGTACCTTTTGTGCTAACGACAATCCAGGAACAACTGCTGGTGCTGATCAAGCCTGGCTAAATGTGTATTTGCTTTGCATAAAAAAATCTTTATGCCTTGCAGTCAGACAAGTGTTTCATTTATGGCATTGTAGACTGCTTAGATATGTAATGGACAGCACATGCAATCAAATGACTTTTTTTAAACTTTTAATACATCGAATTAAACATACTTTAGAGATTGGGTTTTATGGGTATGTTCACACTCTGTGGGTTCTACTTGCTTAAAAGGCTAGAAGACTGTGGCAAACAAGGTTTCTACAGTTTCAGATAAGACCTAGTCCAGAGACAAACTGAATGCTGAAATCTGTGTTTGTGATTAGCATTAATACAGAATGGTTTTTTGAATTGCTGCTTGACATTTCTAGCACAGCTAACTTGCAGGAGATTTAGGGTGATTAAGATTGGACATCAAGAACCACAGAGTAATGGTTACTAAGAGAATAGAAACAAGTGCTTATTCTCATCAGCACAAAAATCTGTTTTTGGGGTTTCTTTTTCCAGGACCTTTTGAAGCAATAACCTTCAATGACTGTTGCCGGGTCAGGCTATGGGCTACAGTACACTGGCCTATTTTTCCTCTAAGGTTTTAGGATTGTATTGCTACTTTTCCTTGTCTAATTTTTCTGAGTGCAAGCTGGGGAGCTGTTTTCAGCTCTAGAGAAGGAAAATGGTCATCTTTAGCTAAAGCTTGGTAGGAAGGAAATACTTGTTTGTCATTATTTCTACCTTTTGTTCCTGAGCAAACCACTCCTACAAATGCCTGGTCTTTTTGCAGTCTGTGAAGTGGGCATAGCAGTACTTTCTTGTCTTTGTTTGCAAGGACAGTCTGCAGGACTGTTGTGAGAATTAATGTGTTAATGCTTTGCTGTTTTTATAGATTTGAAGATCTGTGTATTTGGGTGTTATCTAGGAATACTGATTGTGTCTGTATATTTCCCTCTTGAAGTGAAAACATGCTGAAAGTCACAGTATCACAGTATGTTAGAGATTGGAAGGGACCTCAAAAGATCATCTAGTCCAATCCCCCTGCCGGAGCAGGAACACCTAGATAAGGTTACACAGGAAGGTGTCCAGGTGGGCTTTCAAATGATACTTTGTTATATAAGGAAGATCACAGGGGATAAATGTGTGCTAAGTGGAATATATTAATCTGGTTCTAAATAATTGTTGGAAAAAAATGAAGTTACTTTTCACATAGCATAAGAGAAGGAAAATAGAAGAAATCTACATTCTTTATGGACTGAACAGGTACAATGCAACACCAACAATATAATGCTCCCAATGAAAGAGGACAACAGATTTTGGGCTACTCAATAGTGATACCAAATTATATGTTAACTGTGTTAGAGTTCCAATGGCACTCCTTTTGTTTTATGAGGAACTGGATTCACATGGATAAACATTCAATAAGAGACGCATATTAGATGGCGAACTGATCAGTAGGTTTCTACCTTCAGTAGTAAGGCTTGACCTGAATACTGATAGAAGTCTTCACATCTCATCAACAGTTCTATAAACTATCCAGTTCTCATGGATATTGTTTTTTTTTTTTTCATATTAAAGAAATTATATGAAACTACTCAGATTACTTTGTCTCCTCCATCAGTGTTTAAGAGTTTCCCAGTCATGGTATGTTTCTTTTTAATTAAAAAAACTTCTTTGCCATCAAAGGAAAAAGTTAAGAGGGAGGACAAAATATAGGTACACAACCTGGTTCTGAACTGAAGTATCTGGTATTGGCAAGAAATGTACCATCAGTCAGTAAAGAAAAATACTACATAAAATAATTCTGTAAAAGGCTACAATTCTGGGTAATGTTGAGAGGTGCAAATGGAGAAATAGACATCTATCATCCATTTGTCCTTAAAAATGGAAAAGAAGAAGAATAGTTAAAGCAGCAGTTGACTGTCTTTTGGGAAAACTTAAGAATCAGAATCATTTCATTAGCAGGAATGATTGCATTTATAAGCTTGCTGAAGTCCTTATTTCATAGTCTTACTGGAATGCTATTAAGTGTCACACACAGCTCTCCTTATAAAGAAGATAAAAAAAAGAAAAGCAAAAGAACTTCTAAGTACATTTTTTAATAATGTAATATAGCTGTTACATTCCGGACATTCACGCTTTCTAGTAGCAGATCTAGATCTGGAAGAGATGAACATCTGAATAATTAGCTATTAAAATTTTAGTTCTAAAAATGAATATGAAAGGGAAATTTATTCAGCTGAAATTCACTCTTTCTTATCCTAGCCTCTACAGGAAAAAACCCACTCTATATGATCAGGCCATCTGCTTGCCTATCCGGCAGTCTAGAATAAGTATTGAGCCTCTTGGCCAATTTTGAAGAGATTTGGCAGACAAGTTCTCAGGATTAGATTTCCTACCAGTATTACCACAATCAGTATCTGTGCAGAGGGGATTCCCCAAAGCAGTGTCCTTAGCTCTGTGACAGCTAAAGTTACCTCTTCTGCTGCTTGCTTGCCAAGCAGGACCTCATTCCTGGCCAGGCAGTCAGCATGGATGGGGCTCCAGATACTACTCTTGAGCCTGAGGTCAAAGAAAGGAGGGAGCTAGAGGAGGTTCTGTCCTTATTCACTGAGGGGCTATGTAGAAATGCAGAAATCAACTAGGTAGGAAATCAGTGCTTTGTTAGTTGTGGTGCTTCTGAAATTAATTTGTTACTGAAATAAGTTAGTGTAAATTACTTAGTATTGAATACCCATTAGGAAAAGGTTTGCTTATCGCATGATCTGAAAAGTGCAGTGAATTCCAGTGTATTAAGAATGTAAGAAAAGATAAAAGTTATATTGTTCTGTAATGTAGAAAATTAGGATTACAAATGGAGTTCACCATTCCTTCAGCTTTCCAGCAATGTATTTGCACTTAAAAAGAAGTAGATACTGATCTTGGTTGGAAATGCTTTTAAAACGGTGGAGATATCTTTCTTTTTACACTTAGTAAAGACCTTAGCAAGGCCTGTTAAATTTGAAGGAAATTCATTGCTGGACATGCAGACTGACATGAAGTGAAGTCAAATACAATAATAGCCTCGGCCAAAATGAGGTGATGGATGATTTGGTTCAAAATAGAAAACATGATGTGGCCACAATAAAGGAGATTCACTGACTGCTCAGAAATTATGTCTACCCATTATGGCATAATAAGGTTAAAACATAAATAATCAACAAAGCAAGAGGTCTTAAACTCCCCCCACACTCCACCCCACCCCTGCTATACTGAGCCTATACAGGAATTGGAATTAAATTCCTTTGAGCTAATGAGTTCTGAAAGTGATGAAATGACTGTTCTTGATTTGTTTGTTTTCGCTGAAGATGCGTTGCCTTCCCATACCTCGTTATCTTGCCAAGTACCACAAACTACATCTTTTGCCAGTTTTCTTGGAGTGTTTCCATTACTAGAGTAGACTACAAAGCAAATTCACATTGGCTGCTTGATCTAATGTGCTTTAGTAACACAGCAGTGAAGACATCCTTATATTGAACAAAAATGAGCTGGATAGTGAATATTGATGTGTGATTGACATGATGTTACCTTTCATGGCAATGATAATGCTTTCAATAAGAGTAGCTCAATAAGCATATGTTAACAGCAACACCAGGGTGTTTAGTTGCTTCTATTAAGAGGGTAGATGACAGTTTTGAGATGCCTTTTACCAGCATATAAGAACACAATATATACACCTTGCTCTCTCCCAGTAGAACTCAGATGCTGGATTTTGTATTTTATGCTTACACTAGCCTTTTGGATTGAGAAGAAAAGGTGGTGACCCAGATGACACTGCCCTTTGGACTATCCCGAAAAATGGCACAGTGTAGTTTCAGCCAAGCAGAGTGCTGGATGCCCTCTGCTCAAGACTGCTGATGCGTGTTGTTGTCTAAGATCATCATGTGAAGCGCAGCAAAGAGAGGTATCTTTTTGCATGGTGAAAATGAGCACGACTTCCTAAGCATTCGTTGGTATGTGCTCTTGGTACAGATATAAGCAATAAAATGCTCAGTGTTGCTTGACGTGAGAAGGCTAAATGATGCCTTGATGATATTTTTGACATCATAGTTCAGCATGTTGAAGACATGAATCAGCTAGATAGATGAATGGAATCTGAAGGAGATGACTCCCTCGTGTGTCATATACCTCTGAGAACATCTAGATAAGCCTTTTGCTTTATCATATCAAAAGGATTTTGTATGTCAGGCTATAACATGCTAACTTGAGGTAAGGGCTGGTATTCATAAATACTATTCTGTTTGATACTTAAAATTATATATATTCACCTAAAAGGTATCTGTGTTAGAACTGATAAATTTGTTACTTAAATGTCAGAATTCCCTGGAGTGACATATTAGAGAAGCAAGAACTATATACAAATTCTGTTCACAAACATGAGCAACTTAAATTATGCGGGACTGACCAGAAAACTATGTTTCTTACTGCTTTGGGGGGAGCAGTAATAATTTACAAAATTTCTTAGAAGAATTTTATTGGATCTGTTTGGCTTGGAGTATCTGCCTTTAAAACTAATCAAATAACAGAGGCTTCAAATTGTATTTTTGAATGTGAATACATGCACATGTGTGTATACACATGATTGTGTGAATACACGATATATCCCTCACTATCACTTCTATCTTTATACTATGAATGTTTTTTGTTGCCATACCAACCATTTCTTTGAAAGTTCAAATATGCTAGGCATGACTGTCTTGGATATGAAGGACTTTTCATTTCAATATTTTCAGCTTCCTATTCAGTTTTCGTAAGACTACCTTTTGCAAAATCCTGTATTATAAAGGACAATACTACAGTGTAAAGATAAACTTATTCTTTCACACAGTATGAATAGAATAAGGAAAAATTTGATATAATAGATTGGAGTTTTCGGCAGTGTACGCTCTCCCTCTTTTTCTATGTTTGGTTTTGTTTTTTCATTATTTTTTTTTCCAATCAGGTTTCCCTTGCATTTAAGCAGAAAACTTTTATGTAACTTAGAATAAGTTATTCTTACCTGACAACCTATGGGTTGCCATTCTACAGAGACAGCATCTTCCCTAAAGCTTTCCTGCAGCTGTGGGAAAGATGCTCCTTTGCTTAGCAACCTGGTGGATATATAAATCACAGCTTCCCTTTTCTGTTCCCATGGCACCTATGCAACATTCATAAATATTTTAATCACAGACTTAGCATACTATGAGCTTCTTTTAAAATTTTATATGTACACAATAAAAATAGAGAAGGACATTGATGGAAGGTGATGCAAAAACCTGGAAGTACTATTCATATATGGTAGAAGTCAAATGATGGTGTTAAACAACATAGAACCATCAAGATAATAAAATCCACGAGTGAAAAATTGTAGATCTTACCTGTGACACTGTAGAATGAAAAATTTTAGATCATTAAGGTGACATTTTGCAGTGAAATTAATTAGTGTGGGTTTGTGGTAACTATATAGGACCAAATAGAAGATTAGAAGAGCAAGCACACTTAATTGCAAGCGTGTATTTCTGTCAGCTTTATCTCACATATGGTTTTCAAGGTAGATTCCAGATCTACTTTCTACTAGAAATGTGTTGCTGATTTTTTTTCTATCCTAGAAATCAAGAGCTAGGTTTATATTTGTCCTTTCAGATGACTTATGTATCCCTGTAGCCCAGTAAATTTGGTGGTGTTATTGCTTGTTGGCTTATTGGCCACAGGCTTTCTGCTAGGCTTTCTGCTAGGCTTTGTCTTCACCTTTCTGAAGACTTGCTGCTGCACCAATTACCTTATGGCCAGATACTGTTACCTGCTTTTTTAGCTTTTGTTTAACTCTCTCTGTGTGGTTGTGATGCTTACTGTTATTTCTTCAACTAGTAGGTAAAAAAGTGCTTATTGTGAGTGTTTATTACTTATTATTACTTGTGAGTCTAGAAAATGCTGCAGTGCAGACCAGTAGAGGCATGGGGTGACAGCAGAGGCATAGGTTAATACTGGAGGTTCCAGGGCTATAAGCACCTCACTAATGGCCAGCAAAGGAATGCAGCCTTGTGAGCTTCGTAAAACCTGTTTCAGGGATAGCAAAGAGAGCAAACAACAATAAAAGAAAAAAAACAAAGACAACCAAAACCCCAAACCAACCCAAAACCGTAATATACAGTGAATTTACTTGCAATGTGGGCTTTCAGAGCAATGAAGAAAAACAAGGTGGAGGTGTAGCAAATATAAAAATTATTCTGAGTGAGAAGGAAGAAAATATCATCATCATCATTCTCCTGGAAAAGTTCTCTGGATGCTGAAGATTCCCCATGTTTCCCCCCACACCCCTCCCCCCGTGGCATTACCTACCACCAAGTTTTTGCCCTTAAGAAGGTGAATAAAACATCAAGCTTGGGCATGAAAGTTTGGATATATATAAACTGTGGATAATTATACATACATAATACATTATACTACATTTTATACTATATTATGTATTTAATAAAATATTAGTGTTATTTTGACTAGATTAAAAATAATGGATCAACCTGTTAAAATTAATTAAACTGTCAATAAATTCTTGGGTTTCAAATAAGGTGTGCTCCTTTTGCCCATAGCAAAGTTTTTAGTGTTAACAATGGGAATTAACAACACTGTAATTTGAAAACAACAAATGGGCAGCACACATATGCAGTCAGTGTGGTATAACTGGTGGCACCCTCTGCAGCTAAACCCTCTTTTAAAAGGAAAAGCTAAATGCTATGATTAAGGTCACAGCTCAAAGATTCATTGCATTAAGTGGGATCTAGACTTCAGTTAAGCTTTCTATGGACGCAAGTGATCTTATGTGCAGTTCACTGGTGGTTCACTTAAAAAACCTTTCTTATAAACAAATTACCTGTGCAACCTGCATAAATAAAATATTTCAGTATTAAATAAATAATGTATACAAATAAAAAAAGGAAATACTGGGCTTTGGGTGGTTTTAATTAAACTGGAGAGGAAACATGTTTTGCAAAAGGATTTTGAAGGGAGAATAAATTATTTCTCACCTGGTTCTGCCAAGCCATTCTGTGCTTTTCATTCTGGGAGGTTGCATTATTTAAATGCCATAGTAAAAGCGTTGGTACACAGGGATGGCATCACTGCAATCACGTATGAGTTGACATTTTCTCTAAATCTTTCTTTGGTAGGCATGTAGAATTTCCAAAATTGAACACATTTCTCACCTTTGGTGTGTAACCAAAATGACTTATATTATTAATTTTCATCATAGGAAAGTCTGATCGAATATTAGCCAACAGGCTTTACTTGTATTAATGTGTGTTCTGGGTTCAGCAGTAGCAGTCAGTTTTCTCCCTCTTAGTAGCTGGTGCAGTGCTGTGTTTTTGACTTTCAGCCTAGGAACAGCGCTGATAATGCTGATGTTTTTAGTTGCTGCTTAGTAATGCTTAGTCTGACCAAGGACTTTCTGAGTCTCATGCTCTGCCAGGGAGGAGGGGAAGCTGGGAGGAAGCAGAGACAGGACACCTGACCCAAACTAGCCAAAGGGGTATTCCATACCACAGCATGTCATGCCCAGTATATAAACTGGGGACAATTACCCGAAAGGGCTAGATCACTGCTGGGTCAGCTATGTATCAGTCGGCGGGTGGTGAGCAGTTGTATACTCTTCCCTTGTTATTTCCCTTATCATTATTGTTATTGGTGGTAGCAGTAGTGGTTTGTGTTATACCTTAGTTACTGGACTGTTCTTATCTCAACCTGTGAGACTTAACATTCCTTCAATTCTCCTCCCCATCCCTCTGGGAGTGGGGGGAGGAAGGGGCAGGGGGGAGTGAGCAAGCGGCTGCATGGTTTCTGAGTGACAGGCTGGGCTTAAACCACAACAGTGTGAAACAAAGAAAATCTCATTGCATGGTCTTTTACCCATTTAGCTGAACACTTCATTATTGAAGTTGGCATGATGACTGCAATAGAAACATTTGTGTAATTGTTCACCAGTTCAAGAGTAACGCATTATAACCAATAGAATATAGAATATCTTTCTTTGCAATTATTTGAATAAAATCTCAAATATAATCTGCTTAAACAAGGCAAATAATTACCTGATTCATTTTGTAGAATGGCTTAAAGCTTTGGTAGTCCTTAATAAACCATTAAGGACTACTACACATGCATGCAAATTATACTGTAATGCATTTTTTCCATTTGAAAATACTAATAAGCTGCTTTCTAGTAGTTCAGTGATTAAAGGAATGCAAAATTGCTTTTTCAGTCTTAAGCTTGAGTGTTTAAACTTGGCAGTACAAAAAGAAATGCAGCCTTTCCTTTTGACATTTCTGAGCTAAATAATGATAGTGCAGGTGTGCTAGGTTGGTTGTTTTTTATAATTACTGAATGTTTCCTGTGGGTTTAGGACCCATTTCTGGAACAAACAAAAGCCAATGTCTTCACTAGAAATGTATTTCTTTCTCAGAAAAGAAATATGCACTTGGCAAACCTATTTAACACTCAGTCTAGGAAGACAGTGGTTGGAGTATTGTCATGGCATAAAAGCTTGAAATGTGTAATGCTTGATTTTCTAATGTTGTTTGTTTTTAAACTGAACTGAGTTGTGGAGGTAAATGAATCTACTTGAGGTTGAGTTAAGCTGATCAGAGCTGTTAGCGGTGAGTGTAAGGACACAAAGGCTCTCCAGTTGATCATTCATTACATGACAAAATTTGCTTTAAGAGCACAGTTGAGTTAGACACTTTGCCCAGTAAAGCCAGCCCTGACATTAAGTTCAGTCCTTTGTAAGAGGCAATGTTAAGACCATTCTTTAACAGACTTTTGTGTATGAGCACTCACCTGGAGTTTTATTTGCTCAAACTCAAGATTTGTTTTTCAGATGAAAATAATGCATTGCTGTGTAAGAGAGTAACAGTACCCAAGCATAGCCCCTGTGTTTGCTCCTACTGCCTTTACAACTGTCCCTTTTACTGTGTTATTTTTGTATGGAATGATAAAACCCAGTTCTTCAGGTATATGGCTGAGATGTATCTACATGTAAAGATATCTAAACTGAAGTGTTTCAGTGGGGAATGCAGTTGATAACACTTGAATGTAAATGCGATAGAGAGGTATAAAACCCGTGACTTGGACTTTCTTGTTTAAGCCAGTGTGAGGGTCACCTGGTTACCGTCATGATCTGTTTATATGGGTTGAATTGCAGGAAAAAAATTAATGATCTTATCAAATCCACTCATAGGATATATGTAAGTGACTCTTCAGTACTTCTGTTCTCCAGAAGGTAGAAGGTATCAGGACCTCACACTCTGTATGACAAGCCATTTATGAGAACTAGAAATAAGCAGATCTCTAAAGCTTTTGAGTTGCCTGGCCTGTGAAAAATCAAGTTGTGTTTCTATAGCAACTACAATGGGCCAGTAATGAAGTCATCACTCAACAACTAGCTAAAATGCGTATCACCTTATCACTAATACTAATGCAAATAAACATTGAATCATCTAATTGCTAGTATGAATGATGTTTCCACCTTCTTTAACAATTTACTACAAAGAAGAGAAGGACTCATACCTCACTGGTCAAAATAGTAACAACAAGCAATAATTTGAAAGAGGGGGAAATGGTTTTGTTGCCAAACTCTGTTCTTTTCAAACATGTACAATGTAGATAATTACTGAAAATATTTTTTTTTGTGTTTGCAGTCAACTTGAAAAAATTTCTGTGGTGCTAGATGTAAATTCTGGGAGACATTTGTACTTCTTTTGCTGCAAATAATTACTCAAACTGAGCCATTGTCTCACCAGCAGCTGGCTGGCTCTGTAGAGTGGAGCTCCTAGAATGATGTGCAAACCCAGCACTGGATACAACAGTTGCTGCTTGATATTCATCTCTGCTGGCTACTGTTGAAAGTATGGGCTTAGTTTATCTCCAAATTTTGGAAGAAGCTGTTTTCTTACAGGAGGTGGAACTATTATTTTCCTTCAATTATTCTCTAGAAATCAATGAACAAGTGAAAAGACCAGTCAAAGTTTAGGAGAATTTATCATGTCTTATTTATTTATTATCAATACGATTGAATATTTTTCTGCTGAGTTTGTAAAGAAGAGCTGCATAACACTTCTGGCAGGAATATTTTCCTTTCCCCCAAAGTTATGGGTTTCAGTGTTAGTTGAATCTTGCTGTCTGGTATGATTTACATTGGACTGGATATTTCAGGCCCCCGTTTTCAAGCTGACACTAAAAAGTTTCAGTCCTTCTGATAGGAGTTGTTCACTACTGTATTCCTATACTTGTCCTGTGTCTGAAAAATTACTGTATTTTCCTCAGCTATTTCCATACATCTATTAAGAAAAATCTTGGTGTTTGTGATCAGTCTGCTTGCGTCTTTCAGGTCTGCCCTTTGTTTGTGTATTCATTTCTAAAGGAATAAATTTGCTAATTAATCAGTAGTATTCTATGCCTGTTTGGTGACTGTATTTAGAGATATGTGACTCCTTTTTGGACATGCTTTCTGTCTCTATCATTCAAAGAACTCTGTGCTTTTTTTCATGATGGGGAAGGAGAAATGTGAGCTCCTCGTTGTCTTTTTTTGTGTTTCTATTGACTCTTCCAGAGGAGAAGCTTTGGACAAGCTGTGATTTAATCTGGCACATAGGTTTTCTTCTGACTACTGTAATGTGCCTGACCTGTATTCCTTCTTGCTTCCATTTTTCACACTAACTTCCTGATCTTACTTTTTATTTATTCCTGCTCTCAATCTCTGCTTTGCAGTTACCTGATGTCCACAGCTCTTTGTTTAGGTTCTAGTCCTAGGTTGTAGTCAGCAGTTTTCTCCAGTTTGGCTGAAAAGTATCTTTCTAGCCCTGCTTCGGCTGCCAAGATGCCTGAACTAGTCCTGGCTTGATTTTTTTCTCTTAATGTTGAATGCAGCAACTACTTCCCTCTGTACCCTAACACTGTGATTCAGACCCCTTTTGTTTGTTTTTGTTCTTTCTTTCACAGTATCACAGTATCACAGTAGGTTAGAGATTGGAAGGGACCTCAAAAGATCATCTAGTCCAATCCCCCTGCCGGAGCAGGAACACCTAGATAAGGTTACACAGGAACGTGTCCAGGCGGGTCTTGAATGTCTCCAAAGAAGGAGATTCCACAACCTCCCTGGGCAGCCTGTTCCAGTGTTCCGTCACCCTCACTGAGAAGAAGTTTCTTCTCAGGTTTAAGTGGAACCTCTTGTGCTCCAATTTGTACCCATTACCCCTTGTCCTTTCATTGTTTGCCACTGAGAAGAGCCTGGCTCCATCCTCGTGACACTCCCCCTTTATATATTTATATACACTAATAAGGTCACCCCTCAATCTCCTCTTCTCCAAACTATAGAGACCCAGCTCCCTCAGTCTTTCCTCATAAGGGAGATGCTCCATTCCCTTAATCATCTTAGTTGCCCTGCGCTGGACTCTCTCCAGCAGGTCCCTGTCCTTTTTAAACTGAGGGGCCCAGAACTGGACACAATATTCCAGATGAGGTCTCACCAGGGCAGAGTAGAGGGGAAGGAGGACCTCTCTCGACCTACTAACCACCCCCCTTCTAATACAACCCAGGATGCCATTGGCCTTCTTGGCCACAAGGGCACAGTGTCGGCTCATGGTCACCCTGTCGTCCACCAGGACCCCCAGGTCCCTCTCCCCTACACTGCTCTCTAACAGGTCGTTCCCCAGCCTATACTGGAACCTGGGGTTGTTCCTGCCCAGATGCAGGACTCTACACTTTCCCTTGTTATATTTCATCAAGTTATTCCCCGCCCAGCTCTCCAGCCTGTCCAGGTCCCTCTGGATGGCAGCACAGCCTTCTGGCGTGTCGGCCACCTGTCATCAGCAAACTTGCTGATAGTACACTCAATTCCCTCATCTAAATCGTTGATGAATATATTAAATAATACTGGTCCCAGTACCGACCCTTGAGGCACTCCACTAGATACAGGCCTCCAACTAGACTCCGCCCCATAGACTACAACTCTCTGGCTTCTCTCCTTCAGCCAGTTCACAGTCCACCTCACTACCTGATCATCCAGACCACACTTCCTCAATTTAGCCGCAAGGATGCTGTGGGAGACCGTGTCAAACGCTTTGCTGAAGTCGAGGTAGACCACATCCACCGCTCTACCATCATCCATCCACCGCGTTATTTCCTCATAAAAGGCTACAAGATTGGTCAAGCACGACTTCCCCTTGGTGAAGCCATGTTGACTGCCCCTCATAACCCTCTTATCCTTGATATGCCTTAAGATGGCACCAAGGATAAGGTGTTCCATCACTTTCCCAGGAACGGAGGTGAGGCTAACCGGTCTATAGTTACCCGGCTCCTCCTTCTTGCCCTTTTTGAAGACAGGAGTGACATTTGCTTTCCTCCAGTCCTCAGGCACCTCTCCCGTTTCCCAAGACTTGGTAAAGATGATGGAGAGCGGTCTAGCAATGACCTCCGCCAGTTCCCTCAGCACCCGCGGGTGCATCCCATCTGGACCCATGGATTTATGGATATCCAGATTGCTCAACTGATCTTTAACCCATTCCTCATCAACTAAGGCAGACCGCTCCATTGACCTATCTTCATCCGGGGTCTCAGCGGTACAGGGCTCTTCAGGACTGCCTCCAGCAGAGTAGACAGAGACAAAGAAGTCATTCAGTAACTCTGCCATCTCTGTATCTTCTGTCACCAGGGCACCCGTCCCGTTCATCAGCGGGCCTACATTGCCTCTGGTGTTAGTTTTACCTGCCATGTATTTGAAAAAGCTCTTTCTGCTGTCCTTGACCCCTCTCGCCAGCTTTAATTCCAAGGAGAATTCTTTGTTTTGTTTTGTTTTTGATGACTCAGCATTCCCATTATTTCATCAGTCTGGGGAAAAAAATACAAGCGGGAATGGGGAAGTGCAAATATAATGTCATGATCTTTGATGTAAAAGGCTTAATAAAAAAGAAAAAAAGGTGTCATAATATGGAAAGTATCCACAAGAATGGAGATGACACAAAAAGAAGATGTTATATCTGTAAAATTACAGTTTTCTTATCAAAGTCATAGCATAGTGAAAGAGCTGTCTCTTTTCTCCTGTATTCTGACAATGCTGTGATTAGTTCTGCAAAGTTCTCAAGCCATAGATGGGCTTTTGGGAGCACACAAGTGGTGAAGATAGCATACTTGCAGAAAGACAGGTAGAATTAACATGGGGTGAAAAGTAGCGAATAGGCTGTGGGAAAGCAGGGTACTGAGTCTGTTGGAGGGGAAGGAGCTCGCTAATATGACAAGGGACACTGGGAAAAAGTTGGCCGCAGTTCAGGGGACCTGGTGGAGGAACTGGGTCTAACATGATTAAGTTAACTGATTAAAGTCATGCGTTCTAACTGATAAGTCAACCAACTAGTAAAGTTGCTGTAGTTTTGATTGAGCAAAGCAAATGAAAAGTTAAGCAGCAGTTGGATCAGGACTTGAGCTCTGTGAGCAGATGTGAAGGGATGTTGTGTGAGCAACAAAATAAAGGGGAGAGTTGAAAATGAACATAGATCAAGGACTGATGCAGCAAAGAAGTGTTGAAGTACTAGACACCTTGTGTCTTAAATCTAAATGGTAACCTTGCTTTAGTCTTTCAAAGTCACAAAAAACGCTGCTTACAGCATGTGCCTGACCAAACCTTTGAAAGGGAATGTCATTAGTGTTTAATCCATTACAGTACATCTTGTGTCTTCTACCTTCTTTTACATCCTTTTTATTTGAAACTTGGTGTTCTCCCTAGATGAAATCCATTATACTTGCTCTTACTTTAAGCTGAAAAGAGGTAAAAGACATATTATTCCTAGTACTGATATTTGAATTTGGTCATTGTAATTGCTTCAGGAAGTTAAACACACATTTCTGTGGCTAAGCATCCGAGGCCAGCTGTTAGAAGTGAACTTCAGGATGAAACCTATCATGTCTTCAGTATTAGCTGAAGCATAAATTGCTTGTATTGCTTTTACACTTTCAGCTAAAGCTATTGTCTGTCTTTTAGCAGATGCTTTGTCCATCAAGGCAACTGTTGGAGCACGGACTGCCTCCCTCCATTCCTTAGTACTCAAATTTCATCACACCTTGTAGCAGGTTTATCTTAGAGTTCCAGAAGCTAGTCCTTCCTTGACATCAACTCTTCTTTTTTCCTTTTGTTAAAATTGTGGTTAGCATTGATTAATCCTTTACTGAAGTCAGAGGTCAGAAAGGTGTCTTTTATTTTTTCCTCCTTTTTGCTGTTTAAATAATGGTCTTAATCTTCATACAAATGGTCCTGTATAACCTTTTTTGTTCTTTTATTTTTATTTTTTCTTTAAATTTGAGTTTTATCCCTTTATACCTGCACTGCTTCTTATATTTCTGTATTTAACATATGCCATTGACGTACAACTTCTTCTCAATATTTCTTGTTATTGAAAAGTTGTATGCTTTTTACCATTTTCCACAGCACCAGAAGATCGTGCATTTAACAGTCTTTCTCGGTAAATGGCACCTTTCACACTCTTTTATACATTGCATTATCTTACAAATACATCTGTTCCCTGAGTTGATTGAGGCTCATTCAATAAGGGCAGCAGCTCTCATTTAATCCTTTGTCTTCTGATAGTGCTCTGTATCAATTCATGAATGCCTGGGTACAAATCTGTATCTCTGCGATCTCAAGCAATTCTTTATTTTTAGCTAGAAAAATCTTCAAAATGTCATTTGTTGAGTGACTTCATTCACCTTCCAAAGGAAAGAATACTATCAGCATCTGTGACTCCACTCTCCATAAGTGTCCTTGCCATCACCTTTGGATCAGATGGTTTCTAGTTGGTAGGCTGTATGTCTATTGTCCCACTTCCTTTTATGTCCAAGCAAAACATTGGACAAGTCTTCCTCTCACTACTTCTTGAGTTTTACATACCATTTACACAAATAGGAATTATCTGTTGCTATGAGATTTGCAGCTTGTTCCTGTGTATCTTACAGGTTTGAGATTCAGCCATACATCATCTTGATTGTAACTCATAAAAAAAATTAAAAAATAGATATTTTTTATTAGTAGTCTATCCATTATTTTTGTTTTACTACATTATAGTGCCTGTATGTATAGGTGTGTGTGTTTACTGGAGACAGCAACACAGAATGAGAAATACACTGCAATATCTATTCCATTTTCTCAAACCTGTTTCCATTAGAAATGTGAGATGGGACAAAATTGATTAAAAGTTACCTATCATAACAGTTTAAATGATAATTTCCCTTTACAGTATAAAAACAAAACAAAAAAAAAAATCCCTAATTTGAACAGACCATTATACTATTTTTAAATAGTTTTCAGTAAATATTCAAACTTGTTAGTGCAGAAGCCTTAGTAAGTGTGTTATGTTCCTGTATGTCTATGACATCTATTCTAATCTAACCTAATTTGATAGTTACATGAGCCTCAACACAGTGTCACTCACTGCCTGTTCTGTATTCTCATGTAAATGCTCCTGTCAACAGGAGAAATCCTTGAGAAGGGAAGCAGAAGCAAGATACTTTGGAGTAGCTCATCCTGAAAAGGAAAAAATGCAGTTAAGAAAAGCTAATATAGTCCTTTTGCTATATCACCTAACAGCATCTCCAGCAATTAGCTTTACAATGGTGGTCTGAAAGAGAAGAAATTCTGGTTTTCTGAGCACTTCCTCAAGCCTTTATTCCAGGTAAGAGTAGAAAATTAGCAGTAACTCTTTTCTGTGAAAGATGCTTCAGGCTGATCAAAGTCCTGTGCTTTGCCAGGTATTTAATTTTGATTTTAATTTCTTTAAAAATTCTTTCCTAATCCAGGTGCTTTCACTTAATCAAAATGTTGTCCTCTTTACTATGGAAAGGTTGGAGATGGTTTATGTAGCTTGTTTCAGAAAACTGGTGAAAGTATTTGACGTGGAAAGGGGGACTGCTGAGAAGAACAGACATCCACAAACGAGACAGCAATGAGTGAAACATTCCTTTCAGGGGTGTTACCCAGATTGGTCTAGTGGTTAGAAGTCCCTTCCAGTTTGGAAGCAGTGCTGCCACAATAGCATCCTTCCATGGTCTGATGACACACTAACCTGGGAGGCTGGAGACAGCTTCTTTTGGCTTACGTTTTGAAGATAAACACAAAGGGGATGGCTCCATTTCATAGTGTTTGATCAGCTCAGGCTTCAGTCAGCTTTCTTTCCTCCTTTATCCCTCAAATCAGACGATTCTGATATCAGCAGAAAATGATCGTCAGTATTTGAAATTGTACTACTTCAGATCATAATTCATGAATTATATTGACTCAAGCATCTTTTTTTGGAACATTTATTTTTCAATTATCAGCAGATAACACTAGTTACCACCTTTTACTTAAGCTGAAATACAAATCTATGTTCAGTATAGGCTGTTACTGGAAAGATAACAAATTCAACTGCCAGCTTACAATCAAGGATGGTACTTCACTGAAAAAATTCTGATTTAAAGTCTGAATGTTATCCAAATGTAAAACCAGGTTCAAAACACAAGTTCTTTATTTAAGCCTCAGAGGGAATTGCTGAATTAATGCAGAACACGTTTACTAGTGGGTGTGCCTCTGATTGCAGGAAGGTTAAGTTAGCTGCAGGTAATTAATAATTTTCCAAAAATATTAATGTTTTGGAGCGGGCATAGTGCATATTCAGCTCATTTGAGAGGCAATTATAGTTTTTAAGCAGACATAGAATCATAGAATGGTTTGGGTTGGAAAGCACCCTAAGGATCACCTGGTTCCAACTCCCCTGCTATGGGCAGGGGTACCTCATACTAGACCAGGTTGCTCAAAGCCTAATCCAGCACATAAAGCACTGTGCAATGAGAATGGAAAAAAAAAAAAGTTTACACCTATGTTAAAGAAGTGTCTACCTTTTTTTTTTTTGTATTTTTGTTGTTATTGAATTGGTTCTGAGACAAAAAAATAAAATAACCTTACATTGAGACACATTTTCCATCTCCTAAAAATATTCCTGAAGTCTCATGGTAAAGGGAGTGCCTGCTTTAGTTAACATGCAATGGGAAATTTCAGTTCTGAATAGTTTGAATTAAGAACTTCCTGGCTTGTTTCATTCTTCATTAAAAAGAAAAAACCCAAGCCAAAACCAAAACAAACAAAAATAGCCAACAACAACCAACCAGCTGAACCAAACAAAACCAACAAACCCCATGTAAAATGCATAAACAATGCAGGAAACAGCAAGTGAAAACTAAAAGTCTTTTCTCCCCTTACCTTGTAGCCTAATTGCAGGCTACAGAAATGGACTGCGTTGCATGCTCTTGTTATTAGCTCCTTTTCCACACTTCGGTCTACCTGGGGCAACTGAAATTGAGAATGCCTATTGGCTTCACCCATGGCTTAATACATGCTTGCTTTTGGCTTGTATATGGGCTTTTCAAATCTCATAGAACATGAACCCAGGTTTTTGTCACTTCCTGATTGAACAGCTTTATCATCAGCTTAGGTGTGCAAAGGTGGATGATACCCCTGCTTAATCATATTCTGCCATCCAAGTGCCTCCTGCTTGCCTGGAGAGGCCTTAAACAGGTGCCGTTTGAGAAGACCAGGTTTTTCATATCCAGTTCATTCTACTTGCTCAGAACTTGCCAAGGAGCCTTCAACTGCTCAACAGAGATGTCTACACCTCTCTTGACTACATATAGTAACTAACTTTAGAACTCAAAATTACTCTGATGTTTTCTTTCCTTTCTTTTTTTTCTTCTTCAGCACAGAATTTGAATGACCACTCTCAGTGCTCTGAATCTGGCCCTAGAAAGAATATGTGCACTATAAAGTGCTGATTAGTCTAAAATATGCATATTTACTCTAATTCCAGCTCTGGGAAAAGTCTCTGAACTTGTTCAAGCAGATTCTGGGAATAACTGTGATCTGAAATATAAATTGCTTTCTGAAAAAGTAACTACAGCACACACTACACTTCTTAATGTTACAGTTTTTATGAGGAGGAAAGAAAACAAAGGGGGGACTATGGTGCCTGATACCTGATTGCCACTAAGACCACACTGATGAAACATTGCTGGCTTTATCGGAGTCTTTTACGACTTGCACAGAAGGAGCAGCAGTTCATTACTTCTCACCACAGTCCCTTGTGCACCTCCCTTTGCATATTGCTTTAGATTAAGACAAAATTGAATTGAGACGTTCTTGCAACTTTACCACTGCTGTGTTCAGAGGCCTGGCAGCCAGCCAGCTACTCAGTTGCCCATCTGATGCATATGCGCCACTACATTTTCCTAATGTCTGGTACACTCATTAAGTTCTTGCAAAACACCCCAACAAATTAAAAGTTGGCTGCACTGATTACAGATTCTGCACTAATGGTGGCTATAATAAGCTTTCCTAGTGATACTACTGCTCCTGTTGGCAGGGTGATGACAAAATTGCATAGGATCACAGCTATATAACTCTACGCGTTCACCTTTGCTGTTATCTCTTGTAGTCACATGGAACATATTTATGTAGAGAGTTATAGAAAATAATTTCTGAAGGATGAGCCAAAAAAAAAAAAAAAAGAAAAAAACAAAAGAAAAATCCTACTCCTCTGACATAAAATTTCATGTTTCTCCTTAGCAGTCTTGTTGAGCATTCTTTCTATATTTCATACAAATTGTGAAGACAGATCTCCAGGGCCATTCATTTAAGAACTGTTTCTAATGCATATCAGCAAATGCTTCTCCTTATATTGTTGGAACCAGATCAAGAAAGACATTTCACATAATATATTTTCTGAGGTGAGTGCATCTTGATTCCTCTCAGCAAATTTTAACCTCAAATATAATCTCAAAATGTGATCCAGAAATAAAATATATGGGTATCAGGAACTGCAAAATGTTTAAAGCATTATAGTTAGAATTACATTCTTACACAGAAAATTAAAAAGATAAATCCACATGCATTCAAAGTGACCTGTGCTGCACTGGCTCAGCTTTGGATGTGAAAGAGATTCAGGACTGTCACTTGAATACAGATTTTCTCTGCTGCAACACTATTGGTATACTTGATGTAAAATACTCAAGCCTAATTGATGAGTCTTGGCCTCTGTATTGAGTTATACCTACTTTTTCTTTTTTTGCTTTTTTTCTTGCTAGGCAGCAGATATTAAAATTCACTGTGCTCAAAGCTTTCCAGGTAGATTAAATGAAAATTGCTAACTCTAGTCATACAGTGCTTTCAAGTGACTTAATCTTTCAGAAGTCTAGCTGAGCTAGTTGTTGTGCTTTGACTTGGGAACTTTTACTGTCTGCAGGGCAGACAGAAATCTGATTACTATTAACCTCAAGGCATCTGTCAGAAGAATATTACACTTGCATATTCCATCTTCTTGCTAGAATATTTAAGAGCTGTAGCCTGCAATTTTAAACTTTGATTGTATTTACTCAAACATACAAATTTATTTTTAACAGCAATTCTCCTTCTTTCTATTTGTTCTGCAGATACTCAGCTGACTCTTACTTGTTTGGAATAGACATAATCAATATACATGTATGTGCTTGAGGACATACGTGTCCCTTAAGAGCTTTCATTTTAAAAGTTAGCCTTTGTAGCCTGAATTGGACATCTGTCCTGTGTAAGTTTTCCTCCAAGGGAAGGAGATCATGCCAAGTTGCAACCCAAACAAATTTTCAAATATGTACTTGAATCACCTTACGGTCCCTTCAGTTTGCCTGTTTCTGCAAGCAATCTCTTTGCAGAGTGAAGTAATAGCTGATGTTAGTACTGCTATGATGCTGCAACATAATGCTCATTGTCTGAGCAAAGCCATACCGTGCAGAATTCAGATAAGGCAGTTTAAAGATGTCATTTATTTGCTAAAGTGCAAAAGGGAGGCAGGTGGAAATAGTGGAACCTATGGACATGTGATATCTTTGTCTTGAGCAATCACTGGTATATTGTTTTTCTGGGCTTCAGTTTCAGGTGGCATTTTGTTGGGCATAATCCAAGCATAAGGGATTGGACAAAGGTTCAGGTTTCAGAAGTTCTCCAGCAGCAACACAGCAATGGTGAAAGTACGATGCAATAGCAGGGTCTTTTCAAAACAAGTAGTGTGCCATAATGCTTTTGCCACCAAGAAAGAAGTTCAATATCCACAAACCAAACAGTCATTTGGGTTCCCGCTAAATGGCTGAGAAGGTGCAGTTGCAACACTAGCACTAACAACAGTGACACCAGTGAGTTAAAATTCATTTTTCAGCTGTTCAAATAATGATGATGTTAGGCCTGGTACAAACCATAAATGCTAGAGGTGTACCACTACCAGCCTCCTCTAGGGTTCAGTAGTTTATGAGCAGTGAATAAATAATGCACAGTAAAGATCAGTTTCAGTTAACCCCAAATTAATTTTGGTTTAAGTTTGGTGAGCTAAATTTGATTGACACTTTCCAGTTGAATGAAGCGCTTGGGGAGTTAGATACCATTCGCAAAGCTAGGATGAACTGCTAACACTGCTTATAATCCAGTCATTAGGTCAGTCATCTAGGGTTAACCAGACTGCTTCTGCATATATTATAGTTGGAGGAAGGATGTGAACTGAAGATCTCCACTCTTCTACAGGGGCATTTTGCTTTTGTTGGGGATGATGTTTGCAGTATAAAAATCTGGATGTTTGCCCTACAGGCAATGGAATGGCCCAGCCTCTCATCCTCTCCTGCTGAGATTGTTTCATTTATATAAAGACCTAAAAGAATAATAATTAGAAGGGAGCCTGATGTCCAGCAATGATTACCAGGCTTTAGAGCAAATCTGATTTACTCATTGAGCATTTACTTCTAATGTTCAGCTGAACATTATAAACGCTGTAAGTTAAAAAGAAAAATTCAAAACAACTAGCATGATAATGAATTTTTTTTTCTTCTGTAAAAGGCAGCATCCTAAATGCCAGTTCAGATCCCTACTCTGAATTGGGAAGGTTGATGTTCTGAATTTGTCTTTTTATGGCAAGCTTCCTAATCATACGTAGGCATCTTTGTGATCTTACCTAAATCCTCTTCTGCATCCAACATTTTTCTTTTAGTAAGAAGATACAGAAGCAAGTCAAATTTTACTAAAAAGAAACCAAACCAAACCAAAACAAATCTGAAGTTTTATGATATTCCTGAAAAGATTTCTTCTTTTGCTTTAGAATTTTTCTTCTCAGTGTTGACTAAAATTAGGGCATATGCTTGTCAGTTATTGCTCACTCAAGTAAGAAGCTATGTAACCTCCAAGGATTTAGCATTTATAGAAAGGCCAAAGATGACTAAAAATGAATAGAGATGAAAGACCGTTTTAATAGAAGTATTTTAAAGTATGCTTGCATTTTAGCATCTTTCCTCTATTTTTAGAATGCCAGATATGCCAAACCCATGTACAATCTTCTGTGTTTTTTTAATGAGAAGCCACAAATCAGTTATCCATCTACTATGCTTTAATCAAGCCAGGAACTGCTACTGCTGTTGTGAGATGTGGCTTGAGGCAGACAACATAGGCAGATACAGGGATTTGATGCACAACTGGTTACTTCTGCTTCCTTAAATGCTATTTGTCTCTGCTGTGGTAGGATTAGGGCCATCTCCACAGTGATGCTTGGAGGAGGGAAGGAGAAAAGATGTTTTGTACTCTGCTTACACTTGGGATATTTTTATTGTGTAGAAGCAGATGTGTAAAGAAGGGGTGGGTACAAAGGATGTGTGAGAATGTGTGGAAGCTTTCTAGATAGGCTTCTCAGGGAGCCCAGTGTCTCTTGTAATGATGCTGTAGAGAGCCCAGTGCTGGGCCTTCAGGTGTCCCATGGGAGCCGGAGGGGCACTAGAGATCATGACGGCTTAATTCTACCCTGTGGCTGCACTGTGAGCAATCTGGGCTGGGCATTGGAACAGAGCTGAGCACACCACCCCTTCACAGTCTTTCCCAAGTTGGGCATTAAAAGCTGGGTTTGGGGTACATGAGGGAAATTGCAGCTTTTCCCAAAGCAGCTGCTGGCAAGCACTTTTAGAGAAGGAAAATTGTGAGCTGATTTGACCTTGGTCTCTAACAGCTGGGGGTCCTCTCCTGTGGGATACATTGTCTTCCATGTAATTTATTTTTCTGGGTTGGTATGACATGTCAGTTCCACTTGATTACATTTATAGTAGAAAACAACTTCTTTGCTGCAGGTTCTCTGTCAAATCATACAGTGGTAACCAGGAAGACCTTGCACGTCACCACTGTGTGTGTATAATGGAGCCATTTACACTATTAGCTGGTGAAGTAATCACCTTTTTATTTTTTCCTTTGTTCCATTTTTTTAAATGTTTTTGTTTTAAAATGCAAAAAATAACAGCTTGTCTCTTTGTGAGCAAATAACACTCTGAAAGCAGTTGCCAAGCAGCCTACATTTACGGTTTTGGTGAGCTGCTGCATTTGCACTAAGCTCTGAACAGCGCTGAGCCCTCCCCTTCCAGCCCCTAAAATAAAATAAATAAAGTTGAAATAACAGATACACAGAAGACCAGCCATTCTAGTACTCAACACATTTTTGGTGCCACGGAGTGTTTCTTTCACAGGGATATTTGGAGTAGAACAACCTGTCAATGTTCTGGAACAGCATATTCAGGTCAATGAAAGAGGATTATTTTTTCTTCCTAAATTCACTTGTTTATCACAAGTTTGAGAGTGGAAGCAAGAAAACTGCTGATTTTTTTTTCAAACAAATGCATAGAAGATGAAAACTGTGTACCAGTTCCCAAGAAATGCTGTGAATCATGACTCCTTCTGGGAGTTGTAAGTGCTTGTAGACTCTGAGCAGCCCTCAGTGTTTGCGTTTGTATTTCTGGGTCACACATTTTTCCCCAACATCCAATCTAAGCATCTTGCATGCTGGGACCACCTGTGGTAGGGAATGCTTTTCCCACTGTTTCATATGTTTTTTTTCTGGCGTGTGAAATATTTTAGCAGAGTTCTAAATGGAAATATGAGTAGATGAGATGTGAATAATGTGAGAAAAGTGTCTGACTACAGCATTGCTAGTGAACCAGTGCACTCCATCACAGTTGTCAAGGTAGATGTGCACATACACATAAAGTTGTCTTACCTGGTCTTGTAATTATGGTGATTCAACTCTGTGCATCACAGAGACATCAGAATAGAAGCAACAAATGTTAGTATGTGTGGCTTTGCTTTTCTGAGGGGCAGAGCAGAAGCAGTAAGGACTAAAGATAGCTGTTAAGATGTACCCTAGGCCTTGTCCCCACTACAGAGCCAGAAACAAGCAGGGCATTCACCTGAGTCCTGGAGCCTGAAGATGCTTCAGGGTCTTGGAGCTCACGTGGAGCTTCAAGTGTCCCAGATTTATGCTCTGATCTATCATTTCTCTGCTTTTCCATGCAGACTGGAACATAGCCCATAGAGTCTTCTTTGAACCCTCTCTGTGAATCATGACATTTTGTGTAACTGTCATGTGCCTTTAGAATTTTGTCATTGAATGTAATTTTCCTTCTTCATTTTAGCTTTTAAACTGCTGTGTAGAGTGCTTCTGTGTATAACTAAAGCAGTCTTGGAGCATCTTGGAAGTACGTTTCAGTTGAGATGGAGTTCAGTACAATTCCTGGCAAGTTCCTAATCTTTCTGGGCTGACTTAGCAGTGAGCTTTTCAAAGTTGATGGCTTTTCATGCCTTGAGTCTTCAGACTACCAGAAAAAAAGACATTCATGTATAAAAGTTTGTAGTGGACTTAAAGGGTCTTGTTTCCTTTGGCTGCTGAGTGCTCTCTATTGATGTCAGGAGTATTCTTGGTTGAACATATCCTTTCTTAATTTCATTCTAATAGAATTCCACTCTGCTCTCTTTTCCATAAGAGGGAGGCATGCAGAACTGCACGTATTTAGTTCTTTGTTGAATTGCTTTTGACACGTGGCTCAGCATTGAAGCTGTGAGGCTTGTGGTCTTATTTGGCATATTTTAAGACTAACAATATCTTAGGCCAGAAGAACCTTGGTCAACCTTATATAGCACAACTCAGTGGTAAAAAGGACAATCATGTGATTAGTTTGTTAAAAACTACTGAATGGCACCTTTAACAACTATGCAGTCATGCTAATGCAAAGTTTTGGAACTATGGACAGAATTTTTTCTGTCAATTGTTTAGTTTCTTCCTATGTGTTCAACACTTAAAAAAAAGGTCTTCTGGGAAGTTAAGTCACATAACAATGGCAAACAAATTAATTAGTTTTTAAAAAACATATTTTTTCTGTGTCTATAGCACTGTGTTCTATAATGATGCATTCACAGAAAGCTCAAAGTAAATGTAGTGTTTTGTTGACTTTTAGGCTTTCAGTGTTGCCAGTTTTATGTTAAAAATAATCTATTGAAATGGAGCTTTGTCTGTCTTTTTGAGGGTTAAATAAAATGTTATTATGTAATTTTTCAACCACTGACACTGATTTTATCCCAGTTAGGTTTCCTACAATTCTTGTAAGGCTGCTATAAGCACTGAAGTATTCCTGTTGCTCTCAGTGGTGGAACTTTAAAGAACAGAGCCTGAATTTTGAACTGTTTTGCTTTTGCTATTAACATTATTTAAGGTAAGCCGACGTTGGGTCTTCTGCTGCGAGTATAATATTGGCTAGAAAATCTGGTCTCTTTTAGCTGTACCTGCAGACTACAAAGCCGATAATTAACTTTGTTCAAGCTTGCAGGGGTAAGAGGGTAATCATAGGGACTGTGTTCTTCACAGCCTGCATACTGTTGCTTGTTTTGCAAACATTGAAGCCTGCTGTCCTAATGTATAAATGCAATCTACTAACCTAAAAAAAAAAAAAAAATGTTTTTGTCAGCATTGCAACAGTATTTTGTACATTTTTCCCACAAAGTTACCTGTCTGTTCAGTGGAAGGGGAAACAATTATTGTAGATCATCACATAGCAACGTATAATGAGATGCTGGTGGAGTTTCCTTCTGGCTGCTAGAAGGTGCGTTTTGTACAGACCCCTTATGTCTCACTTAGATGTGACTGTCATACCAGTTTGTTACACCACAAGCAGGAGACACAAGAAGATGAAAACCTTCAATCTGCTTTAAATAGTTAGGGTCCTTGGCTGTTTAAAAGTTTCTTTTTTCCATCTGTTTTAACTATTCAAAATACTATGTTAGGGTGCTGTAGCAGCATCAGGCAACTTGTAGTTCTGTGTTACTACTGCAGCTACTTCTGCAACCACTATAGCATCAAAACACAACCAAAGTTCTAACAATTCTAAATGAAGTGTTATAGAACTAAAAAGAGACATTGAAATGCTGGCACAGATTTTAGGAGTCAGACAACTGTTTCAGTATGTTTAGTGTGAAAAGAGATGAAACTGGCCTTTGGTTTGTGCTGTGCCTGATAGAACTGATTTTTGTACAGACTTATCTGATTGCAAAAAGGAGAGTAACTGCTTTTGACACTTATTCTGAACAAAGGACAGTTGTTTTACTTTGCACTGCAGTTGTATGTGATTTATGAAAGAATCATATTAAACTCAGACTCCTTCATTTTTAATAGTTTGTAGATTATTTGTTTTTAGAAGTTCTTGTATTTTTTATCTGGCTTTCCAAAGGTCTTTCTATTTTGTAAACTGTTGCAGTTTCCTCATCCTCTGGCTGCAAACTAATTGCATTAAAATATATATAAACCACGAAATAAATTTTGAGGTATTTTATTTATCTTCCACTTCCCTTACCAATGGAAATAATGATGTTTTCTTTCAAACTCTAGATTTGAAGCCACATATCTTACTTTAAAGACATTCTGCATGTAACGCTTTTTCTAGAAATTTTTTTAAACAACCAAAAAAGGAATTTCACCTTTTTAAAATTATTTTATTTTATTCAGTATTTAGCTAGTCATGGGAAATGCTTTCAGATTAACACTCCCAACTGTACTCTGTTTCTAACCTCGGGTATTCTATTGTTCTCAGAACATTTGCTCTAATTTAAGACCAGAGTAAGTTACTATTGAATTAGCTTTAAAAAACACCATTTAAATTTATTCATTTTCTAAATTATTTCCATGTGCATTTGTCTGAATCAAGTTTGAGAGCTGGTGTTTCTTTTAAAGTGGACAGTGCAAATAGGTGGGTCATCTTTTCATTTGTTTCTAGCAAATTTGTCCAACACAGAAAAGCAGTAGTAAACTGTCATACTGAAATCCTGTGAAAATCAGAAATGCTGTATTAGATTTATGTTTCCAACAAACTTTTTGGAAGGTGAAAATATATATGTATTAGGTCAATATAATCTGTCAATTTTATAACCAGTTCTCTTAACTTAGTAGTAATACGAGTCACAATAAATATTCCATACTCTTAGCTACAGAAGAAAAATGAGAATGTGCTGGCATATACAGCCAATGTCCTAACTGAAATACCTACCCATAGTCAGTAAAACATTTGTCATATTGGTTCTGGAGGGGCTTGAGTACATGCCTAAAGTTGAGTGCTCTGATGAGTAAGTATGGATTTAAGTGTGCTCTTAAATATTCTGCTGAGCACAGACCCGAACTTGTAATGTGATAGTGATCTATTGTGTAGGTCTGAAGGAAAACCACTGAAATCAGCGAGTCTCTGCAGGGCCATAACTGTCTGTTGATGTGGGGTTTTTTTTCAGGGTCAGAGTGATATCAGAAGTAACATCTTTGAAATTCCCCAATTAAATGCAAAGATGTCTTGATATTCATAGTTGGAAATGTGTTTAAAATTTTCTGTGGTACTGAATAACTAGGAGAAAATTCTGCCACAGAATTCATTAGAAATATACACGTAAGCTAAAATTTTCTTAGTCTTAAATTTGTTGGTGTAGCATACCAGTCACAGCTGTGATTTACCATCACTCAGCAGAGGTCTCTTTCTGGTTTTAGTATTCAGCTTTTATTTTTGTATTCAACAGCATTAAAAGAGGGAACATATGATATAAATACGTCTACTTTTTAAACTTTAGTTATTGGTAGATTATGATAATATTTTTACCTTTGCTTCCAACTTTCTCTGTTGTTGATTTCTTTTTACTTAGTTCCATGTGCTTTACCAGCATCCATGTAATCTGAATGTCACTTTCTATTCACTATAGTCCTAGGTTGCTTCTGGTTTCGCAGGCCGATCCAGTGCTTTCTCAAATCAATAGATAAAGTCATAATTGAATTTCTCAGACTCTAGGTATGGAACTTTGAATCCAGTCCCATATCTTCATATTCTTTACCATTTGCTCTGTTTAGATGGTACTGTCCAGCTGAGATTTCCTCAGGTATGGGCTGTTGCTTGTTAATTTAAAAAAAAATGTGACTTGTATAAATGAGGGAGGAACATCTGTCTAAAAGAGATGTCTGATTTTCTCTCCATGAGAAAGGTCTAGAAAATGGCTATTTAAGCCACATATTTCATAGATTCCAGCATTTCTATGTTTAATGTGTTACAAAAGCTAATAGACAGACTAAGTTCTTTGTGGGGCAAGCAGACTGGCCATAATTGTTCTCCTTCTATTGCAGAACTTCACCCATATGCATTGTTTATTTTTTTGTATATAGCATTTTCAAACCTTGTGCAAAGTGCATTTAGTAGGTGCTCTTGAACTTCATTATTGTTCATTAGTATATATTAATCACGCACTATATTGTGCCAACATAAACAATGAGAGTATTCCAAGGGAGAAGCAATTTCCTTACAACTGTAGGACCATCTCAGTCTTCAATATGTCCAAATCCAATCAGAAGCAGATGCTGCGGGCTTCTCTCTCATACACAAAAAATAATTTCTAGTTTTATACGTAGCAAAAGTTTGCAAGGGTAAATCCTCCTTGGAAATTACTCTGTAATGGTTCCTGGGACTTCATTTTCGATTTATTCTTTCCCCAGATAAAAAAAGGGATAACTAGCAATAAATATCTCTCTGTATTGGTATTATCCAGAAACCATTTTCATCAGCTAGAGAATTCTGTACGCATCCTGTTTGATAAATTGATTCTGGCTCACAAAGAGCACTGCAGAGAGCATAAATGCTACATGTTTTAGTCACTTGATTGCTGAGTGGCAAGGGCAGTTCACAGAGGAAGGAGTTCGTATAAGGGGGATTGTCCTGAAAGCTAATCCTGTGGGATGGCTACTGCATTGGATGATCTCTTATTTTACCCATTGTAATTTAGTGTTGCGAGAGCTCATGCTGTTCCAATAACCTTGAAATCCAGATCCTTTGCCAGATACCTGTACTGCCCAGTCAATTGATACTCACCATGACATTTGCAAGGCAGTGTCCAAGGTATTAGCTCTTTGAATCTTGATGATTTTCGTGGCAGCACAATAGCTTAATTTCTCGTTACTTTCCATGTGTTATTTTGAAAATCCATCCTACAGTCTGAATGATAAACATACGAGGAACCCTGTTTGCTAGGCAATAGGCTATTAAAATGACTGGATTTTGTTACTGTTGTAAGCTGGAGTGGGTTTGTGGCCATCATAAGAAAAAGGAAAGGTCAGTGTGCAAAAAAAAATTATCTTAAGGTCTGTTCTGAGAGGTACATAAACATTTTGACCTGATAATAAGATCCTTCCCTAACTTTTATCTTCAAATAAAGCTTCAAATGTTTCTTAAAATAATAATGATAAAAACCCAAATGCATATTGTCACTGTTAGATGTACTAAATACACTGTCAGGTAGTGTCAGTATTTTTACTTATGAAAAAGTTAGGGATAGTGAAGCTGATTACCATGTCTGGAAACTGACATAGTTGCCATTTAGCATGCAGAAAGTGCTTTGGGTTTTTAACTTTAGTTGATAACACAGAAAAAAAGGCAATAAGTTTTGTGGGTTTTTAACAATTTCATTTACACATCTCACCTGAGAATCAGTTTCTTTATCATAGCCATAAGCAGTATGTCGAAGGTGTTTATTTATCGGCTGCAATTTCCTGTTAGATCCCTTCCTTAAATATCCTTGTATTGATGAAAACAGCTGGAATTTTATTTTCTTCTCACAATATTACTATGAGTCAAGACTAGCAGCTTTAAACTTGTGCTGAGGAGGTGGAAGTACATAGCAACAAAGTCATGCAAGCAGCCCGTAGCAGTCAGTACAGAGAAAGAGAAAAATATTTCTGGACATTGTTACTTAGTAATTGTTTGGTATGAGTATGAAAAATTCTAATGCACATTTATCAGCCTAAGCATAATACCTATTTTGTAGTCATTTACTAAAGCAAACATTTCACTCATTCATAAAAAAGATACAATTACTCATTAAGAGCAAATAAAGCAGCAGAAAATGGTGGTAAGGCATCAGAAGCTGCAGTATAGAAAAAATCTGAAAGCAAACTTCCTAATCTCAGGGACTGTTCCAACGCATACCTCCTATTAAAAAGAAGAATCTGCTCATTACCATCAGTGGTAGTCAGATTTGATCTGAATGTGCTGGGTCCCTATCACGTTATCAACTCTAATTTGATGAAAAAGAACCTAACCTATATAAAGGGTTGGAATAGTGTTTCTTTTTTTTCTACCTTACTACACTTTGAAGAAAATTATTGTTTAATCTTTTTAATCAGAATCAGAATTCAACAATGAAAAGGAAGTCAAAAGAAGAAAACAAATAAAACCCAACACCATTCTGTTTCCTAATTACCATAGCTTAAGCAATACTTTCTTTCCTCTGTTTTTCTCACATGGGTAATTAGAACCAATATTTTCCTAAACTGAGTAGATTTTTAGGAAAAAAAGAATTATGCTTCCTTGAGAATTTTGTTTTCTAACTCAGAACATGAAACTAAGTGTTCCAAGCTTAAGGCCTGCATTTTACTTTCACATAGCATTGTTTTCCCATTTAATTTCACTTTTATTTTCCAAGTTTACTCTTGTCTTCATGGCAGTCAATCTACAGTGTAGTGCGGGGAGTTTTGGAGTAATCTCATGGTATGAGCAAAGAAATAGAAAAGATTACTTGAGCTGAGTATGATAAATGCCCTTAGGTAACATGGAACAATAAACTTTCACCTCGCAATGGCATAGGGAATTTTATCTCAGTGACGTGAAGCATAGAGGAAATTACCAACCAGTGAGAGAACATACAATTAGGTAGGACCTGTGTTCTTATAGGGAACATATGGCTGTAGGCAGTGTATTCAGGGTTAGGATCCTTAGGAGGCAATATATGACAATGTTACATAAAGCCAAATTAATGCACTTGCTCATTAATACTTATTTATTAATACATAAGAATACTTACATAATAATGCTAGTATGGCACAACCTGTCTGGCCAGTGAAGAATAAAACCAAAGCAAAACCAAGTCCAACAGCTGCTCCTTGCTCACCAGCAGGCAGATGCTATCCATCAAAGTAGGGATTAATTGCCACCTACATCTTCCCCCAAGCATATCAGTATCTGTCAGCACCTCTGGATGTATTTCATTCATGCAAAAATTTAAGCAAAGAGCAGAGGTTATTATTTTATCCTGATAGACCTTTTCATAGTACATGGGCTTTCCATTTTCATTTTCTGAGCTGTCAAAACTCAGGTTGTTCACCCAATGATTATATATACAGATCAAATGGATTCCCCATGGAATATGGGGCAAAATCTACATATTCAATATCATTTACTTATTTATGCTGGTCTGCATATACTTAGCCTGATTTCTTGTTTTGAGGATCCTTACCAGTGTAAAAATAATGAAATCCTGAAAAGGATCTGGAACGTGACTGTGCAAAAATAGAAAGATGCATGAATCATCAAAGCTGTACTCAAATCCTTAATTTATTTCTTGCCTGATATGGTTTCACAAGAGGAGATATCATACATCTTATTATATTCTGTTAAAAGGGGTTGCTGGGAAATACTTTATTAAAAAGAGCAGAAATAACTGGAAGAAGAGGACATCCATGGTATGCGCATGCACACGCACACAGATGTACACACAGAAAACTACTTAAAGAGTTTATTCCTAAAGCTATGAAGTAAACCACTTGGAAGTTAAGAATGCAGTGAAGCACTACTTAATTACTTAACCACAAGGTTCTTTCTCCATAAGAAACAACCTTATTTAGTACACGCTGCAAACCTTCTCTGGGTATGAGCGGGGCTGTGTCAGAAGGCAAATGCCGTTAGGAATAACTCTGCCTCGGGGAATGCTGAAATATCACAGATGTAGTAAACACAGCAGAGGACAATAGCAGAAGAAGGGCGAGCCTGTTACTTAAGGCAGTTCAATGCCACCATTTATGATAAAGTTTTTTTAAAGATCCCTCTCTGCCGCAGCATTGCACTTCCATCACATTTCTGTGATGCTGGGCAGGTAATTTAGTATTAGATTTCGGCAGGTGGACAGGCTTTGAAGCCTTGGAGTGTGATTTGCACAAGTGCTGAATGCATTCAGTTGTAAGAAAAATCAATGGAAAACACATACAGAACAGATTCAAAGAAATAAACCTCGTTAGTCTGAAAGATTTTGTTCCAGTTGTCTCTATTGGGCATCTAAATTATTCTGTACTTACTGTCTTACCCTCTGATGTCTCAGTTCAGCTTCTGCTGAGAAATAACTCACCCCTCCTGCATCTTGCAAGGGTGTTATGAAGGTAAACTCATTGCACTTCATATTATGTAACTATGCAAATGGCAAAGGCACGTGAGTAGCGTTGGAAGGTGGTTTTCTTAATTTTTAATACTGAAGCTGTCGTTTTGGGGGAACAAAAATGCATAGAAATTTGTGAAGGTTTGAAATGCGCCATTAGATAATGCTTGCTTTAAGGATATGAAAGCAAATATTTTTAATTTTTTAAACCAAAACGTGTTCTCTATCAAATACTGAACTACTTTATTTCAAGCTTCTTCTAAATGAAACTTCTGTCTTTAATATCTAAGAGGAATTTTTGTTTTAAAATTGGTCTGAGTTAAAAGGAAGAAAAAGATTAATAAAAATGTTAACCTTAAACTGAAACAAAACATTTTGATTTGAACAGCAATTTTAAGTTGACCTCACATATGAATTTCTGTCCTTTTAGTATCCTGCAAAATCTGAGAACTGGAAGGTGGGGGTCTTTTTAAGGTTTAGAGGTGACTGAAAAGTTAATTTTGTTGGCTAAGCCTAACCATTGCAAAAGTGACTATTCTGTCTTCAGAGTGGGATTTGAGTCGTGCATCCTGCAAGGGGCAGGGATGTTTTCAGGAACTTGTAATCTAATTAATGACTTGATTTTGCTTTTGGTTTATGATTTTTTTTTCCTTGGAGACGGGGGTGTAATTCTCAGATGTTTGTGCCAGCAAACACTAGAAGCAGGAAAACCATCTTAGGTGAATAACAGTGACTGTTAGGATTAAGGAGCCTTTTAAGCTGTCAAAGACATCTCCTTTTGGTCTCCTGACTCTACCCCTAATTCCAGCACTTGGCCTCAGCCTGGTCTGATGACAGAGCTGACTCTTTCAGGCAGCAGTTTGAACAAGAGCCCTCTGTGGCCCTTGCCTACTTGAAAGACTTCATAAGCATCAACTACAGGCAGATTTTCAGACAAATGTCTAGTAAAAATTTTGTACGCCCTCGCAAATTTCAAGATAGAGCTGGCAAAGAGATCATCAGAGAATTTCTGCAAAGGGGAGCCTATCTTCTGCAGCTGTTATAGTAGAAATTACAGAACTGATCTGGATGACATTTAAAAACAAATGAAAAAAGAGCTGGAGGTAAACAGCAGGCAAAGAGAATTTCCGTCCACACAGGTATTTTTCCAAGTTACAAATTCTTGTAAACAAAATCTTATCCTAGGAAGCTACAGGCAATTTTAGTGATAAACAGAGATGGCGGCCCAAGTTTTAGTAAATGTCTGGGATGCACTAGCTGAGTAAAAGGATTTGCTGGAAGCTGTTACCAGTGGGATTAAAAAGTATCAGATATTTCAAGCAATCTGTGTTCTTCAATGATGGCCAATTTAGTAAGGGTTTCTCATATTAAGTCTGGATGGTTTGGTTGGTTTATTATTTGTTAATTCTTGTTCAATTTCTGTATCTGGACAATTTGAGAGATTTTTCATTTCAGGCTGCTCAAAATGAGACCTTGTTGACTGGGAAGATTACTGGCATCTGTTTCAGAGAGAAAATGAACTTGGCCTTTAGGAGAGAAGTGTCAGAAATGAAAGCCTGGATAAAAAGCAAAGGTTTAAGTCAAACTTGGTTCCTAATCCTAATACTGATGCACATGTGATTTGGTGAAACTGTTTGGAGGTGCAGACAGGAAGCCCTTTGAAGTGTGTAATCACAAGAACTTCACTGTGATTCCAGCTTGATAAATTCAGGAGAAGTCATTATACTTTTTTATTCTGCTAGTTAGCTGTGATCATACATAGTGTATCTGTACACACACCGCATTGCATGAAATCCCTAGGCACACATACCCAGGCAAGCATACTAAACAGGGAAGACTCTTTCCATAAACCCTTGTTAAAATGACAGTCAAAGACAAAAAAAAAAAAAGCATCAAAAGATGGGTTGTTTGTTGTTGGGGTTTTTTTTTTATGTAAATCGAAAATATGTTGCTATGTTTTTCTTTGGATTCTGCGTTCTCCCGGTACTTAATGTGATGGAAGATTACTTATTTTCTGCTACTTGTAGGTGGCATTTTTTTTATATAGCTGTAGATCATTGTTTTTATAATTAAGTGTTATTATGGTTTATTTGCATCCTTTATGTTTCATGGGCTTGAAATAGATTGGATGCATCTCAGGTTCTGAGATCCCTGCTTTACTTTGCAGCTTGCCAGGAAGGTTGTGTTTTGGTATGTCCTTTGCTTCTGTATGATGCTATTGGATTCAGCTATACAGCATTGAAAATAACAATAATGTCAATAATGTCACAATTTCTGTAGTGTTGTCACATCAAGATTTTATTATGATGCATTTGGATGGTTAGCTTTCATTGTTAAGCTGTGGACATCCTGAATTTTTATAACATTAAAACAGAAATAACATTACTCATGTCTAAATATATGTGAGGCATTTGCTCTACTGTTTCCTTCTATGCATGATTTTCTCTTCACATGTTACTAGTCCAAGAATATTTTGCTAACTTTGGATCTACTAGTTCTGGTTTACTATGCTCTGTGATAAGAACAGCTTCAAATGAGATCCATGGTGGTTAAAAATGTCACTCTGAGTCAGCTAACACCTCTGGGTTTTTTAAAGGTCAAATCCAGGCAATTTTGTCTTTATGGGGTCTTTATGATCATGTTATTTACAAAAGCCTGATTAGACCAAGTGACAGTATCTGAAAATCTTGACTGTCTTAACACATTCACACCATTTAAAAAAATCTTTACCTTGGCTTCATATGAAACATCATATTGACCTTAAAAGCTTATTAATACTAGAAACAGGCCTTTAATAGCTGTGCCTCATAGCTGACTGGATTTTGTCACCTTAGACCTGTGGATGCTTGCTCTATGTTGGGGTTTTTTGGTGGTTTTTTTTTTTTTTCTGTGGGTTTTTTGTTTGTTTGTTTGTTTGTTTTCCTTGAAACAACTTCTTTTTCTCTAAGCCAGCACTTGCAAGATATATTTGATATTGATTTTTGAGTAGGGGTTGGTAAAATAGTTCAGCTTAGATATCTGTTACATATTTTTGTCCTTTTCAAGTTGGAAATGTAAATTTAATTGATGCATTACTTGCATGTCTGTAATTCTATTTATAATCTGGACATGCCTGAGGAGAGCACTTATTTTGCTGTACTTGCAATCAGACTTCCAGGAATAGGTTCTTTAAAGTTCAGTTTCCTCTGATAAGACTTTGAGACCTAAATGACAAGTCCTACATTATTTTCCATATTCCACATTATGGAAGACTCTAATCCAAATAAATACTTGTATAACTGAACCTTCACATTCAGCTATTTTTATTTTTCACAGTAGTTGGGTGTTTTTTTGTCATCTAGGTACCAGAAATTTTAGTGAACTGGTACATATATCAGCTATGCTCTGCCTGGTCCTTGGGGCTCTCAGATTAGGCTTTATCCTTGACTATGGATTAGTGCAGTCTTGAAACTCATAGTGATTCCCTTCGTCACTCAGTGAAGTGGTTGCTACAACTTTTCAGAAAAGGGTCTGGTGTGAGAGTGTATCCTGGAATAAATGAAGGGAGGGGGAGTGGAAACAACACGAAAGCTGTCTCTAGCACGATCTCACACATTTGCTTTCTGGGAATTTAGTTCCATTTAATAAAGAAGAATAAATGAATAATCATATGGTGCCCCATCATCTTGGAAAAAAATTGTGTGGGTGTTCTATTGGTTTTAAATTCATTTAGCTCAGCGTATATAAATGGTAGCATGCACACATTCAGTACTTACTCCAGACTGTTTTAATGTTTGTCAAGAAGCCTTTCTTCCCAAGCATGCTTTCTATTCAGTTTCACATTTCAGATTGAGTACATACATACATGCAGTACTGCATAACCTAATGTAACAGTTCCTAAGTCTGGGCAGGGCACAGTAGATCAGTACACATAGTAATTTTCTCTCCTCTCAGAAGGTTGTGCTTAATCTTTCTTCCCTTAGAATTTCTGCTGAGAAGACATAATATAACTGTGGTTTAAATTCCTTAATTCCAGATTTAGTCATCAGTTGGTTGTAATCTGTGGTCTTCAGGTTAAAAATGTGAGGCTCTGCTTCCTTAACACAATACTTAGGAATTTGGTGAGTCTTTCCAAACTCTTGCCAGCCTCCAGGAAACTGATTTGGTTTTATGATAGGAACATAGACACCTCTGAGACAGTGAAAAGTGGATTAGGCAAGATCTTTCAGGTACAAACTTCACAGGCTTTGGAAGTTTCATCTGAAGGAGGAAATGGGGCTGAGTATTAAGCTGACTAGGTCATCTCACTCTAGAGGAGAAAAAAAAAACTAGGAGAAGAAAAAATATGCATATCTGTCCTCTTACAATTACTGTGTGTCTTGAGCTACAGCTATGGAATGGCTCTAACGATGAATTTATGAAATGAAAAAAATTGGTTTTAATACACTACCAGGCTTTTCATTTTATTTTTATTATCTGTTCCCTTTTACATATGGCTACAACCTTCATAAAGATTGTAGGGTCTTTTTAATGGGGCCAAACTGTCTTTGAATTCTATTTCATAAGGGAACAAAAATGCTGGCAGAGAGTTACTATCTCTTAATTTGCTGTTTATGTCATCTACCTTTAAATATAGCATCACACTACAGGTATTCTACCTGTTGCTGCTGTCCTTTCACATCTAAAGCTTATTAAATGGATTAGAACTTATTCTGTGACTTTCCTCCGTCATGTATTTTAAGATCCTTAGTCCACTACATACTGGCTTACAGCTACATGCTGTCTTTCTAATTTTCAGATTTCTATGCTAAGATTTTGTAATTCATCCTACAGGTCACATTCAGAAAAGTGGGACACTTATTCCTGTAAGGTTATTCTGCTATTTTCAACCTTCATGAGGTAGTATTTTTATCACTGATCTCTTATGAAGACTGGGTGGTTTTTTTGACATTTAATCACCCTGACACTGCCCAGTACAGCTTTCCACTCTTTTTGTACACCTTCCTGGTATTATTCATGATGCCACAAGTAACACTGGCCTGTATTCTTCCCTTGGTTTTTTAAGATTACATATACTTCCATATTCTCAAGTCTTGCTGATTTTGTCATCTCAGTTTTTCTCTTTTCAATTTCAGGAACCCAGACCACTCTGCATGCATGGTAAGAATTTAGTGTATATTTTGAGTTGACAAGGATGAGAACTGAGTAGGATATTAAAATCCGCAGCTTCAGTTGTGACATGTTGAATATTGGAGATACATTGCTACAAGTAATGTCCAGTAGTTCCTCTTTCCATCTCCCATCCAAGAGCAAATCTATTTGAACAGAGGGGAGGCATGGCAGTATGTCTACTGGCACTCATTGGACTTTTCCTGCCAAGTTGGAGGCAGGCGCAGGCGCTGAGTGAGCTAACAGGAGTGGAGCAGAGCTGGGATGAGCAGTGAGTTCTCTGTGTACCTGGGGAGCACAGGGGCTCTTCTGAAAGAAATTAGTACAGTAAATATGTAACCAGTTTTCTTTTTTGATAGATACAGAAGCATAGAAATACAGACTCAAACATAAAAAATATGCAGAGATAACAATAAAACAATTGCTAATTTCTCTCAAAACCAAGAAGGTATATGCAAACTTATTTAACTTAAAGCATGCAATGCCCCTACAATTATTGTATGTTCAGGATTCCCATCCCCTCAAGTACTAAGTAATATATATATGCCTGAAGATTAATCAAATATGTATTAGAGGCACTAATTCTGATTTCCATTATTTCAAATTAAATACTGAAATTCCAAAGGGAAGTTTGGTTTGGTTGGTTGTTTTTTTTTATCTCATAGGAACTTGCAGTATAAATTACAAGAGCAATTATTTCAGAATATAGATAAGAAATGCATATCAATAAGGTGCTGTGCATAATGAAGAGTATGTGTTGTTCAGCCTGGCTATTTGTTCATTCTTGTTTTCTGCCAAGTGGAAGGATATGACAGTAAGCCAAGCAAGAACAATGTGCGAAGAAAGGAAATTACAGTACATATAGAAGGAGAGAGCTGGTGTGTTAAAAGAAATTGAGAAGGCTTATACAATTACAATGAGAAAAAATAAATAGCAGGAAGGAAGTAAACTCATGAATAAAGATAGAGAATAACAAGTGTAAAATGACTAAACTAGCTGCTGTTTAAATCTGTCTCAAGAGAAATGAGGATGAGACTCACAGACATCTAGAAAGTATTGAAGGACATTGCAAATATAGCTGCTGATATACGAGAAAGAAATCAAATGCAGAAAAGAACAAACAGAAATAATGTCAAGGATGTAAAATGCTAGGCAGCAAGAAGAAAGATTCAAATTTGTTTTGCATGTAAATAAATTACAATATAAAAATATACTGAGGGAGGTCATTAAGGGGAGTATAAGCTTCTGACAAGTCCACGTAAAAAGGGGGAAATGTGAAGAATTCTGGCTGTATTTCTATGTAAATGTGAGGTTTGAAATTAACAGTAATTTTTCAGCATGAACTTTCCATCATGCAGTAGTGAGTCCCAGTATTTTGAAGAGTAAAATCAATCATTAATACTATTTCCACCTTGTTTTATTGTTCTCCATAATTTTAAGATGTTGGCGCTCAGATGCACTTTTGGTTCCACGGTCCTTTTTTTAAGAAAAAAAAAAAAAAACAGGAAAAAGAAATTATTTCTTTTTCTTTTCAACTTGGGAAAATAAATAAGGTTACTCTTTACCACAGACCTTCTTGCAATGCTGGAAACTGCTGTCTTTCTGTAATGCTGGGACAGTAGTGCCTGTTTCAGACGCACGCCCCAGAGGGTTAGCCATGAAAAAAGCTTGGGTTTTTAGTAGCACATGCTAAGTAGAACCTGGTGTCCTGTCTTTCTGGGCTGCAAAACTGTGGTGAGTCTGTACCACCATTCTAAGAATTCAAGTCACTTTGTACTGTGAAGATGCAAAGCTAAGGTGGATTTTGAATAACTTCATGTTGTTAGTGAAGTACAGAACAGTAAGTATATCTTCCATGAACTTTTTCTGTTATTTCTGATCGGTTTTCTGGGAAATGAAATTGTGCACACTGTGGAAACACTGTTGTTTCTCCTAGCCATAGTGCTGTGCCTGCACTTAGCTTATGAAGTATGCTTCTCTGTCCTTGGAGGGAGGAGCAGAGTGGCCTCTTTTTGAGGGATTTATGGGTTATTTTATATTTCTATTCAGTTGTGGTTTCTGAAGGCATTCATCAGTATAAGAACTTTCATTTTCATTTAATAAAAAGAATTGTGTAACACTTATAGTTCCAAAGAGAGCTTGAAAGAATGTCATGTAAGCCATGAAGACTCTAAAACGTTTCTGAAAATCTCGTATATTGTATATCTCTTGATTTGTAAACATGCCTTGCAAGTTCGTAGTCTCTGCTCACCAAATATTTGGTTTATTGGTAATGCAAATATCACAGGGAAAATCTGCTTGAATAAGATGTGAAGAGCCAACAATAAACACTACAACACTGCAAAACACTTCTGAGGATGAAGTATTATGTCATTTTGTACTATGCATTAGCTTAGACACTGAAGAAGTTACTGTTGTACACTAGGTAGCTTTCCTCTTCTCAGTTTCCAAAGCAGTAAAAATGAGTATTTTTTTTTGATTTTGCTTCTGCTTTTAATAAATGAGGAAATAGGAGGTTCTTTGCAAAGCAGCTAATAACCGGAGTAGACTAATATTGGTGGGTTTATGTTGATGACCTGGTGAGTGGTAAAGGTGGTATCAGAGAGGAAAGAGGAACAGCAGTGTCAGTTTCCATTTTTGTTGAATGGGCTCAGTGGCTTCAAATGAACTTAGATTTCAATACAACAAAAAAAAAACCTAGGCTGGGTTAATTAGTCTCTGGGATTTCATCTGAAAAAAAACCAACCAAGAGCAAAATGGATCTGTCCTTACTGAGCTTCATTACTTTTATTTTTATGTTCTTTTCAGAGAAGAAAGATTTCTACAGAGAAGGCTGTCTAACACTGGTTTGCTCTTCTTTAAGGACTTTCTCAGTAACCCATTTTAAAAGGTTATCTTATTAAATCAATACCCATCAGATGCTTCTCTTTCAAGCCTTCCCTGAAAAATAATCCTTGCTGTTTCTAGCCATTGATTAGACAGGCACATAACAAGGGCATGCCTCTCCCCTCTTTGGATATTAGAAAAGATAGTCCTAAGCTGGAATTCATTGGTGCCTGCGTATTTTGGGTCCTGAGGCAGGGATTTCCCCACCAAGGTAATAAAAACTGAACTAGCCAGTATTCATTGTCCGCTAATTGTGTTACCTTTCCCCCCACCCCCCCCCAAAGCCCTTTCTTCCTTTCCTGCTTTTTTGGCTGACAGAATTACATGGCCCATGTATATAATATTTATACATGACTATAATATGACAGAAGGCTGTCTTTTTGGGGAGTGATATTTTCGTTCCATCATCATGACACAGTCACAATTTCCCTTCTATTCCCTGTGCAAAAATACAGATTCCAAGTCATAACTGATTTCCAGGTGAAAGGTTATTGATATTCTAGTGGTTTTATTTAATGCAGTTCAGGCATCTCCTTGACCAATATTGGATCAAATTCTAATTTTGTTAAACAGATGTATTTTATGGAATTATAGAGTGGTTTGGGTTGCAAAGGATCTTGAAAATCATCTAGTTCCAAACCCCCTGCCATGAGCAGGGACACCTTCCACTAGACCAGGTTGCTCAAAACCCCATCCAACCTGGCCTTGAACTCTGCCAGGGATGGAGTGTCCACAGCTTCTCTGGGCAACCTGTGCCAGTGCCTCACCACCCTCATAGTGAAGACCTTTTTCCCAATATTATAAGCTAAATCTACTCGCTTTGAGCTTAAGGCTGTTAGCCCATGTCCTATCACTACACGCTCCTGTAAAAAGTCCCTCTCCAGATCTCTCGTAGGTCAACTTTAGGTACAGGAAGGCTGCTCTAAGGTCTTCCTGGAGCCTTCTCTTCTCCAGGTTGAACAAGCCCAAATCTTTCAAGTATTTACTTTTAGAAAATATTATTCAGAACGCAATCGGGGATTTATATAGCATTAGATTTCACGTGTCTTGTAGCACAGATAAACTTGATGCTAATGCAGCAGAGGAAATAAATAACATTGCTGTAGTAATCTTATTCTTTGTACTGGGTCAGTCTTCCAGGGACAGTTCTGTTCTTCCTCTACCCAAATGATGTAGTTCCCATTAGTACAATGCTAGCCTTTCACAGCTTATTCTTTTTAACATGTGATGGCATCCTTCTTTCTTGTGTTTCACTAGGGATTAAAATGTATGCAATCACTGGCTGTGCATATGGAGATACTGTCTCTCATAAAAAAAAATAATAGCTGCTAAAAATGTCTTTTTCTTCATGCAAGGAGTTTTTTGTTTCTCTGTTGTTTAAATCATGGCAATATTTAGGGTCTTTCATTAAATGAAGTCCCATTAGCTAGACAGTGTGAAAGGGCGGAAGTCATGCAGTGTAGAATGGAAAAGCAACTGGGAATATAACAGACAAGCAGATGGGAAGGAGAAAAGGGCAGAATGACAACGGCTTACTTGGCTGTAGTGGGAGTCACTGTACAGGACACAGTAAGTGGCCCTCAATCACAACATGGGAGAGTTATAGAGCTAGTGTTACAGAATAAAACTGGCAAACAGAGTTCATTCCTGTTCATGCATATTCCCCTTTGGCTTACGTCTGTGGTTACTGCATAGATTTCGTACCTGCTCAGCTCTCCTGCCTCCTCCCTCCTCCCCCAGTAACAACTGCAGAGTGAAGTTCACAGCACAAATTGTCAAAATACGTGACTGTTTCTAATTAATTAGTAAACAGAGTCTGATTTTAAATACAGGTTAATTTGGTGAAGAGCTGTTACTCTTTAAGTAAAAACACAATGCTGCATTTCATAAAGGTATTGTAAATAAAAAAAGGGTTTCTTGTTGTTCTTTCCATCAGCACTTCCTATATGTAGTTAAATGGGACACTGGGTTATGTACTTTTTCCTTTCTGAAACTGGAAATAAGATTAGTCTGCATAGGATAGATTGTGAGCTACTTATATTTCAAAGAGCACTGACTGTCCTATAATAATGTATGACTTTCCCTCCCTCTTCCCCCTTCTCCATTAGTTAGAATGTCACTTGGAATATTATGGTATCACCAATATATTTATATATTTGTATTTATATATTAATACACTCTTCCTGCTTAAAAAACACTCAAAATATCTTCACATCCACATTCTTTCCCAACAGTTGCGTGCTCTCCCTGCCATGGGCCTTCTGGGATGATGATGACCGACAATGAAAGTGACCTTGATATTATTCTCATATTCTTTTCTTTCTCTAAGTGACCAATATTTCCTAATGCTGAGCAATCTCATCTATCCTGTTATGTCCCTCATATAAGTAAGTGCTACTAGATCAGAGTTAGAGGATTCAGAATCAATCTCATGGTATTCACTAAGGATAAGTCATTTGCTCCATGTAGAATAGATGGTTCCTCGAGGCTCAGGCTACTATAAGACTGTCTTCTATGTCTGCTCCTTTCATTTGGGTACATTAAGCCTACCCCTGCTTCAGTTCTCAGTGGGGTGGGAATAAAGAGATTTAATGCACCAGGAGTCAAATAGAGAGGAAGGTGGAGCACTAAGCACAGGTGGCCATCAGTAGAAGGTAAAAGGCACCTTAGAAAAACAATTTTCCATTCTAAGACAGTCAGAAGGAGCTGAAGCACTGTGCCTGTTTGGCTTTTAATCACACCCCAGGTTTCTCTGGAAGTAGTAGCAACTGTGCAGTCTTCCTTCATTTACAGGTCACAGGTCATAATATGCAAAATCTATAGAGCTCTTTATCTGGCTGTGTTCTCCATCATTTTTCTTCCTTCCTCTTTTCTCCTGTTTTTGTGACTAACAGTCCTTGTATACAAGCTATTCAAAGATTCAGACTGCTGTCTTACGTTTGTCACACAACAGTTTTTATTTATACAACATTTTTATTGATAATAAATTCATACAATTCATCCATAGAGTAAAAGGAAATAACAGCACTGGGGTGTTGTGGTTTTTTAAGGACAGCCAGTAACTCAGAACCACACAGCTATTTGCTTGCTCCCCTCTTCTTCGCCCTGACTCCCAAAAGGATGGGGAGGGGAACTGAAAGGATGTAGATACTACAGGTTGAGATAAGAACAAGCCAATAACTAAAGTATAATACAAAACTACTGCTACTACTAATGGTAAGGGAAATAACAAGGGGAGAGAATATAAAACTAAAAAGGGAAGGGTAAAAAAAAAAACCAAAACAATGAACACAAGTGATGCACAATACAATTGCTCACCACCTGCTGATCGATACTCAGCCCTACCTGAAAAGCAATCTGGGCCTTCTGGGCCACTCCCCCCAGTTTATATACTGGGCATGATGTGCTGTGGTATGGAATACCCTTTTGGCTAGTTTGGGTCAGGTGTCCTGTCTCTGCTTCCTCCAGGCTTCTTGTGCCCTTCTCACTGA
Source organism: Neopsephotus bourkii (assembly GCF_033783945.1). Classification (NCBI taxonomy): domain Eukaryota; kingdom Metazoa; phylum Chordata; class Aves; order Psittaciformes; family Psittacidae; genus Neopsephotus; species Neopsephotus bourkii. The sequence continues at coordinate 4,425,143 of NW_026902241.1, read as the reverse complement.
CACAGCATGAGAGACTGGAAGTTCCTTGATCGGAGTAATCGTTACTTACCAACAACTAAAAGATTGGTGTGTTATCAGCATGGTCTCAGACTAAAGTTGAAAACACAGCACTGCACCAGCTAGTAAGAAGGAGAAAAAGAACTGTTACAGCTGAACCCAGGACAAGGGACTTGTCAACTTCTTCATGGCTTGGAATTTCCTTTTCTTTTTGATTATCAGGAAATGGCAATTGGACAAGTTTGTTGTCTGAAGGGTCATTCTCTCTTCTATATTCATATGTATTACATGTTTGTGGTGACTATGGTAATTGTATTTGTGAAACAGAAACATTAAGAAAACACTGCTTCTGGTCTCTATTAAAGAGATCTTAAAAAACACTCAAAAAAGAGAAGGGGTGCTTCTGCTGTGATGTAAGTCAGCTCTTCAAGCTGAATGGTGTTGAACTAAGTTTGGTTTAGACAGGCAGATGATTGTACTTAGGGTTCTTTTTTCATACCTGTGTAGCTGCATGGATAAACTTTTACGACTTCAAGACAGCATTAAGTGCAGAAGTGTAAATCAGTAGTACTTTTATGTATTTTTAAAATTGTCTATATATGTTTCTGTAGGTCAAATATAATATTATTGCCTGAAGAAAGTGGATTATTAAAATATTCAAGTCATGACACCTATTTTAATGTTCACTAACTGTTAAAAGATTGCTTAATTTTCAGGTGATTCCATTATTCAGTTTATTCATTGGTTTCTTGGTTTCCGAGTGGTTCATTAACTGTTCATTACAGACACAATGCAATGCTATGTTAGTAGATTACTGAAGTCTAATGATTTGACTTTACTTATTCTATGAAAGCCTTGAAGTATTACTTGATTCTCTCACTGGAAAAGTTTAGGTGCTTGGGTGACTCACTAGCATAGTATGAATTGGATATTCTCCATATCAATACATAATTTAAAATGTAGAAAAAAAAGAATATTTAAGTGAAAATTATCTTACTCATAAAAATTCATAGCAATCTGAATGTTCAATTAACACAGAAAGTGAAAAAGAAAGAATGGCAGATATGGCCACATTTAAAATCTCTTTGGTAGAAACAGAAATGGCTGTTTATGGAAATATTCTTCTACTACATATTAACTTTGATTAATAGATTCACGGGATTTGTGATTTTATCATGAACTTAATCATGTTTTACCTTTTGTTATGCATTTTATTAGATCTGATGTTTTGAAGCCCATGTTAGTATACTTTGGTATGGAATGGATAGCTCTTACCTATGGCTACCAGTTCCTCTGCAAACATGGTTTCTTTGAAGGGCTATCAAAATAAAAGTAAGTATTTCCTACATAAATATGTGTGTTAAAAGTTCAGTTTTCAATCATGAGTGTGGAAATAGAATTCCAGAAACCTTGTACAGGTGTGGAAATAGGGTATATACAAACCAGTAATATCAACTTGGTGCAAGATTTAGGATGTCCTCATTAGATCTGCATATTTGAAATATGATTTCCCTTGAGAAAAGGCCCATAAATTCTGTGTATATTTCTCTTAAGCATTATCATAGGAAATGGTTGCAGTAAGGAAGGGCTTGAGGGAATTGCAGAAGAATAGAAGCCACTGAAGGAAAATTGTGGACTATTCTATGAAAGACAACATCTTTGAGAAATCTAAAGGCTTGAATCCAGGTATTTTTGAGCTCAGCACACTGATGAGATGGAAATGTGATTATAAGGCATTTCTCTCTTTTCCTGTTCCTCAGCACTGCAACAAACAAAGCAAAGAGAGGAGAAAGGAAATGTGCTGTCTCTTTTTCTGCTTGTGGTTAAGGAAGACATCTATGAATTCATGTTTCAGGAAGTGCAACAAATTCAAATCCAAGCATCCAGCAAGATCTGCTAGAGAGACATGGAGCAGAGAGGGCCATCGTTTATGTATTCTCTTTCCTACACGTATACCTGTACCTTTCCACCTGTTTTCGGAATGTTTCCTCTCTACATGGTATCTTTCCAGTCCTTCAGATACGACCCCAAGACTTGAGTAGCTTGCTGTTGGCTGGGGTAGGGGTAGGAAGCACTTTATTCCCCTTTATGCCTTTGTATGGGTCCACAGAGAAGCGCTCAGTGAGGCTTTCATGCAAAATAGAAGTCTTAACAAGAATATTTCTTTCTAACTACCCTCTCTGAAAAACGACTGCAGTTGAGTTCTCCATGGCAGGAACTGCCTGTTACTATCCATGTGCATTCTTCAGTAGAGTCTTCTTGCACCTAATTTGCAGCACAGAAGCATCAAGGGATAAAAAATATCCCCAGGAATTCATACAGAGAAGCAAAGATAAACCTTTTAATTTTCAGATATGGGTGTATTAATAAGATATAAAAAATCTTGGATTTGACTGCACATATTGGAGCCCAGGAACACCTTAAATGAAGCACAATGATAAGATTAAGGCTTCCTATTTGTTAGTGTTTGTTTAAAATCGGATACTCTCCTCGTCCTTACACATGTGCTTTCATTTGGAAAAGATACGGAGTTTTCATGATGTCTCACGTTGTGAGTTTCAAATATGCAGAGCAAGGATTCAATCCACTTGTTATTCTTGGGTGAAAGCATGTGTACAACTTTTGAAAAATCAGCTATTGCCTTAGAGAATATATGTATGGTTGCTTATTTTCCAAGATATGCATCATTGTGTACCCTTGAGAATGGTAAAACCTTTCCTGCATAAAAGCGGCAACTACATTGACAAAAAGCTGCACATGACAAACATGTCAAGAATCTTCGCAGTAAAGACTCCACAAGATAACGCCTGCATGATAGGCAGTTAAATTGCATTATGTAAATTGCATGCAAATTTATGCACCACATATGATAATTAAAACCTTTCTAAATACATATTTGCAAAATACAATCCATCATGGTCCGTGAGGTTATAATCTACATTTTTTAAATGAATGGTGCAAAAAGTCTGGAAAGTCACACAAAAGTGAATGATAATCATTTGAAACATAATGACCTATCATTTGTCAACTTAGGTTCTTCACAGAGTGTCACTCATTCAGAAAAATCCACTGATTCACTAAATAAAATTTGGAAGCCCTCAGCAGCAATTTCTGCTTGTGTAAAATGTAAGAACTAACGTGGTACTGTGACTGTGTTCCTTCAGTAGTCGTGGATGGGAAGCAAAAAATTACATATGAGCAATTATGAAAGAGAACCTGTCAAGAACAGAAAATTTACAAAGGAATATGACAAAGTGCTTGTAGAAAGTGGCCTTGGGAATTATTTTAAACTTGATCTTCCAAAATAGCACCTCCTGGAGGACATTAGAGTTGAAAACATTATGGATACATGTAGCTGCCTCTAAGGGAGCTGGGTTGGCTGATAAATCATACTGTCTCTTCCGGAATCACACTGGTGCTCTCTAGTGATGTCCAGCCCAAGCCCTGACCAGGGCTGACATGCTTTTCAATCTAGTCAGTGGCAGGATTACAACCCACAGTGGCATAGTAGCACTGTGTGATTTGTAAGTCTAAAATCGGTAACTGCACAGTCTGGCACCAAATGCTTCTCTTGTTCCTTCTCTTGTGTGTGGGGGAGATTGTTAAGGCAGCAATCTTCTCTCTCTCTTTTACTTTCCATTGCCCCCCTAGAAGGAGCTTCAGTGGTTTTCTCCTCCCGTTTCCAGCATGCAGAGCTGATATTCCCATGCTGCTCTCAGCTGATTAGTCAGGACTGACCTATGAAAGCAAACAACTAGGACAAATCTAGGGGCTGGAATTCAAGGTACATTTGAGCCCAGCTCAGTCTTGTGGGGAAATGGAACAAAGTCCCTCAGTACCTTGTGATGCCTACTGCAAGAGACAGGCAGCTCGAGAAGGTGATGACTCCTGCCTACCTCCATCCATGTCTGCAGGAGCAAAACTACTGGGCCCTCATTTTTTCTTTAAGCTGAGAAAATCTAGTGAATTTGATACTTCTGGTTTTAAGGAGGTTGATCACTGCTCAGCAAGTCTCAGGTTATAGCATGACAGTGTAGATCCTTTCAGCCTGGTCTTGCTAGCAGTGAGATACAGGCTTATCTGTAGCCATGGGACTTCTCTCAAGATTTCCAAGACTTGTTATACACGTAAAAGTAAAGCTGTGCTTTTTAGAAATTCATGATCTTAAGGTCCTTTCCAACCCTAACTATTCTATGGTTTGGCAAAGCTCTCCTGCTCTTCAATGCAAACATGTAGTACTGGTGAATTAGCTGAGTAAGTGTGAAAATGGCTTTTTGTTTCTCGTGTTTGAAATAATGCTTAATAACAGTAATGATTGGCACCTTGCAGCTGATACTAGTGACTGCTGTGATTGACTGATAATGCACAGGTGTAAACATGAAAGTCACTTTGCCATGTGCTGACTTGTGGATACTGGACAGTTTCAGTCTTCTTTACATGGCATCTCCTGCTTGAGGCATGATTATACAGACACTGAATGTCACTGGTAGAGCTCCTTGTTGCCGGAGAATAGGTCCATCCTCCTTCACAACAAGCTAACCATGGTTGTTTTTTTTTCCCAGTATGTCAGGCTGATGAAATAATTGTTTTAAAAGTGTGCTCCCAGAAGAGAACAGCTGAGCAGTCAGCTACAGTACTGTTGTGAATTGCTCCAGGCCTGGTTCTGCCACATGTGCTCGTATCAAGTATCAACACTGATTTTTTGGTGGAGCTGCCTATGAAATTATTTTGCCTGTCACAGTGATACTTTCTGGGTTGGCCTTATGGTGAGCTCTGAGTTTCTGTCCATTCTGCCAGAAGAGCAGGCAGGAGGCCGTCACAGTCGTACAACTCCTGCTTGCAGGCAGGAGAGTCCGTGTTGGATATTTCAGTGGGGTGCTGTCAGAAAAGACTTGTATAAAAAGTGAAAACATTTGCAGGCTTCCAGGTCTGACCAGCTCTGGAAATCCACAGTGCTGGCATTTATCAGAACCAAATAATAAATATTTAAACCCCATTTATCACTATTTAGGGTTTTGTAACCTTTTGAAATGTTTAGGGTTTTGTAACATTTTGCAATGCCTCTAAATAAGCAGTGGCTGAGCACCATACAGCAAGATGGTTTTGCACAAAGTACTTTCCAACTAAAATGTCGAACCCTTTATTTATATAATCCAGCATATAATAATTGCCATTAAAAATAGAAGTATTGACATATATAACAAAATGGCATAGCACATTATTAAATTTTGAATTCTTTGAGTGGCGCTGTCCTCATAGTTAAGTCTAACAGAAATTCAGCATAACAGCAGGCCAGCTGGCAGCCTTGACAGCAATGGTAAAGCAGCACTCAGAAATGTGCTCTACAGGGATGTGTATCAACATGACAAGGAAGGTATATTGACACGGGCTTTAGTTTTGTGGAAAGAAGAGAAAGGCAAGAATACAGACACTGATCCTTTTGTGTGACAATTATAGTCACCTGGTGCCCTGTTACCCTACTTGAGTGATATATCTGCAGGGAGCTCCTGAGAAGGTTGAAAGTGCAGAACAAGTGTTTCCATTTACATAGGTATGGCTATATGTAACATTGTTTTCAAAGTGGAAAAAAATACCTACTAGCGCAGGAACAGAACCTGTCCAAAAAAAAAAAAAAAGATGGAAATTATTTTAATATGATTGATCTATTTGGTTTTACAATGACAAGAGTATCTACCACAGGCAGAAGATTATTGTATAGAATATATATATATTATTGCATAGAATACATAGAATTTATAAGGACCTTTTTTATCTTAATTTCTTTTCTATATTTGATGACTTTGCCAATACCGCAGAAAAGTCTCATCATGAATGCAGACTTCTTAAGAAAACATTACCTCAGCTAATGCAAAGTGATGTGACAATGCTGCCAATAATGCAGCCCTCCACACAGAGGAGCGTGTGGTCAGATCAAACCTTACAAGGTGCAGGGACCAAATTGCCAGTGCCCATGACTGACAAACATGTTTCATTTATTTTACTTGTGAAAGGATGCCACCTCCCGCAGTAATCACAGGGCAAGTAGTCCCTATGAACAATACCATGTGTACTTTTTAATGTTTGTTTACCTATTTGGAAAAAGCATCTGGAATGTTAATTCTCTGGGTGCTGTTCTGGGAAACAGAGCAGAGCTGCTGTCGCATAGTTTAGGAGTTGAGACCTGAGCAGATGAAAATAGAAAGCCTGATTGCTGGTTGTCTCATCAGCCCTTGTGAAATGCAGTTGACAGTGTTCATGTTTGGGAAAGGAAATCAGAGACCCTTTACATTTCTCCTGGTGTTTCGAGTCACAAGAACATATGTGACTGCAGGTTGGGAAACATAGGGAGGCTATGATACTTAAGCCACAATTCAGAGATGTGCATTGTCACACTTTAACAGAATAGTGAACTGGTTAAGAAAAAAACAGCTTTTTTATTTTTCTTCCAACTTTACCTGTGATAATGGATAATGGACTTCTGAAGCTTGATGGGGTAGCTCTGGGCTTTCTTTTTTTCTGCCTGATTTTTGTTTGTGACTGAATGCTGAAATTTGGATTTGGCATCATGAATGTCAGCCCCCAGACTGGAACTTGTACTGAGAGTAGCTTCCAGAATATCATTGACCATTTTGATTGTGACAAACACCACAGAAACATAACAAAAGCAGTTCTTTCTCTCCTAAGCATGAACAGAGTGGTTGCTGGTTTGACACCCACGTGCTTTTCCCTCCCTCACTGTTGCTGTCTTAACACTTTAAGCCCCCTCACAGAGCTTCAGATCAACTGTTGCACAAGATACCTGTCACGTTTCAAGTCCAGACTGTCACACAAAGCCTACAGCAGACCCTCATCAGGGAGGGCAGATTGGCTGATAACTTTTGGCCACTTCCTGAAATCTGCAGGAAAGGCACTCAGAAAGGCAGTTTTGCAAGAAATGCTATGTGTGGTGCTATTGCAAATCAGCAGGATAAAAGAAGGAAAGTAGGTGTAAAGTACTCAGATCTGACAACAAAAGAATATTATGCGCTGCCTTTTTAAAATGAGATTTCATTTTTTCCATTTAAGAAGCTATTGGTCTTGTGATTCTGTCACTGACATGCACACTCGTCTGGACTTCAGTATTGTGCTGTTGCCCTGCATTAAAAATGTGATGATTTTTTTTTTTAACATTGTCTTCTGAAACACTATTCATTTATCCATATGGCACTAAGGATGCACAGCTCCCAGACAACCCTTCTTTCTTATATAAACAGTAAAAAGGAATATAGACGGAGATTATAACAAGAATTTAGGTCTCTAATAATCCTCACATGGCTCCTGGTAGGGGTGCACAGCCTGCCTGCAGCTGCCAGGATGGCAGGGCTCCCCTAAAAGACCAGAGGACTCCTTTTTGCTTCCTTGACTTTACTGAAAGTAGAGCAAAGCTCCCATAGGAACTTCAACACATATGAACTTTTTCTCTGATTCCAGTGCCTTTTCTTCACATTTCTCTGTACGCAAAATGGATTTCATGTATCAGACATATTTAACAATTTGAAGAAGAGAGAACAAAAAGCATTTGGTGCCAGAAAGGGACAAAGAAACATTAGGTGAGAATCTGTGTTCCAATTTAGGGGAACTTTTCTATCAGCTGCTCTCAGAGAACTTGAAATATACTTTCTCTTGCCTTTGCAAAGCTGCTGTGCTTTGCCTTCAGAGTGAATGTGGCAATTTTCCAAGCCAAGCTTACAGAGGATAAGAAATAATTCACTCAAATATTTGGCTGGTAGGAATTTAAGCAGTAAAGAAACTAGCTCCTTTCTAGAAAGTCTTGCAAAAAGTGGCCTGATTTACTTAATTTTTTTACTCACTAATATTTCTGCTTGAGTATACAGTTTGCGAGCCATAAACATTGTGACAAATAATGAAGTAATCATGCAATTAAGACTCAATTACTTGTGCTGTTAGAGTGAACTCTGGCTCAGTTTTTCCCACATAAGAAGAAATAAATATGATGTCTTTTTCTCTTGTGCTCGTTTATGGCTTGAATTATGTGAACACCAGAAATTTCATTCTCGTGGTTTTCCTTTTGTAGGGTTGCCTAGACCGTGCTCTACCATGAGGCAGTCAGGGTTCACAGAACATTTTACTAGTTGCTCTTAGCATGTGGGCAACTGATGACTGGGGGGATGCAGAGAGGATGAGCTGTGGCTTTTTTCTCTCTCCAAAACTGAAGTCTATTGGGGCAGGGAGCAGGGATGGGCAAGTTGTGGCTTTTGAATTCTGTGCACTCGTGTTGCAGTTCAAGTGCAGCTGTTGTGCTGAGGCTACGTGGTTATCATTTAGGCTATACAGGTACAAAAGCAGGAGCTAGGCAAGGCTCCATTGATGGCTGTGGGAAGAAGTGACCCAGCAGATACCGCCCTGTGGAGTTAGTCACTTTGGAATACCACATCATGCCCACCCCTGTTCTGCAGTGGGATGCCAGCCATCACTGCCACCCTCCTTTTGACCTACTCTCTGTGCCAAGCCCTGCTCTTTGCTCTCATACCACATGTGAGATGCAACATGCATACATGTGTATCTCATGCTGCTTGGCTGTATGAAGATACTGGTCGGTGATTTGTAAGCCCAGAAATTCTGGGCGGTTCTGCTGCAAGGCCTTAGCAAAGGTGAAAACAAAGAAGAAATCCTGGCTCAAAGGTGCCATGTAATGCCATCCTGAAGTATAACTTTGTTAGTCCCTGGGCCCAGGTCGAAAGGGATCTGTTAATCACTGGATAGGCTGCCGATGTCTCATGTCTTAGAATCATAGAATAGTTTATATATCTTAATATATCTTAAATAACTTCCTGTAATAGAGGCCTGGGTCGTGAGTCTCATATGGAAAACATTCAGTACATAGGATTTCCATGGATACCTGCTGTTATCTTCTAGGTGCCTACAGCTCAGATGCAACAGCTTATATAACTGTCAGCTAAATCATACAACTGTTCAGTCTGGTGGCTAGGGACCAAAGACTCGCATGTGCCCAATACACAGTCACTTTACACCTATTTGACTAGGACTTGCTACTTCCAAGACAGAGCTTGCTACTGCAATCTTGTCTTTTCCATGTGGAGTCCCAGGCAGCTGCTGAGTGTCTCATAAATGCCCTCAGCTGCTATGTCCTGCACCCCATGACTCTTCTGTGTAAGAGGCTTTTTTCAGTCTGTCTGAAATTCAGGATGCAAGCCTCTTTTGGGTGAATCAGAGATTTCTCTCTTAGTGCTCTGTCACATTTTTCTCCTTGAGCTCTTTGCCGCTACAACTGCTTTGTCTGTCTGCTTTTCACTGCAGCAGTACCACTGATTTGATTCTGAGTGGATGGAGCTAGATCTGAAGTGCCAGAATAATCTATTTCTCCCATCACATGTCTAGCATGTTAAAATTAAGCAATAGCCAACTTAATATTTGCACTTAAATTAGATTGTAATAGCAGTGTTCTTAGGGGACCCTAATAAGAACTAGACAATGACACTAAATCAATGGACTTCTTGTTATAAATACTAAACTAAAATTCAGATGCTAAGCCCAATAGACTTTGTTTGAACTTGTTAAAATTGGATTTCTACAAAATAATGTTGTCATGAAAGAGTTTCACCTTCAGGTTTTTAAAAGTATCTCTTACATGAGTAAAAAGAGTAAAATAGAAAAAGCATTGCTTTTTAAAAATATGTAAGGAAAAAAAAGATGCGTGTGTTAGCACACATCCCGTGCAGTGTGTGAATAACATGGTTTTCTTTTAAGTTTAATCCCCTTTAATGCTTATTCCTATTACATTTTCTCCCAATACAGTGTATTTCTCACTGTACGTTTGGTCTGAATTATTCTTCTAGCTGTACTGATATCTCTTCTTCAAAACATTAAGGATCTTGGCTCATTCCATAATTTCCTTTCCATCAATATTAATATTTCCATTTCCACCCTTTACAAGACAGCCTAAATAAGGCAGAATCCTTTCAGTCACAAAAACACCACGACAGAAGCTATGCCCAAAACCCTTTTCCAGAGAGAAAAGGGCAAGTCCTCATCATTCCCGGTGAGTTAATAAGGACTCTGTATGAAATCAGTCAGACTGGTCATTACGGGTCTCCATCACTGCGCTTTCTTCTTTCCCTCTCTGCCTGACTTTTAAGTATATGTTCAGATTTCCCCAAAATCTCTTGCTTCTGAGGGTGTTGACCTGCTTTTTGCTGGTTGCATTTTTAAAACAACTTCTTGTATTTGTGTAATAAGTGTTTTTTTTGCCTCTTTTCAGTGACGGTTGGGCAGACAGAGATGAAGTCATTGAAGGTTATGAACCTGAAGCAAATGGAGGCATCACTATCAAACTGCAGTCTCCAGAGGTCTTGTCATTTGACGACTACTATCTGAAGCTGCGCCTGGACACCAATACCCGCAACCCCTGGTTTCCTGAGTTCTGGCAGCACAGATTTCAGTGCCGCATCCCAGGGCACCCACTAGAGAATCCCAACTTCCAGAAGAACTGCACTGGTAACCTGTCAACTATTTCCTCGTTGAATCTCTGCTCTGGAAAAGTCGTTGTTTTTTTTGTTTTGTTCTGGGGTTTTTTTGGTTGATTGGTTGGTTTTGAGTTATTTTTTGTTTTGTTTTGTTTTTTAATATATAAATCACCAGTGAAAAGTGCCAACCCCAAATTGTACAGATATAAATCCCAGCTCTAGCACGAGCATGTCCAGCTCTGGTTTCACAGCCTCTTCTCAATTTAGTTCTGCCCTGTGACAGAGTGACTTGTTCCCTTTTCATGTTTTAGGCCTATACTGAGGCTGACAAGAGTATCCAGTTTTGTAATATGTCTTTTAAAAAATAAGTAACCATTAAATTTTAAGAAAAGTAGGAACAAATTTAAGCTATTTTTTCTGAAGTCAGCTTTTCTGAATAGCTGAGTAACAAGCTTATGTTTCCACTATATAGCATTTATCTAAACCCCACGCTGTCTTACAGATAGAAGTAGATCTCACCTTATAGCAAAAGAAGTGTAACTGTGCATAGACAAGTTTTCTTCCATTGTAGAATCTGAAAAAAGCATTTCAGTAATTTATTAGTAAATTGAGATTTTTGTAAAATACTTGCTGAATAATTTTTTTTCAAGTATTTTGTTTGTAGTTTGCAAATGTTTCTAGTCAAAAAGGTACACTCTGATAGTAAGGAAGTTACTGTACTAGAAAGAAAACTAACAAAGCCTGGTGTCCCTTGGTTTTCTGTTCTGTTCTTTACATCTCCACCTCTTCTATCCAATAGCAATAATCTCAGTTGGTTTTCATGTGCTCCTGAGCTTAATTTTCATAGTGTTTCTAGTTCTTCCTTTCTTCATTAGTAACTCTGAACAACAGCTTCCACACTACCTTTTGTTTTCTCCCAGTTGTCACTGACTCAAAACTTTCTTAACCTGCTGGTGGACAGACAGGCTGGCCCATGTGGGTGCTGGGTGGCTAACAGTAAGACAGATGGGCTAAATCAATGTTGAGGTTATACTGATATTTTTTACTCAAAGGAGTCATTAGCTTTGGACTCTACCAAAATGTTAATTTATGGTATATAGATTTAATTGGCTTTGAGACTGCTTCAGCTCAGACAAAGGAGTTAATATAAGCAAACAAGGGCAAAGATTACTAAGGAGAGGTTGAATGCTTGATGCACAGTGCAAATGCATAGCCTGCCTTCTTAAGAAAAGAAACTTTAGATTATATTGCTTTGTTCATTCCATTCACATGAATTTCTGCTGATACTCTCTAAAAAGGTCTCCTTCAGAGGAGTCTCTGCAACTGTTGTAAACACTGCTAGTTTGTTGCACAGCCTCTGTTCGGTTATGAAACTAAAAACTTTAGTCTGAACCAGCATAGTCATTCTTCATCTGCTTCATCAGAGGCAAATACCAGCCGGCAAGTTCAAAATGATCGAGATGGGGCACTTCTGCACTGAATGTGCAGATGAGTTTTCAGATAGTGGTTGCTGTAGACTCTAAAATTGTACTTGAGCCAAAAAACAGTCAAACAAATTCATGGAAGAAAATTAATGAGGGCCATTTTATGGAGAAAAGCAAGCAAGCATACTTACTAAACCTGAACCACCCCAGACTGGCTCGGGACATCCCGGGGTTGAAGCCAGTGGACACTGGAAAGGATGCTGCAGAGGTACTATTACATACTTGCCATGATGTTCTGTACTTCTCAAAGTTTCAGGTATTAGAGACAGGAACCACTACATTCTGATAATACTAGTGGAATACAAGCCCATTTGTCTACATTGGTAGACTCTGACAGTAAACAGTCACAATTCAGTCACCCAGACTTCTTCCTCTACAAAGCTGTAAGTTTTTGCATGAAGCCTCAAAATGTGCAATACTTCTTAGGCTTTGCTGAGAAGCAATCAACTCTTAAATTTGGCAGTGAATAACCCTCAGCTTATCACACACAATGAAGAAGCTCAGAAAAATCTCAAATCACTGAACAGAAGCACCAAAAAGTACCTATTCCCAGTAATGGTGTACCTACAGAATCAAGAGGCCTACATGTCCCCAGCAAGTCTGGGGGCAAGAAAATACTGTATTATTTTTTCTTTAACTTCACAAATCTGACTGGTGACTGTCTGGCATCAACAGAATTTTCTGCACATGTTTTTATCTGACCTTTCTGCAAGGTTAAGAATGTAATTTCAAATGCTAACAGCTTCAAGGCTTGCTGGTGGAGCCTTTCTCTCCAAGAAGTTATAGTAGACAGTGCCAAGAAACTGCTGCCTTTGCTTCTCACAGGTTTGGAAGCAGACCTTTCTACAAACCCTCTGCAAAAAAGAGTCTGAATTACCTCTCCCCTCTTTCGCAAATTATCTCCATGCACAAACTTGAAGGGAAGGATCCATGCTGCTCAATAAATCATAAGCACTAATATTTGAAATCCATTAAAAGTGCCAGTAGACAAAGTTCTGACTTCTTTGCAGTACTACAAATTTAAGTACTTCTCCTCCTACTGCATCACCCCAGGAAAATTATCTGTATTCAATACTAGTAACAAGCACCTTTACTCCATTATAGCTAAGAGCTTTCACTCTTGCCTTACAGTATTCCATCAATATTCCTGTAACAAGGTACGTAGGGTCCTGCATTATGGAAAAAGCTGAGTCCTCTGTGGTCCCAGGAATCCGTGCACATTATTAGCATGGGCAGTCACCATCTCTGGAGCCTGATCTGTTCTGTATTCCAGAAGTGCACTGGTAGTCCTTACTGAGAACAAAGCAGACCCATAATTTTCAAAGTCAGCAAACTGCTCAACTTCATCTTCCATGTCTGGAGAGTCAGCATCTTGGGAAACTAGCTAATGAAAAGGAAAAGCAAGGACAAAAATAGTTGTGATATTTAAGGGAGCATTGTGTTTGTGTTTACCCGGCACTAGGTTGCCTAGGAGCACCCAGAAACAAAGGAAAAGGATGTGTTGTTCTCCAATTACTTTAATTTTAAAAGATTCAGAATACTTGGGTTTATCCATTTTGAAAAGGAGATTAATGGCAAAGTCTGTATTTGAGAATCTTCAGTTGCTGTCTGCCCAGTATAATTTGCTCATATACACCATAATCACTTTACTGAGTCATTTATTCAGAATTGCCACTGGAATGTAAAGTTCAATTTTTAGCATTCATGGATAGGCAAGGATTTCTTCTCAGGCAATTATAGCTGCTGCATTTGCAATTTCTCACACCTTGTTACTGTTGAGTCAGCACTAGCTTGGGATTGCAGACTGTCTATGAAGCAAGGGAAAGCCCATTCCTAGAAATCTCCCTTCTCTGATGACAAAAGCTACTGCTTGAATTTCCTTATTCAGTTCCTAAGAAGACTGATGATGTCCTTCAGGAATGCTCATGTTCCACTGAGCTCTGAATATACATGTGTATTTTGTGGGAAGGAAAGTTTCTCTCTGAATTAAGTATTACTGGAAGGATGCAAGTCCAAGGGCATTCTACTCTGTGAAGTCTGTGGGATGCCTAACAATTTTCCATGTTTTCAGAATAGCTTATCTGGATGACCTATGTCTACGTAGTAGTAGCACAAATTCTTGGGAAAAGAAGACAGTCATCAAGAGTATCAGTGACTGCTCTTTTGGATTATCCCTGCTTGCAAAAATTGAAGAACTTAACCTTTCACACTTGGGTGGCAGCCAAATGAGTTGGGAGCTGGTTTTGACTAATTCCTTGCTAATGTTGTAGCAAAAAGCCTCTCATTTAGAAACTTTCTTGTATGTAGACGTATGGATCTGGCTGGGATAGAGTTAACTTTCTCCGCCGCAGCTCTCATACTGCTGTGCTTTGCATTTACAGCTAGAAAGGTGTTGATAACACACCAGTGTTTTGGCCACTGCTGATCAGCGCTTGTACATGATGGAGGCTCCCTCCACTTCTTATTCCCCTTTTCCCCTGTCAAAGACAGTAGGCTGGGAGTGGGCAAGAGGCTGGGAGGGGTCATAGCTAGCACAGCTCACCCAAACTGACCAGAGTTCCCATACCATGTAATGTCATTCTACGCCAGGAAAGCTAGGAGAAAGGATGGGGTCAGAAGGGAGCATTTATTTTTAGGGCTTTTGTCTTCCAAAGAAACTACTACATACTGATGCCCAACTTCCCAGGAAGTATCTGGACATCACCGGCTGATGGAGGTAGAGAATCTTTTTGTTCTTTGTTTCCATGCATGGCCTTTGCTTTTCTTTATTAAACCCCCCTTTATCTCGACCTACAAGGTTTTATTTTCTCTCCCTTATCCTTCTGAGGAGGGGGAGTGAGAGAGTAGCTTGGTGGCCACCTGCCAGCCAGCCAAGGTCAACACACCACAGTAGCAAAGAGATACTTGTCATGACCATTCACCTGTAGTTTCCTTGATAGGATAGCAGGCCCAAACCACTTCCAGCACAGCTCATAAACTGCCCATGCCACTATGGTACTTTCAGCTTTTTCCATATAGAAGCTACATTCTTTAGAAAACAAAGCATATCCTGCAACTCTGCATGGACCCCTGACTCGTGATATCACGCCATTCTTCATACCCTTCGAAGGAAAAGTCAGGACAGATCAGACTGTTTTAGCACGAACAGGAAAAAAAAAAAAGAAAAAGAAGCTGTTTCTGAATTGGAGATACTAAGAAGCTACCTAAATCAGGGTGGATCTGACATTAAGTTCCCTTAGCACACAGCCCAAGCAATAGTCACAGCTTGTTTCTGTTCATCAGACAATTCAGCCTTTTCCGCATTTTGGAAGTTGTATGGAGATTGTACCCTGACAGCAAATGGTAGACTGGTGATAGACTACATGTCAGGCATACACAGTTCAGGTACCCTTCCAACAGTTCTGTAGGATGTTTTCTCTTTCCTGATCTGACAGAAATAGCCTGAATGGAAGTGGTTTTCTCCCCACAAAACTACAGTGACAAATATTTCTCCACTGGACTTGCTGACCCCACACAGGCCAGAATTAAATGCCAGTCTCACTCTCGCAGAAATGGTATAGAATTCAGAGTAGCGTAAACACTTGTACAGAGGTCTAACTACTGTTTTACGGAATGGCCTGATTCACCTCGTGGCAGATAATACAATGGTTGTAGTTTATGAAAATGACTTTTGATGAGTGCTTCTCTGCACAACAAGAGACAGTTATGGAATTGGTTATGGAACTGATGCAAACATCAGATTATGCTCGCAGCAGTTCATCTGCTGGGACAACAAAATACATTGGCAGGCTATCAACACAGACATTTTTCAGCAGAGCAAAGTGAAGCAAACTGGGCAATTCATGATTCAAGCACTGATTCAATTGATCTTTGAGGAGGATTATTTATCAGTGAATGTATTTGTGGTGGACAAGAACAAGAAA
This sequence comes from Neopsephotus bourkii, assembly GCF_033783945.1. Classification (NCBI taxonomy): domain Eukaryota; kingdom Metazoa; phylum Chordata; class Aves; order Psittaciformes; family Psittacidae; genus Neopsephotus; species Neopsephotus bourkii. The sequence goes on along the minus strand of NW_026902241.1, from coordinate 4,409,255 downwards.
TGTAGTTGTTTGGGTTTTTTCCAAAGTAGGTCCAAGCTCCCTGTAGGTTGCTTACTCATGCCTTGGTCATGCCATAACGATTGGTTTATCTACTAATTCCTGTCCTGATTGAAAAGAACTACAAATGATCAGTCTGAGTTCAGCCAGAGTCCCAGAATCACTGAGTCAGAAGGGAGCTCAGAGAGACTGCAGTCCAACTGCCTGTTCAGAGCAGGGTAAGCTGTGAGTTTGGACCAGGTTGCTCAGGAATTTATTCACTGGGGCCTTGAAAGCCTCCAAGGATGAAGGTGGTATATCTTCTCTGGGCAGCATGTTCCACTGCTTGAATGTGAAAAAGTTTTGTCTCATATCCAGTTTCAACCTCTTTTTTTTCAAGTTATGCCTGTCATCTCTTACACTCCCACCATGCTTCACCATGAAGAACCTGTCTCTCTCTTCTCAATAACCACCCCACAGGTATTGAGGGGCTGTTGTAAGGTTCCCTTGCAGCCATCTCTTCTTCAGGCTGAATAAGCCCCAGTCCTTTGGCCTGTCCTCAAAGGTCAAAGACTACAGCTCTGCATCATTTTGATGGCCCTCTGCTGAATATGCTTTAGGTTATTAGTGTCTTTCTGTATTGGGGTTCACAGTCTGTGAATCCAATGCAATAGTCTAGATGCAGCCTGATGAGTGCAAAGCAAATGGTGGCGGTAGTAGGGAGGCAATTATATGCCCCAGTCACTGGCTGTGCTATCAATACAAGTCAGGATGCTGCTTGTCTTCATTCCTGCCAAGGATTTGTATGGCCACCATATTCTTGTGTCAAATCTGGTTCTAAGAAGTTGTATCTTTTCCCATCTTCTTTCTGCATCAGCAAACTTGCTTAGACATAAGCTTTCATTGCACCCTGGATCTCCAGCATATATCTTCACAGCTTTTCAAGTCATGGGTAGAGCATAGTAATGGTAGCAGAAAAGAGCTTGTGAGGAAGACTAAACATTCCAGAAAAGGCGTTTATGCTTTGGTATGAATAATGCAGTGTCATACTTCTTGAGACAAAAATTGCAGGGAATATAGATTGTATTGTGACTGTAAAGACCTTGAATTATTCACTTTGTTTGGTATAGTCATAATTTGAAAGAGATGAGCATGGTGCAGCGGTGTTTTAGGTATCAGAGACCCACGCAGCAGCACATACAAAGAGCAGTGCAGTGTTACAAGAACGCCAGTTCAAATACAGGAGTAGTACAGTTATACTGGTGGGACATTATACCCAAGCTACTAAATCAAATCATTTCAACAAATGTTTCTGGAGCCAGTTTGACCCGTTTGCCTCTAGTTACTCTTTCTCTGAAAAGCATCCTTAAGCGTTTGTCACCATTGCCATCCACTCATAAAAAAAGTAACAGGTCTTATCTCATCCAGACTTAGACAGAGTCCTTGCAGTTTTGGTGAGGTTGGGTTTTTTTTCTGGCATAGGATAATAATATCTTTTTAGAAAATCTACAGAGTGTCTCCTCATGCCTCTCATGATGCTTATTTTCCTGTATTTGTCTGTGAAGTTCTCCTTGACTGTACTTATTAGGAAGATAGAAGACTGTTGGCTGGCCTGTTCCCACCCTTTTGTAAAAACCCAAGTTTTGTACTTGGATAATACATCTTTCAGACCACATCCAGTCCATCAGCAACGCAGTTCAGAGTTTCGCTTACTCAAGGATTTTTTTTTTTCTCAAGACCTATCTCATTTTTGATGGGTTTGTATCAGATAACATGGGTCCCTCATTTTCTTATCAGTGGACAAAGAAGTCCAGGTTGTGTCCTTGGTTTTTTTTCCTACACTTTGTTGAAATGGTGAATGCATTTCTAGTGAGAGTTGATCTGAGTGTTTATCAGTGTTTCAGGTTATGTGCAAGTTGGACAAATTACATCCAGCAGACATTATTAGGGCTCATTCTGCAGTATCACAACTGCTCATGGGTGCTTTTCTAAGAACATTACTTTAATCTCAATATCTGCAAGGCTCTCCTTGGACCACCTGTCCCATGAGACTTTGCATCAGTAAACATAGTACGGTAGGAGCTATTTTTGCTACAATAGGTCAAAATAAGACAATAGCCTGAGTGCACACTCTGTCAGATCAGTCACTGTTGGTAAATCACTTGTGCAGAATATAGGGAGACACATTCATAAGATTTTGAAGAAGGAAGCGAGCTATTGACATGCCATAACTTCTTCAAGATGTCATGGCATGTCAATAGCTTCTACCTTATGTATCCTGCAACTTACCCTCCCTAACTCATGCTTTGGATTATATACTTTGTATATATACTTAGTTCCCTGAAGCAGAGGAGCTGAGTCCTGTGTCACTGTCCTTGTTCTCAGTATGAGGCAGGAGAACCTAGAAGCCACCCCACAGTAGTGATCAAAAAATTATCTTAATTTCATGGGCACTTAGAATGAAGGCTATTAGAGACAACTTGTCTGAAAGAACTCTAGTTGCTACACTTTTTAGTCAAGGCTTTTTTACAGCACATAAGGCAGGAGAGCTGTAGTCTCATTTTATGTCCCAGACAAGGTGACAGACAGCTTTTAAGGCTTAAAGAAGAGGAAGATTAATAATGTGTTTATCTGTGATAAATCATATGAATTATTCAGAGAAGATGGCCAGATTTTTGTTCATTTGCTTCTAGTTCTTATTTCTGTGTTGGGAAGACAGCAGCTACACTTATCTAAAATTTTATGTTCCCAGAGATACTTCTAAACCAAGCTGTCTATCAAAATACAATACCAATAAATATTTTCCTCCTTTTAGTATCCATGCAAAAATGACATCATCATGAAATGAAGGAAAGAGGTGATATACATACACATCTTTGTAAATAGCATAGAAGACAGTTTGCAGAACACGTGTTACAACAGGATATGACAAAAGCTTTCTGAATCTAGTATTTACACCTACATTTTCCATTGTGTCTTTTAACAATCAAAGTTTCCACTTCTGGGATTAAATAATTTCTTAGGTAGGCTTGTAACATCCAGTCTTCTCCATTACATTAGTAAACTGCTGGTGCTGCAAAGGAACAGGACACATGAATCATGCTCCCTTTTTCTTCCCTGGAACTCCTATCTCCTGTGCCTGAAGAGCAACTGGGCACTCCTGACTGTTCAAAACAGCCACAGGTTCTTTGAACTTGTATCAATAGCATGATGAGGATGAAAGCACACAAATTAATTGACTTATTCCCAGAAATCAACTGCCTATGCAGGTCGCACATCAGAACATTTAACCTATACATAAGCATTTAACCAGGTCAATAAGTAAAACAGATGAAATAACAGGTAACTGGCCTGAAGACAAGGCCAATTGCCTTCTGTCAGCACTTCCTGGTCTTTTGTTAGATCTTATCTTCACCTTCCTTATTTACCTGTAGGTGGAAATTTTTAAACTCAGCTTCCAATTTTGTGGCAGCATTACCCCATAAATACAGGTACAAAGGAGACACAGTAGAGGCTAACATGTAGGCACAAACCCACAAGATGATTCCTTCACTCACACAGGTCTAGCTGCAGACTAGAGATACCCTTTGTGCGCAAGGATACGTGCTGAAAAATAGAGGTCTTAAAACAAATGTGGGGGTTCTTCATAGGTCTTGGGGAAGCAGTGGTATAGAACAATAAATGGTGAGAATGAGTAGTAAAACTTGAATCGTGCAAACCACAAACTGTCCTACTCAGAATAAGCTGTATTGATACACACAGGGAGAATAACCTGGTGGAAGATGTGTGCTCCAAAGAGTAGCACCACCAGAATAAATTTTTGTCTTCCCACTCATAGTGGGAGGTCTGGGGGAGCACAGGAGTCTGCTAGTGTGGAGGGAGCTAGTTAAAAATAGTGAAAGCAGCTACTACAGGTAGGCTGGGCTGCTGATTGAGCCAGAGAGGGCCACTGCAGCACAGCAAGGTGTGAGACAAGTAAATTTCCAAAGATTTCCTTCAGCTCAGATTTTTGAGATTCATATAATAGAAAGCAGCTTTGGAGGAACCTGTAAGTTTGAACCTTTAATTTAGCTCTGCATTCGGGCTCAGCTATATAACAATGGAAAATCAGGGCTGTTCTCATCAAAGCACTCTACACATCATGCTATGCCGTGTAGTGTCTACTTTCTGCAAAGACCGGTTCACTCTGCCTGTTTTTCCAGGTTTATTTTGCCTAAAATTTTGCATGACAGGGTCCCATTTTCTTGTGAGATCTCAAGTGCTCTCAAGTACTTGAATAATTTGGGTTTGGCTGTGCTAATAGCCCTTTTTTCCTGCGTTGTCACATTTAGCTATACCCAGGAAAAAAGGAGCTATATTAAAATGAATACCTGGAAAATTCTTTCAGATTCAAAAGCATACTGCTTCTGTTTTTTCTATTGAATTTAATGTATGAATAAGGATTAGGGCTACTTATTTTATCATCTGATTTGCTTAGCTCTAGTTCGCTGCTAATCAGAGATGCATTGTCCTCGTGCATTTGTCATTCAGAAGCTTCTAATCTTAGCATAGCTTTAAAATGAATCTTTTCTGTGACAGTGCACTTGAACACAGTTCTAGGCATATGTCCAGTTAAGGAGAACATAAAGTAGATTGTGATCTGTATATTTGCAATTAATGTATTGCATACTGCAATGGTTACAAGGAAATATATGGATCCTCCTACCAATAATTTCAAAACTATGTTTAATTTAACCAAAATCTGTGAGTGTTCTCAGCTAAATTATAACATGGCTCAAATAGACACTACTTAGGGTGACAGAGGCCACTTTACCAGAGCACCTTCAGCAGCTCTGGTGGGTCGTGGGAAGCAAGGAGTGTCCCTGAGAGCAATTATGTGGCTGAAGGGCTGCTGTGTAGTCTGGATGTGCAGCAATTACTCACATTGCATGTGTGAAATCCACGCTATTAGCATGCAGACATGTGGTTCCAGGAAACTAGCTTTTAGACAGAAGGTTTCTTATGTGATGATATGGTTTATTCAAACAAACCAAACCAAACTAAAAAACCCCACAATGCAAAAACAACAGTAAACTTGGCAAAGGATTAATTTGGAGGGAGCTATACTTCTGCAGAGGTGAGACACATTGGTTTTCATACTGATTTATGCTTGGTCAGCTAATGTTGGTATTTTTAATACCACTTTAACATTGAAAACAGAGGTGTGGAATAAATGGTTTGTTCTTTTAGAATAATGATAAAAGAAAGCCGATAGTACTGGCTGGTGGGTGGTACACTGTCATGCAGGATTTCTGAAACCCATCTTAAAACAGTAGTGTTTTAAAGCATGATAAATATTAGATATCTTTCCTGACTGTTCCTCAGACTTGTATAGAACCACTGGAATCTGAAATAGGAAAAGACCAGTTAGGCCAGCTAGCTTGTGCCAGCTAGCCATAGACTGGTATCCTACCATGAGGGGAGTACTTGGTCTGTTGTTAACGTGAGATCCTGAGTCATATCTTATAGAATCATAGAATCATAGAATAGTTAGGGTTGGAAAGGACCTGAAGATCATCAGGTTCCAACCCCCCTGCCATGGGCAGGGACACCTCGCTGTAAACCATATCACCCAAGGCCTCGTCCAACCTGGCCTTGAATATCCTCAAAGCTCTCAGGATCTCATGTCCATATACTGACAACCAGGAGTTAGTACTTAGATGTTTACAGGTCTAAATCAATGGCCAGAAAAGACTGTCTTCCATTTGCTGTCTTTATGGTAGATAGGAACACAGCTCTCCAGAGAGCACGATTTAATGAATATGTGTAGTTACTATTTTCATCATATTTTTTCACTCTGATCTAAAGACCCTAATAGTTTTGGGTGCTGTCCTGGTGCTGAATTTTTAACATATATCGAGACTAGATTTCTACTAATTTCTTTGCCCCGTTCAGAGGTAATGATTTAGTTAACATGAAGGTTGGGGTTTGAACCATCATTTTCTGATGTAGATATCCAAAATTAGGCTGCTGAAGTGCATGCTCTGGGACCTAGATAAATTGGCCTGATTTTTAAGGGTACAATTCTCACATAATTCCCATAGAAGTCAACAGCAGCTAGTTCAGGTATTAATCAAGTCAGTTAATTAGGTGCCTGAATATGTATTCAAGTTCCTAATTTAAGATCTAAGGTGGTTAATGTTCTGAAAGCTGCAGCACAATTACTGAGTTCTGTCTCTTTCAGATAGTCTTGGGCTTCATAGGAAGAGCATGATGCTTGGAATTTAATCAGTCCTATTTCCCGTGCTTTTCATTTTTTCATTGTGTGTTATAACAGGATCTCTGTAAGGGTATATGACTCAATTTTTTGTTTGTTTGCTTGTGGGTTTTTTTAAGAGTGAAAGCATGATTAAAGCTAGCCAAATAACATTAAAATCTGCAAATATTTCTTTACCTTTGTAAGTAAATTAGATTGCAAGGATGTTCATTCCTGTCTCATGTAAGAGTAGCGCAACTCATTATCCGCTAGACTTGTTCCAAATAACAGATCTGTTAAGAATAGGAGTTCTAAATATGTCTTTAATGGAGTGTGAAAGTAAGTCAGCAAGGTTGTGTAGCTATTTGACGGAGGGGGGAAGACTGCAGGCTGGGCTTTCTTTCTCTTTAATTGTTTCTCCACAGGAGTTAAGGTCATGTAGAAAATAGTCTCTGTGGAATTCTGTCCTGAGAGAGACTTGGTCAGGATTCAGGATGGCACTGGAGGAAATCTGCAAAGAAAGCAAGAGAAGCAGGCATATCCAAGGTCTCTGTGATAATAAGGTATTGGGACCCTACAGAGTCTGAGAAAGAGGTTCAGAGAAGGTTTATTGTTGGACTGAGAGTGACAGAAGAAGCTATAGAATACACCGTAAATGTCACAAATTAAATTCCCTGTTGTCATATTCCCAGGAAAGGGGAAAGAAGAAAAGAAGAGAAAATAATTTCAGAAAAGAAAGAATCAAAGTCAAAGAATAAATTGGTGCTGGGGGATCTTGATGCCAGATGAGAGTATGACCTCTGCCCAGGATCAGGCAGGGCAAAAGCCCTCTTCCATTCGCATGGATTGTGAATTTTCTATTAGAATAACTGTGCTATTGCCTATGTCCTTTCAATGAAAAGTTGAGCTTGACCATTCAAATGCTTTTGTCAGCAGTAAACTTTAGTCAGCTAATGAAACGATAGATTTCAAATGCTATATTGGGACTTGAAATCAGTGTCTGCTGATTACATGTGCAAGCCATTCAATCAAGGAACAAAAAAAAAAAAATCAGCTGGCATATTTTATTCTTGTTTATAAGATGTAATATTCATTTCTAATTAAAATAGGAGCAGAGAAATAATGTCTTCCTGCAGAAGTTAAATAATAATTTCAAATAAATAATAGAACATGCTGTGGTCATTTTGCAGGCGGTTTGTACACAGTCCAGCTTTTAAGGAAAACAAATTAGTCATAATAATTATTTGTTAAGCTCTCATAATAATTACCTTCTGTCTCTAGGAAAGTCATTGGAATCACTTCAGATTATCCTTTATGTTGCCTTTTTCTACAAAGAACACGTCGTTGAATGTTATGTCCTATCTGAGTTAGAGTAGATTTTTTAAAAGCTTAAACTCCTTCCAACATGATGGGTCCCCCAAGTACAGAATCACATACAGAATTTTATTGATTTTTAGTTTTAAGCCTAAGAAGGTACTAAGAAGCTGCTGTCATTCCATGCCAGATTCCTGGTCAGTTCTTCCAGTAGGTGATCATAGTATTTTATTTGGGGATGAATTTCCAGAAGCTAGAAAGGCCAAATATTGATCATATTAAGCTATGATCATAAAATAGCTTAAATACATTTACAACATACTTACTTCACTGCGGAAAAAATTCCAAACATCTTCATTAGAATGTGCATAATAACAAATGTTCATAATTTTATGTGGACTATGGCAGTTGTAACTACAGTCCCAGTTTAGCGCATGCATTCAGCCATAAAAGGGATGGCACAAATACATGCAAAGTCATGTTTCTTTTCAGACCATTTGAACTGATATTGAACTGTGTTTCCCTGAAAGTCCAAGGTACAGAAACTGATTTGTCTCAAACAGGGACAGTTATTTTTCTCTATTGTTTTCCAGTCTATTAATTCCAAAGAACATAAATTAAGCTAATAGCCAAAATGAAGTAATCAATAACCTTAAAACTTAATCTTCTTGTCAATTTTTGTTCTGTTGCTTCACTGTTGGACATTCTGTGAATTGTATTTCTCAAGCTGATCTCATTGCAACAACATATACAAATATCACAGGTATAGATCTTTTTGATTTGAAGAGGACTGGGGTTTTTTACACTCATTGAGATACACTCTACATATCTTTCAGTTTCTATTTTATTAAACACAGTCTTCACTGCAGAGCTATTCCATCATGATCATTCCACTAAAAACTAGCCACAAAGTGAAGCAATGTTAAAATTTCCTGCCAAGCTTTTTGCTGCTTATAGCAGTGGGTATGTACAGAAAAGGTTTCACATACCAGCTTGCAGCTTGTTTAGAGGAGAAAGAATCTCAGCAAATCATCCTCATAGGATGATAAACCCTTGGCCTTTTCTTAAGTAAAATTCCTTATGAAGAATTTTAGCCCAGTGGGAAGAAACACAGAGGCTTCAGGCTGTAGTGTCATCCTGTACAGAAGCTCTGTTAGGCTGGTAAGCTTCTGTCAAGCCATCTGCTCTAAGTGGATCTCTCCAGACCTGCATGTAACAGCATGTGATTATATATATTAATTTGTAGAGGAAGTTCTCTGCTTATCCAGTTTCCCACTCTTTTTCCCATTGCTATAAATACTTTTTGTGGACACACATTCTTGCAACTTTTTGACTGATTGGTTTCTTTCAGCTCTCACAGGTAATAATTATAAATGCAAGGGGACATTTTGCTTAGATTGCAAACCTGCGTTGATACAGAACTATGTGTTGCCAAGGGTAGCCTAGTGAAGGAAGAGACAGCCCTCTCCTGGGGTGGCGGACAACTATGTTGTTAGCATGGCCCTTAGTTGCTGCATTGTATTTCCCTTTGAGTCCTTTTTTTTTTTACTGCTAGCCAACACAAGAGACAGAGCAGACAATGCAGATTTATGTAAAAGGGGAGAATGAACTTTTTCTCCACCATAAGCCTGTTTTGCTCTCACCTGCCTCCCCTTCCAGCGATGCAGTGTTTGCAAAGCCACACTTCCAGCTGATGTAAAGGCCTCCAGCTTTGCTCTAGCCTCTTCCAAAGGTAGAGAGAGGTTGCAGCATTGCACATCAGCTAGGAGCGTTTGTGAATATGTAGTACCTTGCCCATACATGCTCTGACAGCTCACCCCAGCACTGCCACCTACAGAGATCAGAAAGACCCAGTCTTTGCATTCCCTTGATGCTGCAGCCAGCCTTTGGGAAATGACAGTTTTATCTCCTGCTTAGCTCCTCTGGTTCACTAGAAAGGAGATATAAAACGAAAGCTGTTTCTGCTCCCTTGAGCACAGGCACATTCAAACACAGCTTTGTCATCTCCCGCAGTGTGAGCATGAGTTATGTGCATTGCCACTTGGTGTTTACATGTTAAATTTGCTTTTCTTGGAGTTCTATAGTTGTGTGAGAGTCTGAATGTTCATGGAGAGAAGCAGAAGGGGTAGGGAGGGGAAGTGAGCTTCAGACTCTTGTGTCTGCTAAGCAAAGAGTGGAAAATACAAGAGCAGTTGAGAGATCAGTTTCCTTTTGTTTTGCTCTCAATGGGCTGGAGCTGCATGTTCAGACTTGGCATAGAGCTACTCGGGCCCCTTTCTCCTGCCCAGTGCCTAGAGACTGAGAGTCCCCCTGCATCTGATTAATGAGTGAGTCAGCAGCTTGTACAGTCATTTCTCCTCATAATATTTCTGCTTTGCTGTGGCACTGTTGTATTTGTGTATGCCAGCCTCATTCCGGAGTCTTTGACACTAAGCTCTTAAAACCCTAATGTGCTTACATAAAATGATATGGAGAGCCAAGAGAGTAAATTTAATTAAAATCTTTCCCCACTTCTTCTGACACACCAGGAGAGGCAAAAGGAAGACACTTCTTTTCAAACACTGAAGAGTAATATGGCATCCTCACAAAAACAGACAAGTAAACTGAAGATACTGTTCATGTATAGTATGTCTAAAAAGGGAAGTAATCTTCTAAAGTTTAGGTGTTAGACTTCTGAAATGAAGGAGAACATGTGCCTTGACAGCTGAATTAATGCTTTGGTTTCCCTTAGCCATTGAGTTGACACCAGTGGAATATGTTGGTAAAAGTAAGTAAAACCCCCCAGACCCCTTGTAAGTTTAATATCAACTTTATTTCAGGAGAAGGTTCATTAGTTATTTGACTAACATTGCTAGTGAAAATAAATAATGCACTGCATATAAATATTGCTGCAATCAGCATCCTCTTAATGCCTTAGAGAATTCTAGTGCAAATATTTGTGCAGCTTCTGCTGAATACTCATCTTTTAATGGCTTTCACTTCTCTCTGTAGTTTAATACAAGAATAGAAGTACACTAACCCAGTTAAAAGGCAGCGTTCTCCAGATGTAACAAAGCAGTAGTATCTGAAAGACCCATATATTTCCTCATGCTCAGAAAGAAAATTGTAGTGTATCTCAACAGGAAACTGTAACTGTATCTTAGCTTTTCAGGGAAAAATAAATGTAATTGCATGAATTGAATCTCTTTGCTTAGGGAAATAAAAATTATTTGAAGAATGTAAGCAAAACGTTTCTGATTTAATGACATCCCGAAAATGAAGTCTGTAATGCCGTGAACTCCATTTATTGCTTCATGAGTACTGAAAGATGCCAAATGTTTATCAGCATGTTCTGAATCTGGTGAAGAACCTGCATATTTTAAGATATTCCTTCCTTTTAGCTGTTCCAGTGAAAGCTCTGCTTCATCTCTTCTTGCCAAAGGGCAGAGCAACTTGTAAGTCTACAGAGAGTGCTATTTCCTATAGGGTGACATGATGGTCAAGAGGCAGTTAAGGAAAGATGCCTTTCCTTAAATGATAATCCTTCTTCACACTTACCTGAGAAGCAGTAGAGCTTCATCTAGTCAGATATGTCTTATCTCTCCTGTCTTCCACTGTATTCAGCTGCCTCTTGAACTTGCCTCCCTGCTGCAAAGATCAGACATCAAAGTAGGAAGTGAAGGGGTAACCATTCCCCACATGGTCCTCTTTTGTTGGAATACAATGCAATAACTGGTTTCCTGGGAGCAGAAGACATACAAGAAACAATAATTTGCCACAATGGGATTATTTGTTGAATGAAGCATTTATTATGGTCTGTGACAAATTTTTCAGCCTATCATTCTGTCTCATGAGAATTACAAATAATTTTTTAATTGAGATTGAAGCAAAGCCTCTTTTTCTCTGACCCTCCTTTGGCTTGGTAAAATGCATGTGCACACAAGCCATTTTCCCAGGAATAGTTTGTGGTCACATTAGCTTGCTCATAGAAACAGCAAGGTCACTGATACAGTCCACAACAAACAAAGCCTGCAGCCCTGCTTGTTCTGGTGACCAGGTAGCATTTCCTTGTCTTTCCCTCATAGGCAGTCAGCTACATCTGGAATTGCCTGGAAAATAGCCACTTACTTCTGAAAACAGAACTTCAGAAATTCTTGTAGCTCTACAGTTGATTGTGGGATGAAAAAAATGGGTGTTTGGATGTTTCCCTACAGAAAACTGCTCATCTGACTTCCTGCCTGTGACTTCCCTTTGGACAGGTTGGATGGGGCTTTGAGCAACCTGGTCGAGTGGAAGGTGTCCCTCTGGAAGGGGGGTTGGAACCAGGTGATCTTTAAGGTCCTTTCAAATGCAAGCCATTCTGTGATTCTATGACTATGGTAATGAGTGCAGCGGTGTAGACAAGTCCTCTTTATACCATCAAGACATGAGGATTTTGTTCAGCTATACAATATTAATGAACAGAACACACTTGTTATTAAGAAGGTGACATGAAGTGAAAAAGACAGTGCACAGGTTTTGAACACATTGTTATACTAATTACTTTATAATCTGTTATTCATTTTGCAGTGCCTTAAACTGAAATTTGTTAAATAATTTTATTATCTTTGTTGTTAGATAATGTAGGAGATGTTATAAATGGAACGTAAGAGGGAGTGAGCTGGCAATATTTGTAAAATATTTGAACCAATAATGGCAAAAGAGTTTAAACAAATGAAACCCCTTCAAAAATTATTTCATGGCATGGTTATTCAGAGGATTAGCCATTACTGACAGTGTGCCAAAAGACAAGCCACCAGGGAAGACCAGCCTGGTTGAGCAGAGAGCTTTGGCTAAAACTCAAGAAAAAAAAAATAAAATGTATGACCTTTTGAGGAAGGGGGAGGCAACTCAGGAGGACTACAAAGATGTCGTGTGGTTATGCAGGGAGGAAATTACAAGGGCCAAAGCCCGACTAGAAATCAACCTGGCTACTGCGGTGTATACAATTTCTAAGATTTTCAGACCTCTGTACGTACCACCAGAAAAGATGATAGCTCTCATAATACTTGCTAATTGGATGTGAGCTTGAATATTCAGTAGATAACAGTTAGTAATAAATCATAAATCTGCTTATTACAGATGAAACATTATAATTTATAACAATTTTATTAAACAGATTTTGCCTTATATTCTAATCAGGAGTCATCTGTGAACAGACTGTGTTCTTCATCAAATGTGTGTTTGTTCAGAATTTACCAACTGGCTAGGTTTTGATTGGAGCCCCCAATCAAAATGTTTTTTACATTTCTTTCCATCCCAAATTCCTTCCTACCCTAGTAATTCTGAGAACTGCAAATGAATAATCTATTGTGCTTAATTTCTTACTGAATATTAGCACAGACTTATCCTATCCTAATACATGCAAGTTAAATACTTTCTAGCCATAATTCTTATAATTTTTCTTCAGTTTGTCGAGTAGGATTCGCACAAATACACACTATGCTCTTGAGAACCCTGTTAGCTCCACAGTGACTCCACAACAAAGGCACTAGACTAAATTCATGGTTGCTTTACATTCAGGTCCTTCAAAGGACTTAGCTGAGCTGATATTAGATGTGAAGCACAATATGGTAAAACGAAAGACTCACGGTGAGTTTCATGAAATTTTGGTCTCTCTTCCTTCCCCCTCTGCTTAGTTATTACTCTTAGCAGTGTTGGGAACATTTTTCAGTTGTGTGCAGCCACGGCGTGGTATTGGGTTTGTGGGTTTTGGTTTGGTTTAGTTTGGTTTATTTGGTTTAGTAGTGTATGTATGTACATACCCCCTCCTTTTTCAGCCTTAAGATTGACTGACAGAAACAAAGACTAAAACCAAAACTAAGATAAGAAAAAAATGAGACCATTGAGTAACTGTTAAAATGAAATTATTAGAGGAAGATTTTTATTGCATCCAATACAAAAATAAGCACGAAATTTAGGACACCCGAACTCTTCAAGGTCATTCAAAAAAGTGACGGCCTAATTTGAGTGACTTAAATTAAGCCAGTACTCACATGGCTCAAAATTTTCCTTCTTTTAGTGGAAGCGAAGGTCCTTTAAAAAAAACCCAACCAAAACCTAACAAAATACTTTTCTATTTTTAATGTTAATAACCTAATGTTCAAATTAGTCTTTGTAGATCAATGGTAATTTTTCCAAAAGATGAAAGAGGAAGGAAAAATAAAAGATTCACAGTCCAGAGTTCTGCTTTGCCCTTTGTTGTATTTCAAAGACCTACAGAGGATAAGCATAACTTTACACAGAAGCCTCACAGCAAACAATGTAGTTCTTGCAGCTATTGAAGAGCTGTCCTATGAAAACTTAATTGAGCATTGATTGCCTCTGTTTTGTCTCTGGATGAACACAATTACATGATTTCATTTGTTTTAAAATATACACACATTTCTTACTGATTGTCCTAAGTAAATTTTTACAAGCTCAAATACAGAAGTATATCAACAATTTCTGTAATTATTGCTAATAGTATAATTGCTAATGATGAAAATGAGATAAAAGCGATTTTGACTGCAAGAAGTTAAGTTTAGACAAAGCATGACTTCTCAAACTGGATTTACTGGAAAATATCTTATTTACATACAGACATGTTTATTACCATATACTTCACATGTTGTTTTCCACCACAGTGCAATTATTTACAGGTGACCTTAGGCAGTCACCTCCACAGTGGAACTAGATGCATGGAGCCTTGATGTAAACTACATGTTCACTCCTAATTAGTCAAAAGCGGATTCTCCCACCATCAAATATTTTTTTTTGTTTTGGCGGCATGCATATTGTACTGAAATATGAGAAATCAAATGCATGCTTTGCTAAGTTAATACATGCTTGAGGGAAATTGCCTCTTTTTAAATTCTGGCAAGTTCTGTTACATGTAGTTTTCTACCTCAAGCAGCCACATGAATGCTTGCCTCAGGAAACACATGTGAAAGCTATCATCATCTCCTGCAAGTGTCACATTCTTCTTTTTTTTTCTTTTTTTTTTCTTTTTTTGTTTATTTTTATTAACTGAGAAATCAAGGAAGTATCTGAGATAAACTCTCAGGTAGAAAAGTTAACAGTGAGTACTGTGCATTATCACTCATGTGATCTCTTCCGCAACTTGCTGCCTAGAAGCTTCACAAGAGAGGATGGGCGTACTAAGAACAGGGGCTTTCCATCTGTCTCTCACATAGGAATGGGTAACATACTCATTTTCTATCTGCAACAAAGCATAATCAGTGATAAATTCACAGTGTAACCATCCTAAGGGGTTTAACCAGTGACAAAACACACCTAGAGACAGTATATTCAGATAGCACATTAATTTATTCAGGCAACAAGCATCTAGACTGTGACGTACGTACTATATACAGTACCTAAGAGAAGATAAATGCACTGGCATACTGTCTGCTTCCTATCGTATAGATATTCTGTCACCTTACATATCAGGTTTCTATTCTTGCTGTGTTTCTGAACACGGATCTGAATAGTATTGGTTTCACACAATTTGAATGGGAGCGACTAACTTTTTATGCAAAGAAGGTGGCAGATATGTTGCCTCTAGGGAACATATCTCCAGCCGCTCCTTGCTTGGTGGTGCTGGTGGTGAATGTATGGCAGAGAGAGGAGCACATGAGCCCATTCTGTCAGATTATGCTGTTTTCACAAGGATATTTTAATTCAGCATTACAGCTGTTTGCAGTGTTTAGCTCATTTTGAAAATAGTCACTGAAGCAAGATTTTCTTGCCCGCTTGCAATCACTGTCCTGTGTGAGAGACACCCAGAGAAAGCAAGCTAGAAATCCCTGCCTTTGTGGTCTTTGCTGTCATAATGAATCCCCAGCTGATACAGGGCAAACAAGCCAAGAACACTTACCAAATCAGAGCCTTTTCCAAGTATAAATGGAAGGAGGGACTTCATGATTTGATTTGAAAGCCGCATTGGATCTACATTAGGGAAAGGAATTAATTTTTAACTTTAAAGTTTCAGTGAACTTGAAGATTTTCCCCTTTTCTTTGTATAAAAATGACAACTATCTTCTCCAACCTGAATTTGAAAAGTGTCAGTTAACACCTAGTCTCTCACACATCCTACTTTCCTAGTGTAGACAAGGTGTTACTTAGACAAAGTAACAGAGACTGGATTGCAAATGCCTGTTAAACACTGAGTAGCGTGGGAGGTCTACAGATAAAAGCATCTTGCTTTTTGGAGCATATTGTGATAGAATGACTCAGGGGGAAGGAAACATGTTCTTACTTCCAGCTCCCTCAGGACCCCTGCAACCCAGGTCTGCTGTGACTCGGGGCTAGCACTGACAGCGTTCAGCAGCTCTTGTTGGAGACATGGGAAGGGCCCAGGACCCTGTGGGGTCTGATGTGAAATGCAGTCACAAATGGCACCCTCGGGCAGTGCCTGCACATCAGCCCGTCAGAGCTAAAACCTGTGTCTGGGGAAAACCTTCACTGTCACATCGTTTCTGATCAACAGGCAGAGACTTCAGTGTCTGCTCATGCTGCAGTTACATAAAAAGTGTTTCAGTCTTACAAACTTCATTTTACTTTCTGTAGCAATCCCAAATTGGCATACCTACTACTACTTCTAGCTAAAATGACTATTTCTGATAACCTGAGAAGCGATGCTGATTTAGGTTGTTTGCTTCTTAACATGAAAGGGATGTGGCTCTTTTGGCCCTCTAAAACATGAGGTTTGAATCAAATGAAAGTCTTCATATGTGACAAAAAGTCAAATTTGCAAGCAAATTGTTTTTAAAAGTAGTTCTAGCTGAAATGTGTCATTCTGATGCTGGGCTGTTTAAACCTTCTTAGAAAGAGCACTGTGGAATGACAAGGAAAAAAATCAAAAAGAACAAATTAAAGCTGACAATTTGCTTAAACTGGTGCTTTTTCATGTGGCATTTCTCTTTCGATGAATTAAAGATTTCTGGGTGAAAAAGAAAGAGGGGTTTTATTTACTTATTTATTTAATTCAAATCCTTGGCTGGCACATTGCTTATGTTTCTAAGGCTTTATAAGAGAAATAAGAAAAACTATTTCATTGCTTTTTTTTATTTTCATGTTATTTTATCTCTGCTTATAACAACACTTTTTTCTTACTATTGTAGGCAATGAGAGCCTAGAAGAAAACTATGTGCAGGACAGTAAAATGGGATTTGTCATTAATGCTATATATGCTATGGCTCACGGGCTACAAAATATGCATCATTCCCTTTGCCCTGGACATGTTGGGCTCTGTGATGCTATGAAGCCAATTGATGGCAGCAAGCTTTTGGAGTTCCTCCTCAAATCCTCATTCATTGGTGTTTCTGGAGAAGAAGTCTGGTTTGATGAAAAGGGAGATGCCCCTGGAAGGTAAAGAGATGTTTCACCTCAACTAGTTAAACCAGATGATGGGAAGGGGGAATGTTGCTGGGTTTGGTGAAGGAGATTTCTGAAGTGGTTCGGCTTGGTGATCTCCTGCATGCTCTCCTTGTTTCAGTCCAAATAAGGTTGGCTGTCCCAGAGTTTAAAGATAGGTCTGAGCAGAGCAGGAAAATAGCTGTGTTTTGACTTTTTATTTACCAGAATGTGCTGTGGTTCACCTATTTGAGGTCTGCCAGATTCTAGCTGTAGTAGCTGCTACTGTGTACCCTTCCCTTGCAGACACACTGCGTACACGAGTGATGGGTGAGGCAGCAACCCTGGGGACTTGGATGTCACCTTTGTTTCTTTCACAGGAGCCAGCTGACAGAAACCTTTTCCTCTTCATTTAGTTCTGTGGGCTATTTTAAGTGTGACACTTTCCAGATTGATTTTTTTTCCTTTTCCTTTTTCTTTTTTTTTTTTTTTTTAATTTATAAATAAATTAATTTAGCTACTGAGGTACGCAATCCATTATTAACTGAAACCTACTCAGGGGTTACTTCATTGGAGTTAGTTTTCCTACTCAGTTATTAAAGTGTTATTAAAGACTCTCTCACTCCATCTTTGTGCTTGATGCATAAATACATCTGAGCACCAGCACTGCACAAAGAAAGACCTCTGGAACAAACAAAAGTTTGCAGTCCAGCCTATGCCTTCAAAGAGTATTAATAAGACACAGTAGCCTTCAAAGAAACTCTTTATTTGCAGAACTGATCATTTTTGCCATTTGCTATTTGCATTGCTTGTTATATTTAAACAGTACATACATTTAAATAGGTTGTTATGTTTAAATACTAATAAAAAGCTGGTCAGTTTGATCTCCTTTTGAGTATTGTATACTTCAGATTTTTTTAGTCAAAGATGTAGATGAGATAGGTCAGACTTTGAAAGTAGAAGCAAGCAGTTCCCTTACAGTCAAGCGCATACTTATTGACACAACTGCTTAAATCAAGTTTGCACATATCACAGTATCACAGTATGTTAGAGATTGGAAGGGACCTCAAAAGATCATCTAGTCCAATCCCCCTGCGGGAGCAGGAACACCTAGATAAGGTTACACAGGAATGTGTCCAGGCGGGTTTTGAATGTCTCCAAAGAAGGAGATTCCACAACCTCCCTGGGCAGCCTGTTCCAGTGTTCCGTCACCCTCACTGAGAAGAAGTTTCTTCTCAGGTTTAAGTGGAACCTCTTGTGTTCCAATTTGTACCCATTACCCCTTGTCCTTTCATTGTTTGCCACTGAGAAGAGCCTGGCTCCATCCTCGTGACACTCCCCCTTTATATATTTATATACACTAATAAGGTCACCCCTCAATCTCCTCTTCTCCAAACTATAGAGACCCAGCTCCCTCAGTCTTTCCTCATAAGGGAGATGCTCCACTCCCTTAATCATCTTAGTTGCCCTGCGCTGGACTCTCTCCAGCAGGTCCCTGTCCTTCTTAAACTGAGGGGCCCAGAACTGGACACAATATTCCAGATGAGGTCTCACCAGGGCAGAGTAGAGGGGAAGGAGGACCTCTCTCGACCTACTAACCACCCCCCTTCTAATACACCCCAGGATGCCATTGGCCTTCTTGGCCACAAGGGCACAGTGTCGGCTCATGGTCACCCTGTCGTCCACCAGGACCCCCAGGTCCCTCTCCCCTACACTGCTCTCTAACAGGTCATTCCCCAGCCTATACTGGAACCTGGGGTTGTTCCTGCCCAGATGCAGGACTCTACACTTTCCCTTGTTATATTTCATCAAGTTATTCCCCGCCCAACTCTCCAGCCTGTCCAGGTCTCACTGGATGGCAGCACAGCCTTCTGGCGTGTCGGCCACTCCTCCCAGCTTAGTGTCATCAGCAAACTTGCTGATAGTACACTCAATTCCCTCATCTAAATCGTTGATGAATATATTAAATAATACTGGTCCCAGTACCGACCCTTGAGGCACTCCACTAGATACAGGCCTCCAAAATATGATTTAAATAATACAGAGAAATAACTGCTTAGTGTAGCTTTGAGTTTATTATACACTATTTATCTCCATAAAAGCACTACTCCAGCCTTGCATATGCTGCGTTGTCTGCCTGTTAGTTATTTGGTTTAATGCTTTGGCGTAACTTTCCAATTTTAGCCCAAATCTTATTTACTGTCTTGTCACCTGGGCAGTTTCTCATCAGTACCAAGCACAGAATTAAAATGAACAGTTCTTGAGTTCAAAATATTGGGGAGTTTCCGTCAGGATATTTCTTTGAGTAGGTCAGACTTTCAGAATGTATTCCATCCATCATTTTGGCCTGTAGCAAGGTTCATTTCTCTTTTTCCCTGGCCTATTTAGAACTTGATGGGTTATTTCAGGTAGGGTGGGGTTTTTTGTTGTTTGTCTTTTATATTTTTACAGCTGGAGTTAGCAAGTTTGGATAAGAAAGTTCAATTAACCTTTTTGCTATTTAGGCTGTAATCCTCAGGTCAGACTGTGGCATTTATGTTGTGGGCAGTATCATATCATAGAACGGCAATGTGTATATGAAATGTAATCTGTACAGTCTGTCAGATCCTTGTATGCCAGCAGTAGTTTCTGCCCATGCAGATTTTATTTAGCTCCAGATTAACTCTAGTGTTCCCACAGCTCCACATGGAAAAGCTCTTTGTGGATGAGTAAACTGACTATAGCACTGTTTCAATACCCAAAAGAATTTTTGTACTTCAGCAAAATGGAAAAGATAAATGCCATGTACAACACATAAATAGAGCACAGAGCTGAGGTTTACTTTTTTTTTTTTTTTTTAATTAGCTTTTCTATGCCAATGCAGGAATGTCATAGAAATGTGTAAAAAAATTTTTGGTATAATTTTACCATATAATGTGAACAAATCATCTTCACAAGATGGAGTAAATCCATCCTCCTTCTTAGCAGGCAGCAAACTTCCTCATACCATATTTTCAAAATCCAAGAGGTTCTTTGAGCAACTGACACAAGCTCCCAGTTACAATCATGGGTAGAGCAGACAGAGATACCTGTAGTTATGTTTGCCTGACACTCACGTAATTTAATGTTTTGAAGCCCTTATAGCTTCTTCAAACCTTAATAATTTGTTTAAATGTAACTTTTTCTGTCTCAGGCTCACTTCATGGTTTACAGCTTTTATCAAGATGAGATTAGAAAACATGAAGCACATTTTCAAAGGCTTATTTCTTCTGTGCAGAATCTTTTATTTGAAGAGGTTTTATGCAGAAACGTGAAGCAGGCCTTTATCAGAAGGGCACAAATTCAGTCACTTAACTGACTGCACTGCCTTTGGGGAAAATGACATGAATGCAACACTGGAAAATCAACAGTATGTGCTCACTATACTGTCATTAAGAACATGGTAAAATTGCTCACATTTTAACTTTCATTGAGTACCTCCCGTTTGCTTTTTCAATACTAATCATATCACTCAGATTCCCACAAATGGCTTGAGAAGGTGTGAGAGATGCAGTAGTCAACACCACATTCTTTTGTCCTACAAAAGGGGCAAGGGACAGATACATTTTGAGCTCTTGTCTGTTCTAGGATGACTGCCTACTTTCAGCTTATGGCAGGTATGAAGAAACTTACCTCTCTAGAACAAACAACTTGCTTAGGTCTCTGACCATAAAACATTATCCAACACTGGGCAGGAGAACTTTCAGTCCCTACAATGGACCTCTGACTTGTGGAGGAAATCTGAGGTTCACAAGCTAACAGAAATGTTGGTGTTTGTTTTACCACAACTAGACTTGGGTGTAGACCCATTTAAGCCTAGTTCAAAATTTACAGTACCTGTTCTGACTTCAGATGTGGCAACTCTGTCAACTCCAGTGCTTTGATTACATTATCTAATGAATAATGCAAAGACTTCAAACTTGTATATGGAGGATCTTTTTTTTTCAAATATACTTGGTTTGTTTTGGAGTTTGTTTTCATGGGTGGCTGTTTTGGCCAGTTACAGCCCAGCATTTGCTCATCATTGCTGGTTTCCATTCTGCCTTCCAGGATAGCAAACCTCAATGGCAGTTTAGTATTATTGCTATGGAAAAAGGTAACTTCAGCTAGCTCAGACTAACTGGAGTAGGATTGTGCCTGTGACCAGCTGGCTAATATTCTGGCTCACCTCACAAGTAACTTGTTCATATGACACCACCTACTTGGTTCCATCATTTCCCAATATGGCAGAGAGCTTGTTCTTATGTCAAACAAAGGGCTCATTTTCAAATGAAGCTTCATAATTATTGTCAAACACATTTCTTCTAGGATAATAACTTTTAGCTTGGGCTAATTAGCCCCAAACTATTAAATCTACACATACGTGAGCAAGGGGATGGGAGGAAGTATTCCAGCGCTGAACTTGTCCTTACTCAAAGCAGAAATATTTCATTAAGGAAAAGAAGGAAAGGATAAAGAACTTAAGCATGTCTCTGTACACCAAGTGTGTGTTAGACCACATTTTCCCCACTTAAAATTCAAGCTGCATATCAAAGTTGCAAACATTGTGCTACAACTTGTCATATGCAAGACTGTGTAAGAGCTTTTAGTCTCATACTTCATTCTTTGACAGGTAACTGATAGAAAAGGGAACAGTATTATAAGAAAACATAAAAATGGCTTTCAACCTAAAACCATATCCCTGAAATTGCCAATCTTGATTGATGTTGCATTAATGCCACTCTGTGTCTTCTGATATATTTTTGCAAAAATGAAAACAATCTGTGCAGGCTTGAAAATTCCATGAAGGGAATGTGAGGGTTTTTGTAATCTTTTATTTCCCTTCCTGAACTAATTTGCCAGCCCAGAGTAACTGATTTTGTATCAGCCTAATACAAGGTCACACTGAAATCCAAGTAGGTTCTTCATGCTAGGAAGAGGCATGTATGTTTCTGCTCAGTTTTACTCCTGTCTATTGAGTCTTCATTAAAAAGTGCCTGACTTGTATTGCTTCTTGCTGTCCTGGTTCTTCACAATCCTGAAACAAGTCTTATTTTTTATGTTCTTTCTTTTCAAGAACTGGGATATGAGAAGGATTTTTTTCCTAGTGAATTTGAAATTTATCCATTTTCTAAGCAACCGCTCAATTAGCAGCCGATTGCCAATCAATGGAGCTGCTTTCTGCTTAGAGCTTCATTGAATTCAGTGACAAGAGCCCCTTTTCCCATGTGATTTAGTGGAGCTCTGCAGTGGCACTGACATTATAGAATCATAGAATAGTTAGGGTTGGAAAGGACCTTAAGATCATCCAGTTCCAATCCCCTGCCATGGGCAGGGACACCTTGCTGTAAACCATATTACCCAGGGCCTCGTCCAACCTGGCCTTGAACACTGCCAGGGATGGAGCACTCACAATCTCCCTGGACAACCCATTGCGGTGCCTCCCCACCCTAACAGGAAAGAATTTCCTCCTTATATCCAATCTAAACTTCCCCTGTTTAAGTTTTAACCCATTACCCCTTGTCCTACCACTACAGTCCCTAATGAAGAGTCCATCCCAAGCATCCCTATAGGCCCCCTTCAGATACTGGAAGGCTGCTATGAGGTCTCCACGCAGCCTTCTCTTCTCCAGGCTGAACAGGCCCAACTTTCTCAGCCTATCTTTATATTGTCCGAGTATGTAAGACTGAGGTCTGAAGACAGCTGTAAATATGCATTTCTTTAAATTGTCTTTAACTAGAGAAATCCCAAAGGCTCATTTAAGAAAACCAGACATATAGAGATTAATTCTAGTACCTCTTTCCTTTGTGAAGTGCAGAGACAGTTTAAATTCTGCATGTTTGAACCACAGAAGGGAAAAGAAAGAAGTATGTCTCTCTTTGTGCACAACCAAGCATCTCAGTTTTATTTCTGCCTCATACTTTGTTTACCTTTCATTCCTAAAGCACATACAGATTAGCAACATCATAACAAACAAAAGATTTTTTCCCCAGAGACTCAGACAATCCAGTAGAGAAAAACAAGGCAGTAACTCTCAGGCTTGAGAAACAGAAGATGCTTTATGATTTTTGGTTCCAGCACTGATTTTTGGTTCTCAGTCCTGCTACTCTTATCCTTTTTTAAATGAAGCTCTCCCCCTTCTCATCTTAAGAGGCAAGACTGTAGGTCCAGCCTCTTTTGTGGTTCTTTGTCTTTGTGCACTCTCCAATACTCTTTCTCCCATTCTTGCTTATTTTCTATTAAGAAATAACCACAGTTAACCACTGCTTTGCACAAGTCACGTTCTGTGGGTTAAAGAACGAGCAATTAGCAATAAGGACACATCAGGTCCAACATATGGAAAGGAATGATGGGGATAGGGAAACTGACTGTTATTGTAACAGTGTTTTATCCTTCCTCTACATTAACCTTTGGAAGTCCTCTCCTGCTTGCCTAGGGTGAAGAAGTAAACTGTGTGCCTTAGTTGCTATTTTTTTCTGACATTGTCACTGGGCTGGGTAATACAAGTAGTTGAACTAGTGCTTACAGTTAACTTATGATGTACCAGTTCAGTTAGAGTATTTCTCTTTAGAGGTTCCAGCAGTGGTTATGCTGCAACCAACCTATATGTAGGCACCAACTGAATGTTAAAGACATCTTGAAAAATGGCTGAAAAACACACCAGACAGCACCTACATGTGCATCATTAGCAGAGCTCGTTTTCTTTGATGTGCAATTCCTTCTGCATGCACAACTTTTTGGTACAGTTTTACATAAGCAGGGCAGGCAACTGGCAATTGCGTGGCAATCAGAGCAATCATTTCCTTTGATTCTGCTGCAAATTCTACAGTATTTGGTGTTTCTGTGAAACTCTACTCCCTGGTGTTCACGGATGACATGAATATTTAAGGAGGCAGAAGGAGAATGGCAAGGTAGTTTGTTTTTATCCTTGGTACTGCAGGACAGTGACTCATTTTCTTTTTTCCCTTGCAGGTATGACATCATGAACCTGCAATACATAGAGCCCAACCGCTATGACTATGTACTCATTGGGACGTGGCACGAGGGTGTGCTCAACATTGATGACTACAGGATTCAGATGAATAAGAGTGGAATGGTCCGATCGGTGTGCAGTGAGCCTTGCTTGAAGGGCCAGATTAAGGTGTGACACAGACGCTTATTTTCTGCTATAAAAGTGTGAATAAGCAGTCAGATTTTTTTTCCTTAAACCCAAGCAATATTTCTTCAAGCAAAGGGATACGACTTCCTTTCCTTTAGGAAAGTCAAAAGCATAGAAAGACCCCTAGTTTCACATCATACTCTCACATCTCATATACAGGTGCATGTTTTCTGAAGTTGCCCTTTGTAATGATGCAGAATCTTGTAGTGTGACAGGAATTGAAATTCACAAGATTTTCACTTAGTCATTGCCTACAACAGTCAGTGGCTGTGATTCACCTGGGGGCTGATCCTGAAAATAACGTGACCCATGGGAATCCAGTATTTTGTTCCAGCAATAATAGCTACAAGAAAAAAGGGGGGGGGGGGGAGGGAGGGGGGAAAGGCCTATTTGTATCCCATGTTCACAACAGGAGGTATGGGAACACAAATAAAATCACTCTGTGTTTACCAAAAAGTAGCACTTGTATCAGGCAACAAATAATTTGCCACCTGTAGTGTCTGGATGACATAAAGGCATGTTGCACCACTGTCAAAATGGTACGGATTAAGTAAGTTTAAATGGCAAAAAGCCCATTTGGGAAAATCACCTTAGGGCAGACCTTCCTTTCTAAATTCATTTAATAAACACATTCGCAGCATTTTAATTTCATATTGCTACTCTAATTCAGTAAGTGATTGATGATTTGGCAAAGGCATAGTGACATACTCAACAAATATCAGTATTTACTACCCTCCAAAACATCTTTTCTGTGTTTTTGTGGTTGTGCAGTTTGTGTATGTGTGTATATGTAAACACCATGCATACAAAATGCCAGTTTCGGCTCCCATTGAAGTCTATTGGACTCTCTCCACAGACTGCAGGAGGAAATGTTAACAAAAAAAGCGCACAAAGCCAGCATTCAGTAAAAAAAACATTTTGTATCTCATTACTACACTTAGCTCTGCATATAGACGGATAGGAAGATGCTACAGAGATGGCTAGATTACTCCTTTCTGGCAAACTCAGCCAGTCTTTGTTGCTCTAAGAGCTCAAGATATCTTTAATCTTTCTTTCAGCCTCAGCATAATGAAACTAGGAGTCAAGACAAGGAAACCATCTTTTCAACATTGCACTCGCCAGCTTTCACTGCAGAGAAAAATACAGCTTTCAGGGACACTTGTCTCCAAAAGAGCTGTTCCAAGCATGCTCTTGGTCACCACGTACTTGTTTTATATTCTAGTAGGACCAATTAGGTCCTTTTACCAGTATATATTTTAATTTGACCTTATTTGAATTTCTATTTACAATAGTGTAATGAGTCCCACAGAGAATTCCATATAAATTGGAATTTATGTGTGTGTGCATATGCTTGTGTATATACATATATATGCATGAATCACTCTTTGTTCTAACCTTTGACTTTGTTTACTGCTTTTTACCATGCAATATATATTAAGTGTGGGCTGACCTACTTGTCCTGACCTGAGCAATCTCTCAGATTAAGCCTCTTCTCAAGTTTGATTGAAAATATAACACCACCGTGCCTCTTTACCAAAGGAAAAATGGTTTTGTACTTTCAATTCAGCTCTGTGCCCCCAAAACAAAATAGAATTGTCCCTAGAGATTTTTCTTGAATTCCTAAGCACAGATTTTAATATGCAGGAGTAGATACAGAATCAAGCTTCATGTTTTCTTGTTTGAAATGTGCTGTACACAGGAATCCTGTCATATTTCAAACACTGCAGGTCATATCTGTTTGCTAGGGTGGGAGGAGGCTTCTCTGTTGTCTTACAGATGACTGTAGCTGAGGATGGATTTTCCATTACAGGTGATCAGGAAAGGAGAAGTGAGCTGCTGCTGGATTTGCACTGCTTGCAAGGAGAATGAATTTGTTCAGGATGAATTCACATGCAAAGCCTGTGAGCTTGGCTGGTGGCCGAATGCTGACCTGGCAGGTAGGGATGTGCACTCCCATTTTGTAGGGCACAAGGAGAACTCTGTGGGGTGGAGAGTAAGGTAGCAGCATACAGAGATATTAAAGGCACATGCTTGAACACACACCCCAATGCCGATTAGCATGTATGAAATGTGCTATATCTTTTTATTTAGTTCAACCATAGAGACAATAGAGATGATAAAATTTCACTAATAAGAAAAGACATTATCTGTCTGTTCCTCCTCTTCATTTAGAATAAGGATTGATAAAGCTGTTAAGAGTACTAATGAATTCAGCAGCATTTGGTGCAATTTTATCAGTGATTATCACAAGAGCTCAGTATATCCTTGTAAGATTGACTTGATACTCTTTCTGATTTTCCTACCATGCAATTAGTAATACTTTCTCTGGGATTCTAGGCCATTTAGTAACTGACTACCAGACTTTGGTATAAAGGTCACTCTCACTGCATCCACCAGCAAGAATACTGTCAACAAAATCCTAAGAAAGGCTACTAGAAGAAGGGGAAAAGGTTAGAATTGGTCTCTCCTGTGTGTATGCTTTGGATGAATTGTATGCCATAGCATTTTCCTGTTATTTTGTATCAAGGTCAACCTCCACACCTACCCTGGGCTTTGCAGTAACCATTAGCCTGAGAAAATAGAAGCACCACTTTGACCTTGGGGTTTGCTTTTTTATTGTAAAAGACCTCTGGCACCTCTGCCCCATATTGTGTCTGCAAATCTGGCTGACAGTATTCAGCAGAGCATCATTCTACTTGAAGAAACAGTCTGAGCACCTAACTGAAGATCAAATTGCAACTTATCATGTCTTTGTCCTTTAACATGGCTGCCTGGCAACTAGATGTTGCTGCACCGTTTGACACATAAAGGAAGTACTCAAATCTTGATTAAATAGTTCCAAGAGATATTGTTAAGCTAGTCACTGAAGCCAAGTGAGCATTTAGAGGATTTCTTTTGGGGGGAAAACTGGACATTTCTCCAGATAAAAATAGAGTATTAATCACAATAAACTGGGAAACTTGATCCATTGTCTATTTGGAGTTTCTATGGAAAACAAGGTATGGTTATGTCCCAAATGTGTGTTTATCTGTCTGTATTCCATTCTTCTCACCACAACCTGGCCCCCTCCTTTTCTTCACGGTGTGAAACTGAACCTACTTCAAACAGATTTGTCAAGATACAGAAACCTCAGTGATCATTCAGTCCCTTCAAGTTTTGTGTAAGTGGGTTGTAGGAAGAGGAGTTCTTGAAAAATACATTCTGTAAGGGCCCCAGTTGTGGAAAAATGTCTTAATAGACACCAGAAAATCCCTGGCACCCTTCATAAATGTCCTTACAACTGGGAAAGCTTATATTCAATTCCCTCCTCCTAGCACACCAGCGTCTGCTAATTTTAAAGCAGATATCCCTAGACCACTGGATTCTGTTAGTCTTAGAGGTTCATGAAATTGTTTGTATCCACTATTCAGGGAAGAAAACTGGTACCTCTTCTTAATCAATAAAGCAGAACAAGAGCATAGTGAGAGATCAATGTGCACTTGAGCAAATATTGTTCACTGCTACGAGCTGCCCAAAACAGCTCAAAAGGGAGCATGTCAAAATGACAGGTACTGCTGAAAAGAGTTGAGGAAAGCATCAGTGCAAGAAAAAATCTCAGGGGCATGTTGCAATCTATTAACTTTTAATGAAATCAGTAGATGACCTGCTGATTTGTGTTTCTTCTCAGCAAGGAGACTGGACTACTGCTGTTCTAAAATCACAGTAGCATCAGCCAAATGACAGCTTAGCCATCAACTGATTTCCTAGAGAACATCAAAATGGTAGTCTGCTCCTGCACAGCTTTTTCATTGTGTTTTATTGAGGAAAAACTTCTTTTTTTAACCCCTGCAATCCATTTACCTGCAATGCAGTACAAAGTACAAATTTGTGAAAAGAACATGATGCCATCCTAACCTTTAGAAAAGGGAGACTGAGCTAGATAAACTCCAGCTCTTGAACTTTGTGGGAGTCACCATCAGTACCATATAATTTGAAATTCTCTTTTCTTGCCAGGATTTCTCCCATTAAACGTGTTTTTTATAGCTTGTTTTTGTGTGTTGTTTTCATATCCTGCTAGTCACCATAGCATCTAGACACAGACGTTAACATCTCGTATTTCAGATTGTTTTCCCTTTGCCTTAAATCTTAAATGCTAAACATGTATGCAGTTTTATGCAGTCTCTATTTCCATCACAAATGGAGGCTTTAAAATCCTCAGTCCCTTTAAGACATGTAAAGCACATACTAACCTCTTTCCCAAGGCACGCTTGTCAAGGTGCTCGTTCTCTCCATTTGATGTCAGTCTCTGTTGCTCAGCATTCCTGACATTTAAAATTTATTTTTAAATGTACATATTTTTTTAGATTGCTTCCCCTAAATATTTGTTCAGTGAATTGGAGTCAGCAGGCACAAAGGATTTCTCACCACAGATGATAAAATCCTGACCTGACAAATAGTCACTAAAACCAGTACCTTAAGGCCTTGTGCCAAGAAGAAGAGCTATCTGTTATAGTATCAGAATCTAATGTAAGAAGAATGAATGTCAAACTAGTAAACCCAGTTTACATAAATCATCTTAAATAAGTAATAAAACAATATAAGACAGGAAGTTTTATAGAGTTATTATGAAATTAATCATAAAGGTTTGGGGTCATCAGTTACCTGAGATGTATTAACGACCTCAGAAAACATCCTGGATTGTCTTATTGGCCTTGCAGGATGAACATGATTTAAAAAAATAATTAAAAAAATGATTAGCTTTCTGCTCTAGGAAGTGATTTATGGTTAAAGTGCAGGGAACATGGTAGGTGAAAGCCGCAAAACAGCTTTTTACTGGAAACTTTTATCTGTGAAGCTTTTGCAGCTAGTTCTCCGATTTTTTTCAGGTTTGAGTTGCTTCTTGTGGGGCTTGGGGGTGGGATTTTTTGTGGGTTTTGTTGATTGTTGTTTTTTAAAAACCTGTAAGAACACCATTTCCTGGATATCCTCCCCAGTTTCAGCAAGGTTCCCCAGTCCACTTTCTCCTAGCTGGGAAATGACCCACCTTCACAGGTGCTGACAACCAACAACTGTTTGCTGATATAAGCAGTAGGCAGCTTTTTGCAGTGTTCGTAGCATATCTGGCTCATGGGGCTTGCTGGTGCACAAGAATGACACTGATTTCATGAAACAGATTACTGAGACCTTACACAGGATAAGTTTAAAGCAATCAATAGGCTTAATTACCATGCTGAATCAGGGTTAAGGCTCTGAAAATATCGTTTAAAATGGAATAATATGAGTGTGGCTTGATAACTGCTAAGCTTAAAGCCCACATTTAAAGTTAACCCTTCCAGCAACCACAAACTGGTTTCTTGTTTAAGAAGAGCTTTGCATGTATTAATCAAAAAACAGAAGTTTCTGATTCTTAGTCTTTTATTAAATCAAAGAAGAAGCCAACTTCTACCCAGGGCTGCTCTGGTCAATGACCAGAGCTTCCCACTTCTAATAAAAAGCTTTTCCTCCATACTTCACCTTAAAAATAGTGGTTGGAAGAACAAGTGTCCTCACCTATCTGAGTCTTGAACAAACCACTTTGAGCAAAATAGAACTGATTTTCTTTATAAAATAAAACCTCTGCTTATATATACTATCATTTCTAATTTATTTTTTTTTGACGTTTCAGGTAACTGTAACATCGTTACATGTAGCTAAATCAGCCCAGCCCTCTTAGAGACAAAGGGTACAGAATTAAAAGACATTTTTTTCAGATCATATGGGCATTGGCAGACATTACATGTTCAAGCAGAATCTTTTCATGTCATGACTTTGCCTCAGGCTGTTTTTCTTATTTGTTTTCTTATTTTTTTTTTTATTTAAACATGAAACATTTTTTTCTTCTATTTCTCAAAATGAGGTTACAGTAAAACTTTTCAACTGTGATCCATGCCTCTGCTTACTTCTCTATCATTTGGAAGGAAGGACTTTTTGGTTGAGATATCGGATGGTAATTTCCTGTCACCCTGTGGAAGACTCATATGCATTGAGCAAAAGGGTGGCCTTGGAAGCTCTTAGTTCACAGAGGCTGGTTACTGCAGATATATTCCATACTGATGAGGAAGAGCCTGAGCATGACTTTTGCCTATCACAGTATCAGGGCCTGTGCTAAGATCTTGCAGAAAACAGAGGGGAAAAGAATGCCTCCTTTACAAGCTCACTGACATAACTGCTTTTTCCCTGCTCTTCTCAGCCATGTCCAAAAACCCAGACAGGAAGAAGTGATGAGCAACTGGTCCAGGGTATGCAAAGCTGGACTGGCAGTATTAGTAATGGAGACATGGGTGGAGAGGTGACTGGCTAGGAAGAAACTGCACTGAAAGGTGACCTGGGATGAGGATGGTGAGGGACTAGGGGGAAAGACTTGAGAGGTGGAGAAAAGGCACAATAGGTGAGCTGGGTCCAAAAGAAACTGGAGTAGGACCGAAACAAAAAGTAGTAAAGGCCATCTGGATACTTATCTTGGGATACAGAAACATGTTAAAAGCATTTTGACACTATTAAATTAAGAACAGAAATGAGTAAATGCCAGAACTGAGGTTTTCAGTTTCACAACCATAATATTAACACAGAGGATTTTATTTTCTCTGTAATGTTTATTGGTGTTATTACATCTTCAGCACATTGAGGAAGGTAGCCAGAGACTTCTTTAACTGAAGTGTGAGAGAGAGCAGTTAAGTACCATATTAGCGGATACATATGTTTGCACATCTGCGCTAGTCATAGAAGAGAGGCTTTCCAGTATTTTTGAAGGCATGCATATCTCTAATTAATTCTATTATTTATAAAATCACCTTCACAAAAATGTAGTGGGTCAAGTTACAGTAATTTTGATAAAGATTAAAATAAGTTAATCTGAGGAGGTCAAAAAGCTACCCATTCTGATTTGTAACAGTCCTTTCTCTCTGAGATGAAGGGATGGTGCTGAGTTTGTCTGGGTTCTGTTCCCAGATCTGCCTTTGATGTGCTGGGCTTGTCAGCAGCTTTCTCCAGAAAAATTACAAAAAAATGCTCCCAATCTGATTTGCCTTTGTAGGACAATAAGCAAACATTTGGGATACCCAAAACTGATGGCTGTTTTTCTTAATATATTTCATCCAAACTTCTCCATGCTGGAGTTCACGCCACTGTAAAATGATTTTAATAATCCATGGCGCATAGGCATAAACTATTGGGAGACAGGAAAAAAAAGAGTTCGTTCTTCAAGCACCTACCTTTCTAACACTCTGTTTCTTTTCTGTACACTGCAGGCTGTGAACCCATCCCTGTAAAGTACCTCCAGTGGAGCAATATAGAGTCTATTGTGGCTGTGGTCTTTTCCTGCCTGGGGATCCTGGTCACCATGTTTGTCACCCTTATCTTTGTGCTCTACAGGGACACCCCTGTTGTCAAATCCTCCAGCCGGGAGCTCTGCTACATTATCCTTGCTGGCATTTTTTTGGGTTATGTGTGCCCCTTCACCCTTATAGCTAAACCCACCACAACATCCTGCTACCTCCAGCGCCTTCTGGTGGGTCTCTCCTCTGCCATGTGCTATTCTGCACTTGTGACCAAAACCAACCGCATTGCACGCATCCTGGCAGGCAGCAAAAAGAAGATCTGTACTCGCAAGCCACGTTTCATGAGCGCATGGGCCCAAGTGGTCATTGCCTCCATTCTGATCAGTGTGCAGCTGACACTGGTGATCACGCTGATCATCCTGGAGCCCCCAATGCCCATCCTCTCCTACCCCAGCATTAAGGAAGTTTACCTTATCTGCAACACCAGCAACCTAGGTGTCGTGGCTCCTGTGGGCTACAATGGACTCCTCATCATGAGTTGCACGTACTATGCCTTCAAGACTCGCAATGTGCCTGCCAACTTCAACGAGGCAAAGTACATTGCATTCACCATGTACACCACTTGTATCATCTGGCTGGCCTTTGTGCCTATCTATTTTGGGAGCAACTACAAGATCATCACCACATGTTTTGCAGTGAGCCTGAGTGTGACAGTGGCACTGGGGTGCATGTTCACTCCTAAGATGTACATCATCATAGCCAAGCCTGAGAGGAATGTCCGCAGTGCCTTCACCACCTCAGATGTGGTGCGTATGCATGTCGGGGATGGCAAGGCACCTTGCAAGTCCAACACTTTCCTCAACATATTCCGGAGAAAGAAGCCAGGGGCTGGAAACCCAAAGTAAGTTATTGACTTAAGTACACATCTATCTGTATATGTCACTCTCTTTGCCATCCTCTCTTGGTTTACCGTAGTCTACTGAATAGTAAGGTATGTAACAGTTTTTCATCTCACATGTAGCAGAAAAGGTGAAAATGATCCTTTAGATTTAAGCCTCAGATTGATATTGACATGTTGCTTCTTATTTTCTCTTCTGCTCTAAAGGCAGATCTGCACCCAACTCCCTCTACTTCCGGGGCAGGTCAGGCAGTGGCAGAGCATCAAGCTCCATTTGCAGCTTCTCCCATCTCTCCGTGCATAGGATGGGGATCTCATGCCCCTAAGTGCAGTTGCTCTGCCTTATGTTCAAACTGAGGTTCTAATGCAGCCTTTTGGAAAAACAGATTAGAAATCTATGTCTGAGTGATTGTAAATCATGTCCTTGTCTAAAGCCACTGGGGTGTGTGCAAAAGCTGGGGATTGAATGTCAATTTTTAAAGTAGTGTTTTGTGATAGTCCTCATGATTGTGATCCAAAAGCACTCTTCATACTATCCCTATGCTCTATTTAATATTCAGAATTGCAGCAGTAATGATCATTAGTGTAAACTTGTCCATATTCTCAAATGCAGTGTTGTTGTGAAAGTTGCAGAAGTCAACTGATGGTGAAAATGAACTTGCACCCACATTTACTGAACCTGTTATTTTCCTTGCTAATAACTAAAAGCAGCCCAGCTGCAGCAGAGGGAGAGAATTGTTTCTTCAAACAGCATCTCTCCATGAGCAGCTGTCTTCAGACAGCTTTCTTTATCTTATTGCTTTTTAATCTTTAAAAAAGCACCATAGGGTTAGATGTGAGCTTAGATTATTTTTGTCCCTATTAAAAAGTTATCAAAAGAACAAAAAAAAAAAAAAAAACAACAAAAAACCAAACAGTGAAGTCCACATTTCTGAGCTTTTTGATATAATCAGAATTCAGTTAATCTGCAGCTCTTTGGGATCTGTAGCTTTCTATGAGTCACCTAAGTTAGTTTTGATTCAGTTTGCTTAAGAACTGGGTTTGTGTGCCCTGAAGATGGAAGGGATGAGGATGGAGGTGATACCATAGAAAACCCATGGTGTGATCAATTTTACCTTTATGTTACTTCAGTATTTTTTTTGTTGCCAGGCAGGGGGGTGGAAGAGAAGTGAATGGAGATATAAGTAACCCAGATATACAGCTCAGTGTGCCGCAGAAGCTATGGTAAGACTGCCAGCTCCTGAGCTAGACAGAGAGGGAGCTGCCAGTGGCAGGCACCCCTGCAAGCCCCCCATGCAGGGAGACAGCCAAAAATCTCTGCAGCTCAAGAGCTTGTATTCCATGCAAACAGAAAGATGAAGCCTGATCCACCTTCCTCTGACTATGGAAGTTGAATGGGATCTTAGATGGCTGTAAGAAACTAGTGTGGTGCCTGCAGTGCAGTCTGGCTAATGCTGATGGCGTCTTTAAGATGATGTCTGACAAAAAAAGGGACTATTTATTTTTTATTTTATTTTTATTTTAGATCATAAGAACCGTAGTAACTAGTTCTTTGCTGTGCATAGTGTTCTTCTACTTTCACCAGGAAGTATTGTACTCCCAATGATCCAAATGCAATTTATTTATAGTTCATGAGAAAATATTTCATCCTTTAAAAAACTGAGCATCCCCCTCAGCACTCTTGTCTTAAAAAAACAATAAGGCATACTTGAGCTTTTTAGCCATTTGTTTGTTGCATAATTTTAGTAAGAATTTCTTGACCTCTCTGTTGAGCCTGTGTGAGTGGTATGAAGCAAAACACCCTACATAGTTTTAAATTGCTCTTCTAAACTAAAAGCTCACCACAAGTTAATATGCTTTTTTTTTGTCTGAGGTCAAGCCTCTAGATCTTTTGCACAGCAAAATCCCAGCCTCTGATCTAAACCTCTTATGCAGTTAATAGTATGTTCTTCACCTAAACCAGCACAGATACAGAGGCATGCTAGGCTAAGTGATGGAGGACAGCATATCTCCCTGTACATGGGCATGGAGAACTGAAAGCAGTGTAGTATAAAAACACGCATCTTTGGAAATAAAGTCACAGGAGAGCACAAAGTAATTCCAGGGCTTTGGAGGGTATTTTAATTCCTAGCAGAGCCCATTGCAAAGCTTGTGGAAACATTGTCCTGACATAGATAAAGAGCTGAGATTCTCTGAGAAAACCAGGAAGGAAAAAGTGGAATTTGCTGGAGCCTTTGAAACACCTGGATAATTCAAATGTGTAGTCAGGTCCTTCCTGAAACAAGACTTGAAACTACTGGATCATGCTAAAGGCATACAGGAATATCCTCCAGGCTGATTTTTAACTTTTTTTTTTTTCTTTTTTTAATTTGCTATCAAAATATGAGATTTATTTGCCAGTTTTTCAGCAATTCAGATCCCCGGGTATGTTGCTTTGCTTCTTGATTCTGTAATTGTCTCTTCCTATGGCCACATTTTTCTGTCTGTGAGTGGCCAGCAATGTTTTACTCAAAGGATTTCCAGCTGTCTTGCAACAACTTTCCACCCAGTTTCTTGTTATCTCTCCTCTCTCTTACTAGCTTACTTTTCTTTTCCTACTTTTTAATCTTCATCTCTTTTTCTGTCTGTGTCAAAGCTCCCCTCTGCTAATCCAGTGAATTCCAATTCCTAGAAAAGTGGCATACATTTAAATTAAATTGGTGTGCAGATACTTAGTTTTAAAAAATGGAAGCTACTCTACATTTACAAGGGCAAGTCATACTCATAAGCCTTGATGAAGCGCTCACATGCAGTGTTGTGCTGTTAGTTTAACTAGTGTAGCTTGGGGACTAAAGCAAGCCAAGCTACCCTTCTTTTCTCCTTCCTAAAGTAGAGTAAAAAAATTAACCATGGAAGGCTATGAATATGGGATCTATTAGTCAGTTCAAAATCTTCAGCTATATCTGGTGCTGATACAAAAAGTTCTCTTGAAAAATGTCTGTCCCAGCTGCATTTTCAACAGAGTTTCAATGAAAATAGATTGTTTAGTAATGCTGGTCTTCACTTAAATAAAAAAGAATTTATTGATCTTTTGAACTCTGAAGATGTTATGTGCAATTGTGAGGGTTTGAACTGTATCTTGGTTGAATTAAACTAAGAGAAATTACAGCCAGCACTGGTTTTAAATAGAGGTGGTTGGGAACTTTCCAGTACAATGTTTTCCATCAAAAAATTCTGACCTCTCAAAATGTTTCAGAGAATTTGGCTCAGAAGGTAGGGATCCTTTCTGGGCCAGGATGACTTTCTTTTTTTCCCATGGAGGGATGAAGGCATTGGGATAGTTTGAGGGAACTTTACTCCAACAGCCATTAGGTAAAGAACTCAGGTTAAGAGCATCTCCTTCACTTCCCAGGTGAACGTTCTGTAACTGAACTATGCAGTGTCCCAGAGCAGGTCTTATCCTTTCTCTCTTTTTCTTGACCAGCAATGTGTCCTCGAACAGATTAAAAAATTCTGATTCAAGCCCTAGAGAAATACTTTGTATTATTCCATGAGAGAGCTTGAATCTAGGTCTGAGAGATCCCTTGCGACTATCTTCAGTACTGAGCTACTGTCAGTCTCTCCCTCTTGTCAAATGAATATTTAAATATGTATAAAAAATGGAACAGCTCCATCAGGAGAGATGGTGAGAGTGATATCTGCCTTTATTAAGGCTTTGTGGGGACATTTATTGTTAGAGTTTGTGCTTGATGACATTATGAGATCCTGGCTGTTGAATGATGACATAGCAGCATTTTTTTGAGAGCCTTTTTAATATTTTTTTGTTATCTTCTGAGCTGTCAGATTTTAACTTTTGGATATGGATCCTGCTGTGATCATTAGTCTTTTTCTTGACCACAAGTATTATTTTGGTCTATGAGGGTCTGCCTGTACAGAGCCTGTACAACCACTTCCCTAAGGAAGCAGACCACTTTTCTGTACCACGTACATGGTGTTGATAGACTGACACACTTCACTCGTAAGACAGAAATACCAATATGTTTATTGACATAAAACAGCAATTTAGAAAACTTGAAAGTAAATGTGACAGTGGTTTAACAAGACTCAATGGCAAGGTACACTTGATTAGTTACTGCAAAGAGGACAGGATAAGACAAAACTGTCAGGGAGATGCTCCCACTGAGTCATGAAATTCAGAAATTGCATTCTCAGCTCCTTCTCAGAGGGGAGTTTAAGTGCAGCTGTATCCAGGCTTAGGCTAACAGTTTATGTGTAAAGGATTGTATGTGTATACAATCAACACTTTATATCACTTAGCTAAGATTTCAAAGTCTCAGTGCACTTATTCCCGGTTGACTTATCAAGTACCTGATGCTATAAGGACTCTCTCAACCTCAAGAAGTAACTTTGAGAAGTGTTCCTACTAAGGGAGAGATCCTGGCATGCAGCCTGCTGCTGTGTAGGACTGCTCAGAGGGCCCTGGCTCTCCGCTATTTATGAAGTAAGATAATTGACTCATAATCATATTTTCATACTGACTGCAGATGCTAGTTTCTTAACTTGAGTCAGACCTTGACCGGTACTGTGGTTAGGTGGGTAGATGCTCAAATTAGCCCTTGGCTATTGTGCTGGTTTTTGTCTCCCCAAATTCACTTTGAGTTAGATGCAGCATCACAACTAGATTCATCCATTAAAACCACCACTGGTGCTTATCACTTGATCAGGGTTATAGGAAATAAAGGGGAAGGGGAGAAATGGTTGCACACTATAACAGTACAGTAAAACTAAAGAATGACATTGAAGATGCTGATCTTGAGGAGGTTTCAGGAAGCACCTCCAGCCACTGCTTCAAATGGACTGCAGCCAATGTGCAGGAGGCTGAAGCCAGGCCTATAGCCTGCAGTCTGCTGTGTTGCTTTTCTGCAGTCCAGGCACACCTCAAATAGAATTTGAGCCACACATCAAGGCTCAACTCTAGTCCTATGCTTCTTGTGGGCTGCATTGGCATGAGAAGGATCAGTGCTGCAGAGGGGACCAGAGGGAAAAAGCTCACTGCGCATTTTTTGGTAATTAGGTCCAGGTTTGGTAGTGATAGCTGCTGCTTTAGTCTTCACATATAAGTGATTTTAAATTTAGGGTTCAGACCCCATGTCTGGACACCATTTTAGTGCATTTTGAATAAGTAAGGATTTACTTGTCAACATGAGTTGTGTACCAAAACTTGGGTTAATAGGAAGGCCAAATAGCAAGAATCACTAACTGGCCAGGACTTCACATTAATGTGTAAAACACCTTCTTCCACCCTTGTAATTTCAATATATTTGTGTTCAGTTATTTTTCCTCCAGCTGCCTGCCCTCAGAATGAATGACTGTTTTTAAATATTTCTAAATATGTGCTTTTTATTTATACTTATATCATGTTTGTCAGTTCATGATTCTAGCCTGCTCTCACAGGCACCCACTCTAAGTAGTGACCCTGAAGTCACCTGGGCCAAGAATCTCTCAAAATGTCTTTAATAAAAAGCATCAGGCAACCCAACATAGAACCATAGGATCATAGAACCACAGAATAGTTACAGCTGGAAACGACCTTAGGATCATCTAGTTCCAAACCCCCTGCCATGGGCAGGGACACCTCACACTAAACCACCCAAGGCTCTGTTCAACCCAGACTTCAACACTGCCAGGGATGGAGCATTCAGAACTTCCTTGGGCAACCCATTCCAGTGCCTCATCACCCTAACAGGAAAGAATTTCCTCCTTATATATAACTTGAAGTTCCCCTGTTAAAGTTTGAACCCATTACCCCTTGTCCTATCACTACCGTCCCTAATGAAGAGTCCCTCCCCAGCATCCTTAGAGGCCTCCTTCAGATACTGGAAGGCTGCTATGAGATCTCCACGCAGCCTTCTTTTCTCCAGGCTCAACAGCAAAACTTTCTCAGCCTATCTTCATACAGGAGGTGCTCCAGTCCCTTGATCGTCCTCATGATCTTCCTCTAGGCTTGTTCCAACAGTTCCATGTCCTTTTTATGTTGAGGACACCAGAACTGCACACAGTACTCCAAGTGAGATATCACGAGAGTAGAGTAGAGGGGCAGGATCACCTCCTTCGACCTGCTGGTCACGCTCTTTTTGATGCAGCCCAGGATACGGTTGGCTTTCTGGGCTGCAAGAGCACACTGAAGCCAGCTTATGTTCATTTTCTCATCGACCAACACTCCCAAGTCCTTCTCTGCAGGGCTGCTCTGATTCTCTTCTCTGCCCAACCTGTAGCTGTGCCTGGGATTGCTCCGACCCAGGTGCAGGACCTTGCACTTGGCATGGTTAAACTTGATGAAGCTGGCATCAGCCCACCTCACAAGCGTGTCAAGGTCCCTCTGGATGGCATTCCTTCCCTCCAGTGTATCAACCGAACCGCACAGCTTGGTGTCATCGGCAAACTTGCTGAGGGCGCACTCAATCCCACTGTCCATGTCAACAACAAAAGTGCTGAACAAGACCGGTCCCAACACCGATCCCTGAGGGACACCACTCGTTACTGGTCTCCAGCCGGACATTGAGCCACCGACCCCAACTCTTTGCGTGTGGCCATCCAGCCGGTTCTTTGTCCACCGAGTGGTCCATTCATCAAATTGATGTCTCTCCAATTTAGAGACAAGGATTCATGTGGGACAGTGTCAAACGCTTTACACAAGTCCAGGTAGATGACATCAACTGCTCTAGCTCTGTTCATCAGTTCCATAGCCCCATCATAGAAGGCCACCAAATTGGTCAGGCAGGATTTCCCCTTAGTGAAGCCATGCTGGCTGTCACCAAGCACCTTGTTGTTTGTCATGTGCCTTAGCATGCCTTCCAGGAGAATCTGCCCCAAGGTTTTGCCAGGCACAGAGGTGAGACTGACTGGTCTGTAATTCTCTGGATCATCCATTTTCCCCTTCTTGAAAGTGGGGGTTATATTTCCTTTTTTCCAGTCATTGGGAACTTCACCTGACTGCCATGATTTTTCAAGTATGATGGACAGTGGCTGAGCAACTTCATTCTCCAGTTCCTTCAGGATATGTAGATGGATTTCAACAGGTCCCATGGACTTGTGCACTTGTGCAACATCCCCTAGTAACTTTTCCTTTCTTCCTTTACAGGACCCTGTTCCTATTCTTCACTCTCTGTACTGGGTCCCTACATATAGTTTTTTAACTGAGAATCGGGTTTCTCAGTTACCTGTAGAAACATGTGTCTTTTTGCTTACCAAGGCTTAGGGAACCATCTGCTTTTTTGTCTTGTCTGTTGTAAAATTATCTTCAGGTATTATTAAATTATTCTTTCTCTTTAAACTGCCTTGCTGAGTTGCTGTTTCATCTTGAGCAAGCTGTGCTGACATGCTGTTTTTTTTCTGGGACTCATTAAACTTGGCGACTTGTAGTCCACAAAGGCTGTTGGGCTCCTCAGCTCCTTCATTTTCAAAGCCTCCCACAGACATGCAACAAGGGGAATCTTAGCATAAGTAGGTCCAGAAGGCAGGACATTTTGTTTCACTGTTTTCTCGTGGTGGTGGGAGGAGGCAAATGCACAGTGCAGCATGGCAAGAGCTGGAGCTTCCAGAAACAGAGAGTAAATTTTCAGCATGTTCAGCTGCAGTCATACAAGCAGATCTTTTACAGCTTCCCACTTGATCTGACCTGAGTGCCTTGTCATAGGAAGAGATGCTAAGAGTATTCTTTTCACTCTCAAGTTATTACTCCATGTAGTTAGTAGGCTATCTCTAAGCAGAGGAATATGCAGACAAGCAGAGAGAAATGAGAAAAGAAGACACAAAAACAATTTTAATATAAGTAAAACAGTGGTTTTTGCCCTGAGCTCTGCACGGTAAAGTATGTGAAATCAAACAAAACCAATCCCAACCTGGTACAGCTGCATAAGAAACATTTCACTCTGGCCAAAATGCATGAAGAGATCTCAAACCAGAAGTTTTAGTGGAAAATGCAAGGAGGATTAATAATAGCTGGTCATCATTGTACCTTCTTGTATAAAAGTGAATATATTGCTAAACTCCTGAATTTCAGGACACAAGATCTATCTGAGAAGTCTACAATATATTTAACTATTTTTTTCATCCTAAATTGTGTCACCTAGCCCGCAGCATATAAGAATTATCTTTAAATGCTTGTACAGATTACTGTCTAGTGTAATTTTATCTTACAGCATTGCCAAAACAGTATAAAGAAAATTGCTGAATCTAAAAGGAAATGGTAGACTAGCTTGTTTTGCAAATTAGAAGACTGATGCAGTAACTGAGCTTCTCATGTCTGGTAGTAGTATTGCATGCACAATAAGACAGTCCTTTATTTTTACCGTTACAGACCTTGCAAAATACCAAATTCCAAGGCACTTTCAAGAAGGCCCTTAAATCTGCTGGGCCTGCACAGCCATCCTACTGAGATTTTCCCCAGAGTGGAAAGGCATATTATGGAAGAGAGTTTTGAAAGAACAGAAATGCTTAAGCTCCTGCAATTGAGAAATAATACAATGATTAAAAAGAAAAAGAAGATGGAGAGAAAAATTATAAAGGACAGGTTGCTTATTTAAAGAATTTGTCATTGGATATGCGATCTCTCCATTGACCTAGCAATGAAATGTTGTTGTCCAGGCTCTGGTTTTGGTGCTGATTCTGTAGAGCAGCGACACTACGGGGTGCAAGGCTCAGTGCTGGTGCATGGCTTTGAGGCTGCCAGCTCCCCAGCAGGGCAAAGGGCTCCACAATCACAGAGCACTTGGATTGCCCTTGCGTCCCACCCATGGCATATCATGGAGTCTGCTTCCTTCACAGTGCAGATGAAGATGTGGCAACGTTGGTGTGGCTCCCTGGTGTCACTGCTGTCACAGGGAAGGTGGCTGGCACTCTGCTCTGGCCCAACTCATCTCCCCATTGCAGCCCTCCCTGATGTTTGCCTAGCTTCATTGTACAGTGTAGAACTTCACCCTTTTCTGAGGTTGCAGTGCATTTTTGGGAAAGCATCTTGTATGCTCACAAGGGCAGTTGAAGGTTTTAACACCAAACATCTCTCGCAGCAGTTGGTATATTTGCTGGCTCTGCTGGGCTATTTAATGGGCTTAAGTTATTAATGATTTTGTGAACACATAGCACTGTGACAGGTAATAGCTCTTACCCAGTTCTCTCATGTATGTGATGTGAATTTCAAGTAAGAATATTCAGCACTCAGTCAAGCTGTTCAGTCCTTGTCAGTATATTGATTTAAGTGAATATTTAAAACTCCCAGAAGACAGCTACATTTTTCCAAAAGGACGCTTACACTGATGTTGAAGAATTGGAAAGAAACACAAAATAAGGGAGTGTGAAACTTAGTAATACAATAACAATCTCTTCTGGATTGTCCATTAAATTTGAACTACATAATTCCATCTAATGTTGTCCTCTGTAGCCTTAAATTTGCATTTGCTTTAATAGATATGATGTAGTTCTGTCCCATGCACCAAAAAAACCAGCACAGAATAAGTGATAAATAGCTCTATGTCACTTCCACTCTCACATTCTTTCTAGTTGTTTAAATGAATACAAAAAGTCCTACTTATTTAAAAACCATGCATGGCAAATGTCTATACCAAATTGTGTATCTGTATATATACGTGCAAGATAACCAGTCTGGAGGTAGAGAATTTACTTTTTCCTTCTAAAATGAGAAATAAGGGGCAAGATTGCATAAGGCCCTGTAAGTTTTCCTTGCAAATTATCCCAGCTTAAGGGAGTCCCAGCTCATGCATAACCAATTCCTTGTCATTCTTAAGGCAAGCTAAGAAGAACAAGTGGGGACAGAAACGACTGGGACGATTGTCATCAAGTACAAGCCAAGAGGTCTGGCAGTTTAGGTTTATCTATCTGTGTTTCCTTCTGTGACCAAACAGAGGCTGCTTAAGACTATATTTAAGAGAAAGAAATTAGAAAAACAATGAGGTTCTGCAGTGGCCCCCCAGTAAGAGCAATGAGAATAACCCCCTCGCACCCCCAGACAAAACCCAGGTTATACTGAAATAGTTTACAGGGCATAATACTTTAATCCTAGGCACCCATCCAGACTCCTGCTTCTTTGTCACCAGTCAGAGCCGTGTTTTA
Source organism: Neopsephotus bourkii (assembly GCF_033783945.1). NCBI lineage: Eukaryota > Metazoa > Chordata > Aves > Psittaciformes > Psittacidae > Neopsephotus > Neopsephotus bourkii. Next base: position 4,366,920 of record NW_026902241.1, on the reverse strand, counting down.
CTTGGATGGTCCCTTTAGATGACAGGGCTGCTGTGTAACATTCATGTAAATTCCTCCCTTTCTCAGAAGTTCTCAGTTTTGCCACCCTCCTTTCATGGATATTCACAACTCTGTTTTCCACGGGGATTTTGACAGGACATAAACCCAAGGAATGGTCTCTGAGTGAAGCCTGGCTCTTACCAAACGACTCCTGGAGAACTGTGCTTTACAGCTTCTCTTGTTTTGCTCTTCTCAAGATGCTGAACCACAAAATGTTGTTTTACTTTGGAGCACTGCTGTAGCACCAGGCAGCCTTGTATAATGAGTCTCAATACTTAAACACAATGACACATAGATACACAATCCCATCAGAGGGGAGCTTTACAGTTTTGTACCACAATCTGTGCTTCCTGACTGCAGGGAAAAAAAAGGCAGAACTACAGAAATCCTGGGGAAGGCTTGTATCTTTCTTGGCATAAAACACAGGAATAAGGACACCACTTGTAATTTAATTTCTTGCTTGACTGAATCACTTATTACATTTCCTTGTATTTTTGTATTTGTATATATTATTTATGTCATTTTTATTCTGAAACATAGTTATAATAATTCAGTTAAGATGAAAGAAAAATACACCAACTCAACAGTGAATGATACAAACAGTTGCATTCACATGTAGGTATAAGCAAGAGATGTTTATCTGCTTAGTGCCAAATTTTGTGTTGTTTTTGTTAGAATTCTCTCTTTGAGAAAAATAAGGAAGAAATCTCATTTTAAGAGTGTCAGGTAAATGAATAGGTGTTGAAGATTGCATCCAGATAAACATCTAAAACCCTGTATATTTCCCTGATTACACATAGAAGTCAGACTCCAATTCTCATAAACACATAATTAAAAAATACCTGTAATCCATGGTTGGGGGGGGGTGTCAAAAATATAATTTTTAAATACAGTTATTTATTTCATTTGGCATTTTCAAATGGGAACAGAACAAATAACTGAAATACAATTCTCCTAGAGACTACTTAAAGCTTTCTTTAAGTCAAGAATTCATTTTATCATCTTCCTGTCCTCAAAGGTGTGATGTTTCAGCCCTGTGCCTCAGTTATTCACCTCCTCTCAGCAGAAGCAAAGAGAGCTGTGGCATTTCACAAACACACAGTAATTCATATACAAATACTTGCTAGAATAAACACACAGGATATTTTGCAAGTGTTTACTCTGCAGGGATCTCTGAGCCATGTTGTGATTTCATACATCTTTGAGCTAATTTGGAGGTGAACAAAAATTTGGGCACTGATGGATATCAGGTGGTGCTCTGATATTTTCTACATAACAATAAAGCTAGAAAACAGCACAAGCTCTATACACATTTATATACAGTTAACACAGGGGTTTGGTTTTTTTCCTTAAATTAAGATACAGTCTGAAAAATACTCTTGATTCATCTCAGTAATGCAGTGCAGTTACTAATGTGAAATGCAGAACTACTGCTAATTTATTTAATTCTTTTTCATGCTTAGGGACACACAGTAACATAAGAGCCCAAGAAGAGGACAGCACACTTGGGTGTCACCTCTTGCACTGATGTGAAAGTCATCACCCATTCTGGCTTATCCACTCAGTTTATCCCTACCCGTGATGAGCACGGGCACCCTTTGCTCAGAAAGGTCCCACAAAACAAAACACTGCAAGACAAACTGCAGATGCTGCAAGCACAATGCAGAGTACCTGATTCTTAGCAAGAATCTGTATTTCATTGGCAAATCACACCCCCACAGAGAGATAATGGTCCATCTCTGTTAAGGGACTGTAGGCATGTATGGTTTTCCATCCTGTTAGAAATTAAATTGTCTGAGCAGGGTTTTGTCATGATTAAACAGTGTTAGTTTCAGTCCAGTATTGTAGTGGAGCAACTTTCTTTTCTTTATTTTTCTCTGTAGTGATTTAAGAGTTTGTTAAGAGAAAGAAATCTCAAAATCTCCATTGTTGCTTCCTGCTTGACTTAATTTTATTATTTTTGGGGGTTTTTTTTTGGCTAGTATTGTTTAATGCTTTTTTCTCCTGTTTTCCGATACTGTTTTCCATCTGCCCCAGGCATACTGAGAACCATTTATGCGGAGATCACATTCTTCTCTGGTCTCTCAGTTCTTAGTTCTCTGCTCCAATGACCCTGAATGGATGTGCCAATCAGCATTGCCAGATGCTTGTTTGGGGTTTCCAGATCCATATCTGGAAGTCTGCAAAACAGACTACGACAGATTTTATGTCCACACAGTAGCCATCACCTGTCACATTGTCACTAAATAATCACGGCCAACCACAGAAATTATGTTCTCTGCTATGCCAAAAGAGTCTAAGAAATCACTTTAAGTGTGGGTTGAAAAGGAGAGTATATTGTATCAATAGAACATCTGCCTCCACATTAAAGTTGTTAAAGACTATTTAATTTCAAAATAACAAGTCAGCTAATTCCTCAGAGCATATATGAGCTCTGGCATTCAGCCTCCCACACCTGACAAGCAAAAGTTAGAAGGCATTATCACTGTAAACAGCAAAATGTGCAGGCTAGAAGTAATCACACAATTTGTCACTTTAAAGCCCACTTGAAAAGCTCCAGGTTTCTTATTACTACATTATAAACAATTTACCATTTCTAGCTTACTGCTTCAGTTATCTCACTTAAGCTGTTTCCCCTTCTCTGCTCTGTGATTCTTCTTTTGTGGAATGCAGGATGTGTTCTTCCACCCTGTAAAATTAACCTTACAAGAGAGAAAAAAGTGAATTGTTGTCTGCTTGATGGTCCTTGAGCCAGATCTCAAGGTCACATAAACACTAACGTCAGCACCAGAGAAGGTGTCCCTGCTGCCCCTGGTTTGAGGAACAGGGGTGAAATTTGTCTGTTTCAGCAGCAAATCATTAGATTAGCTCAGCTGTATTGCAGTGACACCGCTAGAGATGTCAAAGCTGATCTTAAGCAACAAAAAAAGTGACCCCTGATATGATTCTAGCAGGTTCTCACTCATAGACGGTTGCTGGCGTCTGCAGTTTCAGTGTGATCAGTCCCAGAGAATCACAGGCTCGGTTTAAATGCCCATCTGCAAGCCTCCTTCTACCTAGAATATCCTCCTTCTTTTTACCCAGCACTATTCATCTTTCCTTAGTTTGTTGAGGCCAGGAATGTTTGCTTCTGTAGCTTTCTTACTTAAAGCTCTTGTTAGTCTTTCTCTCTGCTTTCATGGAAAATGTTCCATTATGTTCTCTTCCGGTCATTTGTTTTCCTGACACAAGCCAGGTCATTTCTGATAGTTCAGTTCAGCCTCTTCTGGCTGGCTTGCAAGCCTTTCATTCCCAGATCAAGGGTTGTCTGGAAGTTGGTACTTACTCCATAGTATTCATTTTTTTGCATCCCAAAGCCCCCAAAACAATCAACTAACGGGACTGCCAGCAGCAAAATACCCAAGAAGGAACCAACCAAAGAAAGAAAGGCAAATCCCAGAGTCTGTGTAAGCACTCATGGAGGAATTGTCTACTTTAGCAGACAGACAAGGACTGGCAAAGGGCTATGCTTGAAAGCATAGCCACGGCAGCTCAGATGACAGCAGAAAGTGCGCAGTGAGCACATTAGGCACACGGTGGTGTTAACGCTGCTGAGCTGAGCCATGGGCTGCAAGGGCTGGGCCAGCTGGCACTAACCCGCTGTGCCATGAGCACCCAGGGGCAGCCCACAGGGAGCTCAGATAAGCACAGTGTGGGCTCATGAGACTGTAGTGGGAGCTGACATGTTTGAGCAGTGGGAGCTTGCTTGTCTGGGCAGTTCAAGGGCATGTGGTGACAGGACAAGGGGGAATGGCTTTAAGCCAGAGGAGAGATTTAGATTAGACAGTAGGGAAAAATTCTTCTTTGTGAGGGTGGTGAGGCCCTGGCACAGGTTGCCCAGAGAAGCTGTGGCTGCCCCATTCCTGGCAGTGTTAAAGGCCAGGTAGGATGGGGCTTGGAGCAACCTGGTCTAATGGAAGGTGTCCCTGCCCATGGCAGGGGGTTGGAAGTAGGTGGAATTTTAAGGCCCCTTCCAAAGCAAACCATTATATGATTCTCTGATACAGACTCCCACAGGGTACAAAGTGTGGCCCCGAGCATCTTTGTTGGCCACAGTCAGTGAGTAGTCCTTCCTCCTTTACTGTCTCATACCCTCTGAAACATAAAGCTATATGCATTTCTTTATCCTTAGGGTTATATCCGTTATCTCAAAAAATCTCTCCTGCCACCATCCTGGGCAGCCAAGGATTTACCTCTGGCTACTTTGGGCTATCATAGCCTGTAAATTCACAAAAGCTCTAAGCTGCCCTAAGCCAGAATTGACACACAAAGCCTTCCTTTACCCCATGCTGTCACTTCACTTAGGCAAGGACAAGAGCCTAGACATCCATGCTGCAAACAGGAGCAGGGAACTGATAGTATTTTTTTATTCCCTTTCTTTTTGTGGTCTGGCTGTGGCCCAGATTAGCCACCCCTGACATTCCCTGTCAGTTGATTGATCAATTGCACCAAGGTTTGTGCTGGCATGGAGGGGCAGGGGAAGCAGCAGGAGTGAGAAGCTGGGGAAGTGTGAGCGCTCCTCTGGGTGCACAACTGGCTCCTGATAGCCTGTGGTGACCTGAAATGTAGCCTTAGCTGCACTGTCCCGACTGTGCATCTCTAAGCTGAGTCTCTCTGGGCATCCTGCTGGGACTATGTTCTCCTTGGTGACCATGACCCTTCAGCAGATGCTCACAACTCGACACAGAGTGTGTGCTGTGAAATCCCTCCTGCTCCTCAGTCCTCCACTGATGATAATTATCTGTATGTCTCACTCTGCCTGGCAAGCATGAATGACCCTATATCCTCGTACTTCCAGTACTCTTTGCTCCACAGCTCTTAACGATTTCTTTGTCTCCAAATATGGCCATTGCACCACTGATTAGCATAATTAAGTTAAAACTCAGAGCAATTATTTCCAACTATTACTTAGTCTGGAATTCAAGACTTGTTTTAAAAATAAATTTGTACCAAAAACCTGTGCATCTTCCCAAGTTCATCTACTGGCTTAGTGAAATATATATTGCAGAAATCTTTTGTCACATAGGTCCTGGCTTATACAAAAGGTATTGAAAATTCAGCTCCTCTTCCTACAGGAAAAGGACATGGCCTTGCTTCTTTTTATGTAGATATCTTTTGATCCAGCCATGACAACCATACATAAAACTTGACCTTTCAAGGACACAAATGTCAGAGGATGAACATGCTTCTGCCTAGGAAGGTGCTGTATCTAAAGGAGTAAGAGGATTCAGGTTGATTTGAATTGAGTACTTTATAATGGTGCATCAGAACCAGTTGACCTGGTTCTACATACAAAGTGTGCTTACCTCCCCAGTCACCTTTCAGACTGCCAGAGGGTTGAAGAAGTGAAAAGCAGGCAAGAAATTTTGTGGTGCTGCTGAGCTGTTCCTTGGGAGTGCAGAGGACAGTCAATGTGAATGCTGGAGCAGGAGCTACTCTAGGATGTGATGGCAGTGTGCCGCAGAGTACATGGCACAAGGATCCTCCTTTCCTGTGTTAGAGCTAGGGTTTATATGTAAGTTCTTAAAAACTAGGGGATGATTCAGGGCTATCACTCCAAGTTTCAGCATTACACCTTCATCACTTCTCTTGAATTTTCTCCTCACCTTGCTTTCTTCTAAATGTTATTGATGGTCAGTTGTTTCAGATTGGGTTGTATAAAATATGGGGCTGTGCTCTTCTATATGTTTTTGACTGTGTGGAATGTGAAAGCTTTTCTTACAGCTTGGACAATGTCTAGTTTAGAAGATCTTTGACTATGGCTTCAAATGATAGTAACACAATGTCGTGTGCTTCAGTCATCTTAGACACCAGACAGATTCATTCAATTTGTGTCAGTCTGGGGAGTCTGGTTGAATAGGGAGAGTAATTCCAGGGCAGAAGGTGAACGTTTCTAGTTTCACAGTTGTTAGATATAAATCACTACAGATACCAATTTACACTTTCCTACAATCCTGACACATCTGTTTGCCTCGTGGGATGATTCATTTACACTTAAGAGAAAAAATAGTGGCAAGAGTGATTATTCCCTCAGATCCTTTATAATCCTCACTGCAGATTTCAACAGGCCTGTTACCTACCCTGTTCTGAAGGACTGGCTAGAAACATTTTTCATCTTCAAAGAACATGAAGCAAAGCAATTAAACCACTTCTTTCAGGAGCTCTGCAATGCCACCCTGCTTCCTCTGCCAGACTCCCTGTTACTTCACCCAGGGGTTCATTAGAAAGCAGTTCAGACACTTTCATGATGGTATGCCAACTCCTCGTTCAAATGCACAGAAGATCTATCCTGCCTCTGGGCTTAAGATACAAATAACCACTCAGCAGGAATTGCCCTTGAGAAGACTGCCCCAAAAATGACCCCTTAATGTTTGTATTGTGAAGATGAGCAGGCTGCGTAATTTTTTGGTAACCAGAGAAATATATGTGAAGTGCCATCACTGCCTGCAAAGCTGGGAAGAAAAAGCATCACAGTTGTCACAATTAAAAATAGAAGAAAAAAAGGAGAGGCACAGAGATCTGGGCACTAGTTCTGAATTAAGGGCTCTGCAGTATTAGCACAGACTACTAGTAAGACAAAGCAAGTCTACAGGGATACTTCAAAAACATTTATTATTATTTATCCTTATTTATGCAATTGACAGTGATTTGACAATTGCAAAATAATTCACTGCATAATCAGCACAGGCACTACATTTCCCATAACAGTATAAATTTAAATTTCACTATTCTACTGAAGCATGAACCTTGAGGTTTAGAGCTGATTTCTGTAGTGTATATGCTGTATATCACCACATGGGGATTGCTCTTGACCTTGACCAAAAGTCAGACCACTGCTTTGATGGAGCTTGGCAGGGTTTTAACAACAGCCTCCCACAGAATGCAAAACGGTGAGGCATGTGGGGGATGCATACTTTATTATGTGTAATATCTCTGATTTTGGCTGAGGAGCACAGCTGCAGCCCACAGTAAGAAAAGAGTTTACTGTATTTTGAACATGTTAGGAAGCATTTTGGACTGCCTGAGGAAGCAGGCTTTTTTCTTTCTTTCTTTCACATAGGAAGATTTCATAACAAGACCTACAGACGCTCAAAGCTTGGAGAGCAAAATGCTCTGAACTCACTCCAGGAGTATATCTGAGTAAGAAGAAAAACAAGGGGGGGGGGGGAGCAAAGGATGCAACTAAGTAAGCCAGAAGAGACAGCAAACCACGGTAGCTGGTGGACGATAGTTGGCAAAGCTGGTTGACTCAGAAAAATCCAGGTCCCAAGCAGTGCTCCAAAACAAAAGTCTTCCACATTTTCCAGGGTCCCTGAGCAAGGCTCTTCATGGCTGTGTGCCTTCTATTGTGCATACAGCACTGCGTGTGTGCGAAATACATTTTGAACTGGATTTTTTTCTCTCTGATAATCAGCTGCATGTTGCTACTTGTTCTGTAAAATTAGCTCCTGTGGACTGAATAAACTACTAATTTCTGACTTTTAAAAAAGCAAGAACATGAAGTAGAAAGCTCTTATTCTGTCAATAGATGAAGAAAATGGGAGGCCTATAGAAGTGTTGGATATTCTATATAATCAAAAGCTTAATAATCTCTGTAACTTTAATAGGGTGTGTATGGTAGCTAAGTTCCTAATTATGATTGCCTCTAAATTGCCAAACCTCAGAGATATCATTACACCTCGTAAAGAATTCTAGAAACTTCAAAGTGAGTAGATTTACAAAATTGCTCAGCAGTGTCTTATTTGTGTTTTATTCATAATAGTTCAGAAGTCATCTCAAGGCATCTACCTCTCCAAAATGGGTATGCATGTATTCTGTGTACATCATGCTGTGCTCCCATGCTTTAGTATGTGGTGAGAAGAATCGCTTGTTTGGCTCATAATCAGCTGTACTGAGTGTGTAGTATCTGCACATACCATCCATGAATCTGTTGTTTTGAGATAAACAGAAGTCTGGCAAGCATGCACTATGATTTTTTAATGGGGAGAAATGCTGAATTTTTATTTGCATTTTATTTGCAATATAATGACAATTTTGTTTTGCAGAAATTCATTGATACATTCCATGTGCAAAATTACCTGAGATTCTTGTCAAAACATGCGCGTGTGTGTTTATATTTTTATTGATTTTGAGGAAGGCAAATGAGCGTTTGCGTCCCCTTGACAGGGTAAGGAAAAGGAGAAAAATAAAGTGGAATTTGTCTTACATTAATGGCCAGAACCACAATCTGCAATCTCTTTTTGAATTACCCCTGCAGATAGAGCATCAAGGAGACTATTCATTCTGCATCTACCTCAATAGAGCCAATGTTTCCTTGAAAAAAAGGAAGCACATATAGTGAAATTACATATAATGAAAGCTAGTGACTATTCAGCTGCAGCTCAAAACTAAAAGAAATAAAATATTCAGGAAAGCAGGAAGCACAAACTTCACTAACAAAGCCTTTTGGCAATACTACTGTAAATAAGATGAGAATGGCAGGTGCGCCTTTTTCATCATTTCACCCTCCATTGGGAATACCAGGGGAGAAGTCCCTTTGACAGCTAGATGCACATCTGCCCTTGCAATCTGGTATGTAAAGTGCATCAGGGCTCAGCAAGGAAGCAGGAATGAATACCATGAACCTATTTTAAAGAGTACTATAATCAAGGAGAAATCTATGGGGAAGTTGAGGTAGCAAGAGGAGAAAAGATGGGAAAGCCCACAATGGCCCTTAGGGGTAGGTCAGTGACAGGCACCCTATTGAGTGGTATAGCCACCATGTGTGCACATGTGTATAACCACTCACTGGGTGTCTTTTTCTTTTCAATCTTCAGGAAGAGGCAGCCAGAGTTCTCGCCCACCAACCAGTGTCCGTCGGCACATGTGCAGCTTTGAAAAATCCCACACTGCAGTGAATGTGTAAGAGAAGCTGCATGACAAAGAGTGGTTTTACCCCTTGCTTTCTCTTTCTCATTGGTTTATCATGTCTAATGATGTGACAAATGTGTTGCATGCCATTAAAAATGGGAAATTTGCTTATGTCCCCTGTTTTGCACAATGCTTTAATCTGATTGTCCAGATGTGATGAAGAGGACACTGAATAATTTTTTTTCCACCTTATTTTTTTTAAGACTTCAATTTTATTTGTAAATTCCTACATCTTTGCAAATGCATCTTTTTTTTTTTACTGATTTTATCTTATTTTTCCATTTAGCCATTTTTTTTCTTTTTTATGGTTTTTCATGGAGATGACATGATCTTGCATGCTTTAAACTATCTAGCGGCTGTCTCACTGCAAGACATCTTTGCTGTGCACAGCTCTTGCTAACTGTGCTTGTTAGTGAACTGCTGCTGCAGAGCCAGCAGAGGGAACACAGAAATCCTTGGTTTGGTGGGATTTGCAGAACAGGGAAATTGCAAGCAGGCACATGTAAATAAAACCAGTAGAATGTGGCTTAGGAACAGTCTCCCTAAAGTATCTTTAAGCAGTAGCAGAGAAATTTTTCCTGATATAATTACTGAAAGATGTTCAGATTCTGGCTATTCCTTGTTCAGTGAACAACAGCAAAATTCAGCTTTTCAGAAACAAGAAGTGCAAATACTGCCCTCTCTGAGCACAAACCCTGTGGAGAAAACATACTAGCTGTTGCAGAAGCAGAAAGGGCTCGCCTCATTTCTTCCAGGAGGGATTTATGCTTGTTTCCATCTGATAAACTGCAGATGTGAAACAGTCCTGCTCCCTGCCCCAGGGAAGGCTGTGCAGTGATGAGGAGGAAAGCTGCCTGGGATCCACTGACACAGCATTTTGAGCAGCAAGGTTTCTCTACAGCCAGAGATGCTGTGTAGCGACAAAGCGTTCTAGCTCTGTGTATGTCTCTGACAGCCTATGCTATTTGCAGACAGGTAGCAATGATTTAATTCAATCAAATATGCCACTCTGATTAACAGATCAGAAGAAATGCGCAGAATGCATCATGTATTTGTAGAGGTAGTGTTTTTACATGGCCTGTGCAGCAACCATTTGCCACCCTGAAAGGTAAACTTTACAAAGGCAGTGTAAAGAGCAGTATAAAAATTTTGTTATTAGCCTCCAGGCTGACAACAATATTTCCCTTCTTTTCTGATCTGGAACAAGTGCTGCAGATTCCTAGGGCATAGATAGCCAGTTGACTGTCTGGAAAGACCAATGATCAAATGGGAGTCCAACACAGGTTATACCTTTAGGAGGCAAAGGTGAATGCAGCAACAGCTTATATTCAGAAAGCATGGGCACAAGCTGTAAAGCTCCTAAGCAGTGTCAAGGCTGAACTTACTGCTTTTTGCATGACAACGCTTGGGATTTTTTTTTTCAGTTTGGAAAAAAAATCCTCATCCACATGAGCTCCTGAGAAACACCTCTGGTGGGATCCAACCAGTCAATGGGGTTTCAAATGCCTGTGGCAGCTGCAGATCAGAAAAGCAGCAGAGGTTTTCAGAGCTGCTGAGCATGGAGCTTGCTTGCATCCCTGCCCCACAAGCTTCCCTCTCCCTCCAGCCAGGTCTGACGTTTTCAGAGGCCTGGCAGCACTGCACTGTGGCCAAGGGAAGGGGACATCCTGCATCAGCAATCGTCTGCCTGAGCTCCCTGTGGCAGCCCAGCCCAGGCTGAGCAGTAGGCGTGTGTCTGTCATATCGCCAGCTGCCCATCACCACTGCCTGGCCTCATGTCTGAGTGTCAGTCTCCAGAACTGCAGAAATGCAGCAGTTTGTGAGCCTGAATTTTTCCTGAAGGAAAATCCAGATGTTGTCTCCATTCTCTGTATGATCCTGGAGATGTTCAGAAATGCAGAATCATGAAAATATGGAATCATAAATATTTATTATCATATTAAAAAAACTCAGAAACATCAGCTCTGCATTTCAGGGCTCTTTTCTTCTGAAGCTGCACATTTGTTACCATGGAAACTTTGAGATACACCCAGAAAAACCACAGGCTTTACTAGCTGCTTTATCTTCTGCAGCATATTATGGAGAGCTGTACATTACAAACAAGGAACCTCATGACTAAGCTTCCTGTGGCAACTGGGTTAAGCTTGCATCCAAAATGCTGGCTTGTTAAGGCATTTCTGGTGGCTCTTCAAGCACTGTTTAAATTGTTGGGAGTTTGTTTCATTCCCAAGTATATGAGAGAATCTGACAAGTTAGAGTGGGAGAAAGATCTCATTGACCGCTGCCTCTGCAAGGGCTGCACACTTTTTGGCATCAAATATGCAGAGCAACAGGCTTTTACCAGTTCATTAATAATTTATTGCTGCTCTGATATTGCTACTGACTAGGAAATATTTTGGCTTTTCAGTATAATTTGTCCTTTTGGAATTTCATCTAGGGCTCTCACTTGTGCATCTATATTCTATGTAAAATACCTTCCAGACTCGGTGCTAGCACCTTGCAGATCTTTGAAATCAAACAACATATTCAGCTATTTTAGCTTTCTCACACGCACTCTCTTTCTCCGTCTTGGATGTTGGTTTTGGTTTTTGTTGCCATTCTGTATACAGCTTCCAGTCTGTCAGTATCTTTCTGGTAAAAAAGTGATGCCCCAAATCATTTTCCATCAGAACCACAGAGAATTACAGAAAGCAAGGAGAAACCTCCAATCATCTTGATTACTATTAAACTGTAATCATAGGAAAGACCTCCTAATCTCTGTATAATTGTGTGGTGCTTTTGAGCAGAGAACACAGAATTCATGGGCTATACTTATGGTTTTATTTTATTCAAAGCTCATTAATTAGCTTTTCTTACTCAACAGCAGCTCTAGATCTTTTTCCATGGCATTTCTTTTGCTACAATGTGTTTTGAAGGTTGTTGATCTTCACTGCCTTCCAGTCCTATGGACTATTTTGTCTTAGCTTCACCCACCTACACTTTCCCTAAATTAATTTCATTCTATCATTTTCTTCCTGTGTTCATAAGCTTTCCAGGTCCCTTTGCTCAAAATACTGTAATTTTCAGTTTTCACATTCTATTAGCTGTTTTTGATCCCATCTGAATAAACACTTTAGTTCAAGTACTGTCATTGGCTGCACTGTCATATACATTGATTCAAATGTGCAGCATGAGACACATTTCAGATAACACGTTTCTCCATTGAAATCAGAGCATCTATGGTGACTTGCACCATGCTTTTTCTGTGCACTAACTTTAAAATCCTTTAAAAGAAAATCACAAAGATGATCCAGTAGGATGTATTCATTCTGAATAATTGGTGGGGTTTACTAAATAACAAACAGATTCAAAACTTATTCACTAGGAAGAGCGTTTTCTAATTTCACTTTGAGTTGCAGGTTTCTGATCTTCATTACTTGAACGCTGAAAGAATTTGCTTGCTATTTGTGACTGTTTATTATCCTGAACTTTGTATTATCTATTGGAATAAGTTGTTTTCTCTAAGCAACACAATAGTAGCTATTTGATTTTTTATTTTTTTTCAAAATACTTGAAGACCAGAGTGGTGAATCAAAGATTTTTTGCTAGTAATTGGATGGAGGACTGAGATGTGCCATAGCTCCTATATTTCACATGATGCTAAAATTTTATAGTAGCTATTATAATTCTTTTATAACGCTGCCCTTTATACACATTGTCAATATAATATTCTTTGTTGAGCTAGGCAAGTACATGTGGTACATGCTAAAGTTGCAGGGCTTCAAATATGTTGAGGCATTACATTTAATGCCCAAGTGGCCTTACTGAAATGGAGACAATAATAGAAGAGACCTTACGGATACCAGCAAAGCACCCGCAAAACACTGCAGTGTAGGTACTAGTATTAAATTTAAAGTTTGTTAGCTTGGGTCCTAGGAACAGTGAGGCTGCAGCAGGACAGAGCTTTTCTCAGGCTCATTGCTGCTTCTTGTGTGACTGCAGGGTTGGAGAAAACTTGTGGACAAGGCAGAAATTCCTCTGCTGGATTCCCTAGGATGGCATCCATCAGCACCTGCTGTTTGGGCTGGGATAGGTTTGGACCAATACACAGGTGCTTTGGATGGTGGCTTTTGTTTGCTTCATTTGCTTTAACCTCATCAAGGCACATACCACTGTTTAACCATTTCATGTGGTATCAATTAGAGATTGTTATGCATAAAATGTTCAAGACAAAAAAGACAAGGGTTCAGGCACACAGGACTGAGAGTTCATCTAATTCTCCATGACCAGGCATGTCCTATAGCTGTGCAGGGGTATTTTGGACCACAGTCTCAGACCTGGGTATATGAGTTCTTTTAAAGACTTTCTGCAAGAACTACTCAGGACTGAAGCTGTTTTTCAACTTCCTCAGTGTCTATAACCATAAGCTGAAAGTACCTGAAAATTACTGCCCCAGAGTCATGCAGAGGGTATGTTGTAAAGGTTGATGCATGTATTAAAAACACTTTGAATTAGAAAAAATAGCAACAGATCCAGTCATGGAACTAATAAAAATTCACACAAGAAATATGCTTTGCCTATTTCCCCAAAATATGAAAACCCTAGACAAAACTGTGGTGAAAATTGAGAATCAGCATTTAAATTTGAGGAATGTCATTGCCTACAAAGTAAACCTATCTTATATAGGAAATCCAAGAACCTGCCTGAACATTTAGACTAGATGCAAAGATTTGAATAAATAGTACTTGAAGTTCTACACTGGGTATACACAGCTACAAACCTTAAGATCCCTTGAGGCTCCAAGGAGTTCACTTCTAGGCAGTAAGTGTGAAGTCTATGGGAAATTGCAAAAAGAAGAGAGAAAGCTAGGAAAGGCAAATACCTGGTGAACATGAAATAGTCCCACCTGATCATGTGCAATTGAACATCAAGTTTTCAACACCTCAGCTGTGATCAGGTTTGGTGCCCTCTCCTGCCTTTGAGTGTCACTCTGTCTCAAACATATATTTACAGGCTAATGGTGCATGGACACAGCACATTGAGGGAAAGAGCTGGAATGAGACTAAGGAGAACAGTAACAAAAAAGAGAGATTTCCCAGTGGAAATTGCCACTAACCCTACAGAGATCCACTGTGGCTCAAAAGCTGTTTGTCACAAAGCCATCAGAGTCATGAGGAGTAAGGTCTGTCTGGCAAGTGGAACCAAGGTGCTTTGGCAGCACCAGCCTTCCCCAGTAACAGCCAAATCCTGATTAAGTTGTTTGTTCATGTTTGGGTATTGCAGTCCCAGTACAGTTTAAGTATGGTCATTGAGTTGGGCTTGCTTAAGTACATAATGGAGAGCACTACGGAGTAAAGAAGTCAGAAGAGCAAAATTTCACTGTGAGGCGGAGAAAAACTAACTGAATAGGAGGAAGAGCTGAAGACAGAGGTAGTAGTTCCTTAAAATAGCAGTGCTTGCCTTTGATGTAAAATACAAAATCTTGGGAACAAAATGAGATAGGGACTAAACAGATGGTGTGAAGAGAGATTCAAAAGTGAGATGATGCACTGGAGCTAGATGTAAAGAAGTAAATGATGCAGAAGTGGACTTAGCATAAGAGACAGCAGATAATCATTATGGTTTGGTTTGGGGTTTTGTTTTGTTTTGTTTTTTATTTATTTTTTTCCAGAAAAGCCCTTTGCAGTATTTGTAAGCTCTAGCATCAACAACATACAATGAGACCACTTGACTTGTTTTCCTCTCTACAAAAAAAGACTTGCTTTGAAGTTAAAGCAGACAAATGTGTTCCTGTGTGAAGAGTTTGTAGATGCTGATATGTTAAAATATTACTGTAAAAATCTGTCACACCCAACAGTTACATTCATTTGCTTATCTCTGTAACACTTCAAAAAAATGTCATACCACATCTCATTTTGATCAAAACAGGAATGCTTTTAAACCTTCATTCGTATATTTTCATTGATCAGTATAATATAGAGGCTTCATTCTTCAACTGGGAACTTGACGTTTTTCCCTGTAGATTAAAGATGTAAACCCAAATTGCTCCAAGTCCTACCAATTACATGCTTTGGGGGGTTATGAATAGTTTAGATGAGCCCTTTCTTGTGAGCCAGTTCCCACAGAAGTGATGAGTCACAGGTCCAGTGTTTAGAGTCTGGAGTTGGAGATGAACTTCACAGCTTGGATCCATCTCAGATTCTTTTTTTCTCCAGGAATATTTACTGCGCAGCTTGAAAGTGCAACATTGTCACATAACATTTCTTTTCCGTTTTGCCAGATTACATTATCTGCGTTGTATCAGTTTCTTCCCAGCTCTGAAGGAGCCTTTTGATATTTTTATCTTTTCTTTTACAAAATTCAAATGGTAATTATTTACTCCCTGAAAAAGAGAAGCGCAGGAGTCTGAGCAAGGAAAAACAGAATACTTAGAACAATACTGCAGGCTATATGCAAGGGGGGCAGTCACCCTTGATGCGTGCAGTAGCAGGAGGCAACGCAGCTGTGCCAGCCTCCCACCCGGATTGCCTCCCACCTGCACTGCAATCACAGGGTCTGAAATTTAATCCTTTGTTTACTTCTGCCTATTGAGGGATGAAACCCTGAGATAAGGTTGCTTTCCATAAATCATCTCAGAACTTCTCTCCCTCTCTGGTTTCTACCCAGGTATATTTATGTGTAGTATAATTTGTGAATGTTTTCTACTGCTCGACCTGCAATTAAACAATTGTTTGGTCTTCGTAAGTACCGCTCAGCTTCCTGCTCCACCAAGCTGCTAATGAGGTATCACTCTGCTTCAAGTGCTGCTCCCTGCAAAGGTACAGGGAATTGCAAAAGAACTACAGCTCCTCAGGGGCAGACCTGGCCCTCAGGTCCTCACTCAGCCAAACAGCCCAGCGTTTTGATGGGATCCAGCCAGCACTCAGTCAGAGTTCGTCTCACCATGATTGTGTTGTTGCTTGTTCCTCCACCCACACAGACCAACTGTCCTCAGTCCCAGCATTTTATCCTGGTTTGTAAATATTAGTTGCTCAGGAAGCAGTGTTTGCCTCCTACCTGATGGAGGCCCTGGGAGTCCTTCATTTCTGTAATAGCTAATTTGTTCTGAAGTGCAAAGTGGGGACAGGGAATAAAAGGGAAAACAGGGGTTAGCAGCAATTCCTCTCTCTACGCAGAGTTCCAAAGACTATGGCTGTGTGTTGTTTTTCTTCTAACAGTATGGAAGTGTTTCTTATAAGCTGTAAATGAGGCTTTGTCCTGGGTTCTTAATGAAGCCAGTGCTTTCTTAATGAAAGCACTTCCTGTAACTTTTCCCCCTTTTTTTTCTTCCCCCCCTGCAAAGTAGGGTTAGGAAACCTAGATACAGCTGGCCCTCTCAGAGTCCTTTCCACAGGCTAAGCTTCCCAGGCTGGCTATTGGGTGGGTAACCAGCAGCAATTACTGTGATTTACATCCAAAGGCAGTATTGTTTCTAGGAGGAGATAAAGAACTGAAGGGGGGAGGGTTATTAATGAAGCAAAGCAATCAGTATTTTTGTAAGCTTGTTTGTTATACTGCCCATGTCTGCGTAACGTAAATGAAAATAAATCCATCTTTATTTTATTCATAGTTCTAATGGAAAGTCTGTGTCATGGTCTGAACCAGGTGGAAAACAAGCTCTCCAAGGAGAACACACTTGGCACAGACTCTCAGTGCATGTGAAGAACCAGGAGACAGGGTGCAATCAGACAGCGGTAATCAAACCCCTCACTAAAAGCTACCATGGCCAAAGCAAGAGCCTGACTTTTACTGACATCAGCAGTAAGACTCTGTACAATGTGCAGGAAGAAGACAGAGAGCCCATTCGCCTCAACCAGCCCAGCAGCCCCTCCATGGTGGTGCACAGGCGAGTGGCGACGACGCCCCCACTGCAGGACACAGCAGAGGAGACCCACCTCTTCCTGCCCGAGCAGTCCCCCAAGACCCTGCCTCTGCAGCCACGGTCTCTCATGGACCAGCTGCAAGGAGTGGTCAACAAGATTGCCACCGGCATTCCCGACATCAATGCTGTCCTCCCCACGACTGGCTCTGGGAACGGTGTGCGGCCCCCATACCAGTCCCCTCCACTGCAGCAGCCATCCCTGTCCCCTTTCCCTGTGGCTGCCTTCAGCGAGGAGCCCCTGTCTCCCCCAGCTGAGGAAGTGGAGAGCGAGAAGCTGAAGCTCATTCAGGAATACGTCTATGAGAAGAACCCAGAGAAGGAGGACAAGGAGCTGGCAACCAGCAAACTGACTCTGGAAGACTCTCCAGCACTGACACCCCCATCTCCGTTCCGGGATTCAGTGGTTTCAGGCAGCTCCATGCCAAGCTCCCCGATCTCGGAGTCAGTGCTCTGCACACCCCCAGATGTGACCTATGCCTCTGTCATCCTGAGGGATTATAAGCAAAACGCATCCACCCTGTAGACACTGCAAGAGACAAGACGAGAAGGACTTTGGCAGCTGCCCATTGGGAGGTCCTGGGGAGACAAGTCTCCAAGGGCTGGAGGGAGAATGCGCAGAGAACAAAGTCACATATGACAGGGCAAAAATTTCATCCTGCACTTAAAGAATTAAAAGGACACAACAAAAAATTCAGTTCTGAGGGCTCAACATTCTCTAGCTGTTAAAACTGAAAATATTGTACTTTGAGAAAAAGATAGGAAACAAAGAAAAGCACAAACCCAAGAGACAACTTCTATAGCAAAAAATGAGTAAACACACAGGAAAAAAAAATCACACTTAGACACACCTTCTCTTGGCAATGCTTGAAAAGAACTCTGGGAAGTGTGACCTGCAGAGGACATTAGCACATTTCATGACTGCTGCCCATCTGCTACAGAAGCAACACATCCAGGAGCTGGAAGGGCAGAGTGTGGTGAGGAGGAGCAAAGCTACTTGTATATGAGACATACAAGCATAAATTTTTTCCTGGTTTCTGTAGGTGGTATAACTGTGTGATGTGTCTGGGGGAGAGGACCTGAGATAATGTGAAAGCACATGGCTCTTACTGACTTTTGTCTGAAGAATTTGTTCTTCGTACTAGGCTGCTTTTTGGGGGATCTGGGCTTTTTTAACTATGATTGTGAACAGAGTGATAACTATGATCAAGTTAAGACTCAAGAGGTTTCTGAATAAAGCCTTTGCTGTAATACGATAAGGACTTAGAAAAACTGCCCTTTTGTATAAGATTGCAAACCATGTGGCTAAACTGTTACACAACATTTCCTGTAGCAGAACAATATTTATTGACTAACTTTTCGTAATGTAACATATTTGCCCTGTGATTACATCTTTCCTTTGTGTTACTTTGGAATCAAATACATTTGAAATAGCTGTATATTTAGAGCAACAACTATTACTCTGAAAGAAAGGCAATTCCATACCAGGGTTAATCGGTCTTGAAGCAAGAGAGTGAGAGTACGTTTGTGTTTCTGTATGCGTGTGTATGGTATGCGTGAAGTGTAACGTCCAGTAACTACCACTGGAAGATTGTCTTATATACTATGAATATTTTTATGTTTAAAACATGTTTTATATCACATTGTTACAAATATTCAATAGAACTTTGGAAGTTTGTATGCTGTGCTAACATTTTTTTTTTTTTCATATACAAGCTGAAACAGTTGCTACCCTTAAAATAGGGTGCTTTGTTTTGCAGGTATTTTATGAAGTAGAAATATGGTATTAATAACCAGAGCATTGAGAACTTGTTCTTTTACATGTTTGCAGCAAGTGTGGTTAATGAAAAAAAAAAAAAAGAGAAAACACAAAAAAGAAAATATCTGATTTAGAAATCTTGCACATGCCAGTATAAAGGTGAGACAGGAAGAGCAATTCAACTATTCTGTTGTTTCAGGTAATGTAAAATAAAATTATGTCCAGACAGGAAATTTTATCAGTGCTTAATGTGTGCATAAATTCCAAGGGTTTCTTTATAGACAGTTCTTTTAATCTGTTTATGATGTTTAGTTGCATGTTCTTTCCATATGCTTTCACATCTTCTATTTAATATACAGTATTGTATCTTAATGGTCACTTCTAGGCAGCTGTAGTTCTGTCATTCATTCCTCTTCCTCTACTCTCATGTGTTTCCTAGAGATGGGCCTAATCCAAAGCTCCCTAGTAGCCAGCATGTTCAAAGTCCAGGCCTAATTGCTGTGGCTTGAACTTAATTATACTTATCATTACCCTATTTATAAATGTATATATTATACATATGCAGGACAGGATTTTAGCTGCTATGAACTTTGATTGTGCTGTTCAATTTGGATGAGGATATGTTCCACAGTTCTACAACAACCTGATTTTAACTATGCTTCCTGTGAGTGTTCTATCAGGGTTTTTCCGAATTCAGCCTATTTCTACTAATTTTCTTTCTTTCCACAAGAATTTTAAGAAATCCTGTTGCCAGTCATCAATTCCTCCCAAGATCCAGATCTCTTTTTTTTTTCTATTAATTATACAGTAGTGGTATTCAAAGGCCTGGCTGGTGCTCAAAACCAGATAGAATCTTTTTTCATCATCCTCTTTTTGTGATGTTTGCTGCTTTCAATAATACTAGTGGCCAATTGCTATCATTGTGGAAAGCATGAAATTATTTTGCCCAAAGATATGGTCTTTGTCAGTAGATTGATGTCTTTATAATGAACTAAAGACAATTGAGAGTCAGTTGCTTGATTTTTGTCTGTTGAGCCTTTTAGGGGGATATTTTTTGTTGTTGTTTCTGCTTAAGAATTTAAAAATGGTGATTACTCATTAAAGCAATGAGAAAAATCTTCTTTTCTTTGCCGATCACCACACTGGCACTGATTCTATCTTCTTACAATCTTAGTATAAGATTTGTTGTGCTGATTCCAAAACTATACATTGTTAGTAAGCACAGAACTGGTACAGGAAGCTGGTCTTTGAAGAAATTAGGTAGATAAGAAAAAGAAACATAATAGATTTGTATACATGGGGAGACAGCAATGTGGCAAGGTACTATATTGTTTTCATATGCATCTGTTTTGAACATATTAAGCACTGATTTTATTACTGCAGTGTAATTATATCATGAGTAGTTTACTTGAAATTCAGTATATTAGCTTTTAGTTTGTAAGTGTTAAAACTGGAAACATACACGTACGTATATATATCTAAAGAGCAAGAACTCACCTGCTGTATGTAGTTGTATGAGCTATGAAGCTTCCTGTAAAAGTTCTTTCTTTTGGTCTGTCAGATGCTTGATGAAAACTGCCTTTTTGTCAAAATGATCTTGAAAATGCTGTAAAATAAATATTTTCTATTTATTATTAAAAAATAGAATGCCAAGATTGATAATTTTTTCTTCCCAAGTAGAAAAATAGTCATGTCTAGCAATTAATTGTTCTAGGGCTTTTTCAGCATCATGTATGAGAGATGTTGGGATGCTCAAATTGAGGTAGGTATTGATTAGATTGTGGCATATGGGTGAGATGGTGGAGGGTTGGAGGATTTTTGTTTAGAAAACAAATCCCAGCTTTTTGGCTTCCTAATAAAAATCGGGAGCACTGTAGGTATGCATTCAGGCAGACATGTTGTAGAAGAGAATTTGATGGGAAATGACAAGAAATTTTGTTCTCAAGGACATGGGTAACACCAGCCCATCACTGGAAATACTTCATGTGTTTGTGAGATGTCAGCTTCTTCCATCATGGAAACTCAAATATGCTTTTTGGCAGCTATGAGTAATAGGCATTTATCCATCCCAGGCATCTTTGTCTCCTTCCTTTACTGCCTCTGTATAGAGCAAAGTACTGGGATTCTTGCCTCCGTTTCTGCAACTCACAACCATTGTGGCTTTTTGGTAACTCCTGAACTGCTGTGTGCTTCAGCTTGGGGCTCAGTAAGATGAGAGTATAAATGCTTTTTCTGGAGCACTGCTGAGATTTTCAGACCCAAGTGGCACTAAAGATAGAAAATCTAGCTCTTTTTCTCTTTACACTTGTGAATAGGCTTGCTTCTAGGGGCTCCTTGGGTTTGGTCTGGCCTTGCAAAAGCCCACGTCTGAGGAGCCAGTCTGCCTACAAGTACTGCACTGGTGGAGTACAGTGACCTTACGTTCAGCAGTAAGTACCAATGATTCAAAAGTTTGGTCTCTTTGCTTGTAGAGGTGTTTTTGTTTTGGGGTGAGGGTTTTTTGTTTGGTTGGTTGGGTTTTTTTGGTTTTTTTTTTTTGAGGAGGTTGTGGTTTTTATTTTGGTTGGTTGGTTGGTTTTGGTTTGGTTTGTTTTTTTTAATTAAAAGTCTAGTCCATCTATGTCTTAGTAAAGGTTCCACTGATCAAGTGGACTTAATTACAAAAACTTCTTCAGGGTAACACAGCAGCTACTCACCTCAGAGCACCCAGTGCAGCATTTCACAACTGCTGAAAAAGCCCAATGAAAATAGCTTTGCAGTGGGTAAATGGATGGCTGGTCCAGGACCACAGAGCAGCAAAGTAGCTTAGCATACTTGAGATGTAGTTTACAGCCTCCCACCAAGGACAGTGTTGGCAACTCCACCAGCCTGATCCATGCATATCTGCCCAAGCTCTGCTTAGTAAGATAGATCTCTGGACCCAGGCTAGTGTGTCACGCCTACTTTGCATGGAGTAGGTGGCTACAAGAAGCAAAAGGTAATGGAAATTGGGCCCCTGCAGTTGTATTTGTCACTCTTTAGGGAAAAAAAGAGAAGCAGGCTGCGAATAGCTGTTCTACACAAGGTCTGGGTGGCTGTTAAAAATGTTTCTTACATGGGAGTGGGAAAAGCATGGTTTTGCAGATTGTATTGTTGTGGTTGTCTTTTTTCCCAAATAAATGAGTCACTAGACACTTGGCAAGTACCTGTCTGCAAATCACTGGGAAAGAGAAGCAGACACTGTAGTGAATATTGAGGCCTATTTTTATCTACATGAATCTCAACAGGCATATTAGCCAAAAGGGAGGTATGGAATGTCATCCAGCCGAGTGTGTGGTGCTACTACAGGCCCCATATCTGGGCCAGCCATTCATTTTGGTGAACCCTGCAAGCTCCCAGAGATGATAGATAAGAGGAGGAGTTACTGGTTGTCATTTCCATTTGCATCTATCCAGCTCAAAAAAAAAGCAAGGTATTCTTTGCCTTTGCTAATTCAATTTGTGTTTCTCAATAAATAACACAAAAGGGGACTGCTCCCCACCTGAGAGAACAGGTCGCTCTTTGGTACCAGGAGAGCATCTATCTACTTGGTTTCAAAGTTAGGTGTAAGTAAGCAGTATATCTCTACAGAAGTAAAATATCTTAGTGAGTTTTGGGTTTCCATAACCAAAAGGCCTCTAGGTAGGTGGAGAAGCAGCTGGCACAGATATGAGTGCAGACAGAAAAGAGTTTAGGAGTGGTATGTATCTATGACATTCAATCCGCCCACTTATTTATTGCACAGCATGCAATATGTAGGTGGCATGAGATCCATTCCCCCACCTACACCACGG
Organism: Neopsephotus bourkii; assembly: GCF_033783945.1. Taxonomy (NCBI): domain Eukaryota; kingdom Metazoa; phylum Chordata; class Aves; order Psittaciformes; family Psittacidae; genus Neopsephotus; species Neopsephotus bourkii. The sequence goes on along the minus strand of NW_026902241.1, from coordinate 4,344,464 downwards.
TATGGTGTATGGAGCTCCTACTTCCATTTGCTGCTGCTCTCAGTCTGCACCGGGAACAGGTATCTGTGAGATCTCCTTGCTGGAAAGGTGATGTACTTGTGGGACTGGCTTGGAGTAGACAAGTCTGTGGTTGGTTCTTTCCAACTCCCTGTTTTCCTTTACAAAGGGTGTCTTTGAAATGCACCAGGAATGTATTTTCCTTGCAAGCAGCACCTACAGATATGGGATTTGAGTGCTGTGAAAGGGCTCTAAAGAAGTTAATAGTTTAACAAGAGCTGTTTCCCAGCTCCCCTCCAACTGATTGCATGAAGGTGAGACCAGTCTCCCACTACAGCTAATCAGACCTGTCAATCCTATGCCCCTACTTTGGAGGGTGATGAGCCACTGCTTTCCTGAATGCCTAGCCACAAGTGCTGGCAAATGCCTGTGGTGGGCGTACACTCCCTGAACATATGCTCAGTGGAAAAATCACACCTGCAGCTCAAACAGAATCGTAGAATCATGGAATGGTTTGTATGGGAGAGGACCTTAAGATCATCTAGTTCAAACCCCCTGTCATGGCCAGGGACACCTCACACTAGACCATGTCACTCAAGGCTCTGTCCAGCCTGGCCTTGAACACCGCCAGGGATGGAGCATTCACAGTTTCTTTGGGCAACCCATTCCAGTGCCTCACCACCCTTACAGTAAAGAACTTCCCCCTTATATCCAATTTAAACTTCCCCTGTTTAAGTTTGAACCTGTTACCCCTTGTCCTATCACTACAGTCCCTAATGAAGAGTCCCTCCCCAGCATCCCTATAGCCCCCTTCAGATACTGGAAGGCTGCTATGAGGTCTCCACGGAGCCTTCTCTTCTCCAGGCTGAACAGCTCCAACTTTCTCAGCCTATCTTCATACGGGAGGTGCTCCAGTCCCCTGATCATCCTCATGGCCCTCCTCTGGACTTGTTCCAACAGTTCCATGTCCTTTTTATGTTGAGGACACAAGAATTGTACAGAATACTCTAGGTGGGGTCTCATGACACCCCTACTGCTTCCAAGCTGCTGGTGCTGGGAGGTCTGAGCACCAGATCTCGGCTGTCCTTAATGACACAGGGAAAAGAAAGAGCAAAGGAGAGAGAACAACTTGCCTTTATCTCCCTTACAAGAAGGTCAGGCAGGGCTGTGCCGTGGAGCCAGGAGTGTAGACTTAAAGACTTCAGCTAGAGCCTCTATTTTGGCAAAATTCCAACAGACTTGAAGAGTTGGCCCTTCACTCTTTTAGTTGCTCCTGTTAGTTAACCCTGAAATAGACAAAGTGCAAAATTATCAAAGCAAAATTCCTAAATACCACCATTGGGATTGATGACTTTCATGGAAGCTGAATCTGAGCAACGTTTTCAGAAACTTACAGTAAAGGAGGGTTTTAATATGCTTTTTAGACTTTAAAATGCACTGATAAATAGATGTCTTTTTATTTGGGATCAAGATGAAAATGAGTGTGTTTTAAGGAAAACAATTCAACTATATTTTAATAATTTGGCAGATACAATGACAGTCTTTTTGTTTAGTTTTGTTTTGCTTTTGGGTGAAGGGGGAGGGAGTGTTGGTTTGAGGTTTTTTTCTGCTTAAACATAATGCCAGGAATACCTAGAACATTATTAACTGTGCCAGGATTTTCATGTGCATCTGTGCAATGCTAATTTAGAAACTGAAGCCTTTAAGTGCTGACATCCTCAGTGTGTATGAATCAGTGCTCAGTCCTAGATTATGTCATTATCCTTGAAAAGCTGGTCCAGAACCTGTGCTACTAACTTTTGAGTTTCCTAAAGTTTTATTTCCCATTCCAAGCTCTGTTTTGAAGTTGTGAGCATCTTTGGCTTATCTCTGATATTGCTGCTGCTGCTTGTTACTCTTATCATTTAGTGTGGTGTGTTTGCACCAGCCTTGGCCCAGTTGCAGGGTGGAAGTGCCTCTCAAGCTGTAATTCCCCAGCAGTGTTGAGAGATTTTCATTCTGTGCTGTATTTCTCTTCTTGAGAAGAGGCTATGCTGCATGACTTGCCCTCCATCCTGCAGTTTGTGCTTGGGTAATATGGTTGTTCACTTGAAAAAATCATACAGTAAGAAAGTTTTGCCCTCCTGTTGACCCTGACAGCAAAGTTTGCACAGTTCCATTGGCCCAGTGTGCCAGGGCAGACTGGTAGGGATCATGCTGTTGGGGACAAACTTGGTTCATCATAGTCTGGCTCTGAAATCTGTTCCCAGTTCAGCTCTTGATTCATTTAGCAACTAAATTATCTATTGTCAGTGACACTAGATAATGGTCTGTGGTGAAACACACAAAAATAGAACAGTTCTGTTTGGCACGGCTTGTGGGAGCATACCCTTAAAAATAGGGGAGTTAACACCACTGTTAGCAAAAGGGAGTCTTATACCAGTTGCAAGACACATGAGGTAATGGTCCGTGGTGGCTCCTCCCCCAAAATCCCCTAAAAGTCCCGCAGTCCACTTTGGAAATCCTCAAACAGAGACCTTTTTTGTAATAACTGCACAGTCATAGCAAATAGCCATAACTGGCCACTCCTTCCAGTGTAGGCTGGCCCCCTGTGTTGGGATGAGTGCACACTTTCACTAGCATAAGAGCCCGAGCCTCATGCAATATGGAGGCATACCCTCATACCACTCAGGTCAACGTTGCCTCTGCAGGGATGCCCAGTAAGGTTGAACCTGCCACCTTGCACTGCAGTGATGTCTCTGGGAGCTGGTTTCCTGATCATCATCACATGGTCCGTGGGGTTGGTAAGATAAACACTCACCAAAAATATCCATCACTGCTTCTTTTACCCTTTGCTGGTTCTTCGTCCCTATCTTTTCCTGTAGTAATAAACTAGTTGGGTTTTTTATCCATTGTGTCTTGCTTCTCTCTCTCAACCTGGAATCCTCAAACTCTGCAACGTAGTTGGTGATGAGGATGGGATTCCAGGTCTGAGAGACTGTAAGAAACATTTTGGGATAACATGAGTAGAGTGGGGCCGTGTAGTGCAGTGCACAGTTACTGGATTGCGCCACGCCTTAGTTGTTGTTCTTTGTGATATGGTAGTGTAACCATGTTCAAAAAGAAGCTGCCCTCCAATTTGGCTCCTGGTGCCCTGCCAGTGGAACGGCCAGGATGGACACCTGAGCTGCAGAGTATGTTGTGGGATAGGTGAGAAAACCTCTACTCAGGTGGGGCTGGAGCCATGGAGTGAAAAATATCTCCTCAATCTATTGAAGTATTGGGGACAGTTTGTGGAAGTCCCACAAACAAACTCCAAAGAGCTCCTGCAACATGCTGGGCTCATGGGAGGAGCCCTAGTTTGTGTGTTTAACATGGGGGAGACTCCCAAGAGCTGGAGAAACAGGTAGATCAGTTGAAACAAGAGTTGATAACCGAAAAAGCTAGGGGAGTAATGCAACAACAATCATTAGCCACCACCCAAGCAGCATCAGGGTGGCAGGAAAACCTAGAGAAATTCACCACATCATATGATGTGCAGACCGCACGGCAACGGCAGAGATGCTCAAAGCCAGGTGCGGATATGGGGTCGCGGATATGGTCAGTAGTAACCCAACCAGACTGGGATCCTGAAACATGGAATGAAGACATCTGGAGTACATTGGATAGTGAGGAAGATGGAAACAAATGGGAAAAAGATGTGGAAAGAGCCTCGGGCCATGGCTCCTCCTGTGGAGTGGCCAGGGTGGATGCAGGAACCATGGAGCACATTGTGGGATAAAACAGAAACTTGCACTAATGTAGGATTTGAGCCATGGGGAGCTAAGGACCCCATGGGAGTGTTAAAGTTTTGGGGTCAGTTTGTAGAAATGCCCCATACCCACTCAAAGAAGTGACCAAGTCATGCTGGACAACACATGACAGGCTGCTTGCTGTTTGCCTACAAAAGGGATGGCAGATAAGAGCACAGAGTTGGAGCAACAAGTAGCAGATTTAGCTTTCAAGCTAGAAAAGCTTAAGGCAGAAGTGCTGTTACAGAGGCAGGCATTTGTAGCCACTGCAGAGCAGGGTGAGAGACTTAGGAGAAAAGAAATGGTGCCACCCTCGCAGAAAAATACACTGCCTGCATCGCCAAAAAGAAGAGAAATAAAAAGGATACAAGGATACGAGGGTAGTGGGGCTACGGTCCATGTGCTTGTGTCTGATCCTGACTGGGACTCAGAGACATGGAATGGAGATACTTAGGGTACCAGTGAGTCAGAATCAAATACTGAATCTGAGGCAGACGTGAAAAAGGAAGGAGTCCACACAACTCCTGTGTTTAAAAGTAAGATGATTATCGAGGCAAATGGCACCGGGGGGGCCTCAGGAGCCCTGCGTGTCTTTTACAGACAGGTTGGACAATGCTATGCAAATATATACAATGCTGTCTCTCAACCTGGAATCCTCCAACTCTGAAACAGCGTCTAGGACATTGGTCTACCCAGGGGTATTTCAAAGCTGCATAAGGGAGCTGGGTGCCAGTTTACAACTGACACAAGTAAAAAACTGGGCATGTAAATCCTTTAGATACCCTTGAAAACTCAGCCTGTCTTTCTCTCCATTTCAGATCTGGACACAAGAGAGAGGTGTATAAAGACATGAGGATTTTCATAGCCCTTTTATTCTCTTCCCTAACTCCATTGCACTGCCAATTCACTCTTGCTCATTCTTTTCCAGCCTCTTTCTACAGCATGCATGGCACAGCTGTGGAAATTTCACCTTTTAGTTTTATAGCTTTGGCTGAGTTCCCTCATTTTTTTGTTTCCACTTACCTCATGATCAGTTCTAAAGGAAGATTTTGGAGGTCTGTGAAAGCTTGTGGAATAAAAAGACCACACAAAGAGAAGACACAACACATGCATCAGATGGGGTAGCTCAGGTGCTGCAGCCATATAAATCATCAAATAAGGCTGCAGTCCACAGTACAGTTAACCCCCAAGAGGACAGAAATGCCAGCAGGTGTAAGGAGAGCTAATTTTCCCAGCAAGATCCAGGCTTTGAGTCCCAGCTCCAGCATAATGTGTTATCTGTACCACATGACAACACTGCAGTACCACCATTTGCGAAACACTCAGAGCCTTTTCCTTCTTATTGCTGTTTTTTTTTTGGGGGGGGGGAGTGGGATAAGTATCACTGTCTTCAATAGCCACTGTGCAGAGTTCTTTCTCCACTTCTTGTTACCAACACTTACAAATATTCAAAGCCTTTTTCTTCTTCTTGCTGCTTTTCAAGAGGGGTGTCATCACCTTCAGTGCAAGGCACACCCTGTCAATAGCACAGTGCCAGAGCAAGATCAGGACCCAGGGAGTGAATGTGCTTCCTTGCACAGCACACTGCTTTGAGACATTTGTATGTGCTTTCCTTCAGCATTTAGAGCTCTCTATCTAGGCAGTGCTGGTGGCAGGAGCCTCAGCACCTCTGCTCATAGCAGCATGAACAACATGCACTGGTAAACAGCACCACAGCAAGCAATACTTACATTTCAACCTCAATTCCTCAGCTCAGTTGCCAGGACTTTCCCTTGTCTTCCTGTCACAAACAACTTTCCAGCTGTGACACAAAGAAGCAAGTTTGAATGAAGAAAAAAGACACTTTTCCACACAAAGACTTCTTGGTGCTAAAGGCAAGTAGCCCTGGAACAGTATTTTACAAAGACCAGGCACATCCCTCAGCAGGACATCTCCCCTGTGCACAGGAGACAAGGTCCCCACACTGGCAGACAGTATGGGGATATCAGATGGGACAGATGGAAGATGGAACCCTCACAGGCCCTTCAAGACAGGTAATTTTACAGGTACTGTTCATCAATGCAACCAAGACACAGTTGAGGGCAGTTTAGGAGAAAGAGCTTTGAAAAAGGCAAGCATGGGCAGTTCCTCCATGTCACCCTCCTTCGGGGGACTCAGGTCAGGGTGTCTGTGTGAGCATAAGACTTGCTGCCATGTCAGAACAGTCTGCAGCTCACGTAGTCTCATCACCTTTTTGCCTCCAGGCGCTTCTGAGCTCCAGCCCTGGCTCTTCCCAGTGGTTTCTCTCCTTCCCTGGGAAAAGATGCTTCTAGGGATTTGTGGCACTGTGCTTATTCTGTTTGCTTGCTCTTGCAGTCTCTGCTGATGCATCTTCATCTGGACTCTAAATAAAATGCAAGCTGAAATCTGAGCCAATGCTTGCCCCTGCCAGTGGTTTGCTGTCACTGTCCCGTTTGGGAAGGGAGAGCAGCAGTGCCAATATCCAAGGTGTGGGTGTTGTACATACAGCACACAGTAATAGAAACAAAGGAAGAGAGGCTGCATGAATGACCCCTGTGATTTGCTTCACTCTGTCATCTATGAAATCCTGGTGAAATCACAAAAATCCAGAGTTGTGACTGGGCTGGATGGGAGAAGTAGTGCACTCTGTCCATCAGACCTTTTTGTCTTGTCCTTGATGGGCCAGGCTCTGATATCCCTGTCAGTTGTGGATTTTCTTGAGTTTGTATCCACTGTCACAGTGGATCACACTGGAAAAAACATAAGCAAAACACAGAAAAGAAGAAGCCCTATCAGGCAACAAGTGCATCTGTCAGCATGAGGAGCTAATTCTTAAAAGAGACATATTGGTTACCAAACTTAATAACTAAGATATTCCGAGATATTTCAGAATTCTCCTGCTAATGCTGTAGGCTCAGTCTAATCAAAGGGTAAGAGTAAAGCTGAGCAGGATATTGGAGTGTTGTAGTAACATTATGCCAAGGATTGCTCCATCTTCCGCTACCTGAGGTAATCTGAACTATTTTAAAATTTTTAAGTGATGCCCAAACAGCCAAATTCCACAAGGGTGATTAATGTCAAGTGACCAGGACAGAGGAATCAGGGTCCAGCTTGTAATATAAAAGTTATCGGATATAGTGGCAAAAGGTCTTTTTCTTCTTTCATCCACATTTGAAAGTATCACTGCATCTGTATAATTCTTCAAAGGAAACTTGCATTGCTCCCTGCAAGGGAAGGTCCACTCAGGCAGCAAAATAGTTCTTTAGTTTATCATAATGCAGAAAATAAGCCTCCTGCAGACTGAGAGGTATACATAGAAGTTGTATCACAGCTCTTAGATCAGCTGTTGCGCATGTTATGTAATGTACTGCTTGACCTAAAGAAGAAAAGGGAGAGGATTCTCCAAGCATTTTCCTAAGGCCTTTCGCCGTGTTTTCTTCTCTACTAAAGCAACTACATTTAAAGATGCAGTATGTAGGCTTTCCCATTGCCTAACTAGGGCTGAACACCTGATGTAGTGAGCTAATGGCTGACTCTAATCATCCAGTCAGGCCAGTTTCGCTAACTTTTCAAAAGGCAGCTCTCTCATGGGGACTCATATCTGCCATGAGAGGCTAGTAAGTGTTTAACCAGGTTTAGACAAAGGAAAATAATCTTCAAGAGGAGACAAAGGAAAATAATCTTTAAGTGGACACTAGGTATTTGTTTCTTTTGAGAGGAATTCCCTGCATAAACTCATTTAGAAGGTACACCTGCTATTGTATCTTTTCCTAGGAATACATAATTCCATCTTCTTCAGCAAAAGATCAAAGCATGTTTGCCCTACAGAAAGAAATAGTCTAAAGCTGCTTCTCTCTGGAGAAAAGAGAGATTTTGCCCCTAGATAGAAAACCTGATATTTGTAAGACAATATCTAGTCATCACTGACTGTGGTTAGTCTTCATTGACAATCACTTCAAGCCATGGAAAAACTAGTTACCGGTCTTTATCTTATAACTAAGAGATGTGAGTCAACATTTTAGTTGCCAGTAAACATCACTTTCACTGGGAAATTTAAGAGGGAGTAAAGAAACTTACCTTTCTCACCTTTTTGAAACACTGAGGTTACTCAAGATGGATTTAAGCCTCATGAGTGTCTGCATTCTCACAAGTGCCTCTGAGATTTTTTTTAATTGATGACATGGCATCTCACAAAATACTGTATTGACATATAAACAGCTTAGTCCTAGGTCTTTTTTGCCTCTGAGATTTATATCAGCCTGGTACAAGACACTTGGGCTCTTCAAAGGCTGGCTTCTGGGAGGCTGTGAGCACTCAGTCTGTCTGTAATGTAGTATGTTTGTGTGGGATGTAGCACTGTCCTCCCGATTTGGCAGGTGAGGAGGCTGACGCATAGTATACTAACACCAACATTTGCAAATATTTTCCTAAATCTAAGCACTAAGTTCTTATTTTGACATTCAAAGAAAAAATAATATATAGCCTCTTTCAGTTCTCATCTTTTTCTGAAGTTAATGGCAGCTACAGTTATTAAGCATTTATATAAAGTTTGCATTGTTGATCTAAATTCTAATGGGTTTACATGCCTTTCTGAAGAGATATTTCAAACTATTTCTCCAAGGATCCTGTAGTATGAATGGGGACCTGCAGCACTGAGCAAAAAGAGAAGTCATTCTCTTCTTTCTACTCTGTGGTTGTTCATCAATACTTATCTTGAACATTAAAAGCTACACTAATGTCAGTTGATATAATCTAGCCCCAAATCTAGCATTCTAAAACTATGTCATGCCCAAAGTAAGTCTGCTTATCCACCTGTGGTTCTGATCTCTTTTTAGATATTCCTTAAGACAAAGCCATATTCCTTAGGTCAAAGCCTTTAATTATGTCACCACATAAGAATTTGTCTTTTATAGGAGCTCTCCTTCTCTTTAAGTGGAGGGATGGAATGTGCTCAAATAGCTGCTTCTCAATATTTTCTTATTCATCACCTGATGAGAAGGTGAGCAAGCTTTCTTTACTAAGAGTCATTCAAATTAATATATTTTATTTAAATTAAATTTTATTTCACTTTATATTTTATTTTATTTTAACTCTATGAAACATGAGGACACTGCTAGTCACACAAAGCTGTGTATAAAACTAAGAGAAAGAAGGGTTAAACCATTAGCTGTGGGTCCTCAGATTGGCCAAGCTACTTCAATTTACATAACATTATAATATTGTATAGAAGTCATACATAAAATCACAACTTTATTACTTCAGTACCACATATGACTGCCCAAAGCTGGAAATCAAGCCTAATGCTTTAAGTTGATGAAAGGCAGTCTTCTACCTTCTCTCAATCCCTCTCTCTTTACTATACGATTTTCATTTACCACATGAGCCTGATTCATTGCTAAAACAAGTTCAGCCTGTTTCTGAATAGAAAAGCAGCCCATGGGAAAAATGATGTTTGCTACCATCTTTGAAAGCTGTCTCCACATGTACAAAGGAAACAAAACAATGTTGTGCTTTTTAAGAGTTTAAGTTTGCAGGTGGTGGATATAAAGATTGCTCCTGTTGGCAGAATTTAACACCTTTTTCGAGTTGAAACACAGCCTGGGGTTTGTGCTGGGCAGCAGAGCTGTGACAGCCTCATGCCTGCTGCTCAGGGTTTGGGCTCTGTTGATTCATTGGCTAGTCTTTGCAGTACAGGTGTGGCAATAAGGGGTTCTCACCTTCTTGATAGCCCAGTGCTACAGGTGGTGGGATGCTTTGCCAGTGGCTCACTCTGGAAGAAGTGATCAGTCAGATGAGTCTGCTTCCCTAAGCTCCCTGCTCAGGGAAGAGGGTCCTGGTCTCCACACCCAGTACCTCAATACTCATATCTCCTTCCCTGGCAGACACACTTTCATGCCTGATCCCCATAGTGAATCCAGACCGAATTTCAGTGCTGGTTAAACAAGCTGTTGGATGGTATGGGGTTTTGTTTAACTGATAAGATGAAAACTTTTATTTTACCTTTTAAAACTTGAGACTGGCTGACCTGTTGGAAAAACACAACCCTTAAAATTTAACAAAATTTCAAGCAGCTGCAAGCAAAGTCTTACAGCAGGAGATGCTGTAAAGTTTTAAGGCAATGCCAAGGTCCTCAGCAACACATGTTGGGAGTAACTGTCAGCCAAATTCAGAACAGGAAAGGAGCTTTGCTGTTCATATTCCTGTTCAGTAGGGTATTTCTTTCAGTTCTAAGCCAATGTAAAACAGTCTGGTTGAAAATCTAGATGCATCCATTATCCCCTGACATTTATTGTGACTTTATGCTACTTAGATGAAAAAAAATTATTCATCTGGAAATCACCTGACAATATAAATGGTGTTATTTTGGGCTTTTGTTGCCACTACAATTAATCAAATGAGAAGCAACTACATTTTTTTTGCTTATCATAGAATCACAGAATCATAGAATAGTTAGGATTGGAAAGGACCTTGAGATCATCTAGTTTCAACCCCCCTGCCATGGGCAGGGACACCTCACACTAGAGCGTGTCGCCTAAGGCCCAACCTGGCCTTGAACTCTGCCAGGGAGGGAGCATTTACCATTTGTTGAGCAACCTGTTCCATTGCCTCACCACCCTCACATTAAAGAACTTCTTCCTTATCTCTAACCTGAACTTCCTCTGTTTAAGTTTGAACCCATTACCACAGCCTTCTCTTCTCCAGGCTGAACAGCCCCAACATTCTTAGCCTATCTTCATACGGGAGGTGCTCCAGTCCGCTGATCATCCTCATAGTCCTTCTCTGGACTTGCTCCAACAGTTCCATGTCCTTTTTTATGTTGAGGACACCATAACTGTACACAATACTCCAAGTGAGGTCTCACGAGAGTAGAGGGGCAGGGTCACCTCCTTCGATCTGCTGGTCACACTCCTTTTGATGCAGCCCAGGACATGGTTGGCTTTCTGGGCTCCGAGCGCACACTGAAGCTGGCTCATGTTGAGTTTCTCATTGACCAACACACCCAAGTCCTTCTCTGTAGGGCTGCTCTGAATCTCTTCGCTGCCCAGCCTGTAGCTGTGCCTGGGATTGCTCTAATCCAGGAGTAGGACCTTGCACTTTGCATTGTTGAACTTCATTGATGAACTTCATTGCCTCACCTCTCAAGTGTGCAAAGACCCCTCTGGATGGCATAGTTCATCTAAGAAATCTGGCTGCTTCCTTTGCTAGGCTATGCTACTTCTGATATTCTGTCCCGTTATAAGGCCAGTTTTCATCCATTTAGCAAAGAGGATTCTGCAGTAGCTTTTATTGTGTCATGTGCACAGTCTTATATGCAAGACACAAACCACCATAAAATATGCAGCAAAGACTCAGAAAGCTCCTTCTTTCCCAGCCCTGTTCCACCTGATGGCATGTCCATTTCTTTTTAGTTTAATGGCATGCATGTGCAGTGGGGCCCTGATGTTTCTTAAGCCTGTAGAAGTGAGTGTAAGCTGCAGTGGCGAAGGTGGTAAGAAGGGGACAGAGAGGCTATCAGGTCTGTGCTGTCTCTGCTTGTGTGAAATAAAAGATTGATTTATGAGGTCACCAAAGATCTCTAATATTTTAACTCATGATTCACATTATTTGCAAGGATGCACTACTTACCTAATGCAGATAGATGTAACAATACAATAGTGCCTAAAAACTATTTACGAATGACAAATAATTGGTGTTGCCAACTTGTTCTTTTCCTCACATCTAAAATAAAATTCAGCAAACTTCTCCACATCAGACAAAAACCCTTTCCCATCTGCAATCTGAAAAGAAAGAAACTCTGAATATTCTTATGGTTCAAAACTGTGATAAATTATATCCTGTACTTGTTAAGACAGACAAGCATCTCACTGAAGAAAAACAGGGACAAACAAGAGAAAATGCTGTAAAATCTCATGATCTTAGGCCATTTCCTTGTAGCTTTAGCAGCCTGTCTGAAATAAGGGACAAAAAAGTCAGGATTTTTAAATATCTTAATAAAACATTTCATCAGCTTAGAAATAGCCCAACTCCCCCCCTTTTTGCACATCTGAACTTAAAATAAATAAATAAATATATCAACCAATAGGAAAAAATTAAAAAAGGCATTTTATGTAATTAACAAGAGCACAGCAAGTGATACTGGGGCTAATCAAGAAGAAACAGAATGTGTGCTTGTATCCTTTGCTTAGATGCTGCTTCATTTCTTTTCTTCTTCCTGAAAGAAAAGCTTTTACCCTATATGCGGGGAACCTGGCACTTTTTTGCATTGCATTAATACAGAACTCTATTCCTGCACAAATAGGTGAGCTTTCTGTTATCAGAAGACAGAAAGAAAATAGTCTCTTGTACGAATTCATTTTCACTGGTGCATCTAATCACTGTTGGATCCAGAGTCACTGGGAGATACAGGTAAATCACCCACATCCAGTACTCTTTGTAAAAAGGTCATTTATCAGATGCTGTGGTCTCATAATACCACTAAGCAGCTAGTCTTTTATTATCCCACAGTGATGCACAGAGACCCCAGTCATCTGTAAGGAGTCTTTGAGCACATCCTCTCCATAGGATGCCAATGTGCACAGGCAGTTGTATGCCAGACCTCTTTTCATCAGGGTTTGTTCACAAAGCATGCTTGGTGTTATATAATGCAGGGCTGGCAAAGCTGGCAATATCCTTTTTTGTAGAGAAAAAAAAAAAAAAGAAAAAAGATGGTCTGAGGTGAAAAAAAAATGAAGTATTTTCACAGTTCAAAGAAGAAGAACTTCAAAAAGATTTCAGAAAGTAATATCTTGGCTGCACTCCAAAGCACTTCTGAATTGACTGCCAAAGGATTAAGTCTCCAGTAAGACAAAATTATCTGTGTATACACACACACACTAACACAAACTCATTCAATATATGTCTAAAACCCTATTCAAAAAGCACTATTCAGACAGGCACAGCTATGAAGACTACAGTCAAGATGGCAATCCCTTAATAACTGTTGCTTTGCCTTTGTGTCTGAGATTCCTATTTTTTCAATGCCATAAATATCCGGCAATGGGATACTGTCTAAAGGCACAGATGGTTCTTCTCTTCTTCTTCTTCTTTAGCTTCGCTCAATAGCAAGAGTAACTGTAATTTGGTAACTACTAAAATCAGTCTTTGGCCATAACATGAAATTGCCTAGCAGCTTGGCAAAGTGGTCAGGTGACCCACGAACTTCACACTGTCTTACTGTTTATTAAATGGCTGTCTTATGCACCTTTTATTGAGGACCTGGAACCAACAAACCTTGGGCCCACTGTAGGAGAGGAATTGGTTAGAGAATATCTTAAAAATCTTAACGTGCACAAATCCATGGGTCCTGATGAAATCCATCTGCAGGTCCTGAAGGAGCTGGCAAATGAAGTTGCTAAGCCACTGGCCATCATATTTGAAAAATCATGGCAGTCAGGTGAAGTTCCCGACGACTGGAAAAAGGGAAATATAACCCCCATTTTCAAGAAGGGGAAAATGGATGACCCAGGGAATTACAGACCCGTCAGTCTCACCTCTGCCTGGCAAAATCTTGGAGCAGATTCTCCTGGAAGGCATGCTAAGGCACATGACAAACAACAAGGTGCTTGGTGACAGCCATCATGGCTTCACTAAGGGGAAATCCTGCCTGACCAATTTGGTGGCCTTCTCTGATGGGGCTACAGAACTGATGGACAGGGGTAGAGCAGTTGATGTCATCTACCTGGACTTGTGTAAAGCATTTGACACTGTCCCACATGACATCCTTGTCTCTAAATTGGAGAGACATCAATTTGATGACTGGACCACTCGGTGGATAAAGAACTGGCTGGATGGCCACACGCAAAGAGTTGTGGTCAATGGCTCAATGTCCAGCTGGAGACCAGTAGCGAGTGGTGTCCCTCAGGTATCAGTGTTGGGACCGGTCTTGTTCAACATCTTTGTCGCTGACATGGACAGTGGGATTGAGTTCGCCCTCAGCAAGTTTGCTGATGACACCAAGCTGTGTGGTTCGGTTGATATGCTGGAGGGAAGGAATGCCATCCAGAGGGACCTTGACACCCTTGTGAGGTGGGCTGATGCCAACCTCATCAAGTTTAACCATGCCAAGTGCAAGGTCCTACACCTGGGTTGGAGCAATCCCAGGCACAGCTACAGGCTGGGCAGAGAAGAGATTCAGAGCAGACCTGCAGAGAAGGACTTGGGGGTGTTGGTCAATGAGAAACTCAACATGAGCCAGCTTCAGTGTGCGCTCGGAGCCCAGAAAGCCAACCGTATCCTGGGCTGCATCAAAAGGAGCATGACCAGCAGGTCAAAGGAGGTGATCCTGCCCCTTTATTCTGCTCTCGTGAGACCTCACTTGGAGTATTGTGTACAGTTCTGGTGTCCTCAACATAAAAAGGACATGGAACTGTTGAAACAAGTCCAGAGGAGGGCCACGACGATGATCAGGGGGCTGGAGCACCTCCCGTATGAAGATAGGCTGAGAAAGTTGGGGCTGTTCAGCCTGGAGAAGAGAAGGCTGCGTGGAGACCTCATAGCAGCCTTCCAGTATCTGAAGGGGGCCTATAGGGATGCTTGGGATGGACTCTTCATTAGGGACTGTAGTGATAGGACAAGGGGTAATGGGTTAAAACTTCAACAGGGGAAGTTTAGATTGGTTATAAGGAGAAAATTCTTTCCTGTTTGGGTGGTGAGGCACTGGAATAGGTTGCCCAAGGAGGCTGTGAATGCTCCATCCCTGGCAGAGTTCAAGGCCAGGTTGGATGAGGCCTTGGGTGATATGGTTTAATGCAAGGTGTCCCTGCCCATGGCAGGGGGGTTGGAACTTGATGATCTTAATGTCCTTTCCACCCCTAACTATTCTATGATTCTATGATCCTTTTCTCATGACTAAATACTTCATCAAAAGCTCTGTGCCATTCAGTCACTTGTAAGTTGCGATGAGACAGTGAGAAACTCCGTGGTATCTAAATGTCTCACGTGGAATGACCAAGAATGAATAAGGATTTAATTTCAGCACGTAATATTTAAGATTAATATGAGAATAACTCTTTATGCAGGTGAACATTTTTAGTAGCCAACAATATTCAGTATATCCAGTGACTATCCAACAAATCCTCAGCTCAGCATTCCAAATTGAACCTTGAGGTTTGAGCCTCTGCACTTAAGCACAGTTACTAATGTGACAGAGGTTGCTGGTAAAAGTAGCACAGCTAGATCGATGCATTGGCAGGCACATTTTGGTTAAGGACAATGGACACTTTAACAGCTGCATGTGGTATAACAGCTGAAGGAAATAGGTGATTTTCTGAGGATTTTAAGCTGATTTTTTTTTTTTTTTGCCAGTTACACAAAATTTTTCAAAATACTTAAGTGGTGTAGATTTTCTATGAAAGCATCACAGGAAGATTACTGGAGGAGTTCTGTCAGGGTCAGTCAAGCAACTGAAGACAAAGACTAAAATGTAAGCTTAGCATGGCTCACAGGGTTTCTTTTGGTGAAGGTTGTATCAAGGTCTGTGATTGAAATACATAGAATCAGAAAATGGGGCTTCCTGTTTTGGGTTTTTGTAACCTTGGGTGGTGAAAAAATGCATTCAAGGCAAGCTTGAGAGCAGTCTGTGAAATGACAACACTTGTAATCACTGTGATATTTTACCACTTTGTTATATCATAGGACACGTCACAACTTAAAAAATAAATAGAAGGGTAAGCAAGCAAGAAAATGTTCCATGTCTCCAGGCCAAGTAGACACTGACTGCTCCATTAAAATATTTAATTGTAAAACTTGATACGTTATGCAGAATGTGAATGAATGTGCATAGGGGAGTATCTCTGCTCAAAGCTACTCAGAACTGTGCATCTTGATTAATTTGAGCAAAATGAATTTTCAGCACAATTAAAATTATCCACATGGAATATTCCTCAGTACTGAGAAGCTATCATCACTTTCCATGAATAAGCTATGGAAGTGTTTTGCTTTACAGTGGTTTAGTTATTAATCTGAATCTGTCTCTGCCTGATGAAATCTGTGGTTTGGACGCTTTGAGTTTACTGTATCTTCTGCAGGAAAAGATTTGTAGCTAGACCTGTATGTTCCCTCTATGCCATGATTTCCTTTTTTCCATTTTCTGTAGAATAAAGGAGGGATCTGATGTGCCTCACTCACCATTTGCAGCAGCAGGTTGGAAAGTACATTATTGCAATGCTGGTGCTGAGGTCAGGGGGGCTTTGTGGATTTAGCAGTAGGTAAAATTCTGATAAAAACTATGAGACATAAGAAAATGTGAGATGGTTATGATCTTTGTGTAAGCATTTGGAAACTGGGATTTATCATAGCACTATCGACAGTGTATTAGCTAGAACACCTGCTGAGAACAAGATAAATGGCGAGTCTAGACTGCACATAGGCTACTACAAATATGATGGATGGTCTCACTGCTTTTGGAGATTAGTTTAGAACTGCTGGAACCCCCAGCTATGGCTTGTTGTACTTCCAAATTACCACATGATACCAATGATGAAATACTGAGGCATGTATTACATGACCTGTCTACAGACTGCATAATTAGTAGAGAGAAATGCATTTTACATTTTCTTTTTAGTCTAAAAAATGAATGCTCAAAACATTGATGTCATTTAGATTAAGTAATTCAAAGCCTCTTTATTAAAAAAACACCATTCTACATTTTAAGGCTAGACTCATTAAAGGTGAGTGTGCTTTAATTATGTGCTGTAATTTAGACCACAATACAAGCATTCAATTTTTTATTCAGCCACTCCACTCTTTTGGTGTTTAGATAGAAAAATAAAATAAAAAAAGGAAAAGTCAGAAATCAGCTTCTGCTACCTAAAAGACAATTAATTTCACAGGAGGATTGAAAAAGGCACAGATGTCATTGGATTGTTAATAAAACACAGTATCACTTGCATCTAAGCTGAACAAAATCAGCCGTCAAAAGCTTTTGTCCTTCTGATGTCAGATCAACAGATTGCAATATTAATATGCAAATGTCACAGATCGAAGTACATAATTAACAGTGACATTTGTACTACCATTTTTATTAATGGTATCAGTATTTTTTGGAAGTCAATTCTGAACAAAAGCACAGGAATAATTTAAAACATGATTTAAAGAGCACAGGGTGGTAAATAATAAAAAAAAAAATCTAGAAAAAAAGGCCATTAACTTTTGCTCACAAACTGCTTTCATAAGCCTCCTAGAGGAATGCACAGTCACATTTTGCCCATGCTAATGTTCTTAATCATTTTTATTCCATTTATGTTTCCCTAGACAACAATTTATTCTTGAATTTGGAAGCTGAGTTTTCAGATTTGCACCAAAGTTTGGGTAAGGATAAAGTATGTCGCAGGTGGCTCAGCATTGTGGTCTTCTCAGTAACAAGCCTCTCTGACAGGAATGCTGAGTAGATGACGTGGGTGAGATCTTGCTTCTTCCCACATGCCTAATTGTGACCGATTCCAGGGAATTTGCTTTCAGGATACTATATGACCTTTCAAATTCACTTCAGATTCACCGCAGCCATCATGCGGAGCAGGCCAGCAGTCTTCCAAGCATGGTGTCTGCAGTCAAAATGTCTGAAACCTGCAGCACATGTGACAAGTATAGTTGTTAGGTCTAAATGTTAGACAGTAGCATGCAGCTTTCCACACTGCAGGAAGGGGTGCAGGCTTCTGCACCTGCCAGCTCAACATTTGCAACTGTCTGCTGCAGCCCCAGCAGCTACAGGGATGCTAAACAAAATAAGTCAGAGCTGATTGATCCCTGGCCCTGAAGCATACTGGCATGCCTCAGCTTGAATCCCTACAGCTAAAATCCCTTACTCTCCAACACAAAGTAGTCATACTTGCATTGCCTTTGGGGATGGCTCCCAGCCCATGCTGGCCCTTGACCAACACACAGGAATTGCTTGGGAGACTCCTCATAGGCATGCACCAAAAATCATGCCAAGAAAGGACTGTGCAGACAATTTAATTGTACAAACTGTATTAGTTCTGTTTAGTTTTCTAGGGCAGATAATGGCGGATCATCCACGCTCGGGCAGTGAAGGAGGGCAGCATGATCTCTGCCATCCTAGATAGTCTCATCCATCTGCCACGATCTGGTGCTCCCTCACCTGCTCTGACCTGGGGATGCCCCTATCTTTTCCCTTTCTAAGCCACTCCCTCCCTTTCCTCTCTACACAGAAGGGTCTCATCAGTTTTTGTCCTTAAGGCCCCTCAAGCATAGGCAACACTGAAGGAAGCTTAACGAAGTGCACAAACTCAGCCCCAGTCAGATCCTATGGAAATCAGTTTCCTGGGAAAGAAAAAAAAGCTGCTGAAGGATTAGATGCTGCTCAGTAACGTCAAGAAGTAATTCAGACACATGGTGTTGGCTCTCTGTCTCAAAAATGCCAGGCAAGCCACAGCAGCTAGTATTTAAATCTGTGCAGAGTAAAATACATTGCAGATTACTTTCAAAAACTCTCACAGTAGCTTGAACAAATTGTAGTATTGCCAGATCCTGCAAGACAGAAAATCTGAGCTAGTTGAAAAGTGCTTTGCAGAGGAAAAGAAGAAAAGAATGTGCAAATGTTTCATTTACAGAGCCCAGTATTTGAAAAAGATTATTTTCTAAAAATTTCCAGAAATTCTCATATTAAATATTGTTGAGACGGCATCTTCCTTAATGTCTTCTTCATGAGAAAAAATCTGACCAGACCAGCTGATGGAACTCCTTACTCCTTGAAACTGATTGGTTTGAGATTGGCAAGCTAAGAAATTGAAAAACTTCTATGTTAGACTGAGCACAGGACTGTACTTGAACAGTGATGGGAACATGATGATCCAGCGTTTGCTGTGTTTTTTAGTGCCATGCACAAAAGCAAAATTTAATTCTGTTCTGTCCTCTTTTAGAGGACACATGACAATAGGTATCAGCTGCAGTGAAGAATTCAATGAAAGCTTGCTGGAAACCACAGCAGATAGCATCACCAATCCACAGATTAGCATTTCAGTGTTATTATTCTTCAGGCTGTGCAGATGGTGATTTGCTTAGTGCCTGCTCTTTTCAGGCACTGGCCCTAGTTTCAAGCACTATCTATGCCTTATCTCATTTGCAACATTTTCATCCAAGACAATAGTCTTCAAATTTCAAAACATTTTCTACATCAAGGGTGCCAGAATGACCTAGATAGTGTCAGACATCTGGAGAAAAAAGACAGACAGCTGGAAGTGCTGTAGATTATGCTTAAACTCTGAGTTTTCCAGTCCTCTCTGGTTTAAAACTTGCTTCTCTCCTTAGTAGAGGTATATACGTCAGTGGTTTTCCACACTTCTGAATCAAGTGATGCCAAGAGCAAAGCAGATTACTTTCCAAATTGCTCAAATTGGTTCTGGGCTCACTACTGAATGGGTGTTATGATTTCAGGACCAGACTAGCTGATCGGATAATCTCTACTGTCCTAAAAGTGTGTAAATCTTTTATGAAGTCTGTTCTGTTGATGCATTTTTGTGGACACTACAGGATTCCAAAGCTTGCCAAGAGGTTGATGTCTTGAAAAGAAATTGTGGGCAGCTTGATACAAAGACTCAGGAGACATTGTAGATAAAAGGAGGAGGCAGGTGCAGGAAACAAAACCTGGCTTAAGTGACAGATTATCCATCACATGTGGCAGGGACAGGAGATGGCACATCCAAGAGAGCAGCAATATCCAGCAGCAGTGGATGGCCTATGCATGGGCCTGGTGTGATCACAGTTGCCAGCCTGCATCAACCTGCTGTTGAAGAAAACAAGCTTTCATATCCTCCTGCTTCCCCTTGTGCTTGGATGAAATGCTCACCATGATCCTCATCAGAGATTCTGCAGAAAACGATTCCTCTCTATGTGTTTTTACCCTGCCCTTTAATTCAGTACAGTTCTTTTCAGCATGATGTAGTGTTCAACACAAACACAAAATAGTAGTCAGCTTCTGTGCCAGAAATATTATCCTGATTTTGAATAGAAAGGCCACAGTAGGCTCAAGTCCCAGATAATACATATATAAGTCTTAGAATCTTCTGAAAAAACAAGGTTGTAAAACAGCCTTAGAATGTGGGGTCAGCATGGCACTAGATCTGAAGTTTACCTCCTATTCACAAATAAACATACCTTTTCTTCAAAAATACTTGATTTGGGTGCATATCCATGTTATAAACACATGTAGTTTAAATAATTTGCTATTTGGTCCAAGGAGAAAAAAAGAAAAGAGCAAGTAGACATAATTAGAAAAAAAGCAAAACCTAGCCCAAAACACTTTATATTGTCTCTTTCAAGAAACTCTTTATTCTGTGTTAGTATTTTTCTTAACACTACAATAGTTAAATGTTCAACTTCCTGATTTAAAGGTTTTTTACCTAAATTTCCTCCTACTTAAACTTCTAAATGTTTAGAATATTCAAAATGTTTTGTTTTCTTTGGTTTGGTTTGGTTTTTAATCTTGTTTATGTTGTTATTTTTTCGGGGGGGGGGGTTAAAAAAATCAGTTAATCCAGCCTGCAAGTGAATTGAAAATCCAGTTTACCACTGTTTGCTCTGCTGATAGATGACTTTCTACAACTAACATCATCTGGCATTCACTTTACCTTCTACCAGCTGAGAAAAACTATCCTTCATAATCCTTCATCTCTTTGGTGGAGAGAGGGTTCCCCTCACTGTTTCAGGTATGGCACTTGGCACAGTGAAATGCCCATCCTCCAAGTGCTGCTGGACTTCATATAATAATAGATTTAATATCACTAAAGTGCAACCAAACAGACTTTCTCTTGTGTAATAATAACATGAATGATGAGAAACTAGAACTTGATCTCCAGATCAAGTATTTTCAAAGAGCTTCTATGTGTTTAAAACTGAGTAAAGCATTCATTTTACTCTTGTGAGGCAGCCATTTCAGACTAAAACTACTTTATCTTGACCTTAGTTTCATAATGCACTCAAGATTTTGTCTTATTGGTTTTCATTAAACTGCACAGTCTTCACTTTATTAAACTGTGATTCACTTAGGTTAAGAGAGACAGGAATCGCATCAGCAAGCGAATATTTCCTTGCTGAAATTACTTCTGCATGCTCAGAACAGTATTACAGATTTAATAATTTTAAGATTCTTTCCAGTGATAAGAAATCCAGTTTCTTACTGTCATTCTTGCCTACAAGCTTTAGCAGTAAACATCTTTCTTACAAAAATAAGAACATTAAAAAGCATCAGAAGGCGTATACGCAATACTTACCTAAAGATACATGAATGCTGCCTGACCTTGAATACTCTTGTGATCATCCAGTGGTTACAACACAGGGCTGTATCCTGGTTCTAAGTTTTTTTTGGACCTCCTCTGCAATCCTTGCTACATCACCATAGCTTCCTTAACACTAACATATTCGCATGTGAAAGGATAAGACTGATAACATCCCAGTTGTGAAGTGCTGCATTTCTTGACTGTATCTGAGATCCAGTTCTTTAAGGTGCCCATTGCAATTTCCTGACCATGTGAATTCTCAGTAATATATGCACAGTATGTTGCAGAATAAACTCCAGAAATGGAAAGGACATTCATTAAATAAGTGAATCAAAATACCTTTGTAAAAATTTTTGATGAGGGTGACATGTCTCTCTGGGCCTGATCCAAAGCTTATTTAGCTCAGTGCCTGTTGCAAAGACTGAATACATAGGTTTTAGAATATACTCTGCATCTCTGTTGAATCCTTTCAACCACTTCCTTCTTTCAGACAGTCTCGGCTTCATTTATCTGGTACTTGCTTCTTGTCGTGTCTTAGTCCACCCTTTTGCTTTGAAGTGCCTGTGGCATGTTGTCTCCTTACTCTTCACAAAATACTTCTGTTGTGCTCTCTGAGTCCAGGAGAAATTAAAAAAAAAAAGGTTGAAATATTCATTCTCACAGTGAGCGGTATGCAATTTTATTCGCAGAGTTTAATAATAGAGCAAAGAACAAAAGCAATGACTTGATCTGAACTACTGATTCTCATCTTTGTGTCGCTCAGCCCCACCTGAGAAATGCCTTTCTCAGTCTCAGAGTAGCATACCACAGAGTGTTCAGCTCCTGTCTCATTTCCGCAGGCTACCTAACAGCTACTGCCTTAGCCTCTCAAAACTCCCCTCCAGATGTGCAGGACAGAAGCAGCTGAGCTAGTCTTGCACAACCCTTACCACTTGGGAGTGGTGCGGCAAGGATCTCATGCTTGCAATACAGAGATTATACTGCCGTAACTAATTTACATTGTGGGAAGTCATATCACAACAAGTGTATGTCAGCATGCTAGAGAGAACTTGGGTAATATTATAAATAACAATAATCAAAACCTTGTCTTGCTTTGAATTGACATATAGGCGGAAAAAGATTATCAGAACAGATGGCTTGATGTACACAAACAATACTTTATGAATATGTGATTAGACACGACAGTCCTTATTGTTTCACACGCCCAGACTCTGATGGGAGAAGCAATATCAAAATTTTGAATTGTGAATACGCCTTTTTCTGCAAAGCCCCTGAATGGGAACTTGGCATATGTGAATAGCTTCCCTGCTGGTCTGGTTACATCAGCTACACAGTTACATCTGCCAAGGGGGCCTGCTTGCACTATGTAATCCAGTAAGGTGATATAACTGTGCAGCACCAGCTGACACTGCTACCTTGTGCATCTCACACTAGACGTACCGTCCAAAGGAGCAGCGTTCACTCTGGACTCATCCAGAGGATTTAGATCCATCTCTAACCTTGGTAGTTCACAGTACAACAGTTAAGAGAGCCTGTGAAAAACAGCAACCATCATTCATTAGTCATTCTCAGAATAATTAAGTATTTGACCTGACTGCTCTAAAACTAGAGCTTATCCCATTAAAAAGTCAAACGCTTTGTTCTATACCAAGAGCTGTTTAGAACAGCTATGGCTGGCCTCGCATCAGCAGATCTTTGTCCAATTTTAGCCAATAGCAAGGCATGTAGGGAGGTCAGGGAGGCAGAATAACAATTTAGAAGAGAATTTTATTGAACAGAAATTTTGGCATCCTCCATCTCTCCAAAGCCAACACTGCTGTGCAAATAAAGTCATAAAAATCATGGTGAAAAGACAAAGGACAAGGAGCCACAGCCGGCACGCTACAGCGATATCGAGGTTCTACCGAGATTAGGAAAATCAGAGGGGATAGCGCAGAGGCACCGTGATTCCCGACATTTCTCGACATTTCCTGATTCCCGAAGTCCCAGCAGCCCTTGTGAGAGAGCGGCTGACGTGGCGGGGGGGGAGTTCCCACGGTCACGGCAGGAGGTTTAAATTCGGCTGAAACTCGCTGCTCGCATTCAGTCAGCTGATTGGAGCTAGCCCAGCTAGAGCCGTAGCCGGCACGCTACAGCGACCGCGAACTTCTACCGAGATTAGGTAAATCAGAGGGGATAGCGGAGAAGCACCGCGATTCCCGACATTTCTCGACCTTTCCTGGTTCCCGAAGTCCCAGCAGCTCTTGCAAGAGAGTGGCTGACGTGGCGGAGGGGGGTGTTCCCATGGTGACGGCGACCACTCCCCTGCCCCTTGACTTGAAAGAGCCTTTGAGAGGGCAGCGACGTCGCTGCCCACCAGGTGCAGGGAAGAACAGGTAGGTCGTTTTGCTGACCAATATGGTCGTCTCCAGAAAGAGAGCTAGCTGTAAGAGGGCTGTAGCAACTCTGACAGAGACCCCGGCCCTAACCGTGGCTGTTCAGGTCTCTGGATGCAGGGAGTGCCAGAGCCTGCTACTGCCGGGGGAGGGAGGACAGCATTATTCCACCTGTGTGAGGTGTGAGCAGGTAGAAGATCTGCTTAGCTTGGTGGCTGAACTTAAGGAGGAGGTTGAGACGCTGAGGAGCATCAGGGAGTGTAAAAGGGAGATCGACTGGTGGAGTAACTCCCTGGCTGGCCAGTTGGAACCGCTCCAGGGAGATACCCCCCAAAAGGGGATGGACCCCCTGCCCTCTCAGAGAGAGGGGGATGGCCCGAGACAGCCCCTGCCCTGTAGCTGTCGCCCAGACGTAGGGGACCGAAAAGATGATGAGGGTTGGAAGCGAGTTCTGGTTCGGCGTCATGGGCAGCCCTCCTCCCTTCCTGCCCCGCTTCCCCCGGTGTCCCTCCGTAATAGGTTTGAGGCCCTGGATCTTGAAGGAGAGGTAGGTGAGGATGTGGTGCAAGGCCCACCTACAAGGCCACATAGGAAAAAGCGGTCGACTTCACACCTCAAGACTGCCTCTGATAAGAAAGAAAGAAGGGTCACTGTAGTAGGTGATTCCATTCTGAAAGGAACAGAGGGCCTGATATGCAGAGCTGACCCTCATCATAGGGAAGTGTGTAGTCTGCCTGGAGCCCGGATCAGGGATATCACCAGGGCGCTCCCCAACCTGGTGCACCCGACAGACTACTACCCACTGCTGGTCTTCCAGACGGGTGAGGGGGAAGCTGCTTCCCGCAGTCTGAGGGGGATGAAGAAAGACTACAGGGCCTTGGGGCGGATGGTGAGAGACTCTGGGGCTCAAGTGATCTTCTCTTCGCTCCTTCCATCTTCTATTGATGATGTGGGACTGAATGGGAAAATTCGGTCCATAAACAAAGGGCTTCAAGGCTGGTGCTGCAGGCAGGGCTTTGGTTTCTTTGATAACGGCTGGTTTTATAGGGCACCAGTCTGGACAATGGGATGTGGGAAAGGTTTATCGCACAGAGGCAAAAGGATGCTGGGGCACGAATTAGCAGGGCTCATTTGGAGAGCTTTAAACTAGATTCGAAGGGGGATGGGGTTGTAGCTGGGCTTCCCTCAGTGGGACAGCGCTCCGGAATTGATGAAGACTGGGAGGCCTCCTGTAATCCTAGGGTGAAATCGGTGTGCTCGGCTCGCTCCCTGAAATGTCTGTACACCAATGCGCGCAGCATGGGAAATAAGCAGGAGGAGCTAGAAACCTGTGTTAAGTCAGGAGATTATGACCTGGTGGCAATTACAGAGACGTGGTGGGACAGCTCACATGACTGGAATATAGTAATGGAGGGCTATGTCCTTTTCAGGAAAGACAGGCCAGCCAGGCGGGGTGGTGGGGTTGCTCTTTATGTGCGAGAGCAGCTACAATGCATTGAGTTCTGTCCGCGGACAGATGAGGAGCGAGTTGAGAGTCTGTGGGTGAGAATTCAGGGGCAGGATGGCAGGGGCGATACTGTTGTGGGGGTCTGTTACAGGCCACCGGATCAGGGTGAGGAAGTTGACGAGGCCTTCTACAGGCAGCTGAGAGCGGTCTCACAGTCACAGGCCGTGGTCATCATGGGGGATTTTAACTTCCCAGATGTTTGCTGGAAGGACTGCTCGGCAACCCAGCCGCAGTCCAGGAGGTTCCTCCAGTGTATGGATGATAACTTCCTCATGCAAATGGTGGATGAGCCAACCAGAAGGGGAGCGCTACTCGATCTCATCCTCACTAACAAGGAGGGTCTGATCGAAGCAGTGAAGGTTGAGGGCTGCCTTGGTTTCAGCGACCATGAGATGGTGGAATTCAGGATCTTGTGTGGCAGGGCCAATAGAATAGCAAGTAGAATTGCAACCCTGGACTTTAGCAGGCAAACTTTGGCCTCTTCAAGCAATTGCTAGGGGAAATCCCATGGGCAAGGCTGCTTGAAGGTAAAGGGGCCCAAGATAGTTGGTTGACGTTCAAGGACTGCTTTTTCCGAGCTCAAGATCAGAGCATCCCGACACGTAGGAAGTCAAGGAAGAGGTTCAGGAGACCTGCGTGGCTAAATAGGGAATTGCTGGGTATGCTCAAGTGGAAGAGAAGAGTTTACAGATTATGGAAGGAAGGGCTGGCCACTTGGGAAGAATATAAGGCTGCTGCTAGAGGATGTAGGAAAGCAGCTAGGATGACTAAGGCCTCCTTGGAATTAAAGCTGGCGAGAAGGGTCAAGGACAGCAGAAAGAGCTTTTTCAAATACATGGCAGGTAAAACTAACACCAGAGGCAATGTAGGCCCGCTGATGAACAGGACGGGTGCCCTGGTGACGGAAGATACAGAGATGGCAGAGTTACTGAATGCCTTCTTTGTCTCTGTCTACTCTGCCGGAGGCAGTCCTGAAGAGCCCTGTACCGCTGAGACCTCAGATGAAGACAGGTCAACGGAGCGGTCTGCCTTAGTCGATGAGGAATGGGTTAAAGACCAGTTGAGCAATCTGGACATCCATAAATCCATGGGTCCAGATGGGATGCACCCGCGGGTGCTGAGGGAACTGGCGGAGGTCATTGCTAGACCTCTCTCCATCATCTTTACCAAGTCTTGGGAAACGGGAGAGGTGCCTGAGGACTGGGGGAAAGCAAATGTCACTCCTGTCTTCAAAAAGGGCAAGAAGGAGGACCCGGGTAACTATAGACCAGTCAGCCTCACCTCCATTCCTGGGAAAGTGATGGCACACCTTATCCTTGGTGCCATCCTAAGGCATATCAAGGATAAGAGGGTTATGAGGGGCAGTCAACATGGCTTCACCAAGGGGAAGTCATGCTTGACCAATCTCGTAGCCTTTTATGAGGAAATAACACGGTGGATGGATGATGGCAGAGTGGTGGATGTGGTCTACCTTGACTTCAGCAAAGCGTTTGACACAGTCTCCCACAGCATCCTTGCGGCTAAATTGAGGAAGTGTGGTCTGGATGATCGGGTAGTGAGGTGGACTGTGAACTGGCTGAAGGGGAGAAGCCAGAGAGTTGTAGTCTATGGGGCGGAGTCTAGTTGGAGGCCTGTATCTAGTGGAGTGCCTCAAGGGTCAGTACTGGGACCAGTATTATTTAATATATTCATCAATGATTTAGATGAGGGAATTGAGTGTACTATCAGCAAGTTTGCTGATGACACTAAGCTGGGAGGAGTGGCTGACACGCCAGAAGGCTGTGCTGCCATTCAGTGAGACCTGGACAGGCTGGAGAGTTGGGCGGGGAATAACTTGATGAAATATAACAAGGGAAAGTGTAGAGTCCTGCATCTGGGCAGGACCAACCCCAGGTTCCAGTATAGGTTGGGGAACGACCTGTTAGAGAGCAGTGTAGGAGAGAGGGACCTGGGGGTCCTAGTGGATGACAGGGTGACCATGAGCCGACACTGTGCCCTTGTGGCCAAGAAGGCCAATGGCATCCTGGGGTGTATTAGAAGGGGGGTGGTTAGTAGGTCGAGAGAGTTCCTTCTTCCCCTCTACTCTGCCCTGGTGAGACCTCATCTGGAATATTGTGTCCAGTTCTGGGACCCTCAGTTTAAAAAGGACAGGGACCTGCTGGAGACAGTCCAGCACAGGGCAACTAAGATGATTAAGGGAGTGGAGCATCTCCCTTATGAGGAAAGACTGAGGGAGCTGGGTCTCTATAGTTTGGAGAAGAGGAGACTGAGGGGTGACCTTATTAGTGTATATAAATATATAAAGGGGGAGTGTCACGAGGATGGAGCCAGGCTCTTCTCAGTGGCAAACAATGATAGGACAAGGGGAAATGGGTACAAACTGGAACACAAGAGGTTCCACTTAAACTTGAGAAGAAACTTCTTCTCAGTGAGGGTGACAGAACACTGGAACAGGCTGCCCAGGGAGGTTGTGGAGTCTCCTTCTCTGGAGACATTCAAAACCCGCCTGGACACGTTCCTGTGTAACCTTATCTAGGTGTTCCTGCTCCGGCAGGGGGTTGGACTAGATGATCTTTTGAGGTCCCTTCCCATCTCTAACATACTGTGATACTGTGATACTGTGAACACTTTTTGTGTGACATATGCAATGGAAGTTTTAAATGTGTGGGTTTTGCTACAGCTAAACATAAAAGCAGAACCTTCCCCATGTCTGAATATCTTGTGACTTTTTTTTTTTAATGTGTGTGAGGATACTTCTTTGTCTACATTGTCAGTATGTAGGGAAAAGAATCTGAACTCTGGAATCAAAGTGTCTCAAAATAGCAAAAAATATAACAGTTGTCATTCTACTTTCAGGAGTAAAGATGGGAAAGATGGGAGAAAACTGGTGTGTGGTTATTGTTACAGTAGCTTTTTAAATGGACACCATTTTGTCTGTGGTGGGTGGGGAAAGATCACACAAATGGGAGGTACGTAAGTGTTGTTGGAATGAAAATACATTCATAGTACCTTGGCACAAGTTTTCTTTCACCAGTTTGAAAAATATCATTGCCTGACAATAATACGGAAAATAATTAACAGTCCTATGGCTTTCCTCTTGACTACAATGCAACACTTGGGTGTGCACACATAAACTTTGAATACAGGTAATGAAATGACAATATGCTACAGTAACATGGTAATCAGAGATGTCATTGACACTTCAGTCTTCTGTAAGTCAGGTCATAGTGAGTTGTTACTGAGAAAAACTGCGATACTGTGAATGAAAGATTACCATAACCTTATCTTGCAGTGAACTTCAGAAAGGGTGAAAAAGAAATTATCTTGTGAGAACAGGGGCCCTGAGCCACAAGTAATGATTTCTGCCTCTGCAATTAGACACGGTATTCTTACTGTTCCATGCTGTTTGGTGGAAATTGTAGTGTAAGCAGTTTTGAATTAAGAACATGGATTATCACTCTTTAGAACTGAGGGAGTAATTGATTCATTCAAATAACTACACCTTCTAACAAGTAAAATTAGGAAATGTGATTAGTTTACAGAGAAAGGATGAAATGTGAGAAAGATTTACACTCTATAGACTTCTTACACCTTATGAGGCTCATTTTACTGAGATCATTATTAAATAGAAATAGGTCCCTGCAGGCTTGTTCTTAATTTAAGGGTGGCAAAGCTGAGAAACATGGTATACAAGAAAAAGCTTGCAGAGTAGAAATGAATGATTATATAAAGAAATAGATCCTCTGGTGTGAAGTTTCATATCTGCACAGTCTGCTCATTTCATTTCACACCAAGCCTACAATTCAAGAAACTCATTGTCAAGCAGTGATAACACATCAAGTAAGGCTTGTAACTCAACAAAAGAATTCATTCCTAGTCCAGCTAGTCCTTTCTAGCAGAAAGAAGTGAAAAGAAAGGACAACCATGTCTTGTGCATTAGCTGTAGAATGGCTTTGGTTTACTGCAAATAGGGAGAGCTGGCAAGGAAAAACAACCTAGCAGCATGTCATACTGTGTGGAAATGTTTTTAAATACTTCCATGCCTGTTGTATAATTTCTCTTCAAATAATATGCTCCCTAAATTCTTTGAGAACATTTCCTCTTTAGAACTCCCTTTTTTAATATTACATTCATAATCCCAATTCACTTAAGGGATCAAGGTTTTATTTATTTGTGAAATACAAAACAAAGCAAAATAAATCAATAGACAATGGGCTTTGTGTTAGAATCATAATGTAATTCTTCTCAATTTGTCCATTAGCCTTGTTTAGATTGTAAAATTCAAAACATAGGAGAAGTGCCTTCCTTGTCTTCTCTATGTGCAACATAAACTGCAAGTTTTCAGCAGTTACAATGGCAGGAATATCCCCTTCTAACTGCCAATATTCCCACTACCGTGAGATGCTTCTCCACTGAGAGGTCTGTGGGTGTCATGAAAGTTTAATTATAAGCCACACATATGCTGCAGACTCCATCTGAAGCCTCTGTACACAGGCTGCATGAACTTAAAACCCAATGATTCCAGTATTTCATTTTGGGGGTGTTTAAAATACTGTCCCAGATACCAAAAGCCTCCAAATGACCATTCTCACAGTTCTTCAGAGTTCTCAGGAAATGAGGATGGAAAATGGATGACACAGGTGTAATACAGTGATATCTTAAGGCAGGCAGAGATGGTGGGTTCTCATCCAAATTTTGAGCACTATTTAATGGCACAAGAAGCACTGAGAGTTAGAACCCAATTCTATGAAAATTCAGTGGCACGTTTTGATCATTGAGAACTATTTGGAAGAACAGAAAGCATTACATGAGATAGATAGACAGCAAATGGACCTGCTGTCAACGATGAACTAGGAGAAGGTCCAGATGACTTCACTGTTATGTCTTTCACATAGACTTATTCAAGTGTGTTGCCAATCTCCATTAAAGGCCAGAGTTTTCCTGTGTTCAATCATTCTAATCACTCAAAATACCTGCAAATCACAGCACATATGATCCAGCTGTAAATTTTAAAGCCTCATCTGAAAAATCTCTGGGGCATATACTACATCAAACCCAAAACCAAACCCACCTGTTTCCAAAAAGATGAAGGGTTGGCTAATTATCTGTCTAGGCTGTTATGCCATGAATGTGTACATTCTAGAAAAACATAGGAAATGGGTCCATTTTCCAAAATTTAAAAAATATGCACTTCAGACATACTGAGGAAGGCATAGTAGAAAAAAAAATGAACAATCAACATGCATTTATCATATGGAGATTATCATTGGACATTTTACCGTTATTCTTTAACAAGTTTAGGCAAACTAAATTGTATTAATCAACAGGCATATTGCATCAGAAAATCTAAAGAAACTTTATGACACCAGGCACTGGTATTTAAGTACAGAGCTTTTAGTTTCAGGATTTAAAAAAACTCCAAACAATTAATGTATATTTTTGTGTCTGAAAAACATTAGCACAATATTGTCTAGTTTAACAACACAAAACCTGAAAGAAAACTCCATTTTCATTTACCTATGTAAAGATTTTATGCTTCCTTTATCCCTGAAAATAACTGAGCAGCCTTCATGTAAAGGTGGCTGAAAGAGAAAAACCTCTTTATGTAACTGCAAGTATTTTTTGCTTTTGCAGAGCTAGAAACCTCTTATTGAGGATTCTTTTGTAGGAAATGGATATTGCTCCTGATTTGCCAAGGAAAGATGAAGCATGTGCTTACACTGTCTGCATGTTCATTTGTCCGTGAGTCCCTGCTATACTAGATGTTGAACAAGCTGGTTCATTTCAGTCATACCTAATGAGGCTTACAGCCTTAAGTAAGCTGTGATAAGTTTCAAAAAAGTCAGGAACGGGACTTATAATATGCACCCAAATCACACCACAGGGAAGCAGGTGAAATTTGTCCATCCCACATTCTGTTGGGCAGCAGTGTGCCAGTCCATCAGCAGTCACACCAGTTCTGGCCTGACACTCAGCCCAAGCACAGCTCCATGCCATCCCTGCCACAGGTGCTATCTCCCCCAGAGTTATGATGTAGGAGTCACAAGGAAGAAAGTTGTTTTTGTGAAGTGAGAAATGGGAAGTGAAAATTGGGACAGCAAAAATATGCAACTTCGTTTGGTTTCATCATTTCATTGAAAAACTTGTTTAATTTTCATATTCGGCTTTGTTGCTTCAGGGGCATAGCTTCTGTGCCTGTCTGGGCTTTTATTTGCTGGCTGAGCTTTTTAAGATTAACAGTGCTGTGAGTGTGAACATAGAGTGTGAACAGGCATGATGAGTACTCGAAACTGCAAAGTTGATGAGAGCTGAGGCTGCTCAGCAGTGCCCAGAGGAAAGTGGTTTGATACAGGAGAATGAGCACTGGATGGGGTGCCATATTCCACTTCCAGTTCTTCCACTGATTTCCCACATGGCCCCAAAGAGAAATTTTGCTCCACATCCACGGATGGTAAATACAGAATAACAAGACATATTTCCTCTCATAGCAACTATGTAATAATTAAAGTTTATGATAAATTTGGGCACTGTTGTGAGGAATGCTCCAGAAAGGATCATGAGGAAAGGAATAGTTCTACATTTATTCCATGGTATAACCACTAGTTAAGTAACAAGGATAAAAATAGTGAACATATGTTGGATTTCCTAAGCATACCCCACTATACCGAATGAAGCTGGGAACAGGGGAATAATATGGAAGATTGGCACATATACAGTGCCAAATGAAAGTTGGATGGACAGCCTCATTTCTGTCATTTCATAACTTGGAATACTTGGCTTTTTAAGTGGAGCATTATTTCCTAATTAAATAAAAATTTTGTTTCAGTCACTTGTACTGTGCAAAAATAGTCTACTAAAAGTACCTGCCAGAGTGTCCCCACATGGTTAGAATTTGCTCTATGTAGAATGGGCAGCAGCTGGTGGTGTCTTAAACAAAGAGATTATAGATCACTGGACGATGGGTTCTTCAATCCAGCAGATGAGTGGCATGGGAGAAACTTCCATTGCATCATGTGGCCAACCTGGAGACTCTGCTCTCTGAGCAGTCATTTAATAAAGCACTTAAAAATCTTAGTTTTGAGGCATGAGCCTCAAGTATCATCTCAGCTTTGCTACATCAACTCACATATTTGACAGTAAGCATATCCCAAGTACTGTGTTGGACTAAGACTGGTTTTCTTGTCAGCCTTGTAGCTTTCAAAAAGTACTAAATTTGCTCCAGCCTTCACCCCTTTATAAATAGATCTTCACTGCAGTTGAGAGTTATAAACTAAAGAATAATTGAAACTAGAATCAGGAGTCTTGAAATAGGTTATTACTCTCAAAAATCAAAATTGCTATTATATCAAAATCAAATGTCAAACATACTGGATAATTTTCTGGATGGAAGAAGCAGAATACTAGGTCAACTGAAAAAAAAAAAAAAAGACTTGAGACGACTTCTTTGAAGTAGTTCATAAGAGGATGCCAGAATAAATGTTTTCATTTAGGGGAAAAAGAAGGAAACAAAAAAACCCCTTGGTTTGTAACTATGACACATCATGTGACAAGCTGCTATTTGAAAAAGCTGTTTATGGCTGTTAAAACTTCATGCACATCTGAGAACCAGTTCTGGCAGAAAACTCTCTGATCTGCAGCACATACACCATCACATGTAAGGAAGAAAGCATTTGCTAAGTCCAGCAAAAGGACGTAATGTTGACTGCAGCTTTGGGACATTTTAAATAAATGCTTTCAGTTTTAAATGGAAGTTCTGTGTTTGCAATCTGTAACTCTTTCTGTTCTTCAAGTGAGCTTCCTTCTCCCAAGAACTGGATTCTTTAGTGTTTTCCATCTATTACAGCAAGAAACTCCTAAAGTAGCTCAGAAAAGCTGGTATCTGAGCTCTATGATGAGCCAGGCTGTTGTTAGAAAGAAAATGTCCATCATCTGCAAGCTATGTGTGAGGACCTTAGTATTTCCATCACCAAGACAAATCACGGACAGAGAGCTACAGAAGCATGGAAAGGAGTTGGCTTGCACTTTGTAGTCTGCAATACTTCAGACCACCTAATTTGCTGTGTGAATGTTTGAAACACGGTTAACATTTAAGAACTATTTCTGTGACAAAAGCTGTTAGACAGCTTTGAAATTGTTGAGGTTGTTACCAGCCATCAGAGAATTAGATTAAACAAACATGGGAACAAACCACAGACTTTAGTGTTTCTCAAGTAAGCAGGAGCTTTTGGTTCCTACAAATTAAATTTGTGACCTGTAAACTTAAGAGAGTATCTTCAAAAGACATTTAGAAAAGTTAATTTTCTTTAGTAGAATATTTTACCAGACGAAAATAAAAGAAATTAATACAAAGGGGAATTGAACAAAGAGAAAATGAGGACGCAGGGTCACACAAACATTGTGGCTTTTTTTTTTTTTTTTTTTTAAGGAATCTGTTATGAAGTCCAGAGTGTCATAAAATTCTTGTTGCCTTCCTACTTCCATTGTGAACTTGCTACAGTTCACAGTTGTCTGTGTCTCTTTTGTGGTTTTGCCTAGTATGATTTTTGTGTTTTGGGGCTCTTCATGACATGATTATTTTCTGAAACTCAAGGTTCTGAAATTAAGCACAAATGTGCACATTGTCTTCTCTTTCTTTCTCTTTCATTAGTCTTTCTTCTCCTTCATTTCTTGAAAATTGGCAGCAATTGAATATATCCCATTTCTTCCAGATTCCCTTGCAGTATTGCTTAGTCCAATTTTAGGAATTCACCATACTTGCCATCTTCTAAATTTTCAATGGCATCTCTAAGCTGCTCCAGGAAAATCAATTACACTGAGCTGAAGCGTTCTGGGATGAAAGCTTCTTTCCTCACCCAGAGAACTCCACAAAAACACTTGCTGTCTTCCAGATAACTAAACTAGAATGCAATTGCTGTTTCCTGATCAAGATGATTAGTCACCTCTAGTAAGCTTAGAGACAAATGTCTGTTGGAAATCCTATGACAAATCAAAGTTTGTTTCATAGGCTGCCAGGGAACCATCATGACTGGACTGTGAGATGTCTGTGCTGAATTAATTGCTTGTGAATTATGTAAAGTTTAAAGCCCCCAAATGCTATCTCTGACATAAACAGGCAGTGCTCACAAAACAAACTGTTTGGAAGTAGAGAGATTTGCCATATAACTCATATTACTGTGGTGAGACAGAAAGGGAGATGAAGATTATAATTGCAGTCCAAGTTGTCTAGTTGGACGAACAATCCTGAAACCTAAATATGTAACCCAGTGGCAGTTTTATGTACTCTGTTAGCAGTAGTTTGAAAGCTAACAAGTAATAATCAGTTATTAATACTCTCTAGCATAACTCATTAGTAGACAATAAGCCAGATGCCCTTTTCGCTGCTCATTGCTGCTTATGGAATTAGCAACATTTACAACCTAATGTTTAGTTTGATTGTTACTCAGATAGCAAAAAATTTCCTGAGATCCTGATCTGATATGGATAGGGCTTATTAATTTGTTTAATTAGTTCATCTCTCTCACTAGTTGTGGAACATAACGACTAAACAAACCAAACAAGCAAAAAATGATGAACTGGGCATTTGAAACATTAGGTTTGTGTAAGTGTGCAATGATTTTTTGGGGGAAAAATAATAATCCTGCAAGCTATCATTTAGAAAAGTGTATTATAAGCATTAACATGGACATTCAGTTGTCAGGACTTCTGCCTAACTTGAGGTCTTTATTTTCTTCTGTGTTCACACAGCTTGGAGATGTGTAGGCAATAAGTGCTCCACAGGATATATAGAGGTCAAAGGAATAATGCTGCAGCTAGGTAGACTGAACTGACAGTAGCTTATGTTTAGTGTTTTGCTAACAATGCAGAAAATAGGCAGCAGAGTTTTAGATTATTACCACAAATGAAAGTAAAATTATGGCAAAATATGATAAATATCTGTAGTGAAAAGGAGAAAAATGTACACAGGCCAGCAGCGGTACAGTGATGCAACCTGGCACTGACCCAAGAGTCATGCCAGTCTGAAGAACAAGAATGTCTTGGGAGCTGACCAGAGCAACATAGATAAGCTATTGTCTTTGTCCCTCAGCTGATCAGCCAGCGGCCAAAAGCACTCAGCCCCCATTTCCCAGCTGCCAGATCTCCACCGACTGAGGGGTGCTGCTCCTCAGGAAGGATTTGGCACACAAGGCACATACAGCCAGAGGCAGGTCAAGAAGTCCAGCACTGTGATGAAGCAGACACTCAGGAAAGAGGATGAAATGGCTTCAAGGGCACTCTAATCCTGTTTTTCTCAGTGAATGATGAACCTGAAGACTGTTTTGTCTGCAAACACAGGTAGAGCAATTAGGCTCCAATCTCACACAGTCATAGTAGTCACAAACTGTATCAGCCTTCCAAATGTTATTTCCATGCTTTCCTTCAAAGACTGCTGAGTGGAAAAAAAGAAAAAAGCTAAGCAAAATAAAGTTTGCTAAGGTAGATCCATCTAGCCTGCGTCTACCAGACATTGTATTGACTCATCAACATAAACATAATTGGGATTTTCTAGTGCTTTCCCATACTTCAGTTTCAGAACTTGTTTAAAACAAATGAAAAGCGTTTGCCTAGGGCAGCTCATGTCTGGTTGGTGCCCTCTGTAGATTTCTCCCTTGCCCAACTGGAGATGCTCCCAGTTTCTCCTAGACTAAATCCTCTCATCTCACCCCTTCCTTCAGGGGCTCACAGCCTTGATATTCAGCTGTAGGTGCCATTAGTTAACCACCATCAAATAGGCCTTCACCTAGTCTTCAGTGCTATTGAGAGATCAAAATGACCATGACTTTGTGAAGGAGATCTGGTGGAGGCACTGTAGATGGGGAGTAAGGGCCTTGCATGGAAGAACTTAAGTTCCCTTCCTAGCACAGGGCATGGGAGTACTGAAGACAATGGGGGGACAACTAGTGAATGCTGAAAAAGGTGGTGGGGGCATTTGTGAAAATAAGGTCCCCATGCAAATTGGAGTAGACAGCTAGTAAGGGAAGGGAGAGTTTACAATTATAATTATCTTGGTATTTCATAAACTATTCTGTCTTTCTTACCTGAATCCTAGTCAGCTACTGTCCTCCCTCCCACCCTTCAGTCTTCAGACCTGCAATGATGCTCTATTAGAACTCTTATTTCACCCAGATCTGCCTGCCAATAACACTCCTGAGGATCACTGCACTGGTTCAATACTAGAATAGTCAACCACTATCTTCTTTAGAGTGCTTATAATGAAGGCAAAGGATTTACCATTCCCATATGCAGAGTAAAAAAAAAACATATTTGCAGTGGAGAGAATTCAAAAGCTGTTTCTCTCAGCCTGTTTTCTACTTAGATAGAGGTTTACCAAAAGAAATCAAGAAAGAGTTAATCAGATCTGTAGCACTTCCACTACTGCTTGCCTCACATCATGTGTTGCAGTCACAGCCTGAGATAAGAGTCTCTTGGTTCCGTTTCTAGCCCCAGCAGTATTGTATGCATTCACCTCCCAATAACCGAAAAGGTACAAAAGGATTTTTAAAAGAACAGAATTAACAGTAAAACAAATACAGTCCAGAATTTGGTTAACAGGAAGCCTGTAAATGGGAAACAAATAAGCTTGACTGACAGGTTAAGACAGCAGTACAAGCTTCACACCCTTTATCTGCACAGGCTGCAGATAAGTTAGTCTGAAGGAGACTGTCCTATACTCTGTGCAAGACCACCAGGCCTTGTGAGAGAGGCCTCTGTCTTTGACCATCAGGGCTCTCCCCAGATGCTGGCCAAAGACTGTGAAATGACACTTTTTGAAGTGATTTCCTCATGGATGGTTTTTCTTCCTCTTCCAGACAAAAGCATGCACCCATTACTTTACTGTAGAGACCATTATTGTATGGGGTTTAATAAAATCTTAATATTTATTTTTCTAGATTTTCCAGTATATATTTATGACTGTCTAATAGTAGTTTTTCATGGAGGCATCCAACATACATTTTACAACTGACATAAAGTCAGCATCTGTATTTCTGCAACCACATCTTTCAAGTATCAGTAGAATTGTCCTATATATAGGCTGTGTGTACATTACAAGTTTAAGCCCACATAATGCAGTTAAACTCATGGTCAGGAGACAACAGTGTATCATATTGCCT
The DNA here is from genome assembly GCF_033783945.1 of Neopsephotus bourkii. Taxonomy (NCBI): domain Eukaryota; kingdom Metazoa; phylum Chordata; class Aves; order Psittaciformes; family Psittacidae; genus Neopsephotus; species Neopsephotus bourkii. The sequence goes on along the minus strand of NW_026902241.1, from coordinate 4,307,396 downwards.
CGTAGGAAGTGGAGCCTCAGACAGGGTAATACTAACATATAATCTTAGCTTTCTCTTCATGGGTGTTTTTATGCAGCTGGTGGAGAGTATTTTCAGTGGGCAAAACCCAAGCATGCATTCGTAGACCATAAAGTAAGTTCCACGTCACATTAACTCAGTCTTCATGTGTATATGCTTTGTTGCCCAGTGTTTTACTTGACCACAGTAGTATTTTTTCACAGACTCCCAGCCCTGCTTTCTTACCTTGATCTCTGCTGTTTGTATGTTGCTATCACTAAAAGTAGTAGTCTGGGACATGTCCCTAGAAAACCACTGTAAAAAGAAAGCATTCAGTCACCTACGCTGCTCCAGGCAGTACAATCTGTTATAACACTACTCCTTTACAAGACAGATTTTTATTTTTTTTCTCTTGACTTTTGGGAAATAGTATGCAGAACAGAGGAAGTGTTCTATGCATCCTCCACTTGATCAGAGAAGCACAGGGATAACATGGTATGCAAATCTGCTCAGTCAGAGTGTCCAAGCAGCTGTGCTTCCTTGTATGCACACAAAGAAATCTTCCATGTGTCATACTTCTTCCACTTTCCCAGCTACTCGCACCATCCCTTCAGCTATGAATTTCACTTCTAATGCAACTACAGGGAAGAGTAAACAAAATTCATCCCTCTGCTGCAGGCAATAATGTGCCTCCTGCAGCTTTCCTGGCCTGACTAACCAGCTGAACCTGCTGTTGTCCTTTCCTCACCACAGGCTGACAAGAAGAAACATGAAGAATCCTTCATTCACTTCTGAGAAGACAAAGCTCAGAATGGGAAGGTGAGTATAAAAGGGAGAAATCATGAAAAAAGTATATTCAAAAACAAAAGGCCTAAACTGAAGTCAGGTGGAGAAGAACATTTGAGGGAAAGGGAAATAAAAATAGAAAGCAAGCAAACAAACAAAAAAAGAGACAGAAAGGGAAAATGTTAAAGAATCACAGTTGGAATGATGAAAATAGGAGAGAGATAGGCAAAATGATGTTGTAGAGGAAGTGGAGGGGAGACTACTATGGGAAAGATTAGAAGCAGCAGTCTAGAAGGAAGAGAGATACAAAAAGACACTAAGGATCATGAAAAAAAGAAGCTACAATGTCATCTTACAAGCAAAGCTATTTCACCACTCCTTTGGTATTCATTGTGTAATGACCATTAGGTTATTCAAAGTTCTGAAGCATTTCCAGTGAGCAGCCAGTTCCTTGAACCCAGCTGCTGTTAGAAGCCAATACTCTGATGTGGATAAACTGATGGTGTAGTAGAAGACCCCAGTGGATGCGCAGTCTAACACCAGCAAACAGCAACTGTAAAAAGAATAGCTAGTTTTTATTCAGACCAACCTTCAGCCTTCAGATTGAGAGGATACCAAAAGGCTGTTTTGTAGGATTTACATTTTCTGTTCCTCAATCCTGATATCTCTGGTGCAGGGAAAGAAAAAACAAACAGGTTTTACAATTGCTATTTCAAATATGAGGCATCTTATTTAAATGCAACCAACCAGATAAGCTAGTTAAAAAGGCATAATAATCCTTTCCTGGTCTCCCACTGTAGGCAACTGAATATAAAATATCTGTAATCTCCATTACCATACCACGATGCCAACAATCCTTGTTTAATAGAGGGGTTTTGCTGACGTTCAGCTGGTAAAGGGGAGTCAGTTAAGAAGTAGAATCACATGCAGAAGACCAGGTGACACCAAAAATTATCTCACAGTATGAAGATTACCTACCCTGCACTAGGCAGATGGTGATTATACTTTGTTCTATAACCTTGTACATGGTTGATTATACTGCACCACAGAGAGACAGAACAGTAATAATGGGACAGCAAATGTCTGAATTTTTCCAAGCTGTTCCACACACAGATATAAGCCAGCTTGAATGAAATGAATAATGAAATTAAGGCAAATTATTAGTTTGGGCAAGATCTACTGCTATATGTTTGGCATGTTGTAATATAATTTGTACTGATGAAACTACTAATCAAGAAAACTGTCAGTCAGATTTTGCCCCTGTATCTGTTAGTGATTCTTCCATGAACAGATCATGACTTTTATAGATTTCTTTGATATAGATGTTGGTTCTAACTGCTCAAAATCAGCATGTGAGAAAGAAAATAACCTGCTTCTTTAGTACTGTTGATACCAAAGTTTAAGTACCCTGAAGTACTTATATACAGTTTACTAACAATAGTACAGTGCTCACTTAGTTGTCTGATATGATAACTCTATCCCAGCCAAAACCAGCACATCTATGTTCCCTTATTTTTACAAAATGAGGAGGAGGAATTAAGAAAGTAATGGGAGTAATGAATTTCTATGGCATGTAGGACAAAGAGTAGGAGTCAGGCCTAACAAATGATAGAAAATGCCTAAAATTTCTACCCCATTTACGCAAGGAAAAACAATTTCTCTAATGTTATGAGAAGCCTGCAATCAGAAGAGGCAAGCATTCCACTGCTTGCCATATAATGGCAGACTGTGCCTACACAACTCTTCTGTAAGGTGGAAAAGTACTATAGTAATTGACAGGGAATGAAGACACAAAGACTGCATCTGAGCCTGAGGAACTAGGCTTCTGCATGCGTATTAGACCACAGCCATATCCTTATGTGGGCATGTGACAATTCATTTCCATCCTACCTTTTTTTTTTTTTTTTCAAGGAGGGAAATTTTGGCACCTATGTGGGGAGATCTTCAGAGCACGCCAGCCAAATCCCCAGGCTGAACGGACCATAGCTGTGCACACAGGTAGATATTAGTCTAGATACAGTTAGAAAGGTTTAAAGTATGAGTACCTGTAATAAGGTTGTCTCGCGTTCATTTTCAACTTCCCAGATAATGAGAATGTTGCTTGTTTATCTATCTCACCTCTTGCCAGAGAACCTGTGCTGCACTGTGTCATCCTCTATCCCCACCCCCCAAAAATATCTAATTTTTGAGTAGGTCTTCCTCTAGGTTATATTCTGATGTCATTACTGCTGCTGGAAAGTAAATACTAATTAGAACAATTGTCCTGAAGTTCCTACTGCATCACAATTTAAATTAACAAATTTAAAACAAAATTGCTAAACACAATTTTTCTCCAAGAACCCTATTTTTTTTTTTTGCCTCATTTTGCCAAACATTTATTCTCTTCACCTGCTGCCCTTCACATTGCATGCACCATCTTTCTGAGACATGAAAGTAAACACACTCCAAACTAGCTGAAGAAGTCTGGACTGAAGCCCCTAATATAGAGCATAACAAAGGAGTTAGTACATGCAGTAAACTATCGTAAAATCAGGAGCAACTGAGGACTGATAATGGATCAGATATTTTGACCACTACTTTGTTTCCCATGGGAAGCATCCCTCCATTGCTAATCAGACCTTCACTTAGGCTCCTAGCTTGTGTGCACATGAGCTGCCGAGACAGTCACATAGCCCTCCCCTTTTGGAGCAGCCCTCATTGCTCTCTGGCATGAAATAGCTCCGTGAAGGAATGTACGTGACAACTAAACATTACAGGATGAAGACAGTACCACTTAGCTGCACAATTTCATCCTCTTATTGCAAGGACAGATGCCTGGGGTGGGGTGTTCCATTTGGAGATCATGTTAATTTTCCAGCACCTACGATCTGTGCACATGGTACCACATGGTCCAAGGGAAGCTTGTTTTATGTCGGGTTCTAACAGTGTATCTGCTCATTGTCTAACGTGTTTTTTAACAGTGATGAACAATATTAGATTCGTTTAATTTGGGAACAGAAATAAACTAAATTTAGTTGTGTTTCATGGGAATCCTGCAGATGAGGAGGTGGTTTCTTCCTCGGTTACCTGAGTCTTTCGGCGTGCCAGCCTACACAACGTCACTGCTGCTGCCTGTCTTCAGCCTGCTTGCTTAGGGCGAGCTCAGCACCGCCCTTCCCCGCTGTGCAGTTCCCAGACTTATTGCAGGGTGTGCAAGTGCCGGGAGGTGCCCACGGTGCAACACTCTCTGCCCACAGGGCCCCATGCTGGCTCCTTGGGGTGGGGAAGCCAGCAAGCCTGCTCATGGGGAGGTGACTGTGGGTGCGAGCGTGGGTTACTGGAGTGTGCTTATCAGCAGACATCATGAGAAAGTCCTTTGTCCCACGAACCTCTTTGCCATAATGTGCTTTGCCAAACAGGAGACAACTCGAGTGTTTTCAAGTAAGGGGCGCTCCCGAGGCTTTACCGAGAGAAAAACTGGCATCCACTACCATTAACAGGGGGCAGAGGACGCCACCGGTTGGGAGTTGGAACTTCACCGGTGTGAGCTCCCTTTTGAGGCTCAGCTCCCGCTACAGCCGGCTCCCCGCTGCCCAGGGAGAGCATGATAGCCTACCCTGAACTCAAGCACCCAAAACCCTCGATCCCGCCCTCCCCACCTCCAGTATCCCGCAACAACAGAGGAGACGGGATCCCTCCCTCTGCCCCTCCCCCGGGCTCTTATAAGGCCGCGGAGTTTCCGCGTCCTGTGACTGCAGTCAGGTGGTTGTGGGGGTTTTCTTCCCCTCCCTCCATCCTGCTCCGGCTTCCGTGGGCCGGCCCAGCGGGGAGCCGGCTGGGGAAAGTTGGAGGAAAGTTGCCGGTTGGGAAAGTCGAGAGGCGGGATAGTCGCGGCCCCGGCTGTCAGGCTTCCCCGCCGGGCCCCCAGGGAGGGCCGAGGATGGCTGGCGGGGAAGGAGCGGGCTCCGGCGTGCTCGAGTGTAGGGAGCACCTCTTCAAGGTGCTGGTGATCGGGGAGCTGGGCGTGGGTAAAACCAGCATTATCAAGCGCTACGTGCACCAGCTCTTCTCCCAGCACTACCGGGCCACTATAGGGGTGGATTTTGCGCTCAAAGTCATCAACTGGGACAGCAAGACCCTGGTGCGACTGCAGCTCTGGGATATAGCAGGTAAGGGCCGGGGCCCGGCTTGTCCCTGCAGGTTGAGTCCCGGCGGTTAGAGGCCTATGAAACCTGGCGACCCGGGGCTTGGCCCCTGCGGAGGAAAGGGTATTTTGACTGTGAAACCTGTCGTCTTGGTCTTCTCCTTACCCCTGTTACCTGCAAGCCTTTTTGTCTGCGTTTGAAGCATAAGGAGAGAAAGGTCTCGATGTGAGAGTGAAGTTTTTGACTTTTTATACTCTGTGTGTGCTCTAGAGTCTTAAAGCAGTCCTCAAAAACCTGCTTTGCTCTACTTGGCTCTGTGGCTCCTCGCTCGCTCTTCCTGCTTCTATTGCTTCTCCTGACCCGTGTGCCTGAGGGCTTACGGCCTTGGTTATGACTGGGTGCTTAAATTCATTCATGGCTATGGTTCTGTAACACTTCCAGAAAGGATAAACGTCTTTTCCAAGTAGGTTTTGTTTAGTAAGCATGCTTTACAGGCTAAAAGTAACTCAAACAGATAAAATTGTTCTCAGAGAACCTATGCTCAAACTTTGTATGTTTGGCATCACCTACTTAATGTAAAAGTAACTTGTGTCCTTGCAATGTGGAGTGATGGAAGGGGACTTGTGGTATACTTAGTTCTACATGGAAATAATGGGTTTGTGTATCAAAAGTATACTTTGAGCACATGGAGGCAGAAAAGCCCTGTTAATTTGTCCAAACTGCCCAGCATTCCTTTGCTATGTATGAGTCAAAACTGTTCTTTAACTTCTTTGTTTTAAAGATTTCAACTATATACTTGTCCTGGTTAATTTTGTTTATGCTGTGCTGTTAAATGACACAGAACAAATTCTATTCTACTGTGGTCTTGTAAGACATCCCTAATCATCTCAAGCTAATACTGCATTTCTGGTTTTGTGTGCAGCCCACGTATTAACCTGCAACTGTCTTCATCCGTCTCCACCATGTTCTGGATATCTCCTCAGATATTAAAAAGGAGACTTTATTTCAAATGCTGGTGTTGAAATTTACATTGCTGGAAGGCACTAGGATAACAACTGGTAGTTACTGTTTCCATGAACTATAGGCTTTACAAAGTGGAAGCTCAGAAAGGAGGAAGTGTAACATGGTTGCTGTAATACTGTGACAGATCAGTTGAACACTAGCTTCTGGCCTTTGTGCTTTAAAAGTTGTCTCAAAATACTTCGGATATGATTCCTCAAACTAAAAAGCCTGCTTCTCACTGCCATATGCTGGAACATGCCAAAGATCTTTCTGCTGCTGACCTGCAGGGTAAACTAAAATATTTTCTGATTGCTCTTTTGGAGAGCAAGTAGTGTTGGCAAGCTTTCTTTTCTTGTGTGTACCTTTTATGAATAAATTTTAACTTCTGTAAGTCAATTAACAGTATTGGTGCAAGCTGCCACAATGCACTGGATGTATTTTAGCAGGTTGCCAAAGCAGTCTGTTTGAACAGGCTAGGCAGAAACTTAGCTGTAATTTGTAATAAAGTTTGGACAGACCTATTTACATTATGGGAAGTCCTATCAATATAGCCATGCATTAATTTCAAGGTCTAGAAGATGGTATTTTTCACTCTCTGTTACTGCCCTCAGTGTACTTTGGACACTGTGAAGTGAAGAGTGAGTTAAGAGCCTCTGATAAATCCCTGGAGGCTTGTGCTAATATTGATAGATTGAAGAATTATTTTTTTCCTGTTGCTGAAATATTTTTTTGTATTTTACTATGTGGTGTAATTTTGTATGAAATTCCTGACTATTTTTTCCCTAGTAAAAATGAAAAAGGAAAATGCAATTGGTTTTCAATTTGCAGTCCAAACTCTTTATTTTTAATCTGGTACTTCAGGCTATTCTGTGTCCCCTGCTTGAAAGACAAGACCAAAAAGAGAAGTAATCCTAGTCCTAGTGTTTGATTGGGCTGTGCTTAGCCAGTGTGACAATAGACTCTTATAGAACTTTACATCTCAGCTGTTAATCATTAAAATAAAGGGGACTTTAGTATCCTTAAAGGTTTGCAGTTTTAAGATCATGACATTAAGTCCTTGACCTGGGTATGTGTTCTGCAGCTGTTTATGTCTATATTCATGAATATTTCTAAATACCTGAGGATGTTAACAGATCTACATGGAAATTATTAGCTACAGAACCAGGTTGAAGATGGCTTTTATATAGTCATAGCACATGTTTCCTAAAGCACTTTATTGAAGTGTGTAACAAAGTACTGAGCATGTGATAGTCATTCCCTTTTAACTCACCAGCCCAACTGTCTTCTGGCTTTCAGCAGCTCATGTAGATAGTTTCATCTGCTGATGTATGCAGACAAACAACTTTAGATCTCTTCAGGAAATCCACATATTATGATAAGTATTATTACATGTGGCTTCCTTACAAGCAGCATGGTTCTGGCATTCTGAATTGGTTTTGGTGTGTCTTAAAAAGCTTTTGAATTAAAGTCTAACCCTTAAGCTTAGTAAACCAGGTTATTTTTTACAAGATAAAGCTTATACTTAGCAGTTCATAATAAAAAAAACTTAAACAGTTGGGTGCTGCAATCTAAGGTTCTGTACCTAAATTAATGATAAGAACTAGTCATGTAGTTCAGTCATCAGCTAAAGATTATAATGTAGATATCGTGCTGACTTCTGGTGTGGTTGTAGCCAAAATGATGAATGTTGTGCTGTGTATAGCAATGCAGCAGGTTCCTGAGTAACTTCAATTTCTTGCACTGAGGTTTTTTAGTGATTGGATAATTCTATCAAATAGATCATGACAGTGTTATACTGTCTTGCTTCCCCCCCCCCCCCTCTAGTGGGAGATAGCCTTGTTGTAAGGTACACTATAATGCAGATTCCTGCAGCAGAATCAAAGTGGAGGGGGTGTAAACAGTGAAAGGTGAAGGTTAGACTTGTGTATTCCAGAAATACTTGGGCATTTTAATTTTTAGACAGTTTGTAGCTTCTTGAATAATGGAGATGAAGAAGCTTGGGAACAGGATTGATCAGTCATTGTCAAATGATCTTGGTTGCAGTATGAAGTATTCTGAAAGAAGATGAACAGATTACATGCATGTTCATACAGGAGCAAGACTTCTAAACGTTGGCGCCTTTAGGTATTACTCTTGTTTTTTATCTTGACATGCAGAGTTATGATAAACCTCTTCCTGGATAGAGTCTGAAAATGTTAGAACCAGGTTAACCCCCTTGATCAAAGGACATAAATAACTGGCAAAATAAATAGGAGATAGGAGTGAGTCATTGTGGTGAAGAGATACAAAACAAAGGAATCTTAATGATAGGGAAGTACTTTTAAAGTTTATTTCAGTACACTAGAGATTCCTGTTTGACAAGCAGGCTGTTTTAGTGAGTATACTGCACTGACCACAATTTAGTGTAGGAGGTGAGTATAGCATATTGATGAAACCCAGTCAAAATTGGAGGAACACTTAAAGGATTTTCTGCCTCATAAAGTTTTGATCTAACAAGGCCATCAAATGAATAGTCTTAGCTGCTCCTTTGTGATCACACTATCACTGTCATTCAGACCAGCCTGTATGAACCTGAAGTTTGCCAGAGGGCAGGGGTGGTGAAAGTCATAGATGACTACCTAAGCTTGGCTTCTCTTCAAGAATGTCACTAATGACAGCTAGTAGACAAATTTGTTTTTAAAGCTCTGAGTGATTCTGCACGAACTCTGCAGAATTTCTTTGTAAAAGTGTTTCTAAAAATTGAAGTAATGCTTTAGCTCAAGGAATGTAGCTATCAAATTGGCAGAAGAGGAATGGTTGTTCTTTGGTATTCTACATAAGCTCTACGTGCTCTACACAAGCTTTTAGGAGCTGAATGATAAGTTTTATAGCATGCAAATTGGTTACTAAACTCTTATCTGTCTCCTTGAGCAGATCTGAACTCTAACTTGTTAAAAGTAAATGCCAGTCCCCAAGAGAATGGAGATATCAGATGAAGTATTTTGCTCAAATACTAAGTTGAGGAAGAGCTGGAATAACCCATCTTTTCTATGAAGATAAATAAGTTTTAGATATGAGTAGATGTTAAGCTTTTAATTTCTTTGTGAAGTTAACTTGCTGTCATCTATAGGAAGCCATGAGAAAGTGAGTACAGGAAGCAATGGGTGTGGGAAAAGGAGGACATTCTAAAACTTACTTGATGGCAGAGAAAAAAACCTTAAACTGAAAGGAGCACTTGCAAAGCAAGACAATGAAGGCAAAATGCAAGCCTTCTTACTTACATAAGCAAGAGTGCTGCACCCGATAACATTTTCTGTCCCAATGAAATACGATGTATCTCCTGTAGAAAGCTGAAGTGCTTGGTAGCTATGCACCTTCTGTGGAACATAGCTGTGAACTGTTATGTGTATTGGTAGCTGAGTTTCAAAGGCCTTCAGGCTGTTCCAGTATGTGAGAAAGTGTACTTCTATGTGAAAAACCTTATAGTTTCAAGCAAATGAATATTACAGTTTTTCTCCTTCTGCGTTCGTGCTACTGGCATTTCAGAAGACTGCCAAGTTGCTTCTATGTACCAGGTCATTAACTTGTTTCTTGTGTTACAGACTTGCCTTGTTCTTTTAAATGAGATCTAAAGAAAGCCTTAACCAGTGTTAATGCATCCCTGAAAGTCTACATGGGGCAACCAGAAAACTTCCTTCATTTCCTATATATACATACATAGAGCTGTGCCATAGAAGCATGTACTTTAATTGTTCTTTAGAGGAGTCTGTCCTAAATATGGAGGCCTTAGACATAGTAGTATCTAGATATTGTAACAGCGTGTCCTTACCCACAACAGATTTCGAAGCTCAATATAGGGATTAGAATGGCAATTCCTACAAAGAAACAATATAAAAATTGCTTTGCTGTATGTCTAGTACAAGGAGCATAGGGTGGAGGCAAGACAATCCAAGCATACCCTGCCTCCAGATGTGTGTTTTTTCTCACTGTGTTGTGGTTTGTTTAGGCTTAGCTTGTAACTCAGAACCACACAGCTGTTCACTCACTCCCCCTTGCTTCTTCCTCCCTCTGCTCCCAGAGGGATGGGAAGGAGAATTGAAAGAATGTAACTCCTACGGGTTGAGATAAGAACAGTCCAGTAACTAAGGTATAACACAAACCACTGCTGCTACCACCAATAATAATAAGGGAAATAACAAGGGAAGAGAATAAACTGCTCACCACCTGCCAACCGATACCCAGGCCAGTGATCTAGCCCTTCCGAGTAACTGCCCTCAGTTTGTATACTGGGTGTGATGTGCTGTGGTATGCAATAGCCATTTGGCTAGTTTGGGTCAGGTGTCCTGTCTCTGCTTCCTCCAAGCTTCCTGTGCACCTTCTCACTGGCAGAGCATGAGACTAAGTCACACAGTATCACAGTATGTTAGAGATTGGAAGGGACCTCAAAAGATCATCTAGTCCAATCCCCCTGCTGGAGCAGGAACACCTAGATAAGGTTACACAGGAACGTGTCCAGGCGGGTTTTGAATGTCTCCAGAGAAGGAGATTCCACAACCTCCCTGGGCAGCCTGTTCCAGTGTTCTGTCACCCTCACTGAGAAGAAGTTTCTTCTCAAGTTTAAGTGGAACCTCTTGTGTTCCAGTTTGTACCCATTTCCCCTTGTCCTATCATTGTTTGCCACTGAGAAGAGCCTGGCTCCATCCTCGTGACACTCCCCCTTTATATATTTATATACACTAATAAGGTCACCCCTCAGTCTCCTCTTCTCCAAACTATAGAGACCCAGCTCCCTCAGTCTTTCCTCATAAGGGAGATGCTCCACTCCCTTAATCATCTTAGTTGCCCTGTGCTGGACTGTCTCCAGCAGGTCCCTGTCCTTCTTAAACTGAGGGGCCCAGAACTGGACACAATATTCCAGATGAGGTCTCACCAGGGCTGAGTAGAGGGGAAGAAGGACCAGAGTAAACATTACTTAGCAACAACTAAAAATATTGGTGTTATCTGCATTGCTCTCAGGCTGAAAGTCAAAAACACAGCACTGCACCAGCTACTAAGAAGGAGAAAAAATATCTGCTACAGCTGAACCCAGGACACACTGTTATAAAGGTACCTAATAAGCAAAAAATATATGCATGAGTAACCACATCAGAAATGGGTGCAGAACTTGAGTTCTGAGCTTTTTTTAGAAACCTTAAGTTATTTGAGGTTGTTCTCTAGTTTATATGGTGATGGAGGCTCCAGCAGCAGCTGCCTTCATATGGAGATGGGAGCATTATCATTCTGCTAAACAGCTGAGGTAGGTCAGGAAACTCCCAGTCACTGTGATTAAGTCTCTAGACTCATGATAAAGATTTGAAAGACCTGTGACTGATTTCTGAATGCTTCCTGCTCATACACATTTAAGTGTAAATCTCATGTGATGAAAATTACTTAATGATGTTGTCTGGAAACATGCAAAACTAGCAGATAAAGTGTGAGAAGAGGAAAGTAGAAGTCCTGCTCATTTTGAAAGACTTTAAATATTTCATTTGGAGCAGTAGATGCAAGAAACAGAACTGAAGGAGTACTGCATGTTTCCTTCTACAAACCACCCTTCTATGGAAAATCTGTGGGTGTCCCTTCTTGTGACTCTTGTGGAACTTCCAAATTAATTATGACATTTTAGTTCAGAATGACTTTCTGTGCTTGGAGCTCTCCAGCTAAGTGTCTAAATGAGTGCTGAACACATTAAGCTTGTTTCGTATTGGTGTCTCTCCAGTCCTTAGACCTCTCTGGAGGCAGGCTCTCGATGTCAGCATGCTTTCTTTTGGGGATTTATTCTGCTTAAGTAATTTCCTATGAAATCATATCAAGCCAGGTATGATTATTGGTCTTGTTGATGAAGCAATTTCCTTGTCTTTCTAGTGGGGTACTGAATCATTCATATTGGTGAAGGTTTTTGTGCTTAATGCTGTATTATCTAGCAACTCAACATACTGTATTATGAACTGAACTTCTTAAAGCCTGTGTGCTGGTGGAATTCCATAAGCATATAGGAAATGTTACTGTCTTGAAGTTGGTGTTGTAAGGCAGTTGGGTATAGGAACTTTGATGCAAGGGTAGACTTGAGACACATGTTCTTTGTGTCTTGGAAATAAGCTTAGAACTTCTCTGTAGGTTTTTCTAGGTGTCCCACAGGAAATGGGATTAAACAGGTCATCTTAGAAGTCTACCTGATCTGGTACAGGCTTAAAAGAAAGCTTGCTCTATTGATCTTGTGGATACTCTTAATTTCTGTAAACAATGGAAATGCACTTAGTGCTTGAGATTCTAATTACTATAGAACAGATGGAGCTTTGGCCAAATATGTAAGGTTCATATCCTATATAGTGGTTGCTCAAACTTTATGCTTTTTACAAGATAGCAGTAAAAATTCTTCCCTAGCAGTATGATACAGAGAATAAAGAATGGATGGGTATCCATCAAATGGGCAGGGAGAAGCTACTTTAAAGGGAAACAATACCTAAGTTTTTATATGCAGTACAGCAGAGAGGAGTCAAAATAGTATATATTGCATATCATAACTAATTTTGGGGTCAGATTATGAAACAAGCTAGAAATCTTTGCACAAATCACTAACTTATATTGATCATAATATTTTGTGAGGCAAGTACTGGCAAATTTCTCTCCTTTCATGTAAGACTGACTCAAGTAGTCCGAAATTAAGCTGGTTTGACAAGTCAGGTACATTACCCTTCAGAGACATTGATATATACAATAATAAATATTGTATATATTATATGTATTCATTCCATACGCTTTTAATGTATGGCGTTTACATGAACATACATTGACCTTTTCATCAACTTTGCTTCCGTCAGTGTTATGGCTTCAGACTCTTGATGTCTTCACCTGATTTGCATCTCTGCTTTGGCTCTTACTAGTTTGTTTTTCTTTATATGTGCACTGGGACATGATGTCACTGAAGCATGTATACACGAGTACAATTGGAGCTGGCAAGTGCTGTTAAAAGGGTTGTTCTCAAAGGAGTACCCGTCTTATGGAATGCAGGAAAGAAAATAATCTTAGCTGCCTGGTTCTGAAAAAAGCTTCAGCATGCTGTATAAAGTAAGACTCCTCCCTTTAGCAGTCTCACAACTGTTGGAAGTATCTTCCTTGAACTCCAGTGCTAAGTATTGCCTTGCTTTTGCAGTGTGTTGTAAACTCTTACCTCCAAATACTCACTTCAGAACTTGTGAAGTGTGATATGCCACAACAGAAGGAAGTGATTTACAGTAAGGGAAGTTCTCTTTATATTTTCCTGGAAAAGCAGAGGAATAGCTCTTGTGAAATTCTTGCATATGTTAATGCTAATAAGACCAGCAGTAAGCAGTCACTACAAAGCACAGCATGCTTTTCCAGCTACCTGTGGTAGAATGTTAGATATTTAAAGTTTTCCTTGGCTATAGGACATAGAACCAAGGTAAATGGGGTGTGGTAAGATTATGCTTTGAAAAATGAGGAGGCTTCAGGGATTTATGGAGCTTGTTTAGAAATAAATATCTTAACTCTCAGAGAAAGTGTAGCAAACTTAGTAGCAGTGGCTTCTAGATTAGCAGCAAATGAAAATGAATATTCCTTATTGTATGGATTTTAGTAGCTTTTCACACATTATGGTAAAAAGTAGCCTCTGAGTGTCACTGCAAACAGCTTATGGGAACTTGTTCTTTAGTTGCTCCCAGGCTAGAGTGCTGGGTAGGGTGGCAGGTATTTGATACAAAATTCCGATCACACAAAATGTGCCATGACACATTGACCATTTTAGAGATTAACATTTTTTCAGTCTTGTGATAAAGTTGTTCTTGAGACAGACTGACTTTAGAATTATTCTCCTGTATGCTGTGAAATGCTGTAGTACCGTACAGCATCACTGTTAAGTAGACAGTACACTTTTGGCTGCGTGTCAGCACACCAAAGGAGGTGGATTAGAGGGTGTCAAGCATGAAACAGGTTAACTCTGGCAGATGATTTGTTTGGGCCTAGTTAAAACAAGATAGGAAGTACCATTCATGTTGTTGCTGGCTCTAATTGGACTATGTCAACTTTTTCTAAATACTAATGAAAGGAGGGTTTTTCAATACATGCTGCATTTAGAAGCAGAAGTCATTTAGTGTCGTTGAACTCTATGGGGATGGAAATCTAGTGCTGGGTCAGGGACTTTAATTTTCTGTTTAGTAAAGAGGCAAGCAAAACAGTTGAAACTTTTCTTATACAAACATGGGTGTCGTACATAGAATACATTTGATGCAGGACAAAGCCTGTTGAACTGTAAGTGCGGAGTATTGCCTTGACAAGATAGTAAGTTGTTGAAGTCAGTTTGGGCAATCTTAAATCATTAAGTTAGCCCAAGGTTACAGACAGCAATGAAAGGTTTGTCAGTTTTGCTGTAAAATTCCCTGTGAAAGCTGTGCAGATGTTTGAGGAAAGCTTTCTATCTTTGTGAAGGATAATGGCGTGCTTTTTCCATTTTCTGGGATTATAGGTAAGGGAAGTGCTCCTGCTGGAACATTTCTTCTTGCACCTTGGTGCTCTTGTTTTTTCACTGGTAGTGAACAGAACTGCCTTGCTTTAGAATAAAGTATAGTGATAGCAAACAGTAAATAGAATCATAGAATAGTTAGGGTTGGAAAGGACCTTAAGATCATCAAGTTCCAACCCCCCTGCCATGGACAGGGACTCCTCGCACTAAACCATATCACCCAAGGTCTCATCCAGCCTGGCCTTGAACACTGCCAGGGATGGAGCATTACAACCTCCTCGGCAACCTATTCCAGTGCCTCACCACCCTAACAGGAAAGAATTTCCTCCTTATATCCAATCTAAATTTCCCCTGTTTGAGTTTTAACCCATTACCCCTTGTCCTATCACTACAGTCCCTAATGAAGAGTCCCTCCCCATCATCCCTATAGGCCCCCTTCAGGTACTGGATACAGATAATGGGAGGCCTAGTCACAGATTTCAAAAATTTGGGTAGCTAAGAAATTACTAGGTTACTAACTGGCTGTGTTGTGCAAGGAGCTTTTAGAGCTTATTGCTTCCTATGGTTTCAGAATGAAATAGTGACTTCTAAGAACACATGAAAACACTGTGATCTAAACAATCAAAATACTGCTGCATCTGAACTTACATTTTTCAGAGGCTTTTCAATGACTGCAATCTCTCATACATACTGTATGTATAGTATACTGTGGATATCAGGCCTCTGACACAGTCTCATTTCAGCAGAACTGCTTCAGCGGCTCTCTGCAACTTCCTAATGCAGACATAACCAGAGGATCAAAGGTTATCTTTTATGGTAAAGTGGGAGTAAATTGAACAGGGATTAACAGGCTGGCTACCTTTCCCCTGAAGTCTATTTTTCTGAGGGATTTGGGATGTCTGTTTTTTTGAGGGATTTGGGACAGTTATTGTTGGGAAGAGGTCCATGCAGTGGTCAGATTTCCCACACCACCCTTAGCAAGAAAGGACTCTAGCAATTCACTTAAATCTTTTGAGGCTGCTTTTGTGTGTTAGAAACTAAGAGCTGCAGTAGGTGAAAGTGTTTCTAGTACTGTTTAGTACAGGAAGATATATTCCTGTAGTTCTTGCTTTTTAACCTTACGGTGTTGGTCACCAGAACCACAAATATTAAATGTCACTTTCACAGTGGTGGAAAGTAAAAGGCTAGATGTGGCTCTTTAAACTAGAGGTTTCTAATATCTGCTAGGGGGGCTAGTATAGTTTAACACCTCTGTGGTTTAAACATGTGCAACTTTGCACTAATGGCTTAAATGGGTGAGAGTGAGGGGTGGAGAGCTATCGAGTACTGACAATCTGAGTCTGTCCATGTGAAAAAGCAGGTAGACACACTTGAGCATGTCCTGTAATATTGATAGTGGTTTGGTTAACCTAGTTCTTGCTGAATAACAGATTCGACCTAATTGGGTAAGACAGTTCTGGGACAAGCTGTGCTGGTTTGGGGAGAGGAGAGAATGCCGTCAGCAGTGGTAGCTTGCCAGCAACATACTCATATCTGTCTAAAAAGGAGCCTCAGTCAGCTTGCACCTGACCCTGGGAGTGCTAAAATGTACATTAGATGTCTGGAGAACTGGGAGATGCATCCTCAGGGCAGTTCTGGATATTTGCTATGTTGTGCCAAACCTTCACCAGGTTAATTAGGGCCAACAGGCATCCAAACTGTAGTCTGTTCTTTCCTGTGGCTCCTAAAGGAATTAGGTGAGTTTTGAAAGTGACAGTAGTTTTAACTTGGAGGATTGGGCTGCATGCCCACCCATTTTGGATGGTGTTTTAGCTTAACTCTACCATACAGAATGACATGAACTTTACAGAGAGTTGGAATTACAAATAAGGAGCTGCTGTTCAGAAGTTCCTTGATTTTAATATGTGAAAGCCTGACCTGAGAAATTCAGGGAGCTGGAGAAAAATCTTTTGTGAAACAACACAACTGGAGCAGGGAGGAGAGTGCTTGTTAAGCTAGGCCTTCCTGTGGCAGAATTAAGACTGGAAAAAAGGGGTTTTGCTTACTGTTGTTCCTTTCTAGGTTGAATAAAAGCACAAAAATCTCATGGTCCTGGAAATTGTCTGGAACAACTACCATGTAGAGTTTGGCACTGAAGCCTGAATAGTGGCCTTGTGGTTGCACACTGTGTGGCCAATAAGGTCAAAGTAGTTGATAGCAAGGACTTCAGAGCTATGGTGTTGGCAGTTAAATTAGAGTTTGACTGTCACTAATGACCCTTCTTGAAGTTTTGGCATGACTGACTATTAGTGGTCATGGTAAATAGTTGATTTGAGAACCCTTCTCACAATGGAAAGAGAATGTTCAAGTATTCCCAGACTAAAACTGATTTATTACAACCATTCACTATAGTTTAATAAGCACCCTGTGATGCTGGAGTTCACTGCAGTGTGTAGTAGCTGTTGATTGAAAAGCAGAGTAACTGAAACGTGCTAGCAGGATGCTACTTCTATACATTTTAAACTCGCTTAACTTGATTCACTAAGCCTCTTGATCATTTTCGTCCCTGCTGCAGTATTTCTGGGTAGTTCTTTTGGCTCGGTTTTATAGGTTGAACTTTTCCTTTTAAACTAACTGAACTCTTGAGTTTCAGCATTCTGAGGGACATTGTTGGCAAGAGTTGCTTTGCTTGATTCATAAACAGAGGATTTTGCTGTTTATCACACTCTTGACAACTCTGTATTATTTGGTCCAGGAAAAAACTGCAAAACTTCATTGCGTTGGTCTTCCAGTTAGCAGCAAGTAACTTTGGAGTCAAATTCTTCAGCTAGTTGTGCACTGACCTTTGGGGGACTGTAGTCTAGACTATACATACGTAGTTCAAGATTATTTGATGTGGGACTGCCAAACTTGGTAAAATCAGCTTTTGAGCTCTGGCCACCCATTAAGTTGATTAGCCTGTCAAAGATTACTTGAACTTACATTACTTCAATGAAAGACACTATTTTTCCATCCTTCTTCCAGTTGTTGGACTTTTATGAACCTTAGTCATCTTTTTCTTCCTTGTTAATGATGCCATTCTGGAGGATGCCAGAACTGTTAGTCTCTTCTGCAAAAGAGAAACTTTGTCCAGTTGTCCATCAGTACTCTTGATGAGATGCTGAGGGTTTAAATGCGACTAACACAACTCTGATTTCAGAATTGTGTGGTTTCAGATAAAACTAAGCTTAAATTTTTATTTATTTTTTTATACTTTCTATACTGTTGGTATTGACACAGGTAAACCGAAATTCACCTTTGTGGGGAAAAAAATGTATAGGTTGGGAAGCTAGCTAGGCCATTTTACTCTCCTTGAGTAAGTCCTTGTTAGTTTATATAAACTATATATTAAGACTTCTAGGTATAATAAGTAGCCTAGGAGAAGGAACCCTCACAAAAACTTGGTATCATGCATATCCATCAGTCATTTGTACCTATAACTTGCATTTTCTAGTCTCAGTTCCCACTGCATAGGAGGAGTTAAGAGTAAGAGCAGAAATAGTGGTAGGAGTATAGGGTATCTCCAGCTAACTAAAAGCAGAAACTGCCCCAATAAGTCACACTGCTGTGATAAATAAGACTCTTGTTTATTCCTTACACTGGCAAAGATTGCTGTAGAAACTCTTTTTAAAATGTACTTGAAGGCAAGGTTGGCACTGTCTGAATCTTACAATGATAACTTGTATTTCACAGTGAAGGACAAAGATAAAGCTTCTTATGTCAGACCTGGTTGTAATTTTTTTCATGTAGTTTTTAGCTTACAGTTTACCCGTAACAATGTAAACTGGGAAGTTTATTATTAAGCTAATAGTTCCCAAGCTCTCGTACAGTTTTAAACTAAACTTAATGCTTGCTATGCTGTAGGGAACTGTATTAGTTCCTGATGCATCACATTATGCAAGTATTTCATTTAATGTTGCAATTACTGGAAAATACGGTGGCAATATGTGCTGAGTCATTTATATGTGAAAACTTTGTGGTTAGAGAATGCAGAACTTGACATTGCATGCAGCACTTCCATACCCATAAGCAAAACCTCTGATCCCTGTGACTGCCTTGTAGCTTAGCTCCTCATCTACACCTGAACCACTAAAACACAGGGAAAGTATACCTTTGTGGCACCTTCAGGTGTAAGCCAAGGCACCAGACCTACCAGTGTGATTAATCTATAATACCCTTTCCATACTGTTGTAGTAAGCAAGTAGCTATCTTCCTGTCCTCTTCCTTCCATGATTATACACATTAGAGTTTTTCAATCTAGTTTCATCTGATCAGTTTTTTTTCCCTTCTGTGGGTGTGTTCCATTTTTTGCACTGCTCAACACTATTCTCACACATGGTGAAATGATTAGAGCAAAAACTTGCTAGACATAGGAAAGGGAGTGACAAATCCCTGGTTGAACTGAGCACGGCAAAAATTGAGTCACTTAGTTTTAATAACAAATAGAGAATGATGTTCAGACTCCTAGTTGTGCAGTTTGCCTTTTCTGTATGGGTGTTTTTGCAAGAAGAACACTTGCTAAAGGTTTGTATGAAAGTCTTGTTAAATTTTCAAAAAGCTGTCTAGAATGCTCTGCATCCCCTATAAGAAGCTTAGTATGTGCATTGTCAGTAATAACAGAACTTTAAACATCTACTCGGTTTATACTGAATTCTCTTCCTGCCTCATGCCATATACCTTTTACAACAACAAAACTAACTTACTTCTTAGGCAAGCCATGTGTTACTGCTTCTGTCTTCTTTCTAGGAAATAGAATATATGCTTCCTCCTTAGGCCTCCAGATAGAACAGAAGAGCAGTTGTAAGCAAGTATGTGGGTCAGGCTTATTGTTAGTGGTGGTTAATTCTAGAGGTCAAAGTAGCTCTGTAATAAACTGTTTTGGAGTCTGGGCTACTGTAGGAAAGGACACTCTAGTATGAGTGCTGCCTTTGACCAGTTAAAAGGCATTAATCTAACACTATAAAGGTGTTGAACTTTGCATTTTTAAGGGCTAAGGGGTGTAAAATCCTCCTAATGTAAAGCTTAAATCTAATAAGATAAGCTTTCACACTGATATGCACATCAGTTGTCTACTTTTATCCAAATTTAAATTACTGAACAATGTATTGTTTCCATATCTAAAATTCATAAGGGCAAAAATTGAATTTTATCATAAAACCAGCTAGAAAGAATATTTAAATAATTCTTGACAGCTGAAGCCCATGCTTTCTAAGTGTCTGCTATGGAGTACAAAGTATAGTTTAGTTCAGTGCAGGCCAAGACCACCTTTTAAGCTTAAGAATCTAGCCTAGAAAGGCTTAGACAGACCATGTGCATACAGGTTCTGTGTACACTCTTTAGGAGACACATACCAGCAATGTCTCTTCCAGTGACATAGTCACAGAGATATAGGCTTGGTGCCTGGCTTGTTTGCCTTAAGAGTCCATGGCATAAATGTTGCTGCAAATTTTGAACTTAGAATATGGAGGGAACAGCTTTCCCCTTGCGTGTTGCTTGTTATCACACAGAGGGTAATGAGCTGGTAGTGAAGAAATTCATGTATAATTTCTAATCCTTAGAATATGTGAGCTAGTGATGCTGTTTTGTGCAGCATCATTGTGTAAAGCTGAACAGACAGAAATAAAGTCAGGCTTATAATTCTCTGGAACTTCACTGCTGCTGCTTTCAAGCAATTCTAACAGCTGCTTAGTCAGGCTTTTCTGAAAATGTCTATAGGGAATGAGCTAACGTGTACACTGAAGTACTGAAGTTGAAATGAGGCATGCTGTTGAACAGGATTCCTTGTCAAGTTCCTTCACCTAATGAATTTCTGGCTCTGAGAAGTTAATACCCACTTCTTGTAAATGTTTGTCCTTGCTAATCAAAGGCAGACTTCAGTGTTTATAAACAGAGAACAACTATGTTTCCAATTAAAACTTTCACTAAAATTGCATAAGCACTAAAAGCTGAAGTGATGATACACTGTAAAATTAAATTATAAAGTGCAGGGATGACTGTTTCTAGTGAAGACTTCTGAACAAAGCAGAAAGCTGTTTTGGTGGCCTGAACTTTCCAAACAACATGCTAGCACTAGTCACTGCTGTGCATGCTCAAATACAAACTTAGCACGATGGTCTGACCTTCTGAACAGAGTAATAACTGAACTGGCACTCTAATTCTACATTTCAAGCATACTGACTACAATAGTTGTACTTAACAAGAAAAGGCTTTTTTAGTTTGCTGTGCTCACTAACCATTGGTTTTCTTCTGGATTTTTGTTGTGAATAAATAGATTCTATTCTGATAATCTTGTTTCAAATTCTGGGGTTGCTGTGGAGTTCCTATAGTTGGACATTATTCCAGTTAGTCCAGGTTTAGCTAGAACTGTTAAACTAGCTGCTTTTGAGCTTGTCTATAAGGAAAAATCTGTATTATAGGTGACTTCTTCAGAGGATGGTTTGAAGGCTGTTAGGTCTTAGAGCTCGTAGAAACCTTTGTTACTCACACTTCAGAAAAAGGCTCTGAGTTGGCTCAAGTTTCCAGCTGAAGTAACTATAGAGTTATATCTAAATATTGCAGAACTTTTTGATGAAAGAATGATTTGTCTATAGCTGTACTGGTAGTGGTTTTCTTCTTTAGGCATTCCTTCTCCAAGAACACTACTCAGTCAAGTTGTAAAAAAAAAAAAATTAAAAAAAAAAATTAAAAAAAAAGAAAAGTATTAGTTGGGGTTGCAAACTGCTCTTAGCATCTGACTTGTCATATGTGTAATATACATAATAGCTGTTACAATGAGCTTACTTGGGATAGAAGTAGCAATGTTGTATGGACTAAGTGACCAGACATGAATCCCAAACCTATATGTACTAACCTGGTATAGAGTCAGTTTATACTCACTACAGTTCATGCTTTAATATAAATGTATTCTCTCACTGTCCTCTTTTTCAGGCCAGGAGCGCTTTGGAAATATGACTAGAGTATACTACAAAGAGGCAGTTGGTGCTTTTGTGGTCTTTGATGTTACAAGAGGGTCTACTTTTGAGGCTGTTTTAAAATGGAAGCATGATTTGGACAGTAAAGTACTGCTTCCCAATGGCAGCCCCATCCCTGTTGTTCTTCTTGCAAACAAGTGTGACCAAAAGAAAGATGGCAGCCAGAACCCCACTCAAATGGACCAGTTCTGCAGAGAAGGTGGCTTTGTTGGATGGTTTGAAACATCTGCCAAGGTGAGCATAAGTAAATGTTTTAACTCTAAGTGTTGGTGTAATAATGGATGAACATAATCATATAGGAAATAAAATTATCAAGTATAGCAAGTGATAGCTAAGTCTCCAGTGTTCAGGAAAAGTTGGAGGTGGTATACAGGCTTGTGGTGTATTTGGTTTAGATTAGAACTATGTCTTAAATTCAGAGAACCTTAAAACTAACTGGAAACCTTGATTAACTGAGTTTATTTTTTTTTTTTCCATCTTGCATCCATCAGGATCAGAGTTTTTCTTTAGATGTTAATATTACTGTCAAAGATAAGTAATCTTTAGGTGCAAATTTTTAAATTACAGCTTCTGTCTTCACTGTTGCATTGTTGGGAGTGGTAAGACTAGAAGTGAACAAACATTTGCTCACTTGGTACTACCTACCTGGACAATGATGTCACTAAAGCATTTTCTGTTTTATGAGGCAGTGTCAGGGCTAAACTGGAGAAAAACCAACTGTTCTGTGTAGTAACTTTGGTTAAGATAGTTGCTTTATTCAAATGGAACTGTAAGTAACTTCATATATTGTACACTTTTATTCTACAGACCTGGTTAATGCACAGATGAGGTTGCAGTAGCTTAGCTGGAAATGAAATTCAACAGTTCCTTAAAACTCAGTAGAATCTTAAAATGAAAGGTCTCTCTGTATGAAAACAATGTGGCTGACAGACCAGATTATTGGTCTGGCTGATAACTCATTTACATGGAAAACTAAACCTCAAAATCCCTCTTTCTTTGGCTGGCCTACTTCCTTTAACTGCTGCTGATGAACTGGCACAAAATGATGCTTAGACAACTCATTAGAAGTAAAAAGTCTGGAAGAATAATGCAGGAAATAAATTAATAAGCCTCTCCTGGATCACTTTAAGGATGAAGACACAGTGACAGAATTAGTTAAGTTAGCTAATCATTTGTTTGCACTTGAATAAATTATATCCAAATTCCACACCCACCTATTACTAAAACATCCAGTTGTAAGGTTCCTAATACTCAAAGAATACCAAGATTCTGCTTTGGGTCATACCTTCCCTGGAGCTTCACCTGTCCATAACACTGCTATGTATGAACTTCAGTGTGGGTTAAAAATAAATGCAAGTAGCACAGGGACTAAACCTAATGTGGAAGCGTAGTGACAGCTTGTATTTTAGATGGCATTTAAGGCATGACAATGTCAAACAAGGTTCTTGGTGTGGAGAAAAGCCCAGACAATATTAGTCCTAATTCAGTTATGATTTGACTTCATAGGACTCTGAAGAGGCGTAGTTAAAATAGCTTAGCAAAAAATCAGGACAGCTTTTTTTGTTTTCCAAGCATACCAAATCAGTTTATGGCTTTGAATTCCTGCTCACTTAAATATCTTGATAATCTGTTTTTGCCTTTCTGCTGGAAATGATACTTGAATCTTCAGTCTAGTCATCAGTAATACAGGTCCCACTCTCTGCAGATTAGGTAGAATATTAAAGGCAAAAGAATTGCAGAGAGTGTAAATATGCATGGAAATATTAACATCCTCACACCAAAATGAGGAGATTCATCCTCCTCTCTGAGAATAGAGCAGTTTGTGGCTGACAACCACAAGCTTGTGAAGTGCAGTAGTAACATGTCAAATGCTCTCATGATCAAGCCTTGCTCATGTAGGCTCTGTAAAGAGAAGAGTGTTCTGGGGTGGTGTTTTGTTTGTAACTCAAGCAATTCCAAACATGGTAGCCCTGTAGTGAACCCTGGTGGCCTAGCCAAATCAAAGGTGTGACCAAAGGCCCCTTGGCACTGGCTAGCTTGGTCTCTCAGTAACTGAGATACCTAATGATGTATTTAATAGGGCTGTCCTGCATAGACTCTAAAGAAAAGTGTGTATTGTGAAGGTACTGTTCAAAACATGCACATCTGGCTAGAAGAGGCATGTTGATTTTAGCTGGGATTTTGAGGTGAATGAAGTCCTTTTACATAAATAAGTGCATCCAAACTGCAGCAGAAGCAGAAAAAGGCCCCAAAAGGTTGAATGCTACTATGAACAGTCTAATTGTCTATTATCTTTCCTAATGCAGAAATGCATTTAGGCATTTTGAGTTTTATAAATGCAGGTGACAGTTATCCCTGCCTGCCTGTTGAATTAGACTTGAAGTGTCCTATTAATAATATGGGTGAATAACTTTGTCTCAAACCTTTCGGTGACTTTTTTCAAAAAGCAAGTGTATGAGCAGTGACCTGATGCTTCTAAGTTGTTTCTGCCATGCTGATGAGACTATAGAAGAGTTTGTATATTTGGCCAGCTTCTAATAGAAATGTGTCACTATTTCAAAAAAATCACTTGTTTGCTTTCAACATTTTTAGGACAACATCAACATAGATGAAGCTGCTCGATTCTTGGTGGAAAACATCCTTACCAACTACAAAACCTTTCCTAATGAAGAGAATGATGTGGGGAAACCAAAACTGGACCTAGACCCATTGAAAGCAGAGAGTAAATCACAGTGCTGCTAATGATACCACTGTTCAGTGAATGTGATGGGACAAGCAGCAAGACTGTTCCTTAAATCAAACTGCTGCTATGGTGCTGCATTGTGACAATTCATATGGGCTGTCTGGTATTATCTAAATAGGTGATTCCTGTGGGTGTTTACATATTCTTGTTTTGCATGAAACTGTGTATCTTGGGAGTTATCACTCCACTTGCTTGAGTGGCTAAATTTAAATCTTATTAATGTCTTCTTACCTGAGAAAATAAGGTAGTGTTTACACTCCTAAAAAGGAACAAAGACAACATTCTGTGTCTAGTTTGCTTCTAGGATGTATGCTACATTCCAAATAGGACTTAACTTGTCATGGTTTTAGCTGTTCAGGTACTTGTACCTTTAAAGTAAACTTTTCCTTTCTCACGAGTAATATCCCACTTTAGCCTTCTCACTTACACATATGTCCCTATTTATTATCCCCCTCCATGAGAATCTGTCTCATTGCTAGTTCTTCTGTTTTGAGACATCCCAGAAATATTGAAGGGGCCAATGACAGATGGGAGGTATGTTAGTGTGTTCACTAGGACTGAGTGAAGTAGATGGCTTTTACCACTGAGTAAGAACAAGATCTGTAACTGATGGTATTTAACAAGGGAAAGGCATGGTTATAGAGATACTAACAAAAATACATGTCTGGCCATTTAAGGCAGAATATTTTCACCTAATACTTTACATATGAAACACATTAATGGATACAGTTGAACTTTTGGCACATAGTTATGGTAATCTCACCTATATGCACATCCAGAAATGAACATCCCGTAACTTTTTCATGCATTAACACTGGAAGCTTTACCAAGAGTGCAAAAAGTGTCTCACTGTTCTGTGATAATGAATTTGCTGCTTTTTCCTTTGTCTTCGTAGTTCTAAATACTATGAGAAAGGAGAGAGGTCTTGAAGGAAATAGCTTAACTGGTTCTTGCTAGCCTATCAAACCCTTTCCCCCATGCCACAAGCTCTATCTTTTTCAATTTTAGAACAGTGCTGCACTCTTCTGACTAGTTGGAGCTGGTGAACTGGTTTACCACTTTGTAACTCGGTATACTGAGATGCTTCTGTTTCCTTGTTATAACTCATGTATTTTTAGCAGCAAGTGAAGATCAAAAGGGTTAGAGAGATTTCACAGTTCTTAAATACATTCTGGAATTCTGCTCTCCTTGGTTGAAAGGCTATGGAACTCCCCTTTATTTTGAGGGTTTCTTCTGTCCTGGTACCTCATTGCTACTGACTTCAGAAGTCTTATCTTTCTTGGTCTGATGATGCTGACGTTTTCTTAAACATCAGCATGATGTATGTGCCAGATTGGGTATACTTTAATCTGTGCTGAGATTTCTTAGACTGTCATCTTTTTTTTTTTTTTTTTCCTAAAGAGTAATGTAGTTTTTAAGAGAAAAATAAACGTATTTGGGCATCTTAGGTATGTCATTGTTTGCTTTTGAGAACTTGAATCTTCACCCTATACACAAATGCTTTCATTCACATTTGGAAACAACTTTGTCTTCTAGTAGTTTGTATGCAAAAGGCTTATCTTAAAATGCCAAGCCTTAGCTTAGGATTGTCAGATAATTCAAATGAGCTTTTAATAGATAGCTAGTCAGCCTTTGTGCTACAGAGTGTTTTTGCTCCTGTTCGTTGGAGGGAGCATTAGTGTTTGAGACTGGGATGGATCAGGAAATTTGATACAGCCAGAAAGTGCATACTATAAGACAAGACTGGTACTTTAGCCTGAGGAAGGGGATGACAGCATCTACCTGGTAGAAGAGACCAAGACTGTAGTTTATGGAAAAGTGCTTAAGTCAAACTAGTCATGAAGCCCTTGCCTAGTTAACTGAAAAACTTTGGTTTGCAAAGATATGTGGAAGTTTAGACAGACCCAATGTAACTTCAGGCTAGTAAGTGAGCAAACAAGTGTCAAACATCATTTGTTTTACATGTACAGGATATATATATAAAGTGATAGTTCACTCAGTCAGATGAACAGAGGCCCCATGCTGTTTTATTTCATTATCTCTTGCAATCTGAAATATGCCAGTCTTAAATGGGGAAGTACCTGACTTCCTAGTCCCTATGTTTAAAGGACATTTTTGAGATGGAAAAAAATTGAGTAAAAATGTGAATTGGTGCTTCAAGAAAGTGTTTTCCATGGCATGTCTCTATCAACTGATTTCATAAAGGCTGAAGATGGCATATAGTCTTCCTGGATTGTGGTTGTGCAGTACATCTGTGCAGCTAATGCAGAGTCAGCCTCTATTAATTTTAAAAGCTTAATGAGGCATTACAATTGCTGAGAAAACTAGAAAGGAGTTAGAGCAATTAGTGGTCTTTCAGTATGGGATTTTCTAGTTGTATCTTAACTGCAGTAGTAGAAAAATAAGCTATTCCAAGCTTCAGTTTTGTTTGTTTAAACTTTGCGTCAGACCTGTTGAGTTGCAATAGTGTTCAGTCTCCTTGAACTGAACAAATCCTTATTCATCTGTAGTGCCTAATCGCTGGGGAATAGTTTGAGTCATTCTTACAGACTCAGGGCCTGAGTAACCATTTGATATATGGAGATACGAGGAAATAGTTGTAAAAGAAATGTGCTGTATAACTATGATACTGAATGGTGAAACATTTTGCTCTTAAAAACTGTTGCTCCCTTATCTTTCTATTCTTAAAATCTTGCTAGTGACCTTGGTTCCACAACAGAGATCTGGCCCCTTTTCTCCCATTACCAAATAACATGATCTGTAAAGACACACAGTTCTAAGTGTGTGTATGCCTTTGTCCTTCACATTATGAATTGCTAAAGAACTTAAGAAGTGGGGGCAACAGTATACTTTGAGGAGTATAAAAAATATATTAACAAAATGCCAGCGAGATAAATAATTCAGAATTGAAATACATCATTCACTTGGCAGTATGCAAAAGGTCACTTCAGATTTTTGTCCTACAGCACAATAATACTGTAAATAAGGAGCATAATAGATTCAGCTCTAACTATGTAATGAAGACTATTTGAAAGAAATTGTGCCTGTATTTTTCATGACCTTCATAAAGCTTTGTTTGTGAGCTCATTTGTCTGTTTCAATTTGTTTTTAAACAGGAAAAAAAACACTACAGTAGTGTTTGTGGTGAAAATTCTTAGCTTAGACTTCCTATGTTGCTTAAATTCTCATGATAAATTCTGCTAGATGGTTATTTTATCATTTCAGTCCGTGTACATACAAAATGCTTCCTGCCCCAAGTACCTTAAAAACTTCCTTTGTTTAGGTAGAGGTAGTGTTTCAGGTAGCTTTGTCTTGGGAAGTGTGCAAGTAGAACCCAGCATCTCAATATCGGTTCCTTTATCCTTCTGCAAAGGTAATATCACTGGGTAAATCATAATTTGGTTTGAACCCTAAATGAAATTAAAATACACAAGATTCCTGGCCTTATAACTTGAAATTAAAATATGCAGGATTCATGGCCTTATTGCCCTTAAATTATAACTGGGACTAAAAGGTAGCTGCTACCTGTCATATGGCCTTTTAATGTTAAGGGATTCTTATCTTTTATGAGTTCTAGAAAATGAAATAAAGTGTTCAGGCTTTTGGTAAAACATACAGACTTCTGTTTTGCTGCCTCCCCCCACCTTAATTTAGGAATTTTTAACTTATTATCATGACCCTGCTGAAAGCTCGAATTATACTAATCAGTCTTGTTGGAAAGCTCACAGCTCCTTAAAGGTTAAAGATAGCATGGGAATTCTGCCAACTCCATTTCTGAACTCCTCTGCTCTTTACTTGTATCTATCAAAGGTAATATTTAGTATCCATCTAGAATAACAGCCTTTCAACCTCTCACATTCAGATGGGTTTGGGTTTTAACTTATTTTTATTGATATAAATTATGAATGTATATGAACATTGAAATGTTCAACATTGAAATTGTTGTATTGTGCCCAAAGTTAATTTCTTTTTTTTTTTTTTTTTTGCTGGACAGCATCTGGCTCATTGAAGTGCTGATCCTTCTATGCATATATGTACAGTCTGTACTGGGCTTGCATGACAAGGTTTTGATTGCAGGGGGCTACAGGAATGGCTTCTGTGAGAAGCTTTTAGAATCTTCCTCTGTGTCTGACAGAGCCAACGCCAGCCAGCTCCAAGACAGACCCATTGCTGGCCAAGGCCGAGCCCATCAGCAATGGTGGTCACACCTCTAGGACAGCATCTTTAAGAAGGGAAAAAAGTTACTGCAGAACAGCAATTTCAGTGGGAGAGAGGAGTGAGAATATGAGAGAGCAACGACTTTGCAGACACCAAGGTCAGTGAAGGAGGGGATGAGGTGTTCCAGGTGCCAGGGCAGAGATTCCACTGCAGCCCATGGAGGTCCATGGTGGAGCAGATACCTACCTGCAGTCTGTGATGGACCTCATGCTGGTGCAGGGGGATGCCCAAAGGAGACTGTGACCCTGTAGGAAGCTCGTGCTGGAGCAGATTTGATGGCAGAACTTGAAACCCAATGGTGGATTCATGCTAGAGCCATCTGTTCATGAAAGATTGCACCCATGGCAGGGACCCATGCTGGAGCAGTTTGTGAAGATCTGCAGCTCATAGGAAGGACTCATATTGGAGAAATCTGTGGAGGACTGTGTCCTATTTGAGGGACCGCATGCTGGAGATGGGGAAGAGTGTGAGGAGTCCTCCAGCTGAGAAGGAAGGAACATCCAAAACAACATGTGATGAACTGATTTTAACCCCTGTTCCCTGTCCCCTTGTACCACAGAGGGGGAGGAGGTAGAGAAAATGGGAGTAAAGTTGAAGGTGGAAAGAAGGGGAGGGGTGGGGGAAGGTGTTTTTAAGGTTTGGTTTTATTTCTCATTACCCTACTCTAACTGGAAAGAAACTAATTTTCCAAAGTTGCATCTGTTGTCTGTGATGGTGATTGGTCAATGATCTTTCCTTGTCCTTATCTCAATCCACAAGCCTTTCATTGTATTTTCTCTCCCCTGTCCAGCTGAGGAGGGCAGGGAGAGAGCAGCTTTAGTGGGCACTTGTCATCCAGCTAGGGTAAACCCACCATACAGGCAAACTATTTTGCTTGAAACTTAAACAGTCATTGGTTTTGACTGGGCTTCAGCTTAAGGTACCCAAAATTAGTGCCTTCCAGTACTTAATAGTTTAAGGAACAAGGGCTTTCAGTCAGATTGTCCATTGGGATACCATTTGTTTTCACTGGATTATTGCTATAAACACAATTAGATGAGACTTACTATAGCTCAAATGGTTATTATAGCAGTTGTGTCATACATACAATGGCACAAGTCTCAATGATTTCTGTAATTTTTGTGTTTCAGAAGTTATAAAATGTAAACTGAGTTGCCTATTATTATTATTTTAGCAAAGATTTAAAGTTATATCCTTAAATTGTAAATAAAAAAGTACTAAAGTAAAATGGTGCAGTAAGAGATTTAATAAACTCTACAATTCAGTAGTTAACACTGCATTAAGACTGTGTATTCTCATTTTAAAAACAGAAATACCCTTCCATCCCTCAGGCTACAATCATCACATCATTTAGCCAAAGATTTCGGATGGGGTTTTTTGGCCTGTTCTCTTTATTTTCCCCTGCTGCCTGCTCTGGCTGCCTACGTTCTGTTCCCCAATATTTAAGTGAAGAGGTAATCAAGATTGTGGTGGTCCCCTGTTTGTGAAAACACTTTGTCTAAAAGTTAGGTGTGTGCATTGGGGGGTCCCACAGACTTCAGTGGTACTGCTGTATTTCAATTGGGCTTGGGCAGGTGCTGACTATTTTACCAAATATTTAAGGGTTGTCTTCACCCCAGAAAGAGACTCTATAATGGCAGTGTGATCAAAAGCTACTCCAGCAACAGAAATGGTTAATTTACCTGGGCTTCTTCAGGATCCTTTCTAGCACCATGTCAAATTCAGAGGAAGCTGGAGTGCCAGAAAAAATATGCCCCTGGTAAGATCAGAACCATAAGATATTTTTGAAATAGCAGTGTGCAGAAGGTCCTGTGCTTAGGAGAAGTCTGTTACATAGTTGGTTGCAATTTTCTACTTGTACCTTGTCTCACTCCCATCAGTTTACCCAAGGTACTTGTAAATTCCATTTCCCCACTTCACTTATTACCCGCAGGCTGACTTAAGAATTGACAGAGTAGAGCTGTTTCTGGATAGTTTCAGCCTGTCTGAGGATGGTTTTGCTCAAGTTCAGTTCTCCATCCTATGTCACCTCAGCGGCTGGCTGTTCCTAACTGTGCGTGCAGGCTGCTCCTCCAAAGCTCTATCACAAACTGCAGGTTTTCCTTTTTCTCAGGCTTTGCCAATCTTCTCACAAGCTCCATTTTATTATTTTTTTTTTACTGTCTGCTGTTCCTGAAATACCCACCCACCGTTTTCCTCCCTCATTCACAATTTCCCACGGACCTGTACCTTCCTTATCTCACTCCCACCTATTCTTTCACTTAGTAAATAAACAGAAGAGAGTAGAGGAAGTAAGAGCAGAAGAAAATCCATTCTACTTTCATCTCCTGTCTAACTTTGCTGCAACCTCATGCTTGAAGATATAGTATTTGTTCTTCCAGAAGCTTCTATGTTTAACTTTCACCCCTTTTTTTCATGGGAAATTTGCAGATGCACAGAATGGGTAAGCTTGGAAGGGGCCTTTGGAGTAGTCCTACATATAGTCCTCATGTAGTCCTACAGCCCTGCTCAGAGCTTGAGCAAGTTACTCATGCCCATGTTGTTTGATGAAGACTCTACAGTCTCTTAGGAAACTTGTTCCAGTGTTGGACCTCACTGTAGTAAAGGAAATAGCAAATCCTATTTTTAAGAGGAATTTCCTGTATTTCAGTGTTCACATTGTCTCTAATACTACCACTGAGCACTTCTCAGAAGAATCTGAGTGCCCTTAGCCTTCCCGTCAGGTATTTCTGCACATGAAGATTTGCACCTCTACCACACTCCAGGCCGTCTCTTAAGGCAAAATCTTTCTCCTGTCTTGTTCCGGAATCCTTGTATCCTCTGTAAAATCAGAGTTAAGTCTGAGCTCCAAGACCCCTGAGAGGGGCTTTTGTAATGTTTCTGTTCATAGTATTCTCTCTCCAACTAGTATTTACAGCTATAAAAAAGTGCAAAATATTTGGGACTGAACAGCCTTACAGGACAAGACTGTTTTCCTGTAAGTGACTTGTGTGGGCTATAGCTGTTAATGATGTGGTGGTTTAAGAGTGGAAAAAAAAATAAAATACAGTGTTTTGAATGGTGTCTTAGAAGAACAGTGACCAGAATACCACCCATCCATCATTAACCAGTACCTGTTACCTCAGTATTTGCTTAGCTACATCTCAGTGGGTTCCTAACATAGGCCATTTTTGTTTTATCGTCTTTTGTATTTATTTCACATTTACCAGCTGTGAGGCTGCCTCTGCCCTAGCAACTTTTCCCTTCAGGGGGTGTCTGTCAGATGTATTTCATGGCTTGAGACATGAGGCCAGTCAAGCAGCTGATCTGACCAAACAGATTCTTTGCCAGTTAGAAGACTAGCTTTTTTAAAATTCTCATTAACTTCTTTTTCCAAACAAGTTGCCGTTGTCATTGCTGTAACATTATGGAATTCTAAATTGAATTTGTCGTTGGATAAATAAAAGGTTGTAACTCGATGGATGCAAACCTTGAGAGCCTTTATTTTTCATTCACAAAGCACCTAGATACATGTGTATCAAGCAAACTTACTGTAGATTTTTATGGTAAAAAGGTGCATTTTGAATTTCATATATAGTAGCTGTCATTTAACAGAGTAAAGAATGAAAGACTTCCTAGCTTACTTGCATTCTGTTCTGATTTCTCTCGCTGTGTTCACCACACAAAATCTTTACAGACAGATGCACTCAAATTTCAGTTACTTTCATGTAATTGTATTACAAGAATTATATTTGCTGGGGTACTACAAACCCCACTGGTCATCTGCAGTGGGATCAGGAAGCCTCTCACACCTATGTTTATGGATACTTTTCCATAGTCGTTTCTACATTCAGCGAGTATAGGAAAGGAAAAGGGATTCAGAGGAACAGACAGGAATCAATCACAGATTATCTGATTTTATTTGTGTTCTGGTCATAAACTCAGACCTGTAAGTTCCAGCCTCAGTCTGCAAGTTTGCATCAGCATCCAGCAGGGTGTGGAGGTTAGTAAGCCCTGCACTGGTACTGAAGCAGTAGTGAGCTGCTTGAACTCACTTCTGTCTCTGCTGTTATTCATGTGCATGTTCTGATCAATATTTGATAGCATAATTGGTTGAAGAGAGATCAGCTGCTGAAATGGTTACTTGGTTCTCAAGTGAAGAGTGTCCCAATGTACCTTATTTAAAATGGATGCTGTTGAACATAATCCTGAAGGAAATACAAAGATGTGGAGGAATTTTCCACTTTGAAATTTAGGAGTATATTTCTGGCCTTCTGTCATCTTGATATAAATCAAGATCTGAGATATGTCTAAAATAAGCCTCTAGATGTAGCACATCTGCATATATTTCCTTGTTTCTTTGGATATACTCATGCCCTCTGCCATTTGACAAATAAATTTTCATTGATTTTTATATTTCAGAGAGATTCAGCTTGAATAAGGATAAGTGAAGAAATATGTTCTGCTTTATTATGGATTTCTCATCATGCACTACAGATTTGGAAACAGCAAATAGGTTGTTAGAAACAAGAGTTGTGGGCCATAACATGATCTCTAGACTGTATCTGAAAAAGTCAGCTTAGCTTAATTGAAGGCAACTAGCCACTCAATTCAAAAGTATCTGATTAATATTAGTTTTATCAGACCTTGGTGGAACTCTCTTCACTTTGGTACTTGGCCTCATACCAGGAATTCATTAGTTGTATCATTTTGAGGTGAAAAAAAAAATAAATGAAAAAATACTTGCACATTCCAGCTTTAAAAACCCCTCCAGGCTCCAGGACCAATTCTTTTTTTTCTGCTTCCTTCTCATGTGGTTGATATGAACTGGTGTAACAAGGGAGGGGGGAAATTGCTACCATTTTAAATCGGTACTTGTGTTCTCGTTCAATAGAAACTTAGTCATGTGATTAGAATATTTGTAATGAGTTATAAAAATGTCTTAAGTTTTTTTTCAGAGTATTGTTCAAGGCCAGGTCAAACAGGGCTTTGAGCAACCTGGTCTAGTGGAAGTTCTCCCTGCCCATGGCGGGGGATTGGACCTGGATGAGCTTTAAGGTGCCTTCCAACCCAAACCATTTGATGATTGAT
The DNA here is from genome assembly GCF_033783945.1 of Neopsephotus bourkii. Classification (NCBI taxonomy): domain Eukaryota; kingdom Metazoa; phylum Chordata; class Aves; order Psittaciformes; family Psittacidae; genus Neopsephotus; species Neopsephotus bourkii. Next base: position 4,273,970 of record NW_026902241.1, on the reverse strand, counting down.
TATGGGAAGATTCCTGAAGCCCGTGTATGAGCTCAGGAAGCAGTGTGTCATCACCCTCGACTCTAAGCCTATTTCCCCAAACGCACTTTACACCAGGTTGTTGCTCCCTTCAACGTGAAAAGGCCGGCCAGCAGCCCAGGTGCCGCTCCTCCCTGAGGGCGGGCGGCACCTGCCCGGGCGTCTGTGCCCGGCCCTTCCTGCCTCCGCCCCGCGGCTCATGACCGGCTGGGGCCGCCACCTCCGGCAGACTCGGTCGCCTGGCAACACGGCGGACGCGGCGGGACACGCGGTCATGGCCTCCAAGGGGAGCAAGAAGAAGGAGTTGGGCAGCCGCCCCAGCTCCATAACGCTGGGCGTCTTCGCCAAAGAGTAGGAGTCCCAGGGGGAAGGGAAGAAGGGTGCGGGAGACACGGCAGGGTGCCGCGCTCCCCCGCGGCTTCCCGGCGCCTTCCTCAGGCCGGGGCGGGCCGGGCGGCTGCGGCTTGGTGCCACTTTCTGCCGTCCTGCTCCGCGGCCATGTCGCCACCGGTGCAGGCTGGATACAGGTGCTTGCAAACAGTACACCCTGAGAAAGTTTACTTGCACAAGCGGGTGTTTGATTAAAGGCTGTTTCAGTGGATGGTGTGGGGCTTGGCTCTTATTGGGTGTTGGCATGTTGTGTTTGTTTGAACGGAAGGCTGCGTGGAAGTTGTATTTTCATCCTCTTGCGGTACTTCTTGCATGGGGTTGGATGGGTTGGGTGGCTGGGGCCTTGTAGTAGTGGAAGGTGTCTCTGCCCGTAGCAGGGGAGTTGGAACTAGATGAGCTTTAAAGTCCCTGCCAACCCAAACCATTCTCACATGGTTCTCACACGCCTGCCTGGTGGCATCATCCCACCAGTGTGATACACTGTGTGTCCAGCACCTGGCCCAGTGGGTGCCAACGACCCTTGGGCCTGGGTGCAGCAATAGGAGCAAGGAGATGATGGCTCATTGGGTACACAGGTGGGTGACTAGCTTTGTGGTGTGGGTGTTTTGATATGCGAGGGTCAGTATGTTGGCCACAGCTCGCAGTGTGAAGTGTTTGACTTAATGGTCAGGAGCAGGCAGAAGTTCAGTGTTGCTGAAATGGCTGGGTTTAAAAGAACTCCAAAACTGTGACTTGGGACAGTAATCTGGGGAATAGAGACTCAGTTTTTATCAGAGAAACTATGCTAGCAAAAGTTTTTGGGGCAAAATGGTTAATAACTCATTTGCAGCAGGGAAATACAGCCTTAAGTGTTTGCTTTATGTTGTAATGCATGTGATGAAATTAAGTATTAAAATAATCATTCTTCCTATTAATTCCTTAAATATTTTAGTGTAAGTAGCATCTCTTGAGATATTTTAAAATGATTCACTGTTTGCTAGGTATACCATGTGAATTTGTACATTTCTGTTAATGTGTGAACTTCTTCCTGCAAAGACAGATAAATAAATGGAAAACTTTGATTTTCTTTCACTGCTGCTAGTTGTTTCACTTTTGACCTGGGAGTTCTATTTCTGTGTTTTGAGCAGCTTTCTCATCTAAAAGCCTGAATGTATGTTACTAGAATGATTCAAATTAAAAAGAACTGTGTGCTCATGCCCTTTTCTTCTTTTTCATGCCTTAAATAAAGGTTTCAGTTTTATCAGTTATTTCTCTCCTTAAAACAATCTTCAAATGCCTCTTTGTTCTCATTCTGTATCCAGCCTTTGCTACAAACTAGTTACCTATTTCCTATTTTCGTACTTCTGTTTGTATTTCACACCTTGATTGCCCTTGTGATAACTTTTCTGTTGTGGCAGGCAGCCAGGATCTCCAGTTCCCCCCTTCTCACTGCATCCGTTTGCTTACTGACTTATTTTGTTTGTTTGTTTTGGCCAGAGCCGTGCAGCTGCTCATATTGACTGCTTTAAGGAGTTTATATATATTTATTCTGTCAATATCTGAACTGTCACTTTTGTTTTTTAGCACTGTGAGAGTGAAAGAAGTATTTTCTTATTTCCCAGTGTGTATGAAACTGAATGGGCTGTCATCCAAAAGACTCTGTCCAATATTTCAGGTTTTGTCCCCTAAGAGGCATTCTTACATTGCGAGATTTTCAAGCTGTTTCATTAAATTTAGATGTCTGTCCTTTTTGGAGAGTCTTCTAGTAAAATTGTTAATTCTTTCCTGTATCATACATAATAACTTGTAAAAGAATCATTCTTATGACAGGAGGTTTTGCATTAGAATATCTAGAACAGTATCTGTCTTTTTCTGTAGTACATTATTACTTTAGGCTTTATTAAATAAGACCATGATGGAGAAATCAGATTAGCAAATTGTTTTCCCAGTGTCAACTGAGATTAGAATATTTAATTAGAAACTATTTGAATGGTATTAAGGTTTATTGAAAGGCCTCTGAAATGCAAACTAGGAGATATGCTCGCATTGTATTTGAAATCTCATGTTGGCCCTAAAGGACAGGAGACATGATTTGTCTCTCATTCTACAGTTATGAACTAATTGTATTGGAACTAATGTCTAACATATGCCAATGTTAATTCAGCGTTTGCTGCAATTGGAGCGCAGGAATGTTTACTCACTTCACTAAAGCTATTTTACATAAAGTATAGTAGTTTGAAAATGTTGTAAGGGTGACTTAGTGACCTATGGTACTAGACCATGGGAGAAACTGTTACAATAATGTGTAATGCAAAACTTCCATAACACAGAATATATAGCTTGCATTATTTTTTTTCATTAAGCCTATAACTTCTGTTTAAACTGTATCATGTCTTTTGGGTTTTTCTGCTCTGCCACTGTGATATAGAGTGCCTTTGTTATAAACAGGATATTTCAGTCTATGTGCTAAACACATTTCCATATGACATCTTACTATCCTGAAAGTTACTTAGGCATATGAAGAGATGAGGTGATCCTTTTTTTAAAAATTAAAAAACAATAAATGAAAATGAGTAATCTTATTTGACAGAACAGCTTTTACTATACACACCTACATCTGTTTATATCAATTAATACTTATATTAGTATATCCATTACCAGAAATGCTGGTAACGTAAAAGGGGAAACGAGAAAATCTGTGACATGAAAAATCTAAACTTGCAGCAACTCTGATACTAATTTTCCAACTAACCTATCCCTGATCACTTTTTATCATTCTTAAATATTGTTAAGGCCATTTGGATGGATGGACGGATGGATGGATGGACGGATGGATGGATGGACGGATGGATGGACGGACGGACGGACGGATGGATGGATGGATGGATGGATGGATGGATGGATGGATGGAAAAATGTTGGTTTAAGACCAGTGCATCTCTTTCCAATTTCAGCAGCTGATCTGATAAACCTTCTCATTTAAAATGTCAGGGAAAATGTTGCTTTAGCATGTGTTGAGCTGTAGATAATCAATTTAAATTAAAGAAAGCTAGTAACAGCTTATTCTAAACTTGCCTGTAAGTTTTGTCTTAAATTGAAAATTTTACAGAAGAACTAGCCCCATTTTTTCACGAAACAGAGAATGATGCTGTACTATGTAATCCTGTGACTCAGTCCTCATTTTGGTTGGTAATTCCTGTGCTGAACAAATTGCTCTATATTTCCACAGGGAATGATTTTCTTCAAATAGTAGGCAAGTATTGGTAGTCATCATAAATGTTTTATCAAAGGCAGCTTACCAAGTTGTCTTTTTTTAGTGTGTTGTGGAGATTGGAAGTGAATTGTACACAAATACTGTAAGACTGGAGTTGTGTTTGTTGGAGATATGACAATTACTTACTAGATATTTCCTTGACATCTGTTTATATTCATTGTTATCAAGCTTGTTCAGTGCGTTTGCAACTGTCAGCTTCTACTGTACAAATTTTGTGCAAGTGTGTGAGAACTTAGGTAATATTACTATCCCTGTGTCCGAAAGAGGAATGGGATGTTCACAGGCTACCTGGGAAAATGTTGTCTTGAAAGTTTAGTATTCTGTGGTAATGGCAAGCTAGGTTTTCTCTGAAGATCTCTGCTTTATTTTTGAATACAACTTGCAGTTGCAGGGATAAAAATGTCAAAAGTATTTCATTTTTTGTCTAATACTGCCTTTTTGATACTAAATACTACTCACTCGCTTTTATATTTCTCAATTGAAATACTGAATAGAAATATCAGTAGTATAAAAAAGAAGAACAGCTAATAGTTTTTAGAAATAATTTATAAAATATACATCCTGAGAGCTGTCAGTGTTTACCACAAAGAATTACAGTGTTATAATTTCAGCTGTTGTGGATAATGCTAATGCAGAAGCCCTCTGAGAGTAATGTGTACAAACACATCTGGACAATATATTTCAATAACCTTGAAATTACTTTGCTTGATTTCCAGTGAGATGAGGCTTCTTTTTTCCCCCATAAATGCTTACCACAGTCAGCAGAGTACATCTGCACTGTAGAAAATAAACAGAGATTATTGGTGGATATATTGCAGTGCTGGAGTGGGACCTTGGAAGCATACAGAGAAAGCAGGTAGACTCTTTCAAAAGGCAGTGGACTCGCTTAGCCAGACTTTGCATGGGTGTCTCTTCATTCCTGCTTTCTAATTAGGTAGCAGTTTCCTTCAGGAGCTAGCCAGGTTGCTAGAGATGACAGGCTGAAGAGCTCAAAAGAACTGCTGTTCTAATAGCTTTTCTTAATTGAAGCATTAAAGGCTACTGAGAATCTGATCTTTCCCAGGCTTCAATGGCCATAGTGAATAGGAATTGATGTCTTTGTTGGCACTGAAAAGAGATTCTGGCTAGTAAGAGTGGATAATATATTAAAATGCTTTTTAAATTACTTTAATGAAGCTCTATGCCATCAAACCCAATCTTCTGATTTAAACTTGAGCCATCAGCTTCTATCGGAATTAGGGTTTGGGATATTGGATATTAGGGACAAAAGTGAGGAGTTGATAGTGCCAAGTGAGGCAAGTGATTTAGGGATAATTGTGGCAGAGGCCACTGATGTAGAGGGGAAGGTCAGAGTGGTGCTGGAATTGTTTTCAGGAAGAGCAGTAACTTTGTGCTATAGTTACTGCTGATGGATCCTTAAGAACCTGCAGAGACAGGCTGAAGCCTGGACTGCCTGGAAGAAGTGATTAAAGCTTAGCTGTGTGCCTGATTGATTGTGATGAGTAGCAGGTTGCTGCACTGCTGTTGTACAGTGGATTGCTACCCCAAAGCCTAGGATTACCTAATGTTTGCTATTAAAATTAAAGGCTAGGACAGTAAGAACAGAAAAAATACTGGCATTGCCAGTTCATACTTGAATTCCCATATGCCCAGGATAAGGTTTCAGCCACGGCTTGTAACTGAGGTTTTATCCGCTGCCAGCATGTCTTCCTCAGCTAACTGTTCTTAAGGTTTAGGCTGCAGCAGTGTTTTAGAGAATATAGACTTGAACAGATGACTTTTTTTGTTGTTTGGGTAGGGCTCACTAGATTGACTGAAGTTTGGGAATAGCAAGAACCTGAAGTTGCTTTTAGTGTTGTGCTGGAATGCACATGTTGGTTACCGTAAGTTTCAATTTTTTAATATAAAGAGTTACATGGAGTCATGGAACAAGTTTGCAGAAAAAAAAATCCACTGAGATGCTGAACAAATGGTACCATCATGCACATACTTACTTTCCCCAGACATGGTAATGCTAGTGGATAAAGGTGTTATGATCTTAGGTTCAATTTGGGTAAAGTTTTTTAGTTTATCATTGTTCTTCAGAACTTACTGCATCAATGTGCATCAGCAAACTGTCATTGTGCTATTGTACTAATACCTAAATTGTAATCTAAAAAAAAAATAGAGACATTCCTAAAGAGTTTGTGTTGTCCTTCCTGAGCATAAAATATGTGCTTTTTGTTTGCTGTCTTTTATGGTCTTTTTTTTTTTTTTACATAGCTCATATTTCCAAGGCCAGTATTTTTGTTAGTCTCAGAAGGAGAGTTAAGCACAGCTAAAATTTTTAGTGTTAGCATTTTCTGGCCAGAAAGATGAAAATCTTGCTTTCAGACCCTGTGCTTCATTCATTGTAATGTTACAGTATGTAAATACAGTACAACTTTATATAGTCAGGTTGTTAGTACTTATTTTTCCTTTTCTTCTGCCTTTTAACTTTTTTTGTTTGTTTGTTTCATGCACTGTGGTGAGGCAAGGTATTCTTTCCCAAGCAAATACGTTAAATGCATTAAAATTGCATATAAGCCAACCAGTAAGTTTAATTTTTTATTAACTTGATTACATTTTTATTAGGAAATTATGTATTCAAATTGCTTTTCCTAGTTAATTCTAATTAAAACAATGAGCCCCTGAGAGCTTAGCCTACCCTGATCTGTAGATTTCAAACTTCATGGACTCTTGGCCGCAAAAATGTTATGTGCCATTGGCAATATTACACTAAATGCTGTGCTCCCTACCGATCTTCATTTTAGGGTTTTCGCTCTGTGGAGCTCAAAGCAATGACAGAGGATCCTGCAGGCAAACATGCTTCATGAGCCATTGGTTGGAGACTGCAATAGAAGTCTAAGCTTCTATTACAATGAACAGTATGATGAACAGTGTAATAGGGAAAAGCAGCTTTCAGTAGAACTATATAGCAGAAAAAGAGCTGTCAAAAGAATAATAATAATTGTGCTTTGAAACTGGAGAGCATCTTAAAATATGTTGGAGATGGTGTGTGCTATGGATTATTCATCTACTTAAGCAGAATGGTCTTTAGCTTCTCCTGTGAGCTCTCTGTAACCACAGATGAAGAAATGGGATTTCTGGTTTTCTTATTAACGCCTGCTAAGTGCTTTGTAAATTAGTTGACCTAAATCCACAGAAGTACTGATGTGCTCTGCCATGCAGAGATTTTTAGTTCTTAGTTAATTATCCAGGTGCCATACAGAAGGCACAGAAACATTTTACAGAAGCCAACAAGGAAGAAATGCCAAAGAAAGGAACAAAACACAAGCCATGTTCTTAAAAGATACTTGAGTACCAAACTCTAGTGTGAAAAGAGGTGCTGCAATCTTACCAGCATTCTTATAGCTGACTCTAAGGCCTGCTCAATCTTTTTAGCAGGGAGCACTAGAAGAAACAAACTCAGGAAAGTTAGTGGTTCCAAAATTTCTAAGGTGCTGTACAATTATATGGGGAAACATCATTGCAGATTCCCTCTTGGAATCACATACAGTAAAGAAGAGATTGAAAGAGATCCTCAGCTTTCAGCTTTGGAGGACAACCGTAACAAGTGGGAAGTCTTTGAACTGCTACTGGTTTCTCACACAGAGCTCAGTGGCGTGGAACTAAGATTCCCCCAAGTGGCATGTTCCTTTTCTTCTTTTTTTTTTTTGTTTGTTCTGAGTTTGAAAGAGGTATGTGCTGCTGCAGATAGCCTCTTCCAGAAGCTATAGATCATTATTCTCACCTGAGTCACATCTGATGTAAAAGAGTTCTGCTGGCTGATTATGTACCGAGCAGTCAGGTGTTTTCTTTTATCATTTTTTAATTTGCTGTGTTTTATGTTAGATGCATTATTTTTCTTGTGTCATGAGAACAGATAAGCAGTACTTTCTTACTTCTACTACTCAGTATTTTCTGTGTTTCCACTTTGTTATTTCTCCAAGCTCTAAACTACTGTCTGTCCCTGAATTTCCAAAGTTATTTTTACATTGCCAGGGTGACTGAACCAAACATAATATTTCATACAGAGGACATAAAATTGATTATACTCGGTGCTGCTGCACTGATTTCTTGTCCTACTTTTTTTATTTGCTTTCCTTGACTGTACTTGAACAGAGTTCTTAATTGAGCTGTTGTCACAGAATCGCAGAACGGCTGAGGCTGGAAGGGGCCACAATCTAGTCCAACCTCTCTGCTCAAGTGGGGTCACCTGGAGCAGTATTGCTCAGGACTGTATCCACACAGCTTTTGAGTATCTTCGTGGAAGGAGATTCCACAACCTCTTTTGCCAACCTGTTCCAATGCTCAGTTACACTGTTGGGTTTTTTTAAAGTCTAAGTGACCTCCAGTGTGGTAAAACACAAGGCTGGCAGATGAACGACTTCCAGGCTATCTGACACCTTCTGTTGTCAAGGGTGTTTTTCAGATACATAAAATAGTGTATTTTTCCCATTAGTTATTAAAAGGTTTCTTACAGCAAACATCTGGCTCCATAGAATCAGGAGCTGAGAACTTTTATTACAGCTGGCTCTTGCCATTGAAAATGGCAGTTGAGTTTTTCTAGTATTGTACTCACAGGCTCCAGAGTTGTGACTTCTGCTGCTGCTGAAAGCAACAGTGTCCACGCTTGTATTTTTGAAGTCTATAACTTCACCTGACTTTGCTTCTGGCTTTGAGGCACTTACTAATGATAGCTTGTGCAATAAAACTATTCTTCCTCCTGCAAAATGGAATACAAAAATAGAAGGTTAGAAAGAGTCCGAAATTCTAACACATCCTGCCTCCCATTAATATGCAGGCAAATAAAAGTAAGAAAATGTGGATTTCTAACTTGCAAGGTTAAATGTGAGGCTAGGCTGACCATTCTGTCTTAGCAAATATGTGCACATTTGAAGCAGGCTCATTCTTGGCAAGTTATTGAAGTCTATTAGTAGTTCATCTGACACCTGCAAGGATGTCAGCTATGTTTAGAAATGAGAATATTACACTTGAAAGTAGTGATCCAAATTACAGACTCTTTTAAAGATAATGTGCCTATAAAGAATAATCAGTTGGTATTCTTCACTTTATCCACAGTTTGATCTTGCTTCACACAGACAGCTATATGTGCTTTTTGAGGAAGAAATCCTACCCCAGTACACAAAAGTGACAAAAAAAACCAAAACCCTGTTGTAATAGGCTTTGAAAACAACTATCATTGCAACTTAGATGCTTCACAAATATTTTTTCTGCTTATTATACCTGAACTGCATCCATGGCTTAAGTCATTCAGACTAGCATGTTTTAACTACAGAGTCCTTTAAGTTTTGGCTCTAGTGTCCAAGATATGAATAATGGTAAGTTACAGTAAACAACACCTAAATATCAGTACTGACTATACTACAAATAGAGAAGACACTATTGCCTTAGCTGCTTATTAGATTGTATGATCATGATTCATTCTGGCCATTCCTCTTGTGGCACTAGGTATGAAAGAAAAGAGCAAATTAATTTTTCTACAGTTACTGATACTCGATTGAATGTTCTCATATCCTTTCTAGATTCTTATGAACTTGAGTGTTGCCATGGTTTCTGCTGGGGATTTCTAAGATATTCAGATGCTACTTAAAAAAAAATAAAATAAAAATTCATCTATTAGAGTTTCAAAGAATGAGGGTAAATGAGGTCTTCAGCGGCGACTTTTGTTTTTGAGTTCTGAAAAGATAAGGGACAAAGTGAAGTAGCTTCCCCACAGGGCACATTTGAAGAAGCTGCGCCATCTGTTTGTTCTCTGCCCTCTTTTTCTGAATACAAAAGCCTTTAATGGGACCAGAAATTGTTTTTTTCTGACTGCTCAAACTATCCAAGGGAAGGGACACGTGTTTCTTTACTGCTTCCTGGCAAGTTAAAAGAGCCCAGAAGTTTCATCTCAATGTGATCCAAGATTGATATCCAATGGGGAATATGAGATGTTAGGTTCCTCACTCCCATCACTTTCTTGAGATTGATCTTCTATACATACATAGGAATTCAAAGCATCTGGAACAATTCAAGGAGGAAAGAAGGATGAAAGTTTCATCTCTGGAGCTCCAGTCACTGATGTGCCAGATACCTAAATATCATTACCTGTTACTGAATCATATTTGTTACTTATTTGCCATCCTAAGAACTGTAGTAAGTGACATTAGATAGATGCTAATAGTGTATTTTCTGGCATTGGAATGAAACTAAGATTTACAGTGTAACGGTTGTAGACATTTTATGGAAAGAATAGATAGTATTTAATGAAAGATAAAAGATTGGCAACATTCTGGGGAACAAGGTAAAAATGGTGAGCACCAAATAGATTTTGTCTTCTGTTGGGATATTTCTATGATAAAATCCAGATTTTATTTTTTTAATCTTTAAAACATGCTATGGGTAATAACCTTGACCATATAAAACACCTACAGGGAGCACTAAGATAGGATGAAGTGATAGCCTGTTGGCAATTATTTAGCAACAAATGTCCTGCTGTGGAGATAAACAAATTCTTAATAGAGTGAATCAAACAAAGAGCAAACTCGCAATCATTTTGTCTACAGAAAGGCTAACATATAAATACCTCATCATACCATACTGCCTAAATGTATCATGCTGCAAATAAAATGGCTGGTTTGTTTTAACAATTGCTGTTACAGATACCAATGCTTGGTCTTCTGATTCTACAAAGTGTGCTTTAAGCGAACACACATTTTAGTCTCCAGTTGAAGCTGGCTAAGAACAGATGCATAAACAGTAACTGTAGCTCAGCTGCTGAGTAGCAATTCATTAAATCAATCAAAAAAGCTTTCAATTTTGCCTCTCAGCCCTCAAGCAGAGATCTCCATACAGTGTCCTAAGTCATGAAAACTTTTGTATTGATTTTGTAGGATGATAATATAAAGCAGATCTTAAACTTTGAAACTTAAGTAGGTTTAAGAGAAATAAACAAATGAAGCCTTAATGAAAATAGGGAAAGGATTTTGCTGCACAAGCTGTGTCATAAGGAAAGACAAGGTTTGCAGAAAGAATAAAAAAGATTTGATATATCCATACACATAATTAACCAGAAAGCCTGAAGAACTCATTGATGAGGTGGAATTCCTGGGATTTTTTTCCTAATTTCTGAGGTATAGACATAGAGACAGAAAAAGCTGAAGCTGTCAAGTCTCCAACCAGATTTCTGCATAAAGCTTTGGAGTCATTGTGGAAGCAGTACTAGCATTGTTATAGAACTACAGAACAATTTTATCTGTTTCAAATATTCCCAATCAAAATTATCGCATGAAGATATCTCATTTCCTCCTTTGGAGTTTTGTTTTGTTTTATTGATTAAAGGTGCATCTAACTTTTGCAAGGGAGTGTTAGGAAAGAGAGCATTAAACCTTTATCTGGAGGAAAGAATAGAAAGGAGAGAAAGGTGTCTTCCTTAATTCTAAAAAACCTGTGTAGTGTCACAGAGTTATTATTGTCTGCTGAACCAGAATTAAAGGAGTACAGGGAAAGGAAGGTAAAGTAACTAAACTGTTCTGAAACTAAATACCAGTACTTATGCCATTTTCTTGAGAAGACTCCCTTCAGTGTTGCTGGGTTCTCTGGGAGGAATGGTCATAAATAGTTTACAGGTAGATTTGCCTACTTTAAGAAGAAAATGTTTGCTCCCTAGACTCCATTGTCCATGCTGATAAGATCTTGCTTACAGAGTGGGTGAGCAGTGTGCAGAGTATTTCTACAGACTGACTATGTTTAACTTGAGAGAACACGTTTCCGGTACCATGTGGGCTTGCTTCCTTTCTCTTTATTAAATCTTAAGTCTCTGAAAAACTTAGATTACAATATGCCTGCAAATTTTTTACCTGTTGTGTTTGTGTATCCTGGTGTTCCCAATTTCCCCTGTTTGCACTATGTCAATTGTGCCAGTATTCTTGGAGAAGCTGCTTAGAGGCTCAGAGGTGAATTAGTGCTAACTTTGTAGTGTTTCCCTCACTTGGCAATTTATTCTTCCTTTTTTCTCTTTTAGGGAATTTATTCTTCCTTTTTCTCTTTAGCACAGGATTAAAAAGAAGTCTGTCAGTAAATTAGTGTTTAAAATACTATTTCACAATGAAGCCATCCAGTGTGAGCATAAAATACCAGTAATGGTTTGCATTGTCCTTGTGTCTGTTAGTTTGCTTCAAGGAATTCTCAATGAATTATATTATTCAGTTCTTGTAATGCAGAAACTTAATAGCCTTACTCAAATACAGTATTATAATAAATTCAGATGTCTTTTTTATTTATTTATATTTGGAGTTCAATTAAATTGCAGTTCCTTAAGAATTTCCCCAAAATATTATTGAGTCCTTTTTGAGAAGAAGGAGCATTGGGCTTCCCCAAATTAATTTAGACTTCTGTCATAGATAGCACTGTTTTCATGTTTCTCACATTAGTGTTGAAGGTATTCTATTATGTCAGAATGTATTGGAAAGTAATTTTTTGTCTTAGTGTGATAGTAATCTAGCCAAGTCTTGCCATATCTCACTTTAAAAAAAAAAAAATACAGATTTTTTTATTATTCCAGCATCATCCCAAAGCAAATCTTACAGCAGTTACTGAAATTACTATTTGATTTTATTTGGGAATGGTTTCAGAACATCTTTATCATTATTATCATTATTATTGAGTGAAACTTCCATGCTTCTCTATAAATATTTAAAAGAGCAAATGCAGACCTAGAGGGAGAAAAAGAGATAAAAAAAAATATAGAAGTATTTCTAGATTTTTTAAAAATCACTACATATGTCACTCATACTTCATTTGAAATACTGAAAAAGTAGAAAAAGTAAAAATTTTAACTTGTCATGTTTTGCTTATAAGTATATGTAAGAATCTGCCAGGAGTTGTATTTAAATCAATGTTGAAAGAGGCAGAACTTCAAATATCACAAATGTTGGAACTGTCAGTACAGCTAACATTCTAGTTTTTATTGATCTTCATGGTTGCAGTTAAGACAAATACAGCAGATACCTTAAAACAACTGGAAATGAAATAGGCATTCCTAGTAATCAAAAGAAACTGAGAAACACTTCAGGGTTTTCAATTGCTTGTTAAGTATTATTGTATATATGGAATGAAGCATTATTTGAGCCTTCCAGAAAACGCTGGAGAAAAAATGATACCATTAATGAAAGGTCACACATAATAGAGAGAGGCTGGAGGCCATTTACAGATGACTGAGGTTACAAAGATGGAAAAGCAAAGCAAAGTATCACTCCAGAGAATTCATCTTCCTTACACTTAGAATGGCAGAAGCTGTATTTTTTTATTTGCACAGCAGAAGGCACAGATGGCATTGAATTTTCACAGCTGTCTTCCAGTAAGAGTTACTGTTAGAGTGGGTGAATGTAGTTATTGTCTAGATAATAACTAACCATGTCTTTGTCCTTATTATTGCTAGCAATGCATTATCACAGAATAATCACGGAAAAATGTTGATAGAAGGGTACCTCTGAAAGCTGTCTAGTCCAACTCCCTGCTCAAAGCAGGGCCAGCTTAGATTAGGGTGCTTAGTCACTTGTCCATTTGAGTCTGAAGCATTTTGAAGCACTGTAGTTCCCCTGATTCTCCTTCTTGCCATTTGTTTTTTTTGAGTGTGATGTTTGTCTTTTTTCACTCATCAGAAACTTTACCCCATTGCCATGGTCTTTTGAATGTGATTGACAGGAGCCTCGGAGTGACTTCAGTCAGCTTCCTCAGTACCTTTGCTCACATTCCAACTAGTTCCATGGAGCTGTGTACATCCTGTTGGATTAAAGTGCATCCTAGCTGCCTTCCTCTAATTGTACATAATGCTTCACTCCCACAGACCCTGTTAGTAGACTCATAGGCTGGGAAGCCTGAGGGCCAAATTTGCCAAGAAAACCCAAGACACTAAAAGGCATTGAGTAACGCCCTTTCCCATGTACTTTGTCGCTAAGTTCCCTGCTTCACCGAGCAGTGGACATACACTTTCCTTATTTAGTCTTCCTTTTGCTCCAGCATGCTTACAGAAGCCTTTCCTTGCTTTTAATGTCCTTTGATTATTTTGACTCCAGATGAACCTTTTCTTTTGTAATTTCATTGCTCTACACTTGAACAATGCTGCTGTTTCTTCATGTGACTTGTTCCTGTTTCTGGGAAATAAGGCATAATAGTATTTTCTGGTGTCAGTTGGTACAGACCATTTTCCCCTAGCCAGACTACTCGTGTAATCTGTGTTTGCCTTTTTAATATAGTTGTAATTAATGTTGCACCTCTATAGGAGCAATGAAGGAATACTGTGTACAGCAGCTAAAGCAAAGAGCATGTGATTTATGACACAGTAACTGTTTATCTGAAATGTCAAATGCTTTGTGCAAAGTGATGCTGTAAATCATAATCAGGGTTTATTCTTTTCTGTGGAGTTGACAAAATCTCGAGAGAAAGCTAGAATTCTGAGGTTTAAAATGTGAGTATGGTTTTATCACTGATGATCTGTATTCTAATGATCAGTATAAATATCCACATGATATGATATGCAATACTTGGCCAGGAGTTAAAGAAAAAAACTGTTCTGAAATATAAGAAATCGTGGAAGCTGTCCCATTCAAATCTCCTGAAGATGTCAGTTTCTACAGAAATAAAGCTTTATTTTTTAAAATAAGTAATTTTTAGCACCAGTTTGTAAAAACACTCTCCAGGTGTAGCCCAAAATGCTGCTATGTTCTTGGTCTCTTCGACATATTTGTAGGAATTCTACTGTTTCTTATTTAAAAAAAAAAGCACAACAAAACAACTTTTTATAGCTGATATAAATAATGTAATAGAAGTATAAGGTAAGTATATTATTAAGGCTCCAGTAGTAGAAAAGTCTCTGTTTAATACTGTATTTCTGCTGTAGGACACTGCTGAGTATCAGTGAGGAAATTCTGACCTTAGGCCTTTTTTCCAGTCGGTTGAAGTCCATATGTTTTTTATGCAGTACAATTTATTTAAACCCTTTTACTCAGTTTTTGGTGCCAGATTGCTTCTTGGGTACCAGCAGCTTCTTCCCTTTCTTCTTTTGAGTGGACAACATCTGCATTTTATTGCCAGTGGCTTTGAGTGAATATAATTAAGATGCGACCTGCATATACTGTGCTTGCTTCCAGCTTTGTTAGTTAAGGAGGAAGGGGCTACTGTATTCTAATTGTAGCTAATTCAGTTTTTCAGCCCTTTGTACTGGACAAACGATGTGCACAGCTACTACAAGTGCTGGTTGGCAGCTATGAACATGTCGTGTCTTGTGAAAATCCTTTCAGTCTCAGCAAAGTTTTTCTCTTGAGTTGTGAATCCCAAGAAGAGGGTAGTGAAAGTGCAGGTAGCACAAGAGGCCCTGATAATGAAGATGACTGGGGACAGACAGATTGGTCTAACAGTTCACAGGTGCCTAGAAGTGGGATTCCTTTTTCCCCAGTATGTTTTTTATCCATGCCAAGCTCCTTTTGGTTGGTTAAAGAAAAGAAGTGAGGGGGGCCAAAAGGAAAGTCTTCGGATGGGTGAGTGTGTTGAATTGGGTCATGAATGCTAGGAGTGGCACAGGAAAGGAAATAGAACCCTGTGGCTTGAAGTAGGGGAAAAAGAAGAGGGAGGAAACTGCCCTTGGATTCTGCTTTTGTGCTTCAGTTGTCCCATTTACTACACCAATATGAGAAATCCTCATATAAATGTATTTGCATATTTTGTTGGTTTATACCTAATAAAACCACCTAGCACTTCTATAGGCTTGCTTATCTTAGTGACAAAAAGGTATTGTAGTTACTAACACTAACATTTTTATTACAGTATATTAAAAAAAAAAAACCAAAACAAAAAAAACCCAAAAGATAAAAATCTTCCTTCTACCCTTGCCTAGCATACTATTTATTTTTATTCATGCCTCTGTTTGTTTCCCAGTGTAACTGTGTCTTCCAGTGAGAAGTGGAGATTTCCTATTTGGCCAGAATGGAACGAAGCAGATATCAATGCAGAAAAATGGGATACTGGAAAAGCTGGAAAAGAGAAAGATAAAACTGGGAAAAGTCCTACTTCAGTAAGCTGTGTGACATATATATATTTCTACTTTATTTTTTTGTACCTGTATTTAATAGAGTATTTGTCACAATTTTGATGATAAAAGGACTGGGAAGCCTGCCATATGAGGAAAGGCTGAGAGACCTCAGTTTGTTCAGCCTAGAGAAGTCTCAGTGGAGACCTTATCACCATGTTCTAGTATTTAAAGGGTGGGTACAGAGAAGATAAGAGACTCCTTTTTCACAATGGGTCACATGATAAAAGCAAGGGGTAATGGGCACACGTAACTCCTGGGGAGATCCCAACTTGACATGAGGAAAATTTTTCACAATGAGAACAATCAGCCATTGGAATAATATCCGCTGGGAAGTGGTGGATTCCTCAGTGTTGGACACTTAAGATTTGGCTGGACAGGGTGCTAGGACATCTAGTCACAGTCATGCTTTGCCTAGAAAGGTTGACCCACATGATTCTTGAGGTCCCTTCAACCTGTTTTTTATCATGGAATCATAGAATGATTTCAGGTGGAATGACTTAAGTTTCATCTGTATTTTTACTCCTTCAAACTTGTTATCATGGCAGGGGGTTTGGAACTAGATGATCTTAAGATCCTTTCCAACCCTAACTATTCTATGATTCTGTGATTCTAATGTATCTGCATTTTGTGCAGAATAGTAATAAAATTATTTCTTAAAGAGCTTCTTAAACTAATCATTTTAAAGTGATATTTAAAACCATATAATACCATGCTTGATCACCTGTATATAAGTTCTGCATTGTTCATATGCTCATGTGTGAACATACAGAATATGTATTCTTGTGTGCTATCTGTATGTTAGCATATGTTTCTAGATTTTATTTTTTTTTCTTATCCCAGGCATAAATTTGTTGTACTCCTATGGGACCAAAGTACTGTTTAGAGGCAAGGTATAGGTTCTATACTTAATGCTGCCATTAACTTAACAAGTAAATAATTTTCCTTTGTGTCTTTCTTCTGTTCCATTACCACATTTGGTGTGTTTGGTCTGTGCTCTAAACATTTATCTGGCACTAATCTGTTAGGTCTGCCAGACATTATTATTATAGATAAAATTTAAAAATACTTGTAACTGCAATATTTCTTTTTTAGCATAAGAGACATTCTGAGGTGCTACTGGATCATTCAGTTCTTCAGTCACAAGCTGTATGAAACATTGCTCTTTTTACATGTTAAAAAGAGTTTTTAAATTTGTCAGTCACAGCAGATAAATTTACAGATCTAAAGAATATTCTAATATGGCCTCTTTTGATCCTAGCAGCTAGCCAGAATTCTACATTGTATAGTGTATTTCAGTTAGAAACAGAATTAGTGATGGCCTCCAGTACCTTTGACTACACTTATAACATGAATATAAACAATCCTATTTTCTTGAGCGGGAAGAGGAATTGATTGGAAGTGATTTCTTTCCTTGTAATGCTAAAGCCCTTTTACCAAGTATCTCTACATGATAGCCTCTCTTAGAGCAGAGCAGTGTGCTGCTGAGATTGTACATTTCACCTTGTCTGTTTTTTGTGCCTGTTTCTTGCCTGTGCTTCCTGTAGAACTTGTGGTTGAGGCTCCTGCCATTAAACCGTGAACTCCTGAGACCTGGCAGTTGTCTCTTATAGCCACCTTAAATAAAAGATAAGTTAAGCGTGATTTTGTCAGTCAGCTGAACCTACAGTATCCTTTCTTAAAGGTATTTTTTCACTTGTAAGGTAAAGGTGTCTCGACCCCCTTGGTGGTCCTCCGCTTTCTTTTTCTGGTTTGTCTAGTGTTTAAGTGATAAACTTTCTTGTTACATTGTATAGTAAGGGTTGGATGCCTCTGAAAGCAGAATGTAAACTTTGTTGATACAGTTCTCTATGGTCTAGGCTACAAGGCTTCCTTTAAGTTTTCAAAAAAGTATTCCTAAAAGATTCTTTTTCCCCCTCAACTTAGCTTTTTTCCTTTATGTACCTGCAATAGTTTGTTACAGATTGATATGTTAAAGGAACTTACACAATGAAACAAATAAGAAAAAAAGGCAGGGAAAATACTATTTTGGAGTCCTTAGGGTGTGTTTGGTTTTTATGTTTTTGTACTGAATTTTCTTCTGCCTTCCTTTAATCAGTAAGTACTCAAAGTAGCATACTTTTTTCTTCCCAGAAACTCTTTCTCATGTTTGGTCTGTAGAAGATAAAGTACATTGTGGACTGTGAAATACATAGCAGTGTATAGTATGCCTAAAAGCTATTTAAAATTCCAGGCACAAATAAAAGACGCTAACCATGTAACCAATTAGTTTCTCAGTCAGCAGTATGAGAGGCTTCTCCTCATCCTACATTGTGCTATTAAGTAAACAAGTTATCATATATCCTGATGTCTTCTGTTCACATGGAGGATAAGTATTACTTTGGAAATGAAAGTTTGAAAATTATATGAGACTCTCTCTCTTTAATGGTCTAATTCACAGTGCTGTATAATTACCATTCTTTTTGGTTTCTATACCAATTTTAAATGCATGGGACCTGCTTTATTTGTGTGGTGGTAGGTATTTACCTTCAGTCTTCAGTTTAGAAAGCTTTAGAAATAAATTAGCTGGAAAAAGTACTCAGGGAGAACTCTGTAGAAGAGTGCCTGACTTTAAAGCTTAAATAGTTTTTTGGGAGGTTTTTCTGAAAGGTGTAAAAGAAAGAAAACATTTCATATAGATCTATTTAGACAGTGCAGATCACATGGACTTCTCAGAACAATACAAGCAGCTTTTGTACTGAATCTTCATTTTGGGCATTGCACTGTTTTAGTTCAGTTATAGATACTATTAGTTCCATTGGTACTATTTTTTTCCCTTCAGTGAATTATTGTGTGAACAATATATTATTTTCAATCTTGTGGAAGACACGATACTGTAATTAATAAAATATGTTCCATTTTGTTCATGCCTGTTTTATGTAGCATTTCTTTGAGGATCCTGAAGGGAAAATAGAGCTGCCAGCATCTCTAAAAGTACATTCATGGAAACGTCCACATGAGTTTTTAGCACATAAGGTAAGAAACAAGCAAAGCTGTAACGAAAACAATATGCTTCCCTATCTATATTATAAGCAGAGGAAAACTGATAGAGGAAATTATTTCAATAGATAAAACCCACTTGATCATGCATAGTCATCCTGTCCAGGAGACCACTGTACACGTAAGAGTCACTGACCCATGTAACAGTCAACCCATACTGCATATACAGCTTGGCCCTGAGGCCTGCATGGTGCTGGGTGAAATCCCTGGTTGCTGGATAAACTCAGGCAGCTCCCACTTCTTACTGGCAGTTACACCACCTGTATCTCCTTGCCTTTATCTAATTGCAAGTTCTTGTGTGAACATTCTTTCTGTTTTATAGTAGAAATGATGAACAGAGATATTTTATTGTAAGAATATCTTGTAACAGCTCAAATCCTATCATAGCTCAGTAACAGCAAAATGCGGTAACCTTTTCTATGGGTGAGATCTGCACAGAATGGTATATGTGGATCAGAGGCCTATTTGATGCTGCACAACTTGGGCTCCCAGAGTCTAAAAGGACATAAGGTTATCTATACTAATCTCTTCCCTTATAGTTAGCTCTAATAACAGCATTTTAAATGACACTGTATGGAGTCTGAGTGCCTTTCTTACTGGGATGACAATGTCACAGCACTTCATGGTGCAAAACATTACTATAGGGTAACCTTACAAGCCTCCTCTGCTTCTCGACTCCATGACAAGTTATGTTTGTTCCAAATTAAGGCTTCTCTTGAGCAGGTATCTGAGATAAATATCTATCTTCTAACCGTGAATTAGCTATACCAGAAGTATAGTACTTTTTTCTTACTTCATCTCTTGCATTTTGCCAGTCTGCATACAGAACTTGTCCACATCTTTGACAGTACTTGTCTGGAAGGTAATCATAACATTTTAAAATGATGAAAAGCTCTTATTCGGTTTATTTTTAAAATGCAAAGAAAATAAACAGCCTACCATTTCAAAGGTTAGTGTTCAATGCTGTTGCTAATCTAAGCTTTAAAGCATTTTTGCTTCAGACTAAATGCTTAAAATTTTAAAGCACTTTGACCATCCTTTCAACTTTTTCAGGCTTGTCAGTTTTCCTTTTGTCAGCTTGTCAGTTCCATTTGTTATTAACTAGACACTAAACAGGTCCAAGTTTAATTTTAATAGAGGAAGGAGAGAGGGAGGTCAGGGGAGTAATTGACAAGACCAAAAGATTGGATGAGAAATGCTGCCAAAATGCATAAACTGAGTAGAGGTATCTGAAGGATGAGGACAACACAACTGGCAGCCCAGAAAGCCATGGAAACATGTATCTGCATTAAAAATAGCTTTTAAAATCTATCTTTATAGCACTATGAAGAAAGCATTTGCTTTCTTTAAGACCTGATTGAAATTTTGATGCTTGTTTTGGTCTAGTATATTTTGAATCAGGAAGCTATGATTACTAAAAATTTTTAAGTTGTTAAAAATTAATGTAAAGGTCAAGTGACGAAAGGCTATTACGATGATGCATGTTGCTACCTAATCTATTAATAACCATAAAAGAAAGCATAAACAAGCCTATTTAGTGTGGTAAGCAGAGAATCAAGAAATGATCACCAATAAGTGATGAGATGAACAGATATATTTAGTTCAACAAACTACAGTCCTAGTATGTTATTGCTAAGCTGCATAAGAAAATGGACCGTATGAACAAGTAATTTCACCAAAACTCCGTAATACAGTCAAAGGTTTGATAAAGACTGTGTTCATACTGACAATCCCATTATTAAGCTGACCATGAGGAAACAAATACCTTTGAGTCTTGGTGGGGGGCCAAGGAAATCTCAATGTATGAGACAGTATTATGGTCATGATTTAAATACAGACCTGCAAATATTGTGAATAAAATGGAGAAATCTCAGTTTACTTATGTAATTATTTCATTTGATGCTTTTTTTAATCTCCTGGTAAGACTAATGTTTTGTTTTGTTTTTTAATTCTGAACATTTACATTTTAAAATATTTTTATTAAGAAATAAGAGAGCAATGACAAGATTTGAAAATCGATGCCCTTTAGTTTGCAAATGTCTAATGAATATTTGTCGAATGTCTAACATTTGCATGTCACTACTGGTAAACATTAGTGTTTATTTATTTTTTTCAGATAATTTAGCTATGGAGGTAACTAATTTACTTTCTCCTAGATTCCTGTGGTTGTCAAAAATGAAGCCTCATTTGACCTTCTTTCAGAAAATGAGCATATATTTTGTAGTGAGGTAGGCAGAAATACATTTATGTCCCTCTTAAAATAATTCTTTCATTTTCACTTTTTTAACTTTTTGAATTTTACTCCAAATTTCTACATCAAGAAACAAGTTGTGTCAAATTTCTTAGTTGAGAAAAGAATGATAGGAATAAAATGGTAAAGAATCATGTGGAGTTGTATAATTACTGTTTACCTTTTCCAGAATATGAAAAATTATATCAAGGATGGTAAGAGATTTTACAAACATGTGGGGTGGGGTTTTGGGGGATTTTTTTCCTTTCTTTTCCCTTCCCTTCCCTTTTCCCTTCCCTTTCTTTCTCTTTTCCCTTCCCTTCCCTTCCTTTCCTTCCCTTCCCTTCCCCTTCCCTTCCCTTCCCTTCCCTTCCTTCCCTTCCCTTCTTTCCCTTCCCTTCCTTTCTCTTTTCCCTTCCCTTTCTTTCTCTTTTCCCTTCCCTTCCCTTCCTTTCTCTTATCCCTTCCCTTCCCCTTCCCTTCCCTTCCCTTCCCTTCCCTTCCCTTCCCTTCCCTTCCCTCCCCTCCTTCCTAGAGCAAATGCATCCTTTCTAATGTATCTTTTATGCTTTTCATTCAAGCTTTCCTGAAGTCATGTTCTTGGTGTGCCTGCATGTATGTGCAAATGTCTGTCACCCAGCCAATCTTTTCCTTCTCTCCAGAGTTGAATACAGGTTTACTGAATTCCTACAGATCAGGGAAAAATCGCAAATAGATAGAACCAAGGCATCTGAATGCCTTCATGAATATAGTAGTTCTTCATAATTTCTATTTCATTCAAATTGAATTAAAAATTCAGCACCAAGAAACTGTATGGGAGGTGGCCATCAGGCAACAGAGGTTGTAAATTTTGCTGTCCACAGAACCACTAATTAATTTTTGGGAATGATTCTTGTAAAAGCTTATTCTCATTCTTGTTTACATAAATCACTGTAACAGTCTGGTAATACCATAGCTATACTTTAATGTAATTGATTAACTTGAAACAAGCTTTTCTATTCTTGGATCGTTATAATGTGACTTGATTTTATTTTTCTAACAGATGTTAGCTAAGAAACTTTTTTCCTGTTTGTGTCTTTTTTCAGCTGATGAGATGGATTGTAAGTGAAATTTATGTAGTCTGGAGAATATATAATGGAAAGACCCTAACTAATGGAACATCCACACTTTTTTGGAAACCATGGGAACACATTTATGCATTATGTAAAGCTACCAAGGGACACATGCCATTGTACAATAACTATGGAAAATATATAGTGAGACTTTATTGGATGGTGAGTAAAATATAGAAGTCTATGCAGCTAGTATGGCAAATCTTAATGCTTAGGGTAAGCGTTTGTTATTATTGAATGGATATGGTTTTTCAGTTCTGACAAATTGTTGCTGCATGTTAGTAAAAATGCCTTTTAAGTTCATGTGGTTTTTGTACAACTCAGAACTTGGTGAAACAGAGTTTTTCTTGAAAAGGGAATATTCTTTTTTTGTAGATGATGTAAAATTTTGCTGATTATTAGGAGTTTTTTTTTTCTTCATTGCAACAAAATACTACATTTGGGTTCATTTGCTTATTGCATTGCAGAAAGAGGATCCAATAATGGCAGTTGCTAGTGTTGCATGCATTCAAACTATCTATTGGAACAACTTCTCTGATACCTGTGACTTTTTTTATGTGTGTGTCAAACAGCAGTTTTCAATGTCATTCCTTAGCCCAAAGCACGTTTCAGTACATTTTAAAGAAAATAGTTGGTTCATTCTATATCACATAGAGAGTGGTTAAAACAATGTTGATTTAAGTGATTAATTTTCACCATTTATAGTTTCGTTGAGCTGCATGTGGTACTTTCATCCTATTTTTACAGAGTTTGATTTTCATATCACATGTCCTCTTACAATCCAATTTAAACTGTTTTTGATTTATCACACAGACATTTTCTTTCTTTTCTTTCTTTCTTATACTTTTTTGTTGTTTTGTTTGGTTGGTTGGTTTTTTTGTACTCTGTGTCTCAAAATATTATGACAGTTCTAAGCACCGAATATTATGACAATACTAAGCAGCACTCAGTGCTGCCTGAATGGGTATCTTTAAAATGTGATGAAGTAATTAAAAAAAATTGGGAAAAAAGCCTGGAGGTGTTTTTTGGTTTTAAGCCATGGTAAAAAACAATAAATAGAGGTCTCTTGCAAAGATTCTCAGCCAATAGGAAGCAGTCAAAAAAAGAGGAATAGTATGAGAATTGAGCTCTTAAAAATAAGGAGAAAAAGGTTTTGTGAGGGTGATATTTGTGAAAAGCGCTGATGTGGTTAATGGAAGTTATTTGGAAGATGGAATGTAAGAGCAGAAGTTGGAATACTCAAGGACAGCACTCTTAAATGCATAACAAAAGGAGACAAAATATGCATGAGGAGAGGAAAAGAATATATAACTTGGTGAAGAGAGAGGAGATTTTGTTTTTCTAATGCTTTTTGTAGCAAGTCTCCAATTTACAATTTTTTGAGTTAGTGTTCCTCTACAAAAGGAGAGGACACAAACTTCCCATCTCACAATTTTTTTTTAAAACTTCAAAATAAAGGAACTTGCACCACATGCATCAGGGGATGTTCCTCAAGAGGGACAGCAGCAGGTCGATGCCTCAGGTGGATAATCTGGCTGAGTTTCATGTTGGAGGTGTAGAGAGAGCCTTGCAGTTGCATATAGCACATCACTTAGAAACACCTCAGTGCAGAATTCTTTCAGAAATCTCTGCATCTACAAATACAAAATAATTACTCAAACATTTCCGTGACCCTTGAAAAATCGCTTATATTCTATTTTTCTGCCGGAAACCATTACTCTAGTGGTTATATTACAAAAACTTCATGTGAATAAAAGTGAGGAGGGATTTCTTTTATTTCTCCATCCCCCTGTTAAATTGTTTATAAATTTGTCCATCTCTTGGACTGAACATAAATACAAATAAAACTGGGGAGAGCTTTTGAATAGCTGCACTTACGAACGTTGCAGTTTGATATGTGTCTCCTGAGAGAGAACAAAACCCTGAGCATTTTAGTTTTATTTTTAAATAATGCTAGAGCATGTATATATATTAAGGAAATCTTACAGTTCTAATACAATATAGATCAAAAATGATATTTTAAAAGGAAGTTTTATGCAGTTAACTATAGATTTATGTCAGCTAGCCAGAACTGAGGAAGGAATGGGAAAGTAGTTAAAACTGAAGAATCTCTTAATTTTTCTGTAAGGGGGAGCACTTAAATGATTTACGTGCCTGTGCTTTCCTCATCCCTTACTACTGCCTCTACATACAGAATAAATTACATTCATATATGGAATAAGAGTTGCATGAATTTTAGAAGGCAGAAACTATGTTACTGTTGTAACTGTACTGGGTTCCTCAGCTGAGGACATGTTCTATGCGTGAATTTAATGCTGCAGAGGTTGCGTATTTACATGATAAAAGACTGCGTTTCAAAGTCTCTGTAAGCATGATCAGTGTGGGGTTTTTTTTTTGTTTCTTTGTCACTTTTGCTTTGTTTATGTTTTGATTTGGGCCTTTGAGTTTATTTCATTTCTTTTGCTTTGGTTGTACGTCAATACTTCACAGAAAGAAAAATGGGGAAAAAGAAGGTCAGATGATGGGAGATTAAAGAAAATGTGAAAATGAGAGAAGTCAAATATCAGTAGAGATAGAGGAGAAACAGATTTCACAGGAGAAAGTGAAAAATTAAATGAAAAGGGTGAGAAAGCACAGTGGAAGACTAATGAACTGGTTTCAGTAAAATGCAGTAGTGAGTCCTGAGGGGATTGTTGTCCACCAGATCAAACCTTGGATAGTTTTTCACATAATTGGCATGAAATTCTTTCAGTTCTACCCCACATCCTACTTGAATTTGTTCCTTTATTTGTGCTTTGTCTTATCTACAGATTTCTTTTTCTAACCATAAACCTTCTGCCCCTCATGTTTTTCTTTCTCTTGGTGTTTTATTTCCTTAAACTAGCGTAATTTTTTTTAGAGTTAATACAGAAATGCTGTAAAAGGGTTATTACTGGTGCAAAATAATTGTGATATGGACGGTATTAAGTATAAAAAGCAAGCAGTTGATGCTACATATACAAAAAACAGTCTTGCTTTTTAAGAATTACATGCACAGAATTGCTACTCTGAATCAAAACATGTCCTGAGCTACAGAAAACCAAATATCTCCTCAATCTTTTTCTTTACTTTTCAACTTGTACTAGTCTCTGTATTAAACTTCAGCTGTTACTGAAAGAGATAAATATGTGATCATTTCATTTACTGGGTCCTCCACAAACTTGGAAAATCTTAAAAAATTTGTTTTGGCTGTCAGGAAATAGTTTTCACCTGAAAAAAATATTAACCTTTCTTTTGCATTTTGAGTGTCTTTGCCGTATGACCTACATTTGTTTTCTTCTGAAACTTATAGAACTCATATAGAGGTAATGGATGGGCATTTCACCTTGAAGGCACAGTTACAGTTACAAACAACAGTAATTTTGCCCTTTCTGGTAATGTAAGGTGAACATTTGAGTTATTGGTCATTCTTTGTCATTTTCTGTATGAATTAACAGAAGTACTTGATGTTGCCCCACTAATTCCTTAGCCTCTGTATTATGAATTGATCACTAGGACAGAGACTTTTTTAGAGAATGGTAGGCAAGATTATTGTGTGGGGTACTAGTTAAACCAAGTAAAGAAGTACCTGATATTGAAGACATCAGTATAATTTCTTACCTGTTTCTTCTCCTGGAAATATGAGTATTGATTACTTTTTGGTCATTTTGTGTTTTCTCCTCTAATGTTTTATAAGATACAATCTTAATGCTTTCCAGGACAGTAACCACTGCAGCCAGCATTCCCAGGCAGTTCTTGGGAAACAAGAGGCACTGCTTGTATAACAAGTATTTCCAGACTGAGACTTAAAGAGGCATTTGCAAAGCTGGTATCTTAGTTATGCCTTTTTTTAATCCATCACTTTTTTTTGGGTATCTGTCATGGTAGCTGAATAAACAGCAATGAATGCATGAATATGATGGGCTACACATATGAAAGGAAAAATATTTGGAAATAGATGCAATTAAATTAATCTCTGAATAAATTAATTAATCTCTTAAATAAGATAGAATATGGTTTCCATGCTTCTCAGGTATTATATGAAAACTTTTAAAGCCATCTGTAATGGAAGTCAAATTACAGTAAAGTCAGGTTCTTGGGAAACTGTTAAAAGTTCTCTTACCCACATGTTTGGTTTCCAACCCACAAACCCAGGGTTTTCTTTCTTCTTTCCTCCTCCTTCCTCTATCATAGGGGTGCTGGAGAAAAATCATTGTGGATGACACTATGCCTTTCAATGAAGAGAATAATTTGTTACTACCAGCTACAGCCTATGAAATTGAACTTTGGCCAATGTTGCTGTCCAAAGCTATCATTAAGCTGGTCAATACTAGGTATGTTTCATTATCTCACTTGGTTTGTGAAGTCACATGGAATTTTCAAAAAAAGTAAGCTGTTTTAGTATACATGGGAAATATATTTTGCTAAAAAAGTTTGTAATAACACATATACACTTTTCTGGAGGCTCACACCAGGAATCAGTAAAGCAAAATCCCCCGTAACTACAAAACGTGCACTCTTTCCTTTTTAGACGTGTTTGTAAAATTATGCACAGAAAACTTTGCAAAGAAGCTGAATTACTGTTTGCTTTATCTGTTTGCCATTATTCCTGAAAAGCGTCACATGGTTTTCTGCCAAATGGAAATGTTCAAAAAGTTTTAATGAAGTTTTATCAGCTTTAACCAGTACTGAAATTAGAGTGTTGTAAGCTGCTTCTGTTACAGTTCTTCTGTTGTGGACTTTATGGTGATCCATTTCCTTGAAACTGACCTGGAAAGTAGAAGCTGGCTCATGGTGCAGTGATTGACAATTATGGCCACAGGTTTCTATAAGATGAAGAATAAACACCAGGTGTTAAATGACTAAGCTTCAGAAAAGACTTCAGAACTCTGATCTGGGTAGTCAGGTTTCCACGTTCTGGTTATATTGATTTATGTCTGTAAGAAGAGTGATCTAAAGGCTAAGGACTTGCCTAGAGCTGCCTGTTAGGAAACTGTTTGCAGAAACATGTTTGAAATGCTGAATATCTCCATAGCACAAGGGTTATTCATGGCCAAGTTATGGCATGTTTAGCCTTCGTCCTCTTAGGATCTACAGAGATTTCTGCAGAGAGTAGTAGGAGAGACTACCAGTTTGAAAGAGTACACTGGAAATATAGCCTGCTCGTGCACAATAACCTGGGAGTTAGAGCAGCTGCTCAAGAAATTGAAGTTCTAGATTCATATCACCCTTCTAACATGAGGGATTTCAAACCCACATCTCCAACCCTGCAGAAAGAGGCTTTACTGCTTGCAAGTATACATAGTATGCTTGCTAACAATTTTGAAACTATTGCATTGTACAGATGTACCAATGAAGCAATTTTTGGCTTTATAGGCTAGTAGTCAGCAGTGGTTTGGAAAACTAAAATTGCAAGTAAGGACTTGTTTTTCAACACGCTATTCTGTTTGTGTGTGGTTTTGCTCCTCCAGAAAGCAATACAGGGTTTACTGAGAGTTGGTTATAATATATCTTTATATAATGTCTGCTTTTTCTTACAGTGTATGTGAAACTGCAGATAGAGAGATAGAGGAATTTACAGTTCTACATACACTGACTGGATGGATACCAGAAATTATTCCTCTCCAGTAAGTTCTTCTATTAAATAATTGCATATTAGTTGTTTAAGTCTATGAGGCATTATGAAAAATAAAGCTAAGCCCTAAACATCCTTCAGAATCAGTTTTGGAACTTGATAAATGTGCCTTCGAGGAATGTAATTTTATTGTGTTTTTCTTCGTAGGTCATACAGTTACATGTAAAGCTATTTATCATGTAAAGCTGATGCATATTCTTTATAAAATTAACTAATATTAAACACTGTGCTGAAAACAGGGTTAGGGAAATCTGTTTGCCAGTAGTAATAATAACTATATATGAATGTGCTATAGAAAGTATACATCCTAGATTTGGAAGTAGTCAACTTCAGCTAGGATGGTGTTTCACCTTTTAAACATATATAAACTGTTCCAATTTATTTCAAATCAAAAATTATTTCCAACCTATAACATTTTTGTTGTTTCCTGTGTGTTTTAAGTCTGTTTTGTGAACAGACATTCTAATTTTCCAGCTTGATATTCTTTTTATTGTATGAATGACTGAGTTACAGGCTGTAAATCTTTAGACATTTTGTTTTCAAATTACCTTTTTTTGCCTTTTGATGTATACATTCTAATGAATACATAGATAACAAATAGCTTTGGTCTGTATATTATTTACTTAGTTATAATTGCTTATTTATATATTTCAGTATTAAATAAATTCAATCAAAGGCTATTTTAGTCCTTAGTTCAGCAGTTTTTATGTCCCAAGCTATGCTTGCAGTTTAGGAGTTTTTAATGTATTTGTATCTTCCAGTACTGTGTATGTAGATTGTGGACTAAAGTAATGTAACCTAAATTTTGGTTTCTTATGTAGTTGGTTTTACAACTGCAACAGTAGAAATCAGTATGCACAACTCTGGCTCTTACTAAAAATATATTCTGGAGTAAGAAAATGTGAATACCAGGAAGTCTTTGCAATCATAGTATAAGATGGCATTACCTCATTGTACAATCAATTATTTTACTAAAAAAAAAAGTTGCATTCTGTTAGCTTGAATGAAGCTTGTTCATGGCTCTGAACAATTCATTCAGTTTTAGATTATTTCTGGAATCTCTGGGTTTCTGTGGAGAACCAGTATGGTTGCAACTGTCATGTCATGTGAAAAAAACATTGCTGTAGCTGAGTGGAAGAGGCATGGAACTACCTGTGCTGAAATAGTTAGTAAAACCTAGTTTGGAAGTACCTTTGAGAAGGTTTTTAATATACAGAGCCAGAATAAAGTTGCTTCATGGTGTAGTGGCAAGATGGTCTGCAAATTTCCCTACTGCAACTTTTATCTTCTAAAAAGCTTTACAAAGGATGCTTTCTGTACATGCTTCCTTAGCAACCATTTCTTTCTTTATGAGTCTGTCCATAAGCTGTCTCAAGAAATTCACTGATATACAAAACCAGGCAAGATTTTTATTTACTAATTCTAAGAGTTGGACTGTTAGTTATAGTATAGTGCTGTCTAAATAAAAATCACTCTTATTGCAAATATCATTGTCATTGACATATACATGTGTTTGGGGTTGCTTGTTTTTGTTTACTTTTAAGGCTTGAATACTCGGACGAAGTCTGGGGCTTTTTGAAAGAGGTTGTGCCAGAATTCAAGTTGCCAAATAAGAAAGCTCCTGTACTTGATACTTCTCAGTCAGATACAAAGCGTAAAGAGACCGAAGTCTCAGAGTTAAAAAATGAAGTTTCATCTGTCAACAAGCAGTCAGAGAAACCTGAGAAAGCAGGGAAAGCTGATAAAATTGGCAAAGGTTTGTAATTTTAGGTAGTGTTATCTTTGTAGATCAAGCATAAATAAAATTAGCGTAACCTCTGGCGTTGAATTTGTATTTCTTTGCTGTGCCACGTGCAGCTCTGTGGTTTTGTTGTCGTTTCATTGAACACATTGCAATGCTATAAATTCAAAAAGCTTTTTTTTTTAACTATATAGATCTCATTAGAAGCAGTACTAGTCTCTTTTATGAAAACAGCTTCAATTTATGGCAAAGATTTGTTCAGCCCTGTGTCAATGACATTTCTCTAAAGAGTGGTTCTTTGCAGAGAGATAACACTCTGAGAAGTTGCAGCTTCCCCAAGGCCATACTGCTCTGACCATCGATAAATTATACATTTCATAATGATTGTTACAAAGTGTTATTACCTGCAAAGAGCTCTGACAAGTACTTTCTAATGTCTACCTGCATGGTCATTTGTAGCAACTTTGCTGTTTATGCTACTAGATACAGGTATCAATTTTATTCAAAAGCTGCTAATCCTATTTACATTTAAATGAAAAAAGCTTAGGGTTAGAAACTTATTTGTTCCAGTATGTTATTCTTCATTTATTATATTTGAGACTTGAGTTTTATTAGTTGCTGTTTATAATTTGAAGGTATAGATTCAATTTAATTTCTTTAGAGGGTACAAATAATGTAGTAAAATGTCTGTTTCTTCTTAGATTTTCAGAAAAATACCTGCCTTTCTCACTTTGAATCTCAAATAATATATTCTAATGTTGGAAGTCTTATAAAAATTCTAGAAGAGACCTGGCTGGGGGTGTATTCTTTGTTCTTAGGAATTCCTGCTATCAGTGTAGTAGATGTTTCAAAGTTTGAAATGGACACACACAGGGATGCAGCCACTGGGAACAGCACTGTCATTCATCCAACAGGGTGCTGTAATTTATTCCCAAAAAATCTTGTAAATTTGACCTTCTCCAAGACTTAGAAATTCTGTTAGTAACTGTAACAGCTAAGAATTAGGGAAGCATTCTGTTATGATCCAGCTCTGTAATCTCCAGCTCTGAGCTTGTAAGCTCTTGTCAGATGCTCTAATAATGTTTGGGATTTTTTCATTAGAAATGTATTTTCCTATAGTCTTAAGTTCTAAGGCTAGAAAGAAAGTTCTGAATGTGGGAGACTCTTCTGTGTCCATTGGGAACCTATGCCTCATCTGTGTTAGATTCTATTGGAAATCACTGATGCACAGGAGCAAGAACATTAAGAAAATATTTGAAACAGTGCCAGGAATTCAAGCGTTGCAAACATTATAGTAGGGACATGAAAGTTGTGCACTAACTAGAAGGTGAGACCAAAGTCTTTCTGGATGCTTCTCAGTAAATCTGCCTTTGCATCTTAAGAATTATTATTTTATTTTTTTTAAAAACTGATGACATTATTTCTTGGCCAAAAGCTTTTACCTGAAAAAGAAAAATAATCTTTGTCTTGCTTAATAGAAAAAGCAGAGCAAAAAGAAATTGGAAAGAAGAAAATCAGAGATGGAGATAAAGAAAAGCACAAGTTATCACTTCAGTCTGCTGAAACCAGATATTCTTTTCAGGCCTTAACTGAAAGTAAGTCCTATTCTTTTGAAGCTAAAATTACAAACAAATTATAAGTAAAACATAGGGCTTTGCTTTTATTTGTTTTTGAAAGGAGAACTGCAATTTGAAATAATGCTGAATTCAAATGTATTTTTGTTATGAGATTATAGCCACTGAAGAAAAAGCTTACAGGCTTTGAGACACATGGTCTGCAGAGAATGGCCTGGGACAGTAGAATCAGAAACTAAGGCTAGGTTTAAAGTCAGACTCCAGAAGCACTAGTTGTAAAAATTTTCTAAATTGGTCTTGGGAATTTTTGTAGCAATGACTTTACTTGATGCAACAACTTTTTTTCTAATTTTTTTGCTGCCTTTTTTTTTTTTTTTATGGAAGTATCTTGACAAGTATTTCATTTCCAGCACCATAAACATGCTTAGCTCCATACTGTAAGTTTCCACTCTCCCTTTCGAGTGTGACGGCTTCTTTCTGTGATAAATTTGAGTCATTTCTGAAGAGGTCTTTAACTACTTTTGATATCATTTATATTTTATTTCTAAAATGGCAAAACCTTTTATATTCGTTACATTGTTGTTGGGGCTTAACCCCCGCCAGCAACTAAGTACCATGCAGACACTCGCTCACTCCCCGACCCACCTCACCCCACTCTGGTAGTATGGGAAGAACTGGATAAAGATAAAAGTTGTGGTTTGAGATAAGAACAGTTTAATAATTGAAATAAAATAAAATATAATAATGATCTTAGAATGTACAAAACAGGTGAACCACAATGCAGTTGCTCACCAGCCAGTGATTGATGCCCAGCCTCTCCCTGAGCAGAAAACGCCCCAGTTACTATACTGAGCATGATGTGCTGTGATATGGAATACACCTTGGCTAGTTTGGGTCAGGACTCAACCCTTTGTCTGTCCCCAGCATACTTCCTGACGTAGCAGAATGAGAAACAGAAGGATTTCATGCTCTGTGAGTTTACTTAGCAATAGCTGACACACTTGTATGTTATCAACACTGTTTTGGTCACATATCTAAACCACAGCACCATACAGAGTGCACTGATGAGCATATGTCCTCATTTTTTGCACAGTAAAAAAGGTTCAAAGAATACATTATTCTTAAAAGGTACTGGCATAATGTATCAAATCTTTCTAGTATTGTAATAGTATTATTAAAGTGAATATGGTGTGCCTGGTTAATCATTTGCATGCTCTAATAATTTGTTCATTGCTGTTTATTGTCTGCCCTGCAGACATTTTATTTCACGACCCATCTGGACTGAATATGAGAGTTTTACATTCCACCTGGTATTTGATGGAATACTTTTAATTGAGAAATACTTCTCACAAGCAATGGTATTGGTATACCTTGTGGCATGTACTGTTCTGTAATGTGTAGGACATGGTAGCTTCTACTAATGTATTTGTAACAGATCAGATATGTCAGCAGGGACTGAGATCAAACCTAAGTTATAGCTTTGGTTTTGGATAATTTGAAAACCACAGCTAACACAACAGCTGTGATTAACAGGGGAATCACAAATGTGCAGTGGGAAATACTAATAATCCACTGGAAAGAAACTGACCTACCACCACCTTATATTTAATTAATTGAATTTTTGGAAGAATATTTAAGATAGCTTACTTTTTCAGGAAAAGAACTATTGCATACCTTCTAAATAAATCAGTTTGAAGTCTGATAAATTGTATTTTCCAGTCACTTGCCCATCTTTCATTTCTTTGCCCTTTTATTTTCATTTCACTTTTTTCTTTTTATGCAGACAGCATTGTTTTATTCAGTTTCACAGAAAATACCTATTCTTAGAGCAGCTTCCAGCTGCATACTTAGTAAATGTAGGAAGTAATTGTCCTATATCTGAGGTGGAGCTGAAGGGAACAAAGACAAAACATTCTAATGAAAAACAGGTGTGCTGTTTTTCACAACCTCTGTGCTGAGATCCTGTCTTCACATGCTTTCTTAAATTACTAAGGAACAATAAAGAGAAATAAATATCCTTCTTTTTGAGATGACCCTTAGACCTGTATTTCTACTAATAAATTTTTTAGACTTTTAATTTCCCTTCAGCATGAGTGAACTGGCTGTCACCCAGACAGCTTTGATTTCTCTTCATCATTAGGGAATCGATAATAGCTTCTTCCACAGATACAGGTATGAGATGGTTGGGTGGTTGCCCAGTGCAACAGATTTCTAGGAGTAACAAGTGAACATGCCTCTGCTTTTATACCTTGTCTGGTGCAGAATTGCAGGAAAACAAGCTTCTGTAAGGCGTGTGGGGTAAGAGCTATGTGGTCACCCCCTCACGCTTTCAGAAACAGCTGACATTACCTCCATTATTCCATCTCCTTGACAGAATTAAGAGCAATAACCTTGATTAACAAATATTCTGATTCTCAAACTAATCTTATTCGTCATATCCATTGCTAGGAGTGGCCAGGGCTCTGGCTTTTGATCCTTTTGTTAGTAAGATCAAACTTTGCTTTCACTGGTGTGAAGCCTTTAGGTAGTATTGACCAGTCAGTATGTTTTTATTTCATCTGCCCAGATGATGTGTATTGTGTTCTTCATACTCATATCTGATATTATTCAAATCTGAAGAAAAATAGAACAGTGGTTAGAGCTACCTGTGACCTGTGGCATTTGTAAGTTCTAGTTTTTCTTATTAATCTGTGTAAAAGAAGTAAAATATGCAAAAGTCGTTGATATTCGAAAATAGGTAAGGATTAAAACAACATGGTTTTGCCATCCATGGCTTCTCTTACAAGTACTCTACAGTGAGCTCTTGTTTCGAATGAGATAATAGACAAAGAAAATAACAAAAATGAGGCAGAATGAGCAGAATAAGTTAGGGTGAGGTATAGCAACATTTATTTACTGTTTATATTGTTCTAAAGCATGTTGATGTTTTCTCTATAGAATCATCTGTGCCAACCCAGCCAGAAATGGTCGTGTATGCTGGCTGTATACCGCTACATTTGTTTGAAAAGGATGTTTTTTCATTAAAACAGATGGTAAGAGTCTATGCTCTCAGGACAGGAAAGCATTGTTTTAGTATCAGGGAGTTTTCATTTTGTATCAACTATGTTGTAACAAAAATAATAAAATGGATATAGTGAAATAGTCATTAGGTAATGGTTATCAGTTAAATTTATAGTTTTGGTACTTCTATATCCTGATTGTGCATTTTCTGCATTTTTCTGCCACAGTCTGCTCATTTTTTCAATTTTACTCCACTTTCCTCTAGATCCCAGGAGCTGAAGTCTCTTGGGAGAATCTTGATGGGGACTAAAAAATGTATCATGATGAGATACTTCTGAATGGAAAGACTAATTATTTTAGGGGTTAGTTGAAAAACATGAATTCTCTGATACACACTTTCCGATGTGTTGTTCTATAAGAAATAGCATGTTTATATCCATTTCTATCATTAGTGTTGTAGCTAATGAAAGCAGCTGGAGAGAGTGCAGCACTTTCATGCAGCTGGGATAAAAAAAAGCTTAAATTTCCACTTAGTCACTCACACTCTACAGAAAGCTATTCATAATGCCAGAGCTGTCTTTCTTGAGTTGATTATTAATTAGATTTATTTTTTGTGTGCATTTAAATCATATTTACCATAATTAGAACATTAAAATTTAAGCTGCCTCCTCAGGAAACCAATATGCTTGACAGAATAAAGAAATTTCCATAAATGGTTTGCAGGTGTTATGCTTTATTGCTTTTAACTCTTGCACTATTTTCTTTTTGCAAGTTGTGATGTGTATTTTATGCTGTTTTGAAGACTAGGTCTTTCTCTGTGATTTAATTTATTTATTTATTTAAATTTAAGGTCTCAGGCAGTAATGCTAGTCATCAGATAGCAAACTAGAAACAGTGACATAAGGTTATATCTTTCCTGCCTCGAGTCTCAAACTTGGCTTCAGTCTGTGAGGCTATAGAGAGTACTGAAAAAGAGGCATTGCAGACCAAATAGGATGAGGTAGATGGATCTATGTGTCTAAACCAGTGTTTTAGTAAAGACTGATAGAAAAATAGAAGTTGACAGAAATTAAATATAGAAGTGTAGTGGGTTTCTTATGGGTTAAAAAAAGCTCATTTTCAAGCTTGCTTTGAGGGCTAAGATACTACATTAAGAGAAATAAAGTTTCGAACAGTGGATTCATTGGCATAATCATTGTTCTCTAAATTTCTAGAAAATGGTATCATTAACTGCAGTTGTGCCAGAATTTTTGCAGTATCCCTTTTAGCTTTATTTTCTAGTCTATATGTCCTTGGATTGATGTGGCTTGAATTTAATTGCCTTAAGTTTGCTCAAATGACATGGAAAAAATACATAATTGAGTCATTCAGGTATGTCTCCTACTCAGCAGCTGACAAATTCTTGTTTATGGCACCTAATTGGTAGTCTTCAAAATCCTTTCTAATCTCAGATGTTTTAAATTACATTTTTAAGTTGCTTGAATATGTATGTACCCAGTCACCACTCCTGTAATATATCTTTATAAATTCAGAGATCAAATGAGGCCTTTACATTGCTTGTATACCTTCATAGAATCATAGAATAATTTAGGTTGGAAGGGACCTTAAAGATCATTCCAATCCCCCTGCCACAGTCAGGGAGACCTTCCACTAAACCAGATTGCTCAAAGGTGTTGAATACTTCCAGGGATGGGGCAGCCATAACTTCCCTGGGCATCCTTATTGTGTTAATTTTGTTCTTCTCCCTTCAGATAACTGACAACCACAACCACATCTACAGTTCATAAATGCAGAACCTCAGGAGCATTTGACATTGAGCAGGAGCAATCAAAGTCTTGCTGATGAGCATGTTAAGGAACTAAATTATGTGTGATTTATTTAGCAAGTAAAAGGAGGTGTATTTTTAATATACAAAGGATGTACAAATCTTGTAACAGAACTTTCAGTAATGAAAAATGTTAAGATCTACACCATTATCATTTTAATTCAAAGAGCACCACTCATTGTCCACATCTAAAATTGCTCAAGTCTGTTGCTAAGGGATTTGGTATACAGGTCAACTGCAGTGCCTTTAATATGTTCTCTAAATTAGCCAGCAGATAAAAAGTTTAATGATGTATTGGTTCAAAGTGATATTACGTTATGGAGATTTCACAAGTTATCTAAAAGACCAGTTGCTTTTAGAATTCTGCCGCTTTATAAATTCAGCATGAAGTAAAGACTTTCTCCCTCAGAAAAGTTTTTAAAATATTTTTATTTAAAACAAAACGTTGTCACTGTTGTTTCACATATTAATTCTGCTTCACGTGTGTATTTTCTGTAGCACCTAAAAGAATTTAGTTAAATAAATAAGTTGAAAAGAGTGATGAATCTACTATAAGAATTAAAATATATGTAAACACGAGTATTCAATTATACTTTTTCTGCTGAATATCAAATTCTAATTAGAATGTTTTTGGATAGCCTTGTCAGGTGAACTATTTTTGTTTTGTTTGTTACCCAAGCTGTTAGATACTTTTGTGTGCATACTGTTCTTTTCTGTCAGAGATATGATGAGAAAGGAGGTGTGACCCAGCTGGATTATTTTTCCATGTTTCATAGTCTGATTCTTCAGAGAAACTAAGGCAGTATGGACTTTCCCACATATATAGCCATCCTGTCCTGATCACTAGAACAAGGTCCTGTCCTCTGGTAGCACCACCACAACCACCACAAGTTCCTCGTTGGAAGCTTTTCCGTCAGAAAAAGGAAACTCTTGTGTCATCTGAACCCCAAGGTTTGTCTACTTAAACCTCCAAAATAAATGTGTAGTAACATTTTAATTATTGCAGATATATAAATTTCCAGGGCCATATTTATCATCTTATCTCTTAATTTCAATGGAACTTCCTTAGGGATTACTTCTTTGGTTTTGGTGTTTTTGTTTTTGTTTTTTCTTTTACCAATTTTGTATTACTTCCCCTTAGCCCTGTTATTTCCTAAACACTTTAAAAAGTGTCTTAATTTCAGTCTAGAAAGCACTGTACTTGAGAAAATGAAGAGGGAGTGTTATCAAACCAATGCAGAAGCTCTCTCATGCAGAGCTATGAAAGCTTCTGAACACCTTTCAAACATTTGAAGTATGTGACTAGTCCTGCTGCAAAAACTCATAGTTTTAGATGTAAACTTGTTCTAGGGTTTGTCTGTACTGCACAATGGAATTAAATGCGTGATATGAGATACCTTGGAGACACACGTTAGGAGGATTTATCCCCCGTGTCTCCCGGCGCCGCAATAAAGAATACCTGCTTGTCAGCTTGAAAACTTTGTTGGCAAGTTTGTTCCTGGAGTTTTCTCCGAATCAGTATGAAAGTCTTGCAGACATGCTAGCAATATGTAGCAATATGTAATGAGATAAACAGGAAATTAGCAGTGTACTGCCATGGTTTGTCTAAGCTAAGTTGGATAACCTTACATAGGTTAAGCATACTTTAGCACTCTTCAGGCTGAGGATCAGAGCCTTGAGCAAGGATTTTTTCATTATATGTCACCTAAAGCCATCCTTGGTTGTTCTCTTTGATTCAAAGGTATGCTATTATATTTTGAGAA
This sequence comes from Neopsephotus bourkii, assembly GCF_033783945.1. Taxonomy (NCBI): domain Eukaryota; kingdom Metazoa; phylum Chordata; class Aves; order Psittaciformes; family Psittacidae; genus Neopsephotus; species Neopsephotus bourkii. The sequence continues at coordinate 4,236,264 of NW_026902241.1, read as the reverse complement.
TTATTTAGGTTTGATGAATCCCCTGTGGAAATTATTTGTCAAAGTTCTAGTGTTAAAAATTTCTTATGAATAAATGTTTAACAAGTTGCTTTTTTTCCAGTGTCTGTGGTAAAGAAACCTGAAGAACATGTTGAGATTGCTAGCCTATTTTTGAATTACAAATTGAATGTTATTACACTACCCACAGACGTGTAAGTATTCCGTGTCGTTTCAGGATTAGTTTTGTACTGCTCCTCCATTTGACTGTGAAAGTGCAATGGCTTATGTTTACTTCTGTCACAGGGAAAATCTGGTCAGATTATGTAGCTGAAAGCAAATTAGAATCAGAGCACTCTACTGATTTCTTGATGTCGCGTAATTAATCGTCAGTCATTGAACTGTACATTTAGGATCAGTATCATCTATATAACAGATAAACCACTATTCTAGATGCTTACAAAATGTTGACAAACACATACAAACTTCTGAACACCTTTGTATAACTAATCCAAAGAATTTTTAGTCATGCACACAGAGGCATACACATGCAATTATATGCTCTCCTGGCACGGAGGGTTTCAAGTTCACCTTCTCATTTAGGCATGCAGGTTCTCCTATTTGCACACACCTTCTGTTGGAGATGCAAGTTGGGGTGCTATAAATTTTATATGCTGTTTCCTACGATCTGCTAATCTACATGCATTTTGTGAATGCTCCATCCCTGGCAGTGTTCAAAGCCAGGTTGGACAGAGCCTTGAGTGAGATGGTTTAGTGTGAGGTGTCCCTGCCCGTGGCAGGGGGGTTGGAATTGGATGATCTTAAGGTCCTTTCCAGCCCTAACTATTCTATGACTGTATGCCTGTGAGAAAGCCCACCAGGAGGTAGACATGCACACACCTGAGGGGTATGTTCCTACTTGTTACACCCTGTACGGACAGTCCCCTAGGAGGATGCACACTTTTCAGGGCATCTGACATCGGGGCAGGGAGCTCTGTCAGGCAAAATACAGCCAGTTTCTCTACTCAGAAGGCCCAGTGAATACTAAATAGATTGCTTCCACCAGAAATAAGAATATTATAGAATCATAGAATAGAATCAGAATAGTTAGGGTTGGAAAGGACCTTAAGATCATCAAGTTCCAACCTGCCTGCCATGGGCAGGGAAACCTCACACTAAACCGTCTCACCCAAGGCTTCGTCCAACCTGGCCTTTAAAACTGGCAGGGATGGAGCATTCACAGCCTCCCCAGGCAACCCATTCCACGGCCTCACCAGCCTAACAGGAAAGAATTTCCTCCTTATATCCAATCTAAACTTCCCCTGTTGAAGTTTTAACCCATTACCCCTTGTCCTATCACTACAGTCCCTAATGAAGAGTCCATCCCCAGCATCCCTCTAGGCCCCCTTCAGATACTGAAAGGCTGCTGGGAGGCCTTCTCTTCTCCAGGCTGAACAGCCCCAACTTTCTCTGACTATCTTCATACAGGAGGTGCTTCAGTCTCCTTATCATCCTTATCATCCTCGTGGCCCTCCTATGGACTTGTTTCAACAGTTCCATGTCCTTTTTATGTTGAGGACACCAGAACTGCACACAGTACACCAGGTGAAGTCTCACAAGGGCAGAGTAGAGGGGCAGGATCACCTCCTTTGACCTACTGGTCATGCTCCTTTTGATGCAGCACAGGATACGGTTGGCTTTCTCGGCTCCGAGCGCACACTGAAGCCGGCTCATGTTAATTTTCTCATCGACTGCACCCCCAAGTCCTTCTCTGCAGGGCTGCTCTGAATCTCTTCTCTGCCCAGCCTGTAGCTGTGCCTGGGATTGCTCCGACCCAGGTGTAGGACCTTGCACTTGGCATGGTTAAACTTCGTGAGGTTGGCATCAGACCACCTCACAAGCGTGTCAAGGTCCCTCTGGATGGCATTCCTTCCCTCCAGTGTATCAACCCAACCACACAGCTTGGTGTCATTGGCAAACTTGCTGAGGGCGCACTCAGTCCCACTGTCCATCTCAGCGACGAAGATGTTAAACAAGACCAGTCCCAACACCGATCCTTGAGGGACACCACTTGTTACTGGTCTCCAGCTGGACATTGAGCCATTGACCACAACTCTTTGCATGTGGCCATCCAGCCAGTTCTTTATCCACCGAGTGGTCCATTCATCAAATTGATGTCTCTCCAATTTAGAGTGATTCTCAAGAGACAAGGATGTCATGTGGGACAGTGTCGAATGCTTTGCACAAGTCCAGGTAGATGACATCAACTGCTCTACCCCTGTCCATCAGTTCTGTAGCCCCAGAATCTGGTCAGGCAGGATTTCCCCTTAGTGAAGCCATGCTGGCTGTCACCAAGCACCTTGTTTTTCATGTGCCTTAGCATGCCTTCCAGGAGAATCTGCTCCAAGATTGTGCCAGGCACAGAGGTGAGACTGACTGGTCTGTAATTCCCTGGGTCATCCATTTTCCCCTTCTTGAAAATGGGGGTTATATTTCCCTTTTCCCAGTCTTCGGGAACTTCACCTGACTGCCATGATTTTTCAAATATGATGGACAGTAGCTGAGCAACTTCATTCGCCAGCACCTTCAGGGCCCATGAATGGATTTCATCAGGTCCCATGGACTTGAGTGCATTCAGATTTTTAAGATGTTCTCAATCCAGATCCTCTCCTGCAGTGGGCCCAAGGTCTTCATTCTCACAGTCCCTGCGTTTTTCCTTCCAAGACTTGGGTGGTGCGGTCAGAGCCTTTGCCAGTGAATACCAAGGCAAAGAAGTCATTCAGACCCTCAGCCTTCTTCAAATCCTGTGTAGCTAGTTCTCCCGAGAGCTTCCTGAGGGGGCCTACGTTCTCCCTAGTCTGTTTTTTATTTGCTATGTACCTGTAGAATCCTTTCCTGTTATCCTTAACATCCCTAGCCAAGTTTAATTCGTACTGGGCCTTAGCTTTCCTAACCTGGTCCCTAACTTCTCAGACAACATCCTTGTACTCTTCCCAGGCTGCCTGTCCTTGCTGATGTCTTTCTATTTTTTCCTCAAACTACTGGTCCCTTTCAGTTCTTGCACGTAGCAAGGAAGTCGACTGGCTAGTCAGTACTTTCATGGGCATCACATATTCGGCATGGAGCAATTAATTTTTATAATAAAACAGGCTGTTCTGTGTTCATTATAGTTATTACAAGAAACCTGAGAGTTCGGTGAGGAAGCTCACGCTCAGAGCACACCTTTGTATAAATGCCTGTGTTAAAGACTGGAAGTCATATCAACCCTTGAAAATATTTTTAAAATGGGTATTATTTGTATAATATGTATAAACCTTGTATAATATGTAAATATGTCAATATGTAAATTTAAGTTTAATAAATGATAACATTTAGTTAATTTTTAATTTAATAAATTATATTACATATAAAAAATGTAAGTATAATAAATATGTAAAATATGTATAAACCTTGTATAAATATATATATAAAACCATGTATAAATACAGGGTGTCTTAGAGAAGAAGTTTCAGAAATCAGTGTATATATGACTTCTAGTCAGCACTGAATGTTCAGCATAATACTTGCTTACTGACAAGAAAAGAAGGGTTATCGTTAATTATATCAGGGCCTTGGATTTTTTTTCCTATGACTGACTGCATAATGCTTTTCTGCCGGGCTTCAGCTGACAATGTTGAACGTTTTGTCAACAACTGCTAGAATTATTAATATCCTCTCTTTTACTCTGACTGAACTCCTGACAGAGGAAGCATTGCATGTATGACATACCAAGTGAGCACCAAAAGTTTTATATTATTTTGGAGGATATTTATTTTCTTGAGAATGGGTCCAACAGCAGTTAGTAAACTGTTGGATATGTGTATCATTTTTAAGGTGTATACACCTTTTTCTAAGTACGTCTCTAAGTATACTGCACAAATTACATGGCAGTTTCTGTATTTTAATCATGATGATTGGATGGGTTGAGAAGAAACCAGTTTGGGTTGATTTTTTTTTTTTAATTGAACAGTGTTTTTAAGTGGAGGAAATTAACTTGGAATATTCTGGGTGTATTGTTTTGCTGGTAACGGTTGCATTTTGTTGGTTAAAAATACATTAAATTACTTAAGTTTTGTTTTCAAATAGTAGGAGTAGACATACATAAAAATGCTCTAAGCAATATCCATTAATAGGTTATTAAAAGAATGAGAGAGTAATAATTAAGATGTTCCCTTATTTGCATGTTACCATATTTTATGTAGTTTATAGATTGCTTCATGGTCAACTTACTGAATTTTGTCAAGGACAGATTGTTCAATGTGCTAAGTTTCCATGACAATGAGCTAATTTAATCTCTTGTGATTTAATTGGCAGGTAGTAACCAAAAATATATAGCAAGTATTGGCATTTCATTAAAGTAAGATAGCTGCCTAAATAAGATAAGGGACTTAGATACGCAACTGGGACTGAAACTCTTGCTTTAATGCTAATAAAATATTTTGAAACACTCAGAGGCAAGATAATTGTTACTGTGTTACTGCTAAAGATCTTGATATTCCATTATCTCAGTCTTAGGAAGGGGGCTGGATAACACAATACATTTTTCTCTGTTCTTTATTGCTGCAATAACACAATTACACATTTATGTCTAATTGGCATGTGTGCAATATTGTTTTGATCTTGTTCTCCCAGTTCGCTTAACAAGCAAAGAGTTATTTGTATTTCCATCAGTTTTTACTTCTGCCTTCACTAAGTCAGCAACAAAGCTTTCTTTTGCTACAACCAGAATAGACCTTGCACACGTTTCCTTGGTTATCATGTGTTTTAGCTGTCTGGTAGCTATGGAGACCCATTTTGAGGGAAAAGACAAAAATTACTCTGACACTTCCCCCCCCCCCCCATTTAACTAGTCCACATTATTTTTTTGGTTTTTTTTTTCTTTTCTAGAGTACATGGAAATTTATTTACTTCTAGCATTACCACCTAGTTTTTCTCAGCTGACTTCGATTTGTTTTTTTTGAGGATTATTTAAGAGGGCAGGTTAGTTCAGGTCTTTTGAGCATAGATATGTGTGTAGTGCCAAGCCAGAAAGATAGGCATATATAGATATTGTGCTGCCCTACTAGTCTGTAAAATAAAGGAGTCACAAATTATTTTGACAAAATCATGTTAAGCTTATTAGTTATGAAGTCTTTATTTTTGAAAGTAAATGTATGAATTAAAGTGTTTGAGTTTTCTTTTATTATTTAGCAACTTTCTACAATCTACCCTCAAGAAAGGATTTGATTCTCTGTCCCGTCTCCCTTCTGTTACTGAAAGTGATGAAAATGTGAGAGACAGTAATGTGGCTATGAATCAAAGTGTGAGACATTCAAATGCAGATGATTCTCAGGTAATACTTTTTCTAATTTTGTTTTAACTTGACCTAGTTTCATATTCCAAAGGATAGTGAGACAAAATAGAAAATACTACTGAAATAATAGGGTTTAAAGACTTCTCAGTGAGTTTTTTTCCCCGCTATTTAAGTAACTTCCCTCCCCTTTCCAATTTATAGTTATATTGATGTGTGCTGGGTGGGATATCTTTCACATCACTTTTTGTTTTAACCTTATTTTTTAGTGATTTATTCCTCAAATTCTAAAAGTCCTGTTGCTAACACTATGAAATAGTTTGGCTTTATTGTCCTTATTATTGTCCTTTTCTGGGGCCAACTGATTAGTATACTTGGGGATTCCACATGTAGTATTTGGTTGATGTATAGTGACTGCCTGTTGGGTTATAAAATGTGTTTGAAGACCAAAGACATGCTGTTAACAATAGCATGCTATGAGATATCTTCATGAACAAAGAAAATAAAATTTAGTTTGTTAAATTTTTAAGTAAAACGGCAATAAGTTTCTGTGTAATTTTTGGAGTGCCTATTTATATGTTTCCTCTTCAGAGTATGCTGTTATGCCATTTTTATTTTTCATTTCTTAAATTCAGTTGCTTTAAATCATTCTATATCTATTGTGTATATAGAAAATGTACATGTGGACATGTAGTTATTAGGCATTTATGATTTTAAAATAAGCCAATTCTGTAGTGAAGGAGAATTCTTTGCAATAAAATACATTTTTAACTAGTCTGAATTTTGTATACATTTTACAATAATCTAATTAGTACTTCATTAGTACTTCATCTTTAAAAGTAGTTTTAAAAATTGCAACTTATGAAAATTATTACAAACACAGCAAAGTAATACAGAGCTGTATGTAGCATCATACAATATATAATAACAATTGGTTGCATAATTTCAGTCTCTCTAGCTGTACAAATACAGTTTTAGTTACACCTTAATAGGTGTTTATGTGCTAGAAACATAAAATAATTTGGAGCATCACTTTGATTTTCTCCTCTAGTCCAAGAGTGTAACAAATATATGATTGTAGAAGGTTGGTCTGTCACAGTAGGACATGCAGTCAAAAAGAGGCAAGGGCAAGTAAGAAAATACAAAAGACAGACATTGATAAATCTGAAATGATTGGAAGAAGACATGAATGTGACATAGTCTGAGGGCAGTCTGATTCAGACATGAAATGCAAGATGTCACAAGCAGCTAATGAATGCTTGAACTTTACTTTTGCGTCAGTTTAAATCTCAGCTGAAAAATGCTATGCCAATTAATAGTTTCAGTATGTACGTAGGACTGCATTTGTATGGAATGCAAAAGCAAATAAACTGCAGAACAATATTTCACATATTAAGTCTTTTAATCAACAAAATTATGTGGATACCTCTGTGAGATTCATTATTGGCGAGCTTTCTTTCAATAGCTTTAAAACTTGAAATAACAATATACAGCTACACTTTTTTTTTAATCATTTCATGATTTAATAATTTTTTTATCATTTTTAATCATTTAGTGATTTTTTAATCATTTAGTGATTAATTTTTTTAATCATTTAGTGATTAATTTTTTAATCATTTAGTGATTTTTCTAATCATTTAGTGATTAAAAAAGCAAGCACTGAAAGAGAAACTTTGACATCTACAAATCACTAAGTTATTGCTAATTGCTATAATTCTGTGTTATAGAATACCAAGTGTGAATACCTTTGTCTCCATTTAAACACTGTGACTGATATTCAGGAGATGTCTGCTTTAAAACCTTTAATGCAGATTTGTTATATCTTTGGGATACTGTAATTGTATGCTTTAAGCTGACTGAAATTCAGTCAGCTGCTGTGCCAGATGCTCAGCAGATTTAAATTGGCATATTTCTGTTCACTCCAATGTAAACTTTATGAAGTTACATCAGTGAATATCTGATTCACAGTTCCTAAAGGTCTGTTGTCACAGAAACAGAGACTAGTGATAAATAAAAGTTAAGATTTTAGGAGCTGGATGTCCTTTCTTAAGTTGAAAGACATGGTATCCTTTGTGTCCCTAAACTGCTCATGCCAAAGAAGATAAATGCTTTAGTATGAATTTTTCAAACATTTTCGCCCTGAATTTCCCATTCCCTGTTACTTTACAGTCATGAAAGCTTTGTGGATGTGCATTAGGAAAGGTGTCTTTAAAAGTATGTATTTTTGGTAGTTAAATTGATCTTGAATCACACTGTTACATGTTTTATTGTTGGGTTGTTTTCGTTGTTTTAAAACTCCATAAAATAGGCCCAGTTCTTTAATGGAAAAGCTCACTTTTATTCTTGAGTTTGAAGGTAAGCAATTTTTATGTGTAAGTTGTGTTGAAATGTGCTTATTCCATTTGGCTGGAGAAAATTATTTGTGGAATAAAGGCTTCCTGAACTAGGTGATTTTCAGAACTTAATTTTTTATTTCACTTTTTTTCCTTACCCTTTTTTGTGGTCAGGAAAAAGGCAAAAAGGTCATAATATTTAAATAGCACAGTATCTGGCAGTCTTCTGGAACAGTAATTCTGGCAAATTTTGGGGAAAAATACTATCCTGAGTGTTTCTTTGGAGCTCTGCTATTCAAAAGCCTACTTGAATATTCTTCACTGTGATGAATTCTTTAATACAAGTTGTCTCCAGTTTTCTTGAGAAGAAAGCTCTTTACGTTTGTTTTTAGGAAATGTTGAAGAGTAACGAAGGAACAAAATCCTAATCCAAATATGTTTACCATCAGAATTTGCAAAGGCTGCTTGATATTTTAATAGTCTGCCTTGATTGCTGTATTCAGAAATCCTAAGCAGAACACTCTTGATTTCTGTTTGTGGCTTCTTCAGTGCCAAGCTGGTTGCCAATGTTACTTTCTAGAGCAGAAAGGTTAAAACCGCCACTCTCTCACAGTGACATAAACACAGTACACTTGTTCTTTAATGTTCATGCTTACTTTCTTACTTCAGTGCCATGCTTTTATATATGCAAGATCAGTTTTAACTTCTGATTTACAACTGGTATCAAGTCTGTTTAATTTGCATGTGTTTTTTTTTTTGTGTTTCTCATAAACTTTTTAGCCTGTTGTGTCATAAAAAGCATTTTCTTATTCTAATCCTTCTTATGGTATATTTCATAAGCCCAGTGAATTCCTATCGAGTCAATAGGAGGGCTAGGAATAAAATAAAAAATTCTACAAATTTTATAGTTTTGACAGTTATTGAATCTGCACAAAATCAAAATTCCTTGCTTATTTTTTCAGGGGAAAAAAGTATACATGAGATATGAGGCACATGAATTAGAAGAGGGATTTGAGAAGAGGGACATCCGTTTAGACATTTGTGGTATAGAGAATCTTTCTGTAGATATCTCTTACAAATATCTACTTGCTTATACAGATTGGGACAGTTCCAACATTAGAGACTGAATAAAAAAGAAACAGAATTGGTACTCCAGTATTTTTAAGCAATTCATATACCTCACTTTGTATACTGCTTTGCAGTTGCTTGTTCTTTTGTTCCACTGCCTTGTTTCAAAATCCATCTCTGTTATTTTCTCCCACATCACAGCTACAAAGAGAACTGATGTTCCATTTAGTGAACACAGTGGCTCAGGAGTAGATAAGAAAGATTGTGTCTAAGTGACTATCAATGCAAAAGTCAAACTAAAACCTTGAAATTTAATAGAGTTGGATCTGAAATATTTTGGTCATTTTTGTCATTTTGGAGGTAGATTTAAAATGTATTTTTATTCTTAATAATGTATTTGAAGCTTTATTCCTTCACCTGCAGTTATATCCAGAGGACTTATTTTTGGAAGGTGACTGGTGTGTTTTACAGAAAAACTCTGAATAAAAGTTTTGCCATGCATAATTTCTACAATAGAAAGGGACACTGGTTTTATAAAAATATCAGGTACAAGATAGCTATAAATTTATGAATTGTGATTATTTTTAAAGTCATGTATTAATGATCATAAAACAGACTATAAATTAGATTTTTAAGTCACCCAGTAAATTTTTTTCGCATTTTGCATTCAGATATTCCATTGATTGCAGGAATAACAATAAGTAAATAAATTCTCCCTGGCTCTTAACTGTGTGCAGCCTTTCATGTTTCATAGCTGGATTCAAGTATTTTTTTCTTTCTTTCTTTATCAGATACTGTGGCAGCAGAGCTGACCTTTCAGACAATGTGTGTTCATTAAGGAGGAAAATTGCCTTCAGTTTCTCTTTCTGTGCCAATGTCTTAGCCGCTGTAGCTGAGGCAATAGCATAACAGAATGAGAACCTCCTTGACACTCCCAGTTGTCAGAATCAGTGAGATTTAGGTAATTAGATGCATCCCATACCATTAGAGGAGCAGACAGCTTTTGACTATGCTATGTGTGCACTCCAGAAACTTGAGCAAATGAGTCTACAGGACTTTCTACACAGGTTTCATTAGATTGCTTTCAGAGCTCAAACTAGCTAAAATAACATTACTAAATCATCTAGATTTTCCAGGGTACGTTCTCCTTCTTTATTGGAAATTTTATGGAAGCAGCTTTTGAGGATTTTATAAATCTCGCTGAGCCTTCCTGCTGCCAGCTGCTAAAACCAACAAAGTAGCCCTATGGTAAGCTGCCACATGTCTGTACTAGAAACATAAGTCATGTGTACTGTCCGTGAATGGTAAGGCTAGCAGAAAGTGCTAGACTCGTGGTGCAAACATTACAGTCTCCAAGGCTTGTACAGTAGATCTGGTACTTTTTATACTTTGGACATGCACAGGATTTTGAGAAGAAGCCTGATAGTGTTGACATGTACCTATTTGGTAAATACTGTGACTCCTACAGGAAATTTGGCAATATTGAAATCTTGCAAGTTGTAGACTCAATGTAGATATATGACAGCTCTATGCATGCATACTTCTGAAGTCCCAGTTTAAAGGGGACAGATAGTCCATGTACTACTAGAGATTTTTCAAACCCGATTGTTGCGGTGTGACTGTCAGTGTCACATGACAAGTGATCACAGCTTGCCTTTTGTTTTGCACAGTTGTATGTACAGAAGTCTGGAAGCAAGAGCTGAAGTACACGGGAAATTGCAAAATCATATTGTGTCCTTTTCAGCTCATTTGCCCTAGAAAAGCAAGAAATTAGTTTAAAAATGGACATATAAGACATAATATATTTCAAGTACCAAACTGTTCACCCAACTGTTAACAATTTCAACAATGTCTGTATTTTTCTCTTAATTGCTGTTTATATTAGAGCTGTCTCAGCTTTGATTCATGAACATTCCTTAAAAAAACCATGACGGATTTGGAATAGAATTTAAGATTTGCACTGTGCAAAAATGGGATTTTAAAATCCTCTCAGTAAACAATACTGCAGTTAAATTATAAACATTAAATTCTGTGGTACTTCCTATTTTGGGACAGAGAATTTAGTTTATTCTAAATTCTAAGTTTATTCACTTAAGAAAAGATCAAACATCAAAAATTCTTACATTCTGGGCCTGTGGAAGTCCTGTAGAATAAATGCTGCAGAAAGACTTACTGCAGCTAGGAACTGAAGTACAAAGCCATAAGGCTTTCCTCTAAGGAAGCAGTTACAGGTCCTTTCATATTGTGTATGCAATAGTAGTATGTAATATGACGGTTGAGGCAGACCTGGAGTTGCAGTACAATGACCTTGTGCAAGCTTTAGGTACTGTTGAGACAGGCCATCCAGTCAAACTTACTCAGACTTTACATTATGCCATTCTACCCCTCAAAAGATGTTTAGATTGTATTGTGAAAGCATAAAAGCAGGTCCAGTTAGTAGAGCTACCACAACTGCTCTTTGAAATGCAGAATAGAAAATCACTCTGTGTATCCAGATGTTGGCCAGTTCAATGTTATGAGTTCCAGCATTAGCCCCTTTGACACATGTAAAGATGGGTATATAGGAGGAGTTTTGGGTGGTGGGATGGATGACAAATCTTGTTAAAGGGAGTCCTGAGATGAAAAGAAGCTTCTAGATTTGTTTTCAATAGGTTTTTTAGGCTTTAGTGTTTGTCTTTGCAGAGGCAAAGCTAGTCAGTTAACCCATAAATAGTACCACATTTGAATAGGAAACAAGCTGGAAATTGTGGAAATGGAAAAGAAGTGCAAGTGAGTCTTGTGCAGAGTATGTCATATTGCAGGTAAGAGGGCAGTCGAAAGGCGGGATGACAAGACACACATTTTGATCGGTTTCAAAGATTTTAATCTCTCAAATTAGAGGACCGTGACTTTGGAAACTGAGTAAGTGGACTTTCTGAAAGGCTGGGTAATCTGGTTTCAACTCTAAATTTAAGTGGATATTACATTCATAATAGGTCAGCAGCTCTAGCTTGGAAATGGGATTGACCAGGCTAAAGCTGTTTGCCAAAAATATGAGAAAAGAGCAGGCTACGTTTTGTTTATGCAGCTGATAGGAAAAAAAACCAAACAAAAAACCCCAATGCTGTAGCAGTCAGGCATGCTGCTGTCAGCAGTTGGGTACTCTTTCACAGTAAGAAATGCTTGTTGGAAAAGCATCCCTCCATGTGCTTTCCAAGAATGGAAATGTAGAATAGAAAAGAACAGAATTCATTCCAGAATAGGACTAATTAGTTCTTAGAATAGAACTTATTTTATTAGCAAATGACAGTAAGATCAAAGAACATTTTTTTCTTATAGCAGAGGAGTAGGCATATGAACAGCTTTTATCCCAGACTCCAGATCACATGTACATCTCTAGAAAAACATCAGTCTGTCTATTGGTGATATATATGTAGGTGTTATGGTGAATTTTATTATTTCTATTTTTCTTTTTAAAAAATATATATACTACAATGATAACTTATTAATTTGTTTCTCCATCTCAGAAAGGACTACCCCAAACCAAAGTATTTAACAAAATAATGCAGGATTATAATCACCATTGTGCCATTGTTTGTTCTGTTGTCTTTTTTTCCACTATATAGGAGACTACCCGCAGTGGGCAGCAAAATGCAGAGACCCTTGATAAGGGTAAGTGTGTTTGAAGTTTATATTCAGACTTCTGCCATTCAAGTACTATGGTGTTTGAATGTCTTTTCTTATCTATCCCTATTTTTATTAATATCATCCCATTAAAATAAGAAAATAAATTAGACAAATCTCACTGTAGTGAAATCCTGAAAGTTAATGAGCTGGAAATATATGCTTCAGTTATTCTCTCACAGCTGAATGCCAAAACCTAATAGAAATATAGTAGTTTGCAGTAGGTGACTCTTTAATCCTACCTTAAAAACATTGGGATCTTGGAGTATTTTTGTAGCTGTCACTATTAATTGATTCTGAAGTTACTGTATGTCAGTAGTCTGATTGCTATCCTTTCTGCTTACGTAAAACTATACTCAAGAAATAATCATCGAAGAAAAGATTCCACAGCACCACCAAGGAAAAGGACATGTTTCCATCACCTGGCCAATAGTACTAATAATTCACATTACTACTGCAACAAAAACCATTGTACTCAGGTTGTTTTCATAGTCTCCAGGCCATCTCAACCCAAATGTTGTCATTTCTACGCAAAATCCATTTATTCCAACTTTACTTAGAAAATATTGCTAGTCATTACAAGATTCTAAGACTGGAGCTGTATGATCCTGTTAGGTGGTATGATTACTTTTCTTTGAATGGTACAATTCCTTTTAATATCTCAATTAATTATTAACTAAACCCATCTTCTACACAAATAATTAAGGAAGAAAAATAATTGGGAAACAAGGCTTAGTTATATATCTTGGTTGAATGCTTTTCATTGTGACATGCACCGTAACTTGCAAGAGTTACTTTCTATTACTATTACTTCCAAGTGTTTCACTATGCATGTTTCAACTCTGCAGAGTATCTGAGAGCATGAATCATGATCCAAAACTGAGAGAAACAGAGAAATCTTTTTAAAAATGTTTTATTCATGAGTATGAGGGTTTTTTTTGATACGCTTTTTAATATGGCTAAAAATTGTTCAAATTTTGCAAAGCATGTGAATGATAATTCAGTAACTTTATATTTTCAGAGTTGGTTACAGGTTATTAGACAGTTAAATATATGAATAGTGTGATGTCAGGAAAGTTCTTTCTGCTCACTTGAAGAGGATTTGAAACACATTCGTATTGAGAACAGTCATTCCTGTTGAGAACAGTGCTACTTTAAAAGTAAAGTCACACATATAAACAAGTCCTTTCTTGGATAAATAATTGCCTTTCAATATTTCAACCTTTCAGTTTAGGAATCTCTATCCTCTTATGTTTGCTAAAAAAAAAAATATAATAAAATTTTTACATACTCTTGTTAAATTACTGAGACTGCTAAGTCCATTGAGATTTGACACAGTTGAGGTTCACCAAATGGAATGAAATGTTTTGTATACCGGAACAAAAAAATTGTCTTAAACCATATAATTTGATTGTGCCTTCTTGTAAAATGAAAATTTGTTCCTTTATACTTACTCTGAGTTGTTTTTACAAGAAAGCAGTTATATTTTCTAGATGAAGTGCTTTTTTATGATTTGCAATTTCTCTTGATGCAGATATTGGATCTGATGGAAGTTGCTTTTCATATCACATTATTCTTACGATTACCTGTTACCTCACAGAAATCTTGCTGTTTCAGTATTTGTCCAGTATTCTCACGATTACCTGTTACCTCACAGAAATCTTGCTGTTTCAGTATTTGTCCAGAGACATGTTCAGTCCTTGCAATTTCTGCTGTAAACTAGAAAATTTCTGGGTTTGTGTCTCTAGTCCAGTAAGCCAGCCTGTCTGTCCCTCCTTACTGAAAACTGAGACAGGGAGCTTACTTCAATTTTGAACCATTTTTAAAGTTTTCTTTACAAGGAAGTGTTTTCTTGTACTTTTTCATTTACTTGGCTAGCAAACACTTTAATGTGTTTCTTATTGTGCTCTCCTAAAGAGCTAGCTCATGACTATAAAGAGCCAGGTACAAAACATCCAGATACTGAATAAATGTTATTACCCAAAAGTTTGATGTGGGGCTTGTTTGCCATTTAAGCATCGCAGTAAAGAGCCACTGCTTGAAAAATGATGAGCATTTACCAAAAGCAAAGACAGAATTTGATGCTAAATTATCTTAACTCTGTCTTCTCAGTTAAGAACATTACTTATTCTAATAACTTTTGGGGCTTTATTATGGTACAGTATTGTTTTACCATATAAATAGTTGTTTTTTGTGATAAACTGTTCTAATCAGTGCTCATTTGCTACTCTTTTCTCCTTTTTGGATTAATTATTCTAGTTTGTATGCTGCTGTGCTCTTAGTTATTGATCTGGTTTTATTTGTCTTCTGGGTTTTTTTACAGTGCATGTTTTGTTATTGCTTCTGTACTTCAATGTTTTCCCTTATTCATCAAGTTACTTTTTCCTCTTGGGCTTGATTGTAACATTAATCTTTGTTGCTTGAGTTCTAAGTAGCATAACATTCTTGAATTCAGATATGCTGTTGCCTTTTCTGAAGCTCCCTGCAGTGTTTAACTTTATAATAAGCTTATATCCCTGTGTGTTTGATTAGGATTTGCATTTATTGAAGGAATTAATTATATAATAATTACAGAAAATTATTTGCTAAAACTAACTTCTGTATGTCAGTTTTAAAATACTATTTTATACTGAGCAGCTCTTCAGTTTTGCTTCAAATTTATTTATAATTTTATTCCATAAAGTATATCTTCATTATACCACTCAATGTTTGCTGTTTCATATAGCTGGAAATGGCACTTCTTGCATAGAACGTAAACAATAGTGAGAAGTTTGATTTGCTTTTCTCTTATGATTGTATCCGGAAGCTCTGAACAGCACTGTCTTTGAACTGCATAGATCAAAAAGGATAAAATACGCTTTTTAATGACATTCTCATGTCATCCTCATTACTTCTCATTACTTCTTCAAAGAGGCTTGTGGAAACTTCAGCCATTTTGTTGACAGTGGTTTTGCTTTCCTGTAGCGGCACTGGAAGAGCTGTCTTCCCTCTGACCTCAGCCTGCATAAATAATCGACAGAAATGTTTATGTATTGGCTGTTAAATATGGTGGAGCATATATTCTATTTGAAGGCTGCAGAAATCTACTGACCCTATTGATCCTGAAGAATGTCTATTGATAATACCCATGTGCAGAATGAACAAAGAAGACCAGTACTGAGGCACAAGAAGATGACACTGGGCATAGTTCTGCTCTGGTGGCCAGTCTCTTTTTGGCGGTGACCAGTGACAGGGATAAGGGGCAATGGGCACAAACTGAAACACAGGAAGTTCCATCTAGATATGAGGAAGAACTTCTTTACTTTGAAGGTGACAGAGCATTGGAACAGACTACCCAGAGAAGTTGTATAATCTTTTTTTTTTTCTCCAGACATTCAAAACTGGCTATAGATGAACCTGGTTTAGCAGGGCAGTTGGACTAGATGATCTCCAGAGGTCCCTTCCAACCCAAACTATTCTGTGATTCTGTGGCCCCTTCATCATACTGCCTGTGATATGCGTAGTTGTAATCAAAGCACTGTGTTTCACTGGAGGCCTAAAACCCATGTTAACTTAAATCCAAGAAAAGCCTAGATTTTATAGTTTCCAGGCAGTTTTTCCATAGTTTAAGGAAGAGAAAAAGGTCTTTGGTACATTTTCTTTCATTACGTTTTCTTCAGTTCTTGTTGCAAACTAAGTTAGAACCACCTGTATCTTAAAATTAGTTATCCAGCACATCACTGTGTCTTGCTGATAATGAAATATTACAAAGCACATTTAAATATACATGAGGTATCTTTCTAATTAGCTTTCTCATTTGTTATACCTTGTCTGTTTGGATATTACTTTATCTTTTTCCTCAGCAAACATTCTGAATTAATAGCTGTTCATGTCTGAGTTGTTCTGTTCTTATATTCTCAGCTGTTTTGAGCTATTCTCAAAACTTGGGGGGGAGGAGGGGGAGGGGGAGAGCAGTTTAAGCATCTTCAACTATTTGTATGAATTTCAGAGAGTAAAGGCAGTGGAACTGACATGACAACACTTCAGACATTATTAAATGATTGCAAAATGGGTCTAGATTACATTTCTGTGTTTATATTTTGCCATGAATCTAACAGTAGTTCTGATTTTCCTACAAGAAAATTAATGTAATATAGTTCAAATCCTTTTTTGTTTAAAAGTAGACTTATTTATGTGACTAGCATCACAGGAAGTATTATCGTAAGTACCAGAGGCAAGGGTAGATCTTTGTGTCCTCCACAGTCCTGTGCATTTTTATTTTCTATTGGTTGTAAAAATTGTGATACTGCCCTATCAGCTTTTCACTGAATAGGACCTTTCAACAAGGGGGTTGTATTTTCCTTTATATAGATAAGTTTAGTTTTGCAGAATTCTCATATATGTTTACCTAACATGCTAATATTAAAGGTTCTAGTGCACAGTTTAAAATGTGATTGTATATTGAGGCAGAATATTTAAGCAGTTGCAGACGGAAACAACAAATATCTATACACTTGTTTCAGTTACTTTTTGAGCTTTTTAGGTTAGTGGGTTTTTATTGTTAAACTCTGAGACGTATGGAAAATATCCTGGTAATTTATGATAATTTTTCAGTATAAGAATACTACTTTAATGGGCATATTGTCACTGTATTGGCTCTGTGTGTCTCCTTATCTCTGCAGAATTAAATGAGAGTATCGGTTTTGATGCAAAACGAAAATCAGAAAGAGCCGATACCAACACGAACATCCAGACAGGGGATAAATCAAAGGAAGAAACTGAGTCAGAAAGGACTTCTGTTTCCAGGGAAATCTGGATTAGTTTTGAAGACTTCTGTGTTTGTTTCCAGTAAGGAACAGAGGTTTTGGGTTTTATTCCATAAAATGAACAGTATAACAGCGGTAAAATGCAAAAAGTGACTGTATAAAAACTGTGTCTTCTCAACACATCTTCATTGCATAACTGTACTGCCTCTCAGGGTAGTCCCAAAGCTTCTTTTCAGAACGGACTTACTGTCCCTGTTGACAGTGAGTCTGTAGGTGGAGACCCACACTGTGTCTTGGGGGAACACAACTACCAGCTTCATAAAGCATATGTTACTTTAATGTGAGTGGAAGATGGGAGGCTGTGGAGTGTGCAGCTATTAGGGCACTCACATACCTGTAATGATTTAAGCTGAGCCAGTAACTCAGAACCACACATCTGCTCACTCACTTCCCCTCTTCTTCCCTCTACTCCTGGCAGGATGGGGAGGAGAATCAAAAGAATGTAAACCCCATGGGTTGAGATAAGAACAGTTCAATAAGCAAAGTATAATATAAAACTGCTGCTACTACTACTAATGATGATAAGGGAAATACCAAGGGGAGAGAACATAAAACTAAAAAAGGGAAAGGAAAGAAAACAAACCAATAAACACAAGTGATGAACAATTCAATTGCTCACCACCCACTGACAGACACCCAGCCCTACCTGAGCAGTGATCTGGACCTTGTGAGCAGCTCCCCCTGATTTATATACTGGGCATGATGTGCTGTGGTATGCAATACCCGTTTGGGTCAGGTGTTTTGTCTCTGCTCCGTCCTGGCTTCCTGTGCCCCTCCTCACTGACAGAGCAGGAGAGACTGAAAAGACTGTGCTTGGGGTTAAGCGTTACTCAGCAACAACTAAAACACTGGTGTGTTATCAGCATTGTTCTCAGACTAAAACCAAAACATAGCACTGCACCAGCTACCAGGAATGAGAAAAATAACAGTTACAGGTGAGCCCAGGACTATACCCAAGCCATCAGCCACTGGGCAGATACATCTACATCTGAACAACACAATTCTAAGGCAAAAAATCTTGTTGAAATCATGTATTGCCATTAGTATAGCTCAGCTTGATCAACTAGGTGCTTACTTTTCAGTGTAATTCCAAGGCGTTTATACTTTAGCAAAAATAAAAAAGCTAGTGTAGTTGTAGCATTAATACCTTAAGTTACCGTCTTTCAGATTTAAGCAGTCTTGTGCAATAGAAATCCTTCAGAGAATCTGACATTGCTGAGGAGAGTAATTTCATCAGAGGAAAAAAATTCACCCCTTTTTTTTTCCTTTTCCTTTGAATTTGTAAATGAGACTTCTTTTAAGCTTTTATTTTCACAGGTTTTCTTGAGCAGATATTAAACCCTGTTCCTTTATTAGGTAGAATGTCTAACTTTTATGCCAGCCAGCACTACAGGAACTTTAGGAGTAAAAGACCATAGATCACTTTAGACCTTGTTAAGGTTTTCCTGAATACTTTTAGGAAGCCCCAGGTCCAGAAAGATAGGGCATTCAGAAAAAAACATCACAATCAAAGTAATTTTCTTTCAAAGTCTTGCTCACATTGTCATACAGAGAGAATGTAAAATATTATTTTTTTGTTAGCCAAATGTTACAGTACTGTTGACCTTTTGTAGACCACTAATATTAAGGTATAAAACATTCATCAGTTTGTTATTCCTGTCACTAAATGGGTGAGAGTTTACTTATTTTCACAGCAAACTGATAAAGTAGCTGTTAACAAAATATCTTGATTAAGCTTTGAAGAATTTATTATTCAAAAGTTAGGCACCTCAGATTTTCATTTTACCAGTCAGTTCTGTTGAAAGCATTTTCTTGTCTGACATGTCTACATCTCAGACACAGTGAAAATGAGTTCCTAGAAACTTTAAGAAATCAGGAAAATTTGAGTTGTAGGAATTGATATGTCAGCAATGGATAAGGATCCCTGTGAATTTTCTGAAAACTCAAAACATTTATTTTACATAAAGCTTTGGAGTTAACATCTGATTCTGTCAATTCTAGCTAAAGTCATATTGCCTTTGGTTTAATCAGGGTTAGAAAGAATTGTCAGGATCTAAGGAGCTTTCTGGAGATGTGCGAACACTGCAGAATTATAAAACCATAATAATAAACTGTACAAAAGTGTTCTTCCTTACAGTGGTGCTTTACAATAATTGTCAAATAGGCATGGAAGTTTTAGTGTAGTATTAGCTTACTACCATTTATAGCTCCAAAGTGAGCAAATTAGTGCCCTTACCTCCAATGGAAAACTGTAGAAATGCAGCAAAGATAGAAATTAGCATCAGCTGCTTTCTCTGGAAATGAATTGTATTCATCTTTTATGAAACTAAAAACTTGAATTTTTTTTTTTGCTAAATAGCTGGGAGTATGTTGTATGAAAGTAAAATTTGTATCTTGTGCTATGAAATAGACATTTACCTGAAATAGATTATTTATACTAAAGTTATTTTCCTACAAGAATTTTGATTTCATTTTCTCCCTAGAAAGCTGTATGTTTTCCACAAGCCACATACGTATGCTTATAACTATCTGAAGACGGATTTTAAGGTATCTGACTGTACTGAGTTTTTATGTGCTTTTTTAACAGTGTTACATAATACATATATGATGAACGGTATTAGACCACATAGAACTGCTATTAACTGAAAAAATAATAATGCATTAATATTACTGTAGTCAATACAAAGATAATGGTTTCTGGCAAATATGCAGAGTATTTAATTGTGTTTAAGACAAGAAAAAATGTCTTGGAATGCTATTGCATAATAATAAAAACCTGAATATGTTAGTCATGAAAGTTGTTAGTGAGAGTATAGATTACAGTGAATCAGATCTCCATCCTCTCATTATCTTGATTTAAATCTACCTTATAACAGTGTAGAGACTAAATTAAATGTAATGATGATTTAGCTGCAGAATGTCCTTCAGCTCCCCTTCATCTTTACCTGTCAGCTAAAATCCGAATTGGGAGTCTCTATAGCAGAGACCTCAATTTTTTCTTTACATGCTAAGACCTTTAGCAATTTAAAAGATTTTCTTGCCAGGGTTAGAAATACCCCTTAGTTAATGGAAATTATTGTATTTCTTTAAACCTACCATTAGTTCATATTATCAGAAGGTTATTCAGCATGCTTGAGTATCCTGTTCCTGCTGTAGTTTCATACTGTAACTGAAGTGTAATTGTAGAGTACTGAAACAAACTCCAGGCATGAACTTTATGTAAAATGAACTTAAGTAAAATCCTGTACTAAGAAGGTTAAATACATGGATTATGATTCATAATTGTAGTCTACCTGTAATTTCACACCTCTCTGTATTTGTAATCACATCACAAGGAATTTTCCCAATCACTGTACAATAACTTGCACAAGCCATAATCAGCATCAAAATTACATAACCCTGTGTGTGCTGTTGTGCCAAAACGCTAACCCTTTGATGTAAAACCATTCTAGGTTGGTTTTTTTTACATTGATTCAAATGAGGTGTTTGCAGTATTAGGTAAATTCTGTACCAGACTTATAAAAAAGCACTTTTATATTATGCTATGAAGAAAATAGTAGTGGTATTCCAGGATCAAATCCAAAAATTTATTGCTATGACTGGAGAATGTAGAAAAACATGTATTAAAACTGTTTGGAAGCCAAGAAGCTCACTGACCTTCAAATTTTGAAGACTTCCTGGGGACCACTCTATAGCTTCTGATGTTGGCATAGGAATTATGCATTAAAGTTAAGAGTGAAAAATGCTGCCTATAGTATTTTTGTAAAGAAAAAAAATGAGGCAGACTTGGTCATGTGTTACAAATTAAAAGAGTGCTTCTTTCAAGCCACTGTAATTAATTAGAATCAGAAAGTTTCAGCACAAAAGAAGATTTTTGGTCTTCCATTGAATGTTGTTTGACAAGAAGAACTACTAAACTGAGGTACATATGAAGAATATAAATTAAAAGTAGATAATATTCTCATTCAAGAAACTTCTTCCTTTTATCTGTCTCTTAACTGAATATTATTACACATGCAGCAAGAGACTCTGGGCTTAAATGGCACATCTGAAATTATAGGAAGTAATGACAGTTAATTACTTACTTCCCATACCATAGGTAGGGTCACAATATCCAAAATCTTAGTCCTATTTTGTATAAGCCTAGGCAGACAGCATTCAGTGAAAATGAAAGATGAAGAAATGTCTGTTTTTCTATGCAGTTTTCTGATGACCGAGTCTTCTATTACTTACTTGTGGACAGTCTGATGCCCATTGAAATCCTGGTTAGCTTTTCTGCATTAGTACACTGGTATGATACTGAAGGTAAGTTCAACACAGAAAAGTGTATGTTAATGTTGTGTTTTCCTGTTCATGAATATGTCTGTGCTGTTGTGTTTGCCTGTGATGCATTTTGGCACAGATTGAGAGTTGTGTTTGTTTCATATTGATGATGAATATTTTCTTTAATGTTTATTACTTTACTTTTTATTACAACTGATATTTTTTTATTTTTTTCCCTTCCTTTGCTGTTTATTACAACTTGCTGTGAGCTTATTAAAAATCCAGTGCATTCCTATTATGGATTTTCTTGTGTTTCCTAGGGTTTCTGTTCCTACAGATAACATTCTTGCAAGCTACTTTATGACTTAGCTGATCAAGAGGCAATAAAGTCAGCAATATGCCAAAAGTTTATTTTTCAAGTGATTTTTAAAATGAAGCGCTTAAGTATGTTTATTTTAAGCTCTTAACTATACAGCTGGCTTATTTGAAGATATAATAGCTTGGATGGTTTAAGTAAAAATCACTTGTATTTTATGAAGATAATAGAATGGCATTCAGAAAAGGTAATGCATGTCATAACAGTTGGCCTAAGTTACTCAGATATTTAAACATTGGGTATGGACATAATCTTAGAGCATCTATAGTAGAGCAGATAGAAATACAAGAAAGGTAAAAAAACCAAACTGACCATCCCATTAAAATAGTTAGACTATAATATAAGCTTTGTATGGCTGTTTGCTTCCTTTGCACATGGACAGAAGGGATTTTTATGTAGTTTTAGAGTGGCTTTAAGTGACTTGGAAGGTGCCTGATTTACACTTCCTCCTGATACATTCTTTTACCCATTATTTGCTAGTAAATAGTACAAATAAGCCATATTCTGTACCACCTGTGCATTTCAAATGATTGTCTCTTTTCTCTGAGTTATCAAAGCCTAAATGAAGGCATCTATAAATGTGAAGTTGTTACAGATTCTGCATAAGTGTATTTGTCATAATTTTGCTGTTATTCCCACACAATTGGGGCTGGGGGTTGTTGTTGTTTTATTTGGGTTATGTTTTGGTTTGGTTTGGGGATTTTTTTCTTTCTTAATCTAGGTACTAAAAGAGAATCTTCTAGTATTTCAAAGGGTGTGCTCACAATTGAACGTTTCTCTTGGAAATGCGTGACTCCTGGAGAAATTCTGTTAAAGATGCATACATCTGCAACCAAAGCTACTGTGTTAAATCTTCCTGTTGGGTATGTGTGAGGCTTCATTTCTGTCCTAATGCTTTAGTCTTCAGGCTTGAGATGATTTTTTTACTTTATACAGTTATTAAGGGTTTATTTCCTAAAACAAGGTTTTGGAATATCAAACTGGTTGATAGCTAGCATTTGGTAAGACTGTAAATTTTCTATGAGTTTGAAATAACTACCAAAACCTTTATAAAGATTTTTGAATTCTTTACGCTTAAATATGAGCATTTAGCAAGAAAAATCACACTGACTTGCTAAAAGTCAGACTAAAATACAAATTTTTACTTAAAAGTGCTTCTGACTAGAATTATATTTAGATGTTCCCTGGAGTACCAACAAAAATTAAAGAATTAAGATTTTTAGTGGAACTATAAAAGCGTGATGATATCATACGAGGTTTCATAGTTTTTTGTGAAACAAGGTATACGAAACTTAACTTAATAGAAATTGTGAGGTTATCCATGAAGGTTTGCATATCTTACTTCATGTTCACATAGCGCTTAATATGATTTATTTCTTTTTGCATGTAACTAGTATTCAGTGTAAACCATTGACTGTTTGTTTAAATAAAGAAATAAATAAAAGGTGAGAGCCCTTGATATTTGTTAGTTTCTGGAAATGCTTCCAGTGAAACAAGGAAGGTGACACTGTCACACCCTGCCGTAAGCATAAAGTTGCTGACTAATTCATCGAGGCCTTCTACTTTTCCAAAAATAGAGCATCACCAGTTTAATCTCAACGAGATGAGACAAAAATGTATGGTGGGGTTTTTTTTAATCAAGTAAGGTTTCAAATAAGCAGTCATAGAAAGAAAACACCACAATAAAACCAGGTTGATATTAAATCAGAGATCTTTAATAGTACTCTCTATTTGGTTTTATTTAGAATAAAAGTGGAAAAATTATCATTGTGTTTATTAGTTTTGCCACTACATGTATTATCTTAGTGTATTTTCCAGAGTTGCTTATCTCTGTCCTGTATGGAAACCAAAACATATATTTTTTTGAACCTGCAAATTTCAAAGCTAGCAGAGCTCAAACTGATGAGCTTCTCACCTTTTATTCTTCCTACTCCAGGCAGAGCCAGCAGGCTTTCAGAAAGTTTTAATTTGCAGCAGGTGTGGGAGACAAATGGGCTTATTGACTGCTTCCCCAGTTCATTCCAAATGAGAAATTACTTGCTAAGCCGGGAAGGCACTTTCTTCCCTCTGTCTGTTGGAGGCCAGGGGGCATTTCAGATTTTGCTTGCAAGAAGATGCAATTTTAAAAGTGTGACTGTGTGTGAAGAGGTAACTCTCCTTTCTTCCTCTCACTGCTGGATCTCTGGTTAACAGCTTGAAGCTGTGACCAACTGAATGCTGTTCTGACAAAGACCGTGGAGCTTCACTTTTTGATATCAGCAAGCTCCTCAAGTGTTTCAGTGGGACTGCGGGGCTTTCACTGGAAAGAAAAGCATGAATTCCCAGTGTTGTATAACTATAGTTAGGAATGGTTTATTTTATGACTGGAATCCGTTCTAAGATATGAGCAGGCAAACAAGATTGAGCTGAGTGTATTGCAGTAAGACATACTGGATTTCTGTTGCTTGCTACATTAGGAGTTAACAGTTGTGTGGTTTGGCCCACAGTTGCTACATAAAATGGTCTATAAAGGTAGTGTTCATTTAGCCTGACACAATTATGCATTAATTTTTCCTGGCTTTATCAATGCAAGCATGGGAATTATGATCTAAATAATGTGTGACAAGAACTCTTCTTTAAGCTTTCTAAAAGT
Source organism: Neopsephotus bourkii (assembly GCF_033783945.1). Taxonomy (NCBI): domain Eukaryota; kingdom Metazoa; phylum Chordata; class Aves; order Psittaciformes; family Psittacidae; genus Neopsephotus; species Neopsephotus bourkii. Next base: position 4,211,819 of record NW_026902241.1, on the reverse strand, counting down.
AGATACATTTTTAAGTATGGCTAACTGTAATCCTGACCAAAAAAACTTTGATTTTTGTATCCGTCTGAAATAGTGAAGCTACCTATTTTGCTATAGAAAATACAAATAAACCCTGAACTAATAAACTAAAAATAAAATAATAGTGTCTTCTCTGCTCGCGTACCTACTGCTATGTTTGGAGGTCCTTGAGAAACAAAGAGTTAGAAATGCAGGATTTGAAGAGCCAGACATCTAGAAAAGGATTTCATTTTTACCAAATGTATGAAAAGATTAAGAAGTGCTGTGATTTTTTTTTTATTTTTTTTTCTTTAATTAAGGTGATTTATGTTTGTTTTTCTGTTTGTTTTTGCTGGAATGTAGGCGACATGTATTGCTTTTCACAGTAAGTTCTCCCATAGGGCACCATATTCATCTGTGTAGCATGGTGCCATGTGTGTTTGGAGAAGAGGATACTGTGATGCCATGTCTTGAAAAGGTATGCACGACCAGACTAGTCAAGCATTTTGATAATGGTGGTTTTGACTATTATTTAGTTTTAAAGTGAAGTACTCTTTGATCTTCATTTATAGTTGCTATATTTTAATGTTATACTATTAATTTCAGTATGAAATGGATGAACACATAAAAGTAATGTGTTTTACAGTACAGTGGGTACTGAGATGGTTATTGAAACAAATGCCTTATGGAAATATGTACATAAGTATTGGGCAGTATTCCAGTTACATTGAGCAGTAGCATAAAATGGAACATTAAAAGTACTCTCCTACATGAAATACATGTCAGAGGTAGCGTATAAGCTCTCTTTTTGAGGCATGTGGTAAAAGTGTTGAAATACTTGTACAGATATTAATTAATAATGAAAAAATACCCACCTAGGAAAATAAACTGTCACATCAGTATAGTTTGTTTTCTCCCATGAGATCACATATTACTCACTGCATGCCATAGCAGCTTTTGTATCTAAAATGGACTATTGCTTCAGACATTTTTTCATAGCTGAGATGAGAGGCCCAGGGGAGTAATTACTATAGCTTTTGTTCTTTGTTGCCTACAATCTGAACAGATAACACTGTCATCCATATTTTCAAGATTTCTTTGGCAAGCAGTAGGCCCAAGTATATGTCATGGGCACTGAGAGGAAGAGGTATAGCTTCTAGAGCACAGTTGTGCAAAACTAGTTTGAAAGGTGAGTGTTACACAAATTTACATAGCAGTGTAGATTTGGGGGTCCTAATAATAGGACATTAAAGCAGCTTGTGCAAATTTATTGCAGCAAAGAAGTTTAAATATAAGAAGTTGGGCCATTAAAAACATCTGGCTGTACTATCCCCTTGTCTTCAGGTTGTGAATGACAAGCTATTCCTCATTAAGACAATAACACATAATTTTATCTTCAGGTCTACTCTGCACTTTTTGAAGACAGGTTTTCTGTAGAGTATCATTTACAGGGAAGTGTCCACATTCTTGCACAGAAATCCTGCTGAAGATTAATGGTGTCATAGGCAGCATCTATTTGGACATTGTTTTCAGTGGGTTACAAATATGCATCTGTCCTCTTATAATAGAAGAGGTGCTGCATATTTCAGCTAATAAGACTCTTCTTATCACTGAAGTAAAAAGTGTCTATATACATTTTGGTTTTTATTGAGTGTCCTAGGGCTAATGGTACAGGAAAAATAAAATCCTTAGCAGCTATATGTTACAGTGCCTGTTATAGTGTTATAATGTTTTGATTTCAGTAGCTAAAGTCCATGTAATTTTTGTATGCTTTTGAAGACCAGAGACCCAATTGATTTTTATAGTTTAAAAATTTAATAACAATTGCATTACTTAAGTACTTCATCACAGAAAAAATGCTTGTATGCTGTCACAGCCTTAAAGCAATTTTCTAACAATGGCTGGTTTTATTCTCTCTCCAGGAGAGCTACCGGTTTATACAACAGGCTACAGCTATCCTGAAAGCTATTGGAAATGTGATAAGTAATTTCAGCAGTAAGCCTGAGCTTTCTAAATCCTTGAAGGAGTTAGAACTAACTCACTGTCCTCCTAGCATCCATGGTACTGGAATGGCTGAAGAACACTTCAAGGTGAACAATTTCAATAAACACGTATCTAAAGGCTACAGAAGCAGCATTACAGTTTAACGTTGTTATCCTCTTCAAACAAATGGCTATGCTTTTAAAAAAGGATCTTCTGTGTGCTCCAAATGTGGCATTCTTTATTAAGTTTTGAGATCCTCAGGACAGTGAGAATGGCATGCAGCAAGCTCACTGCCCTGGACTTCAAGAGAGCAGACTTTTTCCATGAGATATAACCCTAGAAGGCAGGCTGGCCTAAAGCTGCTGTTTGGTATTCCAGGATCACCTGCTCCAAGCTCATGAGTGTTGTGTCCCGACTAGAAGGAAATGTGGCAGGAGGGCCAGGAGGGCTCCATGGGTGGATAAGGAGCTGCTGAGAAAATTTGGAAGGGAAAAAAAAATTTATAAAAGGTGGAAGTGAGGACAAGTGGCCTGGGAAGATGCTGTCTGGGAACCTAGGATGCTGTCTGGGAAGCTAGGGACCAGGTCAGGAAAGCTAAGGCCCAGTTAGAATTAAATCTGGGAAGGGATGTGAAAGGTAACAGAAAGGACTTCTATAGGTATGTAGCAAACAAAAGACAGACTAGGGATAATGTAGTCTCCAAAAGCTAGCAGGAGAACTGGCTACCCTGGATTTGGAAAAGGCTGAGGTTCTCAATGATTTCTTTGCCTCAGTCTTCGCCAGCAAGTGCTCTGCCCACACTGCCAAAGTCTTGGAAGGCAGATGCAGGGACTGTGAGAATGAACACCTTAGGCCCACTTTGTCAGTGACATGGACAGCGGGATTGAGTGTGACCTCAGCAAGTTTGCCAATGACACTAAATTATGTGGTTCAGTTGATACTCTAGAGGGAAGGGATGGGATCCAGAGGGGACCTTGACATGCTTGTGAGGTGGACCAATGCCAGCCTCATGAAGTTCAACCAAGCCAAGTGCAAGGTCCTACACCTGGGTCGGTGCAATCCTATGCATAGCTACAGGGTAGCTGGAAGAGAGGTTCAGAGCAGCCCTGCAGGGGACTTGGGGGTGTTGGTCGATGGGAAAATGAACATGAGCTGGCAGTGTGTGCTTGCAGCCCAGAAAGCCAACCGTATCCTGGGCTGCATCAAAAGGATCTTGACCAGCAGGTTGAAGGAGGTGATCCTGCCCCTATACTCTGCTCTCGTGAGACCTCACTTGAAGTATTGTGTACAGTTCTGATGTCATCAGCGTAAGAAGGACTTGAAGCTGTTGGAACAACAGGATCCATTGCAGGATGGTTGGAACTAGATGATCTACAAGTTCCCTTCCAACCCAAACCATTCTATGAAAATACAGATTTTAAACTTATGTGCTCATATGAAATATGTGTAAAACTTAGGGACATTATGATAAATTCAGTGGGCGTGAATATACATACCTCTTCCTCTCTCCATCTCTAAGAAGACTAAGTATAGTTACAAAGGAATAAAAAACCCCCATAAATTAGATAGATGAGAGGCACTGAGCCGGCAGAGATTCAAGAATAAGAATATTGAAATTACCGATCTACTACAAACAGTGAAAATTATTCTGGGCATAAGAATATACTAAAGTAGATCTTTTCTTTGCCATTCTTAAGTCTGTCAAAAGAAAGGAAGTGTTGATGAATATTAAAAAATATAATTCAGGAGAAAACATTTCCAAAAGCAGAAAAATCCAAAAGAAAAACAATTAAAGATAAATACTGTCTTTCCAGTAATTTGTTACTGTTCCTTAATTCAAATTATGAAACAAGGTCTGAAAAACGTACTCTAAAATTTCCATCTATTAGAAGAAGGAAAGACTGGTTTTCTGCTCTTTAAAGATCATCAATATATCCAAAATAAAAACAGAGCCATCCGTTTAGTCATATAAACAGGATAACAAATATTCCCCTCTTGACCATCAATATATTTCTACTTTTCCTTGTGGTGCCACCTCCTAATTCAGTAAGCATGGTCTCTGTTCTGAAACCTTTAATTAGTATGCCAGTGTCATGATGGTGATTATAGTGTGTTCTTCTGTGCTCTGGTATAAGACCATCAACTCACTTCACAAAAACTAAGATATTTTTGGACGATAAAAACTTATGCTGCGGAATCAGTCCTATAGTTAATAAGCTGGGCATGAAACTGGTTTTCTCTTGATTGCTGTCTTGAAGCATTATAGTTCTACAGTTGGGACTATTTTTCAAATACTGTATTTGTTATAGTAGAAAGTAGTATATGTGTTATATATAGGAAGACTTTGTTTTTACATTGAAAAAGAAAAGATTAAGAAGTTTTTTTAAATAATCAGAAACAATATAAATCAGCTTTTAAAAATGAATCATTCTTTGCTTTTCCTCTTTTTTATTTTAGGTTTTCAATAGTGTATTTTGGTATTTGATCAAAAATGTATTAGGCAAGAAGGCTTCCTGCAGCTGTAAATTTGCCTTCAGGTCCTTCACTCTTGATTTTGAAAACATTGAGGTTTCTGAAGATGACATTATGTCTTCAGGTACTGTATTGGTATTGCTAATCACTTCAAATATATAAAATTGCCCTTTGTCTCCCTTTACTTACAGTTAACCTGTATTGACAAGCACTAACAAGCATCTCTACAGATGCTCTTTTTACCTGATGTACTACACATCATGGTTTTTCTTCAAATTACCTGCAGAAAAGACCTTACATGCATATATTGTTCACAAAATGAGAGTGAAGAATGACTCAAATTAGTGTCTTTGAAAGTGCAACTGTTTCTTGATGGACTGAGGGATTTTGTTTGTTTGACGGGTATTTTGGTTTTTGCTTGCTTGCTTGTTAACTTGCTTTTTAAGCCTATTATTTGGCAATAATCATGTTTGCTAGCTAATTAGCTGGCTAGTCACATACACATAGTGAGAAACTAACTACAGCACCATCAACTTCTTCTCTGACCTGTGACTAGGGTATGCTGTATATCCAAAGGTACTGTGGGAGGAACTACTGGAAAGTCAGATTCGTTATAAACAGGCATAGTTCTCATCCCATAGGTTCTTTGCACCATTTTGCATGCAGGCTGGAGACGTAAGCCTTTAGAATTAAATTTCCCTGGCATACAAATACATAGCTCTTTTCCATTTTAAGAGTGTTATTTTGCAGTTTAAGTAACTTTTTAGTCTATTAATATCTATTAATATTTTAATTTATTAATAGAATTTTATGTATATGATTTGATGTTATTACAGGAGAAGAATTTATCTGAAAAAGTGGCAGGAAGGTACATCATCACCATTTAAAGTCCATTCAGGGTGACTTAGCTTTTCCTTCTGCCATTATGAACTTACAGTATGAAGTCCTTCTCCTTGGTCAATCAGAATGATAATAATTTCATTTCATTAGTCCGCTTTTTTCAGAAAATTAGTATAAAGAAACTTCATTAAAATTTACACAAATAGCTTTACGGACAAAATGATATAATACTCTTGTTTCTTAAGAAAGCACATATACTTGTATCTTACTCTTTAATGGGTACTTTTTTCCAAATCACCTCTTTTTTGAAGGCTGTTTGTCTGTGAGATATTGGAGATAAAGGATCAGCCAGAATGATTGCAGAACTCATTGTATTTTTCACAGAAATATATCCTATGGCAAGGGTATGAGGGTCATCATGTTGACATTTATCAAATCACTGGAAGTCCCCAGCACCAGCCACATTTTTCAAGATGATTGTGCTACTGATTTCTGTGTTCCCCCCAAAACCCTTAAATACTTGTCAGCAATTGAAGGAAGGACATTATTTAATTAAATTTGAATAATTAGCACATTTGACAAGTTGTAGCAAAGACCTCATGTATATTACTGAATTATGAGATCGACTGTGGCAGGATATTTTTCAGAATTTGAGGAATGAATCAAAAAGGTGGAATAAATACATGAAGGAGGAAGGTTCTGTTTCAGTTTGATTTCCTCCAGTGTCCAGTATCTCTTTTTAATTTAGTTGCTTTTCCAGACTTAAAAAAAAATCTTAATCTTATAAGAGATTCCTGTCAAACTGGACTGAATTTTTTTCTTTTGGCTTCCTTGACCTTGGATGTATGTTTTGCCCTACTTAGTAAAGGTTGCGTTGGAATAAATGTATGCTTTTGTTCAGGTCCCATCACTGAACTCTGAAGAAATAGAGACAGCTGCACTCAAACCAGCATAAATCAAGTGAAATGTCAAGAAAAAATTAGGTAGATGGCAGGTAAAAACAGCTTAAAAGTGCATTATAAGGAAAGCCTAGAAGGACTGGTATCACCTGGTTTGCCTGGCCTATGTTAGTACTGATGCATTGTCAGGTTAGTTTCTGAGATCTTGTTAAGACTTGAATTATAACCCCTTGGGACTTAACAGTCATCAGACTGCTGTAACAGATGAATGAAATCTTGTGTCTGAGACTAGATTAGGTCAAGTTGAGCTTTTCGTGAAATTCCACCTTAATTTTATATTAGCATAGTCATTTTGCACTGTGTGCTTAATTCATCTCAAGATTTACTGAGGATATTGTGATGTACTTCAGTTAGGAACCGTGCCTGATAGGATTTCTGAGAAACCACTCCAGAGATGATATAATCACCTTTATTTGTCTGCCAAATACCATCCATCCAATGAAGTAATTAGCGCATGAACCTTGAGAAGCAAGTGGAAGACCATACCATGTGAACACATGACAAAAAGATGGAAGTTTTCTGAAGCTGGGTGCTTCTCCATGGCATGAGTCTTCTATGGTTCTCTGGGAAGAGAGTAGATAAAGGGACCCTGTGAAACTTTGGGCAGTCATGAGATGCTGAATTTACAGATGTATGTGATGCTTCCTGGGAAAGAAAACATATACAAGATGAGGGGACACAGTCTTGACAGATCAGTACTGCTTGCCTGTTTTCTTTTGACATCATTTCTTCTGTTTACCTTGTCCTGGTTTTACTGGACCTACACAGTGAGCCAACTCAGTTCATTAACCCATTGAAGGTCTGTGGCAGTGATTTTAAAGAGTCTCAGGCATTTGAAGTCATTTACACACAATTCAAAGGGTACATTTCTTTCTCATGGATAAATTTCAACTTTGAAGTTGTGTGAAGTTCTGTTAAAACCTTCTTTAATGTTATCTAGAAGTCAAGCTGTGAGCTCTTAAGCTTGTTTTGTCTGTGTAAACCATATTTGATAATTCCTGTTCCTGCCCTCTGTTTTCCAGAACAAACCTCTTTCTTCCAGAAATGTAGGTTAAGAGCAGTGATGATGTATTCAGTTTGTGTGACTGGAGAGATAATTCTGGATATTTGTTTCTTGCACTTTGTAGTTGAACTTGAGTTCCAGTAAAGGTGAGGGAAAGTTTGCCATTATTTGGTTGAATATTTAAAGTGCCTCTCCAGTATATGCAAAACAAATCTTTCTGGGGAAAAAAAAAAAGCATCATGTTACTTTGCCTACAATAGATTAATCCACACTGTTACAAGAAAACTGCAGCTGATTTTATTGTGAACGAAGTATTGCTAGGCTGCTTTGAGAACTTCAGATTTATTATTAGCAGGGTATCTTCTGTTTAATGAGTAAGAAATGTCAAAAATCTTTGAAGAATAAGTTTTCAGTTATAATGTCAAATTTGAAGCATCTTCTAGTATTATATATATCATATATTCATATATATTTATATATTATATAAATATCTTCATATATATATATGAAGATATCTTCTAGTATATCTTCTAATATTTGTTCATCTAAAACATTCCACAGTAAAGTACTTCTCTGTTTATAAGACAAAATATTAAGACGCATTAAGTCAAAAACACCTTTAAAGATCAGAATATTTAATTTTGACCTCATTATTTTGACTTCTATGTTACAAAGAAAAATTTTCTTGTTCTTATGGCACTGTTTTAAAAAGTTAGAAGAAAAAAGGGGCTAAGCCTTTAGGAACATAAAATTTCACAAAACATTCAGCATTTCTGGTTTTCAGCCTGATCTGGGATAATTTTCGACAGTTTCTATGAATAAATACATTTGTGTGTGACACTCATCCACATTATTAAATTTGTGTGTTCAGAAACAATTTAACATTTACTTAAGTAAATATTTACTTAAGAACATGAGCGACTTGCTCTAAGTTGATCCTGGTTTGGATGTGGCATTGGACCAGATGACCTTCAGTAGTCTCCTCCAGCCTATATTATTCTGTGATTATATGCTTCCGTTTTATAAAAGTGGTTGTGCCATTCATATTATTGAGTTCTAATCTGTTGTCACAGTGGTCTTGTGTAACATTTCAGAGTCACTAAGTATTAAATAGGTTTTCTGAGGTTTGGAAATGGAACAATAATGAGGAATGATAGTTGAGAGCACAGCCACATTTAGTAAAAGTCAAACTGATTAGATTGAAACGTGTCATCTACTGGCTAATGACAGAAATATTTTTCTTAAGGTAGTTTGCAGTGTTGTCTGAGTTATTCCAGCAGATTTCTCACTTTTCTCCTTTTGTTTGTTGGTGCATACTTTTGCAGCACTGTTTTGTTCCTTTCACTCTGCCTCACAGCCCATGTTCTGTATCTCTGTATCTGTGCAGTTCCGAACTGGCTCCCTGACTCTGGCTTCTTGTAGTGCTTCCACTCCCTCTAAACCCTGTTGATGGTGACTGCCAGGATGCTAATTCTAGGCCAGGATGCCTTCAAAGAGCTCATTACTAACCTGTCAGAACCTACTAATTTCTGTTCTACTCCAAAACTCCTTGATAACAGAAAGTTGCAGTCAGATGAACTCTCACTTCATTATAGATCTTGTCTTTGTTCCATGGCTCCTTAGCAAAGGTTGAACACAATGTTTTCAACATTGGTATTTAAATTATTACTTAATAAATTTACTAGGCTGAGAGACTTAAAATCTTGTGAAACTCTTTTAAGCTGTATTCAGAGTCAGGCTCTAATGTATCAGATCCTGTTGGCTCATGGTTGAAAGGGTATTTTGAAATTACATTTGGAGACCTGATTTTAAAAACTGCACTGCAATAGCTGTCTGAAAAGAGAAGTAAGAATTCAATGATTTGGTATTTGGAATTAGCACAGTAGTTGCATTCTGACTTTGTGTAATTACAGAGTATATTTTGTCTAATTTTATGGTAAGTGCAAAATTTCAAAAGTGATGTCTATCATAACTGAAAGTTTTATGCAGAAACCTCTCTGTTTTTGATATACAGTGCTCTTGTTTTGTGCTTTTGGGTTTTTTTTCTTTTTAACTTCATTGCAGGCAGCTACAGGACTTCCAGCTTTATTGATGTTGCTCATTCTCCTCTTCTTCTTTCAGAGAGTTATCTGAAGAATACTGTTGGTAGTTGGCAGAGCCAAATTCCCACTTCAGAAGAAGCAGCAGCAACTCTTAAAATTCAAGCCATCTGGAGAGGGACCTATGTTAGGAAAGTATTGAACAGCAGAAAACCAGGTGTGTCCTTTAAAAATGCCTTTTAAAAAGTGTTTCATACTTCATCTTATTCAGATATTTACTCTAAAGATTTTGTTACTAATTAATGTCTAGTTAAAATGAACTGAAATGCAATGTATATGTATATAATGCATGTTACAGTTGAATCACTGATCTTTTATACTAAGAGGGTTAGGTTCATATGTGCCAACTAATGACTTGGCACATACGGTACTAAAAAGTAGAGGAGAGACAACCCTCCCTAGACTTGTAGATATTAAACTAAAATTTTTAAGAGGATAAGGTATTTATTGGAACAAATCAAAATTTGTGTTGTACTACTGAAAACTTTAAAATCAAACAGTTATTCATCAAATTTGGAGAGGATTAGTCATTTCTATATGATGACATATCAATTGATATGTTATGGGACTGTTACACAGAAGTTAGAGCAGCATTTCCTTCTAGCCTCACAGTATATGAATGTCTGAGGACTGTGACAAAGAAAACTGCTCAGTTGTGAAGTACACATTCCCTCTTTAGTAAGCCATCCCCATTCTGGATGCTTCTTGATTTACCATGATTGCTTGAGTTCTTTCACCTATATATTTAACCTGCAGGAGATGATCTCTTCAAGCTATCTTTTCTACATTCATCTCTTCATTAGTAGATACGGTGCTGCCTCTCTCCAAACCATCACCTGTAGCCCAGTCTTGCCTAAGCTTTCCTTCTAAGTAGTCTAGTGCCTACATAGAAATTTTTGTCAACTTCCAGTAGTAGTACTTATTTGTACAAATCCCAGAGGCCAGAAGCTGTTATTTTGAAGTTTAGATTTTTGCTATTTGTCATTTGAGCACTATGTGAGCATCCCAAGTGTTTTCTTCATTGTCTGTGACTGTCTTCTTCTGATTTCTTAATGTTTTTATTACCTTTAATCCTTTAATTCTGATTTTATCTTCACACTGCTTTATTGTGTTGGGTTTCTTTCAGTCAGTCTATTCTTTTCTCCCTTTTCCCCATTATATATATATTTGTTTTTCACTTGTTATTGCAGTAAAGTGTTATTCCTCTATCCCCTTCTTCTTTTCTGTTTTTTCTTTTTTCTCCCTCGATTTCTGTCATGCAATAAAGAAGGATTCCTCCTAACTTCAGTCTTGAAAAGTTAAACAATAGGTCTAAACTAGTTGTCCAGTCTTCATTTGTTTTGTGGATAGAGGTAGACAGCTTGAGATGACATACTGTGTCATCTGAGAGGTATCAAACCTGGGTGGGATGGGTTACCTGCTGGAGTTGCCCAATTCTTTTCTTTTTAGCTACACAGACTGCCTAGGCACATACCTACTTCTTCATAGTATCTGCAAATGAAAGCTGCTGGGAGGTGAACTGCATCTTCTCCAAGGACAGAGATCATGTCATAACACTACAACATGTTACAGTGCAAAAACTGTAAATCAGGGAAAATACTGGCCACATCATTTTTGCAGTTGTAAGAGTGCTGAAAAGTACAAAGGTGATGATGAATAACATTTCCTCTGTCAAAGGAGAAATTAGTTTTCAGCTCAGTGAGATTTCTGTAAAATTCCAAATAAAAACTAGTGATTCATAAGACAATTTACTTGTACAAGTGGCATTTTTCACAAGTATTTGGTAGATGTATATTTAGAACAATGCAAAAGTTAGATACTTTATTTTCTAACTTATTTTTTTTATTTCCAGGTACTAAAGAAAACACTGATGTCAAAGAAACATTGCAAAACCTGTGGACTGCGATTGAGTTAAATTTTGAACAGTGTGCTGTAACGTTGTTAAGGTAATCATGAAAGAAATCATTTTATTGCAAGCAGTACCATAGAATTGCCATAAATTGCTGATTCACAAAATAAATATGGTAAGAGCATTACTAGTTTTAAAATTACAAAACTGTTGTTTTCAGTGGGGACATCCTGTGCTTTATTCTGTGTGGCCTAAATGAGTAAAACTGTAGCAAATCTAATTGTAACAGGTATGTGTGTTACAGGCTTTTTTCCTACAGCTCAAGCTAAACCTGTTACCTTTCTCCTGTATTTAATTTTTTAATATCATAAAGGCTGTTCCATAAGTATAAATCTGACACTGATTCCTTAGCTAAACAGCTAACCAGTTGATTTAAAGATGCGTTTTGATTCACGCTATCTGTTAAGGAGTCCTAGTTGACAGTAGGAAGGAGGTGGCTATACTATGTAATTATACCACAGTTTATAACATCAGTAGATTTGTTTGTAGTACTTGCTTGATAGATGTATTTCTAGGAAGATGCTTTCATTGGTATTTGATTACAACTTTTGCAAGATAGCAGTTCTGATTTCAACATTGTTAAGTCATTTGCAAGCATGACACACTTGGGGAATCATATATTTTCATTAAGTCCTTCAAAAAATCTCTCTAAAAGTGTCACACAACTGATCTAGCAGTATATTAGTTCTGTCAGGGGTGAGGAGTGAGAACTGGGAATAATTACTGGCTGTGGGTATAAATCCTTACTCCTCATAACCAGCAATTTCAGGAACACTCATATGGGGTGTAATTTTATTTCACTTTTTAGTGTTTCTAATCCGTTCTCTAATCCAGTTTTCAGTCTACCTTCAGACTTCTAAAACTTATCGGTCTGATTCCTAGGCATTGCCCCTGGGGATACATTTCAGTGTTAAAAACCATACTAATGTGATTTTCATTTTTTAACTGCCAACAAACTTACATTTGATATAACAAGCTAGCACCTTGGCCAATAAAGTCACATGCAGGAGTTTTGGAAGCTCAGTATTAGGGGAAGTTTTCCCATTTTCTGACCCCAGACTGCCTGGATGCCAGAAGCAGTACCATTTTACAGCACAGACACCAGTTTAAAATGTCCTAAAAACCTCAGTTTGTGCTAGGGTTACCACCTGTTTCTCCTTATGCATCCCATGTAAGTTTATCATGTTTTTCCCACTATCATTTTCAATGAGTTAAAGATCTGAGGTTTCTGAGGGGCCTTTTCTGTCTGTGTGCTCTTTATCAGTACTGTAAGGAACCTTTGCCAGGCTTAATGTCTAAAATTTCAAACTGTTCTGCTTTAAATTACTTCTGGCAGTACTTGCATCCACTGTGTGACTCACCTTAATTAAATGTCAAGGTCAGCTATTACCATTGCTAAAAACATGAATGTGGAGATTGTTTCTGTAATTCCAATAACTATATAGGTATAAAAAACCATCAGAGTAGCATTGTCCAAATCTAGAACAATTGCAATAGAACAATTTGAATATGTTCATGCTTGACACAGAAGACAGCTATCACCAAAAATTGATGTTGTGAGATTTCTTTAAGCTCTTTTACGTAAACCATATAAACCAAACTTTGAATTAGAGCAATTAAAAGATAGCACAAAACACATATTTAGTAAACAATACTGTTTAGTGCAGAAATCAGGTAGTTAAAGAATAATGCCAAGCAGAAGGAATGGCAGGGGAAAGGATATGCTTTCCTTCACCTCTGTGTAGGAATATTTTCACTCAATCTCCAGAGAAAATTGGAGCGAGCCAAAAGATGGAGTGAGACCTATTATCCATCTTCTATCCTTCACCAAACAACCTGTTCATATGCCAGTAAATGCTGTAGCTGGTCTTCACATTGCTTTGTCCAGAGAAACATTAATTTTTGATACTGCATGTGCTAAATAAAAATTCATGGTGTTAGGTGCCAGTGAGGTTAGCTCTAACTTTGCAGAACATCATAACACCTCTGAGCTTATTTGCCTTACAAATAACGTCTGAATTTACAGTCTTAGGTTCCTTCCTGTGTGAAAGGAGTGTCTTTCATTCCATTTTAAATTTATTTGGGTTTGGTTTTATTCCTTTCTTGTTCAAAACAATTTTAAAATTAAATAAAGGGGTTTTTGATCTTCTAATGATGCCGCAGCTTTAAGATGACAGTTTAATATACATAAATTGAAGTTCTAACTGATATTTATTAAATAAATTTAAAAAAGAAGGAAAGTAAAGTTTTGTAGGAGCCATAGTATTTTGGGCTATTCAGTACAGTTGTGCTTACAGTTAGACTGGCTGATAGAAATATTTGTAAGTATTGGCCATTATGAATCATTAGATCTCAAAGAGCTGATTTCTACCTGAGTTGTTATTTTTTGAGAGTGAACAGCTACTAGAGGAATTTTAGTGACACATTTTATATCATTTTACATCCATGCACAAAGCAGTGTTCTTCATGCTTAGCATAGACTAAAGTCAAAATATATATGACCTCCAGATTAGATCCAAATATTTCTATTGATTTATGCTTTCCAGAGAAATGTTTAAAAGAAACTGCAAGTCAATTGAAAAGTTTCCTTGTTATGAAGATGAATGGTGTAAGATGTCTTTTGCTGACTATAATGGATCGTACACCGATCAGCCACCAAATACATGGTTTATGCTTTTTAGGTGAGTTTCATACAGCCCTATAGAACTATTATGAGGAAGTTAGTAGTGATACACTGTGGTTTTCCACTCACCTGCTTCAAAAGTATAATTTTACAGAAGTCCGTTTCAAATACATGCTTTTAGTTTGTGTTACACTACACAAGTCATTTTATTTGTGAAATAATTATATGTTTTATTTTTTTGTAGAGAAATATTTTTTGTTCCAGAAGACATGCTTATAGTGCCAAAGGTGTATACCACTATCCCTTCCTTTAGACTTCATGTTGTTGATAATGACACACTGGAGGAAATGCCCCATGTCTTTTTCAAAGTGGCACCTTGTGTTTATCCCAAAAATAAGGTAAATACAAAATGTCATTGTGAAAAGTATTATTTTTAAAATAATAACAATTAACCAAATTCTGTAGACATTTTTAGCTATATCATAATGTTCTACTTAGAAGTGGCCCTTATTTTTTAGCAAGTTTGAACAGAGACTATCACTGATCTGCATCTGTGCTAAACCTTTTACAGAGAAGGAATACCCTTAATTATCTTTAATGTTTTTTACTAATGCTAAATGGAAGAATATCATCCAACTTCCCTGTGCTGTTGGCAATATAGATGTACTCTCTCTCAAAGCCTGTATGATACCTCAGAAGCATTAGTGTAGTTTTCTTTTAAAAGCATAACTGTATTTTTGAAGTGTCACCACAGCTTCCTGTCCTCCTGCCTTTTTACGTTTAGACTAAAGAAGATAGTTTGCTGAGTCTTTCCTTGCAAGTTATGTATTCTGCACTCCTGATTACTCCCTCCTCTGGACTCTTTCCAATTGCTGTTGGTTTTTTTCTTGTTTATTATGCCCAACACTGAGCACACTAAACTTTGCATCAAGGATTAACTTGTAGCCATACAAATGAGTAAGGAATGATAAGCTTACATGTTTCTGGCTTTACTTATGCTAATATGTCCAACTGTGATGCTTGTCTTATTGTACAACACCATTGTTGAGTCATGTAATGCTAGGTTCTTTCCTGAAGAACTGAATCCTGTAGTTTGTTTTTCTTGACTAAATATAGTATATTTCACCAGTGATTTTAATGCTGTTTTTTTAGATCATTTTGCTAGTTTAAAATAAACTCAAATTCTTATTTTCTCTTATCTAAAGTTACAATCCTCCTTAGTTAGTGGTATCGGTTAATTAAACATGTATGTTCTCCATTTCACCATCCACATTATTAATACAAATGTTGGATGGAATCAGGTTAGATCTCTGAAATCTCAATGACTGCATCCTGCTCTTCCAAAAGGAGCCTTGAATATGTACTTTCTGGATGTGATTTCCAACAGCACCCTAGTTTCTTCATTATGACATCATTTCCATAGGCTTGGAGGAACGATCAAAGACACAGGGGCAGGTGTCTCGTCCTTTCCTATAGTGTGCTTTCCTACAGAAGGAAGCTTGATTGGTTTGATAGGACTTGCTTTTTCAGTCTTTTTGCTATGTTGAGGGGGTTGCAAGGAGTTTTGTTAGTTACTTCATTATATTTTCAGCCATTGGAGCTATGCTGACTGATAATTTTCTAGACAACTTTATCCATCTAAAAAAAATACAGCGCTGCAGTTCTGTGCTCTTCTTGAGCCTTATCTGTCCTCCATCAGATATCAAACATAATTTAACATAATTAAATTTAAGAAATTTGTGGTTCATTTAATCTGTTAATTAAATATCCTTCAGACAGTTCAGAAGTTCATCAGACTAATCCAAACCCTTGTTTTATCTGTGTAATCATTTAGTACTTCTCTTCCTGTTCTGGCCTACCTCTGACCTCTGTAATATTACTGCTAATATTAACTATTCTAGCCACATCTTCGCAGTTTGATCTTTTAGTGAAGACATGTTCACGTTTTAGCTTTCTCAGTCTCATCTGTCAGTAACAAGGAATTGATGTCATTTACAGTCTAACACAGTAGGAGCAGTGTCTTTCTTTTGTAACTTCCAATTTCATCAGACCTTTCTTCTTTTTTTTTTTTTTGCTCTAGAATGAATTTGCCTTATCTAGTGTTTATAGGGAATATTAGCTGAATGTGCCTGCTGCAGCTGGGGGAATAGGCTTAAATAAGAAGGGTTGCCTTATCTAGTGTTTATAGGGAATATTAGCTGAATGTGCCTGCTACTGCTGGGGGAATAGGCTTAAGTAAGAAGGGTTGCTCTCAAAACTAATTTGGGATCCTTGGAGGTGGGGTGTAGATTCCACCAGACAGGAAAATTCAACATTTGACAGTGGCAAGTGTCAGGATGCTTAAAGAAATCTCAGTGGTGAACATTACTTACTGCTTTTAAGGAAAGTGATGGGTTGTGGAAAGAGCAATCACAACTTCAGATTTACTTCAGATTTTGTGATCAGAATCTGTCATGCTTAGCAGGGTAAAACTGTCTAGTTCTGGCTTGCAAGACAGGTTTTCAATTTCCTGATTTTACTAATTCTCAGACCTCCTTCCATTAACACATATCTTTCTTGGCTAAAGATGTCAAAATTATACACAATATTCCAAAGAAGACCTTCCTAACACTTTGTGCAGTACAGTGGGTTTAGTGTTGGAAATGTTTGTTTTGTTGTGTGTTACCCCACCTGGGACATTCCTTTTTTTTCTTTTCCTGAGTACTGCTGATAGGTTCAGTCATTCTGTCATTAACTAATGATAATGGCCCTTTTTATTTTATTCCTATCCTTGAGGAAGACCCCTCTTAAAGCAGATGTTACTGTTATTATTCATCAGACTTACAACTTACATTTTATAATATTAAATGTCGTTAATGTCAGTAAAAAAGTTACTTTGGTTTAAGAGTATTAAAACAGAATTATGCAGGTATGCTGTATTTTTCTAACTGTTCTAATTACATTTCTTAACCACTGCTACTGAGTTTCTCACTAAGAACATAACCTTATACTGTACAATTTAGCTTGGTTTTCCTAGTTGTAAATATTTCACTGTTTCAGTGGACCTGCAAAAGCTGTTGAGAGCTCTATTGATGTTTTGACATGACACAATGAAATTATTATGAAAGAAAAATACAGTGGTATTATTTTAATCTAGGTGTTACCTTTCTTTTTAATGATATTTTGTGAAAATAGTCAATGATACAAGTCAAGCAAGAAATTATGCAGTATGCTTGAATTCCTAAATGTAAGTATTATTACCGAATAGTTAGTTATTCTGCTTCAAAACTATGTGTCAGCTATTTACAACAGAGCTAAAAGGAAATCCTATCAACAGATATTGTTATTCTGCAACAGAGATGCTCCTGGAACACTTTAAAGTTCATTTCAGAATGATTGACAATAAGGATAAAATTTGCACACTAGCAGTAACGTCTACCTTCTTTCTGCGGACATTATGATCTAGACAGGAACTATTTGCTTTGCATTATTTGGAATTTTTTGCCATTAATTTTTTTCTTCTTCCATGGTATCTTTTTTTACTGCTGATACAGTTGTTTGGTTTTGGTTTTGTGCTTTGGGTTGGTTGTTTGGGTTTTTTTTTGGGGGGGGGGGGTTGGGGCTTTTTTAGAGGGGGAGGTTGTTTGGTTTTGTTTGGTGTTTTGTTCGTTTTTTATGTTGTTTTTTTTAAATTCTATTTTCTTTGTTATTCATATAGATATGCCTTTTGAACAGATTGTAGGAAGGATAGTGATAAGTATTTCTCAAGCTTCAGCTGGCGAACAGGATAAGAATTTAAGAAATCATCATTAACAACATATTTAGTCTAGAAAATATAAGTCAATTTCTGGATAATCAGGAAGCTGATCAATTATTTGTCTTGATTAGTCATAGAAAGACATATGGAAATAATTTTCACTAGAAAGTTAGTGTAAGTGGTACATTAGATAACAAACCATTCTGATTCTAGAGATAGTGAATTGTAACAAGTTTACTTGTTACCTACAATTGGTAACAAATTTACCAATTGTAACTACTTTATCTTCATTACTGTCAGGTAATGAAACCTTTCACAGGTTTTTGAGAAAGAGACATAAATCTGATGTTGTTCTCTAGAGCTGTTTCCTAATTTAATAGTAGTGACTGATGGTCAGTCAGTGTTCCTAACAGCTGCACAAAGTGGCCACTCACACATTTTTTTTATCTTCAGTCAAATTTTTCTGCATATTTGTAGTGAACATTAAGATTGCATAATGTTATCTTTATAAACAGATATACAACATAAAGTGCTTTGCTCTGCTGTCAGAAATCATTTTAATATCTGCCTAGATCCCTTTCAGTTTTCATGTGTACTTGTTATGAACAGGGGGGGCTTAACTGTATGCTTAACTAACATAAATAAGCGAGTACTTCTGACTCATAACTGAATGGTTGCCATTACCTTGTAATGAGTAAAGGGTGTGAAGTGCCTTGCAGTTACAACTGCACAAATTGGAACAGTGAATAATTTCTTTTACTTTCATTCTAAATTTTCAGTAGTACTGAAGCAACAACCCTGCATTATTGCATAGTCCTGAAATCACTACCAGAGAAACATAGAATAGTTATTATAAATTTTTTCAGCAAAGCTTTTGTACTGGTAAATACTGATTTCCTTTAACTGAAATTTCAAATACTGCCAAGAGAGAAAACCTTTCAAAGAATTTTCATCTGGACTATTTCTTGGGTGGAATATGAAATTTTGTGTTTGAAATAGCATGTTAGTATGGTTAATTTAGAGAACTTGAGGAAGGGACTTAATCTGGAGTTCCCCTGTTATAGTGCAACTGATATTGCACTCACTATATCCCTTTTTCCTACCCCTGCCTTTCAAGTAATGAAATACATCACCTTCTTTTTTTCAAATACAAAATAAAATCAAATATAACTGTATTCTTGTTGCCCAAATTCCTCTTTCTTGGAGTCATAAACAGCAGACAAGTCTGCATCAGGGTTATTAATTGTGTTTCATTTTTAATTTATGTATTTTTTTAATAATACAGATTTTTTTCTTAAATCAACATTTTCATAAAAATGAGATTAATATCCTGTATTTAATACTATACTTACTATCCTTTCAGAAAGGTTACACATTTATGGCTGAAGCACGGACTGGTGACCTACCTGTGGCAGCTGGAAGATGGAGGCTCCGGCTCATTGGTTCTCACACTCCACTCCCATTTCTTTCTCGTGATGCTATAAATAATGTCTATTCTATTAAAGAAATTAAAGAGTATTACATACCCAATGACAAGCACATAATGTTCAGGTAAATATTAAGAGAAGAATGATTAAATTCTGCTTTTTATATGGACCATACCTGTCAGAAAAGTATGTTCTTTTCTCTTTCTTAGAAGGGGAGGATTGTAAGGAAATATCAGAATTTTGAGGCCTTCAGTGTGCAATATGAAATTTAACATTTCTTATTTTATGAAATATTGCCACTGACTAATGAAGAACAGGTATGAAGTACACAGACTGTAACTAAAATCATAATAACAGGATTTTGCATTTCTCTAAATTCAATCTTGAAATCTTTTCCATATGTCAATTACTTTGGGGGATTAAATGTATTAAAATCAAGATTTTGAGGGTGTGGAGGAGACATGAAGTCTGACTTATTTATTTGATTTGTAGGTATCAGATAAAGCTTTAAATAATACAGAAATAAACCTCTTTCTTTTCTGATATATCAGACCAATTTCCATCTTGTGGTGTTGGTGGAAAAATATATATAGATTTTATTTTAGCATGCTGATTCTTTTAGGAGAACATATTTAATAAAAATGTGATGATTTATTTTTTATTAGTCTCTTTTTTAGTTTATTAAAGTTTATTAAAATCAGTTTATTATGGCTGAGCTTGAGTTCAGAACTGACTGACGAAATCAGTTTACTTTTACATAAAAGACTACACACTGTGGTAAAACAAGCCCCATGTTTAAAGCTGATTACACATGTATATTCTGAAGTTTAATTCTAGAATATTTTCCTTTGGCTCCTGACAATTTGCACCAATATTTCTAATTAACGGATTATTTAATTGAAGTAGTTCCCTAATCTGGCTAACCATGTTTTTCAACAACCAGTAATACCACAGGAGGCAAAATATATATGTGGTTATTAGATAAGACAGTGAAAAAAGAAATGGCAAGGCCATCCTATTTTTTGCAGCAGCACTTTTATCATAAATTCACTCAACTTCACTACAGGAAATCTAGCCCACCAGACTGTGGGAAAACAATTGACTACAAACTCAATTTTAAGTCTTACTTCCAGGTCAGCACAACATTTAGGCACTTTCCTAAGAAAGAATCTTCTGGCATAGTTGTATAGTTGGTTATATTGCTATAATTTTTTTCTTCCTCTTCAGGTATTCAGTAAAAGCTACAGCATCACATATTGCTACGGTGCAGGTACAAACCTCTAAATCAGATGTGTTCATTAAACTACAAGTCCTAGATAATGAGGAGGAAATGTTGAATGTCACGGGAAAGGGACAGGCAGTCATACCTGCTTTTAATTTCTTGAGTAATGAAATGCTTTTGAGTTCTCAATGTAAGTATTGTATTCTGTATTTGATAATTTTATTCACTCAGGGATATGCACTCTTAAGGTATCTTTAGATAATCACATAAAATACTTTTTTTTTCTGCTTTTTCCATGAATCCTTAATTGCTTTGTGATTGAGTGAAATCAGCTTCATTTTTAAGCAGTGAACAGGAGTCCTTCATCCTCAGAAATGAGGAAAATTACTGAAAGGACTGACTGAAATAAGGTGTCCAGCCTTATTTTCTTCCTCTGTCTTTTGATTGTCTTTTATAACTGATTAAAGACTTCGTGGATAATTGAAGTAGTTTCTCAGTTTTTAAAATTTTTATGTGTATGCTAGTGTTGCCCTTGAGAATTGAATTAAGTTTCATTTTTCAAGAGCTTGCCTTTGTTTGATCTTAAGGTTCAAAAATTTTTGCCTGTTAGGAAACAGATGCCCAGACCATGGAACATGGTAGGTAATTCATAGGTTTAAAGCCTTATGGTTTAAATGCACTGTCCTGAGCATCACTCCTTTTAGCAGCAGCACACGTTTTATTGGCTTGTCATCCAGCCTATGAGCCCAGAGTACAAGGAAAGAATACACTTAATAAATTATTTATTTATCCTTAAGAAAAACTCTACTGTTTTGACTGTAGCTCTGCTGTGGTTTCACAACGTAGAAGACACTGAAGGAAGAGCTCCTTTCCCTAGACTTGCAAAGTTGGCATAAAGGGCATAAATGCCCATTTTGCTATTATACTATTGTCAGTTCTTTGTGATAGCAACTGAAATACTGAGAACAAGTTATATGTTATGGGAACACTTGAATTAAGCAAAATTTCTTTTGAGACAAATTTGTTTGAAAGTTACAGCAAATAATCATTTTTTGGCTGAACATTTGGATCTGAGGAGGTTATTTGCTCAAAGTTTTTCTTGTTTCTTTGTTTTTTAATTGCCATTTATTACATTGTAGTCTTGTCAGCTCAGCTCTTGCTGAAGGTGAGAACCAGTATGTATTCAAAGGTCACCTTTCATAAGTATGCTAAAATTCATGCATTTTCTCAAAGTACTTTGAAACTTGTGATTGTAACTAAGAAAAATCCAGCTAGCACCAATTAAAACTGACTCTCTGTAGTTCAGCAAGTTAACATTCTGAATCTACCTCCAAGCCTCACAGCATGTAAATACTGGGATAAGGGGCAAGGAGGTAAAGAAAATGAAGTCAAACTTTTCAGTGGAATCCAGTGACACGACGAGGAAATGGGCAAAACATGAAAAATAGAAAATAAATTTAAGGATTAGAAAAGCTGATTTGGAGGGTGGGGGTTGCTTGGTTTGTGGTTTTGTTAGGGTTTTTATTTTTACTCTCAGGATATCAGATACTGGAACAGGTTGCCCAGAGAGGTTTTGGAGTCTTCATCCTTGGAGATAATCAAAACCCAACTGGATGTGGCCATGAGCAACCTGCCCTATCTGACCCTGCATTTTAGCAATGGAATTGAACTAAATTATCTCCAGAGGTGTCTTCCAGCCTTGCTCAGCCTCCTGTGACCCTGTGGTGTCAATTAGTAGAGAAGGCTCAAGTTTGGGTTTTTTATTTGACGATACACAAATAATCTAGTTTCCTTGAATATGCTGTCCAACTAAGGAGGTACGTTTACAACTGGACTTTATGGAGAGAGCCTTCAGCTTGAGACTGTAGCAATACTCTGCCATCATCCCCCTCTGATGTAGCAAGGTAACTTCCTGCGCACTCCAGACAGCAGACTTAGGTTATCCAGACATCCTCTTTCATGCTTCACTTCAGGCTTTCAGAAGTTAGTTCTAATGAATTCAGTACTCAAGAGCTACCATTAGACAATATTAGCTATTTGCTGCTGGCATTTTTGTTGTTTGATAAAGTTGGGGCTAAAGCAAAAGCCTTAACTTTTGCTGCTTTTTAAAGAAGCTAAAACAAAACAGCAGTGAAAATTTTGTCATATGAAAGTACTCTCGGGCAGTTGATTGACATTTGATTTTGAAGTGCTGTTTAATTTTACTATTCAGGAACAATAAATACAGCTGAATGAGGTACATAATTCTTAGGCACATTTTCAATAAATGTCCCTGTGGTATTCAAGTAATCTTTAACAGAAATAAAATACTATCTTTTATGTAATAGATTGCAGGTGCTACTGCCATGCCATCTTAACTTTTTTCATAATTTTAATTTGTTTCCCTGTTTTCTGTACACTTCTTAAGCTGTTTCCATTTTATTTGTAAGACAGTATACTATTTTTAATTTTTCACTATGGGGTTTCAGTTTGAAAATTATATTATTCATAAGCATTACAAGTTTGCTTAAGTAAAGCAGTTGTTTAGAAGCAAACAAGTCAGCTACTGTACTCTCCTTGGACATCACTATACATCAATGTTATAAGGTATTAAAGTCGTCAGTCCTTTTATGAAGACTTTTATACAATAAATCTTTTGTAGATCTGTGAGTTTCTGCCTAAGTATATTCAGAACCTGAGACAAAGACAAACTCTTCAAATACTGCATTGTATTGCTTCAGTAGAGCCCCAAATAGTATATTTAATGTGCTCATCACCACTATTTTGAACTGTGTAGTTTTCTAGCATCCTTTAGAAAAATGTTTCATCTAAATTTCCATTTTTTGGGTATTATTTCTAATAATCTAATCATGTTTATGAAGCATCTTGATTTTTTGTCTCAACCGCACCTTATAACCAGAAATGCGAAATTAAATACTATGGAGACCATGCTCTTAAAATCTTTCATTAGATGATAATGTTGTGGTTTTAAAGGAACGCAAGGATAAGCTGTCATAATTCTGTCTGAGTTACCAAGATAATCAATAGCTGGTTTGGGTACTGGCTTTGGAACATGGGAATGGATTAATAAGCTTATTAGTAGACTGATGGAAATAGCAGCAGGAAGGCTGTGAAATAGATTAGGGTCAGCATCACAGTTCTTGAAATAAATTGCCACATTGCCCTCACTAAAGTGGAGAAAGTTTCTTTCATGAAACCGACTTGTTGGCAAAGATCACAGTCTGAAACATGATAAGATGAAAGAGAATATAAATGGGTTCCAACAGATGCTGGAAGAGGGAGAATGGGTCATAATACGTAAAAGGGACATTTTGACTTTGCCAGACTAGCAGAGGGCATAGGCAAGAAGAACTTTACAAAATATCCTCAGAAATCAGACATACACTTAGGCTTCTAACTCTTATGTGTTATGATACAAATAATTTCTGGTAATTTAAAGTTACTTTAATCCATTGTGAATCATTCAATTAAATACCTGTTACATTAAGCTGATTGA
Source organism: Neopsephotus bourkii (assembly GCF_033783945.1). Lineage (NCBI taxonomy): Eukaryota > Metazoa > Chordata > Aves > Psittaciformes > Psittacidae > Neopsephotus > Neopsephotus bourkii. The sequence goes on along the minus strand of NW_026902241.1, from coordinate 4,188,053 downwards.
AAGGAGAAAGGTTATTGTTTAAGGTTTGTATTCAGCAGTAGAGCCTGTAAGATAAGTTTTATGGTTTTAGACTGTATTTGAAGGTGAAACAAATATCTGATTCCATTTAAGTGTGTGTGAGTGTATAGAAAGTTTTCAATTGCAAAGAACGGCTGTCACAGTTTGTTGGGTTTTTTACTATCATTTTTACAATACTAGACCAAGTGGCTTTAACATTGAAATTCTTTTCCTATATGAGATATCTTGTGTATTACAAAGCAGACATTTTGTGTAGGTATACCAGATTTTTCAGAGCATCCAAACTAAGTGAAAAGATTGAATGTATTCAGTATAACCAATATGACAGCATCATATTACTCAGCCTGCTGAATGTCTGCAGGTGCAATTTATGGTGTTATAAAAGCATGTTTCTTGTTTTTCTGCTATTGTCAACAGCAGCAGGAAATTATGGCCAGTACAATAACAAGATAGGGACCTCCATAAATGCCAGTGCCAAGTTCAGGTGGGGATTTGTACAACTGACACTCAATACAAGATCGACACTGTTAGCATCTAGTTGTTCTCTAAACAAGTGTGTTTTCACACAATAGGAATAATCAGAAACTGCTATACCATCAGCACCAAAATTGTTAGTTAGGACAGGCAATCTTCACATTTGGGATTTATTCAGAATCACATGTTCTGTCTCTCATAGAATTGATCACTGTGTTGCCAGAAGTGACATTAAGTGACCTTATTGTGCAAGTGTCACCAATAAAACGTTATTCCCCTTTCCCACCCATAACCTGTTAATTCATCTACAGTCACAGATGATTTCAAAATTTCTTTTATAGTTAAAAACACTGCATTAAGCCACTTGATTTTGAATATATTCACCTCTCTGAGGTGCAGCCAGTGACGTGGACATGTAACATTTGCTTGCCAATAAAAGAGTTGCATATTAACATGTTGCAAGTACAACTCATTTTACTGGTACAAGCACAGCAGTCCTGTAAGCACAGATGGGGAAGAGGATGCTCATAATCCTTTTATTTTCCCTAGTAGCAGTCTGGTACAATCCAGTGTCGATGTATAAAAATCATGTTCAGAAATTTTGTGTTTGAATCTGGAACCAAAGGTAGGTAGTCGTTCCTTCTAATCAGGGCTTTGCTTAGGAAAACCAGGAATGGATATTTATATATGTAGGAAGAAAAGTAATTTGGTATCACAGCACCACCTGGTGACAATTGCTAGAACTATTATTTTGGATACTTGATGTTTTTTTGGGAACTTCTATGGCAAGATCATCCTCTGGGCAAACCATTATAGAATTTTTTAATTCTTAAGCTCTTCAGGTTTAGGAGAGAGAGGAGAAGGACAATGAAAGCTGATCATAGCCAAAGAAATACAACCTCCCTTGAAACCCACCTACCTTGATAGGTAGAGGTAGGCTCTTTCAGACAGCAGCACACAGCTCCCAAAGCCCAGACATCTGACCTTCTGGAGGGGAGCTCACCTCTCTTGACTACAAGAGGGAGTACATTTACTTGGACTCACTTCTTTAAAGCTACCATTTTGTAAACCATTTGCACTGTTCCTTGATAACAGTGCTCAAGCAGGCATTGAAGATCCTTCTTGACTAGAAACCTTGATGCAAGTATTGCAAATGGTTGCCTAAAGGCAAGTTACGTGTTTGGAAAATGTCTGTGTGTAGTGTTATTCTTCCATTTGGGATCTGAATTATTTCTTTGCAGCACGTTTTCACAGAGATAGAGAAGAACATTCTGAATGTCATGCAGAAGAGCAACTCATAGCTTGGGATTAGGAGTTTAAGGTATCTTGAAGAAAGCATTTCTGCAAAGGTTCCTGTTTTCCTGACTTTTGGTTTTCTTAGGAAAAAGGGAGCACTGCCTTATACAGAGGAAAGATGAGATAGCAAGTTATCCATGGCATTTCACTTCCATAAGAAACAATATTTCATAACTATTTGAGTTTCTAGTGGCACACTTCACATTTTATTTGGCATTTATACACTGGCACACACTTTTGCTGAATCTGGTCTGCTGGTCCTGTCAGCTCTTGTTAACTCCTGGATGTTTTGTCAAAACATATGAAACTATGTTTTTCTTTTGAAGTCTTGTGTTGATACAGTATCATCCTTGGCTTCTTCAGTATACCTTGGGAAGAGTGAAGGCTTCTCATCCTCAGTGAAGTCAAAAAGATTTCAGTGGCATTAGAAATGAACACAAATACACACTTTCTGGATTAATACTTCCATGATGGACCTTCTTTAGCACATTCCTGGTTTCACAGTTATCCCCTATATACCTTCCTTAGGAGACATTGATATACCTTTATAAATTACAGGCCACAAATAGTTCTATAGCTCCTTTCAAGACTGGGTTTTTCTCAACTTCAGTCAGCTATGATCTTTTGCCAGGTTGACATCAGAGGCTTCTGTAAGGGTAGGAGTTGCCAGAACCGTGGCCAACGCACCTCTCCCCTCCTTCCACAGGCATACACAAATTAGATTAGTTACACAGAGACCCCATCATAGAACAAAGGTATCTGTATTATGTAATACATAGCATAATGCTGTGCAGGAAAGTAGTGTGGGGCTTGAAGAGGGTAAAATTATACACTTTATAAACAGTAACAGCAGTTATATATGAAGTCTTCCAAATTTCTCATAATTTACTTTGAAGAGATTTGTGATTTGCATGCAGAATAAAATCAGGATAGTATTTGAAATAAGCAATTTCAGTTGGACCCCTGTGAGCATTATTGACTATGTGTGACTTGTGCAAATATTGACTGTGGTATCTGTTTACCTCATACCAACATTTCATAGTATTTCTGGAAATTAACACTGACATATTTAATCTTGCAGCAAGCAAGATTAGTCAAAGTAGTACAAGGAAGGAATCAGAAGTGAAAGGATCCAAAAAAAAAGTTCATAATTCATCTTCAAAGGACACCAAAACTTCTTTGAAGGCAGGACATGTACAAGAAGGTCCACCTACATTAGAAGATGAATCTTCTGTCTTGGAAACCTTTCAGAACAAGGATGGAAGTCCGCCAGAAGTAAGAGATTCCAAATCACTGGGATTTGGGGGAAAAAAAACCAAACCAAACCAACAACAAAACAAAAACAAACAAACAAAATAGCAATTAAAGGGTATTGATAATTCTTTTGATAAAATAAAGATCTGGTATCCTGAGAGATAATGTACATGTATGGGTAAACACATAAGAAGGGGTCATTTTTAGTTTCAAATCAAGGTGGTACATTCAATCTTTAAATGGTCTTCATTTCCCAAATCTAAGTCAAGTATAGCATTAATTTTCAGCTAAGGGACAGAAGCTACCAGAAATTAAGTTAAACTTCTGATGCTTCAATATGAGTTTGCTGTGAAATTTGATGTAAGAGAAGGCTACGTTTAATAGTTTTAATAGAGAAACACCTATTGCCAGGCAGCTGAAGGCTTTAGTAACACACACGGAAGAGATGCTACTTGAGCCAAGTTTCTCAGAGAGGGATGTCAAAAGTGTGGATTTTTTTTTTTGCATCATATAGTATTTTTTGTCTATCCTGGAAGAAAAAAATAATCCAGCATTTATTTTCTAAAGCGGTTCTTGTTTCTCTGTCACTAAGTGTTTCTCTACTGTGATTTCCCTGGTAATTGAGTTCAAGTGCAACAATGTATTCAAATCAATATATTCAAAAATTAAAAAAAAAAAAAAAAAAGAAAGAAATTCCAGTGTTCATTTGTCTCAGAAATGGCTTTAGAATTCAGAAAGAAAGTTTTAAAGGGAATCATTTCCTGTTCAGTGCAGACAATGTTTAAAATAACCCATGGACCCTGTCACCTCTACTTCAAATTAAGACATTATTGAGTGCTAGTATAAGGGCTCAAAGGACTGTAGTAGGTCTTAAAGACAAAAGTTTCTGGTTTTTGCACATGGCATATATAGGAAAGTTACATGGAAATCTTAAAGGAATACAATAATAGAAATTTTTAGGTTGGAAAAGACCTGTAAGATTATCAAGTCCAACCATTAACCCAGCAATGCCAAGGCCACCACTAAACCATGCTCCCAAGTACCACATCTACATGTCTTTTAGATACCTCCAGAAATGGTGTCTCTACCACTTTCCTGGACAGCCTGTTCTAATGCTTGACAACCCTTTTGGTGAAGAAATAATGCCTAATATCCAGTCTAAATCTCACCAGTGCAACCTGAGGCTATATAGTCCAGTTTGGTTTTGCTTGATAAACACGAGTAATTGTTTAATGTCACAGGAATTGAATTAAAATCTGTGGAATTAGCACTGTTTTCTTAAGATTCTTGTCAATACTCTAATGTGCAAGCTTGTAAATTAATTGTGTTTTATTTGCTGAGCTCAGTAGCTGATGGGTTACTAACCTACAGAACTTTTGAATGCTTACTATAATTGTTAAGTCTTCAGTATGTTAATATGCTACATTTTCTTTCAGTCTCATAAGTATATCATACAAGCACTGGTGCTGTATAATAGTTGGCCACTTGAAGAGAGTCAGTCTCTCTTTGTTCAGGAACTGAAAGAAATGGAGAAAAATGAAAGCAAAGGTAGGTCAACGTATGTATTTGTTCAAATATATCATGTTACTGATTAAAAAAAGTTGTATTGCTACAAGGCACAACCATGTTTTTTTCTTTCACTACTGGAGTGAAATAGTTAAGCAATAATGCTCTTTGTTCTGTGGTTTATAGAAATTAAGTTTGATTGCAGAATTCTATATCTTTAGTTCACAATTTATAAGGAAATCAAAGACTACACTGCAAAACTCACCTGACTTTCGTAGGGCTTAACTTTTAAGTAGGGATCTAGAACAGCTACAGAAGTATGATTGCTTCTACATTCAGAGACTAATGAAGTGTAATGTAAAAGCACAGTGCCTTGACAAAGTATTCTCCTGGAACCAGACAAACACACTTGCTGATAATTTAAGAAGATGCACTGACAAGAGTAAAAAAAAAAAAAAAGGCCTGTTTTTAGGATCTGTATTACTTCTGTACTACTAGCAGAAGAATTTAGGCAGGAGACAAGACTAGGAAAGGCCCTAGGGCCAGGCTGCGTATTCAAGCCAGGCAGGGGACACAGAAATTAAATGTTTTCTTTTTTTTTTTTTTTTTTTTGTAGATTCTCTTAACATTTCTTGTTAAGGGACAGGGGAAAAAAAAAAAAAAAAAAGGACACAAAAACCAAACCAACCAACCAAAAAAAGAAAAACCCGAACCAACACACATTAAAAGCCATTAGAATACCAGTCAGTATCCTAGAAATTAGATAAATGTCTCATATTTGTTTCTCCTTATGATTTGGATCTTAATTATCTTAGAGGAAAATTTATCACACTGGATCAAACAGCCAGAGGCCAGTCAGCTGCCACTCCACGTCCAACCATGAGTTGATGCTAGAGATGTAGTCCCATCAGGCACACGCACACAGAACACATACACACTGCATACATACATACATACATTGCTAGCCATGCAGATCACAGATAGTGCCAATGGCTTCATCCTGCTTCCCTCTCTGGCTGGACAGAATGGAAGTCCAATAGAGAGTTTTTATATGTATGCATGCGTGTGTATGTGTATGTAAGGTGGATCCTTACAACAGCTGGACTTAAACACCCAGTCTGCCAGTAGCTGCATCCCATACCAGCTCCTGAGCCTGCAGCCCTCCAGCTGCTGGTGCAGACTGTCACACACATGTGCACATATGCAGCTAATTCCCCTGTGCTCTCACTCCTAAATTTCCTGCAGAACCTAAAATACTACTTTCCACTATTCATTAAATTACCAATATCATCAATATTAAAGTTCTATAAATCAATTTTTCAAATATGAAATGAGAACTTATTTGCATTGTCCTCCTTCTATATATGTACACTTGGTTATACCCTTAAATTTTCTTTCAGTCTTTAAATCTTTTTTTCTGATTGTGAACTAGTCTTAAAGCAATTTGAGAACTGAGCTTTATCATTTAAAGCTGCCAGCACCAACTGTCAAACACACAATTCATATAATAGCAGTGTTGCCGTGTAACCAAAAAGGCATCTTCTCACTGTGTGATTTTTAGGAAAGCTGCAATGAGCCAGGTGGAAAATTTCTCCAACAAATTTTCACCATTTCAGTTGTCACTATTTCATGAAGACGACAGTGCCATCTGGAGTTAGTTTTGCGTTAAAGCTGATTTGTCATGGCAAAAGCATATTTCAGCTTTGTATTAGCATTTACTAAAGTCTTTAGACTAATCTCCATCTAAATGAAGACTCATACTCTTATTCTGTCAGTATTCACCAATATTAAAAATCTTTATTAAGAGCATTTTTGAAGAAAGTAAGCTTTCTGGCATACAGATACTGTGATAATTCTGTATGTGTGGATGTTTGGGGTTTTTCTTCGTTCAAAATCATTAATACTGCAGTTTGGCAATAATTTTGAAAAGAACTGTGTTAGCAAACGTTATTTCATTACTAATATTTAGTCATATTTATTATACATGAAATCTCATTAAATGTTTTATTAAAGAGCTCATTGCACAAACAAAACATTAAAAAGGCATTAACCAGGAAAACCCAAGTACACAGAAATTAGAAAGTGCCAGATATTTTATTATTTATACAGTCTTTATTAGTTTGTTCTTTTTTTTTTTTTTTCACTTCTATTGGGAACTGTTAATGGAGCAAGACTTCAATGGAAAAATAGTCAGAAAAACCCTAAGGCCTGGATCATAATTCTTGTGTGAAAGTGGAAAAAATAGCAGGGAATCTTGCAACTGCTTATAGCATTTTAAGTTGTTTGACTACATTAACAAAATTATTTAAAATCATTTTGTTTTGTATACGTGACTTTCAGCTATTGCCTTTTGGGGTTCTTTGGTTTTACTTTTCTTGTAGTAAGATCAGAAGTTTTATTGTGCAACTGTCACAACTCAGAATTGAATTATCAGTATGTGCTGAATGCTGTCTGCAGCATGTCTTAATACGTTGCCTTCAGCTAACTCAAGAGTATTAGCTGTTGATACAAGAAGGCTGTTTATCCAACTGGAATAGTAGAGGGAGACAGGGTGCCCAACTCAGGTAGTAGAGGCAGGCTTGAAAAGGTAGAGGTAATATCCTTTGGAATATTCATTTTTTTAGCTTCAAAGATGGGAAATTTTCTCCCACAGGTTTTCTTTTCCTACTGGAGAACTTGCTGGCTCATGCCAAGGGCAGGATTTCACAAGATGTTTAACAGAGTATCCAATTCTCACTCTCTCTTTCCCACCTTGCCTGTCTGTATTGATTCACCAATTTTGTGAAGCCCAGCCAGCAACCCAGAACCACGTAGCCGCTTGCTCACTCCCCCCTCCTTCCTCCCCCTGCTCCCGGAGGAATGGGAAGGCGAATCGAAAGAATGTAACTCCCATGGGCTGGGATAAGAGCAGTCCAGTAACTAAGGTATAACACAAATCACTACTGCTACCACCAATAACAATAATGATAAGGGATATAGCAAGGGAAGAGAACACAATCGCTCACCACCTGCTGATCGATACCCAGCCTGATCTGAGCAGTACTGTAGCCCTTCTGGGTAACTGCCCCCAGTTTATATAGTGGGCATGACGTGCTGTGGTATGGAATACCCCTTTGGCTAGTTTGGGTCAGGTGTCCTGTCTCTGCTTCCTCCCGGCTTCCCCTCCTCCCTGGCAGAGCATGAGACTCAGAAAGTCCTTGGTCAGAGTAAACATTACTGAGCAGCAACTAAAAACATCAGCATTATCAGTGCTGTTCCTAGGCTGAAAGTCAAAACCACAGCACTGCACCAGCTACTAAGATGGAAAAAAATGACTGCTACTGCTGAGCCCAGAACACATCAAAATGTAGGTCACTGAGGATATTTGATGGTGCTAGAGTTTACAGACCTGTAGATCCTGAAGCCATGCTGTAAAACCCCACTCTACTACTGCAAACACAGTGGTAGTTTCCTCCTCTCCTGGTGTGTTTTTATGCAACCTTAATGTCTGGATGATCCCAGCGTTAGAAAGATTCTTGATGTTGCTGTCTGTTTAGAATATATCTGACTGAGGGTCCAGTCAGAGACAGGGAAAGCAACATCTGAATTTCTCAATCATTTTGTAACCAAATCTGAAAGTCTTTCATGGAAACAAGTAAGGGTAATTTCTGCCATCTACTGGGTAATCCCACTAAATGCTCATATTCAGTGCTATATTTCAAATACTGGGAGCATAGTATCTTCTCAAAGAAAACTTGAAAAGACTCCTCTGTATTTTACCTATGAATAACATGCATTTTCAATAATCTGAATTTCATAAATCAGGAGTAGTGGTCTATCTTGCCTAAGAAAAACCCAAACAGAACAATTGTGGTGTCTGAATCTGTAATCTAAAGTTATAAATATAAGGTAAGGATCGTTTAGTGTAATTGCTCAGCTTGTCATGCACAGGACATCAGACTGGATGATCACTGGGGCCCCTTCCAGCATTAGACTAAGTGAATCGCTGAGTAAATAATTGAAAAATTGTAGAGAAGTTATTTTAGGAGTTGATATCAGCTGTTTGTCATCGCTGTCAACCGGTGTGATGCCCAAGCTTTTCTTGGTGCCATAGATGTACAGTAACTGCCACTAAGAGTTTGTGATGATTGATGCATAAACTGTGAGCTGGAATGGCCTTTTACTTTCTATATCATCTCCTTGCCTTCCTTTCTTCTTATCACATCCCACACAAAGCAGTTACTTGGCTTTGTTATTGGAAAAGCCCTGAGGAACTATTCGCATCTCCCTCAGAGTCAACTATCTCATGTGCTGCATGATATAGTGCCAACCTGCAGCCAGTGCTCCTCCAGGAATATCTGGGGGATGATCACAAAACTGGGGAGATTGCCTGCTCTTCTGAGGGAGGGAGGAGGGCTGGGGGAACCTGTGCAGTGCAGCAAACTTTTAACTAAAGGAGCTAAGCCTTCATATCATGAAATCATAAGACACAGAATAGTTTGGCTTGAAGGGACCTTAAAAGACCTAGTTCCAAAACCCCTACCATGGGCAGGGAAATCTTCCATTAGACCAGGTTGCTCAATGCCCCATTCAGTCTGGCCTTGAACACTTCCAGGAATGGTGTGTCCACAACTTCTCTGGGCAACCTGTTCCAGTGTCTCACACCCTCACAGTGAAGAATGTTTTCCCAATGTCTAATCTAAATATCCCCATCAGCTTAAAGCCATTCACCCTTGTCCTATCCATACATCTCCTTGTAAGAAGTCCCTCTCCAGATTTCTAGAAGGCACCCTTTGGGTACTGGAAGGCTAGTACAAGGTCTCCCTTGGAGCCTTCTCTTATCCAGGCCGAACAAGCCCAACTCTCTCAGCCTCTTTGTAGGAGAGGTACTCCAGCCCTCTGATATCTTTGTGGCCCTCCTCTGAATCTGTTCCAACAGGTGACATCCTTCATATGTTGGGGGTCCCAGAGCTGAGCAGACTAGTCCAGAGGGAATAGAGGGAGAGAATGGCTGATCAGGGTCCTTTTAACGTAGCCCAGCATACAGTTGGTTTTCTAGGCTGCAAGTGCACACTGCTGAATCATGTTGAGCTTTTTGTCAACCAACACCCCCATGTCCTTCTCCTAATTGTCCTGCTTTCAATCCAGTCTCCTCCCACCCTGTAGCTGTGCTTGTGTACAGGACCTCTGGAGCTAAAGCAGGATACCTCATTTTAGTCCTGTTATTTCATGTGCTTGTTTGTTATTTGCTCACTTCTCAGTGGACGCATAAGAGCCCTGTCTTTTCATATGCTTGTTTGTTATTTGCTAACTTCTCAGTGTATGAATAAGTCCAGAAGATCAAAATGTTGGAATTCAGAAATGTAGAATATAGAAGCAGGTCAAAGCTTGTAGTATCTCATAACATAGCAAGTCTTTGCCTGATATCATTTAGCTAATAACACTGGATGTCTCTTGAGCGTTTCTATAAACAGTAAATGATTTATCTTTAAAAATTAATAATTCACTAAATAATGCATATACACTAGCCTGAGTTATGGTGCTAATGTGTTATGATAATGTGAAATTAAATGGAAAGCCATTTATGTAATGATATTATAACTTATTTGCATTTCCTCTGGAGTTCTTTTAGTATCTTCAATATTTGTGGAGACCACTTTAATTTTTGCTTTCATTCTTTACTGTATGCTGTGGTAGCATTGAATCAATTTAAGCTTAGCGCTTTGGTGCAATTTTACATTATTAAAGTAGCATCAGGAGGAATAATACAATTTATATATAAACACATGTATAATGTATGATGTAATACACTTTTATATCATATTTGTGTAGTTATATGTGCATTATGAATATGTTTCTATATATTTAATATTTACAATTTTATATATCCAGATAACTTTGGCCATGACATTGCAGATCTGGACCAAAGCTCATTAATCACACAGCACAATGATTTGTCCTTAGTGGAAAGAAGTTAGAAAAGCATAGCATTAAGGGAAAGGTATCTTGTTATTATTATCAAATTGTAAAACAGCCACTCATTTCCTCATTTTTCTAAGAGAAATCCCCTGTTTTACTGTATTGACTAAATCTAGGTTTTCAGCATTTGTTTAACAGTATGAAGTTGGAGGGAAATAGAAATTTCAGACTCAGATCTTTAATCTTTCTCATAGTGGTGTGGCTTCATTCCAGGTTGTCTCAGTTGACATGTTCCTTATGCTGTTAAAGCTATACACTAATATAGCTTGCTTCATTTATTTCTTTATTTACTTGCTTATTTACTTATTTAACAAGAGTATTATGTGCAACAAGTGTTGTTAACAACTCCCCCCAGCTAAGACAGTTCAGAATAAGTGTTACAAATGTCAAGTCTCAGTATCTTTAATTCACATACATGGAATACATACAGCATATACAAGTACAGATAAAATAATTAATCCAAAATGTTATCAGATAGTTCTGAGAATGATAATTTTGAATTTCTTAAATATTCATCAAATCTCAAGTATGGTTCTTTGCCTTAACTTCCTTGCATTTCTGGTGGGGTGTACCTTCCCTTCTGCTCTTCACACTTTCAGATGTATATGAGATAGTAAGAACATTAATTTTTACCTATTTTGAGCTTTTGACCAGTCTAATGCATAGCACTGACAGAGATTGTATGAGACTATATAAAAGAAATAAGAGTCAGACTGTGATCCTGTACACTGCCGTCTTCGAACTGACCCAGGCACAAGGCAACAATGCAATGACAGGTATGCAGGAACCATGGCAAACTCACATTTAAGCCCTGGGTAAAGTGCTATTTAGGACAGATAAAGCTGTCACAATATACCCACCTTGTAAGTCTGTTTTTAAAAGTTATTTTGTACCCATGCTCTTTCTTGGTCCCACAGTAAATGTTAGTGTAGTACTTCAAAGTGCCTACTAATTAACTGACTTCTCTTTGTCTTTCTGTATGGCTGTTTTGTGCTGTTATTCCACCCTGGATATTATACGGGGAAATATATTTATGGATGACAATGGATCCTGTAATTCATCATACATCATAACCACGTTTGAATAGTGCATGGGGAAAAGCATGAGGAGCACAGCTTTCCTCTAACTCTCAGTTTTTCTGAAGTACGTAAGTCTGCAAATGCTCGTAAAACAACCAGAAAAACAAAAGATAAAGCACCTGAGAAGACAGAAAAAGAGAAGTCCAGTAAAGAAAGAGGATCAATTCTATCTCTCATTTCTCCACCTGAATCTCAGGTGAGAGCAAAACCAAAAATTGCATTTGTTGAATGTGCCATCATTGTACCAAGATCAGTATTACTAGCACTTCTAGTGTATCCCCTTTCATTTCCCTGTGCCCTGCTTTGCCACATTTTTAGCTTTATACCTGAGATTCAACTACACATGTAAAAGACATGCATCCTGTGTTTAGAGATGTAATTGCACATTTCTTTGTTTATGTATAAAGCAGCTATTAATTGTTCTTTTTGTTGACCTAATTTCAGTCTCTGCTGAAGGTTTATTAAATTCCGTAAATTCACCATCTTTATGTCCCATTAGTCCCCCACTGTATGGGTTTTCAGGGGTTCCCAGGGAGATGAAATAGGTATTTCAACTATAGTCAGTTCCCATCTCATATGTTGCAGTTGCCATTAGCTTGCAGATATACAGTGTTAGAAAAATTGTTGCCTGCTTACAAATTCTTCTCACCTGTGGTGGGGTAACCCCAGTGTTCTGTGCTTGACTGAAAGCCTACTGCCAGCCTGTATGCCTTAAAAGGAATAATCGACTTTATGGATTGCAAACAGATTAATGGAAGACAAAGGAGAAACCGACAGTTCCTCATTTAATGGTATTGCTTTTGCTGGGAATTTTGCTGCCTGATGGCAGGTAGTTCAAGAGGAAGGCATCTCCAAATAGTTTTTCATGAGAAATCTCTACTGAATCATTTTGTTGACTAAACCTACTGTTCAGCAAACTTCCCAATAATTCATATCCATATCATAATTATATAGAGCTCCAGAATAGTGCCTTAACCCTTCTTTCTGAGCAGTCGGAGTGACTGCAGTTGAGATTGTTGGCCATAGAAATGCAATGCAGATTCAGGCTGTGTCAGATTTCAGCTTCAGTTATGAGCTATACTAGGGGTTCTGGGATGTTGGTTCTTGGGATTTCTTCAGGCTGCCACTAAAACATATGCAGGTTTAGAGATGGGGCTGCTTACAGATAAAGAAGATGCTCACCTTTAGTCTCAAATAAAAGCTAAACTCCTGTCTTTACTTCTAAATCTTAGGCTTAAATCTTCTGCAGATGGTAGAGTTTCCAGAAATATATGCAGCACAATATCTCGTTCATTAGTCAAACAGCAGAATAGTCTCCTAGATTTCAGGCACTACTTGTACCCTGCAGTTTGGAGAAGTTATCTGTTAAGGTGATTTAGAGTTTGAGAAGTGACTGGGAAAATTCCTGATGCCTCATAAGACAGAGAGATGTATTTCTACACAAAAAGCCTAGTTAAGTGTAATAAGACTTCTAGTAAAAAGCTTATGGAAGGAAAAATGGAAAGGCAGGAAAAAAAGGAAAAAGGACAGGAAGATAAGATGAGAAAGTCACTGCAAAATACCTTGTTCAAACAGTATTCAGAAGAACTGGAAGTGTGGAGCATGCTGCATGAGCGTGGGGGGAAGCATGTAAACAAAATACCTCAAATTGCTTCTAGACATTGCCAAGTAATCTTTCTTTGGCAGCCACTGATCGTGTAGTAATGCATGTTAAAGTCTAGCAATAAAAATGTATATCAGTCGGGAAAATTACCAGAGTACAGAAACATACCTTCATCCTAAATAGTGGTGTTAGATGTATACTAATGAGTATATTATGTTTATGATACTTCACTTTCAGCAAGCTGCTTCAAACAAACCACACTGGACTTTACGTCTAATTAGTGAACAGAGAGAGGCAGACATTCTGGAGGTGAAGAAAGACACACAGCGAGCAGATGAGATCAAAGCCATGAAACAAGCATGGGAGTCTGCAGAGCCAGGAAGAGCTATCAAGGTAATATCAAAATGCAGTCTTTGTAGTGATGTTTCTTCACAAGTTCCAGGAGCTGCTGTGGTGGTAGAACAGCTTGCCACAACAGAGACCTGACTTTGTATGGCTGTCCTCTTCACCACTCTGTGGGAGACAGGAAATTTTACACAGCTCAAAGAATTAAGGGATTTTGTGCATGAAGTCTATGCAGGAGTCCAGACCATCTACTTTAGACTTCTGTAGATCACTGAGACTTTAGATTCTACCTTACAAAACAAAGTTTATCCTTAGAAAGCCCACTACCTTTACGCAATCACAAAGCTGCTACTTGTGAAGTGTTTAATGTTTAGCATGAACAGATTCTACTGAGACATACACTGTTGCAAACATGCCAAAAAGATTTCTCTTGAAGAACTAACACTTGGTCATCTCATCAGTCACTGTCCCTGCAGCCAGGATTCTGAAATGCATTTTGGGTTGCAAGTTACCCTTGAGTTTGTACATGCTGCTCTGTATGAACTCACTGTTTTGGAGAAGAAACACTAATTCAGGAACTCCTAGGAAAAAGTGGTATTTCCCTAAGAAGGTGCAATTGGTGAATGTTTTCTGACCATGCACTCAGCTTTTCAAGGGTTTTTTGGGTTTTTTTGTTTGGTTGGGTTTTTTTGAGGGGTGGTTTGTTTGGTTGTTGGGGTTTTTTGTTGTTGTTGTTGTTGCATTTTGGTTTAGTTGGGGTTTTTTTGGGGGGGAAGTAGTTTGTTGGGGTTTTTTATTTAATCCAAAAATTATTTTAAACTGCCTAAAGATCAGTGTTTTTTTCAGTATTACAGTGTATGATGATCTTCAGTATAAGTATTCAACTTCTCAGGTCTAATTCAATGGGAACTGTAACATCATTTCTGATTCCAGCCCCAGGCAGAGTTGCATACTGCATTCTGGTGTTAGGTTTATTATTGACAGCATAATTTCCTCATTTGAGATGTGTACTAAATACAGCCAGTACGCATGAAGCATTCAAAGTGTACTCCCTACTTTTCATTTTACTGAAGTACCAGCTCACAATGCTTTACTTAGGGGCTCTTATTCATATGCGCATTACACGCTTGATAGCAATTAAAGATGAACTTTAAGCACTAATACTAATTTATTTCTCCTCTACACAACACATTAAAACTAAACAAATAAAGGTTCCAAAATGTTATTAGAAAATTTGGATGTTTAATGTTGACAAGTTATTTTTTCAGAAAAAAAAAAATCAATCTATTGGAGATGTGGCTTGAATATGTCTCTGACATGAAATGTGGTCCTCTTACGTATATGCCTTTTTCACCCCAGTGGTTCATTAATAGTATTCCTGTTGCTAGAAGTGATATTTTCATAGATCAATGAAATATACTCACCAGTAATATGAAGTGGCATCATAACTCTAATGCAATGGATTTGAAGATTTACTGTCTTATTGACAACTTACAGATTTCTACTTTTGAAAATTCTTTAGAATTTAAAGTATCCAGTAGAAATCTTCTTATCTGGATTAAAACTTTGTTCTCTAGGCTTTTCAGGAACGCATGCGGTTTATTAATAAGTTTGCTGTGGGATGTTCAGAGGAGCCCACAGGTGGGACTGAGACTGCCAGTATAACACCTAGTTCAGGAGAAAGAGGTAAGGATACAACTTTCTGTCAAGCATGTCTTTGATTCATCATGCTCATCACGTCTAGCTCCTTAGAAAATAATTCTGCATTAAATACTGATAGTAAGTGGATATAACAGCCCCAGTAAAAGGTGTCCAAATGCATAATGGCATGCTTAGTCACTTATCTTTTTCATCCTCTTTGTTTTAATTGTTGCACTGTTCTATTTTCAGACACAGATACAGCTTCACAGTTCTTGGAGGCTGCTAAGTTATCCTTAAGGAAACTTTATGCAGTCCTTCTGTACTAGAATTCTAACCTTAAAATAACCTGAAATTTGGGGAAGTTCACTGGAAAATACTTACTCCCTCAACTCCAAGCTTGTTACCAGAGGTCATTAGTGTAGAAATATTAAAAAATTGTTTAGGAGCTGACATAGCATGTCAGTAAGACACTAGTACTTTTAATGGGTGTATTTGTTGTTAATGCTTGTGGAAACTGTTTATAGACAGTTTCTGGAAGTGAGGTGTCAAAATGTGCAGACTGAGTAGCATCAGTTTCCTGGCAGCTTCCCTATGTGTTGCCTAATTTTATTTAATGGCTACAACTTTTATGCAGTCTTATATTATTATATTATATTCTGTGGCAGTTACTGGACTGTGATGAAAATCTGCACTGGGTGCAAAGCTGCTTGTTGGTTCTGTTCTTCTGAGAATAATGCAGAGATCAGGCCATCACAAAAAGGAAAGTATAGTACCCCCCTGATTGTGACAGTATCTGGTTATGGCTCCAGTACATGGAACTAGAACCTGTGACTAGTACATAATTTGTTGAGATTGATATTACTATGATTAATATTAATACTGTGATTAATATTCTTAAGATTAGTATTACTGTGAGGGTGGTGAGGCACTGGAATGTGTTGCCCAAGGAAGTTGTGAATGGTCCATCCCTGGCAGTGTTCAAGGCCAGGTTGGATAGAGTCTTGGGTGACATGACATGGTTTAGTGTGAGGTGTCCCTGCCCAAGGCAGGGGGATTAGAACTAGAGAATCTTAAGGTCCTTTCCAATCCTAACTATTCCATGATTTTATAGTATTTTGCCAGTCAAGTAAGTAATCCGTCTGGAAATGTTTCAGAACTTAAAGTAGAACTAATCCTCACCTTATGCCTTAGACAAACACATCATTAGCTACTTCTTGCATTCCAAAGGAACTTAAAAAAGTACCATTTCCTCTAAGTTAAGGGGTAAGGACTTCAGTCATAGACAGTAAATATACAGACAGTAATTTTTTTTAATGCTCGAAAATCTGTTTTTTCTATTCTTTGTGAGAAAATTGCACTACTATTTTTCAATGCTTCGATTACTACTGTAAGTAGTATAATAAGAGAGTTTTTATGGAAACAAACTACTGCAGTCATCATTAAATCTCATCACATTTCACAAGCATTTTCAGCACATCCACATGAACAGAAAGAAGGAAGCATTGGAATAATCACAGTACAGCATCATGCTTAATACCAGATGTGTCATCTTACTGTGAGAATGCTACATTAAAGCATAACATGGTTACTGTCTGTGTGGTAAAAGAAATTCTAAGATTTCAGAATGACAATTTTAGGTTTTCATGGGACCTTTTTTTCTTTAGACTGGTATTTCCTAAGATAAATCTCTGCCAAAAGGGAATATAATTTTTTTTTAAACTATAGCCAGAGCTGAACAATCAGATTTGTGTGTGTGGTTTGGTTCTTTGGTGGTTTGGTTTTGTTTGTTTGCTGTTTTTTGTTTAAATAAAAGAATTCCTTGCTAATTAGAAGTTGTTCTTATATTCTTTAGACACTTGAAATTGATTGTTCTTGCTTAGATTTACAAACCTTCTTGAGTACTGTGGATTTTGCTAAAATATATATATTAATTTAACGCTAGCATATGTGGGGTTTTTTCAGCATCCTTGATTCTATCATGACTGTTCAAAGTAAAAAGGCAGAAATATTATGTCATCTCCAACCCATATCCTCATGTAATAATGCATTTTGCTGAGCCAAAAGAATTAATTTAGATGGAGCCTCCTATCATAACTGAATAACCAGTTTAATCTGTTTGATCTGTTCTGTTGTAGATTCTGTTACCACAGGAATGCAAGCATCACAGGCTGATACTGACTCAAGCTTACAAATGCAGCAAAACAAATGGGAGACTATAGACCTTAGTCCTTACATGAGGTAAACTGCAGCAAGAACAATTAACTCCCAGTGAAATACTAAACTGAAAGACTGGCTAAAGATTTTCATATGTAGACATCACTAAATGCAATATATATTATGCACGTGTATCCTATCTGTAATTGGATGCAGTATAATAGATGTGAATTTAGACTTTATCCTTCACATATCATTGAAGTAAGCTACAATTCTATCACATGCATGTTAAAGTTGCTGTGAAAATCCTGGCCCACATTTTACCTGCCCTTTATGTTGTTTACACAAAATCACTCACTTGTGAATGCAGAAGTGTAGATGGCATCAAGATACAGCTTTCAGCTTTGATTTCCTGGTATGGACGTGTTTTAAAATCAGTGCTTTCCTACATCGATTTATGATTATGTCCTTTCCTTAAAGTAACACAGGTCAAAGGTGCTGAATCATGGCACTGTAAATTTGAAGAAAATGCATGTGCAGGCAAATATGTTAATTTCAGTGGTCATCTTGAAAGAAGCGTATATGAAGGTTGCCAAGATGGGATGTTAGATTCAAATAATATATTTGACCAATGAAGTTCAGTTAATAATAATAGCTAATACCTGAAATGATTATATTAATTATATTCTTTATTAAAAAAACTATTATTTATTACTTGTGTTGACGTAAACTTGCCTAGCTCATAGAGTTGCATGTTTGCTATGCTGCAGGTAGAACCAGTTCATGCTTAAGTTCATTTGTATTCAATGTGGCATTTATGCAACTCACTGATTTTCAAAAGACCTTAGAACATGATGAAAAATCTCCAAATTTAATTTTAAATTGAATGGGAAACTGGTGTTATATTGAAGTGAATAACATTAAAACAGTAGAAAATATGGCAAAATATTTCCATAGGCTTGAGTCTTGTAAGCATTTAATTTGTCTTCAACTCCTTGACTTTTACACTAGTCATTTAAGTCAAACTATAAAAATATATTATCTACTTAGCTGACATTATGCCATGGCAAAAAAAGAAAAATCAAAATACATTTGTCTCAATGCTGAATTTTAATATCAAAATCTTCTGGGAATATATTTCTTGCAAATTAAAAATAAGGATCACATGTAGGAGCTTTTCATATGCTCAAAGGTGAGCATGATTTTACAAATATTTTTAAAGTAGCCATTCAAGTATAAGACTTGGTCTCAGAATGTACTTGCTCATCAGTGTTATATTTATAAGCAGAGAAAGTGTGACTCCCTAACCATGTCTAACTGTACGCTGGTGACATTGCAGTATATAAACTAAATATATGCATAAGGTGTTAAGCAAAATATACACCATGCATACCTGTATGTGAAATGAGACAAATATCTTTGTATTTCCTTCAGAAAAACAATGTCAAAGCCTGTGCTAAGAAATGAGTTTATCATTCAACAGCAAGATATAAGTAAAGCAGAAAAAATCAAGCATTTTAAGGAACTTAGAGAGCTGGCTCTGGAACAAAGAAAACAAGAACAAAATGACAGAACTCTGCTGAAGAAAAATATACTTGAAATGTATGAGAACCTGCAGGTAGGTTTTCAAGATTAATCTCCAGTAACTCTTACTGTGGCATCCACCACTAGTGTGAATATCTTGATGAACCATTCTCAAGATTTTTGTATTCAGTACCAATAATGAGAAACAGTGAACACGCTTGAAATGTTGCTTGGGCAAAGGTTAGAACTAAAGGTTCTAGGGGAAAAAAAACAAAAGTACTGTAAAACTTCCTTAATATGATATTCTTAGTACTTTCTTGATACAGCTCTTTGCAAAGACACTATTTAAGAATATCACCATAAATGGACAATTATAAATGGAAATAAATTAGGCATTCGACATACATGACCAGATGCATATTAGATAAAGCATCTTTGGTTTGCCTATTTTTTTGGTTTTCGTTTGGAATTGTATAAAACGTTTTGGAAAGTAATAGAGAACAAGTTAATTTACATAGGAGGCTGAGCTGATCCTAACACATCTTACAGCAAAGTTAAAGAATGGAGTTTTCTTGGAATATGCATGATGCCAGCAAACAAAAATATGGAATAATTAACTAAAAAAAAGCATGTTGATAAATAATAAATTTGGTAGCATTAGTATAGGATCCATTCTTAGGATTAACTCGGGCGATGTATTGCACATGAAATCAGTACAAATATCTTAACAAAATCAGATTTACCCTTGATTGTCAGCAGGAACAAAATGATTCTTACACAGTGGTGGTATAATGACCATCAGCAATCGGTTGGATTAAGAGCTCTTAAAACAGGATAAGAGACAGTAAAAATAATTTTAGATCAAATCGATCTAACTACAGAAATTGCTCGAAAACATATCCTTAACAAGTTCCCAGACAGTCTGATTTATATTACTTAACTACAAGTATGCAAGGAGCCATAGTTCTCTAACAGTGACTGATTGATCTCAGTAAGAATGCATATCCAGGTTTTCAGATGCTGCTGTGATTTTGGGTGACTAACATAATCACATATTAAAAGCACAAATTTTTATTGAGTAGTTTCTAGTCTCCTAGAAAGTATGCCCATTAAAGGTGTTTCACAGTACAAATATAAAATTAGTTACTTGTGAATATGCATACTGTGCTCATTAGCACTTGTACGTTTTTTTTCATCCTTAGACCACAGAGGACTCTATAAAGGTATCCAGGTTTTCCCATTTTCCAGGGTAGAAAGGTAAAGGAAGAACTTTTCAGAAGTATTGAAGTCCCACTTGCCCAAAGTCTTATTGACAGTCAATGTGATTTTAGCTCCTTTAGTCCCTTAAAAGACTGGAACTTCTTAGCCATTTAGGCATTTCTGAAAACAAGTTTTTAAGAGATGTGTTTAAAATAAAAAAGCAAGCCAGTAACTGAAGAGGGACTAGACCCAGATAGGTACCTAGTCTGTTGCCTATCCTCCTTTCACACAATTAGCTTATTATGCCAGCAATTTTTAAAAGATTTTAATGAATTTTCTCTTCTTCATGTTGAAAAGACTGACGTACAGCCGTGTCACTGTGACAAATAAATAGAAATACACATGGAAAAAAAGGAGAGATGTACTCCCTGTACTTACAGAGTTCCAAAGAGAAACACAACAGGAAGAATGCAGTTGTTACTGAGGAAACCAAGATTCATGTACTTGGGGGGTATTGCTGTTTGTTTTTGGCTAGGCATCCTTAGATGAAGGACGGAACAGAATTCGCAATATTCGGGAAGCATACCGCAGTGAGCTGCTAGAGGCTGAGCGCAGAAAACAAGAAGAGCTGGAAGCTCGGGAAGCAGCCCTGCAAGCAGAGCAAGATGCACTCAAAAAAAAGCATAAAAAAAATACATGTAAAAAGAAGTAGTTGCTACTTAAATGTATTAACTAATTTGGGAAAGAAAGTTTATACACAAAGTTGAGAAATAATCTTATTTTCCAGTATTTTTGTGAACTACATCACGTTTTATCTCTTTGACTAGTGCTAGTAAAAAAATTGATCTAGTATTATTCTTTTTGACAAAGTGTTCAGTAATTTACTTCTCATAAACATACTCACTACTATTAGAGTTTGTATGTTTTACTGGAATAAAATTTTGCAGCAAAAGTTCGTATTCCGTTCGGATTGTTCTCCCCAAATCCGTGTCTCTCGTCTTTTTCCAGTCAAAACAGAACCAAAAATTAATCAGAGTTGAAACAGTGAATGTAACCTATCAGTTTTGAAGCCATTTAACTTGGCAGAAACATGAGCTCTTTAAGAGGATGACAGTTTATGAAGTTTGTAATAGTTAAATAGTGGCATACCACATTTTTCATATGTGGGCATTGGAAGGCTTCCCAAAGCCTGGTTCTGTAGGCACTCACAAGCCATTTGTGTACTATGATATTTTTCCCTTTCATCCTTCTCCTGAGTGTTTTTGAATCTCACAGTAACTCTGCAGTGGCAAACTCATGGCACAACCTTCAAGGCTTGTTGAATACGCCTTAAAACCCTATTACTCTTTGTTTATCTTTCCTAAGCTAGGTTTTGCCATGGTGGCTTTGCTCAAAGGGATTACAATAGACCCTTGGTTCCTAGACCTTCAACTGGAATTTAAAAATGTATCCTAAAGGTAGAACCAGTGTGTGAATGAAATTCTTGCTTCTCTAAGCATAGAATTCTTATATATTTGGGGTATAGTAATCAAACACACAAAAATACATGCATTCATACTCACTAGCTAGCACTCTGTACTTGGAGACAACTGGCAAAACTTACAGTGATGAAAACTATCTCCAGACCAGGCAGTCACAAGCAGAAGCTGGGGAAGTTAGACGGCTTACATACTGTATACATTCAGTGTGTCCAGTATGTCCAAAAGCATTTCATTATCTAGGCAACATGAGAAACCAGGATACTCACCTATTTGATGCAAATCACAGAAATGTTACCCTTTGCATTCTGGCTGCTGACACTGGCTAGCCAGTGCATTTGAAACTAGCTTTTCTTCTGCACCTTAATGACATACCAGATGTTTTCCTTCTGCTGGTTTTGCTCACCTCTGTTTTGTCAGTATGTTGCTGCCTGGCTTGAACTTCAGTCACTCCTCTATCAATTCTGTGGTGTCTGTTCTTTGTACATCACCACACCTACACACCTCCTGTGGTGCCTCTGCCTCCATTTGGCCTCCTTCCTTGCACACAACATAAGCTAAACTAACTGACCTGAGCTATTGTGTTTGAAAAGCAGGAATTGAAGCCAGAGTCCTACAACTGCACTGGTAATTTTTATTTCAAAAAGCAGGAGCTAAGTTTTGCTTTGACCCATATAGGCTGCAAATAAGAAGTCTGTCAGTCTTGTGCTATAATTGCTCTTTGTCCTCTCTATTTTGGAATGTGGGCTCTACTGCTTCATAATATGCCATCTTGTTTCCATGGCAACAGCACGTGTTAGTTGTCTTCTTATGTGACTCTCTAATGAGCTTCTGTAGAAGTTGAAGTTCTGTTCTTGATGTCACTGCAAGCACTATAATGACATTCTGTTGTAAAAATCAATCCAATTCCAAAAGCCTGCATAACTGACATCTAAATGTCAAAAATACAGCTAATAACCTGCATGATCACAACCCATCCCCATGTGTAATCAACTCAGACACAGTGTACTTGGATTCATGTTATCAAATCTAGTTCTCATGTTATACACAACTCCAAGTTTCATAGTTTTCTCATTTTAAGATTTAGTAGGGGCATAAGAACAAGCTTGAACTTATGTGCTTTCTTATTCAGTAAAGAACTTCAGCAAAGGACTGAAATGGGGGGTCAAGCTATTTATAGAACAAAAGAGAACAGATAGGGAAAGGTTTTCTGAGTCAAGAGATAATTGCTTGATCTTCTAAGATGATAGTTGGTTTGGAGGTGCAATAGAGGGATGGCTGTGCATCAAAGCATGCTTTACCAGGTATCTGGTTGCTTGAAGTCACAGAAGAGAGGGTTTGGATTTGGGGGAGTGGAAGCAGGGGTTGAACAGTTGCCCTCTGACATTTCTTATAGAAAATCATCCCTGAGAAAGTTTTCAGTCATTTATACAGCCTTTAATTTTTGTTCATGGAAAGACTATGAAAAGCAGCACAAATAGCTAGCTCTGTCGATCTCAAAATGATGCCATTTAGTTGTCTTGTGACTTGGACAGTTGCATAATTATCCCCTGAAATGCAGAGTCTTACTCCAGAAGAAGAATGTGGCAATTTCTGTGCAGAAATGAAGAGGATGGGTTACTCCAACAGCTCAGAGATCCTGATCTGTCTCTTGCAGAATGTTGTGTGCTTCTTACAGAGCCAGTCTACAATACTCTGGTAGTAATTTGTGTCTGTGTGATTCCCCGAATCTTAAGTGCCTCCGACTCATATACATATACAAATGTACATACACAGCTCATATACAATTCCAATCTCTGCATTTAAATGCTGTTAAACAGTGTCTTAGTATACGGTTGTTGCTAAGGACCTGCACAAAAGAAGCAGTTTCAGAAAGCATCACAACGGCACATGAGACAAGCCTGGCTTTCTTCCTGTGGACCACCTATGCAGTTTGAGAGACTGAGCTCAGAGCTTAGGGCACTACAGAAAATACTTTACAATTACACTCTGTGATTGGCTGAAATTTTAAATAAAGATTTAAAGATTCTTTAGAGAAGGGGGGCATCTCTCAGAGCATCTTTAACGTTGAGCTGCATTCTGTAGTGGTAAAACAAAAATCACTCGTTTACTGTGTTGATTCCTGAATACTCATTTCTCTTTCATATGAGGTATAACTAGTTATAAAAAGGGAAATGTCAGTGTTCAGGAAAAGTTTTGCAAAGTTTTGATGGACACTGCAAATGCCAAAGGAAAATGAAAACTTGAACACATTAAGACTGCATTACGAGTAATCCCTAAAGAATTTCTCGGAGTTTGCTTTCTTTACTTCTGCATTTTAGGAAAAAATGGTAGTATTCAACAAGCACTGCAGGTACCTGAGAGAGAAATTAAGTCTTTGACTTGATAATTCAGTTTAATGAGGATTAACTCTGTGAAGAGTTAACACTGTGAAGAGTTAATCACTTCAAATAATTCATTGTAGGTGTGTTCTGCCAAGCTTTAGCTATTTTTCACTGCTTGATCCTTTTCTTTTGACCAGCCATTATGAACTAGAAAAGATCTTTTTCATTAAAATACATATCTAAAGTTACTTTTTAACGCAAGTAGCTTCATTAATCTTCAAATGACTTGTCCCATCTGCTTCGCTTTAATTTGGCTGGCATTTACACAATGAGTTACAGACCAAAACCCAGATCAAGCCCGTTCCAGGATGCCTCACTGCTGAGACAAGCAATGTGCTGTGAAATCAGGCTCAGTATTGAGCTGCCAGTCTGCTCACCCCAGCAATGTGCAATTTACCAGCTCTGTCATTTTAATTCAAGGAAGAGACACAGCCTTTATGCACATGCACAGCATTTCCCCTCCAAAAGGCAAGAAAAGTGTCTACATATTTTGTCTGGCAGAAAACATAAGAGAACAGCTTTGCATAATCACACAGCACTTTGAAGAATGAAATCTCACATTCAGAGCCCTTTTTTCTCTCATTCATTTCTTGAATCTGCCCTAATAGATCCAATATCCAGGTAATGTTTCAGTAACTTAAATATCCTTGTAACTTGCAAGATGATGTTGTCCTCCATCCCAAAGGATGACAGACAGGAAAGAATCATAGATTCAACTAGGTTAGAAAAGACCTTCAAGATCATCAAGTCCAACCTTTACCCCAGGACTGCCAAGACCACCACTAAACCACATCACTAAGGGCCTTACCTACATGGGTTTTGAACACTTCCAGGGATGGTGACTCCACCACTTCCCTGGTCAACCTGTTCCAATGCCTGATCATCATTTTGGTGAAGAAATCTTTCCTAATACCCAGACTTAACTTCCCCTGGTGCAGCTTGAGGCCATTACCTCTTGTCCTGTTGCTTGTTACTTGTGAAAAGAGATCAGCCACCTCTTTTCTTCATCCTGCTTTCAGGTAGCTGTTGAGAGCAATAAAGTCTCCCCTGAGCCTTCTCTTTTCCAGCCTAAACAACCCCAGTTCCCTCAGTTATTCCTCATAGTGCTTGTGCTCTAGACCATTCACCCACTTTGTTGCCCTCCTCTGAATACAGCCCAGCACCTCAGTATCTCTCTTGTAATGAGGGGCAAATAGAAAATCAGGGAAGGAACTAGTCTGCATCATATGAAGTGAGCCAATAGCACAAAAGCAAGGTGTGTTGAAGATGCTACTAGCCAAAATCAGAGAAGAAGAGATGGGGTGGTCAGGTAGGACTCGGGACCTTTAATTTCTGTCAGTAAGAATGTGGGTAGGGACAGTAGTCCAGGGATAGTCAGGCTAATCTGAGAATGGGGTAACATACAAATGTAGGCAAGATGTGTCACTTTGGGCCAGGTCTGAATGCATACTCCTCTCTGAAACCTGGGCTCCTCTGCCTAACGTGGACTTCTCCCTAAGGGCAAGTACCAAAATGTTCACTCTTCAGGGGCACATGAGAGGTGTTTGCTTTACACGTGGTAACCCAGTGGGTGCACCACAACCCACAGAAAGCAACAGCCAGGCTTCTGTACCTGAGAGAGCTGAAGTGGATGCTGTCGGTCTGTGACCCACCTAGCAGGACATCACAGACATCCTTCCCTGCTACCCTTGAGCTGGAACCACTGTGCCATTCTCACAAGACCAAATACAGAGCACAGCAAGACAGCCTGACTCTGTGTATAAGCCAACACATTACAAAGCTGGAACATGTGAGGAGGGATACAGCAGCTGCACTTCCAGGAATGCTGGTAAGCTTTAACTTGCTAGTAGGTCACATAAATGAAGTGTCTGACTAAAGAGACCACTGTTCCATGGCCTAGAGTGTCCTAGACTTAATTTCCATTCCATGGCTGAACACTCTACAACTGGCAGAAACCAGACAACATCAGCTATTACCATGGTCCAGAGGCAGACAAAGTACTCAGCTGTAGCGTGGCTAGGAGGAACAAGAAGTAATTCCTAAAATCCTAGGATGGTTTGGGTTGGAGGGAACCTGAAAGATGACGTACAGAAAGCAGAAAGTGCCAAAAGGGACACAGAAGGGCAGTGAAAAATTGAAAATCCATTAATCCTCTTCTCTACTCTGCCCATGCCAGAGACCACAACACACAACTCTTCCTCTTCAGCCCCCCTGCACTACAGAGAAACCTTGAGTTGGCTCTGGAGACAGCTGTTCGCTGAAGGTAAAATCATAGATCCAGAAATGAAGGAAAGACTAAAGCTGCTCCACTCCCAGCCACCTGCATAGACAAAGGGATGAAAATGTATGTCACAGGGTTTTACGTATCTTTCTCGAGTTCCCAGGAGTCATATTTTTATGGAATAAGAGACCAAAAATTAGTCACAAATGCCTAAAGCAATGCTTGTACCTTTATCTCTCATGCCACAGAAATGTGGCATGAGACAATGTGGGATTCAGCTTATGAAGGAACAAGAAGCTGCTTCCTCTCACCTTGTCCTTGCTCTTTGGAAAATGAATCTCACAGCACTTCACTCCCATTATCAAAAGCCAGTATCATTAGGAGAACAAGGGAATGCTTTTCTGTTGTTCCAGTGCAAAAGGTAGGTTTCCTGAAAGCACATTTCTCAGACTTGTTTAAGTAGTATTCGCCTAAACTATTCAGTGTTAACAGTGCCAAAGACTTTATTGGCATCTTAGCTTTTTTTGAGTGTTTCCTTTTTTCTCCCAAATATATTAGTGGCTTAACACATTGCAGCTGCAATGTTGTAGATGGAAACTGTTCTGATAATTGATGCTCTGAAATACCATTTATGCATAGACTGAGATATTCAAGTGAGTTTGAGTTTGAGTGTTTGTTTGTCTGTACCCATATCTGCTTTCTCCTAAAGGCTGATTTATTCACTGCAAAACAAAACCAACAAAAAAAATCTGAAAACCTGGCTAAGACGAGAAGAATGTATTTCCCTCTTATTTGCAGATTGGGTGCACAGAAAAGCACGCCAAAGTGAGATGTCGTTCTATTTTCTGTCTTCTCACTGACCTTAGCAAGGGCTAGAGGTCTAGTATTTTCTCCCACATACCTATCAGCAGATGTGTGCTGAGTATATCATCTATATAATTTAACACACAGTCAGCACTGGTACAACAGTGCCAGCATGCAGTGCAGAGTAATTGCAGATCAGGTGCAAGATGTTTTATAAGACAGAATCCCTGCCCAGTGAATTTCAGCTGGAGTTTTGCTGGAGGCCAGGATTTCACCAGCAGGATACACAGGGCAAGATAGCACCCTTGACAGGCCAGTAAAGTACTTTGCTTCCAGATGCAACAGGACCCAGTCTCCTCATTCCAATTCTGTTTCACGGGTTCCACTGGATTCATTGCTGCTTTCAAACTGTCACCCTGTGGCTAGATGTGGAAGCAATACGGATCGAACTGGAAGTGACTTTAAACTCAAGCCTACAGACAGGTTGTGCCACAGTCATTTTTTGTATCAAAGATAGTACGGGTTCTATGGAGACAATGCAGAACACTGGCCAGCCAAATCTGGAGGCTGAGTCATTCCGTCACTTTTAAAAATTCATAATGATGGTTGTTGCCTGGAGGAATTTCTAAAATGAGATGTGAATTGTGTCAGTGCCAACAGGTAATGTACACTGTGAATAAGGTAATTAAGAGAGTATTTAGCTTACTAAATGGCTCAGAAATCTTGGGGTAGTCCTGATGCTGCTGTTTTCTCATGTAAAAATCTAAAGTGTTATAGTTATTGAAAAGAAAATAGTGACAGGTCTGTAGTCATTCTGAGGTGTCTCACACCTTCTACCTGTTTTGTTATTTCCAGGTCTCATGAAAATACAAACAAGGCAAACACCCTGAGTGCACTCTCAGTGTTTCTTTATGAAACTCAAGATACATTTTTAAGATCTGTTTTGTTTCCTCAGAGCAGTGGCATAAAGCAGTGTCTCTCAACCACTAGCTTAGACTCCGGCACAAGCATAAGGCTCCCCAAAATCCTGGTCCAGACGTGCCACTCTCTTCTCCAGAACATGTTTTTCCTCAGACCCCTGGCCCTGAGGGCTGTTTCCCCCGCAGAGTTCAGCTGGCTGATGCTCCAGCCAAGTCCCCGGTGCTATGGCTTCTCCCCGAGGCAGGCACCGGCACTAGCACGGCCCGGCGCCCCAAACGCTAGCCGCGGCAGCGAAGGCGGGGACGCGGCGCGGAGGCGGTCCTTGGGCCCGTGAAAGCATAGCAGCACTTGCCTCTACTGCTCACTAGAGGGCGATCTTTCTGGGCCTGCACCAGCCCGGCCCCGGCCCCGGCCCCTCCCTCAGCACGGGGAAGTGTGCGGGCTGTTCCCTTCCTCACCCGCAGGCCGCTCCCGTCGTTACCCGCGGGCCGCTTCCGTGCTAGCGCAGCCGCAGATTTGGAGCGGGGATGCGACAGGGGCAGCCATGGGGAGTTGGGGCTCAGATGCGTGTCCTGGCCGGACTCCACCAAAGGCCATTGGCAGCTACGGAAGAGAAATGCTGAATTTCTGGCTGATCTGAGCTTATTTCTGAGGGACTGAAGGCAAGGATAGCTATGTTTTTAGTTTTTACCCCACAGCGAAATATGTACTCAGTTTTGAGTAGTGCTAAAAATAAATGAAGTAAAATATAATAACTGAAAGGCACTGGTCTGCAGAACAACAAAAGCTTAGTGCTTCCAGCTAAGCCCTTCAAAGCTGTGCCCTGTCTTGCTCTATTCTGCTTTCAGAAGAGAATGAGTCTGTGTGAACTGGAAGGATTTTCAGTCCCTCTGCCTGTTGAGAGACTGTGTGTGCAGCTGCCCCCTGATAAATCCCAAGCACAGCTCAGCTAACCAGTGGATGAATCTTCACTGCTGCAAAGCCCCATGAAAGCAGGTGCTGCCTGTAATCTAGCTTTGGTTGCCTCAATCCTATGAGTCCTGTAAGACTTCTCTACTTTTTGTTTTCTGTGCTTGTCCTCGGGCCAGATAACTGCTCACCTGACCTGTGTGCTCTGGCAAGGCTGACACCGGCACACCGTATTGATCTCACTGCAGTACAAGAGGTGCTGATGAAATACCGATAGTCATTTACCTTGTACAGTGTAGTACAGTGAACTTCCAAAAACTAAAGTGCTTGTTTAGGAGGTTGGTGGAGTAAATCACTAAAAATACCTGCTGTCCATTCTTCCACTTGACATTCATTGTGCTCTAGCTGTGACTTCTTTTATTGACTCATTATAAGGATATAATGCACTTGGGAGTCAGTAACTTGCAAAGGGAAGTATCTGCTGTCCCATAAATTGTTTCTCTAATTTTGTAACACATTACAGTTTAAAGGCAGGTCATAATGTTCCCTATCAGTTACCAAAAGGTATGTCTCTAACTAAAAATGACTTGATTTTGTGAGGAGCTGAAGAACTGCTTCAAATTGGGGCACTGAAAATCAGGCCAGTTTGAATTAACTGGTGGTGGAGTCTAGCTCTGACAACATGGGCTGTCATCTCTGAGTACAATGCTTGTCTTTTAAAACATCCAAAGAATGAACAAGCATAAAGATATTTGTGACAACTTCAGGGTGATATTCATCAGCATCGACACTGTCTGCGCCAATAAGGAGCACAACGTGAAGGCCCTAGCCTTGAACAAAGACATAGTACAAGTGCCAGCTCCACTGGATGTGCATGTGCTTGATCCTGGACAGATTTTTCAACTGGGTCACCAAATCCACACTCTGCATGTTGTACAAGAGGAAACTGGAGGACTGGGATAAGTGAGGTTCTGTTTTTTCTCCCTCCAAGTACTCTTGCAAGAACTGAGTAGCTAACTGTATGAGTAAGCTGAAGCATGCTTTGGGTTTTGAATAGCTTATTGTCTTTTCCTTCCATTTATGAATCTAATGTGCATTAGTATGCTGCTTTCTTTCAACAAATGTTTTGAGTTGGAGCACTGGGAGCTGCAGCAAACCACTCACATTTGGTTTAAGCTTTGTTTATTACTTTTTTTTACAGATGTCAGCAGGCACCAAAGGCCTGCAGGAACTCATCACTTCTCAGGGACAAGAAGACTTGAAGAATCATCTGAGGGGGAGCAGTCCATGCAGTCTTCTGTCTACAGTAAATGTTTTTCCCCAGTATGTGGGCAACAAGACAGAATATCACAGAGACTAAAAAACAGATTGAAGCTCTCATTGTATTTAAGCTGCAGCGTATATTAGGATATGGCATTTGTCTAATGATGAGTCTTATGGCTGAGGTGTTAAAAAAGAATTAGTCTAGGCAATTTAGCCACCAGACAGCTATTGATACTAACAGAAGCAGTCTGATTGACTTTGAAAGTCTCCAATTATAATCCTTGCTATAATTATGATTGTTCTTCTCTGTGCACTACTGAGCCACCACTTTTGACTCACACGGGCTTCCCACTGAAGTCGGCAGGAGCTGCACTTGGGATGGATCTCTCATAGGCATCATGGTTTGTCCAAGAGTAAAGAAGCTGTTCCTGTAAATTGGCTCCCTCAAATGGACTGGTTTCCCCTCTATGGTAATAGGTCTAATCAAAAATACAGCTTTTGCTTTGTTCTGCTACAGGAACAAAATAAGGTTTAAGGGACTGGTGGTCTGAAGTATTTTCAGACTTGTCCAGCACTATAAAAGTCTTAACTAGACTTTTCAGGCTGGCAAATTTAGAGGCTCTCTGAAGTCTCTTGAGTCTCTGTCCAGTAATTCAGTATCAAGAATACCCTGCTTGCCTGTAAATCTTTTCCTCATTAGTTTTTGGACAGAGAAGTAAGATATCGTTAATTGATTTCATCATCATGATTAAATGGAGGTAAGTAGATTTACTGCAAGAGAAGTAAACACTCAGTTTTATTGTGGAACACCTACATGGGAAAAATCTATATTCATCTCCTTACCTACTGCATTATATAGTCATGAAAACTCTGTGTATTGATTGTGAATGAAGTTCTTAATTGCCTGGTCAGCACTGTAAGTGAGGAAACGTGTTTGGGAAGCAGCTTTCCATTTTTTTGCAGAAAAAGAGGAAGCAAAGACCATAAGCAGGGGAAAACCTGAAATAGCAAAATTCATTATACTATCATTATTCAGGTTAAGATGCACAATGTGAAAGGAACATCTTCATAACAGGAAGTTTCTGTAAAGGTTAGCTTGCTAACAAATTGTACCCATTATCTCTATAATCACTTTCTAAGCTGTAAAAAACATAAATCTCTCATCTTGCAAGCAGATCTATGGAAGTACAATCCTGTGGGATTCTGTCTGACCCCACCAGCCTGTTTAGCTCCATGTTAGGACAAGGTTAGGGCTGCCATCTCAGGCTATGTTTGAATGTTGTTGTATTCTCTTATTTCTTGGAGAATTGAAGTCGTCACCCCTTCAGTATTTGTCTGGGCATCCGTGAGCATATATATCCACAAACAGAAGTATATGGACATTTGTTCATGGAGAGATTTAAAGAATATTGTTACAGCTGTCCTTAAACACCATGTTCTACACTTTCCTGCGTCCTTTCTAGTGCTCTGCTACAAAACAGAATGGGGAGTATCACTCAAAAAGTTTTCCATTTTAGTGGTGGCTACAGCATGTTACTCTATGGTATGTGACCACTTGCATATAGAAGTTAGTTCTGTCTCCTGAGAGTGCTGGGTGGCAAGGAGTTGTCCTAGTTTTGCAGAGAGTAATTTGGGCATTCACAGTAATACCATGTAAGCACTGTGACCTTTTGAAAGTGGTGTTTAGGTGGGAGGCACAGCATGGCTGTGGCTTCATACTAAGTCTGGGATCTTGCCACGCCTGGGCCTGGGCACACCATACATTTAGCAACCAAATCAATGCCTTCTCTCATAATCCATAGCCATGCTCCACAACTCAGTAGGAGAAACCCTCTTGCTGAGTGCACATGACCTTCCTTCTCTTGGGCAGGAAACCGACATTTGCAAAGTCAACTCATCATTTTTTCTCACCTTACTTGTGCAGTAAAGAACTGAGGCTCCCTGATGTGCAACCACTTGCATAAATCAGAGAGTGGCTGCAGCTGAGAGGCACTGAGGGAGCTCCCACCTGGGATGAGCTGTTGAAACCCAATTTCAACGTTCCTGCAGGCCATACCGGGGGGGGGGGGGGAACGGGATGCTTTGCAGGAGACGCGAGTGTCATCTAGTGGTGGAACAAACCCAAAGAAAGACCATCGTCTACCCACTGGTTTCCATACAGAGCATTGGGAGACACATTTTGTTTCTGTGGCACTTTAAGAACCTAGCACACAATGTATGTAGTAATACTTATTTCAGCTTTAGCCCTTTCAGGTTTTATTTTACACAGGCGAATGGGAAATAATGTGAGCCAGCCACAGTTAAGTGAACAGCTGACACTAGTGGCTCTCTGCCTGAGGTTTTTCTGTCCCTGCCATGAGATACAATGACCACCAGCATCATCCCGGCTCCCCGGGAGTCAAGTGAGAACTTTACAGGATAAAGGGCCAATTGAAGCTTTATTTACTTTTTGAGTGAGGTGTCCATTGCAGGATCAAGATCTTTGCATTTCAGAGTAAATTTTTTCTCATATTCCTTTGCCTTCTGTCACACATAAATCCAGATTCATTAGTGAAGCAGAGCATGAACATAGTAATTATCTTTTAATTGGTCAATTACAAAAGAAGAAACACCTTCTCACCAGAAGCATCGTGAGCAGAGGAACACACACGGCTGAACTGGTAACAAAGAGGAGTGGAGAAATACTGGCTGGTTATGTATAATTTTCCTGATTTCACTTCCTGGCAGTTCATCACAGTAATTGCAATGCAAGAAGCCCAGTTCAAGGTGCCACTTTTCTGAGGAAAAGAAGACTTTGAATGCCCGCAAGTCACCTAGAAATCATCATGCTGTAAAATTTCCCCCACAGCTGGGATCCACTTGAGTGTACTCAGTGGACATTTCCAAGTGCAGAAGTAGAAACACACCCTTTTCCAGGCAAAGGTGAGCTTCCCATATTTTCAGCCGGTACCAAGGACTGAGGCTGAAGAAAAGTTCCAAGTGCTGAAGTCAGAATTGTTGAGTAGGGGCTGGAAGAATAACCTCAAAGCCCTGCTCCCACCATGGGTGGAACAAATAGAGATACCAAAGCATCTTATCACCCTTCCTTCCTGCTGGAACAAGGTCTGTGGATTAAGCCAATGGAAAAGAGACCTCTGCTTCCCCTTTCAACTCAACTCTTTCTCTGCAGAGGAATCACATCCCAAAATGACAAGTGCACAATGGCCCGTCAGAGCTGGCAAGTGAAAAAGTGTGACTGGTCACACCAGCCCCTGGGACCATGTTGTTCCATGTGTGTCTTGACACCAGAGAAGCACTCCTGTGTTCAAGAAAAGGCACATTCTAGTTCTGCCCTTGAAGCCATGAGGAAAGGATACTCTATTGGCAAAGGATGCTTTAGCAGCACAGTGCAAAAGGTGCTGCAGTTCCCTTCCCAAAGCAGAAGTCCTGCTTTCGTACCTTTTCACCTCTCCTTACAATTGTCCCCAATCTGTCTCCTGGCTCTGTGCTGTTTCCTTTCTTTGATGCCAGATCCCTTCCCATCAGCTAGACACTCCTGCATGGCTCTGCAATTGTCAGGGGCTGACGTGCTGCCTCCTGCCTGGTTGCTCATCCTATGAGCTATGGTAGCTGCTGCCAGAAGCCAGTATGGCAGTGAAAAAGGTGGATGAACCAGAGAGCCCGGGCTCCCCAGTCATCACCTTCCTCCTCCTGAGGTATGTGCCATGCTGTCTGTGTTCTGTGCAAAAATGAACACCACTAATCCTAGATGTGCTGTTGTTGACCAGTGCATCCTATATTGTGCCAGCAATACAGGATACACCAGCATGCAGTGAGGCTTTTGAATGAGCAGAATCCAGCTGTGCCCCTGGCTGCTCACCAATTAGCTCCTGACCCCAAAGCCTCAGTGGTCACAGGGACCATGTTGTAGAAATTTGAGGATCCAGTTCCTCTTCTAGGGAGAGAAACTGAGGGCATGCTTCATTGTTCTTCAAATGGCACTTCACCTCCTGCTGCCTCACAGTGTTTTCTACTAGAGCAGGCCTTGTGCAGACAGGTCATGTGCATTTCTTTATCCTAGGGGTGCATGTTAGGGAAAAAATAAACAGCAAACCATTTAATGAAAAACACTGAATCCCTTTGCAAAGCTGCCAGCTGGCTGTGTAACAGTGCCATGGGGCAGGGCTCAGATCAGCCAGGTAGTTAGTGGCTCTTAGCAAGCCAAGGGCAGTGAAGCATATGGGTCTTTCCCCTGCGTCACTCCACGCCTGGAGCCACAAAGGCAAGGGTGATCAAAAGACAGCTCTTGCTATTTGCCATCCTGTCTGCTTCCCTCTCCCATTCCCCATAAGAGCTGACCCGGCGAGGCTTGTGCTCACTCTTCCATTTGTCAGCCCGCCTGCGTCAGCAGTAATACGGGGAGCTCAGCTGCTTGTCATCCCAGCTGATAACGTTGCGGGAGGACTTAGGCAAGGCAAGCTGGTAAGAGGGAGAGAGAGGGTTTGAAGGAGAGTAATCACAGGCGTAGTGATGGGAAATAAATGAGATGAGGGAAAAAAACCAAACTGGGTATTCTCAGGCTGGAAGGGAGTGTATTTTCAGCAGGTTATGTCTGTTTCATTCCCAGCTGTGGGGAGCCATGGGATCAGCACAGATCTCCCCAGGATTTCAGCAGGGTTTGGTTCAAGGCTGCAGTGAGCAAGTTGCCACAAGGCAACTGTCATTCAACTGTGCTGCATAAAAGCTGAATGCAGGGGCTGAGAGGCTGGGTTGTCCCCTTGCCCGCAGGTGGGATGTGGCAAGAGGCAGGGGAGGGCTTGCAAACACTGTCAGATATACATGGGCACATGTGCACTCTACTGAGCCAAAGCAGAAAGCTTTGCTTGTCACAGGTGTTCAGTCACACACCTTTCAGCTGAGATTTGAAGCACTTTCTCCCCCGAAGACAGTGCTAATTAGGAGAGGCCATGCCATGGAGGGGTCTGACTGAAAGCTGGGGAGGTCCTGGCAATGCAAGCTGTGTTATTCAGTGTGCAGCAGCTGATGGGAGTCCAGTCCCTGGTACCTCCCTTATCAGCAGAGTGAGCAGAGTATTGTATCAAAAGAAGGCATACATACAATCAGTCCTGTAAAACTCAAACTTAATTGGATTTTTTAAATCCGCTTCAGTGTTTTACCCACTGCTAGCACCAGGGCAACATTCTTCTCCCAGTTATTTCCCAGCAGAATGTGTCTCTGTTCACTGAAATGCAGTAAACAGTTTGAAAACACTGTGGCGAGGTCAGGGATGTTTTGAGACATCTCTGTGTAGCCTAAATAGACCTGGCAACAGAACAGATTGTTCTCTGAACCTGGGGAAAAAGATGAAATAACTCATCCCCATCAGTTCTGCTGTTTGTGCGTGGGAGCAAATTCAGGCTGATTGTCCATCTCCAAATGCTGCACTGACCTCCAGATACACGTCAGACAGAGTCACAGTGCCTTGATTGTCCAGTTGTGAGCACATGCAGCCACTTGGCTCTCCCATGTGCTGCAAAGTGAGCTCTGGAGGAAAGTCACGTGTCCTGAGTGTCGGCACAGGGCTGACCACAGACCTGCAGACCGCAAGTCTCAGCTTAGAAATCTGCCCTGCGTAGGTACCAGGGAAGGAACATGTGTGACAGTGCAGAATGAGCTTTTATGGTTGGTTTGGGTTTTCTTCTGATGAGCTTTGTGTCATGTCTGCACATCTGGAACCAAATACTGTAATAATTTTTGCCCCTGGTTTGCTTTTTGGACGTATGTTTCATTTTGGACGTATATTTTTCATACCTGCAAATTTTCTGCAGAGTTCAGCAGTAAATGATTATTTAAGAATTAAAAACATTGTTTGTTCACCACTTTTTTAGTTTTTTTTCTTGCTAACAGGCCACCAACAAAAGAAGCACCATTAGAGTGATGCTGAAAAAAAAAAAAAGCTTTACTGAAGATTCTCAGAGTGACTGAGGGAGAATTGTTAAGGGAAAGGTGTCTGTCATCTGCATATCAGGCCCCAAAACATAAGCCCCAAAAGGGGGCACCTTGATGATTGAATTCTTGGCCAGTGGCTACATTTGAATATTCAACTGCTCTGATGGCAAAGCTTGAAATTAATTATTTTGCCTGACATCGTGCAGCTAAGGTAAATCACATTTCATATTCTTGCACAGAAATTATCCCATACTGTGTTTTTCCTCTCAGAACGTGCCTGGAGTAGTCAGGCATCCTTTGCTAACAAGCCCAAGAGGAAAAGCCTAGCTTGCACAAGTTAAAAAATGCCTGAAGGACTGATAATTTTGGCAGAAAGCACTTCGTGGCCTCTAAGGGAAGATCATAAGCTATCGCCTGTCAGCAAGCTCAGAAATTACTTCCCCAGAGCAAGTCTGATTAGTCTTCCATTTATAAGAATATTTTAAATAAAATTCATCACCACCAAGGTTTGCACATTATTGGTTATTCCTCTATAAATGACTATGCACTCCACAGCCTCCCACTAGGCAGTGTAGCTCTTTGGGTATCAAGCAGGGTTTGGGGAACAAAAGCATTGTTGGCAGAGATTGAAGGTTGTGTTCATCAGAAACATGCTTTGCAATAGCACCAGCCTCAGTGCCCTGTTTCAGCCTCCAGCTGTTTAGGTTTCATGCTGCCCCTGGGAGCAGGGAGCTGTCAGCCTGCCACCAGGATAACCGTCTTCCCTGAATAGCAAAACTCTGTCATGTTTTACAGTGGGGTCTACAAATAGCCATGTCAGCTTAGCAGTATCATAAACTCTGAGGTCTTTGTCCTAATTTCGTTTTGATTTTTGTTTGGGAAATTCAAAAACCAGTCCCATCCCTCCGTAATCTTTCAGCCAAACTTCTCTTTATTGATGCATTGTGGGAAGTCTTCTGAAACGCATCTCATCACCTCTTAGATTTACCTCGCTTCCCCATTCTGCCCAAGTGAAGCACTTTTTGTTGCACTGTGCATACATGTTCAGCACAGCTTTTGATGCAATTGGAGAGCAGCTTCTTTGCCTTTAGGTGTTCCCTGCAAGAGTTATGAATGCTTATTCTTTCATAATAGCTGATTCTCCCTCCCCCCCCCCCCCAGGGCTTTGCTAGCTGCTGTTGCAGCAACTGGGTGCAAATGCAAGACCAGGAAGTAAGGCCGTGTGTTTTCAGTGAGATCCCACAGGGTTATCCAGGCATTTAATTCCCTGTGTAGCAACATAACTAATTTGCTTCAGTCAACTCTGATGCACAGGTACTCCTAGAGCAACTCACAGATGGAGCAAGCTTCAGTGCTGGATTTCATAGCAGGCTGGTCCCAAGACTCAGAGAGTTAGATGAGTCTTGCATCTGCTCAAACAAACCTGGGGTCTATTTGTCTCAGAATAAACTCTTATCTAAATACTTCCTTAATTCCCTGCTCTGCCCCAGCTCTGCCTCCCAAGTGTTGCATCCCTGCTCTGCCCCACACAGCCATGTGCCAGCCTGGAGGGGGAAGCGCCTCTGGGGCCTCTGTCCTGACATTAGCTCAGAAAAAAACCTCAGTCCTTGGACAAGGGAGGGCTTTCCATGAAACCTGGGACTTAGTGGGAGAAAGCTGAATGGAGAAAATGAGTACTGCCTGGTGAAGGGACCATGCAAAACCAAGCCTTGCCACAGGCCAGCAGCAAATACAAAGTGTACCTCAGGGTGCCTTACATCGAGGTATATTTTGGGCAGAAGAGCTCTTAGTTGGTTGCTGTGAATAAAGAAGTTGAGAGCAGAGTTAAAAAATGAGAGGCTATATTGGTGAAGAGATAAAATGGCAGGTTGAAAGTCTGAAAAATTGTCTTCTTCAGGATGGGTGTGAGACAAGACGAGCAGCAGCTGGTACAGCATCCACAAAGACTGAAGCAATGACTGCAATAAGGAGTGCAGTGAGGATGAAGCCAGCTGCTAAAGTCCTTCTGTGTCACAGGGCCAACATGTCCAACAGCAAATGGGTAACCAGCTCGGGGGCTTCTTCACTCAGGGAACAGTCTAGGCAG
Organism: Neopsephotus bourkii; assembly: GCF_033783945.1. NCBI lineage: Eukaryota > Metazoa > Chordata > Aves > Psittaciformes > Psittacidae > Neopsephotus > Neopsephotus bourkii. The sequence continues at coordinate 4,150,007 of NW_026902241.1, read as the reverse complement.
TGGCTGGGGATGGCTAATAGTCCTATCCTGTAAGGAAACAAGCCCTTTTTAAACCTTGAGATAGCCTGAGGTGCAAATTTTCTGGAAACCAGTGCATTGCATCTCTGCTAGCAGCAGCACATCATGAGAACCAGTGCTTACAGACCTAATTGGTGTCTGTTTGTAAACTGGCGATTGAGTAAATTAGTTGTCCACCATGCTCACTCCTTACTAAAAGCTTTTTAGTCTCATTTTACAATACCAGCAAAATCAGGGTCTGTATATTTCTGTCTTTGCCACATGTGTGTGGAATAAACTGCACTCAAAACATGCAGGGTTCAAGACTAAGGGGGAAGAAGTGTTGTCCACATTTTATTGACAGGAAGCTGAAGGAATAGATGACATGACTTCCAGATCATGCTCAATGTCTGTGATAGATCTGGAAACTCAGGTTTAAAAAGAAAGCTATCCTTCCTTCCTGGAATGGAAACAAGGAAACTAATATAAACAGGAATAAATAGGATTGTACCTTCTGTAGAGTACTTGCAGTGTTAAATTTTAATTCCTTGCCTGAGACAGTCTCCTTGCTTTTTCTTCAATTTCCATTCAGTAGTCTGAAGCAGGAATTATTTTTTTTTATTTACTTTTATTTTTATTTGATTTTTCTCTCAATTTCTTCGTTTTTGCAGCAAAACCTACAAGCAATCAGACTCGGGAGCTCTGTGAAGTTCACGAAATGAGTCCTACTCAGCTCGAGGCATTTATACATGACGCATACACCCATCAGTGCTCACTGCTGTTGTTTCTCTGCCAATCACCTTACCCAATGTGAGGATGTGTCACAACACTGAGCAAACATGGAAACAGCCACTTTAATCAACCATATTTTCCCCATCTGGTAACTTTCCTTTAACATGGTAGTCCAGCTTTTACACAGATTTTGTAGAGAGAAAGTTTACCAGCAATGAAAATTAACAGCCAGTGTATATGCAACAAACAAACCAACAACACCTACCCCTCCCCTATAGTGTGTGCCTGAGCGGATCAAATTCAGGCTGTGACTAAACTGTAGTTGCATTTCCATCAGATATTTTGCCTGGGGATGTGCAGTATGCAAAAAGTATGTGATTCATTTCAGTGAGAACCAGAGCAGGGGTGACAGGAAGAAGTTTGGAGGACAAGGACAGAAAACCAGCCATGACAGGAAAGAAAAGCTGCACAGAGCTGCTTTGCACATGCCATGGTGCCTGTTGCCCTCAGAGCAGTAACTGGGCAGGGCAGTGAGGGCCTTTCCTTCGCATGTGCCTATGAAGAACTTATGTGGCTCCCTTCATCTTTACGTGTAGCTCCCTGCAATGAATAAAACCTTGTAAGGGCAGATGATTGCAGGGGTCTGGCTGGGTATCAGTCAGCAGGTGGTGAGCAGTTGTACTGTGCATCACTTGTGTTTATTGTTTTAGTCCCATCTCTCTTTTTGTTGTCTCCCTTTTCATTGCTACATTTTAATTTCTTTTTTTTTTACATTTATTAAACTGTTCTTACCTTAACCCATGAGTTTTACCATTTTTTTCTGGTTCTTCTCCCCAGCCCACCAGAAGGAGGGTGGAAATGTGTGAGCAGCTGTATGATACTTAGTCACCATCTGGGGTTAAACCATGACATCCTATCAAAACAAAGATGATGTGAAGCTCAGTCTGTCTCTTTTTGTCCAGTCTTCTCCTTCCTTACCCTTGCCCTTCCTTTCCATCAACTGTCTTACCTCAGTCAAATCTGACAAAGGAATTGAGGGATAATATCTCAGAGATACTAAGTTCCTATAGTCTTTGCCAAGATCAGCTGCAGAAGAAACACACCCTACTAAAGCCTGCATTGAAGGAGAGGCAGGCTGTAGCCATGGCCTTGCAGCCTTGAGGCAGCTGCTCACTGGCTGGTCATTACATTTACAGCTCCCAGTTGCTTCACTTGTTTGCTGGGTTTTGTCCATTCAAGAGGCCAAACACAGGTAAGGTGGTGGGATGGGAACAGGCTATGTGTGGTAGTGGGACAGGGTGGGGCTGAGGATATTGCAGCATGTGTTAGTTAGTGGTGACAAAAAGAGAGAATCCAGAGAACAAAAGTCTGCCTATGATATTAACTTGTTTACTTTTTGTGCATAACTTAGACTGAGTTAAAAGTAATGAGTCAAATGAGATGTTTCACAATATATGTTTTCCATTAAAAATTGTATCTAAGGAGTGCAATGCAAATATATTTTAAGAGAAACAAGGAAGATGAGGGGGGAAATCTGAGTCTCAAAATTAAGGTACTAATGTACCTACATTTAAAATGTTCATTTCCAGTTCTTTATTTAACTGCTTAACAATTTGCTTTAGTAAATATGCTCGATTATTTGGCATAATTTTCTTTGGTGATAACAATGAAAGTTAATCTCAGACTCAGTTAAGAGGTGTTTTGTTCTCTGTGGTGCTTCCATGGTAAGGTGGACTCCCAGTAACTACCATGCAATTTGTATTTTTGAGTAGGTGAGTCTTGTTTCCTCTTAGCTGTATGGACAATTTTGAGAGTTAGTGATGTCTGATGCCAAGTTAGCAGAGAGGAATGTCTTATGGGCAGATGTAAACAACTATCTCCAAGCATGAGAGGAGAGTGAAGGTATATATGGCTCTAGGAAATATTCATGGTCTATGATGGGAACTACTGGAAAGATGTATATATGGGTTATCTGACAACAGTCTTTGCAAACCTAGGCTTTCTTAGTTTCATACTGGTGGAAATCCTTGTTCTAGCAAAGTTTGCTGGCATGGTAACTTCTCTGTTCAGTTGCATAGTGCCTGGGGGGGGCTTCGTTTCCCTGAAAGAGCTAATGGAAGACAGTGGGAAACAACAACAGTAAATCTTAACTGGGGAGTTTTCCTGGTATGTGCTTATATTTTGGTTCAATGTATTAAAATATACAGTGCTGTTAGATGCAGAAATAAAATACATTAACAAATCTGACTTAAATCCCTTTGGCTCTATTATTCCCTGAAGATCAATATGTAATGTACATGTGATCCAATATTAATTTCATCAACACAAATTTAATTGACAGCTTATTATCATCTGGATAATAATATCCCAGATATTTCAGCATTAAACTTTGCAGCCTAGCTCTACCCAGCTAAGATGTTGGATGAGCTCTTTAAATAACTCCTTCAGAAACAGTTGAAAATGCCCAATGATCCATGTCCTGCAACTCCAGCCGTACACTCAAGATGTCAGAACATTTCAGAACAGCTTTCTGCAGTGTTCCTTTTTTTCCTGTTGTTTCTAGTTTAGATGCAGCTGAAGCACTTGTGCTATGTCTGGACAGAGGAAACCACAGCATTTTTGCAGAGCAGGCAAGTTCCAGGAAGCTGACTTCTATTGTGTTTTGGCATTAATTCCCAAATTCTCTGGTTCATTTTTTTGTGTATACTTTTGTTTTAAAGCAAGCTCACAAACAGGCTTCCTGAGAACTGATAAAGATTTTCTTGTTCTGACTGTAGTAGTGCTGTACTGTTCCAGCTCAGCTTATCAGCACAAATTCACTTGCCTTCATTAACTAACCTTTCCAAAGATAACAAGGGAAGATGATAGTTTTTCTCTTCCTGATGAAAAAGATTTGTGAGTTCTACCAAGGCTTTGACCTTCTATTAACTCTCCTTTCTTTTTTTATATGGTGATTGCTGGCATGCTGTAGAGCAGTGGGTGTTTTGGGCTAACGGGTGCCCCACCCAGCATGAGGACCTGCTGTTATCAATTCACACAGGGCCTTGCCTTATTCTGGAGATTAATCAACTGAATATGAATAGTGAGGGTGATTATCATGTAAATAGCCACCTCTCCAGCAAATAAATCATTTATCCTGAGATCTGTTAATTAACTTTATCAACAGTGAGAGATGAATAAACAGCTAAATATCTACGTGCCAGGAAGATAATTTTGCTTCTAACAATATTAATCTTCTATGAATTCCTACCTTTATTTTTGACTCTAAAGAAAAGCCTCCTAAGAGTTTTGTGTTTCTCCCTTGAGTTTGCCAGAGTGCTAACCTCTGAGCAGATACAAAACAGCTGATGGGAATTCAAAGGTGCCTGTTTGCAAAGTCCTCTTCTGTAGGAAGTCATTTTCAAGCCCATCTAGTTCACAAAACTCCTGAGTTCACCTTACATCTGGGTGGCTGAAATTGTCTGCAGTACTGAACCAAAGTGGGGGACTGACCCTCAGGTGTGATCTCACAGATGCTCTGACTCCGTTTTGGAGTTCGCCTAAATATCTTCATTGGGTAGGAAAGCTCTTTAGACTAGTTTTCAGTGGAGATGAGGCCTGGATGCCTTCAGGTTGGCCAGTGTTTCTGCCCGTTGCCCGTTCATTGTCTGGGCAATTTTGGCAAATTTGTTAGAATTGTGGATATCACAAAATGTAGTTTCTGTATGCTTTCAAAAGTTGTCAGCCAGGGAAAGAGGTGTTTGTGTTGTTACGAGCTACAGGCAAGAGAAGACAGGTCTAATTTTCTTTTGCACCAGTTCATCAAAGCCCATTAATTAAGAAGGAAAACAGTAAGTCATAGTAACTTTTCATCTTCAGTACTAGTGCACACCAAGTGCCTGTCCTTGACAGGGTTGTCGCTCTGAAGTCAAATCCTACAGCTCTGCCACCTTGCTCTAAAGCATAGGCTGAAAATTATGCCCCTGCAGAGAATTCTCTGCAACAAGGTTCTCAGCACTCTAGCTATGTGTCTTATTTGGATCTAAGGGGCTCCAGGCCCTATTCTCTCCTCCATGAAGAGCAGTGGTGTGGCCTGTACCTTTGCTTAACTCTCTTGTTTTCTGAGACATTATCAGGACTAACAAAGGGAGCCACTGTCTTTTCCCCTTTTTCGGGAGCTGCTGTGAAAATTCTCTCAGAGCCAGCAGCATGTGTAAGTCTTCCTGTGGTTTTAGAAATGGCAGCAGTGGAGCAACATTTAATTTGCTGCTTCTTTTTCTTAACCTCGAAGGAAAAAGGTGGTAACTGTTAATTGCATCACAGCATGCATGTGCTGGCAAGCACAGCATTTTGCTTTGACTCTCAGTGTCCAGGGGCCAGCAAAACTAACCAAACGCAGGCCCAAAGCACCACGTGTACAAACCTAAGCCCAAACCACACTGCAAAATGTCTGTGTTTATTGTTCCTGTGGATTTGGAGGCAAGAAATTGTTAACCATCCCTCAGAGCTCCTCATGCTAATGCACGCAGATATAAAAGGTTAAGGGATGAGGACACATATTCACGGGTAGGGCAATTACATACCAAAGACATGTATGTGGCAATTGTCTCAAAGACAGCCTGAAGCTGTCCACATCAGGCATGTTGCAAGAAATAGGGTTTGGAGGCCCCATTCTGTTATTTTGAAGTTATGTCAGACCTCAGAGGTTTTGTTTCTTTGGGCAATTGGTGTTTTTTGTTATCTAACAGTGGTGCAGGGTGCATGGGGTTGGGGGGAAGGTTTGCGTTCGTCTGCAAGGGAAGGTTTTGGTGTGAAAGTCTGTAGGGGTAGAGCTCCAGGGTGAATTCTACAAGGTTACAAACTCCCGCTGTTGCTTCTGCTTCAGGTTTGACCATTATTCTTTCTCCCCTTCCCTCCTCCTTTCTCCTCCCTGATCATCCCCTGCCAAATCTAAAGCTGTCACTGTAAGAGGCAAGAGTGGTAAAGGTCTGTGCTGTTTTATAGGAGCTTGCTGGGAAGCTGGGATGATGGAAATACAATGAAAATTGAACATATTCTAATTAACCTCAGGAAAATTGCCATCAGGAATGCAGAGTATTCCCCTGAAAAAGATGCTTTTAAGTGGTTGATTGTGTGTTTGTCCATGAAGCTTTTACCAGACCACATAACAGCTTTGGGGAAAGCTTGTGAGGACTGTTCGTGAATAGGCTTCCATCAGAGAAGAAGTGGTGGGAAGCCAGCTTAGACGCTGAGAGGCAGTCTGTTGCATTCAGGGAATACAGCAAACAGCCATAGAGGAGAGCAAAAGAAATGGAAAAAATCAACAGGGCTCTCTGCTTAGTGGCTCAAAAGCTTAGGAGCACTTCAGCCAGCAGAACCCAGCAATTCCAAACTGATGAGTCCTTAATCATCTCACACCGGTGAGCGCTTTTCTGCACCAGAGCAAGTATCAAATCGTATTGCCAAGCATAGCGACAGGATCTGGTAAACTATTTAGGCCAAGCTACAAAATTAAGATATGAACCACACTGGCACAGACCATAATAAGGTGTAACCCTGACACTTTACTGCTGTCCGTGGTTTCTTTGTTAGTAAGTTGAAAAAAGGCTTCTGTGTGATTTTGAGAAGCCCATTTCAAACAGCATTGCAGGGTGGTAGGGGGCATTTTCCTGGACTGCCTTGCATGTCTTAGGGCTTGAAATAATTATATTTAAAACGAGTCTCCCCCTTCTCTCTCACCCCTTTCCAAACCTAGAGTTAATTTGTTCCCACACCTCAGTTTGTGTGAACAGATGCCTCCATCTCTGAGATCACAATTGCTGGCTGGGAAGTGATTCAGCTACTAAACAGTTATAAGTGAGTAGGGGAATAATCACTGGGTATTGCCGACATCTGAAGAAATAATCTTGTGTTCATGACTTCACTAGCAAATGAAAAGGGACAAAAATAGAGGCCCAAGCTGCCTCAGAGCAGGGACTCATCTGAAGCTGTCTTCAGCAAGGATCCAGCAAGCACCATGGTGATGACTTCAGGTACGGCCCTGCTCTGAGGATGAGCCCTTCTGCATGCAGCACCAGACCTAAGCAGCGGGATAACATCACCATATGGACAGTGCTGCTGACTTTCAGTGCAGGAAGAACACTGAAAGAACACGGTCAGTTTGGCAGCTATGAACATTCTGTCCGTGTCTTCCCATTATGGGCTCCTACCTCACCCCACAGTTCTCAGGTGGAAGGTTTGACTTATAAAGAAGCAGTACTAGCACTGTAGATGGTCACTACTGTGGCAAATGGATGGAGCAACAAGTGATCAAAGCCAAGCTTTGCTACAGAAGATGCCATGAAGAAACAAGAACCAACAAACAAAAATTCCTAGACTCATGGGTTGTAATGAGCCAGTGGAGGGTGGCAAACATTTCTGCCTCGCTATGGTTTTGTTGTTGTTTCATTTTTAATTCTCCAGAATAAGCAGTTTGGTGTTATAGTCTTGAACGTTTTTTGTGTATGCAGTAACTGCATACATTGGATTCAGTTTTAAGTGTTGAGTAGCTCCTAGATTGAGTTGGTTCTTTGTTAAAGTAGTTGAAATAGTTTTTTTCACAATTTATTTGTCTTTGTAGATGCAGTCTTTTCTTTTTGATTCAATTGTGTTCAGCTTTATAAATGGAAATTTGGGGAATAAAATCACACAGAGGTATTAGGGGAGAAGAATGTCATCTTGTTGATTCTGTGTTGTGTAATCTGAAGTGCAAAAGGATGAATTCAGAAAATAGCCAGGAATAAAACAAACACTTGTGCCAGAACAATAGCACCTCTAGAGCATACTGACTGCTGCCTTGTCTTTTGTACGCTCTCCACTGCAATATTCTGTTAAAAAAATAGAGAACTCCAGCTAATAGGTGTTACTCAGGATCTGTGGTTGTCCCAGGCTGGTAAATCTAAATTGCAGAGTCGGTGATCAAAACAAAAATCACAAGCAAAGACTGTAGATCTAGCTCCAAATTCCTTTACCTACATGATGGGTAAAACTGTGATCCAGCATCAAACTACTAATGTGTGATAGGACTGAAACCCCACATCTGGGCCTCTTCAGAACCTCAGGCCTTAGCTTTTCTATATGCTGCATGTGAGGTGACTGCAACTGTGGAAGGAAATTCCAAGTTCCACTGCTAGGTGAAGATGGGACTTTCCAGGTGCAGATGAGACTTTCAGAGTAAGGATGTATTGTGTGTTTAACAGTCTTTGCCTACATTAAAAATCAAAAGCCATCATATAGATATTCAGTTAGGCAATAGATATTAGGACTGACCTGTTCACTGAGTCTCTCTCTGGAGAAATTAACTGGCATAAAAACTAGGGAAGTTATACTGCTATATGGGTTCTACAGAAAATTTTCAGTGCATACAGACAGTACTGAATATTGTCACTCATACTGCAGATAGTCATCTGCTCTAAAGCTGGTTTTGTATTACAGTAGCAGAACTCACTGTACCACGACTACACTGATTTCACTCCTCATGCAAAGCAGCTGGTAGCTGTCTTGTCATCAGATAGGCAGGAGGTCCACAGGGAGTTCTATTTCTGGTTAAAAAGTGATTATTAGTTTCCAAGTGATAACGATCATGATATAATCCCAGCTATAGTTCATTCAAGGAAAAGGAACTCTTTCAATGAGTGAAAATTATTACCAGTACCTAAAACCATTGTGCCTTCTCACCAGTTTCTTGTTAATATAAATTGATATACAGTCATGTTCTGTGAGCCAGCTTTAAACAGGGTGGATTGACAGAACTCTATTGGTAAGGAAGGAGATGTGAACACATCTTACCACTATGAGCAGGTAAGTGGACCACTATAGATATCACCATATAAAGAGGGGGTTTGAAGATTAAAAGAGTTAAGTGCTTTGGTTCAGAAGCTGCTGAGGATGCTCTGTCATGCTTAAAGATATCATTGGAGCTGCTTGGTATGAAAGTGCCTGTAGCAGGAAGGAGTTTTCTGTGAGGAATTAGAAAGGACAGTAAAACTAACAAGTGTACAACTCTGTGTTCCATCCTATCAAAATACATAAAAATGATGATTATTAATGAGAGACATCATATGCACATCACAGAAATGATGTTGAGATAGACTCCATGCCACTGACAAGAGTCCTTGGAAGCCTCTGTGGCTAGCTTAACAACCTCTGGGGCATGTACTGAACCTTACATATACCTGGAAGATCCACCCTGTACCTGGCCCACACACACTCTCTCCTACATGGTCCCAGGGTCACTACTAACAGAGAGCAGAATTATGTGTCTCATAAATAAGTTTTGGCTGGATTTTATCAAAGTCAGGGTATGTGGCACTTCCTGCATTCCTGGGAGGAACTCCAGAATCATTCTCCTGGATCTCTCATGGACCAGCTGAGGTGCCCTGCCACAGCTCCCAGCATGACCACTATCTATCATATGGTTGTGTGGGCAGAACTGGATCTTACCCACTGCTTCCTGCTGAACAGACCTCATTACCCTGAAAGCCTGGGTACACATTCCAGAACTATCCTTATGCTTTTTCCCAACCCTCGAAGTGATTTAATGGGCTGCCAGTCCAGCCTGGATCTGTAAAGTGCCAGCACAGAGACATCTTGAGCAGCATCTTGTCACAGGCGACATCATCGTAAGTGTATTAAATTTGCAGATTGTACAGGCTGGGAAGAACTGTGCATATGCTGGAGAACAGGATTATAAATCAAAATTAATTTGAAAAATATGATGAATTGAAGACTCACTTCACATTGACATGAGATGTGTGGATGAGTAAGGTAGGCTGAGACAGAAATATAGGAATGCATATGAATTGCATGAGTAGCTTTCCAGAGATGAATTCTGCTAATGATTTCAGAGGGTAACAGGAGTCAGAAACGTCACACTGAAAAGAAGGTAGCATATTTCATGCTGGGGTGTGCTTACTGGAGCACAGCCTGAAAGACACATGAGGCAACTCCTGTCTGTATTGGCAGTGGGTGTTCAAATAGCGTTTACTCAACTGGGCTTCTTTCAAACCCCTCCCTTCTCTCTTGTTTGAAAGAGTAAGCCAGATGAAGAGAAAACTTGATAAACAGAGATTGATTCTGTGCACACCAAATAGTGCTGAAAAGGGAGAAAATGAAGCCAGAGATACAGTTCCTTTACCATCAAACTGTCATGACAGTTCAATCTACCTCCCAAGCTCTCTTTTCCAGTCTGGAATAAAAAGCAGCCAGCCTCCTTTCGCATTACCAGATGGAAACAGCAATACACACATATGAACGTTGGCCTGGTGTCAGTTTTGCCCTACACCCACTGGAAGGAATTGCAGAACGCTCATTGACTCAAGTGGGGCAGACCCAGAAGAAGAGGTTACCCCACAAACATTTGCCAGTGTATTTGCAAGCTACCGTGCATGGCTACATAGTCCAAGGTCTCTCTTCAATGGGATTATTAATTTCAGTCTTCTCTTACTTATTTCATATAAATGCTCTAACAGCATCTCAGTCAGGGCTCCACAAACCTCTGCCAAAGCCTCCAGTGACTCTCTCCTTGGCAGCCACAGCTCTTAGACATTTGCTTACTGTTTACTTTCTCACACTCACCCCTAGCCACCACTGTGGGCCTTGTAATCTCAGACTTTGGCTGTATCACACAAAGTCCAACACTGTACAAGCCCAAAATGTATCTCTAGTCTTTAAGGTAGACTCTATATGCAGTTTCTGCTCTATTTTCTGTACTTTTATTCATAGCCTTTTAATTTACATATTCTTACCCCTTCCAAGCTTTTTCATATTAACACAGAATAAAGATTAGACAAGTAAATCTGCCTTGCTTGCAGTTTCTGCCAGTTTGGGTCTAGAAAACTTGATATGATGATATGATAATGTTTTGGAATTGATGATAGTATTATATAGTGATGCCAGCCCCATGGCAAAGGTCTCTATAGTGTGCAAGTCATAGATGCTACTCAGCCATATGGGGTGGCAGGAAAGGAACATCTGAGAAGCAGCAAATCATGTCTCCTGCTTGCAACCAGCCCACATCAGCCTAGCAGTAGAGGGCTGAGAGGCAAATTCTTCCGGACTGCTAAGAAATATGTGATAAAGCATTGCTTGCATGAGGATTTGGGTTGACTCAGCAAGTAAGTCTTGCAGCTATACTGCTTCTCATCACCAAGATTTACAATTTTTTTTCTACCTTCTGGTTTTCTTAGGGGTTCGTCTCTAAAATCTTTTGCATTAAACTAACTAGCTTAAAAATCGTGATAAGATCAGCTAATGTGCCTGATCATGAAGGCGGCTGCCATCAGGACTTCAGGGACTGGCACCTAAAACGGATCTCATCAGCATCATCATTGTGTTGAATCCCTTGGGACCAGTAAGTGGATTTTAGGCTTCTTAGACTGGCAGGCTCAGTGTACATAGGAACTAAGATACTTTATTTATTTCTTTTCCCCCCAAAGCAACAGCTTCTCTTCCAAATAGCTGAGTTCAGACATCACTGCTTTGGGTTTGCCTGCAAACCTCAAGGGTCCTGCTTCCATCTGGAAAGGTAGGCACTCTGTTCATGTTGCCCAGAAAATCATTTAGAGAGGTGGCAAATTGGGGGCAGCTATTACACAAAGCTTTCCAATGCTTTGTGTAATAATGTAAAGTAATTTAAATATCCTACAGAGGTCAGAGCAGTATTTAATAGAAGACTGCTGCCTCTCAGGTCCATAGGAAAACAGCTGAGGATTTCTTCACTTAAGAAGTAATACTGAAAAATATTTTTACCCTAGAACCCTATAAGATGACTTTAAAACCCCTAACAGCAGCTGTTTTCTGTGAAAAGATATTGGATTTTGGAAAAATTTATTGCTTAATTATCTATTATGGAATCCTCCCAATATGGTTACAGTGGGAGTCAGCAGATGGCACTGTTACTCATAGTGATAAAACTACTTTTTACAGCTGTGCAAAGCTTGCTACGTCTTTGAATAAATTCTGCATTGCTGCTCATTTACTAGTGAAGTGTCCTTGGCCAAAAGCTAGGCATTGGCTCCCCACCTCACCTATCAAACCAAAGAAAACACTTGAAACAGATCTGGCCTTTGAGAACCGTTCAAATTCCTGAGAAAGGGGGTTGTTTGCAATGCTGTCTGAATATCTCTGTTGCAAAAAGGAGTAAGTAATTGAATACTTTAAAATGAATAGACATACTTTGTGTCAGTGACTTATCCCCTGCTTAGAGGTTGATGCTTTCAAGGTGCATGGGCCACACGGAGATACAAAGCTCATCTCCAAGCCCATGAGCACTGATGGACAGACTAGATAAGCAGTACAAGACGAAGTGTGTGCAAAGCAACCTGAGCAATGCAAACCAAAGGGTTGCTTCAGTTCTAGCAGGGGGAAGGCCTTGGAAGCATGAGGAGAATCCCCAGCAGGAAAATGGTGGAAGCACTTGAAAAGCCAAAGTAGAAACACATGTGAAGCATTGCTGGGGCAGCAGCACCGGGAGAAAATGAGAAGGGCTGTGACAGGTACAGCAGGCAGGGGAGTGTGCCCAGAGGAGACTGGCAAGGGAAGGCCACAGGCAGTCAGTAGTGATTATTGATTCACTGTGAAGAAGCAGCAGCACATCTCAAAAGACTGCTCGTCCAGTCTGAAGTATTTACCTCACTGGTGCCATGGACTGAAAGAAACAGTGCATAACACCCAGTAATTTTCTCAATAATTACATCTGTCTTTGTTAAGGTTGTTTTTTCTCCTAAGGGTCTTGTAAAACCTCTGCAAACAAATTCTACTTGTCAATGTTTTGCTGGTGTTTCTGGCTTCTGTTATTAAAATTGTGACATCAGTCACTTCAATCTGTCTTAATGATGAGTAGGCACGCAGATGCAGACACACAGACATGTTTTGTCTCAGAACAACTGTTCCTAAGATGAAAAAGCGTTTTATTATTTGACTGAGGCTGCATGCCACATAAATTATCAGCAGGTTCTACACCTGGTGAGGACAAAAGCTGGTTTCTAGGAATTCTCACTAGGATGTTCCCATCTGGCTTCAATTCTCTTCGGTACATGCAACTCCATAGAGATCCAGGTCCCATCAGAGGCAATTTGAAATCCAACCAGGGCTGAGATCTGATGGGCGCTCTCAGCTTCTCACAGCTGTGAGGCACAGCTGAGCCAGGTGGAGCAGGGCTGGGAGCTGGGGGTGGATAATAGGGCTCCTTCGTCTTTTCCTCCTCATTTAAAAATCTCTGCTTTGCTGGGTTTCTGCTTCTGTCAGATAATGTCAGCAGCCCATCCACAACATAAAATGAAGAGTCTCTATGCCCTGTGGAAATTTGGAGAGTGCATTCTTTCATCGAAGTCTTCACAAAGTGCTCACAACTGTGTAAGTTTATAGGCAATTAAGAAATGCACAGCTCTAAAAATAACAGTCTATTTATAGTCTGTTTATAATCTATTGTGTTGCTGCCACAGTGGTCACGGTTTTCTCTGGTTTGCAAGACATGTTGTAGGAGAGTTGTGTTTAAAAAAAAAGAAGACAAAATAAATAAGGACTGCTCTAATGGTTGACTTGATTAATGCTATGCTTTAGGCTCTTGGCTTTAGGCAAATTGTTCATCAGCTATAAAATTTACTAAATCAAAAGGACTAAAAAAGACTTTTAAAACAGCAGGAGGAACACAAGCTGAATTCTCAATCTGCTTGCAAAAAAATCTGTTGCTTGTTTGTCATCTGTCCTAGGTTTGCCTGTGCTATGTATTTGCTCCATCATTGATTAGGGTAGGGAAACTGGTAACATGGGCTGAGCTGCAATAAACAAAAGAAGAAGAATAAGAGTGTGTAATAGTTTTCTATTTTTATTTACGTGTTTCTTCACTGCAATTAATATTTTCTTATACTAGCTTATCTGTAAATTTTGTTCAACTACTAGCTGAATTAATAAGAGAAAACTATATACAAGGTATTAAGGAGCAGGAACGGGATGCTAGGGGGATCCCTATTTACAGACTACTAAATTATATGAGGAGCACTGCTGTATAACATGCTGAGCATATGTTCAGTAAAAGCTGCAAGGTTGAAGACCTGCTAAGATCATTTGGAAACAAGTCACTTGCATGGCTTCGTTCATCTGCCTTTAGGCAATTACGTATTTAAACTCTCAGCATTCTCGTCTTGTCTTTTGATGAACAAAGAGCTAAAAAATGTCCTTTAAAATGCCATTCAGCCAATGTCCGGTTCTGGGGTGTGTTCCCAACTAATTTAGATTGGTTTAGTAATTTTTGCTGAAAGAAACATAGTCTTCCTGTGCAAAAAGAAAGAGGCCACAATCTGGAGGGGTATGGGGAAAACACACATTTTTACAGTGAATTGCTCTTCCAGATAATGATTCTTCTGTATTTGTTTGGATGAGAATTTCAAGGTAACAATGCTTAAACTTTTCAGTCTGTGTTTTGGAGCAGGTGAAAAAGGTATGATCTTCTTGTCCAGCAGCCATTTGATATCACGTGGAGTGTTATGGATTTGGAGAAAATAGTGTATACCACTCTTCTTGTTATGCTTGGGTTTTGGAGTTGATTGTTTCAGCCTTGTAAGGATTTTGTTGATAGCACCCAGCCCAACTAGTTATTCAGCTTTTTGTCAAAGCTGCCAGCTAATGGAGCATTAGCTCAGGGGGAGCTACTGCATATCTAAATGCAGAACAAGAGGAATGGCTGCATTACTTCCATGAAAAAGTAGTAATTTCTGGATTGTCATTTGCTGGGCAATAAAGAGTTGGGACAAGTTATCAGCATGGTTTTGTCTGATGCATATCAAATATCTCTCGGTTAATGTGAATGGTTCATGGCCAAAGCCAACTTGCTTAAAAGGGAGTCCTTAAATTGTCCTGCCTTCTCCTGTCTCCCCACATTTAAAGAGGGTATGACGCAACATGCACAAAAATTATTATGTGAGAGCTCAAGACAAAGCTTTTTGGTGTCAGAGGGTACAAATAAGAATACAGTTCTTCAGCTGCAAGGCCTGTTTCTGCACCAAGTTACACCTGCCTGCCTGAACAGTCTCAATTAGGAGATTGATCAGGGCTGGTGCTTTTGCTGCTCTACACCAGTGTCTCTAGGTAGCACACTATAACTGCCTGGAGTTGAAGTGATGTGTCCTGCCAGGAAGACTGTTGTCCCCTAGCAAAAGAGTCCTTTCTGGTGAGGCCCTCAGATACCATAAAGCTGAAGTATGTGGCTCCCCATATGAAGTGTGGAGGCCCAGGTCTAGGGTGTGTAAAACCGGGGGCATAGTGAGCCTCATGGGTCTCCAGGGACAGTTTTCATCAAAGCTGTGTTGACAGAGACATCTGTTTAACAATGGTAGCCCTTTTATAGGCCTGGCATGGAATTGTTTAACTCTGTCAACATCTCTGTTTGGAATTTGAAATATGTTGCTATTTGGAACCAGGCAAAGCAGAGGATTTCTTATCCAAGGAGACGGTGCAGGAGCAGCCTTTCTGAATAATAACCCACATCTCTTACAGAGGTATTCTGTAAGTTTATGTTAAAGGCATAGCGTTTCACTCCTATTTCTGTTGTTCTGTGATTCAGCCCTGTCCCTTCTTGGGGAAGGTTTGTTCACAGCCGTTCTGTTTGGCACAGTCTGGTATCATCAGATATTTTGCAAACCTCAGCCTTAAGGGCATGTGATCCTGAATCACTACTACTTTTATTGAAATAACAGAGGATTGTTTTTAAACAAGAGATTTGGCTCATAGTGTTTTTTATGGGAGAGGCATAAGCAGAAGAGCTGTCCCAGGCCATATTTTGCTGCAGTGCTTGGTTGGTGTGTGTAATTTCAAAACTGCTGATTCATTTCCAGACTTTGAAACTAGTGACCCTAAGCATGGCCCTTTTCTAACTTGAGGAATATTTTCTTTGTGTTATGTAGACAAATGACATGTTAATATAAATTGTCAGTCTTAAGCTAGAGTTAATCTGATTTACTGTATTAGAGGCAAAACAAGCAAATTCCTTCAAGGCTGTTCCTCAGATTCAGACATTAGCTCCAGTCATAGACTCTTTCTGTAGCTGCCAAAATGTGAGCAGTGGTCAGAAAATGCTTTTCTTCAGCATGGGGAGCATAACAGCTAACAGGAACAATACCTGACCCATCCCTCTGCAATCTAAACCAGGGCACAAAGGCAGCTTTGCAAGAGCATTTTCCAGATTTTATCCTTCTCCCCTAATGCTTCTGAGCTAGGGCATGTGCAGAATTCAGCGAGTCAGAAACTTTGCCTCTTCTCCCTCTCAGGCAGCTTGCTAATGGGGAGGGGGTCAGTAGGTGGGTGGCAATTAAGCCTGTGAGTCACTACAGGTCACATAGTTGTATACCCCAGTTGAAAAGGGCGGGATGTGTTGTTGCAAGTGAAATAGTCTGTCATGACTTGGCTTTGCATACAGTAAAATGGTGTTGTGTAGACACGAAGGCAATCACAGTACAGAAGCCATGTGTCTGAAATCAGATTAAAATACAGGCATGGGATTCAGTAAAAGCATGGGGTGAGCAAGTTACCTTAGAGATATGGCTATCTGAGCTAGTCCATGTGCACATACATGTTGGTTGTTTGCATGAGAAAAGATTCAGCTGAGAATAAAGGGGCTTCTTAGGAAATGTGTCCTTTTGCTTTTGCTTGAATTTCACTTTGCTCTAGAAAAATGGGTAGGGATTCAGCTGGTTCCCTCAGGATGCAAAGGACATGTAAGCTGTAAATCTGCCCTTGGGTGTTTTCAATTACAGAAAGTACAGATCTTGCAGAATCACCTCTTAGCTGCTTACAGGTATGCTTCTGGATGGTGCAACAACTGCTTGGTTTAAACATAGCTAAATATCTGATTAAGAGCTACATTTTGGAGCAGAGAAAACAAAACAAGTAATTCACATCTAGTAGAGTTCTGCTCTTCTAATTGTTAAATGTGTATATTAGCTAGCAGTTAAGCAAATACTTGCAGCTAAGCCAGTTAAATGTGATAAATCTGTCTTTAGAAGATAATTAAGGTAACAAATTTAAGCAAGCTAAGACTGGATGTTGGCTTCAGGTATCACACGCCATTTACCTATGCTTTCAGGTTGTCGTAATTCAATATTCCAAGATATATTTGATTTACCAGGCAAGGAAACCTATGCCTGTTATTGAGATTGATATCTAAGCTGTTAATGTAGGTCTCAGGGTTTAGACCCAGCTGGTATCTCAGAACCACACAGCCATTTGCTCACCACCTCCTTCTCCCCACTCCCCAGGTGGGATGGGGAGAAGAATCAAAAGAACATAAACCCCACTGGTTGAGACAAGAACAGTCCAAACACTAAAATAAAGTAAGCATAGTGATAATAGAAAGAATACCAATAATAAATAATAATAGGAAGCAACAAGAGAAGAAATGAAAGCTCAGAAAGCACAAGTGATATACAATACAATTTCTCACCACCCACTGACTGATAACCAGCCTGACCTGAGCAGTGATCTGGGCCTTCCAGGTAACTCCCTCCAGTTTATATACTGGGCATGATGTCCTGTGGTATGAAATACCCCTTTGGATAGTTTGGGTCATGTGTCCTGACTCTGCTCCCTCCCAGCTTCTTGTGTCCCTTCTCACTGGCAGAGAATGAGACTGAAAAGTCCTTGATCAGGGTAACAAATACTTGGCAACAACTAAAACACTGGTGTCTTATAAGCACTGTTCTCAGACTAAAGTTGAGAATGCAGCACTGCACCAGCTACTAGAAGGAGAAAAATAAAACTGAAACCAAGACAGTAGGGTACAGTCCATGCTCTTCTGAAAATGAAATGCATGTGTATTCCTTCTGAAGAGAAGATTTCTTTTTCACTATTCCACAAAAATCCATATTTAAAAGGATGGAAAAACAGACAGAAAAGGTGGCGAGGATGTACCTTTGAACTTACTGTTTTGGAGAGAGTGTCCTTGCCAGATGACTCAGAATTCAAGCTGCTGCTCACTTTGCAATGCCAAGTGAAAGTCAAATACCAACTTGAGTGATGTGAAAGAGGAGACTGGATTGGACTGAAATACACCAGCCAAAAAGTGAGGTGGACCTGTTTAGTTGTAAACCACCATCCCATAATCTTTCTGGCCTTTCTTCCAAGAAATATATCCTGTAAAAGCAAGATTAAGCAAGAAAAAGAAGACATACAGGGTCATTGCCTACCATTTTTAATGATGAAAAATAGTTTCAATGGTCTGTTGGCCACCTTCCGTAGCCTGCAGTTAACTTACCTAGAACATTAAGTATTTATCAGAGTTGTAGCTGGACAGTATCATGATCTCCTAAAAGGGAAGATACATTTTGACATGGTTTCACATGAAATTCTAGTGAATAAATTAGGAAAACATGGTCTTTAGGAAACTTGGTTGGGTGAAAAATTCATTATCTCCAGATAAGGTGCTCTGTGGATGGGGTTATCAGTATTTCAGCTTGAAAACAGGAGATAGTCAGGTTGGATTCCTTATATTAAAGGGTGTTTGGGGTTATTTTTCTGTTTTTACAAAGCATGAAGGAATAATCTGAGCCCAACCCTTCAAAAATAAGTAAAAACCTCTGAGTTCATTAAACATTTTGCTTGGCAAACTATAACTGCAATAACAGAGGTAAAGCTTTGGTGCTAGGGGAAAAAAGCCAAACAACGAACCCAAACAAAAAAACAATCTAAAAGATCATGAGATTCTGTCTTACACTTGGGAAACTGTGGAGATCTTTAAGAACAGGCTGGACAAACTTCAGTCAGAAATGACAGGACTGAAGCTGGACTATGACTTTATGAAGTCCTTTCTAACCATCTTGTTGTAGAGTGCTGGAACTTATGCATAAAGCTTCCATTTGAATAGCAACACACATGTACGGCCTTCATAGGAAGGTTAACTTCTAAATGGCTGAACCAGAAGTGAGGTCTTTTTCTCCTAAGAAACTGGAAAATACTAAGTTGATAATGTACTGAGTAATTTTTTCCACTGCACCATCAAATTACATGCTTGCATCTGTCATCCATATGCCATTCCAGCCTTTCCTGTCTTGATTTCGTTAATAGCACTGGGCCAATCCAGGCAGAATTCCTGTTTGTGTAGGCAGGTGACCTCTCTCATAAATATCTTCTAGATTTCTGTTTTAGTGAGTATAACCCCAATACTATGAAATTTCAAAATTCACATACTTCATTAATGCATGCAACTTAAAATCAGTTCCTAGAATGCAAAAGTGAAAATGCAGAGTTTAATTTCAGTCCCTTGCTGCTTGCACCTCGTAGGGACTCCATTTATGTAGTTCTTCCTGGGTTGCTTGTTCTATACCTCATCCTGCGCAGTGGTACTGCTAATCCTAGGACAAGCTGTTGTAATACTGACAATGATCTGTGCTGACATAAATATGAACTCTGTGCTTTGTCTGCAAATAATTATTGTAGTGAACTGATCTTCTACTGAAGTAGTGGTTTGACCTCCCCAGTCTGAGTTATTGCCTTAGAAAACTCAGTGGGACACATGCGGGAGGCTGTTTTTGTAAGGCTGGATGACAGCTCAGAGATATGGGAGGCAATTGTTCTCTGGCAAAAAGAAAATCACAGTGGGACAATTATGCTAACAGACCTTTACTGCTTTAATGAAAAGGCACCTAAATGTGTGCTGCTGTGCCCAGAAAGCATTTGGAAGGTAAAGCCCAGGCTCTCTAATACAGCTAAACAACTTGAATACGATTGCAATTTTGGGACAGGGGGTGGTAGTGGTTTTCCTTGAACTTGTAAATAATTATCACACCCCATTTTATCACCTTGTGAAGAAGGTGCTGCAACAGGGTTAGTTCTTAAGCTTTGTTTAAATATTTCTCAAGCTTTTCTCTGTGCCCATAAATATGAGCTGAAAACCCTGGGTCTTCCCATGGAAACATTTGTGATTTGGGTGGGTAGCACAGTGCTTACCCCATTGGGCTGCAAGCCATGGGGAGCAGACAGGCCAGGAATAGGTTTCTATTTTTTAAACACTTGGCAAGTACTAGGAAGAGGTAATAACGACAAGAATTTTGACATGTACAAGCAGAGTGGTGCACTGCTGCAAAAATTATGGTGCATGAGGAAGCTCTTTATATTTATGATACTATTTAGAGGGTTAAGTCATGCTACCACAAGCTACTTCCTCCACAGGTGGAAGAAAAGGGTTTGCATTTAGCTGACCTTCATTCATCACAGAGAGTGCCCTGATTATGTTTATTTTATTTACCGAAGGGTGTTTGGTTTTTTTTTCCTGAAATTATGGTTTCCCTGACCTGTCTTAATGTTCAGCGTGGTTTGTAGTCTCTTCACGTTAACTTTACGATAAAGTTAATACAGCAGAATGACTCTGTGCCAGCATCTCTCAACATATTTTATTGAAAAAAGAAATCAAAACCCCAAACTGGTCCACTTTGCTCTCAAAAACAAAAAGGGATGCTCAATCATTTCAAGACTCATCCAGCTGATGTGGAGGTGAGTTATTTTTTTCTTAGGAGTGTTTTTACAAAAGGCTTAGTCTTCACTTGTACCCAAAGCAATTTTCATTACCCATTCTCAGTCCTCGGTTCCACCACTGAAAATGTCTTTTTCCTCGCATTAAGTGTCTGGTTAAAAAAGATTTACGACCCTTTCCCAGAACAGAGTAGATACTTAGCCCTTCTATCTAAAGCTCTGTTTAGGCACAGACTACCTCTTATTTTGGAATCTTTAGCTCTTTGAGAGGGAATGGTATTATCTTTTCCATGCAGATCTCAATTTTATTTTTATCTCAGGTTTTATTCATTGTTATCCACTGCCTGTTGCCAAGAAGAAAATGTTGACTTTACATTTCAGTTTGTTGGAAAAAACACCTTAAATCCAAATGTCACTTCCCTTGAGATTAAATCACCTAACTGTTGTTTACTTTAGAAAAAAAAAAACAACCTAAAATAAAGCTTCCAAAAGCAAATATATAGGCTGTTATGCTTACAGCAGAGCTAACAGATTTTGAAGTCTGATGTAACATGGTCAATTCCATTTGAATCAATTCCAGTTCAGTATTTCTGCTTCATATAACCAAACTGGCAGAAAAAAATATTTACTTGATTGTTGAAAAGGTAAAGCATTATCTTTCTGTTTTCTTCCCCCTCAATCCTCTTCCTGCACTTAAACTGACAGACTAGAGCTGCATCTACAAAGATGTCTGCTTTCTGTTTGCGTGGTTTAAACCCAGCCACACAACTTGTTCACTCACTCCCCTCCTTCCTCCTTCCACTCCTGGAGGGATGGGGAAAGAGAATCAAAAGAATGTAACTCCCATGGGTTGAGATAAGAACAGTCCAGTAACTAAGGTACAACACAAACCACTGCTGCTACCACCAATAATAGTAATGATAAAGGAAAAGGAAAGAGAATACAATACCTCAGGACCTGCTGACTGATAACTCCCCCCCCCCCCCCCAGCAGTGAACTCGTCCTTCTGGATAACTGCCCCTAGTTCTACATCCTGGGCATGATGTGCTGTGGTATGGAATACCCCTTTGGTCAGTTTAGGTCAGGTGTCCTGTCTCTGCTTCCTCCCATCTTCCTCTCCTCCCTGGCAGAGCATGAGACTCAGAAAGTCCTTGGTCAGAGTAAACTTCTGAGCAGTAACTAAAAACGTTGGTGTTATCAGCGCTGTTCCCAGGCTGAAAGTCAAAAACACAGCACTGCACCAGCTACTAAGAAGGAGAAAAAATGACTGCTACTGCTAAACCCAGGACACTCTTCAAGAACAGCAGATGCAGGTTAGAGTGTGAAGCCTGCACTGAGATTAGCCAGGTTGTCTCTGGGGTGGGAAGAGATTAGGCTGAAGTGGATACTTCAGCTCTCAGAATGGAATGGTGGGGCAGACCTATACTGCAAGGTGTGTATTTGTATATGTGCAAAGCAGTGCCTCTAGCAGCAATGGAATTCCCTTGGACTTCCTGTTCACAATGTTAGGAAGAGGTTTTCAGTGGCCAACTTACTGTGAGTCCTTGAACTCTGTTTTAAATGTGGACCCCCAGCCTTCTTGAAGTCTAGATGCTCTTCTGTGCTGCAGGGATTAGTGGAGGAAACACTTGTGCTCAGAGCAGGTTGCTCCTAGTAGTGGAAGGAGTCACTGGAGTGAAGTCTTGTCTATGTGCAGTATTATTTTTTATATATTGATGTATGCAGGAAAAGGATAAGTAACTTTTAGGCTAGTGTTACTTCTACAAACTGCCTATAGTGTTATAATCAGGGAGTAACCAGTAATAGCTACTATTTCTGAACTACCTCAAAGTGTGGATTTTCTGCATGACCTGGCTAGAATATTTGTATTCAAGTGATGTGTAAAAGGGCCTTTCATCATGTACAAGTAAGTGCCAAACTGTATCACATAAAATTTGTGAAAAGCTCAACACTCTTAATGGCCTCATGTTCATAAAATGAGCAACATTAATGGGGTGGAATTTCCCAAGAGCAGAGAACAGGAAAGCTGGAAAGAGGGCTCAGCTAGGCTAGTATTGAGTCAATGTCCAAGAGGTTTGAATAGGCACTGAGATAAATATTGCTGAAATGAGGGAAAGATTTCTAGCATCCTCTAATGAGAGAATCTGGTTTGTTGGGCTTTTTTGGGTTGCTTTTTTTATTTTTTGTTTGTTTGTTTTGTTTTTTTGTCTTGGTTGGTTGGTTGGTTGTTTTTCTTTTTTTCTAAGGTGCAATTATTAGGTTTTATTTGGATGCTATTTGCCACAGTTTACGTAGCTTTTGTTTCCAGATACAGTAGTGTTGGTGATGTGTTATTCCTTATATTATTCATGAAGTTTACTTGATCACCTTGGACTGAATACCCTTTGCTGTCCTTTGATCCATTCATGAAAGTTTGTATATTAATTATTATTTCATGGCAAAGTAAGCAATAGTATATTAATAGCATAAAGATTTTGGTCTCCATCACACTTAGGATTTCAGTAGGATCAAATCTGCTGCCAAAACCACTGGAGAGTGTAAATCGGACAAAGAAAGCTTCCCTCATCCACAGCTTCTCATTGGCTTTGGAGAAATGATGCATTTCCTTAATGGGATCTCTAGAGGATTATGGAGGAAGGTGGGAATACTAAACAGCTCCTCTGTATTAGAAGATCCTGTAGTGCTCATCTGTAACAAAAGGAAATGCAATTCAGAGTATTGAGACTGCCGATCTCTTGTCTCTTTACTATGTACCAGTGACATACTAGTCACAGTCACATAGCTGTTTCCTGGAGTGGTTGACACTGTACACCCAGCCTATCCCTGGTCATACAAGTTTTGGGCATACAGCATGTGCGTTAGGCAGCACATAGACTCAACTGAGTCTTTTGCTGCTTTGGAATTTAACAGAAAAAGGCAAGCCAGAAATATACCTGTCTGGAAAGGTGAGTAGACTGCATACCATCTGTAGGTCATTTCAGAATTCTGCTATGTGTACTACCTCAAATGCAAGGAACAGTAGAAAATTGAAAACAGATCATTAAATAGATACCAGTCCTAGAAACATGGCTTTCTAGTACTTCAAGTCTGTAAATACTGGAATATTCCTGAAATTTGCCAGCTTTTCTAGCCTTTGTTCAGGGAACACTGATGAAATGAAATTGGTCTTGTTTCAGATACCCATAGCTTTTTCTACACTGGGGAGCTGCAGGTAATGTGGCAATGGGGAAAACAGGGAGATTTCAAGAAAAGCAGTAAATGCCCTTAGACCAGTTGAGGGGGAAGACCAAAGGGTTGGAGGAACAGGACCTGCCAGGATACCAAGATGAGAAGGCAAGAAAAAATATATAGATGGGAAATGCAACAGTAGCATGAAATTTGAGTACAGATTATGGCAACTTAAAGAAGTTACTTACCTTCTTCCCACCTTCCTTCCTTCCACTCTTTGGTGGAAAAGTGCAGTCTTCTCCTTTGATCTCAAAGTAGGATGTCCATATGAAGACTGATCTGGCAAGAATCCCTGGAACAATCTTAGGTCTAGAAACCTAAAACACCATACCAAAAACCTAAAACCCCATACCGTGGGGTTTTGGTGTGGTGCTATTTGATAGGACCATACTAACAACTTAACAGTTTGTTCCCGGGAACAGGGGTGTGATGGACTAATCTCAAGCATTATTTAATTAATGAGGATGGACAGCATCAGCATTGCCTTTCTGAGACTCTTTGCTGGGTGTTACTAGGGAGCTGCAGTGAAATGACAAGCTCTACTGTTATTTAGCTGCTGAAAATCTGATAGTTATTTGCCAAGAGGAAAGCAAAGTGAAAAGATTATCTCTGGTTTCAAGAGATCCATTTCATTTTAAAATCTCTTCATCTGTTACATGCATGATTTCGTAGAGATGGTATTCAAATCCATGATACCTCCTTCTTGAAAAGCTGCCTGTTGTGGTAAATAGTGTCCATATTTATCCTGAAATCCAGATAAACTGCTGCTCTGAATCTTAGTTCAGATGTATCGGAATTATATATGATAATACAAAAGAGACTACAGGTCAGACTATGGATTCATCCGGCTTTCTATCCTAGCTACTACAGCGTGGCATGTAGAAAAGTGAAAAGAGTGCAAGACAGGCAACCTCAAATATTGTCCCAGATATAATTATTATTATCTTAGGGAATGTTGTATAATGAACCTTACACTTTTGTTTCCTCTGAACCTGGCTCCAGATGGCTTTCTTTAATACCTCTTATCTTACTGGCAAAGAGGGAAAACAAATGATTCCTTTTCAACCTATTCATGAGTTTTGTGATTTTGTAGACCTCTACCATATGCCCCTTTGGTCATCTCATTTTGTGACTGAGCAGTCCAATCTTGTATCCTTAGTCTTTGTTGCTTCCCACCTCTGAATCTGTACCAGACTTCCACAAGATATGAGGAGACTGGTCCTTTCCAACCCTAACTAATCTATGATTCTATGATTCTATAACGTTCATGGTCAAAATGAACTATGGCATAACAATGATCTCATTTTGTTCTCTATTTATCACCTAATAGTGCCTAAACTTTCAGGTTATAAATATTGAAAAGTATTGAACTGGTGTTTTCATGGAGCTGCCTATTACATTTATACAGTTATATATTATGTTCCTATTTCTGTTACATTCTCAAGGTACCACTACTGAGCAGTGATGGTCAGCTCAGTGGTAAGGGCCATCATTTATATGGGAAGCTGGGATTGTGCTTTTTCTTCTCTGCGTCCTTTATTACCACCTACACTGAATTTTCCCTGCTCCTTTATTGTCCATTTAGCTTTTTGGTCCCGCTGTTTTTCTATTGGCCCTCACCCTTACTAACAATTTACAAATTGCTTTGTTCAGTTTCCCTTGGGTCCTTCAACAGGATGAAAACCAGCACAAGTCAAAGTACAACCAGTAGTTAGCATGGAATGACCATTTACTTTTAACCTCTGTTTCTGCTCCTTTCTACTGATTACTTGTCTATGCTAACACCTTCGTCTCTCATGCTGCAGTTGCTTGTTTCTACCTCTTTAATAAGGTATCTTTTTGGTAATCTAAGTAGATATTATCACTTATCACTCTTATCCATGGAGTTTCTTGTGCCCTTCAAAATAGAGTTTTGTGAGGTGTAACTGGTCTTCAGAGCGATGTTGACTCCTGAAGTTGATTATTCACATGTCTCTTAATTCTGTTTTGGTTTTGTTTTTTACTTGAAGTTGCCACTTGCCTGCCTGCTACAAACACAAGGTCAAGAGGCTTGGGGTCCCATTGAAACTATTTGTTAAAAATTGACTTCACATTTGTCGTATTCCCTAGGTACCGATGGCAATTCAGTTATTTCATCCTTGAGTTCCCTTCGTGCTCCTGGGTGAATACCATCTGGTCTTGGCAACTTGTTGAGTTTGTTTTGGCAACTTGTTCTATAACTTTAAAAATGGAATAAAACAAACAAACAAAAAAAACATCCCAGAAAAAAAAAACCACACAAAAAACAAACCTGAAAAGCAAAACACCACCCTCCCCCCAACCAAAAAAAAAGAAATTCACAAAACAAAACCCCCCAAACTGCACACATACAAAACCAAAGCCCAGATAAATCCCCCAGAAGACCTGCCCCCACACAGTTTTCTTTTGACATGGGAATCTTCCCAGCTTTTTGACGAATGAACAACAGTGCAAGAAACAGTGTCTTCTCTTTGTAGGTTTCTGCTCTTAAGTTATGATCAACTGACTCTTTGTAATCTTTGACAGATTTTCTGCTTCCTATGTACTTCAAATAGATTTATTACTGATACCTTTTATCAGTTGTGCCTCGAGGTATTTTTATCTGCTGCACTGTGTATGTAGGTTTTAATCTGCAGGAGTTCATGATCCTTTTCATTCAGCTCATCTGGACACACCTCTTCAGTTTTCTGAGGGCTGCCTCTGTTAATGTACCATGCAGCAATATTGGAATCCTTTTACTTACTCAAGGATTTATCAGTAGATGTTATTTATTGGCCCCATGCTTTCAATGTGGTGTCTTTACACATGTTTGAGTGTACGTGTGTAATTATTTTAGCTATATTTTGTCTTTTACAATTTTTTTCTTTATTTTGACAAAGAATACTGGCTTTCTTTGCAAGTAGTTTTCCTGCTGTGAGGAAGGGGTTTTGTTGGATGTTGTGGGTTTTGGGGGGGGGGGGTTTGTGGATTTTTTTTTTTGTTGTTGTTGTTTGGTTGGTTTGTTTGGGGTTTTGGGGTTTTTTTTTGCTCTGAGTGATCAGATCAAAGATTCCTTGCTTTTTTAACCTGAAACTTGTTCTAGGTATCAGCAGGAGTTATTTTCTCATTTAAGTCCTTTGTGCACTTGTGAAACACAGAAAAACAAACCCTATATATATACATATATATACACACACATGTATTTTGTATTTTATGTGTATATAAAATATGCATACATATGAATAAAAGGGAGTTTGTTCTGAGTCAGCAGCAACATATAGGATGAATTGGCTAATTCTTGTCCATTTTTATGTCTTGCAGTAATTGAGTTCCTAATGAGCTTGTTCCATAACCTTTAGATGTTTTTCTCTAAGTCTCTCATGGTATGGCAGTGACTTCAACGAGCAGTTCAGATAGCTCATAGTTGCTAAGCACCAAGCAGGCCTTCAGTGAAAAGGAAAAGATAAGTGCATGAATTTTAAAATTCACAAGAAATTATTTTAATCCCTAACTGCATCATTTGCTCTGAAGTTATTAGATTTTTGTCATTCTAAAACAGGCAATTAGGGAGAGTAGTGGTCTAACCTCAGCTTTGCTTCCTCTGGTTGTATATGGCATGTCTTGGAGCATATCTTTAGGGGGATCTTAACATAAAGCTAAGGCTACTCAGGCTTCCTGCTTATAAATCCACAATTTTATCAGTTACTAAGAAACACAGGCAATATTATCTGCTGGTAGCAGCTCTCTGCATGTGGGCATCTTGAAATATTGCCATCTATTTGAACCAGAACAGTCCTGTGCAGTTACATCTTTAAGGCTGATTAAAACACCAGAAGAGTCTCATCAGAGTTCGAAATGCAATTATTAAAAGTAATTTAAAAACCCTTGTTGTACATCTGCTTTTCTAATGCTACAGGTCCATCTGATTTGTCGGCAAATTCTTGTGTACTACACATATATCCTTGTCTTCCTGTGAAAGATGAGAAAAGTGCCTAGTAACAAGATGAGTAAAGGAAGACATGTTGTTATCTTCCTAGTGATGACGGGTTTCACATTTAATGCTTTATCCTACTGGCCCATTAGCAGCAAGTTTTGTGCCCTGTCTGTACTCTGAAAGTGGTCAGAATGTGTCACAAAACAAGTACCAAAAGGTTCATTTGCCAAAACCAACTTTTTCTTTTTCTTATTCTTTTCATTCCCCCCCCCCCCCCCCCAGATTCTGTTGAAATGCTTAACGTCAGAAAGGTCAGAACATAATTTAGCTGCAGTAAGGTTGAGGCATTTTTATTCAGCAAGTTCTTCTCTTACACTAAAATAGAATACCTAGCATTGAGTATTTGAACCAGCTTTTAGTCCTGTGTTGTGCCGTGAATAGCAGGCAGGGTGTCATGCAGAGGACACCCGCTGCAGGCACCCCTCAAAGAGCAGTGCCAAGCAGTGCCAAACCAAAGCAAATATGCCTGAGTCCCTTCAGCTACTGCTGTCATCTAAGAAGAGGGAGTATGATTGTTCCCTGTAAATAAGTCTTGACACAATATGACCAGCACTTCCATGTATGTACACTGTATTATATAATACAGTGTGTAGGCATTCATAGAAAACTTTGCAATCACTGTCTTATTTTCTTCTCCTTGATCAGATGTTGATTCATAAGGACTTTCTGATCTCTTTCAGTGGTGGTAGAATTCAAACCTAAAATTTCTTCTGGGCCCTAATTCTAATACCACATTAATGCTGCTGCAAGTAATAGTTTATTTTTCAGTGAGATTGCTTAATTTTGTGTTACATGCCTTAATGTCTTGCAGCTGTTGATAGACCAGTGAGAAACTGCTATGGTATTTTCAGCTATTTGAATGGGACTTTTAGTGAAGTTAAATTTCCTTATTTATGACATGCATTGCATATGGTGAAAGAGCATTTATTCTGCCTGAACTTTGTGCTGTTAAACTAGTTTAGGCAAGTTGGTTTGGACATCTGTAGTTGATGGAGAAAGTACTTCCAATGCTTCTTCCCAGGCACTGGAGTTGCCTCTATTTGGATGTGACAGATGTGGAGCAGGTTTTTCTTTGTCTGTGTGTCCAGTTCATTAATGGCTTTAAGGTGGGTGGGTAAAATCAGGGGTGCAGTTGCAGGATTAGGACTTCAGCAATTCTCTGGTAGGATTAATCTATACAGGTAGGTTGAGAGACTTCTACTTTGGTTTACTAGCTAAGGCATGCTGTTTGCTCAGGTGTGGAGTAATGTTATGCTATCTTTTACAAAATCAATGTTGCCCAGTGCTCTCAATGTATAATCCACAATAGAATTGCTTGCACGCTTCATCTTGTGTCAGCCTTATCAAAAAGTTGTTATATACTGAATGGTAGTTGTATACTGAATATGTAAAGTCCACCCATGTTAATATGCCTGGCTTCTTCAGATGAATCGTTCCTGAGCTTTCCTGGTGTATGACCGCAACGTTTTTCTCTTCATAAAATGCTGAACTGCTCCTAGAAGAAGGTTCTGCTCTCAAAGAGAATGGCATTTCTAAGGTAGTAACTTCAGGCCTGAGTATGTATCTACTAGGATTACTAGAAAAAACTTCCCTCACTTGCAAAACAAGGGGACTGAAAGTGTGGAACATCATGGGAGACATCCCAAACCTTCTGCAAACTGAAACATCTCTTAAAATGTGGACTGGTGAGGTAAATGTATGGCTAGAGGCTGCCTCTTAGGAAAAGTGATCAAAGGCATTCTGTATCATTTTGAAGGCATTCTGGAAGTAAAACAAAATGCTCTTGAGGGAGTTGCACTCCTGATTCTCTCTGCCGTGCAAGCTTCCCATGACAACATGTATTGAATGACACTGCAATGTTAGTACCTAGAAGTTTGCTTCTACAATTACACTTTTGTCTCCCCTCCCTTCCTCAAGTTACTTAATGGTGTAATCATCACCTAAAAGTGTCATTAACCTTAAAATCCAGCAAATAAGCTTGGTGGTTCAGAAGGGAATAGGCAGAATATATATCTGCCTTGTCTCATATACCTGTTTATGCAGAAAGGTGAAAATCTTCTCAGGCTCTTTCCAGGATGGATTGCATTACTCACAGTGATTCCTGATTCCCCCTTGATGTGGCATGAATAGATCTTTTAGGAAGAGAAGATGAAGGAAGTCTTCCTTCTCCAGCAATGATAATCTAATGGCCTGTAGCACCTGCCAGCTCTGAGAATTATCACTCGCTGTGGCCTGAAGTTGTAATGGGAGTGAGGAGTCATCAGCAGAAAATACTGCTTTTGTGGTGTTTTTTTTTTTTTTTCCCTCCCCCTTTTTCAGTAATCCCAGCTATGGAATAAAGGGTTGTTTCCAAGTGGTTCTGTTGGGTAGGGGCTGGTATGTGCAACTGCATGGCCAGTGAGCTGAAAAACACATGCACACAAAAAAAACCCAGTGACACAGTGTCTGTAGTCTGCTGTATACAGCTATCTCAAAAGTGAGGCAAGTAAACTGGCAAGAAACCTCAAGAACAGAAAGGTGAGTGTAAAATGGAATGACTTAAATTAGTGTGCAGCAGATGTTATAATTTCATGCACAAGTACAGTCTGCAAAGCATGTCTAGCTAGTAGGATTATTTTTTTAAACAAGTCTTTCTTAATTGCAAAGAAGAAATTGCTGAGAAGTTATTTCTATTGATTTTCTGAAAGAGGCATTTTCAGACACAAGTAGTAATTATGAAACATAATTATACTTAATTCAATTTACATGGGAATTAAACTGTATTTTGGTTGAGACCCAAGTCACTCTTGTGAGATTATTAAGTAGGAGGAATGAGTCAGACCTGAAAAGAGTAGACTTTATGAACTGGCAATAAAATTCTAAATTATACTTTAAAAATTCAATTTTAAGTAAATAATTGGTGTCACGACAGTTGAGAAGACAGACAGAGGTTTTTAATAAAGACCTTTAATTTTCCATGCACTGCTTGTTATATTTGGTATGAATAAAATCTGGCTTATTTAGTCAACTTCACAAGTTAATTCCTGTCAAATTCAGGAGGTCTTGCTTGAAGAAGGTGAGTAAGATTGGGCTGGTCTGAATCCAGGTAAAGTATACAGCTAATTAAGTTCACAGAACACCCACCCACAAAGTAACTTTCACATCAGCATCTAAAAGCACATTGTATTTAATCAGCATTCTGGAGATACACAATTTGAGAGCAGTGCAGGGGGTGGGAAAAGATATGCTTTTAGTTTCAGGCTCCTTGATCACTCTAATGAAACAAGAAGCAGCCAATGTTCTGCATTTAGAGTTTAATGGAAACATTTCCAGCTTTAGAGTAGAAGAAACAAATCCCACATCAGCAGGGACGGGCCCCCCCCCAATCTCTTTCAAATTAGTAATTTAAATAGGATTTTTGTTGCTTCTGCCTTCAGTAACCTATTGAAGGAGCCTGGCATGTGAGTTTGTTTCCCACGTTTGCCTCTATGAGTGAATTGCTTGCCCTAGATTTAATACATAACACTGCTGCACTGAGAGTGGGGCTGATAGCTCCGGTAATGTGTTGCCATTGTTCTCTGTCACAGTGCAGCTGTACAGCCTGGAAAACTAATGTGGCAACACAGTGTAGCCTACAAGACAGGCGTGGCCTCTAAACACAGCCCCAAAAACATTTGCTCTTAGGCAACAAAATTGTACAGAGCATCCTTTTGCTCCCAGTCTCTTTGCTTATTAGGAAAATTGTTCTTGTAAATCTTCACCTTGTTTGAAGTCATAGCACTTTCTTTCATGCTTTGACCAGCTTGGAGTCCCTATTGAGTAACGCTTGCAGTCCTGGAAAACCCTGGCAGACCTGCTCTGTGACAATGGCAAGAGGACCTGAAAGCCTCTGAAAATAAATCTGTGCAGAGACAGACACAGGGGTTCTAGCTGTTACTGTGTAAAGTCATGATCTGGTGAAGTACATATCACTGATTTCAAACAACAGGCTGTATATTGCCTAAATGCAACAGCTTTCTTTCTTTGATTTTTGTGACTGAAAACTTTCACAAGTCTCCACAGCTGAGGTCTGGTACTCAGTCTGGGAGAGGTGGGGAACCCAAGAAAAAATAAATGGTTTTAAATATTCATGGGGAAAAAGGTTAAGGTGATGATCAAGGTAGATTTTGGTTTTTTTCCAGTAATGTTTTGAAGCTGCCTTATTTACAGTACTCTATTAATATTTACACAATAAAAAAGTCTGTGTGTTACATTCCTCACTTTTTAGGGAAAATGTAACTTTTTGTAGCATATTAAACTCCTAATTGTTCCTGTTTCAACTTCCTTTATTGTTGCAATACAAATATTACTAGTTATTACATATATAACTAATGTACTGTGTAAGAATAACTACTGAATCTCCTTGACTTTCACTTCTGGACAACAGGTAGTGCAAGCACTGTTATTTGTGGTGTTTATTACAGTATGTACTATTTAATGTCATTATAAAAAAGCAGCTTTTCAAATACATATTGCAAATGAATTAAAAAATTGAAACACCCATGTGTTATTGATACCAAAGAAAGGTGAAAAATGGGGACGAATTACATTTTAGTATGGAAGTCTACAAAGCTGCTTTTATAGCTCTTTTCCTGGATAGTTCAGTTTACACAGAGCCAGACTTCTTTCAGTTGGCAAGCACTCGCCTCTAATCAATTAACAAGAAGCAATGTTCTTCAGCTCTTCTCAGATTTGAGCCTTCTAGATCCTGTGTTCCAATACTAACAAGAATTTTCTTAATTGGGAGCAATCTGGGAGCTTGCTGGGATTAGCACTAGTACCATAAGTCCCCACATTGACTTGTTCTGCAGATTGTTTGCCTATCTGATAAATTGGACCTATCAGCAAGAAATGTGATAAAAATGTAGGAATCACTTTTAAACAGTTATGTCATGAATAAGGCAATCGGTAGTCTTAAAGGAATTTATATATACACACACACATCTATGTGCATACACATGCATGTGGTCCCACTATTCATTTCTATTGCCCTAGCAGTCAGAAGACCACTCAGGATTCCCAAAATATTCCACCAGGATTTGTTCCAAGTCGTCATGCTTCATTCTGATGAGACTTTTGGCACTTAAACTCAACAAAAAAGATGCTGTTAGGGTTGGAGACACCTTGAGCACTGACACATAAAGTCGAAAAACTTTCACATTTGGACCTCAGGTTCAACACAGCTTCAGACTGTATTTACCAGTGCAGAGATGAGTGCCTTTTCTATGCAAGGTGTCAGAGTTGTATTTCTATTCTCCTTCTCCTATGCATTGTGTCTTAACAAAATGCTATATGATAAAGTTTTCTCCAAAGCCTAGTTGAAGTTTTGAGTTGACCGTGTCTTGGCTAGTTAAGGGCAAGAGGTAGACAGCTGGTTAATTCCTGTCCCAGATGAAGATAATAGTCATTTTGCTATTGGCACTGAGAGGCAACATGTTTTCCTCCACTCAGTTTTCCCAAAGGAAGGGCTATCTGTGTAAGGGACAAAGTAGAGATGAGTGTTTTGAGAGATCCTGTCTACTAGTAAGAAGCAGTACAATCCGCCCCACAGTCAGTACTAATATCTGTGCTACTGAACAGGCTCAAATCATCTCTAGGGAGAAAGGGAGTCAAGAAGGGTTGAGGTTTGTGTGTTGTGGTTGGTTGTATGTGCTTTGGTTTTGTTTGTTTGGTTTGGTTTATTTTAGGGTTTCCCCTCAATTGTTTTATACAACAAATTTAATTCCTCTC
Source organism: Neopsephotus bourkii (assembly GCF_033783945.1). NCBI lineage: Eukaryota > Metazoa > Chordata > Aves > Psittaciformes > Psittacidae > Neopsephotus > Neopsephotus bourkii. Next base: position 4,116,835 of record NW_026902241.1, on the reverse strand, counting down.
TAATTTCACTTCAGTCTATACGTATTGACTCACTATGTCTGTGGTATCTCCATTTCTTTGGGGTTTTCTTAGGCCCATCACAGTTAGAATTAAAAAATGTAGGGCTTTCGTAGTCCTATATGACATAATAAGCTGAAGCAGTGATGGAACCAGATGATCTTAAGGTCCTTCCCAACCCCAACTAATCTATGATTCTATGATTGATCCACAACTTGTTTGCAAAGCCATATTAAACACACAATACTTCTGTTTTTTTGTATTTGTCAGAAACTTTCAGGTTTGACTTTTCAGTCCAAAAAGCAAAGGCAATTGGAAGAGTGTCAACTTCCCTCTAGTTCATTGTGCAACTGAAACAGACATTTAATTGCCCTACATAGTGTCTACTGATAGTAGAAATATTTTTGAAGAATAGATATGATCCTAAATGCCCTGTTCTTCCAGAGGGAATGTAATCCCTGGAATCAGACTGATGGAGAATGTATATACAGCAATGCATTTCCACACAAATATGTCTGGTTTCCTTTTCCAGAAGCCCAAGAGCAAAGTGAGGCCTCTTGAATTGGAGCCCCTGGAGTGCTATTTTCTCCTTTCTGTACTGCATGACACATGTTTTTGCCGAGGTGAGCAGCTCCAGAGAGGAGTCTTCAGCACAAGAGGGAGGGGAAACACCACTTCCAGGGGCCTCAGTTTTGAGCAGCAAGAGCCACCCAAGGAGCGTCAAGCCCTTGCCAGGCCTTGCCCAGGAGCCGGCAGCTCTGCTGACACGAGCAGTGACTCACTTCCATTCCATTTCATTCCCTGCACTCACAATGAGTTATATGATGAGACCATTTTTTACCTGAAATGCCAAGGGGTTTTCAGCACCAAAACCACAAAGACAAAAATCAGAAAGGTTACAGGTGGAAGCAGTATTTTATATATTTATAAAGTAATTTTATCTTATTTTAGTTTAGCTTTTAGCTTAGTTAATTAAATGAGCTGTGAGTGTGCCCCTCTAGGAGTTGGAATTGCAGCAGAGAACCTCCAGCAGCTTCAGTCAGTCTTCCCTTCTCTGCCCCTCCAAGTAATTCCACCAGTGCCTCAAGGAATTCCTCTTGGGTGCCTGCAGTCTGCAAGCTTCATCCTGGTGGCAAAACCAGGCACTCTGGCAGTGGGACAGGGGAGGACGCTGCCTTATACTGCCCCAGAGCATTGTGATGCTGCGTTGGTGGGTCCTGGCATTATGATACGGGGGTGATGGGGACCCCACAGCCCTGCCCACCGCAGCCCTGCTGTTGCCACCTCTTCTCCCAGCATGCCTGGGAGAAAGGCCTTTGGGGTTCTGGCCCTGAGGCAGCGTCTGTGCCCAGGAGGCCCAGGGGAATGTCCCTGCCCATGGAGGCCACAGACTGGGCATCATTGCGGGGTGTCCCTGTAAATTAATCCCTGTGTTCAGACTGCATCAATAAAGGCTTTTATATCACGTGCAGTCATTTGACTGTGGCAGTCTCAGAGGTGAAAGAAAGGGGGTTTGGTTCCCTCTGCATGAACTTTGCAGGAATGTAGAGAGCATACAGGATTTCTTCACCATTCCTTATCAATACACTTGATATCAAATATCAAGTAGAGTTTGCTACTACACTGCTTATGGTGAGGTCTTCTTGGAAAGTAGAAGAATTTAAGAAATCTCTTCTGCATTTGCTACACAGAGTGTTTACATATTTGCTTGTATTTGTTAATACTCATGTGTCTAGTTTGGGGCTTTACCTCTTGTATTACTACTCAAATGCAACTAATAGAGGCAATACTAGATGAACAATGCTATGATGATAATCATCACATTTATCACACCCCACTAAACTCCATTATTTATGAAGTTCTCTGCTCTGCATGCAGAAACCATAGTCTTTCTAAAACTGCATCTGTATTGGTACAAGGCCAGCTAAACAACTTGTCGTATATTCAAACAAGTCTTAGTATGTAACAAAGTTAGAGCTTCATGCAGCTATATAGCAAGTATTCAAAATAAGTGTCTGTATGCACGTTTAACTTTCTCCAGTATCAAAGAAACTTTTGCAGTAGTCATAAGCACATGCATGTTGTACTGCTATACCTCCTGATGGGGTGAGATCCGCAGCAGGATTTCAAACCTGCTTTGCCAAACGTAATTGTCATCTCACCTGCCATCTACTACTAAGGCATGATGGCAGTAAAGTCTCCAAGCATAGGATGGATAGCAGTGTCAGTTATGCAAGCCTAAATGGCTGGTGTAACTTCAGAGCTGCTGTATGTTCAGGACTTGCCTTCCCTCTTTGTGGTCTTTTTCTAATTCTGTAAACTACATTTCCTTGAAAGAGCTGGGTGCTAACGTGCTCCAGGCATAACATTTTGGAGGGGTTCTGGTGATAGTTTTTTTCAATTCTCACTGTAGTGAGGCACACAGAAATGAACTGTGTGCAAACACACAAGGTCTTGCTACCCTTGTATACTGCTTTTATCTTGGATTTTATGGTTTCTCTTTGAAAGGGGGTAGGGAGGAAGATAAGCAGGGCAGAAGATTTGCTATCTGTTTATAGACTTGCTACCAATTTTTTGTGTAATATAGTCATGTACTACCAAGGGACTTCTCCGTGTATCAGCAAACAAAACGCAATGAGTCTGCATCTGCTCAAGAACAGCAATCGGGGACAGGGGGTGGAAACCTATTTCTGAAAATAACTGTTTTATGTTTGAACTCACCCCAAAAGAGTTTGAATATTACTACTGTGTTACAACAACAATAACAATGCTGAGGACTATTGCAAGAAAAGCCCTTTTACCTGCTGTGCATATATAGTTCTCATGCATTAGAACTATTGTAAAGCACAGATTACCTGCAGTTAAACTACGGAATTTTTCAGCCCCCCACAAAGAGTGTGGAGGAGAAGAAAAGGCTGTTGCCACACTCCACTTGGAAAAGAAGTTTCAACTAATGTATATAATGCTAAAGATTCTGGCTAATATGCATGGCAAACTTGTTTCCTACAGACAACTACATAAAGGAATATTCTAAAATGAAACCAATATAAAAACCTTCACGAATACTGAGGTGGATAGGAACAGGCAGCCAGCTGAGAACACAGCAAGCTGCTAATGATATCCTTCAAATAAATGATTCATACGCCAAGCCTTTTGCCATAATCTCACTCATAAAGTTTAGGTCTCTGAAGGGAAAGAAAAAAACAAATTGTGTTTTGCATCACTTGGCATCTTAGTATAATCAAAGCCCCAGATCCAGGTGAGTGTGCTATTGAATTGTAAAGTATTCTTATCCCTTTCTTAAAAATGTCTTTTCACATGTATCAACTTTGCAGTCCTTGTTCTGCTGCTTGAGCTCTGTTGCCAAGCTACAGAGAAACTCTAAAGCTCAGTTCAAACAAAATGTGGTCATAAATGACAGTGACACCAGGATTTCTGTGAAACTCACAACAATAGGATTAGAAGTAAAGTCTGGATTTGATACGTGTTGCTGAGAGATAAGACTTTGAAAGTACTCAAGTCCCAAATGTGGTGTGGGGTCAGATATTTTCAAAGTCATGATACTGTGTGGACAGGAAGGTAGATACCAATTGGGATTTTCAGATGCATCTGAGAAGCCTGGCTTCCTAAAATGATCTTACTCACATCAACCATGGTGTGCTGTTCTGCATGTGTGTTGATGATAATGTCTGTGTCTCTGTAAGTAAAGAATACAACTTCCTCAGTTCTAGGTGAAAAGGAGCTGTTTCAGTGTGTTTTAGTTTTCACCATGCTGCATGAAATTTAAGCACAAATTTAATCTGTCTTGAATTCAAGTTTTTAACCTAATTCCGATCAGAAGTTTGACTGTGAGATGGCACAGTTCAGCTTTATTCTGCACTACCTTGTACAACTGGCAGTTGTACAGTTTGCACTACCTCATACAACTGTATGCCAGCCCATGAATCTGAAAGTGTTGGTTCTGAGACCCAATCTTAATATTAGTTGATGTGTTTAATGACAACTTAGCAAAGCATGTCTCACAAATGTATCTATTTAATGTGTTTACCTTGCAGAGGGTTAGAGACAGAAATTTTACACCATTCTTTATTCTTTTTGTCGATATTCAACTTGTCTTTTTTCCCTACTGCAGTTTTTCACTGACATCTCCTCATGCCACATGTAATGACCAGTGACTACTTCATAGTCACATGATCAGCAATAGTGCAAATGCCTTGCAAAATTTTGGTTTTTTTTTTCCCTAGGCTTGCAAGTTCTGGTGTGCGCAATTTTAAGTGTATAACCAATAAATGGAAGAAGGTTTGGGGAGGCCGACAGACCTTAGCAATGAAGTCACCATAGAGACTGACTATATTTTCTTTCCCTGTTTAAATTCGCACAAGCCATTCAAAATAGTAATGCAGTCATGCTCAAATCGGAAGGGGTTCAGATCCTAGATAAGTTATTTAGTGGTGGTCCCATAGCGGATTAAGTCCCATATGAATGCAACTTCATACCAATCCCCATGCTGCTTCTGTGTCCTTGAAAGCCTCAGCAGTGATGACCTGGGCTTCAGAGTCTTTCTGCTTCTGGAACTAAGCACTGCCTCCAAGACTAAACAGGAGAAACTCCCTCACTGAAAACAGAACTCTTGCTAATTACCCTCAACCTTTTCAGTTCTTTAAGTTCTTTAGCTTAAGGTTCTCAGTATCTTGCTGTAAGGCTGGTTCTTTTCCTATCATTTTAATAGACAGAAATACACGACACCAGCAACAGCCTGGCCCGGAAGACCTGAGCCCTTCCTTGGTATTAGGGGTGATACCAGCTCCACTACTGCAATGACAAAGCAGCAGTGAATGGTAGGCTGCTTTGCCACTCCGGCAGTCTGTCTGGAGAGCTGTACTCCTCTGATGCCCAGGTATGCGATGTCACACTTCCCACAAAGCCATCTCACAACAGATAAATCAGCTCTCGCCATGCCTTAGCAGCCTGTGATGTGCTCAGATCTGCTAAAGTTGCAGAACATGAACAGAGGATTTGTCTAACAGAAAGAGTTTGGTAATTAAATACCATGGTCATTATCTACATTATATAGCTCTTTTTTCTTTTTCTTTTTTTTTTTTTTTGATGCTTTTTATGAACCAGATTAACCTTTTCATTGATTGCTCAGTTCACAGACTCTATCTAGAATCTGTGGAGTACTTTGAAATCTGCAGTAATTCATGCGACATTCATCATAGGATGTCCCTGCAGCAGACAGAACTGGGGAACTTTGGTTCCTCTGCTGTGCTGGAAGTATGGAACATGTATTTGTCTGCTTGCCAAAGTTTCTCTCTTGTCCTCTCCAAAACTTGGAATATAGCCATGCTCAGGGCCAGATGTCCAAGTCTGCAGGCCTACTTTCAATTTCAACAGCAGTCAGTATCTCAGATTCATTAATAATTCAGGTTTTTCCTTTTCTTCAGAAATCAAGAACATTTCCTCACTAATCTTAAAAGGTGTTTTTGTCAATCTTATCCATTTTTACATATCCTGCTAGGTGGCAATACAGTGTCTGGTTGTGTTCTGAAGGTTTGTTATTCTATGTTTTTCACTTTCAGCACCCTTTTAATTATGTATTAAGCAATGTGATCATCCCTATAGAGTGTCTGGGGTTTTTTTCACCTCCTCCTTTGAGACAGAAATGTGTTTAGGAAGCTTCTTATTTTGGAAGGATGGGTCTTGTTCTGGTCTGAAATGAAGGAAAATGAGTGCTCTGTTCATCAGTGTTTTAAATGTCAGCCTCCTTACGTGCTGTTTCTCTGAGTGTATGGAAAAGGCCTGGCAGGAAAAAATCTGTCCTACTGTAAAGATGCCTGACCGTGGCAGTGTTACAGAAATGCTTTTCCTAATCACCAGAGAGGACAGTGACTATCTCGCACTTGGAAGCACGGTCTTTCTCCTCTCCTATCGTTTGTAGTTGATATCCATCCCTTAAAGCAGAAGTTTTTGCTGCCGTCCTGAATAAGCTTTCTATGTGGAATGACATTCTCTCATACAGTTTCTATTACTCTAGTCTACAAGGTCATCCATTTCTTCCAATACAATTGTCTAACCCTATTACATCTTTGTAATGCCTCCCAGCTTCACAGGGTCAGCAAACTTCACCAGCATGCTCCAAATAAGAACATTATGTAAGATGAGACCAAAAGTCCAGTTGCTGAGGAACAGCCTGCCTTGTTTCCGTCTAGGTTGACAGGCCCTTCCAAGCCACCCTCTTTAGCCTGTTTCTTGCAGCTTATAATACTCATAGTCATTCCCTATCTTCTCCAGTCTAATTAACAACTTCCTATATGTAGTAATTTAAATAATTTTCTGATATTAGATCAGCCAAATATTTCCCTGTGTGAATACTAATTATCTCACTGGAGAAAGAATTCAGTTTGATCTGATACTGGCAAATTCACCTTGTGTCTTGTCCCGTTTGCTATTATTTATTTCCTTCCACATCTATAATGATTCTTTGTTTTAAAATTCACTTTAGTTTTGGTAAAAGAAAAGCTAAATAAATTACTTCATTGCTGCCAGCATAATTTACGGAATTTATGTTAAATACTTTATGTTTCTGTTCTCCAGTTAGATAACACTGTTGACACCACTTCGCATGTAAATCTGGCATACTGCCTGTTGTTTTCCCCAAAACTCCAAGGAATGAATTGAGCTGTGCCTTCATTTCAAATACATCAGTTTCTGCAAGTATTTCACTTCTGCTTGACTTGTGGGTACTTCATGTCTATATATTGTGTGTCCCATTCTTGCTTTTTCATAATGCAAATCTGAACTAAATTATTGATGTTTTAGGACCATAGCTGAAATACCTTTACACTAAATGTCCCTCTGTGGCAGGGTGGACAGGCCTTGTAAGGAAGGGTTCAGGAAAGCAGCTACACCCTGTAGGCACTGAGTCAGCAGAAGGGGTGACTCCCAGTTTGTGGATTTAAATAACATCTTTCAAGAGAGATTCCCAGAGGAAACTGAATTCAGTGAAAGCCTTTACAGGTGGAGGAAGTTCTCTTTCTCAACTCCAAGCTGAATGAAGTTACTGAGCCTGAAATCAACCACGGGCTGCTGCTTTTACCTTGTTTTAGAACAGTATGGCAAACATTGCTTAGATTGGTAGGTGGCAAGAGCTATGTGCTGCCCTTTCCCAGCCTCAAAAATAGGAGGGTGATAAAGAAGGAAAGACTTGTTTTAGAGAGGAGAAACACATGAGGACAGATGCTGTCTCAGTTTGGGAATGTGCCATTGTGTCTTTATGCCAGTCTCAATGAGAGACAGTAAGTGCATCTGTGCCACTAAAAATAAGTCTGCAGTTCACTCTCTTTACACAATTGCATAAGTAGAACCTGGAATCTGTTCCAGCACATAACCGCTAGAGACTGTGTCTTTCCTAGTGCTCTGAAGTCCCACTCATGCAGGCAGAGTTCTGGGCAGAAGTCTGCATTGCTTCACAGTGAAAAGCCTTATGTGAATGTGGCATAGTACCTTGAGAAGCTGTAAAACCTACTTCTGCTTGAATAATCTGAGATAAATCAAGCCTTTATCTTACCTGTGATCTATTTAGAATGATAAATAAGAAATAAAAGTTGTTTGGTATTTTTTGCCTAATGTCTTGGGGGAGAAGGGTAGTGGGAAGGACAGTCTCTTTTAACGTCCCTACTAGGAGGGGAAGGTTGAGCTTCTTTCTCATCAAAATGAGCATTAGCAGGGTGTGTGTATATTCATGGTACTGCAAGCACATCCAAAAGACCTGCAGTGTCTTACCGCAAACTTCCACCCTGCAGAAGTGAAAAACTTCAGTGACATAGGATGATATACAAGACGATAAACACAGGTTGTGCTGTTGATCTGTGCACCTTGCCCAAGGAGAGCAAGTTGCAATTACTTAACAGACTAATTGTAATACTACAATGTCGTTTAGGATGGCCAGTGATGAAAGTCTTTATCCCAGTGTCCTGGGTTCAGGTATCAAAGTGAATTAAGAAACAAATTAGAAAAAATATTAGCAACAAGACCAGGAAGTTGGCCAAAGTGGTGGAGGGTAGCACCTTCCTTCTGTGAAATATGCTGTGAGATTGATTTGTAAGACTGCATCTCTGAATAAACTCTGGCTCTCTATGGGGACCATTGATTTTACTTAACAAAGTAGCCCCTTCCATTTTGTTTTGTTTTCCTTAATCTGTATCTAGAATATGAAATGAAGGACAGAGTGTGTATGTTCCTCCATGGGCAGACATCAGAATAACCATTGAGTATTTCTTATTACATGCAGAGTCTCAGCCACCATCTTCAAAGGAAAAAACAAACAACCTATTCTAATGACTCCAAAAGCAATTTGGCACCTTTGAGGCCTGCAGAACACAAAACGACTTATTTTAGTGCTGAGTTAAACATCAAGACTCAGAATAAACAGTGAATAACAAAACGCTAGCAAAGTGACCTTTTTTGTCAGCAGTTATGATGGCTTACTCTGCTTGACTGAGCAAACTGGACAGTCAAGAGTACTCTTTCACTGAAGAATACTGGAATAAAAACTCTAATGAAAATGGCAAAAGGCTGCATTCCTGCATGGAGTATGTGCATGAGAACAAATTTACAAAGAAGTGATAAAATTTCTAGGAGCTTTCTGATTTTGGAGGCGAAAACGCTCAGTGGACTTGAAATTACTTGATATTTCTTGGACAAATAGAACTCCGAGATAAAATGTTTTGCTAGTCTTCTGTAAGAGTTTAATGCATCAGTACTTAACAAGCTAAGAAACCTCACACTGTGGCCCATCAGATATTTCTCTGACTGTAAAAACAAAGTAATCCACACAAGGTAATACTTTAGGTATAAATGCAAGATTTGTGATTAAGCAGTTATACTCACACAAGTACAGAACAGGGGAGGTGAGCTGGATGAGTACTGGCAGTCTGATCTGCCCAGAGGAAAATTTGCCCTGCTAAGACAGAGCTACTTCATTGTAAGCTTTTAATCATAATATTGCAGCATTCAAAATCTCAAACATCTTGACTTTCCTGTGTCTGATAGATTTATTCATGACTTCTTCTCCCAGTATTCTATGCGTCTCATTCTTTTTGAGGCCTTAGGTAGAGACAGATAACCTTATTTTAAGCTGTCATCAGTCCTTCTGTTGAATGGTGATCAAGTAAGGAAAAAATACTTTGTGGGGATGTATAGAAAATGTTTTTTTCATTGTGTGATGAAATGGCCACTTGGTTTATTCCAATCTGCAGCACCTCAGAAGGAATCCTGCTGATACTAGGTCTCTCTTGAGTGCTACAAGGAACAGTAGCTCTACGAGAAACATCGCTGTCTCAGCTTTCTAGAAGCACCGAGTGTTTCAGCCTGTACTTTGTATCCAGGGCCCAGTATGAAAGCTCAAACTCACATCAAAATTCAGCTATGGTCATCAGCTGTTCTCAGTCATAAGCCATACTCATTCCTGGAATCATATTGCAGAAAAACTTGGTCAAGTTTTGTTAAAATTTAGCCCAACCTTATCATAAAGCTGTGGCTCCTGGTGAATTATAGCCGAATTGTGGAGCTGTGGTGGGACTGTCAAAGCAGAGTAAATGAAGCTCTGGAGGCGCAGTTTTTCGTCTGTTACTGAGCATATGCTGCAGTTAACTCTAAAACTTAATTGCAAATTTTTGTTTCCAAGTAGGCTGAGGGGTGATACCTCAAAAGCCACTATGAATAAGATCAAGAGAGATTTCTGGTAAGAGTTGTCCCAGGCAGTCCTATTTAGGGGCAGACATGGAGGGAGGTTTGCAAGTGCAGATGGCAGCATGATGAACTGTTGCTTTGTTCACTGAGCCTCTGTTGAGCATTAGTTGGAAAAGGATGTACAGGCAGGTGCTCCTTACATCTGCCTTATAATGGCAGATTTTCACAGCTGTAGAGACATAAACCATCTGGCTTGATGTTCACAAGGGAATTATGACTGGATCCATTTCCTTGATTTTCAGTAACCCAGACCATGTGCAAAGTGGGTGAGTGTACACAGGGGCAATATAACACTTTGTGTGTATAGGTGTAGGGGATGTGTTTTTTCAGAATATGCAAATCACTTGAGGGAAGGCAATATTTGTTATTCACATTCATGCATGTTACTTATGAGGCTATGCATTTAAAAAGAGGCATGCCATTTTTCTCTGCTGTCTGAGAGTATCTCAGTGTCATTGGGATGTCTATAGCTCTGGCGTTAAAATGACATCTCTTTTATCTCCAACTATTTGCATCCACAAAAAGCATAGCCCTAATGTGCTGCCATTTCCAAAAGGCTGATAAGGGGGCTGCATTATAAAACATTTTCATAAATATTTTCATAAAATCAAGTATTCCCCTTGACAATATTAAGATTTCAAAAGAGTTTAGAAACTCTTTTTCATTCAGTGCAAAAGTATAGCTTTGTTGCTAAAGCCAGATAAAAATTGACCTATATTTCACATACCTTTTTTCTGAAAGTTGACAAAGGCAATGCACTATTGAAGCTGATAAGAACAGGGTTTAAACTTTTGTGGTGGTTTTCTTTGCATAGGTTTTGAAGCTCAAATGACACTAATAAAAACTGCTGTACTTTGAAACAGTTAGTGTGATGAGCTATAGTTTAAAGGAAGAATAAATCCTGTTGTTTATTACTGACAAATTATGGGATGCTGTCCTAGTTAACTTCTACAAGTAAACAAACAAAAACCGAAGACTACAGCCTACATCTTTCATTAGCCAAGATATGATCTACCTAAAATTATGGGGAAACCATAAAGTTTCTGAAATCTTTGTTGTTAGCAAGAAGAGAGAAAATCAAAGTTCACAGTGAATCAAAATAAATTGAACCCCACTAAAAAGAAGTATAGCATAGTCCAGAAATGAATCTGATTTACTTGCATGGCCTGTAGGGTTCATATTTTATCCTGACCTAATGCTGCACAAATGCTTTAGTAATTCCAATTCATGAAAGATCAGATAATCATACATTTCTTTATTTATACCAGGAGTTAAACACAATAGCCTTAAAATATCTTGGGTATGTTTATAAAGACTTGCAAGATTCTCTCAAATATAAATATGTCTGGACTCAGGCTTTTCATTCTTGCCTTGCTCTTTTATACCTCTGATTCAGTCTAACTTCGATTTTTCAGAAGAACAGTAGTCTCCGTCCCTTACAAATGGCATTTCTTGAAAATGCCATGGGCTTCAGGTGTTCTTGTCATTTTGAGATTGGTGAACTGCATATGTAATTAAAGCATAGTGGAGCAAGGAATATAATCTGCACCATCAACAATGTCTACACTCTACAGCTAGTGAGTCTGTATGTGCGGAACTGAGCCAAGCATGTGTAAGGATGGGCTGCCTTGCAAGGTCAGTGCTCCCTGACAGCCTGGGAAAAACTACAGTCATGTCCACTAAGAAACAGTCTGTGTTAGAAAATGGGGTGCTGATAGCTCATCAGGAAGGAAAGTCTCATTTTAAAAACTGAATTGGAGCTCCAGTATATTGCTGATGAGTTGCCTCTCTCAAGGTGCCACAGTCTGTATATGGAGTATGAGCTGATTATATGTGTAAATTAGGTATGGCAGTGAAGTCCCTAAAGACATAAATTGAATCAGCACTTCTATAACCTTAAAAGCAGTTATAGGTGGGAACTGGAGAAATGTCAGAAGTAAGGAATAATAGATACAATATCCTTGATTGAGTCACATCCTACATTTGGAGGTTTTTTTCTGTTTAGTGTAATTGCACTATGCAATTTGAGCTCATGCTGTGAAAAGGGAAATACCTTGGAAGATGTTGTTATATAAAATTTTGCATTTATTTTTAATAGCTCTGCCTTCAAACAAATGTTTTATGGAAACCGTAAGTCTTGTGATTTGAAAACTTTTTTTTCCCCCTAATGTCATTAAAACCCTGCCATCCAACAAACTCAGAGTTTGTTTGGTTTTGTTGAGGTTTTCCGTCCGGCTTTAGTAACTAAGTGAAAATCAGGCATCTTTAATTAGCAAATATTTTTGTTTCACCTTTTCAATTAGTCTAGATTCTCTAGCCTTTTCTCAAGCTCTCTTTCCCTACCCCACCCCAATCACCATGGACTGCTGTAGCCATATATTACTGCTAGTCACTTAAGGGAGACTAGTTTTTCTATCAGTTCATAGAATAAGTAATGACAACAGAGCCAACCTGGTGATGCTACATGAAGGCAATGGCCAATTTTCTAAAGCAAAGCTAATGCTGAAATTGGCAGTCCACAGGTTGTTGGATATCTCTGGCCTCTTCCACTTGCGTGTAATCCTGAATTCCTCACACATAAGTGAAGTCTCTTCTAAATGGTCATGTTTATTTTCTTTAGTGGGTTTCTAACAAATTGTGTTTTCTTGTTTGGGATTGTTTTGGGGTTTTTTTCTGATTAAATTTAAATGAAGTGTTCCCAAGCTGGAAGAGAGAATACGATACAGGAAAGAGCAAGAGAAGGCTGCAGCCAGTTGTTCTTAATGTACCCCACTTTATCACAAATTTGTTTTGACTTGTTAAATTAAAAACAAAATGCTTCCTCCCCCTACAAGTACTGCAGTCTAAGAATAAAATAAATATCCATTAATCAAATAAGGCAACAAATAAAGAAGAACAAGGATAAAATGCTAGTCAAGGAGTGAAATTTGATCTAAATATCAGGCATAGGTGCATATTAAAATATACTGTGTGGGTAAAACCTACTGGTAACTGGAGCTGCAATGCAAATACTCAGTTTGCTTTGCCAGCCTGTCTCCTCATTAGTCTCTTCCTGCTTAAAAATGGAGCAAATCCTATTCATCAAAGAGAATGCTGTTATATTCTGTGCTTAGGCATATGTATTGGTTTTGATACCACAATGAGGCCTATTTTTTTGTGAATATCAAAATCATGATTTTTTTTCTTTTCAAAATGCATGCTATGGAGCTTGGTTTATGACCAGGGAAAGGCTTTCAGGTTATTTTCCATTTCAAAGAAAAGTAGAAACATTTTATGTTCAAAATTGACTGTTCTCCAGCAAACTTTGAGAGTATAACTGCAGACATTCAGTGTGTTGACATTAAATTAAAAAAAAAAAAAAAAAAAGGAAGCTAGAAATTTAAAGTAGATCTAATTCAGAGATGCATGTATGTATATTTGAACACTTGGAAATTATTAATTGTTTGGTGGGAATGAGTAAGCAGGTAGTTAAATATGATCAAGGCTTCAGATGAGTGTCGAGGACTGAAAGCATGATCAGAACTGATCCAGAATTATTTAAAAGATCATTAAACTGTCGCCCAAAAGACCCTTAGTCACAGATTTAATCTGCTCTGCATCCGGGCTAAAGGAATTACAGCTGATCTGAGCACCCATTGCTGCACTGGGAGCATTGCTGATGAGGGCTTCTCATGCCTCATCTTAGCACAGCATCACACAGAGGAACTGGAAGAAAGTGCCTGTAACAATATAAATCAGTCAAAGCAGCACAGAACTGGTAGCAGATCACAAACACAGTATCTGGATTTCCTGACAAGGATTTTCTCACCCTCAAAAAAGCATATTCCATAAAAAAAACCTTGTCTTTTCTTAGATTACAAAAAAAAAAAAAAAAAGGAAAAAAGGAAACAACCCTTTAGTATTGGTTTTGAATTGTCTTTCAGTCCAGCTCTGACTTGATGCTTCTTTCACTTTAATGTGTGAAGGAATAATAGTCTTTGATCTCTTAGAAGGACGTGCTTCCAAGATTACAAGAATATCAGAACAAAACTTGGAAAAGAGGCTATTTTCAAACCATTCTGTGTAGCTAGCGCTTCACCAGGTTGTTCATAACCGGTGACTTTTTTTTCTGAGGCAGAACCTTCAGCTGTGTCTGAGTTTCTATCTCTCCATTCTGCATCTGACACAAATATAAATGAGAATGGATGTTTCTGAAGAGCAAATAAACCAAAATAATCCTCTCCAATCCCATCATGAGTTGTGGTTTTCATATGAGCAACTTAGAGGAAATGAGTGCTTTACTTCTTCTCCTGGCTTCAATGGGAAAATTCCACTCAGTTTTGGGTTGCTTTAAGTCTGAGTGCTCTCTGCAAAAAAAAAAGCAAGCATGATTTAGATACAAGATTCTCTTCGCGCAGGTGCCACATCTTCCTTCTCCCTGGCCCTTCAGCCTCCTGGGCGTTTAGTGCCCATCGCAAAGCTGCTCTCTGCAAGCAGGCTGATGATGGAAGTAAATGACACTTTGGTTTCTCTGACACTGTGAATTCTCAGGTACAGGAGGAAAAAAATGTTTGTGGAAGGATAGCGCAGATTTTTCCTCTGCCCCCTAAATCCTTAGGAGGCCACTAAGCATATCTAAGCTCAGGTGCTAGCACTAACATGGTAGGTCCCTGTCCAACATGTTGAGCCACCAGAATGTAATCCTCTTATGGCAGGTGATGTCAACAACATTTGGCTGTCCAGAGAAGGACAATGGTGAGGCAGGTACTGACACACATGCTGGCACAGCCCTGTTAGTTGCCCTGCTGATCCAGTGAGCAAGCAGTGCCCTTCTCTGCAGCATAGCCAGGGTTGCTCTGCCTGGGCTTCGCCTGTGAGGCCCAAGTTCAGTTTCTCGTTGACCAGCACACCTAAGTCCTTCTCTGCAGAGCTGCTTATTTCTTTCCTTTACCCTCGACATCTTCACAGTCTCTCCTCTTAGCAGTTTTCTGGAGATAGGCCATGACCTATGAGCATGAGACAGCAGAAAGCCTCTCCTCTTGCTAATACTGAGACACAAATATTGCTAACCATTTGTTGGATATTTGCCACCTGCAAGCCTTCCTGCCAGTGACAGGGAGGGGGCTGCAAGAGACCCACAATGGCAGGGTATTAAGGAGCCCAAAACACCAGTCCTGACTGCAAGTGCCAGAATAGCTAAGAGTGTGGCAACTCTTACCTTCAGACAGAGCATGTTGGGGAGGCAGTGGGAGAACGTGAACCCCAGGATCTTCCCTGAGTACTACTCTATTCTGTCTTATTTTTGGCATGGTCCAGCCTCAAAAGTTTCCAGTGGCTTTTAAAACTCTCTTGAAGCAATTGTTTCTACTGTTTCTAGAGTACTGGCTCCCTGCCCCTTGTTCTGACTTTGCAGAAAAGAAGTGCTTCTGTGGGGAGTGACGGGCAGCGACGGGCAGCATGCTGCCCCAGCAGCAGTTGTGTCTGAGAGCTAGTTTATGGCAGTTAGCATGGAATGTCACGTCTTCCAGGTCCTGCATGTGTACAGGTAGCACAGCTGAAGAGGAAACCTGCTTAATGTCTCAATGCACAGGCAGCACAGGATACCAAGTTAACAAGCCCAGGTGTCAGTGTTAATAAAGCACCTATGAAAGGAGAACACTTTAAATGGGATGCCGATCCCACAAAGAAAATCTGTCCAAAAGTCTGTTAGTGTAATCCTGAAAAACAAGTACAGAGAGTGTCTTCTTCCATTTGGCAGCTCTTATACTGAAAGCTTTGTCTCTGTAGCTGGAGTGGGGTTTGGGGAGCTGTATTGCTGCAATACTGAAGATAGTCAGTGCTAGTGTGTTTAGTGAAGCTATGGCACGTTCATATAGACAGCAGGAGAGAAGTGATGGGTACCATGGAGAAACAGCTGGCTTCTTGCCGACTTGTAACATCACACAAAAGGGGTTAATGTAAGGCATTATGCTGCATAACCATATCTGTGTACAGCAGGATGAGGAAAATCTGAAGGAAGAATAATTCACCTTCTTGGAGTTTGCATTTGCTTCAGCTGGAAGCAAATTTGTTCTGCAGAAATTTCAGTTCACCTGCAACATCAGAGCTGTGTCTTCAGTGCTGAACCTTGCAGCAGTGTGCTGGTGTTGCGAGTGATACAGTGAAGGTTGAACACTGAGATCAGTACTTATGTTTCTGAGTCCTATGTACAGCCACAGCATTCAGAGTGTGCTACAAACAATGCAGGAGTATGGAAACACATGTCCTGTGCCAAAGAGCTTAACATCATTATAGCTGCAGGAAGTGGAATGAGGAGAAGAAAAATGGGCTAGGTATTTCGTGAAGTGGTGAGTGTTTACACTGGGGAAAAACAAGCTTCCTTAATGTGACAAGTCATGAATGCAGAATTGTTGGCATCCAAAATTATTGGTTTCAGTTATGTACAAAGACCAAGATTAAAATACACCATATTTCTGAGAAAAAAAACCAACCAAAAACGAAACAACAACAACAACAACAACAACAACAAAACACCAAAAACACATTAGCAATGATTTTAAACAGCTCTCGCTGGTTTTAGCAAGGGATTGTGGGATTTTAAATAAAGAGCTAACACACTGACAAGAAGTCAGATCATGAATATCAGGAAACAAAATATTTCCAATTTGACAAACAACAACAAAATGCCTTAAACTTAAACCCATAGGACCTGAACTTTAAACTTAGATTAGACCCAAAGCAGCAAATCAAACATGATGTAGGACATAAGCTGAGCCAGCAGCCTGCTGAGCTGATGCACTGCCTGGAAGGGAGGCCAGTGGTGCCCATGTCATGTATAATACAGGCCAAACAGGCTGTGGACTTCTAAATGAGAAGAATATGCTAACCCAGAGCAAGATAGACCACAGTGCTTTACATCAATTTGAACTGTCAAAGTCTTACTAGAATCTTCCTATAGAGTATCAGGAGCAGGTTGGCTCCCAGGCCACAAACTCAGTGTATTATGGCTCACATGGTAAAAGGACTATTGACTGCACTGCTGCTAGGGAAACAGTAGAGCAGGAAGCTACTTCCATAAAGCATTTAAAAGAAATAGTTGAGGATTAACATTTAAAATATATATGCAAGCAGAAGAAGTATGTAAATGAAGTGCAACACATTAAAGCACGGCCTAGTTCTATGATTGTTTGTAGAATAGAGCTTTCTCCTCTGTAGCTGTGGTGGAACCAGTTTACTGATGCTGCTTTAGAAGACTTTCAAGGGGCAAGGGGTCTGCAATTGCAAGTGGAAACCATTCTTACTGATGAGGATAAGGTGCCAGCCACATAGGAGCAAGGCCTCTGCCTTGCAGCTTTTCCTGCTTCTAGCTCTGGTCTCTTATTTTTTCAGAAGGAAAGCTCAGCCTCAGGGTAGCAGTCACAGTGATAGGGCAGCCTCTATAGTCTGCATATGTATGGATGCCCAGCAGCAAGCATGGTCTGTGGGGCTCAGTGTGTGTGTGCCATGGGGCAGAAGGCTTTTCCCCAAGAAAATCACAGGGTTAGGTGCAAATCTGGATACAGTTATGTATGTACACTAATTGTTCCAGAGACTTATCACACTGGGCTGCTTAAAATGTTGTGTTTCAGGCAATACTTACACTGCTTGTGCCTCCTGCAGGGATTTTCTTCTTCAGAATTCCTGTGCCTGGTGCAAATGGCTTTTCAAAGTCTTTATCTTCACAACAGTCTAGCTGAGTCCAAAATAAGCCTGACTAACAATGGCTCAGTCAAACAGAAAGTCTAGAAACAGGTTCCTGGAGAAAGCCGTCTTAAGCCTGCCCTTTGTCTTGTATCTGTTCTCTTTCTCCAAAAGGTGCAGCTCTAGTACTGCTTTGCTGTTGAAGCAGAAACTAATGAATTCACTCTGCTTTCCTCTTTGTGCTCTGGTGGTTACAGAGAAGCCAGAACTACCTGAAAGCATAGAAACAGAAGTAGTATACAGAAGACCTAGCTAAGGTTTAAAATTCAGCATTTACCACTTCAGGTAATTGCAGACATTTGCAGTTTAATTTAGACAAAGACATCATGGCACAACTGCAGCTGCAGAATGCCTCTTAACGGAGTGCTTTTAAGGTAACAGCTTCTCTTTTTTCCTCCTTCTCAAAGAGAGGCCACACACAAAACCACAGAAAAAATTGGCATCCTTGCTGCTTGGTATTTTTCACTAGGTGTTCAATGCTTTTAAAAGGTCATAGTAGGGTATTGCTTATTAGATGTACCAATCACGGCAAACTTTTAAAACTAGCTTATGTTCTCTGGATGCTTTTAAAGTTTCTGCTCAAGTGCTTTTGATGTTTTGCAATATTTCACAGACTACAAATACCTGAGGTTAGAATTGCCATACTGGCTGATACCTTCTTTCTGCTGCAGAGTGGATGATTTAAGACACAAAGGATGGTGAAAGGTTTTCATCTAGAAAATACTTGCATAGAAAATAAGTCACAGAGGTGACAATGAACAGACAGGATTAAAGGACAGGCAGGATTGCTCAGAAATGCTACTTAAAAGATAGTGATAACAGACTAATTAAAAGAGCAGCAAAGCATTAAAGGATTATGCAATCAAAAACTGAAAAAAAATAATAATTCTTGACAAAAAAGGGGGAGAAAAGGGAAAAAAAAACCCCAAAACAACAAAAAGCACCACCAACCCTCTCCCCCTTCCAAAAAAAAAAAAAAACCACACCAAAACCCAAAAACAAACCCCCCCAAAACAACAACAACAATAAAAACCACCAAAACCTCCCAAAATACTGCTACTTGTACAGGAAGAGTAGGTTTTTTCTTAGGACAACCAAATCAAGTTTTGACATTATGCTTTCTGTTTTGGTTATGCTTGTTGACTTCCAACCTCCTCCCCCCCCCCCCCAGACCAAAAAGCATTCCAAACTTCCCAACCTGGGTAAATATCATTCTATCATTCCTGGTTACTGTTCCTCAAAGCAGTAATGACCACATGTAGTCCAGGCCCTTAATTATCCTCCACATCCAATTCCCACTCCTTTCCCACCTGCTCTGTCTCATGCTGTGCACGCATAAAGTCCCTAATTCTTACTTAAATGCAATTACCTTAAGTTCTGGGAGAATGATGGCTCTTTGTAAAAGGCAGAGGAAAATGGGACTTTGATATTTGTTTTTAAAATGGCTGTGAACTTAAACATGTGCAGCCCTCAGATTGCTGGCTGGTACTTGAGTTCATGAGATTTTTAATGAACTGATAATGATTGACCCTTTGCAAAAGTCAGTGTTTTTTCTAAGGCCAAACCAAATCAGTGTTGTCTTCTTAACTAGTTAAAAGAGAAAATGACAGATTATGAGTCATTTCAATGTCTTTCCCAGATTTTCTACCTTTACCTCCCTGGATGACCCTAGGCCTTCCAGATCCATATCCTTAACTGAATTACTTCCTTTGCTTGTGGCCTCTGTTTTCCAACGTCCCTATTATTTCTTTGGTATAATTTCCACCAGGAGTCCAGCTCCAAAATCAAGCTTTGTTAAAAATAAAGAATCTTTACTTGACATTGGCTTTCCTCTAGAAACTCGCTTATGAAAAATTCTAGCAATAACTTTAAACCTTTAATATTTCTGCTCTTTTTGTCTGGGTCAAAACCATTGTGAAGAAAAATTGCCACTTGAAACGTAAATCCGTGAACATTTATCTTGTAAGTTAGAAGAACTCAAATAAATGGAGAAAACACATCTCTTTCAAAAAGAAAAAAAAAACAAACTAGAAAATGCCTACTAGAAAAAGTACTACTGTGCAAAATATAAAATTATTTTTAAACTAAAAATGTGGGAATTTGAATTCCGTAACTGCGAACTTAAAAGCAGGCTTTATTATGCAGCTGCATAAACAGCATATGGCTCCTTTTTTTAGCCATTCAGAACAGGACAAGAATTTCCAATGCATTTGCTCACGTCGGTCTGTCGCTGCTCAGTTCAGCACTGGGCTTTAGCTTTGCAAAGTTCAAGAGAAATTTAGATCTGAGATTTTGGTTCAGATTTTGAAAGTAAGATTGAGCCAGCCAGCTATGGAAGTGCAGGCTGCTCAGCTACCAGTACTTGTCATTTTCCTGTGTTCTAAGTTTCAGCAAAATACTGAAAAGACAAAAGAGGCTGTTTGCTGTGTGCCATACAAATGCAGGTCTGGGTGCAGGCACTCATTAAACCTCATCTATTTACCGAAGGCTGTTATGCTCACAGCCTTGTAGCAGAAATCGGAGAATTCAAAAAGGACCCCCGCCATGTGCCTTCAGCTTTGACTCCTTTACTTTTTTATTCTATTCAGCAGAGCTTCACAATAGGGTGACATCACTCCACTAGATAAATTAATTTAGATTCTCACCAGAAAGCTGGCAGTGAGTACCAAGGAAGAGAAGGGACTGCAGAAGGAGTGGGAAGGCCACCATCTGCACAGTGAGGTGGCTAGTGCCAACTGCATCCAGGGTTAAGGGATGGAGAAGGGGTGATCACTGTTCTGTCTGCGTGGCTTTTGTTGTTTTCTGAGCTACAGTTGGGACTGACATTTGGAAGTTGCTGTAACTGCTAGGTAGAGAACCTCAGACTGAAGCACGTGGCTGGAATTTGTCTGGGGTATATTCTGTAGTGTCTAAACATGAACGATGCAGTGAATTACATCAGTCCTGTCCTCTGTGTTTATTTTAGTGAGTTGGAGGGTTTAATGTTGTTAAAAGATCAAAGAAAGGGTTACTTCCTCATGCTTAACTTTCATCAATTTGTTATCTGTCCTTTTTATCAAAGCAATATTTTCCTAGTCTGGAGAATTCAAGACTGTAACGATGTGTAGGAAATATCAGGATCTTCCCTCTGTATAACCCCATTCAGTCACAAGGAATCTGGTATCAACTGGAGATTGCTACCATCGCATCTTTAGTGCAGACACAGGCTGTTGCAGAGGAGATACAGACTGTGTTCTCCCACAGTCTATTTACTTTCAGCTTCTTTTGTTGTTCCCTTTTATGCAAATTAAGTATTTTTGAATGTAAATATAAGATTAGGACTTGTATATGGAAAATGTGATTAGCGAGTGTGTGCCTACCAGCGCGCGTATTATTTTCATTAATCAGTGGTGACAGTCATTTTGTTTTCATGTGTTTTGGCAATCCATTTGCTCTATTCTGAGGGATTCGGTATCTAAGGAGTTTGCTGGAAAACAATTTCTCAAGAAGACACTGGAAAAACACATTCTTTCAACCAGCTAAATGCTGTCATTGACAGTTACTCTCACATTATATGCAAACAATGTGTGAAAGCACAGCACAGTCCCTCTTCCCCCTCTTTTGTCTGGTGAATGCTCATGGGAATGTTGCATATATTTCAAGATGAGTTTTTCTTGCCATGCTCTTTAGCTCCACAAAGCAGGTTTCTGACTTTTATCAGAAAAACATTTTTATGTCCTCTAATAAAAAAAACAAAAACAAAACAACCAAAAACAGCAAAAAACCAAACCAAACAAAAAATAAACCAAACCACCAAATCAAACCAGAACAACAACAACAAAAAAAAAAAACCACATTAAAAAAAAAAGGAAAGGCAACACAAAAAAACCCTAACCAACAGTGAGATTTCAACTAGCTCAGATGCATCACCACTTTTAAACTAAGACTGTTTTCTTGCTAGAGAAATATCTCTGACTTTATGGCTGTGTCATTTGGCTATTGGCCTAAATAAGCATATGTATAAATGATGTATCAATGGTAGATTTCTTCTTGATGAAAACCATATGTTTGACAGCATAGCCTTAGCATCTCTTCCTGGTAATGTTAATCACAAAGAAATGGGATTTGTCTTTTCCAGCTGTAGCCATCAAAAAATTGTTACAGGTCATTCACCCAGGCTCTTACCATAAACAATGCAGGCACTTCTCAAGAATAATGTGTTCAGCTACGGAAGTACATACATGGCAATAGCAGATAGCTAACTTTAACATGGCTAACCATAAATGAGGTCATTCTTCCTTAGTGTGAATGACCAAGATCCATCTTAAACTAGCTATTTATGTATCTAAGATAGTTTTTCATTCATTTCCCTACCCAGCTCGGACGGTTGAAAAGTCACATAGGGCTAAAGCTGCAAGAGGACCCACCTTCTGGGTTTCTGTTACTCCAGTTCAGAGTTTGAACCCACAGTCTTGAATCTGGTGTTTAAACTGCAACAGCCTTGGATGACCCTCTCCTCCCTGGGAAAGCTGGCACTTTGGTTGGACATTTCCAATAGCTTGAGCATTGACCTTGTAAATAGGAAATGTTTCAGACAAAAGTTTCTATCTTAAATCTTACCTTTTTTCTGAATCACATACATCTTCACTTGAAATAGAACTCCTGATGTTACTTAGACTGATTAGCATAGTGGTCTGGATTACCAAATCACTTCCCAGAGCTGGGAGCCTAAAAGACTCAGGAGGCATAATTCTTTTTTATTTAAAACATCCATCCCTGACGGAGTCCTACTAGCATAAACTAACCTCAGCCAGGTGTGAATTTGATGACAAATAATGCATGAATGAAAAGATTTACAGGTCTTAGGGGACTGTACTCTAGTGTTTTGAGGCTCTGAAAGGTTAGATGTGTTCTTGTTGCTCAGTGATTTCACATCTCTATAACGGAGGGCCGTGTTCAAGAGTCAAGATGGGAGTACTATATCAGCTGACGCCTGGCAGCTGGGAGCTTTTGTGTATCCCAAAGCTAAAGACAGCAAATCTAATGTGAATTAACTCATATTTAGGATACTCTGTACTACTGGAGGGGGTAATCATGCACGTGTTCTTATGGTGAGGAAGGGATACTCAATGTCATTCTCCTCTTTCTTTGTATATTAAAACAAGTACAGCTTCCAGTACTGTTTTGGCTGCAGATCAAAAGTACTTATGTATGTGTTTTCTAAAGAGTGTGCTGAGGATGGCTGCTAGGTCTGGTTCACTATGGCCAAGAAACATTTAAATTGAGGAGCCTGTCCACTTTGGGGAATTAAATATATTCACTGAGCCTGTGAGATAGAGAAATTGCTCTGGAGTTAAGCAGAAGCAGAATTTCAGTGAATTTGTCAATGAAAATGCAAAATATCCTCTTTCTTTAACTTTCTCAATGAACCACAAGCTCCACAAACGCTCCAGAAATATACAAAAGAAAAAAGCCTCGAGCCCTCACTTCACCCACTCTCAGAACTGCTTTATGGCATTAGGTATATCATTTATGACAGTTTTTGAATGACTGTTCTGATATAAAGGTAGAATATTAATTCTAAAACAAAGTGTATTTTGGCATCACGCATACATATTGAGACCTTGCACTTTAGAAGAGAAACAATAAAAATGGTGTGAGACAATATAACAAAAAGAATAAAGAAACCAATTACTTCTTACTTGTCCCTCAAAATATGCTGCTCAAGTTCAGTCTTCATTCTACTTGTAATACACTGACAAAGTTTGAGAGTGTAATACTAGTCTACTGCATTTTATAGCATCCTGAGAGAAGTAGCCAATCTATTTTCTTTTTCTACTGTAAGTATATTTATATTGTAAAATCAAATAGGTTAGAAAAGACCTTCAAGATCATCAAGTCCAACCTTTATTCCAGGACTGCCAAGACCACCACTAAATCGCATCACTAAGGGCCTCATCTACATGGCTTTTGAACACTTCCAGGGATAGCGACTCCACCACTTCTCTGGGTAGCCTGTTCCAATACCCAATTATTCTTTTGGTGAAGAAATCTTTAATATCCAGCCTAAACTTCCCCTAGTGCAGCTTGAGGCTGTTACATCTTGTCCTATCACTTGTTACTTGGGAGAAGAGACCAGCCACCTCCTTTCTCCAACCTCCTTTCAGGTAGTTGCAGAGAGTGATAAGGTCCCCCCTGAGCCTTCTCTTCTCCAGACTAAAGAACTCCAGTTTCCTCAGCCATTCCTCATAAGACTTATTCTCCAGACTCTTCATCATCTGTGTTGCCCTTTTCTGGACTTGCTCCAGCACCTAAATGTCATTCTTGTAGTGAAGGGCCCAGAACTGTACACACTATTTGAGATGTGGCCTCACCAGTGCTGAGTACAGGAGCATGATCACTGCCCTGGCGGCCACGCTTTCTGATATGGGCCAGAATGCTGTTGGCCATCTTGGCTGCCTGGGCACAAGCTGGCCCATGTTCAGCTTCATCAATCAGCATAGAATCATAGAATCATAGAATAGTTAGGGTTGGAAAGGACCTTAAGATCATCAAGTTCCAACCCCCCTGCCATGGGCAGGGACACCTTGCTCTAAACCATGCCACCCAAGGCCTCGTCCAACCTGGCCTTGAACACTGCCAGGGATGGAGCATTCACAACCTCCCTGGGCAACCCATTCCAGTACCTCACCACCCTAACAGGAAAGAATTTCCTCCTTATATCCAATCTAAACTTCCCCTGTTTAAGTTTTAACCCATTACCCCTTGTCCTATCACTACAGTCCCTATTGAAGAGTCCCTCCCCAGCATCCCTATAGGCTCCCTTCAGATACTGGAAGGCTGCTATGAGGTCTCCACACAGCCTTCTCTTCTCCAGGCTGAACCCAGGTCCTTTTCCACCAAGCAGTTTTCCAGCCACTCTTCCCCAAGCCTATAGCGTTTCATGGGGTTGTTGTGGCCCAAGTTGCAGAACCTGGCACTTTGCCTGTTGAACCTCATCCCACTGGCCACAGCCCATCCATCCAGCCTGACCAGATCCCTCTGCAGAGCCTTCTTACCCTCCAGCAGATCGACACTCCCAACCAGCTTGGTGTCACCCACATATTTACTAAGGTGCACCCGATCCGCTCATCCAGATCATCAATGAAAGTGTGAAACGACACTGGACCTAACATCAAGCCCCGAGGGACACCCGTAGTGACCGGTTGCCAGCTAGATGTGATGACATTTACCACCACTCTTTGGATTCAGCTATCAGCCGGTTTCCAGACCAGTGAAGAATACACGTATCCAGGCCATGAGCAGCCAATTTGTCCAGGAGGACGCTGTGGGGGATAGTGTCAAATGTTAAGTCCAAAGAGGCAAAGTCCATAGCCTTTCCATCCTGAACCAGATGGGCCACCTTATCAGAGAAAGAGACCAAGCTGGTCAAGCAGGACCTGCTCTTCACAAGCCCATGCTGACTGGGCCTGATCCCCCAGTTTTCCCACATGAAAACTCATACCATTTCACCCAGCTACTATGCCACAGGAATAGTTAGTTCATTGGGGTTGCATGTTTTAGTCTCCCTTTTTATTCTGTGACTTTGTATCAGATGTGAGATCCAGTTTTCTCAACGGTCTTGCTTTAAATCTTCCCTGTCCAAAATTGTATCTATTCTCATGGTTCAGAGACTGAAGCTATGGCCTTCCTAGCTGTTTTCCAGATATTCTTAGACCTTTTAAGATCACAGGAGGTCTTTTAGAAGATGAAATGGAGAACAACTTTACTTGGGAAATACACGATGTAGTCATAGAGATAAAAGTGAAGAGATCTCAGACTTAGTAACTGTCTGGCTTACTGAGAGTTAAAACTCTACCCATAAGCATTCCTTGTGCATCTACAGCTTCCCTTGTGAAATCAGGTAGACAATGTTAGGTTGGCTGGCTGTTTTCCTGTGTTACACTTCTCCAGTCCAATGCAACACAGGTGCCTGGAGTCCACTCAGTCTTTCAGCAACCACCTTGCTCTTGTTGAATAAGGCCAACCGTGCTTAATTTCTCGGTTCTTGCCAAGGCTACAAGTACAAGGAAACTGAACAACAAAAACTCCCCCTCAAACCTCTTGTCTTTCAGAGTCAGCCCTGTTATTGAGTGGATTTTTTCTACAACAGGAGTCCAAGTTTTCATGACCTTTAATATAAAAAGCACTGTTGCTGCAAAGTAATTCAAATGAGCATTTCTCTCAAGCATTAGCTATAAAACAGTGCAGTTTTCTAAATTAGTTCATGGCAAGTGCTCTGGGCATTTAGATAATATCTCACTGGATAGCTGCCCTTAGCCACTGTCTTCTTAATTCTTTCTGCCATTAGTGATTCTCCCTCATGTTCCCAGCACAAAGAAAACAATTACAAACCCACTAGTAAGCTAAATGTTCAGATGCAAGTACCACCGTATCCACAGTGATTCTGTCCTTCCTCCTTGTAGCCAGGACCAAATTCACCTTTGGTGGAATTTTATTATGGTCAAAGGAGTTCCACAAGAAATGACTTTCAAGTAATTCCCAATGGTCAGACCAGCAGAAGCTTCTTACATTGACTCTTATTTCCAGAGCTGTACCTGGTATGTTTAGGAGAGAAGCTGGAAAGAGTAGTTCTGACTTTTTTAGTGTGATGTTTCCAGTGAATATTTCCCTTCTGAGTAGAAAATAACTTCAAAATGTGCAAAAAAAGTTACATAAAACGGTATGCAATATCTTTTACTGGATTAAATAAAGCAAAAAGCAATCTTTCATTACTGTTGGGCAGCTGTAAAAGACTGGGGATGTGATTTAGTTGATAGTGTTATTGAACTTCTGTGACAAAGGTACACCCATCAATAACTTCTGTTATTATATTTTTATGTCTTCTAAAAATAGCTGCTTATTTGCTTTACATATTTTTCTTCTCAGAAACAGTTTGTGGAACAGTTGCCTTTAAAGAATAACTAATTTTAGCTTAAAAATTACAGGACTTCTTGAAGTTTCTGTGAATAAGTTAGAAGATGTTGTAAGTCACTCTTTCTCCAATTCCCTTTCTCATACTTGTATTGCATTGCCTATGGAAACAGACAACACTCTCATGCCAATGCAGAATTAAGACACAATAAGGGAATCTGGGGTTACCCACGGGCCAAAGTTAGCACAACTAGATGCTGCTGTGCCAGAACAGCCCATTACCATCTGGTCATTTCAAGACCTTTACTAGGGCATAAAGAGGAGATTTAGTAACCTGTGATTCTCTCTGACAAAGAGATCACCATCAAACTCATAACACAGGTGGGAACAAACGGGTAGGCATAAAGAAAACAATACAGCCTCATCTTGTTTCAAACAGCAACACCAGCCTTCATCAAGAATGATCTCTGGGGATTAATATCTGCTGGCAGTTAATGAGCCAAAGCACAATGTGGGCCATTAACTCCTCCCAGCTGATTATCTGTTCCCCAGGAAATGTCCTACACCTCGTTCATTATTGTTCAACTACACACACATCGCTGGGTCCTGAAGCCTTGCTGTAACATCAAATTTCTAACAGCTGTGGTTGGGCAGCCAGTAACTAAAAGGCTGCATCCCATTTTGAAAGTCAGTGGAGAGAGGAAGGACGTGAGGGTTGGTTGATGAGCAGCTGTGGTTAGTCCTGCATTCCCCTGACTCTTCAGAACAGCAGAGCGTATGGACAAAGGTAAGTGGAGAAGAAAGAAAGAAATGGTCATCCTGGCTTTTTAACTTAGCTTTGGGCGATGCTCATGCCCATGGTAATCTGAATCCTCCTCCAAGTATTTGCCTTACAGAACATGACATCTCTGGTCAGTGGTTCCCATGCAGAGGTGTTCAGAAACCTGACTAGCCACATTACACTGGCAAAACTGACTTCTCTGTTTTGCCTTGCGAGGCCCCATCTTTCACACTTCTATGAATAGACACTGTGGAAACTGCAGTGTGAATCTGCTATCAAAATGTTTGCTTTTGATACTGTGAAGCCTTTTTCACAAAGTTAAATCAATAGGTCACTTTAGTGTCAGAACACTATCTATTTGTGTTATGTCTATATAACAGTTCATTTAGTATTTAAATGTACAGTAAATCAAAGTGGTAAAAGTTGAGATGAGCTGTTTTCATAGCATAGAATTGAAATGAGAAGGCTCATTTTTCAAATGGGAAGAGTCCAAATGAATCAATGCTGTCATCTTTCTGTGAAATGTGTCAATTTTAATAGAACTGTCTCTTTAATAGAAACATTATTCTGTCAGAAATTTTCCAACCAGTTATATACCCAGCAGCAACTGGTAAAAATGCCAGTACTGGCTTTGAAGGCTGTTCCATTAGCCCAGGGCAGCCCTGCCAGTGAGCCAGCCAATAACCTCCTTTGCCTGAGAGGAGCTGCTACTGCTTCAGGTCAGGTCCCCTGACTGCTCCAGTGGTGGGATCTGCTCCCACCTTGTAGCTGCTTGCAGAGTCCTCAGTTTTCCTCCTTCTCTGCCACATTGCAGCTAGTATCTCCTGTAGTGTCACATATCAAACTGCCAATACTCTTTTTTTCAGGCAGAATCGCAAACTATGACATCCAAGGGTTTCACATCCAACCCAACTGCTCAAGTCTTAAGGGTCAAGTAAGGAGGCACCTTCCAGACACTTTGTATTTAATGTGAAGGTGACTTTGCAATATTTTTTTTTATTTAGTGTATTAAGTGTAATGATTCAAGATTAAATACATGAATATTTAAATACCTAGGGGAAAAAAAAGATGAAGTTTCAAGGAGCCACAAGCACATGGGACACTAAAAAGTCTGCAAAAACAGATGGCTGTTTGTTGGCCTTAAGGGACAATCTGAAAAACAAAAATCCTAACAATGCCATTAAATTTAATATTAGTTTGTATCCACTGAGAGCTACATGTGCAAGCACAGCAGATAATCACAAATGAAAATCAAAAAGTGTCAGTTGTTTTCATGCTTAAAAATGTATGGACATCCAGTTTTGCATAACCATGGGGACTCCCAAAATACCTGGCACTATACAGTTCATGGAACCAGTCTGGAGTTTTACCATGACTGCTGCTTGTGAATCAAGGCACAGTATCTGTATCTTCTACACCTATTAAATTCTCTGCAGGTGAGTGTGTGTGTTAGCTGGGTTTAATCAGAAAAGAATGGACTTTGAGAAGTCTGTTGTGCAGGATGTACTTTTAAAAGTGAAAGTTAAACGAGGTTTCTTTTCCTGGATATAGCGTCGTATCTTCTCTCCAGCTGGAATCATGACTTGCATACTCTAGAAGCAAGGTAGTATGAGTATTAAAAAAAAAATAACACAATCCGTATGTTAAGAGCGGTATCTGTAAAGAGAATTCCAGAGAGTCTCAAAATAGACTTTTGATCTTCTCATCCATTGCATAGCGAGAGGCTGTTATTACAGCAGAATGCAGAATTTGGTCTGTTTCTCTAGGCCAAACCTTCTAAATCTCAATTCCACTTGTATTCCTAATCCTGTACTCAGCTCATAAAAAATAATCCTCAAGAACAAAACAATCTAGTTAAAAGGTGTGAAGCGTAGGGATGCTGAGTGAGGACCCTGCTGTGCTGTGCAGGCACACAGTTATATCCCTTCTTCAGGAGTGTCAGAGCCTTGCTGCAGTCTCTCTCAGGCTCACATTGGTGGCAATGGCAGCAGTAATGCAGCTGGCATCTGCAGAGCACCTGCCAGGAAGAAGGGCAATTGGGACACAGTCAGATAACTTCTTCTTGACACATCTCAGAAACCAAACACATCTACCTCTCCATCAGAAGATGCTGTTTCTGTTGGCTCCTTTTGCTTTCTCTTTCCAGAGTTTGCCCTGAACTGCCCTTGCATTTTCTAATCCCTGCTTTTGTCTCTCAGCTGGACTGCCTAGAAGGAAGCAGTGCTATATCGGGATGGAGTGGAACTCAGGGCAAGCCTTACCCCCCAGTCTTTATTCATCAGACAACACCCTGTACTATGTTCACTACTATTCAGTTAGCAGTTTATTTTTTGTAGTTACCTTAAATATGGTTTATATGAGTTGCAGTTGCATCTTTAACAGGAAATCTGCATTGCCTTTTGAATGGCAGATGCTTTGAAATCGGCTCATAAATAAAGAAAGAAAGAAAGAAAGAAATGTCTAGAGCTACAATGCCTAAATGGTGGCTCCTTTGGCAGTGACTCCAAGAAGCTTTCTCCTACATGCTTGTCTGTCAGTGTTCTCTTCTGTGAAAGACAACAGGAAGCTTCTGCCATCCTTTCACTTGTAACTTGTGCTCATAGCTCATAAATTGTACTCTACTGCTACGCTTTGCAGACTCCAATAGCAAGGTTCCCAGAACGAGAGGCAAAACGACTCGCCATAAATGCTAATGAGGGTCATGTGGATAAGTCTTTATTTGCTGCACATTAAACTTACCCTGAAGGACAATTTCTAAGACTTTCAAACATTAGTGAGATGGGGAGGGGAGGGAGGAATGTTAAGAGTCTCTTCTAATGTCAGTGCCTTCTGGCCAGTTTCGTTACTTTCATTTTATTCCTTGCCGCTGATTCTTAAATAGAATTTATAGTTGTCCATTTTGCACTCACCTTTCTCATCGGGTCACAGATGTATCCATGCAGAATGATTGCTATCATACAGCCAGAGGAAATAAATGCTCTGGGAAAAAGAGCTCTAGGGAAAAAGAAATAGGATAAAATCTCTTGGAAAAATCAACCTTCTCCTGTATGCTGTAGAAAAGACCCAAAAGGGACAGAGTAACTTTTCAGCTTTGCATACGTTATAGCAGCAGTTTCGCAGTTAGTCTTGCTATGTCCAGCATTATCCTTAGTAAATAAATAGCTTCACAGAAAGAATCCAGAGCTCATGGAAGATATGTTATGGTTGTCAACATGCTGGAAGAAAATAATCTTCCATTTACTTGAAAGGATCACATCTTCTCATGCCATGACAAATAATAGGCAGTCCCTGAAAATGCCATGCATAGCGTGAGGCAACAAAACATACATGCTGTCCTAGTAATGTCTTAGACAAAACTGCCAGAATGATAGTTATACTTCACCCTGTTATTGCAATTCCTTTATGTGCCACTTCCCTGGTGGTGTTTTATCAGAGTATGTTATTATATTTGATCTAGTTTTGTATATCAGGTGGGGAGTGCAATACAATCTTTGATGCATCATTCCAGTGACTCCTTCTTACTCAAGTCAGCAGTCTGGTTCCTATCATGAGGTGTCTTGGACGCATCCTCCTAATCGGTGTCTCCTCTGCATAAATGTATACCTGTTTGAAGGCTGTCTCCTTCACTAAGTAGAGAATATACAAAAGAAAAACCGCTTTGCAGGTCTTTTCCTTCACTGACTACTCAGATGGTGGAATTAGTGTGAAATTTTAAGTCCTCTATGGCAGACACCTTCATGTAAGGTTTGCACTTCTTTATTTCTGTCTGCGCTGATCACAAGTACAGCAAAGAGTCTGTTTACGGTCCCAAAAGTAATAGGTACTATTTGCATGTAATTCTTACTGAATGAGTGTTCTCCATTGGCATGTATTTTCTGACTAAAAATCTCTTAAAATATTCTCATTTTTTAAACCAATGCAACAACGGGAAAGTGAGCTGAGCTGTACTGTGATTCAGAGATAAGAGCTGCACTTCAACTGATGGTACTTATTGCTGCAGAGGCCACAACTGACTTTCAGCTTCAGCTTAGGTTTGCTGGCCTGACAGAACACATAAATAAAACTTTCACTAACATCTGTAAAAAGTTTAACAAAACCTTCCTGAAAAATATAAAATTTATTTTCTGTTACAGGACATAAAATGTTCATAGCATGTAAAGACAACTTCTGGGTAGAATCTTTTCCTCTCTGCGCTCACACACTCCAAGAGACAAAAATACTAATGGTGGATTAATCTTTTCCTGCTGCTTATTCCTCATATAGACCTCAGTTTGTAACGTTCCAGTCATTTGCTGTGGAGGTTGTGATGGTGCCATGGAAAGCAATGACTGCAGTTGACAAATTAAGCTCAGAACAGGCTAGCTGCAGCAATATTCTTGAATCACTTCAACTCGCTTGCAGCCTTGAAACTGGGCACACAGCTAGTTTGTGCAATTTCTTCTGCTTACCTTGGATAACCTAAATTACTCCTTGTTTCATCATATCTCAATGTTGTTCTGAGTCTCTGAGTCTCTTCATGGATATCCTGCCATCACAGGCACAAAACAGAGCTCCCAATCTTTTCCTGGCAAGTCCATATTTTCTTGTACAGAAACTACTCCATCTTCAACCTATTTTTCTCTTTACAGTAGTTCTATTTTTTCTAAAGTTGCATCAAAGCTGAAGTTTTGCCCTTATTCCCTCCATCACCTCCCCAAAATTGGCTACCTCTCCTCTCCACCCTCACAGACAAATTTCTCATTCCCCTGCTAGGACCAGAAGGCTCCTGAAACAGACTTTTTTTTCTGGCTTGTCAGTACTGTCTTGAGCAGGGCAGAGAGGTTGCATTCACTGGTAGAATAAACTGCTTATTTAATAAAAATATCATTACAGCACTACTTGTCTCTTAAGCTATGATCCACTACAAAACTTTCTCTTTCTCTGCTGTGAAATATCTACCTAGACTCTGTTTCTGCCACTGGCCAATAGTACCAGTCGTCTTGTGTTTTTCTCTCCTGTAAGAGGGGGGCCTCCAAAAATTTCCCTCTGTCCATCATCTTGATGTTGACAAAAAGGCAAAATTGACAAACTTGACAAAAGACAACTTGACAAAAAGGTAAAATTCAGGCAGCAGACAAACTGGGTTTACTTCATTTCAGGCTAAATAATATTGAGTCTTCACTATCTTTCTGTTTCCCCTCCTGGCTCAGCAGACGTTTTTCATTGCTTACATTACACTCTAGGTTTTAAATTGCTATATAAGGCATGTACTCTACCTTGTAGGATGAAGACCACATGCTGGATTAGTTTCTGACAGCTGCCTCAATACAGTAACAGAAATAGTATGTTACTACTTGTGTCATGGAGAGCAAGACCTGCACTTGTAGGCTTGTCAGTCTAATTGACACCTTCGACAGCCACCATAATTTGTGTTGAAAAAGTTGACACAGAACAAATTCCAGTTTTATATTAAAACATCTTGCTCACATGGACATGAAAGCTCAGCCTAATGGAGACAGCAAGAGGAAAACAACTCTTCATGGTTTTTGGCAGGTATTACATGTTTTGAGTTCTGTGTATGTTTAGGATGGGGTGAGAGATAGGGGGTTGTATAGATACTCTTGAGACAGCAGCTCTGTATTAATGACTGTTTCTAGTTCTAAAGGGAAAAATCAAATGAACAGACTTTCTATGGGAGATGCCTGACTTTCAGAAATAAAAACCTCTTTCATAAATGAAAAGGCAGCCTGCCTTTCACAGCTTGGTGAAGCCTGTAAGACTAGTTGGAAAACCATCGGTCCCTCCCAGTCAGGGTGCCCTGAAGAGGCCCAATACCTCCTGGGGTGGGGGAACTGTCAGGGGAGGTTTCACCTCTCAGCAGCATTGCTTGCCCAGCATTGCTCAGCTCGTTGGCAAGCCATGTGTGAGGACCCTCAACAGACCCCCTTCTCCTTTCCTTTGGCTCTTGTTTGAGAACCAATGGTACTACTGCTGAGGGATGCCGGTGCACTACCCTTAGAGAAGAGGCAGGCTAGACAGACTGCAAGATACACAGTACTTCTGAAATGGCTGTTTTTCACCTCCTCAGAAAACACTGACCACTTTGGGAATCTATTTAAAAATAAGATTTTTATGACAATGGGTGAACGCAAAGCCAGGTGAATACTTGCCATACAAAAGCCATTTTGAAGCTGAAATTGTATGCATAGCTGTACAAGAAGTGTTTTCAGTTAAAAAGCCCACAAACTAAAGAGGTGATACCACAAAAATGAGATCTACAATGTGGGTTTATAAACCCAATATACTACCAGCATCTGTACATTTTTTGACATGGACATGTTGGGTTCTAATGACAGTGTGAAGAAACCATCTTCTTTATGACCTACTAATCCAGTGTTATTATCCCCCTCTCTCCCCTTTCAAGTCAGATAAAGCAGCATAACTAATTCTGTCTCCACAGGCTAATCTGCGTTGTCCTCATCTTGCCACTTCAATGGTGTTTCACGTTCTCCCTACAAATACACTGATTCAGCTTGACCTTCATTCACATTTAACATCCCCTTTCAACCAACTTTACAGCCACCTCACCAGCAATCTTTAGTTCAGAAGCAGCCTGGGTCCCTGCTCCTCTGCCAAACACTCATTTTTTGCGTGCATCAGTCAAGATTTTCCATTCCTCTGCTCCAGTGTAATTCAGTTATACTTAATTGAGTTAGTCCTGACATGCTCCAATGGCAGAGACCTGGCCTATTGTCTTTGTTTTGTCAATTGTAATTCTCAGTTACAGTTTTCTTGAAACTATCATCTCTAATTCACTCCCCGTTTCAGAGCAGAGGTGGACAAAGCTTAATTTGAATTGCAAGTCATACGTAAACAGCTTATTAGACCTGTCCCTAGAGTACCTGGGGAGTAGCAGCCCCCCATCAAGCTGGAAGACATTCAAATGTCAAGAAAGCCTCTGCATTAAAGGGCATCTGTTTAAAATAGACAAGAAGGATGGCTGGAGGAAAAGTGTTACTGTAACAAAGACATGGAGCTGAGGAAATGCCAGTTTACCAGACTTGCATAGAGGAAAACTGAACAGATATCATTAAGGGCTGACTCAGTCCCTCTTCCTCATGACAATACTCTCCTTCCCATTCACAAGCGCATTTTAAAAACTTATTTCTTCTGCATTCTTCACTTTATTTTTTCCCCAGCTAAACAGGATTAGAGTTGGCCAGTTCATCACCTAGTGCAAAGCCTGCTGTACACACTGAAGCGAGCCTGGACGTGCTGTTATATGTACTTTATACTTGTTGAGGCTGATGACTTTTATTTCCAGGAAAAGCAGTGCTACAGAAATAGTACCTGTAAGGACCTTTTCACAGAAATTCTCAAGCTTTTATGGCACTTCAAGTAACGTTTATGACTTTGTGTTTTCTAAGAGCAATACGAGTGCCACCAGAGAAACAGCATGGGAAACACAAAAAGGGTTAACGTTTTTCCTCTTAAAGATTTAAGAACAAAATTACTGAATGGCTGTAACAAATACGGATTTGTATAGATATTAACCCTGAGAAATTAAAATGGCTGATAACTTTTTTTATTAAGATGATATTGAAAATGAGCCATGTTAGAACAAAAATATTTCATCCTGACAGCTCCTGTTTGGAAGGCACCATTAGTTCTTTGTCATATGGTTTAGTATTTCAGAAAATTATTTTTGTGCATATGTGCATATCTAAAGATTTACTAAAATTCTTGAATCTTAATGCAAGCAAGTAAAAGGCTACTTTGTAATTTATTGCATTACCATTATTCACCATGTTTTATTGGTATGTTCTCTTTATTTTATTAGTACTTTATAATAAAAGCTCTGTGTTATGCTTTTGGAAAGGAAAGATAAGACTGCTTGCTATTCTACAACAGATGTAAAATAGAGGCAGCAATAAAAGCACATAGACTTTTACTAAGCAGTTGGATGTGATATGAGGATCAGAGATTCAGGCTAAATAAATTTGTTACTTTAAATGGGAGCCAAAAAATAATCCTTCAAAAACTAAGTTCTACATTTGTCAAAATATATGTCTAAATATGTGTCTTAACAACCATACCAGCATGGCAAAATAAAGGGACTATACCAGAATTTCTTGAGCCTGCACTTCCCAGGTGTGCTCTTGAAAGCATGGCAAAAAAAAAAGCTGATGCAATATACCACTGAAGATGGCAAATTCAAACTTTCTTGAATTCATAAAATTTTGTTCTAGGGAATGCTGTGTTCTATTTCACTCCTATGATGCCAGCGTTTGGGCATATATTTATCTTTACTCCCCTGAAGTTTCATCAAATTCTCTAAGACTGGTAATATTTTTAGAGTCAACAATGGAGATAAGAGCTTTCCAGTCTTAAAGTAGAACTAAAAATTTTCTAACTTTTACCTTTAGTAGAGTTCTTCTAGTCCTTTGAAACACCTTGCAGTTTTGCAAGTCTAGTTTGCAGTTTTGGGGCTATATTTTGTTAAGTATCATATTTCAGAGCCCTTGTTAAGTTTAGAATAATGCATAATCAAAGCTGAAAATTATCTTCCTCCTCTAAATGTGTCTCTATGGAGTTCTACACCTCAGTATTTCTTGGCAAGTTTTAGTTAATAAAACATTAAAAGGACTTTTCTTTGCCTATGAAAATGTTCTATTGCTCCATTTACAAAATATTTTAAAACCAAAACCTGTTTTCTGAAGTGAAAAACTATATTGAGATGCTGATATACATAGTAAATCATTGTTCCTGAAAACTGGTACTATTTTATCGTATTTCACACCTTCTTATAAACAAAAATCATGTCATGCTGGTAAATGCTGCTCAAGGAGTCTTCCCCCCACCCTTGTTGGGTTTTGATGCCTTCTATTAATGCCTAAAAGGAAATACTACATATGTCATAGAATCATAACCATAGAATCACAGAATGTTTTGGGCTGGAAGGGACCTTAAAGATAACCTCATTCTGATCCCCCATGCCACAGGCAGACAACTTCCACTAGACCAGGTTGCTCAAAGCCCTGTGCAACCTGGCCTTGACCACTGCTGGCAATGGAGCTTCCACAACTTCTCTAGTCAACCTGTGCTAGTGCCTCAGCACCCTCATACTAAAGAATTTCTTCCTAATATCTAATACAAATATCTCCTCTTTCAGCTTAAATCTGTTCCCCCTTCCCCTATCACTACTTGCTCTTATAAAAAAATAATCCTTCTCCAGGTTTCTTTTAAGGCCCCCTTTAGGTACTGAAAGGTTGCTCTAAGGTCTCCCCAGAGTCTTATCCAGGCTGAACAAACACAGCTCTCTCAGCCTGTTTCCATGGAGAGCTACTCCTGCTCTCTGATCATTTTTGTGGCTTTCCTCTGGACCTGCTCCAACAGCTCCATGTCCTTTGCACGTTGGGGGCCCCAGAGCTAAATACAGTACTTCAGGTGGGGTCTCACAAGAGCAGAATATAAAATCTGGTTTAGGTTGGAAACGACCTTAAGATCATCCAGGTCCAACCCCCCTGCCATAGGTAGGAACACATCACACTAGACCATGTCACCCAAGGCCCTGTCCACCTGGCCTTGAACACCACCAAGGATGGAGCATTCACCACAACTTCAGGCAACCCATTCCAGTGCCTCACCACCCTCACAGTAAAGAACTTCTTCCTTATATCTAACCTAAACTTCCCCTGTTTAAGTTTGAACCTGTTACTCCTTGTCCTATCACTATAGTCCCTGATGAAGACTCCCTCTCTAGCATCCAGTAGGCCCCTGATGATACATCCTGGTTTCTTTGGATGTCATCACTTCACTCCAGTGTATCAACTGATGGTTGTCATCAGCACAACTTGTTGTCATCGGCAAACTTGCTGAGGGCACACTCAATCCCACTGTCCATGTTGCCCACGTACGTGTTGAACAAGACCGGTCCCAACACCACTCCCTGAGGGATACCACTTGCTACCTGTTTCCCCGTGGACATCGAGCCATTGACTGCAATTCTCTGAGCATAGCCATCAGCCAGTTCTTTCGTAAAGGGTCAGGATCACCTCCCTCAACCTGCTGGTCACACTTCTGATGCAGTCCAGGGTACAGTTGGCTTTCCGGGCTGTGAGTGCGCACTGCCTTGTATAATTGCTTTGTATAATACGATTTTATGCAGAGCACTGTATATGAAGTATTTTGATTAGCTATTTGTCTTTTGAACAGATGTATCTTCAACAATTAACTGAGCAAACCCTCTAGTTTGTTGTGGTTGGGCTGCTGAATGCCCCTTTGTCTTATATAAAAAATAAGTAAGCAAGAAGAGTCAGAAAATATATTAGATTGGTAGAGTTGTCTCAGAAATATGAAAATGGGACCATTTCCAAGAGACATCTGCTTTTTCATCAAAACCTTTCCTGGCTTTTTTCTTGGACCTGCACATTTGCCAGGATCTCTCATTCATTGCCCCTTGCATTTGCACAAACTAAAATATTTCAGGTAGCCTTGTGTTATAAAGCTGGACTCAAAACCAAATAAATATGAGCTGATAATTCTAATGAAGACCTAATGAGGGGACTGCAGTTTATATGACAGTACAGGTGTACTCTAGATAGTGGGAATCCGTAACAAGTATTTGTTTGTGTACTTTAGCTTGAATAGTCTCAACAATATAAATATATTTTTAATATATAGATATGCATATTTATGCTCTCAGATATGTTCTAATAGCATTACCGGTATGCAGCTAAAGTGCATGCTTGCATGACACGTTCTGTTTGGGCAGAGGTATGAATTAATGCCTATTCATAGAAAGGCAGCTATACAATATCAACCTCTAACAATGAAAAGATGGATGATGATAATGTAATTAATGTGACAGCACTGATGTGAAGATCTGCCTAGCATCAGCTATTATGCTCCAAAACAATTAAATATGTACATAGCTAATAACCTCTGGAGCA
This sequence comes from Neopsephotus bourkii, assembly GCF_033783945.1. Taxonomy (NCBI): domain Eukaryota; kingdom Metazoa; phylum Chordata; class Aves; order Psittaciformes; family Psittacidae; genus Neopsephotus; species Neopsephotus bourkii. Next base: position 4,078,765 of record NW_026902241.1, on the reverse strand, counting down.
CTTCTTCCCAGGTAGTATGCTCCTTTAAGAACAGATGTCAGGTTCTTCATGTTTAGCTTGCACTATGCTGAAATAATTTACAGTATAGAAAATAATAGAAGCCACAGCAGGCAAGAAAAGTCCATGTTAATGTAACAGGTCATGATTTAAAATTGCCTCTTCTTTCTTAATTTTTTTTAGTATGGCTAAAACCCTGTTCCTGTCTTTTAGGCCTGTGAAGAGCACTTCAACTTGGTGCTCTCTCAAAATTTTCACAGTGCTTTGTGTAAGAAATTTATAAACTATTCCTATATTGCATTTCTAAAAAAACTGCCTTTCTCATCCTCTTTGAAGCAGGGCCCTTATCTCACATGTCAGTTACTGCAACATCCTTTTCTCTTTTATTATGAAATGCAGTCTCAACCTCACTCACACCCACCCTGTGTGCTGCAAAGGTCTTTTTCCTGACATATCATATTGACCTCTGAGATTTTCCTGTGCACCCCATTCCTGGGCTTCTAGTCTCTGTTTTTCTGACCACACTGCCTGATTTCCTTCTGTAAAACTCCTGACAACCATTCTGGCCATATGCGCTTATTCTCATTTCCTATGAAAATCCTGATTTCTGGCCAGCTAAAATGCCAGCCTCTGCTTCTCTTGTTAACCTTTAACCATAGAGTCTTTGTGTTTTTTTCCAGAAACCTTCATACTCTAAAAGAAAGGTTCATGACTAGTCACACAGCTACCTTATTATTTTTCTTCCCTATCTCGTTTATAAGTTTCCTTTGATGCCTATGCACTTTTGAAAACAGCATGCTCCAAGTATATTTTGATCAAGAAATACTTGATTTCTTTACTCTTTTATTAGTCTTCTCACTCAGCCTAAGCTGTGTCAGAAGCAGAGAATGTCTTCTGATCGCTATTACTACAGTGCCAAGGACAATGGGTCTTTGTCCAGGAATTAGGCACCAAAATGCTATAATATTCTGAATAATAACTTGTATTCCCTACAAGTTGGTCTCTACCCATGCAACAGGTAGACAAACAGGATTTTAGAACCTTGAATTAAGTGGTTTAGGGCATTTTCATATTAAACCCTTAAGGAAGTGACATTATTAACTTTTGTGCTGGGATTTTCCATTGTACATTTCTATTTTAGATGTCTAAGAAAACACTCCTTCACATCAGACTCCAGTTTGTTCTGTTCTGGAAAAATTGTTGGCTGCTTTAAGAGAAGATTAGAAAAAGTCTATAGAGGAAAATTATGTAAAAAATAAGATATAACATTTGTTTAATCCTATCAATTTGTCACTGGCTTACATGCTGAAGCATGAAGGTACAAAAGTATTCATTTTCTTAAAGGAAAAACAATCCTTCCTGTAAATTATTGTATGCATGATTACAATTCTGTCTTTGGAGATTTTAGAAGGAGGGATAACTACCAGAATTAAAAAAACAGAAACAGTTTGTTATACACTTCATCGGTTTTCCCCATCTCCTCTCATTAGGAAAAAAAAACCCCAAAGAACAGAAATAGTCACTGACTGCAGAACAAAGATTAGGAAACAAGATGGACATTAACTGCCAACAAAGTTTGAGGAGCAATGGCAAAAAGACAGGGATGTTAGCCTGGGATAAGCTCAGCAAGTCAAAGATAAAACTGTGTTCATGGCATGAATAGTTGTTGCTAGTTCCTGCAGAAAAGGAGGAAAGCACCCAAGGCAATGATGGCTTAAACACTCTTGTAAACATAAAAATTAATTTTTTTGTTGTAAGTGAATAGAATGCTACAGGGAGAAGCATGATGGAAAAGTCTGAGAGTGCATACCAACAAAAAGAAATAGCTATATGAAATGAACTCTTTGGCACTGGGAAGAAAAGAGACTACTAGGTCTAAGGGATGACAAATACAAAATGCCAGCATATACGGAGGTATTCCTGAAATAAAAGAACATAAAAAATGAAAATAAAAGACAGGCTTGCAGTGAAAAAATATTCCAGTTCAAAGCTAAAACCTGTATTTAAAGATGCCATTACTAGAAGAATGTTAAGTGCATTTGAATACCACTTAGCACTGTCATCACCTTCCACGAGCACTAGGAGGCCTCACCTTGTATTTGTGTTGAACACCTGACAGAAATTATGAGAGCACGGAAGACGTTGTGTGATAAAGGTGTTCCTTAAAAATAAGGGGTCCTAGACAAGTAATTCCTGAATAAATACTTAAAGACACTGTGTTAATAAGGGAAACATTAATACAATCTATACATCTAGCCTGCTGTCTTGGAAGGCAACTTAATCATCAAGTATCCAAATGCTGCTCTCTTAAGATGTTTACACTGGGTTTAGCTCAATGAATTTGATTTGATAATTTACATTAATGTTGTGGCTTATTGACAGTTTAGCTAATGCTTCTTGCATCTTCTGTGCAATTGTTTGACAACACTGCTTTATAATTTTCCTGAGCTGTCAAACACACTGAATCTACATCTCCACATGAGCATGCATGAATGGTTCAGTAGCTTCTGCGTACATGTAAGCCAGAATGATGAAACCCAGAAATACAGTTAAAGGCATAGATAACCAAACCCAATTACTCTACATAGTTTGCAGTCTGTTGACTCTGGTAATTTTGATTGTTTTCTATCACAAACAAGACAAAGGTCAACATGAATGTGAATCATACTGTGTCATGTGGTTGTTGCAGACTTACAAAGAGGTTTGTCAGCATTTCTGGCATACAGCAGCTGCATGATGGTACCAAATGTTTTATGTCTAAAGCTCATTAGTTTTTTCTTTGCTCTACAAAAATAGAAATCTGTGCGTGCTTTGAAACAGGAAGCTCTGAACTCAAACTGTACATCACACTCAGTTATCTTCTTTTGAAATGCTTGCCTCAGGTAAGGCCATTAACATATTTATACTGATCCATTTTCATTATAGAATGAGGAAGTAGGTTAGTTACAAAGAAAATGGGATCTGTTCCTCATAGCAAGAATCAGTCTGATGTTTTATTTGTAAATATAACATAGCTATAGATGGTGAGTGAAGATACACAAAACTACTCAATCTAGGAAGAAAGGTTTCTTATGCTTTTGATACTATTGCCCTCCCTTTCAAATGCCCTCTGCTCCCCACTAACTATACTGAGGATTTTCTTTTCATAAACTCAATCCATAAGAAATGATCAAGTAAATGAATTAGATGGAAAAAAAGTGAGGACAGGTATGCTGGCTAAAATGAAATTCCTATTCGAAACTGTTTAGAAGGATAATCTCCCTGTTTCTTTGACTTTCTGTATTTGCTTACTGCAGGAATAATTGTTTTAGCTGTTGACACATACAAGGACATGTCACCTCTCACAATTTATAGCCACTAAATTTTTTTCCCTGTGGCACTGATTGTACAAGGTGTAGTCAGAATGACTAAAAGTTAATGTATGCTGTTGTGAAATGTTTCATTTGAGTTACAAACAATTTTAGGCCTGATTTATTCAAAATCCATGTGCGTGAATAGATCAATGACACAGGATCCTACATCACGAAACACTGGTAACTCTGCCAAGAGGCCAAGGGAGTGTTCGCTTTCTGCCTTTTTCATGATAGAAGCAGGATGGCCTGGAGGCATGCCTATGCAATAATTAAATAGGCAGCAATGGACACAGCCAAGCTGGCCACAGGATATCCTTGTTCAGAGCTGCTAAAATAACTTGCAAATAAAAAGACTGGCAAACTGTAAGCAAGCAATGACCTGCTTCTGGCTGGCAGAAAGAGAATTCTTTGTGTGACTGTGGCCAAACAGACTTTTACATTTGGAAAAGATGGATGAGGATTGTGATCCTCACCTCCTTCCCTTCCCCACTCCAAACTACTAAAATAATGGGGATCAGGGCTAAGATTTTGCCAAGATACCTTCTCTTCAGTGGTGTGATGAAAATCATAGCAAAATTATATGTAAAATTAAAGAATAACAATTCTTGTGCTTATCTCTTTGGACACCAGGAAATAATACGTCAATTTGCCTGGGCAGACTTTTGCAACTGATTGATTTGACATAATTTCCAGTCTGTCCATGAAGAGTCCCACATGTGGGTCAGAAGTGGTTGCAATATATACTGCTACATTTTCAGTGTGCGATATTCATGCAGTGGCCATTACCTCCACCTCAGACCCTCGTCAGCTTTAATGCAATTACTCTAGCTGTGCTGTGAGGACATGTAATGCTGTTATTCTTTTGTATTAGTGCAGAAAAGTATGCGTCTGGAAAAAAATTTAAATCAGTAGGATACAGGGACCCTTATACCCCCAAAGATTTTGTTAATACTTTATTTAGGGGTACCACAGGGGCTTACGGCATCATGGGAACCGGACCCAATTGTGTGCTCTAAGTACAGATCCAGCCTTTCCCACTAGTTGGTTATTTACAGGATCTTGGTATTCATCTCCTTTTAGGGGAACATGTACTTTGTGTCAGGAGCGAAGATGAGTTTATTTACTGACTGTAAATTCAGTACAGCACTTAGCCTGAGAGAATTTATAAAAAGCTATTATTAACCTGGGTGTGTAACTGCATCCTTATCACTTGTTTCTGGACATATGTGTCCTAGCATGTGCTTGTGTTACCTCTACCCGTTTCAAAACCTATTAACTGGAATGAAACTAACATTGTGTTTGAATGAATCTTCAGTGCAGAATCATAGCTCAGTAATGCAGAGAAACTATTTTCCATATATATATATATATATATATATATGCAAATCCTGCTGTTAATGTGCTTGGCCTTAGGGCACCAGGAACTCCACAAGGTTTATTCACAGTTGACTGCTGCGTAAAAGGTTCATGCAGATGATGGAAACATTTGACAGGAAACTGTAGTAAATTCTCACTACCAAATTTTTGTTTCAGCCTCTGAGTTGCCCCTGATGTTTTCCTTTGGCCTTCAGTGTTGCTCACAAGAGTGTTCAGGGAAAATTGTTTTCTTATTGCTATGATTGTTTTTCTCTTGGACTGCTCATGACTTTATGCAACACCTCAAAAGCCACCAGTAGTGTTCAATGAACCTTTACTAGCTAGAAGCTGGAATGGCACCTTCCCTTTTGTTCACTGTATGTTGTCCTGGGCACACCTGAGCGGCTTTCTTCTACTCTGCCAGACATTCTAATACATACTTTATTGTAAGAACAATTGGCTACTAGGACAACACCAGCTTTCAGTCCAAGGAAAGGCTATTTTTGCATTTGAGAGCAACAACCGTTTCCTTTCCTCAGCCACAAATTTTCAGATAAATTCAGTCTGCAGCATGCAGTTCTAGACTATGCTGAGGTTCAGCCTTGAGGTCTTTGCCAGATCATCATAAAGACAGAAGCCATCTGTAAAATCTGGATCTCTGTGCAAACTTCCTCAAGAATGGAGCCATTCAGATCCGAGGCTTTGATTTGCATGACACTTCTGAATATTGACATTTGGCTGTGTCAAAAAACACAAGCTAAGCCTGCTCAGAGCTTTCCTCCCCACCTGTTTGTACAAAGCTGCCAAGCAGAAAAATTAAATGCTGTATTACTAAAGGGGAAAGCCTGTTAAAACTCCTGAGCCATTGATTTCTTCAGTTAGTTTTTGTTTACTTGCTCACATAAAAATGTTTCTGGCATCTCTTATCAAAGTTGGGTATCTGTTCAAGAGTGTTGAAAACAGAAAATCCCACCAAGTCTGGCTTTTCTCTGGTGAGAAAATAGACAAAATAGAAGAGGCTGCAAGGCACCTCAGGAGATCATCTAGTCCTGTTGCTAGACCTCTGTTGTGGAGTCACAACTAGCTATCAGAAACTCCTGTCAGTGGAGATAAGGGGTTCTTGTAGAGCCATATCAGTGTCTTGGACCGAAACAGCAGATTTACTTGGACCAAAGGCTTGAAGACAGGGCTTACTATCACTGCATAGCCCTTGAAGACTTGTTTAGTGCCATTTCTGCTATGTCTGAAACTGTGGGGCAAGCTGCACCTCTCTTGTTTGTTTAATTTCAGGTCAGAACATATAATTTAATCCTCCACCAAAAGAATGGCACACAGGAGCATATTATGATAGCAATCAGAAATACAAAGAAGGAGAAGGAGGCTAGTCACTCTGGCTTCAAACAGAGGAAACCAACCACCATCAGCAAACACGGCAACATCTCTATCTCTTGCTCTTTCTCTGAAACAGCTTAGGGTGACACTGGCTTCCCCCTCACTCTCCCTTAACACTGCCATGAAAACAAATGTAACTGCTGATGGACAAGTAGGTGATGGAAGTGATCAAACACCTCCCAGTACGTGCCAAACAGTAGGTACAACTGTATGTTTCTCACTAGACTGCCTTATCTGCAGAGAAAATCAAATGGCATTTGTTCATTTCTGACTGGGCTGATATTTCACATCTCGCTTTTGACTCTTTTTGATCTTTAATCTGTTGACTGCATTTCCCTCAAAATAATGAGGGAGCCTGCTGAGAAGCTACAAAAAAAGGGAACTGGTGTACAGACCAGCACAGCCCAATGTTCATCATGATGACAATTTAATGGGGCCTCCAGGGACCTGTACTTTGAGTGGCTGGGGTATATCTTACAGTGTAAATTCTTATCTCCCTTGGAGAAACTGCACTGCATAACATTAAGGGTGTACAGAGACTTACTGCTATGCCTGCTCAGCCATTATTTCACAGATATTCATGCACCAAGCACTAAATCATGGTGTAAATCATGGGCTTTGTGACTGAGAAGCAGAATTTGGCACAGTTTGTCATTTAAAAAAATCCCTTCTGGAAGGCAGACAGCAAACCTTTACCACTGCTTTCAAAGAGAGGGTGTTGAGTTTTTTTTTCAGCTGGCCCAGGTCTTTTTTAAATACTGCTTCATTTAAACGATCCCCATTAAAACACCTTCTCTTCTTCCTTAGAAGTTAAGCTGCATACTGCCTATAACACATTATAGTTTGTCTCAGAAATGTTAAACTCAGTGTCTCAGTTTCAAGATTGGGTGGCACAAAGCCAGTGTAAATGCATTCCTGCAGTGGATCCCTCTTTGACTTAAAAAGTAGCAAATCCTGCTTAAAAAAAAAAAAAAAAATATCATAAGGAGTGGTGTAAAATTTGGAAGCAGGAGAGCCTGTGGAAAGACAGCACTGCCCTCTGTATGACATTCGTATACCACAGTGGATATGTGTCTGTCATATTCTGAAACTAATTTTCTGTAAGGGATTAGAGAGAGGAATAAATGGGTGGAGAATTTGGAAGGAATCAGATTTTATTTTTCTATTGAGAAGGGAATCCTGGAAATATGAATTATTTCAATTCTTGGAAGGAAGAACCTGTAGGGGCAAAGGTGGGAGAAAGCTCTTGCAAGGAACCCATTTCAGAAATCACTGGGAACGTCTTGCAGGCTGCATGACAGCACACTGGGGAAGAAGACGTTTTCTTACCTCGAAGTAAAAAACATAGCCAAGAAAAGGAACCAGCTGTTCCTGATGTAACCCCATCCTGCTCATCATTGACATCAGTATCCTTCAAAGCTGTCTAGTCGTGACCTTTTCACCCATCCTGGGTCTAAGCAGAGTTTGGCACTTACTTTTTCACTATAAGAACCTGTCATTTCATTATTTTATTTCTGACCACTTTCTAGATCCAGATTTAATTTCAGAGCTATATATCCATTCAGGCTTAGCTCCCTGCCTTCCGCCTATAAATCAACATTGATCTCCATCTTCTTATCCTTTTAATTAATGCTTATTCACTGAGCAGTGTGTTGAGAGAAGTTTTACAAAAAACTGCTGCTGCATGGCAAATGAAGCTGGGGGGCAGTGGTGGGAAGGTTGGAAGCAAGCAGGAAGATACTGCCTTCTTTTTCCTTTGTTACATTTCATATCTCTCATGTTTGCTAGAAAAGACGGTGGTGTTCTGTTGAAGCCAATCTTAGGGAAAAGGAAAGAAAGAGTCAGAACTAGACAAATACCACCCCTAAGCAGCTGAATGGCCAGAGCATACATTTTTTGTTTGCTGATAATACACTTATTTGTCCAGGACAGCTTAGCTACAGGCTGTTTCCAGCAGTCCTTTTCCTTCTGGATGCACAGCTTTGATGCTGTCTGCAAGGAGCGCCTGGAGAAAAAGTTGCTTATGTTGGGTTAGAAGAGAAGGGAAATAAGAGAAGAGAAGGGAGGGGAGGGAGCCCAAGCTGATCTCTGCTCTATGGCTGCCTCAGTCTCTGCTTTCAGCTTGCAATCACTGGTTCCTTACTTACTGCCCCTTAGAACAGTTTTGTTCTTGATGGTTGTCACCCATCCATCAGTTGCCTTTCTCTTCATAGCTGCCATCCATGGCCTCAGCAACCTGCTTAGCTTGCAAACCAGAAAGCTCCTGGGTGGTTTCTGGTTTCTACTTTCCTGCCTTCACCCTAAGTCCCAAACACTACTGATGGACCCTAGCCCCCACCCCAGAGAGCCAATGTCCTGTCCTTGGCCTGGTGATGTCGAGTGCTGAACACAGATGAGAAAGCCAACTTGTATTAAGTGTTCTAACACTGGATGTTGGAATAGATGAAAAAGACTATGTCCTGGCTTAATAAGTTCCATTATAAGAAGCCAGTGCTTGCGAAACATGAACTCTGAATAGGCCTAAGCAGCAGTGAAATCTTTCATAGGGAGGTGTCTCAGAAGGCCAGCTGCAAAAGCTCACTTTGAAAAATAAAGAAGATTTCCTGCTAAGGATTGGTAATAGATGCTGATCTATGATGTAAAGTTGGCTCTAGCTGAGACGTAGAGAAGCAGTGCGTTGGGCAACAGGTTTTTCCATCTGGCAAAGTTGAAGCATAGCTCTGGGGGCAGAAAAAGGGCTTTAGGCTGGGCCTCAGGAAATTTGGGCTTCCCATCAGACTTTAGGGAGGTTATTAGCTGTTTCTGCACATCAAGAAGGAAGCCAACAAGTAATGTCACGTGCAGTTACTCAACCGGAGACAAAAAATGAAAGCCATGATTACAGGAAGTAGGATTCAGGATGCGGTGACTCTGAAAAGGTTGCAGGGCACTGATGAACTGGACATGCAGGCTCAGCATACTTACATGGCCACTATAGTTCTGTGGAGAATAAAAGGGGCTATAGAGTAACACTACTGACATTATGTTTCTACTGTATTCCTTGTTTGCACAGCCACTAGTAGAATACTTAGTCCAAAGCTGGTGTTACAGATCGAAAACGACACAGATGAATTGGAGAGAGATCAGAACAATGGGGATCGTGCAGAAACAATTCCTGGAGAAAAAGACTGAAGAAACTCAATATGTTAAGTTTACAGAGATAAGCAGTGACTTGCTTGCAGTCTGTAAGTATGGGAGTAAGAACAGAAATGTGGTAATAAGGTCTCTGAAGTCTAGCAGATAAATGAATAACAAATCCCTGAGCATGTGATGAATCTAGATAAGCTCCCAAACCTTCCAGTGCAGAGCTCAGGTTTTTGTATAGATAATCAAAATAATATAAATATAATAATATGATTAAATAATAATATAAATAAAATAAAAATTCAATTAACGGCTAAAACAAAATTTTATAATTCTGAATGGATCCTCTATCATTGGAAAATTTTTAGTCATTTTCAGACACTTTTCTGTTACAGCAGGAGTCATGAAGGGACATTGATCAATTTTAACACCAGGATTAAGGAACATGTGTTCATCCCATAGTCCCAGGAATATGCTTTTAACATCTGGACTTAAAAGACCAAGATCCCCACCTATTTTTCCCTAAACGTCTCCAACAACCCAGGGACTTATCCTCTAGAGGAGTTCGAACCATATTATTGAGTGATTTCAGGAAAGATAAAACACTACTCAGAAAAACAAATTTTCCTCAAAACCTCAGGAGGAGAAAAGACAGTGAGAGCTATTTAAGGCTGTGCTGCTGCCACATGTCACATGTTGTGACGCACTCTGTCAGTGTGGTTACACAACACTGCCACCTCCTCAGACACAGTCGTCTTTACATGCAGGACCTGTGTTCTCCCTTGCTGCCCCCGGCCCCCCATCATACTAGATGAAAAGTAATAAAACTGCTGATATCTATCAAAGCCATCAATTCCGAAGCAAGGATACATTCTTCTTTTCCTAGAGTCTTCTTGCCTCTCTTTGGCACACAACCCACTTGCTATGATCAAAATACAATTGCTATTTTATTTTTATTAATTATTTACTGGCACTTAATTTGGTGTTCTATAGAAGTACTAAAGGATGCTGGCATTGCATAAGACAGAATCAATCCAGCAGTCTTTCCGTCTTCTGACACTGGAGTATGAAGCTATGCAGTAGAGGCAGATAAGCTGCACAGCTAGTTTTGCGTACAGCCCTTCTGCAGCCTCGCACCCATGAGCAGCCTGGGTGAATCACTGTGTCTGTTCATGCAATAGGAGAGCTGGAAGGCCCTGAAATGCTGTTTTGCAAGAGTGTTTTGATTAATATGAAAAATCATTAAAAATGAAATCACAGCTATGATACCTAGCAGAAACTAGATAAAAATATGTAAATAATTTAATAGTATTTTGCCTGGGTTTGACTGAATTAAGAGCACTAAGCTTAAAATATATACAGCTGTGATTATGATTTCTTTTTAAAAATGTTTCCAGGCTTTAGAGATAAGCATTTTTTACATAATAAACTACTGTAATGAAATATATAAGTAACCAATAAGGCTACCAGTAATCTCAAAGTAAAGGTTGCCCAACACTTTCCAGAACAGGGCTGTGCCTTGAAGCATTTACGTATATGCCAAATTTTTTCCTTTAAACTATACTATAATGTGGATGTCTGTTTTTAAATGGAAGTTTAGTGGAAGGAAAAAAAGATCAGCTATTTCTGACCTTGAGACTAAAGGAAAATATTGTGCTTCACCATTTTCAAAGTACACTTTCAGTGAGTTAGTTAAGCAACTTGGACTCCGCTGTGTTTCTTTTACAAGGGAGCCAGCTCAGGAGCAAAGGAGCTGTCCCTTGGGAAAACTGCTCAAATAGAAATTAAAGGTCTTTCAAAATGTGCATGTTCAATGCATGAGGAGGATTCCAAATAAAAGGCCCCACCATTCTGTCACACTAAGAATAATTCAGTTCGTGACTTTTGGGTGAAGGGAAATTTGCTCTCTCTCTGTGACACGTGGCTCTAGCCTGAGCCATGGGAATACAGGAGCCATGGGAATACAAGGAACTGAAAGCAGCTGTTTCTGCTTTCATGCCCAAAGCATCTGTTTCTGCTTCTGTGTCCAGGCAATATGGAGAAAAACAATGTGACCTGACCCAAGTACGTAGAAAGGGAGAGTAAGTGAAGGATAAGTGTATCGGTGGCTGGATCAAAGACATCTTGAGTTGAGGATATTAGCTCTGAGGACCAAGTCAGTATTTCACAAGTGACATTAGTGGTAATGCTGAGTTTGAAAATTTACCATTCTCTGGAGGAAGAGAAAACAATGAATTTGAAAAGTTTATTCGTAACAGAAGAGTCAAACACTTGAAAAATTATTGTCTGGTTTTTTTTTTTAGATTTTTAATTATTTGCCTGCATAAACCAAAGGGAGAGGCAAATTCACTGTTATTTTGATCATCCCAACCCATGAATGTTTTCCAAGACAAGCCATGTTTTCTTTTTAAAACAGCTTTAATAAAAATATCTCTTTTTTCTCCTTTACAAGTACAAATACATCAAGCTTTTCCAGAACTAAATATCAAATGTGGTACTCAGATCTATGCCTTCTGGGATTAATTGTGTTTTCAGAACCTGCTAAGAGCTTTCGACCCTTATAAGCTGGCAGGAGCCCAAAGCACACGGGAAGTTTCCAATTTAAAACTGCCCAGCGCTGCTTCTGTTAGATTGGTTGAGTACAATATGCTAATACTTTGTGTAGGGAAGGATCACTACCCTCAACCCACTGGCAATACTTTGTCCATTGCAGGATAGCATTAGACTTCTTTGCTGCAAGGGCCCATTGCTGGCTCAGGTTCAACCTGGTGTCCACTAGAATCCCTAGGTAATTTTATACCAAGCTTCTTTCCAGCTAGTCAGCCTCCAGCATATATTGGTGCATGGGGCTGTCCCTCCCCAGGTGAAGGGCTTTGCACTTTTCATTGTATCAGCCCAGTTTTGGCTAACCCTTAGGATACACTCCATCTCATCATCCAGATCATTGATAAAGACATTATACATGATTGGACCTAATATTGACCCCTGAGGTACACCACTGGCCTTCAATTAGAATTTGCTCTGCTGATCACCACCCTCTGGGCCTGCTCATTCAGCCAGTTTTCAGACCCCTTCACTGTTGCTCATGCAGCCCACACATCAACAGCTTGTCTACAAGGATCTTATGGAAAACAGTGTCAAAGCCCTTACTGACATCTAGGTATACAATATCCAATGCCCTCCCCTCATCTACCAGGCCAGCCACTTCATCATAGAAGCTTATCCAGTTGGTCAAGCATGACTTCCTCTTGGTGAAGCCATGTTAACTAATCCTGATAATTTTCTTGTCCTTAATGTGCCTGCAGTGGTTTCCAGAATTAGCTGCTCCATGATATTCAAAGGGATTGAGGTGAGGCTAGCTGGCCTGTAGTTCCCTTGGTCTTCTAGTTCTCTCTTCTTGAAGATGGCTTGATATTTGCTTTCTTTCAGTCTTTGTGAAATGCTTCCAGTCACCGTGATTGATTATAAATTATCAGTAGTTGCCTTGCCACGGTATCTGCCAGGTCCCTCAGATGGGTGCATCTCATCAGTGCCCATGGATTTATGTGTATGCAATTTACTTGTGTATTCCTGACCTGATCCTCTGCCACCAAGGGTACATCTTCCTTGCACCAGTCTTTCGCCAGGATCTCTTAGACCTAGGATTTCTGAAGGCTGGTCTTGTTACGAAAGACTGAGGCAAAGAAGGCATTCAGTACTTCAGCCTTTTCTATTGCCTGCATAACCAGGTCCCCCATCCCATTGAGTAATGGGCCCACATTTTCTCTAGTCTTTGTTTTGTCACCTGTGTACTTACAGAAGCCCCTCTTGTTGCCTTTGACATTCCTGGACAGATTGGATTTCATTTAGGCTTTAGCTTTCCTAACTTCATAATAAGTAACCTTACAGAATGGCAGAAACATTGACTTTCTGGCATTCTGCTATGATTCTCGGTAGCGCTCTGGTCTGGCAATAGACTTCATTAAAACAGTTCCAAATTATGGATGTCCTGTTCTCATGCAAGAAATATGAGCTTTTAATAGAAAAGATCACACCCGTCCATATGATTTCACTTCACTGTTTGAAAACTGTCTATATGGCAATGGATTTTGTAGCATTTCAAAAAGTTCAGACCATGGGAACCTCACTTTTTTAGCAATACATCATATGTCATTTTGGAAAAAAATGGTCTTCCCATCTTTGCATGATGAAGTGGAAGGAATCATAAGCAGCCATACAAGCCAGCTCTACAAGAGAAAGCAAAATTGTCTTGCAAGGAAACACCATAGTATGCTTCAAGCTACTGTGTCTTTCCCATAATTTAGTGATAGAGGCAGAGAGTAAGTAGATATCATCAAGTGGTATTTGCTGACTCATAGATTAATAAAGTTAGTCTTTGTTTTGGCATTAATGGTATTTGCAAAGTAGTCAGATAATTTAATATTTATTGGTGGCTGAAACCACCCTTTACATATTCTCAGCAGATAAATGGCAAACTGAGATAATAGCTGAATACTTAGTGTTTGTGTTCAGCAGGTAAGATTGAGTTCAGAGAGCCAAGCCATTTGCTACTTAAAATTTTTATGTCTCTGTCTACTAGAGTTTCTACATCAATCTGCAGACTGAAGCATTTGGAGATACATGAGCTTGACGTAGAAGATATATTCTGACATACTTTGAAAATGATTCAGTTCAGTAACTAGTTCAAGTTCAGCTCAGCTGAATGAGAGTTGAATCAAGCAAGATTTTAAAAATATTCCCCAGTGTGTTTCTGGCCAGCTCTAATATTGCTTGCTTTCCCAGAACAACTTTTTTCTTTGCTCTTCTCTCAATAGTGATTTTATTGATTTAGGGATTTCTTCAGCTAGCCGTGTGCATGTCATAAGAATGAGCAAGCACGCTCACGAACCAATAAAAAGTCTATTTGCTAAAGGGAAAGAAGAAATTAAGAATGATCTTGTGGGAGAGCATGTATCAGTGACACACCCCCACTAATACTTAGCTTTTCTTAGTCCATTTTCCTAAGCTTGAAGTCCTGAAGTCACTTAAATAAAAAAAAGCAGTAGGCTCTGTCTATCTGTAGGTAATTATATTAACATAAAAGTGTTCACTTCCCTGGTCTGTTCCTCTGCCCAAGATTTTTACTTGACGGAGGTTCATGGAATGCACTTTTGCTATAAAGCCAGCTGTACTCAGGCAGAAAAAAATATTGAAGGGGTAAGCTAGAGACCAAGGACAAGATACCATATCCCTGATCTTAAGAATATAAGAGCTGGGAGTGCTGAGGTCCTTAATAGCAGTAAAAGAGCATAAACTAAAACAAATGAAACACCCAACCATTTGGTGTTTAAGAATCAATTTTTAAAATGCCTGTGGAAGCAGCATAAACCATCAACGGGATACTCTTGTATGTTTAAAATGTTAAATATTTGAGGTAGTCCTTCTATTAACTGAGTTAAGAGCCAAAAGAGCATGCATTTCTACCCTGTCAGAATGGGGTGTGAGTTCTGTGTCTAGATTAATGTTACAGAGGCCTAGGGACTGCTAAAAGCAACAACACATTCTGGCTGAACTTCTAAGCAGGAGGAGAGGCAACCTTCAAACCCTCCCTTACCAGAAAGGCAAAAAATTACTGCAAAAAGACAATGTGTAACTTATCCAGGAAACACATTCTGTCCTGTTTTGTGAATATGATGTATCCTCAGTGTCAGGCACTTCAAACTACAAGAACACAGTGTGGATCTCTGCAAAGACTACACAAATATACAAAAATCTGTCTTATTCAACCTGGCAGTACAGGCACACACATACAAAATAAATACATTTTAAAAGTAAACATAGTCCAGCAAAGCTCACCAGATTTAAAAATAAAACCCATGTGGCTACACAAGCTCACTGAATTGAAAGATTCTTTTATGTTCATGTGACTTTTGCACTACGTAAATCTCCATGAAATTCTGTATCTCAAGAAAAGGTAAGAGTTAAACTCTCTTATTGCCAAGTGTTGACCTTTTTGTTAGTTTGTAATAGCCTACAATTTTTACCGTAGTTTCAAGCTGTGTTAAGAGCATACTTAAGCTACTCAAGTGTAGTTATCTTCGTTAACTGGTAATCTTCTAAACCTGTGTAAGCAAGAGGATAGAAAGCCCTTTTCAAGAAGGCAACCCACCCAGATATAACTCCTGCTGCAAACTGCCCTAAGAAGCAGCTTCTTTCTCCATTAACTGCAGAGGAAGCTGAGAAACGCAAGCTGGCCATTCAGGTGAGTGGTTTCTAACACTGTGCATATGGAGAAGAATGAAGGTTTATTCTTCTTCTTCCTAACTATTAGATTAAAGTTTCTGACACTAGCTTGCAAGCAGCACAAGGAATTACTAGCATTAGTGATCAAACAAGCTATTTAATATTATATATTCTTGACTTTAACTATAGGACCATCTACTTTAAAAGGACTGCTTGGATACTGAAGAATGTACCTCAGAGTTTGCTGGGTCAAGGCCTGCTAATCATGACTGATGAAAATGTCAGAGTAGTTTAATTAAAGGCTAGGTCTAGACAGAGTTTAGTTCTTCCTGACCTTATTTCTTTCTACTGCACTGCTTGCTTTGCCTGTTTAACACCATGATGTGTATTAAATTTGCATAATTACCTATAGTGCAATTTATTTACCAAGCTCTCCAGATTCAACAATTTTCCCAGTCTGAAGGTAAGTCTCTTCTGCTTTTGATCAAACGTATCTAAAGTCATAATGACTTATAAGATTTTACTCTGAAGTAATAGGGACAGGGGCTTTATCAGAGTGCTCAGAAATAGTAGTTGTTCTATGGTGTTAATTCTCTGACTGTCTTTGGGAACTGTTTGTGTTCTACCCCTGGAAAAATTTCATTCACTTGAAATCTACAGCAAGCTAAGTAGGACTTTTCCTTCAAATTAAAATGATTTGCCCTCAGGAAATTTGTGTAAATCTTTGGGAATCCATTTCAAAAGCCCTACTCTGGAGAATCCATGCTGTTCTCAGAACACACACATTAAAACTCCCAAAACCTAACACCCCCACCCCAACTCCCTCCCCCCAAAAAAACCCACAACAAAACAAACAAACAAAAAAATAACAACAACAACAAACCCACAACCAAAAAAAAAAGCCCAACAAGCACTTCTAAAACAACATAAAAGAATACATATTAAAGGGAACAAGTCTACTCGTTTCTATAGGCCAAATGATTTTGGGCAAACTGGTACAGCTTCCAAGGCTTCAGAATGTACCACTTCATCTTAGCCAGCCAACTGTTTCAAAATCTGACTGTCCTGAGCCATACCCTTTATCACATCTTGAATAAGTAATTAATTGGCACCTTCCAAATTCTAGCCCAGAAGATTGCTGGGCAACCTGCAGGAAGGGGTTGCCAACTGCTGAGCTAGGTCAGTCAATATTAAATTAACATGATGTTTCACAACATATCGAGTAAAGCATTCATAAAACCAATGGGGAAGGTATTTTGCTTTATATAGGAGCAAGGGAAATCTGTTATGGATATAATGCAGTTCAGGAAACACAAATCTCTTCATCATTCGTCTGCTGCCAATGCATAAGTTTCAAAGGGCATAAGCCTTATATATATAATTAATACTCAGCCTTGTTTTGCTCGTTTGTTTTGATTTTGGTTTGGGGGGTTTATTTTTCCTATTTACTATTCCCAGCTCTTGTTTTTGTAAATGGATCTCCCCAGGGTTCCTTTCACCCTCTGTTGGTCTATATCTACAAATACATCTTCCTAAAGATTTATACTTCCCTACTTTCCTTGGTGTTAGTACATCTCATGTGTACAAATTAACCTTCTGGTGTTAGTACAACTCATCTGTACAAATGGAGGTGAGATTTTTATCCTGCCAAAGAATAATTACCATTCCTAAACACAAAAAAATAAATCTATCCATAATTACTAGTATCATATTTAATCAAATATGAGTCCATTTCTTGCAAGTTCCAGTTTTATTCTTTTCATTTTTGGCTTGCCACTTTAACCTAATATTTTATGTAGAAAAGTAATTTATTTCCAATTAACCAAGTTTCTGTTGTGACCACCTGTAACATGTGAACAGAACAAGTATGCTCTTAGCAGAAAAGAAATTTGTGAAGTCCTCTGTAGTCTGCTCCAAGTGATCAGATCTTTATTTAATCAGCAACTTTATACCTCTTTTCAGAGGAAATTATCCAAACTTCCTTTAGAGGACCCTTTATCTGAGGATCACAGATAATCTCTTCTGAAGTTGTAACTTAAGCTAGGGTTTGCAAGACTGTAAAATCATTAGGGACCCTTCCTCGATTTAGTGTTCCCTGTATGCTGTATAGCTTCAGGGTTCATTAAGCAGCTCATCAGTGAAAAGACGTTATGGTTGATGAAGTGTCTTCATTAAAATTTTTGTCATTAAGTCCTTAGAATCTTAGAGGAAAAAAAAAACCTTCTGCTCTGACTTTCTTTGCTCATAAGTGAATGCTTTGTAAAATCTAGTAAAATTTCACTTGGCCTTTACTGAGCAAGCTCAGAGTATGAAAATGATTAATGGTGGGCTTCCTTTGCAGACAACAAACTCCAAAATGGTCTTACCTATAAAAGAAATCTCGCCAAAACAAAAATCAAGCCAATCCTCACAGATGCTGCTTTAAAATTTGCTTTAAAAATGTTAAACTGTAAATGTTGTATTGTGTGTATTATATACATCCAAAGACAAATTCTTGGCATATTTGACTGGAAAGCACAATCAATCATAACTGTAAACTCATTTCAAAGCCTCTGTTCAGCAATGTCAGATCTATTTTGAAAGAATAAGCAGTGGCTCAATACAGGCATAGAAAGATAGCAAGAGGAATGAGTGGGATTTAAGTATCCTCCCATCAGAAACAGAAGGGCTTCTATACAAAGCTGCTGATGCTCTGGAAAAGTATTTGAAGAATGTGAGTAGTGATACACTACATGTAACTTCTAAATTAAGTTCCAGACCTTATGGTTAGACATCACCAGACCGCACAAGCAGAAGTAACCACATCAGCATTTATCTCATGCAGACTAACTAATCCCAAATTTTGATGGAACTAGCAGGTTTATGTTAAATCCTATTTTAATTATGCTTTCAACTAACTGTATGTAGAGATGGATAAATGAGGAAGGAGAAATGACTGGCTCACCATGCCTGCTCTCACCTGTAGGGGTTTTATAATCACAAGAGGGAATTCCACTTGTGCCAGCCAGTGTATGAATTCGGAATAACAATGATTTTGGAAACTTTTGTGGTTTCCTGTAATTCTCTGTAACCCCCTCTTGCATTTATTTCAAACTTAGCTCTTATTTATTTTACACACAGAATGTCTAATATATTGGCACAGGAGCTAGTGCAGTTATTATTATACAGGACATGTAACTAAACCCATGACTGTAAATCAGCTCCTGCTCTGGGTCAAATAAGGAAACAATATGTGAATAGTTTTCCCAACAACAGTATAATAGTACATGTCCTTCCCTATGAGAGCAAAATTTATCTAAGGCCAATGACTTTGTATATGCTTTTCTAACTGAAAGAAAATTTCTGTAGTTTGTCCTTTAAAATTGAAAATCCTAGTAAAGTCTAGAAAGTGTTGATGCACTTGCTGCCAGAGCAGTTCACTGATCTCTGTTGGCTTTGGGGCCCTGCATTTGCTGAGAATGAGGTAACTGATAAAATCCTCACTCTTGATCTTGCAGAGTCACTTGCAGGTCACTATGGCATACATGTTCCTAGGTTACTTGTAGCTAGAGTGAAAATCCCACAGAGGTGCAAGCATAAGGGGTAAAGGTTCCCATGAAAATCAGGGGCATACTGCACAGAGAGAAGGGCATATTTTCAACAAATGATTGAGAATTAGTAGCTTATCAACACCTATGAGGTGTTTTATGGTCTGGGGAAATTTGTAGTTTCCTGTAAGTCAGTGCAGAAAACATGAACTTCATCACATTTATAAGGTTTATTTGGAAAATCTCCCATTTCCAAAGTGAACCAATTAAAGATAAGCTGAATATATTGCAGTAATCTGTTCCTGCTTCTACAGTATTTTGGCTAATGTCAGCAGACTAATAAACCCTAAAATAAAAAGGAAATTAGAAAAGCACAGCTGCTTTATGAATTTTTAAGGCAGATGAGAGGAATTTTGGAATTTCAATGAATGCTCAAATTCAGTTGTGATTTAGAGCCTAATATCTTTTCATACGTATAAAACCAATGGTATTAGCTGTAGCTCTTTGAATGATGGGCATGTTTTGTATGTTATTGGGAAGATTAATCTTCTAGTAGTTTACATACTATATGGGATAATTAAAAGAACCATACTCTGATCTAAAGACTTTTTAGATTCATATAGAACTTCCACCTGAAATGTGAAGCCTGAAAAATCAGCTGTTTATTGTATCTGCATGCTGTGAAACTGATTAATCTACAGCCTTTTGATTTTCTTAAGGATGTATGGTGAGGAACGGTATGTACGATTTCAGACTAAGTTGATTACAATAGACATGAAACAGACATTTTCAAAGATGTCCATATAAAGTCGATGCTTTCATTTGGTGTAATTAATGAACATTAAGAAACTGGAATAAGCAACCTAAGATACTGAAATAAGAACGCAACACTTTAGAGGTTGTCCTGAGATGACCTAATGCGTAAGTGAAACTGTTATGGTTTAACCTTACACAGAATATTTAGTTCATGGAAACATCTATAACCAAACAATTCATGATCTTGATTTTCTTCTCTTTTGTGGCTTTCTTTTGGCCAGCCATAACAGTCTCTACAAAGTGGTCTGGTATAATTTTGAAGGTTTCTGACCCACTTCCCAGTTATTATTCTATTTCCATAAGTGTTGTGTTTTAAATAAAGGAATAAAACCCTCATGTACTGAGCAGCTAAACAATTAAAGGCCATGTGGATAGAAGGTGATAGCGTAGTTTTCTTCCTGCAGCTGTAGATGAGTTGGAAGGTGTTCCTGTATGAGAGCTACAGTGCTGAGCATTAAGTAGCTGTATCTAAAAATGTAGGTGGAAGAAGCAAAGGTCTTTCAGACAGATTATTAATATTTATTTAAATGAAGTAATTCCACCATCTGTCACACAAAAATTCCTTTACTGAAGTAACAGATACCATGACTCAGCAAGGCAAAATAACTCCATTATTATTAGACAGTCATTTTTATTTGAAAGTAAAAAAGAAATAAATAGCAGTGACACTATATAATGGGCTTGGGTCTGCAAAGAAGGTAAATAATTATGTTGCAAGAAGAAAATACATTCTTATGCAAAGAAATGTTATGACAGTAAGAACAAAACTTGACTGGTCTTTTTTTATCACTGTGAATGTTTACATCTGTAAAAAAACAAACAACAGAAACTTATCAAAGTTCCATGATAAGAATTGTTTTGCTTCAGTATATTTTCAACAGTACATTATTAATCAGTCAAAATCTTCATGCATTCAAAATGAAACAAATGTTAAAATGTAAACAAAAGGGAATGGAAAACTATATAGATGTCATCGTATAATCAGGTCTATCCAGGTGTAGAATTTTTTTGCACAAAATGCTGCAAACGGAGTTAGCCTTCATAGTTCTACAGAGGCCATAAGCTAAGGAAAAAAAGTAAAATTAAAGCTTTTCAATGTCAGGCTGGACAGAGCTCTGAACAACCTGATCTAGTTGAAGATGTAGTGGCTTATTGCAGGGAAGTTGGACTAGATGACCTTTAAAGGTCTGTTCCAACCTAAACTACTCTGTGGTTTTATGATAGAGCATCATAGACTGAAAGTAATGGAGTCCGTATTTTTTATTTTCTGTTAATTATTATTTTCAAATAATTACAAGTTCTAAGGTTTACTTTGGAGAGATATTGGTAAAGTTAATGTTTTTCTTATTGTATCAACAATTATCTCCTATCAAACCCACCATAGCAATGTCAGAATTCTGCTATATTCTTCCACGCACAAAACTTTGCTCAATAACTTAACAGTGCAGCCTAACACCAATACACATCATGCTATAGAAAGTTAACTCCTCTAACAATGACTATTTCTCCTAAATATGCTTTTACTACATTTCTTAAAATTCTGAACACCAACCTTACTTCCTCTCTCTGCTGCTCATTTTTTTATGTCCTATATGCACCTTAACCACTTTGCATACTGCTAGCAATTCCTAAAATTTCTTGGCTATACAAATTGGTGACTTCGAGTTACAGCAACCAAAGCCAGCACTGATTGTAACACTATGTTTTCATATTATTCGCACAAATTTACTTTGCAGATAACTTGCTACAAATCCAGGTATCAAATAAAAAAAAAAACACACCACAAAACAACCCTCTGTTACACAGTTTATATATCCTGGTAAAAAAATTCATAACTTTTTCTCTTTTCTGCTAATCAATTCTACCTTATTTTGAATAACATTAATTCACTTATGCCAAACTATGTTATACCAAAATTGTTGTAAGGCTAATACCTCAATAAATTCAGTAGAAATCTTTAATGCTTCTAGTCCCACTTATACTACACTGCTAGGTAGCAGGGAAAATATCCTGTCGAAATGATGACTAATAGAATATTTCTGCTCCAGATTCACTCTAGGTTAGGGTTGGTATCCTGTGAGCTTGCTTGCAACATTGCTGAATTTAGCTGCTTGTGACGTCAGAACCTATGGCTTGTTTCACCAGCCTTACTTTGAGTGCTTCCCTACTTACTGTGCATATTCCCACAGAGAACTTTGATTCAGTTAAGGCTGAGTAAGTATGACATCCATGCAAAGAACACTCCTGAAAGCAAGAAAATGTCAGATTACGGAAATCCTCTTAAAGGCACCTCAGTGCCCACACAACACATTTCCACTGACATGAGTAGACTTCACACCTCCCCACAGAACTTCCTTCTGCCTCCCAAATATAAGGGATCCCATCCAGCTCATTAATTTCACACTATAGAATCCCCCACAGTATAAGCCTAGCTTAACACTGATTATTTCATAAAGTTAGTGAGGTCAAGATAATGTGTATGTGTGAGCTATTGAAATAAAAAGGAGATGGGGGTGTTTGGATTTTATTTATGCTTCAGATTTGTAGTTCAGAGCTGTCCAACTGACAGCAATTTTTTTTTTCTTTTATTTTTTTTTTAATAGAATAACATGCAGGATCTATTTCTAATTTTATATTTCAGACTACAAGCTTGGAGAAAATGCTCCGCATTCATATAACAGGTGAGGTAGCAGAGCAGTTGGTACAAAGATTAAATGAGGATAGTAGTAACTGAGAAGAGTTATTAGGTTAAGAATACAAATTGAAACATGCCGGATAAACACATGGGCAATTTTAAAATGGGATAAAGGTGCTACGTGGTTTTTACTGAGTTTCCTTTGAAAATATCTGCTGCCTAATGAAAAAAAAAAAGTAGCATTATTTGTTAAGCAGTGAATTCCCGTGTCTTTCATATACTGTCCCATAATACTACTACTCCTTTTTACTGCTATCACCTGATGTCTATACATAAAGCAACACAGAATACATGCTTTATAATAGCACTTGTTTACATTCTGCCTGAGTAGTTAGCTTGCATTAATGCTGAATGAAAATGTAAACTTAATGAGAAATAAAGTATGCAGTAATTAAATTTTAATTACACAGTCACCTGAATATCACTATATTGCTTAATAGGCAAATTGGCTCTTTAGACTTGGGATAGTAAAACTATTTGGGATCTTCTGGATACAGAGAGGCACCAGGGAAATCTACAGGTTTGCTTAATCATTCAGACACTTTCGTAAACCCTCCTCATCTCATGCCTAAATAGCTTTTAATGTCTGGTTTCACCCTTTTTCCTGTATTGGAACATCTTTGGATTTAATTCCTAAAACATTGGAGCATGCTTGATTGCTAAAAGCTAAAAGGGCAAGCAAGTCCTAGTTAGGACTCTTTTAAAGTCATTTTTTTGCTTGCTTGCACTACCACTAACATTCGGGAGAGTCGTTTCTGCATTACTCTGAAGTGTACCTAAATTCAACATCAGGTGCCATTTGCTAGTGCAGGTATTCTGGTTTGATCCCGACTGAATCAGATGTGCCTGAAAAGATGGGAGAGTTGTGGAAGGCACCTGTAGTGGCTCCACACCATGTGAGTAATCTTAAGTAGTAGGAAAGGTTTGAATTCCTGAGAAAATGGGAGTTTTCATTTTTCCTTTTGTGATTGAAGTTATGAAATGGGAGTCAAAATATATTTGAGTCTGAATTCACTACAGTTTTTAAATCCTATTGATTGATTCAATGAACATTTGACTGTAGGTGAATGAGGGAGCATGGCTGCCTAAGTATGGGGGTGTAGCACCATAAGCATTAGATTTAAGGAAAAGGAATAGAAATTAAGATAACATAATGAGGGGACAATAAAAAGTATCAGTATCCTTTTCCCACCACTGGAAATCATAATTGCAATATTTTCTTCTGGAAGAAGATGGGAAAAATGTCTTTTCATTGTTCATTTTGCTTTCCAGTGAAATACATTTCTGTAATCCTCTCGAATATCCTTGATCACAAGGTAGCATTATTTCATTCTCAGGAAACCATCATATCTCAGAATGTTTGAACTAGTCAGGAAAAACAAATGGCTGACTCTGAATATTTTACAGTACCTGAACTTGGAGCATAAAAACAAAGTACAGTTGAAATGTTTTGAACAGAAATTGCATACAGAGGTTGTTAAGCAAATGGATTTTCAGCTATTTTGGGGTTTTAAAAATAGGGAATGTGCTGTTTCCTCATAAAAGCCTAAGTAACTAAGTAGCAGAAATTAATTTTAAAGAAGAGCTTTGGTAGTTCCAGGGCTTTGTTGGATTTAAATGAATATGGCTTAAAGAATGAGAGATATTTGCCACAGGAAACCTCTCTAGAATACTACACACACTAAAATGTTATGCATAGATATCATGTTCTGCCATCTCCCAGAACTTTAAAACATTCCTGAAATTCTTTCAGTGCTTTTTGTGTTTTATTTTAATGCATCTCTATACATACGCTATGACCATGCCATCAGCAGCACTTCCCTAGCTGAAGTTCATAGTTCATTTTATTTTTCCTTTGATTGAGTCAGATTTTCCCTTGTTCCAACTTGGGCCCACTGCTTCTTGCACTGTGTACATCCAAGAAGAGTCAACTTCTGATTTTGGACAGCAGAAATGTCTTCCCTGAGCCTTTTCTTCTTAAGGCTAAACAAGTCCAGTTCTCTCAGCCTAGCCTTTCCTTTGTACTTCATGTGCTACAGCCCTTTTATCATCCTGGCAGGCCTCCATGGGATTGCTCCGGTATGTCAATATACTCATACAATTAGCTTGGGCAGGCTTGTTAGCTTGGGCGTGGAACTGCATGGATAAACCAGTCTGAGACTTGTAACATCCTAACAGCTGGGTGTTACTGGAGAAATGTTCTTGTCTGTGACTTGCTCAGGCATCTTTCCACTGAAAGTGAAGCCAGAGAGGAATCCACATCCTCAGTGCTGATAACTAACCTTCTTTCCTCTGCAAGGACTGTTTAAATTTCTGGGTTTGTTTCAAGAAATCAAATTCTAATCAGTTCCATGGATGGACTGTATGCAATCAGATTACTTTTAGGTTTCACAAGAGAAAATGTGCAGTCTGACACTAAATTAGGACCAAGCTCTGACTCAGATACACAGGAAAATAAAACGTCATTGCTATTCAAGTCAGTGCCATAGAGAGATACTCTGAGGCTATGCTCTCAGATATTAGGAATAAAAAAAAAGTTAGGGACAGTCTCAGGTATGTTTTATGAAAATCTGAGGTAATTATGAGCAAGAATAATTTCAGCAGAGCTTGTATTTAAAAATGAGCAAGTTTTTTGTTTCAAAGCCTTCCACACCTTATTCACAGTAAACCTCTACAAATTTTACTTTAAACAATTAATCAACACAGCAACCCAAATATTGCCTACAGAGCCCTAGAAGGAATTCACTGTGAGGGAGACCTGAGTGAACAAAAAATGAGATCCATTTAGCATTTATCATTTTGCTGTGCAATATTTTCACATCAAACTCTGCATAAGAATTGCGGAGACTGGGTAT
This sequence comes from Neopsephotus bourkii, assembly GCF_033783945.1. Taxonomy (NCBI): domain Eukaryota; kingdom Metazoa; phylum Chordata; class Aves; order Psittaciformes; family Psittacidae; genus Neopsephotus; species Neopsephotus bourkii. The sequence continues at coordinate 4,053,429 of NW_026902241.1, read as the reverse complement.
TAGGAAAAATTTCTTCACCAAAAGGATGATCATGCATCGGAACAGGCTGCCATCCCTGCAAGTGTTCAAAAAAGGTGTGAGGTCTATGGAAACAATAGCTAAGGGAATTAACACTGATTTCTAGTGTTAATTCTTCTTCTGAAAAAGTCATATGCAACAGCCATGCTACTATTGACATAGTTTTTTAAGGTTTGACAAATATGGTGAGTTAAGCCTGTTTGTTCACTACAAGTACAACTGGGACTGATTTTAAGGAGTGCCTGTTTAAATAGGTATACCACACCCTCAATATCAGGGGAAGGCCCTGCTCAACTGTATTGATTAATCCTCCTAATGTTTTAATGATAATGCTACTTGTTCCAAAGAACTTAGAGGTTTCTAGTTTGCTCAGAACAACATATAGATGTCATAATACCTACGATATACAGTGGGCTATTCGATCACTATACATGAATCCACTAATGTCAATTCAAATAATCTCCTCTTTGTGAGATGTTTAGGTTTCAGTAGTCTCAGCTCTGAAATTCCCATCTAGATAGAGACTACTCCTGCAGCTGCTAATAATACTGCCAAAATAAGTGTACCAAAAATGGACAGACAGTAATTTTTTTCCACAAAATTATTCTGGAGAATGGCAAGGCTGATTTTTTTTAGTTTAATAATACAGTATTAGAGTGCTTAAATCCAAATATTCTACTGGTGGTGTTTGCTGATGGATCTTGCACACTGTCTATGGTCTTTATGGCCTCAAGTGCTGGAGAGAGGTGAAAGTAGTTGCTGGATTGGAGTTTTGTCAGGCAGGTATAAAGACATTGGGGACGTTGTGCCTTCTAACATTTCTACATCTGGTGTGCTGTTCTTAGCCAGGTCAAGTACACAGGTATGAGTATCCACACAACTGTTCTTTCCCCTTATCTGCAATGTTTCAGTGATTTTCTTCTCCCCTTCTGGAAATACATAGTTTTATCATAAGTCTCATAGCATCTGGTGTTTCTTTTAAATCCTGTCACCTGGCATTACCAAATAAACTGTGCACCTGTTTTTACTTTAACAAATGAAAATATACCTAGCCCTTGCATTTGAAAAAAGCAAAACCACCTCTCAAAGAATGACAAAAGCATAGCTCCAGGTTCAAAACATAGACTCTGAGTTCAAAGAATCAAATTTATCCTCATCCATTCACAAGGAGGTGGGTAGAGCTCCATTTATCAAAATACTGAAAAACATGCTTAGCATTAAACACATAAGGTCCATGATTTTATATTTTGCTCAATACCATTAGTATATTAATTGCATGAAAGAACACTTAGTTTCAAATAAAATAAAAAAAAGACGAATAAAATAATTACTACAGTATTCCACTTTGCTACTTGCATGAAGGAGAACTAGCTCAGGGGTTTTCGTATCTGTTTCTGAAAAAGAGATGAAGTAACTGCTACACTAAACAGCTGCTTCTGAAAACAGGGAATTCACTTACGCAATTTATATTTGCGGTGTTGTTTGCATATGGGAATAATACTCCAGAGCACAGTATGTGAGCTAAGGAAAGTAAACATACGCCCAATTTGTAAACTTTTAATATGCTTGTCTTGCCATAAAAATAGACTTGTAATTAGTTCCCAGGAGTTTTGGTACAATAAGATGAAGTGTAATTTTATACAAGATGAACACTAGATTGTTGCTGTAGCTGAGACTTAGACAAACATGCCAAGACCAATGAAATGAATGGGAGTTTTCCTACATGTTTAAATGCCTTTACATCAGAATTGATAGCATCAAATTGAGAGTTCTGACTGACAGTCCTGTATAAGATATAGTGCTATTACCACTAGACCAGAGGATTTTCTTTTCCTGCCTTGACTCTCTCAGGTTGCTGTGTAAAAATAAGCATAAACATACAGTTTTGAGCAATTAAACAAGATGGGATGATTATCTGTTCTGAGAGGGGGAAGGAGAGAAACAAATCCTAAACTGTAACAAAGTTCTAGATCCACAAAAGCCTTATTGTATAAAATGCCCTTTGATTTCAGTTTTACTGGATCTAGACTACAGATCCAATTTTGTAAAGATTTATTGACAATCTTGTGAGGTGGGCTGATGCCAACCTCATGAAGTTTAACTATACCAAGTGCAAGGTCCTACACCCGGGACGGAGCAATCCCAGGCACAGCTACAGATTGGGCAGAGAAGAGATTCAAAGCAGCCCTGCAGAGAAGGACTTGGGGGTGTTGGGCAATGAGAAAATGAACATGAGCCAGCAGTGTGCGCTTGCAGCCCAGAAAGCCAACCATATCCTGGGCTGCATCAAAAGGAGTGTAACCAGCAGGTCGAAGGAGGTGAACCTGCCCCTTTATTCTGCTCTCATGAGACCTAACCTGGAGTATTGTGTACAGTTCTGGTGTCCTTAACATAAAAAGGACATGGAACTGTTGGAACAAGTCCAGAGGAGGGCCACGAGGATGATCAGGGGACTGGAGCACCTCCTGTATGAAGATAGGCTGAGAAAGTTGGGGCTGTTCAGCCTGGAGAAGGCTGCGTGGAGACCTCCTAGCAGCCTTCCAGTATCTGAAGGGGGCCTATAGGGATGCTGGGGAGGGACTCTTCATTAGGGACTGTAGTGATAGGACAAGGGGTAATGGGTTAAAACTTAAACGGGGGCAGTTTAGATTGGATATAAGGAAGAAGTTCTTTACTTGTAAGGGTGGTGAGGCACTGGAATGCATTGCCGAAGGAAGTTGTGAATGCTCCATCCCTTGCGGTGTTCAACGCCAGGTTGGACAGAGCCTTGGGTGGCATGATTTAGTGTGAGATGTCCCTGCCCATGGCAGGGGGGTTGGAGCTAGCTGATCTTAAGGTCCTTTCTAACCCTAACTATTCTATGATTCATGAGAGTAATGAATTACAGTCATCCCCACATGACTACTAATATAAGTAAAATACCAAAAAAGCAGGCTTGTAAAATTAGGTTCAAATCAAAACACAATATGGTGAGGCTCTGCACACAGAAACTACATGTAGCACACATAAAACACATTTAAATGTTTGAAGCAATTTTAACAGCTCGAAAAACAAGTCAAAACCAGAACCCGCAGCCTCCATGAGCATATTCGGTAGAAGAAAATTAAAAGTCTATGTGCAAACGCTTGAAGATTTTTCTGCCATAGTGTTTAAAGGTAGTTAGACTTTGGGTTTTTTTTCTTGTCTGTTTAATTTAGGTGATCAGCACAGATGTTTCGGAGCTAAATTGTCTTTTTTGGCAGCATGGTCTCATTACATCCTTTTCCCTCTCATCAACAACTTTGGAGATTCAGATCAGTTTTGAGCAATTTGAAGAAAAGCTTGAAGACTTTTTTATTTGATGGTATTTGTAATGAGCTCCTAGAAGATGCCGGATGCCTAAGGCCACTTCAGTAAACTCCCTTGGGAAGATATCCCAGTGTGCCCTTTCTGTGTGCAGATTTGGTCAAAAAAGTAATTGCCTATGCGCATTTCAAAAGATATATGAATCTTATCCCCACGATGTCTGATACAAAATCTTTGAAGACCTTTTCTTTTCCCACAAAATATCAGAGACTTTCTCTGCAAATTAGTTGCTTTCAGTTTCTCTGTGCAAAGTAATTCAATTATTATCAGGGCTGAAATATGTCCCTCTCTCCAGTTGCTTTCCTTTAAAAGAATTATTTTGGCATATATTGCTATTCCCTAACCTGGCTCTGAAATTAATACACAGATAAAAACTCTAGAATGAATAAGTCCTGTTTGTCTCTTTACCTTATCTGATATTGCTCCTGCCATGACATAGAGGGGCAAGGTTTTCTTGAACATGACCACTATGCTCATTATAACAAGATCTAGCTCTACCATGTCTATCTAGCTGGTGGTGTTTAATTTCAGAATGGATGGGGTTTTTCTTGCTTATTTGGTTGGTGAGAAGAGAATGTCTTGTACTAGTTTAATCAAGGAAGATTATTATATAACATCTGTCAGATTGACTTGTACCATATGGGCCCTGGGCCATCTTCTGTAAGAGAACTTACAGAGACATCTCAAAATGTCTGTGAAAATAGAACGTATTTTTAGAATGGTAGAATATCCTCCTACACTGCCAAATGAACCTGTCAAAAGCGCATCTTGATTTGTTCAGCTCCTACAATTCATGCTTGTTTGCAGTAACGATATTTATTGACCAAAGGTGGGTGGTAGAGTTTTTTCATATCTGCTTTTGCAGATGTGAAATTAACAGTACAGAAGGAATTTTAGGGTGGGGTTCTTTTGCAAAGTTTTCTAAAAATTCTGAAGCAGTTTTTTTTTTATTTTACATGTGAGGAGGAAAGATAAAAAGAGACCAAATGATGAGAACTGAAGTGGAAAACAGAAATTAACAAAACTAAAGAAAATCATTTGCATAGTTGAGTATTGTGGTTACGATCCAAACACAAAGACCATATATACCTGACCCTATTCATGATCCAAAAGTCTAATATTCAGTAGCAGTAAGAAGTGAAGTTTTGAAGTAATAATGCTCATTTTGGTTTCGGCAAAATGGCATCTTTGTGTAGAGCTACTGGAGCTGGTTTGAGAACAGTGAAGGAAACAGGTAGCAGTAATGCTGAGGTAGAAAAGCTTCAAGGGGGCAGAAGGGAACTGGAAGGAGAGCATTTGGGAAGTGTGGGAAAGCATCTTCTGGTTCAGAATGTAACTCTTTGACTCTACGTATTTTATTTACTTGGCTAGTGGTCTCTGAAGGATAGCACGCTCCTAGCCTACTTGCTGTGGCAAAAAAAGAATATGCTACTGCTAAATAGGCAGGTATTTTAGATAGTTCCTAAAAGCAAAGTCATGGCTGCTAGGATATGGATTGCTAAATGGTGATGTCTAACAAATGAAGAAGCCTGAGCATAATTAAGAATGAACACAAGCAAAGTTAAAAAAAAAAAAACAAAAACAAAAACAACAAAAAAAAAAGAAAAGGAAATTGAAGGTCCAGAAATTGTAAAAATGTCCATTGTCCTGATACTAACAGTAATATGGGGTTTTCATTAAGAGATGTGTCTATGAAAGATCACATTGGCTGTATTTACGCACTTGCACGTTTCTGTTGAGAGCATCAATATGAGCTGGGAAAGGACAATTCACATCTTGTAAAGGAAGCTATATCAGTGGTCCACAAAAATGTCTTGTACTGAAGAAAACAGCTATTCCTGAAGTCATCAGGCTATTGTCAGCTATCTGTCAACTCTGGAAACCTACATATATTTTAGGACTAGATTTTTAAAGGCACTAGGGGCAGGATCATAAATGCTTATCAGCATCATACAAGTAAGAGTGTTAAAAGCCACAGCTCAGTCACAACTTACCCTCCCAGCTGCCTAGAGTAGAGCTACAGTGCTCAAGGAGAGAAATGTTTAGCTGTCTGAACTTCTGTCAAATTAGCTGGTATGACAATATGGTGTAGCACATGTGCCAGCATGCTAGTTTAGCCTCAGGAAGCAGTCTGGCTGTGAAAGGAAGCCAATGTACATGAACTAATAAGCTTTCCATCTCAACAAGCCTAATGAGCTTGGGATGACACTGTGCTGATATGACTGTGGTGAGGACCATGCCCCTTCTTTCACTACGGACATGTCCTTTCTTCCATCTGCTGGATTCTGCTAGCAGCCAAATGCTGCTTCCACCTCCCAGTTTGTTAGCTGCTCAGAGCCTTAGCTCAAATCACAGTCCTGAAGATGCTAAAGGATTTTAAGTTAGTAGACAGAATGGCTAGGAGCAATTTTCAGAGCATATCTGACACCTGTGGCCTTGTATTTTGGCACAAATCCTCATTCTGAGGCCTGACACTTGCTACAAACATGACAGCTCTGCAGTGCCATGTAGCTCTGAGTAGTAATATGGGAAAATGCCATTAATGACACAACACTTGCCCCAAGAATGCATGTCCTGGCATGTGGATGATGAAAGGAAGGGATAAAACTGTAATCTTGAGAAGTACAACTGGAAGGTATCTAGGATTTTGATGTTTCCTGCCTCTTCGCTTACTGTGCCTTTCCAACATAGCTGCCCAAGTAATCCAGTCTGTTCAAAAGGCAAAGTCAGCTTCAGGGACTAGAAATTTTTGCACTGTCTTACCAGTTCTCACCCAGGAATCAGTAACTAACACTTGAGCAACTTTTTGAATTGCCTCCTAATTCAACAGGCCATGCTAGTTTGAGGGCTGTGCCCTCATAGGTTGACTTTAAAGCACTGTCACTTTGTGCTGAAATGCAGTGAAGGAGAAACGTTCCCAATTCAGGCTGCAGTCTCAGCTGAGAGGCCACAACAAAAAGCTCACGGATGGTCCCTGCACCTCCCAGGATGGGTCTTTCTCTCCCTGTGGGAGTGTTTGCTGCTTTCTGTTCTACGGCAAACATAGAGGAGCAATATGATTAAGTGCTTGCAGTAAGGAAGCAATTTCAGCTAAGAGTTTATGCAGCTAACACTGCCATTTGTTTGAGAATACACTGAGCAGAAGCAGCAGTGAAAGACCATTGACATAGACAAGAACAGCTGGGAGTGAGTTTAGGATGCTACCTCATCAAAGCTGTTATTGCCTGAAAGCACAGGTTAGTTTAGTGTATATTAAATACATATTTGGCTGTAAATAACATTGGCATGACTTCTATATTACTGGTTAAGCTGATAATATTTTAAGATGCTTTTGAAAGAGGCCTCAATACAGCTGACAGAGGGTGGAAGGGCAGTATGGCTCTCATCAAAACACAGTTAATACAGTGCACCTCTGTGAGACACCACATGTAAGGCAAGAGGAATTCAACTGCTAGCCACAGGCTGCTAGGGACTCAGAGACACCATCCAAATTTACCACAGCATGACAAATTACTCTGCTGTAGCTGTTCCTGCATTTGCTCCTCATGCATGTCACAGTTTGATTAAAATTCCCTTAAACTTTATTCTTCGAGGCTTAGGCTGAGGGACTTCACCTCTGTCACTAATCTGACTTTGGTGTATAACCCATTCCCTCTGAGTCAATGAGGTTTATGAGTTCTGCATGTCCCTTCACTTTCATAAGATTCACATGATGCAAATTTTTGCATTTGAAGTAAGTCAGATTGATTAATATGTGATGCATATAACGCAACCATGGTTCCTGATTTGGCAAATTAGGCAAGTAACCCATTCTGTGCACTGCATGGGAATCTAACCACCATGATACGTGCTAAAATCCATCAGGAATCAGGCACCTTAGTGGATACGTGTTGCCCCACTCAAATGAGCAGTCATTTTAGAAAATGTCCTAAAAACCTGACCCTGTATTTCCTGCCTCCTAAAAAACACCTGTGGAAGTGCAGGCAGCCATTTCTGAGACTTGTTTTTTTTTTTTTTAAATGGCACTTAAGATATAAAGAACTGGCATAACTGGTTGCCTGCATGCAGGAGCATAACATGTATGAGCTTCTGCTGTAGTCTCAGGCATTACCCAGTCCAACAGTAGCTAATTGATACTGCTGACATAGAATCATAGAATGGTTAGGATTGGAAAGGACCTTATGATCATCTAAAGGTACATGAAATGTACTGTCACTATGGAGCAGTTCAGAAGAGGACCTGATGCCAATTTCGCATCTCACCTTCTTAGAAGGGAAAGAGATCAGTAGGAGGTCTACATTGCTCCCAGAAGGCTGAATGTGGATCAGACACAGAACAGAAGCAGTATCACAATGTTAACATGCAACATGTGCTCAGTCAGGATAACATATGTTTCTTTTTAGCAGAGATTTTCAGCTTGGGTACAATGTCATGCTAACATGGCTATGTGATTTCCAGAGAACTTGGAGTACAGGCAAAAGTCATTTGAATACATCTATATCTGCCACATAGCCCCACATGTAAGAATAATCTAAATTTACTTTTTAAATTTTTGTTGCAGTTATATAAAATTATGGTGCGTCTGTACTGTTTCATTAAAGACAAAGACAGCATCTGCTTTGAGTACAGCAGGAAGAAAGCATTGCTGGCTAGATCAACTCTGAAAACCTGAAAGTGGCTTTTGAAGCCTGTTCTTGCCTTTGAGGTAGCCATATGCATTCCAAAGTGCAGGCTATAATCTGATAGGCAATTACAAGGTTTTGATTTATTCATTTTCACAAGGGAGAAGATTTGAATACAAACACAAATATTGCCAAAGCAGATTGCATAAATGGCAGACTTCTTATGTAACTCTGGGTATGTGTCATAGGCAAGCATTTATAGAAATTCAGCAAGTTTTCTTCATTAGGTACAGATTAATTCTAGCTGATCTCTAGCTTCAGCTGCTTCAGGTCCAACTGAAAATGAGTCTGCAAAAACGTGTATTTTCTCATGTCAGTTTGAAAGCTTCTGGACCATTGAACAAACAAATTTGGAAGATCCTTGAAACACGCAGCAAAGGGAAAACAAGCACATGTATTTCTTGAGCATAAATTGGCAAGAAGGAAAGGTCATTCTATTGATAGGCTGCAAATAAAGGGCACTTTTTCCCTGGCAGGTGCAAACAAAAGTCACCCTTCCTTCAGAAGTGTAATATTTGAGTGCCTGAAATGTATTTTCACAGTAGGCAAAAAGTCAAAAAGAGTCTCAGCCTTTGCTGTACACATAAGATGTCCCGTGTGCCTACTGTCCCCACTTTCGCTGCCTCGTCATCTCCCACAAGGACGGTGCAGCACCTGCTAAGTAAAATTAACAGAGAGAAAGCACCGCATAGGGTAGTTGAATAACTTTATTGGCTTTGGCTGCATTACTGCTATAGTAACCAACCACATAAGGTAAGAATTGGAGTCTACTAACAAAATTGTCAATGTTAGTATTCTGATATAATAATTGTCATGCAAATACAACAGTTCGGAGAAATTGAGCTAATAACATATCTTACTGCTTTAGCTAAAGCACTGATGAATGCAGCACTAATATCCATTGGCATTTAGAAAATTTTCCTTATAGACACATGCATAGAAAAAAAATTATGATGTCTTAAGATCTGGTCAAGACAAACAACTTATTTGTGTTACAGTGAGAATGGTTTTGGTGCGTATAATTTGTGTGTCATTGGGCATACAATGCTGGCTGATGTCTTTAGGGTTCTTACTAGGCTTGGCAATGGCCTGTGGTAAGATTGTGCTTATGTTAACTGAGATCATCTTGGTTTTTACGTTGCATCAGTTAAAAACAAACAATATTTTCTATGCAGTAGCATTAAAAAAATATATTAAGAAGGGTTGTTTTTTGCTATTTCAGAGGTAAATTTAAGCACATTTACATTCTTTCCTGTAAATAGAACAGACACTCAAAACTTTCAGATTTTGCAACAGCCTTACACTAACAAATATTTGCTAGGTTCAGACTTCTGTTTTGCATTTGTATAGTTCTACTTTTTTCTGCTACCTAATATGGGGCTTCCCTTCAACTGCATTCTCTGCTTTTAGTCAGCTGCATCACATCAATTTTTGTACAATTTACATTTTACTTCTTAGTTTGTCACAGATCCAACAAGACAATGGGAAGTGAACCAGAGTCTATATTGTCTATAATTAAAACATTTATTACTTCTTCCTTATGTACTGTGTGATTACAACAGTGTAATTAGCACCAAAATAACTATTTCTAATATGCTTAGGGTGCCAAAGGGGTGGTCCATTATCATGATATGTGAATCTGTAAAAAGCCAGTATTGATTTTCACATCTTAGAAGCAGTATGTTTGCTGCCAATTAAAAAAAAAAACAAACATTTTTTTTTATCTATAAACATGGCAAAATTTAGGAGGCAATCACAGTTAATATTTCATGGAATGAAAGGATGTTTCCTCAGGCAAACAAGTTTCTCTTTGATAGTATTCCCAACTGCACATACTGTGAAGTACAATTTAGAGTGCAGAGAATGAAACAACTACTCTTTGTGTATTTAGGAAAGTAAAACATATACACACAAATATGGGAGGCTGTTCATCCCTCAAAAATAACTAATTTCCTTACCAGATGCAAGACCAAACTGAGGAAATGCTAAAGACTAAGTCATCTTTTCATTTTATGAGAAAGTTGGCAGTAAAACGGGTCATACCCGTAAGACTCCTGAGATTCTTTCATTGGGCAGGTTTTAAAGACCCAATCCAACTTAAAGTTAATACATCATTTGTCACACAAAGAATTTCTATTAAAAATTTCAGTCCTACATCATTATGCACCATCTCACCATAATTATGTTCTTCATGGCTGGCTAAAGTTAGCAGAGACACTAATAATCAAAGATATTACTGCTGAGAATTGTTAATGCCTCCTTTCATAAGGACAAGCTGCTGACCATGCTCAAGCATGCAATAGTTGTATCTTCTTTCCGGCTATCTTTGGATACCAACAAATTGGATTTTGGATTCACAAATTATTGTCCTGCCTGGCACCTGTTCCTTTTAGAGAGCTATCTCAAATGGTGTTAGGTGGTTAAGTATAGACACAAAACGATTTCATTTTATTGCATCTTACTTAGACTATACACACTAACAGAACATTAAGCTTACGAAAGGTCTCCTCGCAGCAAGTCCAGGACTCAGTCCAGGACTGAAGTTTGGTAACAGAAAAGCACTGGAGGAGCAGATAGAAGTTTTTTCTGTCCTATTCTTTGGCTGTGTGTTACCTTTGACCTCTGCACTGAGTTTTATTTGCAGGGTGAAAGAGGATTTGCGTTTAAGGTGTTGCTGTTGAGTATAATTGAAGCCCTGGGCAGCCTACAAGAGAGGGCTTCCCAGCATAACTCCCAGGGAACTGTTCTGAGCCAGCTGCAGGCTTAAGTCAACATGTGTATCAAACACCAAGCTTTCTATCTAATTAGAGATTTTATCGAGTTCCTGCCACTCTAGTGTCTAAGCAATTATGGAGTTACTCCTGCTTCCTATCAGGGTTGAATTCAGTTACATCTGGTGTTAGAAATTTCTCACGAGTGGTCCTACCACTGGGATGTACTGCCCTTGAAGGCCTGAATCTCGTACCCTCCAGGGCACAATGCCCTGATTTTTCAGATTAGCATTTGATTCACTTTTCCTTCTTGTTTTGATTTTTCATCTGCACACTAAAACATTCACTGAACCCAATGCTCATAAATTGCATTTTAAAACCAAATACATATATAAAAATATATATGTATAATGATAGTAACTGCATACTTTGAAACAAAAAAATCAAGGGAGAATTTCATTGTAATGTTTTGGGGTAAAAAAGCATTGTGATAATATGAAAACTTGTAAGTGAAATAACCAGTCCAGTGTTCATTCTCAAAGCTCAACACAGCTAAGAAAACAGATACAAAGTATTAAAATTAGGTATGTGAATGGTTGTGTTAAGTCTATAATACAAGTATCTTTAACAAACTATATGTATGTGCAGTGTTTTTTTTGAAAGGTTCTTCAACATAGTAGTGCATGTCCTCCATAACTCCCTTTAATCTGAAACACTGCAAATGTTTCACAGAAAAAGCAGTTTCTCTGTATGCAACGAAAAGTTCCTAGAGACATCCAGGCATATGTGCTGCTTCAATTTCAAGCATCTTCCCAGGATTCTTGTCCAAACATTAATAAGTTTTAAAATGTCAGACACTGAGTTTGCCAGATATATATAAAGTTTAACGTGATCTCTCAAACACATACAAACAACAAAGGGATTTTTTTTTTATCTATATTACTTGCAAAGTGGTGAATCTTCCCATTAACAATGTTTTGAAAGTAGGAATGCTTGTTCCAAGATATGAAGGGAAATTTCAGAATTAGAATCATAGAATCATAGAATAGTTAGGGTTAGAAAGGACCTTAAGATCATCAAGTTCCAACTCCCCTGCCATGGGCAGGGACACCTCGCTCTAAACCATATTACCCAAGGCCTCGTCCAACCTGGCCTTGAACACTGCCAGGGATGGAGCATTCACAACCTCCCTGGGCAACCCATTCCAGTGCCTCACCACCCTAACAGGAAAGAATTTCCTCCTTATATCCAATCTAAACTTCCCCTGTTTAACCCATTACCCCTTGTCCTACCACTACAGTCCCTAATGAAGAGTCCCTCCCCAGCATCCCTATAGGCCCCCTTCAGATACTGGAAGGCTGCTAGGAGGTCTCCATGCAGCCTTCTCTTCTCCAGGCTGAACAGCCCCAACTTTCTCAGCCGATCTTCATACAGGAGGTGCTCCAGTCCCCTGATCATCCTCGTGGCCCTCCTCTGGACTTGTTCCAACAGTTCCATGTCCTTTTTATGTTGAGGACACCAGAACTGTACACAATACTCCAGGTGAGGTCTCACGAGAGCAGAATAAAGGGGCAGGACCACCCCCTTCGACCTGCTGGTCACGCTCCTTTTGATGCAGCCCAGGATATGGTTGGCTTTCTGGGCTGCAAGTGCACACTGCCGGCTCATGTTCATTTTCTCATTGACCAACACCCCCAAGTCATTTTCCGCAGGGCTGCTCTGAATCTCTTCTCTGCCCAACCTGTAGCTGTGTCTGGGATTGCTCCGACCCAGGTGTAGGACCTTGCACTTGGTATAGTTAAACTTCATGAGGTTGGCATCAGCCCACCTCACAAGCAAGTCAAGGTCCCTCTGGATGGCATTCCTTCCCTCCAGTGTATCAACCGAACCACACAGCTTGGTGTCATCCGCAAACTTGCTGAGGGCGCACTCAATCCCACTGTCCATGTCAGTGATGAAGATGTTGAACAAGACTGGTCCCAACACCGATCCCTGAGGGACACCACTCGTTACTGGTCTCCAGCCGGACATTGAGCCATTGACCACAACTCTTTGTGTGCGGTCATCCAGCCAGTTCTTTATCAACCAAGTGGTCCATTCATCAAATTGATGTCTCTCCAATTTAGAGACAAGAACGTCGTGTGGGACAGTGTCAAACGCTTTACACAAATCCAGGTAGATGACATCAACTGCTTTACCACTGTCCATCAGTTCTGTAGCCCCATCATAGAAGGCCATCAAATTGGTCAGGCAGGACTTCCCCTTGGTGAAGCCATGCTGGCTGTCACCAAGCACCTTGTTGTTTTTCATGTGCCTTAGCACGCCTTCCAGGAGAATCTGCTCGAAGATTTTGCCAGGCGCAGAGGTGAGACTGACTGGTCTGTAATTGCCTGGGTCATCCATTTTCCCCTTCTTGAAAATGGGGGTTATATTTCCCTTTTCCCAGTCGTCGGGAACTTCACCTGACTGCCATGATTTTTCAAATATGATGGCCAGTGGCTTAGCAACTTCATTTGCCAGCTCCTTCAGGACCTGCGGATGGATTTCATCAGGACCCATGGACTTGTGCACGTTCAGATTTTTAAGATGGTCTCGAACCAGTTCCTCTTCTACAGTGGGCCCAAGGTCTTCATTCTCACAGTCCCTGCGTCTGCCTTCCAAGACTTGGGTGGTGCGGTTAGAGCCTTTGCTAGATAAGACCGAGATAAAGAAGTCATTCAGAACCTCAGCCTTCTCCAAATCCTGTGTAGCTAGTTCACCTGAGAGCTTCCTGAGGGGGCCTACATTCTCCCTAATCTGTTTTTTATTTGCTATGTACCTGTAGAGTCCCTTCTTGTTATCCTTAATGTCCCTAGCCAAGTTTAATTCTAACTGGGCCTTGGCTTTCCTAACCTGGTCTCTAGCTTCCCGGACAATAACCCTGTACTCTTCCCAGGCCGCCTGTCCTTGCTTCCACTTTCTATAAAACTCTTTTTTCATTTGAATTTTCCTCAGCAGCTCCTTATCCATCCAAGGAGGTCTCCTGGCCCTCCTGCTGCACTTCCTTCCAGCTGGGATGCAACACTCCTGAGCTTGTAGCAGGTGATCCTTGAAGACCAACCAAGAGTCTTGGGCCCCCCTGCCCTCTAGGACTGTATCCCATGGAACCTTACTAAGCAGGTTCCTGAAAAGGCCAAAGTCTGCTCTTTTGAAGTCTAGGGCAGTGAGCTTGCTGCACGCTATTCTCCTAAGGATCTCAAATTCGACCATCTCGTGATCGTTGCATCCAAGGCTGCCCTGTAGTGCCACAATTCCAACGAGCCCTTCCCTGTTGATGAGCACAGGGTCAAGCATGGCACCTCTCCTTGTCAGTTCCTCTATTACTTGCAGAAGGAAGTTGTCTTCCACACAATCGAGAAACCTCCTGGATTGCTTGTGCCGGGCCGTACCGTCATTCCAACAGAAGTCAGGGTGGTTGAAGTCACCCATGAGAGCGAGGGCCTGTGAACGTGAGGCTTTTCCTATCTGCCTATGAAGTGCTTCATCCGTGGATTCCTCTTGATCAGGTGGTCTATAACATATGCCCACAGTAATGTCTCCCATCGCTGTTTTCCCTTTAACCTTGACCCACAAGCTCTCTGTTAACTGCTCACCAGTCCCCAGACAGAGTTCGATACTCTCCGGCCTATCCCTAACATAAAGGGCAACTCCCCCTCTGCGCCTGCCAGGCCTGTCTTTTCTAAAGAGTCTGTAACCTTCCATTCAACACTCCAGTCCTAGGAGCCATCCCACCATGTTTCTGTGATGTCTATAATATCATAGTCCCGTAGATGAGCACACATCTCTAATTCCTCTTGTTTGTTCCCCATGCTACGGGCATTTGTATAACTTCAGGAATATAAAGGCTAAGCTTCAGTCTCTACAAAGAGTAAAGAAATTATGATACTTATAAATGTTGTAAACAGAAATAAACTCAGTCATAAGTGAAAAAGCTATCACAAAAGAAATAAATTCTACCTTGACTGGGAGAAGAGCAGTTTGCCAATAGAATTAAGTCAGTGGTCCATATAATCCTCTCTCTGACAGCTGACAAACCTTGATCATTACAGGAAGTTAGAAAAAACTCCGAAATTAAGAAATGCAACTGATCTCTCTGTAGAGGATATTCCTTCATTAGTACTGCCAAATTCTGATTAATTTAGTCATGAACGTCTGTATGAACCATTTTTAAAACTTGCCAGCTAATTATTAGTGAATTTTCCTATTAATCATCCATATATTTTATTTTAAAATCTTTCAAAGCTCTTGGCTGACTAATTTTTTCCATTAAAGTCCAACACTTAATTTTTGTGCAGTATAAGAGATATTGCCTGACAATTTTTCATTTGTTAAGTCTTAGTTAAATATTTGTCATTTTTTTTCTGGGATGACCAAGTATAAATTAGACTCATCCCCTTCTCATAACTTTCTCTTTTCACTATTATTTGTGTGTAATTGATGCTTTTCCAGTTCATTTCTTTCCTGAATGACGCAGACCCACTCTCTAGTATCTTCTGGTGGTTGTCCTAAACAGGTCAGACTCTCCCTATTTTTATTTTACAATAATGTTCACAATGACAAAATTAATTCTCAATTAAATATGCCATTTGTACCTTTGTAGAAATATATTCCATTGATTCTGCATATTAGCAATTTATTTTTTTTTTTGCTATTACCAAGCACAGATTCTCCACGAGCTTTCTACAGGCATGATGCTGGTAATACATATTCATAATTAAGTATGAAATTTCCCACTGTATATATTAATTTACCAGCATTTTATTTTACTGGTCTTCTTTTCTAAGAAGGCTTCTTAGCATTGTGAAGTTTTCTGACTAGTTCTCTCACCAAGATGTCATTAACTGCCTTTTCCAGATTATTAATAAATTTATAATATATCAATACATGAAGTACATCTTGAAATATTATGTTAGAATTATTATTGGTTTTAAGTTAATATATATTTCTGTTTCTTTTTATTTTGTTTTTTGTCTTCTGTGCAGGTCTAGTAGATGAATTATAGCTGTTCAGACAGACATCATTAAAGACTGAATAAGACAAGCCAAGCCTTTATATATCTATAGTTTGTTTCACAATCTACATTTCACTAAAATATTCAAAACGGTAAAGCTGGGTTTTATTGTGCTTTTACTGGCTTTATCTGGGAGTTTTCTCAGTTAAAGGTAAATGTATCTCCACCTTGAGGCTGTTCTCAGCATCCCTGATGTCAACACAGAGAGTCTTAGAGCAACCTCAGACACCTAAAATAATTCTTGTGTGTACAGACACTTCAGAAAAGAAACAGTGCTCTTCTTTTATTTCAAAAGAATCTCCTGTGATGTTTAAGACTTCTGTATGTAAGGTAGAGCAATGCAGACCCATTATTTTTATTTCTAACTTTTTTTCCCCTACATTGTTTACAATGTGGTGGGAAGGAAAAGAAGGTCACACCATATGAGAAAAGTAGAAAATTATATATGATGAGACACAAAAAGCATTTTCACTTCTTTTTAAGCCTAACTGCAGTTGCATAAAGGGAATATGACTTTCAGAGAAGTTTACTTCGCCTTGTAAATTGATTTCAGAAACTTATGTATATGCATAGAGGGCAGCATGGAAGAAAATAATAAAATAAGCAAATAATAAGAGTTAGGAATACAAGTATCAGAAATTAATGTAGGTCTCTAAGGAGGAGGGGGTCTTACAGAATTTGAAAATGCTGACAAAGTGCTTGAAGTTGAGATAATATGGACCAAGAGTAAGTAGGGGTAAAAAGAGAGAATGATAAAATGGTAAATGACTGGCAAGGATGACAACATATATTGCTGTTTTTCCTGAAAAAAAAATGCACGAAAGGTGTTTTTAAAGAAGACAGAGATATGTTGTATTAGCTGTTACGGGATGAGGATTGAGAGAGGAACACACCCTTGAGGAGAGAAATCTTCATGACACTGAGAAAGAATAAGTAAAATTGGAGCATGTGTTGCTGTGAAGAGGGAGCAGGGGAGGAATTCAAGTACACTGCTTGTAGTGCTGGTAGTATGAGCTCACACTGTGAACTGTGTCTAATGTATGAATAACATAATGTTCTGTGAGGAAGACCGAGATTATCTGGCATCTGGTGGTGTAGCAAGCAAATGTTTTTCTATCTTTTGTTACCCCGTTACTGGAAAGTTCTCAGATTTTATGTAAATTTGCACAATTAATTATCTCAGGAATTTTCATAGAATCATAGAATAGTTAAGGTTGGAAAGGACCTTAAGATCATCAAGTTCCAACCCCCCTGCCATGGGCAGGGACACCTCACTCTAAACCATATTACCCAAGGCCTCGTCCAACCTGGCCTTGAACACTGCCAGGGATGGAGCATTCACAACCTCCCTGGGCAACCCATTCCAGTGCCTCACCACCCTAACAGGAAAGAATTTCCTCCTTATATCCAATCTAAACTTCCCCTGTTTAACCCATTACCCCTTGTCCTACCACTACAGTCCCTAATGAAGAGTCCCTCCCCAGCATCCCTATAGGCCCCCTTCAGATACTGGAAGGCTGCTATGAACAGCCCCAACTTTCTCAGCCTGTCTTCATATGGGAGGTACTCCAGTCCCCTGAACATTCTCGTGGCCCTCCTCTGGACTTGTTCCAACAGATCCATGTCCTTTTTATGTTAAGGACACCAGAACTGTACACAATACGCCAAGTGAGGTCTCATGAGAGCAGAATAAAAGGGCAAGACCACCTCCTTCAACCTGCTGGTCACACTCTTTTTTTCTGGTTCAAACATTTTCATAAAACTGGAAGTAATTTTTAAATCCTTTTCCCTTGGATTTCTAACTATCACATACACTTTTACATTAGAGCAATAAAAGGAACAGTTGAGGGACATACGTGTTGACTAAAACAAGACTAACTGAAAATTGCATAAAAATATGGGGGCAGGGGCATCTAACTGTCCTTTTCATAGTTCTTACTCGTGGTACTGTGGCAGCTGAGGTCAGTTGAAGCACTTATACTCACAATTCCACATTCAAGGAAGCAGGAGTTGAAGGAAAAGACCTCCACTAAAGAATCTTCTGTCTTGGGGTGGGTTTTTCTGTTAATCCACTAGAACTGGAAATCACTGAGCTCCAGGTCACACAGGTCACACTGCTTTTTATCCATTTGCATACTTTGTATTATACAGAAGAAATGTTCAGCTTTTTCTGACTGGGAAGGATGTGGTATCCTAACTTTTCCAAGTAATATGCTTATTTCACAAACACTACCAGTGCACATAATTACTTCAAAACATAAATAGTAGGCAGTGGTAGATTACAATCTTTATTTCAGAGGTTATGAAAAACAAAGCAGAATCTTTTTTGAAATTTTATCATAGTATAACTGATACTTTTGGGTTTCTTTTCTTGGAAGATACCTTTTCAATATATTTGTCCACACCTGAAAGCTCCAAAGTCATAGGCATTACGCATTTAGCTGTTAGAGATATACTTTAAGAAATTTTGCTTATATGAGAATAATTTCTTGAAAATACTATTGAATGGCCTAAAGTCTTGGATCTAAAAACTGTGTTTAGTGCAGGATCAGTAAGATAGACAAAGGAATGTCAAAAGCACCTAACAAAACATAGAGCAGCCTCGCAAATCTTCCAAATATGTGGTGGCTTCTGGTATGCGGGTCTAGGGGATTCCTAGAATACAGTGTGTCTAGGAGTTCCTCCAAACCTGAATGGAGTAGCCAGGAGCAAGTCTGTAGACATGGATATAGCATCTAATATGTGGATAATTCTTAAATACCTGGTTAGGAATTGAGGACCATGTAAATGGTGGAAATGTGAGTGACCCACGTACAGTCTAGCCATTAGTAATCCCTGATGGATTTGCTCAATTTCAAGGAAACAATCTACACTAAAAACTAGTGCTAGGGACTACACACTATTTCTGGTAAGACTGGAGACAACAGAACAAGAATAGCAAAATGGATTTTGGAAGTATTTCATAATCACTGTCCAAAATGCAGCATTTATTTAATTTTAAGATACACACAGATAGTTCTTCAAACCCATGCTAGGCCTACAGTGAATAATAAGCAGCAAATAAAAGAAAACTGCTTGTTTGCACTTATTTGTGATGGTTCGTTGCAAGTACTGTTTCCTTTCATTTGCCACTTATGAAGTCACTATGTAGTGTTAGAAATAAAGAGAGGAATTTTATTTTAGTGGCAAAAACTATGCATTGAAATGAAAAGATATAACAAGTGAGACAGTGTGAGTGACAGAGATCAGAGATGCTCAGCTTTTATTCTTAAATCAGCTCTCACCAAAAAAAATGGATGCTCTTGCTTGGGAGTTAGAAGACTGAGAGTCAGAAGACCTTTCAATATACTTCTGTGATACAAAGTAAGTGACATTGAATGATATAAATCTTAAACTCATTTTCACATTAAGCGAAACAAAATGAACAGCTTTAATATCACTCAAACTATGTAACTTACAAGGTTTTCCAATTTTAAATTTGACAATGAATCAACTTTATACATTTTTTCCCTAAAATCACTCCAGGAATATGAATGCATGTCCACACTAAATATACAGCAAGGGAATAACTCGTTTACATTCGATATAAAGCTTATTTATGAGTTATATTTTTCTCTTTAAAAATTTTTGCTTTTGCTGAACTTGTAAACTAAAATAGTCATGACATACAGAAAAAGATTTCCATGGGACATGAATTAAAATTGCCTTTCCAATAAGAATTGCTACTTTTGATATTGGCATGAAAATGTCAGGGTCCTAGGGGCACCACCAGCCCTGACTGTCCCTGCCTGACCCCTCAGGGCTCCCCATAGTTCAGGACCCCATGTCAGACCTTGGGGCCATCGGTCCCTGCCCCAGAGATGCAGCAGCAGTACCAGCCTCCAGCTCCCCGCAGCCCTGCCTTGCCACAGTGTCACATCTCAGCCCAGCCTCATCCCATTCCCAGCGAGGTTCCTGGTGCTGGAACTGGGGACTGCTGGAATTGGTGCTGGACTGACACTGCCCTAATGCCCTCCTGGTGTTCCTGACTACCTCCTTCTAGATGGGGATCACTCCTGGCTGCCAGTGTCCCTGTCCCTGCCATATGGGCAACCAACCATCCAGGGAGACAGCGGCCCTCACAGCGCCCTGACAGAATGTGTATCGAACTGCCTTTACAATGAAACCTTCATGGCCTAGAGTTTAGTATTTACTGGTTAGGTTTAAGTGCCGTTCAGAAGTATAGCTGCCATTATCGCCTTAAAAGACCACCATGTAACTAAGGGCAGCTCAGCCTCCAGGAGGAGCAGCACACTGTGTGCTGAGGAAAGGACAGAGTGGGCCTGGCTGGGGGAAAGAGGAAAACAGATTTCCTCAACCTGGCAGGGGGCAGAGCTGTGGGTACCCTCAGGCTGTGCCTGCAGCCTCCACCGTACCTCCAGACACGCCTCAACGTTGTTACAGGACAGCTATTTGCCTTATGGGTAAGGGGGAAAATGTAAATCTAATGCAAATTAAACAGCTTCCACTGCAGATTGTAATTTAGGCGTAGCTGTATGAAGCAGTACAAATTGTACCAGACACTTGCACAGCTAAACCAGCACAGCTTTACTTCTGTGTATGTCTCTACTTCCATTTGCTAAAATTAAGACAATCTTTCTTCCCCATTAATCTGTCTTGCCTAAAAAGGTGGGCTTCTGCTCCAAGAGTCTTTCTCTCACTGTTTCTCAGGAACTGTCTTTTCAGCCTGAGCATTTACAATGTAATGCGACATAAAATATAGGTATAATTAGTAAACATTGGCTATTCTTAATTGGCACTGTAACCAGCTCTAACTGAGGTACTATGGCAGAAAGGATGGTGACTCAGAGATTTGAAGGAGCAGATATTAATGACTCCTTACACACCTTGCCTGAAGTAAAGCTCAAAACCGTGTTACTACATCAAGTTTCTCAATCTAATCCCAGCAATACATCTAAATTACAGTCAGGACAATGCCATGCTCTGTAGGGCTTGCTGAGCTGATCTAATTAAAGCTTACAATTTCCTTTAGGCTTTAATTCAATCCATTGCTACATGCCAAAGTTCAATTGCCTCAATTAAGGTTTCAGAAAGTTTTAGATTAAGTAAGTCACCAACTGGACCTAAAGCCTGCTCAAGAAGCTCAGTGACTAGTGTCTTGGGACAGGATCCAATAAGATTTTCAATAAGAAGTAAGAATTGTCAGGCTTATTGACTTTAATAAATTGGAATCTGTCTTGCATATGTTAGGCTTCTCCTACCCATTTGCCTTGTTACCCATTTACTTTCTCTGAAACAATTCTTTGGCTTGTTAATTTCAAATTACAATGTTCATAAATTGGAGGGCACTACCATTTTCTCTGGGAAGTCCCAGCTGTCCTTGCATTTCACTGGTTGGAAAGGAGGGGGAAAGATGAAGAATGAGGTACGGCTTACCATGCTTGGAATGAAGTTAAACCATAAAGAATACCCATTCTTTTATGGGAGATCTTTTTTCTCACACAAATGAGCTAATGAGAAAATTTAAATATGGATCTGGTATTACTATTTCTGAACTGGTGTTACAAGAAGGGTTTACATTCACAGAAAAATGGTAACGTGAATGAAAATAAATATACTTTAAACCCCCTCCTCCCCCCCCCCCAAAAAAAACAAAAAACCAAACAAACCAACAAACCCCAAACAATCAAAAAAGAAAAAAAAAAACCAACAACCCCCAAAACCAAAAAGCCTAAAATAAAATTATGCATGGATGCATTTTGGATCTTCTAGCTTCAGCATCATTAAAGGAATTGTCCATTTGATTGCTCGTGTGCTTAGTCTTGCAGTTTATGTAATTCACTGCTTTTAATCTAAAGTGAAAAAAACCCACAACCCAGTGAAATAGTAGTCATTTTTAACAAAGGCCTAATGTTTCTGTAGTCTAAATGAGTACTTGTCTACATTGTTAAACTACTGTACAACAGGAATCCCCTGCCAACTAATGCACTGTAATTACAATGACAGTATAAAATGTGAGCTTTCTTTTTTTTTCTTGTAGTGGGCAGTCTTAAGATGACTTAAAATGACTCACTGATGAAAGATCCTGTCTGAAATGCTACACTTTATACAAAATACTGTATATAAACAGGTCATTATATTTGAAAGATTTTTTTTTAAATGTAGCACTATAATTATATTTTAAGAATGGATAAATTAGTTTTGTCCATCATATTTTAGCTTTAATTCATTTAGTCCAAGAAAGTAATTCTTCACTTGGCAGACACTCATACTTCATCTTAACTTGGCTATTTTATAAAGTTTGTGTTGATTTCACTTGTAATATTTTGCTGCCTTTTAATGGAGACAGATTGTATTTCATATTTACTTTGTTACACAGGTCTTAGACTACTTAGAGTGGAACTGTAATAAGAAGCACTTGTATTATACCTGACTGAATACCATACAATGTTTCATACATATGAAACAATATTCATTATTCAGTAAAGTATCAGCCCATATTTTTCTAGATAGATAAAAGTCTTGTTTAAAACCTGTACTAGCATTCTATATATGAAGTTTTAATCCCGCCTTAGTCCTTCTGCTAATGTAAAATCAGAAAACAGAAATGCAGCACATGGGATGTGAAATTGTAATTTTATTTTGTAGTAATGGTTACAGAATCTCCATCTTTAGAGATATGCAAATATTAGACATGACCCTGAGCAACATAATCTGACTTTGAAGTTGGATTCAGTTGATGACTGAGTAGACCATTGGACCAGATGTCCACCAGACATCCCTTCTCACCTCAGTTATTCTGTGTTTATGATTTTGCTTTAGGATGTCACAAGTATCCATCAGAACAGATCAAGCTGCAGAAGCAATACAATATAAGGCAAATAATGATGCAAGTTTTGTACTGCTTGTATGTCATACTATCAGTTAAGTAAAGCATGTCATCTCCTCATGTAGTTTAAGATTATACATACTGTTAAGATGGTACACACATTGCGTTGAAGGAAACGTAAGTTTAATTACATGTTGAAGTGATGGCATAGATCGAGTTAAAATTAGAAATTCCTTAGTATTATTATTTGTAATTTTGCTTTTGCATCTAAAGTACAACCACAACACATTAAGCAAACTTAAACGTTGAATGTATGTATTACACGCTTCTCCTGTAAATCATTACAATCCACTAGCATAAGTAATGCTTTTCTTATAAATCTGTAGACTGAAACCCCCCAACAAGTTCAGTCCAAGTGAGGGACAAACATTATGAGATTAATTCATACACACTAAAAAAAAAAAAAAAAGAAAAAAAAAGTATCCATAAAAATATAGCTGGAAGAAATTGACAAGGGATCAGATCCAGTCTATAACAGATTTGTATTTTAGGATCCTATGCACAACACTGTACTTCAAAACAGATCTTTCTGTGGCTGCCTTGTCATGGTGATGTTTATTCATGACAAGAAAATGGGGATTATGAGGCACCCCACCTTCCACCCAATGAGCAGACACTATCAAGAGGAAAAATGTAATGGCAAGAGAATGTATCATCTATTTATTGATTTATTTTTCACACACACACAAGGAAAGTAGGTGGCAGAAGGAGATGATCTCTGCAGCTTACAGAGTATTTGCTTAGAAAGGGAGCATTCTGACTTGTGAACCCTGCTCCTGGGAGTGGTTATGCACTATACTCCAGAAAATCATGCACAAAAAAGAAATACTCTGCCACCAAAACTGCCTGTTTTGATTGCACAAGAGATTAATTTTTAGGGTAAAACTGAAGAAGCTATTGTAACTAAAAGGGTGAAGATGGAGAGCAGAGCAGGGTAGAGTTGAACAGAATTCCATAGGGCAGACTAGGGTAGAGGCTAGGGTTGACATACCTCTATTCTTAACACAAAGCTGGTCCAGGCTCAAGTAAAATGCCATACAGAAAGTAGAAGAAATTGACAGACTGCATGAACAAAACAGAACTGTGATTTTTTAGTACAGCATAAAACCAAAATTAATTAAGTGCCTGCACTGGCCAAAGATTTGGATAAGTAGAAAAATAAATTACTCCTTCAGACAGTGATAAAAAGAAAGGATTGGCTGGAGCCAAATCAGTCAGACTATGCTGCTAAGATGATATAGCCTTAGGTACTAAAGACACAGCTGCAAATAATGAAAGTAAGTTTGAAAGCAAAGGATGTGGTGTTAACATTCTTAAATATTTATTTGGTGTTACTTATTTTTTATTTAAAGAAATTTTGTCTCATGAAAAAAGATGGATGCTAAAGTACAACATTTTTTGAAAGGACTGTGTGTCATCAGTGAAGATGAGACTATATGAATAGGTCAATAGATAAAGAGAAACAGATATTTTCATTAGATAAGGTAAACTTTTGTGTGTAGTTTAATAGCTGACACTGCCTTTGGTTCAAGATGACAGTGGGGGGACAAAGATGCAAACAGTGAGTTACTAAGGAGGATGTGAGTTACTAAGGAGGATGCTGTACAATCTCTTTGACAAGTCTCACATTTCCATTGCATAGTGCTGCTATTCTTTCCTTTAGCCTTATGTATTCTCCCTTGCTAGTGCACTGTACCTATTCACCTTTTGTCACATACCACTAGTAGTGGCCAGTAGCAAAAGACCCACAGTGGCCAGCTGGTAACAGTTCCTTAAATTCTACCTAACAGCCATGCCTCTTTCTTTTGCTATGCTCCAGCTCAACACACAACAGCTACATAGGCACTTATGTGTTATCTATACTAGTTGTGCAGATCAGTGCTGCAGAGCCCCTAAAATTCATACTTCAGCAACTAGCATATGCACTTGTCGTTATTCTTACTGACCTGAGCTGAATGTGCAGGAATCTTGGTGTAGTCTGAAGGAGTAGGATGTGCCCACTCTCTACCATGCACGTCCATAAGGCCTAGTGGCACCCACAGGTAGGGTGCAAGCTGTTCCATAGGTCTTTAATAAAAAATGCCCATGATCTGTGAGCCTGCCAAAGACCACACAGGCTTCTAGATCCAGGAACTCATCATATCAGTACAGGCATAGTCAATCAGGATGTTTCTGAAATGGATGAATTTCCAAAGAGTAGACAGTTCATCTCCAGTTGAGGTTATAGCAAGTACTAGCATAGCTTTTTTCTAGGAGCTCACCAGCTAATTGACACATATGCTGAATTTCCTTCCTGTTTATGGCTTATTCAAACTGAGCTGCAAAAACATCAGAAAGTTCACCTGTAGCTGGAAGTCCTCCATAGGATTTGTCACCAGTGCAGATTATTGTTGGGGAAATATAATCATAGATGTTTGACAACAGCTCAGAGTCTAGAAAGCTTGAGCAGTTTTTCAGCAGCCAGGATTGATTCCAAAACTTACTTGGATCTTTGGTTGCACTGCCCTGTCCAATATATTTGAGTAGAACAACCTGAACAGGATTAGTTCAGAAATATTTTCCAGCTTCTTTCTATTTATGGCAAGGAAATGTTTGGCTAGAGCTCAGTCAATCCTGACCGCAGTGTGAGTGACTAAGCACCATTAAGAAGTTCTCAGGAAAGATAAGCACCTCAGTTAGCCTTCAAAGCCTGGGCTGACTGACTGTCAAAAGCTTTAGCGCAGTTAGAGGCCAAGCAGAGATCTGAAGGTCATTTCTGATGGCTGTTTTCTCATTCATGCTGAGTAGTGCAATAATTATGGCGTGCAGATCACCTGGAGTACACTGCCTTCTCTGGATGCAGTGGGTAACACTTCTGGGGCTTATGTAAAAGCTAATGAGAATGAGTGTGAGTGGACCTGTCACTTCACTACCTACCCACTGTTCTGGGATTACTCCACAAAATATTAGCATACATTATAACTGGGTGGGCTTTTACTCATTCTGGTCTGTGTGGGACTACCATCATTCCTCTTCCTCTTCATGCTAAGTTTGGTGGTATACTACCCCACAAAAAAGAAGAAATAATAATTAAAAAACCCAAACCATAAGCAGAGTGATGGCTGCACTCTGCAGTTATCTGTAAAGTTACTATCTTGAGGCAAAATATCCAACAACTGCACCAACTAATGGTCTGTGGGATCGCACTGGTATGTAGGCCAATGCTGCATGCCCCATTGCCTCAAACCCTGTTAGGAATAGTGGTTGCCTGTGTGGTACCTGTGGAATACTGATCAAGAAACAAGTGATCCTCTTTCTCCTTTTCTAGGAGACATAAATAACAGGATCAGTAACAAAAGGAGGACAAAGAAAACCAAAGCTAAGTGGTTTAATTTGGTGGCAGGGATTTGTGTAGCCAGTGAAGATGCACTTCTGGGGGCTAAGAGACTCATGAACATCTGATGTTGGCTCTATCACAGCTGGACTCTTGTCATTGTGGAATAAAAGACACTGCAAACTAGTTGGGTCTGATTGCCTCTTTGCCAGCTGTGCAAGACACTTGAGCTTTGGCCTGAGGTATGAAACACTGGCAAGAGACTTCAGACATTAGAAGCCGGAAGGTCTGAGTGGGCAATATGAGGTAAGGAGGTTAGCAGTATTGGTCTCATGTGTAAACAGGATATGGTTATTGGGTAAGAGCTGGAGGCCCCAGAGAAGCTCTGAAATACAGCAGCTAAATCCTCAGAAATAATGAGGATGTCTCCTGAACTGTAGAACTGTAAAATTAAAATGCCTACTACTATTCCCACTGACATCCCAGTAAGAGGGAAGGCTGCCACTAATGTTTTACAGAAAGAGCTTACGTCCCAGAAAGCATTGATTTGTTGAATGGCATCAACCAGAAAGTGTGAGGAAAGTGAACTGTTGTCTCAATCATGTGGGTATGGTTTGCCTAAAAGTTTCCAAACATTGGTACAATTTTGCAATAATGAACGAGGTTCTCCTTGTGTTAGATGCTAATGTAAACAGAAAAATAAATCCAACCTCTCCTCTAAAAACATACAGTCCAGTGAAAGTAAGGATTCAAGGACCAAGTGCATAGTGGCTGTAGTATGCAAAAAGGGTGCTTTTAAAGTCCTTTAATTCTTCATTCAGTTTTGAGGTTTGGTTTTTTTTGTGATTAATATTACTATAAATAACAAGGTTGTGCTATGAAAGTTATAATGTATGTATGTATACGATGGACAGTTAAAGACATGGAAAATGAACACATTTCTCTCTTAAGTTGATTTTCATATCAGAACTGAACCTTATTTAAGTAATATTCATATCATACTGAACCTTATTTAAGTCTTTTATTTGTAGGATTTCTGCCATCTCTGGAAGCATTCTTTCACATTTTACCAAGATGATGAGAACATCCAACAGTCCTGGTAGCACAGGGGAACAGCTCTGTAAGTTAATGACTCAGTCACTCTGTAAGTACACCTAAACCGTCTTGGTTTCTTTCAGATACTTATATATCACACACTTGCTTGCAACATGGCTGTAAATTGACATGGAGTTACAGTTCTAAGAAGAGTTTGTGGAACTTTTGCTTTTGAGGTTATGATGATCGCTTGCATTGTAACAACTTTGCTGCATTTTGATGATGATGATCCCTCTGTGCACTTTTACATTTACTGTGCTAATAAAGCATGCCTGGCTACCAGGCTGGAAACACCGCTTAAAAGCACAATTTTAATGTTGGTGGAGCCTTTTACTGCTACCGCATTCACACTGTAGCTGGAAGATATCAGGGAAGGTCTTGAATCACATCTGTGCAAGTTTTCCCTCCAGAAGCGATGACTGATCTTCCAGTTCTTTTTAGTTGAAAACAAAATAGTAGTATCTTACCTGAACACTGACTAGATAATCCAAACCCACCATCTAGTACTAAAAGGCAACTCAAAGCAGAGCAAGGAATACTGTACGACAGTGGTTAGCAGAAAGACATGCTAACTTTGTGCCACCTGCTGAAATTAGTTTTGCTGCCGTAAGACTGGATGGAAGGACAGTGGTGACTCCAGCGGCTCGCCTCGCACGGCGGGGACTGACCGTGACTTCGCAGATGGCACCGACTCACCCACCGTCCAGCCGCTTCTGGCTGTAAGCAGCCACCCGCGGCGCTCCACCACCACGGCGGAGGGGTATGGAAGGCCTCACTCCTGCGGCAAGTGTTACTGCCATTGGAAACGCGCCCCGGCATCGCCCCCGCCCCCGCCGCCGGTCTCCGCTCCCCCGGCAGCACCAGCCCCACCGCCACACGGCGACGGCGTAATCGTCGAATGCGTAAACCGCAGGCGCTGTCCCAGCTCCGACTCACACCAGCTACGAAGTCCCGATCGCCGTGGAATGGGGATCATCTCCCCTCCCTTCCGCTCCACAGCGGATTTTCCGCGGTTCCCTCCACGGCAGCCTGGCTCACACGGGAGCCGCCGTGCGCCTCCGGCACCTTGCCGGCAGCAGGTACGGCGCGTCCACCTGTTACCTGCTACTGGCTCCGCCCGGCCGGAGGCCAACACCCAGCTCACGCCCCACTCGTACCTCTCACACTATTACGGCCCCAGAGCAACCCGGAGCGCAGTAGCGGGGGAGCAACAGACAGCACCACATCCGGGTGCCGACGCTCTTAGCGCGCATGCTCGTTCTCCTCGCCGCTGCGAGGCAGGGCGCCGTGGTAATCGCTGTTGCCGCTCCTCCCCGGGGCGCTGCGCTTCCGCGTTGTCAGGCAAGGGGGAGTGAGGTGTTGTGAGGTGGCGGAGGCGCCCTCCGTGGCAGCAGCAGGAGGCGGAGGAGGATGGTAGTGGGAGCGGGTGGTGGCAGCAGCCGCCGTTGCCAGCAGCCGGGAGAAGCTCCTGTGGTGACTGGCTGGCAGCGCACGCAGCTCTGAGGAGGCGGAGGGTGCCTGAGCCGAGCCGCGGGGCGGGCGCCTGTGAGGGGGGGAGAGACTGCGGCGGCGGGAGGGGACCGGCACAAGCGCGCACACACACACGCACGCAGAGGCGGATGACAGCAGCAGCCGTGGCCGCCACGATGTGAGGCGAGCTGTGCGGGGGGACGCGGAGACTGCGCAGGGGGACGCGGAAGCTCCGCGGAGAAGCGAGGCGAGGCAAGGCAGCCCGCGCAGCCCCGGCAGCGGGAGGGGCGGCCGGGGAGGAGCCGGCTGGGCCCGGGGCGAGCCGTGTGCCCCGGCGTGTAAGGCGCGGGCGGCGAGTGTGGGACCGGCGGAGGCGCCGCCAGTGGGCTGACCGGCTGCTGTTTGCTTGGCTCCAGTCTCCGTCTCCGAGCCCGCGGGCACCGATGAGGAGCGCCCCTGCGCTGCCGGACTGACGCCTCGCCGCCGTCCCTGCGGACGAGGAGGAGAGCTGCCCCACGGCCCAGAGCGCGGCTCCCCGGCCGCGGGCCGCCCCTGCACCGCCCTCCCCGGCGGGGACTCGTCTGCCGCCTGCGGGGCGGGCGGCGGTGACAGCGAGCCGGAGAGGCCGGGGAAGCGCGGAGCGCAGCTGCCGAAGACCATGAGGAAATTCAACATCAGGAAGGTGCTGGACGGCCTGACGGCGGTCTCCGCCGCCGCCTCGGCGTCGTCCGCCGCGCAGCAGCAGCAGGCGGGGAACAGGGAGACCGAAATCCAGGAGACGCTCCAGTCCGAGCACTTCCAGCTCTGCAAGGTGAGTGAGTGCTGCAACCCCTAGGCGGCTGGCGGCTCGGGAAGGGGGCGCAGCGCCGCGGTGGGCTCTGAGGGCTTTGCCTTTCGGTACCGGCCTCGCCGAGCCTGCTCTATTTACTTGTTTGATTTTATTATTTGGGAAGGGAGGGCGGGGGGAGAAGGGAAGGAAGGGGTGGGTGTAGCTGCACAGGTCTTACTGGATTTCCGTAGTCATCTTTCCTGGAGAGTTTCAAGGTTTGTCGTCTTCCAGGCTCTTTGGTGCGTGTAATGCTAACAGTGTGCACGAAGGCTTCGTAGAAAGAGTGGGATGGATGGGGGAAGGAGTGATACCTAGCTGTAGTGCAGACTTGATTATCGCGGCGTTTGAGTAGCAGCCTCTGCTAATGGGCCCAAAGGACAGGAATCTGTACCTCTGCATTATTTGGAAATACATTTTCCTGTTCCTTTGTGCCTGAAAAAGGCTGTAGACGTTTGTGGTGGTTTCGCTGCAGTGTGTTGCCAAGTTGCCGATGCTGCTATTGCAGATCTGCTCCAGAGACAGAAGAAAAGTTCCTTTTTTTTTTTTTTTATTTGCTTGTGCATGATACAGTAACTGTGGTTTGTGCTTGCACGTTTCAGAAACTGATGCATTAATCCACCAGCTGTATCAGGAGGAATAAAAACTGTTTTGAATATCAGTAACTGTTTTTATCTTTACAGTGCACCCATGGCCTAGCTCGATATGGATGAGCTTGTTTGAGGATTCGCCTCCTTGTTTTGTCTAGTATTGCAGGTGTTTGTGCCACTTTTGCAAGCTGTTCACAAAAAGCATGGAAAAGAGCAGAGCTGTTACCAGTTAGATTTTATTCACTGTGAAAAAACAGGAGATGGAGGGTATGACTGCAACTTCAGTGAATTAAAAGTATACCAGAAGTTTGCTATGCATTTATGAGGTCCTGAAATAACTCTGCTTTAACCTAAAGGGTTTGAAAAGGCATAAGTAGATCTGTGTGGCTTACTTTGTGTATGTTTACATAAAGTAACAAATAAAGTAGGTGACACTTTTGTGTTCTCAGTGCTGATTAATTGCAGCCTGAGAGGTGTAATGGAGTTACCATTTGGTCAATTTCCAAATTAGTCTTGGTTAACCCAAAAGCTAGGTGTGCCAATAACTTCATACTAGGCAGAAATCCCATGTTTGAAGGTTGTTTTGCTTTGTTGGTAGGGTGTTCTTTGGTTTTGTCTATTTAGAGTCTAGTTTCGGGGAAGGAGAGGTAGCAGAGGGTAAGAGGTTGGTTCTGTGGAGCTGAGCTTGTTGGTTTTTTGTTTTTGTGTTTTCTTCATGTGCTGAGGTTGCACTTCCATGTGGGGCCTATTGGATTGAAATTGAAGTAAGTGATTCTCAGACAATCAGGTCTAGTAATTTAGAATCGTAGAATCATAACTAGTTAGGGTTAGAAAGGACCTTAAGATCATCTAGTTCCAGCCCTCACTAAACCATGCCACCCAAGGCTCTGTCCAACCTGGCTTTGAACACCACCAGGGATGGAGCATTCACAACTTCATTGGGCAACCCATTCCAGTACCTCACCACCATTACAGTAAAAACCATCCTCCTTATATCTAATTTAAGCTTCCCCTGTTAAGTTTTAACCCATTACCCCTTGTCCTGTCACTATAGTCCCTCCCCAGCATCCTTATAGGCCCCTTCAGATACTGTCTCGAAGCAGCCTTCTCCAGGCTGAACAGCCCCAACTTTCTCAGCCGATCTTCATACGGGAGGTGCTTCAGTCCCCTGTATGTCCTCCTGGCCCTCCTCTGGACTTGTTCCAACAGTTCCATGTCCTTTTTATGTTGAGGACACATTACTCCAAGTGAGGTCTCATGAGAGTAGAGCAGAGGGGTAGGATCTCCTCTTTTGACCTGTTGGTCATGTTTCTTTTGACGCAGCCCAGGATACGGTTGGCTTTCTGGGCTCTGAAAAGCATCATGTTAAGTTTCTTATCGAGCAGCACCCCCAAGTCCTTCTCTGCAGGGCTGCTCTGAATCTCTTCTTTGTAGTAGTTCTAATGAGGAGTCTGGCTTTGTTGCCAAACTTCCTAGGAACATCTTGTATTTTGATAGTTTAGCACCTTTGTTAGAACTGAAAAGAAGCTTACTCAGAGAATGAGGTAGATGGAAAAATAAAATTCTGAGTTGATACAGTCTTTGTAGAGAAGAAATGTAAGATTCAAATTGTTTCAGTAAGTGTGACTGGCACTTGATGATCAAGGATGGAAGGGTAATTATGACTAAAACAATCTTTTATAATTGGTTCATGTAATACAGCAGATCTTATTCTATTGTTAAAATGCTTTGTAGTTTCTTTTTCAATTGTGATTAACATTGAATAACATATGATTTTGATTCTGTTTATTTTTGGTCTGCTGCTTGGCCCATTGTTACTGCGATGCTTTGACTGGTTAGACTGTACGCCATGGTTTCCCTTACCAACCTTCTGCCTTGGCATTTGATCCGGTTCAGAAAATACTGGCCATCGGGACTCAGACTGGAGCACTAAGGCTGTATCCTTTTATAATCTGAAGTGGATTTAGTGCACCTCATGCAAGTAATGTTTTAATTCATATGCTGGAACTATGCAGAAGTCTGGTGGGAACCAGGTATGCAGGAGGGGAGGAAAAAAAGCTGTTTTCTGTTGGTGGGTGTCCTGGCTGTTCCGGTTGTTCTTTATGTCAGTTCAAGTTGTATTAACGATGTGGGGCATGGCTGCTTAGTCCCCATTACCTCAAGTTAATAGAAACATTTTGTAGAGGGTTACTAGGGTGCTGACAGTTTACAGCTGCTGGCAGCAAATCTAGAGATTTGGGTTGAGTGTTCTTTTGTGGTTCTGCTGCATTCTCTGGGGTGGAAAAATTCTGTGCTGCTTCGTGGGGATTTTTGGTCTTGTTCATGAGATAAACTTTGTAATGCTGTAGTTATCTGCTACTGCTTCTGTATGCCAAAAGATGGTTTCAAGGCCGGGACACTAAAGGGTACAGGAATTCCATCTCACTAATAGCTTCCAAGTGACTGAGATGAGCAGAATGAATTTATGGAATAAAGGACCAGTAACCCTGCTTCTTTTTGCTCACTAAAAAGTGAACTTACCGTATGTTCATAGCCGTATAGTACCATAGCCATATGGTACTATCCAAGCCATCTAACAACATATGTATTTAAACATTTATTTTTAAAAGAAGATGCCCCATAAATTTTTTTTTTATTATTTTTTTTAAGCCACACTGCCATTGCCCAGACTTTAGTTTTCAGCAGAAGGGAATTAATTAAATTCTCTGTTTTCCTGAAATTGACTGAACTCTGACTCTTCTGAGGAAGGCTTAGGCCATCTTGCTAGAAAAATTTACTTAATCCTCTTTAAACTGTAGGTAAATCTCATCTTTCCCTTTGCTGCTTATATTAGTCTGCAAGTAGAATGTTGGGTTTTTTTTTGTTTCTTTCACTAACATTACAGCTCTGTCTGTAAGGTTAATTGCCTTAACAGGATTGTCTTTTACAATTTAAAAAAATTAGAGCTTCACTATCAAATCCGAAGCTTTAAGAAGACGCTGAAGTAGCCTGTATGGTATCTATAATGATGCCTGTTATGATCTCTTAATTCAAAGTATAAGTAACAGTAATAATCATACACTGCTTTTAATGCTGTATTTGAAACTACCCTGAACTCCATAAATTTTGCTTTTAAAAAGGTGACAGAGTTGATTTAAATGAAGAATGAAGTGTGGGTGGTGCTGTTAATTACACTCATACCAGTAGAACAGATGAGAAAAGAGAGACCTAAAAGTAAGGATTCAGTCTGGAGGAGAGATAAAAACGCACTTGTTTAGAGCTTGCTTACCTGTAATTTTGAGCAACATGATGTTGCAATTTGGGAAATGATGACTTGATATATAACTGTTTATTTGCGTTCATCCATGACTATACCTACAAGATCTCAGAGTAAGAATTGCTTTCTAAATAGTTGAAAGTACTGCAAGATTGTTAGGCAAGAAACAGTTACTGTGAGAGGAAGCAGTAACAATGACAGAAAATGTACTTCCTAAGGGGGGAGGTTTTGTGCTGAAATGTTTTGGTTCCCGTAACTTGGTGAAGATTAATATGCTTCTTAGTACCTAGGTGCAGATCTTGATTTGTGGAAGAACTAGTGAAAAACCCTCAACCTCAGCTGATATGTTAAGCCCTCTAATACAGCAACACTGCAGAAGTGGCATCTTCCGTGATTACTTGTTCTCTGGGATAGAGGTGTGCAGGCAGAAGGGATAGACTTGAACATTTTCCTGATGTAAAACCAGCCTCTCTCTCACTCTAGTGAAACTGATTTGAAAAGTGCTCTTTGAGAAGGAGTGCAGCTTGCAAGAAGTGCTTATTTCATGCTGTTGCTTAAAGATAGAAACACATCCAAAAAGTGCTTGTTGACCTACAGGATGCTTTACCTGACAAGGTTTTTACGAGCAATAACCTATGTGCAAGGATTCATTAAAGTGGGAGCCACTAACTCTTTAGAGCTACAAAAATGTTTTTAATTGAAACAGCATGCGAACTGGAAAGACTTAAGAGCTAGTCGAGGTATTCCACTGAGAAGTAAATCCTAAAAGTGGGAGTAAAATCAATCCTCATTTTCATCTGCATTTTTCTTGTGAGAGTATAGAAGTAAAGGAATGCTAATGCTTCTTTTATTGCCTGCCAGAAGACGAGATCTGGGATATTAGTGTTTTCTTTGCATCTTCAAGTATAGGTGTGTATTGTCAAGCTTTCACTTCCTTCCTATTGCAAGTAAGTGATCTGAAAAATTTTGAAGCAAATTTTTTTATTTTTATTTTTATTTTTTTAGAAAGGGTATTAAAGATAAAATATTTAAAAATCAAGGAATGAGTTATCCTGTTTTAGGTTTAATTAATATGTGAAGAAATTAATGTTACAGTCTTGATTGGCTTTGGGTCATTTATCAGCTAACCTCTTTACAGAACATGTTCTCTGTATTTGAATAGTCTGCAATTTGGGTATTATAAATTCAAACCCTGTATTGGTTAGAGCAGATTAATATGAATGGAAGTTTTCTCAAATGCATTCATTCTTCTTTATGGGAATTCTGTAACCACTAGTGGAGGAACAGAGAGAATTGTAACACACGGATGCTAAATGTTGTTTCCAGTATTGGTACAGTTACGATAGAACTGAAGTTTTTTCTGAAGAACCAGAATCTGTGGATACAAATATTCTGAGAATTCACTGACTTAGTATATTTTCAGTCAGAGATAAAGACAATGTAACATAAACACTATATTGAATTTTCTGAATCCCCAAAGTAATTGTGAAAATACAAATACCTAAAATACAGGTGGCATGTTTCACTAATTAGATTAGATTTACTACTATGTTAATATTCTTGAATGCAATCCTAGGTGTGATGGGTTAAAATCAGAGGAGAGCATTGCTGAGTTGTAACTAGTGTGCCAGATGTAGGACTTTGCCATTCTGTTCCCATAACCAGCATCTGGTTCTAGATCTTGTAGCTTTGAGAGGGAGAGAAGTCTATAAAAACATTAGAAGCAGACTGCTTTTAGTGTAAAACTTAAACCTTATGAGTCACCAGAGTTACAGCATGGGGTTATTCAGTTGCTTAACTTGTGATGTATTCCAGGTATTCCTTTAAAAAATAAAAAACCCTTAGGTTTATTTGAAGAGCTACTTCTAAATGTTTCTGATTTAGTGAGGTGACTTAAAAGGAAGTGTTTCTGAGGCAAACTGATATTGCTCAGGTATTATCCTGAATTAATAAAGTATGTTGTGCTCTCCACAGAAAGGATCATCTTGAGCTATTGATAACAGAGGCTCTGTTCCATTTTCAGCTACAGCCAACTTTGGTTCCCTTACTGTGTACGAGAGAAAGTTACAAAGTGTATAGCTTAGTAGAATACAAACCTTGGAGAGGTTTCTGCTCTTAATTGTAGGACAACCAGCTGACGTGACCCTCTCCCTGACCAGGATCTGTTGATGAAAGTCAAGCTGTTTGGTTCTGTGTTCTGTATTGCAGGGGAAACTGAGTGACGAGGTAGGCACAAGAGCAAAAGCACAGTGCTGAGTGACATAAAATCTTAAATTTATTTCTCGCATACACCCACACTCTTCTGCTTATGCTGATTGAGTTGTTCCTTTTGAGTTTGTGGTGTTGATCAGAGGACACTTGTTCTAGCTGCTTGAGGTGTTTTGAGTCTTGGCTGGTGGCCTGGATTTTGTGTGTGGTAGTTCTGCCTCAGGCTCATCCTTCTGCAAAGTGCTGGATGCTTGTGGATGTGTTTCTCACAAGAAGTAAGTGTTTACTCTTGATTACAAACTAGTGGTCAATGTAAGCTGTCTCATAATGCAGGCCAGTATCTTTGACTCTCCATTCTTAAAGGGATTCAGCTGGTGTTACAAGGGTGGCTTTCACCTTTTGATCTCCTGTCCCAAATGTATTAGATATCAAGTAGTTAAAAGTTCATCTCTACTTCTTTCCTGTGCACACCCAAATGATTACAGCAGAATATGTCATCCTTTTAGTTCCTAAAGTCCAGAGTCTTTAGGAAGTTTGGTGCATAATTGGCTGTGCTTTGTTTTCCCAGCAGATAACAAAACCTTCTAATAAGTTAAGAGATGAGTATATATGTACTCAAGATTTAACTTGAATGATTTAATTGGGTAGACTTTCCCCCTATGGCACCCTGACAGTGTTCAGTCTCGTAGGTTATAGCCTTGTTTCTGTGCTGTCCATTGTTTGTGCTCTTCTCTAAAGTACTTTTAGAATCGTAGAATGGTTTGGGTTGGACCTTAAAGCTCATCCAGTTCCAACCCCCTGACCATGGGCAGGGACACATTCCCATGACCAGATTTCTCAAAGTCCCATCCAGTCTGGCCTTGGACACTTCCAGGAATGGGACATCCACAACTTCTCTGGGCAACCTGTTGCAATGTCCACCACAATCC
The DNA here is from genome assembly GCF_033783945.1 of Neopsephotus bourkii. NCBI lineage: Eukaryota > Metazoa > Chordata > Aves > Psittaciformes > Psittacidae > Neopsephotus > Neopsephotus bourkii. The sequence continues at coordinate 4,017,047 of NW_026902241.1, read as the reverse complement.
CAGTGGAAAATTTCTTCCTAATACCTAATGTAAACCTGCCCTCTTTCAGTTGAAAGCCATTAGGTCAGAAGTCATTTGAACAGGGTAGCATCTAAACTGTAAAGATATTTGAGAAGGCATGATAGATTTTTCCAGAATTTGTCTGCTGTTAGGATGTCGTTTCATCAGATCTTTAAATTACTAATTGTGCAGGGCTCTGAATCTAATAGTTGCCTGAGCCTTTTTGTTTGCTTTTATAGGAGGTAGAATAAGCTTTGAAGCTAAAGCAGAAAAATGGAAGGAATTCTCCTGCTCCCTGCTGTTTAACTGATTCATCTTAAACAAGTTTCTTTGGTTTTCTGTGCTTTAATTTCTCAATAGCAAAACTAGGACAGTATATCAAATGAGATGTATTTTGATTGTCTGCCAATACGAATGCAGTATCCCTAGTTCTGTTTCATGGCTTAAAAATACTCATTTGAAGCTTGAAGCTCAGACTCTGTCTTGATAGAGTGAATTCTAAAAAGGAAGACCATTTTCACTAGAAATCTCTTGAGAATAAAGAGGAATAAGTGTTGTGTCTTCCACGCAAACCAAATTGTGCCTGGAACTCTTTATTCTTTTTAATTAAAGTTGAGTGTTTCTTTCTGTTGCAAACCCAGTTCATGGGAAGGAGAAAAATCAGATTGTTTGTCATTCTGTCATGAAACATCTGAAGATCCCAGTAATTCTGAATGTCAGCATTTGTTTGTTTCCTCCCATTCTTTTCAGATGTAAAATATTACTCTTATATAATCAAATGGCTGAAGTTTTTGTATGTTTGAGGTGTCTAAAACTTGCTTTCTCTGACTTCCATTCTCTGGTCTTTGTGAGAAGAACTTAAAATTGTTATTCTTTGATTAAAATAGCTCAAAGCCTTGGTGTCTGGTTCCATGCAGTCAGTTTCTGATGAAATGTTCATGTTGCAGCATCTGGATAGTTTTACTATAGATGAATAGCAAAAGATTCAAGCAATTTAGAGAATTCTCTGAAGCTGTAACAAAATCCTATTTAAAACTTGGGATGTGATTATATTAATTTAAAATACTTTTCCTTTGGATCATTCAGTCTATGCTAGGCAGTTTGACTGTGTGAGGGGTTGTTTTTTTTTTTTGTTTGCTTTTTCCATATTTTTTTTTTTTTTTTTTTTTTTTTGCAGTAGTTCTATACCAGCTCTTTATTCCTTCTGGAGGAAAGGCAGTAGGGCAGTGGCAGAGAACAGATTTCAGTTTTTCAAACTGAGCATCCAACTGAAGTTGGCAAAGCTTCTAGTGGGATCAGATGAACATGGAGGTCCTTTCCAACTTAAAATATTTCTTGAGACTGTCCATTCTGTATAAATGCCAAAGTAGAACTAAACTACTGTTTTGTGGATTGTCAGGATTGTTTGGCATTTATACATGGAAGAGAATAGTCTCAACGTTTATCAATGCTCTTCTGGACTTAAAACAAATTTTCCTGTTTTGGGAAGAATGCATTGGAAAAGCTACTGAAAATACTACAGAAGTGTCATGTCAGAAAGACTCTAATTATCTGTTAATATGAAAATTTTCATGGGCTACATTGCCACCTTATTCACATAGAGTAGTTTAAACACAAAAACTGTGCTTAAAGCATACATTAATCTTATCACAATTCAGTTTCTTTTAAGGCCCCACATTTCTTGTAATTTCTTCCAGTACTTAGTTCATGAGGGTATCATTAGCTCTCATATTTCTTTCAATGAAAAATCCTCATTCCCTCATTGAAGAAAATCAACTACCTTTGGGTATTCTGAAATGAAGCAAGTCCAAAATGCCATAATGAGTCATGTAACTCTTGATGTGTGAGATTATAGCAAGTTAGTCCTACACAGAGAAAGCTACGACTGAATACTTTGTAGTAAATGGTGTAGTGTGAGAAGCAAAAAAGTATTTGTAGAAGTACTTCTTAAATCCATGGCTGTACTTGTTGGGAGTCTTGGTGTGCTGGTTTTGTCTGGGATAGAGTTAATTTTCTTCATACTAGATAGTAGGGAGCCGTGTTTTGGATTTATGCTAAAAACAGTGTTGATAATACAGCAATGTCTTAGTTATTGCTGCTTGGTGCTTACACGGAGTCAAGGCCTTTTTTGCTTCTCGTACCACATCATCAGTGAGCAGGCACAAGAAGCTGGGAGGGAATGCAGCTGGGACAGCTGACCGCAACTGACCAAAGGAATCTCCCACACTATATGGCATCATGTTCAGCATATATAGCTAGGAAAAGGAGGAAGGAAGGGATGTTCAGAGTGATGGTGTTTGTCTTCCCAAGTAACAGATGGAGCCCTGCTGTCCTGGAGATAGCTGAACACCTGCCTGCTGATGGGAAGTGGTGAATGAATTCCTTGTTTTGCTTGGCTTTTGTTTTACCTATTAAACTGTCTTTACCTCATGAGTTTACTCACTTACACTTTTCTGAGTCTTTTCCCCCATCCCATGGGGGGAGAGTGGGTGAGCAGCTGTGTAGTGCTTAGTTGCTGGCTGGGGCTGAACCATGATCATCCCATCCCCAACATGGGACTCAAAGGGTTTGAGATAATGATAGATTTGCTTGGAATGTGCTATATTAATAGCTGAATAGCAGTAACAGGTATAAAGTCACTTGTCAGACCCCTGTGGTTGCCATAGGCTTTCTTGCCTTACTTCATACTAGAGTCTAGTGCTTCTTAGTGGCTGCTGTTTGCTTTTGCTGCTTGCTGTACTGCTCGTATTAGTCTGCTGTGCCTGGGAACATTCTGGTAACAGCAGTGGTGATGCTCCTGGACTGGCAGATGGCCAGGGCATGGCTGCTGTTTCTGTGCTGCTGTAACAGGAAGGCTGGAACTCCAGTGTGAGCTCAAGTCAAAGGGACTATCACCTGTGCGTGATTCTGTGTGGGAGCTGGATACCCCAAGGTGTCTGTGGCTATGGACAAGCTCAGGCCAGAGTAGGCTCATCTCAAAGTGTCTGCGGGCATGGTTGTGCCTGTGCCAAGGGATTGTGGCCCAAGGATAAGGCCATGCTGGAGAGGGCGCTCCTTGAATCACCAATGGCTGTGCATGAGGTCATGCTGGAGCACCTTAAAGTGTGTGGCCATGGATAAACCCACGACAGAGCAGGTAAACTCTCGAGGGTCTACTGCCATGGGTAAGGCCGTGCTACAGCAGGTTTACTTCTGAAGGGGCTGTGGCTGTGGTCATGGTGGAGCAGGTGCACCTAAGAGCAACTGTGGATGTGGATAAGCATATGCTGCAGGAGGTCTTTGATTGGAAGTATTATCACATATTATCACCTTTTTCATGTCAATGCTTCTATCATGGGCACTTGATAATAACACAGCTTACATGTTTATCAGAAGGAACACTAAGTTATTCTTGTTGACTTACAGTGCAAATGCAGGTGAAGGTCTGATGACATAATTGAAGTCTCTGGCAGTGATATTTGTATCAGTGAATTCAGGCACAGTTAGAAATAATGAAGATCTTGGAAATAGCTAAAATTGGAATATTTCACTAGGGAAGAGTGTGGTTGAGTGTTATATGTTCTTATTTAGTAGATTTGTAAAATACGTAGCAATTCTGTCAGTCTTTGAAGACTTGTACTGAAAATCCTGATTCCCCTTAATTTTTACAAGGCTGTCATGAAATTACTTTTTCTGTGGTGATCATTTAGCCTGATCTGACATACTGACATTCAGTTTAAGGCCCTCTACCACAAATGAGACACATTTTGTCTTGCAGTTAAAATCTCTCTTTGGTAAGATTTTCAAAACCTGCCTTTGTCTGAGGTACAGCTTTGCAGTCTTGATCTGCATACTGGTTGTTTTAACTTAATTGTGAACTGCAAAGACTTAGTCTGTTTTGGATTGCTAAATTTCTCTTGTTGTAGGGAGGGAATGCATGTACTGAGGCAGCTCTACCAATTGCTGATTAAGATGGATTTTAGTATTGTAAAACCTTTTCACTGACATTCAGGAGCAGATCTTCCCTAATCTGTGGTAGTAGAATCTGTGGTAGTTCTACTCTCCAGCAGTGGTTCTGTACTTACAGATTATTATATTTTTCTTTTCCATTTGTTTCTCCGAATCACTTCCTAAGTGTCAAGAGTGGTAAGAGTAGATTAAACTTGAAATGTCTGCTAGTATAGAAAATAGTGCAAGATGAACTACTTTGAAGAATGCAGGGTTGTGCTAATTGAGCTAATTAAAACACAATACTTTTAATTTTTGTGTAATAACAATGGTGCTGATCTTATAATACTTGAAAAAGTGCAGTCTGAAGTGTTGCTTCAGACTTCAGCTGCAAAATCAACTACTAGATCACTGTTCTATAGATAAGTTTATAGGTTGGTAGAAATAACTAAAGGCTACTTTGTTTCACTGAGTGTCATAGGATTTTGTGTCTTAAGGGTAGTAACAAAACCTGGCTTCTGTTTGGGCACCTTGAAGCTTCAGTTTCCTTCTAAAATTGAGATAATGTGATTGCAGCGATCACTGCTTTCATGTCCAGAGTAAGTTTTTGTTCCATTAAAACCAGACAGTGCTCATAAGAGCAATATTAGTGAAAAGGTTAGGTTCACCACCATGATGACTGTAGATCAAACTTGCCCTTTTATAATATAGCTCCCATGGATTCTCCAAGAACTAATTGTTTCCTTCTGCTTTTATAGCCTTGGTCTATAGCTTCACAGGAACTGTGTTACCTTTGGAAGCTAGAGAACCAAAGAAAAGATGCAGATCCAAAGGAAGCAAGGCCTTCGTACTTCTGCTTAGCAAGCTATTGCTTTATTTGGTGTGATTCATGGCATTTCAAGAAGGGGATTGTATTATATAGCCTCTTGAAGCTGCTGCCAGCTTGTACTTTGTATGTGTTTGATTAACATTATTAGATCTTTGGTTCATGTTAAAATGATACATTTAACACTCAGAGTAGACAAAACAGTAATCCAGCTGGTAGCCAATGTTTTTGATAATCTTTTCTACTAAAGGTCCTGTTGTTTCCCCACCTACTAACACCAACTTATAGTCAGCAGCAACAGATGGACAAAAGCAATTTGTGATAGTTTTTTTTTTTTTGCTTGCTTATTAGGGGAAAAAGAATAGAATGCTATTTTTTCGTGATCACTTATGTTAATTGATAGGGTTAGCATGCTTGTATTTTTCTAACATATGCTTTATCCAGTCTTAATACCTTGTTAAACAGAGCAGATGTTAATCTTCACAGTTGAAAAACATTCTTCACTGAACTTTGTAGTGTTGATATGAGAAGTACAGTTACTAAGCTTTAGTGATGCTTATTAATATGCAGAATGGGCTGCTAAGCACTAACTTGCCTGGCATTCCCTTTTTTACATGTTCCAAACTGGTGCAGCTAGATTAGCTTCACAGCTGCCCTTAAATGTCAGATAAAAAGGAAAGTCACCAAAAAAAGCCTGCAGTAAACTTCCATTTAAGTGACTAAGTATAATGAGATTTCTGCTGGCATGTTGAATATCCCCTCATTCTTTAAATAATTAGATAGGAAACATAACACTTTACAAAGAAATCCTGGTGTGTTACTAACCTGTGAAGAAGGAGATGGGGGAGCTTACCTCTTTAAAGTACACAGTCTTATTAGTAATGTTTCCATGTTTTCATAAGGGCTGCTGGCCAAAGAAAATAATACTCAAATAACAGCTATAGCAGCTACTCACAAAAAAAAACTATCATTTTTTAAAAAATTGTCTTGTATTTCTCCATCTTTCAGTTAAAAAATATCTAAACAAAAAAGTAAGTCCAAACCTTCCCCTCCCCCGCTCCCCACCAATTACTCACAGTTGTCTTGGACTTGATTGTTCTGCTTGTTTTCTTTCAGGCATTACACATGGAAGTAATGTGAATATATTCCCAATTGTGTTAATAGCCAAAGGGAATAGTAAAAAAAAAAAATAAAATAAAAAAATAGGGCTTGCAGATGCTTTAGAGAATGCTGCAAGGAAGAGGTAGAAGTTAACTTCTGTAATACTGCTTCTTTTCTTACTTGAATAGTAAGAACTGTGTGGGTGGTTTTTGTTTTCTGGTTGTGTTTTTTTGTGGTTAATATTGTTTTGTTTGTTTATTTTTAGCATTAATACTTTTCCAATAATTTTCTGATCAAATAAATGCTGTTCTGGATTAAAAATGGGGGGTGGGGGGCACAGGAAGGGGGAAGAAACTGTGGGGAGTAGGTGGCATTTCCTGAGCAGATCTTACTGACTGATGATCTGTTCTTTCTGCTGGCAATTCCCAGTGGGAGAAGTGGCATGTCAGAAGGTGCTAATGGTGAAGTTTGGTTGCAATATATTTAGGAACTGCCATTTTGCATTTTGGTATGTCATAGCTAGAAGCAGTTCCAGTAGCTTGTGATAGTCTTGTTGTGTTTAACTAACAGTGCATTCTGTCATTTCCAGACCGTGCTTTTTTACGACATTTGTGCAACCTCTCTTACCTCTTGTGTTTTTCTATAGATAACCTGACTAAAACTTAGTAAACACATCTCTTTCAATACAGGAAAGTTAACTGTAACATGTTCAGTGTAGCAGTAGTGCTAGCAGCCGTAGGGATGCATGCTACGCAGTTTGCAAATACAGCTCTACAGAAAAAAACAAAACCTTAACTTCTACAGATCTGCAAGTATGTAGACATTACAGCTGGTGCATAGCTATAACTGGGGAGCTAAGTGATAAATATTTGAATGTGTTGGTATTTGACCTTTGCAGCAGAACTGACTTATATTTGCAGCAGATTATATTTAAAGCTAGCTCTATTTTGGTACCAGAAATTACAGTTCCAAAGGGGGCAGAAATGTGATGGTATATGTTTTAAATATGAGTATATGGTAGTAACTAAAAAAAGTCTTCTTTATAAAATAGATAAAAATGAGGCTGTTATTACTCTTTCTCCTGGGGATAAGGTCATCTGTATCAGCCTAATAAACACCAGAGGTGATCATTGTCCCCTGTTCCTCTGGCAAATAGAAGCTGTCTGCGTTTCGTTTCAGTAGATGGAAGTTGTAGAGATCCTTGCTATTTTGTTAAAGTTATGGACCAGCTCTCTTCCCTTAAGTTTTCAAAAGTGACCTTATCTGTGTCTAGTGCACTTTGGCCTGGGCAGAATATTTACAGGCTTCAGCTCTTACCTTAGTGAAACCCTTTTTAAAAAAGGATAGTTTCTAAAACCAGGAGGAGGGAAATATTTGGTTGTTACCTACCTACAGGTTTTCATAACTCAATTACAGTTGAGTTTTCATTTACAAATGTTTTCCTTTATTTTGAAGATTGACTTGGAGGGAGAGAGGGAGGAAATCAATTCCTAGTAAGGCTGCAGAAACCTGCAAGGCATTACTTCAATTCCAAGAATACTACTTAAATGTTTAGCTTGTAAGTTTTGTGTATTCTTTCATAGTAATTCACCTGTCTGAAATCAAGCTGATATTACCCAAGATGTATAATTCTTACTTTATATTTAGAAACATATTTAATTTACTTTATTATAGGTAATACATACGATATATTAAAGAAAAAATTGGATTGGCTTAAACTTTGTCTTTGAGGCATAAAGATTACAGCAGTCAAAGTACAAAGCTTCAAATTAGTGGATAAGTGGATATGTATTTTTCTCTGAACCAGCTACTGGAAGCTGGCATTTTGCTTTTTGTTACCAAGCTTGCTTAGCAAACTTGGAAGAGTATAGTGACTAAAGAAAGTATCATTTTACTGTCATACAGACAATGGTGTGTTCACTTTGAGTCCTATGTTTTCCTTGTCTCTGCATTTCAAGTGGCAGGGATTTGGAGAAGGAAAAGTATTAATTCTTGTGAATGGAGTGACTGCTTTACAGGAGGATCAGCAATGATCAACAATCAATTGTCAAATCAAGACGACACTGGTTAAAATATATGCTCAGCTGTTATTTAAGCAAATTCGCAGTGTAAAAACTAGGGGCATTCACTAAATGATTTAAAAGACATAGACTGATTTAAAAGAGGAAAAAAAAAAACACCCAAATTTTAGTTTGAATATAATGACTAGTGAAATTCAAGTATTTGTGGGTGTGGGAGATGGTGTCAGCAGAGGCTGTACCAGTGCATTTGGAAGGGGAATGGACAAACTCGCCCAATAAGCAAATGCTAAAGGGACTAGACTGGAATTTGTCCTCTAATACACCTAATCCACTAGGTTTGGAGGGTTTGGTTTGAGAGTAGAAAGGGGATAGGCTTGCAAAAAGTGGCCAGGCTTGTTTGCTATCCTTAAATAATTTTGGATTGCTGTTGTAGAAGACAGTGCTGGGCTGCGTGGGCCTCTGGCTTGAGCCAGTATGGTGTCTCCTGTGCTCTTATTCTGGCAGAGTCCTGCTGGAGGAAAGAATTCCTTAACTATGAAGTTGTTCAACATCATGGTTGCACAAACTTCTTCATTTCTTCACACTATAATTTTTTTATAAACACAGTTTGAAATTTTCTCAGTTTCTGTGGTTTGTTAGCTATGAAATGATCTTTGCTGCTTAAGCAAAATTTATCTGGTGCCTCAACAGTTGATGAAACGGTTTCCATGATATGGTAGAATATGAAATGCAGACTGTTGGTGTGGTGCAGTGGTGAGTTTTAATGTCAAGGAAGCTGGCATGAAAACTCGAGTGTAGTAATCACACAGTGATCTGATAATGTTCTCTGCCTTTGCTTTTTTGTCTGCAGTGGAGGTTAGTGTTGCAGTTAGAGTGCTGGGCAAATTTAGGAAATAATGACCTTGAGTAAGTTTTCAAAGGGAAAAAATACTCTGTGCCATTCTTCAATGTTACAGCATACTACTACAGTAGTTGTACCTGTTGGCAAAAGATGCTGCTGCAGTTCTAATTTGCAGAGTAATGGAGTAGCATTTTTAGGAATAAAATCTCACTTGCTGTTGGAAAGCTTATTCAAAGAGAATGTTTTGCAAAATATCCCTGAAATTTTATTTAGTTCCAAACTTTCAATTAGCAGATTTATGTCATAAAACAGGTAAAATATTTAAAAGCATAGTTTAGAAACTTTGTCCACATCGGGTGTTGTTTTTGCCTTTTTTTTCCTACCAATCCCTCTTCCCCTAAAAGTGGAAAATCCTTTGTAGTCTGTAATTTCTCATTGTCTGCTATAGTACATTAAGAACGTGTAACTGTAAATTATACAAATGTACTTAATCTGGGGTGAGTTCACTTCTGATGAAATTAAACTCAGTTGGAGATACTTAGTGTTGTCTTTATGTTGACGTATGTCGTTATGTCTACTGTTGTATTTATGGAGACTCTTTAAAGATGATCAGTGTAAGTGCATTCCCTTGGTGATACTGAATCATTATGAATATATTTTCAGCTCCTAATAAGATCTTTAAAAAATATTTAGTATCGCAGTGCTGGTCACAGGTATTTGCTATGCTACTTCTTTGGTTGTCTTTTTCTTTTCAAGGACTACTAATAAATGCCATTCAGCATGGTATTTTTGTTGATGCTTGACTGGAATTCATATATCAGTTTGTAGTGCTTTTTAGTAAAAAAGACTTCATGCTGGGTTCATACAACAGGCTGCTAAGTTAGTGGTCCTTTCTTCATTTGTCTTTGAGGAGATTATATGAAGTTATCCTTCCTTTGATAGTTGCTGTTTTGCATTATTGGAAATTGTTTGTTAATAGAAATAATCTCTGCTTGTCTTTTGAAACCTAGTTAGTCTGACTTTATCTTACACATAAGCAGTTTTCAGAGTCTGTACCTGACTGATTTAATTTTCTCACTAAATGACTCTTCAGGAATGTATCTTATGGTTTTCAGGTGTGTCCAGGGACACTCCCGGTAGTTAATTGTAGCTGTTGTTCCTCAGTGGTTTTAAAGAATATATCCATGGGGGTCTGGAGTGAATGACTGATTTAACTCTTTTCTCTTTCACCTCTGCTCAGGAAGTGTCAGCTTTGTGTATGTGTGAGTCTCGTGTGGAGGGATAAGGCTTGATTCTGTTGAAACATTTCTTTGGCCTGACTCTGCAGCTTTGTTTCTGCAGAATAAATTTGAAGACTGCTTGTTCTCTGCAGACTTGCCAAGTTTAGTGAGTCAAGCAGACTCAGAATGTGTATGGGATTTGTAGGTGATTCTAGATTAATCAGCCTACTTCTGTAAGCCGTTCCTGGAGGCTGAAGCTAGGAACCTGGGCATTCATTGGGAAAAAGTGAGTAGTAATCCGACTTCAGGTTGCAGTGCTAGCATATCAATCAGTTTGGGTTTTTATTTTTTTTCATGACCCTTGAGATATTTTGCAAGCAGAAGACTTCCAGAATTCTAGTGCTTCAAAGAATTAAAGTGAATCTGCATGGAGCTGGCCAGTAGAGATCCCTTTTTTGTAAGGGAAAATACACTTCTTTTTTTTTCCTCCCCACTCTTAATACATGTGGCTTGAGTTTATCTTCAGTGGAATTCTTTACAATCAGGAAGTGTAATTCTTTTATTATTTTGTTTTGCTTGTTTATTTACTTATTTATTTATTTTATTCCAATACACACAGAGCTATTGACCACTGTAAACATACAGCGGGATTATTTGTTCTGCTTTTAGATTGCTGTTCTGCAATGCTAACATTTAAAAGAAGAAATAAACTTTGAATGTAAAGATGGTATTCATTCTCCTTAAACTTTTCTAACCAAATCTTGGAAACAGTAGTTTTCCCCTGTGATTTTGTGGTTCAGTTGTTTGGTTTGTTGTGTTGTTTTTTTTGTTTTTTGTTGCTTTTTTGTTAATTTTTTTTCCTCTGTTTGATAGTTTGGTTTGGTTTTTTTTTGTTTATTTTGCTTGTTTTTTCTAGTAAATGTGTAATATCATAGGTTTAGTCTGACAGATAACCAATTTAGATGCTTAGTATTCCATCATGTATCTGAGCCTTCTGTGGTTTTGCTCCTCATTATGCAGAGCATATGTAAAGCTTCCACATGTTGCAACTTCTAGTGAGTTGCACAAGCTGGCTGAGAGTTACATGGCTGGTTTCCACTTGTGCTGATGAAAGGTCTTACAAAAGTGAACTTTCAAAACTATTTTCGTTTTCTATATTGGCCTGTCAGAAAAGCTGGCTGGCACTGAAACATTGAAACAAATGGATTAATCAAAATATTTTAAGCAGTGAATTACATTGTATCAGTGAAGGTTCTCCTGAATCAAAGCAGGTCTGAATATAATGCCACATTAATTTTAATGATTGGTATTTGCTGCTTAGAAACCACCTTGAGGTTGGATGATGAGTCCTGTTCCAGACAATACTTTCCTTTTGTCTGAGTCCGTGGATGTTTTAATGTTATGGAGCTTCTGAAGTGCTCTTTTCCATGCTGGAAACTTCCCTACAATAGGTGGGAAACACTGTCTGACATCTGTAACTTCAGGCATTGAGATTTAAAACCTTGTTAAAGCTCTGGACTGTGGTGATAATCTACCTCAAATAGTGAAGGTTTGATTTTTATTTTATTGTATTTTGAATTTTATTTGTGGGGGAAGGCCTGTGGAGAGTGATGATGATAGAGGTTACTTTTTTTGGAAGATGTATGATTACTAAGTTTAATAGTTTTATCTTTTAGTGAACCTGCAGTCATTTACCTTTCAGGTGGTTCTCATGTGTAAATAAGTTGCTGAGGATTCCAGTGGGAACCAAATTGCTATAAAAAAAGTTCTTACTTCCTTAGTTTTGTACTTGAAGTACTGTCATTTTGAAAGTTGTAATTTTCTGAGGAATCTGGCTGTATGTCTTCAAGCGCATCTTTGTGCAGGCTTGCTCTTTACCTTGCCTTATTTTTACCATTTAAAAAAAGAGGGAGGAATAGTGGAAATGTGAATGTCTTCTCTTGGCATTTTGGGAGCAGGGTGGGAGTAAAGGAGATGGCAACACTGTGTGGAAAGGAAAATCTCTACTCTTTTCCTGCAGCCTTTCTTTGACTATGCAGCAAGTGTAGACAAATGCTCAGTTTTCTTTAATTGCTCAACCCTTCCCTCATTCATAATAAGTCAGAGATCAAACTAATAAATTTTGATGCATGTAAGTTTTCTTTTTTTAAGACAATCTTATTCTTGCAGAATTATTGTTAGGTATTTCAGTTAAACTACAGGATTGTGGAGGAACCTTGTAATTGCTGAGCAGCAAAACAGGTTTAGCTCTGCATCTTTGACAGCCTCAAAACTGGGATTTGTTCTATATAACATTTCCTCCAAGCTGTCATATGAAGAGAATGGCATTTCCCTTTCTTCGGAACCAGAACAGTTTTAGTTCTAGGAAGTGAGTTGTAATATGTGGATATTCATAATTCTAGATTATTTTATCTAGAGGAAACAGACATTTTATCTGTGAAATCTGCTATCGTATGGCTCTATCTTGTAGTATAATTACCTGTGTGTTGTAACATTTGCAATGTTTCCTGTGATTGCAGCATTTAATGCTGAGCCTCTATTTTAGGATGTTGAGGTAATGCTGCCACCCTTCTCCTTTTAATGGGATATGGGCCTAATCTGTGTTTCTTCCCTCTTCTCATCATCTTGTTTTCATAAAACTTACAGCAAATATTATCGGCAAGACTTCTTCTTTATTTATTTATTAATTTTTTTTAAATCAACTTTGACAGAATAGCTCTTCAGCCTCAGTAATTGCTAGCAGATGACAAGCAAGTAAAACATTCTTGTAATAGCAGGGCAGATGAGCACTGCCTGAAGTATCAGACGTTACTTGGAATCTGACAGGAACTGGAAACATACAAGGCTAAAAGATGACCAGGTTCTCTATAAACTATCAAAAAAAAAAACAAACAAACAAACCAAAACAAACCCAACCCCTCACTAGAGCTGGTTTTGCAAGGTCATACCTTCCCTCCATCTCATAGTTAATGTGTCTACTAGAAAAACTGCAGGAAAGATGCATAGGAGAGCTGCTCTGGACTGTGCTTTTCTGTTGATCTGTGTTCCATCCTTTTGCAGTCTTGAACTGATGTGTAGATACTTGGAAACCTCACCATACTGTCTGAATTATGCCTTCCCAATGCTAAGAAAAACTATTTGTTTCTGACATCTACAGCCTGTACAAAACAGTAGCTCTGTGTTTATAGTCTCATGGGAACCCTGTAGCACTGTCAAGTGATGCATTTCTTGGGGCCAAAAAAAGAATCCATCTGAAGTCATCAAGTACACTGAGAGAGCAAACTACAGATCTCTCGTGGCATCTGCAATAACTAAGATGGAAAGTGTAGCATTGCTTTTAATGCTATGCTTCACATTTTTATATTGAAGAATGGCATGTTTTGATGCCTTTTTTTATCTGGCAATTTAGGTTTCTCTAATGTCTCTTTGACACTATTTTAAAATAAAGTTAGTTAAATAATGTAAAACATTTAATAGTGATGTTGAGGTAGTGTATAAGCTCTTAAAAATAAATGACCATAATATATTTGCGGTTATAGGAATTAAGGTTGCATAAGCACCTTCTAGGGACAATGTCAACCTTTTAATAGTCCACCTCAAGTTGGTTTTCTGATAAAGACAAGCCACAAATGTGATTCATGCAGCACTGATATACAGCTATTTTTGTGGTGTGAAATGGAGCTATGTGTAATAGTACAGATGTCTGAACAAAATAAGTAAAATTACATGTATTTCAACAAAACATAGTAATCACTCTTAGTATTTTGACATGTACATTCTATGAAAAGCACAGGAAAAATCAAACGATGTAATGAGTAAGAACTGGTTTTGCATATTGAAAATAAGAATTGCAGCTCCAAGGTACCTCTTGTCTGTGTGAGGACATGCTTCCTCTTTTGATTTTGGTGGAAGAGTGCCATCTACTGAATTGCTTGAATTGTACCTTAGTTTTTCATTTGTAGTGGTAATTTTGAGCACACCTTTGAAATTGTCACTGCTACTTTGATAACAGTGAAACAATAAGTTTATCAGTTCCTTTGGGGATTTGAAAACCTAAAAATATGATGCAGTAGTGGAACCTGAGGAGGCTTAAAATAAAATTGAAAACACTTAAGTGTTTTGCAATATAACCTTTTTAAGCATAGCACTGAGAGGATAGTTACTGATGGCTTATTGTAAAAATCTTAAATTTTATCCATTCAAAATGGCACTCAAGAATTCTCTCTACTTACGCCTTTGAGCAGACTTCATGGAAACTCTCTCTCGAGACCCACTTATTGCATTAGTCTCAAATTAGGACTGAAATACTTAAAGCAGTAGCATCAATACTGCTTCTGAACATCACTTTCGGTATTTGGAAGATCTTTCAGCTTGTGAACACAATGATTTTGGGACAGATTGTCATGTCAAATTGGTATAGACAGAGAGGTATCTACTGGCTTGATTTGGGGTCTGAGTTCCTACTTTTTGGCTGTATAACGGAGGTGCTGGTACTTCTAGTCTGTGACCCTGTTAGCACTTTAACAAGTGACTTTACTGGCAAGTACTTCAAAAGGCTGCATAAAGCAAAAAAAATATGCTGTAACCTATGTCACTGTATTGATAAAACTCAGAGCAATAAGCTAAACTTTCTACAGAAGCTTATGTGGAAGAGAGAGTTATTTCCATCATTGGTACAAAGCAAAAGCTAAACTTTCTACAGAAGCTTATGTGGAAGAGAGTTATTTCCATCATTGGTACAAGGCAAAATGGTGTGGGAAGCATAAGGGTGGGTTTAAGACGCATCCACAAGTTAAGTATTGGAGGATTGTGTCCAACGGAGGAAGCTAATATCAGTACTGAGAGACCACAGTAAACTCTGGGGGAAAAATGCATACATGTGACCAATGCAAATGTTAATATAAGGTGGTTTTTAAGACCTTCTTCTCATCCAGATCTGGCAGCACTCTTTAAGTGTTTAGTGTGGGGTTTTTCTGTGTGGTGATTTATTTAATTTTTTTTTTTATTTTAATCTCTTCAGTTCTGTCTGCTTTAGTCACTTGATTTTTATGCCTTCTTTTTCAGAAGTGGATATATGAAGAATGTTAAATTGGATAGGTGATGTAGTAAAGGTGACAGATGAGGCAAAACCTGGTTTGGGATAAGAGAAAAATTAAAAAGGATGAATAGGCGTATAAAGGTAGTGATATATATGTAATATGTAATATATAATATAAAATATGAATAATAGGGGTAAGTTGAGAAATAAGGCTTTGGTGCCAAAAGGAAGGACTGTGAGAATAACAAGTTCTGTAAAAGGAGAGAAATATTAACTGAGTTATAGCAGAGGATCAGGAGGGCTGGGGGAACCACTGCAGTTTATGTAAGTTGTAATAGTATCCAAGGTCTTACTCTATGTAACCTCAAAATGATGTAAAAGGTTAACAAGATAAAAATGAAACTGGGACTCAGCAGATTAGTCTAGCTACTACTCAATTTGCAGAGAGGTTTGAAGAATGGGCTCGTATTTGAACCAAGTTAAGATGGAATGGCTAGTTGGTTACAGTTAGTCTTGTGTTATGAACATCCAGTAGTCAGTGACTTGAAAATAACTGAATAAGGTTTGTGTGGCAAGTGAGAGTTAGAGGAGGTGTTATACACTGTGCTTTGAGAATGAAGAGAGGCTTCTGACCTAGCAAAAGAGCTGCTTTGCAATCACAAATTGGTGTTGGCAAACAGTAATTGATTGCTCAGGGATTGGCCATGGTCCTTGGCAAAGTTGAATTGTCCTTCTTGTTAGATAATATCTATGGTTCTTTGTGTTTTCATGAGTTGAGCTAAATAGGTATATAAATTCACTTAACATCTAGTTGAGAACATTACATTTGTTAATGCTGCTGTTGGCAATGTCTGTACAAAATACTTGGATGCTGGGCAAAGGCATCATTCTTGTTCCAGTTATTCCTCATTTCTGAGAGCATAGAATGGTCCTGCCTTAAGCCTTGGCCAAGAAGCTATGGACATAAAAGTAAAAGCATGGTTAGTTATTGATATTATAATACAGTATGTGCTACCAGAAGGATAGGATATCTGTAATAACATGTTGAAATTCGACAAAACTTAAACTGGTTTACATTGATGACAGGTGAGCAGGACTTGGAGGCTTGCAACAGAATACAAATATTTTGCCTCTGAAGTTTGATTAAGATCTTTCAAAATATATGATTTCCTGGATTTACTCATCTGTATAGGGTCTTCAGAATAAACTTTAGTGACTTAGCAGTTTACCACCCAATTTACTGCATCATGCTTAGAGGAACCATTATGCTGTTTCCTACTCTTTCTCCCCTTGTGTTCTATCATTTCTCTTCCATCCAACCCCAAAAAAGTACCAGATTAGTCACTGTTTTTGGCTGGTTTGTTGGTTTTGGTTTGTTGTTTTATTTTATTTTTTTTTCATTAGTGCTGAAATACAGCTTTTTGACTAAAGTAGCAAAACCTCTTAGTCGTAAAACCTGGATCAGAAAACAAATTGAATAAAATCAAGGAAAGTTTATAGCTTTATAGCTTGTTAGTTTTTGAAAATAGAATGTTGTTATTTTAGTCTAAATTGATGTTTTTTTACGTCTTCATTTAAGAGCATGCTTTGCTATTTGTGAATTGTGCATATAGAAGCTTATAATTAAAAACAATTTTTGTTTCTTGTTTGATTTTTTTTTTTTTTTAAATCACAGGTTTTTAATCCTGTTTGCATTTGTATTGCTAATTACATCTTGTTCTAATGAACGATTGCCTCTCACTGGCAGTTATGAGAAAATTCTACTAAATACAGCCTTTACAGAAAATTTGCTGGCAGTTATCATAGCTGTTTGGGAAATAATGTATTCGTGCATATTTATGTAAGCAGCTTTGAAGTTTAAGGTGTATTTTGACTCCTAGCTATTATCGTTACTAGAAAATGGATTGGAAATAAATAATGGCTCACTATCCATTCTCTATTGGTTTCTATGCAAGCTAGTTATATTGTTTAAAATTAAAATGTATAACTGTAAGCAAAGAAAAAGTGGGTTTATGCTTTAAAATTGCTGTACCTTCTTGTATACAGAAACTAGTTAATGAACTTTGAGATCTATGTACTTTGGTATTTTTCAAAACAGAGCTCCTTTCTTACCCTATTAATCGAACATTTATATTTTTATTTTTTTATTTTTTTTTTAAGTTAACATTTAAACATCAAAAGCCAACAGATTCAAGGAGCTGAGTATTGTTTTATAAACAAAGTGAATACTTAAGGAAGTTGATCTGTATTTATGCAGTAACTAATGTTGTTTGTAGCTGGTCTGGAAGTTGAGAAATTCTGCTTCCAGGCAGTTGTGACTACACGACTTCATGGAAATTTCTAAAGCTGCAGTGGCCAACAGCAGTAATAGTTTGCTGTAGCCTGTTAACCTAATATATCTTGTTTGCAATAAATACCTGTATGTCTGGATAGATTGTTCTTCATAAGATAGTTTCTGTGAGATCATGCTTTTGTATGTGCAAGTGTTAGTGTTAATTAGATCTAGGTGCAGGCAAGATTGAAAGTTAGGAAAGTTGCATGAATCTGCTTTTGTGCTTAGATGTGTAAGTGGACTTTATGGTACTCTGTAACTTGTAATAAAGTTAATCTTTTGCTTTTATCTGTTGTTGCATTGTATGCAGACTTGGCAATGGTGAGTAACACCAGACAGACTTTTAATGTTTATGTACTTCAACTACTGTTTAGAAATCTCACGATTGTTTTTTCTGTTGTAGTAGTTCTTGGGAACCACAATCAAAGCACCCACAAAAGTGGGTGCAAAGTGATGGTTTTGCTGCTTGTAAGTAAAGTGGAAAACTGCTACATAGCAATGACTATAGTAAAACATGTCAGTATAAGGCATAGTCTCGGAGAACTATATGCTGCAGACTGGTACACATAAGAATACTGTGAGTTATCTACTACCCTTAATGCTTTGTATATAATTGACATAAGTGGTATGTTTTTTCCTCTAGCTGGAGATCTTTTTTTTTTTTTTTCTTCATTAAAATTGTCAAATATTCATGTACTGTGAGGTGTTACAGCTACAGTTCTGAGAAGCATCTAGGAATTAGTTTTAAAAGTTGCTACAGTTTCAGATTTGTCTTAAAAATCATAACAGTGGCAAATTTGATACAGGAACATGGTCCATATCTTGTGCTGTGCAATCAAAACTTTTCACAGCATTGTAATGAATGACATGAAGATGTGACTATCTGTGTGGTGATAGTTTTGGATGTAATTTATGTTATAAATGTATCTCATAACTGATTTATGTTAGGGCTTGAATTCATAGTTTTTGGAACTGCCTCCTGTGTTAGATAGGTGAACTGTAGGTGAAGAAGAATCCGATATTCCCTAGGTCTACTTAAAGTAACTTTAAAAAAAGCCAAGCAACCAAATTGCTCCTTTGAGGCTTTCGTAAATATTCTGGAATTAGTTTTCTGTTTCAAAATGTGACTTAGGACAGATGTGTGCCAGGTTTCTTCAGTGTTGATAAGTTGTAGATAATAGTAATACTTCTTAAAAGAATGTTTTACGTAGAGAGCTCTCATATCACCAATAGAAATGCTTTAATTTTGTTGGGGGGGGGGAGTGTAACCTTAGGCCCGAAGCTTGTTTGGAAAAATATTTTACCTGTTGCCTTTTCTCACAAATCAAAGTAAATCAGTGTCATTACGCAATATAAAGTTACTGTGGTACTGTGCTTCTGTATAACCTGCACTTCTAGCAGTTATGGAAATGAATGCTGCTGTAGGACACAAATACATTATCTCTTCCTGTTCTAAGCCACAGCTTTTGTCTCTTACTTATAGAATCATAGAATAGTTACAGTTGGAAAGGTACTTAAGATCATCTAGCTCCAGCTCCCATGCCGTGGGCAGGGTCACCTCACACTAAACCATCTCACCCAAGGCCTCGTCCAACCTGGTCTTGAGCAGTGCCAGGGGTGGAGCATTCACAACTTCCCTGGGCAACCCATTCCAGTGCCTCACCCCCCTAACAGGAAAGAATTTCTTCCTTGTATCCAATCTAAACTTCCCCTGTTTAAGTTTTAACCCATTACCCCTTGTCCTATCACTACAGTCCCTAATAAAAGAGTCCCTCCCTAGTCTCCCTATAGGCCCCCTTCAGGCACTAGAAGGCTGCTATGAGGTCTCCATGCAGCCTTCTCCAGGCTGAACAGCCCCAACTTTCTCAGCCTGTCTTCATACAGGAGGTGCTCCAGCCCCCTGATCATCCTTGTGGCCCTACTTGCTTTAAAAAAAAAAAAAAAAGCACACCAAAAACCAGACCAAAAAAAAGCTCCAAACAACCCATGCAGTGAAATACTAGTGTTTTCTAGGGTTAGTGGGGAACACAGAAACAATATTCAATGCACAACTGAGAAGCTAGTAATTTATCCAGTTTGTTAATGTTTGGAATGGGGATGAAGCAGGAATAGTAGAAAGAAATGCTTGGAAGTGAAGAAGAAAGGAAGTGTCTTTGTTTAGAAAATTGCTCAGGGCAGACTGTTTGCTTTAGAGCTACCCTAGCTCTTTGGCAGAGAATTTTTCCTGTCTACAACATTAAAATCCTTTGTCCATCTTGTCATTATTCATTATTATTTTTTGCCTGTTTTGGGGACTACTGTGCAGTAGATGATCACTGCTTAGTACAGTGAGCTCTCTTGCCTTAAGCACTCATAGGCAAGTATAGAGGATTTGGGCAAACTGCGTTGCTTGGAATGCTGCCTGTTTTGGGTGGTTGAGAAATGCTTAACATGTACCGAAATGGGCATGTATTATTATCCTTCTACAGTCAGCATTTAAGTGGCATGGTTTTTCAACTCAGCATACACTGCAAAACTGGGATGCTTTGCTTTGCTTTGGAAAAGAAGATTAATGCTGGTTAGGAGGATGATATTAATTTGAGATGAGGAGAGTAATTTTAGCTGCTAGGTGAAAAAGTGAAGATGACATAATCCTTGGGTAAAAGAACTAAATGGGACTACTGCAAGGACTATTTCTGATAGCTGTAAGCGCTATAAAAAAGCCAAATTCTATTTTCAGTTTTGCATATGAGGCTTCTACTAATTTGTCAAAAAGAAGAACTTGCTGTGAATGCTTAAAGCTTGTGTAAACTTAACTCCTACTGCTGCATATTTACTGATTTCTGGAGAGAGAACTGGTGCAGGTGTCCTTGAAAATGTAAAAGAATTATTTTGTTGTTTTTTAAATAAATGTTCAAGTTTGGTTGTTTTTGTTTTTGTGGTTTTTTTTTTTTTTTAGTATTACTTTCAGAAATATTTGCATTAGAAGTGCTTAAAGAAAACATGAGATATAATTTCAAGGTTGAAGTAAATTGAGGAATCCGTGGGCTTTTCTGTTTTTCTGGATTTTTTCCTTGTTTTGAAGCAAGGTAGCTCTAAAGCCTTAATTCCAAATAAACTGTGTGGGTGAACAAAAAAGGGCTACATTTAATTATGTTGTAAGCCAATGTGCAAGGGATGTTTTGTGGTTTTTTTGTTTGTTTTTTTTTTTTGTTTGTTTGTTTTTTGTTTTTTGTTTTTAGAAAACTACCTGTCTCAGTGCAGATGAATAAGAAGTTTTATGTTTCAGTTCCTGTAAACATCTGAGTTTCATGGGAAATTTCTTTTTATCTGTTTCTGCAAAGAATTGTTAATTCAAGTGAATGCAGAAGCAAGAGCAAGGCTGAAATGAATGTGCTCTGAAAGACCAGTATTCCTTGTGGGGATATTTATTTTATTTTTTTTCCTAATGCAGCAATTTGTGTAGTCAATGCATAATTAATGCAAAAGCAATGAATTTCTATTAAAAGTACTGAATTTTTGTAGGAAAGTATCATTTATGGGGATATCCCCACCCCCCCTAGTTTGAAGCTAAAGGCAGAAAAAACAGGTGAGGCAAGCCCTTCCATGCCAGAACAAAATTAAATCGCTAATTCTGTTGAGGGAAGAAACTGGTATTAAGTTTGCTGGATTATTCAACATCTGCATAGTACATCTTTCATCACTTAACTGGATGTTATGCAGGTTCATTAGCCTTAAAGAAGAATGCTATTGAAGTTTAAATGTTCAACTACTGTGTTGAAGCAGACTTGTTTCCATCGTAGATATGTTTTGTCTCGTAGAGGCTGTGAAGATGTATTTGAATTTTTTTGCATTTAACCTCATAATATCTTTAGCCTTTCAACTGTCTCTAGTTTGAATGCATGTATTTTATCATAGAATCATAGAATAGTTAGGGTTGGAAAGGACCTTAAGATCATCAAGTTCCAACCCCCCTGCCATGGGCAGGGACACCTCGCTCTAAACCGTATCGCCCAAGGCCTCATCCAACCTGGCCTTGAACACTGCCTCCCTGGGCAACCTATTCCAGTGCCTCACTACCCTAACAGGAAAGAATTTGCTCTTTATATATCCAATCTAAACTTTCCCTGTTTAAGTTTTAACCCATTACCCCTTGTCCTATCACTACAGTCCCTAATGAAGAGTTTTTTTAAGAGTATTTGTATCTACTTTGGTTTTGATCAACAATTTCTCAGTAAATGGAAAAAATACAGAAGGGGTGAGAATTGTACTGGTTTATTAATTTCAAATGTACACTGAGAGAGCAAATTGTACAGGTGTTGTTATTTAAAGAAATGTTCAAGTTTGGTTGGTTTTGGTTTTGTGGTTTGTTTTGCATACAACTTTGGAATGATTTCTTTTCTTTAAAATACTAAGGTGGCTGTCAAGAGGTGCTTAGCTCTTTGGAAAATTATATTCCAGAAATGCTGGGCATATTACAATGATGAAATACTGGCTACTTTGTGTGATTCATCTAGACTTGTTTTTTTTTCTGCCCTGTGTCCTAGAGGTTGGACAATTTCCTGAATTCTGTATCAGAAAAAAGCGGGATAACCACATTTGAAATACAGAATCTCTGCATCTAATAAATCAATTATGGAGAATTGAAAAAAATCTGTGTTGCTGCTACTTCTGCTTTTATTTGGTATTCATTATGAAAGTACAGAACTGATTTACATGTGAGAGGGAAAATGAACAAGCTTTTGTTATCTCATAGTTGGTATGAATCCAGGAAGTCTTGATACAGATCCTGGAAACTTGTATTATCCATAATTTCCCATTGACTCCTCCATATTTTGGCTATCAATCTTTTTAGCTCTGCAGCAGATTTTTCTTTCAACGTGCTTTGCATTGTTCACATCTTCCATCTGTAAGTAGTGCTTAAAAGGAGAGAAAACTCCTTTAAAACTTGAAAAATCTGGTCATTTTTATTCTGATGCTTATTTAGATTAACATCCTTTTATACTAGCTCCAATATTTAACACTACGGAAATAACTGCTTCATTATTCTATGTTGTGTTCTGATTGATGAAAAATCCTTTAAATAACTAAGTTAAGCAATTATAGGTAATTTTCATATTACATGGAGATAAACAAGGTGGGCCTTGTAACTTCTTTGTGTTCCTTTGTGTTGTTTATAAATTATTTTTTTGTGGTGATCACTCAGATCTCCATGGTTAAGTATGTTGGGTGCTCTAACTAGAAGCAGGATGTTAACTTGTCTGAATGTGGTCTTAGTGACAATGTTGGTTATGGTGTTTGATGTTTTCTTTGTTTGTTTGTTTGTGTTCCCTCTATGTCTCATGCAACAATTATTCCTTAATGGTACCAATTCCAGCTTTGGTCGGCCAGGAGTTGAATGCTACTGCCAACATGACAGTGGAGCTGCAGTAATTCAGCTTCAGTTCCTGATTAATGAGGTTAGTAAAATGATGTACATATTCTATAATTCAGAGGAGACTGTTTTTAGTTCAATTTCTCAGTAAGTAAGCAACAAAATCGGCTAACATAAAGTGCCTCTAAACATGAATGGCAAACAGTATTAGCAGTTACAAATTCTTTTTATACTTTCAGTAAATGCTCGACTAACTGCTGAAAATCTTTGTCTCTAGAGTACTCTTGCTAGAAGGAAGAACTTTTTTTTCCTAGGAACACTTATTCATATAATGAGCATTGCAAGTTAGCTCTTGTAGTAAATAATGTTTACAATAGTACTAATAGTTTCAGTGAGTGGTTCATTTTATTTCGATTTTTACTGTTTTAAAAATGAGCTGAGCAATGATCCCTAATCTGATCCCTCGGTAATTTCGCATATATTTTCTTTCTAGGGGTGTAGCAGCACTTCTCTTGAGCTAGCTGAGGCCAGATTTTTAGAGGGGTTTCTAGCTCAGAGGAATGGTGAAGTCAAACTTCACTAGCTTTGTCAGCATATAGATTATTAGCAGCTGAATTCATTGTGTAGGACATGAGGGAACTGATGTACATCATGCATGGGAAAGCTGCTTCTTCCCCATCACCCCTCAGTATAGCACTGAACCAAATGTGGGTGGGCTGAATCACGTGTGATCGCATCAGTTATCTCATTCCTAGTACTTAAACCTTATACGTGCTATGCTGTTGATGTGCATGTTTATAAACGTTTTTTTTCATCCTGGTAGCAAATATGCAGTGTACTTCCACTATGAAGATGATACAGTGTTAGTAGGTTTATGAAAATAAGTTGACTAAAACTTTTTCTTTCCTATAGGGAGCTCTTGTGAGTGCCTTGGCTGATGATACCTTACACCTGTGGAACTTACGTCAGAAGAGACCTGCTATACTTCATTCACTCAAATTTAACCGAGAACGGTAAGGATTTGGTTACTATTCCTTTGCTGCTTTATATCATTCTGCGTGCTATTGTAAGAGTAATGCAGTCCAGTTTATAGCTTGTTACAGTGTTGAAACTGGGTTTACATCCTGTTTGAATTGCAGGCTGTTAGGACCTAGTGAATAGACATGCTAGTAACTTAAATTGAAATGACTTTTCTATCATTTTGCATATTGCATTGTTGAACATCAATTTTCTCATCTTTAAAAAGTGGAGGGATAGAAAACTTTCAGTGCATGTCTCCAAAGGAATTCTGGGACAAGAGAAAGTGTGTGCATATGTGTGTATGTGTGTGCACCAATGACACAAGAGGAAAACTAGTTCGATTTTTTAGTTAGTTTTTCTCCCCCTTGATGAGAAATAGGAATTCTGCAGTGTTAGAGCCCCTGTGTGTATCAGAGAAGCTGAAAACAGCATGCATTTTGGCTAGCAGTTTCGAGACTAACAGTGTAGTAAGCAGGCTAGGGTGACACTTTAAATTTCTAAAAGTCAGAAGATTATTTTGTGCTTTTTTTTTTGTTGTTTTGTTGTTGTGTTTGTTTTGTTTGGTTTTTTTTTTTTAATAACAAGTAGTCCTTCCTTTTGGGGAAGTAGTTCTTCTTTTCTGGTATGGGTGAAGTCTCAGCTGGAATGCTATGTCTACTTTTGAGCAGCATGCTTCAGAGGTGGACTGCTTGGTGAGCTCAGAGGATACTAGCAACAATACAGAATTGTCTGTTAGTTGTACCTCTGTTGAACAGGGCAGGAATTAATCAGCTTTAAGTAATGGATAACAATAAAAAGAGGAAGTTAAATATTTATATAAAACTTTCTAATGTAATGTCCAAAGTTGAAGCAAAGTGCTAAACAGACTGATGGGTTATGGAGTAACCTTATGGTTTTAAAGAGCAAGTTATACATATATTTGTCAGGAATAACCTAAATGCAGGTTACTGGAGGTTTTGGGGCTAGAGGACTAAGTCCCTCTGGAGGTTGTTTCTGTGATCACTGTGCATAAACTTTTTACTGGGACCTGCAGTGATATGGTAGGACAAGGGATAATTAATTATCTTAAGCTGAAATAGAATGGATTTGGATTAGATATAAGGAAGAAATTCTTCACTTTGAGGGTTATGAAGCACTGGAAAAGGTTGGCCAGAGAAGTTGTGGCTGACTCATCCCTGACAGTGTTCAAGGCTAGGTTGGATGAGCCTTTGAGCAACCTAGTCTTGTGGAAGTTGTCCCTGCCTATGGCAGGGGTGTTAGAACCAGGTGGTCTTCAAAGGCTTCTTAAGAACCAGACCATTCTGTGATTCAGCCCAGAGAAGAGAAGGCTTTGTGGAGACCTCATAGCAGCCTTCCGGTATCTGAAGGGGGCCTATAGGGATGCTGGGGATGGACTCTTCATTAGGGACTGCAGTGGTAGGACAAGGGGTTAATGGGTTAAAACTTAAACGGGGGAAGTTTAGATTGAATATGAGGAGGAAATTCTTTCCTGTTAGGGTGGTGAGGCACTGGAATAGGTTGCCCAGGGAAGTTGTGAATGCTCCATCCGTGGCACTGTTCAAGGCCAGGTTGGACGAGGCCTTGGGTAATATGGATTAGAGCGAGGTGTCCCTGCCCATGGCAGGGGGGTTGGAACTTGATGATCTTAAGGTCCTTTCCAACCCTAACTATTCTATGATTCTGAACTGTTCTGCACCAAATGTAAAGCTTTGACAGAGCAAAATTCTCTGCCCTAAGGGAGTGACTGTGGTTCTTTACACAGCATAAAGGTTAAATGAAGAGGAATGCAATTTACAACATCTATTTTAGCTAGTATTCTCCAACTATATGAGATGCAGTGGTGTACCCAAACTCGTTTCTTTCCCTTCTTATGCCCACTTATGACTTTCATCTGCAGCACCTACTTAAATGTCAATATAAAATTCAGATTTGCAGCCTCAAACCACAGTTGGACCTTGGCTGCTGACTAGGTCACTTGTGTCACTTCAGTGGTTGAATTTGTTATTAATTCTGGAAAGAGGAAAACCTGTGCCTCGCTA
This sequence comes from Neopsephotus bourkii, assembly GCF_033783945.1. Taxonomy (NCBI): domain Eukaryota; kingdom Metazoa; phylum Chordata; class Aves; order Psittaciformes; family Psittacidae; genus Neopsephotus; species Neopsephotus bourkii. The sequence goes on along the minus strand of NW_026902241.1, from coordinate 3,991,329 downwards.
AAATAGATAGCGAGAGCACCGTAATTGCCAAGAGTGGTGAAAGGATAGTTTGAGACATGGGCTTCTTCTTCTAGCAATTTTGATAGTAAAGTATCCATTGTAATAGCATATAGAAGTAGCCAGAATACTTAAAATCCCAGAACCATACATGGTCCTAGCCACTTGCGTCATGCTGGATGACTGTTAACTGTTTTCAAACATTATGTTATCTTGACTAGTTTATAAAGTAAAGCACCATTTCATTACTAAGGAGTTATTTTGATTTTGAAATTCAGAGAATTGCAAAACTTCACAATTGAATAATTCTAAATAGGTGCCTTTTATAACACTAGGAATTTTTACTAATTATACCTAATAGGTTTGATATATCATGTGAATTCGAAATAAATAGGCATTGCTTAGGTCATGCGCATTATATTACCTACTAAGTTAATTAAATGTTCATGAATCACACTGGGTCTTCTCAATTTACACACGCGAAGTTGTTAGACACCTAATTAACAAAAATTTTAAAATAATTTATGTTGTGGGGTGAAGATTTACTCTCAAGGATAAATAACTTCTCAAAAAGGAATTATTTATAATACTAAACACTACAACAGAGCAATATCTTCTCTAATGATACTTTAGTTTGCCAGCTTGTGTAGGGGACTTCAGTATCTTGGCAATGTTTGGGTGAAAGAATAAATAGTTAACACATTAGAAAAAATATTTTGAGGGGAAACTAAGCCAAATCTGACTCCATGACTGAAACCACTATTCGTTACACTGGTTTTTGCTCTAGGACTCTATAGATCCTAAGGTGTAAAATTATGTACCTGGACGCATGGTGACATTGCAGAAAAGCAGTATTTGTGTCTTGTTTAATAGGAGTTAAGCTCAACATGTCACAAGCCAATTCTTCGATTTTGTTTTTAAGTCAGAGTTTACCCTGTGAGGATTAAATGTGAACTAGAAGGTTGGTTATAGCAATAAAAGCTAACTGTAGCAGGTTGTTACCCAGATTAAAGGATATTGTAGTCTTGAAAACTATTCTTGAACTATATTTAAAAAAAAAAAAAGGAAGAAATCAATTATAATGCTATGACTTGTTAATGAATTCTGTATTCTAGCACAGCCTTTTACCAGGCTAATTCCCTGCTTTTAGCCATATGGAAGAATTACTGCCTGGTGTTTCTAGATTTCATATTTGTTTCTCCTGTTAGCAAGCTAGCCAAACTAGATTACCTTCAGCCCTGTTTTGAACATCTTTCAAATGAGGAATAAAAACCAGACATAGCTTGTTTATTAATGCTTGTGTAATGTCAAGGTTTTTTTTATACTTACCTGAAAATTGAGTTAGAGTATTAAATTATCAGTAATTTAATTCAGAATGCAGTCTTTAGTATATGACTGGAAAGCGTTGTGAATTCCTGCCTCTCCAGCCTTAAAATTCCAGGAATTTAAAGAGGAGAGTGGTGAGAATTGCTTTTTCTTTTAAAATAATTCTGTGTCATTACAGATTGTTCTGAGCTGCAGATAATGTCTTCATTTGGTAACTTGCAGCATTTTAGATTTGTACAAAAGAGTTCTTTAAAAGCAGCGGCTAATAGTCTTGAAAGATGCTTTCTGTGGAATCTTTAAGTGACTTGAATATCTATAGATAGGAAACTGGCCATTGAATAGATTCATAGCTTTTGATTGCCTTTTGTACCATTGATGGTTAGTAATTTGAAGCAAGTCTTCTGAACCAGTGATTGATGAAGTTTTTGATGTATAACAAATCTGTTAGTTGCAATTACTGGCAGATGTCAGAAGCACAGTGCTAAACAAGCTTGTTCTGCAAGTTTTCTAGCCTTTTGTTTCTGTTGTGTTTGTGTGGGTTTTGCAGCTGCTCCATGTTCTGGTTGCCAAGCAAAATTTAGAGGATACTAAACCCATGTCATACTAAGCCTGGCCACTCTCTCCCACTCTGTAGGAAGCAGTGTATAGGGGCCAAAGAGAGGAAAAAAAAAAGCATAATGGTGTTGACACAGGGAGGAGGGAAGGGTGTTGCTTGCGTGTTAAAAGTGTATTAGTACCTCTTTGCAGAATGAAAACTTAATTGTGTGAACTTACTTAGTGTCATAGGTTTCGTACTTCTCTAATATTTCTTCAGTGAATCATAATGCAATTTTTGTCATCTGCATACCTTTTTACATAATATACCTGTGTAAATATCCTACAGGTAATAAAATTGTGTGTTCACATGTAAAGCAAACCTCGCACCAAACCTGGTTTGACTTAGTAGCAAATGTGTTAGGCTAGATTAACTGTGAAATAAGCATAGTTAACGCTTCTTATTAGGGTGAATATTGAAAGCATCTTGTAAGCTAGATGCCCAGTCTGACTTTAGTTTTCTTACCATGCAGGAACTACTTCATTTTGTTCTGATCTGTGATGTGAAAGGTCAAATTCACATCACTAATGAGCCAGGGACTTCACAGAACCAATTTAATTGAAGTGACAATCTAACCAGATATAAGAAAAAAAAAGGGGGGCTGGGAGAGCAGAGGGACGAAAAGTGGTATGGATTGGCAAATCTGAGTCTCCTTTGCTGCAAACCAAACCCCAAACCATTTCGCTTTACATACAAATATGAAAAATTTCTTTAGGTAAGACTTCCACCTTTCCTGAGCTCAGTTTCCCTGTTCTAATGCCAGAGGAAGTAGTTTACTTGTTTTGTGACTCATCATAAAGACAAGAACCAGAATCATAGCATAAAAATAGAGCTGAGCATTTGTCTATTGATCATTGAATATATTGATAAGTTTAATTTTAATATGACAGCTTTTGTGTTGCAGGATTTAAATAGTTATCCTCAGCGCAAAACTGCACAATTAGGAGTTATGAAATTATGCTTTCATGTTTTTGTATCCTGCTCTAAACAGCAACTTGAGCCTTGTGTTTAAAAGTCTACTCACTGTAGAGCTGTAGAGTGAAAAATTCCACCTGTTTTTACTTATTAATAAACAAGACTTAGCTTTTATTATGACACATACCTTATCCTGTTAGATACTGTAACTTTATACCCAGCCTGTGTTATTAGCAGGCATTAGTTTCAAGACAGTTTTTCCTTTCACCTCACTGAATTTATAAACTGACGAATTCTGCCACTTTGTGGATAGCTGAAGGACATACAGGTTTCTTGCCTGTGAGAGCAGGTGATAGACACTGTTTCGGGGCTTTTGGTTGTGTGCTTTTGTGTTTTTTTTCCTCTCTCTGTGTATCAATATCACTGTTTCACTTCCAGGCTTTGTTTGAGGGCTGACTTCTTCCCCTTTCCCTGTGTGTTTAGAGGTAGGATTATACTGTAACTAACAGAAGGATTACAAATCCAAACTATACTTTTGAGAAACACTTGGAGTCTTTGCAGAGTCAGTGTTATACCAAGTACAAGTTTTATATACAACACAACTAAGTTTTTTAACATGTAACTAAGCTGGTTTGGGTTTGTTTTTTGGTGGGTTTTTTCTGCCCTTTTTTTTTTTTTTAATACATTTTAAACTGCTTTCTTCAGAGTGAAAGGAAATGCTCATCAGGTCTTCTTGCATTTGTGGTGTCATATAAAGCCTTCTTTTAATTGGTGGGCTTAAAAATGCTCCTCAGTAGTGGTCAACTAGATGACGTAATTAGAAGGAGTTTTATCATCTTTCAAGAAGTTAGCATAATTTCCCAGATGGAATATTGATCTTTAACTGTATGTGTTGGAGGAGCTTACCCAAGCATCTTCTGATGCCAAGGATTTGGTTACTTTTTGAGTCATGTCAGATATACCAACAGGAGGTGTAGTGCAGGGGATTTTATCAGTGGCAAGAGACTTTCAGATCTTTAGGGTATTTTGTGTGAATTCCTTCAGTATTGAAAAATTGTCTTAGTTTTCCGAACAGTTGCTTCAACATGCATGTGTGCTTCAGTCTTTTGTCAGCATCACAAGCAATGAAGCAGCCCATTTCTACTTGTTTGTACATAAAAATGTGGAGACCCTTTCTGAGGCAAGTACAACTGAAGCTCGAAAAGTCGTCTTAAAACAGAGTGGTGAAATGCGACGTCATAAAGGAAAACATGTAAGCCATGAAATATATTAGGAAGATTATATCATAAGAATACAGACACCTGCAGCAATGTACAAAACCTCTAAAATTGAGCTTTTTTCTGGAAAATTATCTGAATGGACCTGATAGTGATCACATCAGTGGTGACAGCTTTATTTCTGTTCTTGACTCGATTTCCCCATTACTCAATGTTCACACCACTAGTCTACATCATAGCTCTGATACTGAACATAAGCACTTCTCAGTTCCCCTTAGAGGCAGCCCTTCAAGTGAATGTATTTGCAGAGTTATTATGGGATATAAATGGAATTGAAGTACCTGTTCCCATCTCTATGATATACCGCGTTTATCCACGTGGTCCTTTCAGGGGGCAGTTTTTTGATGCACTGAAGAGGAATTCTTCCTCTGCATGCACCACCTTCCCCTCCAGGCCTTTTGTGTCCAGGTAGGTATTTTAAGCTTATTGTAGTTACCAGACCTGGAAATTGACCCCTTGCAGCAGTCTAGAAAGTCATAGCCACTGCTTGCTTCCATCAGTATGTAATTCTAACACTCCTGACTTATGCCCCTTGAAGACTTGAGAAGAGACCATGGATGTGGAATCTAGGCTAACACAAGAATTAAACTTTTCAGCTTCTGGATTTTACATGGTGGTTATCTCATGAATGAAAAGTTGAATATAGAGGTATGCCGCATACAACTGTGGTAGCTTAATGCTATGTTTATGTTTATTTTATAGCTAGTGTAATTACAGTAACTGCAGGCCGATGATGATAGCCTGAGATTCTAGAAATAGTTTTAGTGACTGAAAAATAAATGTATTATCAGTGTTGGTCATTCATCAAAGCATTTGTCACTGTGCTTTGTTAAAGCAGTGAAAATTTCTGAAGAACATATAATAATTCATAATACAGTAGGCTAAGAAAAGCTAATGGTTAAATTAGGATTTCTGTTGTCATAGTAATATATTCAAGATAACAGCCTGTCATTTTTACTTAAATATTTCCCTTAAAAGCCTGATTTCCAACTTGCACTTTAATAAATTTTCTTTGATATGTCTGTAATTAAATTCCTCTAGGGAATACTAACATTTGCTGTAGCAACTGTTGTGAATCAACCACAATTAAAGTGGTGGTTTTTTTTGTTTGTTTGTTTGTTTTTTCCCCTTACTAACTTTCGTTTATGAAAAAAACCCACATGGTCTGCAGTTAAAAGAGGACATCCTTTCAGTAGGTTTACATATGGCTTCTTAAAGACTCTTCTGTCACTGCTAATACTTTCCCATAAGCAATAGCACAAATTATATTTTAATTATAGTAAGAATAGGTAATATTTTGTAAGGGCTTTTCTTTTATTAGTGCTTCCCACTCTGTGTGCACCACTGTGGTTTTTTTGTATATTATTTTGTGTTCTTGAGCTCTTACAAACCCATTTCACAGAAATGAAAGTGATTTTTTTATTTATTTATTTATTTTTATTTTTTGGGATTGTTTTGTTGTTGGTTTGGTTTTGGGGTTTTGTTTTATTTTTGGAAGGGAGCAGCAGGTAAAGGTGTAGCTTTGCAAATATATATTCAGTGAGGAGGAAGATTTTATGCTTAGGGAAAAGTACAGCTTGAGTTTAGAACTACTCTGACTGTTGCATAACAATACCTCATTTTAGCACTGATGTTACCATGTATTAAAATCATACTGTAGATTTCAGATTAAAACCCAAAAATCTCTTTAAGGTGCTGCATTTTTCTATTAAGGGATTTTTTTTTTCTGTGTACAGATATGGGGAAGTGAAATACTTGGTATAGTCCTGTTGCACAATACTTGGATTTTGCTCAAAGTGCAATCCACTCCACAAAATATGCTATATGTACTGAGCTAGCTGAAGTTTCTTTGACAATAACATGAGGAATCTGTTGCTCCATGAAAGAACTGCCTGCAGAAGGCTGCTTTCTGTGGTCACTGGCTGAAACAGTCCTAGGCTGTCTCTTTTCTTAGATGCACCAAACAGGTCTATTTTTCGTAATAGTTGGCCAGAGTGGTTTAATGCATGAGAAGAGTATGGTGCGCTGCTTTTAACTGATACATTGTTTTCAGCCAGCTGGGAGGTTGTGTGCAAGAAAGAATTCCAAAAATGTCTCATATGGGGTGACTGTAGTCTTTTTGATCTGTTTCCAACACGTTTTTATTTTTCCACATTTAAGTATGTATCCATATGAGCACAGGGAGAGAGGAAAAATCCCTGACCTGTAAAAGTGCCCCGAGCATTATATGGCAGCTTCCACTTCTGTTGATCTTAAAATATGTTATGGATGAAGTATGTTATTCTAATCTTGTGATGACAGAAAAATAGGTTTCTGAAAGAAAAAAAAGCATTTTTCAGCCAAAAAATAAGCTATCCTTGGGCAAGAGTCAAATAGGCAAGTACTGCCTCACCACCAAGAAGACCCTGACCTTTTATTTCCATACCTGCAAAACAAGTTTGAATCCCTTTAATCCTCAGTCCAATTTTCAGCAGAGCATTCTTGACAAAATTAATCTCACTTGCATAGAGGAGACAGCAAATTGAATATGGCTGCACATTTAAGAATAGTATCAAAGAACATTGAGGAGTTGGACACTCAAAGTATTGCCCTTTTGATATAGCACTCGAAATTGCAGCCCCGACTTATATTTTTACCCACCTTTAAATGACATGAATTAGATTTGGTTTTATAATGAAAGTGTTGGACAGCTGTAACTGACAATATTAACTCACAGATCAAGACAGATAGGCCCATGACCCTGCTCCTGGATATTATTTCTGGCTGCTAGGACACATTTTTAGATCCAGTTGATCTGTGTGCCAGCTGCTTCTGGCACATGGAGTGCTGGCACAAAAATAAACCCTGTGGAGTTGCAGAATACTGAGGGTTTATGTTTTCATGCTGGTTATCTTTCCTCACCCCCATTACCTGCTTGTAGTGGGAGAGTTCTGTTCCTGGGCAGTAAAGTTTTGGTGCCTGCCTAGGAGGTGTGTGTACAGATCTACAATAAAATATTTTTTTCAGGATGTTTGGAACACTTCAATCTTTAACCTGTAAAGTTTGCAGATTACTATGCCTAGTAAAAATGTTACAACCTTTGTAAGTTCAATGAGTTGGAAGAGCATTTTAAGTCTTGCATATAGTACTTCTGTGAAACATGAATAAAAAAAGTTGGTGCAGCCTTTTGACTTAAATATTCAAGTGCAATCAATCAAGGAACTTAGAAAATGGAGAAATTAAATATCTGCTTGAGCAGATTGCATTCCCTAACCAGAAAGAAATTGGTGATATAAAAAGTGGCACACTTTGAATCCAGCTAGTATTACTACAGAAGCCTTAACTTTTGAAACCTGTAATATAAGCTAAAATCTTTACAGCCATTAGCAATCTTTTCATTGCTGCTGTAAGCCTTTGCTTTTGTGCTGAGGGTTAAGTGTGCATATACAGCTTCTACTGCAGAGGATCTAAAGCTCTTCTTTGCATAAATACTTATTAACAGGCTTGTGAAATGATGCGTGGATTTGGCAAGAAGGGAGCCCAACTGGGAGAAAACAAGAACAAAAAGTTTGTAAAGCTAAGGATTAGAGCTGACGGAACGATTTCCATTGAATAATTATTTTACCTTATCACTGCAACATTTATGAATGCCCAAGTTTGATAGTACAAGTAGTTTGGCAATTTCTTTCATTATTGGACTCTGTCAGATTAAAATGGTTTGGAGTTTACAGTTTCCAGAAAGTTTCTAGGCTCTAATTTCTAGTTAGTATTTCTGTTGTATAAAAAAATCAGATACTTCGAAAACTTCAGTTACTACAACACGTTTTCCTTATAAATTTTGTAGAAGTAGCAAATGATAAGCAGGACCGAAGAAGACAGTAATAACCAAGCTTTCAAATAATACTTGCACTGTAACTATGGTCAGAGTAGTTTTCTGGTAGTACAAACCTTCATTGGCTTTTGGATTTTGTTCAGGTAATTCTTTGTAGTAGAGGAGAAGACTCTGAGGCAGAATATTAAAACATTATTTAAGTAAAACAGCTGCTGGATTAAGCTACTTCTATTTTTGTAATTGTTTAGGATTGGGTTTATGTTTACTTTTTAGGAAATACTTTGGTTACATGTAAACTTACATTTCTTATGCTTTATTTTCTGCCTTTGTCTCCTCACTTGAAACCACCTTAATCGGCATTAAGCTACTTTAAAAATGTTTTGTTCTTTAAAATTTGAAATTAGATAGATTTCAAAGGGACATTTATGGATTATAGCGTAGGAGTACTGTATTTTAAGTTTAAAGTGACAGCAATCTTGAACAAACACATTCAATGTGATAATTTTCAGAAGTGGCTGAATGACTTGCTTGATTTAGAATACCTTGGTTTCTATTTTTTGTTTTACTCTGAGTTTTTACATTGTCTGTGTATCTCTTTATTTTGTCACATACTGGCTTTGCTACTTTTCTCTACCGGTAGCTTATTTCTTCCTGTTTGCTTATTGCCTTTCTTTATTTTTTTTTTTTTTTGACGGCCTTCTCTTTTAGGATAACATTTTGTCATCTGCCTTTCCAAAGTAAATGGCTGTATGTGGGCACCGAAAGAGGAAACATTCACATCGTCAATGTGGAATCATTTACTCTCTCAGGCTATGTCATCATGTGGAATAAAGCCATTGAACTGTGAGTTTAATGAAGCATTGTCTGTTGAGGGGAGGGAACAGAAGTGTCCTAGATGTTATTAAGGTCAGTGGCAGAAATGTCATTGTTACCCAGAGTGGCCTCCATCTTAGTCTCACTTCAGCAAATACATGTTCAAAACACATAAACAGTCACAAACTTTTTATTCTCATAAATATGAAGTTTTAATGTTAGCATATATGTTTCTGCCCATAATACTATTTTATCATGGTGCCTGGAATAGATATAAAAATAGACAAAAGATAATTCTGTGGTGATAAAGAACTGGGAAAACAATGTGTGTTAAAATATGATGTGACTGGTACTTGGGCAACCATGTCATTTCTACATTTTTGTGGTTAAAGATCAAAATATAGAAATACGCAGTGTAAGAGGGCTGGATCATGCAGAATATAAAATTACTTGCTGAAAAATCTAAATTTAAATAGACCTATTTCAACAGCAAAGTATATTTTACAGCTATTGTCATTGCTCCTCCTTTTTTAGTAATTGCGCATACAAATACAGTGGTTCATGGGTGAAAAGATATACTTGTGTGCTGCTGTTCTTGTGCTCTTAATTTGTGTCTGTAATGTTATGTCTGTCTTCTAAACATACAAGAATTCCATCAGTTCCCAAAAGCTGTTCAAACAAACACAGCTCTTTAGTCCATCTTCTTCAGTAGCAAAGTCAACATAATGTCTTAACTGTGCTAACAATGCACAGTTTAGGCAGTTTCTGAATAATGGAAAGACTTGTTTTTCAGCATTAAAAAAAATATTGTATCCAGCTGTGTCAATTCTGTAACAACAGGCATTCAGATATTGTAAAGCTGATGGCAATTTTGTTCTGTGTTGCAAATAAGTGGTAAATAAGTCTTCCCTTCTTATTTAAAAAAAAAAAAAAAAAAGCCAGGAACTAAGTGCCTAAAAATACTCAGGAAGTATTCATGCGCTTGAAGATAGAAGTGACTTCATGCTGAAATGTCAATAGCTTCTTTAGATGGAGTCTATATCTGCAGCATATGTATTACTTGCAATTACTGTGAGATGAAGTTTTTGGCAGTGGAATGTTGTTTTGGTTTTTGTTTTGTTGTTGGGGTTAGTTTGTTTGGTTGTTTTTGAATGTATTTTAATTTTATTAAATGGAAATATTTCTTGTTTAGGTCATCCAAATCTCACCCAGGACCTATTGTGCACATTAGTGACAATCCAATGGATGAAGGAAAGGTAGGATATACTTAAATACTATTCAATACATTTTTCAAGCAAGAGTTTTTCTTTAAAGTATACATACCAGTGCTTTTAAGGAAGGATTAAGTAGGTGAGGACAACGTTAAAAATATAAAGGCTAAATCAAGTTTTTAAGCTCTGAAAATATGAAGCAAGATACAGACAACTGTAGGACACAATAATAGAATAATTGAATTCATCTTGTAACCAGAAACATTTGAAAACACAGCTGAAAGTGCTTAATTGCAGAAATTTGTGAAAACAAGGAACTTTATGGTGGTAAAAATTAAGATGTTACCAAAACAACCAGTCATAACCTGAGTGCAGAAATAGTGTGATGGGAATTATATAAACTTTAAAATGCTCATGGGTGTTGCTCATGGGGTTGACTTTTCTTCACATCCCTTGGTCCACATTGAAGAGTAAGCAGGAGGGGGGTTCCTTAATTTTGACAGTAGGAGTAGAGCAAAACACAAAGGAAGAATCTGAAAACAGCAGCCTTAGATGTATGTTTCCCAAAAGTGTATACACTCCTAACAAAAGTATGGTTATAACTTAAAAAGAGAGACCTTGATACCACTTTAAACTGATTTTCATTAATGACTCTACTTTAGATTAATCGGGCATAAGTGGTTGATTTAAATTGAGAGGGTTTTTTTGTCAGTGCAACTTCTCAGAAATACCCTGGAGTTCTGAAGTCCCACTTGTGAAGAATCTTCAAGGAGAGAGAAAATAATTTTGTTTACTACTATTCCACATACACAGGAGAATTTTGTTTGTTTGCTTTCTTTTCATTTAGTGAAAAGCTCCTTCATTTTAGTAGGGGGTAAAATTGGAGAGGGAATGATACTATTATCTCAGTAGAGCTTTGAATGTTTTAATAGCATGCTGGTTATAAGGCTGTATCCTAGACACCTGAAGTTTCAGTCGAACAAGGAAAATTTCAGGAGTAGTTTTTTCATTGGGACGAGACTCAGTGCCGTAAGTGCGTAACTAATGGTTTTCTATGTATAACTGGGTTTGAATCACATTCCATAATCAGAGACCCTAGGATATGAATGAAATAATGAAGCTATGGCAATTTCAGAAGGCAAATGATCGATTTATTCTGGTATATTCCACCCTCACCCCATACTAAATTATTGTCAATTAAAGTTTAAGAATTACTGGGTTTATCAGTCAGTCTCTTAACCAGTGTTCTAGAATCTGACCTTACGTTCATCTCATTTCTCGTAATTCCTTGCTGAAAAAAAAAAAGTTCAGTTGCAAGAACGTCCTGTGTACTCACTCTTAAAATTTGTTCATGCTATTAGCCTTCCAGTCACCATGATATTTCTACTGTTTAAATAGAAGAATTATAAAATATGACTTATAATAAAATCATTTAAAATAATAGTATATATGACACTGTGGTGAGCTAAAAATCTGACATTCACTTTGACTAGATCAAATGCCTAATATCTTTAGGGTATTTTAGTAGATTTAGCTGTAGAGCACTGAAATAGACCAAATATTATATTTCTGAGCTGGTTGCGTGTTATATCTCATACTGGAAATAACTGTACTCTTTGAAAAATATAATATGCTGAAAAAATTGTCCAGGCAAAATGTCTAGGTACAGCTCTAGCTTTGACTACAGTGCCATGTGTATGAAGAGAATGTTTTCTAACTTGTAATATGGAGGACAGCACAGTTCTGTTTTCTCATGGGAAGTAGGCAGTTTCAACAGCAAGTAAATCCCAGAATCCAGCTGCTCCTCTTTATGCCCATACTGGGAAAAAGAAGTGGGAATGAAGTCATGCTGCTTAATGCTGAGAGCTGTTTCTCCTGTAGCAGCATTGCTGAAAGAAAAGCTCTCACAGTAGATCCAGCAGCTATGAGAGATGAAGCTGCATTGTCACTTTCTATGTAATGTGTGCCAAGGCTGTTACTACTACCTTATGTTGGCCTTGTTTTGTTTTCATTAAGAGAAGTGTCACTTAAGGTGGGAGAGCAAAGCACTTAGATACTCAGGAATGTCTGAGACCAGTTATTGTGAGCAGTTTGAATCTTGACTCCCTACAGAAATGGTTTAATCTTGCTTCTAGCAGAAAGATTATTTGGAAAATTATCTTGTTTAATTTCTCTTTAGCTTTCCTCCTTTTAGCTAGCTAAAGGAACACCAAGAACCTTAGTTATCTCAACTGTGATTAACATCTGGAGAAATCTCACATTACGTAGTTTCTTTATAGGCAATGAACTATTACCTAGAACTTCGAGAAGCATAGTGTGTTCTTCCAGAACGTCTAAGCAGAACAAATTCCAATGAGGAAAATGCACAATAAAGTTGTCTTTCCCACCACTGTTCCCCCCCCTCCCACCACCCATTTTCATTCTGGAAGGAATACACTTGCACAAGTTTTATGTTAGACTTCCTGGAACTCGCGGGGATTTCCAAGAGCACTTCAGAAGAATGCATTCTCTTTCCTTTTTTTTTTTTTTTTTGCATGAATGTCAGTTGTTTTCACCACTTCTAAGTTTTTTCTTCATAACTGCTGGCAGTTACTACATGTAGTATTATATAATGAATGAATATATATGCTTATTATTGCAGCTTCTGATTGGCTTTGAATCTGGAACAGTGGTGTTATGGGACCTGAAGTCAAAGAAGGCAGATTACAGATACACACATGATGAGGTAACATTTTTCACCTGCATTGCTTAGTATGAGAATATAATTGTCCAATCTAAGAGTGATATTTTTTCTATGTTTTGCTTTGTTTGATTTCCTCCTCTTGCTTCTGTCACCAGTGGCTCAATAAATATGTCTCTTTGAAATTTCGAGTACTTTAAGATTTCTCTTAAAGAACCATAGAGTTAGAGTAATAGGCGCTTTAGATTGAATAAGAAGAATTCAATTCACAGAGTTGAAGTTTGTAAAGCAATAAATGGTGGCATGGATTGGATTTCTTTACTAGTTTGGGGGTCTGGCTTTCAGATGTTCTTCCTGTTACTGAGTAGTGTGATTTTCACCTGTATTAAGAGCTTGAGTCTTAAGTTGAAACAAGATGGTTTAGCAATTCCTGTCATTTGGGATCACTCACATATTCTGAAAAGTTGGGGGGGAAGGAAGCTACTAAATAGTCCACTAGGCCATTTCTATAAATACACCTTTTCCTTGTAGAACAAGATCAGGGTCTGAAATGAAAGTGGGAGAGATTAAAAAAAGACAATTGCATTGAAGGGCACTTGTTTCTTTGAAGCATATTTCTTGAAAGAATGTAGACTTTTTGAAAGACAGATTAAGAAATACCACTCAATATAACATGCAAGTTGATTTATTTTTGTCTTAAATAACATAAAATTAGTCTCAGTTATATTTCACTGATTGTAAAATGTTTGCTTCATTGTTGGGTGCCAGCTAGACCTGTTTCTTGTATCACAGTAGGTGTATCTTCCTCAGCTCTGTACTAAACTTTTTTCACAAGGAAGGATTTTTGTAGGTTTTGCGGTGGTTCTGATTCAGTACTCATACTGCGTGTTAGCTGTACCAATGAAGAGTTTCTTTGAAGGGACAGTCTCTGAAGTGGTTTAAGCCTTAGATCATCAGAGCTATATTAGAACATCTGAACTGAATGAGGCTTATTCAGATACGTCTGTATAAGCCTCAGAGTATATTATGTAAAGAGCAGTTTTCTCTCTTCCAGTTGCATTCCATGCATCTTAATTCCCCCTGTCATTTTGTTTTGTAAACTTAATCGTGTCTCCATCTTTATCTGGTCTAAAGTTCTTATACCTTGTATTTTTCTTCCTTTTAACCATTCTATTTCATCTTTGTTTTACAAAAGACAAACACAACAATGTAGTATATTCAAGATGTGGGCACACTTAATTTACGATGTGGAATAATGATGTTTGGTTTTGTTTTTTTTCTCTCTTGATCTTAATACTGGATCAGCCTTTTGATGTGGCAAGCATTAAGGAGATACTTCCTTAGAATAGCATACTATAAAACTAGAACCTCACTCTTCAGTGTTGTCAGCTCTAAATTCATTGCACTTAATGCAGTGCTTCACACTTAGATAGTTGGACAATAAAAATTTCAAGTCTTTCTGCAGTTCTTCACTGGAATATTGATTTCTACCTTGAATATGCTTTGGTACTGTCAGCAGACTTATCACTGTTATTTCCTGAGTTATTTATGAATAAACTGAGCAGCCCAGATCCCTGCAGGTATCTACCAGTTGCCTTGAGCTGATCAATTACTGCCAGTCTGTCTTTATTTTAGCTTGACCAATTATTCATCTGTTTAGGGATCTTAATCTGTTTGGTTTTAGTTTTCTTTGAGAGATGTTGAAAGACTTAACTTGTGGAGAACTTAATTGATGTTTCCATTAGCCACATGCTTGCTAACATTTTCCAGAGTTTTGTTGGGTATAATTTCCTTTTATTAAAAGCATGTTGACTTCTACCTGAGATATTGTACTCATCCCTGTGTAGACTAACTCTATTCTTTATTAAAGCTTTATTGCAGTTTCTAGAAGCTTACCCAGGGTAGACACTATGCTGCTTATTCTGTCTTTCTTAACATTTTGTTGTCCCTTTGCTTAAAAATTGACTCCGTACTTGTTACCTTTCTGAACTGGCCCTGATTTGAGAGGTTGCAAACAGCAGTGAATAGTTCAGCTGTTTCATCTTTGATTTTCCGTAGGATTTATAAGTGAATGTATCTAGTTGGTCAGTTGTTGTTTTGGGGTTTTTTTTATTATTGGCTAAGTAAGGTCTCTTGTCAGATCTTTTAGTAAAGAAATGTGCATTATTACAAGTTGCGAATAAATAGGAAGGGGAGAGAAAAGTCAAGACCTGTAGAGTGAACTTGGTGACTTTCATCATTCTCATTGGTGAGAACAACATGCATAAAATTGCTTTAAAGGAAATACTGGCTACTAACATCTTAAAAGTTGAAGTATGCTTTTTCTGTGAGTTCAGATTACCCTTTAAGAAATATAAATCTTCGGGGAAAAGAATTACTGGATGCGTTAATAATTTGTTGGTTCTTATCCATTTCTTCTTAAATGATTAAGTTATTTAGATCTAATCTTCTAATGGGGAAGGCAGAATAGAATACTGTCCCATTTTTTCAAATTTGGATTTGATACAGTGTCCTGGGTTCAGTTAGGCAGTTTCAAGTTCTTCAGGATTCTGGCCTGAATGGCATAGAAATTAAATTATTTATTTTGTCTAATAGGATTGAAAATGGCATTTCTTGAGGAGTGCTGTAATAGGATCTTCTCTCAAGACCATTGGTCCAGAAACAGTAAGATACAGAAAAGATAATTAATAGGAAGGGGTGGAAAGTGGATTGTTCCACATATGCTATATATACACATATCTTATCCTCTTTTTAGTGTGAGTCAAAGTGAGTTGGGGCTGCTGCGTTAGTTTTCTTTCATTTTATCCTCCAGTGTTATTTTATCTCTGTTTTGTATTTAGCTGCAAAAATGGCAGCTAAATACAAATGATTTGTCAGTGAAAGAAAAATTCAACTCCATAATGTTATCTTCCTAATTGTATTACAATCAATGCTGGTTAATTAATGGCCCATATAAATACACTGGTTTTGCTGATTTTTCAGCTAGCAGAGTTTTAAGTAAGTGAATGTAAATGTTAAGAAACACAGACGAAACATGAGGTTTTTTCATGACATTTTGCAAGAATGAAATAATATTGCCAAATAATAAAAACTGTGCTGGATTTTGAGCATCTTCCTTACCAGAAAAGCATTCTCACTAGCTTTTTACTGAAAGGTGTTAACTGCAGAAATGTGGGTAATGTTTTGAGGCCTACACAAGTAACACCATAACTGATACTGTAAAAAACACTGACTGGCGTTTCTGGAATTGTGATAATAAGGTAACGTGTTCGTTCTGATTGAGTAACTTAGCAATTCACATAATTAGCCAAAAATGAAATATCTATAAATGTAATGTATGATGTAAGCAAATTATCATTTTTAGTGGCAGGCTAGTTCAGTTGTGTAGAATTTTAAAATAGGAAAATCACAAACCAGGGAAGTTGACTAAATGGAGCAGGATTCAGGGAGGGTATGAGTAGCCTAGGTTCCGGGCAAGAAAAGAGACAGGTCTAGGCAGAAACAACCTAATGTGTGTTCATTATAAGTTTGCACCTCGATATCTTCTTCTCTTCCACATGTTAAACTAATATTAAGTTTTTTCTTTTAACATGTAACACTGACTTCAGAGTTGAAAAACTTTGGTCAAGAAGATGCATTTAATTATAATTTGTTCTTGATTTTTTTGGATTACAAGTGAGATCTTGAACTTCCAGTAGTGTATGCTTTTTATTCCAACAGCAATATGTTGTATGTTTAGAATTATTTAAGAGAATGCACAAATGTAGCATTCTTTTCCAGAGAAATTGGAGGAAATATTCAGTGACATAATGAAACTGCAGTTGTGAATTAACTTCTCTCTAAGTTTCTTTGAAGCCTTTTCCTCAAAACATCCCTTTTGTCTTAGGTGAGCTTAGTGGAAAAATAGACTGAATTCTTTATTTATAGCCTTAAGCCTTTTATTTTCAAACGTTGGTGATTAAAAAAGCTAAGCATTTCTTATATGGAATATCTTTTATACTGCAAACATTTCTCATACTATATTTTCAGCCAGGAGAGGAAAAAGAACAAACAACTGTTTGGTGGGTTTTTTTTTTCCTCTAAAAAAATTGAAGTGCAACTTCTGAAAACTAAAACTATTTTTTTTTTAAATACAGTCCATTCTTCAAGTATTACTTTGTTCTGATTTAAAGGAAGCTTTGATAGCATTAACTCAGCAAATTATCAGCAAATAACAGTATTATAGATGACTATTTTTAGGCTTAATGTTCTGGTACATAGCTGAGTATAAGGGATTATTTTAAAGCATTAAAAACATGTCAAAGTAGCCTGTGGGATTAAGCGGAAGAGAGCAAATTTAAAAAAAAAAGAAAAGGCAATGCTGATATGTGACTTGCCAGGAACCACAGCATGTTGATGCACTCATTAGGCACTTGCACATTTCATAGCATCGAAACAATCTTCATGATATATTGCCATTTAAATCTTAGTAGCTATATTCTTTCTCTTACAGCATTTGTTTCCCTTTCTTTCTTAGGCTATTGACAAGAGAGTTAGCACAGATACTCCCTAGTTACTGTCATGCTTTGCATATGTTAGTAAACCTGTAGAAATGGAGTAAGTGTCATCAGCTGTTTTTAAGTTTACCAGAAAATATTCTCCATGTCTATGGAAATGAAGGACTATAGTAAGATGGTGAAATCTGAATAGGCTACGGTAAACAGTGGTTTGCAGAATAACTGATGTCTTACCATGGACCTTACCAGTCATGCACAGTATATTTCAAGTTCACTTAATGGCACAAAAGAGAAAAGGATCATTGTCAAATCCAAAGAATGATGAAAGGAATTTTCCATGATTGAAAAGCAAGCAAGGAGGTGCATATTACTTAAAACAAAGCAAACAACAAAAAAAAAGCAAACCAGTTTACACAGATTTTTTTTTTTTTCTGAGTTGTAGCAACTGTATTTGCAGTAGTCTAGACTTGGTATTAGAAAAATGGGTTAAAAAGTCTGATAGATACAGGGGAAACTGCTGAAATAGTTTTTGTTTATCTTGTCTTGCAGGAAAATAGGATACAAGGAGTGGTCTCAAACTGTTCTGAGGTGATGTACAAGTAATCACCTATAAGTCTGTAGAAATTGAAAGAAAAGGGATTTTATGTATATGCTGTCTCATGAATTGAAACAGTTAAATCCCCTTGGTGGGGAAAAATAGAGTCAAAACTTGAGTCCTTATTAACTAACTTGTCTATTAAATTGTAAGGTTGTATTTAGAGTTACTGATTTTTGTACCTCTTTAAAGAACCAAGAAATAATAGTGATTTCTAGGCATATTGACAAGCTGCTGCAGGTGTGAAACTATATTGCATAAAGTGTTTTAAATGTGCATTAATATCTTTAAAAGCAAGTGATCTACTTAAGATATTTCTGCAGGAGACCTGCGTATGAATACTTTTAATTTTTTTCCTCAGACTTCAGGTTTCTTATTTGTGATTGCACTTTATTTGTGATTGTGAGGGAGTCCTACAGTCTCTGTCAGGTAACTGTTGCAGTCATTGCAAGGTTTCCTTCTGAAAATCAGATAGGTTCACCTCCTTCGCATGCAGTGTGACAGTCACTTTTCCACACAGGATAATCCTTCTGGAACAGCTGGTGAAAGTGAGGCTTCCTTTGTGCACAGCTTGTCTCCACATAATACTCTCTAGGGTAGTTAGTTTCTATGTTTCTGGTTAAGCTTTGGCTTAAGCAGGATAGCACAGTCAATCATGCTGGATTTGTTATTCAAAATAGACTTGACACCCCTGCCCCTCCCCTAGAAAATACATAACTGTCTCAAAAGTTTTGAAAATATTCCAGAACAGCTACCTTTGAATCACTGTGAAGGAGGTTGTAGGAATATTCTTGATAAGAAGCCTTTAGTTATATTTAAGTAAACGTAAAGTTGGGGTGTTTTTAATACAGAATTTTCTGTGTAAGATCCTGTAAAGATGCCCTGGATTCAGTGTATGTTTATAAATGGAAGATTTGGAATGTTAATGAGGTCATGAGTTGAATTACCTGTGCAGGCAACTCCTCTTAAGGATATAAATGCCTTGTGCCTTAAAAATGGCAACGTTCCTCTGTGGTACTGGTGCTTGATCTTGTAATAGGGAATTATTGTCTCTCTGGGATCCATATGACCAGTGATATATTCCATAAAAATATTTGAGATACAGTTGAATCAACACCAGATGATTTAAGCATACTGCTGCCTTATTGTAACAAAAGGGTACCAGGTGAAGTTTTAAAACAAAATGAGAAATATCATTAAAACTTTGGAAGTTTTATTCTTGACCAGTAAGTTTTGTGTAAAATACTGGAAAATATATTACTCCTAGGGGCTTTTTAGTGTTGAAGAAGCTATATATAGATTTGCAGCCTCAGTGGATTCTGGATGATTTTTCTATCTTGGATGTTGTGCTTTCCTTTGTATTCTAGCACTAATATTAATCATGGAAAAAATGTCCAAACTTTTGTTCTCGAGTATTGCAATGATTTTTCAGTTACCAGTTTTGTTCTGCTGATTAAGACTATCAACACTGACCAGCTAGTGCCACCTAAACTTGTACTTTTTTGTTGTGACTGAATTCTCATTGTGAATATGCTAGCCTGTTGTAAAATTGGAGATTATGCTACAGACTTAAAGGTTTGGCTTTATTTTTCAGCCTTATAAAAAGATGTGAAGTGTGTAGTAGCTAAGCATAGTGCTCTGCACCAAAGATTACCATACTCATGCCGCAGAATTGTTAGTTGGATTATTTAAGAAATACATAAAATGTATTCTTGTTATGCTTTAAGTAATATTTAACTGCATTGCTAAACATAGCCAGATGCTCTATAAAACTAGACAGTAAATAGCCATAAATCCAGAGGTCTCATTATTCTCTTTCAGCATACTTTCCATCCCATCAGGTTCCCTGCAGAAGTAAGGTGATAGCAATCATCCTCCTTTGTGCTCAGTTTGTCAGATCTTTTTATGTTTGTAAGCATTAATGATGTTTCAACAGTAACGGGGTTTTGGGTTTCATTCCTCTTGACCTGCTTTTTCAAGAAAAAGAAAGTGTTCCTTTTTCCAATTTACCCTTCATTCTATGAAACTTGCCTTCTTCCTGGTTCTTAAGACCTATTTTTATGTAAATGTGTATCAAAAATTTGCACTATGAGCTGCTTATTATTGTCAGGGTTAGACTCCGCATGGGAGTGTATTTAAAACGTACTTGTTACATTGTATTGCTCATGATAGTATAGATAATTTCTTCTCTTAGTGAAAATAGATTTTATAAATGCAACCTGTGCTTTACCGAGTTTGTGCTTTCAAACTTACTGATTCCTGGATTTGCTTGGTACTATGTTGGTAAATAACACTGAATTTCCAATATATATGCAAAAAAATCTTTCATATTACCTGCTTATATTTGCTAAATAAAAATTTGTTTTACATGCAGGATGAGCAAGTGTGTTTCACTTTGACTCTAGACTTCATGTGAGTGTATAGGTTTCTGAACTACATATGTGTAGACTGAATATTGGTACACTGAATCAGTCTTCTAATAAATTCTGTAGTGATGCCACACTACATAGGGAACAAGACTAAAATTCACTAAGAAATACAAAACTTAGTTTATCTGTTGATCTGATCCAGCTCTTCTACTACTTCAAGTTGGAAAAGCTGTTACTGGAGAGTCAGAATTCATGTTGTGTAGTCATTTTCCTCTGTCATTTAATCTCTGGATTCTTCCAATCATATTACTGGAAACTCTCTTGATTTTTCTGTATAATTTTATGAAATGTGAGGATCTGATCTGTGTATAATCAGTTTAGGCAAAGCTAGCTTAGATCTGTCTTGTGTGATTTGCTTTTCATCTAGGGATTTGCTGCCTAAGCTTTCACTGCTAGTTAAGATTCCCTACTACTCAACCCTTAGGTACCTGAGTTACTGGAGTGAGTCAAAACCCTGCTTACAGATAGAAACTCTGCTGAGGGTAACCACTGAAAAGATGGCATTGTACAGCCCCTAAGCTTTCACATACTAAGTTCTTGCTTTAAGTTTACCTAGTTACATCTTTATCATAAGTATGAGGCAGACCTACCTTCTCACTGATACCACAGTTCCGTACTTCCAGCAGGTAATACTTCCTTCTGAAGATTTTGGGTAGTAGACAGGTACTTTGGGTTTTTGATATTTTATATTTTTGGTTATTGATATTTTAATCCTATAACTGAAATTACCTTGAGCGTCATCTAATGGTTTCATGATGTCTCCGTGTACTAATGCAGATGTTGGAAACAGAAATGAACCCAAAGTTTTCTCTCTAGTTCATCTCTGCCTTATTTTACTCTTTGCTTTGTTGTTTACTTTTCCCTTACCTGAAGGCAACAAGTAGATTTCATTTAGTCAGCATTTTACTGCAATGAGAATTCACATGGCATGGCTTAATCACTCCATTCCCGATTTTATGAATGTAAAAATGCTTCTGTATTCATGGAAAGATATACTAGTAGATTCCTATGCTTTCTTATACCTTAAAACTACCATTGCAACGTTAGAATGCTTATTCAAGCTAATGTTTTGGTTTTGTGATCATCATAATTCATCATAATTTCCAAAATCTTATTACTGCTTCAGTCATCATTTTACGGATGTTCTCAGCCCCTGCTTGCCTCTTGTGCATATCTGCACAGATAACTTGAAATGCCATTTAAAACTTTGACTTACAAAAAGTAAGTACTTGATAGGATTATTATGGACAGGCTGTTTTTCCCAATAATAAAAAAATGTTGGCTGGCAAAGTTCAAGTGCTTTCAGATATTCTCTGCATGCTGCCAATTAGTGAAAAATACTTTAATACTACCCTGTGAAGAGTGTCTTTCTCCCTCCCCTTAAACATGTCAAACATAACTACAGTGAAGACAGCATTTTAGATGGATAAAGTATATCTGAAAGAAGTACTTATGAATGGAAAACTTACCATGGGTAAATTAGGACATTCTAAGTGCAGTATGATTTAATTCGTACTTTCTCTAATTTCCTTTTGCTGTCACATGTCACTGAATAAGGATAAAATTATACTAAGCTACTGAATTTATACTATTCTGTTTAAAATTTTTCTTTCATAGGCAATCCACTCTGTGGCTTGGCATCATGAAGGAAAACAATTCATTTGTAGTCACTCAGATGGTACCTTGACAATATGGAATGTAAAATCTCCTACAAAGCCATTCCAGACAATTACTCCACATGGTAAGATGGAAATGGATACCACTGTTTCACAACCCTTAAAACACAGGAAACTTATTTTTAAAAGAAGTGCTTCTTGCAAAACCAAGTATTAAGAATGCAAGTGCAACTAAAAAAAAAGAGTCGTATCAAATTCTGATAGATTTAATTTAAAAAGTATCAAATAAGAATCCAGATCACTGCAGTTCTCTCTAAAGCTCTGAACTTTAAGCTCGCCTTTCACACAACAGCATTGATCTCAAAATTAGCTGATGCATATTTTGCAGGGCTTACATTTTGCTTGCCATTACAATCCCATATGTTGTTTAAAATACATATAAGCAAGCATCTGTTTCATGTATAAATGTGTAGATTACCATATAAATTCTTGGAAAGGTTTGTAATAGAGTAAGGCTAGCATCTGGTAAAATATTCCCATTTCTGAGGAGTCTTGAGTTCATGTTAATCTAGGAAATTAACTTTACATGTTGTTGTTCTGTGAAATATGCTGCCACTATTCAAAAAGTTCTATACAAATGCCAGGTTTTATATGGTGTGCATATGTCTAAGTCATGTTTTAGCAACTTATTTACCTCAGATTCTGAAGTGTGAATGTAATAGCATAATCTGTGAGGTTACAGTTGTAGCATGAGATGCTGAAGTTAAGAATCCTGTTTTACCTATATGAGCCTTCAGCAAGCCCATGTTTACTGTGCTGGCTGGGGTCTAGAATGGAAAAAGGAAACTGAGCATTTCTACATGGTGCTATAGCAGTCAAAAAATAAAAAACTGACTGCCACTGCAGTAGTTAAAATTGGCTAGAGAAGGCTAACATTTTTATTGTTTTGGCCTCTTAGTAAACATTTTTATTTTAATTTTGGGCTGCAAATGAAATTTTTTGTGCAGAACTTTGTAGCTGTATCAGACTTCATCAATGTTCAGAGGGAAAAGATGCATATTTACACCATACTCTTAATTTCTATTGCCTCTGTAGGAAATTGTGTCTGTAAAGCTTTAGTTGCTAATGGTGCACAGTAGAGGAGTTTTCCTTCATGTTCAAATCTTAGCCCCCAAGGAAAACAGTCAGAATAAACCTTATTTTACTTTTAAGCTGACCAATTTTAATTGCAAAATGGTAGACATAAGTTTTAAATTTCCAGGGCTACTTAAAACAACTGTTTTTAGGGGAGGATTCTTTTTTTTTTTTTTTTAACCAAATATTGAACAATGCTTAAAAAAAAACAAAACCAAACCCCAAAACAACACAATAAAAAAACCAGAGTAAACCTAAATATTTTAAGTTGGTATATTGAGAATTTTCACAAATCTTTAATGATATTATTCCAAGGTAAACTGTAGTTTTCAGAGGTGTTAAACATACGTCTGTATGAGTGTTCTATTTTGCAAATTGCATGGTGGATTTCATAATTCTTCATCAGGTTATGGAACTGTAAGGTTAATGTAAACAAATAATTCACTTTAGGAAAGCAGCTGAAGGATGGAAAGAAGCCAGAACCCTGTAAACCTATCCTTAAGGTGGAATATAAAACAACTAGAGCTGGGTAAGACTTGTTTTGCATCTAAAATTAATGTATGTAAAATAAATGTAGCTCCCTGGGAATGTACTTTGTTTTCCAGTTGTTGGGATACATATTCTGATGGCACTGAGCTATGAAAAACAGCTGAAAAATTTTGGTAAAGCAGATATTGCTGAGTAAACTACAAAACCACATGTGAACAAACTACTATGTACAAACCTTATCTTAGGTAAAGATACTGCTAATGCATAATCTACGTGCTTCCTCCATGCGACTAAATGTGTATTTTTTGCTCAATCCTTTGAGCATACTAAAGAGAAAAAGGCTGATAAAGCAAGAAGCTAAAGCACAGGCCTGGAAAACTGAACTTTGGCAAATAGTAGCCTGATGCAAATATTCTAAGTTCTGAATATGTGTTCCTCTCCCAGAAATGCTACTGACAAGCTCTTCTGGTAAAGTGCAGTAATTTATGCTGTGAATTTTGCCTAATTATGCACATTGAGAATGTTACAAAGTAGTAATTTCAACAAGAGGCTCAGATGGAATTAGAGTATCTTGAGTAGCATGTTTTCTTACCAAGACTGCAATTAGGATTGAAGGATTTCATGAACTGAGTAGAGCTTTTTATTTATGGTTCTGAAGTCTTTTAAAGCCTTTGAGTAAAAAATGCAATATCAAGATAAAATATTCATGGATACCTGTTCAGCTACGTGCAAATGTTTTTGTTCGGATTTTTATTTTATTTGGGGTGGTGGTGTGTGTGTTATGCATTGATTTCATTTGCTTTCCAGGCATTCAGATTTGTAGAAGATTGTTACTTAATTGATGTAATAGATCTTAATATAAATATCGGTATACACATATATATAGTAGCAGTGTCTTTGTGGGTTTTTTGTTTTTGCTGAAAGTGAGGTGAAAAGAAATTTAAGATGGTGGCTAATTCACAGTGTATGAACATGTATGATCAGTTGGCAAGCCGTATTTTCCTTGCAGCAGTCTACATCTGTGTATTCCTTTCTCAAGCGAAATGTTAAAAGCTGATCTAAAGAAAGATACAGATAACCAAAAGTAGTCTCAGCTTCAACAAGTTACAACTTCTGCAATCAAAAGCCTTCTGTTTATGAATAGTCACTCTGAAGAAGATGTGTTTGAAGTTTGTTCTGTGCAATTATATTACAGTGTGGAAACTAATTGACTTTTCATGCAGTTCAAATAGGAGCTTACTCTAGTGTAATTTCGAAGAATGCATAGCACTTTGGAGAGACTACTTTTTCCAAGTGTGGTCTCTTTTTATACCCCTTGCTTTCCAGTGTTCTCCATATTGTGAAGCTGGAGTTGTGGAAACAAGACAGGAAGTTTTTTCTGGTTCTTACAGACTACCTATTTATCTTTAAGAGATAAATAGGTTTGCTTCTTTTAAAAGATGAATAGGTGTTGGGGGTTTTTTTAAATATAAATAGGTTTTTGTAATTTTCTGTCGTTGGGTGTTTATGCTTAAATCTGCTGCAGATAGTGGAGTCTCCAAAGACAAAGTTGTTTACCCTCAACAATAGTATGTTTGTAGCTTTGTTTCTGGGAAAAACATGTAGACAGGTTATTGACAGTCATCCTGTACCCAGGCTAGGGAGTCAAAAAGGCAAGTTTCTTCATATATTCCTTGTGAAAAGTGGTATCATTTTCCAATCCCAGAGAATGCCATTGCTCTCAAATCTTTTTCTTTTTTCTTTTTTTTTTTTTTCCATTTAAAATACTCCATGTCTTTTGTAGTGATGATTTGCAAAGACAGATTACTCTTTGGGCTTGATGAAATGATTTCCATGTTGCCTTTTAAGCATACTTTTACTGTCTAAAGTGAATCTAGAGAGAAGCGCTTCAGCTTCCTAAAGCTATTTCCTGCCCCTTCAGATTCAGTTCCTGCAGTATTTATTCTGATTGATATTAGCATTATGGTCAAATTTCCTAAGCTTTTTCTTCACCACTAAAGCTCTGTGTAATAGAAATTACAGCTCAAAAGTCTCCCTGTGAAACATAGCAAAAGGTTATTGTTAGCTAATGCAGCTGTCATTGACTAACTGTAGAGCAGTATCTCTGAAAGATGGATGTATACAATTGGGACCTAGAGGTTATAATAATAATGAGGTCTTCAGATAAGTAAAATTTCTTGATCTGTTAATTTGATTTGAATATACTGTTTTATTGTATTTTATTCAAAAGCACACTTCCCAAAATGAATTTGTAATTTACCTTCACTGGTACTTCAATTTCATTTTTAAGCTATACTAACTCTTGGAAGTATTTTTCACCTGTATTACTAGGGGTTAGTATCTTGACAGATCCATCCACCTGTGGTTTGAAAAGGAAGCCAGCTGGTACCAAAGGCCTGACTTCTGTGTACACTCTTTGCCCTCATGTCCAGGCTGCCAGAAACTGGCTGACATTTAACAATTTACATCTGAAATTGAGCAGGAACATCCTGCAGGATTGTGAGCCACTCAGCTCTCATTTTTATTTCATTTTCATGCACTGCAAGACCTAATCCTGTGTTTTCTGATTTTTAGTGAATATTTTACAGTGCTTTCTTACAGACTTAACTAATGAGAAAATTAGTGTAAAGGGATAGCTTCAAAACCTGCTGAAGCAGAACTGTTTCAAAGAAGAATCTCTGTATTAGCTGCTGTTAAAATGCTACATAGCAATTCTCTAAGAGTTCAGCACTGCTTTTTGTTAAAGGTTTCCTACTGTTTCAGACTGATCTAACTTAGAGAGTTAATTTTACCTCTCATCTATTACATAAAATACAATACTTTTAATTTTTCTGTTAAATTATGCATTTCTACATAGAATTTGTGTGTGGTAACGTTTTAATATGTATCACAACTGAGGGACAACACTTTAATTAGAAAACACACAGCTTGTGTTCATGGTAAATCCAGTTTCACTAAAATATGAAAAGTTCATATACAGACCTGTATTAGTCTTTCTGGCAAACTAAAGTCAGCTTTAATCTTTGATCCCTCTGTGAAAAATCCATGTGACAAATCTGTGTAATCTATTCTTAGGTCTTCCATTCTTTGCTTCGTAAGAGTACAGGCTCTGGCTAGCCTGCCCAAAGCAATCTGATTACCTTGAGAAATAAAACCAGAATAACTGTTTTTTACTGTGATGTATGAAACTTGGAAACTGAAATTTGTCACTTTGTTATTGTCAGTTGATCTTCGTGAACCCACAAGTCAAATAATTACTGCAACTTGTCTTGGCAGCATTATTGTTAAAAAGGAAAAAAAAAAAGTGGTTTTGTGTAGACAAAAACTACCGCAATAAATCATTTCAGCACAATAAGATACTGCAAGTACATCACACCAATATTTTCCTCTTTGTTGACATCTTGAAAAATATCAGGTTAAATTAAAATTTGTCCTTTTTCGGGGATTGCATCATGGACCTGACCATAAAAGATTGTCTGAAGTTCCAATATGTAGAATTGAGATTAAATAAACTCAGAGGAAACTGAATCCTTTTCTAGAAATGTACTTTTGGCTACTCTTGGAGGCAGGATATTGAACTCGCTGGAGCCATGGTCTAATTTATGGCTGTTCTGTGGGGTCTCTTCCTCAGCCAGCAGAACTCTTTGACCCTATCAGCTCCTCAGTTATAGGGCTTACTAAAGGATCAGGCAGATGTGAAATAATTGTAGAAAATGAGAGTTTATCTTAGTCTGCTTTGTCACAGAGCATGCTTAAGCCAATCCTGAAAATAATGAAAGGCACATATGCATAAACTAGAGCATCCATACACAGCTTTCAAGAAAAAGGATGTACCTAGTCTTTCACATTTCTATTTCAAATGCAAAACTACCATAGGAAATATGGTGTTATAGGAAAGGACAAAAAATAAAAAGTATCTTTAGGGTCTTTTTCACAATATTCCAGGATGTCTTTTTTACCTACAAACTTTTTCCAGATAGTAATATGCTAGCCGCTTCTGAGGTAGACACAGAAAGGGTAGGTTTCCTACCTAAAGTGATCATAAGAGTAGATCAGAGGAATTTCACAGGCTAAGTGCATATTTTTTCTCCAGAAACAAAACCTGAAATTTGAGGCAATAGTCAGTAATAGCTCAAGAAATTGAGATGTATGCTTATGAACAGTAGGCCTGCACATTAAAAGGTATTATGCCCTACTTTAACCATAAAAAGTATTAAAATGAGTAATGACTTTTGATAATAAAGAAAATACCTCGTTGTCATGGTTTTAACCCAGCCGGTAACTCAGTAACCATGCAGTAACCATGCAGCCATTTGCTCACCCCCACCTTGCCCACTCTGGGTGGGATGGGGAGGAGAATCAAAATAATATAAAACCCACAAGCTTGGAACAGCTTAATAACAGAAGTACAATGTAATACTAATATTACTACTTAGTGCCTTCTGGGCATTATGTGCTGTGGTATGGAATAACCCTTTGGCTAGTTTGGGTCAGGTATCCTGTCTCTGCGCTCCCAGAGTGCTGCTTGTGTCCCTTCTCAATGGCAGAGTATGAGAGATTGGAAAGTCCTTGATCAGGGTAAGTGCTACTGAACAACAACTAAAAAGTTGGTGTGTTACCAGCATTGTTCTCAGACTAAAGCTAAACCACAGCACTGCACCAGCTACTAGGAAGAAAATTAACTCTATCCCAGCTGAAACCCGGACACTGGTAAAACGAATTTATTTCATCTTGCTTTTCAGGAAATGAAATACTAAACTGTGTGTTATGTGTGCATTGGAGAAAATGTGGATGTATTTAAAAATGTTTCTGTAAAAGACTTAAACTTCTGAAGGGAAGCCTCTAATCTCTTTTTCAAGCCTAAAAGAAATAGTTTTGCTATACTCAAGGCATTTAATTATGCAGTAGGAGTAGTCTATGACATAGTAGTTTCTTGAGTTTTGTGCATTGTAGTAGGGAGTAAAATTAATAAAATGTCTAGAGTAAATGTGTGATGGAAGAACTGTGGTATTTATTTGTATCCTTGCTTTATTAAAACATACTAGATAGCTATAGTTTATCAAGCAGCTGGTTGCTTCTTCAAGACAGTAATGTTATTGTAGCTGCAAAATTGCTTTACAGGGTTTGAAAAATTGTTCATCCTTCAAAATTTAGGGTAATTCTGTATAGGAAGTAAAGGTACTTGATCCTGCTGGAATATTATATAGTATGGATAAATGGGGCTGTTGGCAAATCCAAATCTGCACTTTAGTGGAAATAAACAATTCTGAAGTTTAACAAAATAAAAAACAATCTCATCTTGGCAAACAGTTGCAAAGATTGGTTAAATAAGCAATATTGAAAGAGGTTTGGAAAAGATGTCTGACTTAAGTTATAGTCTTCTAATTCTTGTTTTTTAAACTTAGAAACACATACCCAATTGCATGGGGAGCTGGTATGCATTATTCTCAATGTATCTCTGCTTAACAATATCTCATTGAACTTTATTGCAAGGTTACAAAAGAACCCAGTGTCTTTTAACATTATCATCTTGTCTTGATCTATGTGTCTCTGCTTTATTCCAGGGAGCCTTTCATCATTCTCTCAGGAGGCTTATCATATGACACTGTAGGAAGAAGACCCTGTTTAACAGTTATGCATGGGAAAAGTACTGCTGTGCTAGAAATGGATTATTCTATTGTTGATTTTCTAACCCTCTGTGAAACACCGTATCCTAATGGTAGGTTCTGTCAAGACTTTTTTTTTTTCTTTCTTTTTTTTCTCAGTACTTTAACCTCTTGTCTCTGGAGCTGTATCCCATTGGAGTATTTTTTATCGCCTTCCTGCTTTACCTCTGGCAGTCAGACTGCAGTAGCAACATCTGTTAATCCCTGTTGTCTGAAGTATGTTTTAATTCCCAAAGCATCATAATAGAAAAGTTTATTATAAAACCTGTTTTGCCACTTACTGATTGCATGTTTTTTCCATGTGCAGACAAAAAGTAGTATTAGAGTTTTAAGCTATAGCTACTGCACCACGTTTATTGATATCTGAGCATACCAGGCGTTTCCAGTCAATGCTAGATCTTAGCATTCAAGTAATATTTTTAACTTTAATGACTTTATTCATTCCAATACTCACATAAGGTCATCACTAATCTGTAATCGCTTTTCTGTAGAAGGGGATTTTTTTTATGATGGTTTTAGGCATTTGTCCCATATTAATAGTTTTATATTACCAATGGCTTCAGTGTTTTTACCTGTCATCTTCAATCAGAGTGTATAAAACTGCTTAGCTAAGAATTTGAGGGCACAGTAAAGTTTGGAAAGGCTTTCAATTTTCTTATTTTAGTGTCAGGTAGGCTGTCTTTCATTCTGGTTTGTAAGCAATCACACTTTGAACTCCACTGAATATGAGGAAAAGCAGTTTTATGGTGGGAGAATGTTACTGTTCTTTAATTAGGTTGTTTTCAAAAATACTGTTTATTCCAGTTATTTGCATGTTCCTTGTTGTTTGAGCTGTTAAAATGGCTCTAGCAAACTGGAAACATGTAGAGAATGTTGAATTAAATGGTTTTCCCAGACTTAACTTGGAGGGGGCGAGTGTATAAGATATCTTAGAGAAAACTGTAGTAATCCAAGGGGCCTTTTGGCTCTCCACTTGATAGAGTTGATAGAGGACTGATCACATTCTTGAGACTGTGCATGCAAGAGCTGTGTTTGTTGATAAGTACCTTTATTTCTTTCTTATTTTCAGACTTTCAAGAACCATATGCTGTAGTTGTTCTCCTAGAAAAGGACTTAGTGCTGATTGACCTTGCACAAAATGGGTAAGAATCTTGTGTAGTCTTTTTAACGATTGGCTGTAGTGTTCAGCCTGCTGTTCTGCTCTATAGTTTTTTAATCTACCCTAATACCTTTTAATCTACCATAATACCTTCCTGTCCAGAATATAAAATTTTGAATATTAGATATGGCAGACCTGTGAAAATGTATAGGTCAACCTTTTTCAAGTTAGTATGTAGTAGATGAATAGAATATTATGTGACTTTTTCAAACTTGATCAATGGACAGAAATTACTTGTAGATCACTGCTACTTTTTAAGTATCAGTTTATGTTGAAGTTGTTTGAAGTTTACTTTGAAGTGCTATGAGGAGGGCTTGGAATTTAAGGGAGCAGGGAGAACAGCTCTTCAGATAAGCCAAGTAACTTTGGCTGACACTGAGTGTTGTGATCATCACATAAATATTTGCTGATTTTTATTGCCAAATGAATGCTATCTGTATTGCTTAAAGTAGCTCAGTACTGATTCAATAAATATCATACATGTAAAATTAGAATGGTAATATCTACTCCCTGTTTTACTACTGTTGTAAGAGATAAAAAGTCATATCCTATTACAGTTTTCACAATATTTTCCTAACAAATTTAGTCTCTTGTTCTTTTGTCCATGGGACAGTTTGTGTACTCTATTCAGTGGCGATTAAAAATTTGGGATACTACAATTTATTTATTTTTTATCAAGGGTTTTGGGATTAGTATGGGTAGTAACAACTAGCTCCTAAGGGGTTAATTGCAGAGGATCCAGACTGATAAGATCTTTATGGTGTTCCTGATTAAGAGTCCCCAGGGATCAATGAAGAACAAAAAATCCTTGTAAAGAACATCCTTCTAGGGTGAAACAAAAACTTGTAACTATGTATCCTCACTTGTGGTACCTTAGTTAATGAAGACTGTTGAATTTGGAAGAAGGTCAAGTGTAGTCCTAGTATCTCTAAAGCTACTGAGCAATTTCATGTGGATTTTGCTGGTGTTACATGGCCATATGCTGTATCTACAACTTGTTTCTGATACACTAATGGCATTAGGCTTCCAACATTCATTCATATGCTGAAACATTAATAAAACAAGATTTAATAAACTTGAAGTCAAGAAGCTGTATAAACTTTTTTTTCCTGAATTGAAATAGCTTGCAGTGCTAATCTAAAAGTATGTTAAGGCTTATTCCATTTCATATTAAAAACAAAAAAATCTTCAGCAGTTCTGTTTTTAGAAATTCCTACTGGTCTTTGTCATGTTTGACTTGCAAAGTATCAGTTGTTTCACACCTTAATAAAAGAACAAAGTAGATTTTTTTTTGATTTTTTTTTTTTTTTTGCTGCAGGAATTTTCTTATTGCCCTGTGTTGAGATACGGAGTGTTTACTTTTTTCTTAAAATTAAGCCCTTTTTTGTCCAGTTTTTAGAAGATTGCTGTAACTTTCCAGATAGCTCTGTATAAACTTATTAGTCTGCAGATGTTTTCATCTGCTGCTAACTTTTCCTTTAGATGGGTTGTGAAGCTATGTCCTTTTTTGCCTCTCAAAAAAAAAATATTTTTTTTTACCCTCATTAAGGCTGTGTCACCTGTGTGATGGAGGTGGTGGTGGGGAGTTTATGTGTGACACAATGTCTAATTGGTAAACTGGGTGTTGCTATCTATAATCTTTAGAAAGCGATCTTGGAGTGGCAAGTAGGTATCATGGTTTATACCCAGTCAGTTACTCAGAACTACTGCTCAGCCACCATTCCTGTTCCCCCCTCTGGGCAGGATGGGGGTTAGAATCGAAAGCATACAAATCCCATGGGTTGAGATAAGAACAGTTTAATGAACAAAGTATAATATAATGCTATTATTGCTACTAATAATTAGGGAAATAACAAGGGGAGAAAATATAAAACTAAAAGGGAACAGGAAAAAAAAAAAAAACAACAAAAAACAAGTGATGAACAATACAGTTGCTCAAATACCCAGCCGGACACAAACAGCGATCTGGGCCTTTCAAGTGACTCCCCCCAGTTTATATGCTGGGCATGACATGCTGTGGTATAGAATAACCCTTTGGCTAGTTTGGGTCAGGTGTCTTGTCTCTGCTCCCCTCTGGCTTCTTGTGCTCCTCCTCACTGGCAAAGCATGAGAGACTGGAAGGTCCTTGTTCAGGGTATTCAGTACCAAACAACAGCTAAAACATTGGTGTGTTATCAGCATTGTTCTGAGACTAAAGCCAAAACATAGCACTGCACTAGCTACTAGGAATAAGAAAAATAACTGTTACAACTGAAACCAGGAAAGTAGGTTATGAAAAGTGCAGGACAACTTTCTGTCTAAGAACAGTATAATAATACACAGTAAGAAGTGGAGTCTTCCTGTCTTTCTCCCTAGAAAAATTGGCTGAAGAGTTAGAAACAAATTCATAGCTCCACGTTACTACAATTAGGATTTGGTAACTTTGGGTTTTCCACAGGCCATTAAAATAGTTTTATATTTTTTTTAAAAGCTTACTATAGGGATAGTAATATTCTAGCAATATTCTAGGAACAATACAAACTTCAAGTTCTGTCTAAAGTACTACACTGTCTTGGTAGCTTACTGGATGAGCAGTTAAGTTGTGTAGCATATTTGTTCATAATATAGTTTTGTATGCATTTATTTTTCTCTATGTGAAAAGAGTGCAAACTTAATCTTTAGTGATTTATTTCTGCTTTAAAAATAAAATAAAACTTCCTAGATTAACAGTCCTTCTCCTTTCATCCATCAAAGGTACCCTATATTTGAGAACCCCTATCCTCTGACTATACATGAATCTCCGGTTACCTGTTGTGAATATTTCGCTGATTGTCCTGTGGACCTCATACCTGCACTCTATTCAGTTGGTGCTCGACAGAAGCGTCAAGGTTACAGTAAGAAGGTACAGTATCTACTATACATACAGGTATTTGAAAATACTGAAAATCAGCAGTGCTAAACAGCGTAAGAGTGGCTATGCCAAGACTAAAGCTCCATCTGACTCATTATCCTGTCTTTGACAGTGACTAATCGCAGATGTCTGGGGAGAATATAGCAAATATCAAGCCTGTAGCTGTGCTTTCCTAATATGCTCTCATCGCTTGCTTAGCAAGGAAGCTGAGGGACTTCCTGGAGCAGGGGTGGTGGTTATAGCCATTGTTGAACATTTTTTTTTTATCCCCTCCCCCCTCAAAGTAGATGTCTTAATTAGTTTTTGAACTTGTGAAATATTGGAATCTGCAGTATCTGCAGTAATTTCAACGGCTTAACTTTGCACTGTATGATATTTTCTTCCTCAGTGTATTTGTTAATCTTCCAGGAATGGCCCATCAGTGGAGGCAACTGGGGTATGATCACTCAGAGCTATCCAGAGATAATTATTACAGGGTAAGTGACACCATAGTGTGGTAATAACTTTCTTAGATGATTAAAAACAAGTGGGTATACAGACTCTGAGAGAGTGTCCTGGAAGAAAAAAGAAGTCAGCTGATTCTCAATTTCAAGCACAAATAAGCAAGTTAGGTGACTCATTTACACTGAAATACAGTATATGTAAGCATTTCCTTTACAAGTGTCACTCCAAATAAAGACTGTCTTTTGAGAAACAACACGTGGCAAGGTATACCAAACTGCTTACGGGAAATACAGGTAACTGAAATCCATATTTAAAATGGAAAATTAGCATTAGTATCACGGAATTTCAGGGAGTTAGCCTTCAAATACTTTTTGTTTATTTTTTTTAATCCCTTCTGTGCAAAGTAATGGGGGCACATGTTTGTAAAATACTGGCTTCCAGTAAATAATGAAAATAGTATCACTAAGAATTTTAATAGAAATAGAATATTCACCATATATTTCTAATAAGTAGCACAGAGGTCTAACAGTCCAACTAACCATTTTTTACCATTTTATTAATTTTTTAATATTTCATAGGCATGCTGATGGGTCAATCAAGTTTTGGGATGCCTCAGCAAGTAAGTGTTTTCAGTAGAGATACTTTTCCCTGTGCAGTAGGAGTTTTCTAAACTTACTGATTTCTCTAATGGAATATAATTGTCAACTAGTCATTCTCATTATTTCCTGCTTTGTGTAGTCAGTAATTCTATAGGAAACTTTATTTTAAAATTTAATAAAATTAACATTATTTCTTAGTTAATTGTTTCACTCTTTTTACCACCTCAGTACATTGGTAGTCCAAGAGCCAGCTAGACTGGAAGAGTTCTGAAAATTTTTAGAAGCACTTTATTCAGCATAGAGGTGCATAACAGACAGATGCATTCTTTTTTAGTACATTTGAATTTTAGTAGGTTGTTTCTGTGTTTTTAGACAGAAGAGGCATGTGTTGAAGACATCAGCTCCCCATAAATTACAGTATCTAAAAATGAGAATTGGAACCAGTAGTAGTTTGTGCTAATAAAATGATCCATTTTGTGAAGGCATTTGTGAAGAAAGGCAGAAGAGCAGTAAAAGAGTCTTTTATTTGATGGAACACTGAACAGGCCTGCAGTCAGATACTGTTTACATTTCTTTGTACTTAGAGGGTCAATTGCATCTAATGCTATACAAAAGTAACAGTGAGAAAATCTTTGTTGCAGTAAGAATTCAAATTAGAATGGGCTACACAGAATTAGATGTTTTAATTAATCTAGTTCTGACTAACCTTACTCTTCGTACTTAAAAGCTATCTGAAGCAATCTTGGAATCATTATCAGTTGTCTTTGAAAACTTGTGGAAGACTGGTGAGATTCCAAAATTCTAAGGCATGTGTAGGTGTGTGAGGCAACAGATGCAGTGTATATGTTTAAAAACTGGGAAGGAGGAGTATTTTGAGTGTTAGAGAGCTTTAATTTCAGTTTGGGATGGGGGTGGAACCCAGCTTTTATTGATAGTGTGTGTTTAAAAATTCTGTTCAGTATAGGATCTGTCAAAAGGAGATCCTAGTAAATGCATTTAGTTTCTTTCTAAAACAGATCAATCTGTTAAGGGAGAAACTGAAAGTACACCATATCTTGATTTTTTAACTTTTAAATCTCTGTAATAGCCCAGTCTTACAGATGAACTGGGGAAGTGTGATTCAGATAAAAACATGGAAATACGGAAGAGGAGGAAGGATGTTAGAAATTAAGTTTTCCTAATGATATGACTAGTATGTGTAACAGAGTTGAAAGAAAATGTAAGAGAGAATTAGAATTACAATTGAGAATGATAATGCTAATTCTTGAATAGCATTCAAGACAACTTTATTCAATGACTTATACTCAGGACTTATGTTCTGGGAAAAAAACCTGGAGGTCTAATGGATTGCAGTGCCAGCCTTGCACAGTATAAAATTATCATTGTTATAAACAGGTTGGAATATATGTAAAGCCAATATGGGGTTTTTTTCCACAATTGTAAACTGTGGCAAAGCCTCACTAGAACAGTTCTAAGAAACACATTATCAGTAAAAATGTAGGGTGATTGATTAGACAGGACAAAATAAAAACTGGAGCCTGTTAAGTCTGAGAACATCAGTGAGAGGCCATGTATTTGAAATACTATAAGAGGAAAGGAAAGGAGCTTCACTTTATCTGCCATAGATAAGCTTAATTTGTGGGTAGATGTTGTGGTATGAGATACCGAAGTATAGCTAAGCTTTGAGAAGCTATAAGGGTTAGTTGACAACCGAAGCTTAGTATGTACCTGTGTGTGTTGGCTTTTGCTGCTTGTGGTGGTGGTTTTAATACTAACTGAGTTGGTCGAGTGGTGCACTGCGCAGGCAGAGTTGACACAGGTGTTTGGTGCTTCTCCTCTGCCCTCTTTTGTTGAATATAGTTGCTTTATGTATGAGGAGAAGTTTCTAATTTAAAAAAAAAAAAATCAAAACCAAGAGAATATGTTTTTAGATCAAAACTAATTGTCTTCTTTTTTCCCTAGTAACGCTGCAAGTACTCTATAAGCTAAAAACAGCCAAAGTATTTGAAAAATCACGGAATAAGGATGACAAGCCAAATACAGATATAGTTGATGAAGATCCATATGCTATTCAGATCATCTCATGGTGTCCAGAAAGTAGAATGTTGTGCATAGCTGGAGTTTCTGCACATGTCATTATTTACAGGTTCAGCAAGCAGGAAGTGACAACAGAAATCATTCCGGTAATTACTGTAACTGTGCTTTGGCTTTGTAGCATTTAGCTATAAGAAGACCGCTGTAGCAATATGCTATTTCATTGTCTTTAATTTTATTAATGAAGCAGACTAAAATGGTGGCCTCAAAACAAGGAGATACATTTTTGTGGAGGAAAACAAAAAAAATATGAAATTCAACAGAAGTGAAAATTACACACCAATGTTTTCAGATTATGCAGCCAATAATAGTTCTTTGTTCTATCTATCAAACTAAATAGTAGATCAAAACTTGGCTATATTAAAAATAAAAAGAAAAAAAAAATTGATAGAGATGTGGATTTGAAAAATTTTCAAAGCTTTTAGGCAGCTGATTCCTTTCTTCCTCCTGGATTTCTATTAATTACCATCTGTTTTGGCAAAACTTCTGGAGCGTGCAAAACTAGAATAGAAGCATTCTAGACATGCCCTCAGGTCTATTAAGGACTTTGCTGTGTCACTTTTATTCTGTGTAAGATCCAATGAGCTCTGTCACAAGAGTTTCAGAAATCCTTTTTAAATCAGACACACACATGCAAGGTTAAGTTACGTGAGTGTGTGAGGTGAAAGCTAATTAGAAGCCATTTAATTATAAAATACTGTATGTTGTAAGCAAGGCATTAATTGTAATGCAGTTGGGTTTTTTCCCCCCTCTTATTCTGCCCCCTTCAGATTAGTTTCAGTTCAAGGAGATTGAGGCATACTTTTTTTCCTTCTAGCATTTACTTATGTAGGACTACACTCACTTTTGAGGGAATAGTTTTTCTAAATGGTATTTACAAATCAGTGACTAGCAAACTATTCAGTACTAAAAATGCTTTAAAAAAATACTGTTTAGTTCTTTGTTTCAGTACATGAGTTCTATTTTGCAGATGATGAGAATAAGAGCAGCAAATTTTCTTTACACAGCACTACAATTAATACCAATATTATTATAGATCCAGCAGAAGGAAGTTTGAAATCATAATGGACTTAGTTCCTTAAAATGTATCATCTAATTCAGTGCAACATCAAACACTGAACTAAGTCCCATGTGTACAGTGCTACAACAGTATAAACTATAGCTGGCTATATGCTTTCAGCTCTTCTCAGTTTTAGTGTTCCTGGACTACATAAAACAATTCATCTTCATAACTGAGAATTTCTTATGTTGCACAGGTTGATAACTGAATGGGTCTTGTATCCAGTGTTTAATTTCTTTCCAGTATTAAGCAGCAAACTCTTATGTATTGGGAAATAGGTTAGATTTCCAGGTTTTAGCAATCTTAAGATACTTGGTCTGTAGTAGTTATTATAACTCTATTCCCAAAGACTGCATTGTATTTAGGCTGCACTGTTTATTAAACTACCATTATATTTTACAAGGTAATAAAGTCCTGGATGTCAGTTATCATTATTATGTTTAGTTGCACTTCATTTACTTCATACCTAGTTTTTTGAAAGGCAGAGTTTACTGGTATTTTTTTTACTTTAATTCACAGATGCTGGAAGTACGTCTGTTGTATGAAATAAATGATATGGAATCTCCAGATGGTGAACAGGTGCCACCTTTACCAACTCCAGGCACAGGTTCCAATCCTCAATCCATTGTTCCCCAGTCTCATCCATCTACTAGTAGCAGTTCATCTGATGGACTTCGTGATAATGTCCCATGTTTAAAGTAAGTATATTTTGTTACGTGTTTGAGTGTGAAACTTTACTAGAATATGTGATTAGAATATATGTACTTTGATATTATTACAGAAATGTAGTATTTGGGGATTTTTTTTTCCAAAAATCTGAAAGTATGGTTCTGTTTTAAGAAATTAATATTGCACTCTTGGTTTCCTTAAACTTCACAAGCTGATTCTTACTAAACAAAAACAAAACCCAATCTGAATGTTTTTACCATCTGACTGCTGCCTGCTTTAGGAAAGTTTGACATGCATGTTAGTGTAGTCAGATGCTCATGCTTTAGGGCAAACATTTTCAATAGCAACAGTATGGTTACTTGTAAACCTTAATGCCCACTGAAATGAGTAGGCAACTTAATTTTGATTAATTAGTTTTGAGAGTCTCCTTAATTTTAGGCCAAGCATGTATGAATAGATTTCACCTGGTTTTAGAGCCTTAAGTTTTTAGAACCAAATCAAAAGCAATGAAAACATTTACAAATAACTGAGAAAGTTATTTGTAGGCTTAAGGTTAGGCTTAGAAATCTGATTGGTTTTTTTTTTATATATATATATAACTCTTCAAGGGAACTATTTTGTATTTTGGGAGCAGGAAACAATTAAATGTCCCATTCTCATGGATCTTCATTTTGTATGATGCCACAGAGTGCTCATGGAGCTTCCATGTGTGCTTCTCATCCCCTTCCATTTTTTAAATCCGAGTTCTTCTGGAAACTCTGAAAAGAATGGGCAACTCCACTGAGACACTGGTGGCCTTTATTCAAGTCAATAAGGCATACTAATGCTGTAATGCCATGCTCTGAAGAGGGGAGAAATGACATATTTGTGATCACTGCTTAATTAATTTTCAATTAGGTAAGGTTATGAATGAAAAAGGCCCTTGAAGTGAATGACCGGTTCCAGTGTGGCTTTTTTATAGTTGCTTTTATGTGTTGATTTTTGTTGTTGTTGCAATTTTCCAATTTTCTGAAGTCCAGTGTAGTGTGGAATGTAATGATTTCTGAGCCCATAAGATAAAAACTGAGAGTGTGGAGAGTCATAAACAGATACCATGTTTTGTTTACTTTGCAGGGTTAAAAATTCTCCTCTCAAGCAGTCTCCGGGCTACCAAATTGAGCTAGTTATCCAGCTAGTGTGGGTGAGTGGAGAACCTCCTCAGCAGATAACCAGCTTAGCAGTCAACTCAGCATACGGCTTGTAAGTATAATCTATGAGTATTTTTCATTGTTATGTTAAAGTGGTTTAAAATTATCTATTAAAAATTAAACTCCCATGTGTGTTCACATGGGCTGCACAGCAAAGCAAGAGAGGCAGTCAGTGTCCTGTGCTTAAAAGATAATTGGGTTTGGGTCATGGCATATGCTGCTGATGCTAACATTGGAAGCAAATCAGCATCACTCTTCCTCACCTGACACTGTATAGACAAAGAGTGTCATTTAAGGCGCTGTCAGGTTGGCAAGTACAGTGATAGTGATCTGTTCTACTCAGTGTCCTGTGTTTTTTTTTGCAAGAGAGCAATTAAACAGTACTTCATTCTAAAACAGTAATGTATAAATCTGCATAGTTTAGGGTAATAAAAAAAATTAGGAAGTCTTTAAATGCTGAACAGCAACAAATACAGAGATAAAATTTTATCAGCATTTGATTAGCACTATCTTTCCTTCCACTTCTCTTTTTCCAGAGTAGTTTTTGGAAACTGTAATGGTATTGCCATGGTCGATTACCTCCAGAAAGCAGTGCTGTTGAATCTAGGCACTATTGAACTGTATGGCTCCAATGATCCTTACCGCAGGGAGCCACGATCTCCCCGAAAATCACGGCAACCGTCTGGAGGTGAGTAACCCAAAACTTGGTTTAAACTGAGAAGAAAGGCACAGCTGGTTATCCGAGCTGTTAGTGTATATTCTTTGAATAAAAACATACTTTTCTCCATTTCGGTTTCATCTTTTCTCCTTGATCTGTCCCTAATGTTAGTATTGCAGGTTTGTTACTTCACTTTTCCTTCAAAACTGTTTGGTATCAGTACTTATTTTTCAGTGTAATGTGTGTGTTAAGGAAATGCATGTACAGTGGATTGAATTTACAAGATTTTAACTTAATAACACAGCATGAAGAAGTAGAGGTATCTTGGTATTTCTGGTAAACCTAATACCTGTATCACATGCTTGTATAAACCCTTTGATGTTAGCAGATGGCCAACGTATCACCTGGGATCTTTTTGCTTCCTATTTTAAACTTTGACTAGAAATGTTCCTGATAAGCTAAGGCGTGTTATTTTGTAGATGCTGTTTTCTTATGCTTGATAGGAAGCATTTGATTTAAATGAAACAAATAAACTTCCAAATACAATATCATAAAGTAAATCTTTTTTTGAAAAAAGGGCTTTGATTTAAAAACATACTGAAGGGTAATCCTTTGTAGCTGAGGAGGAAAGTGACTTTGCAGTCAAAATGCCAAGCTTTTTATTGCCGAAAGAAAAACACAGTATTGTTAAATTATTTTCTCGTACTCAATATGTAGTGAATACTTTTCAGCTAATTTACAAAATGGCTGAAGACAGAATAATTAACAGTGTCACTGCTGGCCCATATGATTATTTTTCAATAGGCAATAAACTGTTCAAAAAGCTTTGTGATGCTCTAGTGTTGGTTGCTCTATTTTAAGAGATCTGAAATAAGGTCCAGGTAAGTTCTTTAAATAATGTTTTATTGAAATTGAAATGGATGCTCCAAGATGCATTTTAGTAAATCACTGGTTTGAAGAAGATCCAGTTAACACCAGTCAGGTTATTTATTTCTACTGAGGAAAACTGGTCTGAAAGTCATCCTTATCCGGTCAGATAAAATATTCTCTTCTAATAAAAAAAAACTTTATTTAAAAAATTGCATTTTGAGAGAAAGAAATAACTTTACTGGTTGACTGTTTTGTTTCCTCTTAGGAGTAAAGGTCTTGAATCCTGCTTCATGAATTTGGATTATAAACTGCTTTTTAGAGTGTCAAATGTTACTTGCTTTTTTTTTCTTGGCTTTTGTTATTTTAATGTGTTGGATCTGCCTAACTCTATGATGTTCATGAATTATGTCCTTTTTGCTCATGAATATAACTGTTACATGAAATCATGTATTTTTTTTTTATCTTACATTTTAATACTAACAATCTGCATGGCAAGAGCATCTTACAAGCCTGGTTATAGAAGTTACTCTGCTGGCTTTTCTGTCTCAAATGTACTGTTAGTGTCTCCATCTTTCCTTTTCTCATTGCTTCATGAAGGTATGCTGACTGTGGCTTCTTGCATGTGCGGCCTTTCTAACTTATATTCAGAGTCTGTGAAAAAGCTTCGCACCTCTTATATAAGTAAGTCATTTCATGGCATTAAAGTATCTTTGAACACCTGAATTTGATTTTTTCACTTATTCACTCACCATAAATATTTTGTTAGTCCATTTCAAGTAATTGTTACAATTTTAGAAACTGATTCTAATTTATCACACAGCTGTTGTATTTCTTATTCATGGCATCTTCGATAGAAATTTGAAGGAAAAAAAGGCAACTGTGATAATCTCTGCATTTTGTTTTTAAATAAATATCAACATTAAAAGGAGATTCTGTCTCAGAAGTTACTGATGTCTGCAGACCTGAGATCTTACTTGCCGATCATAGTGTTTTACAATCTGAGACTAGAAACTTAGCTTGGCCCCCTTTCTGGCAGAAAAAGCTTCAGAACTCTAGTGTCGGATGATTTTTATTATTATTAGTTAACGTTGTGAAAGGCAGTGATTTGTCTATTACAAAAGCTTACTTCTACAAAGATGTTGTTCATAGGGATTGAGAGTGGAGGTGTTGTGTATCTCTCAGCCCTGTGGAGTTTCCAAGAAGTTTTGAAGTTCAGGTGCCTGTGCAAGGAAGATAGCTCATTGGAACCATGATTTACCTGAGCGCTTCTCTGACTTACTCCATCATTCACAACATCCAAGACTTTGGCAAATATAAAGCTGATTTTTAAAAGCATAACACTGTTCCTTTCCCTAGGCTGCCAGTTTCCTGCAGCCCTTGGGTAGACGTAAATAATCTCTCCCCATTTTTTAATGAAGGAAGGTAAAATAAAACTAAGATAAGGGAAGAATGACCTGTAGGATTTATTTAATAAAAAAATAGAAGATTAAAAAAAAATTTAAAAAATGGGGCAATTCCCGCCCCCCCTCCCCCCTCCCCACACACACACCTTGGGACCTTAAGATTGTGGTCCAATTCTGTTAGTTATGCTATTTTTTTCCCCAGCAAGAAAAAAGAAATTTCAGAAGAGTTGGACTCAACAGCCAAATACTATTGTGCAGTCTTCCATCACCTGCTGAAAAAGGAGAAAAGGAGCTAGACATGAAAAAAATGCCTCCACCTTAAGGTGATACAGAATTAAAAAACAGTCACTGCCTGGTTTTAAAAACCTGCCACTGACTTATTATTGTGAAGGGAAGCAAAAGACTGGGTGGAAGTCCCAAAACTGATTTCTGAAGCCAACGATTGTAAAGCTGAATTTATCTGGACTATTTAATTTAGGAATAGGTTAAAACAGGCTTTGTGCAAAAGAGTTAATTTCTTAACCATGTTGTTAATTCACTTTCCATACGCTGTTCTGCCAATACCTTGGTTAGCTTGGAGCTACAATCCTTTTAAGAACTGAAAATTTCTCTAGAGTTTTAATACTTGTCATTATTTGTAGTTCTTTCAATGTATGTGTTGCCCAGAATTCAGTAGTTTAAAGCAATATTACTGTGTAATTATCCACAAATAA
The DNA here is from genome assembly GCF_033783945.1 of Neopsephotus bourkii. Classification (NCBI taxonomy): domain Eukaryota; kingdom Metazoa; phylum Chordata; class Aves; order Psittaciformes; family Psittacidae; genus Neopsephotus; species Neopsephotus bourkii. The sequence goes on along the minus strand of NW_026902241.1, from coordinate 3,948,533 downwards.
GACTTACATCAAAGAATTATCATTTGCTATATTTATAAGATTGGAACCTTAAGAGTTAGAACACTTCAGAAATGCAAGGAACTTACACTTCCTTGCTTTTATTTTTAAAGTTACGCCTTTATTTAATTCTTTGTCTTTAAAAAAACTTGCATTTTGTTACTTCTATATTTTATTTTTCTATGAATAAGGCTTTTTCAATTACTGTATAGCTCTAATAACCTTCAGGGAGTATTTGCACTTAGTTTCTCAATCTTCCTAGAAAGTGTTTATGTATTTGATGTGATTGCTTTAGAGAAGCTGAGTATTTTTCCCATTCTCTAAGACTATCACAAGGTATTAAGGGGAGAAACAAAAAAGTCATACTAGCTTATGCATGTGTTAAGACAAGCTCTTAATTAGTTACATTAAGTTCAGGTTCAAGCAGCATGCAACAAAGCAGCGTATTATTATTGCATATTGTATCACAAGATTGGCAGGATTAAAAATTAAATTATTACAGTATGGCAGGGGAGGTAGGAAAATATTGTTCTGTTATTCAACTACTTCTATAGGTTTAGTCCAGAAAAAGCAGCAAGAATTGGTCCTTCCTCATTAGGAACACTTCTATTCTGTATGTTCCAGAATAAAATGTCTGTTTAACAGATCATCATTATCTGCTTACATATTGTTATTTAGTAAATGGTATGTCCTGAGTCAACCAGTTGAAATTTAAAGACTTTTTTTTGGGGGGGGGTTCATAGAGTAAGAGTTATGTATCTTCTAAAATATGAATAGAAATGCAAGATTTTCCCTTCACTTGTGTTGCAAGAATATATGATGTATGTTTCTGTCATTTTTTTTCACTCAGAAAAGAAATTCAGATTCCCGTCTTAAAGCAGCATCTATTTAGAGACAAGGCTCTCTACACTAGCTAGACTGTAAACTGTCATTTCAGGCTAGCTCAACAGATACAAGCTCCCAGTTGGGATCGTGTTTTGGAATTTATCGGTGATTCGTACCAGGTATATTACTCATGTTTTGGATGGCAATTTATAGTTTGTGAAGCATGCAGTGTATGTGTTCAATGAAGGCCTGTCATCAGGTGCTTGTTGAGGATAAAAACAGGTAACCTTTGCCTTTAGATCATAAGAGCGAAGGAAAAAAAAAAACACAACAAACAACTTTGCCCATGTGCTGAAAGACAAAAACTGTGTAAGTTAAAGTCTTACACTGTGATGAAACCTTTGTAGTCAGTGGAGGCTTACACTGTTTAGAGACCTTTACTTTGTATACTGTTTACTAAGTAGGAACCATTAAGAAAGTCAGTATTGGCACCAAATTATCAAACAATTGACAATTTTATGACTCAGCACCAAAATTTAGGGACAACTGCTGTTTTTTCTTGCTTAGTTATGTAATTAAGTTCACATAAGACACCAGTCTTGATTCTTTTCCAGCTTGCTATTGATGGGAGTTACAAGATTTTATGTGACTTCTCAACTAGTACACTATAATACGACTTTTTATAAGCTAGTATTTCTTAGTTCTGCCAGAGGCAGTTCAGGATTCTGACAAAATAGAAGCAGTTCTTGCATTCATGTGACTATTTTTTATTATTATTTTTTATTGTTATACACAAAAAAATACTTGAGTCAAAGCTGAAGACAGTACATGTCTAGAACTCTGGAGTTGTTTGTTCAAGTTGTTTTCCTTGTCCCCTTTTTCTTTGAAGTGGATCCAGGCATGAACTATTTGACTTTTTAACTTAAATGTCAATTAAATAATCCACCATAATCTATGGCTAAGCCAAGCCCAGAACTGGCTAAGCCAAGTCCAGAAAGCTTGATTTTGGGCTTGCAAATTTTTTACTCCATTTTCCAGGTTAATTGTTCTTAATTCTTACTTTTACATCTTTATATCAAGCTAGTTCAAATTGTAATTTTTAATTAGGCTTGTTTCCAGTCAAATTGTAGTTTCTTCAGAGATTAAGATAATATCATGTAATATAATATGGTATATTCTATCAGAGATATAATAACAGGAAGGGATTCTATAGGCACATTGCAAATAAAAGACAGACTAGGGACAATGTGGGCCCTCTCCAAAAGCTATTGGGAGAACTGGCTACCCTGGATTTGGAGAATGCTGAGGTTCTTAATGACTTCTTTCCCTCAGTCTTCACTGGCAAATGCACTGGCCACACCACCAAAGTCTTGGAAAGCAGACGCAGGGACCGTGATAATCAAGACCCTGGGCCCACTCTAGGGGAGGATGTGGTTCAAGACCACCTTAAGAACCTGAACGTTCACAAGTCCATGGACCTGATGAAATCCATCTGCTGGTTCTGAAGGAGCTGGCGAATGGAGTTGCTAAGCCACTGTCTGTCATATTTGAAAGATCATGGCAGTCAGGTGAAGTTCCCGGTGACTGGAAAAAGAGTAATAAAACCCCATTTTCAAGAAGGGGAGAACAAATTATCCAGGGAATTACAGACCAGTCAGTCTCACCTCTGTGCCTGGCAAAATCTTGGAGCAGATTCTCCTGGAAGGCATGTTTAGCATGTGCCTAGGGTTAGGCACATGAAAAACAACAACATGCTTGGTGACAGCCAGCATGGCTTCACTAAAGGGAAATCCTGCCTGACCAATTTGGTGGCCTTCTATGATGGGGCTATGGAACTGATGGACAGTGGTAGAGCAGTTGATGTCATCTACCTGGACTTGTGCAAAGCATTCGACACTGTCCTACACGACATTCTTGTCTCTAAATTGAGAGACATCAATCTGATAGGTGGACCACTCAGTGGATGCAGAACTGGCTGGATGGCTGCACACAGAGACTTGTGGTCAATGGCTTAATGTCCAGCTGGAGACCAGTAACGAGTGGTGTCCCTCAGGGGTTGGTGTTGGGACCAGTCTTGTTCAACATCTTCATTGCTGACATGGACAGTGGGGTTGAGTGCGCCCTCAGCAAGTTTGCCGATGACACCAAGCTGTGTGATTCAGTTGGTACGCTGGAGGGAAGGAATGCCATCCAGAGAGACCTTGACACGCTTGTGAAGTGGGCTGATGCCAACCTGATGAAGTTTAACCATTCCAAGTGCAAAGTCCTACACCTGGGTTGGAGCGATCCCAGGCACAGCTACAGTCTGGGCAGAGAAGAGATTCAGAGCAGCCCTGTGGAGGAGGACTTGGGGTTGTTGGTCAGTGGGAAATTTAACATGAGGCAGCTTCAGTGTGTGGTTGCAGCCCAGAAAGCCAACCGTATCCTGGGCTGCATCAAAAGCAGCATGACCAGCAGGTCAAGGGAGGTGATCTTGCCTCTCTGTTCTGCGCTTATGAGACCCCACTTGGAGTACTGTGTGCAGTTCTGGTGTCCTCAACATAAAAAGGACATGGAACTGTTGCAACAAGTCCAGAGAAGGGCCACAAGGATGATCAGGGGACTGGAGCAACTCCTGTATGAAGATAAGGCTGAGAAGGTTGGGGCTGTTCAGCCTGGAGAAGAGAAGGCTGTGTGAAGACCTCATAGCGGCATTCTAGTATCTGAAGAGGGCATATAAGGATGATGGAGGGGGACTCTTCATTAGGGACTGTAGTGATAGGACAAGGGGTAATGGGTTAAAACTTAAAACAGGGGAAGTTTAGATTGAATACAAGGAAGAAGTTCTTTACTGTAGGGGTGGTGAGGCACTGGAATAGGTTGCCCAGGGAAGTTATGAATGCTCCATCCCTGGCAGTGTTCAAGGCCAGGTTGGATGGAGTCTCGCATGGCATGGTTTAGTGTGAGGTTTCCCTGCCCATGTCAGGGGGGTTGGAACTAGATGATCTGAAGATCCTTTCCAAACCTAACTATTCTATGGTTCTGTCATTCTATATAGCTGTCTAAAGCCTTCGTGCAAAACATGGCAAATGTCATGAAACTTATTTTATACATTAGTTAATTTTGAGCTTAAATTCTAGGTTGTTTTTAAGGCAGCATAGGTAGTTTTTGTCTTTAATGATACTATTTGATTTTTTTTTTTTCTTTTTGGGGGCTTCCAAATTTTTTTCAGCTAGATTCAGAGAGGTAATATAAAAACTCACTAGAATGTCAACTTTTCTATGTATCTGTTCTAGCAGGTTTTAGTGTTTGCAGTTCTGAAATGGAAACTCTTGGATCGATTTGCTTTTGTAATCCATGACAATTTGTATGTATGCTGTGAGTCTGAAACCAGGAAACTTTTCCAGGAACTCTGTCTTACTGCCAGTGCGCATGCTGCTTCGATCAGGGTACCTGGGGGCTGAAGATGAAGAGCAGTAAAGATTGCTACGTTAGTTTCTTCTCACTGGGCACAGACAGACCCTCATAGCTCAAAGGCGTAACTCAGATCATTGTTATTATTCACTGCTTAGTTTAATTGCTAATACAGTCAGAGGTAAAGTTACTTTTTAGCTGCTCCTGTCCTTTCTTCCCTCTTAAATAACATGAGTGATGGCTATGTTTAGATTTCGAAGGTTTGTGCCATAAAGGTTGCACACATAATGCACACTCTTTAGTGGGGTGAATCTTACCTAAGGCATAAAATTAGGCAATTCCTTCCATTTTCTGTTAGATCAAGTGATCTGAATAGTTCATTAAGATGTATATAAATTAAATCATAGCCTCAAGACTTCTTACAAAGAAATTAGGTGTACAAGTGTGTGATTTAATTCTCGGCTAAAGACTGTTCCTGTCAATGCAGGATTTTTCCTCAGAAAACTAGTGTGAGAAGTTAAACTATTCAAGTTAAGATAAAGAATGAAAATACTTACAGGAAAGGGGAAAATAAGTTCCTGAACTGTGTGCTTGGATTTGTTCAGTTTGGCTTCTGAAGAAGCGTGATCTAGAAAAACAACTTTGTCTAAAAGCACAGTACAGGTATATTCTCCCAGCACTGCTACAAAAACTTGTATTGCTTGTTGGGAGACCAACATCTGAATTTAAAAAACTCTTTTTACACAGTCTTGTCTAGTACATAACATTTAGACTCCCATTCTTGTTTATAACTCTTTCAGAGGTCAGATAATACATTGTTAGTGAATGTGTACCACAGTTATCCCATAGAGCTCATTGATTTACTGATAGATAAAGGAAAAGAAAAAAAACAACAATGTATTTATTTCTCCAGTGTAGTGGAAAGGTACAGCATTCATCTGGGATTTCACTATGCACATTAGAATTGAAATCACCTCCTGTGCAATGCTGTTAAGTGTAGGCTTAACCAATTCTAAAGGTCACTTGAGAATTTCACATCAGTCATTGAGTTCTGAGGTTCAAGCTGCTTGTGTGTTTAGACTATTTTGCATAAAAGAAACCGTAAATGCAACCTACTTTTAATGTGTTGCACATCGGTAGGGTATTTCAGGAGAACTTTTTTCCCTTTAATTAACAATTTTGATAATAGCATTGGGAAATCTTAAAGCTTTGCTAGAAGAGTAGTGCTGTTCCCATATTTTTTGTCATCTGTTAACATATATGTACAGATATACTAGTGAATGTGTAGTGAACAGCTGCATAGACAGCCTTTGCATGTGCAAGCCCTATTGCCTTAGTCATTACCATTACACCTTTCAAGCTTTCTGACCATTTGAAATATTCGTGTGCACGCAAAGCTTTTCATTTTAGCAAATATTTCTTAACTACTACTGTTAAGTATTACGTGCTGAAGGAAAACTGCTATATAAGCCTAAATACATGTTACTAGCTGTCATGGTTTAAGCTATAGATTTCTTAATTTTGGGCAGTCCTAGCAGCATTTTATTGTCAAAAAGAATACTAGAAAAAATTCTTGTATATTTCTAGTCAGTGCCATAGAAAAATATTTAGGACCTTCATGAGGCAACTTCCATCTTTAACATCTGATTGTGGACTCCTGTGCTTTACTTCCTTCACTGGAATGGCAGGAATGAGTTTTTAGATACTAACACATTGCAGTTACTCAAATTATCATATTCGTTGGTGTAAGAATTTAGCGGAGGTCCTCTGTACAAGGAAGAGCACTTTCGCAAACATTATAGAACCTAAATTATGTAGGTGACATCAGTAAGGAGTTTTGCTGGAGGACAAAATGTAACAACAGCAAATGCACAGCATATAACTTTATAGTGGGGAAAAAACCTGCAAAAGGGTAGTTTCACACATACTGCACACGTGATTGTAAGCTTCAAGATCCTCTTTCATCTGGCTTCTTTTGTAATTACACTTTTAATATAATCCTAGGGTGTTTTTTAAAATATATTGTACTTAATATATACCTATAGCTTGTAAGTAAGTGTTCTGATAAGTCTGTCTTGCTGAAAATATGCTGGTTTTCACTCAAATTTAATAAGGAAATTTATTTTGTAAAGAAAACTTCAGTAGAAAGAACTGACTCTACAGTTACTGCAGGTAATGTCCATATAATAACAAAACAAGCAATACGTCACAAATTCTATCACAACTGGCTGGTTCGTGTCTATTAAGAAATAAAGTTTCTAACTGCAGTGGAAGGAAGGATAAAGTAGCAGCTGTATTATTATACAATGTTTTTGTGTTCCAGCAGGTCTTTGTGATATTAATGAAGGTGCAGCAGTGCCAGAAGACCGCTGCAAATCACCCACTTCAGGTAATCATAACTTTCTCTGATTTTCAGCTTCTTATTGTCCAGAAGATAGCATACTTTAATTCAACACTTAGTAGTGAAGTAATTATGTAAAACCTGTGGTCATCTCATGGCTGAGCTGTGATTAATCTTCTGTTGTACAACTGCATTTTTAAAAACAAGGCTGATTTAAGAGATGCAATGGGAATATATCATAAGTGAAGAGAAATATGAAATATTTATGCTTCAGGGGACATACTGCACAATGGAATTCTGAAACACTGATAAGAGATGCACAAATTCCTGTAATAGTTGATGTGATTGTGTTTCTTTGTCCTCAGAAGTAGTAAAGATTATTTCTGTCAAAAGAGCTAATTGACTTCAGTTTCCTCCTAAGTGGTAAATTACTGTATTTCTTCGGAATCTGAGATCTTCGGACACTGGTATCCTACTTAACACTCCCCCTATCTAATAGCTACTACAGTACATGAATGCTTTAAAAAAAGCTTCAGCAGTATGTAATGTTATTTAGTATTTTGTTTAATACTGGCTAGTTGAAGTTGTAGCCATGTAAGTATTTAATAGTGCATGTGAATATACAGTATTTGAGATGAGTATTTCATGTAGTAGCTAAAAGTTTGTAGCTTGTCTTCACTATTAATATGAGTAAGCTTTTGAGGTAATATGTAACCTTATCTGTTTCATTCAAAGCTGTACTCAAGGTTGAGTAGAGGGTAAAACTGCAGGTTTACTCAAGTACCTAAAACGATATGTGCACTCTTGCGATACAGTGCAAAAAGGTAATCAGTATAGAAATCTAAAGGTAGATTACTTTCCTACTGTAGCCAGTGCCTTACCACCATCACAGTAAAGAATTTCTTCCTTATATCTTAGCTGAACTTCCCCTGTATAAGTTTAAGCCCATTACCCCTTGTGTTACCGCTACAGTCTCTATGTGGAGTCCCTCTCTATCATCTCTGTAGGCCCCTTTCAGATACTAGAAGGCTGCTATAAGGTCTTCACGCAGCCTTCTCTTCTCCAGGCTGAATAAACCCAACTTTCTCAGCCCCTCTTCATACGGGAGGCGCTCCAGCCCCCTGATCATCCTCTGGACTTGTTCCAACTGTTCCATGTCCTTTTTATGTTGAGGACACCAGAACTGTACACAGTACTCCAGGTGGGGTCTCATAAGAGCAGAACAGAGAGGCAGGATCACCTCCTTCGACCTGCTGGTCATGCTCCTTTTGATGCAGCCCAGGATACGGTTGGCTTTCTGGGCTGCAAGCGCACACTGAAGCTGGCTCATGTTCTTTTTCTCATCAACCAGCACCCCCAAGTCCTGCTCAGAATCAATTCTAGTGTCTGATAGACTGCAATAAAATGTGTATAATGAACAGCTAATGTGTTGTAACCCTTAATCTATATCCTTTTTTCCCCTTCTCCAGCATCACAAAAAATGTCAGCCCAAACCACTTCCAACTGGTACCGATAAAACTTAAAGTACTATTTTATTTGAGTTAGTTTCTTTCATAATTTGGAATTGAAGTAGAGTTAAACTCAATTCACCATTTTTACTAACAGTGCAGTGAAACAAGCCCAAAGGTGAAAGTCAGGGTGTATATGGAAAAGTACTAAATTTAATAATTTACCTCTCCTCTCTGTCTGTTTACCGTAATGTCTTGGTTACACACCCAATACTGAAGAGAAGTAAGTCTAAAGTACCAAAAGTAATGAATGGACAAAAGGTGGAGGAGAATAGACACTGTTACATTCCCCTGTAAAACTGAATATTGAGACCACGAGGTTGGACTATACCTTATCTCCCTCAGGGGTCACCTCCCTGATAACGGAAATTGGTGGTGCTTATGAAGAGAGAAGAGCTGCAATTCCTTAGGTTTGCTTTAAGTTTTGTATCTTTTCTGGACAAGAGCACAAGACTGTAAAGAAGCTTGAAAATGGCATTCAGATTTTGGAGAGGTGAGAGGGGACATTTTGGAGAAATTGGCTGCATAGTATGTTGTGAGCATGAAATGCAGGACAGAGTCCAGATTTAAATGAATATTTTCCCCTTTAGATGCGTTCTAGTTAAGAGGGAAATGCACTAGCACAAAAAGTTTGCTTGTTACTCGCTCTAAGATTGCAGGACAGGATTGTCAATTGAGTACCTTATTGATTTTGACTGTTGTAGTATCATCTGTAAAACAGACCAGCCACTTTTTGGTCTGAAGTCTGCATTTGATCAAGTGAGCTAAATATTCCACCTTTCTGTGCCCACGTGGAGAGAACTGGAAGCTAACTTCCCTGGGACATCCTCCAGTGGGTGGTTATACAGTTGAGAGGACTGTGAAAGGGACAGCGTGCATATGCAAGCTAAGAGAGTATCCTACAGTGTTAATAACACAAAATTATGAAAATGCAAGACAGATAGTAAAATTGTGTAGAATTGTAAGCTGTCATGTTTTTATCTTCACGGGTGCCAAAAAGTTTGCGTTCTGTTGTTACGTTACACTTCCACAATATAAAAATCCAGTGAGATTTAGCAATTTTTAGTTGAATTATGTTTCAATTTTGTGACAGTGTTAAACCTCAAGCTGTGGCCTATAGTATCAAGGATTCAGAAAAATCCCATGTAGCAGCATTGGCTCTACATTGTATGCTGAATAGTTGAACAGTGGCCCTACAGAACCTTACTACATTGAAGAGGGGAAAAAATAAAAATTAAAAAATGAAAAAAAAAACCTTGTTTGTTACAGCAGTGTTCTGTGAATCATAATTTAGGTTAATCTAGATTAATGGTTAAGGCAGCAATCTAGTTATTCAATATAAATATTTTATGCAGTGAGGTAAATTTCTAGCAATAAACTTGCTGCACTGCACAGCATTGTACCTTGCATTATAATTTGTTCTCAATATGATAGAATTCCTGTCATACCAAAATAAGTTGGACTTTCTAGTATCTAGTACAGCTGCAGAGAATACCTGTATCAGTATTTGATATTTTAATACATCTTTGTATATTCCTTAAACTCAAAGCTTGTATTAATACATTTGTTTTGTGTCAAAAATATATGCTTGTATATCCATTTCATTCTGTCTTCACTCATAGGTTCTGGTTCACCAAACAATTCTGATGATGATGAAAAAATGAATAATTTTATAGAAAAGGGTACAGTATTTTTCTTTTCTGTAGTCTTTTTTTTTTTCTTCAGTTCCTCCGTTGATACACTTAAAATTGATTTTTTTTTTTATTAAAATGTTCTTTACAGTGAAGACCAAAAGCAGAAATTTTTCCAAGATGGTAGCCAATGACATAGGTAGGAATTAGAAAAATCTGCTCTGTTCCTAATTCAGTGCCTTACTCTATGCAACACTAACCTGCAGCAAAAAAAAACCAAAAACAAACCTCAAACCCAACATAAAATTAAAATTTCAAAGCATCGACTTATTTATTTTTCATTCTTAATGCTAATTGGTAATTTTGTGGTGCTTCTGCTCTAAATACATTGGGCACAGGAATTTTTTAAATCTAGGATATTGGTGGTTTAAATTCTCTGATTTTTACGATTGCACTTTCTGTTTTCTGGATGGGTAATATTCTAATCCATACTAAGAGTTCAGTCTATGCAAGTCGCAACATCATTCCACTACTTTTGCAAAGGTACACTCTGAGAAGATGTGACTGATTTAATTTCTGATGTGTTGCATTCGTAGCCATATGGTTGGATTTCCATATGACTTAAGATAAGACGTAGGATCATGTTTTTATTTACTCATATGGAAGATGACTTGATCATACATATTAGATACACCCCATTACTGTTCTAGAACTGTGCTTACTTTAATGCATCCAACATTGATACAATACCCTACCAGCTCCAGACTTGTGTCATAACAATTTGGCAACAAAATTTTCTTGGAATATGTTGTATGCAGGTAGATTGAACCCTTTTATGATTGGAATGAAAATTAACTCTGCTTCTGACATCTGGGTCATTAAATAAATGAAGGTGAGAGGCTGTATGATTTAATCTGGGGAAAGGGACTGTTCTTCCTTAACTTGGTTACGGTTATTTTGATTTTATAATCACTGTGTTAATGGGTCATTTTGCTTTCATTTATTGCATTGGTCTATCACTGTAGGAGGATTTAATTTTGTTTCTGTTAGATAAAAAGGTTGAAGCTACTTGATACAGTAAAATTGTTTGCTAAACTACTGTTTATGCCTTTTGGTCCCTACTGTGTGGAGCCCTCCCTGCAGTGATAACTGAAATGTGAGGGCAAATGAGTTCTGAGGAAGTGGAAACCTGAACATAATTTAGGAAAGCAAATGACTGTCACTAATATGTTATAGCAATTTATCTGTTATTGAAAAAAAAACAACCACCAACTTGAGTATCATTTACATGAGTATGGGTTAATATGTTCGGAAATTCAGGCTAACTAGGAACTTATTTTCAGTTCTCTAATGGGGGGGAAAAACAATATTTAATCTTGTTCATGTTAGATAAATGCTTATCGAGGTAATATTTCCTTTTTGTCCCAAAGACGTCTCTTCTGAACTTAAGACAGCTTGTCTTGTGCAGGAAACACTGTATGTTTAAGTGGGACTTCATTATTTTTTCCACTTTTTTTCAGAGTAATGTTTTACAGTATTAATAAAACACGCTAATGACAATTCTATGGAGCTATTTACACCTGTTTCAGCTTGAAGCCTTTAAAAAAAATATTATGAATGTTTTTCACAGCTAAAAAAGCAAAACATTTATTTGCAAGGAATACATTCTTTGGAGTGTAAGTTAAACACAGAGTTAATTGAGGCAATAATGCATTTGATGTGTAATTCAGGAATTACTCCCTGTTGTCCTATGCCGTAATTTCTGTAACACAGTTTATTGGAAGTTAAAAAAAAAAACAAAACATAAATTATTTCATCTGTATTTTGTTAGTTTTGTGTGGTTTGGTGCTGTTAACTGTTTTATTTTGGTTTTCTTTAACTGCAGTGTTTTCTACCTTGTCTAGCATGTTTATTCTGCATGGCTCTTTCTGAACTTACATTCTAAGTTCTTTCACATAAGCAGAATACCTCTTTTTTGGTGTCAATACTTGTGTGGTTTTGCATTTTGTTGTTTTAAACTGAATTGTCAACTAAATGTGGCAGTGATTTTTGTAAAATGTGTCACTATCATTAACATCACCATGTTGTATAAACTTAAACTGTTAACCATCATTTGTGTTCACATGGAAGAATTTGATACATATATATAGTATGGCTGTAGCTTTTTGCACTGACACATGGTGCAGTCAGTTCAAGTTCTTTATTCGTTGTTAGTATGTGAAATATGACCTGTCAGATGGATTGTGAAACAGAACAAGAATTATTTATGTTGTTAATTTCAGTTGCTGTTAATATCAATCCTGTCTTTTGTCACATGAGATCTTGAGTAAGGGAGTACTGCTTACAGGATACAAAGTAATGTTATCGCAGGGATAGGGCTCTAAGGTGGCAACATAATACAGGTGCATTTAGAAATATGAAGCCATTGTCAATTTAATCACTTCACTGAAACTTGTCTCTACTATAGAAACTATGTCTCTACTTGAGACATCTTAATTTCTGCAGATTTCTATCACTATTGACAGTATCAAAGATTCTTGCTTTGTTAAAGAACCATCCAACACTGCAGCAATGTAAAATGTAAATGCTTCATGTACCAATGTTTCAGCTCTGTCTTACATGCTATTAAGATCAGTTGGTCTCCTATTTTGTTTTTTTGTTGGGTTTTTTTGTAATGAGATAGCTATGAATCAGGTCAGATGTTATAAGGTATTGTAACATCCGTTTCTGGAAGAAGCTTTAGTAAAGATGTATGCAAAATGTTGTAGACTCTTAAGACCTTCATAACTGTTCCTGTAGGGTACATCTGAAATACTTTTCAGTAAAATTCATTTTATTTGTTTTCTGAAGTTTGTAAATTTAAAAACAAATGCAAACAACATTGGTAGGTAGATCTAAGCAGAGTAGCTTTAATACAAACTTCTATAGTTGCTGCTTTTACTATAGACATCAGATTTCTTGCATTTGTTACATTCTAAGTGCACACTAAATTTTTTTCAAGCAGTGCTAGTCATTGTGGTTTTTAATACTTTGATCTAATTTGGGGTATCTCAGTACATCTCTCCTTACATTCTCATGTAAATTTGGTTTATTATTCTTACATCATATTTAGATTTCAGCATTGATAATCTGCTGTACTTTCACCAGTACAATAGTCAATTCTAAGTGTCTTGTTAACTGGTAATGTTAAGTCTTTCACTTCTGTGTAGTTGTCAAATACAGAGTAAGTTGAGAACTGCTATGCCTAACAAATTCTAAGGTGCTTAGTTATTTCTCATGAAATGTGAAATTAAATAGGCTTTATGTAAACTGTACTCTTATCTGTCAAAACACCAAGACTCTTGTCTCCTTTATAATTTTGAAAACTTTTAAAAGATTTTTTTTTAAAGGGTTTAGAGTGTTTCCTTAAGGAATGGTTGCTTAAATCATTTACAGCTTTCAAACTGATGTGCTATACGTTGTAGAGCATTGGCTCAGGAAAACCCACTGCCAGTATACATAACTATTACTTCTAAGCCACAGCTTCCTATTGATAGTTATTTCTCAGCCTTCAGATTTTCTTTGTTAAATTGGCTGCACCTGCAATATAACACACTATGCCAAGGTAACTTTTTGTATTTTAACACCTGCCCCCTCAAGCCTGACCTGTAAGAAATTTCCAAGAATCCTGAATGTTGTTTTTGGACAGTTCTCCAATATCATGCTTTTTCCTGATATATATTGGCAACAGAAAGAATATGTGTCTACGTGTGTATGACTAGGTTTTCTGATTTAGAGGACTATTAAATGTAGGCCTAAACTCAGGCAAAATAGTCACTGTTGCTTTGAACAGCAGTGTGCCAGGAGGAGCGAAACAGCTTTCGAATCTGTCTCCTTGCCTCACACCATCTGCAGAAAGAGAGTGTTGGCTGTAAATGCTGCAGCAGCCGCCACCACCACAATACATATTACACTCTGTCAGCTATTACTTGAGGTCAGCCACACCCAGCAGGAGTAGTCACCATCAACCTTACCTTGTTGTACATCTACAGTAAAAATAATGCAAAAAATCATGAGTGCTTGATCTCCATCCTTTCATTTCTCTCATTTTCTGTTTGTATAAGTTGTCTAGCATGTTGCTGTCTTTCATCTGAGGCATAGTTTTTTTTCCAAAACTATCGTAAGCCATAAGCCAGATCTGAATACAAATATAGTTTGGAGTTTTGCACTAAGTAAAAATGGCTTAGCTGTTGAAGTACTCCCATTTTCTTACGGCATTTTAGTCACTTTTTCCTTTAAACACAAGATGGCACTGCTGCTGTTTAAATTGGTTCTTGTTTCCTATTTATATTTGAACTACTGAAGGGTTTGACACATTAATGTATGCTTTGAAATGTGTTTGTTTGGTTTTTTTGCATATCACATTAATTCACAATTTCTAGCTATGACATCCTTTTTAACAGTTCATGAGTCCTGTCGTTCTATTAATGAGGCATAGTTCAGTGTACCTAGAAGATGATGTCTGACAAATTTGTTTTGCCTTTTCAACATAGTTCACACAGCTGGCCTAGTGAAAGAATAAAAAGCTAAAACTTGTAGTTGACTCTTAGAATTCAACCCACTGGCCTGTGCTTCTTGTCATCTGCTATATTACCTAGGGGTTTTTTGCTGGGTTTTTGTTTTGGTTTGGTTTTTGCCTTTTTTTTCTCCAAGTTCTTAAACTTGGGCGTTTAAATTTTTCTATTTGAGAAGCTAAAAGTGACCATTTTGGTCATCAAGGTGACTAAGGAGGTTAGTTATTGCTGGAGTTCACATAGGGTGAAGGATGTGCAATGGTAAAAATAACTCACATTATTTTCTGTGTACATACTTGAGCTTTTGTTCAGTATCTTAGCTTTTGTAGTTTATACGTCTAAGACAGAAGACAAGTCTTATGAGGAATTTGTAATTCACAATTTCAGATGAGGTTTCATGATCTCTTTTCAAGCTGATACAAGTTCAAACTGACAGGAGGAAGATGGCCTTCTGGTCACTAGTGCTGTTTTCTACCACAGTTTTCTGTTTGTATACCTGAGGTCTGATCTGAAACAGAAGTTGTTTTTATTGCAAATAATCCTTGGCAGAAACCTTACAAAGATGAGGTTTGGCCTCAGATGCCAGTGCCCATGCAAGGTTGAGGATAGAAAACATGTAGTCAGACTGGCCTTTTCAATTTCAGCCTGTGCTAAAGTAAGTTAAAGTGACTAGTATTTCAGTCTGAAAGTAATTTCAATTTAATTTAAACAGAATATACTTTGTAACATTGACACATGAAGGAAATAAGAAGATTGTTTCTGGAGTCTTACTCTCAAATTTTTATGATGTATGACAGGAATAAAACTGTTCAACTATTCAGATAACTAGGATTTGCAATATTGATAAGCATAATTGATGATGCAATGAAGTATTTGACTTTTTGAAGGAGCGGAAGTAACTTTAAATCACATGCTGTTCTTCAGGATATATAGAAAATTGAATTATTTCTGTTAAAAGGATAATTAGAATAAGTAAACTTCATTTTTAGCAGAGAGGAATAGCAAGATTCAGGCTGCCTTGTGATTGGTATCCATTACAAGGTGCTCCTAGAATTATGAAGCTATTGTCAACATCTACTTTAGGTAGAAAAGTGTTACCTTTACAAGATAGTGAAGAATTAGTTGCTGTATCAGAATTCAAGCCTGTGGCTGGGAATAAATTCAGTCTATCCCTGGTGTAGTAGTTAAGCTACATCAAAATTATTCCTTCTCTGGTAATTGTTGAAAACAGAATGGAAGACAGCTATATGGCTACTAGTTTACTGGTTACTTTTATTTTAGCAGCATTTGTTAGTATTGTACTGCATTTTAAATTTTCCAAGGAAGGGATGAGTTCAAGTTCTATTTTTTTTTTTTGCTTCAACAATATTATCAAAATTATTCTGGTTTTGTTGACAGTGTTGCAAGTGTTTGTATGCTGCTGACTTTATAATTATTCTTTATAACATATTCTTCTAAGGTTGCAGGTTGCATCTCAGATTACTAACTTTTTACACATGTTCATTAATGTTTTAGCATAATTAAAAGTTCATCTTTTCTCTTTTTTCAGTATCTCAAGTTTGATCAGGAAGTAGTGCAGGAGAAAAGGGGGTGGGATGCTAACTTTATGCAAATTTAAGTGCATGTTCTTGTAATAGCCAAGAGTCTGTGTTCTGTCCTCACACCTGAAGAGATAAAACTTGAGGTTGAGCCAGAGCAAAACTCATCTGATCCAACAAGTTCTGCTTGAAGCCTGAGGAAAAATGAAGCTTGGCAAAAGTCATAAAGTGCTGTATTTGGGGATTTTGGTATCTTCCAGGTTTTACTTTGCACTCCTCGCTTGTGAAAGTGAGGCCCTGCTTTAGTAGAAATCCTGTTAAGTACTTCAATTAATGTAATAAACAATGATACATTAAGTATTGGGAAGAAGCAAATAAAGGCCAGCAGAATCATGTTTATTCTTTTTTAAAAAAAAGATATACTTCACTTTTCAGCAAAGATGTCCAGGAAGCTAAGTTTGCCAACTGAGTTAAAGCCTGATTTAGGTAAGTTTACATAGTTGATTTTATATTTACTAAAACTGTTTTACAGAATGTGGGTACGTTAGTATCCTAAATCATGTATAATTGTGACTTTGTTATATTTATCTGAAGAATAGAACTAGAATTTTAATTCCACTCTTTATGGGGACTCTCAGGTACAAAAAGTTATTCCTGTCATCATAAGGTAAGCCTCCAGTCCTTGTACATGGCTTATCGCACTTCCGTCGTAATTTTGGGGCATCTGTCACTCACTTTATCAGTAGTGTAATGATAGCAAAAGCATGACTAAACAGATAATAGGGATCGCTGCCTATTTAAAACCATCTGATACATTGTAATTGAAAAAATAAATATCTAGGAATAATAGGATATGTTGAGTTCTGATCAATAAACAGATGTGCATAGTTTTACAAATGTTAATTGTCTTGTGACTGCTCTGTCTAAATGAAAATAATATAGAGCTGTTTGCATGGATGATCTGTCTGAGAATTTAATTTTTCTTGAAACAGCACAGTAACTTTTTCTATAAGCAGTTCAGTTGTGAAGTCTGTAGTACTAAAGGTCATTATGCTGCAGAACTAAAACAGTGTAAAAATGAGTAGATTTATGATTTTTATTTTTAGTACTTTTACTGCCAGCTTGGAAGATCAGATTCAGCTCGCCTGTCCCCTCAAGTTGATGGGGGACAGTTGTAGACCTACACCAGTAGATGCAACCTGAATGTGAAAGTTGATTTCTGCCTGCCATAGCTTGTTCCCCCTCGTGCAGCAGGATAGCTGCCACAACCCCAGTCAGACTGGCAGCTGCAGGACTGTGTATCTGACAACTGCTGCTATGAGCAAGGAAAGAGTCAGTCCATGGTGCTGGGATATCCTGAAACTGAGTTAGACCACCCCTACAATTTACCATTACAGCTTGCTTCACTCAGGGAAATGTGAAGTTGGAAGGAATCCTCAGAGATCCTTTAATCCATTGCTATGGCAAGGATCCAGATGTCTGATAGTTTAACCTCTCATCCATTCATAAGCCTCCAATAAATAAGTTTTTTAGAAAAAAACCTAGACAGAAAGTTCCAGTGTATTATACTCAAATTTCCTGTTACTTAATCAATCTTCCTTGCTTCCACATTAACTTCTCCATGTCCTTTCCACAATGAACAGGGATAACAAGTGCCCCCTATCTTTTTTACTTTTTTTTTAGCTGTCTTATGCTGTTGGAAGCTGTCATCAAATCTCTTATCTTCATTTTTGCAGATTTTTCTTACAAAATTCAGTCCTTTCTGAGGTTGTGATGTCTAAATCTAGGATGGCTTCTGTTAATCTCCTCTGGACTTGGAATTTTTCCTCATCTTCCTAATCTCTTGCTTAGAGGGATTTAACTGTGGCCTTGTTGGCACAAAAGAGCAGAAATACTTGTCTTTTCAATATGTTTTTATTCTTCCTCACTATGTTTACTAATGGTTTAGAGATGATTGCAGTGTAGGGTGATGTTTTTGCAAACTGGAATGCATTTATATTTAAATATTACCAAATTCATTCTAATTCTACTGTTGTTTTACTCCCAGTTCTTTGACAGTAGTACATACTTAGGAGTGTTCTTTTTTTCCTATTGAAGACTGGAAAAAAGAGAATGCTAAGATCATTTTCCAATCCTGACAGTTTTGGCATTTTCTTCATAATTTAGTGTTTGCTGTTCCTTCTACTGAAATAATGTTTTGGGGTTGGTTTTGGTTTGGGTTGGTTTTGGTTTGGGTTGCTTTATCGGTTTCGGGTGTTTTGGTTGATTTTTTTTTTTTTTTGTCACCACACAGAATCATACAAAATAGTTTGTACCTTCCAAATTGTAACAGCCTTTGACAGCTTTTACTTGACTTTTCATGTGTGTGGATATCTGCACTTAGATGCCTCATTTTGTTCTGTGTAAAAATTCTTCCAGGTTTTCAGGCCTGTAAATAAATTCCTTAGCAATTATCATTTTCTTTTTTTAATTTATTTTACTTCTGTCTTTTCTCCTAGTGGGAAAGCTTTTGCATAGTGTTCTTCAAAGATTGTCAGCTTGCTTGTGGGTTTGGTTTCTTGTTTGCTTGATTTTCGTTTTGGGGTTTTGTGGGGTTTTTGTTTTGTTTTTTTGCTGTTGTTGGGGGTTCGGTTTGGTTTTTTTTTCTGTTGGGTTTGTTTGGTTTTTTTCATTCATGTGGCCATATCTCCTGGCTCAAGGAGACAGCTGAACTGCCTTTCTCCAAAATTCATTATGCTTATCATTTTTTCTCTCTTTCTTTCATAGCTCCTTGAATCTACTCATCCATGATCTAATGTTTTCAGATCACTTTTCTGTCTTTCGGTCTTTAACCTATCCCTTTTCCTCCCTAAATATGCAAGAGAAAAATCTAAATATGTGCTTCTGTATTTATCCTCTACTTCTTAAAACAGCAGTTATCTTGACCATTCTCTAGTCTGCATTATCCATTGCTTTTCAGCATTGTAATCCAGGTTATTAAAGTACCATTACCACTAGGTCCTATCTTTTTGGTTTATTTATCTTTCCATCCTTCTAATGAGATGGTGTGTAATCGGTCATCACAATGTTGTTCCTTCCTCTTCATCTGAAACTAACCTGTTAAAAAACCCACATAGATTCTTTATTGATATCAGGATAAATAACATGCACTAAAGCAGTTATACAGATGAGTTATCCACTCTCCACAATGCCCGTACTGTCTGGAAAATTAATTTTTATGGATTTTTTTCCAATCTTTCTGGAATACATACACATGCTCTTCAAATACTCAACTGAATGCAATTCAATGAATGCACATTGAATTTTATGCCTTTTGCAGTTGATGTATGCTTATATTCAGACTGCTTAATCCATATTAGAGCTGAAAAATCTTTGTTAGTAAATATTCAAGCCTGAAGAAACAAACAATTTAAGATGTTGTCATACGAAGAATTATAAAAGCAAATTTTGTTTTTCATTGTTTTACTCTGGATTTATTTTTTCCTTTAAAGTGGAAACCTAGGGTGTCAACATCTGAGTGATTGGTCTAGTTTCTTTCAGTAATCCATGTTTTACATTTGACAGCTAAAATTCGGCAGGACAATAATTTTTCTGTCGATTTTCGAATGAGACAAATCTGAGAAGACAGATTGTTTGTGCTGAGTAGATGTCTGTATTTAGTCATTTGAAATTAGTTTGTATGCTCTTCAAACGCATATTAGATGTTCTTTCTTCAAAGTGGAAAGAATCTAGTGGAATTAGCATAGTGCTACTTCCAGAAAGTGTGTGGTTAAATGTTGTTCTTCAGCCCTTAATCCTGCTTTAAAGATGCCAGTTGCATTTTTACCTTCCCAAAGATCCAAACCAGTAACTTAGTTTTTTGAAGTCATGATAAATATTGCATCAAACTTCTACAGTAAGGGTTGTCTTATGCTAAAACTGTGGAATGATGAGTGAAGGAATTGAAGGATTAATTCATGAATGCACAGATAAATTCACACATGCTGTTTTGTTAAGCATCACCTCACATTGAGAGAGCATAGAGCTAAATGGAGCAACATATGTACTGGTTTGAGCTTTTGTTAATGTTACAATTCATTGTCTGTTACAAGAACCTTCTTTGCTAAGCAGTGAGCAGGATGACCTGAAAGGTTTTAATGCCATTTCTGTCACTAGGTACAGTATTCAGAATGGAAATCTTCAGTTTTGCATACCAGTGCCAGGTTTCATTTGATAGCATTTGATGTGTCTCTTGCTAAAAATTTGGGTATGTGAAAGTAACCTCTCTGACCATCTCCATACAGTTTTCTAAAGCAGGATAGTATTATCTTGAGTCATTATTCGTTGCATGTTAACCTGCTGTCTGGATATTGCTGCACTTCTTAAAGTAAAACAGTTGTGTCTCCTAAAGATTACTAAACCATGTTCCATGGAAGCCAGTATTTCTTAATCTGATCAATGAACTAACTGACAGAGAGTTTTGTAATTCAATTTTTATAAAGGAGGAGTCCTGTTTAGTTTTTATTCTCTGTCCCAAGAAGACAGAAACACACATAACATGACAATTGCCTAATGGCAACCTCTGCAAAAAAAAAAGACTGGGCACTTGACATTCAGGATACGGTGTTAAAAATGGGGCCAAAAGGAAATATGATTAAGGACGAATACAGGACTGACTATAGAAAGGTAGTCAGTATATACTTCATGCTAAAGAAAAAAACAAAACACAGAAAACCACAAGGTTCTGAATTCTCTTAAACCCTGCATTTTGCCATTTTTTTAATCAATACTGATTTATTTTCAGATGTCAAAGACAACTCTTTCAGTCGATCCCGGAGTTCTAGTGTAACTAGCATTGATAAAGAGTCACGTGAGGCAATTTCAGCTCTCCATTTCTGTGAGACTTTCACAAGAAAGAATGATACATCACCTTCCCCTTGCCTGTGGATTGGGACCACGCTGGGTACAGTGCTTGTTATTGTACTGAACTTACCCCCAGGAGGAGAGCAAAGACTTCTTCAGCCAGTAATTGTTTCTCCTAGTGGTATGTACAAAGCAAATGGGCTAAAGTATACTTTGATAATGTTCTGTTGTCATTCCTCATAATTTTATAAGGAAACTATTTTTCTTAATAATGGATTAAGAATTAATATATACACCGTTAATATAGCTACTGAGGTTAACAATTTAGATTGGTTAATTAATTACCAGTGTTTTAAAGTTGTGAAGTTGAAAATATGATATCGCATAATGTAAAACACCGCTTTAGTGTATACTTGCTGAGAAAAGCATGTTTGCTGACCTTAATATAGTTCCTGGTAATTGTTAAACAGAGATAGGATAAGAGATGAATATTTCAAATGCTTAGTCTATTACTTTTTTAGTCATGAGGTAGGAGACTTTGAGCTTTCCCACATCATAAAAAGGGAATACAAGTTAAGGGTTATATATTGAACAACTAGCTTTAATTACTGATTAAATATTCCTTTGGATTGCGGTGGGAGGCCTTCTGTCTCGTTTTTCTGATAGACAGCAACTGATTCAGTTGCAATTATGTATTAATGGTTTGCTGAATATGCTGTTAGGCATAGAGTTAGGTTTCCTGCTACAACTATCTCATGCAGAATGTACTGCTGTGTTCCACTTTGCTCTCACAGATGGATCAGGACATGCAAATGGTAATGCTATATGATTGACATAATGATTAGGAGCAGCGTGGCCTCTAGACTTTATATGTGATTTCTGCTTCTCAAGTATGGTATTGGCAGTAGTATTCAGATTTCCTAAAATAGTAAAGGCAATGCTGCAGATGGGATAATATGTTTTATCTCTGGATCTGCCGCATAAGCATTAGAAGATACTGCTATGTGTATGATTTTCTTTGTGCACTTAGCAAATGTTTGTGTTTTTACTTAGAAACAAGAAATTTGTTAGAATTTACTTAGAAACAAGAAAGAAATTTATTAGCTTAATATTTTGTCTACAGAGACATTGGTTTAAACAGTAAGGAGAGAAAACTTCTCTTTCATTTTATGCTAGAGAAATGGATTCAAGCAGAAGCTGCAGGGCAAAAAAATCCTGCGTGTTGCTTGTTTCTGAACCTGTCTATACTGAAGAAAAAAAGAGGGGCTCACCTTTGACTAATGACATTATATCAACCATGCTGTGTCCTCCTCGGAGATTGAAATGAGTTGCATTTGTGACCCTGAACTTGAAAACAAATATGCATTCCAGCTTGGCACTCTTAATAAATATGTACATTTCCATTGAAGTTAACAGAGCAGTATGTATGCACTTAACCCGTGAAAACTGGTTTTAAGATTTTCTTGAATGCCTACATGCACTTGAATGTGCTTCACTGGTCTGAAGGTTTTGGTATGTTACTTTGCTACAGAGGCAAGCCTACGTTCTTGTTTCTTTTCCTTGTGTGAGCTTCTAAAGGAATATTCTGTAGCTGAAAGATAATTTAGAACTGCTTTAGAAATGCGCTCAATTTCTTTTTTCTAGGAACCATCCTGAGGCTAAAAGGGGCAATATTGAGAATGGCTTTTCTGGATACAACAGGATCTTTGGTCCCACCAGCACATGAACCCTGGAGAGAACACAATGTTCCTGAAGATAAAGATGAAAAAGATAAATCAAAAAAGCGACGACCTGTCTCAGTGTCCCCCTCTTCCTCTCAGGAAATCAGTGAAAACCAATATGCAGTGATATGCTCAGAAAAGCAAGCAAAAGTTATCTCACTGCCATCCCAGAACTGTATTTATAAACAAAACATAACAGAGACTTCTTTTGTTCTTCGTGGAGACATAGTATCACTGAGTAACAGTATCTGCCTTGCATGTTTCTGTGCCAATGGACATATTATGACTTTTAGGTAAGACTAGTTTGATAATAACTTAAATATTAGAAAAAAGTCTTCTGCTAGATAAACCGCTTCCTTTTCCATAAGGATGTGATCTAAAAACAGATAAATCTACATTCACTCAGTTTTGATAAACCTCTAACACTTGAGTCTGCATAATTTTGATTATGCATTCCTATTAGTTATGCCTTTAACACATGAGAGTGCTTACAAGTTCAGGAGCTACCCTGATTGAAGAGAGAGATCCAAATGTGTGATACAAGTCCATGAATTGAAGAAGCTTGTCTCAAAGATGTATTGATTCCCTGATGGAAAAAATTGCCTTCAGTTAGGTTTTCAGCTGGTACCTGACCATAACTCACATTTTTGTGCAGCTGTTTGCATCACGCTCATGCCTCAAGCTTACTGTTTTGTTGCGTAGCTTGTTCCTGTCTTAAATGCCTGAAACTCGAGCTGTAGAGGCAAGATGAATTGCAAGCAGTTGTAATACAGTAGTATAATAGTATATATTGCCAACCGTATCCTGGGCTGCATCAAGAGTGTTCAACAGGTCAAAGGAGGTGATTTTCCCCATCTACTCTGCTTTTGTGAGACCCTACCTGGAGCACTGTGTTCAGCTCTGGGGCCTCCAGCATAAGGAGGATGTGGACCTGTTGGATTGTGTCCAGAGGGCTACAAACATGATCAGAGGACTGGAGCAATTCTGCTATGAAAACAGGCTGATAGAGTTGGGCCAGTTAAGCCTGGAGAAGAGAAGGCTCCAGGGAAGCCTTAGAGCAGCCTTCCAGTACCTAAAGGGAGCCTGCTGGAAAGCCAGAGAGTGTTTTCTTACAACGGCATGTTGTGACAGGGGGACAAGGAGATAGATTTAGATTAGGTATTAGGAAGAACTTCGCTATGTGAGGGTGGTGAGACATCGGAAGAAGTTGCCCAGAGAAGCTGTGGCTGCCCCATCCCTGGAATTCTTCAAGGTCAGGCTGGATGGGGCTTTGAGCAACCTAGTCTAGTGGAGGGTATCCCTGCCTATTGCAGGGGGGTTGAAACTAGATAATCTTTAAGGGACATTGTAGGGAAATTGAACTTCCAAGGATTAGCTCCATTTCATAAAAATTAATTGCTGTTGGGAATAGGACTTAATGCTGTGCTTGTATAAAGCTGGCAGGGGATTGTGTCACACCCAAGATGCCCAGTACTTACCTACTGATACATGTTTAGATGGGACTTAAGATTCTGTTACAGATTTGGTTGATACTATGAAAATGCTGTCATGGATATCATGCTTGTCATATCTGGTCTGTGGGTTTTGTGTTGAAGCTGTAAGGATGTTTTATGTTTCCATCAGTCTGAAGCAAAGCACTCCCCTGTAACTAACTCACTCTTGGGAATAATCTTAGTTTTGACACAGGCATGGCAGAAGTGTTGTTTCTGGGTGACATGTTTATAAGATAATATTGCTTTTTATTTCTTACCTGTAGAATTTGTGTCCAAAGTCATGCTACCAGTTCTCGTTTCTTTTGTTTGTCATACATGAAGTTTCCTGCTAAGAGGCAATTCACAATCAGTAAAATGCAAGTTTAATGTTTAGAAATCTCTGTAATATAAAAAAAAACAAAACAAAACCAAAAAAAACCCAAAAACCACAACACTCACTGTCCGCTTTTTTGTTGCTTTTGACTTTGCTTTGCCCCTTTACTGCCTTTTTTAGTTTCTAGAATTAATAATATTAATGGAAATGATTTCTGCAGTAAAACTTGCTTAATGTAGTGTTGGTGCATTTGCACTAATCTTTTGTAAATCATGGAGGGAAGGAATGCCATCCAGAAGGACCTTGACACGCTTGTAAGGTAGGCTGATGCCAACCTTATGAAGTTTAACCATGCCGAGTGCAAGGTCCTACACCTGGGTCGGAGCAATGCCAGGCACAGCTGCAGGTTGGGCAGAGAAGAGATTCAGAGCAGCCCTGAGGAGAAGGACTTGGGGGTGCTGGTCGATGAGAAAATGAACGTGAGCCGGCTGCAGTGTGTGCTTGCAGCCCAGAAAGCCAACTGTATCCTGGGCTGCATCAAAAGGAGTGTGACCAGCAGATAGAAGGAGGTGATCCTGCCCCTTTATTCTGCTCTCGTGAGACCTCACTTGGAGTACTGTGTGCAGTTCTGGTGTCCTCAACATAAAAAGGACATGGAATTGTTGGAACAAGTCCAGAGGAGCGCCACGAGGATGATCAGGGGACTGGAGCACCTCCCATATGAAGACAGGCTGAGAAAGTTGGGGCTGTTCAGCCTGAAGAAGAGAAGGCTGCATGGAGACCTCCTAGCAGCCTTCCAGTATCTGAAGGGGGCTATAGGGATGCTGGGGAGGGACTCTTCATTAGGGACTGTAGTGACAGGACAAGGGGTAATGGGTTAAAATTTAAACAGGGGAAGTTCAGATTGAATACAAGGAAGAAGTTCTTTACTGTAAGGGTGGTGAGGCACTGGAATGGGTTGCCCAGGGAAGTTCTGAATGCTCCATCCCTGGCAGTGTTCAAGGCCAGGTCAGACAGAGCCTCGGGTGACATGGTTTAGTGTGAGGTGTCCCTGCCCATGTCAGGGGGGTTGGGACTAGATGATCTTAAGGTCCTTTCTAACCCTAACTATTCTATGTTTTTACAAAAATTTCACAGGGGCTGTTTTTGAGACAGTGGTTTATTTTGGTTCTATTTTTCAAGACATCAGGTATTTAGTCACTTACTTGCATTTATTATTACTTTGAGAGGAATGTTTGTTAGCAAGAGCATTGTTAAAGCCTGAGTGTGCTATGTCTGTCCTTCAGTAGCTGGATGCAGTAAGTAATGCAGTGACATGTACAGATTCAGAAAATACAAGGTAAGCAAACTTTGCTTCGAGGGCTTCCTCTTGCACATATAGTCAGACAAAAAAGGTGGACATAATTAATAAGATTTTTTGAGGATACTTCATTCTGTTGTGCTTTGAAAGCTCAGCCCAGTGTATTTCCAAGTGTTCTTGAAGATCGAGATCTTTTAGACTGGTATTTTCAGTCAAAGATAAATTTTTCACCTGAGAGAAAAGGCAGGATGTTGAAATATAAAATTATGGTAGATATTTATGAAAATACTTTGTTATTAACTACTGAATAATGCTTTAAAATTAATCTGACTTACACACCCAGGATATCATTTAAGTGATGCTTTTAAACACATCTGTAATGCACTTGTTTAAATTCCACTTTTGAGTGCTACTTTGGAAAGTCTCATGTTTTGAGATATTTTGTAATCACATTAAATGGTACCCTGTTTGTATGGTACTTACGGAGATAGTGAAGAGAAAAATAATGTATTGTAGTGTAAAAATGAGCCATTTGGTCTAATAATAGAGAATCCTGCTATATTTAATGGGACTTTTAAATTCTTTTTCTTAAGTTTGCCAAGTTTAAGGCCATTGTTGGATGTATATTACCTGCCACTCACCAATATGCGGATAGCCAGAACATTCTGCTTCACCAATAATGGACAAGCACTTTATCTTGTATCACCAACTGAAATACAGAGGCTCACCTACAGTCAAGAAACATGTGAAAATCTTCAGGTAATGAATTTAAAAAAATAGTTTTCTTAGATATACTCTGAGGTTCTTGGTTCTGGATTTATGATGTTTACATTAATTTGTTGTAAAGCTTTGACTTTTGAGCTTAGGTTTTTTGTTTTTCCCTCAATGTAGAATCTGATTGAGGATGAATCACTTCTACTCTTATATTTACTGTTTCATCCGTCCTTTTGTGTTTCAAATAGTTTCTTATATTTCCTTTTTGATCATTGGGAAGTTTCCTTGCTCAACATGTGCAGTTAATAAAAACTCCCTTGTTCAGTTGATGCTAGTGGATGTGCATGCTGACATAACTGGAGAAGTCTATCTTGGGATGCTTTAAGAAAGCTTATATTTCAGTGATATTAACATTAAAGATTCTCACCATGCTCCAGCTTGGAAGTTGTATAGAATACTGAAACAGCAGAGATGCAGGCTGTAAGGTCTCCTGTGGTACCACACAGGATTATTTGTAGATATAATGTGAAGAGAACAAAATCGGGAGTGTTGCCCAAAATACAGCTTTACTTGAACCGGTTTCTTCACTGCAGATTTGCATGAGCTATAAACCTGCAAATATCAGATGGATAGCTTGGACAGCTTTCTTAATGTGTTTTTATTTTTTGTTTCCTATGTTGCCTTGCAAAGGCTGATGCCTATTAAAGCATGTTAATTTTGAAATTCAAATCCACAAAGTTTGCTCCTTAAAGAATATTCCATTAATGTGTGTGTAATAATATATGCTTTGTTGTGTCTCTTCATTGTAAAGGAAATGTTGGGTGAGCTTTTCACTCCTGTAGAAACACCAGAAGCACCAAACAGGGGGTTCTTTAAAGGCCTATTTGGAGGTGGGGCACAGTCACTCGACAGAGAAGAACTCTGTAAGTTTCTTGTATTCATTATTTTTCTGGTATTTCTGTCTAAGGAAGTCAGTGATCCTTGAAAAATATATTAACCTGTGATAATAGAACACTACATTTGCAGAGAGGAGAGTAACAAAAGGGATAACAAATACCTTTTCATAGCTTTTGTGTTGTAAACCTTACCAAAAGATCAGAAATGCTTGGTACTGTTTCTTCACAGGCTCCTTTACCTCATTTATTCAGAAGTAGATTATAAAACAAGAAGTGGGACAACTGATCTTATTTTTATTCATCTCTATGGAATACATAGTACTGACTATGATATTTCTTAAGCCTGTTAAATTGAAAGGGGCTGGTTCTGGAGAGCACTATGCTGGATAGTGAGAAAATTAAAACTCCATCTTTACTTCAGTGCATTTGCTAGATTCTTTTTTGGCATTTGACTTATGCAGAGATGCCTTAGCAAGCACAAGGATAGAACGGTGTGATAGTTCAATTCAGCTATGTTGCTAAAAACCACATCACCAGTGCAGTTCTGTTGATGACTGATGGCAGCACTGGTGAGAGAGTTTTAATTTCACACTTGAGCTGTGGGAAGGTTATTATTTTATAACCTGTCTGGAAAACTTGGAAATATGGTTAAAAATCTTAATTTTATTAAATAATGTCTAGTAATATTGAGTAGTGAGTACTGCTAGTAGTCACGCCTATGATCAGGTGTTCAGTGTCCATGCAAAGAAATGTCACCTCTTTATAAGCTGGTTACATTGGTGTTTGTGTATTAATGGTAGAAAACCTCACTATTGTGTTCTTGCTGCTTTGTAAATGCCTCTAGTTGGAGAATCAGCAGCTGGGAAGGCATCAAGGAGTCTTGCCCAGCATATTCCAGGGCCTGGGGGTATTGAAGGTGTCAAAGGAGCAGCATCTGGTGTAGTTGGTGAACTAGCACGAGCCCGGTTGGCACTAGATGAAAGAGGACAGAAGTTAGGAGAACTGGAAGAAAAAACTGCAGCTATGCTTTACAGTGCTGATTCTTTCTCTAAACACGCTCATGAGGTGAGTCTGTTACATGTTATGCTGAACATTAATCTGATTCTTTATCAAATAAATATAAGTTTTGCAAGTAACCGGTTTATGCAAAGGCATGTCAGAAGTATGTAAAGGGAATGAACTAACATGGATAAAGGACCTCTTAGGTCCGTTTTACCTATCAATCATTACTCCTAATAACTAAGTATTAATTAAAACAGCTTTGCCTTGTGGCACATTGGTCTAGAGCATACCCTCTGTCTGAGTGATATGTAGACTTCCAAAAGTGCATCTCAATTCCCATTGCTGAGATATAATTAATTTTGAGGCCAAATTATCAGCAGTGATGCTACCATTAGAAAACTCATCATGCTAAATCCTTGCTGTTCACCAAAGTTGTTGCACTTTTGAGACACTTTATTAAAGTCCCTTTGCTCATACTGCTTTGTAAGCGTATGATTTGTTTGTATCATTGTACTTCTTGGTATGTTACAGAAACAGTAATTAGAAATATTTTTTTTGTTTTTCAGATGATGTTGAAGTACAAAGACAAGAAGTGGTACCAGTTCTGATGAGCTCTTCAGTTACATCTGTTTAATTTTATCCTGATGGAAAAATCTTGGGTTTTCATTAATTTTGGCAGGACCATTGAAATTAAAGGAGTATTCACCATTGGATACTGTGTTTCCTAGCACAAATCATACACTGTTTTACCTCAGTCGTGGCATTAACTGAGGAGCTTTATATTTAAAAGAAACACACACAAAAAGCAAACTTGAGTGTTTCTTATTCTTGAGTGATTAGCTGAGAGTTAGAACAGAGAAGGTAACCAGAACATATGGAAAAGAGGGTAAAAGTTAAAATGTAGTGTGAGATGGGCAGGGGCAATGCAGGGTCAATCCTGTGTTAATATTTCATATGCCAAAAGTTTTTGTGCTATTGTAATTGCTGCCAGTGTTATACGCTCCTGTGAGGAGAGGCAATAAATCAGGGGTCCAAGAGCTGGAATAAAGTTGTTTGTCTTGCTGGACGGTAGCTGACTTACTCTTACCCTCTCTAGGACTCACTATATTTACCATTATTGCTGAGGAAGAGTTTGCTGTCACTTCTTTCATCAGGAAAGCTGGAAGCTTGGAAGATGTCTTGTTGAAAATTGTATACATAGTTGACTCGTGCATAGTCTTTTCTTGGACCCCTGATCTAGTATTCTTGTATTCACATCCTATTCTGTGAAGTGGAAAACAAGAGAAAACACAATTTTTGCATTAAAAAAGTCAAGTGATAATATGACTGGAATGTGTCATGCTGGGAGTTTTCATTTGTGTTATGTCTGTGCAATGTGAAATGTGATAACATCTTCATTGTGGTAAGAATAGTTCAATTTCTGTTCAGTTAAATGCTATTCTTTTGCCAAAAATAGCTATTGGTTCAGTTTGTATAACATTTAGAATTGGCTGTGGGTTCCATTCATGCTGTGAATTTTTATAAATGTTTAACAGAATGTATCTTTACAGCCATTAATTAAAATAGCTGAGATAGTTTTGCTTAAAACTCAAGTTCTAGATGCCCCTTTAGTCCTTTACTATGAAATCAGATAATCTTGGACTCAGGTTTTCAAAGTTTTGCACTCTGTGGAGGTGCTGATGCATGAATATTGGCAAGCGTCTAATATCCTAATAGTTGTCAGTATATCGTTTAGAAAATTCCTGCTAGTAGAGCTATTTTCAAGTACCTGTCTCGGCCCCACCCAGCACTAAAGGCAGTTGGCTAAAGTTTTGCTTTAGTCTCTGAAGCAGTCTTTTCAGTGTGGGCTGTGGTAAGTGTCCACTAAAACTTCAGGAATTCATGAAATACTGTTCTGTTTGGGTAACGTAAACAATATTGCTGAGCTAACTTGTTAATGGCTGATGCACTAAAGCTGTAACAGTGTGAATGACAAGAGCTCTTTTAAAAAGAGATAATTCCTTAAGATAAATGTTTGCATTTCAAAAATTTATTTTGACTTTTTTCCTCAAAGCAGGAATAGTTACTGACTGACTTTGTTTTATAAAAGGGAGTACTTAGAAGCAGAAGATCTACATTGTTGGAAATTATTCTTTTGGGTTTGCTTCACCAAGTATCATCTTCTTTGTGGGTTTTTTTGCACATGTTCTGAATATTCCCAAAGCAAAACCTTGGTTATATTTGTATTGTTAAGTGATGTTGCAGATACATAGATAAGGTAACCTTCCAAAACACTCAACACATGCAAAATATTGAAGTAACTGATGGTTCCTCATGAATTTTTCAAATGAAAGGTAAATATGTTTGGGCTTTGTAGCATACATAAATCTTCTGATTCCTTGTATAGTAACACTTAATTAAAAAGGACAGGCGAATTCTATTCCTAGTACGAGGGCATGCCATACTATGTCCACTGTTCAAAGAACAAATGAGAATGTGGCAATTTGAACAAGCAGCATTATGATTTCCTTATGGCTTTGTCCCATACCTACTGAGGCAATGTTAACTCCAGTTACTTGACTCATCTTCCCACGCAATTTTTGCCTTTGCATGCTAACTTTTTTTGTCTAATTAATGCATATTTAAACCAGTTCCATTTTATCAAAAATCCAGGTAGGAGAAAACTAGGTAAACAGCTATCCATACCATTTACAAAAATACAACACCCTAGCTGACACTTACTCCCTTTGTTCTATCACATATGTAAATTGAGATGACTGATTATTATTTGACACAGTGAAGGTGAACTCTATTTCAGAGCAACGGATCCTGGAAAATTAGTCTGGTCAGGCTCTGGGGGAGAGGATGGCAAGAGTACTCTTCAGCAGATCGTGGTATCAGTTCAATGGACGATGATCTTGGCTTGAAAGGAAAGCATACTTCTCATCAAGAAACATTTGACAACCACCAGCAAGCAAAA
Organism: Neopsephotus bourkii; assembly: GCF_033783945.1. Classification (NCBI taxonomy): domain Eukaryota; kingdom Metazoa; phylum Chordata; class Aves; order Psittaciformes; family Psittacidae; genus Neopsephotus; species Neopsephotus bourkii. The sequence continues at coordinate 3,917,507 of NW_026902241.1, read as the reverse complement.
AAAACAAGTGGCAGTGGGAGACCATCTGCCAGTACAAGAAGAGTGTAGTGGCTTTTTTGGTATTATAAAATTTATCATAGTTGAATCTTCTGTTGCATATGTTCAGCGCATGCTTATGGATTTGAAAACTAATGATTGCTCATGAGATGAATACACAAATGGTTCTTGATCAATAAAAGGGGCTATGTACAATTTTTGTCTAAAATGTTCCTGTTTCCTTCTCTGTGGAAGGAAAATGATCGTACACACGTTGTTGCATCTTGTTCCGCTATTGGTGGTGCACCTTTTGTACAGCAAAGTGTATCGAAATCCTTGGGGGGAAGCTCCCCTGTTTTTTTCGCTGGCATTTTAGTTGTGTGAAACTTTTTTAGGGTGTCTGGAAAACTATAAAATACAACTGAGCTATTACTTTTTTATTTTTATGATGGAAGTGTAAGAAACTGCTGCTACCTATCTGTTTATATGTAGTGTGTCTCATTAGGAACTGTAAACAGAAGAAGCTTTTTTTCACCGTAGTCCTGCCAAATTGTAACTTTTGAATGCTGGTCTGTGTGAATATGTGTGTATTCCAAATATGTCTGAAAGTGTTACACCACAGGCATCTCCAGTGATTCGTTCTTCAGCAAACAGTCAGATATAAAAATATAGTAATAGATAGCTGTGTTCCTTGTCTGTCTTTATGCCAATATTTTTGCCTGAGGTGGTACTTGTGTGGCAGGTGATGCTGGAAAGCTACATCCAAAGGAGGATTTTTGGAAGTGAGTTCATTTCCTCTTTTTCCTTTCATTTGCCTTTTCTCTTTTCCGTTGTTGGCTTTTTTATTTTTTGTTGCTTACTTAATGGCACTGATCTTACCTGAACTTTTAAACTTGAATTTTTCCTGCACTTTAATTCAATCATGGTATTTTATTCCTTAATTTTGTTTCTGCATTTGTGCAGTTCAGGTTCATTATTTGTATATAAACACACATGTTCAATAAAGACTCTAGAACAGATTACTTTCAGGCACATTTGCTAATTCTGTGACTATCATTTAGAATGTGTGTTTTCTTAGCAAAATATGTATATACAATATAGACCCTAATGAAAGGCATGTATCCTGTGTCAGCATTCAGTTTATAAATTACTGCAACACTGTCACATTTGTTACTAGTTACTACAATAAAATCTGTTATATTTATACATACTGCTTAAGAATATACTTTTAGTTTTAAATAATTTTTATATGTACACTTCTACCTTTAATTTTAAAAAGACTTATGTTCAACTTTTAAGTCAAAGTACTTAAAGTATGTATATTATCCATAGAAGAAGTTGTTTTAAGCTTATGAATACATTCATATCTCATATGGAGATGATAAAATTACTAAGCAATGAAAACAAATAGCCCATTTTGCTTTGCAGAAAACAATCATACTTATTTTTACATCCCATTTTGAACATTCTTTAATAATTCCCTAAGTAAGGAGAGGACAGATCGTGCACTCGGAAAACTAATGTAAGGTAAAAGTTATCTCAGTAGCTGCAGCTTGTGGCCAACTGGTTTTCTATGGTTTTATTATTTATTTTTTTTAGGTATACACATAAAAGATATTTTTCAGCTTTATTTCTTGAACACTTAAAATTCCCCAGAACAAGTGAGAGTTATCCAATAAATATTTTCTTTGAGTATTAATCTTTTAATTTTCTTGATGTATTAATCTTGATTATACGTCAGCTCTTTACATGTAAGGAACTTTTTTTGTGTACCAAACATGCACGAGAAAGCTTTCAGCCTGTGGCTGAAGTGCCCTCTTCTTTCTTACCATGGTTTAACATAGGTGAGCACAGATAGCAGCTGGGGTTTGGTGCAGGGGAAGGTGGGCAGCACCTTGCCTCGCGCACTGAGTGGCAGGGTAACTCATCAGTTGGAACATGTTCTAGCCAATTTCCTGTATAAGTTTACATGAATCTTTTGGGGTGGATGTTGGTAGTTTTGCTCTGACCACAAAATCTTCAAATGCTTTGAAGACAGAAATTAATGCTGTTTGAGAGGAGGGGGGAAATAAGCAGGAAAGTTGGTATAGGTGAATTGGCTAAACCAATTTCATTCATTGAAAAGCTGTATTAAGCTGGGCCAATTTCTTCTTGCATGTGCTAAAAAGATACACCGTATATGATCTATTCGATTACTGTTTCAAACCAGATGAGCGTACGGTGCTTGGGGGTTCTTTTGCACCTTAAAAGTTTAGGTTTCAAGAGATGGGTGTTCATTTTTTAAAAGATGAAAAGGGGAGAAGAGGCAGAAGCATAGAACAATCAAATGTCAGTTGTCAATCAGTATTTCTTTTGGTTTTCCATGTAAAACACACAAAACATTTAAGTCATACAACTGTAGGTTACTTTGACACTTGTTTTACCAGGCAAATAGTAACTCAAAAGTTAAACTGTTTCAGTTGAAAACATGTAAGGAGTTGTATGTGGATTACCACTACCATTCAGTAATAGGTGATGCAAAGGGAGAGGGGTGGGAACATGTTTTAAATATTCCCTTTTAAAACAGAATTGTAAATAAGCAGTACTGTGTTATTTTAGACCTGAGCTCTGCTATCTGTAGTGGTTAGAACTAGGAAAACATGCTGCTTTCTAGTTATGCTGCTGTTTCCTTGTACCAGCACCATGGGGTGGGGGGAAGGGTAAAACCAGTAAGTTTCTCTAACACTGCCCCATTGTGGGTAAGCATGCTTGATGTGTAGCGGTTCTCGGTTATGTGTCTCTTAGTGTGTACGTGTGCTTTCTTTCTTTCTTTTTGTTCATTGCAGCTTACTCTTCAGTTAAGTCTTGCGGAGCCCCACTAGCTCTTCTGAGGGTGATTACTGGAATATGCATTTTAGGTAGGGTTGCAAATCCATCTGTCTACAAATATAGTTTCATATGAACTGCAAACTGTACTGTTACAAACACAACTATGTTAGGTTGCATAGAGTTATTTTACTTACATGTACTTGAACTGAACTATGTCATCATAACAAAGTTAAAAAAATAAGTATGGAATATTTTTGTAAATAAAAATACCTGTGCAGCTGGTATTTTAAATTTAAACTGTATTATACATTAATGTTTCAGAAAAAAAATGTTCATATATGTGTATATGAATGTGTCATTATGCTGAAGGGCTCTTGATTGGGCAAAATAAACTATTCAAATCTCTCCTGAAATGAGTGGAGCTTACTCCTTCCTACCCAGTTGTTCTCCCACTGGCTGGAGCATGCAGTGACTCCCTGGGACAAAAGGCTTTTTCATTTGGCTGAAGTTTTTGAGATGCTCTTTATAGCAAGTGGAGCGGTGCGTGCTGGAACCACTAGCAGCCAGGCCAGTAGCAAGTGGCCCCTAAGAAGCACAAAAGGTGAAATGATTTGTCTGTGGTTATGTTCCCAAGCGGGTCTAAAACCGTGCTGAAACATGCATCTTGGTGGTGGTGATGTGAACTCCTGTTACACTTTCAAGCTACCAGAAAAGTTAAGGTCATTCATTTTACAGACTCAGTATTTTTTTGTGTTTTGACAGTGTTCATTAATGTGAAATCTAGGATGTGTGGGGAGAAGAAATTAAGCTGATTTTGTTTTCCCCTCTCTCTCTGTTTTTTTTTCGTTGCCCTATGCTGTATTATTTTCTTTGAGGCTCAGCTCTGCCACAGGCCAGTTTCTAGATTTTCTGTTTTCTGCTGTTGGGGTGGGGAAAGGGAACAGGACTGCCCCGCTTTGTAAACATGGTCTGAATGATGCAGAAATGCTGAGTCTGAAGAGAGGCTGGGGGAGCAACTCCGAGAAGTGAAATTTTTTGGAAACTCATGATGTCAAATAGTAAAATATTTCAGTGCTGGCCATTTTATTGTGTGTTTGATATAGTGAGGATGTAGTTTCATTTGTGGGGAAGTCTGATGGTTCCAGACCTCTGCTGCCTTCCTGTTCTGATTTCACACACACACACACACACACACACACACACACACAATAGTTGATAGTTAGGTTTTCTGAGCTTTAAGCTCTGCAGCACATGGAGCTATAAAAAGAATGATGCATTGGAATAAAAAAATGCTTTACATTCAATTGAATTGGACAGAAGACATTCAGAACTGTCACACTGCCTCCTGCTAGAGTTAGGGTTAACACCAGCTCTGGTGATCTCTGCCATCACTATTAACACAGCAGGAATAATTACCTCCTTATGGGGACAGAGGGACTGCACATAGTCAGTAGGCTGACAAGAGGAGGGGATTGTCAGACTGAGGTTGTGAAGGGAAGGCCCTTGATTTAGTGAAAGCCAGGATTTGATGAGACCTATGTAAAGCTTGATCCCTTTGCACATCATTTGTCATGATAGTTCCAGTGCCAGTGTACTGTAAATACACTGAAGACCTATAGACACATGATGATATGCCCTTTAGTATCAAACTGTGCCACGCTCTAAAACTTTCTGTTATCCAGATTCTTTATTGGGACTGGCCCCTGGCCAGCTCTGCCCAGGAGACTGAGAAGCCCCATAAGGACATGACAGTGGGCAGCCAAGGTCCAGTGCAGAGGGACTGTAAATTAAGCAGTGAAAAGCACCAAGTGCAAACCCGGGGACCAGACTTGCATCCCAACTTTCAAAGGCAGTCTTAGTGCAGACTGAGGAACCAAACCTCTTGTTGCCTGTTGTCCTGCAGGTGCTCAGAGGCACCCTAGCTCTTACGACTGCTCCCTCCTCCTGCCACCACCTTGGCTGTAGGTCGGCCAAGCAAGAGGCACTGGCTGTTTCCTCTCTCTTAGGAGGCAAGGTGGCAACCTTGCTGGAGACATCGCAGTCTGGCCTAAGGAAATAGGATGCTTTACCCCACAGTCCTGCACTGAGATACACCACAAAAGCAGAATGTCAGCAGACACCAGCTTCTCACCTTGTTTGCTGGCTGTTTTTTCAGAATGTGTAATTAATGCTCTCTTAGTAAGGGCTTGGGGGCTTCCATATGTATCTTGTTATAGTAGCAGGGCTCTGCTCAGTTGCTGTAGTGCACAGCTGTCATTATTTGTCAGCCACAGGAGACAGCCTAGGCTGAGATCTGAGCTCAAGGCTGCTTGGAAATGAGGGAGCTATACCCCCTGGCTGGTTGAGACCTAGGGAGCACTCCTTTAGCCTCAAATACTCATTTCGAGTTGATTGACTACAAAGCTACTCAGAAGGGGTGATGGAGGATTGTAGCAAAGCCACAGTCAAGAGAAGGAAGATTGATGTGCTTTGGAACAGATAACAGTGTTTCTGCATCTTGCTGCAGTCATAGTCTGGACAGGGCTTCAGAGAGAGCTGATCGTTTGCAATCAAAATGTCAGGCTGTGCTTATGTTTTGGTAAGTTTACCAATCCTTCTGCCTAATTAAGCAGACATAATGAGAAGTTTTATTTAACTGTGATTTCTGTGGCACAAGAGACTCCTATGGAGAATAACGTGGAACGCAGCCTTCTCTGTGGGAGTGAACACGAAACTATTTCAAGCTGGTTCTCCTAACCCTCTTGGGCACCTGCAAGTCTCTTGGCACCACCTCAGTAAGTACCTGAATGTCAGTGTCACCTACCAACTATGGTGCTTTCTTCTTCCAGGATCTTGAAGCACACAACGCAGTGTGCCAGGCCCTCGTGAGGCTTCTCTTCATCACAGTTACTGTCTTCAGACTGAGTTACGCACGTGCCTGTTGTTCAAGTGGTATATTGCAACATACTAATTCATATAAGGGCAGGATTTTTGGTTTGGTGGGTGTTTGGGGTTCTGGGTTTGTTGGGTTTTTTTTTTGTGGGTTTTTTTTTTTGTATTGTTTTTGTTTTTTTGGTTTTTGTTTTTTAATTGTATATCCTGTAGACAGGGTTAGAAAAAAATCAGTAAGAAAAGGACTAATCAAGGTCATTGTATCAGGTTTTCTCTTTAATGTGCTCAAACTCAGAGTCATTTCTAGCTGTGAACTTAGGAGACCCATACTTCCTATTTCATGTTTAAGTACAGCAGGTTTTGGTTGGGTTTTAGAGTTTCCAGCATCTCTTGAAAGAAATCTGCAAAGCACCTGGGGAGATAGAAATCAGTTCTCTTATTATACTGTTTCAGCTAAATCCCTTCAGAAGGCTTTCTTTTTACACATTTTTAAATGTAATTTATTGCCAGAGCAGGATCAGTGGAAGCTCCATTGACCTCCAGAGCTTTCCTTCAGTTGTAAAAGGCCAATAGTTACTTTGGCTCTAAATGTCTGACTTGCAGCTGCTTGCTCTCATTACAATGATTCTGGAAGCAGCTGCTTCCTTCCCAGTAGTCCAGCCATGCTGCATGCACCAATTTTGGCAAGTTGCTTGCGGGCTGTAGTCACTGATGCAAGCTTTCACTTCCTGCAGGTAAAGGAGAACTGAAGAACATCAAATAGTTGCTGGCTAGGAGGCTCTGATACTAGTATCACAACCACTTCAGGGTATTTAGCAGATTATACCCTAAGGGACAAAAAGAAATCTCTCCCTCTGCACTCTGTAGAGCACAGTGTACCACTTTGGGACTCGTTCCACGTCAGAAACAGACAGCATTGCATCTGTAGCCCTTCACTATCTCTTTGTATTCCAATCCTGGGAACGTGAAAGGGTGTCAGTCTGAAGTGGATGCGTAGTTTACCAATGATTTAATACAGAACTTCAAGCAAAGAATAGATGTGGTCTTCTGAAGTATAAACAGTGACAGTACCAGATTCTGGAGAGCCAATTTCAAGCCTGAAAACCTTTCTCCTTGTGATTTCATCTGGCGGAAAAAGCAGTGCTAATGTGGACAATGCTGTTTGCCACAGTCTTGTATCATACTGATGGCAAGCAATAGCCTAAAATTTATCCAGTTGCTCTTCCAAGGAATTCCTTTACATTTGCATTATAAATTGTTAGGTCATGATCTGCTCTCAGTCAGAGATTGAGCTGTGTCTGTGTCACTGAAAGGCCTACTCATGGTCTGCTACCTACAGGTGGTGCAAAAACATGGAAGCAAATGTTGATCTGAGCCTGGCTCCATAGGTTTCAGTCTTGTAAAAGAATGACTGATTTAGGTCAGAGAGGAAAGGGAACAGAAAGGAGGAAATGAGGTTTGGCTGAGCTCTTTGGCACAACCCTGGTTCTCTTGCCACATCTTTGCAGCTATTCTGTCGAAGAAATCTTTTAAGAATGCATTTAAAATGCATTTTAAATGGCTGTTTGTGCATTTATAGGGAACTATAAATGCATATATGTATATATACATATATATAGATGTATACATGTGTATATATATATTACATGGAAAAAGTGAAGCGGTACTGTTTGGAAAAATCTAGCCAGGATTGACCATGTTTGGCATAGCTCACCAGCCATGAGAGATCTGGCATCCCACTAAAGGAGCAATACTAACTCTGGAAGGAGACAGGGTGCTGAGAAGGCAATAAAGACAAATTGTCTTTGCTGCTGTCCAGAAGCAGCAAACACAAAGGGAAGCAAAAGGAAGATAGCACAGGGGGGGAGCAATAAGAGCTATGAAGCAGGCTTCAAAATGATCTTTATGGCTGCCTTGTGCAAGATGTCATTTGTCAGAACCAGAGGAAAGGATCTAAATGATACCTGATGTGAAGCTTTGTGATGTGGATGTATACAACAGGCTTTGCTTTAGAAGCAATGCACGAAAAGGAGTGTGAGGCAGCAGGCAGCCCCACCATCAGTGCCTACAGAGAGTGGCTGGAAATGATGCTGAGGAGACACCTGCTTGACCAGACAGAGCACTCACATTATCCCAGTTATCACTTCATATACAGACAATGCCAATTATGGGCCACATTTCCAAACACAGTCACACCTGGAGCAGCACTGCAGCTTGTGACAGGCCTCAGATATGTCTGGCAGCCAGGGAGAGGAGCGCACTGACCCCAGGGCTCTGCTGCCAGCACTGAGGAATCTGAGAGCAAGAGTCTGAAATCACTGCCTCCTCCCCAGCATCCAGACCAAGATCTCTGTCCTTCTCAAAGTGATAAAAGTGGGCTTTTTGCCTTTCATGGTTGGTAGGAGGTGACTCCATGACCCTTGTGCTGTCCTGCTGGCTGCTCTGATGCTACTGGCAGGGCTTTGACCCCCAAGGTTTTCCAAGGTGGCTCTGAACCAAACACAAAAAGACAGGATTTCTTTTAGCGTTTCTTTATCAGGAAAGGTGAAATTTAATCAGCCTTTGATTATATAGATTTTATTTAATTTTTTTTTTTTTTAATGAGAAAGCAACAATAAAAAGAAGCCCAGTGCTGCTGTGGCTCAAATTAACTGGCAATGTTGCCTGCTCAGTGTAACTAAGGCACAGTGTGTGCAGCTTCCTTCCGTGCACTGACATGTGACGACATCTGCCCAAAGGGCATTGCAGATGCAAGCACCCTCTCGTGAAGAAATTATCAGTTGCAGAGTGCCCTTCAAGCAGCTTTTGGCTTTACAGTTGCTGTTCTGCAGGTCTGCCTTGCCTTGGGACTCTCACTCCATGAAGGCAAATGCACATGACAAAGGAGCAGATCTTTTCATTTATTCCCAGAGCTTAAAGTGTCACATTTCGGATGAAGACTCATGAGACAAGGGCTTCATGGGCTGCCAGGTTGCTGAGAGCGGGATCTGCAGCAAGCTCACAGGCTCGGCAGCGAGCATGCCCTGTAAGTAATAAGCTCTGTGGCTTTTGGGCACCAGATGGATGTTCATGGGAGGGATACTAGTAATATTGCAAATTAATACGTAAAGATCCCTCCCTTCTCATCATTACCACACATCCTGCTCTGGAGTGAAATAAACCCCACTCCTGCTCCATAGTTTTAATTAAAAGCTGTGCTGGTACATGGTAGTGCATCAAGGATGACTGAAATTGCAGACTTCTCTTCCCTCCACCGGAAGATTTACTGCATAGGCAACTGGGAGTTGTATGTCTTCCCAATAGTATTTTCCTTTACTCCTTTGCACACCTGACTAACACAGTAACTAGTGTATGCTGTACTGAAACTTCCCACAAGTTCCTGTATGACTGAAATACAGGTCTCCAGAAACTTTCTTTGTGGGGTCACTTAAAAGATTCACACCCTCAGCTTTTCTTTTATTTAATTCTTCCAACCTCTGTGTGAGCTACTGGAAAAGCTTTCCCCAAGCCCATCCTTCATTTTTGTGTGGATCATCATGGCAGCATTGTGGAGGGTTTCACTTGCCTGCTGTACCTTGTGAATAAATGCTGCTGAGCCACCGAAGCAGAGGCAAGGCAGGTGAGCCTTGCAGAAAAGGAAGGCTCCTCCAAGACTTTGTTTCTTCATGAAGATCCACCCTTTTCCCATCAGGTGGGTGAAGAGCCTGGTCCTGATGCCAGGAGGAGGAGAGATGAGAGGCTGAAGGGTGGGATGGGTACAGTATTGCACAGCTGGTGCTGGCCAGCCACTCCTCCATGGGTGTGGGATGGGACAGCCCAGATGGGGCAGGATGCAGATGTGGCCGCGAGATGCTGGAGTGTGCAGGAAGGGAACAGCTGGAAGGTGCCTGGCTCCGTAGTGGTGACTTTCACAGGAGGGGCCTGGGCAGGGCCCCGCTGGCTCTGCTGGCGCCCAGGCAGGGTGCAGCTATGTTTTGGATAGAGCAGGAATTGGGAGGAGAAAAGAAGCCTGTGGACTGCCAACACAGTGGTGAGCAATTGGCAAGTTTGGAGGTGCATGAGGTAGGCCAAGGACATTCTTGGAAGGGAAGAGAAAGGTCTTTGTGTGGACAGTTACTGCTCTGACTGCACAGCAGAACCAGGCTTGGCTTGCCAAGACTTAGTGTCCTGTTTTGCAAACATTAGGCATCACTGGAGATCTGCAGGAAGCAGCTTGGCTTCTCTGACTCTTCCAACTCATGCTAATAGCTTTCAATGTAGACTCATCCTCTAGCCAACCAAGTATAACAGAGGACCAACTATGGACACAAGCCTTTTACCTCTCAAGCTTTGAGGACGTCCCCTGAGGACAGGAGCAGCAGCACTAGCACGTAAGTCACCCAAAATCTGGCTGAGTCAAACAAGGGGGATTGCTGCATCTTCTACAATCCTACTCACCTCTAATTTGTGCTTGCTAGGAAATTCTTGCTTCTTAGAGGATGCTTTACACAGACCTGTGATTACCCCCCATTAGGGAGGCTGAGAGTTGGAACAAGGGGAAAATTTGCCATAAAATACATAATGAAGGCAACAGTGCAGATTTTACCAAGGTCTGACTGCAACGAAGTGAGCCCTGGGTCATTTAGTAATTAGTATGGTTGATTGGTAATAAGCACAGCTCGCACATAGGATGAAGGTTTTACAGATAGTGTCCTTTGCCATATTGCAACAACTCTGACACAACTGTCCCAATCTTTTCTAGCACTGAGTAAGTTGGCTTTTGTGAAAGGCACAATGAGGCATTAGGCTGTTGGTCTGGGTTCAGATATGTCAATCCTGTGGTTTCTCAGGAGTTTTTAGAAATAAAAACAAAATGCCTTTACTTAGCATAGGCTGTTATTATGAAATGTCATTGTGTGTAGATTACAGATTTTGCTAGTTTAACAGTCAATCTTTTCCATATGAGTGCACGCTTTTGGCTGGGAAAACTATTATCTGACTATAATGGCTTTCTTTTCAAGCCAGAAACTAAGTATGGAAGGCACATCCAACCAAAATGAGAAATGCTGCGTTATTTCAGTTTTTGTAAAACTGCTCTTATTTCTGACAGTGGTTTTGCTGAAGACAGTGGTTTTGCAGAAGAGATGCAATCTTTCTTAAATAGACTACAAATAATAGCTAAAAACTGAATTGGAGGCAGAATAAATAGAGACAATTAATTCAACTGAAAAAGGCTAATTTTCATTCTGATTACCCATGCTAGCACACAATCATCACTTAATGCTGTTACGAGACTGTGGGATGAGGAACAAATCATAGAATTCAATTGATAAAATAAATAGTACAATACACATGCTGTTCGTTTCAATCTGTCAGTAATTATTCTCTGCTGTGTTACACAAAAATACTCCCCTCCAGTCTGAACACAGTTCCAAAACTCTCATTAGAAATATCAGGACATACATGCAGACGCTGTGGGTGGAGCTCAGTCCACAGTCCTTCAATGTTTTGTGTGTCTTTTTACCTTTATCTGTCAAATGTATAGCTGGAAACCCTTCTCCGCTGACAGTATGCACATGCTCCACCCGCACCCCCTTATCTAAGACATTTCATTATAGAATCATAGAATGGTTTGGGTTGGAAGGGACCTGAAAGATCACCTAGTTCCAACCCCCCTGCCAGGGGCAGGGATACCTTCCAATAGACCAGGTTGCTCAAGCCCCATCCCACCTGGCCTTGAACTCTTCCAGGGATGGGGCAGCCACAGCTTGTCTGGGCAACCTGTTCCTGTGAATGGAGTTTTGATTTTGTTTTTTTCTTCAGCTAAGGTTATTCCACAAACTCCAGATGAATCATGCTGCTTCCCCTCAGCCAGCCAATTTCCCAAGCTAGCCCACAGTTAATTTTTTACTGTCCTACTGTGCTGGACGTGTTTCACTCCTACCACCAGATGCCAACCAAAGTTCCTTTAAGTGGCAGCTGTCATTCAAAATAGGATCTGAAGGAAAGTGTGTGCTGTTTTCTGCTAGGAAGACCCAGAGGTATGTGCAGCATTTGATGCAACTGCAATGCCTACCAACTCTGGAAACCTTATGAAACTTCTATGAAACCCATTGCAAAAATGCCTTTTGATCAAAAATCCTGAATTCCTCAGTTTTATTGGTGTAGTCTTCATTTTCTGTTTGAAAGCATCATTGTCTAACAGCTTGATTTCTGTGTGATAGTGACCTTCCCCACCCTCGTTTCTGCTCAGAGTGGATCAAAAACTCTCCACACCTCAGCATTTCTGCCATAGGTTGGGGGTCTGATAGTACAAGTACATCTGCTTTTCTCATTCTGTTGATGACCAGACAATGAGTCAGAATGTGGAAGGGATTGCTTTTAGCATGATGTGAAATTTGAGTGAAACTGTAAATTGAAGTTTAAGTTCAAAACCAATTTTCTTGGCATAGGCAGCTAGACTATATGAGCACATAAAGCTTGTTTTCCTGAGAAACTGAGTAGAGACCCAGTTTGAAGCCATCAGTACGTTTGGATCAAATAGTATCAAGAAATCAAGTCAAGAAACAGTAATAAACAGCTTTACTTTTAAAAATATCATTTTAGATAGTAATTTCTAGCTGTTGCGGCAACATACTCTTAAAAAGGATTCTTTTAGGTAGCTGAAAACTTTTCCAAGCCTATCTTTCAGCTTATCTCTCATGTTTATAGGCTCTGGGACGGCATGTTAGTCCCTAGGCAATGAATATGATTTGTTTACTCAAAGAGCTTCCTGGAATCACAACGCAACACCACTGTATGTTATTAAAAGATAAAAAAATGTATTACTGTCAGGTGAAGGGTCAATGTCAAATCCTTGTTATATCTGGCAAATTCATATTTAAAGCTGAAGCAGGCTTGAAGATGCTCAATTGAAAGCGTCATCTTCAGCAAAAATATCTCATGATACCATATTGTTTCCTATGTCCGGGTCCATCTGGTGTTGTTAGGACAGAAATATTGCCCCAGCATGCAGCTGCCTGTCAGTTTACCTCTCTGGATTCTTGCAGTGAATCATCCAACAAAAAGAAGTAATTTAGAGAAAGATCTTCCTTATAGCATGTGTGCCCTTGCAGGGGCACAGGAGAGCCAGGCTGGTCTGAAAGGGCTTGCTGGAGTCTTTGTCTCTTTCTGGGTGCGAGATGTGGTTCTGCACTGAAAGGAGACTTTTTAAAATGGCATTAGTACGTAATGTATCTCAGGGGGAAGAGGCAATGAAAGTAATTTCTTTCAAACAACTAAGCAGATGTGACTGGATATTGTAAGGAGCTATTCACTTGGAAATCAGAAATCATTTTTATATAACGGTGTTCCAGAGGAAACATTCTTTAAGTTTTTACTGCAGGACTCAATCTATCCGTGCATGCTTGTCTTTTCAGTCAGTGTTACACGCATGCCCTCTTCATAAGGGTTACTGTAATGTCTTTTGTAGAAACTAGGATTATAACCTGCATAATTATTCTTGCCCTGGGAAATAATTAAAAAACATAGGAAGTCTGCTTGAAGTGCTTACAGTCACAGCTCTGCGATGAAGGTGAGGTAGCACAACTGTTAATTTTTTATTCAGAAATAAACCAAAATGTCTATTGAATGGGAGGCGTGCGGGGGGTGGGGTGGTGGAAGCAGAACAGTCTGTTAGGACCACAAGGCAATCTGTTTTTCCAGCTAGATTGTAGGAATCCATCACTTTGCAATGAGGTTCTCAGAGGCAATTTAGGTAAGTTTGTTTGATACACATCTCAAGCCAGTAATGGTAACAATAAACTACTGAGAAAACAATTTACCCTGTTTCTGACAATGATTCTTTCAATGTTGTAGTGACCCCATTAAGCAACCATGTGCATTAGCAAAATCCAGCATTGCAGCTACAAATAAGGGGAAGAATACCGATGCTTAAATGAATTCATTCAAAATCTAATAGCCAGTTGAAAAGCCTATAAAGTTTTTATCACGCATATAGATTCACCTAAATAGACAATGTTCTTACTTATTTTTCCAGAACAGAAAAAGATGAGATCCTTAAATCCAAGACTTTTTCCACAAAAGGGCTTGAATCTCTATTGCAAATCTTAGCTACTGGAAACTGCTTTTGTAATGACATTTTTCTGACAGCAGAGAATCAAGTACTTAAAATGCCAAATTTATTATTGCTCACATGCAAACAATTTCTCTCTTCCAGAATGAACAAGTGCAAATAATTACTTATGCATTCCTGACAAAAGAGGCACATGAAATTTTGCCCCCACGTAGAGGAGCCATCAACCCATCAGGTATATCTCCTGCAGTTGTTCTGAAGAAGAAATTATGTCTTTCATCGCCTTGGTATGATAGTGTGTAACATCAGGGGCTTATGATAAACCCTATTCTCAAATGATTTTGCTTAGACAGGAGTTGTGCTGACTTTCCATACAAGTACTGCCACAAGCAGCTACTGCAGGCGTTAATGTATCACATGTTGTCCCCTGGCAAAAACAAGCCCTGTGTCTCATCCTTGCTTATGTCTACTCAGGCATTTTATTTGGGTTGTGGCTCCCACTTGCTAACACGGTATCCCTGGAATGGACCGTGTTCTCACAGAGCTGCTGGTGGTTTTATTTCAGAGTGTCCCTATGCTATGCCAACCGTATTTACATAGTTCTGTGCGTTATGGCAGAGCTTCTTAGCTGGTAGAAGACATACAACGTGTAGATTTGTTAATGCCAGCCAGAAAGTAGCAACTTGTTTGTTTCAATTCTTTTGGCAGGTATTAAAAAAAAACCCAATATTTTAGATGTTTCTCTTCAAGTGCAGATGTGATAGAGTCAAAGTCTTCAAATTCTGAGTACCATAGAACAGTGTGCCAGTCAATCCGAGCATGATCTGTAAATCTCTGTGCCTATATGCAAATCATTCTGGAATTTGCCTGTTAGCACCCCTGTGTACACCAGTAAAACAAGTAGTCACTGCTAATGAAAACACAAAGAAGCACAAGCTTAACATCTGGCTCCATCTTATGTCCCATGCCATAAGGCAGTTAGAACCAGACCCTCAAACATATTTGTCTGCTCAATGTTCTTTGAAATTAGTGGAAATGAGGTCATGCTTACCTGTAAAGCTTTGGTTCTTTGGGAATTTTCAGGAGCAATTTAAGCACCAAATTTTTGCAGCTTTCACTGTGAGCTGTGAGCCTAGTGGTTTGAGCACTGCTTTTGAGTGCCTATCCAAATGCTTGAGTATCTACATATCACTAAGATTCCTGCCTGTGGAACTATGATCTCATTAAATCACAGCAGGTAAATGGTTTCATGACTGTTAAATACTTGGACAATTTCCATGACACACCAACAAGCAGCAGTAGCCCTCTTGTGCTAGAGATGTCCTGTTTTATTTGATTGCTTGTGATTATAATCCCATGGCATTTTTTAATGAAAGACCTCAACCAGCAATTTAATTGCAAGCTTAAACTGCAGCACCAACACAGCTGCTATTTGAAATGGTAGATGCAATCTCACTGGCAGCCAGGCAGGGATGAAGCCAGCTTCGTGGAATGACATGGGGTGGTTCGGGCAGGCTGAGGTGCTCTGTTTCCCTCCATTGAGGAGACGGGCAGGCAGGGAAGAAGGGAGCAGAGCAGAAGGGCTGGACTCCATACAAGTGGGAATAGTATGGATACCACCAACTCAGTCCTGCCCCTTCTCCATGAGCCAAGGACAACACAGTCCATGCAACATGTGCCTGGATTTCCTCCCCGTTGTGGTATAATCACTGTTATCATGAGCAAAGAGAAAAAGTAATTTAGAAACCTGCAATAAATTAATCAAGGGCCATTACCAAAAAGCAAAACCAGAATCGGTAACTATTTCCCAGAGACAGATTCCAGCAATACCACTGTGTAGCCTCCATTTCTTTCCTTTCTCTGGATTTGAGGTGCTACATTAAGCCTTCATGTCAACCAAAGTGATTATTTGTGACCCCAGGAAAATGAATATACAGACAATTTTTATGTTTTCATTTGTGCTTTCCCTGCATTTCAGGGCAAGACCTCTGTGGCACAGTGGCATAAATGCTGCACCCTGTGCTGGAACAGATGCCCCTGGTAGGACCGACTCTGAAAAGTACAGTTTTCCCCAGGGTAAGTGAACTTTGTCAACCCATGGCAGTGTGTGGGCTCTCACACAGCTGCTTTGCACTTAAGCAACACCCAAGAGTTGGATGTGTTGGTTGTATGAGGAGGTTTTGAGTTGTCTTCAAAGTATTATAATCATACTGTCTCCTAACGGCTTCCATCTGACAAGCTAATTCAGATTTCTGCAAAATAGAGGCAGGCAGTCTGGATCCCATTCACTTCACTCACAACCCTTCTTGTCACATTCATCAGCAAAGTCTCTTTTGTGTCAGGCTGAAGGGTTTGCGGTCCTCCCTATAAATTTGTGTTGCCATGTCCTGGTTGCCATGGCCAAGTTTGTGTACTATTTTACTTATAATTACTTATACACCCATTAGGAGTGTACACCTGTAGTCTGGACCTTCACAAATAGAATCCGTGGTAATTAGTTTAACAAAGTTTGTTTCAAGTTAAAGCCCTGTTGATAGAGCAGCTGTGCCTGCTGTCCATTTTCCATCAAACTTCCTCCAAAATCTGTTAAGCCACAGTAAGAGCCCAGTGGTTTCCCAGTTGCCATTTCCTTTTTCTCTGCTTTTTAAAAAATAATAGGAAATTTAGTAAATGCTGGCATAATGGCAGATGGAAAGTTAATCCACTTCAGGCTATAGAGATCTGTGGGCAGATGGGTCAGCACAGTTTATTCTTATGGAAATCCTTTGAGAGGAAACCAACTGGCTTAAAAAAAAGGGATTTTATTTTTTTCCTCCTTTCAAATCTAGAACAGAAATACAGACAGCTATGATGGGAAGTTGAATTTTACATGCTAAATTATGCTAATCCTTTACGGTTCCTGCATATGAGATTGATACGTTTTTATGCTAACCTGAAACATAACAAACAGGTCAGAACAGATTGCATTCCTATTTTGGACACTGAAAATTTAAGCCACTTAAGATAAAATAGCCGTGCTTTGTATGTAAGTTGTAGCAGCAGATCTGGTTACAAGGGAGACCTTTTCTCCTTGCCCCTGTTCCCACACAGTGGGAAGTGGCAGTGCCCATCACCAGCACTGCTGCCCCACACTGCCCCGGGCTGGCTTTCTGGCTATTGCTGGGCGCCACAGGCCCCTGCTGGAGCAGAGGTTTATTCCCACCATAGCCATCCTGCTGCTTCTTCTGCCCTGCAGCTCATATCACCAGGTACCCCTGCAGCATCTCCTACCTTTCAGCCATTTGCTCATCTCTTCTGCCTTCCCTCCAGGACTTTGGCAGGTCCAGATAGGAACCTATTACCCATGCTTCTCAGATTATCCCCAAATCCCCAGCATCTGCATGCTTTGCCAAGCTCAGCCCTTGCCACTAGGGCAGTCTGCTCCCTCTGTAGTCACCTACCTTCCCACTCTTCTATAGTTTCTGCTGACCCGACTTTCTTCAGATCCTGCCATATTCAGGTTTTGTCTCCAGTTCCATGGTCTGGTGCTGGCTTCCCAGCCCCAGCTAGCACTCCTCCAACCCTAAAAGGGTGGAAACAATAATTTTCTGCCTGAAAATAAACAAACCTTGATATTTGATAGACATTTTGATAGACATTTGATAGACATTTGCTGAATTTGATAGACAAAGTGTAGCAAACTGTTTTATTTTTACTGATTCCCTTGGCATTCCCCACCTCTGAAGACTAAGGCTCACCCTGAAGACCAGGAGCCCTCCTTTTATCAGACAGCCTGCTGCCAAGTATGTCATGCTCTGTCTCCTCCTCCAGCCCACACGTTTGCACAGTCCTAGTGATGGGAATAATGGGAAAATCTGCTTTTGTCCACTTTAATAAATTGCTCCATACAGCCATGTCCTTTCAGTCACAAAGTTGTAAAATTGCTTTTGTTATTTATGTTATAAAAGGACCTTGAAGTCAGCCTCAGAAGAGCTTTCTGTGCTTTCTTGCTAGGTGGTTGAGGGTTTTTTTTTCCTTTTTGTCTCACAATTTATTGATTGAGGTCCTTATAGAGATGAATAACATCCCTGCACCTCCCAGAACTACTGAGTGTGGAAAAGTTGCATTTAACTCTTTCTTCAGACAGCAGGGTGAAGAAGCAGCTTGTGTATTTAGCCCAGAATACGGCAAATGTTTTGATCATCTCTGTACCATTTTGTAGTGACCTACTCCTGAACTAACTGACCAGGAAGCAAAACAAAACACAGGTGCTCCCCCAGTGCTGCAGAGGTGAGTGTGTGTTCTGATCAGATTACAAATCCCAATTCCATAGTCCGCTGGACTATACAAATGAAAATTACATTTTGTTCACAAAACAAGATGAATAAACCCTTTCCTTTGATCTGTTGTTAGATATAAAATTGCAAAGACAGCGGGGCCTGGAGTGATATAATTTCTATAACCTCTGCTGTCTAGTACATGTCCTTCGGTCAGCAATGCTTTGACTGATGCAAACTATTTCTGCTCATATTTCACACTTTCAGCTTAAACAGTAGTCTGAATTCAATAGGAAAATTGCTGCTGCCTTTCTAGCTGTCAGTAGGATAAGAAAAGCATCACTCTCCTTTCTATCAAACTGTCCCATGAGACTCTTTCAGAGCCTGAAGAGTATCTTAAGAATTTTGCTGGACATATAACATAGTAATGCAATTTCTTTCCATATCACCTAAATATCAGAGTTGTATCTTAACTAGGATTGAGCATTTTAGAGTTTCTATCACAAACGATGTGTCTTTTCAGAGAGACAAAAAAAAAAAAAAAAACAAAACACATCAAAACCAAAAACATTTACTTCCTGATTTGTTCTGTTGCTTAAGAGTCTTTTGATAGTTCAAGCACCTCCAGTGTCTTCCAGGAAGAATGAAGCATACATGAAGGCCAGGCTTGGAGGTTAGGATTTTTGAAAACCCTCAGAGAGGTTTGCAATGTGAATTGAAAACTCAATTTTTTAGGCTTTCAGAACACCAAAATGTGTGCCTGCAAGTGTACTTATTGGTTCTTCCGCATGGCTAGTATCCATTACTGTCTTTTAGACACACAGAACTCTTCAGCTACTTGTAAGCCTCTGTACTTAAAATTCCCTGAAGCTTTCAGACTTTTCCTTGGTCTTGGTCATGAATAAAATGGTCTCCTGAATGGGCTCTGGCCATTCTGTAAGTATTGTCTTTTCTTCTGGGTAGTAAGGTTGGGGTCAGTAAACCACTTGAATATTACCCACTCTTTCAAAAGACCAACAAAGCTTTGTGGGGGGAATTTTAGATTTCTTGGATTGAGGGTAAGAACTGAGCTAGAAGAAAGGCAGTGGTGAGCCTTTAGAGTGAACAGGAAAACTGCTGGTGGTGACAATGGCAAAAAGGCCTTATCTGCCTTCAAGATAGGTGATTTGATGTGTAAAGTCTTCAAGGGGCCACTGAGTTGAGAAAGGCAATGGGGGGAGGAAAAAAAATCTGACAAATCACTGGAAACTGTAGTCCATGCTGGGTATAATGACTATTTGTTTTGATATATTGCCTCTATTTTTGTCTAACTGCATGGCCTGAAGCCATGTCTCACATGGCCTTCAATTATTTAGGACTAGGAGATGATGCGTTCATCTGAATTACCTTAATGGTGCTAAAGTTTATCTCCTAAACCTCAGTGCTTTCTCTCTAGTAATCATTTAAAGGGCTTTTTGTATGATTTTTGAAGTTTGGTAACATTGTGCGATTCTCAGCCTCCAACACAATATGAGCTGATGGACAGTGAAAAGGCCATAGTTTGAGGCTGTGATTTAATTTCAGAGATCTGGTATTACTTCAGCAAGTTAAGCACAAACAGCAACACTAAGGTCTCCCTTCCCTTGCCTCCCTCCTCATAAAGCAACAGCTGTGACTTTAGAAACAACACCCAGCACCAGATATTAATTCAAGTTCTAGGAGTTTCATTTCAACTAATTACATGAGCAGTGTTCCAGGGTACTGCCTACATTTCTGAGCTTCATCCATTTAATTTCTTCTTTCTCAGCACTAATCCATGTGAATAGCAGATGACATGCAGATCTAGTGGTAGTCTTGTTACTCCAGTTGTTTCTATTTAATCAATCATGAGAAACAGCCTTGGAGTAAAGTTTTCCACATTTCTCATCATCTCAGCTTGAGCTAACCCTTCATCATTTCCCCTTTAGCATCAACAAAGATTCTACAGAAAAAAGAAAAAAATCCCCACACAACAAAACAGGAAACAATGGACTGCATTAACCTACCTCAGAAAAGAAAGAATAGTTGAGGGACAAGGTCATGCCACCAGTGGCATGACTTTCTTTTGCTCCAGAAGAAATACTTGTATTGTTGGTCTCCAGGGGCTTCATTGGCTGTGGCACTGGAGGAAAAGAAAACATTTACATTCTGTGAAAATGCACCTGGCAATTGAGTAATTATTTCTTACACTATTTTTCCCCAAAAAAAATAATTACGTTTGCCAGCACACATTGCAATTGAAATGGTCTGACAGGTTGCAGGTGATAAGGTGGAAACTCACATGGGTAAATGATTTAGTTAAGTTGTGGTCAACATTATGAAAGCCACTTTTCCATGGCTTTGGGCACTCTGTCCCTTCTTCCTCTTGCTGCCTTTCAGAAGATGAACTTGCTTTTAAATCTGTGTTGGTTTTTTTTTGTTTGGTTGGTTGTTTTGTTTCTTGGTTTTGTTTGGGGTTTTGTTAATCAACTGTACATATTGAAAAGGATGTCACTAATGATCATATTCTAATTCTCTGGACTGGAGTATTGGAAAGAACTTGGGTACTCAACCTCTTAAGGCTGAACTTTGGCCTTAAAGAGTTTCCATCCACTGCTAGGACTCACCTACGCAGAGCCCCCCACCTGCAACTTCCACTCTCCTGTTGGCAGTAGAGTCCTATCATCAAGTCACAGTACTTAAAAAGATTTTAAAGAAATCAGCAGAGAAGAAATTCTGTTGTATATATAACAAATGACCCTTAAGAAAAGAAAATAAGATACAATTCTCTTTTATCACTACCCAGAGAATCTAAGAGCTCTTAAGCCTGAAAACAAATCCTTCTTTCTTGTGATCCGTGTAAGCTTTCCGGACACAAAGAATAAAGGCCTTACAAGTACTGTAGTAAATCCAACTTAAAACTTAGTGTACTTATAACTAGTGATGGATTCCCCAAAATAATTAAAATTACGTAAATTTGTACTTTTGATGAATTTATTGTTTGTTATTGTGTTAGTTATGTATCAGTAGCTCTGTGGCATTCACAAGAGTCTGGAGGGAAGATACCTTTCTTGCAGCTCAATGTTTCATTCATTGTAGCCACTCACATGCGAGCCTTCACCAATTCATTGTGTTCTTCATTGTGCTGAATATGAGCTTCTAAGCTTGCTTTCCAAATCTTCTGTGATTTAGTTCTGACTAAGCTAGCTTTGGCTTAGCATGGGGGAAGGTGGCAGCTGACTGCTATCACAACTTTTTAAATGCAAATACACAAATGACCTTAGTCTATCCTCCTTCAAGTACCTCTAAGCATAGCATGAATTTTCCCCAATATTTAGACTGCTAATACCACCCCTTTCTCCAAATCTCTTATCAGAATTTGTTTCTGTGCGGTGCTTGCTGAAATTAATTGATACTTGTCAGATGCTAAAGGCAGGAACACATGATGCCATCTTGTGTGCTGTGCTGATCTGGATAAAACCCTGCTGCCATCACTGCTAAGTCAGTTCTTTCCTCCACAATGGCAGTAGTAGATGACAAGTAGCGAAGGCGAAAACATTTAACCCAGTGTCAGTGAGTTAAGCCTCTTTAGATAATAGTATTGTCCAATAGGAACATATCTGTAGAGAGTGCTGAAGACCCAACTTTCAGACTATACCCAAGTCAGGAGAATTGCTTTGGACTAGGTTGATTCTGGTCCCCTGGGCTGAACCCTCATATGCAAATGAAGTAAATTGCATGTGCTACTGGAACACATAGTTTTGTTTAGTTTTGACCAGAAGAAAACCAATTTTATCAAAGCAGTAACCAAGAAAAGTCAGGAGATAATAAATGCAAGGGCACCCTGTATGTGCCAGATTTCCTGTCTGTAGCAGCAGTGCCCTGCATGTGATCCGATATCCAGTTAATTTTCATACACACGTCCAAAATGAATTATTATGAAGGCCCTGGCTTTGAAGTGGATTTGAACTAGCTATTTATTTTTGCAAGATAACATGGGTGTGATGAGCGGGCTGCTCCTGCCAAGCTCCATGCCTGTAGATGCAGTGCAGATGTAAACAAAACTGTTTGGCTTTCTAAGGCTGAAGTATTCATCCAAAATTATCCCAGCAACCTTTGTGGCCTCTTGCACTCACAAGCCACATACAAATCTCCATATGAGACACATGGACATTGTGCTTTAAGAAGTTCAATGTGGTGGGCTGTGAAGCAGCCAGTCATTTCTGTACCTGTTGCCAAACAACATAGGGTTCTTGGTGCTCTAGTTTGGAATTGTTGTGACTTGGACTTTGCTTCAAGCAACAGTATAAGAAGACAGCTCAGCAGCTGCTTGATGATGGCCTTTAACAATGCAGGATGACAATCCCAACACAAAAAAGGTAGCCTACCTTAAGTCCATGAAAGAAAACAGCTGTAGCACGGCTGAACATACTGCCCTTGTTTTGGCATGGAGACCTTTGATATGGAGCCCATGTCAGAGGGTCTAGTCATACATGACTTGCTGGGGTCGGGGCTGGGCTCCCTGTAAGCCTATGTGAGGCTGTGATTCTAAACTCCCCTGTGAGTTTCTCAATGACTGGAGCACCTCCTGCAGACCAAGCCCTGCCCAGCAACTTTGTCCATAAGTTGCAAGGGCCTCTCCCAAAGAGCATGTCTCCCTGCTGCACAGGAGTCCAGCCCTGGGGAATATTTTGTCCTGGTTTCTGTATTTTGAGGAGAGAAAAGAGGGTACAGTGGCTGGGTGGAGAAGGCAAGCATTGTCTGACACTGTATGTAGGTAGCAAGGTGTGAGGACAGAACCACTTGACCATTTTCATCCTAGCCCCAAGACAACTGCAAATACAGTCTGAACTGCTCAAGCTAATGTTTCTCACGTCTGATAGGGGCCAGGCACCACTTCTTCATTCCACTGGCCCGTTCCACAGCTATGGTTCCAAGTAGCTTGCTGCAGAGCCCAGGGCACATGTCTCTCCTTAGGAAGCTTTGCCCTTGTAGCCATCCTTACCCTATTACTCACCACCAGACCAAAACCTAAACCTAAAACTAACTCCCTGTTGCAGAAAAAAAATATGGTGCTTGGGAATGAGAGGTGCTGGAAAACTAAATGGGCCATGGCAGAACTGGGGATGCAATCTGAACTGTTACTCCTAAACCATTCAGCTTAATCCTTTCTTAGAGAGGACACGTGAGTTGAATAAAAGATCATTGTTTTAAAGCTATGTTATAGACCCCTCTATTTAGATTTTACTTTGTTTTTTAAGTTTATGGACTTAACTGTATATTGGTAGAAAGTTGCATACACATTTTTCTCAGCCAAGGTAAACCATAAATTGGCTGTGTTTACTGACAGAAGAGGTGCTGCTAAGGCAAACATTCTATTTCCTGCTGGGAGACTGTGAATCATAACAATACATACACAGAGCAATACATACAGGGTTTTTTTATTCTATTGTAAAAATACTGGGGTGAATTTGTTGCCTGAAAGAAATTAAAGGCAGTGAGATAGTGTGAAATACCTTAAACTCTTGCTTGCTGACATGCATTTCAGATAGCTTTCCATTATATTATCCTAAGCAGCTGTACATTTGAGTTGACTAGATTTTACTAATTTTTCATAATTAATATAGATTTTTTTTTCTGAGGGAATGGTATTTCTAGCACAGTAAAGGGTTATTTTATTTTCCTTATTTTACTTTCACTTATCTTCACATCTCTCTCGCTGACTTTTTATTTCAGCACCTTTTGCTTTTCATGGGTCTTTAGCTCCATTAAACATCCAACGCTAATTAGACTCTGTTGTCTAAACTGTACCAAACACTTCACTCAAAATCAAAGAGCATTTAATTAGTTAGTCTACAGGTTGCACCCTATCTTGCAACATTAACAAAAATGAACAGTTGAAATGCTTGTTACAGCCTCGTGAAAATGTAAAAAAAGCTTATTCAATGGCAATCAAGAGTTCCATTTCGCTATTGATGAAGGCAGGCATGACAAGTCTTTACTACTCAGATGACTGCTGGGCTGTTTGTGGTGGAGGGAAGGCAGGGGAATAGCAATGATTATTTCTATCCTTTCCCAGGAACAGCTTCACAGGCAAAGCCCTGTGCCTGTGCTGAGCACCTGTGGGGTTAGAGCCAAAAGAGGGGTGAAGCCACAGGGTAGCCTTGGCTTAGTGCAGCCTGCCACTCCCACAGATAGGATCAGATTTCCAGCAAGTTTCATTACTCCAGCTTTTTTGGATCTCTGAATGCTTATTCTGGCATTGAAATGGGAAGCAAGGAAGTCCAAAACCAACTGCTAATCTACTAATATCTATTTTTTTTCTAATGAATACAGCAATAGGATGCTAAAGTTTAGTTTATCTGTGTTTAGTAAGTATTTTGATAACTCTGGATGTGCTACCACCATGCTACCAAGGTCTACCAATTATTTGATATTTTACTCCAGTTTGAAGAGGGGGAGGGACATGCCAGGTTTGGTGTACATTGACTACAGTGGTAGCTCACTGTTAATGTACCTGTCCACATCTTCTAATCATTCACAGGCAGAAGAGGAGATATTCAGCCTGAACAGACACACCAGAACAAACTATAATGAAATGTCTTAGGTCTTGTCCCTCTTTTCAAACTTGGACAGGGTGATAATTACTTCAACACAATTAGCCTCATGCAAGTCAGGTAGGAGGAAGTCAGTTACCATGTGCTGTCTGACAGACAGTATTTCTTTCAAAACCACAGGAGAAATAAGGCTGAACTGGATGCCCACTGGATGTTAGACAAAGCATCCAGTGCAGGTTACTAAAACTCAAAAACCCCCAAAGGAAGTGATTATAATCTCACTTTTCTTTCTAGAAAAAAAACAAAACAAACCCCCCCCCCAAAAAAACAAACCCCAAAACAAAATAAAACCAAAACTGACACATGCACACTCCCTCAAAAAAAAAAAAAAAAAAAAGAAAAAAAAAGAAAGAAAAAGAAAAAAAGAAAGAGCTGTCATGAGAATGAAATTAATGTCATGAAAGATCAGACCTCATTTATGATTTCTGAATATTCTGGATTGAAAACATACTGGTTGCTACAGAACCAAAGAATATTAGGCAGTTTACTTAAGGAGTTAAATCTCTTCAGTGATTACTCTTCAACTTGTCAAAACCATTATGAACATTAATTATTTCTGGTCTCTAGTAAAGCTGTATTTAGTGGTGTGAATGTTACGTTGAAAAAATAGAAATGGGTAACCAGAGCCAAGAACTTGATCTGAAAGTGCTTTAAATTTGTATGATCTCTGGAATACTTGGAGAAAAAGATCTGCTCAAGGGAGTGAAAAAATTCTTCTTGAAATAGTTCAAACCAGTAATGTTTTCCAGGTATGCTTAACTCCTCCTTCCTTCTCTCCTCTGTAACAATCCTCTATCACAATTTTAAAAGAAAATCTTTGAGGTTCAGAGTCTGCTTCTATTTTGCAATACATTTAAATGTCTGTTGAAGTAAAACTCCCCAAAGGAGCCTCTTCTTGCAGATGGAGCTACATAAGTCATCTTTTCAAAGAAAACTTCTGCTGAAATATGCAAAACTGCTCAAGATGTGCTTGATATAATTTGTTGATGGCACTGGGTTGGGCAGCTCACTCTGCAAAAGCAAGTTCTCAAACTTAACAAGAAAAATGAACCAAACTGCTACTGTCTCTCTTTTAAAACTGGGAAAATATTTTTGATAAAGAAAATTCTTTGAAGCGAAACAGAATCCAATTTATAATGCTTAACTTACTTCAGTGATCTGCAGAATGCCACGCTGTTCAGTCACTTGCTTTGTTTCACTAGCATAGCTATTAATAGAGGCAGATACATTTGTGGTGTTCCCATTGTAAAATATAAAACCAATATTGCCATTACCAGTTTCTAAGTATTGTTATCATTTTTTCAGTGCACTATGTCAAAAATGATTGCAAGTCCTCTCCCTTGATCATTCTGGGAGTAAATATCTGAGGAAATAAGGAAGCTTTTCCATTCTCCCTTATGAAATTGAATTCTCCAAAATTAAGTTGAAATGTGCACTGCCAAAATAATACTAAATACTCCTGTTCAGTTTGTTGCTTCTTTTGGGGGGAAGAAGAGCTTGCTACAGCCATCTTTTAATACAATTACATTAAATTCAAGTAGGTAAGTACCACATATATTGCTTCCATCTCTGGGGGAAGGTTTCCAATAGAAGTGCAATTCTATGAGTTTGAGGTGTCTGCCGTTCCTTGAGGGCAAGGTAGGTAAATAAAGCAACATGTCCTTCCTTACATTTATTTGAGCATATAAAACAACCCCCCCAAAAAGCCATGTCTGAGAAGCAGTGGTGATATTTTAACAGAAAAATCTGTCTTTAAGCATCAGAACTGGCTGTTCAGAAACCACATATTTGACTGATAATTGCTGCAATTTTTTAGGGGTGTCACATCTCAGAAGAATTGCAGAGAATGTTGGAGCATAGGTCAGATCAGCAAACATTAAAAGAGCAGCATTAAGTATCTTTGGTTTTGAGTGGAAAAAAACCCAAACCGGTTTTCTGTTTGTACTTCAGGCAGAGGCAAATGAAGATAATATGGCATTCCATCACTACTCTTCAGAGCTCCAAAACCCCTAAGAAACTTGTCTTGGCATCTGTAATACTGTTCATTTCTATACAACTCAAATAGGAGTAAGCTAGTGTTTAAATTTAGTTTATTCCAGAAGTTTAGTGAAGTTTTCCAGCATAGCAAAGGCTTATGCACGTGCTTGGTACAAATCACTTTCAACATTTCTCTTACAATTATTCATTAAAGTAATTATTCATTAAAATTGCATTCACATATGTTAAGGTTGAATTACTAGGAAGACCATGGAGACACATATGTTTCACTTCTGCAGTTTTCTTTCATCTCATTGATGGGATCTTCTATTTTGTATTCCTTACATAGTTCACAACAATCATTAGCATTTCTCTTGCTCTTACTTAACTTCAACAACATGCCACTTCTCCAATGATCCCTGCTGCAATTACAACAGATATGCAGTGCATAGCTCAGCATAGCAGTGGATAAGGGAAAAAACATATATGAAATAGGGACTTTGGGAGTTTAAAGCTCTGATTGAAAGCACCCATAGAGGACTATCTTTTTCTGAAAGTAAAAGAGCTCATTTGGGTGAGATGGAATTCTGCTAAAAGCTTGTAAGACAAAACCCATGAGCCCTGCACTATAGTTAGAGCATTTTACATAGGCTGGAGCTGATGCAGATTTGTTTGGTTTGATTTTTTTTCTGTAATAAGAAATGTGAAGTTTCACTATAAAAAGACATGGGATGCCTATATCAGTAGCTTATATGCCTAAAGATGGAAGGGTAAACTACAGATTGCCTCATAAATTTACTGATTGGCATCACTAGAAATACTTGGCTTTTTACATTATCTTTAGAGAGGAAAAATAATTCATTATAGGACGTCTCTGCAGAATAATTCAGTCACTTCAGATTACCAGTCTGAACCAATGCTGATTTTATGAGGCTAAGACTGGTTTAAAGACACATTAATATTCTACCTGGGTCTTCAGCTGGGCCTGAATGGAACAGGAATTGCCTTAATATTTGACTAATCCAAATTAAGCCAATTCATCCTTATTTTATTAATGTTAAATTTAGACCAAACCTTGGATCCTAATTCCAAATCAGAGTCTCAAACTTCATGTGGACATGATTTAACCTGTCTCAAAGCATAAGCAGGACTGAAATGCAGAGGCTGTGGTTAGATGGGTGTGCTTCATGGCATACTTGTGAGTCCTATTCTCTCAATGATCTTAAGGTTTTGGTTCACACAAGCAACAGCTGTCTTCCAGGCTGTGTGACTGCTGTTTCTACTATATGAGTTAATGCAAAGATAATAACCTGGACCCCCAAATTCTGCTCTGGTAAGAGGTTGTGACACAGCTGAAGAATTCACCTGGACACCTGGGAACTCAGGAATGTCCTTGGTTCACCAAGTAGAGGTATAGCTTTTTTTCTGATGCTCAAAAGACAGAGCTATAAATAGACTTACAACTCTGTCTTCTGAATTTGGCATCCTGGAATGGCGACAAGAATCAAATATTGGCAAATGCCAAAGTGCGGTTAATGAGGCTCTTTCTGGATTAGGTTTGACCCATGCCTAGATCATAGTTGGTATCACAGCTTGGATCATCTCACATATGCAGCCCCTTTTCACTTACACAACAGTTCACTCCTACATTGCATACTCAGCTGCAGTGAGACATGAAAGCCTACAGAAGCCTGGAAGGGATGAAAATATTTCTTCCTCTCTCTACCAACACTTCTGTGATTAACAAGCATCAGTGATATGCACATGGTATTTGAAATGTCAGAATTATTTGCTTTACAACTCATCTTTCTCCTTTCTTCTCCCCCCAGAGGTGCGAAGGTTAACCCACAGATCTGTCTATCCTTATGCAGTCAAGGTCTGTAACCCTCAGCCCTTCACTTCAAATATAAGCTGATGCTTAAAGATGGATGAGGGCTCATCCAAATGAAACTGTTTGTAAATGAATGGAAACCGCATGCATGCTATAAAGAAGTGAAAACTCAGTAATACAAGGATAGAAGACTTCAGTTGAGCTAGTATTTCTTGAAAAAGGAACTAAACCATAGTACATCAGAAACATAAAATTGGATCTGTTCCCTGGAGATAAAACCCATCATCCTGATTTTGTATCTACAGAAAAACTCTGTGTTCTTTTAGCTGGCATGACTCTTTATAACAATGAAAAATGGTCTCAGAACAGAAAGCACATTACTTCTTCTTCTTTCTTCCTTGCATTTCTAATTATACTGTCATATCAACTTTAGGAGAAATATATGTAGCGTAAATGAATTCATATGATTGTCAGAACTTTTATTTGTTAATTCCCCAACATTATAATATTCTGCTAATTTTGTATTTATCCATCTAACCAGTTAAGACCCCACAGATGCATCAGCTATGACTGCCTGTGTCAGGATGATACTGGGTATCAGCTGCAGGAAGACTGGAATCAACACTGACTTAATGATTGAGTTGGTGCTGTGCGGTGGTGAGGGAGTCAGCAGAGGTGAGGCAGGTGTGATGGGTCGGGCTTCTGTGACATGTCATTGACTCCTGACATGCCAAGGAATGGTGGAATGAGTTCCAGCCAGAAAAAAAAGACCACAGAAAAGGTGGGAGCTTGGATGCAGTGCTGTCTTTTGGGAGACTTAGTTGAATGACTGACAAAAATCTATTACAGAGAAAGGGGCGAGCATGACTAAAAGGTCTCATAGCATTTATTCTGACAGGATGATTAATTTCTCATTACTTATCCAGAATACAGCTGTCTGGGGGGGAATTCGGGGAAATATTTGATTCTTTCAAACATTGATTGTTTGGAGAAAAGCTTTTGCATAAATCTAAACACTTTATCCTGTCTTTGTTTTGAAATAGCACAGCAGGAGCTTTCTAATTTCTTGGTGGAGGTTCTTTAGAGTCCCAGCACCACCAGGACTCTTTATTTCAAAGCCAGGAGCCAATTTCTTAGCTGTTTCAGAGGACAAAACTTACTTGGGCCATCCTGTACCATTTAATGCCAACTGGTTCCTTCTCTTCCTCCTCCTCAAGGACTATTGGTCCTGCTGTGTTGGGCTCAGATATTTAGAAGGAAAAATCATGACTGCTAACCTGCAGTGTTACTTGGCTCCAGGAATTTTTACATGATAGCCACCTGTGTAATAATCTCGACTTCTTCCTACAAGGAAGCACTTTATGTTTGATGACCAAGAAATAGAGTAGGCATTCACTGCTTTACTCTTTCTGATTTCTAACTTGCATGGCTCCTGCTTTTATGCCTTGTGTCAGGGTGCTCTGTGTGTTTATACCATCTACAGCAGCTGAGCTCAAGAGAGAAAGGGAAAGATAAGATAGTGCTTTCACCCTTCACAGAAGCCACCTATAGCAATGGCCATGCTGAATCAGACAAGCAAGTCCCTCTAGCTTAATATCCTGTCTATGTAGCAGGTGCCTAAGTGAAAAATAAGTATATATGTGAACATGGCAAACATTACAAGGGAATTTTCCAGCTTAACTGTTTTTGTTGGAGGTGCAAGGGGAAAGAATCAGCTCTGGACACAGCAAGAGAAGGAGAAAATAACTGAAAGTGAAGAGTGGTAACAAAAAAAGCCATTCAGCAGAGAAGTTGTGAAGGAAAAGGGGAGGAATTGTGGAAATATGAGATGATGAAAAACACAGTTCATGAGGCAGACAGAAATACAGGAAATTGATTGGGATAATAGGTATGGAGGAAGGACGGATTAATGGAGCAGCTACAGAAAGAGGCCATGGAATAAGGGAACTGAGCATATGCCAGCGGGTAATAACAACAGCCAGTCTGAATTGTTAGCTATTGTATATTACAGAAAAGAGTTTAAGAACACAGTTTCAATGCTTATGTACTTAAAAGAGTCTGGGTTTTGAGTAATTTCAAAAAGTTTGTGATTTTATATCTATCTTTGCCTAAATACCTTATAAATTTGGGCCTTTGCCTGTGTGTCACTGAAAAGTGGTAGAGTAAAACACAGGAGAAACCAGGACCTGGTTGTCAGATGGCAGTTTTTCTGATAGCTCTGTAAAAGGAATGGGTGACACTGCTCCAGGAATGCAGAGAAGCCTCAGCTGTTCTGAACTGAATGGTGGGGTTTTTCCCTAATTTCCCCTGGGGTTAGGACGATACCTTGTGGCCCTACAACACTGGAGAATGCTTTTAGAATAGAGAGGATAATTTCTGAAGGGTTAAAGGGTTCTTCCTTTCCCTGACATACACTTTCTGTCCCACAGTAATTACAGCTGGTAATTACAGCTAGAGCCACAAGTTTCAGGGCAAGCAGCACAGGCTAGTTAGAAATGATGGATCCAATTTTTTTTTTTTGCCCATTTTAGTAATTTTCTTTTCCTACACAAAATGTTTTGGTGTCCTGGAAACCTAGTGCCTGATGTTTGTGGATTTCCACAATCCACATGTATATAATATACATAATATAAAATGTATTTGTTTATAAAATAGGACTATGCTGACTGTGAGTTCAATTTTATTAGGCAGTAGCTGTATGCTCTAAATTCAATTCCTCACTGGGAAAAAAGCAACAACAAAAGAAACAACTTGAAAGCTGCATAAAGATTATTTTTTCATGCTTTGTGCATATGTCTGATGAAGAAGCACTTTTTCGTGAAGTGGAGCATGTGGAAGTTCATAATAACAAGGCAACAGAAGCTGACACTAAATGTCCAAGTGAGCAGAGCTTTCAGCTTTTTGTTCATTATGATTCCAAGACGGTATCACATGGAAGTGCTAGTTTGTAAATTGTGAGGATGTAAATATTCATCAGTTTTCTACCCCTTGTGCTAATATTCGGATGGTATTTCTAGGACTTCCACAACTTAACTAGTAGTATGAACACTATTTGTAATAATGTAGGATTTCTTCTTATATTTACCTGCAATTAATAGCTCATTTAAACTGCATTCAGTGTGAAGCAAAATGTTTTTGAGTAGAGTTAAAATTTAACTGCAGGCAGTGTTATCTTCTGTCTCAAAGCTAACTGTAATGAGGATTGTTCAGGGTTTCAAGTTTTTAAAGAGAAACCCACCCTGAACTATTGTACGGAGCTGTTTTATGAAAACACTTGTCTGTCAGCAGCTGGTAAAATAGCAGTCACAGTGTATTTCTAGGGATAAACTGTATTTCTGGTTTGGTTTAGAATAATTTTGTGATCTTTCAGGACAATCTTTGCCACAGGAGGCCAAGAAGGTTGTACTTGTGCTCTGTTTTACCTTCTTATTGACAGTGACATACAAAACCAGTGTTAGAGGTTGACAGGTTAATAGAGAATTGGCTAATTTGTGGAAGAAGTTTAGCTCTTTGTTCTCTTACTGAGGAAAAAGAGTCTAATTTTTTAGACTGAATTCTGGTTACAGAACTTGGTTTGAGGCAATCACTAGCCTTGATTTTGGATATTTATTCCCATTTCTATTAAATTTCCTTCTCTATTGCATTCAGAAAGTGATCTTCTAGTTATAACAGACTTAATCTTTAATTAATGTCTGTAAATTGTCATGGGAAAGGAGCATCACAGTAAATAAAGTAGCTGCTCTTTTTTGAATCCAAAATAATTTTATCTTCATTTCAGAGAAAAATGGATATTTCTTTAACTAGATCCTTTTACATTCCCAGTTAGATAGTCTCAGTGAGCATTAAATTATTCCAAATATAGTGAGTAAATTTAGAGGAGGGGCTCATTGTTTTGTGTATTTTAAAGTTTCATTTAAAATTAAAACATTGCTCTGTTTACATAAAGTACTAATGATACATTTGGTTTTGTAAACAATTCTATTTTTACCCTTAAATTTCATATAAATTCCTCACTGCACTATTCTCATTAGTCTGATTTTCTTTCTTTTCTGTGATAGAGCTTTAGCTGTTTAAGCATAACCTATTTCCAATGTATGTCAAGAAACCTTGTATATTCAGGGAAAGCTTCTCGCATCTTGTAACATATAAAAGCCTTAATTAGTGTTTATAACACAAGTATAAATAGTTGTTGTGGTTTAAACCCAGTCAGCCATGCAGACTCTCTCTCATCCCCCCCCACCTTCTTGCCCTCCCCCCTGCTCCCGGAGGGATGGGGAGGAGAATCAAAAGAATGCAATTCCCATGGGTTGAGATAAGTACAGTTTAGTAACTAAGGTATAACACAAATCACTGCTGCTACCACCAATAATAGTAATAATGATAAAGGAAATGACAAGGGAAGAGAATACAACACCTCACCACCAGCTGACCGATAACTCGCCCCACCCAGCAGTGAACTCACCCTTTCGGGAAAATCTCAGTTACATCCTGGGCATGACGTGCTGTGGTATGGAACACCTCTTTGGTCAGTTTGGGTCAGGCGTCCTGTCTCTGCTTCCTCCCAGCTTCCCCTCCTCCCTGGCAAAGCATAAGGCTCAGAAAGTCCTTGGTCAGACTAAACATTACTGAGCAGTAACTAAAAACATCAGTATTATCAGTGCTGTTCCCAGGCCGAAAGTCAACAACACAGAGCTGAACCACCTACTAAGAAAGAGAAAAAATGACTGCTGCTGCTAAAACCAGGACAATAGTGTACTGCAGATCAAGCTAAATTTAAGGTGAAACACAGTGTCTATATTCCACCACCGCAATTAATCTGAAATACTATTAGAAATACCGTTTAGAGTGATGCTACCCTATTAGCTTAATATTTCTGTAAAAGTAATACGCATGATAAGTGGGGCCTTACAATCAGCAAGCACACTCTTTGATTTCAGCTGGATTGAAACTACAGTTCAGTGTCTTGGAAATTAACATTTTGCATTTAATAATTTTTAATAATAACTTTGCAATTAATAAAAAGTACATAAAGGAGGTTTTTAAACTGAGTTTGCTGTTATCACTCAAAACATGCTTCCATTTTCTGCTCCACCACTCTGTGACCTTCCTCCTTTTTCACTCTGAAATTAGCTTCCCAACATATTGACTACCCCTCCCAGTTTGTGTCATCTCTGAACTTGCTGAGGATGCACTCCACCTTGTCACCATCACTGAAGATGTACAGTGTTAGCTCCAGTAACAACCCCCAAGGAATGCACCTTCTAACTATCCATCAAAACTTCATGTAAGTCTTCACAAAGACTTGCCAGAGCTTTCTCAGGGTCTGAGGTGAGATGGACTGGTCTTTGGTTCCCTGGACTTTTGACAGTCCTTTTTTTTTAAAGGTGGACACAATTTGTTTTTAATTATTGGTTGTTTTTTTGGGGTTTTGTTTTTTGTTTGTTTTTGTATTTCTAAGTCACCTGGTAAGGTGAACTCATTTTGTGAAACTAAAATCAATGCCAACACAGCCAGACAAGAGTTTCACAATCATAGGGTTAGGGTTGAAAAGGACTTTAAGATCATGAAGTTCCAACCCCCTGGACATGGGCAGGGATGCCTCACACTAAACCATGTCACCCAAGGCTCTGTCCAGCCTAGCCTTCAACACTGCCAGGGATGGAGCACTTACCACTTCTTTGGGCAACCCATTCCAGTGCCTCACCACCCTTACAGTAAAAAACTTTTTCCTTATACCTAACTGAAATTCCCCTGTCTAAGTTACAATATTGTAACCTGATGCCAAACTCCACACTCCCATGGGGTGAACCCAGGACAGACTTCTCCTCCTTCTGTACCATAAGAGTCTAAGGATCCTACCTTTTTACAGGTGGGAGACCCGCAGTTTACCAAGTGCATCTGAACCATAACATCTGCAATACCTTAACAGTCTTCCAGGATGCTTAAAGAAATGTATGCATAAAAATGATATAATTCTTTATGCCCTGTCAATAAGCCTGATTAGCCTGATGTACTCTCACATCATCAATTCCAGCTCCAGTTCACAGAACCTCCTTGCTAATTTCTCCAGCGTTGTCAGCCTTTCACCAGGTCTGTGAAGAGAAGATAATTGCTGCTTCAATCTCTGCCGCTGGCCTGAAAAGGTTTGATATATTATGTGGCCTGGAAGGAAAATAAGATACATAAAAGAAGAGGGATGGAAAAATTTAAAAGGAATAAAATGCTGTTCCTCCCTTTCTCCCCTTTTAGCAGGTGAATCTGTGAACTCTAGGCTTTATACTCAGAGGCTGCATTTTAACCACTTGTAAGCAGCTAACCTTTTCAAATCTCTTTTCAATATAATGCTTCTTGTGAGAATGCTGCTAAGCATAGTTCACCACATAATCCTACAATGAACTACTATGAAGGCCCAGGACAAATGCAGCCCTACCTGCTAAAAAAGGTCCTTTAGGAAACCTGCTACAAACAAACCTCACTAAATAGCAAAAGGGAGCATGTCCCTTCTTCAGCACCCCTGTGCTGTGAGGAAGCATGGTGGGTAACCTACCGTCGTTCCCCAGCTCCCCTCAGTCCGAGCAGGACTGTCCCTGCCAGTGCCCATCCCCTTCTAAGTGGACCTGATGGGCAGGGTCAGCCCAAAGTGCCCTGACTACCTCTCACCCCTCATATCGGGCCTGAAGGGTCCGCTGAGGGAAAGGGATTTTCCTAAGAAAACAAGTTTCAACCTGTTTTAAATGGAAACGGCAGCGGGAACCAAGCTTCACCCCCACTGCGGTGGCCGAGGGAAGAGGGGACCCCCGCCCACCCCACTCTGACTCCTGCCTGTCCGGGTGTGGCGGCGGGCTGGGGCCGGGCCGGGCCGGGCCTGGGGGCACTTCCCGCAGCGGCCTGGCGGGGGCGCTGCGAGCCAGGCGTTGCCGGGCTATCACGGCGGACAGTGTGCGGCATCTCCGCCGGCTTCGGGCAGCTCGTGGCGGCGGGTGGGAGAGCGGGACCAGCGTCTCCCGCCCTTCCTCGCTGCTTTCGGGAAACGCGGGGGGACGCCTGTCCCAGCTGAGAGCCCCGCTCTGCCCACGAAGGGTCGCCCTTCTGGCGAGAAGGGGCTCGGTGCCGCCACAGCCGTCGGTCCGGCTTTCCCAAGGGCGCTGGGTGGGCAGCTCCCCGGGCCGTGCCTCCTCGGCGCGGTGCCTGCCCATACCTCCCGGGGAAGGGGGACGGGCAAGCCCGCGGGAGAGCTTGCGGAGCGGAGGCAGCCAACCCCCCGCAGCTGCCCGGCCGGGCTTGCCGTGCCCACGGCCCGGCGGGTCTGGCAGTGGCGGCCGGCGGCACAGACAGAGGGCTGCCGCGGGGAAAGTTGAAAAGGCCCCGGGGAAAGCTAGGGAGGGGGCTGGCAGCGGGGTGACGGGGGCGGAGGAGGAGCGGGGAGAAGCCGCACACGGAGCACCGGGAGGAGCCGGAGGAAATCTGCTGGCGGCGTGTCAGGCGCCTCAGGGGTAGGGGAGGAAGGAGGACCTGGGAGGGGAGCACCGCGCCGGGGTACCGCTGGCAGGAGGGGAAAGCCCCGCCACTAGCGAGAGAGGAGGGGGGAGCGCCAGTGACCTGTCGCAGATCAGCTCATCCGCAGCCGCCGGAGGATGCACGGAGCGCTGGCTGTCCGCACGGCCCCGCCGCCGCCACTGCCTCATCCTCCTCCTCCCCGGGGCGGCTGCGGGCAGCGGCGGGAGGGGTAGCGTTGATAGGGGAAAGCGGGGAAAGTTGTGCGCGCCGCGAGTGGGGCAGCCTGCCCCGGAGGGAACAAGAGGGCACTGCTGCCAGTAGCGCGGAGAAAGTGGGGTTGGAAAGCAGTTTGGGGGCTCACTGTCGGCGAAGCCTGTTTAACCATCATCCCGGGGGTGAAGGGGAACTGGGAAAGTAACTCGGAAAAGTGAGTGGGATTCTTATCTATTTTTTTCCCCTTTTTCCTTCTTTTTTTTTTTTTTACTCTTAATCCGAAAGGACCCTTTTCAAAGGAAAGCAAGAGCCGCCGCATGCCCCCGCTGCTGGGAGAGACCCGGGAGAGGCGGGCACCACACGCTGCAGCCTTGCCCGTGCTGGCCGAGCGTGCGGGAGCCCCGTGCTCCCCAGCCTAATCGGGTACCAAAGCAGCTCCCCACAGTAAACAGCTTCATCATGCGACAGAGCGCAGGAAGGTGAGACACAAGCAGAAACAGAAACTAACAGTGAAAGGAAGAGGGGAAAAAAACCCCAGCGACTGCGAATTACTTCCAGAGAAAGTGGGTGGATGTTGTGCAGCAGCGACTTGGGCTTTTAGGGGATGCACCCTTACGGTTCGCTTCTCTCTAGTCCGAGGCTCCCTTCTCCGGTGGCAGAAAGCGGCTGTACTTGGCGGTAGGAAAACAGGAGGAGGAATAAACAGCACGGATTTGTTCAGCGTTTCTTGCTGTGCCCTACTGATCTGCTTTAAGGATTTATTTATTTATTTTTCTCCTGGTGGATGTTGGTATCTTGACCTTGATTTTGAGATCTTTCAGTTGCATCGCAGGTTTTGTGGGTTTATTTCCTTTGGAGAGGCGTGGAAAGGGGGAGGCTGGCTTCGGTGCTGAAAGTTGCAGTCATTATTTTGGAACCAGCATGTGCACCAACATAGTCTATGAGTGGCTGAAGACCCTGCAGCTCCCCCAGTACGCTGAGTCCTTCGTCGACAATGGCTACGACGACCTGGAGGTCTGCAAGCAAATCGGGGACCCGGACCTGGATGCCATCGGCGTGGCAGTGCCCCACCACCGCCGCCGGATCCACGAAGCTGTGCGGCGGCTGAAGGAGGCGGACGAGACAGCGGCGGGGCTGTACTTCACCCTGGAGCCGCAGCCGCCACCGCGGCTGGCGCCCCCCGGCACCGGGCGCTGCCCCCGGCGGGTGGCGGGGCAAGATGAGGCCCGGCGGGGGGCGGACCCCCGGCACCGCCCCGGCGGGCGGCGGCGGGCGGGCGGCGGCGGGGGGCTCACCGCGTACCCCAGGCTGAAGCTGAAGATCATGATCAGGGACAAGCTCATCCGAGACGGCATCAACCTGAGTAAACCCCCCTACTCCAACAAGGTAAGAGGGTTCCCGCCGCACCTGTCCTCAGGAGGGGCTGGGCCACCCGGCTGTTCTGGGGCGGTGGTGGCCGCTGGTGCGGGCCTCCCGCTGGCAACAGGAGGTTGAGTGGCATCCAGCTGAAGATGAGGGACCTGGTTCTGTTTATCTTCTACTGTAGTGGTGGCATTTTCAGAGGAAACATGGTAAGGACTTAGCACCAGCCAGGTGTGAGAAGAGTGGGGCCAATACAGGTCAGATCTGCAATGCTTGTTGGCTTGGTGTGGATTTATGGGGTGGTGCAGCATTGCACTGCCTTTTGGTGTTGCATTTATTTTACCTTAACCGGTTCTCTTAGTCCAGGCTGAGTGTTCGGGGCGTGAAGGCAGAAATTGACAGGGCAGGCTTAGTTTTTGTTTGTTTGCTTTTCTGTCCTGTGAAACTTCTCCATTGTGTTGGAGAGTGATGGCTTCTTTTAAATCTTTTGTTAAAGGTCATATTTTAGTATCAGTTTCTGTTGGCGAAATGGCTGGTGAAGCAAGTGGTAATCTGGATGGAGAAACAACTTCTTCTGTTTCCTGAATTTATTTATTGGAGGATGGTAGTGACTGGTGAATGTGAGACCTGTTCATCAGCTGCTCCAGGACAGGTCTGTCTATCTCTACAACACATGGTCTGCTGAAAGGCCAGGAAAGTGCAGGTCTTGGAATAGTACATTCCAGGTTGATGAAACACAGATATTTACCTAATTCTTATCTTTTGAAAGGTTAAAGTCTAAGACTCGTGTGGTTTGGAAGATAGAAATCGGTATATCTAAAGTTTTCTGTAGGTTTCCTGCTGAAAAAGCTATATGCAGAATAAATAACACATAAACGACTAATACCATGGATGATTTGTGAAAGAAAATAAGGTATTATAATTCATGGTTGCTTCTGAGTTCAGAATGAAGTGCTTCAAAGTTGTTGGATGACCCAAGTTGCCTGTATTTTCTCTAATGGTTTGAAGTCTGATTTTTCAGAAAGACTGAGCAGTTGAAGTAGACCTTCAACTTTTGAGTACTTTTTACCTCTGAGAAGCTTATGAAGGTATGGAGGCAAGGTGGTGGGGAAGTCTGTACTTCTGGCTTTACAGAAATGTGAGGAATTAAAACTGAGAATAGTTACCTGCTCTAGAGGACCTGAGTGTGAGGATAATGAGAAAAAAATCGACTTGGGTAACAATGTGGAAGTGCAGGTAATAAGACTGATAAGGCAGCAAGTTTCAGGACTCCAGTCTTTTAAGAGCTTGGTGATAGAGGACCAATAGTTACTTCTCAAGTAGAGCACAGTTGACTGGTTTGAGATATTTACAGAATGGTTTGGGTTTGAAAGGAC
Organism: Neopsephotus bourkii; assembly: GCF_033783945.1. Classification (NCBI taxonomy): domain Eukaryota; kingdom Metazoa; phylum Chordata; class Aves; order Psittaciformes; family Psittacidae; genus Neopsephotus; species Neopsephotus bourkii. Next base: position 3,878,673 of record NW_026902241.1, on the reverse strand, counting down.
CTTAAGACTATGTAGTTCCAACCCACCTGCTGTGGCCAGGAATGCCTCACACTAGACCATGTCACCCAAGGCTCTGCCCAACTGTGTCAGGAGCAATAGGTAATGGTCCGTGGTAAAACACACAAAGAAAAGTACTGTTTGTCCGCTTTGGCCCCTCCCTAGAGAGTCTGCTTTGGCTGCTCCCTGGAAAGTCCAGCTTTGGTTCCTACCCTGAAAGTTCTGCTTCAGAACTCCCCAGAAAAGTCTCAACCCTTGGAGACCTTTCTAGATATAGTTAGCCACTTCTTCCAACATAGGCTGGCCCCTGCGTCAGAATGAGTGTGCAGTTTTGTCAGTATAAAAGCCCGAGCCTCATGCAATGCGGGGGAGGCATACCCTCATACCACCCAGGTCAATGCCCCCACGGGGATGCCCACCAAGGTTGAGCCTGCCACCTTGCACTGTGATGATGATTCTCGGAGCTGGTTTCCTGATTGTCTTCATAGGGTCCTTGGGGTTGGTAAGATAACCAAACATCAGAAGTATCCTTTACTATCTCTATGTTTTCCTATATTAATAAACTAGTTGTGAGTTCTCTATTTGTTTCTCATTTTCTCTCACCTGGAATCCTCGAACTCTGGAACACCAACCTGGCCTTGAACATGGCCGGGGACTGAGCATTTATCACTATATTGGGCGACCTGTTCCAGTGCCTCACCACTTCTAAACTTCCCCTGTTTAAGTTTGAACCCATTACCCCTTGTCCTATGACTACAGCCCCTAATGAAGAGTCCCTTTCCAGCATCCTTGTAGGCCTCTTTCAGATACTGGAAGGCTGCTATGAGGTCTCCATGAAGCTTCTGTTCTCCAAGCTGAACAGCCCCAACTTTCTTAACCTTTCCAATCCTAACCATTTTATGATTCTATGATTTGTACTCTTTTCCTGAAACATCTGTCTGATGACATTGTCAGAGGCAGTGTAATAAATCTGATAGGACAGTGGTCAAATCTAACAATACATCCATGAACATTTACTCTAAGTACAGCATCTTCCAAAAGTTACTGTATCATTTTATAGAGATTTCCCCCCCCCCCCCCTTCCTTTGAAGTGTTATGTCATTGGACTGACACTTTTCTGAAATTGCTGGTATGTATGTTGGATGAAAGAACAACTATGGAAGTTCTGGCTTATCGGTATAGCTACAACACATTGCTCACCTGCATAGCTACATTTTACTTCTTCCTTTTGACTTCATGTATATTTATGGTGACCAGGTCCCTCTTACCAAGTGGATCCTCTACCTTCTCTCTTCTTTACCTCCTCCACAGGAGTTGTAAAATTTCTCAGATGGCAACATGAGACATCAGGAAATTAAAATCTTTGGTGCTAATTTCTTCTTTATCTCACCTTATTTTATTTTGATGGGCATCAGAGCAAGCTCATCTTATACTGCGCATCACTCATCTTTAATTGTTTAATCTAAATGCAATATTTTGAAATAGAGTAACCAAGCTTACTTTCCTAGTTTCATTTCATCCTGTAGTGTCAATGTATTTATTTTGGATGATAAATGCATATAACATCATTTTTTTATAGTAATAGAAAAACTTGCTCCATCTCCTCTGCGTGAATCACTTCTCATTGTAGCATGTTGTAAGAAACCATAAAACTGGCAAGATTTGAGTGTGCGTTGCTCAACATGTATTATTCTGAATGCCACCCACTGTAGCAATCCATCTCCAAAACGGCTTACAGGGAACAGCAAAGATCACGTCACTGTAAATTATTCATTGTATGTCGTTTAGGGCAAGAAAAATGAAATACTGTATTCTTTCATTTAGGAAAGAGTCGTATTATGACAGTGTCTCTTAAAAAATACTTTAGAAAATTGTGGACATAGTTTAATCAACCTGTATTATACTTTGTATATAGAATATGTGGTGTACAGACTTCTGCATGGTGAAAGAAACTGGATGCGTTCTCTGCTGTGAACAGTATTAAAGAATCGGCTTGAGGCTTGTGTCAAGATTTTATATGCATTTATTACATGTCCATCTACAGATAGTTGTGCTGGTACTTTAGAGCAGGGCACTAGACACTGGCCTGTTTGACATCTATGTGCATTTCTGGTGCTGCTGAGTGGCTAACTAGCCACCTACTTCCCTCCATGGCTTACACGGAGGATGCTATCATGTTTTCCTCTTAATGTCTATGAATGGAAAATAGTATCTGAATGGAGGAGCATGCCTCTGTGTCTGCATGTATACATACATGTGTATGCATTTTACTTGTTACCTGAAGAACACAGTTATGTAGTTCTCAGACAATTTTTGATTTATTTTTTTATTTAAACATCCCTGGAAACTGGACGCACCACTCCTGTGTCTTGTTTATACCTTCTTGCTAGCTGCCTGAGCTATAGACACATCAACGGATCAAAAATGAGCATTGGATATGGCTTTGGAAATGTTAAAAGCATCTTTTCGCTGTTCTTCTAGTGTTGTCACTGTATTTTCAGATAAAGGGTGAGACAGCAGAGTTGGAAGGATAGAAATGTATATTGACATGGTAGATTTTAGTTTAACTTAGTTTGATTGCAGTCAACAGAAATTACTAACAACTACTTAAATCTCCTAATAAATCTCTTAAAGATGTGCAAACTTTGAATTGAAGCCATGTGTGTGGGTGACTTCAGACACGGAGAATTATCACAAACCATCTTATTTCTCTGGAGAATTAGAAGGAGGCCTCATCTCTTCAAACCGCATCTTATGTATTTTCCAGATACAAGCCAAAGAATACAGCTGTAACTGAGGAGAACTCTCCAGAAGTCAGATTTCGTTCCATGTTGGTAATGCTCCTTAATACTCAAAGTCTTCTGTTTTAGTTTCACTCCTGCTGCTGCTGGCTGATAGCCTTAGAAGTGTCATACATCTAAGAAACTTATTGTGGAGGTGATGGGCCTGAGTACCCTTCAAACAAGAACCCATGGTACCTCTCCTGGTCAAGTGAAACATCTGTGTCATCTCAAAACATATAGCTGCATAAGAAAAATAACCTTGATAGTTGTAATTCTGTCCTTAATAAGGAACTTAATTATGCCCAGTGTAGAAATAATATTAGTGTCCTTTTGCCATATAGAAGTTCTGGGAGGATGAACTACTGGCAGAGGGAAACCAAAATGAGCTATCCCCTTGGATTCCAGCGAAGATGAACAAAGAAATGCATAGCACTAGTCTCAACCAGCCAGATTAGAGGAAGTAGAGCCTTTACCTCCATACAGAGACACTTCTTGCCTTAATGGGCTTGTTGCAAAATGGATTATGTCCATGCTGGGTTTCAGCAGGAATAATGTCACTAAATGTCACTGTGGTGGGGAAAGCAGAGGAGCACCAGTTGTGTCAATATAAAGACAAGTAGGGTGCCTTGTTGTGGAACATGCCAACAAAAATTAAGTATTCTATTTATCTGAAATATAGATTAAGTGACATTTAATAGTTTACTGGAATTTCATTACTATTTCTGATTGAAATTAATGGCCTGACCTGTTTCTTGAGGAACTTTATTCAGTTTTTCATCTGCAGAGGATTGCAAATGCATTAAAAACTCACTGAAAACATACATGCATTAGAAGCTCCCACTCTAATTAAGATGATTTACTTAACCTCAGTAAAGTTATACTCATGCAGATTTCAATATTTGTTAGAGAGAATAAAACTGTAGTGTGACATATGTATGTGTACGTGATCTCATTGTCAGTCATGGTGATGTTCATGAAGAACATTAAAAATTCAGCTGCATTTGATGTCATAATCTCAAATGTTCAAGCAGATGTAGAAAAGTAAGAAGTCAGATCCAAGTGAATATCTGCTTAAATACCCATCTGCATTTTTGCAAGTTCTGTGCTGATGATACAGCACAGATTTGTGGTTCTGATTAAATGTTCATTTAATCCTTGCCACTACAAAATGAGGAATATTTCACATAAGTTAAATGTTAAGAGGAAAAGGTGCCAGCAATACTGCTTTAAAATACACTTGTTCAGTCTGAGTCTGGGGCTGGATAATGTACTCAGTGCTATAGGTATCTGCACAAGTGAACTCAGTGAATTAAAAATATTGTGCTTTGAAGGAATGACAACACTCACCTACACTAGAATTAAACACAAGCCTTTTTCTAAAGACCTGGCTGCTTTGGAATAACTGCATCAACTCTGTTTAGCAGAGCATTCTCAAATATGCCTTGGGGAAAACTGCCTATTGACAAAAGGACTAATGCGTTAAGTAGTAACAATATTTTCATGACAATAAATTAGCAAAGCTACAGGCAATGTTGAGGAAGTGAAAACATATTTTATTTAAGAAACCACTGAATTTGCCTTTGACTTTGTAACTCTATTTCTTTTAAAGAAAATATAGGACCTCATATATTGGACGGCTGTTTTAAAGCCCCGGTTTATTAACCTCCCAGAAAACAAACTGGAAAAGATCTTCTTCCAATCAGACCTTTATGGCAAAATGTTGCAGAATATGAATAATACAGTACTGCGCTGTATTTGCATTTGAATTGTTCCTGAATATTTTAAAGTGTATTCAATTTCCTCTGGAAATGTTCAATGTAAATCTTCCTGTTTTTCATTATCTCTCAGTTTTGAGGGGAGGAAGATCCCATCTGGGTATATTAAAGGTGGAGCCCTGAGAGAGGATAGTATCAGTGCCACAGCTTTCTCACCCCCTTTCTAGGATCGTGTTAAGTGTATTTTCTCAGCTCTGGTGGTGGTGGAAGGTGGCAGAGGAGAAGGGCAGTGTGTGGCTTTCATCTCTGAAGAACTGTGTGGGGCTGAGCAGCCTGCCACTGTGAGCAGCAGTTCCTCTGAAAGGGGGATCCTTCCTTCATCCTCCACACAGCTCCAGGCTTGAATGAAAAGCAAAACTTACAGGTCTCTGGCCTGGCATCATGCAGTTCCCTGAAGGCTTTTTCTTCCCCCAAAGGACACAATACAGTCAGACTTCTGTCTGGAGTGGCAGAAATCTTAACTGCCAGTTTCACTTCCGCGCACCGATAAACCTGTCTTGTTTTAAATAAGTTTGCTGATTGTAAGTCTTCTTGAGGAGAAAACACATTTAAAGGAAAATATTTCTGTTGATAATGCCACCCCCAGGGCTTCTGTCTCTGCCATATGGAGGATGATGAAGCCCATACACCCAACCATGGGTGAGGAATACCAAAGAAACCAAGATAATTTCTCACCAGCAAAGTAATCTTTTGGAACATATTTCTAGTTCTGCTTATGACCAATATCACTATCTCACATATACCATTATATAAGGGGCAGCTGTGTCTCTGATTTCAGATGTGAAATTGAAGACTTTGCCTAAAGTAATGAAAAAATTCAGACAGATGAAGGACTGAGACCCACTACTGCCGCATCTTTGTCCATTGCCTTATGATTAAACTTCCTTACATATAAGTAACTAAAATGAAGTCAAGGAATAGCCAGTAACTTGTCTATATGGTAATTAGTTATGCCTGTTAATTTTGCTTGTTAGTTATACCTTCTGTGCATATGTTATTATGAAGAGTCTCTAACCACTAAGGTATATAGATCCATATCCATAATCTGAAACATACTAACAGCCATTATAGAAATTTTGAAAAGTGCAGCACAGGGGTTTGAAGTGACAGGAATATTGTTATTGCAAATCATGAGTGAATTTATTATGTCACTTACAGGTGCTCCCTTACTGGTTTGAGACTCTTCCACAGCAGGAGAGGACAGAATGAGTTAAGGCTAGATTGGTAGGTTCAACTTTTAAATTCCTTGCTTTGTCAGTTTGAACAAGCCCCTTTGCTTAGTGTTTGACAAAGCTATCTGATTCAATATCTTTGTCTAGGCTAATATGACATCTCATGTTGATGTGCTTATCTTGACAAATGTGGTGACTTGTACACGCTGCAGGAATCATTGTTTATTAAAAGAGCACGGCGGTGCTATGTTTAGCACTGCCACGTTATTTTGGGATGGCTGTGCAGCAGGAAGAGGAGAATTGGGTGAACCTTCCCTGACACTGGCAGTCTGCAAGCTGAGCTGGCCCAAAACTGTCTCCAGTGACTCATCCAGCCTCTTCAGCTTGTTACTTGCAGATAGTAAAAATCTTCTCTTAAAGTTCTGCAAAACAAAAGAGAAGTGGTGTGTCACATGAAACATAAGTAGAAGGGCCTTCAAATAGTATCTCATCCTGGTTCTCATAGACTCAGCAGGATGTGAATGACTGTGATGCATGCCTCTCATGGGATCCTTGCTTCCCCAGTTGGTCTTACTCCGAGTGAAGTCAGTGGGGGTTTTGCCAGTGATTTAATTTGATGCTGGGTTTGGCGTGAAGTGTTCAAATTTAAGTCAGCTAACAAGCACACCCTTACTGACTGTGATTTTTGTGGTGAGTGAAAGCAGGATGACATGAGATAAAAACAATAAAAATACAGCAGTAGCATGCAAACATAAGAACTTTTCAAAGGCTTAAATATCACCATTAGCAGTTTGAATAATGGCAAGGCAGACTGAATATACAGCTTACAGGTTTGTGCTAGGTTAAATGTTCGGTAAATATTCTCTGAAATCTTCACTAATGTCTATTGGCTGTAACAAAGTACACATAGTTGTTCACGGCTGTACTCTTATGACAGTCATATATAGCAAATAAACTTACAACCACATACAAGTATATGTCTTCCACAAGTACTTTTTTTCCCAAGAAGAATGCATTGGTTTTGAGGATAAAAACCCCAAAGCAGGGATGTGGTATTATCACTGCATATGATGTCAGTCAGAAGTTTATGGGGAAATTAAGTCCAGTTCTGATGTCTGTGCCTCAGAAACCACACTGTAAATTCAGTGTGGTTAGGAAAAGAGTTAAAAAGCTGGAAAGAAAAAGTTGCCTTTCAGCTGGGGACTAAGAAAAGCTTGTACTGTATTTTTTCCCAGAGTTACTTAAGTGGCCACTTGGCCATACTCTCGCATGCATGGAAGGAAATATTTTTATTAGCAGAAAAAGGCATTGAGAGCTGGAGCTAGGCTCTTCATGCTGTGAAGAAGGCCAAAAGCCAGTATAAACCAAAAACTTAATAAGTCAGTATTATGCAGAGAAAAAAAAAAAAGCCCTCAAAAACCAAAACTGGTAGTGAGAGGCAGTTCTGCAACAGTGCCCTTGGTTTGTGGACAGAGATGTTTGCTGGGAGTGACGCCTCTGCACTAGCAAGCTCCTGTCCCTTGGGCTCTGTATCTCCCAGCCTTACTGTCCCAGAGCCCTCAGTGTATCCCAGAGTTACCCATTCACTGACTTCTACATCGTCTCCCCTGTCTCAAGAAACACTGCTTTCTGCCCTAAGAGCAATCTCTTTCCCACCCAGGAATGTACATCTTTTGCTTTAGGTCTCCCTAACCTTTTTCTCCCCATTCTACATTCACTCAACAAAGCTGATGAGTGTTAACCCTGATCTGTTTGGGTGGAAAGATGGAACTGATGTAGCAATACCTTTTTGTGCAGCTTGAGAAAATACTGTGTTTTTCTTCTCCCATCCCATCCCAAGCCTTTGTATGAGTTTCATTCCATCTTTCCCTCCTGCCACCCCAGAGTCTCAGGCTGTAATCTGGAGCCTTCTCTGTCCTCCTTTATGCTCTGATGAGAACAGAAGCTTTCTCCCCACTCAGCAGAGTGGGGCCATCATGTCTCTCTCCTTTGCATTCAGTATCCCCAGCTACCCTCCCATTGACCAATGCAGAAGGCTGAGCTCAGATTGTTCTCATAAAACTAAAGCTCTAGACTTCAATCTTAGAAATTCCAAACTTAAAAATACCAGTTACCTTAAAGCTGCAGTTATCCAAAGTCCCTCTAGCCCCAGTTCTTTGTAAGAAAGAAGGGATCGATCTAGGAAAAGGAGGACGCATTATCCCTTTTGAACATATGTATAAGACTGACTTCATCTTTTTGAAGCAAGGCTGAATGTATTATTAAAAAAATAAGCTGTAATCTCATCAAACGTTAGGAGTGCAGTGCAAAGATGATTAAAGGGCTTTTTTGCATTTTTTTTAGATCTAATCATGTGATCATCTTAATTGCATCTTATTGCAGCATCTCAGAATCCTTGTCCAAATTTTAGCTGCTGCAAAATGTGTTTCTTCAAATTTTGTTTACACCTCTTCTACAAATAACTGCTTGTGTTGTACTGCATTGAGAATTTTTGTACAAATGCATCTCTGATCTTTTGCATACCTCATAGTTAAGGTTTCCCTCCAAATATCCAGATGTTGGTTTAGAAACAGCTTTTCCATAGCTAGAGAATGGGAAGTACCAGAAAAAAGAATCATCAAGAACTGAATTTGAGCTTGAGAAGGTCAGTCACAGATCTTCATGTGCTAGTTCCTAGGCTAAAAAATTCAACCTAAAGATAAGAATGACTGTTTTGGCCTCTTAGTCTACATTCTCTCTCCTATCAGACCAAGCGTCACAAAGAAATCTCATTTTAAAACACTAACCTAAAGAGAAGAGTGAAAATTACTAACCAAGTAAGTTTATTCATTGTAGGATAATGGAGAAAAGCAGAAAATAAGGAAATGTGACTGAAACTCTATCAAGAGATCTGGAAAAAGAGTAATTTTGATTTCACCTGCTTTGTTATTTTCATATGAAGAAAATGTATTGGATTTTCTTATGATAACTTCTAAAAAAGATTTGCCAAGAGAGTGTTTCAGAGAGGATTTTCACATGCACTTGGTATTTACAGTGGTAAAAATAATGTTCTGTAGCTTGTGGAGTAGGATGAAGGGGAAGTTTGGCAAGAATACGACTAGCTGGTTTCTGTCCAGCTCTAAAAATTACATACAGTAAGGACATACTTCATGCAGCTAGTAACTAAAGTTTGTGTCATTGCCAGTAAATGTCAAAACCAAAGGAGAAACTCCAGTCACCCATTTTCTGTCTCTTTAACTAGTAACGTTAGTATCCTTAGCAAAAGATATGGCAAAATTCATCTAAAAAGTTGACTTTGTTTCCCAAATTTGTAGTCTAAAACTCAGTGTTTGAAGAAATATTGAAAAGTTACCCTTTCAGTAGTACTTTGAGTCTGGAAAACAATAATTTCCTGGGGAAAAGGGTTTTATTCTTTTTAATAGAAAAGCATGCACATGCTGCAGAGAGAGAGGAACAAACTTAATTGCTATCAGGTAGCAATGCAAATCAGCTGAGCTAGGCTTGCTCCTGGTACTCCAGGCTAGTGGCCTCAGTGGTTATTTACTTCGTCTGTAGTATAAGTAGCACTGCATAGAACTGAGCTAGTTTGGGATATTTTTCTGATGGAATCCAGGTGGTTTGCAGTACTACTTGTGGGTAAGTTTTATGTGTATCAATGAAAGCAGAGGTTATCACAGTTAGAGGTAGTTTGAATCTCTTGTTGAAGATGGCTTGCACTGATACTGTAGCAAATATGTGATAGTGTGGGTACTGTGTGTTTTATAAGGTACTGCATCACTTATAAAATCATGTGGTTTTCATATGAGCTTTCAATAGTGGGTATTCATTCACCTATAGAGGAGGTTGTAAAGTACTGATGTGTTTCCCTAAGGAATTCTTTCATTTTAGAGCTGGAAATTGCTTGAATGAGAATTTGTATTCTAAACTTACGTATATTAAGAAGAATTGCTTATGCAACCACTGGATTTATTAAAGCAATTCTTATGGTGTCTAACAGGAAATAAGCCATTGCAGTACATCCTTACTCTGTGTGTGTGTGTGTGATGGGTTTGGTAGGGGCGCAGATTTGTTCAGGAGAACTAATTGTTTTCATACAACTTGTTTTGTGGATCTTTTAGTGGCTGAAATTGATGCAAGAGTTGGTAGTATTGATCTAAACTTGGAAAATAAGGCAGAAATTTCTTTGTGCAGAGCACACTCTTTCCAACAGGGATAAGGAAATGAGCATCATCTTCTTAATAAGAAATAATTTCATACTTAGGATGAATGTGAATTAAAGGTGAAGGTAGTGAAGAAATTTTAAGAGGTTATTTTTCTGTTCTCTGTATCTCTTTTGTCATATCTGCTATGGAAAAATGTTGTTCTCTAATTTGAATTTGTTATACAACTAAAAAAACAGTTTAATTCTTCTACTCAGCACATTCGAATTTCATACTCTTCACTCTTTTCATGTTTTCCCTGATAGTTTGTGCAGTATGAATATGCACTTCAAGTACTTGTTAGGTTCTAGTCTGTAAGTATCTAATTTTAAAGATGTGCTATTTTAAACTGAAGTGGCAGCATTGTTTTTTCCTTCAAATTGAACATGGTGTTCAAGTTCTGGTATGAATTTTCAGCATTAATCAGGTGTTATCACTGACACCTTGCTTCTTTAGACAGCCCCTCTCAGAATTTTAGAAGCAGTACAAGCTTGCATGATTTATTTATTTGATGATGTATTGCCTTACTTCTCTGGCACCTGCTGACAAAAATAAAAAATTCCATTCTGAATGGCATTGCTTTTCACCAGTTCTTTTTTATTTTAGTGGAGGTTTGTTTTGCAAAGTGTTGGCATTTCCAAAAAAACCCACCAAACTTTTCTGTAGACTTTCAGATAGTTACCTGAATAGTAATTACCTATTAGTGGTTAGGTATATCACACAGACAAGGAATAACATGCTAACAGAGCAATTATTTGTGGATTTTATATTATGAAGGGTTTGGGGCATGCATAAATATTCAGGTTTTGCTTTAAGGGGTTTGCAGTGCTTTCTAAACAGACTGCGGCACTGAATTTTTGTCTCTGTGTGCTTTCCTGTGGTATGTTTGCTAGCCACTTGAAAGAAAGACATGCAGAATGTTTAACTGAAACATGTATGTTGGTAGGTGAAGAGCTCTTTGATGTAAAATTATGCAGTTTAAGCCGCAAGTATTATCAGTTGCCTTTCCTAGTAGGATTTTCAAAAGTTAAAGCACATTTACAATAGATTCGGTCAGGTGTGTGTGCAGGCTCTGACCATATCACCCCTATCATGAAACGTTCTGTGGAAATTTTGCTATTGATTTTGTTGGGAACAGACTGAGGTTTTTGCTGAGAACATACAGTTCTGCTTTCAGAGTACTAAATCAAAAAATGTAACCAGTGTGGTTTCTGGTTGGAACCTTGCCTTCATCTAAATGTCTTCTTAAACATATTTTTATTAGCTGCTATTTTCATGAACTGGTAAATGTCCTTTCTCTTTGGAGTGAGCTGCTGAGATTGTCTGGTGCCTCTCCCCCAGTTTGGGGCCATCCAGATACCATTGGTTTGATCTGTACCTCTTTTCTCTCTTAGTTGTGGGTTTTTTTTACTTTCTTGCTTTCCTCTCACTTCCTCCTCTGCCTTTCTTTTTTTTCAGTTTCTTCAAGACTTATGAAGTAATTCCTAGTTTGTCAAACACTGTGGTCAAATTTTGGATGATTTTCCATTTTTCAGCTAGAAGAGAATAGAAAATGTAATCTGTAAGAATGAGATATTTGTAATTTTTCAAAAACTATGTAGAAGACAAGAAATTGCAAAAGTTGATAATTTTGCTATAATTGTTGATGTATAGGTTTTTCAAAAGGATTTTTAGCCTATTTAAGAAGAGTTACCCTATATGTTAAGTATTGGTGCCTTACTAGGCTTAAACTGCCTGGGAGGAGCTAAACTTGGAAAGGATGTATAAGCTATAGTAAAGAGATCTCAAGAGCAGCCAGGCTGAGAAAAAAGTTTTTAGACTGCGAGCTTGTATCATGTTGTTTTGGATCTGTGTGCCCCAAGGAGGAGATCACTTGGACTTCAGTGAAATGGCAGGATTTTCTCAGAGATGGGTAAATTGGTTTACTTATGTATTGGGTCAGTCCTAAAGGTGGAAAATTGACAGACTTTAACTGAAGTGATGCGTTCAGCTGGCTGTTTGCCCATATACTCCCTCACTTTTCCTTCAGAATATCTGGTTTCTGCTCCCTTTCCTGATAAACACACACGTTTATAGACCTGGTAACCTATTACTTGTGCCTTCTCAGATTATTTTATCATTCTGGACAAAAACACGAAAAGTCCTAACAGTGTATGTGAATAACACTTAGACCTTGGGTTTCCCAATGCTGTTAGTATCTTTTAAATATAAGAAAATATCGGGAGATGAAAGCTTGCAACTAGACTATGTTTAGAAAGACTCCTGCACTTTTATACAAACTTCTTTTCTAATGTACAAATAAGTGGTAGTGCTGCATGGAACTGAAACAACTGCATATCTCTAAATAGAAAAAAAAGCAGTGAAATTGGTGCAGCAGTTTTCCATGTGTTCCCTTTCAGTCTGTCTAAGGTTTGACTAAATGGATATTGCTCACACTTTACAAACAGCTCTGCTTATGTGACTTCAGATCCACCTTGGGAGATAGATGTCCTGGTGGTTGGCTAGTTGGTGGTAGCAGCCTAAAGTAATTTTTTATGATTGAAATACTTGTCTGAATAGAGGTGATGTAGTGGCAAATGTTTTCCTCAAGCATGAGCTGGATTTTGAAATGTTGATTGACAAGCAGTTGCCTAACTTTACAGAGGTTGCATTATTGGTGATCTTAATCTTGGCTATTAATCGGTATACAATTTTAATGTGTCTTTGCATCTGTTTTTCTTTTCCTAGTATCTTACCTAAATCTTCCATGCAACAATTTTAGCTTTTTACTTCTTGCCATGTCTGCCAGGTGCATGAAGAGTAGAGGTTTTTTTCTTTTCCTCTGGTGGCAAGCTTTAGCTGTCTGAGAGTGCTGCTAATTCCTACCTAAGTATCTCTGCTAAAATAAAGATGGCTTATTAATTCTCCTTTTAGGTTTTTACTTTCTAGACCAGTTTTCCATCTTTGAAGTTTGTCCCTTCTGTACTCTATCCTTCGTCAATGTGAAGGGGTCTGGGTATGGTATCCCAGTGGGGACTTTACTGGTGTTGGGCTACTACTGTCTTAGTAGTTGCTGATTTGATTCATTTACCCCTATATGGTTGTTTTGTTTTTTTGTAATGCTGTGATATTGCTGACTTGTGCCTCGGATTCACAGGAGCCTCAGAAGCCTTTAGGTAGCAGAGTGAGCCATTTATTTCCCATTATTAGTATACATAATGATTTAGTCAGGTGTGCTTTCTTGCCGTTGTCCCTGGTGAAGAGCAACCATGTATTTTCCAGGCTTTTCCTCCACTTTAAGGGCATTTCGGAGTCTAAGTCTTGTGCACTAGTGCTCACAAGTGGAATATGGCCTGCTGATACAAAAAAGAAAAACACCAAAACTGTTTTACTACCCAAATCAGTACTAAAAAAATTATTATTGCTGTACTGAGGACAGCCCCCTGAAAACTTTTTTTTATACCTCCTCAAATTTTAGCATGGGTTTCCTCATATTTTATACTCATTTGTTATTTTCATTTTAGCTGTAATTCCTTCGTTTGCTAATACAAATGTCTTGTGAAACAGTATCAAATGACATAATAAACTCAAGATTTTTGGCATCCACATTTCTTCTTTTTCTTTTTTTTTTCCTCCCTCTGGAGGTTTGTGGTCTGGTATACACAGATTAAGCTGATTTGACATAATTCTAGACAAGTCTGTTGACTGTTAAGCATCTTGTCACTTTTTGATTCATATAACAAAGCATTTTTATGTGGGAGGATCAGTGGGATTTTCCTTAGACAGCGTGATAATCTTGTTCCAAAAAATACAGGTTTGTTTCATCCTTCTGTTATCTTCCCTTCCCTAAAAAGTAAGTGCTCTGGGTCACTTACAGCACCAGTTCTGGGACATGGTAGCGTGCTAGGCAGATCTGCAAGGTACACAGCAGATCATCTCCTTGTGTGAAGTCCAGTTCCCCCCCCCCCCCCCAGTTTAGTTATCATAAACCTAACCTAGCAGGTGAACTCCTTTGCAAAGCTGTTTGTCCCTATCTATGAGATGTCTGTTGAGCACAGACACTGATACGCCTTCTGCATTTCAGCTCCTCCTAGTTTTCTAGTGGGTAGAAGGAACTGAGGGGTAGCTCCCTGCTGTACTTCAGCACTTTGGACCTGAGGAGACTTTGTCCATAGGCACTACAGGAATGTGCACATGCAAAAGTGGGGTCCCCAGAGGAAGGCCTTGAGACACTCCTATAAATCATATCCTGAGAAACGCTGTGTGCGTTTTGGCTGCTGCTGGGGAACTGGCCTGGTGTGTGTTGAATGCTGTGTGGCATCCATTCTGTTGTTCAGGATGTAGCTGGAGAAAACATTAATGTACCAGGGTCACACATGAATCCTGATTGATTTTCTCAACCCTTGGACATATTCTCAACCCTTGAACGTATACCTAGTCTGTATTAATCTAACTCAAAAGTGTAAACTGTTGGAAACACTTTTCCTAATTGGCATGTCATGTAAAAATAAATAAGTCTGTTCTGCATTTCCCTGGATATGCACTGACCCTGTTTAGGGTCACTCGGGGTAGGACTAATGCAGCTTTTAATCACAGGCCTTTGGGATTTTACAATATACTTGAAAGGATATCTCCCTCCTTGTCTCTCTGGATAACCTGATGGTATGGTCCTTCTGAAGGACTTTTTCCCTCTTACATCAAGACCTCCAAAAGCTTTACAGACTTTTTATAGGGCTGACAATGGGCAGATAGGTATCCTGTGTTTTTCTGTACTGTGTTTTTTGGTTTTGTCTTGGGTTGTTCTGTTATGATTTTTTTGTGTTGGTTTGTTTCTTTTAGAGAGGATAGACTAAAAAGACTACTAAAACCCCAAATCAGTTGATTATTGCTCTGATTTACACAACTTGCCAGGGGCAAAGGCCTGGGAGTAGCCTGCTGTACAAGTATGAGCAATTAAATGACTGACACAGGAACAGACTTGGAGGAAATAGCACAACTTTGTTCTGTGCATTCTCCTTTCTCTCCCCATTGTGCATCTTGCTGGTTTTTTTTTGTCAGGAATTCATCATTCATGCTTCTAGTCCCTAGGATCTTCATCCTTTTTTAGGACAACCTAACCTGTGCCTTACATGGAAGAATCATAGCAGGATTATTGTAAATCTCTTCTATCAACAGTAGTTCAGTAGTGAAACCTCTGATACCATTATCTTTGAAGAAAGGCTCTTCCTTTATTAATTGCACTGCATGATGTCCATATGAGGATCTACCTGCTGTGATGTTGCAAAAGGCAGAAGCAAGAGAAGTTGACTATCCTAGCTTAAGCATCTGGCCTAATGAGAGGAAACCCTCTCCTGAATCTAAAACAAGTCATCACTCATATGCACAGCATCCTGGAAGACAGCACAGTAATGTAACCATGGGGAGGGGTGTGCTGGTGAAAAGGATCAAGTTCATGGGAAGGCCCAGGAGAGTTTAAATGTAGGTAAGCGAAAACCAAAGCCAAGGCAGTCTCATGTTTCCTCAAGCCTTAGCAAAAGAAGGGGTGAGGAAAAGTAGTGTCTGCTTCTCTCTAGTGCTGTATATCTTACTCCCTACTTGTGCAATCAACAGATCTTCCACTTAATGCAGTGGGAATCCATTTAGTGTCTTTAAGTGTTGTTGGTATTGTTGTTCTAATGGACCTAATATGTTTTGATTCACAAATGCACATCTTAGTGTGAAGAGGGCAAGCTGCAGCATACTGGAGATTGCACTTAATTACTGAACCACACATTCATTTACATACATTTATGTGAATTTTGGCATTTTCAACAGTTTAGTTTTAAATAGCTGAAAACATTCTTAAATAATGCTGATGTCACCCGCTTTCAGCACATTGTTCCTGAAAACAAACAGTTCAGTATATTCCTTTGAGGGGAAATACTTTGCGTGGTTGCTCCTCGCCTCGAGCTTTGGGAAAATTAGGAAATAATTTAGGGGAAGTTATAAATCAGTGAAGAGGGACTTTTAGATTAAAGCATGCTTCTTCAACCATGACTGTGGTTCATAATAGGATTGTATAATCTGGTCATGTAGAAACAACATGCTAAAGTTGGGGAGGGGAGGAAAGGACGAAGTGGACTTTTTTACCTGGTTCTGTTCAAATTCTGTCCCTGGAGTTCTGCAGGGTGGATCTGTAAATTGTCTGTTACTGTCTTTTTGTTGCCTTTTTTTTTTTTTTTTTTCAGTGCCTTATATGATTCTGTGAATTTACGAAAAGCCCACCAGCATGAAAAACAGTTGTTACCTACACTAAAATAAACTTTGAGCAGTGGTAGCAGACAATGACATCAGTATGTAGGTATGGAGAAACTTTTTGATTTAGGAGGCTAGTTTATCCCTATCGTTCATCCTAATAGAAATACTTCAGAATCCTCAAAACTGATTTTGGTGGATTTTTGCTTTTTTCTTTTTTTTTTTTTTTTTTAACAGGAAAAAGTTTTCTAATTTCCAAATCTCATTTATTAGTTATCACTAATAAATGAGTTATCACTAAATGGTAAATGACTAAGTAGGTTACCATGTGAAAAGAACGCCACCATGGTGCTTGTCAGCCTGTGCATAGTCTCCTGTGTGGGTGTAGCTTCTTGCATATAGAGGTGAATTGCAACATAGTTCCCATTCAAGGAGTACCTCAAAGTCACCAGCATGATGAGAGCAGTCATATCTCTTCTGTGGCTATTTTCTGATAGCTGAAACAGGGAAAGTTCTTCCAGTCTCTCCATGTAAATTGGCCTTTTCAAATTCATGAATATCCTGATATCCCTTTTCTGCACCCACTGAAGTTTGTATTATCCATTTTTCAAATATGGGTTTATTCCATATGAATTTTTATTCTATCATTCTATGAGAAGTCTAGCTAGCATACACTTTCATTTATCTAGAAACATTAAAGTCTTTTCCTGTTATTAATTAAATTTTCTGATTTCCACCCCTCCTAGAAAACATATTTTCTAGAAGCCAGTTTTATTTTTATTACTGAAGAAATGTGTTAGATCTCTTGAGTAGTATATGTGGGCTTTCTGATGTTGTGTGGGGTTTTTGTTTGGTTGGGATTTTTGGTGGGGAGGGTTGTTGTGTTTCTGTTTGGGGTTTTGGTTTTTTGTTTTTTGGGGTTTTTTTGGTGTTTTTTTTTTTTTTTTTTGCTAAATCCGTAGACAGTGTTTCACCACTCTGAAATGTTCTTAGGCAGTGCTGTAGGTGGTCAGTCATACCAGGTGTTACAAGCTGTGTTTCAAAGTTTTACAGATCCAAACTGCATGTATACCACTGCTGGCCTTTTCAGTTTCTTCTTATAACACGTAGAGCAGATATTTTTCTCAATTGGAGATTTTGATAGCCACAGTGAGTGCCAAATCTGATCTTTGACACTTCTTTTGTCTTTAAATACTCCAAAGCAACTACTATTGTCCCTGCCATTAGCAGTGTCTTAGATAAAGCAAATGTTTTTAAAGTCAGTTCTGCAGTGCTGCAGTTCTTGGCAACAAAATAAATTTTCTTACCAGTGTTCAAAATTATGGATTTCAATTACAGCTTGTAGTGTATCATAATTCTAGTTTTATGCCCTGTGCAGTTCAGTGTTTTGGATTTTTAATGGGTATAGAGCAGTAATCATAAAAGTGATTCAAAATGCACCCAGTAATTACAGAGATTTGCGGTTGCTTTTGCATTAAAAATGATGATGATTTACAATCAAGAAAATTGTAGTCTATGGTTTTACTTCAGATACTCATGCTATTACACTGCTTATTAGTTATGGTCAGTGATTTAGAGCTTAAGAGCTACATGTTAGAAAGCTGTAAAATCAGTTGTTCTTTAATAGAAGATAACAATAAATTTAAAGCAGACCTTATATTAATTATAATCTTGTACATAAAAGAATACATATGTAGCCCTTTACTTTCTTTTGTTGTCGAAAATTACTTCCAACTAAAATGAAGTAGTTGGACTACAACTGCCAGAGTCACATATATATATGATTTTTTTCTCTTGGCTTCTACTGTGGTCTAAGAATTTTAAGGTTAGCTTCCAGACTAATTTCTTCACCCCTTCCTGTATCCCAAATGCATATCTAGGTATGTATGAGTCATTAAAAAGGTAGCTAATATACTGAAATTTCGAGCACTTAAAATTATGTAGAGAGAAGGAAGATTTATTTTACCTGCAAATTATTTTTAAATGCCTTTGGAATAAGGTAAGAACATGGGGGAGTTTTGCTCACATTTCTCCTTTTTGTTCTTTTTATTCTTTTCCTCCGTATTTCCTCTTTTTTTTTCTGCTACCTTCAAGCATCAAAACATGGAGTGTTATTCCTGAATTGGGCTTTGCAGTTGGGAACTGTAGGAGTTAAAGCTATTTTAACAGTAATGTGTTTCTTTAGGAATTCTCGGTCATTAGCATTAACACTGCTTTTCCCTTCTCGTTAAACCTGGATTTTAACTAAGATAAGATAGCAACCAGGTACATTAGCAGTCAAGTCACGGTGTAAAATGTACTTGCACAGTTACTGATTATATAGCTGTTTGTTAGATGTACTGACTCAAAATCTCAAAACTAGAGAAGTTTCTGAAGTGTTGGATGGTAGTGGTTTGTTTTTACAAGCTTTCATGGAAAGAGTGTCCCTATTATTTTTGACCAATAGTATTAATAGGGTAAACTTACTGTATTTTAGTTTCTGTTTTATTTGGAATCCATAGTTGACTAAAGCTTCAAACCCTGTCTTCCACTGAGTTGTATTCATCTTATTGTTTGCAAAGTATCCTGAAGTGCTGGCCTTCAGTAATTCTCCTTGTCAAAAGGGGTTTAAAATGTAGCAGAGACCACCTCAGTACTAGTTGCTTTAAGGTCTGCACATTCTGGCAGATTCTTTCCAGTCCAGCTTAGTGCCTTGTTTAGGTCGTTATAATAGCGTAAGACAGAGTATACTGGAAGATTAGAGTAGCAAGATTTTACCTTTATTATATCATGGGTAAGGACTTAAGAATTTCTCAATGCAGGCAGGAGAGATGAAACCCAAATCCTCACCTGAAAAAAGTTTGGGGTTTGTTGTTTGTGGTGTTTTTTTTTTTCCCTACCATACTGTGTTCAGGTCTAGATATTGTTTGATACTTTTATGAGTCTGAAATGTTTCATTTGGATTCTTCCAGATTGAGGGAACTCTTGGTTTCTGATGATAGTTGACCCAGGCTTCCAGCAGAATTTCTGTTCAGTTTTCATTGTCATCTTCTTCCTTACTGGAGGACCTAAGAATCCCTAGCTGGTATCTGGCCCCAGGTTCTGCAGCCAATCTCTGATACATTCGTGAAGCCCAGGTGGGTTTTTACTGTGGAGACAACATTCCAGCATTTGAAGTCCAGAAACTGATTGGTAGAGTGAGGGACAGTTACCTTGGGGAGCTGTATATCCTGCAAGCCCTCACAGCTGCTGAGTGAGATTGCAGCTCACTCATGACTAAAGATGCCTTTTGCCAAATCACGTTATAAGTACTGTACTTTCACTGCATTAGCTAAAATAGCCTGCATCAGAATTAGGCCCTCATTTTACAAGCAGTTTAAACTGGTTGTTGTTTTGGGTTAGGGTTTTGTTGCTTTTTTTGTTTTTTTTGTTTGTTTGTTTGTTTTGGTTTTGTTTTGTTTTATTTGGTTGTGTTTGTTTTTTGCTTAAAGCCTTTTTAGGCAGTTAATTTTAAATCTTTCCTACCTTCCTCTTGTATAAGCATGAACACATACAAACCCTCTTTTTATGAAGCAGGTTAATTTTCACTTGGATTAGTCCTGTGATATGGGCAAGCCTGCAGTCATGTGAAGATAGGTGGCATAAGAAATATTAGGAGATGGAGTAAAGGCAGTGAGTGACAAAGTCATGAAGGATGGGGGAAAGCATGAATGCTTCTTCAGACTCAGGGTTTGCCTCTGCCTCAAAACATGTGACCCTCTGACCTGTGCACTGTGGATGCATATTTTGTGAACAGGGTTATTTCAGCCAAGTATTAACTGGAAAGGGCAATGAGTGATGGACAGGTAGCCAACACGCCTTATCAGGGCTTTGCTCAGGCTAGCTCTTCAGCTGTTTGTCAAGCAAGTTCAAGCCTGCCTTTTTCAAAATAGCTGTGGATTTGTAGAAGTAACCGTTGGGCAGAGGTTTATTTGTTGATTTATGTAGTGGATTGTGCTGGATGGGTTAATACCTGCTGCTAAAAATTCAGTGGTTTCTCTGTTTAGATCCTGTTTTCCATGTAATACAGAAGGACAGAAACAGTTAAGACCTTAAGTTCCCAATGAGTCTGTTAAGCGTTAACATCTGCTGGAGTCATGAACTGTGTATTGACTGTGTTTGTAACAGACCAAAGGCAGCTGATCATGATAGTGCTTCTCTTAATTACTTTGTCAAATGTCACTACACTCCCATGTAAGAAAAAGAGGTATTTCCTTAATGACTAGGAAATAAGATAAACAGGAAGTAAAAATGGGATAGACTGCCAGTATGCTGCTGGTCTTAGTTTTATTTCATCATAGCTGTTGTTTGTCATGTTGAATTCTTTCTTGCTAAGATCTTGATACCTTTTTTCTACTAAAATATATGGTTTCGCACTCTTATTTTAAAAGCTGTTGGCCTTTCATCCTTCTAGTAATTACCCAGAGTGTATATAGGTCAGAGTTTCAGTTTGGATATTCCTTCTGCCACTTTCATTTTCTCCAGCCTTATGCTCATCTACCCTAATATTGATTTTTTTATTTTTTTTTATGTCTTCTTAATGAGTGCTTTTATGCAGCAAGATGAGGAAGAGGTGTACTTTGCAGATATGAATGGCTTACCAAAATGGAAAATGGACTGACTTCAAATGAATCTATTACTTGAAGCTCAGACTAGTGATAGAAATTACATTTGAGGCCTTTGGACCTTCAAGGGACAGTAGTAATCCATAGCTAATCTTTATGTTAACAATATCAAAAACAGTGTTAAAACTGTATTAACATGAAGTACTTAGAATATCCTACTCCAAAAGGGTTGCATATGTAAGCCAAAAGTGTATTACATTATGCTAAGTCTATATTGATTGTTTAGCTTGTGAAGCTTGAGTAAAATATTTATGGTCTATAAGGCAAAATAGACCCATGACTCTGTTGCAGTCATGACTTCTGCCTGCACAAGGGCAAAATGAGGCCTTTTAAGGTTAAAGCTAGCTAGATGACAGTAATATCACAGTTAAAACTTCAGTGTCGACTGTGAAATTCTGCTGGGAATTTTCAGGATAGCAAGGCACATGCAGTATGTAGCTGTGCAACTTACACTCTCACTGTGCTGGAGCTGAGCTTAGTCTTTTCCATTTATTAAGTACCGTTTTGTCCCCAGAGCATTGTGTTCTGTGGGAGAAAAAGATGGCAACAGTTTCCTGTGCAAAACAAACCACTACAGCTGTTTGTTAACACTTACTATAAAAGTTACTGTTAGCCTTAAGTCATGCTGAATTATGTTAGCCTTTTAAAATGAAGTATTCTGAAACCAGATGCATTTACATGCATTAGCTAAAGCTGCCTAATTAGTTTAATTAATTAGCATAATTAGCTAAAGCTTCATTGTTCTGCAGGGTTGAACTGCTGGGTAAGCCTTTGGGCTCAGAAAGGGTATTTGAAGTACCTGGCCTAAACCAGTGTAGACAGGATGAACTGACTATTTATTAATCTCAGAAGTAATAAAAGATGATATGGAATTTCCTGAAGCTGCATGTAGGGTTAGTCTTCACATGCAAAAGGGATCTTTATGTCTGCTGGGATTGTAGAGCCTTGTCTTAGGAAGATTTACATTAACTTTATTGGAACAGTTTTTCTTGTGGCAAATATACTTTGAACTATGTTACAGTGGCTGCGTATGAGATTGGGGTGTAACTGGTTGGGATTTTTTACTATAACTTATCAACAAAAGGTCCAGTCACTTTGATCAGCTTTTTACATTATAAATTCCATGCAAGTTGCTTGGGAGCCTTGTTAGGCATCTGTGAATGGCAGTCAAGTCCCTGAGGAGCATCAGCAGTAGAAGCTGGTGTGTACACCACTGTTTCAGATGTCTGGGCAGACTGCTGATGATAGAGCAGCATATTCTCTCTGATGTTTCTGAGAGCAGCACACCTGAGGCGGAGTGCTGTGGTACACTGCTCTATGCACCTGCAGCCAGAGGCTGTGCTGGGCTCAGTGACCTTTCACAGCAAGTACACGTGCAAACTAGGTAGGCAGTAGGGGCTGTGACTGTGCAAATGCATGCTAACCTTCTCTGACTGTCCAAGGGATTGGTGCTTTTTTTCCTGGGTTGGGTTGCTTCTGGAGAGGTGAATGTGTATTCTGTCTGTGTGCCTGTGTGGCTGACAGTAGATTTGGGTGGGTGCTTGCAGAACTTGAGTCCCTGATGTAATGTACAGAACTTTTGTGGAGTCATTGCAGGGTTCAATCTGATTTGTCTTGTGTGCCTTTTCAAACTAAACCAGTAGTAGCAGGATGAGCATAGATTTGTGTTTCAGATGCTGTAAATTTTAAAGCATGGTGTTAGGTAATCATGCTGTCACAAGATAGGTTTATGGGGACTCTAGGAAAATTGAAGCACTGCAGTATTTGCTTTTGGGCTAATTCTTTATCCTGTATATAATTGCAGAACTGCGTCACAGCCATCACTTCTAATGTTTCTTACTGAATCAGAATTTTCATTTATTTGTCCTAGGATGACTTCTATAAAATATATTGGTCTAATACTCATGTCATGATCTGCACAAGTGAAAAAGAGGGTGGCTCATGCTGCTCTCTTTCCCTCTTACTGTTTTCCCTCTTAATAGATTGCAAATGATCTGTCTGTGCATTGTGTGAGTTCTGCTTGTATGTTTCTCAATAAGCAGTATCAAAGCATGCAATACACTACATCATCAACCAAAATACTGAGGCTTGTATGGCAAAGGTGTGAAAGAGAGGTAAGGCATCGGGTTGTACTTCTGTTTACTTACAAGTTCTAAATAATTATTAAAACAACAATAAAGAATGCATTTGTGAAATGGCAGCAGCTGGCATGGACTTGTATAATTTCAAGTGTGAAATTGAAATTGTCTTGTGATCATAGTAAGTGTCTATATTTATTAATGCCTGTGCATTCCTTCAGCAGTAGTGCTGTTACTTGTCTGTTGAAGTAATACGTAGCAGACACTTTATTTCAGTTATTGGCCTACAAATAACTTTAAAAGGTGCCATTCTAAAGGCTGATACTGGGGACCAGACACTTTGATTAGTCCTAGGACATTCAGTATTGAAGCTTAGCATGAACACATATTATTTATTCAAAATCTTGCCCCTTGTAAATAGATGGAAATGTTATCTTACTGCGTGAGCATTTCCTTCACCAGCACCACTTGTTTCAGAAAACCTTGTAGATAAATGATGAGTGTCTACTAGGGGCCATATGGATGGAGAAACGGTGTTGAAAGCCAGAGTAATTTATTACAATCATCTTGTTCCTGGAACAGGTGAGGTAAATCATTACTTGCCAAGGACATCTCATGAGTGTGCAGAGAGGCAATACATTAACTGAGGAAAAAGCAGACCACAACTTTAATATCCTCCTGTCCCATATATAGATGAGGAAGAGTGGTACAGACAGGCTACTCTGCTTCACAAGGACTATGGAAGACAATGTGTTGGGTTTTTTGTTGCTGGGGCAATTGCATATTGCTGTGAGCACCTAAGTTATTCGTCACTAATACACAAATGAGCTCTTTGGAGTTTGCATCCCCTGTTTGTTCTTCAGACAGTTTTCTGCACCTGATTATAATCCTAATACCTTAGGGGCCTGTGGCTTCCTTTGTCCAAATTTTAAAACAGCTGCTGTATCCTTAATTAGGCAGTAGAGCTGGTTGTGGTTTTTTTTTCTGACAGAATTTTAGTAAAGCAGTACTTGAAGTATGTGGGATTTCCTACTAGAGCTTTTTCTAATGTTTTTCACAAGAAATAGCAGCATTCATTATAGTTTTTAAAAAAAGTTTTAAATGGTCAATTTATAATAGAGTACATAATTTTATTTAAATAGCTCTGTACATAAGGTGAATGTATTGTGTTTGGGGTTTGTTTTGTCTTGTTTGAACCCCCCACGGAAATTAAGAGATTCTGGAAAAGGGAAGTGATAAGTTTGTGGGTTTATTTTTTTGAAGTGGAAAAAAAAAAGAAAAAAGAGTTGATGCTGTTGCAAGACTTGCAAGTGAAGGAATGTGGGAGACAGAAGGGATATGAGTGGAAGCCACCCGGAGGAGTCATTACAAGTTTATTCTTTCTCTTTTGGAAACTGAGAAGGAAATTCTGCAGAGTAAAGGGAATGCAAGGAAGGCTGAGGCAGGAATATAGGTTAGTATAGGTGTCCTGTGCTGAAGTGCCAAACCTAGCATATGCCTAATTATGGCTTATTTTTTGGAGAGTTTTTTTCATATTATGGGAATCAAATAAAGCTGTGGTCTGCCATATAAACTGATGCTACAGTTATCCTTGCTGCATGTTTGGGCAGTGATAGCTAAATGCTGTTAGATAAAGTATTTGACTTGTTTTAGGTAAGTGGAGCCTTCTAAAGGACATCTGTATGCTCTGTGTGTGTGTTTCAGCCTTAAAGGTTTACATATCAATAATAAAAAATAAATTTGGATCTTGACATTGCGTGACTGGAGTTGGCTGCCTGCTGACACCCTAAACCCCTTTTAATTCTGATTTGTTGCAAATGATGGCTTCCAGAGCCTCTTCCAGTCTCTGGTCAACAATAGTGTTCCCCCTCCATCGTCTGTCTTCCTTCATACAACCAACTAGGTCTCTGCTGCAGCTGGTATATACAATGTATGACACTCAGCTTGCACACAACTGTTCATGCTATGTTGGTACTGCTCTGAATTTAAATCAGACCTTGGCTGCTCTATGGGATCTCAGATGATGAATTTTCCCGTCCTAATCAGATTACTCTAGTTACAGCAACATTTCAAGTTATACTGCTGACTTTGTTTTTTTTTATACTGTTAAGTTGACCTGGGTAAGTCATATGCAGAGAATCTTCACATGTTGGTTTCCTCATCTTGACTGTTTCAGGAATGAGATTTTCCCATTTTGTATCTGCTCATTTTGATAATTTGTTGCAGATGCTTATTGTTGACACACTAGGAAGGAGTACAGCCCAACCAAAGATGATGCTGTTATCAAAGATTCCATTTGTTCAGAGAAGATGACAACCTTTTCTTGTTTGGGAGGTTATTTAGCCTGTCCTTAGAGGGCCTCCTGGCCCTCTAAGAAGTCCATGTGGAGATAAGACAGTGGAAGAGTTGTATCATTCGTCTAAGAGCACTGATATTTGAATAGCTGTGCCAGTCAATTTAGTCTTTGTCATAGGAGAGGAGGATTTTTTAATAACACTTTTTGTCATATTCTGTCTTTTGCCTCCTCTCCAGTTGTTTAATGAGGCACACAGATGACTTGAGTTAATAAAGAACTTGCATCTTCCTCCTGGTCTGCATACTAATCTAGTTCTTTGCGACTGCTGTGTCCACTAGAGAGTTGTGATTGGCCCTGCATTTTTTTCTAAGCTACTTGGATCTCTTCTGAACTGCTCAGGCAGTGCTTTCCTGCTGCAGTGGAAGGGAGGAAATGTGATCTCTGATTGGTGTTGAGGAGATGCAGTGTCCTGCTGAGGGCTCTATCATTAGTCTCCCTCTGCGTCTTGAAATCGGAAGATTCTTGTCCTAGTGGTAAAATATCAGTGATTGGAATGCATGTTCAGCAGTACGAAGAGGTAACATATGAAACAAGTAGTCTGATGCTGAATTCAAGAAATACGACATCAGATGGCAGAAGGGCTGTAACAGAGATGCAGTTAAATTTTATAATAAAAAACAATCTTAACAGCAGACTTGATTAAACATATTCATGTATGTGGAAAATAGAGGCATTTTGGAATGAAAAAGAAATCGAAACAGAGTATTTACTGAAGTGAGAGTTGCACTTTCTAAAATCATTATTCTCTACTTTTAAGTGTTCTAGGTTTTATTAGAGAATTAAAAGGCACTGCTGTGTTGCAACTGAAGGACAGTCATTCCCATTCATGGGAAACCTTCTGGGAAGAAATGGGTTATGTTCTGATCTTGAACTAAAAGATCAGTGTGAGAGGGAATCAAGTGCCACTTAAGAAAACCACACCAACCAACCAAACCCCTCCCCCAAACCCAAACTCCCAGCAGTAGTCATGGTAGCATTATTACAGAAATGTTTTATTGCTGTAAATCTTGGATTGTTCTTATATCCTTTATAATTTAAATGTACCGAGTTTTGTCAATAGTTTTGGGAGACTACTGATAAACAGCTGACCTTGAGTTTATTATTCCATACCTGGCTATTGTGCCTGGCTCCAGTTTAGCCTACAGGATCTATGACCTGAGGTGACAAGCTGAAAATTCTCTGTTTTGGTACTGAGTGTTGTGATATTTGTTAATGATAGCTATCTTCATAACAAGATAGTACTTGCTGCCATGCTGCTTAAAACATGTTGAGGAGACTGTTGCTTGGACATTTTGGTTTGCTTCATGTTTCTAATCCTCTTACTGACAAAGCTATTTTTCTCACTTAGCAAATTAAAGTTTCTGAGTGTTATATGTAATTTCAGTAATAGAGCATAAATGAAATAGTATAATTGACAAAAAAGTATTTGTTTTGTGTCTTTTCAAGTAAGCAAAGCTTAGTAATATCTGCCCAGAGATGAGAAGACAGTAGTTCTGTAAAATATAATTACAAACTTGGTCTGTGCTACTGCTGGGTTTTGTTTCTGATAAACAGTTTTGTTTTCTTAAAACATTGTTGCTCAGTACCAGTATTGTCCCAGCAGTTTGGGTTTCATGGGAGCTGAGAAAGGGGCACTTCATACTTAAGTTTCTTGGTTTTCCAGCCAATACAGACGTTTTTCTGAAGTAGAAAAATATATACAAATATAAATTAATATTTAGTTTCACTGAACTGAGAGGTTTATTTACTTTTTCAAGAAAACTGTAGGTGATTTTGGGGATAAATTAATCGCTTTCTAACAAAATGTTTTTCTTACAAAGTGGGAATAATTATTTTAGTAAGCCTTTAGATTTTATTTTTTTTTTAACGTGTATTATGTCAGCAGTGATACTCTCAAGGCTGTGGGAATACTTTTTAACATTGCATGTAATAATTTTTTGGTCCTTTAATCTGTAGATTTGGTAATCTCTTGACCTAGATGCCTATTTAATGAACTGAAAAAATAAAATACTTGGTTATGTAGAGGTCTTCATCAGTAGGTCTCAAATATTTTACAATGGAAAAAGTACAATTTGACAGGTGATGAAACTTGGGAATAGTAGAAAAATAAGTTGCCTGAATGTGCTCATTTGATCAGTTGATCTTTGAATAAAACACAGTTTTCCTGTGGCATTCTTGGATTTATTTTTTTTTCTTTCCAATAAAAATACTTGCTTGTGCAGCCATTTTTTCCTTTATTTTTTGCTTTTCTGAAAAAAATAGCTGACAGTTACTGAAAATAGTAACAGGTAGCATATATGTATGCACAAAGCGCTTTATGTAGTGCTTGCATCCTCATGACTCTTTGCAAACACTAAAATTATTCTATTATCCGCAAGGTTATATTTTTATCATACACTATAAGTATCATTAAAATTCTTGATTAAATGTTAATACAATTTTAAAATTCAATCAAAGCTGTTTTTTCTCTAATGACAGCATTGAACTCTACAGTTTAAAATAATAGAAAAAAGAAAAGGAGGAGATTTTGTTAATAAGAGAGAAATCTCACTTTATACAATAAAATTGGGGGGTTTGGTGGGCTTTTTTGGTTTGCCTTTTCTTTTTTTTTTTCTTTTTTTTTTTTTTTAATAAGATAGAGTAGAGGCCTCAGTATTGCTTTTCTGAAAAAGCTGTAAGACTGGTTATTCTTGGCCTCCAGCAGAGATCAAAGGAATTAATTCTGAAGTGGGATTAAACTTTTATTTCTATCCTTAACATAAATACCCCATATGCATAAATTGGATTTACTTCAGCTGAAATGAAATATTTTCATTGTATATACCTCACTGATCTATCACTGGATTATATTTGCTTTTGCTGGGGTGGTATTGTCCTGCTGACACTCACAGTTAATTGCAGTTTGATGTATATATTCCGGACTTTTCTCTAATGTTGGGATATAAACTGACCTTGCACTCTGAAGTGTTATAGCTGTCCTTTTTCCATACAGTAATCTTTGAGATCATGCAGTTCTGGTGAGTCTGACCCTCCCGTGTGCTGGTGGACCTCCCGTGGTTTGTGATGTTCACAAATTCCATTTGCCCCTTTTTTGATGTCAGGCAAAACACTATATAAGAACAGTCTTGAGACTGATCATTGAAGATCACCAGCAACAACCTTATTTATATTGCATAGCTCTCTTTTCATTATAACCTAGCTAAGTCTGACTGCTTTCAAATTCATGTACTAATTGTCCTGCTGTCCCTGTAGGAAACTAGGTGAATTTCATGTAAACATGGAGTAAATCTGAGACTGAACAGACGAGGTGTTAACAGTTCTTCAGGATCAGATGACATTCACCAAAGGGTACTGAAAGGATTTGACTGTGACATGCAAAATCACTGAACTGCTGGCCAAGTTGAGTAACATTCCATTTCGGATGCCTACTGTGTAGATTGCTAGTATGGCTCCCACCTACAAAAAGGGCTTAAGTGGACACCCTGGAATCTAGGGATCAGTAAGTCTGACTTGTATCCATAATACAGTGATAGAGCTTCTAATAAAGGGTGAGATCAGTGAGAAGATGGTTAAATACCTGTATTTCTACCACTTCCAGCAGCTATTAAACCTTGCTGTTATTAGTTCCCTTTTTCATTAACTTCATGTGGCATATTCAGTTACTGAGATGTGTGTTTGTGGCTTCTTCAATAAAATACAATTCTTCACTCATAGCTTCAGATTTGTGTTTAAGATGAATTTGATACAGCAAAATTTTTGTGATACATTATGTGAATGTTTGACCTAACACCCGCTGTGAGCAGCCCAGCAGTAGGAGTATGTTTATTACAGAAAGTTAAGTACAAGCCTTTGCAGGATTGTATTTCTGGGTTCCTCTTCTTCAGTTACATAACCTCTTTTAAGAGGTTATGACTTGTTCTTTTGACTTTAAAGCTATTTACTTTATATACATTTACTTGAGGCTTCTCTTTCTTGGATTGTAACAGAACAGAATAGGGTCAAGAAAAGTTCCAAGGGACTGAAGGGCCTTTCAAAGGGTTATCTTCAAGACCAAATATCAAGGCTTTATATTTCATGTGGATGTTTTTAAAAGTTAAATACAGTAATGTATGCTATAGACATTTGCCATAATTTCTTGACAGGTTTTAACATATCATTATCTGACTTTTGTCTCCTTACCACTTTCACATAAGAGAAAACATTTTCTTATATGTGGTTGAAATTTCATTCTTTGTCAAAAATTTCACTACTAAAGGAATAGTAGTGGGAGTTTTGGTACGGAACAACACACCATTTTTGTATTGTATTAAAACTTTGATTTACTTTTTCCTTTGTATTTCTTATTTTCCTTAGTTCAGTATTTTAGGATACAATTTTCTTTTCAAACTACTGCTTATGGTATTTTTAAAAGATGCATGAATGAAATCCTCTCTGCAATCCATCTAGCATTTTGTGGTTGCACTTCATAATTTGGTAGGATACCAAATCAATAACAACCTCAGAGTTAACCTGCTGACACCAGCAGGCAGTTATTTGAAGTGTGAGTTGTTGTTTTTGTTTAATCCCTGAAAATTGTTGGTTTGTTTAATGTAATCTCCAGTAATCGTGCAATGAAAAAAATATGATAAAATTATGATAATATATCAGACTGTTCTTTGAACAAAACTGATGAGGTCTATAGACAAAGCTTATGTTCCCAGTGGAGGGGGAAATTGAAAAGTCTAAGGATACTTCAGAATGTTGGATCGTTTTTAACAGTAAAATAATGCGAACATGTTCCTGGGGTTTTGGACAGTAGCACAGAGCACGAGATAATCTAAAAATCTTCATATCACTGATCAAGGAATCTCTCCTAATTTCACCTCTTGAAAATCTTCATCTAAGTACGCGGTTGTGCTGACTCCTCCAGAACAGCAGGTTGAGACACAAACTTCTGTGCCATTTAAACTATGTGTAAGCTTCTTAGTAAGATTTTTGTTGGTGTTTGGGAGGTTGTGTGACTTCCTGCAGTGAGGACAGTGTGGCCATTCAGTTAAAGCTTTCAGGGAATGCTGGAAGTACTTTTCCCAGCCCCCTTCCCCTGCCACTCCTGGCTCTGACTTTCCCACTTGCATGTCCCTGAGAAGAGTCAGGGGAGATGTGCTGTGACACACATTTGTGAAGGGCTGATTTTCAGCCTTGACAGATGGGCAGTAAATCATAAATTCTGCTCATGTTCAGTTTTGCAGGGGCTGTTGTTCCAATGAAGGCAGTTAAAACTGTCAACACCTAGCAGTCCTTGAAGATAATGAATGTTGCACAAACTCGAGAAGCCCATGAACAGTGCTGCCTTCCTGTATAGCAGACGAAATCCACTGGGTCTCTGCATTTCAAGAAAGCCCCTTAATCCTATTCAGGCATTCATAATAGTACAGTGCTTATGTAAAAAAAAAAAGTGCTTGTTCAAAGAAGCTTGTTAACAAAAAGAAGTTAAAAGTATTTAAGCATCCTATATTTAATGTGTTCCAAAACCACTCCAGAATGTTGACAACTGGTTATTAATTATAATGTCGTGGATAAATATGCCACAGTAATGCAACACATAATTTTAACTTCTATACACATTTTACAGTGCATGCTCAGTGTTCCCTTGGTGGGTGAATTTCAGCAATAAATGGTGGGGTTTTGTGTTCTTCACTAGCTTAGCTGCTTTTAGTTGAGTGCAATCTAGAAGTGAATTCCATTATTGGTGATGTTTGTGATACTTGTTAATTTTTTGCTAGAAGAAAATTCTTTGTATTTAAATAATCTTCCTTTTTTGGACGGAGGGAGGGAGGTAGAAGGAATGAGCCCTTGGTAAGACTTTCTCAGAAGGACTAAAAGCAGGAAACCTAATCATGCAAGAGTCCTGGCTTTCAAAAACTTTTGAAATTAAATAGAATACAAAGTGTTGTAGCATAAAGTAATCCCCAAGGAAAGTCATTAAATGGAGAAATGATCATGAAATGTGTGAAGTAATTGCTGAGAACCATGCATACAGAAATAATTTGTTTTCTGTCAGTGTGTGCAGCTCTAACTGAAGTATTGTTTGAAAACACACACAGCTGCCACTGGCCATGGAGTACTCTGTGTGATTCCTTTTTATTTGACTACGGCAATTTAAGTGGCTTGAGCTTTTTAATTACATGACCCTATATGATAGGAGGGATTTGGAGTGATAGTGTATGACTTTGAATGCAGAAATCGTGTGGATGCTCTATAAGCGTTCAGTAATTATTACAAGCACTGATCCATACACATATCTACACACGCACACATTTACAGAACTGTAGATTATAGACTTTCTGCCAGGAATCAGTTTTACTGTAATAAATGACTAATTTGTGATATTCTCAAACGTCTTGGTTTCCTTCTGAGAGGTACATACTTTGTTGTCCATCCTCATCCAGCAGTTTTTAGTATATTATTAGGTAAAACAGTAGAGTGGGATGCAAACCAAAATTTATCAGTTCCACATGTGAACCCACTTGCTGAGCTTACGGTGGTCTTGGTAAGTCATGGTGTTGAGGGAATATATAGAAGAGATCAGATGAGACTGGGGAGAATTTGCACCAGCTATGGAGGCAATAACACTTTTTATGTACTTCCTTGAAGGTGCAATTCAGAAAGTAACTTCACCTTTCTGACATAGTGAGAGTGTCCAAATCAAATGTACATGAGGGAAATGAATTTGGCTGTTCTTTCCCCAGATTATTCCAAGGGCAGAGAAGGTGATAGTTACTATGCCCTGAGTAGTTAGACACCATACAACAAGCTGACTGATATTTTCTTAAAATCTCTCTGTGGGAGCTCATCATTGCTGCTTATTTAGATCTTGAGTACTGTTTCTACAGAAATAAAAGATACCTGGTTTTGAACAAAGTGCAAGCATTTAATTAATACCAAAGCATATCTTTAGACTTGGAAAACCCAGTGTTAAACACCCCCAAGAAATTCTGCAAAACCTCCATATAAAATTGAAAAATCCTTGGTGGGTTTCAACTACTGCGTAGAACACGGAGTTTTTTCAATTTATATTTTACTCTTCCATGATACAGAAATAACGGTTAGGGGGAGGAATGCATTGGCTTTTGGAAATTCTAATTGATTTATGGTGAAATACACCACTATGATAATGAATACAGCTAGTGAAAGATATAGATAAAGTTGCTGAGGACTAATAAAACTGATACACCGAGCAATTAACTGTCTGTAGATTAAGGGTCTACAAATGCTGATGATGCATGAAAGAAAATGCTTTTCTGAACTGAAAGGAAGCTTTGACCAGACCAAGAGTTTGAAGGTTATTTTAGGCAGGGGTGGTGGTAAGTTGCAGGGGGGTTATTTGTTTTGTTTTTTTGAGATTTATTTTGCTTTTTGTGTGGTTTTATACTCTCCTGCAAGCATCTCCCCATTTAATGTGTTGCACATTCTTTACTAACATTTATTTTTCATTCAAGCCTCAGGCATCTTCCCTCTTGTTGTGGAGTGTGATACCAAACTGAACAATATTAGCCAATGTTTGTTTGTTTACTCCACTCTGAGCTTGGGCCAATAGCTGCTTGCCATGGTGATCAGCTCAAGTTATTGAATACAGCATATTTTACATGAGTTTTTGGTAAATGTATATATTCTATACTCTGTTTCTGCAGTTCTTAAAACAGAATGCTACAGGGCTGCAGTGGATGGTGCATTCATGTGCACTGCAGAATCAGGCTGCTAGCCCTTTTTCCAACTGGAGAAGGGCTATGGAGGGTCATACAAAGAAACAGGTCAACCAGCTGTAAAAAAAAGAAAAAAAAGAAAAAAGGAAAATTGGACTTTTCAGTTTCTCAAGAAACACCCCCCAGAATTTCTCAGGATAATAAATATCAAAATGCAGGTAAGGTAACGTGAATAAAAAGGGTTATTTCTGTAACTTTACAGCTTTGGGAAGACTTCAGAATTTTATCAATATTAGCATTAATTTCAGATCAGAAATAAATGGGTTAAGTTCTGCATTTAGATCTGATTTCTACTTTCCAGCTAGTTCTGCCAAAAAGTTATTCCACTGGAACATTAGGAAGGAAATAAACTTTTAAACATAACTTAAGACCGGAAAAATATTTTCTGGTTGTATTTTGTATCATGACTTTTATAAAAAAAAAAGACAACATTTAGTATTTCAGAAATGAAAATTCTTTCAAATATGTACAGGATAAAATAGTACATCCCTGAAACTAAATGTCAGGCATGTCACTGTTGTCTGTTTTAATGATTCTAAGTGTTTAACATTCTTGGCAACTAGTTCATATACTAATGGCTTAATTCAGTAAAATCCTCTAAGAACACGGAAATCTGCCCAGTCCCTGGAAAATCATTCTGGTGCTTGTTCAAAATGCAAGTGCTTACATAAGAGTGTGGGGGGTCTTCAGTTTTATTTAAATATTGCCCTAAAAGTATTTCTCTCTTGTGTTTTGTTTGGTGTTTTCTTTTTGTTTGCTTGGTTTTCAGGGACCTGTAACACTGAAGCAGTTTGTTTTTCCTTTTCAGATGCATAAATCTGAGATTTTTTTATCCCTTTCTGTCTTTAGTTGTGCCGCTATTTCCACTAAATAACACTTCATCTTTGAAGTATTTCCAAATTCCATGTATAAGATGCCACTCATAAGAATACAGATCTTGAAACATGATTGTTCTATTGAAACCAACACAAGAAAGCACATTTTTCATATAGTTTGAATAAATGATTAGATTTATTATTAGTTGCAGAATTCCATAGCTTACTGACTTTAATCTTGCAAGATCAACAGATTAGTCCAACTGTGACAGCAATTCTCCCTCACTATTTCTTAGAGAAAACCTATATGCTTTGGGCAGCTCTTAGAGGTTCTGTATAGTCAATGAAAGGGGAGATAATTCTATACAGAAATTTGGGTTCCAAATACTGGACAATGGGCACATGTTTCGGGGAAAAAAAGTGTTTGTTATTGCTGTTTCTCTTGTATATTCATTTGCTTGCCATTGAAAGCAAATCATGCTTGTCACTAAGTGTGAGCAAAGCAAGGAAAGGGGATCATCTGGGACATATGAAGAGTGTAAAACCACAATTCCCAGACTTGCAACTGACATGATCTTTCAAGCATTATACTGATCCTGTCATAAATAAGTTATTTAAAGGTTGACCAAAGTGTTTTAAACCAAAATGGTAATTTAAAAAAAAAAAAAAGTTAATAAAATTGTCACTTGAGCTATAGCTACACCTAGTCTCACAATAACACTAAATGCTACAGACGTCCTTAATTCTTATCATTAGGAAGAAAGAGAAGCAAAGACAGAGTATCTTGCTTTGTGAGTATCTGCCTTAATAGTGGTTTCCTCATTTTATTTAACATTGCTCAGTTTTACCTACTTTGGCATGCCACTAATAGCTACAGTTCTGTTTCAAAAGGCATTGTGAGATGATATGTTACCAGACATTAATTTCCATAGCTCCATACTACATTTTAGCAAATAATATGCATCTATGGAGCCTTCCCTCCCAGTCTGGTACCAGAAGTCTCAGTACATTGAAAAGTAATCTGGCCCTCAGAGAAATAGCAGGCAAATTAATTTCGTACAGCCTGCTGAATGGAACAGGTAGGGATTGAGGGGAGAACTGCTTGGAGTGTTGCATCTAAAAGCCCCAGAAATTTAAAAGTATGGAAGGCAATAAGCAAAATAACAAAACCTGAAGTGTTCCCCATAGGGAGTGTGTTAATGAGAGAAAATAGATATATATTCAATAAATTTGAACATGTACTGAAGAATATATGAATTTGGCTATATAGTGAAATTACTGTTAATTGGACTAGAAAATTAAAGTGATTTAGATATAAAGTGTCTCATGTGTTTCACATGCCACTTCCTTTCCGATCCTGTCCATGAGAGGAGAAAATCCGGCTGTAGAAACGAGTTGTATCACTCCATGACAACTTGCAAAGACTGCATGCTACTTACCAAGATGAGAATTTAATAAAAAAAGATCTGAAACTTAGCATAGGGATTTTTGCATGAGTAACTTTTTAATGTTCTTGAAATGCATGTATTAGGATGTGATAAACTAACAGGCTTTGAGTTTGCATCTCTACACCCCTCTGCTGGATTAGATGCTCTTATTTTAAATACTCTAGATCAATCTTGCTTGTTCTGTTTTAGCCATCCTAAGCACACCCTTTAATAGATAGATTAAATTCAGATTCTTCAATTAAATTTATGAATTTGGTTTTTAAAATAACTTCCACAAATACCAAATTCTAATCACTTTGCAGTGTTAGTTGATCAGAATTTGACTGTTTTATGGATTGCCAGCATAAAATAAACCCACATTTTAAAATGTTTAGGTCTCTGTGAAAGTAGTAGTTATTATCTTGAGGATTGTTAAGAGAGATAAAAATCATGGTACTTCAAAGATTATTTTTTTAATATTTCAGAGGAAAAAATGTTTTGCAAAATACACTGGTTTACATAATCTTATGTCAGAGATAATGTAAGATCTGGCCTCACAGAAGTCAAAAAGCAGTCAAAGATCACGGTACTGTGTCTCTAATATGTGTTCTACTTTCTGTAAGATGGTTAATTATAAAGGAGAAGCCTTAAACAAATTGTAAATGTGATTATCAATCATTTTTCAGGTTGCCTACGGACAGCATGCATTTCTGTAATTAAGGGTGTGCATTTAACCAGCACAAACAAGGAGGAGAGGAGAAATAATGTATCAAGGTCTTAATATGGTGTTTGGGTTCATTTTTCTTTTCTTTTTTTTTTTTTTTTTTACTGAAGTGAACTGCATTTATGAACTTACTGTATCAAAATAAAATGTCATTTGTTGCTTACAATTTTTCAGTGGTTTAGGGTAAAGAAAAAACAAAACAAAACAAAACAAAAAACCCAACAAACCCAAACCAAAGAAAATTCTCAGGTAATAGAACCATTCTATTTTTACAGAAAGTTTTCAATGTAATGCTGTCTATAAATATTTGGGGAAAGATGACAGTCATTAAGGAACAGTTTCTGGTGGTGTTCAGGAACTGGGCTTGATTTTCAGGAGAAGAAAATGTTACAATGTTCAGATGTGATATTACTAGAAAGGAAGCTTAAATATTTGTATGCTGTTTGTGAAAGTCTTTGCTTCACCCACTTAATCTTTGTATTTTTCTACTCAGGTTTTGACTGAAACAAAATGGTATTTGTACATCCTGGTTTGCTATGGTCTTTTTTTGATTAACCCAGGGCAGATGATCCAGTTTTGAGATTAACTCAACCACAGGGCACACAGACTTGCTGGCTGTAATCAGGGTGAGCTCTAACACCCTTGGCTGCTTCTGGGGACTGCTCTGCATAGGTCCCAGCTGCCTCTTTGCTTTTCCATTTACACCTTCTTGTGTTGTGTAATCACTTACATAAAGTAGCTTGATGGCTTTTTTTTTCCCCTCTATGTTATTCATGACGTGAAAAACTCAGTAACCTACAAACACAGGAAAAATAAAATTAAAAGGGAAAAAGTGCATGAGTTTGAATTTGAAATTAGGGTTAGTAACAAAAAAAAAAAAAAAACAACAAAACGGGGAGGAGGGAGAGAGAAAAGTAAGTATAAGATGGAATATTCTGTGGGGTTTTTCCGTCCTGAAGGTCTTCACCCTTTCCCTTCAAAAGGAAATTTTTGTGTATTAGGGGTTCAGCCATGTTAGCATCCAGTGTTTATCATGAAAGTTACCAGCTCTTCCAAACCTGTAGCACAGTTGATGTAATTAGATCTTTTCTCAGGCTCCTGGTCTGTGTTAAGAACAGCTAAATTGGATTGTCTTGTGTCACAGTAAATAAACCCTGTGTCTCACTGATCAATTTACATGGTGTGGATACAGTACACTTTCCTCTTCCATCATTTTACCTTGCCCTTTTAGCTCTTCTACTTATTACTGTATTGTTAGTTGTATCTCTTGCCTTGGTTCATCCAGAAGTCATTTCTCTATTTTCTGTCTCTGAAGACTTTATTCAGGCTCATAACTTTTAATACCAAGTCATGTCTGTTTCAATGGATATAACATAGAACTGGTTTGCTCAGTATTTCCACTGAGCTGTAATATTGCAAATATATTCAAAAACACTTCAGTGGGTGTCTCTAACACTGTATTCCCCTGAATAAGCTCATCATAGTTCTTTGTTTTTCTGCTAGTTTAAAAATAAGAACAAATTTAATGGCAAATAGAAAATAAAATTGTGTGGATGAATTTAAATTCATCCCCCAAAGCGGGAGACAGTTGAACATGACAACTGCAGTTGCCTACAATGTCATTCTGAATGATATTAAAAGCAGTGGCTGATTAGTCTCTACTTCAAGCCTCCCCCTTGTGTGCACAGACAAAATATGTCAAGTGAAGAAAATCTAGTTGAACAATGACTTGGACTCTCTGCAAACACTGTATTTTACTGCTTTTTGAACTGTGCACTTCATTAAAAATCAATGCAACAACTTTGATAAAAAGGGCCTTTTCACATAATAAAAAAGAAAGTAAATGGAATGCCATGTCAAGCTGCAGTACAAGACAAATGTAGCATGCACAGATGTATATTAAAGCTATTTGTTTAAAACAGTAGATAATTTAAAATTCTCTTGTTCTGTGTACAAATAGCCCAGAGCAGAGACACCCTTGAGATCTATACAGCAATATTAAGTAAATTATTGCAAAAAATCAAATTCATCAAACTAACGGATCTATTAAATAGATGGTATTTCAAGAGATAAGCTGTGCATTTGACAGCCTTTTACTATGTAAAGCATTCTGAAATGACGCTATTAATGCAGCAGTTTATATGGTCTCTTATTTCTTGCAGCATTTCAAAATGTTCTTCCAGTATACCACTTGCCAAAATGTTTTAGTTGGCATTTGTCTCTATTAAAGACTTCAGTCCTGCTAAATTAGCTTAAGGATTTGTTGGTAATAACTTAGAGAATCTTGCAATATAATCAATATTTTATTTCATTTTGTATTATGATGCTTTACATATTGTGCTGCTTAATAGTTAAATCTGAATTTTTCTTTGAGGAGGAAAATCCCAGTCTGTTTCAGTGAAGTTCATAAAGAATGTTAATTTAGAAAATGAAAAGTTGTGTTAAGTGATTTAATATGGTAATCCATGATTTGCTTTAGAACAACAGTTGCTTGGGAATAAACCAGCCACTTAACACCTGGATCCATTTAATAAGGGTAGATAGGTTAGAAATGGGGTACAGCTCATCAGGTTTTACTTCTTAAAGTTCCAACAGAACTTTAAAAATAACAAAATTATTTCTCCCTTCTTTTTCTTCTCACTGTTGAAAATCAATATGTTCTGCAGTAGGAAATGCTGTTTTGGAAGAGAAACCTAGCACCTGTAAATGAATTTCATTAGGAATTTTGGGGAAGAAAATGCATATGTGTACACTTAAAAGGATGTAGTAATTCATAGTTATATGCTTATGACTAATTTCCTTATGCTGATTGTAACTTGCTCTTCCTGAGGCTGTTTCAAAATATTGTTTCTGAAATCATGAGGAGACATTGGCAGAGTTTTAAAACAGAAACACTTTTGACTGTTTTAAAAGAGCTGAGATTTCCTAGCAGAAAATGTTTCTTGCTTTGCTTATTATTTACACTTGGTATGTAGTACAATGCTGATTGGTGCAGAGAAGAGTCTAACTTACACCCATTGCTTTGAGCCCCTTGCTCAAAATAGTGTTATGCGAGGGTGAAGGGTTTGAAATGCTGACTGGTGAAGCAAAGTGAACTAAATGAGGTAGTGCAAAGTAATAGACTTTCTGGATCTGTGAACCCACATCCAAGTGGCATCCTGCTGTACATCCATATCATGCTGTAAGCCGTGCTCTGGGAAGCTTGGCAGGTGGCCTTTACCAGAGTTGTTCTGCTTAGTGCCCAGAAATCCTCAGACAGTTTTGAACTGCAACTGCTCGGGGAGCTGGAGTGTTTGGAGCACATCCCCTGGTGTGGTGTTTCCAAAAGAGGCTGTGTTCAGGTGATAAAAGTGCAGCACACATGAGTTCTTAATAGATAGCATTTACTTTGGGTACCTGAAAACGTCCTTAAAACCTATGTGGTCCAGGTCTAACTTAGCTGCTTAGCAAGTCTAGAAAAGCAAGAGTATGACTTGGAGAACAGTACAAGCATGTTTAGATGCAGGAGGCATTGTTTTCCTAAGCTAAACTGCGCTAAACTTCATTTGAACAATGTTTTCACAAGAGCAACTTATTAATATTTCTTTCATTAAAGCAATTCTTTGCTTTACTAAGAAGGTGTTTCTTCATCTAACCTTTTAAAGCCAGATTAACCTGCTCACGTTTTCCCTTTACTATGTGCATGGGTAAAGCAAAAGACTGTCAATAATAAGATAGAAAGGTTTTTAACCTCTAGGTCAGAAGTTTAACTTTGTCCTGTGTCAGTGCTGTTAGATAGGGTCACATTTGAGGAATTGCATGATGTCGTTGTGGGATCTTGGTGACATTTTCAGTAACTGCTATCCATATAGCAAAAAAGACTAATCTCAATTCCCAGCCTAGATGTCATCCTTCTGCACTATGACACACTGAGTTTAAGAAGTGTGTCATTTGTCTATTCTCTTTTCCCTGAATAAATACACTGGTTTTAAAACTATAAAACCCACATCTTTCATAAGTATTAAAGTCATTATTATAAAGTTGTCCTTGTTATTATAAAAAAAAAAAAAAAACAACGCACCAAAACCAACCAAACAAAAAACCAACCCCTTTACTTCCTCAGTTATGAAATTTGCTTTGGACTCCTACATTGAAATAAGTCACTAGGTATGATTTCCCGTCAGCACATTACTTGTAAAATTTCATAAATGGAAATCGCTTCTAGAAATTGTTTCTAAGTGTGTAATAAGCCTACCGATTGATTTTGTTTCTAGGAATGAAGCTGAGCACAGAAAGCTACGGACCTTGTGTTCTTGTCCTTGTGTGTGCTGAAAGAGGACAAGTGAAGGAAGAAAGTTGGGTTATGATGAAAGCAGCAGTGTTCAGTTACCCTTGATTATGTTTAGTTTGGCAGTGTTACAAGTGTAGACTCATGATGAGGTATATTTTGCACTTTCTGTTGCATAGTGTATACGTACATGTTTTCTTTGGAACTGAGAGAGAAAAGTAAATGTCATAGGATACAGTAGGCATACTGGTAAAAGCATGTTACTGTGTTACTCAAAATGAGAGCAAGTTGTTGAAAGTTCTGCAATTGCTATGTGCTTTTGTTATATTTTAAGTGGAAAAAATGCAAATTTTTTTTTCTGGATTTTTTTTTTGGACTGCCTTTTTTAGTAGATATTTCACAGAATAGGAAATTAAACAGATGTTTCAGCAGATGTCACAAGGTCTCTGGAGGGAATGGCTGTTCTGTACACCAGAGCATTAGAAAACTACTTAAAGGGGGGTGAAATCTGTAGTTATGTAGCTTGAAGTCTGGTGAGCTAGAACTCAAAGGCTTTGAGATTGCAGCTATCAAGAGTGGCAGGGTCTACTTTTATTCTTGTATCAGGGAACAAATTCAGAAACCTTCATCACAAACAGTATTCTTCTCCTTTGGCAGCTGGGAAACTCTACAAGGATTGCAGTGCAAGCTCTTGTGCAAAGTGTTCCATCTCTAAGAAGAGTGTCAGAAACAGATTCCCCTGCCTTATGAGGAAGAGCTTTACTCTGGCCATTGCAGAGATGTGCTCCTCAGAGGAGCTGCCAGAAGGAACTTAAATGCATCTATCTGGAAACATGTTTTCT
This sequence comes from Neopsephotus bourkii, assembly GCF_033783945.1. NCBI lineage: Eukaryota > Metazoa > Chordata > Aves > Psittaciformes > Psittacidae > Neopsephotus > Neopsephotus bourkii. The sequence goes on along the minus strand of NW_026902241.1, from coordinate 3,837,640 downwards.
GGACTGGAGAAAACTGCTGAAGATAGAAGGTAGAATGGGATGTAAACTTCAGACTCTTGCCACATAGTTAAGCGGCACCAGTCACCGCATTTAGGCAGCTCTAAATTGAGACTAATTTAACTTTGCAGCCAAGTAAGAATTGCAGCAACCTCCACACCCTGTCTAGCAGTGCCTTGCTCAGGAAACAGCCTTTTATTGCCCTCCTGCCTTTTTGTTTTATTTTTTGGTTTGGTTTTCTTTTTCCCCCTTCAGTCAAAATGTCTTTCCTAGGTTGCTAACCATAATAAGAAAAAAAAAAAAAGGTTGGAGATAGTTAGAGGAGAGGCAACTGAGTTACCTTTATTCCATAATACGCAAAAATGTTAGTTACACACTGAGTATTGGCTCCAGCAGTCCTGAGGCAACATGTTTATTTGTAGGATCTTCATGCCATGAATGTGAGACACTCTGTTCTGTAGATGCAGTTTTGTGGAAAACTGTAATTTTGCTAATGAACACAAGCATATAGGAAGAAAAAAGAAGATCCCATTTCATTTGGGAATAAAAGCTTTTGTCAGTGAAGCCTTGTAGAACATATCAGAATCTTCTGTCTGAATGACACAAAGCTACAGGAAAGATAGTGATAGGAGTCAAGAAAACCTTTGGAAATGCAAAGGTTTTCTTGTGGGATGATGGGGAGTGGGATGATTGGGAAGGCAAAGGTAAGGAAAGCAGCTCATGATTTCTAATAGAGGTAAATTTGCCCCAGTCTGCAGAGGAGGGAAACCTAGTTTTCCTGTTCATTAAAGGCAGCAAGCTGTCAGTCATGCTTATGAGCCAACTCTGGAGAGAGGGCACAGGCCTTGGTTATTTGCACAGAAATCCTGTGACTGCTGCACAGATGCTTTTGCAGCCACTGTTGGCAGCACGTAGCTCAGTGGAGTGTTGCTTTGATTTCAGACATGCTTCTGTTTTGGTTCCTGGTTCCTACATTCACATGTTAATCACTAATCAGCTCAGAGGGGTACAGAGCACCCTAGATTAAGTATTTCATAACTAAAATTTGCATGTTGTATTTTATCTGGGATTGACTTGGTGTATATATTCATTTAATCTGTGAGTTACTGCTTCTAAGAATAAATTATTGCAATAATTTACACAATGGAAATCCGTAGTACAGAAATAGAATGATTTCTGTGCAAATCTGTCCTTTTCCCTGCTGCATGCTGCAATATGAGAAACAGCCATCCTCCTGCTTCAAGGGGAAAAAGATTGCCAGGGCAGGAGGAAGAGAGATTAAAATTTTAAGAGGATTTAGGAATTTTTGACAAAATAGTTTTTGCTTCGTGCTTTTCCAAAATGTGAGAATTACAAAATGAAGGGAAGAAAACAAAACAAACCACCAAAAAACCAAACAGAATTAAACAGAGCAAACCAAACCCTAGAAACATGGAGCTGTAAGAATGCATGTGGTTCTGTTTGGTTGCACTTTTTTGTCTGGGGCTTGTCTGCATGTGTGACTCAAAGTTTATCTTTTGACTCAGGACAGTACAGAGCTGCATGAACACTACCATGTGTATAAGTGTAAAATTACTAAAGAAGTCTAACAAGGGGAGTGGAGCAGAACCTGGAACCATCCTGGGTTGCCGTTTCCAGAACAGTGTGATGTCCTACAGATAAATGACATTGGATAGAGAACAGCAGTTTGCTGAGAGGGAGAAAACCTCCCTAAAGTGGCAACACTCACCAATCCCTTATGGTACAGCATATTATTGTGGTTTAAATGGCACAGCATTTGGACTAATATAATATTTTGGTGTAAGTATTCTGAAAGATTCACATGTATTATCTGCTACCCAAATGGAAGGAAACGTTCTGCCAGATTTTTAGTTGTAAAAATGTAAATGGCTGGAATTATACTCAGAAAGATGTCTTCCATTGCTTTTCATTATACCATTTAGTAGATGGTGGAAAAAAATAAGTTTTGCTGACTCAAGGGCCTTGGAGATGTTTGTTGCTATTTTCCCATGTACCGTAAATCTCATTATTTGTACTTCCAGCAGCAAGCTGATTTGCAGATGTGGAAACTGAAATTTATGGCAAGAAGTAGAGGACTCCAGTGGGTTTAATACTGTCAACAGTTGAATTGGAATAAATCCAGAGCAACTGCGTTTAAATGTAATAGTTGCTTCAGAAATTTTCACTGCAATAATACCTTTTCTCTCCAATGTATCTTTTCCTTTATTGCTAGTTATTTGTCAAGGATCATGTAACTTGAGACCATTACAAAGTGAATGAAGAATTAAATGTTGGATGTTTATGATACTTATTTGAAGACTTTATTCTTATAAGGCAGCTTGTTGTGGTGGCAGGTTCTTTGGTGGTGTTTTGGTTTGTTGTGTTGGTGGGGTTTTTTTTGGTTTGTTATTGTGGGTGGGGTTTTGGGGGGTTTTTTTGCCTTTTTTTTTAAGTGATGCACAGTGAAAATATGGCAAAGACAATCTCTTACAAGGTGGAGATTAATCCAAAAGTGTATGAACTGATATATACGTTTTCTTGATCTGTTTTTTAAGGTTCAGTACTACTACTCCATAGCACAGCATACTGTAGAGCCAGTGCAGTCTGTTTTCCCCTTGAAAATGAGAAATGCAAGCATTAAAGAACCTTTCTTAATAGTTTTTAATATTTTCATTCATTTGTGATCTAAAGGTGGAGCAGGCAGTCAAGTGAAGTTGCACTTAATGTGCACATTAAAGGAACCCCGTGAACTGTGGAGGTGGAGATGTAGATGTGTTTGTTTATGGTGCAGGTTTACTTATTTTCCATTGCCATACCTTCACAGAAAGTCCCATGGAAAGATATGGGACTTTTGAAAAAGAATCCAGTGGAGCAGTGGCATTCTTTCTAAATCTTTTTATTGAAAACCATAAGGTAGTTGTTAAATGCCTGAGATATAGCATGTCTAAAGAACTGAAAATACAGAAATCTGTATTGCTTTTTATCAGGGCCAGATTTGTTGCTCAGGACAGTCAGAGAATTCACTTCATGAGGAGGATGATGTGAATGGGGACAAAGGGTATTATCCTTGTGACTTAATGCTGGTGTTTCATTTCAATTCTCCATGGTCTCTTCGGGAACTAGGGACTGTGTAATGCCACTGAGTACAATTATGGTCCTTTAAAAGAAGAATAAAACCAGGTAAGTATCACACAGGTAGGTATGTGTAATAGGTCTTATTCCATATGTTTGTGAACAGTAATATTGCTAAATCAGCACATGCTTATGCCAGAAAAAACTCAGTTGTGTTCTCAGGAATAGGAGTGCTGGGCCAGCTGTGGGCATCACTTAGCCCAGTTCTGGGCAGTGGAAGGTATTTGCTGCGGAGCCTATTTAGATACCTGCACAACTTGACGTGGTTTATCACCCTCATTCTTACATATGAGGGACAGAGTAGATTTTGCGTAAATGTTTCTTCTTTTTTACTGGATGAGGTGAGGAGCTGTTGTTTCTTCTCCATCTGCTTGAGAGCACATACAGAACACTTAGATGCAGTGGTCACTTTGATTGGTACATGTCCTCTTGATGGTGATTCTTATTTACTTTGGCTCCTTCTTAACAATGTTTAGGGCACTACCATCCACAGACCTTAGTGAGAATGTATCAGCCCTCTTCCAGGCCACCACAGCTGTTTTACCACCCAAAAAAGAAATAGGGAAATTGACTGAAAATTGTGAGATCAATTCATGTTCTTTCAGTTCTTCTGAAATTAATTTTTCTGTTGTTTTTGCTTTGGGGCTTTTTAAGCTTTTTCACCCAGCTACAAAGAACACATTATTAGAGTGGATGCTCATTGGATTGTCGCTTAACCATATGCCTTAGCTAAAAAAAAAAAAAAGGTGCTGGTAGTATTTCTGACAGTGTTGTAGAAATTGGCAACATGCTCATATCCCCTGTGTTCTTGACAGAGAAGGCAGGCTGACTTTGACACGTACATTTTGACACTTTAAATTATTTGGCTGACATGCATATTAAAAACAAAACAAACAAAAGGAAAAAAAACAAGAAAAAAACCCAACCCCCTGTTTTTTCCCCTACTAGTATCTAGGCAAAGAAGTGAGAATCACATTTAAATATACTGGTGTCACAAGACTTCTGTTATAGTCAAGCACAGGTATAAAAGCTCACTGTCCCAGATTTCCATCTTCCTGAACAGTAATTGTTTGTTTTGGTTTTTTTGTTGTTGTTGTTATTGTTGTGTTGGGTTTTTTTGTTGGGATATATTTTTTGGCATTTTTTTGTTTTCATTTATTTATTGGGTTTGGGGTGTTTTTTTTGGGGGGGGGGGTCTGGGGGGGGGGGTTGGTTGGTTTGTGGTGTTTTTTTCTCCCTTCATTCTAGTGCATGACCCATCCCATTTTCTTTGGTTCATTTTACTTCTTTCCAGGTTATCCAGAGGATTTTTTCAACTAGTTCCAGTTGTTCTGAGAAATATGCAATAAATTTAAAACAAGCTTCTAAATCAAGTAGACAATTAGTTTTAATGGGGAAGTCCTGGGTATTGTGGTCTCTGTTCTCCTACCTATATCTTTATTTTGTATGACACAATAATTAGATAAAACAGATAATTACGTTTGGAAAGGTTATTGGTTGGTATAACAGTGAGTGGATGGCTTTGTCCCAGTCTGCGGAGCTACTTTCTTTTTTAACTCTCTCCCTGCTTTCTTTGTAACCCTAAAAATTGTTTGATTGTACAGACAAGTATTGCAGAGTTGAACAGGGGACTAAGTACTCTAATGTCATCTGGCCTATAATGTGATTATGAGCACACGCTATTGGGAGCTGAGAGACATAGGAGCGTTGAGAGAGCAGAGATGGCGCCAAGTTCTTTATCACTAGTTCAGGCTCTTCAGTTACCTTATTAACAGACTGAGGCAGGAAAGAAAGTATAAGATGTTACATACATTACATGTTGCATACCAGTGGAAGGGAACTATTGTCTGTTAACTACCACCATTGTTGGTTTTCAAGGTGTGCAAAGTCGGAAACTTGGTAGGACTAAAGTTAATGGCAAGTATCAGCTGAACTTCCTTGACTAATGTTCTGTTAAGAAACTTCTGATTTATCATGTATCATACAAATGCAGAGTTTTAGGCATTTGTGAGAAGGAATTTTATGTTTGGCAGTAATATCCAAGCATTACATTGCAGGCAAATAAGCAACCTGAATGAAACTAGTGATGGCAAGTGTCCTCTGTATTTGTTTAAGTGCTAGTTTCACTTAAGTAATTATTTAGATTTTTCTTGTTGATATGTAGTGTATTATAATAATATGACACACATTCATTAAGAGATTTCTTAGACTATCTGGGCCACAGGGAGTTGGACATAAAGTGATGCAGTAGGATTTTAAAAACATCCTTGGTATCTCTTCCCCACTGAGATTCTATTTAACTAAGTAGCTTTTAGAATTTGATGTGAAGTGGTTTCTTTCAGTCTTGGGCTTTGACAATACACCTAATTTTCAAAAAAAAAAAAAAAAAAAAACAACAAACCAGCATGCAAAGACTTGAGCTAAAGAATTCAGGAATGCAGAAAATATTACAGCTGCAGAAAGAAGCACTTGGAACAGAGAAAGTATGAAGCTGTGGCTACCTCTGCACTTTTAACTTCTTTTTCTCTTCTCCTTCCATGGAGATTTCATAAATATTTTTTCCAAACTGGTTGTAAACTTTTTTCAACACATTGGATGTGTGATGTGCAAAATGCTACTTTTTCCTCATTAGATCCCTAGTACATTTTTGTATGCTAATTTAACTGTAATGCAGAATTATTAATTTCTCTGTGGGCTTTTAAGGTGGATTTCAGTGAAGCATCTTTGTGCTTCACAAAGATCATTCATTTATTTTCATTATACCCCTTGATATCTCGGTTAAACATTTGGGTAACTTAAACACAAAGGAAGAAAACCAATATCGGAATTCTTAGCATATTCATCAATGTATAGTCATACTGTCAGATTCAACTGTGATGACAGGAACATTCTGCAATGAGGTCTTTAGCTCATTATTAGACCACACTCTGACTGTCACACATTGTAGATGATTATGGTTCATATAAGATACCTCATATAATTACAGTATTTCTTTTGTAGCAAGGGATATGCCCATCTTCTTGGTGAGACAAGACAATTAAGATTATTCTCAAATGCCGCAGCTCTGTCATGGTTTTGCATAGGCTTCTCTTTGCTGTTGTGTGTCATTTGCATACCTTAATGATTTTAAATTAAATAATATTCATAGGCTGCCTCCTGATTTATGTATCCCCTCACAGGCTTGGTGTTTGTAAATTTTTTTTTCTCAGATTCCCATGTTGGTGCCATATTTCAGAATCAAGAAATAGATAAATGTTTTTTAATAGCAGTTGTCTCTAGTGGTATATATGCTAGAGACCAGAAATACCACCACCTGTAGGGTTGAACTGGATGTTCCCATGGCACATATGGTCCTGCAAGTCAATCAGTACTTAGCTAACATCTTCTAGAAACATGAAGTTAATCATGCAGATGGGCATTTAGGAAGCAAGCGTTTTCTCGACTCTACGGGTTGATGATGACTTTCTTTAGGACTAATTAGTAGGGTTATTAATCTAAACAATTAAGTTCTCTTTTTAACACTACAGCTGTCTAATTAATCTATTAATTAATCAGTAGGTTCTCCAGATGTCTACTGAGATACTGTCCCTTGAGCAGCAATACTAGTTGTTGAATTTTTATAAATGAAGTACTAGAGTCTTGCATTTGTTTGGTTGCATATTAAAGAGGAGCTGGAGTTATTATAGTACAGGAACTGCATCCTTTCCTCTGAGTAAAAATCTATTCTAAATTATCATTGGTTATTTCTTCCATTCAGCCACCTGACACACTTGTGAATAGATAATGTATGATTAAAATCTAAGGGGTTGTTATTCAAATGCCTCCTTTCCAGTGACCCAGAAAAAGCTCTTGCAAAAATGAATGTTACCATATAAACATGCAAATAGCTTAATTGCTTTCAATTTCAAAAACCTACTTATATTGTGCTAGTAAGTCATGATCTTACCACAGTACTGCTGCTGAACTCTTGCATTTACTGGGATGTGTTTAGTATTTTCCTCACAACTGAATGGGAACACATTTGCTGAGCCCAAGGTCACCATTTTGTTCAAAATTTGTGGTTGATAAGACATTACTAAAAATCTGGTGAACCTGCCTGCTTCCCTTCCAAATGCTCATCTTTTAAATTATATGTGCTCAGGGACAGGGAAAGTTATTACTCCTGCTTTCACCTAGAGATTAAGTGTTCTTCTTCTTGATCTTTGGTACTGAGAGACAACCTGTGTGAAAGCAGTGGGAGCTTTATCATTCACAAAGGTGTGCTCTTATCTGAGGCATGCTGCCTCACAGTGCAGCTTGAAAATGGGCTGTCATTTGAGTAAAGTCTGGCAAAATCATCCTATGTAGTTTAATTTGAGTGATACTGTTAATCCCACAGGAATAGAAGGTGCTCTGACCACATTCCATGCATATCTTTATGTGTACAGGTTTGGCAAAAAAACTCCAAAACATTCCTCTGCATACTGAAATTTATAGGATATGCCAATCCATGTTTGTGCTGGTCTGCTTCTGTTATAATTTCTTTTGATATAGTGGGGTTTCCAAAATTAAATATTAAATCTGGGTATTTAGCATCTTTTGTTTCGCAAAGCAGTCTGCGTTTATTCAGTAGTGAAATCTTAGTCATCTAAAAGTAATGAAACTAGTGATCATGCTTCTTTCTCTGTTCTGTCAAAGCCAAGGTATAAATGACCTCGTCAGTTCTAATTATCATACAACAGGCTACAATGTAACTGCTAAGCTGCTATGGCTGCATTTTTGCTAGGGCATTGTCTCCCTCAGAGACAATAGCTCTCCTTTCACTCCTTCCTCTTAAAAGTCCCTGCCTTTTCATTTATTAGGTATAAAAGAAGCTAAGGAAGAAGAATTTAAGCCTCAAGAAAATCGTATACATTTTAATTAAAAATTCTAGAATGTAATCTACACCTCTTATATTCCTGTGTTGGTGTGCATGAGACTCCAAAACTTGCCAGCCCACAGCTGCCAACGTTGCTGTGTTATTGGAACATATGTGGAGTTGGCTGCTTTTCCCTGTGCCATGCATCCAAGCTGCAAAAAGTGCTATACTGGGAAAGGACGCTATCAGAGGAGCTGAGGGCATATGTTCTCAGTTGGAGTTTGTCCGTAGTGACATTTTGCTGGAGGCTTGTGCTGTTTGGGAATGTAGTTTTACTCAGGTGACAGACTGGGTTTTGCCAGCTGGCATCAAACTTACACAAAGTATTAGCAACATGAAACAACTATTTTGGATAAAATTTTGTGGGACCTCAGTGAAACTGTCTTTACTCAGAAAACATCTTGTTCAGGTTCCTTCAGCCTCTGTCCATTTAATTTAGTGTTAATATGGATATTATATGGAGATTTGAGATTATGTTAACTCAGTTTCCAGCTGAGTTCTGAGAACTGAAGACTGAGCAGAGACATAATTCTGTTTCTAGCTACAGACTGAGCTAGAGATAACTGTTAAGTGTTTATTGTCTGGGCTGTGTTGTGCAGAAACTATATCAGTAGCTGTCTGTATGTGGCTAACCAAGCAAAGAGGACTAACTGGAAAATAGAAAGAATGCTGAACAACCAAGGAAATAAATCCTAAATCTATTAAAGGAAGAAAATAGAAAACCTAGCTCCATAAAACTCTTCTGAATTAGGAAGAGCCTCAGTTTGCTTCAAGGGCAAAAGCTTTATTTAGCTTATCTTTAAGAATTTTCAGTATTCCTGTTCCTCTAAATTCTCTTGCTGGGATTTAAAAGATAGGTCTGTCCTATCATTAATTTTTTTTTCAGTAACAGATGAAGAGGTAGTAATTCAGAGTTTTTCTTGTAATTTATATATTTATATTCCTATGACTGAAAATTATTTCTTGATTTAAGTGTTTAAAAAAAAACCCAAATCAAACAAAAAACAATCTCTTTTCCCCCAAAGCCCCAGCAACAATGCTTTAACTATGTATGCAATTAACAGAAAAGGGAAACTAGCCCTAAAACAAAGTAGGTAATTTGTTGCAATAAGCTCTACTTGCAGCTAGGCTTGAGAACTCCCCTAAGAGCACAGGTTAAAAGCATACCTCAAAGGTGAGATTATTTTAAGAAATGGTAGTCTTACCTCCCTGCCAAACTCTATGTGCTTGAGTTTCTCACCACCCTGCTCTGTTTCATTCCTCTAATTCTATTTGTCATGCTTGGAGACACTTTTACTATGTCAGGATGGTCACGACTACAGTAGATTCTTGCTACACAAATAGCAAGATCCTTTTGAAAGATGGGAGACAGTGATGTGCCAGCTAACTTTCCAAGCAGGTATAAGTAAATTCAAAAGTAGGTATCACAGAAATGGTTTTGTACCTCTGGTCCCATTTATTCAAGGGGTAGGACTGCATGGAGGCCAGCTACACTGTTTGACAGAGGTAGGATTTTACAGGCAACTGAGTTTGAACCTTCTGTTTTCTGATGTACGTGGTAAGGATCCTTGAAATATGAATGGCTTTTTGTTCTTCCAGCCTACCTAAACAGAGCTCTTCGAAGGCCCAGTCAGTTTTGAATGAAAGTGAACGGGCCCTTAGTCTCCTGTTTAGGCATACTCCCTCATGATACTTTAGCACTTTAAACAAACACGCTGTGTCAGGCATAGTTGATCAAAGGTAGACTTCCACTTCTGATTAGGACAGGTGTGCTTAGAAGCCTGCCCTTTCAGAAGTGCTGAGCATCTACAAAGCTCTGAGTCACTTGGATTTGAAAAGTCTCAGCATCTTTGGAAGTCACACCACTACCAGTGACAAAATTGGAGTGTCCAATTGGGTGATCTCATTATAAGTCCAGTTAAATTATAGATATTAGTATACTTACAGGTAATCATACAAATGCCTACTTCATTTGAAATCAATAAATGTTAAATGACTCAGTGCTTTTTGAAAATCCCATTAGGCTCTGAGACAGCTGAATAACTTTAGAAATCTGATGTATGGGAGCATTATTTTATATGTATGGCATCTGCTATGGTAGAAGACTGCAAGAAAGCCGAGCTTTTTAGAGGGAGTAAAAGGAATTAAATGCCCAGTCAATGGGGCATTCAGTGGCTGACTGTTGCAAGCTGCTTTAAAGCCCCAGATTGCCTCCTCTGCTTCCAGAGGTTTATGGACAATGTGTGGGAAATGAACAACTTGGCATACAGTAACACTGAAGCACAGCAGAATGTTTATAATATTCAACACTCTGTTGCCCTTGGCAGAGAAGTCTAAATGTTGACCCAGTGCCATACTTTCTAACCCCTCTTAGCCAAATTCCCTTCTCAGATACACTAATGCAGTGCCATTAAGTTCAGTGGACGGAACCTAATAAACATCAAAAGAGACTATATATGAAAAAGCAGAAATTCTTTAGAGTTTATTGTTTCTTTTAGTACCAACATATTTCACTGGATTTTCTTTTTCTCCTGGTCTTTGTGAAACACAATAAAATTTTTCTATTTTGAAATGCTTCTGTGTAAGAAAGGGTTATAATCTTTTACAAAAGGAAGAGGGGTTATGAATGATTATACGATTCCAGTTACAGTGTGAGTGAGAAGAGTAGATGCTTAGCCAATATGAGTAAGATGAGGTGATGTGAAGATGTGCGATTTTACTCATCTGACAGATGTTCAAAACCTTATTTCAAAGCATGTCTAGAAGCCTTCAGTGAATATGAATGTATTAACACTGTTATTCTTTTTAATGTTTCAAAAAAATAAAATATGTTGAAGCTACTGCTTGGCTATCAGCTTCCCCATGAACTCTTCCAAATGCCAACCACAGGTAATAGCAAGAAAGGTTGCTTCGTCAGGTATTATCAGAAAAATCAAATTATGTCTTGATTGTGATTTATTGAAACAAGTGGCATATAGAAAAGGATTGAAAACTCTATTTGCAGTTTCCTTCAGCAGCGTTACTCTTGTGTTACCTTGACTAATCTAGATAGCTTTTTGAACACATTTTTAAGAACTGAAAATATTAGGAGACTTTTATAATGACAGCTTTACAGTGAAGTCAGTTAATCCATTTAAAAAGCAGTAAAAAAGCATGTCTTCATGAAATGCATTTACTTGCCTAAACTTTTGAATACAGAAGCTGCTAAAATTATGGATTAATGATTTTCTGTGGTGTGAATATGTGGTCTCATTTTCTGGTAACAGCAGTAATAGAGCTATACATTTTAGGTAAAAATGGATCTGTTAAAATGCAGCTAAATCTGTGTTTGTTCCTGCGATGCTACTCCCTTTTCTTGGGTTAGGGGAAGAGTAAGGAGGGGTAGCTTTCGGGGGTGCTATTTTGATGGGGAGGCATGTCTTTTAGTGCTGCAAACTGACCCTGAGAATGGACTGTTCTGCATGACTTCTTGTAGCATGATGTTAGAATTTAGCATGTAGTAATCCTCAGTAAATCCCTGTAGTTGTTGGTGGGTCTTTTGTGTGTGTGTGTGGTGGGGGGAGGTGGGGGGGTTGGGGGTGTTGTGTGGTGGTTTTTGTTTGTTTGTTTTCGTTTGTTTTTTTTGTTTTTTTTTTTGTTTTGTTTTAACTTTTCCCTCAATATAGAATGCACTTGGAGGTATGGTAATTTGCCATTGTTTGACTTGAGACAATTTTGTACCTCACTGGAATGACCTATTGCATCCAAGACATTTGATGGGACTGAGCAATACATTTGTATATGTGTGTTTGAGTTTTCTCTTATAGTTGAATTTTGGTTTTAGTATTTTTTAAATTTCAGACAGAACAGTTTAACAGTTCTTGGAAATGAGATGAACAGAAAAAAATGGTTTACATTTAAAATTATTCCAGCAGTTTTTATTATTTTATATGTAATTCTATATATTTTATTTATAGCTTTATCTACTGAGTTCCAAAATTGGGAGCAGAGCCTTGACATTTAGGAGCAGGTGGCCTTTTTGCCAGGGGTATTTCTTTCATTATTCATTTGCCAAATTATAAACTTTTAAAGTCTGCTTGCATGGGCTGAATAGAGACAAAAGGGAGGTATTGAAAGAGGCTAATCTTCTCTGTAGTTAATGGCAGACAAGTTCTTCCAGGGGTGATTCAAAGGATCAAAGTGAGGTTCCTGCTGAGAGTTGTTCTCTTCTTTCATTACTTCTGGAGGAAGTCAAGGGAGAGAAAACTCAGTTGACTGGTTAGCCCTGGTGAGTACTCCTTTTAAGGTTTCCTGAATTCTCTGAACTTGTGTGTGACCATTTCGCTGCACCCTTCTGTTTTGCTAGTGCTGACCAGCCTGTGCACATATCAGCCCCCTTGAGATACTTAACATGCTTTAGCCTGGAGCTACACCATTAAAGGTGGATTCATTTTACTGCAGTTGCTGCTCCTGGCTGAAGAACTATCACTAAAATTGAAATCATAGCCCCTATCTTGCTATGCCCCTGGTGAACCCTGCGCTGACCCTGAGGCAATGCTGTGCAGGAAGCTGTGAGAGTGTGCAAAGCAAGAGGGAAGGAGCAGTGCTGTAGTGTTTCAGTGGCAGTGGAACAGCAGCAGTGGGAGGAAAAAGAAATAATAGTAGTTCAGACCTTTTTGTGACATAGGAGAGGACAAAAACCAAAATAAAACCCCACCAAATCTAAAACCAAACCAAAACTCACAACAAGCCAAACAACAAAAACCAAAACCCCACCAAACAAAACCCCTTTAGTTCTTAATGTCACTAAACCCTTTGCTTTTATACGCTTTCTTTTACTTTTTTGCTATATTGTTGCCCACTGCTTTTTAATTTTAGTTTTCCATAATAAACCCATTTATACTCAAATGTATGAGAGAATGATGCTTTGTGTGTTAAATGTGCTTAGACATCATTTATCTAGAACTTGACAGGGATGTCATCCTGGATGATTAAAAAGGCATTAATGAGATGGGTGCTTGTCAAGACTGGATTATGGCCATCTCCATGTTAGCTAAATGGCAATGGAATGACTACTGGAAACAAATGTGAAGCACACATTTTTGAAATGAATTATTGATTGTGCTTGACAGAGAAAATAAGGAATTAGAATGACTGGATGACAAAATGTAAACAGTCCTTGATATTTTCACCAGGCTTATTATGAAGTAGGCTATGTAAGATAAAAAGCTGCACATATATCACGTCACTTCTCCTTAAAGAAGCCTAATGTAGTTTAGGCAGGAAAAAATGAATGCGTGGGGTTTTCATTTTTGATTAAGCCTTAATGCACTGTGGTTTATGCAATATGCAAATAGTTAGATTTCTTCAACATGTACATGGGAATTCTTAATTATCATCAGATAAACTGAGAATAATTCAGCTAGCTACTAAGCATATGTTTGACATTACATCTATAATAATTCTCAGATCTTAAAAATTTAAGAATACACTAATGCTGTTTTAATTTCTTAGCTATTTAGTTATCTATTTCTATTTGACAAACTGAAATAGATGGCATCTTGGGCGACCAGAATCTGATGTATAAAACTTGTTATCTTTACAAAATGCTTTATAGGCACTGCTTTGCTGTGGAAGTCTCTTCAGATTTTTTTATCTTGCAATGTCAAAACAATTAATGGGAAAATAAGCATTTCAGGATGCTTCATCTTATTGTCTTCAGTTTCCTAATAAGCTCATATCTGTGTATCTGGAAGTTTTTAATAAGTATGTGTGAGGAACATCGTACTGCAGTGGAGCTTCTGCTTTATGGGGCAGTAAGGTTTCAAGAAAATTGTAACCGTGAATTCCTTCAGCCCACCCCCCCCATATAATCTCAGAAGTATGCAATGTGAGATACAGTCAACATTTCCTGCTCACCATAAATTTGTGTGTCTCCCAGCAAGAGAGAAGAAAAACAATGTATTAGGCCTTGGCATTTGCAGGATTTTGCCCAAACTTGTGGAGATATTTTTAGGGTATATTGGTCTCTAGAACTGGGGGGGGATTATTTCTTTTCAACCCTTTTTTGCTACTTTTTATGAAATTGAAGAAAAATGCAGGAAACAGTTTTAATAATTTTTAATTTTCCAATTCAAATTTCACTATTTCTCTTATGTACATGAAATATGCAGTCTTTATCCACTTTCTTGTTCATTACTGTACCATGGTACTTTTCTATTTGAAACCTCATAAATAATGGTAGCACTAATTCCAAGACATGATGAATGAGTGTTTGGGCTTCTAACACTTGATATGGGAATTTTTAAAAGCTTTTATTTTCACATCTCGTTTTCAAACATTATTTTAATAGACTCCAACAGACTGGAGTTTAGTAAATGCCAGCACTGACATTAGAATGTCGGGTTTTGTGGAAAAGCAAAGCAAATAGTCCTCCATTCTGAGTTAGCCACATACTTTGCTGGTGCTTTGGTTTTTGGTTGCGCAAAGGGATTACAGTATTACACTGTCCACTGGGTTAGTAAATTATTCCTGCCTGGCTGCAAGGCAAGTATGTAGCAAGGCATACCTAAATTTTAGCTCTTCTTTTTAACCTTTTTATTTCTTAATTGCAGTAACTTGGAAAACTGCTTACTATCTCCTCAATTCCTTCTAGCTGTATGCTGCTTTTTTTTCTTTTTCATGATGGCAGGTAATTTCTCTTACAAATATCTAAGCATAGATGTCTTGTATCAGAGTTATGGGTGTAAGCATGCCAAAATACCCTAATTAGTTTTCTAGGAAGTGTGGTGATCATGTGTACAAACATTATCAAGCACATGATCACTTGTTGTGACTTTACCTTCCCCTGCATGAGATAATGTGCCTCCTCTTAAGCAGTACCAAGGGAACTAACAGTTTTCCGCACTCTGGCCAAACAGCAGCACTGGCAGTGGGAGACACTTTGCTTCTCCCAGGCTAGGATTACACCAGGAAGAATTTCTAAGCAAATTCAGCCATTATAAGAAGGGGAGAGGGGTGGGGAGGAGATTGTATGTGTGGGTTGAGTAAAGACCAGGTCACCAAGAGGAGAAAAGTTTGATCTGCTGATGTTTTCAGTTAAATTAGTACTTCAGCTAATGGGAAGCAATTTAAATACCTCCTCAAGCTATAAAGTAACTGTTGGCAGAACAGCAAAGCACAGATTATTTTTCTGGCTGGGTGGGTTGTGCCAAGATGTGAACACTACATTTTTAGATATAACACGTAGGGTTAAAACCATTCAGGTCTGCAATGCACATTAGCGTTTTCATTGAAAATGGTAACATTCAGAGTGTTGGGCTTTTTTCATATTGTTTCTGTTACTACAAGGTTTCTGCATTTAGAGAGAGAAAAGTACCCATTTTTCTGGTTTTAGGATGCTTGGGTATTTTACCTTCATGAGAAAATTTTCTAAAAATGAGAGTATTTGGGGATTAAAATTCTTCTCCCACTTAAATCAGTAGGAAAAACTCATGAGCTTGACTGGGAAGAGTATCAGGCCAGTAATGAGTAGGAAAAAATGAGCCGCACTCTGACACCAAGCTGGTTCAACTTGTGTGCAAGCCCACAGCATTTTCTCACACGTCGACTGCTGGGAGGTTGTATATGTCAGCTCTGCACTGGAAGCCCTTGGTCAACTGGAGCTGCTCCAAACAGACCTAAGTATCACCAGATATAGCAGAATCTGTTGTATGTTCTCATCGTTCCTGACAATAAGAAGCACCTTGTAGGTAGATTTAGGCAGGCATAAAATGTATGGTTGTCTTTCAGTTAGGTTGCAATGACAGTTTTACCAGGTCTGCCACAAAATTACAGTTTGAGAGAATGGTAGCCAAACCTGTTACACCTCCGTGTGATTTAGTCCTTGCTGAGAATTTAGCTAATGTAGCAAGCTGTAAGACTTTATGTCAGCATTTTGCAGCTGAATCAACACAAAACATTAGACTCACAAGAACTCTTCTTTATAGAAGTCCAAGCATACAGTAAAAATTGTTTCCCATAGAAACTCCTTCAAAATATTAACTGTGATGATTCCACTATTATAAATTGCTAGATCCTATTTAGTTGAAGAATATTGTGGGCATGTAAGTAACTATTGAGTGGAGAGAGCTGTAAGAGAAAATAGGTTCTTTCCCCATCTGGTAGGCTTACAAGAAAAATAACTCTAAATTAGAGGTTTATGTTATCATTTATTGGTGGTAGTTTTTTGCTTCCATAACATCTTAAATTTGCAAATATCAATGCCTTAGGAAGCTAATTCATTTCTCTGTAGGTGCTAAAATTTGCATAAATACATGGCCTGAAATCTGATAGATTTGTTTTTACTGAATTGAGATGTAACTGAGCCTCTATTCACCCTCTGCTAAATTGGGTTCTGCATGTTTTTCACTGTTAAGTTTCACTATGCACTGTGCCTATTGCAAATATGTAACTCTGCAATTGACTGGGAATAGTTGTGAAGAGGTTGTTATGGTCTCTCTTGCGTAAGTAATACATCTTTAGAAAACTGAATTAGGTCATTGGCACACATATTTAACAGTGATTTGACTCAAACAGAAGAACTGGAACTGTTTCTTTGTCCCGTGAGGAAAAGAACAGTTCTCTGTCGATTAAGTCCTGACTGTTCATCTTAGGCTACACATTATGATTATGGTTCTTCGTCTGCAGGACAATTAGACCTTTTTGATCAGTGTTTTACTTTTTCTCCTTGTAAGTGAATAACCAACAACCTCTGGGATATTGCTGTGGGTTTACACTGAATCAGTAATACAAGAGATAAGAAGTTTTAGAAGTCCAGACTGCTGTATGCTGCTATTGAACTACTACTTCCTTCAGCACATCTAATTAAATAACATCTCAAGGTTAACTATGCATCCAAAACCAGTAAGCAGTTTTAGCAGTTTGTATGACAACAGCTGGCAGAAGCCTTACAGTGGCATGAAGTTAATGAAGTTAGACGTGTTGCTGATGCAGGATGTTAGCTGGCTGGAGTGGCATTTGTCCATGTAAGTTCCTCAGTGAAGGGTTGAGTTGCTCAGTCTGTGCGTGTGGTTGTGCCTCTTCTCCACAGGAAGCACTGTACTGGCATAGCTGTGGAGAAGCTGTGCTCACAGATCTCAGTGTCCTTACTCATCCCCACCCCCTTCGCTGGCTTGAGTGTGGAAAGGCTGTACAGCAATAATACATTTAAATCTCCCTTCTTTTGTCTACATAAGACCCTGTTAAGGCCAGTTCTTACTCAGGAGCAGTTTTACACTACTTTCACCTTTTAAATAAGTCTTCCCTGGGCCTCAGGTTACATCCTCCTCCAGCAGGGTGTGCCTCACTGATGAGCCGGAAATACCGTATGTGAGTTGCAATGCAAAACATGAGCAGATAAACTTTGCCAGACCTGTACTGGTTTTTTTGCATGGTCAGTTTGTTATTTCAGTACCTAAATCTTGGTATGGGAATTCTGTAGCCATGACAATTTCCCAACAGCCATGGCTGTGAATGGTTAGGAGCAGATATACTGCACTGCTGCACAGTGTGAAGGAATGTACAGGAGAATTTGTTTCCAACCGTTAAAATTTCTTCATAGTTACTCTGGTCAAAACAGAATAACTTCATTAAATCCAGCCTATATATTCTGGACTGGCATTCCACAAGTACAGCAGAATTGTCGCTTTACTGCTGGAATATTTTTGCTTCATGCTTAATACAGTGTCCCTGAAGAAGGAAAGACATTTACATTAAAAAAACACCCTGGACTGTGGTAGTAGGTTGCATAAGAATCTCAGCAGACTTTAAAAATAAATATATGAAGTCATGCTATATGTAGCAACCGTCATATGGTTTAATCATAGTTTAACGCAACTAAGTTCAGCGTGAGTCCAAGAGATAGTTATCCTATTAAAATCCAGTGTGATTACAGAGCTGTTTTCAGGAAAGAGGGGAAAAAGGGCTTGTCAGCTTTTGGCAGTGCTGAGGTGTTGGACTTTGATCAGAAACTTTGATTCCTGTGGCTTCTATTACACAGGAAAGGAACTAGTCTTGGCACATCTTCTAACAGGTTGTGAAAGATCTGTTGCTCATGCCCATTGGAAGAAGTTTCTTGACTATCAGACATCTTGGTTTCATTAAAGAGTTTCAGAGAAGTCATGAATTAGAACTTGAGCATTCACAAAAACGGTTTTAATAATGAGTTCCCAGACACCATATTTATGAAGCATGGGAGAATAGCACTTCACAGCCTGACAGATATCTGGAAGGAAAAGTTTATTGAAAGTTATGTAAGCCTGTACTTAACTGGAGAGTAAAACATGGTAAGGGTATGGAAAGTGAAAAGTCATTTGTAAATACTAGTATGAAAACTAGAAACTACTGTATATAACTTATTACATAAGCATATAAAACCAATGGTTGAGATTTTATATATTTTCTTAGGTTTTACATTTTTTTTATTTATATCTTGTATAATTTCATTCCCTTCTTAAAGTAGATCTGCTGCTGTAAGTGTTCAGGTTTTTCTGTGTTTACTGCTCAAAAGCCACTGGAGAACTTGAAATAGGAACATATACGATCCCAAGCAGTGTCAGTGAAAGGACAGCAAAAAGAAAAGATACTGACTGAATCTGTCTTACTTCTACTTCTTTAATAAAGCTGAACACTGCAAGAACTACACAGAGCTCTACAGATGAGGAATGGACATATGTGGAAATTCAGGGCCCATTTTGGAAAACTTCTAGGCAGGCATGGATTTTCTAGAAGTGGAAAAGCGTTGCTGCTTCCCCAGTGCTGCTCCAACTTCCCTTGTTTCTTCAATGTGAGGTGGGAAAGACTGCAGATCTCCATTTACTGACCAGGCAGCTCACTCCATGTCTGCAGATGCAGCTGGCCACCTGCAACAATTTTCAGCGCCTTGGAGCTCCCACTGGCTGATCCAAGTCATATCCCAGGTGTCAGAAGCCTCAATATTTATGAAAATTCAGCCTTAGTTCATCCTTCCAAATGTTTCTTATTATAGCAGAGTGTGAATTTAGAGCATAATAGCTGTGTGTGATCAGCTCCACGTCCGTACCCTAGCAGTGGGTAGTTGATCTTTCTTTAAATGTAGCTATCATACTGGTTGATGAACAGTGTGGACTGAGTGCAAGTCTGCAAGTATGTCCCACAGATTTGTGATGCCCTAAGGTTATCCCAGCCAGATGTGGAAAACTGGCTTTTCTTATGAGGAAGTAGGGACTGCAGGAGTGGCATTGGAGGATTCTTAGTATTATTTTATTTGTATTCTTCCTACAAAATGGGCAAGTGCTAACTTGGTTTAAACTAGATCCTGGGCTCTAAGCCACACTGCCATCTGTGCTAGCTAGTCAGGATATTCAGATTCAAGTTAACCTTTTGTCTCTGTGGAGGCAGGGAGGTTTCAGCCAAGATTCAGTGAAAACAAGCTATTGATGACACAAAAAGGACAGGGCTTATTTTATTTTTCATTAACTTTTTGGTCCAAAATAGCTTGTTCTTGTGTCTGTAGTTGGAGATAATACACAAACAAATTGCAGGGATTAAACAAAGCCTGGGTTAATTGTGAGCTTCCATACAAAACAATAATATTAAAAATACAAAAACCTGAAGACCTGACAGGAATCAGTGGTTTTGTTTTAATTCTTACTGTTCCAAGGCAGAATTCTTCAGTGTAGCTCTGCGCTTGATTTTTCACTTTGGATGATACAGCTCTTGTTTCACATGAATTGCTGAAGCTGTCATGATGCTGTAATAGTTATTTAAGCCAAAGAGTTTTATACTTCCCTCTCCCCCCCCTTTGTTCAGGAGGAAGGAAAAAAAATAAGTAAATTAAAAACATAAGTGGGTTTTTTTTAATATATTTTTCTATGTCCTGTATACCATAATTTCATGTTTAAAATTTTAATCAAAATCCAGTGTACTTAATGAAATACAGTGTGCAGATCAGTGGTTTCCAATTTTCTGCTGTTTGTGACTCTAGTTCCACCATCACAGCCATTTTTCCAGTTGCTCCTTTGGTCTGTGAATTCTGATTTGTTTGAGAATCATTGAGTCTGTGGAACCATGGGTATGGGAAACCTCAGAGATGAGGAATGAGCCCTTTGTTAGCGGGAATACCAGTTCCCAGTGCTGCCTTGGCTGGTGTCCTGGCTGTGACAGTGCACTTGACAGCATCAAATAACTGAAGTTGTAAAAATGGCACAGTAGGCAGATAATTTCTTCTTCACAACTGTTTTCACTCAGATTACAGATATTTAAAGACAGGTTTAAAACCATAAAACATGAGACTTCAATAGCCTTTCAAAATGTTATGTTGGTTTCACAAAATCTAAGTATTCTTGACAGCTGTGCCAGTTACGTATGGCTGTCAAAACTTTAGATATATGCTTGCTCTTATTTTGATTCCTTTTTTCCTGTAAAACAATACTGATCACTTTTTTTCTTTAAGCTTACGAATTTCTCTGCCTTCAGTTTCCTTGCACTACTCTTTGTTCCTCTATTGTGAGACAGGGGACACTGATTCTAACTTCTCTATGCCATTGCTCTTTTATCCTAGCTGTTATTATTCTTCTTTTGCTTGAACAAAGCAAAAAGACTAAAAATTGCAGTCTCTTTCATGCCACTGTTATCTCATTTCCTTAAGTCAGAATGGTACAGGTCAGGTTGGTGGATGGACCATGACAAATCATTGCATAACTCCCTGTACGTACAGCCTCTCCCTTTTCTCCTTCATATTACTCCCAGTTGAATATGCCTCTTATTTTCTTGTGTGTTGTCCCCACTAGTTCTGTAATGTCCTCTCTGTTTTAAAATACCTCAAAGGTTTGGCCTTCTCTGGGCAAGAGGTGGAACAGATGGGTGGAAGGGCTTGTACTCTGGCTGGACGAGCAGTGGAGGTGGCTGGGAACTGCTGGGCCAGCCAGCTTCTGTCTCCTGCCCCTTGGACACTTGTAGCAATTTACTCTTTCATGGTATATTTGCTTTCATAGCACAGATGTGATACAGGGGCGATGAGTTTAAACTGCTCTCTGGTGAGCCTGCATTGCATAACTAAATATAGTGGTATATTATTATGTTTACTGTTTGGATATGCAGCTTCATTTTAGTAGGGAGCTGTTGGAGGAAATATAAACAGTAATAAAAGTGAGTGTCAGCAAGTAAACTCCTTCTGGGCAAATGTATGAGAAATGTTGGGGAGCTACAGGACAGGGAGAGGTGGGTATAGATAGAGAGCTGAGAAAAGGGGCCTGATTAAGAGAATGACCTTTTTTTCTTTTTTTTTTTGTCTTTTTTTTGCTGAGGGAAAGCAGAGAATCAAGCTGGGATGCCAGCCGGACTTGTTTGAGGTCTTTCCTAGATTACCTGTAGACAGCAGTCAATCCTGTTATCCAGTTTCACGTAGAAATGCCTTTTTTTTTCTAGAGACAATGTGAATGCTACTTGTGTGTTAAGATGGCTTTGCTTTGGTTGCTGGTCACAGACATCTGGAGGTCCAGCCTGAGAGACCTTAGCCATGCTGTTGTCTGCGGGGCGCACACAATGGGTAGGACCGGAAGTGGTGGAGGCTCTTGTGTGGGAGTGGTGCCAGGTTCTGCCATAGGGCCTACAAAGGATGCAGGTCTCCAGGGTTAAATGGATCTTTCCTCCAAGGAAAATTGAAATTTTCATCTCTGGAGGTAAGGGGCAGTTACTGGAAAGGCAGAGAGAGATGAGGGAACTGGGGAAGGCCAGCTACCCAGGAGGGCAAGGGCAGGCTGTTTCACCCCTGAGGAGTCATTGGCCGTGCCTTGTGCACTTCCTTGGTATCACCATTGGCAACCTTGCCCCTTGGATTTCTGGTGTGAGAAAACAGGGACAGGACTGTTTTCCTGCCCTCAGCATTTCATTGCTGTAGGCAGTTGTCTGTTGCAGCTGCACACGAGAGGATCCTGTACTGAGATGTATGAACACTCAGCCTTGCACTGTAGCAGGAGGCAAGTTCTGCCAAATGCCAGCATATTGGAAAATCTGATCTGAAGAGGCATTAAAAAGAGGAACTGCCAATTCACAGACCAAAGCAGATCAAAGGACTGTACCACTCAGGAGAAGATGCAGAGGTATTTTATGCAGTACTTTCTACCATGTGTTGGGATAGATTTCATTTTCCAGACGTGTAATTTCATATGCTGTTCTGGGTATGGCATTTCTTTAAGAAGAAGAAATCCAAGAAAAAGACTTTCTGAGCTTGCTGACAATGAGGGTCTTTAACATCGGTCTGTTGAAGGAATGTGAAGTTATTCTGTGGGATATTTATGTATCTTTTCAGCTGGTATTTGCACCTTGTCACATAATTTTTGATGAGAGCTGTGTTATATTAGATCTACACTGTGATGCACCCCAGAAATCATTGGATGAAATTTTCTTGCAGGGTTGTAAAGTACATTCAGTAAGTGTTCCTTATAGTAAAGAATGTGATAAAAGATTTGCTCTGATAGAATATGCATGTTTTATCAAACTCTTTGCTCAGATTAATTTTTTATTCCCAGTGAGTCCAATAGCAACTTATAACTGGAGTTTTTTCATTAAGTTGTTGGAAATAACTGTACTACAGCAAATGATAAATATGCTATGTTATTCTGAAAATTCTGCACTCTAAGGCATGAAAATAATTTTCTTACTTATAAGATACTTTCCATGCTGTGCACAAATCTCTTATTATGTGTCTTGTGTTGTGGTTGTCCTTATTTTCATTTAAATTTATTGCAGTGCTTTGTCTGAAGAAAATATTTTGATTGGTTTGTAAACATGCCACAGGGGGGTAGGTAATTTACATGAACCAGCAATTCCATTGAAATTGCTATTCAGCAGTTTACCTATTTTATCCTTGCTGTAGTTAAACAACGAGAAAGAGATCCCCAAAACATGACCTCCTAACAAACAGACACCCCCATGCCTTCAGTTCCAGAAATATGGAATAGGTGGTGTGTTTGTTTATTTACTTATTTCTGAGATGATAATGTTGTGGGAAAATAGTAGGAGCATGGTGTGTTAGTCTCTGATAACACCCCAATAATGTGGGGTTTTTTTGCAATAAATTCCTGTAGCCATCAATGCTGTTCCTACTCTTCTGTAAAACTGGGAGGGACTGAAATTCATTATTAGTAGCTTGAGACTAATTAGCACTAAAAGATACCTACAAAGTGAACTTCATTGTCAAAATGATAGCAAGTGTCAGAGATCTGTTCGGGTATGAAGAATGTTTGTCCATTCATGTTTCTCCAGAACATGAAGTTTCTTAAAGATGTTGTTTGCTCTTCTGGTTATAATAAATCTGGTAAGTATTTAAAAGTAAAACATTATGAATTCTGTAAAACCACCTAGTACTTTAGACATCCCTTGAGGATTTTTAAGGAAGGTTTAAGCTGTGAAGAACTTTCCAGTTCTGCTACAGGACTTTTGAAATGTGTGCAGTCTTGGGCCACCAATCCTCAGGCTTTCATGACTGTATCAGGCTGCAAGTGAAAGTGTTTGTGTTTGGGAACCACTGAAGCATACCTAATGCTGAACAATTTAAATATGTAGAAGATTCTGGTCTGAGACATGATGTGATAGATGTCCTTCATTACTCTTGGATATGGTGGAGCATCTTACGCTTTGTATGTACCTGTGAAATGTTCACTGACATGCTGCTTTCTGATGCCTCACTCCTGTTTCCACTTTCATGCATTTCAGTGAAATACTAAGACCTGAGCCCCAGTGGGCCCAATACTAGGTAGAAAAAGAAATTTAGAAGCCTAAGCATGTTCTCAAGGTGTGTGTAACCGCACACATCTCAAGCCAATTAGTGCTCAGATTTTCATTATTAAAACTTTGAGAGCTGGAAGCTCTGTTTCCCCCTAGGCATTCAAGTGTCTGCTGCATCCATGTGATTATTCCTGTCATTTTGCTACACTGAGGTATCACAGTAGGGCCCAAAATGAGGGGGGGGGGGGGGACCCACCCCAAAATGCGAAGGAGAGGCAGCCTTTCCATGCTCAGCAAGGCTATGAGAGATTGAAGGTCATTTATCTCCCACCTGGGAATGTGCAAGCCCTGAGTTAGGAAAGTGTCCTGCTTTGCAGATGACAACATTTATCTCAGCTGAGGCACACTTCTTAGTTGAAACTGCATTTTTGCATACAAAAAGTTGCAAGACTTTAAAAAAAAAAAAAAAAAAAAACACAACAAAACAACCACCCAATAAGCAAGACTAGATTTTTAATGTGTATGCATCTAACTCTTGGGCTACATTCAAAGGTGTTTAAGTGGACACATTGTTGCTTGTGCTACAAGGGCATTTGGGTTGAAGATGAACCATTTAGGTTCCTTACTAGTGTTTATGGCTCTCCTTGGCTAACTTTGGCATCTCCCTAGCCAGGTGGCTGCTTTCTGAGGATACATTGTGATGCACCTCATTTCCCTGTGGATGAGGAGGGCTGTGCGGAGGTACTCAGCTCAGGTCAGTAAGGACAGTGCCTGGAAATTTGACAATGAAATATAGGCAGCAGGTAGCTCAACTCTGCAGGGACTGTGTTTTTCCCCAGAGAAATTACTTAACAAGTCATATTCTCTGTCCAAAAGAAAATAACTAGCAAACTTCCATCAAAAATCAGGATTTGCAGCTTACCTAAATGCTTCAACTTCATGATTAGTATTAGCCCACGCCATTTCCCCATCTGAAAACTGCAAAAACTTTATACAGGACAAAGGAGGCAGAATGTGCTAAGCATGTCCATGTATAACATGGTTGTCGAAGAGCCAAAGATTTTACTGCTTTCAGATAGTCTTCTCTAAAACACATCAACAGTCTGAAATCCTGTACTTCCAGAATTAACAGTAAATCTTGAGGCCAGATGTAACACATCTGAAGATTAAATGCAGTGATCCAGGGACACAATAATTCATTCAATGTTGAGACACAGATCTACAGCATCCCTTGCTGTTGTATTTAATGATGCCTGGGGATGGTTTAGTGTGGAAGACTGACTCACTACCCAGAGTATACAACAGAAGCTCATTAGCTTTTCAATCACTTTCCAAATACTTTTTGCACTGATAAAAGCAATGAATTAAAAATCAAAGTATAAGATCCTCTAATGTTGATTCTCATAGCTACGTGCATCAGTGTGTTTTTATTTTTATTCCTTACTTAAGATCTTCTGATTCACTCACTGACAATTCATTTATCTAAATTATAATCTAGAAAATTTACCTCTCAGTTAATTCCAGTTTCTAAACTGGTTGAGTTTGGAATGCTATCTCTTTACTGGAGTTCTGTAATAGAAATACTTCATGTCATGCAAACAAAGGCCAGGCTAAGCAGCAAGCTACACCAGAATTTTCCTGGCTTCAGCCTTAATAGGAAGTGGTCAGGAATTTCCTGCTTTGAGATGTTTTTTATGGAGTTTTGAAATTGTTGTGACATTCTAATTTAACACTATTTAAATAAAATAGTTCAGCTTTACTCTTTGGTGTTTATTTCAAAAGCTATAATAATTTACAGTAAAACAACAACAAAAAAATAGCCATAAGAAAAAAAACATTTCAATTTATTTAGGATTACATTTGGCTTGAGGCCATGTTTGGATATTTGATGTTTTATTCAAAGTTAGGGGGAAAAAATATTTGTGTGACAGCAAAACTCTTTCCATCTCAGTCTAGCATTAATATTGTGTTAAGATAATTTCCAAAATGAAAAGTTATGAAGAGAGGGAAAACAATATGGTAAGGTTATGTTTCTTGGATGTAAGACATCATTATGAATGACATGAAAAAACTGCTAACCCTCAACTGACATAGTCAATGTTATAAATATATGAATATGCTTCTGTATGCTCTAGCCTTAAAATATTTTGCAAGCAACAACCACTGCTCCACTTCAGCGTTTTCTCCTAGTTTAAATATCTCCTTGTTTTTCCTTTTGCTCCTTTTGTGTCTCCTCACTTACACAGATGGCTTTGGTATTTGTAACATTACAGCTATTCTTGTTGCCCTGAAGTGAGCGAAAGCTCAGTAGCTGAGGAATAGACAGCATAATAACAATCATGATGATAATGAAGACTAATTTATTACTCTGTCCAAAGCCTAATCTGATGCAGTTGTCAATGTCGGATGCCTGTGAGGTTGTTGTTTGTTTTTTTCCATAGTGGCAAGTTAGGAGCAGATTAATGGCTAGCAAAAATGGCAGGCACACTTTCACTCACAAATTATCTTCAACCTTTGTGAAATACCTGTTGCCATTTGATCTTTTGCTGTTGGGGTGATTTTTGTAAAGTTATGTTGGCACTATAAGTGGAGAAGAGGAACAACTGTCTAGCCCTGAAACTATACGATTGCTATGAAGTGTTGCATAGATTCTGGACGTGTGTATTATTGGAGAGTTAGTGTGAGCAAGTGTAGCTGTGAGAGTGGTAGAAGGCCTATCAATCATCTTTTTAGCTATATGCTGATCTATTTCAAGGTATGTATTTTGGGGAACCGCCTATCCTAATAAGTAACTTATGTCTCCGCATTTAAACTTGAGTTACAGAAGCACAATTTTTTTCTGCATGTGGAGGGATTCAAAGCCCAGGCTGGAAGTGGGAACAGCAAACCTCTTAAAAAATCACAACTTGGCAAAACTGTGATGTAGTTATCGCAAAGAACTAGTGCCACTGATTATTTCACAGGCAGAAAACTAGTTACAAGGCACAGCTGGAGACAGGGCTGGAAGAGAAAGGAAGCATGCTAAGACTGTGACAAAGAAATAACTTTCTGTTGAGCAAGTTTAAGATGTTCAAAGGAGCCTCCCCAGTCAGTGGCACATGGGTTCTTTGTCCATCCAAGAAGCAAAAATACACCTGCTGGGGAAATGGGCATGATGGAAAGACTGACAATAATACCTCGCTAACTGTAGTAATTTTAAATGGTCTATGAATACTAGTAATTTAAAAAAACAAAGTTACTTCAAGGTGATTTAGAATTGGAGTAGTTTAGGTTGGAAGGGACCTCTGGAGACCTAAGTCCAGGACACCACTCCAGCTAGGACCAGCTACAGCCGGTTGCTAGGGCCTCATCCAGCGAAGTTTTAGTTTGTCCAAAGATGAGCACTCAACAACTTGACTGGGCCCTCATTCTGGTGCTCAGTTGTTTCATTGTGAAAACAATTTCCTGATACCTCACTGGAATTTCCTTTATTACAGCTCATGTCAGTGTCACTCATCCTGTTCCAGCGTGCTTCTCAGAACATCAGCACTCCCCCATTTACCTGTCTTACTTTGCCATGTTATCCTATCCATGCTGACTGTAACGGAAAGAAAGAACAAGCAGCTGTATTTCCAAGAAGAGCTGTGCATTCAGACTCATAACAAGATGCAGAACAAGAAATTAAGAATACAAAACCAACATCTGAAGTGCAGCATTTTGCTTATGTGTCATATTAAATATTAGCAACACAACAATGATTTTTTACCTGATCTTTTTTTCCTGGTTTTTAGATACCATTTAAAGACTTTTTTTTAATATAACCCACATCCAGATAGACTCTAAATACTGTTACTGACAGTATTCTAGTGTACCCCCTTCCTCCTTTTAATGATTTCCAGTTTAGCTCTATGCTGATACTAATTAGATTTAATAATGACATGTCTTCAAACAGAACTCTGTATGTTCATTGTTACATATCATAGCAGAGAGAAGTGCTCTCTTTTGATCATCCTTAGGCAGTCCTTTGCCTGCCCTGCTTCACTGATGAGCAGCTGCTGTGATTTATAGGATAGTTTCTGTGCCAGTCACATAAAGTGTGGGGTGGCAAGTTCGTGATTAGTAAAGAATATGCACAGCTGATAACAGTAAAAATTTACTTATACTAAATGTGATAAAATACAGTAAACACTGTTGCCACTGTGGTTCTTTGAGTAAAGGACAAATGCCTGACATGTGTTTCATGTATATAATTTTGCTTGAATTTGTGGCTTGGCATGAGTTTCAGGTCACCTAAATGTAGCTGTCTGGACAGGCCCTAGTTGAGCATCTCCACACTGTGATTTTATTTGCGTAACTCCACACTGTGATTTTATTTGCCTAACTCCAAAGATGCTCTTTCCTGCAATAAAACAAGAGTATATGCTTGGATTTTTTTTTTTTATTATTTTTTTTAAGATAGCCAAGACTAGATAGAGAAATCCTGCCCCTAAACAATATCTGTTCTTTGTATGAGTACTAACTTCATTTTCATACTAGTATAGCTTTTTTCATACCTTCTATTTCTCATTTGTGGATTTCAAAACACAGTGGGGACCAGTAGCAATATACCGGTATCTGGGTGGGAAACTGAAGCCTCATGAACTGAAAGTGGAAACAGATAACGAAGCTGTAAATAGAATTTGTTTCTTTAAATTGGGTATGTATTGCCATAATCTCTAGGAGAAACCATAACATAAGTCATTTTCCCCCTTTTACTTATTTTCAAGAAATTCTAGAGTTTGGACTTAGATTATTATGTGATTACTTCCATTTCCTTTTTAAATTTGGATTAACCCCCCCAGTTTACATATATAAGATCCTAAACTCTAAATGTGTAAGGAAAATAAAGGGCTTTACATACAGTCTCTAAAATAAGGCCTAATTTTAAACATAATCTCCCGAGCTTTCAAGAGGGCCTTAGTCATGGCTCTCCCCTCCCCAAATGCATAAGATTTCACTTCCCTCACTCCCCTCCCCCCCCCCAGTTTTTACTGTCTCTTCTTAGGCTTATGCATTTAGCCAGCACATTGTGCTCTGTTTATGCAGTGATGGTGGTAAGTAGTGATAAATGTATCACAGAGAAGCAAGCCTTTGCACAAAGAGCTGTGCTAGTAGGCTAATCTGTCTAGTGTGAAGATGATTCAGTATTGGAAATCTGGGTGGTCTGGGAGGAGAAGGAAACAATAGCCTGTTTTAAGTAACTATATTTTAAGCAGACCACCTCCGTGCGTTTTCTTTTCTTTGGGGGGGGGGGGGGGGGGTGGTGTTGCAGGGTAGAGAGGAGAGAAAGTGGAAGTGCCATAACTTGATCCATCATCGACAGCCAAGCAAGTCTTGAAGGGCTCCTTTTCAAAATATGTTTTTGTTTGTTTTTTTTTTCCTTCAGTTTGAAAAAAAAAAAATAGAGAATCCTGATGGAATTCATTATTGGGATTTGTGAGGTTTTTGCATGCTTTTTTGCATAACAGTGCTGCTCAGATACAATGGTGGGAATTTGTCCTGAATCAGTGGCAACTTACAGTAATGCTTGGCATCTGTTGGTGTGGAATACTTAAAAATGAGCAGTGCAGGTATTTGCCCCTGAACTGAAGTCAGTGAGAACTTTTGTGGTTTCAGAGCTAATGATAATTAATTCTATGTAGCAGAGCATTATAGTGTAGGAAATACTTCTTAAACACTTGGTCCAATATGAAAGAATTTAGCAGTAAGGCTGATTAGGGTTAATGAATTGTGTGGGTTAAAATTCTTTCTCTGGATGATCATCTTGGACTTAAAGGTAACATAATTTTGTAGTGGTTTTCAGTCACCTGCAAGTAGGATGATGCTGGCTTGATGCCTAATATACCACATGATAATGTTCTGCGTAAATAATGTTAATTCCCTAAATTTAACAAATACAAATATGAAAAAAGCATCATTCTTGTGACCTAAAATGGTGTTAAAAGGGCATATAAGGAAGTTCAGTGAGGTAAACCTTCACTGTGTGTGTTCTCAGGGAAAAAAAAATTTAGTGGGGAATATACAACTATTTCAGTGGTGTGGAGGATAAAATATATGTACTGTTTGTTATCATCTCCGCATATGTGCATGCTTCATTTCAGCAAAGGGAACTTACTGCTAATAATGCAGCAAAAATCACTATTGAGTTATATTTAAGAAAGTATTTTAGTTAAATTTAAGACTCTGAATAATGAATTGAATTAATAGGTTGCGTTCCTTAATGGCCCCTAAATAAAAAGAAACTTGTTTTCTGTTGAAGAACAAATAGTTTCATACATAATAAGCTCCTTCAGAACTTTTTCTTTTAAACCTTTAGAAGCTGATTTGGTCAGATTCAATTGCAACTCCCACTTGTGTTGCCCTGCTGCCAACATACCTAGGGAATGATTCAGATGGTATGGCATGTTACTGTACAAGTTGAAGAAAACATAATGTATTTTCAGTACTCGCAGTTTTGCATGTGTGCATATGCAAATGTCTATGGATAAAAAGTAAACGCCAAGATTTCTAGCTGAAGCTGTTTCTAAGCATTGAGTAGCTATCTCCCCCTTCCCCCCCCCCAAAAGGTTATATAGTTGTGTATATTTGGATGTATATACATCTTGGATGCTGTTACTTATTTCCCTTCAGTAACTGTTGGCTGTATGCCTTCATTTCTTTGTCCATGCCTGTGATAAGATTCCAGACAAATAGTGCTATACTTTGGAATCGTGCTGTTGTAGCTCAAACATTGTTTTAGGAGAGACATGAAAGGAGTATTTTTACTATTATTTTAGCAAATCTGGAGCCTTTTTAAGTTGGCCATAAAGTCTACTTTACTTTGCCATATTATATGTATGAAATAATTTTTAAAAAGCCTTTTTCAATTTTTTTTTTGTTTGGCAGTTCCAGAAAAGTACTTGGAGGGATAACTATTCCTATTTATTCCTCACTTTTATGTTTATATCTTCAATTTCTCTTCTATTTGCCTTCCTCAAGGTTTTCTTGCCTTTTTTTTTAGTGTACAATTTTTAGACTCGGTCCTTTGCTTGAAGTACAATCACTAAATTTTATGGTACCATAGTAAGAAAAATGTTGGACTATAGCTCTTGTTATATACTTAGTGCATGGCTCAGATTTCTTTTCTGAGACAGGGTAAACCACCCCCAGAAATGGAGAATGGCTTCAAGGGGAAGGGATAGAGGTGTCCTTTTACAGCTGTCACTTACTTGAGTTGCTGTTAGGAAAACAAAAATATGAACCGGACCTATGAAAGAAAGCCGTCCAGCTAAGGAATTGTATCTTTCCCATACTTTTAGAAGAGTTTTTGCTCTGCTCCCATCAATGCAATGCATCAGTGGAGCATTAGGGAACATACTGCAATAGTACAGACTTGGTGCTCTTTATTCTCTTCCAGAGCATGAGGAGGAAAGGAATACAAACTGAATAAAGTTTCCCTCTAAGACTGTTTCTCAGGCTGCACAAGCGCATCCTATTTGCTGTGACCTGCATGGACTGCAAATTTAGACAAAATGTCATTTTAAGCACTTAACAAAGACCAGAGCAAGTTTATTTGCAGAACTGTCCTGCACAAGGCTGTATTTTAGTCCCATGTAGTTGGTCTCATGCAATTGAAAACATCTGACATACTGCTAATTGCAACAACACCTAGCTCCTGGCATCTGTGGTGCTTATCCTGAGGAAATCTGAAAGCACTCCTGTAAGGCTACTGCCATTGGCCTTCATTTTGATGACTTGGAAATTGAGGCACAAAATGACTTGTCTAGGTCAGTGAGTCATTGGCAGGTCTTAGTCCCCCAGCATCAGCCAGACACACAGTGCAATAGGCCATTAACTTCTGTTTGGCCCATCTGTTGTCAATGAAAGTGTGCTTGCTTCAACTGCTCTTTGAGCAGCTCTAAGAGCACTGTGTGAATGCCATTTGTTCCTATTATGTTGTGAAAGTTGTTTGTTTGGTTTTGTGTTGGTTTTTTTTTTGTGTGTGTGTGTTGGGTTTTTTTTGGGGGGGGAAGTGGGATTTTTTTTTAATACTGCTAAATATATGTCAATATTCTGGAGTCTGTCATTGTCTTAGGTTTTTAGTCTTTTCATATGGTAGCTGATCTATCTCTGTTTCTTTATTATCTCTTAGTTTAAATGTAAAACTTTTTTACAGTTTGATAAAGGTTGATGGATTTCCACAATAGTCTTTATTCTTACACATTCTAAATCTAAAATCTGTTAAATTTTAAAAGATGGGGTAGAAGTTTCCATGTACTATGATTTTAAGCTAGCAGCGGCAAGCACAGTTGCTACAGCTCAGAAGAGAGTTTGCCATGCAATGCTGCTCAGGGAGGGCAGTACACTATGGCTTTATGATAGCACATTAAATAATGGCAGTATTCGAACAAAATTTTCAGAGATGCTTCAAATGGGTGTTTAAAATTATATGTCTTTGAAAGCAGGTAACGTGCAATTGTTCTGAAAACAAATTGAAGCAGTGGGTATGATCCATATGGGGATGGGTTTTACTTCAGTGTGCTGCAAAAGGGAATGTGTGAGTAGTGGGGAACTGGGAAACTGTATATTTTTCAGTGATACAGAAAGACTCCAACCAACCAAAGAAAACCCCAACCCAAACTAGTTTTATTGCTGCTTACCATGATAATGTACTTGAAAATACTTTAATTCCCAAATAAGTAATTTTAATTTCTCATAATTTATCCATCAGTGAAGGTTTTGATCCAGACCTGCATACCTCTCCTCTTGCCACTGTTTGTGCTCTCTGTCACTGACTTTAGTGGCAGGGAGGCACTGGAGAAAAGATAAATCAAAGAGGCATTATGTAGGCTTGTGGTACGTCATTTATCTTTGTAATGAAGATTGAATAGGTGGTGAATTTCAGTTTTAAAATTTCTACTTCTGAGATACTGAAGTGGGGAGGAAAAAGCATTTGTACAATTATAACATTGATAATAGAAGATTTTTATGCTTGGGTGTGTCTTGTGGGTTTTGTTTTGTTTTGGAGGGGAGCTCACTTCAGTAGCGTTTTGGCCTTTGTTTTGTGTTTAGTGTGCAACTTCACAAGAATGACACATATTCTCAGAAATCATGATAACAAATCAAGTATAAATTTTTTTTTGTGCCAAAGGGTGATCTTCCTAATGCAAATACCAGGCCTAGTTACTTCATCATAGCTATGACATTGGCCCTGCAATCCTAGTCTGTGTACTGGTGTAGCAAACAAGGTAGGATTTTGTTTGGTTGTAGCAATACATTGTTGCTAATCCTTCATGCAGCTTGTAGAGCAGTTATTCTGTTCTTCTGCTGCAACAGTAATTTAGCTCGAAGTGCACAGTATACCCCCCTGCTTACCTGCAAATTCCCGGTTAGAATGGATGCAACATATTGTGCTTCTAACACAAAAATCATCTTAATATTCTAAAGTAATTGGCAAATGTTTACCTATTAGGGTTGGCTCTGGTATTGCTAAAAAGTAAATTGATACTATGCCAAATTCATTCATGCTGTAGCATCGCTGACTTCAATGGCATTATACCAGATCTGAGTTTAGTCTGTTGTGCTTCTGTTGCTTGGTTTTTCCAGGCACAGATACAGGAAGGAACAGGGTGGATAAGGAATAGTTGATATCTTCCTTGCCTTTCCCATGATTCATTTTCCTTGTAAATTAGTTTCATTGAAGGAAATGATATAACTTAGCAGATCCTTGGCACAGTTCTTCATACAAACAAAACACATTATAAAAAAAACCAAAAAAACAAAAAACCCCAAACCTTTGTCCATTATAGTTTGACAGCATTGTGTTCACTAACTGTGTCTGACATCTGAAAACAGAATGGGGCCACTCCATCTGAAGCAAGGGAGGAATAAAAAAAAAAGGCTTTTTAAGTAGGATGGCAGTGACCAAGTAACTTTTCACAATATGAGGTTTTGTTCGCTTTCTTTTACACGTTTTATAACATTGTGGTAATCTTTACACAGCCTAACCAAACCAAAGAGCTTACACAATAGTTTTGTTTGGAGTGTTGTCAGTTCAAGCCAGACATAATGGAGAAAAATTGGGAAAAATCAGTCTATGTGGCAAATTCGGTCTAACCTGGTGGTTGTTACTATCATATCTAATGGAAAGAAATCTAAGACGGAAAGCAGCTTAGTCCTGGGTTCTGTTCTGTGGGCAAACAGTAAAATGTGAATTGTGAATCTGAAAATTACATTTTAGGTAATATCTTTTCAAATTTTTCTTACTTATTATCCATTCATTATTTCTCCAACAGCTCTTTGAGCTAGCAGAAAAAAGGACAAACTTAGTGTTCATCCTGTCTCTTCTGTAAGCACTCATCCTTCTCTTTGCCTCCGTAAATGAACCCTGCTTGTTTTACCTCATGTCAGGTTGCTGCACCATATGTCCTTTTCCTAGCCTGTTGCACTGACTGCACTGCTCTTAGAATCAGTGCACTTGCTTCTTTTTTACTCCATAGATACCTGTATTTCCTTGTGATCCGTGATCCATTCCCTTCTGCCAGCAGCTTGCTCTTGGAATTGGTAGGTCTGACATGAGACTGCTTTGGGGACATCTCCCTTGCATCAGTCTATGATCTCTGCCTCTGTAGCCTGATGAAGTGATTCTCAAATGACCACTCATTGCTTTCCATACTTGGCTGGAGCTCATTGCAGAGATATGCAGGATTCAGGCTTGTTGGGTTGGCCTTCAGTACTCCCACTTTTTGTTTTACTGGACTTCCTTCTCTTCAGATCTTCTCCCCTCTTTCCCTATGGATAATGTTTTAATAAAAGGAAAGCCTATCCTTTTGTTCCTCATCCTGTTTTCTGCAATACTGAGATCATGATCCATGGCTAAGGCAGAATGTAAGTCATCTTCCTCATATTAGTTAGCATGTTGCATGGAAGAAGCACGCAATGGCAGAATAAGGAGAACACTCAGAAAAAAAGTGCTAAATTAGAAAAGTGTCTGAGTTATAGGTTCTTTCAGAACCAATGTCACATTGTACTGTTCCATGCAGTAGGATTTATTTGAGGGCCTTTTCTTAACTGTTGTTTCAGTGTCACTATCAGCACCCTGAAATGTCGATCTCCATTGCTTGTGAGAGAGAATTCTTTTGTGGTTTAGAGTTGGCATGCAAATATTAAAATTAAAACAGACTGGTAGTTAAACAGCTTGTGAAAGCAGCACTCCTTTGAAGTAAAAGTCTGTTCTTCCTGCGACTCTATTCATTTAACATACAGGGACAGGTTTGTCTGCAGGAGAGACCAGTCATGATATACAGTTGTACAGATAAGCATTGGTGGGGCTTTCTTTGGGGTGGGAGAGGTATGGGAAGAGCAGCAGTGGGAGAAATTTTGATTCTAGATTTGATTTATGCTCACTCTCCCACTTATCTGGTTCACCGGAAACTGGTGGAACTCCCTTTTAAGCTATGTTTTGGGGATGGGGCACCCATGTGTTTCTGAGCTTGCAAAAAGCCCTTCACTAAAACTGCCCTTTCTCTTCTGGTCCCTGTATGGTGACTGCACATTCCTGGTGATTGCTGTTGTACTCTGAAGTAATTAAGTAAATGTATGTATTATTTCTTGTGAGTTTTACAGCTCTGTGGTTTGTTGGGGTTTTTTTGTTTGTTTTGTTGTCTATATATAAGTATGCATCATTATGGTGGTAGGCTCTTCCTTTATAGAGTGTCAATGTCTGCTCTGTTTGAAACTAAAATAATATACTAACTTTTATGTGTTGTATTTAAGTGAGTTACTGTTTAAGTCCACTGGCAAATTTCGTAACCCAGTGGAATAGCACAAGTGTCTAGGAAGTCCAGCAAATGCCACAAGACAAATCCTGTTCTATTTTCCACCAGTGTAACACAGAAGTTAAATATTTGCTGGTCTAGCATGGATTTACACTAATGATGTAGATGCCATTGGTTCTTTGGACTTAGCAAGATTATGCTGGTGTTAAATTAAGCATACTAATAAAACAGAGCACAAAATAACATCTCTTAGTATTATTTTTTACGTTCTTTTCTAATAAGTGCAAATAATAGTAATGGTGATGTTTTATAAAAAAAAAAAAAATCACACAAAACCAGTTCCTGCCTTTTCTTACTTTGTTTTAATCAAAATGTCTTTTTATAAAACTTCATTGTGCTGACAGTGCTTTAAAAGGAAGGGAAAAAGTCGTAACAAAATACAGAACTCATCTAGCTTATTCATTAGTTACTGCCTATGAAAATCAGAGGTTACAATTTTTTTTTTTTTGCATGTGACTGAGATAGAACTTGATACATATGACACTGTGGTTTACAGCAGCTTAATTGTCAGTGGGATGATCTATTGCTCTTATGTTGAGCAACAGGGCATTTGTCTGGTAGCAGGAGAGAGTCCAGCGTAGCATCAGCTATGCTTTCCCCTACAGGTGGGCAGCCAAGAGTGCTGCTGAGCTTGCTCTTGGACTGTGACAGGTGAAAAATGCTATTTAATGAGTTTTCTTCTCGGTCAATTAGCAGACAGAGGGAGCTTTCCCATCTGTGCCTGACACAAGCATGGTTTGCCAGTTGCCATGTTTCCTTTGTGCTAGTGAGGGGCAATTCTGGAGACATTCAAAACCCGCCTGGACACGTTCCTGTGTAACCTTATCTAGGTGTTCCTGCTCCAGCAGGGGGACTGGACTAGATGATCTTTTGAGGTCCCTTCCAATCTCTAACATACTGTGATACTGTAATTCATAGAATGGGGTAATGACAGTGACTTTGCTGGCTGCAGTCAGTCTCACTAACTGTGATCAGTTTAATCTCAGGGGTTATTTTTATTAAATACTTCCCAGTAGTGAAAAAGGGCAGTGTGGAAGAAGGGTTCTCAGTAGTAGGTGGGCTACTCATATCTTGCAGTAAGGCAAAAGGAGAAGCCACTAGCAACTTTTAGTGTACTTAACATGCTCATCTATACATGTAATGTATCGATAAGAGATGCATGGTTGTTTAGATTGCTTACTCTCTGCAGGTTCTGCTGGTAAATGTTGCCTTATTTTTGACTACTTCTGGGTTCCGTGAAGAAGTATATTATACCCACATCAGTGAAATATAGATAAATCCTTCTGAAGTCTTTATTAATCTTTTCACACCCTTTCCAGGGTACTCTAGTAAAGAAAATTTCAGTCTGACACCAGAACACACACAAAAAAAATCAGTAGCTGACCATAATGTGCCTTCTGTCTGCAAAGTCTCTTCTTAATTTAAACAGAATTTTCTAATTGCATATTTTATTCATTCCTAGGCTCTTACTAACCCATCTAATGCATAGACTTTACATTTCTTCACACATCAGTTCTGCTGAAGTAATGGAAATCAGAGGACATTAACGTATCACGTCCTACTGCTGATACATTATATTTACTTGCAGTGACACATAGAGTTTTCACAGAGGAAAAGGAACGATGGGTAGCTATGCTTTCTGTACAGCAAATCAAAATCTCTTTGCAGGTTTTCCTGGAAAGTAAGATTCTTTTTATAAAGCATTCAGTTAAGAACCTGTATATTGGATGGCATTCAATTGCCTGGTAGCAGTATTATTGCTGTTACCTACACTCTTAGTATTTATTTTTCACTTTCCAAACCCTATTTTTGTTTTAAAAACTACTTGAGCAGTTTTGTCATACATTTTATTGCAGGTTTATAAATTAACAGAGTTTTGAGTAGAGGGAGTTGCTTTGGTTTTTCTTTTTCTTTTATTTTAAATCTTCAATTCTGTGAAATATAGCTGCCTTGGGAATTCCTTTGAAAAACCTGATAATGAATGTAAGATGTGAGTGACTGGTGTGTGATTGTGTTGATGTTTTCCCTTCTCTTGAGCCCAGTTTGAAATTCAGCTCTACACAGCAGGGATTGTCCTCAGCCACATATGACTATTTTGAGGATTGTGTGCTCGAGTAGCTGTGCAGGCTTTGGGCAACTGGCAGCAGTTTGTCATGGCTGCCTTTAGGCTAGTAAACCTTAGGGATTTTAATCCATGTCCCTCTCTGTCAGTCAAGTCTGTTTCACTTTTTAATGTAGTATTACATGTTTTCAAATAGTGTTCATTCTACAGTAGGTGCAAAAATACCAAAAGGCAAAATGCATAATGTAGGGAGTTTACCTGTTTTCCTCTGTGTCACTGAAAATTACTTGCTCTGTGATATAATTGTTCATATTTAAATAATCAAGCTCACTTGCCTATTTTCTCATTGTTTTATTTTGAGTACTTTGATGCTGTGGATCCTGTCTGCATTTAATTCATTATAATAATGTGAAACTAAACCCTGAATGGCTTCCAAATGAATATTATTTAATTTTCTTTGGCATTCACAGAAGCAGCTTCTTTGCTGGCTAAGTAGTAAGCATAGGCATGTTTTTCACTACTATGTGACATGGTCAGATTTTAGAGATGTTTTCTTTTGCATGTTCAGAGTACTGAATGTGCTGTTCTGAATAATATTATTAATATTTTTCTTTCCTTTTAGTCCCAAAATGTGAAGAGCTGAGGAATAAATGGTGTTAACAGGTTTTTTTCGGCACTGTAGAAGATGAAAAGGGATTTTCCACTACTCAATAGTCAGGTACTCTGCAAAGATGTTCAGGAATACTAAATGTCCAAGAAGAATAATTTTATGTTTATTTGTGGCACATATAGAAATATTATTGTATAATATGGAAGAAAGACATTTGTATAGCTTTATGTGTGCAGCCATGCTATTCAATTGTCACATTGTAATGTTAACGGGACTTCCAGCACTTCAAGTGAATTAGTTTGGATTTTGGACTTCTTTTTGTCCCTTATTCCTTCTTAGGCAAGTCGATGAATGTGGTTCCCAGTCTTTATAGGTAACTCACACTAAAATATTGGAGTTCTGATTTCAGTAAGTAATAGAGAACAAGTTAGAAACAAATTATTTTTAAATATATGTGATTTCAGGAGGAGGCTGAGGTATCATCTTTTATTGTCTGATGTGGTAGGGGAATCAGTGTGGCTTTCAAAGGCTTTTTTGATTGCTGAAATCATGCAGTTTTTCTCATGTCTAAAAGGAGCAGGCAGCCAAGAAGTCAAAGGTTGCTCATCAGTGATGCAATGGAGCTGCACTGCTAACTGTGGTGTGCTAGAAGCAAACCAACAGAACCTGTCCTCTGCTGGTTTCTGCTACAGGAAACAGGGGTGCAGTCTAAAATGTGGGCCTTTACCTGCGTATTGAGTCTGAGAATGGGTAAGTCCCTAAATCCATTGCCAAAAAGAAGGACATGTTAAAAACACTTCATAAGGGACTCTATGTGGGACAAAATTCAGACAGTTCAGAACATAGAGGTCGTCCTTTAATGGTGGTTACCGTTGGCTCCTCTCATCACCATAGTACATGTGCTCCTATGAGAGAATGTGTTCCCTTCTACTCACTTAGTTTGGTTTTCTAATAGGGTTTGAATGCGTAAGAATTGCAGGATGCACAACATATGTTTGAGTGGTATGAACATGAGCCCAAAACAAGAATCAAATAGGAATTCAAGGAATCCAGAAATGAAGTGGGAGTCAGTCCCAGTAGATAAACAGGAAAAAGGGAAATGAAGCAAAGGCTTAAATCTCCTGACATGTCAGAGACAACTCTTGCGTCCCATTTGAGTATGTTAAATACAAAAGTATGTTAAATACTAAAGTATTTATATTCAAAAACATACAAAAGTAGGTTAAATATGAAAAGGAGGTATGTTAAATACAATATACCATGCTCGCCCTTCTTGTGTTTTGTGAGTCTGACCAGATACTTGACATTTCAGAACCTTTGGTTCTGCTTGCAGGTTGAGGGACCTGCTTAAACATGTCTACATTTCCTGCAGCTTTTTTGTTGTTGTTGTTGAAGCCTTTTTCTCCCTTGTAATTTTTATGCTGTTGTTACTCTGTTACCTACTTGGTCACCTAGCACTGTTTTCTGCCAGACTGTGACCCACCATCCATCAGGCTGTCAAGACTCCCACGGTACAGTTGCAGAATGCATGAGGGAGGTTTAAAAATTATTTGGTCCCCTAGTTTTTAACAGTTTTACATATGATTAACTGCTAACTGTCTCAAAATGCTGCTGTAAGCACCATCTTTATATTCCACCAGAGATATGCTTTTGGGAGAACAATGAGGCATTTATGCTATTTGGATGGGAGGGAGGCTAGAAAGTGTAAAATAATTTCTTACTCATAAACTCCCAGTAAATTATCTTTTCAATTTGTAATAAAAAACTTAGCTTCAATAAAGATACATCAGTGGATAGTCAGAAAATGGCACTATATTTCTAGACCTTACTGAAGGGTAACTAAAATAATCAGATGTTTTGGGAAATTGTTTCTCAGATCTTTGTCTATTTGTTTGTGAGAATTTTTGTACTGATCCCTTATATTCACCTCTCATCATCTCACTTTCATTAATTCAGAACCTCAGGTTATTGAATTGCAAGTCTGCTTTTGTTTTCATTTAAATTGCAAAACAACAATGCAAGACAACAGTGATATTTTATACTCGCACATGGCAGTGTTGTTTTTCTCCTCAAAATATGGTCCCATAGACCCTCAGCCCTGGTCAGCTCCTTTCTTTACACGCTTGTGTTGTCTTATATGTAAGATACAGTCAGTCTGTGTGTCACTTATTCTAACATTCTAGGTGATGTCCCTTTTCCATAGCCTACCTGGGCTTTTGTATGCTTTACTAAAAGAGCTCCCTAGTTTGGATTAATTTTATGTGTGAAGAAATGCGAGAGTGATGAATGCTATGAAAGTACTAGAGACCTCTTTCTAGCTCTGAAATTTCACCTTTCGTATATAAAGTTGCATGGAGACAAGATGATGTGGGTACAAGGATGTTCTGGAACAAAAAAGCTGCTGACTGGCTTTTTTCTGAGTTCTCTTTACGGAATAAAGCAGCTCACTTTGAGCTGGATCATCAGGCTTCAGCATCACATTTGCTCAAAACTTGCCTTTGAGATTGAAATTCTTCAGTCTTAAGCCTGGGAATGAAGGCAGAATCATCTTTACAAATAGCATCAAAGACACAAGGTAAAGTCTGATGATTGTGTCCTTGGGCATGGAGGTGATTTTAATTAAATCCCTATCTATGTAGCATGCTTATATTATGGATCTTAGTGTTACAGTCGGACCTTTGGAAAACCAGCCTGCAACTGGTAAGAATTAATGAGAGCTCTTCAGTATCTAAAAAGGATGCTTTTGCTATAGGTCCGTACAGTTGTTTAATGTCTAACAGATAAATCATAGAATCAGAATAGTTAAGGTTGGAAGGCACTTTTAAGGATCATCTGGTTCCAACCACCCTGCCATGGGCAGGGGCACCTCCCACTAGACCAGGTTGCTCAAGGCCCCATCCAGCCTGGCCTTGAACACCGGCAGGGATGAGGATCCACAGCTTCCTTAGGCACCCTGTTCCAGTGTCTCGGCACCCTCACAAGAAAGAAGTTCTTCCTTTTAATCTACCCTAAATTTACTCTGTTTCAATTTAAAACCATTCCCCCTTGTCCTATCCTTAAATGCCCTTGTAAGAAGTCCCTCCAGATCTTTTTTGCATGCCCCCTTTAAATATTGGAAGACTGCTCCAAGGTCTCCATGGAGCCTTCTCTTCTCCAGGCTGAACAACAGAGATACAGGTCATACCCTCAATGAATAATGAGCCTCCGTCATTCATTATAATCCTTATCTGTTTATTCTCCCTATGCTTAAAAATGAATTGCCATATTTACTGATATTATCAGTGTAATGTACTTTGAGAAGAAATACACATAGTCCATCCTTATGCCTCCTAATTCTGAACTAAAGCAGAATGTTATTAAGTTTAGCTTTTCTGGATGGCTAGTCTTTGGCTTCAGACTTTTGCTTCCTCTCTGGTTGATTCAGGTTCCTGGTGTTTTCACTTAACATCCAGGGTTCAACAGCCTAATGGACCTGCGTGTGTCTTGTGACAGCTCATATCAGTACCCAGTCACCTCAGTGCTGAGCAGCTGGGTTCTTTCACCAGTGACTGTACAGCATTTTTTGAGGGGTGTGCAGTACCTGACTGATTTGTGGATGTCTTTTTAGATCAGGAACGTTTCAGATGGACAGAATAAATTTAACAAAATACATATTTTTCTAAGGGAAATTCAACCAATTAATTTTTCCTTTTGTATTTATGAACTTGAGAGTATATGGCCAGACTTCAAATAGCTGATCAGCTTCCTTGATAGGAAGAACTTGCATAAGATTACAATCATATTTCCACACTTGCTTCTTTCAATGCAGTAGAAAATGAGAGATGCAATATGTGGATGGCATATTCAAAGCAACAGCTTGAGAAAATGGATACAACTGTGCATTGATGCATTTACTAGTCTTAGAAGGAAAGATAATACAATAATCAAAATGTGAGATGCTGTGGACTTGTGTGACCGTTGTAGGCATGGGGATGGATACAAAAAGCCCTGTCTTCCTTTCTTCCTTCCTTCCTTCTCCCAGCAGCCCAGAGAGCTTATTCTATCTCTTTGTAAATCACAGAACCAAACCAAATCAAAACCTAAACTGAAGGAATAAATAACCCCAAACCCACAAATGATACATTTAAAAAAAAAAAAAGCCCTGGAAAATATTTTGCTATACTACCTTCCCATGCTTACATGAAAAGTGATTCCCTGTGGAATTTTGGAATTCTTTTTTATTTTTAAATAAAGGATCATACCAATTATGCGGTCTTCTGTTTAGTTTTTTTTCTTCATTTGTAATACAATATGTATTTATAAACTAGTAATACATATTTATGCATTGCTTTTAAGACGGCAAGTATCCCACAGTTTGTATAGAAAGTGGTTCGCAGGGCTCTACTATGTAATTTTGAAAGCTTATGGAAAAATAGCAGTATCTGTAACTTTCTTTTGAAGAGATGCAGCCTTAGCAGATTTCACTGATAACAAAATAAAAATAGAGCATGCCTGTATAGCTACTAAGGCTTTGCTTTTGAAACATGGCAGGAATTCAATTGCACCAGAAGTGGAGAAGGAATGAAGTTACGTAGGTAATCTGTAGCTTCCCATACACATGTAGCACAATCCATGGTGTTCGGGTGGAAGCCTGTGGACCAGAAACACTGCTCTGGCTATTTTAGGGTATGAAGCTGTGCTCCAGTAGCTGGGGAAGGAGCTCATGTGGGTTAC
This sequence comes from Neopsephotus bourkii, assembly GCF_033783945.1. Classification (NCBI taxonomy): domain Eukaryota; kingdom Metazoa; phylum Chordata; class Aves; order Psittaciformes; family Psittacidae; genus Neopsephotus; species Neopsephotus bourkii. The sequence continues at coordinate 3,794,669 of NW_026902241.1, read as the reverse complement.
GTAGCATCCGCTAAGCATCCTAATACATCTGCAAGACATAAATGTGACTTTTGCTTCTTTGTTCTCCTGGTCCAAGTCTGCTGTGCTTTGTAATACACGCATCACAGGACATAGCTGTTGATTTTTGTGATCCAAATTCAACAGTGAATCAGAACAACAATTCTGGATCAAGAGCTGTGGTTCAGAACCATTTATTTTTCATAAATCTCTTTATTAAAACTTTTTTCTAAAATATGCTAATTTTAATTAAAAAAAAAAAAAAAAATATGCAAGTCCCTAGGAAATTGTTGCAGGAAGTTGTGCCTGCTTTTAAAAAGTAGATAGCAATGGGAAGGATTCATTTCCTAGACTTAAAAAGTTCTGCCTTCATAGAATAATATTAGCGATCACGGTAACTTCTGTGTTTCACTTCTACAACTAAAGAAACTGGGTTGTCTAATTCCTCAGCTGATTCCTGTCTGCAACGTGATCACGTCTTCCTCAGGGCTCAGTTCAGTGGCCAACAGCATGCCTCCCATCCACATAGTAATTAATCAAAGATTTTGATTACTGCAGGTCTTAGTTGCTCAGGATACACATCTTCTGTCAAGTGAATCTTAGTTGACATAGCACTTTAAAATAGCTTTTCCTCCTTCAGGATGAGGAATATATTGCATGCATAACTTGAGGGAGCTGGACGCTTCTGGTTTGTGCTGGAGCTCACACCGAGTGAACAGAGAAAGAGAGAAAGATGAAAGACTGCTTCTTCACCTGTGCTCATCTCTAAATTATGAGGCTTATAATGTCCCAGCTCCATGCTGGGACAAGTCTAGACCATACAGTAATTTCTCCTAGTCCTATTGTCCTTTTTATTTTTTTAATTATTTTTTCTTTCTTTCATCTTTTTCATGCGCCCATGCATGCTTAGGTCAGGTGTCCTGCAGTTCAGACAGAGTCCTTGTGACTAACAAGCCCCAGTGCTAATGGGAATTTCCAGCTGCTTTGTTACTGCAGCATCAGAGGAGCTAGCCATAGGACTACAAGGCAAACTTTGTTACCTATAGAGAGGAAATGTTATAGTCTGAAACCTTGTATATCTGCTACATCTTGAAAATTGTACCTTCAAAGCTTGATTTTTATGTTTTTTTTCTATATTCTTTTTCCTATTACTTTAATGATAGGCGCTTATATGAGTATTTTGGAGGCTTTCCTACACTACTGTAAAAATGTTCAAAATGCAAAGAGAAATGCTTTAAAAGATCTGAAATTTACAGATGTTCAGAATCCTTTTGGTCAAATAATTTTTATTCAGGTTTATCAGGGTTTAAACTAGTGGCCTTGCAAGATCTTCCAGCTTTGAACATTCTTAGCAGAATTAGCAGAATTTGATCAATGAGAAAATGAACATGAGTCAGCTTCAGTGTGCGCTTGCAGCCCAGAAAGCCAACCGTATCCTGGGCTGCATCAAAAGGAGCCTGACCAGCAGGTCGATGGGGGTGATCCTGCCCCTCTACTCTGCTCTTGTGAGACCTCACCTGGAGTATTGTGTGCAGTTCTGGTGTCCTGAACATAAAAAGGACATGGAACTGTTGGAACAAGTCCGGAGAATGGCCATGAGGACTATAAGGGGGCTGGAGCACCTCCTGTATGAAGACAGGCTGAGAAAATTGGGGCTGTTCAGCCTGGGGAAGGGAAGGCTGCGTGGAGACCTCATAGCAGCCTTCCAGTATCTGAAGGGGGGGACTATAAGGATGCTGGGGAGGGACTCTTCATTATGGACTGTAGTGATAGGACAAGGGATAATGGGTTAAAACTTAAACAGGGGAAGTTTAGATTGGATATAAGGAAAAAGTTCTTTACTGTGAGGGTGGTGAGGCACTGGAATGGGTTGTCCAGGGAGGTTGTGAATGCTCCATCCCTGGCAGTGTTCAAGGCCAGGCTGGAGAAAGCCTTGGGTGACATGGTTTAGAGCAAGGTGTCCCTGCCCATGGCAGGGGGGTTGGAACTAGATGATCTTAAGGTCCTTTCCAACCCTAACTCTTCTATGATTCTGTGAATTAGTTAAGATTTTGGAGGCTTCTGGTTACCTTATGCTGTTTCTGAAGTCATATGTGGAGATCACTTTGTTAATCTGGGTGGACAACTGAAGATACCATTGTGTTTTGCCTTTGCAATGCATAGTCCTTGCTGTCTAGAAATGAGCAAGGACCTTCAAGCCTAGGGGAAGAAGGAGCTTTCTAATGAAAATTCCAGAGAACCACAGTCACTGTACTGTGTTCAGAGGACATAAGTGGAGACAGTATTTCTTTCCAAAATTTACAGCCTGTCTTATGTGGCTGATGACTGTTGACAAAACTAAGAAACCACACAACAAACTAAAATTACATAATTTAATATCCTTGACTGCAGCAGTACCAATTTGATGGATCTGAAAATAGAATTTCCTATCTCTAGGCTTGGCACGCAATCTGGGAGCATAATGCCAGCTATTAAAACCATGGCTACTAAACTGCATAAGGTAAACTAAGCTATGATTCTCAGCAGTGTTTCAGGCATCAGCATCCAGACAGACAGAGAGCCGAGGGCTATCTTGAAGTGAGCATGTATACCTGTCACTCAGCAAGGGAATTCATAGCAAAGCTGAGGCATTAAAGAGAAGTATAGGTGACAGATACTTTCTGTTTCCTATTGCTTTCAGCAGAAAAAATACTGTTAACATTTCAAATGGGTCTGTACTCAACTTGATAGATGTTTAGGTTATTTCTTATGGGCTGTAATAAGGAATTTCTGCTCTCTCTTCCTTTTGCTTTCTTGACCAGATGTGTTACATGCAGCAAGAATGAAGATTTTTACAGTATTTATGTGTTTATGGTGCCAGTGTGCTCCAAGTAACCAGCCTATATAATCCTCTGCTGAGAATGATACTCATTGGTAGCCACTATGTTTTCTTGAGGCTTTGTGACTGTCATAGTAGTAGTGCTACGTGTAGCTAATTTCCATTGTAAACGATCCACCTTAACGTCACTAATTCAGCAAAGCTGAATTAGTTGAATCCCTATTCCCTCCCCCCACCCCCCCCCCCCCCCTTCTTTACATCCACTAATGTTGTCATGCATATTTTTGCCTGGTGTATTCTGTTTATGTTTCGGGTGGGGATCCTGTGACCTAATCATCTGTGCTGTACACATCCACATGTGAATTCAGCTACCTTTGCAGTTCATAGAAGTGGCACTTGGAGAAAATGATTCACACGTTCATCCTCTGACAGGTGTCTAGAGCTGGTCAGGTGAATCACAGCCCAGAAATGCCCTTCTCTCATGGTGAGTCGACGCAGCTAGCCAATATGTAGGTGTCTGCGTTGCAGAAGTCTGAAGCTGTGTCCTTAAAATAAAATGTCATTGCTTTAATTTCCTGACCAATGCAAGCTATAGTATTCTGACATTATTAAGCTATTTAAATAACTGCACAAAAAAGTTCACTTTCAGAGTCTGAACTTTAAGAAAATAATGTAAAATTATGGTTGAGTAAGCTAAGTAGATGAGAAAGTGCATTTATTTGAAATGATAGTTAAGTAATATTTTTATTTCCTTTATTTGTCTGATTTTTTTGTGAGAAAAGTAGGACTTGCACTTTATATATAATACGCAAATCATGTTTTGTGTATTATATGGACTAAGTTGTAGTCTCATGAAACTTTTGTGCAGTGACTGTAAAGGCAGATGCTCCCTCTAGTGCCTATTTTCTTTTAATGGCAATAACTGTTGGGCTTTCTGCCATGTTTTACTATCCACTTGAGTCCTTCCGTATTGATCTTAAAATGGGTAATACAAAATGGGGGTAAAAACCTTTAGTATTGCATGCCTTCTGCATGTTTTCCCTTGTGTGTAGCAGAGGGAGTCAGATAATGCATTAGGATAAAACCTATGTGAAAGTTAATTTAAAATATTCTTTTAAAATGAAAGTTTCTTATAGCCTATCAGGTCAGTAAACTGTTCCTACAAATTAAACGTCACCTGGGAAAACTGTGCTACTTGTGAGCATTTCTGAGTTTGAGGAGGGTTCACTGCGTACATGGAACATGAGGGACTTAAAAAGTACCTGGGCAGTAGTCTCAAATTCAGGTCATTGTTCCCTTTTTTATGTATTTGTTAGCTGATGTTTTTAACATGGCTATTGATGTTAGCAGACTAGGGTTTTATGAAGTGTTCTAAAGCGGTATGTAATGTCACTGTATAGAAAGAAAAAGTGTCTAAACTATCTAGACAGCTATATAAGTTGTTTAGTAGGAAAGCATAAGCAATGAGCATCTATGCTAGCATCTGGGAGGAGAAGGGAGAATGGAATATGTGTTCCTTGTGAGATGGCTGAGGATGCATACCCTACTTGCTTGTTATGTTGTGGCTACATTTATCCTGGTGCATAGTCTTTTCTGAAGGCAGCATTTCAATGCTGTGTGCATTCTGAAATTTTAAATGTTATTTTAAAAATATGCATTTTATTATTTTCTGTCCATCTGTAAATCATGCTTAATAATAAATTGCTAGAAATACTATGTGCGGGGAAATTATGAATTGTTGTATATTTCCAGCAACATTCCATGATAAACTGTAAAATCCAGGGTTGAGGATAATATTGCAGTAACGCATTGCTATTTTCAAGCTCTGGTGGATGTGACAGCAGAGGGATTTGAGGGAAGAGAATAGGTAGGGGTTTCTGAAGAAATGTTTTCTCAAGTATGATGGTGACTTATTCCTGTGCTTTGTATGTTATCCTGACTAAAAGCTGCCTGAAATGGTGAGCTTTTAGTTTTAGGGGTTTTCTGTTATTTCTGTATGTAGTCTGTGTGACCCTTTTGCCTTCCTTTCCTTCCCCTAGTCTTTCTCTCCATAAGGGAAACAAATGGAAAGTCTATTGTAAAGGCTTTGTGGACACCAGCATTCAAACCCAAGAAAAATGTATACAAGTAAAATGCATGTTCTCCTTGGGGACAGTGGGAATATCAGTAATATTTTTCATTCTGTAGCTTGCAATTTATACAGCTGAATGGAAGAGTGGCACCTTGTAACTTGAAAAGGCAGCCAGCAGCGGCCTCTCTTCTCTCCTGGATCTTTGAATCTTCTTCCTCTTTCCCAAGGGGAGGGAGTGAGAAAGTGTCCACATGTTTTAGTAATCTTTCTTTTCAATAGGTACCAATACCCAGTGTAAGAAAAAGTCACTGAAAGTAATTAACTGTACTTGATTACATCTGAAAGTAATTTGGAACTGCAGCAGAGTTAAAAAAAAAAAAAGTAACTTGTTACAATTATAAGTGTCTACTAAAAGTTACTTTCTCAGCTTTGCTATTGGCAAAGCCATTATCTCCTGTGAAGATGCCTTCTCTCCTGGTGGTATTTTATCAGCATTAGTGGGCATGGCAGTAAAGAACAAAATCATGTTGTTTAAGAGCTAGATTCTACTGCAGATAACCCCTCCATGAGAGGATGCTTCTTTGATTAAATATTCCAACAAGGTACCTTTGCATCTGATTTGATGTCTCCATTGTGCCTTTAACCACTTGGAAATTTAAGTGCTGTGCACTTACTCTTTTGTTTCGAGGTGTACATTGTAGATTTTGTGCAGTAAGATGTTCCACTTATCTGCTTCAAAATTACTGGTTAGGCTAAATTCTTAGCTAACTGACTCTACGTTTTATTGAGATTATTTGTTGGGGTGGTCGTGACCTTCTGAGGAAGAGCATATATTTCTTGAGAGGGGGACTTGGCCCCTAACTTTTTATTGTATGCTGTACGTTACCTTTACTGAGGTTCTCTCAAGAGAAATGCTGTTTATTGGCAACTCCAGTATGATGTCAGTAGACACAAATATGGTTCAACAGTCATATTCAGGAATTTAAAGATAAGGTAACATGTCAATACCCTGAAATACAGTATGGAAATGATCATTCATGAGGATGCTGTTTGCATGCGAATATCACATTTCTTTTCCTTGAGGAAATGGGGAGGAATTTCAGCATTTGTATTCCTGCTTCAAAGAAGGGCGCTTTTTTTTTTTTTTGCCCTTTTTTTTTTTTTTACAAGCTGCATTGAGTCAGCAGGATGTAGCCCTTTCCTACAGTTCCCTCCTTGTTGCTTATTCCCTTTAAAGCTGTAGGAATTATCTGATAACCTGTTGAAAAGCAAATTAGCACTCCCCCTCCACCTAGCTCTTCTTAAGGAGGAAGAAAAGGAGGAAAAGATTTGGGATATGAAATGCTGAATTTTCTCTTTTATTTTTTTTTTTTTTTTTAATCTGATGATCAGCCCTTGTATATTCAGACCAAAGATATTGATGCTCATTCAGAAATGTGCAAAGATGTAGGCTTTTCATTGTAGTCCATCCTTAATTTTATTTTATAACCATTGCTGTTGCAGAACCAGGGTGCTTGGCTTGTGATCTTAGGCCTGTTTCTGCTCTACTGCATGTGATTAGCTTCGTGCTTCTTAGTTAAAATTGTGATGGTCATTTAGAAATCACTAAACAGAAGTGCACAGCATGACACTGTGCTGATGCAGTTGTTTTAATTTCAGTCTAAACATCAACTGCTGTGGGATTCAAACTTTAACAAGATTTTTAGATTTGTAGTTTTGGATTTATTAGCAATGCATAAAGTCTGCCCAGCAACTCTGAAAAAAAAACCAAACCCACTGGCTTTTGTTTTTTGTACGGTATAGTAACTTATTAGTTAAGGACAGGAAAATTTAATGTAGCTTAATATATATTTTAAATAACTGTTTCAGTAATTATTCCTTGGAGCTATATTTTTTGTTTGTTTCCCCAGTACTGTGAATATCTGAGCAGTGGGGCGCTAACCTGACCTGTGATCGTGTTATGAATTCAGGTACCATCATAGCTATTGTGATTTATATCGCTGCTGAAATTCAACCAAGACCTCAACCATTTATGTCATGTAGTGATTTTTTTCATGTAGTTTTTCATTTGTTCAGAAAAGGTGACTATTTACTTTCTTGAAATTGTAGATTCTTAATGTTTTCAGCCATTCTTGCTGTTGAGTCGGTCTTCCCCTGAATGCATTTGTACACTGTGTGAAAGCTTTTTTTTTCTGTGATGCAACATTAGGGCACAACTTAGTTCGATTTTGTTTCATTCTAACAGTGACCTGTTTGAAACAGTTTGCAGTTTGCCTTTTTATAGATAGAAATTCATACTTTCTGTTTCATGTCTTTGTATTTCATGTGCATTTTCTCAGTATAGACCTAGTGGAAAATGCATCTTTGACATAAGAGCTTTAAAATGCTAAATCTATTACCAATATCAGACCTATATTTTCTGCAATATGAGGCAGCGATAATAATGAAACAAAATTCCATCAAACCTTTAACAGTACCCTACATTCCTACTTTAAAACTATAAAATAAAGCTATTTCAGTTTTCTTTTGAAATAGCATAGCATATCAATAGTGTCATTTGCACCACTCATCTGACATACGCTCTCATGGGTTATCTTTTAACTGTAAATCAAGCTTTTGGAATTATTCCATAATATTTCATATTGTGATATATGTCATCATATAAACATGTAGGCCAAGCTTAGTCCAATTCTAATGAGTTGGAAGTGTAAGCCACTGTGTTCATGCATTTCCAGTATCTATTTTTCCTTTTCACACTTCTGTGATAGTTGACCTGCTTATCTTGTATTCTTTTCTCTGATGTGTATGCTTTTCCTTATTTCCCATCCAAGTGTTATAATGCTGTATGTGTTTCCTGACAGCAAATTAATTGGTTACCTCTTTACACAGCCGAGAATAGAGGGACCAGTTCTACATGAACCCCTCATGTCCATTGATGTGTACAGCAGACATCCTAAGAATGGGGACATATTTCGCTAGTCTTGTGGCTGCATGCTGTTCACATCAATTTCCCATTAAAAGGTAATTTAAAGGTATAGCCCCAGGGAGACTCAGGAGAGAGTTCTAAAAAGAGTTTAATTAACAGTTCAGAGTAATATAATCTAAGGTTGAATAGTCTGTAACCAGCTCATTTTTTTCTTCACACTTGTCATTTCCTTTACTTGCAGATTAGAGGAGATTTCCTTGTTTGGTAAAGAACTCAGTGAAATAAGTCTTTGAAGAAGCTTTGTTGTACGTGTCTTGGAGCTAGATCACTGCATTATCATGAGCTTTAAACCTGCCAATGCTTATCTCCCCTCTGTATTAGCTCACCTCTTCTGGTCAACATGTTTTAAGGGAGCAGATTTGAGTCACCTTGCAGTTGGGCTCTCCATCATTTTGAAACCTTTACTGCCATTTGAAAATGGATTTAGCCCAACTTGTTCCAAAATACTCTAAAGAAATAGCTATTTTTGTGTGTGTGGGGGGGGAAATATGGTAGAAAATGGGGCTATAGGCGATTCAGATGCTTTGTATTCAGAAGCAAGTACTGTTGTCTCTGTTTCCTCCTCTTGCTGATTGTATTTTTGATAAAATTTTCTTTGCAGGTATTTTCTTTCTCTCTGTGTCTGTCCCTCTTTTTCTTCCTTTTTTTTTTTTCTTTCCTCCTTCCTCCTGTGTTTTTGGGTTGTGCAGGTTCCTGCACACATCCAGCCAGGCTGACTATAGCTGGGTGTGTTACTTTCATGATTCCTAACAGCCTTCAAATCAGAATGATTTTCTGTCGCACTGTCATGACCTTTTCCTGGAAAAATTTATTACCTAAAGGATTAAAAAAAAAAGACATGTAAGGGAATCTGAAGCACTCTCTTCCTTGAGGGCTAAAGATATACAGTACTTGTCATTTAACCGTCCACCCACCTAATTCATTCCAAAATGCCAGGTACAAGTGCAACAATCTGTGGACATGACATATCTTGCGTGCTTGGTGCATTAGGACTACGATCCTGACAATTTTATTTTCCCACAGAAATCTGTCTTACTTTCTTAGATCTGCTTCCTTTTCTCTACCAGTAGAAAATATATGGATTTCTTAGAAACTTTTGTTTTTCACACAGATCACCTCTGAAGAATAGAGTGGAAGCAGTGGCTGAACTCTTGTTTTGCCCTGTGGCCCAGTATGTTAAGTCAACCCAAAGTTAATTATGGCTAAGCTGGGACATATTCTGTACAAGTTAAATAAGCCTGACTTGTCAAATATTAAGTTTGGTTTGATAATAGAGAAAATGAGACGAGGTATAGTTTGATCTTTATTCTTTTGTGTGTCAGTTGGGGGGGTTGGGGGAGAAAAGGCAAAATAGGAATCTTTTTACATGGATGACAGAAAGACCTCTTATGAAGTGCTTGAAGCAACTACCTCAGTGAAGATTGTTATGGAGCTACATCAGCTCTTGCAGTACCTAATTAACACTGCCACAACATCCAGATAGTTTGTTAATTACCGTTCCTGCTTCTCTCTCCAGTTGCTGTGTCAAGTTAGGCCCAGAAGTTAACATGCATCTCCATAGTATACATCAAATCTGTTAATTTTCATCATGCTCTCACAATGGAAAGCTGTAAAAGCGATCAAAATAAATTTTAACTATAGCAATTCTGAAGGCTTAATAAGCTTAGGAGGCAAATGTTAATTTATGCGTGTCTATTTCAAACATATGATGTTTTTTTAATTATAACTGTGAAATGATCTGGGGGGAGGGGTCTGTCTTGTAGAGCTGAGACTAAAAGCAGCGTTTTCAAGCAAGTCTGAAAAATTCCCATGGTGCTGACAACAGGGATTTTACAAAATGAGCATAACCCAAGCAGGTTTGATGTTCAGTGCCAGGAAACTCTGACTTCAGGGGTCTCTAGTGTTCGTGAGTTCCAGGAAGTGGGTGAAGGAAATTAAACATAATTTAAAAATAGGGCTGTTTCTCAGCTGTGGTGTAGACATGCTGTCTCATGAAAATAGTCACTGTGTTACTTTTTTTCTCCTTTTTTTTTTTTTTTTCCTCTTCCCCCACAATGGAAAATGTATATACAAAATCACAATATTTCCATACAGACATGAGAACGCTATAGTAAAAATGGGCTTTGCGTCTCTGTGGGATTGAGCACTGCTGTGGAAGAGGTCTAGTGCTTGGCTTGTACCACTGCTGGAGGTGACAAGCAGAAACAGGCACATCAATAGCTGCATTTTATTCTTAGCTTTGTTTCTCATAGGTAGTCACTGACCTATACAAAAAGAATATATGCTACTCACTAAGCAAGTCTGGCTTGTATATGCAGCTGTCTGGATACAAAGTTCTGCTTATCTGCAGTAACTATCTACTCTGAGAGGAATGAACAGAAAGCTGTCCAAGTTTCTCCTGTGATGTAGGCTTGAGGACTTGATAGCCCAGATAAAGATGAAAAGGAAGAGATGGGAAGCTTCTCGCTGGGTTGCATAGTGGGAATCACTGTCTAGCTGTAACTCACAGAGGCCTGAAACTACCAATTTCCAAGAATGATAATAAGAAAGACAGTAAGGTGTCAAACTGTCACTCCATCTTGTATGAGAATCTTCATCTTGTATTGCAGCAAGAACACATCTAGGCTTGCCCAAGACAGTCTACAGCAGACAGTTTACATCCTGAGAGGAGCATTTGACAGTTTGTCCCTGAGAGCCATCACAAGGTGATCCTGGACATCAATTTGGCTTGTCTCTCAAAAGTTGTCTCACTTAGTAGGGACACTGGATTTTCTGTGGAAGCATCGCTGAATAACTAATAACATCTGATACTTTTCAGCCTTACTATATGACAGAATGGGACAGCGCATTCAAGGGTTTGTTAACCATCCTGTGCAAACATGACTGGAGAACAACAAAACAAGAGACACTCTGCCTGCCCCAGAACATTAGAAACTTTCAGACTCTGGAAGCAGTGAGATTAGACAAGAGTGGGCAAGCCCAGTACCTTTATTATTATGGTTTTAATTAGAATTTACAAACCCTTTAGTGTATAGTGGCTATGATTAAATAGTTTGACTACTTAGCCAGAATTGGAAAATACTGGAACCAAGAGGAGCCTGCAGTTAGGGTAAGGACTGAGGAAGAGTGAGTTCAAAGTGGCACCAAAATATTTGGAGGAGGCATATATCAGACCTGGAGAGAGTTGGATCTCTTAAAAGGTAGTTGGTCTGCAGATGCTTTTACTTATCACCAGGGGACTGGCTGAAACTGTCGCATTGCACATCCTTAACTGCCACAAATGCATTCAGGAGAAATTCAACACGTTGCACATTTTAAGTCTATTTACAGTGCTCTTTCATTTCACCAGCTGTTCTGTCCTTACTTCATAGTAGCTTCCAAAGTTTTAATTATTCTTGCCCACAGTTAAAATTATACTTGTGTGGGTAAATGCAAGTGTGTTGTATCTAATGTCAGAGATAATTGCTGGCTGCCTCAAGAGACTTGATAGATTCATTACCCCTACATATGGTAGGAAGAAAACTGTCAGATTGTATTTAAGTTTGAAGAGCCTTTAAAAGGGGTTAGAAATCTTCACAGAAAGAGCATCAGTTTACTAAACAAGGTCCCACACATTGCTATGTTAGTGCAGTATTTATAAGTCGATACATACTTCCTACTTGTCTTGCAAAAAATAGTTTAGAAACAAAAAGTAAAGGATTTATTGGTCTCTTTCCAATGCCTGTAGATCTTCCTAAATGAAAGCATTTTGTGTTGGACTCTCATTTTTAATATCTCTAGAAGGTCTGTCATATATACAGAGGTATTGTCCAAGAAAAATCTGTGATGCATCCAATGCTATCACTTACTAAGGGTATGGCCAGTTCAACAAACATTATAAGCAGCATGTTCACTTTGGCATGTTTTTTTTTTTCTTTTTTTTTTTTCTTTTTTCCAGTATAATTGCACCTAAAGGTCTCATTGAGTTTGAGGTTGTTTTGTATGAATGCAGATGTGAAATGAACTGCGAGTTCTTGTAAGCACTTAATGAGAATTTAAGTTGATCTCACTGCTGGCTGCATGGTCCCACTTTCTTTCTTTCTTTGCTACATCCCACTCATTTGTGCCAGTTCTTCATCAAGACTTCATTTTACAAGTAAAACACTGTCCTAAGTAGCCAGTAACTGTTTCTTTCAGGCTGCTGTAAAACCTCAGCGTAGAGGTGAACCTCATTGAGAGGTGTAGAGAGGAGTCCTCTCTTGCTTGTCCTGTCTCTACCCATTGTCCTCTATCCATGTCCTTTAGAACAACTTTGGCTCTCTCCAAATTTTATTTTTGGCTCTAACCAACTTTAACTTGCTAATTCAATGTAAAGTTATTCAGTTCCTTTTCTTGGGCTTCTTTTCTGATAAATTAACCGGGTGCAAAAATTGGACAAAGCACTTGAAGTAGTGTGAAGAACATTGGGCTGATGAAGTGGCTGGAATCAAGGAGGGAAAGTGTTGGCAGCACTGGGAGCTCCTTCTGCAGTAGCAGCATACTTCAGATCAGTTTGGGTCATGATGTGTCGCTTCTCCCCAGCACCATAACTGGAGGAGCAGGTAAAGCCAAGGCCAGGAAACAGAGGTGTGGGGAAGTCAGTAGCAGCAGAGAGCTGGGAATTAGCTCAAGAACCCTACGTCCACCAGGCCTGCTGCCATCATTTTTTTTTTTATGATCTTTGTGAACATGTGTGAGGGTTTTGAATATTACAGCTGCTGCAGAAAAACTGTAATAGATTTTTTTGGATCTTTTCCCATTCGATTCTCCTCTGCCTTCCTTGAAATATTTACATGAACTTAATGCATACTGATAAGATTATTATTTTTGTTTAATGCACTAGAAATATTACAGGCTAATTTCTGTGTGTGAGTTAAATATTTAAGTAAAGAAACAGAGAGGAAGATGTAGTGGTAAGAGCAGCAGGTACTTTCACTGACACAGAGAAAATGTGAAGACTGTATGGCAGTGTAGTAGCCTAAGGAGATTTGCCAGTGGCGCTTGCTGAAATTCTCAAAAGCTTAAGCTCTCCCTTTGTGCTGAGCCATCATGGGGGTTTAAATCTGTCATGAGCAAGCAAAATATAGCAGGCATTTGATGCAATGGCAACTACAAAAAAAAAAAAAAAAAGGAATTTAATCTGTTACAGATGTTGACATATTGCATTTAGCTCAAGTGGAATTCGAGTTTGTCTTAATTAACACACAGAAAGCTGGAACACATATAAAGAGGAAAGTTCTTCAGAGCAGATATGGGATCTTTCTGTTAGCCAAGTTGCTCTCATCTCAAATTCAGAACAACATACCTTTGGACAGAATTATTGCATGATAATGCACAATTGTGTCTCATTTTTTCAGCATTTAAGGTTAAGAAATCTGGTTAGCCACAAAAAGCTCATTTGTAAAAAAGAAAAAAAAAAACACGGTTGTAGCAAACTGTTAGGAAACTGTAAATCAAAATTGGTGAAGGAATAGCAAGGAGATTCACAGCTTTTCCATTCTTTAAGTCTTTGCTTCCAGTCAGGCAAGCACCACAGAAGTGTAGTACTACCATGTATGGATTACTCAGATACAAATTTTATACTAAAGTAGATAAGCACATAAAGTGGCCATATTACTATGCAGATTAATATTATAAAGCAGTGAAAGCAGATGTGAAATTTTCTTCCATGTTTTGACACACCTGAGAAGCAGAGGGCTACTCTGCAGACTGCATGTATGAGAGCAATTAACTCACGGTGAGATTTAATGTGCATAGAAGTCATAAAACCCCTCTGTTAGGTTTATATTTAGAAGTAAAAGAGAATTTGTTTGTCATTTTGTAAGCCTCCTTTGAGGTGAATTTATTTTGGTTCTTTTGTCCTCGCTTTCGCCTGTGAAAAAATCTCTGCATTCTGCATGTGTCTCTCTCTATACTGCAATTTTCTCTGTGACTCTGTGGAAGAGAGTTTTTGAGGCCAGTAACTTAGAAATTTTGCAGATATCATCCAGGAAGTGAAATTTGTGTCAGCATTGTCTGAACTGTAGGAATTAGCTTGTGAGGTTAACAGAGAAATAAAAAAATAGGTTTGGTATGATTTTTATTGTTTATGATTTATTTGTGGTAAATAGCCTCTGTCATACAACTAATTGCTTTACAAGTGTTCAAGGAGAACATTCTTTGCTATAGGGAACTTGAAGCATAAGGAAAACTGGTCAAGGGAACAGGGGAACGGTGAAAGGCAATTTAAAGCTTTGAAGGTGATGACAAGAAGCTTAAATTTGATGTGATAGAAGTGGAAGGCTTCAAAGAGGGAGTGACTTGATGTGATGAAATTGACAGGTGAGGAAGATGGCTGTTGGATCTGTGTTTTGCATGGAATGAGGGTAGCCTTTTGGCAAGTCAAGAAACAGGATTTACCAGTGCTCAAGGTGAGGTATAGTGAGGGTCTGAGTAAGAAACTTTTCTATAGGAAAAGCAGGCAGGATCTTGGAGATGTTAAGAATCAAGCAGCAGTAGAATTGCAGAGTGACTCAGCTGTGTGGTAAGGGAAAGAGGAAAGTGAAAATTAACTCTCAGATTGTAAGTGTAAGCAATGGTGAAATCAGTTGAGTTGTCACCTTTCATAAAGAAGTGGAAAAGCAGAAACAATATGTTTGTAAGAAAAGGTACTGTTGTGGCAGTGTTTTATAATACCTGTGTATGTTTTTTACTGAACACTGAAAAAAATATAATTGGAAGTGTGATGTCTTTCACTTCAGTTTTCCAGCCTATAGGACAAAGACACAAGGCAAATCTACTGTGTGAAGTCATAAATGGTGCAGAGCAGAACTGTGTACCCTGTCGAAAACACAGGAGGAGTTTAGAGAAAGAAAATTTAAATCACCATTAACTAGGTTAAAAATGTCTCAGAGCAAAGCCACATGTATTTTACTGACGGGAAAAAGTTCAAGTCTCAGAAGTCAGTGAGGTAAGGAGAAGCTGTGTTCAAGTGAAATCTAGGCTTTGTGCCTGAAGAAAGAAAGGGCTATCAAAAATTTGAAGTAAAGAAAGCTATTTTAGTACCTCATGTCAAGTTCTAAAACATTTTACCTGCTTCCGTGTGCAGCCAGAAACACGCTTCTCTGAGAGCAAAGGCCTAACCAAACACAAGAAGCTGGCCCAAATCACAGCATCAGTGTAATTTAAAAAGTTATTTTGTCTTGTTGCTTGTAGTTGACTTGACTTCCCCCCCGCCCCCCGGATTGTGT
The DNA here is from genome assembly GCF_033783945.1 of Neopsephotus bourkii. Classification (NCBI taxonomy): domain Eukaryota; kingdom Metazoa; phylum Chordata; class Aves; order Psittaciformes; family Psittacidae; genus Neopsephotus; species Neopsephotus bourkii. The sequence continues at coordinate 3,779,550 of NW_026902241.1, read as the reverse complement.
TTTTGTTGGGTTTTTTGTTTTTGTTTGTTTGTTTGTTTTTGTTTTGTGTGGGTGTTTTTTTTGTTTGTTTGTTTGTTTGTTTTAATATGGGTGTGGGGAATCAAGGCTCAATGAGTATTTTTCCTCATCAGTCTATATCTGACCTCTTAGTCCCTCTGAAGTTTGAGGGGCTATTTCTTCTTGGCTGATGTCAGAGGAATATTTTGAAATTATCAAGTGTTTGTTTTCTCTATATTTCTCTGTATACTTTTTTCCTGCTTGCTTAAATTGCAGAATATGAAATCTGAGACAAAAATTTTTCTGCTGCAGCTTATAATTGTGCATGTTATTTAAAAAAAAAAAGGTAAGAAAAAAAACAACTGTAGAAAAATGAAACTAACAGCCCTTAAAGATAGTCTAAAGTTGTTGCCAATGTAAGAATACATGGAGAGCCAGGCACAGATAACTTCAACTAGTGTCACTACATAACAAAAAAATTGTGATTTGCCAGCCTGCCTTTTTTGTGATTCTTTTCTAAGCCTTGAGCTTTGTCAAATACATTTATTTTATTTTAGGTTACCATCCAAATAACATGGAGGCTGAATATCAGACTAGAGTGAAATATGCTTTCCTCTACTGTGGACTTTCCACACAGGCTTTTAATTCCCCTATTACTGCAGAATATCTCTTGTCTGAGCTCTCATAGTGAAGCATGCTGCAGTTCTCTCTGGTTGTCTTGGTTATGTATGCTTTCATAAATAGAAGAGTTTACATTGCTTTACAAACATGACCTTTAAGGTAGAGTAATGGAAGAGGCAAGACAGCCCCTTTGTTACTGTAGTGACACAAGTGGCAGTGTATTTCATGTTTCACTTGTTTGTGTTGACCAGAAGGTGCTGTCTTTTATGAGAATTAGTGGCCAGTGGGACAGGAGGACTAACAGAAAACTTGGTTTAAGACAGTATCCACTGCATAATGACAGGGGTAATGTATCATACTGATAGAAGTCACAGGCTTTCTGGGAGTCACTAGCAGTTACTGCAAATAAAATCAGTGGGCATGAGCTTATTGACTTATATTACTGACTTATAAACATTTTTGGTTACATTTTTATTTTCATATGGTTGCAGAGACTTAGCCAGCATCCATCAACGTTTCAAGGGGAAATGGAGCTTAAAGCATTTGCACAGACATGCTGTGTGTTTCCACTGCAAGAACAGTGTAGTTTTGAAGGTGCCATGATGGTGATTTTCTTTACTTTCAGACTAGCACAGTGAAGATTTCTAAATACTAACTCACTTGTTTTTTTCTTACCTCTCAGTGTAGCTTCCTCATTACATTATTCAGCTTTCAGCTTACGAAGTCACATTGCCCATTGATGATGTGCTTGTAGGGTTTATATTCCGTTTGCATGGAAGTATTTTGGAGAGGAGAGCATGCAAAGGGAAAACTCGCAAGGAAGAGGCTGTACATTCAGAATAAAATGAGTATCTGCCATACTAAGTCATATTCTGTGTACTTATATATTATTTACATTTTTCTACAAAGTAAATGTAATGTTCAGGGGGTTTAACCTTTGAAAAGAAAATGTTTAAAATGCAGTCCGACTGAAACAGCAATATGTAATATAAGGGCTCTTCTACAATAGTGAAGGTCAGGTATTGTTATGATTCAAGAGAAAAACTCTGGTATTTTAACTTTATCTATTAAAGTTACTGCTGTTAAGAGTGTGGCTGACAAGCTGCAAATGCTCACCACAGATGAGTAAGGCAAACCTTTTTTTTTTTTTAACGTTATCTATCTCTTCTGGTGCCTCTACACAATGTATACACAAATATATAAAATGCCACTGGATAATAAGATGGTTAAGTGGTGTGTTTATAGGAATTGTAAAAAGCAAAACAAACCCCAACAAACAAACCAACCAAAACAAAACAGGAAGGATAGAAAACAGTTGATACATTAGAAAGGCCTGTGGAGATGTTGAGAACAGAAACCTAAAGTATACAATGAGAAGTTAATTCCATACAAGAAGGTCTGTTTCTCCAGACTTGCATCTTTATTCTCTGTATTAAAATCTGAAATCTCCAATTATTTGTATATTTTGGTAAACACTTGACAGTTCCTCCCCTGTGTTCAAATTAGTATTACTTAGATGGACTTAAGAGGCCATAGTAGATAGAGATTTTAAAAGACATTTTATTTGCAATTACTCTGTTCTGTCTTTTTATATAGCAACTCTGCAAATAAATGAAAAGAGGACTAGCAGATGCGCGACTTGGCAAAAAAGTGCACTTGCATGCTGCAGTATAGTAGGTACTGATAACTTCTAAGGCCAGTTCTTCTCAAGTTTTAGCAAAAACAGTGTTTATAAAGATAGACACGCAAGAAAAACTGTATACTGTATTTTTTGCTGATGTTTGTGTTTTTTCCGAGCTGTTTATGTCTTTTTGCAAGAGGAATTTACCTGTAAGGTATGACAGGATACTGTTTGGAAGGTTTTTGTCACAAATTCCCTGAGATGCATGATCATCTGCTACACTTCAAGAATTGACCTTGCTTCTGAGTATGGAGGACGGTAGCAAAAGTTAAGCTATTTATGGACTTCTAGGAGTGAAAAGAAAGCTGGTTAGATTTATTTATTTATTTATAATTTCCATTTCATGCTTTCATTTCACATCAGATAAATGTTAAGACAATCTCTGTTAAAAAAAGAAAAACCCAATTTCTTTATTTGGAGGCACAAAGAAAAAAGGCATATGGGTATGTTGGTAAAGCATATGGAGACCCTTATGTAAAAACAAAACAAAAGCAAAATAAAGTTACTGTCCGGACCCCCAGGGTGCAGCACATAAGAGTGTTTGGTGGAATGTTGCCAATTCTCTTTTCTTCTGAAAAACAGAAGTTCCTTTATATCCTAAAAATGTAAAAACAATGCCGCCAGTATACATCTGGTAGCAGCAGAGAGTTGCACACCCCTTGAATCTCTTGCTTTTATACTAGTTATTTTCACTTAATGCTCAGATGTAGCAACTTAAAAAAGTTCATGCCAATTACTGTATTATGCTAGTTGGTTTATTCCGCATGAGTGCAATGCATTCTTTTCTGGGATTGCGTATCGCCAATATACAAAGGTTGCTACTAGAGGAACGTCCTTTCTGTTAACAAAGATCTTTACCCTGAAATGTTGTTTTCCTGTTGTAGTAAACTTAACTGTGTTTGTAAATAAAACTTCACTGGCTAAGCCCAGAAATATAGTTCAACACACTTACAAGTTTTCTAAATTTTATGCAATTTTTTTGGTAATTTTTACTTCTTTAGTAGTGGTTTGTGTCTCCTGTTTTCATTTATGTCAGCCATTTACACACATCAGCTGTGCAAAGGTAAATGTACTGTAAAAATCAAAACATCTATCTTCTGCTGAACATAGTATCTATTAATAGCTTGCCCTGAATGTATTTGAATCAACCTCTGGGACCTGCTCTATCTGACACACCCTGTTATTACTAAATTAAACATGCCAAAACTGTTATGGCATATCCATACACTCACAGTACTTTTTCGCAATCTTTTCATGTCCTACAAAGCAGAGGCAGCATGGCTGTAGGCAGAACGCCAATTAGGAACAGTCTATAGTGTATACTAACCTCTGCACCATGGAAGGAAATAGGGAGCACACTGGTCATGGCAGGCTAAAACCATGTTCTAGTGATTTAACAGTAGAGACAAGTAAGGTTTAGTACCAAGGAATATTTGTTAGCACAGTAAAATTTACTTCTGTAGGTGTAACCAAGGAGTACTTCTAATAAGTCTTCTCCTATGCTACTGTTGTCTCTCTATTCTGAGATAATTTTAGAGAATATTGCTTGGATAAGAAGATGTTCTCACTAAACATTACCCCTTTTCAGAGCACACGGAGACTAGAACTCATGTGTCACTGTGCACACTGTTTAAAAAAAAGAAAGACATCCTCTTGATTTTGAGATTTTGAACTCTGGGAACTTTCCAACATCGCTATCTAGAAGATGGCTAATGAATGTGTTGAATTTTTTTAAAGGACTCAGAGTTGAGTACTCAGCAGCAACCAGTAGTCTGCCTTGACAGCTTTGGGTTCTTTTGATAATAAGTCTCCATTTGTGTGCTATCTTTTTTATACTGTCCTTAAAATTAATAACTAAAAAACCTCTAACAATTACTGCTGCAAGTTAATAAAATTTATTTCTTGTGAAATACATTTTTTTTTTGAAGATACACCCCAGCTCCCAGTGTATAACTGAGGTTAAGATCTGAAATATGAAGAATGTATTTGGGAAAGATGATATTCTTCTACACTCAGTTATTGTGTCTTAAAGTATACCTTTAAATTACAGGTCACAGTGAAGTAGGAACAACATGGACATGAGGGAAGAGGGTATTAGACCCCAAAAAGGGAACTGCATACCATAAGCAACATCCCTCACATCTGTGACTGAGACACTGCATGGGCACTGTGACAAGACCTCTGCAGCACCATTTCTTCATGGGGGCTGGAACTACATGGTCTTGAGACATGTTTCAACCCTAATTATTCTATGATTCTGCATCAGCTGCAAACTGCTTTACATGCCCAAGGTAGTACATGAGATGTGCTTCTGTGCCCAGCTTCTTCCAAGCCAGGATGATACACCACAGGTTGAAGGATAGTACTGGCTTTCCTGTCAGTCTGTGACCACACATACCAGAGATAGCTCATACATCTGCCTCTTATCCAGGAGACTGCTGCAGTGTACTGCAGCTGTGTGTGCCTCCTGCTGTAGCCCCATGCTGAAGAAAGTACTGCTAGAATGCTTCCTGTCTTCCCTCCCTATATTTGGAGAGGACTGGTACAGTCCATCTCCTCTTATGTGGCCAGAAGCAGTTGCTGTGCACACCTCCATTGTGTGGGCCCCTGTAAGAAGAGAAAGTTGGTCTCTGCCTGTCATGCATCTCAGGTTTCTATATTGTGAACCATTTTGGTTTTGGAGAAGATCTATAAATTATGTTGTTAAACATAATTCATTAGGAAGACAGTTTATCATGGATAAGTGTGTCCAGCTGTTAGTGTGAAACAAATAAGCAAGCAATTCTTGGCCCTAAGCCGTGACTGAAAAGCAATTGGGCAACATGTGCTACATGTCACAATTTGTTTTGCCATTTGTTGGATATAATTCCTCTGATATGGAGAATTCATCTTCTACCACCACCTCTCCTTTTTTAAATAGCAATGCAGTTTAAATGGAGAACAGTTTCCCAGACAAAGCATTCCTTAAATGCTAGAGACATTTCTGCTGTTTACTGTAAATGGGGTAGAAAAAAAATTCTTAAAAAGCCACATCCTAATTTATCAGTCATCTTAACAATTTGGTGTGATTAGATTCAAAATTCATAAATGATTTTTACTTCTATTGCCTATCAGTTGCACCAAGCAGGGTTGCATTTTTGCCTCTTTAAGTGTTCTTAATGACAGACTTATAGAAAACGAAGAATACCTTTACTTTGAAGTACGTACTAAAAAACATTTGACAAGAAACGTTGGCAACGTAGATACGTTCTGGAGAATGAAATTATACTCTAGGTAGAGCAATTTCTTCTTTTTCTTCTCCATCGCCTGATACAGTCATGTTGATAAAGATCTATATTATACTCCTGAATTAGAAGATTAAAATATTTTGGGGAACTTATGCAGACTGCATAGGAGCAGACCATCTTTTCAGACATGTCTGTGCAATCCCATAGAGCAGGGCTTGAGATGGAGGTCATGATGATGAGATCAGGAAAACTGGTATGTCTCCTTCTACACAAACTTGGCAGCCATTCTACAGAGAGTTTAGGCATGGGAGAGACCAAGTTGCTGCTGCTCTGCAGCACAGTTAAGAAAGATAAATTTCATCCTAGCGTTATTACTATCAAGTATTTCTGCTAATAAATGTTTTTGTCCCATGGCAGTTTAAATATGCCACATTATTAAAAGGCAAATAAGAGAAGAACTGAAAAGCTGGAAATTACAAGACTGTCTATGCGTGAAGGCAATTTTCCAGAAGACTTACATTGCTAATACATTAAAATCTTTCTAATATGATGTTGCATTTAGGATTTTTTTAAACTTCTGCCAGTTCAGATTATTACAAAATTGTGATGAAAAAATGAAGACTGTTTCAGTGCCTGATGTTATCTCAAGCAGTAGGCAGCAGCAGGCTTTCCTCTACAGGTATATAAATAATTTCTCTTAAGGCTTTGACCCTCAGGTAGATGTCACCTCAGGTTTAATTAACAAAACCCTTCTATTTTTGTAGTAGAAGGCATATGATGGTGATGAAGGCTCTCTGCCTGTCAGTCTTCCATGGCAGTAGGTACTTTTGCTATTTGGCTGTGGTAGGCCCCCCAGACTATTGCTGTTTCCTCAAAAACATTCTGCATGTGCAAGTATCATCCTCAGACGTTAACTATTGTGCTTGCTATAGGAGATTAATTTTACTATTTAGATGTAGGTGTATTTAGAGAACAGACACAAAGTACCATGAGGCATTTTCTAACAGTTTGATAAATCAGCCAGAATTTTCACTAGTACATAAAAAGTTTATTAGCATATTTGGTTCTAGAAACACTCCTCAGACTATTTCCTGGTCTCCTGAGTGTGACATAAAGCTATCAGTTGGGTGGGTTTATGTGGGGGAGGCCTAATACTGAAATAAAACATAATAGAAAATTAAAGAAAAATTAACAGAAAACTAAAGGAAAAGAAATCGGAAGTCGGTGAAATGTAGCCATTTCTCTTTGGCCTGGGTTCAGCAGTAGCAGTCATTTTTCTCCTTCTTAGTAACTGGTGCAGTGCTGTATTTTTTACTTTCGGCCTGGGAAGAGCACTGATAACAGCAATGTGTTTAGTTGCTGCTCAGTAATGTTTAGTCTGACCAAAGACTTTCTGAGTCTCATGCTCTGCCAGGGAGGAGGGGACGCCAGGAGGAAGCAGAGACAGGACACCTGACCCAAACTGACCAAAGAGGTATTCCATACCACAGCATATCACGCCCAGTATATAAACTGGAGGCAATTACCCAGAAGGGCTAGATCACTGCCAGAGTTGGGCTGGGTATCAGTTGGCAGGTGGTGAGCAGATGTATTCTCTTCCCTTTTTATTTCCCTTATCGTTATTATTGGTGGTAGCAGCAGTGATTTGTGTTATACCTTAGTTCCTGGACTGTTCTTATCTCAACCCGTGGGAGTTACATTCTTTCGATTCTCGTCCCCATCCCTTTGGAGCTGGGGGGAAGAAGCCGGGGTGGGGGGGGGGGCGGGGGAAGTGAGAGAGCGGCTGTGTGGTTCTGAGATACCAGCTGGGCTTAAGCCACAAGAAGTTGAAGTACAAGATCAGCTGGAACAGCTGACATCTTGCACTGAGCAGCACCATGGTCAGGCAGTATTGCATGTTCTACAGAAGGATTTTGAAAGGCTTAAACTAATTCTCTGTGCAAGCATGGTATTCACTATCAGTTTTACTAAAGTGCAACATCTTGGTTACAATTTTTGTCCTCTTTTAGTAACATCTAGTATGTTATTTCATAGTTTTTAAGGTTGGCAGCAATAATAATTACAGCTAACTTAATGTATGAATGCAACATAATCCTACAGGTGTACTGAGATTATAGGGAAATACTGTTTTAGATATTTTGAAAATTAATTGTGCATGCCCTTTTTTCCCCCTTTTTTTTTTCAAATTAAAAAGGTTATAATTTCCATTGCTGAACTGCTTTTTCTGTACTAAATAATTTTAAAGTATATTTTAAAAATAACTTTAGATGTTGAAAATTTCATTAATAATTTGAATGATGGTAATAGTAATGAAAGATCAGGTTTGGGATAATATGCTTGTCTTCAAAACCAAAGGCTTGATTTTAATCAGAATGAAAATAAGGAAACTTCCTGAAAGTTTTTGAGCTGTGGTAACATCTGCATCTCCTTCACATATGGAGAGCCTGCTGATGTCAGTGGTACATGGAGTTCTGGTAACCTGAGGTCTTCATTTCCCAGAGCAGTATCTTTAATTTCTCTTTTTGAGGGTATAGGGTGTGCAGAGAGGTGAGGCACTAAATATTCAGCAAGAAATTTCCTCCCCCTTTCAAGCAAATGGATTTATATTTTTTTTTTAATTGCCAAGAGATTTCTGCATTTCTCATTCTGTTAATCAAGATAATGAGTTTATTTTTGCTTTTCAGAAAGACTCAGACAGGTATACCCTAATTTTACAGTGTTGCTTTTCAGAATGAAAGTTGCATTTAGCACCTCTGGTTTCCTACATAACACATTAGGAAGAGATTTGTATGTGTTTAGCAAAATGCAGTGTTGTTCAAGACTATTGATCCCAGGCTATCAAAATTATTTTTGGAATCCAGAATTGCAGATGGCTTAACTCTCAGAAGTACCAAAATGCAAAGAGGGGAAATAGATATAGAATAATAAAATAATAATAAAAAAAATCTTAAGTGTGAACTTAGTAAATGCCCTTGAAAAGCTGAAGACTAGAGCTCCCTGCCTTCCTTCAACCTTCACTAGATGTTATCCAGGCATTATGAAGCATATCCTTATGACTGAATACTTGTTACATCCTCCAACCAAATAGGGCACCCATTTACAAAGACTCAGTAACGTGAAGAAGAGTCACTAATTTTTAAAGGATCAGATGGAATTTGGGAGGAAGATTAGTAGTAAAATTAAGGTAATTTATGGCTTCTTCTTACCACTAACATAGTCATACCACTAAAATGGTATATTTTCTGCATCTGGCCTTGCAGCTTTACTTCAGGAATGTTTATTTTAGGAATCTGGATAAACTACAGATTTATTATTTTTATAAGTTGGGTTTTTTTTTTGCAAAAAAAATGCATCATTAAAATGAAAGCAGTTCATTTTACATAGAACAATGTCATTGTCAGAGATGAGAATTACACTTGGTTGTTAGCTTGCTGTAGATTTTCAAAGAAATTGAAATAATCTAAACCATATGGAAATGTATAACCTTCTGCTATAAAGTAGCTGTACTCTTCATAACTAGTAAAAATTATGCATATTTTATATTTGTCAGATTAACTGCTGGGTTTGTTTTTTGTCAGAGCTGCTGTTACAGGTAAGACACAAGTGTTAAGTTCATCTTCCTAGAGCTCACTGTGTTATTGCTACTGTTCTTATTCTTTCCCTTTTTCTTCCCCTTTTCCACTTCCTTATCTCACCATAATTGTTCCCATCCCTTCGACAAAGGTTTTTTTTCAAACAGGATTAAATCCATTCTATGAATTGGTGTGAGTATGCTGTTAAGTAGGTGATAGAATGATGCTCCCGGGCCTGGGCCTCTGCAGTGGAGCAGAGTTCTGAAAGAGTAAATGTGTCATATTGAAGGGTGGTTTAATTGCTTTTTTAAAAAAAACGTTTCTCCGAATCCTTACCTTTCAGTGCTTTTGCCTCTCTACCTATTTTCCATGTCTTCTGTGTTAACTGTGAAGTAAGATTGAGATTGGTTATCTGATTGCTTATTGGTTTATAAGCATTGGTGTTTTCCCCAAATGAGAGCAATGCAGTCATTATTCATGATCGGATGCAGATTACAGAAAGCAGTCTCTCATATAGCTATTTTGAGGAAACAAAGTTTGTCCTTTAGTTACACATAGAGCTGAATGAAAAGTGTCTCTCTAGGCTACACTGATTTCCCATTACCTCAAACTCCCAGGTCCCCTAGCTGGATAAAAGTGCTGAATGTCTTCACAGGGTATTAATGCTAGATCTCATTCAGGACCCTTGTGTGTTATATCATCCTGTGAAAAGCAAGCAACTGATTCCAAGTAATAAACACCTCATTCCCACTTTGCAAAGGGAAAGTGGGAGTTCTCTGTTTTCTTTCCTTCTTCCTCCACAGCTGCTCTCCTCCATTTCAGAGTGGAGTCTGTGGAGATCTATCTCCTCTAGTGCTGATATTAGAATACTTGACCAGAAGTTTCAGGTTGCTTCCATTTGTCTCTGTTAATGTACATGAAATTAATTTTGAATTATGAGGTATTATACAGCCTCTTCTGACTGCTTGTCTTTAGAAAGAATCTTTAACTGTCTTAGCTGTATGTACTGTAATTATTATTTTCTACAAGGTTATTATTCATTGGTTTAAAATGGGAAATCTATTTCTAAGGGAAGAAGAAATCTTAGTATTATCTACTGTTAATCTGGAGATTTTTTCCCATCTGGTTTCCTGCTAATGATAGGTTGTGGGGAAAAAAAAATAAATCAAAAAACAAGGATGTTTATCTTTACAGCTGTAATGAACTGCATGATCACATGAGGAATTGGTAGGGGCCTGCTGGGGATAATTTAGGAAGGAGGAAGTGAAATGCAGAACATAAGTACCCAACACTGTATGTAATTAGAAAATGTACAGCACATTCTTATGAACTGTGACCGCTCATCTAAGCAGCATATTTGTACTTAAAGGCCTAATCCTGGTGAGATACTGACTGTGATCCTTGCAGGGTACTGTTCTCATTGATATCAGTGGGAACTGAGGGCATATGTCACCCTGCATGAGCATATGCTCAGAGGGGTAATATCAGTTACCTCCTGCCATGTGAGTGCCAGCTTTGATGCATCACAATGCGGTTTTACAGATGTGTCCTGGATCAGATCTCTGTGCTCAGCCGGTGTTCACCTAGAGGGCGAGTGTCCTCTATCACTTCTGTACCTTCTCCTATACTGGAGGCTTATCTGAGCCAGTAGAGCTCAATTACTGCAGTAACACCCCTCGGGGTTTTGTGGCTGGGTGGGTCTGTGGGTCTGTGTGTGTGAGTGGTGACTGGGTTTTTACTTTTGAAAAAGAAGAAAACTGGTCAGAGGAAGAAAATACAAAGCTTAATTCACCTTCTGGAGAAACTGCAGGCTGATGGACTGTTTTATTCAACTCTGCTAAAAGCTCAAAATGTACTTACACCACCTCATTGATTATCATGACAAAAAAATACATGGGAGGAATTTTGCTGGAGGCAGAGACAGCACCAGAATGTCTGGCAATTATATTACCACTTAAAAAGGAAAAAAAAAAAAAAAAAAAGGATCTTAACCTCTGCTTTTAATCAGCATCTCTAGCAAAGTTGTTTGTTAAGGGGGTGTGCGTATTTGTGTCTGTCTCTTCCTTCCCCTTCACTTTCCATGTTGTAATGGAAATGAGGGATGCCTGTGTACAATCTTTCACCTCTGACAGCATGTACCACATACTGCACACAGCTGTCATGGTAATGACAAGTCTGGTGCACCAGGATAATTGGGTACTTGAAGAAGATTCATAAGGCAATATGCTGCACAGTACTGTGTTGTGCCCTGGGGCAAGGGGAAAACGAGAGAGGGTGCCAAGCAGAATAGAGAGTCTATTTGTGAGAAATGATAATATAGTAATGTGATTTTGTTTGCTTGTGAAGTGGTTTCCCTCACACCCACCTGCCCCACAGAATTAAGTTAAGGGTTTCAAAGTTGGTTTGTACTATGTAGGAAATTGGGTTCCATTTCATAAGTAATGGAATTGAAATATCCCAGTAGAGTGAAGGAGGTGAATATTGTCACAACGCTGTGGCTCTCCATGAGAAGTAGTTTGGTGTCAAACCACACTATAATCCTGCCATCTGACAGCTCGTTATTAAGAAACAACAAGAACTGACTTTATTACTGTAGACTATAGTTGGCTTATCTGCAAATTAGCATCTTTTGTTCCCTTGTGACAGATTCCCTCTGCTTTTCTGTCATCTGTCATGAGGTGTTAAAGGGGAGCATGTTTCAGAGTTTAATGTGATAGCAATTAACCTCTGATCTCTTTTCCTGATACATTTCCTTTTTCATTATTGTTGAAGTTATTTGTCTTGGAGTGAAGATTAAATGCTTGGAGATCATCTATTTATGCACAGTGGTATTGATAGTCTGTGTAACACATTCTTAAATGTTTAACAGACTACTCATAAAAATTTTTGATAGCTCCTCTCCAGGAACAGAAGAGTAAGAGTGTTGGTCACCACTAAAATCAGAAACCTAGGATTCAAACCTTCCATCTGAATCTCTGATTTGTTTCTGTGTTCTTGAAGAAGACATGTAATCTCTTGGTATGATGGAAATAATAGCCATGGTGTCTTACCAGCATGTTGAGAAAACTATTTAATTACTGTTGATATAGCCTTTGGGTGCCAGTGATTGACTTGTGGCAGAAGTATGAAGTGCTATTAGTAGCAAGAGGTTGGAACAATTAAAAACTGCCAATATTGTTTTGCCTGGAGAGGCTTTTGTGGTTTGTTGTTTGTTGTTTTTGTTTGTTTGTTTTTTTTTTTTGGTAGTATCATACAAACAAAATTTTCATCCAAAAAGTAAGTAATGAAAAAATGAGATCTATAACACAATTTATGCTGAAGATAATGATGCCAGCATAACACAATACCAACACTTGTAAACAAGAGCTGACTTGCAGTTATGTAGAGTAAGGTCATGTGCCTGAAAGCTTTTTCAGCATCACCAATTTTGACTATTACAGAAAATGAAACATGTATCAAGGCATTCTTACCTTATTAATAATAGTGAGGTTGACATGGGGCCGCAGAGGAGTGCTGGAAGAAGCACTCCTTAACTGCCTAAATGGTGAATTAGGCTGAGCTTCCTTTTCATACACCTTAACAGAGAACATTGTTTTCTAGATCTCACCCTTTGGGAGCCCAAGTTTTTGGATACCCTTCAAGGAGATTAATTTGCTGAGTTTTCATTTTGCAGTAACATATTCGAACAATAATCTAGAAGTCAGTGTGCTGTCTTCACATATTTTCTGTTTCTGACAAACTGAGACTATGTAGTTTTAACATGTTTGGTCTTAATCTGAACAGATGCTTCCCTTCATTCGCCCTCATTCCTCTTTTTCACTTTAGAGCTTTTTCACTGCATCTCTCTCCAAAGATGCGTTAGTATTTTAACCATCCAAGGAGGACTGTCTTAGGACAGTATAGTGTTCACTGGCTTTAAGTGAAACTTCGAGGTGTGATCCTACAAGGTGCAGAGCACTGCCACCTCACAGTGTCCTCAGTGAACAGTAATGGCTCTTCATACCCTCAAAAGGTTTGTGCTGCTTTGCAATGTTATGCAAATTTTATTAGAAATTGATAAGAGGCAGCATACAGGTAGAAGTCATGAACTGCTTAGCTGCTGAGTCACTGTGTTAGCTGTGCATTTTGATGACTTCTGATTAAACCTTTTTCATTTTATAAGTATCAAAGTGGATAACCTACTAGTCCAGATTTTGTTGGCCTAACTAGCATTCTGCATAGCTCCCTCGTTGTCCTGGGTTCAGCAGTAGCAGTCATTTTTTTTCTCCTTGGTGGCTGGTGCAGTGCTGTGTTTTGACTTTCAGCCTGGAAACAGAGCTGATAACAATGATGTTTTGGTTTGGTTAAGGACTTTGTGAGCCTCATGCTCTGCCAGGGAGGAGGGGAAGCTGTGAGGAAGCAGAGACAGGACACCTGACCCAAACTGACCAAAGAAGTATTCCATACCACAGCATGTCTTGCCCAGGATGTAACTGGGAGTGACCTGGATGGGGCTAGGACTATGGGGTTGGAGGAGGTATCGATTGGTGCTTGGTTGGGCTGGGGTGGCAAGTTGTCAGTCAGCTGGTGGTGAGATGCTGTATTCTCTTCCCTTGTTATTTCCTTTATTATTATTATTATTGGTGGTAGCAGTAGTGATTTGTGTTATACCTTAGTTACTAAACTGTTCTTATCTCAACCTGTCGGAGTTGCATTCTTTTTAATTCTCCTCTCCATCCCTCCAGGAGTAGGGGGAGGGCAAGAAGGGGGGGAGTGAGTGAAAAGCCATCTGGCTGGGTTTAAACCACGACACTCATATAACTTGTAAACTTTACACAAACCCTAAGTACATAAGACCTTTGATCAACAGTTGACTCCCTTGGCCAAATTTTCCTGAGAATGAAATATAATTTGTTTTCTGAGAGCTGCGTATCTAAATTGTGGCTTTGGATGTTATTTTCAGTGCAGTGATGAAGCACAAAGGGTTATTATTCTTTGTGATAATAGCTCTGAAAATCTCTAATGTCCAATCGTTGTTTGTTAGCACTGAGATGATTCAGGCTATATTGTGTGATAGTATGCCTCATTCTTTTGACTTTTATCAAGTCCACTACACTATTTTGTATGCTGTGAACTAAGGAGTAAGCTTCAGAAAGTATCACGGTTTGTCCTCTGAGGTTTTTCTTTCTTGCCCTCTTGACTTCAGTTCACTTTAAAGGATCATCCATGGGATTGTATCCATGCAACTGAAAGCTCATTTTGCTTTATTATTGCATAGAATGATAACCTGGACCTTAATTCATTTTGTGAATATGCTGCAGATTGGTGATAACAGCAGGCAGATAACTAACGCCACTCGCAAAAACGGGTAAAGACAATGGCTTGGATTTCTAGCTGCTCAAAACCAGTTGTCTGCAGCTCCTGGCTCTGATGAAAGTCTGTGCTGTTGTGGGCCTAGTACATTCTGTCTTTGAGTCTTTTCTGCATATAAATTGACTACAATACTTAATAAAACAGAGCCCTGACTACATTATCTTATTTCCTTTAACATATTTGTTACATGGTGTGATAGAGAGGTCAGTGTTAAATATCCCAGATGGGATTATCTGCCATCAATCTGTCCCTGGTGACCTGCCAAAAAGGCAGGTTGTTAGCTCTGAGTATTTGACCCAGGTTATTTAAAGTAATATGACTGAGCCTTGCGAAGCCATTGGGGTGTGAGTGCAAATACTTGAAAGGGTGGAGACCTGCAATAGGTGGGAGAACTTTTTTACAGGAAACAGGTTCACCAAAGGAAATTAAACATCCGTCTCTTTAATTTGAAGAATTGGGATTTTTCATCCTCTCCTCATTGTACCATGTTAAAAAACCTTTTGTATGTCAGGAAAAGCATGTTCCTGTTCAACGATACCTAAGGTGTTAGATTTGCTTTGCTTTTCATAATCTTTGCCAATTATAAATGTGCATGTAAAGAACTGAATTTTAGAACATACAAATTGATATTTAGAAATACTCTCACTCATCAAGTTCATTGCTGCTATTAACAGCCTTTACTCATGAAATATAAAAATGGGTATAAAGTACTGCTATTCACAGAGGTTTATTTTTCATATGAGATTTTTGAGACCCATTAACCCTATCTGCCAGCAATTTTAAGAAAGTCCACATTTCTCCCCTCGTACTGATTGAAAAAAAATGTTAACTTTTCGTTCTAAGCAGAGTATACAAAATCACAGTAAAAAATGTTTACACAACAGAACCAATAAAACACAAAATAGTGTTCATTAACAGACAGATGTTTGATATTTGAATTAGAGTTTATACACATATCAAATTATCTAAAAATAATAATCTGTAATTAATGGTTTCATTTTAATATCAACTAAAGAGAATCATGAATGGTTGGAATGAGAGAACCTATTTTTAATGAGTACATCTTTTAAGTGTTAGTTAATTCATTGTTCATCTTCCACCATTCATTTCCTCTGATTTTCTTTCTTTTCTTTTGAAGACCATTGTTGCGGCACCTTTTTGCTCAGTGCCTCGGACTTATATGCAAAGCCATCATGTGTTCAGATTGGCCTGCATTATAAAAATTATACATGTTGTGTATTTGGAGGAAGCTCTTCAGTCTTCCCCTGTTTGTTGTTTGGGGTTTTTTTTAATGTATGTATTAAAAAAACCCAAACAAACCAGTTAAAAAAGGAATTAAGGCTTTAAGGATGGCAGGGAATATCCTTAAGCCACTACAGGCCAAGAAAGAGGAAGTCTAGAAAGTCTCTTTCCATTTTTGCAGAGCCTGTAAAATCCCTAGCAGGGACTTACTTGTGTTCTGAATTTGAGGCCCTTCTCACCTTTTGCTGTCAGCTCCTCATGGCATGCCGTTATCAGCATCAGTAGGGTGGGAGCTTCACAGAGTCTTTCCTGCTGCAACTACTGCAAGGTATAAACCACCTGAGGGGCTCTTTGGTGTAATCAGCTCCGATACCCATGAAAATTAGATGGTGTATTTGTTCTGGTAACTGCTCTGGCTACTTCAGCTCCTGTCTTAGATACACACGTGATTTCCAAGGAATGTTAATATCATAGGGTAATGATAAGAAGTTCTTGAGGAACAGCTCAAACAGAGCAGTGGCTCCTCTATCATTTGTCAGTTCTATCCTATTCACACAGGTTTAGTTATCTGGCAGCTTGCCTTCTGAGTTATTTTGATGAGACCACTGGGATCAGTATCCAGAAAGTAACAGAACTGTAACTGAAGTATCAAAGTATTTCAATGATCAGTACATATATATGATGCTCTGATTGATTCTTTTGTATTATCTGTGTGCTTTTTAGGATTACAGGAACAGGGCAGGACAAGCAACTGTCCTGAGACATTAATTTTGATTATATTTTTGATATGCATGGTATGCTGTGGAAGAATAGAGAGTTGATCCTCAAGGGAACTAGCACATTCTCTTACATAGGTGGAGGCCTAATCTGACCAGATTGACAGTACTGAAAACACTGTTTAAAAGTGAGACATGATAAAGCACCACATTGTTGAAAAACAGTATTATTGGAAATAATGACGGTAAATGTGATTTGCTGGTGGTAAATTGAAATAACTGATTAAATTACATCTTTGGCTAATAAATTCATTGGGAGAACAGAGCACAGCAAGTGCCAACACAGCACAGCCTGAAGGCATAAATAAAAGTTATCTAATTGATGGCAAAGATAAATCAGAATGGAAGTAAGTGGCTTGTTAATGTGCTAGCAAAGAATTCATTCCAGCTGGTTGCAAAAGCTCCTCCTCTCTGCACACTTCCCTGCACAAGCTAACATTTCTGTCTGATGTTTTTACACACCTGAATTTGTTATCTGAAAGTTTCTTATGCATGTGGGCTCTTTTGAGGGGGTACATCAGGTGTCAATGAGATACTTCCATTCTTACTAGACTACGTCATGGTTAAATGTCACACTTAGGCTGTCTTTAATTGCTTTCATACCTTTTCTCTGTTGCTTAAGGAGCCTCGAGTATTTTACCAGAAGGTGTCTTGTCTTCAGTTAGTGATGTGAGTTAGGGTGCCAAGCTGACTTCAAATTTACCTCTCTCAATATAGTGAATGAATTCCTGAACCAGGTCTGGTGAGGAGCTGCAATTGTTTCTAGTCAGTAAAATTACCTGTGCATATGGAAGGGGATACACTCTTCAAAGATGCTTTCCTTAGAGTGGACATCAGATCAAAGTCAAGTTTCAGTCTGATGACTGAGCAGCCATTAAATGTCACTCAAAAAGAGTGGTATGGAAATTATCCTGTCTTTGAAAAATACTTTACAGGGTCCTTTGTTGCTGCTTTGGGTTATATGATCAGGTGCTTAGCAAATGAAGGCTTAAACCCATCAATTTATTGCATGCAAAAAAGTGAGTGATTCTGCAGCCTTTGAGATTTATTGACTAGGAGAAGTCGATGAAAACTTGGATACCATAATTCTTCAGGCTTAGTTCTTCAGTTCTGTACCAGTACATCTTTTAGATCAGAGTCAACTCTGGCACAAACAGGTAAGTATCACTGCATATACTGTGCTGTCTCATTTGCTGCTATTTGTAGATGTGTTCTGATCTCAGTATTGCTGAGTAAGACTCTTGGGTAACCCTGCTGCATTGAAGGCATTTATTATTCTTCTATACATAGCTTAACAGAACTTGCCCTGCTACCTCAAGCTGACAGTAAGGATCTAGTCACTTCACAGAGGTTATATTGTGCTGCTGCTTTGAGATGGGAATTTTGTGATTGATATTCACAGTGCTTCTGCAGCTGTAAAGCTTAAACATAAATATTCATGTTGAAATCATGGCAGCAGGCTTAAGGTTCAGTAGAAAATCCAGAAGCATTTTCAGCTATGTAGTTAAAGGCAGCCACATGTCCCACATAAGACAAAGTGTAAAAGTATATGGGAAAAAAAGTGTCACAAATGCGCATAGCTGTTGCATTTGAAGAAAATAACAAAATGCGGTTCAAACCTGACAGTGATAAACTCTGAAAGACTTCACAGTCCTTCTATGCTAGCACTAGCAGCCTGGCTTTTCATTGCTCTTTGACAGTTCAGAGCTGTAATTTAATGGGGAAACCAAGTCATCTTCTCTCTTTGAGGAAGAAAGGTAACATCCCATCTAAGTTAAGAAGAGAAGCAAAAATCACCTTACTTGAAATGATTTTGTAGTTCTTCAGAGACAGAATTAGTAAGCAATCGTGATAACCAGATTGTCTTATTTTATGTGCCTTGTTGAGTGGACGTGTCATTCAAATGAATGCAAGTCATCATTGTACAGTCCTTTGAAGCATGTTGATGATATATTTATTTATTTTTCCTATGAAGTGCAACTTCAGTCACTGATGAGTTTGTAAACAGAAGCAGTGTGAATCTCAGGAAAAATTACTGTAGTGTACGGGACACCAGAGTGGGAAGAAACTTTAAAAAAACCCATATTTGTATATAATAAGCCTATGTTTTCATATCCAGATAAAAAATTTTCTTTGCTCTCACAGCATATTTTTCTCTATGGTAGCTCATAGGTATGTGTATCTACAAATTGTCGTCAACAATATCAACTTTTGAGTGCAAGAAACTTTAAGCAGCCACAATAGATTTATGCTGATTGAGGTTCCAGCAACATTCACTAGAGCCATGACTGAATATATCCAAGAGGCGTTTCTTTTGCAGGAATGGGTAATTGAAGGTGCTCAGTTCTGAGGAAAAATGGGTGTATTTTTTATGCACACATCCATTCCTTCAGAGTCTAATGTTATATATATATGTATATATATGTGTATGTATATGCTGAAAGCTGCCCATAACTGGGTATGGAAGGCTCTTTTTCCTGGTTGGTCCCATAGTGCTTATACTCAGTCACAGAGTGGTAGGTCTGTAACAGCCTTGGAGTCTGGTATAATGGACAGATGCTCTGGAGGTGAACTGAGTAAGAGGTAGCTATCATTTTCTTCTTAGCCTAGAGGCTGAACAAAAAGGGTTGATAGAGTGGTAGAAATGGGTTCTGTACCTTGAAGACCTCCATAATTCCTTTCCTAAAGCCATCTGCTGCTGTTCTTATGCATGGGGAGGAGTAGATGCCCCCTGTAATGATAGCTGCCTCTTTAGCACTAAAATGCATTACTTTTCATAAATGGCAGCAATGGAAAAACCTCCTGAGATTATTGTCATGGCTATGTTTCTTGACATCCCCATTCAAGGGATTAGAGATACTAAGAGAATGCTCAATGAGCTGATTAAATCAAATAAACAGATTTTTAATTCTCATTAGAAAACATTAAAAGCTACTGCTTTTACCAAGAGGGAAGAAAAAAAGCTGAATAAAAATCTGCTGCTATAATTCAGAAAATTTAAGGCAGTGTTTGGATTAGAAATATTTGGCAAATGTAAGTGTATCTTGCTGAATGTTACAACCCTTTTGCATTATAAGCAGCAAAAATGCCAAGGTACATTTTGTATTAATCAGTCAAAATGTAGAAAGTAAAATCTAAAACCTTGTAGAGCAGCAGAGGATATTCCTCAGGGGCTCTTTTTGTGGAATTGCCTGACTTTTGCCACTGCACAAGCCAGATACCCAACTATTGATCTAAGTCTAATTATATGCTTTTTAGTAGTGGTTTACATGCTATTACAATAGATTTCAGGAATGAAATAAGGAGGTTCAGAAACAGAGGTAAAATGCAGGGCACTCAGGGGTTGAGGAAGCTAAATTCAGAAGTGTCTTTGAACTGTTATGAAATGATTTTTTGTTTATATGATGGGAGAATCACATAATCAGAAAGCAGTTTTATTGCAGGCATAAATGCGTGTTTTGGTTAACATTTTGCTGTTATAAGTGAGCGTTTATTTTGCTCACTATTTGGAGCCCTGTGAAAGCAGGATTAATATGCTCGTTTAGTTTGCTTGTAAAATTATAAAATGTCCTGATGAAGGGCAGCTGATTTTCAGACTGGAGCAGACAGAGACAGAAGGGAGGAAACAGGAAAAAAAAAACAACAGGAAGAATTAGATAAATACCATCTTGGCTTGTCCGTCTGGTTCCTTGTTTTCTTCATCCATCTTCTTTTCATTCTCCTCTTGGCCATCTGCTTTGGTAGCAGCTCCCACAAGCGCTGGGAAGATGAGCACATACAGTGAACAGTTTCCTTTTTCTGGAACTATTTTTGTTTCTCACTATAAAAATGCCCACCCCTTTTGACCACCTTCTGAACCAAGATACTTCATCAAAAGTTCCATGGGAATTTAGCAAAAGAAAGTCTCACAGTTCAAGTATAAGGTAAACACCTGATAGTCAGGGGCTTTTCTATAGTCCTCCTAGCAGCTGTGGATTTAAAGTCATTGTGTTTGAAAGGTTCTTTGCTAAATGAGAGTAACAAAACAAAGCAAAAAACCCCAAAAAAGTTAAACAAAGCTCTTTTAAGGCTCTAGTATATTACTATGAGGTTTCTTTAGATTGAATGATGTGCACAGTGCTTGTAATTCTCTGTTTTGAGATTACTAAATTGGTGGTGAGAATGTTGAAGGCCCAAGTGAATAATGGTTATTCCTTGAGGTCCCATTTTAGCAAAACACTTAAGCACACACAATACTAAATAATCTGAAGAGAAAGTAGTTAAATAAATAAAAGTTGATGCACCTGGAATATATGTACAGCAAGAATGAAAAGACATACTGCATGCTGCACAGAACCCTTAGCTTACTAATTTACATTTAGTAAGAACAATTAGAAATTTATTTGGATCATAGTTGAAAAGCAGTATCTGAAGGTAAGCTTTTACAAGATGGGCAAGTAGAGAACTGCAAAAAATAGATAATATATAGTGCCCTATCCTGTCATTTCTATAATGATAAAAATATTTTTTTCTGGTTTTGATCAAACTCCTAAGGATTTTTGTTAGTGAGTTGATCTTGTTTCTTGTTTTTTCTCCTCAGTCAGAGCATGATTCATCATGAAAGATGTTTGTTGTAAAATAGTTAACTTCAGAAGTAGTCTGAAGTAGAAACAGATCATATTTTCAGGAGGACTCAAAGTTATCAAAAATGGCTAACTCAAGGTTAGTAATTTTGAGAAGGTCCTGAGGTGCCTGTCTGTAGCAGTGAGCACCTAAAGACCTTGACAGTTCTGGTTGCGACTTATTGTGGAAAATAGTACAGTTTGGAGGCTAAATTACATACCTTAAACCAGAATTTATTCAGCAGGATGACTATTTCAAGTGTTTCCCACTCAGTACTATGGAGTGTGTCAGTATCTTTGCATGCACACAGCTTATCTTTTCCAAGCTTTCACAAAACAACAGCTGAACAGTTGTTTTATTTCATAAAGTCTTCAGGTTGCGTGGACACCTGACTTTGTTCCTAGGTATTTGGTGGTACTTTTTTCCCAAGTAATTATACCCACTGCTGTTAGACCCAAAATGTTGTGAAATGAGTAATGGAATGATACCAATAGACTTTCTTAAGTGACAAATGAGTCATGCAGATTCCATTTACAATTTGGGTGATATCCTTATCAAATTCTTTTTTTCTGAATCATCTGGTTAACTAACTGTGTTTATTGTTCCCTGTGGAGGCACATTGTAAGGTATTGCTCAGAAAACCCAGTGTGGACAGAGGTGGTACGTAGACTCTTACCTAAATATTAACAGAACTTTTCTTCTCCCTCAATGTTTTAAAATTACCCCTTTTTCTTTTCTGTGTTTGTTTGTGTTCCTCCCTTCCCCCCCTCCCCCCTTCCCCCCCCCCCCCACTTGTCAGTCCCACCCTAATTCTTCAGTCTATTTGGGGGAAAAACAAGAAAAACAATAAAAAGGATGAGTTATGTCAGAATTACTGCATGGAATTAAGATGTAACTGCGAAATAGGTATATTTTTCTGTCTCTCCCTTTCCCATTGCCTCCTGAATGATTAACTTCTGTTTATTTCTAATTAGAAAAGCCACATCAGACTAAGTCACAAAGCATGTCAAAGAGTATGCAAATAATGCAGAGTACTTGGAAACCTAGGGCACTTTGCCTTTAAATGCCCTAGTGGTTTATTAAACTATAATTGCACTCTCTGAAATGTCATATTGCAATTATATCCTGTGTTATTAATTAAAAGAAAAACTATAAATGGTAAAAGATAATTTTGCCTGTGAAAAGCTTTATTGAGATTTTAGAGAGGGCATTCAGGCAAAAAGTCATTTGTGAGAAAAGCTCCCACTGAAAGAAAATTAGATGTTTTGATCACCTTCTGGGGAAGTGAACCTGCATCCATTCTCAGCAGGCTGGGAACTGTAGCTAAAATACAGTGAACCACAGAGGAGGAACTGTAGGTGATAATGACCGGATACTTATGCACATTTGTTAATACCAACCTATATATGGAAGGTCTCCTCTAGTCATATCTTTGGGGGGAAAAATGGTTTATTTTTTTAAAAATAGGTTTACTTGTTGGAGTTACCATAATATGGACATTATTAATGTTCTTTAAAAATAGATGCCAATGATGAAACTTCTGAAAGTATCACCAGCATTCCACCGCCTCTAGTAGAAGTAGAGATAATGTGCAAATCTTCACTATTTAGGAAAAAACATTTCAAAGGAGTAAGTGTTTATGTACATGATATTTTACTTTCCATTTTCAGTAGAATGATGTGGCTATTTTTTAATTGAATTTATTTTATGATATATAGAGCAAATCTAAAATGGCTCTCTGCTAAAGTAGGAAAGAACTCTTCTGTAAGTCACAGCTCACTCTTGTATGACTTTTCTTTAGAAATTTGTGTATGATTAAACCTATGCTGAAAATGAGGGATTGCACTTTAGCCAGAGCTTTCTGGTATAAAAGAATCAGATTCCTGGGTCCTTTTGTGTAAGAATGCATTTATACTTCTCAGAAATCATTGTGCTGTTGGACTGTATTGCCGAGATGGAGGATATCGAAGCATTTGTTGGTTCTTCTTTTCTATTAAGGCGCTCCTCCTGTGCAGACTGCACATTCACATGTTATTGCTTTTCATCTGATGTCAGAAAAGAAATCTGGCAAGGTGCAGTATGTGTTTCTGTCTACATGGATATTCTCAGTCAAACCATAAATAAGCTATGTTTTTACCTCCCTATATATAAATGTGGGAATCATTTTTTTCTTCTCCAAAAGAATCATACAATTAGCTGTCTCTGTGAAAGGGAGAGGAACATCCATCAGGTTACTTCATGGATTTGTCTCCAAAATCAATTTGTCTGTTCTGCTTCATACTAAAGATAGGTCAGCATGTATGCAGTGCTTCTATAAAGATGACACCACAGTAGCTGTTTTTTCCTCTAAGCATTGTTCTGTCAGTGCAAGTCATAAGGTTGCTAACGTTGGAAGAGTGTTCAAGTTACATGTTTTCAGCATAGAGCTTTCATTTAATTCCAGAGAGACAGAGGAAGCTAGGTCAAGAGGTACTGGCAAAGGAGGGTCTAAGAACAACTTCTGAAAGTCAGCTTTTGTGTTAGTCTTGCAGGCATAAGTAATTATTATGGTCAGAGAGGCTGCTGGACTGAATGAAATAGTGTACAGCTAATAAATAAACTGCCTCTTATACTGCACAGAAAGACAGCTTTTAATGATGAAAAGGCTGTAGCTCATATCTTTTTCTTTCAGATGTTGAGAAGAGAATAAGCTCAGGGGGTTGGTTATTTTATAGAATACTAATCAGACTATGCTTTTTGTTATACTTGTCTTCTAATTGAGAGAACAAGAGGCGAAGAAAAATATTCTTAGAGGGATATTTATACATCTCAATGAATGAAGAAAAAGAAAATTCTCTCCTCCTGTTAGTAAACAAACCCCAAGCATACAAACAAACAAAACCCAAACCAAAACAAAGCCCTGCCACATAACTACAGGAAAAAAAAATCCTCAAATTCTCTTTGTATAGTCTTTTTGAGAATGTGTCTGGCACAAATGCATTTAGGATAGTAAGAAAGTTTCACTGAATCTGGTGTCCCAGTTTAAGAGTTTCTGGAGGGCAGTAGTACCTCTTGGAGACGTGCCACTGTTGAACCCATTTCTCTCATAGGAGAAAAGGAACAAATATGATTTTTCCACAAAGCAAATAAATGAAAAAATAACCTGTCCGAACTGCCAGAAACTGGAGTACATCCCAGAATGAATCAGGAGCTCACCACTTCGTTGTAGCTAGTGATCTTTCACAAGCTCACAGACGTAAAATAGTAAATCATCTGTATCAGTGTATTATCTTATTTGCTCTCTCCCTCTGATTGAAGCTGTATTTCACCTTCCATTTTTTTCAATTACTTGTATTAGGGATGCATCAAACTTAGCAAATGTTGGAAGTAGCTGGGGAGAATAGCTGAGAAGTTTGTTCTGAAGTAGAATGTTTATTTAAAAAAATACTATAATCTAATTGTTCAAAACCTTAGTGATGGAAAGAAAATGTCTTTTCAGGCTATAAAGAATTGATAGCATGATGTTTAATACCATTTACTTTTAAGAGAGAGAACATTTTTAATCAAATCAGGAATTCTTACACCTAAATACTTCATTGCTGATAGGTATTAGAGCTGTTTCATTAAAGCATGCTTAAAATAATATCAATATAAATGTAAATATCAAGTTCAATTTTGTTAATATTTTAACAGTAGAGTTTGGATTCATTAGCAGCTCATCAGTAGGGTCAGGATTCAGAAAGCTCAAAAAGCTTCAACTGTTAATTGCTATGAATCTACATGACCATTATTGTGAGATTCTGAACCAAAGCATATGTTTAAATAACTATTTAAGAGTACTAAGACAGCACTGAAGAGACTCTGCCACAAAGGTGTGATAAAAGTGAAGTTGTAGTACTATTGAAGACTCATTTTGGCACTTCTATGCTGCTTTTAAATCCTTGTAAAACTTTAGGAATAAGTTTTTTCAGCTCTGTAAATAAAGGAGTAATGAAGAATTGTGTTCTCTATACTGTAACACTGCACTGAACTTAAGCACAAAGAGCTGAGGACTGACTGTGTGGAAACAGAAATTACTGCATCTGGATTTCCAGAGCTTAATGTGCTCAGTTCTGGAGAACTGCATAGTTTATACCTGAGAGTTCTGAGGAAATTTGCAAATAATATTGTCAGTTTGGAATTAATAATTTGGAAGGAATCTACAATGACAGGAGTAGTATTGAAGCATACCAAATCATTTTTACAGAGGAGTGACAAAAACTATTTGCAAAACTGGGGAAGATGAGACTTAGTATGTGAACTATTAGGAAGTGGAAGAACTGGCTTAACAGGAGATGACAGTGGATTGTATTGAAAAAGAAAATACTGGCTTGAGGGGGGAAAAAGCAGTGGAATTTCTGGAATTTCCCAACGATTAAGAAGTTAATGGACTTTGTCATGTTTTCATTAAATGGTAGCAAGTTGTAGTGATTTGCTGTTGCACTTGACACAAAATTAGGAGGGACTGTCAACAAAGAGGATTGAGACAGCAGGATGGGAAGAACCAGAACTTGGAGATTATTATAACAAAAATGTAATGAAATTCAGTTTTAAAAAATTCAGGATAATTTGTGTAGATTACATGTAGAAAACATGTGCATGTACTGACACCACTTACCCTTCCCAGGCTTTGCGCTTTTAAAAGTTTCTGTATGCTTTCATATTGCAACCTTGTGCTGCACATTACACATAATCTCCATACTGTGGCATAAAAAATACTGCAGTGGTGGCTGCAACATGGGGTTCTCATTATTTCACGCACTTTGAATTGAAAAAAACCACCCAGCAATAATAATAATAATACTCATAGTAACAACAGTAGTCATTGCCATCATTATCATTGTGTCCTTGGGCCAAAGATGTACAATATATGACCAATCTTAGATTCTGGTGCTGTGTAGTGTGTGCGTGGCTTTAGGAATACAGAAGTGCTGAGAGTTGTTTTCTTTAGACCTACAGGCTGAGATGTCCCTTTCAAGCACAAATTAATAAGAAGAAAAAACATACTAGGACCCCAAAAACCTGCTAGGACCCCATGTACCAGAGGCACTTCTATACTGAGTCTATAAATCAGGCTGTGGTATTAGCCAGTGGGAAAGAGTGTGTTTTGGTAGAAATTGGAGAGCCTTTGTGATCTTGTACAGAGCAGTGGAGCAACCTCACCTGATGGTTTTGTTTAGCCACCTTCATGAAAAATGAATTTGAACTGGGACAGCTGGAACTAAGGTAATTAAGGAAATGGTAAGCTTGTCATGCAGAGAGGACTAAGGGAGCTTGGCTTGTTAAACGTAGTACAATAAAGGCTGAGGAGTGTGATTACTCCTTCAGGGCTAGGCACCAGAGAGGGAGGTGAAATAACTGCTTCAGCTGAAGAGCAGTGGTAGCACAAGAGCAGCATAATGAATATAACTGTCCCTGAGTATATCTGGTTTGGGAGATTTCTTACTATAAGACAGATAGGGCTCTGGAGCAACCTGCCAAGAGCAGCAGAGGGAGCAGAAGACCTGGTTAGTTTTAGAATGGATCAGTGGTGACTTGTGAAAGCATGGGTGATCAGCACAGAGATGGAACTGCTTGTGCTCCCTGGGAGGTCCCTTCCACATTTATCTTCTTATTTTTATCTATCAGAATGAGCAAAACTATTTGGCTGTTCAAAGAAAAATACGCTTGAACATCAAACACATTAAGGACATCAACAGTAGTCTTTATTTTTCTCAGGTTAAGCTTTACTGGGAAGAAGCTGCAAACACTCAATGATCCTCTAGTGCTACAGAATAAAAACTCTGTATGTTGGACTAAACAATTATGTGAAATCAATGCAAAGGACCTTTTTTTTATTTTACTCTTAATTAATATACTTGTGATATCAAAATTAAGTTTGAATGATATGAAAACACGTCCTATAAAATGCCATTATTCTCTCACTTTTATTAAAAACCCTTTTCAAAGATGAAATGTAGTTTTGAAATAAATCGAGGCTTGTTTTCATACCATGGGAAAAGAGTAACATCCCCAAGGACTCATGTTTCTTTCATTTTAACTTGGCTATAGCATGAGCTTGTACTCCTAAAGAAAAATACATTCGTGTGTTTACAGTGAAATTAATTGCATAAATGCTATATGCTTTTAATTACCACAACAAGATGGTAATGCTTTTATAGGCTGTATGAGATCTATGATAGAAATTTGCTGCAATTTTCCTGTTTATTTTTTGTGGAAATTGATTAATATTTTTACCCATTTGTAGTTAGATTATTCTTTTAAGAGAGCCTGTTTGATACATAAGAATAGTTAATGCCGTGTATTCCCCCTCAACTTTTAATTTGATCTTACAGTAGTTCTGGGGATTGTGATTTCTGGAGTTTATCCAGGTGTAAAAAGAATATTAGGTTAGCTAAGTGTACCAAATAAAAGTATTTCTGAACTTTTAGTACTGAGAGAGTACTCAACTCCATAATTAATTTGGCAGTCTTAGTTTGGGTGCTGCTACCTTTTTCAGCTCTTGGAGTTATTATTTGGGGAAGGGGAGAATTAGGAACACTTGCTTTTAGAGAACTTGTGACCAGTTACGGTTTCCTGTACAATGATCTGATGATCGTTGAACTGGGCAAATTCTAAAGGGAGAAGGTCAGTAACAGATTAAAAATATATTCTTCCGCAGAAGAGAAAAAAGAAAAAAGATTGATATTTTAGTGAGACTTAAGAGCTTCAAGGGTAGCACCTGGTGTCCAGGGCTGTACATTCAGTGTTACCATTTATTGGTTTTATAAAATTTGTTCATTAGGGGCCATGTCTGGACATCTACCAGCCTGAGCTGGTATTTGCTATAATCTCAGTTGTTCATGAGAACGTAGTCTTGTTGAAATTTCTGTTTATGCTATATTAAAATACCCACCCTATTGCTGAGGGGGGAGGCTAATTTAAATATATTATGCAATTATCTTCATATATTGGCATTCTCAAACACTATGTCTAATAACTTTTCCTCTTAATAAAGAGACCCAATATATGTAAATATATGAGGAGGCATCCATTGTTCAGCTGCTTTTGTGCCTGAGGGCATTTTATGAAGTGTCAGTGATTACAGGTGATTTTGTTTCAAACAGCATTTCCCCTAAAATAGCAACAATCCACAGTAAGAGGAAAACAAAGCCTTGCCAATATCAGCAGCATAAACGACCTCAAGGGTGCTCAAGGGCCCTTCTAGTAAAGATAGCTGGTAGGAGATGGTCTCCTCTTGGCATATTAAATGTATTTTATTGGTTTGGGGTTTTATTGTTGGTTTGTTTTTTTGTTGTTTTTTTTTTTTGTTGTTGTTTGTAACAGAGGAGAATTAAACCTCTCAGAAACCTAGTGGGAGTGACATTGCAGCCTAATGGGGCTAACTTTTATGCCTCCACTTGAAGCACCTCATCACAGTCATAAAAGATTAAGGGACTGGGAGCTTCTAACCATTGCCAACATACAGTCCCCACTGTGCAAAGACTCTGGAGAAGAGCTAGTATATATTGCAAAGAATTGTAAAAAATCTAAAAGGCTCCCTTAATAAACTGTTACAGTATTATTTAGGCATCCTCCCACTCTCCCTGCTTCCTAACCACTCTGGCTGAGGCTGCTTTATGGAAGGTATTTTGTTCTGAAGGGTGTCTTGAGTTACCTGTTGCCACATCAGCTGCTGCAGCTCTGAACAGGAGCCCTCTTGCTCTGCCTCCTGCTTTTGACAACTGTACTTCAGTGTTGAGTACTGTGATAACTGTTGGGTCCCCAGCAAACCATAGCTGCAGGTATAGAAGGATGAATAGGAGAAAAAAAAAAATCTTAAAAAAAGAATATTTACATAAAATTAAGATGTTAATACTAGACCATCGTAAATATTGTTAACACGTGCATTAGAATTTGCAATCATAAAATACCGGAAAATCAAGCTCATATCTTCCTATTGTTTTCATTAATTCATTAGAAATATTTTCCTCTCTGCTGTATCTTGCTGGACATTGTTAAGACATTTGCATGACATCACAACTGGGATCCTGTCTTAATACAGACTCTTTCTTAGGCCGTTTTTGCTGAGTAAAGCGCTGATTTGAAATTGCAGGTTTTGTTACATGCACAGGCCCACCTAGGGTGCCAAGGATGCTGCTGCATTCTTTTTCCTCCATTGCTCTTCTGCAGAAGAGGAAGACAGAAATTCAGAATGTGTTAACAATATCCCTGATGGACTACTGAATGCAGTGTCTAGCATGCAGAAGTGCAAACCTGGATGTGGTATTGGGTTGTAATCTCGCATCTGGGCAGGGAGAAGAATAATTTGCCTGGATCTCAATATTTTAGTAATAACCTACATCGGCATTAACCTGTTCTAAGTAAACCCTTCCATCTGATTCACAGGCAGTAGTGCACAGCCCAGGTTGTTCATGTTCTGAGAGCTACATTTTCTGTACAAATGTTGACAGATAATGATTCTTTATGCAAGCATGCATTTAAATCAGAAAAATGCATCTGAGTCATTGCTAGCTCTTGAATGAAGCTAGACTTAATGATAGCCGTTCTAAGAGAGCGTGCTTGGAAGAAATGCTTTGGAAGAGTTTTGGGGTTTTTTTTCTACTAGCTGTATTTTGCTGGAGCAGTAGTATTTTGCTGGATACTGCTGCAAGTGTAAAATAGGAAAATAGGAATTAAGCAAATATGTTTCTCTTGACATGAAACAAAATGTTAGAGGCTTACTTGAAACAATGTTGAGTAGATTTTTTTAATATTTATTTTTAATTAAGATTTACTGACGTTGGTAAGAAAAAGGGTTAATGTGAAAGCACAGCTAAAAATTACTAATAGGTTTCACGGATGGAAATGATTCAGACTTACACACTGGGAGATGAATGACTACATATTGCAAATCTAAATAGCAGAGAGCAAAGAAATAGATGTGCCCAACAACGTATCTGTATGCCAGGCTACTGTGAACTAAAATATATGATGGCTCCAAAATCAATAAGAAAATCCATTTTGGGGAAATAAAGGATGAAAAAAAATGTGGAAAATAATGTTGGTTCCCCAATAGACTCCTTAAAAAGCCATTTTCAATTTCTGGTGATGCATCAAAATAATGATAACTTCATTTTCTATGGTGGTTCTCTTCTGAGGCAGAGTACATGAAGACTTTTTATGATGAAATAGATGAAGCATCTGATGCAATTAACTTGCATCTAACTCCTTAATTTTGCATAGCAGTAGATGTCTTCAGTAAATGTGATCTTGCCTTTATGATAGTCTGTCAGGTCCTTTGTCTCATATTGGTATCTGTATGAAGACCAGTTGATTTCAGACTATTTTTTACCAAGGTTCTCACTGAAACAGTTTTTATTATAATGCTTATGACTTGCCAGAGAAAAATAGTGTCACATGGTTTTCAGTAGCAACCTAACTCAGTGGACTATAGTAAGTAATCCAGGTCCCAGTTGAAAGACTAATCCAAAAAAAAAAAGAAAAAGAAAGTGTGTTATATGGATACAGTCTCATTTCAGCAGCCTGAGAAGGGAGTTAACTGAAGAGTAGACATGTAGAGGCTTTGCAGTATAAGATATATGCAGTACATGGAATAATTTGGAAAATACATATATTTCATCAATAACCAAGTAGCTATCAGGTGTTTTCAAATTTCTAGAAGGACTTTTAGCATACAATTTCATTAAATGTAAGTTTTATGAAAGTTTTAGAAGCAGTTTTATACTCTATGCCATTTTAAAATAAGCCATGAAAGATTCTATAAAGCAATTATTATTAAATAAATAGTTCTAAAGCATGAAATTCCTTGTCTGAGCTATGGGCAAATACAGTATTTATGAAGGCTTTGCAGTATTAGGTTAGTGAAATAGTCATGGAGCACATGCAGCCTATTTGCTTTGTAATTGAAATTTCCTGGGCATCTGAGCAGTCATATGACCCTAAAGAAGAGAATTAGTGATTGCAATCATATCTAGCTAATCAAGCCTTCTGTCGTGAGCCATATTTGAAAATCCTCCACGTACACAGGATGTTTCAGTCGACTTCTAAAATTTTCTGACACATTTTCACAACAGTCCAATGTTGCATATTTGCTAATATTCCCTAACCTCATTAACAGAGCATAGAAGATGGATAGGTGGTAGGGGAGGAGAATAATGTCAGAGACTTCTGTGAGCAGAAGTTCAGCTGCTGTGGCTGCTTTGTAAGAACTCCTGTTCTGTTTGTTACTCTGATGTGAGAATTGAGAAAGCTCTAAGGTGCAAAACCAACATTGCTTTTGAGTGAGGAACAATATCCAATCCCCAGGAGACATTCACAGGCGTTGCTTTTTCCTCAATTGATTTTTCATTTAATGAAAATCATGACAATGTGCTAGATGCCCCCAAATAATAATTTCATAAATAAAAATGTTGATTTTTATAGGCAGCATTCTTTGAGACTGTTTTGTGACACCTGGGCTCCAGCCTCCAAATCAGTTTCTTCTATACCTTCATTCATGTTCATGTAGCAAATGACTATTTTCTGCAGGTTCTGCCATAAAAATGCAGTCTTATAAAATTATTTTAGACAAGGAATATCCCCAAACAAACAAAGCAACTAACCTGAATTATTCAAACTATGACAGAGGTCTTTCTCCTGCTTCTTTCCAAGCGGTAATTTAATGAGGTACTTTCAATACATTTTAATGTATGCCAGGTCTCTTTCCCCTTTAAATTGTCTCACTGGAGGAAGTGGGATTTTGTCTCTTTGCTGGCTGAGCTACAGCTAAAGACAGCAATACAGGGCTGTTTTATCTGCAGTAAAACACTGGCCTCGAGGCAAATTTTCTATGCCTAGTTCTATAAATTAACAGGGAATTGAGCTTGGGGTTTGAAATCTTGAATTCCTGCATCCTAACAGCAGTTCTCTTTATTGACTCTCACTGTCCAGCTTTGTACAGAGATGGTGAGAAGTGTGATATCAGATCAGATGATCATAATGAATTTTTCTGGCATTAAAAATAAGAATAAAGCACTTCAGCCTCTCTGTTCCTCAATCTCATTTTTTAAATTGAATAAAGTTTTGCACAGATAGGTTATGGGATATGCTAGGATACTTACTGTTTGCAAATGCAATGAAAATATAAAGGCTTCTTTTTTTTAATAGAAATACTCAGTGCTATAGACTTTCTTTAAACATTTACTAAAGTATCATCTGTCAGAGTTAATCTAATATGATTAACAATTATATTATTGTGATTGGCAATGCAGACATTTCATTACAAATTCACAGGGGATTGCTTCTGATTAATTTGTATGGTAATCCACAGTCATTTATTCTACTTTGCGCCTGTTTGCATGGGGTGGTTATAGTCTATGTTAAGGTGTTTGCGAGCTATATAGGCAGCTGGATTCATGCTCATTAAGCCTCAAAGCCTCTCGCTTTCTCCCCTGCTAGAAGTCTTCAACGTGCTGTGGGTTTGTGATTTGAAGGTACAGCACTGAGGGAACTGAGCTGAAACCACCAGTATAATTTCACTTTGGTCTTTTTTCACTTGACTGATCAGAATGATTTTCAGTCACTCCAGTCAGGGCTGGAATCCCAGAGGTGAAAAGTCAGCAAGTAATCTATTTAGCCACCAGGTCCTCCAGGTGGAGCTTAGCAAGCTGTAACAATTATTGTATTCTCTTCCCTCTTATCATAGCATGGCCATTGCTAATGTTGTATCGGAGCTTCCATTTTAAACCATACTTTGCAAGAGGTGTTGAATTTGCTGTAAAAATTCCCTGCATGATGAATCTGGACACAAAAGGTAGCAGTGCAAGAGCCATTTTTGGCACCAATTTAAAGATGAGCCTCAGTGACTTTTAATGAAAAATTGACTTTTTCATCTAGAATATTCTTCCCCCAAATCCATGCACAGAAGAAACCTCCTGTGAGGGGAAAGAAAAAGGTATTTGATGGGATATGTGTCACAATTTCTCCCCAGTGGCTCCGTAAGTTACAGAGAGCCCTTCACTCAGGTATTTTAAGAAATACAGAATAACAGAGGAATACCTATGAATTGACCTATTAGTTAAATATGGTAAAATGCCTTTAGTAATTTATTTGACCAGTTACACTCATTTTGTTACATCTGAAGTACCCGTTTAACTACAGAAATTGCTTTTTATGCATTATGGCTCCGTAAGCCCTTCCACTTCTTTCAAGCTGGAGAATACAGAGCTGAGAATTCATTTGTGTAAACAGAATTTCAGTTATAAGGTTCCTTGTACTTCAAAAACTGGGGAGCAAATAACAGTTTTTTTGTTTAGTACAAAATAGTGGAATTAGGATGACTTTTTTTTTAACAAATGTAGAAAAAATCATTTAAAAAAATAAGTTATGAATAAATTAAACTAATATCTATCCTTTTAAAAATCTTGGCAAATCACACGTCTATATATATGACATATTTTCTTATGTATGAATTTTTAACTTATAAAGTAACCTCTCTTGAAACCAGAAATGGTGAAAACTTGATGGAAGATTGTTGTTATTATTTTAGAAGTAACTGGATTATAACCAGTCTTGGTTTTGTGAGGCCTTGCAGTTAAGAACTACAGACATTTGAAACTGAGGGAACTCATGGAGAGTTAAAAACAACACTCAAAGGAAGTATTTCTGAAGTGTTCCATTTACTGCCATTTCTCCTGTTTGAGCTTGAGTCTTGGTCTTTCATCCTTATATTCTTCTTACTCCAAGAAGGAAACATTTGAAGATTAATGGCCTTTCTGTTCCCAGGCAGGGAATAGGATTATATCCTTAACTTGTTACTGTTGTTAACCACGCAGATACATTCCCAGACATTATTCTTCCACCTTATCTCAAGTTGCTGCCATTTCTCAGGATTTGATGGCTCCATGGAATCACGTAAAAGGTTTGGCACAGTTTAGCCATCTCTTTCAAAATTGAGACTCCAAGGAAATAACTGGAGGGGTGAAGGGGATGTGTGAATGTACTACAACAACCCAGGAAAAAAAAGCCCTTCTGTTTTGTGTTACTGACTGTGCAACCCATATAATTTTATCCTAAATTTCCCATAAATGATGTACCATTTAGCAACATCACTGTGTCTTACTTCTCTTAAATCCTTTGTACTTGGATCTACTTTTGTTCATGGGAACAAGATTGTATGCATGAATTTTATGCACTCAGGATATCCCAAATGCTTTCTCTTTGGGAACTGAAAAATTGGGAAGAATTGTCAAATAGGAGAAAGTATTTTGGGTGTGCCTTCAGTGTATGGAACACAATAGGAAAGCTGACAAAGCATTCCTGAACTGAAGATCCTTTTTTTATTACAAATCTTTAACAGTCTTGACTGTTAGAAGCAAAGATGGATTAAATTATTTTAAAAGTGACAAACTCTAATCAATATTCAATTATTGGTGTGTTAATTAGTAGATGATGCCTTGTTTCTATTATTAGCACAGGCAATTTGCTGCTGAACTCCATTTCTGTTTTGACTGCTTAGTCTCCAGTTAAGAGTCAGCTGCAGAAGCACAAGCAGTATAATTTGCCTTTTCGGAGCTTTAAGTTAGCATTTGGCCACCGACATTCTCAAGAAACATGAAATTTCTGTGAAGAAATATTTCTGTGGGATTATGTTGCATAAAGCACTTTAAAGAGCTTTTATTCATTAATTAGGCAAACACAAAACTGCAGTGGTTGTTACAGTATCTTGCCTGTGCTTGTTTGTAAAGGGCAAGTGCAATTGCTTTAGAGTTGGCTGCAGAGCATTCCTTAACTTCAGTGCAAGCTCACTTGGGTTATTAGTGTGCATTGCAATTGGGATGGTCTTCCTATGAAGCTACGTCGTATTAAATTCATGTCTGGACTCCACTTTCAAACTATTAGGCATTGTATATACACTCGCATATATTGAAGGCACATTCCAGTTTAGGGATCAGAGAGGAAAAGAAAAAAAGAGCTGTAATTATTCCTCACAGTCATAAACCCCTAGAAATTTATAACCTATCAAATGGCCAAATTATTGCTTTCAGAAGTAATTTTTAAAAAATGCCACTAAATTTAGGGCACTGTTAATCTGTTTTCTGCTTCAGAAATTTAATTTATTTAGGGCAATAGAACATTAATGCAAAATGAAATGGTCTGAGTCAATTATTAGTAGAGAGACAAAGTTGAATGGTCGCTCATTTTAATCTGTGAGATGCCAGTAAATACTGGAGCACTACGGCAGCATGCTTTTGGTGAATCTACCGGTTCCTACAGACGTTGTACTCCTAAAAATTAAAGATTCCAAATCCATTAGGGTACATTGCTTTTGATTTTAGTTGGCTGCTAGTTTTAGATGATCAGTGGTACTCTTGGAGTATTAATTATGATATTAAAGGAAAATGGTGTACAGTGCTAGTACTTAGCATCATGCCAATCTTGATACCCAGCAATTCTGCAAAAAAATATGTTTGAATCTTACTTTCCAACTCCAGTATAATATTGTCAGCTTTCTCTGCAGCGGTTGTGTAAGCCTTTACTTCATTTCCCCCCACCAGGACTTTCCTGCTGGGCTACTAAATGCACAGCTTTGGATTTTTTGTTAACTATCAAATATAAATTAGGACTCATGCATTTTTCCTCGGTTTATGATATTGCTTTTTTCCTTTTGTGTATAAGGGGAGGAAAATGAATGTTGCATGTTGAAAGAACTACGTGGAGAGGAGTGAAGATGTGTGCTTTTGCTCATCAGAAACTGCCGATGTGTAACCCCCTCTAGCTTAAGCATATTTTTAGATACAGCCTTTTCTCTGACTACTCTGTCTTACTACCTCTGTGCGGGGCTGAAGTCCTGAGTATTTTTCCCACCTCCCTGTGCTTTTCTTAATGTGGTTTAGCTGGACAACACTTAATTAAACTCAATTTCCCCTCTTTACGCTTCAGGTATTATTATGCAGCTTGCTTCAAGAGGTAATTTGTAGGCTGTTTATCAAAGCTGTGGATTTAATAATATCAAAGCCATGCTATTGCGCTGTCACTGTAATAAAATATATTGACATTTGTTATGAGAAGAATTCTCTCTGTAAGTGTGTTGTTCCTCTGCTGAATATTGTGGGCTTTCAGAGCAACAAAAAACCCACCACAATATCTATGTTATTTAGTCATATTATGCCATTATCTTTACCTCCTTCATAGTTAGATATTGTTGTCTAAAAAACGGAACTTCAGCACTGTAGTACTTTGACTGCAACAGGAAAATTATCCCATGTTTTATCTAACAGTGTTACCTGCAACACTCAACCAACGTTCCTCATACAAGGCATGAGGGGAATGACAGCAGTGCCCTCTCAAACTGTTGGAGATACAGATAGCCTCTGCTGTGGTTCCAGAGAAGCACTCATAACATAATTCTGGAACTGGTCAAAACCACAGATCCTAGTTACTTGTAGAAGTTGTGTGTGATTTGTTAAAAAGTTGGGGTTTTATTTTAGGAGAGTGAGTTCTAAATTAAAACTCCCATGATTATTATACAAAAAAATAGAGGCTTTCTTAGTATAATGGAAAATTTACTTGGTGATTTTTTTTCTATAGTTTTACAGTAGTTTCTATATAGTTTTACAATTGTAAGTAGTGCTCTTTCATTAACTATAGTGTAAAGCCTTGCTTTTTGTGTAATTTCTTCTCCTTTCCAGAATTCTTTCACTGCATTCAGGAGGACTGCTGAGATAACATACTTAAAATATACAAAATGCAGATACTAAGAAATGAGCCTGGAAGGAAGTATGGAAAAGAACCATAGCAGACAGTATTAAGTGTAACTCCTGTTCATCTTTTCTTTTTTTTTTTCCTTTTTTTTTAGGTTTTCTTTACATTTCAGGAAAGTAGTAGGATGGGGAAAAGGGCATCTTGTAGACATTTTACAATCAACATTGATTTAGATAATTTTAAATTTAAAGGTCAGAATAACCAGTATTTCCATGCATTAATGCATGGTGTCTGTGGCAGTGTTATGGCAGCCCTGTGGTATTTTTAATTGAAAAATCATTCTTGAATATTTAGTCCAAATTTTTTACAGGTTTTTATTTTAAACTTGTAAATTTTGTTGTTCTATTTTTACGTTTTTGGGCTACTTTTAATACTACTTTTTGTTGAAAGTATGAATTAGTTATTTTCTTATCATTAAGAAAAAATGACTGATATTTTTGGTCCTCTATCTATATGGGCAACCCCATCCTTGTATTGCTGCTTCTTTGAATGAACATCTACAAAGATCCTATATTTGATTCATATGTGACTGAATTTATTTTGAGTACTACTGTATTGGGCCATGGAGGCTACGGTTGAAAATTCCTGGCATACCCTTGCTTATCTAAAAACTTGCTTTCTGTTGATAAATTACTTCCTCAGAACAATTGCAGTTTTGCTGCAGAGTCGTTGATAAGGTAGTCCTAGCTAGGCATTTTGAGAGAAGGTACGGTCGCAGAAAGATCCTCAGAAAACTGGTCTGTTCTCATCTGCACCATCCTGTAATCTCATCTGCTACCTCAGTGACTTTAGATCCTGGTATAATCATATAGTCAAATCCAGAGGACTTTCTCATCAGCAGTCCTCTGTTCCTTTCCCTTTTTTTGATGATGCTGCCCTCAGTTTTACACTGTGAAAAAGAATGTATGCTGCTTGTTGTGGAAATGAACATCCAACACAAGAACACAAATCTAAATCCAGATATGGTCTTCATTGCTGGAGATTGTGGAATAGCTGCAAACCCCACAGAAAATGTGCAGAATAGTTTCAACCACTTTTCAGCTTTCTTCAATGACTTCAGTTTCATGGTCAGAGAATCTGAGGGCATATTCAACTTCTCCCAGGTCAGCTGTCCCAACACTGGTTAATAGAAAAAGGATCAAAATGGTTACCAGCTTTGTCTATGTTGCAGTATTCTCAGATCACTAGCACATCTCATTAAAATCTGTCTTCTCGCTTTCAAAGACAATTCATCTTTCAGTTGTGAGGAAAAATGCAGAGTTGATTTTTTCACTTTACTTCACTTGAGGTACAATGATACTATACTTTTGCATTTCTTCCTGAGTCTTGGATCCTGTACATTCACCATATTCAACACCTTGAGCCGCTGGAATAACACTATGCTGGATTCTGAAGTTTTACTGCCATGAACATTGTGTCAAATGCTGAGGGAGAGAAAAACATCTGAGATGTTTCTCAGTGTGGATGTGATCTAGGGTTTCATTTGCTTTGGGCTGAGTACACATGGAAGAAGGAAGTCTAGGATTCTCAAATGGGACTTTTGGTGCCAGTTATCTAAGCAACAAAAGTGGAGCTGGAGAGGAAGTTAGTCAAGGACAGCATTATTAAAAGAAGTCCTGCAGGGAGGACTAAAAAATATTTTAAGATGATACTAAAATGCTTCCTTGAATTAACCCTGTTAAATCAGTCTCAGTGTATTGTAACCAGAGGCTCTGAGCTGAGGAAAGAAATCAATTATGAAACTGCTGTAGTGTTTGTGGTAAAGTACGTACTCAGGAGAGAGAACAACTTCAAAGAGAGTTAGTCACCACCTTTCAGTTGCGTTAATTTGCTTAGTTGACTCGTAGCTGTGTTTGCTCCTCAGATGTCTTTCTGTTCTCACAAGTGTTCACATAGACTGTGAGAGTACATCACAGTGAAGAAATGGTTGTTGACCACAACAAAAGACCATAAAGTCAAGCTTAGTGTGAGACCAAATGCTGGCCATGTGCTCCATCTCTTCTATGACAGAGCTTACTTATGTGAAGGACAGTTGCATTCTCATTTTCTGATTGAATTTTATTTCTTATTCTTTGAGCTCCTATAAACTTGGTCTTTAGAAGGAAAAAAGTAATTTTGCATTTATCTGTACACCTAGTTGCTTCTTACTGACTGCCGTTAAGAGGCTACCTTAGTCATTGTGGCAGATCACCAGTTCCCTGGCTTTTAGGCTTTCCTGCCATGTTCTTCAGCATACAAACACTCTTGTAGCTTCATCAGCTCTGGAGACAGTTGAGCAATTAAGCTATGGCTGCTAGAGGCTCCAAATCAGCTGTTTCTGAGAAGCCAGGAAAAATTTCAAGGTAGTTGTTGTCAAGGACGGCTGTTCTTCATCCTAGGCTTCTTATTCCAAGACCTGTTCCTGTAAGCATGAATGTTTTATTTATCTCAGAAGATTATGATGCCTCTGTTTCTTAATCCTCTGCAGCATCTCAGGCACCTGTGATTTCCAGAGATTTGATGTCAGCACTAGTCATCTCTTATCAAGGCACATACATCAGCACTGAATGTGTCATCACTGAAACTGTGCAGGAGCTTGGCCAAGCTTTTGAGTTAGTTCAGTACTGAAATCTGCATTACTAAACTTGGTGAAAGATATGATATTCAGGTAGTTGCTAGTTCCAATTCCACTTAAAAAAATTGATGCTCTGCAGATCCAAGCCCTCAGTGGAAGATTTTTTTCTTTGTTTCATCCACCAAGGATGCTCTCTCCAGTAACTTCTCCATCACAGAGTTCATAGAAGGAGGCAATACACTGAGCCATTCTCAGAAAATGAAAAAGGGGATGTTTTTCTCACAGCAACATATCATCTATTCACAGTGGCCCATGTTCTTCAGGAGCCCTATATGCCTTGGATGTCCAAATCTCATTGGAGTGTGAATTTCTTTCAAAGAAAGTTCTTTTAAATGAGCTAACTGCTCCAAGGTGTCTCTCAGAGGAGTTGGTGTACATTGTTGCCTTTCGTACGTTTATTTTTCCAGTGTCAGTAACTAGACAGTAAAGAGAACTTCAGGAAGACCTTTTAATGATAGTGCCTCTCCAGATTTATGCAGCATCTCTTATCGCATGTTTTATACACTTACTCAGCCTGCAAGGATATGATTTAAAAATTAGTAGAGGAAAAGTTGCAAAGGTAAGTAATCATGGATAACTTGGGAGAGGTAGCACAAGTATTTAATAACGGACACAACAGCATTCGGAAAACTTGTACATTCACAAAGGGTGCTGTAAGCTCACTGAAGTCATTTGGCACAATCTCACCTTCCCCAGAAAAAGAAGCAGAAAGTGTTTCTAGGTCACAGCCAAGGAAGAAATCTTGGATATTAAAAATTAAGGAATAGCCTATACAGGGAGAACATGTGAACGGTGATATGGTTCTGCTGACCTTGTGGCAAGTGGCATATTAGAGGAGCAGTGTGTTTGCTCTCCTGCTCAACACTATGTTCCCACTTCTCTACTTTGTCTCTACTTTGCATTGGATCAAGTGATTTTTATCACTAGAAGGTGAGTTGATACATCTTGTTGATCCATCAGAAAATGTTCCTTCTATTTTTCTGTATTGACAGAGTTCGTTTTCCACAGGATGAGCCAACTGAACTAACACACCATGTAGCTGCATAAATCACTAAATCTGATACAAGGCAGAGCAACAAGAATCCTTGACACAAGAATGCAGAGAAACTGAGTTATTTTGGCTGTAAAAGCTGTTCAAAGGTAAATATCCAAAAGTGTGGTAGGCAGCGCTCAAGGTATCAGACTTTAAATCTTACTTTCTCCTGGATGGCCTTTTAAAAAATGGAATTTGTAAAATAAATGCTACATGATATGCAAATAATGTGGCACATAATGGAAAAAAAACAAAACAACAAAAACCCCTCAACCAACCAATACTAACCTATCTATTGACCTTGCAACATATTGTTATATAATGAATGTGTCAGACAGCATACATAATAATGTTACTGCTGGTGCTCACCCGGATATGTCTCTTACTGGCTTGGATATGCCTTTTTTTTTTTTTCAGGGTCATTGTCCTCCAACTCACACACACACAAAGTGTATCACAGATCAGTTCTAGTTTGAACAAGTCTTGAAACTTAGTTTTTCATGTGTCCTTTAACAT
The DNA here is from genome assembly GCF_033783945.1 of Neopsephotus bourkii. Classification (NCBI taxonomy): domain Eukaryota; kingdom Metazoa; phylum Chordata; class Aves; order Psittaciformes; family Psittacidae; genus Neopsephotus; species Neopsephotus bourkii. The sequence continues at coordinate 3,738,555 of NW_026902241.1, read as the reverse complement.
TAACCTGAATTGTTATTAAAAGAAATAATCTTGATGCTTTTCTGATGCAGCTGTGTATTATATAGTCTCTTGTGGTGGTGCTAGTCACTTTAAAATGAGAATAAACATCATTACAAGGAAAGACTCATTACATTTTTAGACTTCACTTTAGAAGCTGAAGACTCATCTTTGAGTGTGCTGCAGCTGTTCTATGATCTTCTGACTCAAATGCTAGAAAATGAAATAAAGCATTTTGCTCTTTCTAGCCAACAAGAAATGAAATGAAGTCAGATGGCCCAACCTGTAAATATTCCTATGCTTGTCATTTGAATACAACAAAACAAAGCAAACCCCAAACTTCCTTATTTTTGGCTTGTCATGTGTTTTAAGGCCACAGTGTCCTATAGCCAAGTACTGTTTTATGGCATTTAAAAGGTTTTTTCACATGTACTTAAAAGGTTTAGCAGCAGAAACATATTCTTAATTATATATAAGAAGTGAGATGAGAGGAAAGATGAAGACAGGCTGAGAAAATTGGGGCTGTTCAGCCTGGAGAAGAGAAAATATCTTCAGTTGTGTCTCTAGGAAATTATTTTCAGCAGCCACATAAGAACAGCAGTTAAAATACATCAGGACACTGCCCTCACAGGTTGTCCTTTCCCAGATTTTGTTAGTGATGGTCAATGCAGCAAAAGCAGTAATAAAAGTGAAAGCTCTTTTTCTTCCTTTAGTTTGGAAATCTGTCAAGAACAGGGTGTGCTTTTGTCCATTAGTGTCATGTCATGTTCCAGAACTGAAGACACCTTCGTATTCAAATAAATTCTTTCTCTGTGTACAACAGAGGGTGTCCACTTTCTGTTTTCTGTCTGTATCCCAAAATGCTTTCTCTGTGGCTTGCTCAGTAATGCCTGCTGAGTAATGTGCGTGCTACTGTTTTTGCTCCCTGTTATGTCCTACTGATTTTTCTGTTACTTTAATTACTTGTGCTCCCATGGGATATCACAGAATGTGCTCCAGCATAGCATGTTGAGAGAAGGGCTCATTCAGCCTTTCTTCTCTTCTTCATTCTGCTAGATGTGTACTTTTCCTGAGGGTTCCTGTGGTGCCTTTCTTCTTTGGTGATGTAGCCACCATGGGAATCATATAAGGGAGAAGATTAAATTCTAGCACATGGTAAGGGCAGGTATACATACAAGCAAAAAAATCAGGGATTGTTTTAAAGTTCACAAGAGATGCTTATTTTACATTCGGGAAAACTGAAAAGTAGGAAAAATACATGCTAATGTGAAAGTGGGATCATATATATTTTCAGTTATAGGAAAAAATACTAATGGAAGAAAGGAAGAATTTGGACCATGTAGATGCTGGAAAAAGAGAGAAGGGATGTTCTGGAAAAAACACAGAGGGAAACTGAAATACCTTTAGTGATAGGCAAAGCAATTGCAAAATAGGGAAATAATGGTAGTTGAGGGCAATAAAAGATTGTGTAACAAAGGAAAATAAGAAAAGGAAATTATATCATTAGAGTGAAGAAAGATTTCTAGTAAGATAGACACAAAAAAGAAAAATAAATGTAATGTACAGGAAATTAAACACTTTTTTCATATTTTAGGTAAAAATAGTTTAATGAACAGCTCAACTATTATGGTTCTTAAAAAAGAGGCTAAAAGGTTGTGGCAAGTTGAATTGGAATGCATGGATGCACATAAGGAAAATAAGAGCAGTGACAGTATTTGTAGGAGATGTGAAGAACGTGTTCTGCATTATCCAGTTTTAATTTCAATCCTAAACAAATTCTTCCTGCCTGATGATGAAGTTTCTCCTTGGTAAAGTTACCTTGAAGGTCAAACCAAATGTGGAATCAACGTAGTGGTCTTATCCAAAGCTTCATTATGACTACTTTGGTATATGGTCTCTTTAGAGCTTGCACTGTTGAGAATAAGAAGGCAGAGAAAGGGCATAATCTGTAAGAGGACCAGGATTAGAGCAGACGCAATATGTCACTGTGTGCGTGCACCACATGTCATGCTGTAATGTCTTTTTGAGGAGGAAGTGAGCATGTTGTTTACTCTATGCTTGATTTTTAACATGTGGCCATAGATTGGATTGTGTCTGCAGCCAAGTGTTTATTGTACTGAGAACTTATCTTTTGGCAAAGGTTTTAATTAAACCAAGGGTATTAATTAAGAACAGTACATCATAAATGTATAATGTGTTAGAATTTTAAAATCAAATTACCGGTTATGAAATGTTCCCAATGACTATTAAAACAACAGCAAGACATTAAAGACACTTTTTACTGCTATGTAGAAGGTCAGTGCGCTGTAGTAGCCTAGCAGCATTTTCTTTTGCTGCTCTGATGGCTCCTTCATGCCTACTGCTATGAGACATACAAATCAAAGGACAGCGAGAACTCATCTTGCTAAATCAGAATTAGGCAGACTGAGGTGTGTTATTAGCTTCAAGATTGCTCTGTGCTATAGGTAGGTAGGTAATGTATGGACGGTGAACAGCAAGCTCTCACTACTTTAATAGCTTAGTGCTCAGACATGGGAAACTTTATGTTTTCTGGTTTTCCTAGATTTTGTAGAAAACTCATGATCAGAAGTAGGCAAGGGGTCAGACTTTTTGGTCACAACAGGTGATGCTTATGGACAAATTACTTCATTAATAAATGAATGGAGCCTAGGGTTGTGGCAAAAATCCTGTTCATGTCACTGCCAGATATTGCTGCTAAACAGAGATAGGAGACTGTTATCCTGTGATGTACTTTTGATCTTAATACTGAAAGAACATTTAGAAATTGAATTAAATAATATTTTCAGTTCCATTGAAGATAATGGTAAAACTCCCTTCAAATCTCAGTGGCTTTCATTGTCATATTTCTCAAATCTACGTTCTGTAGTTTTGCTTGTGTTTTTTCAATGCATGCAGTACCATTGTAAGTATAAAATGTACAAATGTTTAATATATCTCTCTATAGATACAATTCTATATTCAATCTCAAATCCATTTCCAGATCTTCACAGTGACTCTTTTCTCTTGGCTTCTTGTCAGCATGAGGAAAACCTGTGGCAATTATTTCCTGGGGAGATCTGCCTTGTGCCGTAAGATTCAGAGGCTGTGGTTCTCATCTGTTCAATTCTCAATTAAAACTGGAAGGCTTACAGTTTAACTTTGGAGTAATACTTTTCTATCTATGCATAAAATTAAAGATACAATCTTTAAAGTAAATGGAAATTATATTTAAAAGTATATTAAGTTATAGGTGCAAGCAGCCTTGCTACTCCCATTAAGTTGTTGGGTTTTTTTACTTTTTAAGTTTTAAATCTGAGACATACTGGTATGAAAAACCATCTGTGTCTTTTTCAAGGCTTTTAGCATATTTCTCTTGTAAAATCTTAAGGTACAGGCAGGAACTGTTAGTTTATGATGGCAACTGTGCAAGGTATTTGGTCTTGTAGAGTCTGCTTCTAGTGAAGCTTTTCCATGAAGCTTTACTGGAATGATAAAAGAAATAATTACAGTACTTAAAAATGTCAATCTGCATTTTTAGTGAAAACATGCAAAGTTATGGTTCAGAGTTTATTATTTTATAATAGCCTCTAATTGCATTATTGTTTGCAAATACAGGTTGGTGTTTATACTTGCAGCAATATGGAAACTAAAATTTTCCTACGTAATAGCCTTGTTGGTGTAAGACAAAATTGATCCCAGCAAGGCGTCTAGCCTAGGGTAACTCCAGCATAGTGACTTTGAGTGTGAAGAGAAAGGAGGGTGTGTTCAGCCGCAGGCTGAGGCATGTCAAGGTTTCTTTGGAATTCAGAGTTCTCCTTTCAGTGATTCTCAGTGTGTACTTAAGGCAGGAGTACATTCATCATGGTAAATTTGAGAATTACTGTAATTTTCTTTTACTATGCTGCTCCATGTCTGGTAAATTGCTTTACAGTACAAAAATAATGTAACACAATACCTTTGTCACTGCCAGGAAGATTCAGTCCCTGAAAGACGTGACTGACTGGCACTGAGTTAGTCCCATGATATTGCTAAAAGGACAGAATGCTAAAAAATAGTAACATGTCTTTCCTCACAGCATCAGCTGAATTCTTTTCCTTGTTAAATTTTACTAACACAATCATGCTATTAAGAGCACATCTGGGAAGTACTTACATGTTCAGAGGATAATGTTTTTGTATACTAGCTTCTAGACTGAGTCTTCTTCCTTTTGCAACCCCTTCTCTGTTGTCTCTTCCAGGGCTGTTAAAATTCAGCTGCATATTCACACACAAGGTCTCTTCTGTCCTGTGTGTTGCCTGAGAGAAGCTGTTTGGCAGGAACATCCTAGTGGCTTTTTTTCATAAATCATAAAATCCTATACAAAGGAAAAATGGAAGGTAATAGCATGAATAGAAGTGGCATAAGGTTTCTTGGATAGAAAGTTTGGAGAGATTTTAATCACCAGGACCTGTCCGAGTATGGTGTGATGAAGTGATTGTGTCAGTGTCCTTTATCTTCCATAGCTCCTGTTGTTTCTGTGCAACTGTAAAGGAGCTGCAATATAACTAAAGGTAGTGCAGTACAAATAATTCACTCTGTATGGATACAATACTTGATTATACGCATTACTGAAATACTGTTGTCTTTGAATCCCAGTAAAATACACAAGGAACAGCTGTTGGGTATCTGAAGAACTTTTCTTTATTCCCCTCTGTGTCATGGGTAAATGCCCAAAGAGAAGTTGTTCTTAGCAAAGAATACTCAACAAAATATTTCAGATGATTGAGTTCCTGTTCAGTTTGTCTTCTTTCCAGCTCATGCTCACTTTGGGAAATCACCTTGACCTTTATTAACTCAAATGTTTGGACTATAATTTTCTGTAAGGTGCAATAAAATTGAATATGAACCTATAGATACTAATATTGGATGAAATATCAGCATATTTTGACTCCAGCCAAATAATTTCTGGAAGATTTAGTCACTTACAGATGACTGAAATGATGAAACCAAAAGTTTATCTTCTCTCATAAGAAGTGTGATTATCCATATGACTGGGGCTCATCGTTGCTTGGAAGAACTTCATGTATTTTCTTCAAAAACAGTTGTGCATACCTACAGAAATGATAGGACCAAATTCCTTACTAAACTTTGAGGTGTTTTAAAGCGTGTATAATGCATAGTACTAGCCAAGAAAGTTTTCTAATCTTTTAATGTGAGCTTCTGCTTTAAGAAAGGATCCTGTAGAAGCAAGGATAATTTTATATGAGCTTGCTTTAAGAGTGGAGAGTTAGTTTACCATTTTTTTTTGCAGTTGCATCTAAATTAGTCTGATTATATTTTTAGCTAAGGAAGGACCAGAGGTTGAGAAATTCTTAGATATTAGGGAAGGTTTGTTAAGTTACCTGTCCTTCTGTCTGCCACTGCACCATTGTTCTCAACCCAGGCAATTTTCCAGTGATTTGTCTAATTTACTTTTAAAAACCCCAAACAAATTATGCTTTTGCCATTTCCTCTGGGAGGATGACATTCAATGAGTCTCAACAACCATATATATAATTTATTTCAATTCTATATGATGTCATCAGAGCTTTATCATCCAGATGAAATCAAAGCAGAAAAAAATAAATATATCTGTTCAGACAGCTTTTGGCATTGTGGTGATGTGTTCTTTTTCATAATATGAATTTTATACCTCAGTGCACAGCAGCTGCCTATATTGCCATGTTCCGCAGGAGATTTCAGAGGAGACAGATTTATATAATAGTCATAATTTACGGTCATTAATATGAAGATGTTTTAGCAATTACCTATGCAAAAATACCCTGCAGAATTTATATCTTTTAGTTATTAAAAAGTGGTGACTATCTTAAATTAGTTCTTGGAAATAAAGAATTCAGCAACAGAAATTAATCACTGTCACATTCTTGTGCTACACAGGATGCTAGACTGTGTAGAACATTTGTTTGGAAAACAGAAAAATATTATTATGATACCCCTAATAGAAAGAGACAGTCATACAAGTCTTAATTTGAAAAGGTTTTTGCAGTCATAAATCATAATGGCACTATGCTCTAATGAAGGAAAAACATCTTCATAACTGCATGACCTTGGTGCAGAGGACCACATTCTGTGAGGGTTATGCTCTCATCAGACATTTATATTCCTCCATTTAAAAGACTGATGACATTTTTGCCAAAATAGAAAGTTGAAGACATGAATTATAGTTCCTGGTAAAACCATGTATCTATCCTCAGATTTTATGACAGTTAAGTATGTATTTGACCAGTATGTTGAGATTACCTCTTTGTGTTAATGACAGTATGGTCATTTACAGCATCACTAAAGTCAGACAAAATTAAAGGTCAATGTATGTTTAACATAGCTATAAAGACCAATGTGCTGGTAACTCTTTGATTGTTAGGGTTATGAGTACTTGAGCTGAACAGAATGAAATCAAAACAAACAAACAAACCCCTCCAAAAGCAAAAATGTGAAATATGTAACTTATGCTGCACAAACCTCAGTTGGGGATGCAATGTAACTTAGCTGCCATTTAGGCATTCTGCCTATACCATTGAGAGAAGATTATTTTTACAGACATATGTATATTAAATATAGTAATAGCATTTTCATTCCCATTGAAGGGGACAAGATCGTAGAATATTGAGCAAATTAAAGGCTGAAACTATGAAGATACTTATCTTCAGCCTAAGAGGAGAATAGTATGAATTTAAACTACTGAAGAACTACATAGCAAATTAGGATAGATGAGTTGTAGCTATTTTACTGTATTCTTTATTTACAAAAACTTCTGTCATCTCACCCATTGCATTAGTGGAAGGCAACTAGTAGAGTTAAAAAAGATGAGGGAGATGTTTTGTGAATTAATGTAATTGTGATAGTTTTATATAATTGATACAATTTCTACAATTGAAGTAACTGCCATTGGCCTACAAGGCCTGTTTATCTCTCTCACTTGTATCCCTGAGATGCACCGAATGGCACTCCAATGCCTGTATAGTGTACATATGTTTAGAGAAAGATCTCCCTGCTAAAGGGCAGGGTCAAGGGTATAAAAGGCATGAGGTGTAAAGATGAGAGAAAGCAACTTGAAAGTGATGGAGACTGTGGCAACAAGCATCTGTTCTGTGACATCTGTTGAGCCCCTGAACCACATCTAGAGTCATTCAACAGCCTGAGGTAGTTGTATTTTGACATAATGGTGGTAAATGTGAGAGGGGGAAGTAAGGTTTGATCTATATCTTCTGAAAAGGAAATAAAGAATCATAGAATAGTTTGGGTTGAAAAGGACCATTAAAGGTCACCTAAACCAACAACCCCCTGCAATGAACAGGGGCATCTTCCACTATACCACATTGCTCAGAGCCTTTTCCAATCTGACCTTGGATGTTTCAAAGGATGTGGCATCCACAGCTTCTCTGGGCAACCCATTCCAGTATTTCACCACCCTCATTGTAAACATTTTTTTCCTTCTGTCTAGTCTGAATCTACCCTCCTTTAGTTTAAAACCATTACCCCTAAACCCCTATACTATTACAGCAGGCCCTACTAAAATGTGTCACCACTGGAGCAAAAGATTAGTGATATTGTTCCAGTGTGTGAACTTGTACACTTACATCATTACGGTGCATGTCTACTAACCCTATCTCTTCATGTAATGGGATGCACTTCCTGCAGGTTTTCTCCAACAAGGACTTTTGAAGTAACATTTTGGTGTAATTTTTGAGTGTGACAGGCTTTCTGCTGTAAAATGAACAGGCCCCATAATAAACAGCACAGCAGTATCACATATTTTTTTTCAGGTCACCTTTAGAAACAGACATGGTGTTCCTACTGTGCTACATGCCTCCAACAAACTGCTTCCTTAGCAGGATCTCTGTTGTTTTATTGATAGCACAACTAACTACAGATAAATCCTCTGATTTTAGTAAGTCCCTCATTACCTCCCTGATACAAAGCACCTCCTACTGTGTTTCTCAACTATCAGATGATCAAAAAAATGAACAGTGAAAGCCATGATAACCATGCATCTTCCTTTCAGAATCCTTTTCTTAATAAAAAACTTATTATAAATTAGTAGATGAATAAAATATATCTCATTAATATACATTATAGCAGTAACAGAGAGCAAATTCTGTGCTAATGAAAGAAACAGCAAGTTGAAGAGAGTTTTGCTTTTTTTTTTTTTACTAATGAGCTAGATGGTGTGAAAAGTTAGTCATTTAAATTACAGCATGGCATGGTATATGATTTGGAAGACACAATTGTAGATCCATAGAGTAGAATAATAATGGTTGCACATGAGGTGGTGCATCATGCAGCTCATCTGTATATGGGAATCATACTGTGATCTTGAAATATTTTGGTATTTTCTCTCACTGGAGAAGACACTCAAAGTTTGAGCACCCACTCTGAAACGAGAATCTGGAAAAGTTACTGGCTTGATTATATGAATCAGCTGTATGTCAAAGCTTCACAACTTTGCTTTAGTGAATCTGTTTTGGGATATAGTTTGGTCACAGGTTTTCTCATGAAAACTTACTGCTTAAAGCATGCTGAATGTCTCAGATATCCCGCACACATCTTGTGTGGATTTAAGACTGCAATCATAAACGGCTTCTCAGATTGCACCTCTAGGAACTGGTCAGCTGTAATGTAGTATTTACTCAATAGGGGTAGGAACTAGCTGGTCAGAAACACCTTAAAGGAATTAAGCAGGCTTTGCCCTAGTCATAGAATGAGAGAATGGTTTGGGTTGGAAAGGACCAACAAAGATGGTTACCCTGCTCTTGCAGGGGGGGTGGACCAGATGATCTCTTGAGGTCCCTTCCAACCCTTGGGATTCTGTGATTCTGTGAACAGGATCAGTCCTGACACCAACCTCTGAATGACACCACTCATCCACAAGGACATTGAGCTGTTGACTGCAATTCTCTATGTACAGCCATCCAGCCAATTCTTTATTCACAGGGTAGTCCATCCATTAAATCCATGTCTTTCTAATTTAGAGACAAGGATGTCACATGGGAATACGACACGTAACATGTTACATATTGATCAGACTGGTTAGGTCTCTGGAATAGCTGCTTTATTTTAAGAAAAGTGGGTAGCGGTTTGGGCTGTGTGTTTGTATAAAACAGGTCTTGTTCTTCATAGCTTTTGTATTTAGCTGTTAGCTAATACAAAGTGGCACTTGCTAGAATGCAAGTGTTGCTTTTCCTGCTATTACTTCTAGAAGAATCTCAAACAAATCGAATATTTTTGCAGAAATCTATAGGTTCATTCAGTCACTGAACATGTTGACTCCACAAACCAGTGCAGTGCAACTGAAAAGAAACATTCTCTGCTTCTCATCAATTTGACCACAAGAGCTGCATTTTGTCTGATATTCCTGTGATCTGGAGATCACAGAAAAAGAAAATGCTGACAGGAAAAAAATAACTAAGTTTTTCAAAGCTCAAAAAATGGTTTGACTGTCATTTGGATTTTGGGTAATGAGGCAGTGGAAAGAGAATATAGTTTCTGTTGTCAAGACTGGTTTGCTGCTCGTCTGATTTCATGTTATTTCTGGATGTTACATATTGATGAAGATCTAAAGAGTAATGGGTTGTACTTCTCATATATATTTTTATAGATATATAAACACCCCATTTTTCTTTAGGAACCCATATCTGCTTTTTGTGTCTGACTTATGAAGTATGGCAATTTGAATGAATTTGTTTAAAGAAATAAGGTAATATTCCCTGATTGTGGTTGTAATTAGAGTACCAAGATTCTGTTTCAGAAGCAGACATGCGCCCAAATCTTGAAATACAGAACAAAACCTCAAGAGCCAATGTAATTGCATTTAGTATGTTTTCTAAACTCAGAGTAAAGATGAAGACATATAAGAAAGGAAGGGGTAGAAAAGTAAATGTATGCCAAGAGACTACTGACACTTGTTTAAATGCAGTAACTGTAGTGAGTACCTATGCAGTATCCCCTGGGTAGTGCATTCCTGAACTTCAGACAAGGTCAGGAGAACTTGCTGTAGATTTTCTCCAACTGGAGAAGATCCTTTCTTGTTTTTTACTAATGAGGTGTTTTGGTGAAACATGGAAGGTTGGAATGCAACTTGGTTACTTTATGATGGTGAAGGGCTCAACGTAAAAGGGTTACAAAATGCTAAGTGTTTTAATGCCTGACTTCATAACGATCTTTAAAAAGAATGCAGTGTCTTTTGGAAGTAGAGGACCACACTGGCATCAGTTGGACACAGTCACTGAAATCATGACCTTTTCACTAAAGACAGTAACATTGATGGTTTAGGGTCGAAACCCACGAAGTATCAAAATAAAAATTGATTTTGTTCTCTCAAGAAAACTTACAAGGAACTGTATGGTATTGAAATAAGGTATATAGTGTGGTATACTGTGTGGTATTGAAAACTGAAATTGTCCTATGCCCCTGAGGAAGAGGATAGAGAAGGCAGCCTTCCCTGTGCACTGGTCTAAATGCCTTTTCCCCCAAATTCCACAAGTTTATTTTACGATGAAAAAAGTTTATTGTACTTCATTGTAGATAAGAAGCATATGGATAGCATATGACAGCTAGGACCTACATTTAGACTATTTCTGCTAAGCAGAAAATTATCAAATGTGTATCTAGCTCAAAGAACGTCTAAGGTATCATATTCTGCAAACAGACAACATCCAGTAAAGTCATCCTCATTATCTCACACATTGCAGATTTTCAAGAGTTTTGGCTATAACTGTAAGGATGTCTTTGATTCACAGTAATACACTAATGTTAGAGAAGCACATAGGCTGACTGAACATGAATTGTCATTTTACAAATGCAGAGGAGATTGCTAATTGTTTGCAAAAGATGCTATTTACAGTAATAATTTCTGAACCAGGTAATGATCTTTTACACATCATGTAATGGTTTGGATATTATATCATGCTCCAATGCATTTGGACTTATTACCAAGTCATTACAAGAAGAGTAAAGTTTTCATGAAGTATAGAGTGATTATGCTGTTTAGTGCAGGAGCTGACCAAATAAATAATTGAAAATGACATTTTTTTCCTCAGGTACCCTCCCACTAGCACATTTCTCCACTAGAAAAAAACTGTCCCAAGCTGCTGTTCAGGCAAGACAGATTGTGGTTCTTCATTTCCATCAGTCTGAATGTGATACATGCTTAATTCAATCATGTAAGCTTTCTAGACTGGTAGTACTGTATTGATAACTTCTGATGTAGAAAATAGAGTTTTATTTTTTGCTTTTCAGATGCTCAATGATTTCACTCCATCACTTTTTTTTTCTTTTTTTTTTCTCAGTTACACATGTTGTACAGATTGTCACAGCTTTAGTTCTGCAGCCCATATCTCCTTAGGGCTTTGCCTCAGCGCCACCCCTAACTATCAAGTTTCCTTGAATAAATTAGCTTGTTGAAAGTGTGTAGTAGGAAGAGACTGAGTAACGAAATCCATACCCTGACTGTGTGTAAAAAAATTCTTTTTTCTCATTGGAAGATTTGAACCTATGTGTTAATTTTGAGCTAGTTGTAGAAAGGTCTAAAGCACTAATTCTAGACTTGTGAGCACTTCTGCTTCCAAAGTAGACCAAGAAGTGCTCCAGAGAGCAGCCTGGCTTCTGACTGTGCAAATTATGAGTGCAAATTCTAAGCTTGTATTTAATTACCAGTTTTTTATGATTTGAAATCTTAAGCGCATGTCACACGGCAATCAGCTGCAAAAGCTAAGCCACCTACCAACTGCTTGTTCCTGCTAGACAGCTGCATCAACAGGCCATGTGAGGCCATTGTTCCTCAACCAGTGTAAAGTTAAGTGGCTTTATTTTATACTGGCATTGAAATGTGTTTGGGTTAAGCTGCTGGATTTCACTCTAAGTGGCTGAAGAATGCAGGTCAATGCAGTAACCTCCAGCACCAAGGCAGTAACACTTTGCTGTTGAACAACAGCATTTTCAATTACTGTGGGTGCTTGCTAGGCAAAATATACAGCTGATCCTTAAAATCTATCTTCATTTAATGAAGACAAGGATTTGTGACAGCCTTTGCCTGAGTAAAAGTACGTAGTTTAATAATTAGAACTTTGAGGTTGATTTTTCATTTTTTTAAAGGGTTAGTTTTTGAATTTGCATTGTCTTTTTCTTTGCTTATGCTATTAAGTTAGTGTCTGTATATGCGTGCTTCCAGAAACGTAGCTGCTCTAGAATGAGGATTTTAAGCACTCTCACAAGTGTTTTCCTTGACAGCTGATATGTAGTTTTTCACATGCAAGAGTAATGTGTTGTTTATAAAGGTTTATTTAGAAGCATAATAGAAGATGAAGAAGGTAAAGAAGAAATTGGGAGGACTTCTTAAAACAGAAATCCAGTCTTGAGAGCTCTTTCTGACCACACCAGTATATCAAGTTACTGTCTTCCATCTTACTCAGAAGAGAGGGTTCTTCTTTGTTACTGGTTCTTCTAGAGAGTATGTTAAGATTTTTCTATTAAAAAGAGTACAGCAAAAAGGAAGAGGATAGCATGTGCCACCCATTTGCAAGGTTCTCAATAAGCTGTCCATAATCATATGTTTGAGTACGGTGTTGTATAAAGAAAGGGTAAGGAAGAAAACACAATACTTTCCTTTAAAACTTTTGAATATTAAAAGTCAAGAAAAAAACATTCTAAACAAAGTCCTTCAGTAATATGAAGAAATCATACCCAGTTATAATCATAAATCATAGAACAGTTAGGGTTGGAAAGGACCTTAAGATTATCTAGTTCCAACCCCCCTGCCATGGGCAGGGACACCTCGCTCTAAACCATATCACCCAAGGCCTCGTCCAACCTGGCCTTGAACACTGCCAGGGATGGAGCATTCACAACCTCCTTGGGCAGCCTATTCCAGTGCCTCACCACCCTAACAGTAAAGAATTTCCTCCTTATATCCAATCTAAACTTCCCTTGTTTAAGTTTTAACCCATTACCCTTTGTCCTATCACTACAGTCCCTAATGAATAGCCCATCCCCAGCATCCCTATAGGCCCCCTTCAGATACTGGAAGGCTGCTATGAGGTCTCCATGCAGCCTTCTCTTCTCCAGGCTGAACAGCCCCAACTTTCTCTGCCTGTCTTCATATGGGAGCTGCTCCAGTCCCCTGATCATCCTCGTGGCCCTCCTCTGGATTTGTTCCAACAGATCCATGTCCTTTTTATGTTGAGGACACCAGAACTGCACACAGTGCTCCAGGTGAAGTCTCACGAGAGCAGAATCACCTCCTTCAACCTGCTGGTCACACTCCTTTTGATGCAGCCCAGGATACAGTTGGCTTTCTGGGCTGCAAGCGCACACTGAAACCGAATCATGTTCGTCTTCTCATCGACCAGCACCCCCAAGTCCTTCTCTGCAGGGCTGCTCTGAATCTCTTCTCTGCCCAGCCTGTAGCTTGCACTTGGCATGGTTAAACTTCATGAAGTTGGCATCAGCCCACCTCACAAGCGTGTCAAGGTCCCTCTGGATGGCATTCCTTCCCTCCAGCGTATCAACCGAACCACACAGCTTGGTGTCCTCAGCAAACTTGCTGAGGGCGCACTCAATCCCACTGTCCATGTCAGTGACAAAGATGTTGAACAAGACCGGTCCCAACACCGATCCCTGAGGGACACCACTCGTTACTGGTCTCCAGCCGGACATTGAGCTGTTGACCACAACTCTTTGTGTTCGGCCCCCCAGCCAGTTCTTTATCCCCCCAGTGGTCCATCCATCAGATTGATGTCTCTCCAATTTAGAGACAAGAATGTCGTGTGGGACAGTGTGGGACACAAGTCCAGGTAGATGACATCAACTGCTTTACCCCTTTCCATCAGTTCTGTAGCCCCATCACAAAAGGTCACCAAATTGGTCAGGCAGGATTACCCCTTAGTGAAGCCATGCTGGCTGTCACCAAGCACCTTGTTGATTTTCATGTGCCTTAGCATGCCTTCCAGGAGAATCTGCTCCAAGATTTTGCCAGGCACAGAGGTGAGACTGACTGGTCTGTAATTCCCTGGGTCATCCATTTTCCCCTTCTTGAAAATGGGGGTTATATTTCCCTTTTTCCAGTCATCAGGAACTTCACCTGACTGCCATGATTTTTCAAATATAATGGACAGTGGCTTAGCAACTTCATTCGCCAGCTCCTTCAGGACCCGCGGATGGATTTCATCAGGTCCCATGGACTTGTGCACGTTCAGATTTTTAAGATGGTCTCAAACCAGTTCCTCTTCTACAGTGGGCCCAAGGTCTTCATTCTCACAGTCCCTGCGTCTGCCTTCCAAGACTTGGGTGGTGCAGTCAGAGCCTTTGCCAGTGAAGACCGAGGTAAAGAAGTCATTCAGAACCTCAGCCTTCTCCAAATCCTGTGTAGCTAGTTCACCTGAGAGCTTCCTGAGGGCACCTACGTTCTCCCTCATTTGTTTTTTATTTGCTATGTGTCTGTAGAATCCCTTCCTGTTATCCTTAATATCCCTAGCCGTGTTTAATTGTAACTGGACCTTAGCTTTCCTAACCTAGTCCCTAGCTTCCTGGACAACATCCCTGTATTCTTCCCAGGCCGCCTGTCCTTGCTTCCACTTTCTATAAGCCTCTTTTTTCATTTAAATTTTCCTCAGCAGCTCCTTATCCATCCAAGGGAGTCTCCTGGCCCTCCTGCTGCACTTCCCTGTAGTTGGGATGCAACACTCCTAAGCTTGGAGCAGGTGATCCTTGAAGACCAACCAAGAGTCTTGGGCCCCCTGCCCTCTAGGGCTATATCTCATGGAACCTTACTAAGCAGGTTCCTGAAGAGGCCAAAGTCTGATCTCTTGAAGTCTAGGGCAGTGAGCTTGCTGCAAGCTCTTTTCACTGTCCTGAGGATCTCAGATTCAACCATCTCGTGGTCACTGCATCCAAGGCTCCCTGGAGCATCACATTTCCAGTGAGCCCTTCCCTGTTGGTGAGCACGAGGTCAAGCATGGCACTTCTCCTTGTCAGTTCCTCTATTAGTTGCAGAAGGAAGTTGTCTTCCACACAATCGAGGAACCTCCTGGATTGCTTGTGCCGGGCCGTACTGTCATTCCAACAGAAGTCAGGGTGGTTGAAGTCACCCATGAAAGCGAGGGCCTGTGAGCGTGAGGCTTTTCTTATCTGTCTATAGAGCACTTCATCTGCAGATTCTTCTTGATCAGGCGGTCTGTAACAGATCCTCACAGTAATGTCTCCCATTGCTGTTTTCCCTTTAACCCTGACCCACAAACTCTCTGTTAATCAGGTAGGAATGTCAGGTTCATAAACTGCCATTTTATTTCAGGGGCTTAGGTCTGCATTACAGCCTTCCCTGTGCACTGTCATCTTCATTGTCTGTTGAGGTGGTTTACAGAAGCAGTTTTGCCACAAATGTTTGGTAGCTTATGGAGTGACAGTCTCCAAGTGGTTACTGTGTAATAAAAGGTCTTTGAAAGGCATTTCTCTGTTACAATGATAGTTTCTTATTTATTAATTGTTCTTTACAGAAAATAAAGGGGAATATGTATGTAGGGGTATTTGAGGGAAGGGAGTATGGAGAAGGCAAAGTCTTGATATTCACCAGTGAGAACTAATCATAGTTAGCCAGATCCTCCTAGGCAGGCTCAGCTGCACAGTCTAGTGAAGCTTGTTAGGAAAGGGATCTGTGCCACATAAGGAGTATACTCCTTCCATGGCTGTCAGTTTGATAACTCCCTGATATATTTTGTTCAGAGGTGTTACAGAGGTAACAAATGCGATTGCTATGACTCAGTTCTTTGCCTTCTTGCCGTGTTTCTCCAAGAGGTATAGTACATCTGCAGACAAGTAGATTTATGGAGGGGCAGTGTCTATGGGCAAGGACCCCATTCCTTAGCCCGAAGCTCAAGTGACACAACTGAGTTTACACCCATATAACCAACTTTTTTCCGCAGAAAAAATATCTTGGTCTCATCCACACAGCCTTTTCAGAACAGTGCCCAGGCTGTTAACAAGTCACACATTTGCTAACTGGGTGAGCCAAAAGTACCATACAAGGTATTAATTACAACTTTGACAATAAGTGGTCACAGAGTGGAGACAATTCTGTGTCCGCTTCTGGGCCCTCCAGTACAAGAGAGATGTGTAGCTCCTGAAGCAAGTCCAGCAAAGGGCTACTAGAATGATTAAGGTTCTGGACCATCCCTTATATGATGAGAGGCTGAGGGGGCTGGGCCTATTCAGCAGAGAGAAGGAAAGGCTCAGGGGGAATCTGTTGTGCCAGGCAATAGGACGAGAGGCAGCAGGCATAACCAAACCACAGGAAGTTCCAACTGAACATGAGGAAGAGCCTCTTTATTGTGAAGGTGACAGCATTGGAATAGGTTGCCCAGAGAGGGAGTTCGTGGAGTCTCCTTCCCTGGAGATACTCAAGAGCCATCTGGATACAATCCTGAGTAATGTGCCTCAGGTAACCCTGCTTGAGCATGGAGGTTGGACTAGGTGACCGCCAGTGGTTCCTCCCAACCTCAATCGTCCTATGACTCTGTGATTCCCAGCCATACTATCCATACATATTGGGGAATGTGTCAAATATCTGAAGTGACAAAGTAGGGGAGTCTCTGGACTTAGAAAGACGACTGATTCCCCTCATTTCTGGGATGCCAGAAATGATAGTGCTTTTGACAGCTCTAGGTCCACAAGACATCACAAGGCCATTAGGCAGACTCAGTGGGCTTTAGATCGCATGGGAGGCAACAGGTATGGCCTTATGTTAGAGGCATGTCCAAGAGAGGAATAGGTCATTTCGCTGTTTTTACAATAGCTTGCTTCAAAGCCTGTGCAAGTACCCAAGTTGCAGAAAAGCTGAGAAGAAAGTCTTGATGAAGAAAATAAAGGAGGTATACTGAAGCTGCTGCAGTGCCACTTCTTGCTCCTGTTCACATAATGGAAGGAGCAAGTTTACTCTTGCTTACGTAATGCTCCAGAATGCTCTGAATTTGCACGGACTGGCAGTTCTTTCACTCAGTTTAATCTTCAATTGCAAATTACTGTAATGTAAAATGGAACAAGCTGACAAGGTCATACATTTATTGTAAGGGTGCGTTTGAAAGTTTTCAAAGGGTTTGGAGTGGATATACTAAATTCACCCTCTGAGCAGTTTTTAAGACGTAAAATGTAAGAAATATACATATGTGTCTGTATATAGGGTACCTTTGAGTTTTTAATGAGTGCTTGATTGTGGGGATTCTAATCTGATAGCAGTTTTCATCTTCACATCTATTTCTGGCATGGAATACTCTATCATAAATAATAGATAGTTTTTTTTCAAGTACATTCACAACTGTAGGGAAATGCATTTCATGGTTTTACAATAGGGCTTCAGACTTCACAAAGCAACACTATTGGCTTTTATGCATCCTTTCAGCATCTAAGTAACTTTATTCAGTAGTAATCACCAGTAAAAGGCATAGCACTCTCTTGAGATGTGAAGACAGTGATTGTAAATCATAGTTTTGTAGTGGTTCACTACAGGAACTAGGAATATAAAACTATATGTATTACTTTTATTTAAGTGCCTGGAAGTATCCAGCATCTTTCAAGTAAATCACAAATAACCTGATGTAGTAGCAATGACTTTTGTTTAGGTGAATGCTTAGAGATTTGATCTAGTGAAAATCTCTTTCCCCCTTCAAAATCTGTGGGTGATCGCCTAAGCTCTGAGGCTGACTGAGAGAGGTGGAGGGTAGAAGCACTGAGCAGGGGATGCAGAGGAGGAGAGGAAATGCCCTTTTGAGGATTGGCATGGACTTAGGTCAGTTTAAGAAAGGGCTGGGACCACAAGTGACACAGACCAGGATGCTGATTGCAAGCATGGGCAGATGCCTGCACATCCTTACTCTGGTTCTGCTCCTTACTTCCCTGGCTATGTAGGGATTTTACACAAAGCAGCCAGCAAGTATGCTCACTTTAACTGATGCTCTTCCTCTGTTTTTTAGTGTCTCAAATTAGAATTACTGTTAGTCTTCTCTAACCCACCCCCACTGCCACCCCCAGGAGTTTTAGTACTGTTGCAAAAAAGATACACTGATTCAAGGGAAGGTGGGGAAACGGGAATGCAGGAGTGCTTCTTTGGGTGGCAGAGCAGATTTAACCCAGGCACAAAGCTAGAATACTTGTCTCTCCTTCCTCTTGTCAGAGCTGAGGGCAAGACTTGGTTAAGGTTTAAGTTTAGAGTAGAGCAAGGTTAGTGTCTCTGCAATTTATGTAACTATCCCAATCACTATAGAGCAAACCACCTTATTCTGCAGCCTGTATTCCACTGTTAGAGAATGCTTCAATATTAATATGAAAGCATTACATTTTTGGTCCATGTCTGCAAAGGTAATCAGGCTTCTTTTCATTTGGGTGTTAGCTGTAGGTCCTTCAACCCTTCTGTGCTTCAGGTATTGAACTCTGCAACACATAATCAGTTTTTCCTCATGCTTCGCAGGAGTCTTAAATAGGAAATATATTTTAAACTATAAAAATTCAAACAATGAAATGTGAAGTTGGCCCCATTATTTTGCAGAAAGGGTAAGAAATGGTGGTTGAATGGGAGATGTGAAATTAAAAAGGGGCTGAGAAAATATCAGAGGTGGAATATCTAGAAAGAAGAAACACCATTCTGGAAGTTTGGAAGGCTCTGCCTATATGAGACTTTCTGGGTTTGCTTATATGATTATTTCACAGATCTAGCAATAATGATTTCTAAGATTAGAAAGATAACAGCAAACCTGAAGCCAGGTCATAACTTGGTCTTTCCATTAATATACTGAAGTCTTTTCTCCAGTAGGAACAAGCGAGCTGACCCAGTTTAAAAAAACACATGTCCCTCATGATGCTTAAACTGCAGGTTCTGTTGGCAGAACATTAGAAAATTCTAATCAAGGCTGAATGTGCCAAATTCCAGAACTTAAAGCCTTCAGAAAGACCCAGCACATTGGGAAGGTTTTTCAAAGGCTTTAGGAGAGGGTTGCAGCAAACAAAACTGTACCACTTTTCAAGAATAGTTGCACTAAAAAGCAGAAAATGATAATTTCTGAGCTTCTTACAGCAGTAAAATTTCTATAAACTACCTCAAAGGGATACTTCTGTCATGTGGAAAGGTAAATACCTCACTGTAGTTTCCATTTATCTCATTGGTCATTAATTTCCAAGAAGTGCCTGGAGTAAGTAAGCCTTAAACCTAAAATATAACTGTTATTAAAAAATGTAGTCATTTGCAGTAGATTCAACAATATCAGACAGTCAACATCTAATAATTCTTCTTGATTGATTTGTTCTGATTCCCCAGACAGGGTTGCCAAAAAATAAATACTTTCTCCTGTAAATAACTTTCTCCTGTAGTAATGTTGCCACTTAGGCTGCTGAATCACTTTTGCTATTGAAGTCATAGTCACTTTTAAAGTCCCTTGTGCTCTCTATATGTACATAGATGCAGATAATAAAAAGGGAGAGGACATGGTCTCAGCTAAGGGCCTCCACACTTCCAGGAACAGCCCCAGGCATTGTTTTGGCCTCTCTAGTCAGGTCTCCCGCAAACACAGCTGCAGTGGAGGGTCCTGAATAGTGTGAAGGTAAATTGAGCAGTTTCTGGCCATTCTGTATTGAGCGTCATGGAGGGAGCCTGTGTTTCCAATTCAGCTGGTGTCTGTTCTAAGTCAGGATCCAGAAATGAGGCCATCCTCTGCCTGAATATTCAGAAGGGCCTGGGACACTGACTGCCTCGAAAGCTCCCAAAGAGATGACAGCCAATGGAGCTCCTTGCCAAGTGAGGCTAAAGCTGCCATGTGCTGCTTGCAGAGACAGAATTACAGGTCTGTGTCATCATCTGCCTTTCTGCTGATTGCCTTAGCCTTGGGAGCCCATCTAGGAGCTGCAGGTCCAGGTTGACTTCCTTCTCAACATTAGGGCAGAGCTGTTCCCCAGCAGCTTCCTTATTTATTCTCACTTTTATAAGCTGTACTTGGTTGACCATCAGTTTAAGAGATTCCTGCCTGCTTCTGCCATGCCAGCTGTGGCTTTTCTATTAGCCCTGAGGAACTCTGCTTGGGATGAGCCTGCCCAGCCAAAGGGTTTTTGTGGCACCATAGGCTTGAGAGAAGAAGCCAAACAAATGCAGGAGGGTTTATCGCTTCTCACCGTCTTCTCTTCCCAGTGGAAGTTTGTGCCTGTCAATTGTAATCTGTGGTTAAATGCCAACCAGCCCCACAAGACTGGTTGCCAATCCTTTTGAGCTGAGCTTCAACCTGTTTCCTTTGTTCTGCTTGCAGCCACTGCTGACTCTTGTGATGGTGGTTAGACTTACTCTCTTTTTAATATTTTTTTTCTACTGATTTCAGACTTCAGCATAGTTTAGGGGTTTTTCTGCTTTATTATTCCTCTAGAAGTATTAGGTATGTTGGAAAAAAAACAGTGGGTAAATTATTTCTATCCAAATGTGCAGAGGGGGATTGTGATTCTTCCTCCCCTTCCTTGAAACCCTCTGTATTTGACTCTCAGAAGAGCCCTGCCCTGGGTTTTTTTTTGCACCTAGTTTTGGCAACTATTTTGCTGTGAGATTGGCCTCTCATTATTTTGAAAGAGTATTTCAAATCTCTTTGAGCAGTTTGGGCCTTATATAACTATATAGGACAGAAACTGCAGTGTCTGTGAGTGAGAAGGTTACAAAGGCGTTTCCTTATTTTGAAGTGTTGTTTCAGATATGATTATAGACAATAGTAACAAATGGTGAAAATGTACGTTATGTTCATATTTGTTAGGTATGTGACTGCATTCTTCTGTTCTCATAATACACAGAAATGTGGTTACGCTTAGACTTGCAGTTTGGAGCAAAGACTACCGTAATAGGAATTGTATGTTGAGATTTAACCGCTCTGTGGATTGTAGTACAATAAAGCAGTAATCTGTCTCCCTGTGATGGTTCTAATTTTTTATTCAGCTGTGGCATTCTGTACCATGCTGTTTATCTTGTACTTTTATTCACTCATGGATCTGACAGTTGTGAAATTGGCAGATGGCTCATGATGCTTTCCTAGGAGTGGTTGCGTCAATCCCAGTGATTAAAAGCTTGCTGATTTGCTTACCCAAAAGGATTAATGGTAGGCAGCAAGGGCTTTGTTTGAAAAATCCATGTCCCATAATTCAACAAAGGGTCAAAAAAGTGGACTGGAAGTAATCCAGTATTAGAGCTGCTTTATGAAGAAGCTTTTTAAAAAAACTTACTGACTCAGCAACTCGACATTTCTTGATGAGATCTGACCTATCAAGGAAAATACAGCTTCCCAGTGTTTTTTCAGTCATTCAATGAGAATAAAGTTCAGGTTTTTAAGCAGGTCAGCAGCAGAACTGACTGATAAGCAAAACTTTGGAAAGCTGCCCTGCATATTTTGCTTCTGCTTCTGTATAGAATCAGAAATGCAAAGTATAACCTTGATCCATCCTCTCCTACCAATGCAATTTTAAGCATTCATGAATTACTGTTTTTTGATTGGTATGGTCAAATGCTCAGGCATGAGCACTTGAACCTGCTGCTTAGGCTTCTGTAAGTTATTGTGACAACTTTCTAGGGAATTGTCATTGCAAACTGCAAACTATAGTCTACTGTAATAGTAGGCTATTAAATTTAAAGTTGCATGTCAAGTGCACAACACATAACCTAGTGAAGAGCATGGTCCTCTGGGAATTCAGGCTGCTTCTTCCTGTTCTTGAAACTGGTTTTAAGATGTATGCAATGACTCTTAAATAGGAATGGAGCTACTCTATCAGGCTTTCTCATGCTCATTGTCTCTCTAGTTTTCACCTCCTCCATTCTTGGTTGCCCAGATCCAAGAGAAAGTAGTGCCCTCTTGTCAGATTAGCAGGGCACTCCTGAGCAGCGGGATTCAAATACTCTCAGGTTGGAAGCAACGGGGTCCTGCCTCTTTCAGCAACTCTGCTAACTACTGGATGCCCCACAGAGGTATGCAAGGTGTCATCTGTTCAGTGTGAGCTTCCTATTTCAGTCAGTGCAGGCTGCCTTAGTAATCTGTGAATAATATGTTCTAAGCACATCTAACAGACTATTTCTCTGGGCAGTTTCTGTGGAGGGAGGTACACCAGAGCTTAGATGAAAGATAGACACCTCTCCACAGACTAAGTTGCTTTTCTGTATGGAAAGATACCTATTTTGTTGCTAGGAAATTGAAGTGTTTCTTGACTATGCATTTCTGAAAATGAAGAATGGGCATAAGAATAAACAGCATGCCTGTTTTGGGACCCTAATGGACCGTAGCCAATTGTTATATGGTGTCATACAGTCAGTGCTGCCACCACTCCTCTATGTCAGCTGATTCTGTGTATTGGTATCCTTTCTTAAATAGAAGTTGCATCCCTTGTATTTTTTTGCTTCATTACAGTATCCAATTTTGGCACTTTGTGCAAGCTTCAGGTATTATTAAATATACATTGAACCAGCTCCTCTTGCCTTTTGCTTCCAGCCATTCCTTGTGATACCTTTGCATTTTTAATGTTGCCTACAGGGTCAGAAACTTCAGCCTGGTCAATATGGTGACTGTCATTGGAAAAATGAGAATCACCTTGTAGAGGACTAATTCTAAGTCTCCTCAAAATCTGTCTCTGAGATTTCTTTCCTGTAGTCTGATCAAAACTGGGTCTTATATCTCAGTTATTGCTCTCAGAGTTGCAATAGCTTTTCAGCCTTAGATAAGTCACAAGTATTTTTCAAGCTGCAACTTCTGTCCTTAAGCTTAAAACAGATGCTCTTTAAAACAAATGTGTCCTCCTTAATGTGAGGTATGATTTTCCGCAGCTATATGCAATGAACTTGCACAGTTAGCTCCCTCTGTGTGACTGCCAACCAAAACACATCAAGAACACAGGAATCTGCTGCTATCAGACTGTTCTGTGCATGTTTCTCTTTTCATCAGCACCCATTCCTGAAAATACAGAATTTGGATAAGACCTCCTTAAGTTGCCTTCTGTATATCTAGATGTTTCCACCTTTCCTGCTCTGATTATTTCTGTAATTTCATCTTCCTGGTGCTGGCTGCTGTTCAGAAATTGCTTTGGACCGCAGTGCTTGAGAGAGAGACCCTTGTTTAGGGGTGCATTTTCAATGACTCCTGCTTAACGAAGAATGTGCTTCTTCATGAGATCTTCCCCCATCTTTCAAAGAATGAGCAGAATTATGCAAAGATCTAGTTCTTTTATCACATAGTATTTGTGGTGATGTCAGCCAGGTTACTCATCTTGGGTGTTGTCTGCAGAATCTGAGACCTACCTGAGAAAACTTACAGACCAAAGATAAACGGTCAAATTTGCCCAAATAACCTAAAATCCTATCTGTAAAAGAGAAAAAATACTAGGATTCTAAACTTCCTTGAAAGTACTCCTACTACATTCTTTTGCATTCTTTGCTTTGCTAGTTTTAAATCCAGGTTTTTTTAATGCATATTTTTCATATTGTCTCAGCATACTCTGGATACACTCTATGTAAGCTGGTTTTAATTAGATTTGTACTATAAAGAGACAGCCTTTATCCTAGTTGAGCAAGTAGACATGTGTTGCATACTTTTAATGGCAATCTCTCACTGTTCCAATTTTCCGATTATTTATTATCTTTTTCCTACTTATTAAAAAAAAAAAAAAAAGACAGTCAAAATTAGCTTCAAGTAGCAGAGGCATGACACTGATGTGATTCTTATCTTACAGGTGGTAGATGGGAATAAACTACTGACCTCAGAAACACTTAAAGAGTGACTGAAGTTAAGATACCTATGTATCGAAAACTTTGGATAGTTCCACCAAATAATTTTCCTTTCAGTTAATTCCTCCATATGTGGGCAGGACACTTTTTAATAGACATTTCCTTTAGAAAAAAGTTTCCAGAACCTTTGTTTTGACTAGAAGGGATTAATGTAATGAGGAAAAAAGTTCTGCATGAGTGTTTTTAGTTGCCATGAAGAAGAACGAGCAGTTAAAGACATGTAAAGGTAGCAAATTCTTTTCTATTCATATTCCTGATCTATGGAAAAGTTTCTCAAGCAATTTAATTTTAGCTTTGACTCCACAAGTTCCTAATATATTCCAGCATTTTGTTAACACTCTACATAAATTATTTGTCCAGCCCAAACAGATTAGGTTATGTGACTATTTTACCATGTTTAGGAATAGTTGATTAGGCTGAGAACGTATGAACTTCTGCGTATCTGTGATTAAGCACATGTGCATATCCCAGTTTGATTCAGTGGTATTGGGGAAAACAGTCAGAGTATGTCGAACTGTACTGTGGAAGAGACTTGTAGTATTTTTGTACAGATTTGTCGCATCCTATCTGATAGTTTTATAAATACAGTATTTGATGCAATGAACAGAAATGCAGCGTGAATGTGTTTTTGGATCAGAGGTTGTACCTTTACTGCCTAAAGCCACACAGCTAACACAGCTAACCTCATCCTTCTCTGTTTGACTTCTGTGAATACTTTTCTCTCAATAGTCCCATAAAAAGAGACATCTCACACTAAAAACCCCAGCCAAAACCTAAGCCTTTCCAGTGGAAAAGTTAAAACAGTTCTATTGCACCTCAGGTTAAGGAACAGTTAATTTTACAACTTTGAGTTGAATAGATTTTTTTTTTTGTTCAGTCTACTGGTATTTATTCATAGGTAAAAAGGTATCATCACATTTAGCCTGTGGAGTCATAGAATCATAGAATGATTTGGCTTGGAAAGGACCTTAAAGATCACCTGGTTCCAGCCCCCTGCCACCGGCAGGGACGCCTTCCACTAGACCAGGTTGCTCAAAGCCCCCTCCAGCCTGGCCTTGAACATTTCCAGGGATGGATGCTCAAGTAAAATAGTGTATCTGTGCATGTGAAAATGATAATTATATATTAGTTTATACTCAAATATGAATTTTCAAAGCTTGGTATGAATAGTAATATTTATATGCTGTGTTTTCCACCATTTCATTGTAAATACTGTTCAGTGCAAGTTTAAATGTAACTGATAAGAAGGAGCCTGTAAACTAAAGTGAAAGTGAAATTCTCTATTTCCAGTATAATTATGTGTTTTTAAAAAATGTAAACACATGAATGAACACATTGAAAACACATCCTAAAATTTAATAAAAATTGAATACTTAGAAGTACCAGAAGGACAAAAAAAAAAAGAAACCTTAGGTATATTAGTAAAAATTATCTCATTGTATCACTCAAATATTTCAACAAAGAAAACATCATAGTGGGAAATGTAAAAAGACAAAAAAACAGTTCACAGTCTTAAAAAGAGATGAGGGCTAGAAAAAGAAAGAAAATCATATAAGGAAATTAATTTGGGAAAAAAAACCCCAAAACTGTCCTGTTGTTTTTTAACTGTATGTCTACTTACTCTGTTTCCTGACTTTGTTGTGTTTTTTACATTTATTTTTCTTATGTAAAGAATGAATAGGTCTTGCCAGCTGCTTTGTTAGAGAGTCGTTTGAGCATATGGTTCAAAACAGGTCAGCATATACTACTAGTACATAGATGTGGTTTTCAATTTGCAGAGTATTGCTTTCCCAGGTGAAAGTTTGGCTGTCTTTCTGGGTTGCTAGTGTTTTACCAATACTGTCTTTGGACCACCATCGCTGGTATCTCTTTTTGGATATCTGTAATTTAATAATGAAAGAGAGAGAGGAATTGTTTCTTAGCATTGACCTAATTCACTCAGTTTGTTTAATGACATGATAGCTTAATGTGATGCCCATAATGAAGCTAGTCTGTGATGACTTCACTTGGGATGGAACCAGCCTTTAAGCTATAAAAGGAGGCCATCCAAATAATATTTTTTTAAATACATTCAAAAATCTTGTGATCTATCTTCAGCACCCTCCTGCAGTGATATACTTTGTGCCTAACTGCTTTTCTGTGCCTGACTATACAACATTAAAGAAAAAACAAACAGAACCCTCAAAATCCCTAGTTAAATCTCCAAGTTGAATATTCAGAAATTAGGAATCTGCACTAAATTTGGAAACAAGGTATTTTGAGTGTATTTCAAGAGATTTTTTTCAATAACTAATGAAAATCAAAAGCAAGAATACCCTTAGACATGCCAGTGAGAGACTGGGGATGTGGGTTTTTTGAGAGATCTTCCAAGTAGGGACTGAAGGCTAATAAAAGAAAGCAAGAAATAAGAATCACTGGATTTTTTTTGCCCCAGTACTGAATAGTAGATTTGTATGAAACAAGAGATTTGTACTGCAGGTGAAGACAAGAGAACTGATGCAGCACAGGAGTGACAGATGCATACACTTCAGCTGAAGGCGGTATGAATCTTTGTCTCTTATGCTGTGTCTATTGTCCTGTTTCTAGAATTTTAGTCTCTTTCTCTTGCAGGTATAGGTATACCACTTGCAATAACAAGAAAGCCAAAAATAGTGTATGTTGGTTCTTATTTTCTGATGGACATTTGCAAACTCAGCAAGTAACGTGTTTTCTAAAGAATAGTTCTGTACCCTATTTAAATAATTTTTAAGAGCAGTGATGGCTTTGGTCTGATTCGGAGTGATCATGAAACTGAAAAGTGAATTAGTTTTTATTTGTAAAAACCTATGATATGATACATGAGCTTCAATCAAACAAACCTATTAAACAAGGCTCTTGGCACAGGTGGTAACTGCTTTCTCCCAGACAGCCACAGAAGAAGTGAGTTTTCGTCATCACAGCATGATACAGGATAAACTGCCCTGTGTGATTCCTTTGTGGAGGAGATAGAGAACATCTTAGTAATACTGCTGAAGAAAATCTTACATCTCCTTGCTGAATTGGTGACTGTTGTAAAGTTGTCTAAAAACTACTACATAAATCTTACTTCTTGATGATTTCTGAGATTGAATTCAGTTGAGCTGAAGTCTTTATTGTATTGAATTGCAATGTAAGTCAAGGACCAATGGACATGAATAAGAATTAAAGAGATGCAAGAAAATAGCCCTAATAAAAAAGTGCAGCACTTCGTTGCCACAGTTAGATTGAGTCCTGAATTGTCTTTGATGGGCTTCTCAATCTTGTCAGTAGCAATGGTCTCCCATGGTGCTAGCAAACTGCAAGCAATTTTTTGCAGTATTTGCTGTGACCAGATTGTGTTAAGATGAAAGTTGTCATGAGACAAATATACAGAAGCTTCTACTTGCTTGTGTCTGAAGCAAGGAAGAAACCCATATTTCTCTGCTTGGTGAAGCGTAGAGAGCTCTCCTTGAATCAAGGCTGGAAGAATATCCATTGATGTTTCAGTCATGTGCCATTTATTGTGTCTTTATTAGAGACAACTTTTGTAACTGGAATAAAATGAATTTGCATATATACAGACTATTTTCAGTATATTAAATATTATTTGGTCATTTACATGGGTATATTATCTATAGTAATGCTTTTCATATTTATTGCATGGTAGAAAAAATGTTTTTTGCATAAAGTGTAACGTAACTTAGTATGACTGTTTGTAGATAGCATTGTGTTATGGCTAATGCATGTTTTCAGTACATAGCTTAAATTTGTATTTCTGAGAAGTAACCCAGAGCAGCAGTGGTTGAATAGAATAGAAGAGAATAATTTCAGTTAGGGGTCCTACAACAATCATCTAGTTTAACAGCCTGATGACTTCAGTTGCTGGTGAGACACAAGAACAAAGTTGTGCCTTACTGAGGAGCACTGATGTAGATTACAGGTGTCTACATTGGAGATGCCCAGTTTTGTTAAATCCATTGCGGTCTTCCACTGAGGCTTTTAGAATGACATCTCACAACTAAACAGGTCTCTAATGGAACATAGCTATTTTCAGTTATAATTAAATATGAACCTAAGTATCCCAAAGTCTGGAAAAAAATAGGAAACAACAGGAAGTTTGAAGCACTTGTACATGATGGGAGTAACTGAACAAACAGGATGCTTCTAAAGTGGCAAAAGAGAGAAATTGCATTTCTTGGACTCAAAAGCTGAAACAGGATAAAGTGAAATGGAGGAATACAAAATGTGAGAAATACACTAGCAAAAGATGATGGATACCTGTGAGCAAAGAGCAGTAATAGCACCCTACTTAGAGAATCCCAGAAGCTGCCTGACTAAGCAGGAGTAACAGTGTCTCAGTTTCTTACTCACAGGCTGGAGTGAGACTAAAGTAACTTTTCAGACCTCTGCCAAAATGAGTACTTACAAACATATTTTAGGTATATTTGATTAAGTAGATTGTAAGAACTTCTTCCAGTCTGTGAGTCTTTTTCCTTCTGATCATGGCAAAGTGTGAGAGCTTTACAAGTGCACACCCAGAAAAGGAAGAAAACAGTGCCTTTTCTTCCTTTTACATTGTCATTTTCTTTTAATTCAGTGGAAACAGGTAACTGCTATTTTTACTCTTTTGCAGGGCTTAAAACAACAATAAGAGTTTGTTGTGTAACATTGCTTATCATCGTCTTCTAAGATTGTTCTGAGTCCTTCAGTAATTTAAGTTGCAGCTTAGGCAGTAAATATGTACTCCAGTAATCAATTTGAGATGAGTATTTGGAGAGAACCATACATACTTAAGTGCTGTTAATATATCCTTTAGCCTGCAGGTGTACAGCATGTTAAAGCAAGTAAAATACAGCAGGTGGGAACACTAAAGGCCTCTGGAAGTTGATGAAACTTGTGGCTGGTCGTCCTGAGAAAATACGTGGTTTTGACTACTGTTAAATATAATTTCTTCATAATTTGCCTTGATTAATTATTTGCTTATTCAGGATTTTTAGTCTGAGTAATGTTGATTCTGCTATTTGGCATGGATACAGGTAGTCTTTGTATCTTTGGTTGGTAACATGTTTACTTCTCTCCACTTACTGTATCTTTGGTTTAGCTTCTGATCTTGAGTTCTGCTCAAATTCTTCATACATTTCTTGTGTACCTTGGACATCTCTCTTGAGTAGTCAGCCTGTTAAGGTTATAAATCCCATCCAGTACCAATTCCTGTAATTTTATTCTGTAAACTACCGGTAAGTTCCATGCCATCTTTGTAGCAATGGCCATTTAACTCTGAATCTCATTTTTTTTAAAAAACACAACTTCTACCAAACTTCTGTTTCCTTCCTTATCAAGATGAAATTGTATTTTTCTATTGCCTGAAGCCTTCTGATATTTTTCCTCCAAGTCATTCTTCACGCTTTTTTATGTCTGTCTCTTTTTTCTTCCCCACTCAATCACCCAGAATGTAAACAGTGGAGAATTATGTTTGTCACAGCAGACCTATGAAAGTGAGACCAGTATTTCCTCATTCTCCTTTGTGGATTTTGCATTCTGTATTGGGATAAAAGGATATTCCTTATTCTCTAGAAAGTGTAGGTGCCTTGCTATGAGTAGAACTGCACTTCTGAAAGCTGGTGCTGTATGTGATGAAGGGCACAGCCACAGCATCAGCTCCATGGCCCAGAAGGTTGATTTTGACTATTTCTTACTGAGAGATGAGTTCTTTGGACATTGGCTAACCTCATTTATTAACTTGATGCAAAATAATCTTTGTAAGCATCAATAAATAAAGCCTTTCCAACAAACAAACTTGCCACATCCTGGGAGTTCTGCTATAGCTTCCAACAATGCACAACTGTAATGCTGAATAGATAGGACAGGTAGACATAAAAATGATTGGCCAAGACATTAAATTCATCTTCCAGATGCTCAAATGATATTAGGTGCCTAACATCTAAAATATTAGCTATTAAAACCCTTAAAACCCCTGCTTCTGAGCAGTATGATCCCTGTGTTAGGGTGGAAGGAAAGATTATCACAAACAGGACTCCAAGGAATTGGAACTAGATGATCTTAAGGTCCTTTCAAACCCTAACTATTCTATGATTCTGTGATTCTATGAATATGTATTGTGATGGTTTCTTTCAGTTCCTCCAACTTTCACCAAGCTTTCTGTGTGCAGGAGGAGAAACAGATTAAAGTAGAAGACAAACTTTAAAATGGATGCTACCTCAGAATTTATAAACAGTCAGTCCATTCCCCATCAACACATCTGCCTTTAGGTTTTTTTCCATAAAAATGCAGTGTTTTGTAACTTCCAGTAAGACTGCAAACAATAGAACCTTTGCATCTTTTTTTCTGCAAATATGTCTAAGTGGCTAATTAGAAAGGATTATTTTACCTAGCAATAATAATTCTGACTGAAAACAGCTCTTCCAATGTGTAAATCTTTGTAAATCTTTAAACTTCTGTGGAATTTGTAGTTGGGTGAATCTAAAATCACTTAGTAACAGAGGGGCAAATATAGGGGAAAATACTGGTATCACAGTACTAATCTAGCACACCTTTTTATATTATGTTGTTTCTCTAATATTTAGGAATAGGTTTCCAAGTATTCGTTTCTGAGGGAGAATTTCCTTGGTTTTCGTGGTCATAATAATTTGCATAATGTGCAGTCACATGGGAGATGTTGGTGTTGTGAAGGTGCTGCAAAGTTACTGTTATATTTCCAGGGAATGTGTAAGGCAAATGCTGAACGTCCTACATTAATTACAGAAATACCTAAAGATGTACTTCCCTTCATCTTTTATAATATTCTATATTCCCAATCTGTTTCTTCCCACCTCTGAAATAAAATTTGAAAAGATGGCTGGTAAAACATTACTAATTTTCAACTAGTTTTTCCCTTGTAAGATTTTTACCTGAACTTGGTCAGTCAGCTGAACTGAGTCAGGCAACCTGTGTTTGTCTAGCACAGGTACACTGAATTGCCTAATCATGAAAAGCAAGTGCTTATGGATCCTGCAGACACACAGCAGCACTGATATCAAACAGGAAGACTGAAGTACTGAGTACCTGGGCTCAGTGTAGTACCTGCATGTACCCACACTTAACACATCATGACAGTTTTCTCATGGAACTGGCTGGCTCCAGCACCAGCTATCTATTTCTTCTTTCAGGGGCTAACATAGGCCATTGCAATCTGATCCTAGGGGATTCCAGAAGAGAAGTCCAGTCTGTGTTCTCCATTTTCATACAGGTGGGCAGAGAATACACTGGGGGGTGCACGCCAGTATTTGTGGGGTGACCCTTATCTGCAGAACTGCTGCATGAGGCAGTGGTATCTTTCAGGCATGGGATGGGATAGAGGTACTGGGGGAGGATAAAATAAAAACCAAAAGGTGCTTATCTGATTGTCTTGCAGTCATTTTCTTAATGTATGGTATATATGGATCTGTTCTGAATATTTTATACAGAGATGTCTTAACAATATTATTTTTAAGTGTTGACCCTGAAATTTCTTCCATTTCTGAAAATTAGCTTTGGATTATGGATACAAAACACATGTGAAATGCTCTCATGTCAATTTAGCACTGTAGTGAAGTCATTATTTCTGCTTAACACTCCTTGCTTACGCCCAAGAATGTCAGAATGTTATCCTGGGAGTTCATGTTCTCTCTGAATCTTTTTCAGCTTCACCATTTTTCAGGATTCAAACCTCCTGTTCCATTACTGTATTCAAGGTTCTTCGGTGTGGTTACTTTCTCAGTAACTGGTTTCTGACCACTACTTCCTTCTCCCTATCAGAGTCCGTATCAGTATTTGAATGTACACTTTACTGCTAATCTCCATTGTTGCACTATTTTTCTTTTAATTAGCAGTTAATGTGGTTCTAATTGAACCAATAGAATATTCCAGGAATATCCCAGGTTTGTATTTTCCAATTTATAACCTCCTAAAATACTAGAATTAGGTGTAGCTGCAAGACTTTCATTACGCAACCCCAAATGTAGTGTTTAATTGTATTCCCATCCTCTAGAAACCAAATATCTGGTGGTCTTTATCATACACAGCATTCACAACACTTTGTTTGCCTTCATTGTGTTTTGAAATGTTACCATGCTTCCAAATTTCTGAAATTTCCCAAGTATCATGAGGTTTATGTAAAAACTGATAACAGCGGTTGAAATATCTCCATAGAGCTTTGGGAGGTCATTGTAAAAAAGGAGCTGATTTAGTAATCCTTAGTGCTAGCACACGTTTAGTATGTATCCACTTATGTTATTCGCACAATGAAAAGATCTGTTATCGTTCTCACACGATGAGTACCACATTCTGCTTTTTGCAAATAAAAGTATTATTAGAATACTTGAGCCTCATCAGCATGTTAGGAAGCTTTATTATTTCCATCTATAACTGAAGGTTTTACTATTGTTAAGACTTCTCTTGTTACTACGTTTTAAAGCCTTTTTCATAATGGGTGTATTCCTGCCATCTGTGATTTGATTCTGGTTGATCTTAGATCTCATCCTCATATTTCTAATAACAGCCATCCTACTAGTAATGATAGCTAAGTAATTTCCACCTAATTTATCATTTTTCTAAGCCAAAACCTCTGGTGTGGATTTGGCATTAGCTAGAGCCCTTGGGGAGCTGGGGGTAGAGAAGGAGAAATATCAACCAGTTTTATCCTATCATTTGTTCCAGTTCAATCACTATATAATTGTGCTTGAACTAAGGTTGCATTTACTTATTTTTAGGTTTACCAAGGCAGTGATGTATCTAATATTTTGGTATTTGCAGAGAATACTCTAATTAATATTGAATTAGTTCCTAAAAATCATGAGAGGAGCAGTTCAAATAATACGAAAGTAAAGGTTTTTTTTAATATCAAAACCAAATGTAAAATGGAATTTAGCAAAGCAACTCTATTATCAGTTTAGCCATAGAAATCACACATTGCTTTTGCAGATAGTTAATGTTTGACATAAAAATTGCTTGTATCTTTTGAAAGAAGCTTTTACTGACTCAAACTACAGTGTAGTTAAATTGCTGCCATGTGCAAATCCTTTTCTAAATATGCCTGTATCAGTAGGCCAGACATCATGTCGTGAATCAAACATCATGCTGCTTTTTGATCCCTCTGGAAGTCAGGTGTTGATATTTTCTGAGAAGCTGTTTGCTCTGTATTTACTGTGCTGAGGTAAGTCTGAATTCATATTGCTGTGGAGCCTGCAGTTTTTCAGACATAAATGGAACACCCCTCAATCCTGCTGTGACGAATTTCCTGCACAGTCATGTCTTTGAATAATAAGCAATCAGTGAAGCATGGTTGCAGGAGATGATTCTGGGAAAGAAACCTGGAAGACAACTGCCTTTTAGAGGAACAAATGAAAGTAAGAATAGAGCTCTGATCCCACAATCAGCTCCAGGTTAATTCTCACAATTACTTGAATTGAAGCTGCCACAGGATCTTGGTCTTGAAAGGCACAGGTCGGTAGTAACAATTTTAATCTTAAATGGTACATGAATGGCCCTACTAAATTAGAGAGTCTTCCATTCTTTAATATCGAATAAAAACCTGTCTTCACATCTCAAAAAGATAGACTCAACAGAAAATAAAATATTAACTATTGAAGTACAAGACTGCCACACTTTTTTTTAGAGCAGTTTATTTGGGATAGAAGATTGTTGTGGAAAGTAACTTTAAAAGGGCAATCTAACCTGAAATAAAGATACAATATTTCTGTAACCCAAATAGAGGTCTTGCAAATGCTCCTTTATTTTTATGAGTTCTTCCAAAAAAAACTATTCCTCCAGTAGGCAAAAAAAATCTTTTTAATTGACATTATAGTTCGATAGTGTCCTAAATATTATTAATTATTAAAGCAACTGCGTTTTCTTCTTTAAAGTAGTTATCCATCTGAATAATTGATAACATAATTGCTTGTGCCTACTTCTGTTACCTAAGGGCTTGTCTGTTTGCTGTTTTAACATAGCTATCTATATGGAAGGAGGCTACTGATAATACGTAGAACAATTTTTAATGCTTATCCAAGAAGACGAAATAGTATTATACTGACTTCTTGGTGAAGAACTGCTTCTTATTTATAAAAAATCTGTGCTATGTTGGTGTCTCAGGGATATTATAATAAACAGTAGGCAGTCAGTACATTTTTGCGTTCCTCTCATTTTCTTTCAGCCAAGCAGTTGCTGAACTCTCCCCCTTATGCAGTAGCTTTGTTTAACAGCACCTGTAATCTCCTAGCCCTCTTGTTTCCCACATCTTGGATCAGCAGCATGCAAAACAGCTTAAAACCAGCAGAATGGCTGTCAAGGGATCAGAGTGGCAAACTGGTAAGGCTATGAGGACAGGAGGAAGGATAAAGTGGAAGAGCATGGGCTGATTTCATGATCAGGTGTCACATGGCAGCCACGCTTCGGTTCTTGGGTCTTTCAGACTGGGCATATTTTTGGCATGTACTGTGAGAGAATTATAAATTGGGAATAGAGTTTATGAGGGTGCTGTATGAAATATTTATTAGTTGTGCAGGAGGACTGGCTATTGAACACCCAGACAGTGAGCTGCATGCTGATTGCTGGGTCTCCAGCTGATACTGCAAAGTGGAGTTTTCTCCTAGGACAATCCTACTATTGCATCAGAAACCTGCAGGAGGCGTGATGTGGTTTTTTACTTGCTACTGTAAACAGAAAGAAGTGCAGCTTCTCCAGTTATGTTCAGCTTCACTAACAGGCACAGACAACATGATAAATGGTTCGTGATTTATTCTGTGATGTACAGGGTCTTTGACCTGGGAGGGTGTGATTTGTAAAAGGAAAAAACTCTTTGCCCTGTCATAAAAATCAGAAGCTGTCTCAACATGGCTGTAAAAAAATACTATGATTACGATGAAGGAAGACATGATCTCCATGGAAAGAGAGTAGTTTAATTGTGACACTTCAATGGGGGAGTAGCTGTGCCAACAATTTGTGAGCTTTCTCAGCCTCTCTGTTAGATCTCACAAAGTGGATATAATGTTATAGACTCTAGTTTTGTGATTAGTTTCATACTGCATTTTTGTGAAGAGCTAAAGACCACGAGTTCTGGAGAAATTTTAAGCACTAAAGAACCAATTGAAAAAATTTGGTAAATGAAGGCACTTGCCTATTTTTACATATTAACAAAAAAGCAGCTACCACTTTTTCTCAGTTAGTGCTACTGCAAGAATTGACAAGTTTGCTCCCAGGACTTTGCTTTAAGCAATTGTCATGCCACATGCATAACACTGTGTATGTTGGCCGCCTCCCCACTACTTGGTGTCAGCAAAACAAGTACCCTTTCCATTTTTTGCCCTAGCAGTGGAAAATAAACATCTGGCTGTCTGTCTCTTCAGAAATATAAAATGCAGCTTCTGAGAGAGCGTCTACATACCAGAAGATTACTTTGTCAGAGAAATGATGCTTGATCTAAGGAAAAATAAAGCCCCAGAAACTTTAAAATCACAGCGTACAGCATTAACATCTGTTTTAAAGTGTGTTAAGAGCCAACAACTCAGTGTCAATTTGGTCTGACTTTACGGTATTACTTGCTTGATTATGGCTCTTACTGGGGAAGCCAAACATTTTGGTATCATTCAAAGCCCCTGAGAACAATTCAAACCAGCTGGTATTCTCTATATTGCATAATTACAAAGCACACAGTGCCATTTGGCATACTGAAGAGGCACCAGGGGCCCACTTCTCAAAATATTTACAGCCTTTTATTCTTCTCTAAACAATCATTTGCATAGTAAAAGTGATATACAGCACACCAGCGTGTGAGTTTACCTTATTTTCTTTCACTTTTTCAAACTTACCTGGAAGTGGCTGTGTTTAGCAGTGTGTAGGCAGAAGAGAGATGGAGCCAGCAAGGATAAAGGCTGTGTGGTTCCCAGGAAAACATTTATGTTGACTCAGTCAGTGAAAGATGAGGAATCTTTTAAGGAAAACATGAAAGATGTATAAAAGTTCTTTTGCCTATGTGAAAGTGTATCATGAAACATCTCTCCTGGAAGAGGAGAAGCTAGAAAACATTATAAGTTGCAAGCTGGTTATGACAGGGATGTTAATGTGTAGATGAGAAGCATCTTGGTAAAAGGGGGGTGGGTGTGTGTGTGTGTGTTTTAAGTAACATATATTTGATTGTGAGATCAGCTTTTTTCTAAGGCAAAGTTGCTAAACTGTATTTTGTTTAGAGTGAACAAAAAGCTGTGGAAGTTACCAGAAGTTGAGATGCTGGAAAAAAAGGAAAGATCTGATGGAGTTTCTTGTCATTATGTATTGGTCTGAGAGATTTAAAGTTACAAAAGCATAGGCAAATGGTAATGGTAACTGCCTCTTTTCTCCCTATCACAGCAATTATATACACTTTTGTACACAGCTCTTGAACTACAAACTTCTATCGGATTTTAGCACTCAACTTACCATCATGCCGTGTATAGGAGGTATTGCAATATGGGTAAAACCTTTCAAAGCCCCAAATTCTTCTCAAGTTTTCTCTTTAGTAAATTCATGTTTGTCAAAAGAAATCACATACAGCAATGTTAAATGATAGATTCATAATTTTAAAGGCTTTCATGTTGTGTAGTACAGGTTTTCTCTCTATTTTCTTTTGGGTTTAATTAAGAGATCATTTACACTTAGTTATGTTGCATGTAGGGCTAAATCCCTAAATTGTTTGTCTTTTTATCCACAGAAGTTCAAACACAATTTGAACCAAATTTTCATAGCTTTCAAAATTGTTTTGGGGAGAAAAAAACTATTAGCTGAAATTGAGCATAGGCAAGTATTAGATACACTATAGAGAGCCTGCTATTTACATATTGCCCAGAATCTGAATGGTTGGTACCAGCAGATATGGTTAGTTGTAAATCTCTGCACCCCTGCAGGGGGTGTTATCATTCAATTTCTACACAGCAAGGGTTACTGAAGCTAATTTTTGGTTCTTGTTTGTTTCCCACTTTCAAGATGTTTTAATGCATTGCATAATTTGGACTGTAAGTGAAGGTATTATAAGTGCAGAATCAAAATGAGAAATGTAGTGTCAGTCTGCATGGACTGTTGTAAGTCTTTTGCTGAGCACAGTGACACAGTATGGCAAGTGCCACTGTGTAGTTAAATTTGTAGACTGCAAACCTTACTGAATTTCAACTATTTTTCGATGTCTGGTCCACTGAGGATTTGACTGAGTGCCACTGTTTCACAGCCAACTTCCTAAGAGAAAGGGCAAAGAAAGGATGCTCCTGTTACAAGAACTCAGAGACAAACAACTTCACGATGCAACATCATACAGGATAACTGGTCATAAGCAGACCATTACTGGACCACATATTTACAAACAAAGGACAATTGCTTGGGTCCTATTGATGGAATTGCTTGGAAGGATCCCATGTGATATGGCCCTAGATTGAAGAAGTGTCCAGGACAGCTGATTAATTTTCAAGGATCTCCTCTTCCAAGCTCTGTAAAAGTCCAGCTTGAGCAGGAAGTAAGGCAACGTTAGCAGGAGGCCTGTGTGTATGAGCAAGGAACTTCTGACAGAACCCAGATGTGAAAAAGATAGCAGATGAAGTGGCAGCAGCGGTAGGTGACTCAAGAAAGATACAGATACACAGTCCGAGTGTGCAGGGATGGGTTAAGGAAAGCCAAAGCCACGAGTAAAAGGCTGTGTACAGAATAGGTGCTGATACAGCCTCAAGGCTTAGTGCTTGAGTCTCACAGACAGAAAATTTCTTTCCAGAAGTGGATCTCTGCACCCTGGAACTTATTATCTTATTAACAGCCACAAAACATAGAAGGAAATCCAGATTTTGTTTAATTTTTGGGGTTGGGTTTTTTTTTTTTTGGGGGGGGTGTTTAGTATGATGTTGTTACTGTGTCCTTTCTCTGTGGCATTTTTAGGCTTTCATGAATGTTCTGCTCTCCTAAGGACAACAGATTCAGCCACCTACTCAACTGATGTGCAAGCTTTTATTAGGCATCTGATCTTCCAAACAAAATAATTTTTTATTATATTCTGACTTCTTTTAAGACCTTTCTTCTCTAATTACTCAATATAGTGTCAAAACCTAGTTCTGTTTTGTATGCTGGTGTCGATGCTGTGGGTTTAGATGGAAGTGGAAAGAGATTACAGGTCAGGACAGAAATACTCCTTGCACTTTTGATAATTTATTCAGAAACATCAGAAACCTCCTATGCAGTAGTTGACTGAACTCCCAGTGATACCATTCCCCCTTCTAATCCAGACAATATATTCCTAGTCTGTAATATATACCTGAGAAGTGCTACACAAATCTGGACAATTATGTCCATCTGCACTCACTATGGAAAGAGAAGAGCCAAGATAATGACATACCTGGTGAAGCTTATGTTCTTTCAGCACTGCCCATTTTAACACTATGCTAAGCTTTTCAGACGCCGTGTATCGGAGCATCCTATTAGCATGTTTATTTTTTAACATAAAATTGCCCTTCAGGTTTGTATTTTGAGTGTGAATTTAGAAGTCTGTAGAGACAGAAGCTTGGAGATTTCAGCTAAATACACCTTTCCGTACACTCTCTGCTCATTCTGCCTATGAAATCAAAGGAGAAGGAGGGGCAGTAGTCATTGACATAATCAAATCTGGTAAAATAGATGATGGATTTAATGGAATTCCTCTGGACCCTCGAAGCAAAATCCGTAAATCAGCTATGAATAAATCAGCAAAAGTTTGCCTATATGGATTTCAGATTTGTTGCCATAGCACATAACCTATTAAGGAAACTTGGATCAGTGTCAGAACACTTCACAATAAAAGTCTAATTTCTGCTAATAAGGTAGATCCCTTGAAGAAGGCTGCACACAAATCTAACAGGATGATGGGTCCTTCCACACTGTGGCTGGAAGGATGTTGTGGATTGAACACCTACCTTCCTGGTCTGCACACCAAAGAGATACAGGCTTTCCCTTTCATCCTGTGAACATGTGCATGTGGAGGAAATTAGGATGTTTGAAAAGAGTCGAATTTAAAACAGGTTTTGGTCCCCTTGCTTGGTTTTGCTCAATGGTTAATGCAATTTTCAGATAGATAGTCTTTCTCTTTGTCATCTCCAAAATAGTATTCCTTTGCATTCTGATGTCTTCTAGCACCTCTTTTACCTCTCTAGTAACTTTAATATAGCAGTGATGCCTGGTTCTATACTGTGTGATTATGTTGATGTTTATGGAAACTGGAAAAAACGGTTGTAGCTGGAAGTCTATCTGCCTTAATATGGAGACCTTACTAGTAGTTACTCAAGGCTGACTGAAAATTCCATTTACTTACATGTGAGTGGTTTTCTCTCCACAAACCTAAGATATTTTACAGTCTATTATATGTTCTAATCTGCTTCTGAAGATGAAACTTCAGTGAAAAGTAACTATAATCCTCTTTAGTGATACAGGCAGAGTGGATAGTGAATTGCATGCAGAACAACAAAGTAACTTTCCAAACCTATGTAAAATAGTGTTGCTGCCTTTTTCTTTGCTAAGTTTAAATCCATTTTTAGCGAGCAGATTCAATAGTCTGTGTGGTGCTACTGAACCATTTAATGATATTTAATGATTGCATTAAATACTATTATTAATAAAATTCAACAAAAAGACCAGTGTTGTGGAAAAGCAATAATATTCCTTATGACAGCTTAAATAAGGAAGTAACCATTATTCTATTGAATATGTGTCGTATCCTGATATGATTAACTTTAATTCATGTTGAAAAGACTTTTCACCTCTTACAAGGCTTTTCACACATAGTTCAATTTCTTTTACTGGCTTTAATAATTACATTTGTTTGGTACTAATTTTTCTCTTTTGCAAAAATGTTCATAGTAATTTTGTGAGTATGAATATTAACTTGAATTACCTCATTTCTTAACTCTGTAAAGCTGCACTTTAAAAGTCTGTACATCTTGAAACAGAAAAAGGACTTCATTTGTTCACCACTAGGGTCAAGATATTTGAGATGTAAAACACAGTTTGCGTTCTTTTGAATAGTATAAGAGCAACTTTTAAAACATTGATCTGGATGCCGTTGTTATAAATCATAATTGATGAACCCTTATTTGCTGAAAGGTTCTAAGGAACATCACTTTAAAATGTCCCTTAAACTACTCAGTTGAAAGTGATAACTTTTTAAAATGCATGGCAGCTAGCATTTTGCTACTTGAAAAAAAAAACCAAACCCACAAACATAGAGCTTAATGAAGCAAATACATCAATTAGGTAATTAGCTTAGAAAGCAAAAGGGACCTTTATGTCACTTTTACTTACTAAACCTTAAAATGTCTTATGAATTTACACATTAGATTTTTTTCATAAAGAGGTCAATGATTGTGTGCTTATAACTTGATTTATGTAGATGGTAAAAATAGAGAAAGTTGTAAAACTTGAAGAATGGTGCCTCTTATGGAAGAGTAATTTACTATAAAATAACTCTCAGCAGTAAATCTCAACATATGAAATTAAAATGTTGATTAGCAAAATCATGCTTTGGTTTCTTTAATTCAGTTGCAGGAGGAGTTTACATAAGAATAGTGCAGGGAGAGGGTATTATGCCTTGAATGCTCTGTGGTGGAACAAGGGTTTTTTCTTACAACAGAACATTTTAGTTTCTCTCCGTTAGAAGCTGATTACTTCTGTTAGGGAGGCACAGTTTCCAACCTTTCTTTCTCTGCCTCTATTTTATTGTATCCAAATGTAATTTCCCTGTTATGACTTACCATTTCTTACTCTAACAGCTGCAAGCCCTCATGATTATACTACAAATGCATGGTGAGGCAGGTGAAAAGAAAGGATTCTTGAAGCTGTGTCCTGATTTGTAAGATGATGTGACCTCCTTTAACACAGCCAATAACAATAGTCTGTGTAATTTCTAAAAAGCACCTAATACCTCCCCACTCCTCTGAATTATGCATGCTGTTTTGGTTATTTTTCATGCATGAAGGTTGTTCTTCTTTATACACATAGTATTTTCCAGCCACAGTGTTCTAAAAAACTTGTGCAAGACTACACTGGACATGAAACAGAGGCCTTTTCTCAGTTTTATCTATTCCATAATACTAATATGTAACCAATGAAGGCCCAAAGAAAAGGGCATCAATATAACATTTAAGAAAACAATGAAATTACTGATAGGTGTTACATATCTTTATAACCTATTCTTGCAGGTGTTTGGTAAAATTCTTAATCACTGAGTATCCTTAAATCTAAAGTTCCTTTGCATAAGGAGGAAATTCTTTACTGTAAGGGTGGTGAGGCACTGGAATAGGTTGCCCAGAGAGGTTGTAAATGCTCCATCCCTGGCAGTGTTCAAGGGCAGGTTGGACAGAGCCGTGGGTGGCATGGTTTAGTGTGAGGTGTCCCTGCCCATAGCAGGGAGGCTGGAACTTGATGTTCTTAAGGTCCTTTCCAGTCCTAACTATTCTATGATTCTGTGATTCTATTCTATGGTCTTATAATCAAGTACTGTATTAGTACTTGATACCCTCATTTAGAAACCCCTTTCAGATCACACTTTAGTAATTTCTGTACTTCTGTTATTGCTTTCTGACAGTGATTATTAGCTATTAGTATCTTTATTCTATAAAGCTTAACTCTAACTCAAAATTGTAAAGTCCTCAGATTTACCCAAAAAAATGAGTTCCACATGCAGAGGAAAAGCTTACCATTAGGCTTAAGGTTCTGTAAATTAGCTTTCTGTAAGCTGACAACCTGGCTGTGTTTGGGATGTATCTGTATGGCCACTGTAAACCAGCTGAGGGCTTTTGTGATTCAGCAGAGGAGCAATAGAGATGCAAGAATTTACTTGCCTGTATCAAATTTCTGTGCGAACTCCTGTAGCATAATTGCAACTGAAACAAAATTTTTGACAATGAATCTTTATCGAACAGACCAACATGCTTCAAAAGTCAGTTTGTACTTCCGTATATCATGAGGCAGTGTGCTTGAGTCAAGGTCACTCAAATGCAGTCAATCTCAGTTCTCCATTTTACCTTTGCTTTCTCCTATTTTCCTTTCTTTATTTTCTACCTCATGGTTAACTACAGCTGAGCAAGCTGTAGCATGGTCTGTGAGCCTACATGGCTGCCGTTTGGTCTCCCTTCTGTTTGGAGACCATCTTTTCTCCACACCTGCTTTTACTGTCATTACCTGTACTGTCAGTCTGGGTAGGCACACAGGTGCAAAAGTAACTGGAATATGAAGAGATTCAATTAAGCTTTTTTTTTTTTTTCCTTTCCAGTTTCTTTTTATTTGTGCCAGATTGGTTTAGCCTGCAATCTGCAATCTGCCTAAGCCTAGCAATGGCTTTTATCTAAGCAATGAGTGTGCCTAATTACTCACCCCAATCGCCTGCCAGCTCCAGTGGACTGGCTAAAAGGTTGTGAACCTGTCAGCACTGAAGGACAGGAGGGCAATACTGTGTTGCACAGCTATAAAATCACTTCAGCAAAGCCATAAGAATTGCAGAACATTGTTGTGCTAGGATGTATAATATCATCTGAACCTTTTACAACATTGATACTAGAAAGTAAGAATCATGATGAAATGCATCTGCTGTTTGATATGGAACTGACGACTGAGGTGGCTAAGCCACCAAATGTCATATTTGAGAAGTCATGGCAGTCTAGTGAAGTTCCCACTGACTGGAAAGGGTGAAACAGAACCCCCATTTTTATAAAGGGAAGAAAGGAAGACTTAGGGAGCTAGAGGCCAGTCAGTATCACCTCAGTGCCTGGCAAGATCATAGAGCAGATCCTCCTGGGAATATGCTAAGGCACATGGAAAATAAGAAGGTAATTGGTGACAGCCAACATGGCTTCACAAAGGGCACATCATGCCTGACCAATTTGGTGGCCTTCTATGACAGTTGTACAGGGACAGTGAATAAGGCAATAGCAACTGACGTCATCTGTCTGAACTTGTGCAAGGCATTTGACACTGTCCTGCACAACATCCTTGTCTCTAAACTGGAGAGACATGGTGTTGGTGGATGTACCACTCAGTGGATAAGGAATTGGCTGGATGGTCTCACTCAGAGTTGTGGTTAATGACTCGGATGTCCAAGTAGAGATCAGTATTGAGTGGCATTCCTCAGGGTTGTTGTTGTGACCAGTGGTGTTTAACATCCTTGGTGGCAAAATGAATGGTGGGATTAAGTGCACCTTCAACAAGTTTGCCAATGACACCAAGCTGTGTGATGTGGTCAGCACGCTGGAGGCAAGGGATGCCATCTACAGGGACCTTAACAGCCTTGAGAGGTGGGCCTGTGTGAAACTCATGAAGTTCAACAAGGCCAAATGAGAAGTCCTGCATGTGGGTTGGGGCAATCCCAAGAATAAATACAGAATGTTCAGAGAATGGATTGAAAGCAGCCCACAGGAGAAAGACTTGAATGTGTTGGTTGAGCGTGTTGGTTCAACATAACCTAGCAATGTGTGATTGTAGCCCAGAAAGCCAACTATAACCCAAGCTGCATCAAAAGGAGCATGGCCAGCAGGTCAAGAGAGGTGATTCTTCCCGTTTACTCTGAATTTTTTTGCTAGTATGCACAAGCAATGTTTGCAGTACTGTCCCCATTCTTGGCTCAGTCTGGGATGAGTTTGGCATAACAAAATGTAGTAGCTTAGTAAAGGGCTGGAACACATGTGGGACTACAGAATGAGACAAAAGTCTGGTAGTACCAATACCACAGTAATGTTTATTGCTGTTCCAGGAAAAGGCTCCAAGCAGTTGAGTTCATTCCTGACCCTTTGTGCATTATATGTATACTCCTTCCTTACCCAGTATGATGGGTTATCTTGCAAGTGGAAGTATTTCAGGGAAAAAGGATAGTAGAGGAGTTCAGCAAGTGAAAAATCTTGTTTAATATTCTCCTTACTGACCCTGACTTGCGAATGAAATTTGCTGATAAAGTAGAAATGGGATCAATGTCAATGCAGGGGAGGAGCTGAAAAACAAGCAGGATGAAGTGGGTAATATCGAGAACTGATATGAATAAAAAGAGATGGATTTTAAGAGTAGAAAAGACAAAGCTGTGTATCCGAAGCATGTAGTAATTTCTACTACATTCTGAGCTCTCATCAGTTAGAATAAAAAAGACTTAAGTTCATTAGGGAGTTATAGGATGTTTATGAAATACTAATGAGATTTAGCTTTGCAAAACACATAGCAAGATAGCAGGAGGCATATGACAAGGTATTTATAGCCATGGAATGAATAGTATCAACTATTTAAAGTGTTGATGGGTTCCTTCTGAAATGCCATGGACATGTCTGTCTTCAAGAAGGATGAACATTTTATTAAAATCACTGCAAATAAGACTCCTAGGATTGCGGGTTATCAAGGAAAGGATGTGTTTGAGAACAAACAGATGTCAGCCAGTTGTGTGTACCTCTTGCCTAGAAAATTTCTGCAAGTACTGAGACAACCGCTGCATTAGCTTTCCAACGGGAATGGGAAATCTAACCAGATATAGGACGATGCTTGATAAAGTTATAAACAGGATTATGTGACACAGCTGCTTGTCTGGTATAGCAGGGGACTACATCTGGTGGTGTGCAATTGCTTCAATAATACATTTTCCCTTTGAAAAGAGCTCTCAAGTTTTCAAGCATTGAAAATAAAATTTAATACTCTAAGTCAACAAGATGCGCTGCCACAACCATTTAACCTCTACAAAAGAGGCAGTGAGAGATAGAGCTATGAACTGCTTTTGCTAGAAATATTTACCTTTTTTTTTAACCCCTCCATAAGGGATTCTTAGAGGGCTGTGTTTGTTTCTTTGTAACAGAAAGAGAGTTTTGCACAGTATTAACTCTTCCCAGCTGACTCGAAGAAGGTTTTCTTCACAGAATCTGTGCCTCCCTGGTTTTATGACCTGAAGCTTCATGATTCTTCATCATCCTAAAAAGTAACTGGTCCTTCTGTGGTAGTTTCTCCCAGTCACCAGTCCTTCC
Organism: Neopsephotus bourkii; assembly: GCF_033783945.1. Classification (NCBI taxonomy): domain Eukaryota; kingdom Metazoa; phylum Chordata; class Aves; order Psittaciformes; family Psittacidae; genus Neopsephotus; species Neopsephotus bourkii. Next base: position 3,693,759 of record NW_026902241.1, on the reverse strand, counting down.
TGAATTTTGCCATATTGTAGACTGATTCCATGCAATGACTTTTTCTCCTCTTTGTTTTTTTTTTTTTTCTGTCTGCAGTATGTGTCTGGATTGTGTCAGGGAATGCTTAAGCAAGTTATTGATAATAACATCTGTGTGCAGTGAAAGAATCTGTCAGCTGAAGATACTTTTCAGCTTTTTCATAATTTTTCCAGAAGGTTTTCTTTATCCTCTACCCAGGTTTGACTATTCTGGAAAAATATTCCTAGTTTTAGTTCAGATACCAAAGTAAAAAGCCCTACTGCTTTTTTTCTAAGGTTTTTTAAGTATTTGCTCTCAAGTAACTCAAGTTACTTTGACATTGACCAGATATAATGCTGGTTGCTTTCCAAGTTCTCATTAAAGATCATTTCAAAGACCTCAGAAAACAGGCATCTATTTATTACAATTGCCTACATCTGAACAAAAAGGTCAGTGGTTTTATCAGATCCACTAGGATTCATGAGAATAACAAAGTTCCTAGACAGTTTACAGAAAGGTAATAATTCAGTTACTATCAGAGTTTTAACAGATAGCAATTCAGCATCCACAAGCAGTTTTCTCTCAGACTCCTAGACATTCATATCTTAGGCCACAGGACAAGAAACGGAGGGATTACCTTCCAGACAATAAGCATAAGCCTCAGAAAATATGCACGTATTTTGACTAGGTATTCATTAAAGAACTTGACCTTTATTGGGCTCCAGAATGGACAAGATTGCAAAATTTAGCTGAGAAATGCACTGGTGTTCCTGTACTGTTATTTATACCTATATCTTATTTTTCTGAAGTTTGCGGGTTCAGTGGAAGAAGCATTCTTTCATTTTCCTTCCAGTTCTGAATCTTTTCCCCGGTATGTTCTTATTTCCCAAATTCTTAAACTAAGTCTGAAAAAAATAAATACAGAGAATTCCAGCAGGAAAATATTGTACTTAATTATTTCACTCTCACTGTTTCCTGAACCCTTGATTTTTAAAAAAGAAATTTCAAACATTTCATATTAGCAGTTCTAATGTGCCCATACAGTTAGTATATGTTGACAGCTTATGCATCTGGAATCCTCATGTTCACATTTTTCCTTTGCATACTATGGCTCTCAGGCCAGGAGTGTCTTCTCCAAGAGAGATCTGTTCCTAGCAAGTGGTGGTGGTTGAGTATGTGGCAGGAAAAAAAACTGATTTCTTGTCTTAGGAAGTATGAAATATGATGGGCAAAAAGAACTCTCTGTTTTGTTTTGTTTTGTTTTCCCTGTCACTCTTTTTGCATTAAGCATGCTGGGGGATTTTTAGACCTTCTTCTAATGAAAAATCACAAAGCCCCAATAGGTGTTACTCACTGAGAGGGTTTTGTATTATTCATCATTTTAATGGTGAATGGCCATTTTAATCCACTGCTTTTCTCCTTTATTTTTCCGCTGTCTTATTAGCCCACTCATACACAGTTTTTAATTCAAAATACTGCCTGTAGATACTCCACCTTCAGATGGTGCCTTGAGTGGTCAGCTATGATCACCAGATCTAATGGTGAAAATATTGGGTGGCTTCTTTCTTTTTTTTCGTTCTTTCTCCTGCATGCTGCTCCAGACGACACTGACATTTGGTACTTCATTCAGCCTTTGGACCCAACAGTTGCCATGGGAATCTGAATGTTTACCCCATAAGTCCCTTGCAAAAGTACACCTTCCTTGTGGTAAAGGTGTTTCTATGGTAACATTTTACTGGAGGCCATAGAACTTATACAGGATGTGCTGTAAGGCTTCTTTAGCACATTATCTGTCTTAAATATGTCAATATAAGTTTAGCTGTATTAAGGCAGGTAACAGTGAGAAGAAATGTTTCCCTTGGTGACTAGATTCTCTAGGACTTATTGAGCACAATTCATCAGAATTTTACTTTATTCCAGGTTTTTATTCTGTGCTCTTTCATTCTTTGTGATAGGGTGCCCTATTTTTCAATATTAGTCATTCTCTGAATAATACTGGCAGATTTGTATTATCTTCAAATAAAATATTATACCAGTACCACTTCTGGTCCTCCTTTAATAAACCCAATATGATTCTTGATTTCTGAGGAGAAAGTGTTTTCTGAGAAGGAGGTGTTTTTCAACTTCCTAAGATGTTTTGGTGTTTGCAAGGGAATCGCTATCTGTAGCAAACGTACTGGACCGAAGGGTTAAGTATGGGTTTCTATTGCTTCTTTTGATTCACTATAGATCATTGTCACCTCTGATAATGGCTTTCACCTGAAAAAATGTAATGACACTTCCCAAATTAAAATGAGTCGTGTTTTCTTCCTGAGAGCCATCCATTGATGTCGGCTTCCATTTACAGCAGAGCCTGAGCAGGCAGCAGTGTTCTTGCTTTGTAATAAATAATTTTGTGTTATTATTGTTGGTTTATTACTTTGCTATCAGCCTTTATATTTATTCCTATCCATCAGTGAAGGGATTCTTACTGCTGCCAGGTATGCGGGCTCATTTTGTTTCTCTGCCTGTTTCAAATTGCTGTTCCTGGCTCTGCATCAGCCATTGCTTTGCCTTAACTATTGGGACTGTCTACAATACGGGTTATTATTAATGTCGATCATTCTCCACTGGCAAGGGTACAAAAGAACGCTTCAGCCAATACTGTGCTACTTTTAACAGGAGTCTTAATTAGATAATCTTCCTTGGCCAGGGAAAGGTGCAGAAGAGAAAATGAGATGAGCTAAAAGAATTAGGATGAACAAAGGCATTTTGTGAATGCATTTGTGACAAATTAGCTCAGACCACAAATAGAGATTGATTTGTTTGGGTGAAATGAATGGGTTCTCAGGAACATAAGGATCACACTCTTAAGTTTAAGGTGACATAAGTTGTATTTATAACCAATGTTAGCTTTTCTTCTTCTCACACAGAAGTTGGATAACACACAAATTTTGAAAGTGACAAACAAGCTGAGTCACACCCCATGGAATTATTACTGCCTGCCACCTTACACATATTGCCACCCTGGAGGATGGTGCCAGCATCCCTTGTGCTCACTTGCTGAGAAGACTGCAAAGTCTTATTCAGTGCTGGTGTACTTAGTTTCACATCTACTTGACATAAGTCCCATCAGTCTGCTCAAATGAAATACTCTGAGCTTTTTGCCAGCGTATGATTGATGCTGGTTTTTTTTTCACCATGTAAAAGCAGAAAGAGGGGAGAGAAAGTTATTTCCATCCACCTGTGGGCATTTGGAGTATTTCATTCAAGACAGCATTACTTTATTCTCCTTTATAACCCAGGTGCCATGCAATTGAAAGCTTTATGTGTGAAAAATTTGTGCACATTTGACTTTATCTGGCATTAAATCTTCTACTTGGAAAAATAAGCAATTCAATAAAATATGGAAGCCATATTTTCAGAAGGGTCTCAATGAGGCATCTGAAATTACTCAAATACTTTTAAACAAGCATTCATTGCCATGCATAAGTTAGGTGACTGCACACAGTCATTTGATCCTTATGTGTACCGTTTGGCGCTCAGTTTCAAACTGGCTCAAAATTGGAGCATTTGTTTAGCTGGCTTGTTTAGAAATGTGGTTTGCCAAGACTTGGTAAGCAAGCCAAATATTTATAGATGCTGTTTGCTAAGGATTCTTCCTAGGGGCAAATCTCCTGAACCTGAAGAGTTAAACTATTAAGCCAGTTTTCCTGGAAGGGGATGATAAATGCTCTCTGATGCTACCTATTCTCCCTTCTGCATTTCTGGGGTTAGTTTCCATCCATACCTCTTTACTACTCTGAAATAAATCATTTCTGTGTTCAAAATAATCAATTTATCCCTTTTGTAATCGAATTGTGCCCAGCCAAATGAAGTCAGTTAATTCTAGTATCTTGGCCAAATCACATTAATTAATGCTGGCCTCCACTCCTTCCTCAGGTCTTCTCTGCTGTTACATGAAACTGCACCCTGGATTAGTAGCAGGCCTTCAGGGCACAATTTATTTCTTTTTACTTAAGCCTGCTGCCCCTTCTTCTCAGCAGTTCAGAAAGTATTTGATACTGCCTTTCCATGCCCAGGAAGAAGTATGAGACACAAAGGTTAGTATAAACCTTGTTCTCATCTTGTAGACTCTGAGAATATAGCTGCTTCTTCACTTCTTCCTCCTTTAGCTTTTATCTCTAGCAGTGTCTGTATTACCCTTTTTTTGTGCCTTGATTCTCTCTTCCTACCCGTGCTACCCCAGCTGAAATAAGGAGTGCGGCTCACTGATGGAAGTTCACGTGAAAGAATAGCAAGGCATCTGCAGGAAAAAGAAGTCTTGGTGGTTTGTTCTTTGGGTTGTTTTTCTGTGGTGTTAGAAGACAATGATGAAGTTAAATAACGGGTGTGGTGTGAAATCTGCAATTTGGCATGCAGGAAAGTCTCCTTGAGATGGCACAACTACACCTGTGTCCTAGGAGGTGAGCAGTTTTACAGAAACAGAGGGAGAGAGGGCCTGGTGATGAGCCATATTCCTCTCCTTTTTTAACTTAGAAAAATGCAGGTTTTCCTTATCCCTTGAAGTACCAGAAGAGAGCTGTCATTTTCATCCTGTACCTCAGGAAAAGGGAGAAGCTAGAGAGGATCCCATAAGCACTTCAGGCTGCAGCCTGCACCATGGGATCTTGACCTTTCCTCCAGGATTTAATTTGGAGTAAGGCTTTAGTTTGAGGCAGAAAAGGAGATTCCTTTGCTACAAGAGACAGTCTTTGCGCACCGTCTCCTGTAACCTCCTTGAAAATTTTTGTAAAACTCCTGTTTATTTCTTGTGGCATTTTGGTGAGAAAGTTCAAATGGTATCACCCTGGATATCAGTGAGAGCCAGGGTAACCCAAGTAATATTCTTATAGTGAACCTCCTCTCACGGCATCAGTATTTCCTCCATGATTAAAGTAGAAGTTTCCATTATACATTTTATTTTGGATCCTTCAGTGAAATCTGCCTAAGAATTTCCATCAGGGTCAAAATGGGTTAGATTTGTTAAAGCACTGAGAATTTCTCTTTGCCTTGCTTCCTCCCCTCAAAAAGACAGGAATTTGATATTTGCCTGAAGATGGTACTCCTTAAGAGGAGGATTTGTATTCTTCTAAATAAAGAAAGAATAAAAAATGGGATTTCAGATAGGCTGACATCAGAGAATGATCATTTTTCTTGTTAAATACTTGTTAAGTATTTATTTTTTATAGTGGTAATTTATAAAAATGTGTTGTAATTAAGATTTGTATCACAGTAATTGATAAGAGTTAGAGCTGTAATTTGGTGGTAGATTTTTCCAACAATGAACTTTTATTGCGATCAACCTTTCTTTTCTTTCTAGTTCTCATTTACGTCAAAGTGATGAGACATACGTTGTTTATGTTTGTTCAACAATTAATTGCTAGTTGGGATGAATATGAATATACTCCTATGTACCTAGTATCTTGGCAGAACTCATAAGCATTTCAATGTTTTCATGGCAGAGTTCCTTTAACAAATTAAGTAGAAAGTGGTCCCTAAACCTGCAATTACCTTGAAGTCGCTCTAGAAGGAGAGAGATGAAATGCATGACTTGTACTTCCTAGGCAAATTCTGCAGTCACTATTCTGAGACTTGATACCACCTTTCTTCTTCCAAATCTCTAAACCAGGTAATTAAACACAGCTGAGAGTTTCGAACCGTTCACATTTCTTGCAGTGATGCTGTTTGGAAGCAGGGCTTGGCTGGAGGTGTCTGTCTCAACCCCACAATTTCAGTGTCACTCCTAATTAGATATATAGGGTTCAGCAGTAGAGTATTCAATTACAGTCTGGGTATCCTGTGCAGTTATGTTAAATGAAACTCTAGCAAGATCACGTGAACCCAGTTGTGACTGACACAAGATTTTGAAAGGATTGTTGTGACTGGTTTTGCAGTCTCTGAACTGGCAGCCAAGGTAGGAGATACCATTTTTGGTCTATAGGAGCAAAATAATTTAAAAACATATGAATGAACAGAATTATTATTCCTTGTTGTACCAGATTCTTCTATAATGAATTTTGGCATAAGGATCTAATTAAAGTACATAGTAGTAAATGGTGACAGTAATACATGGAAACATGTCAAATAAATAAATAAATAGGTATCCTGAAAGATTTTATTGAATGTTTTTCACAGCCTGTTCGAGTTGTAATATTGTTCAGTACTGTATTTTGCATGTTTTATAGTGACTTGGTTTATTTTGGTGGTGGTTAACTGTTTTGGGGGGCCCAGTCACTATAAGTCTAAACCAAAGCTTTTACTTATGTACTTTCCTCCCAGTAAAACAATAAGGCCTGCCCTACTATTGAAGCGTAGCTGGCTGAGTTATCTTAGCTGTCATTTTCTTTTGGAAAATACAGATTCCAGTTTCTAATGCTTAGTACCATAATACTGATCTCTTTATGTAAAAACATATGGGGTGGGTTTGCTGTAATCTACTAAGAGAGAACCAATTCTTTAAGAATTGGAGTGCTGGAAATGTTTTCTTGGTTTCCTGAGTTTGTCATGAGCAAAGGCTGAATAAACTGGTAAGGAATCACATTGCCAAACTTAAAATCTTTGTATTGCAATTCAGTGTTTTCCGTCTTTATGAGCTAGGGTCAGTCCAGCATCACACATCTTTAGGCAGAAGATGTCATGTGAAAAACAATCTTTATTTCAAAAAAGCTGAAAACTTCAGACTGAATTTTACAGGAAGAGCAGGCATGTCTTTTAATGCTCCTATTCGATCTTGCCCTTTTTTAAAGGTTAGTGGGCACAGAGCTGCAACTACCATTGTATCCAGATATTTTAATTCAAGGAATTCCAGTACTGTAAAATAAAACGGGAAACAAAGGAGCCAACCAACAACAACCAAAAAATCACAAATAAAACAAACAAACAAAAAAGCCCCAAACAAACAAATACTCATTATCACTTGTTATGTTTTGGCTTTTATTTATGCATTACTGTGTTGCCAAGAAAAAAAGAAAAAGGTGATTAGGTGATTAGGATGGGAGGGGACTGTTGGGTTATCTTCTGTTATTTCAAACACATTGAACACATTGGATGGGAGGCAACATCAAGCATCATGGATTTAGAGATTTACTTATTTTTTCAGCACTATTAACTTTGATTTTGCATAAATTCCATGTCCCTCAGGGGCCTGCTAGCTTGGACAGAGGTTAGCCAGTAACTGCTAACCTTGTCTGCATTACTATTGATTCTGTCTTTCAGGCTTGGTTAGAAAGGCAACTTTCTAAATAAGAATTTGTGTCACAGTCCATTGCAAAGTGTTTACCAAAGCAAGAGTAAAATATCTAAAATGTGCCCTCCTGTCTCTTCCTTAAACAATAAGAAAATTTAAAGGAATAGAGATGCTTTAAATGTTCCCTATGATTAATATCACAATTGGATATAATAGTCTATAGAACTTTTTAGATATTTATTAAATACTGAATTTTAAATCATTAAGGAAAGTCAGGAGAGAAGGATGATGTATCTTCCTTTGAACTGTTCACCATTCCTTGGGTTTAGTCGTCCAGAGAGAATGCTGGCTAAGCTTCTCTTTCCCAGGAGACATCAAGCTCCCACTGTTGTCGCTTACGGCAGACTAGAGCAGGTCAACAGGAGCCTTCAGCAGTGGTACAGGCAGGGAGACCTGGGGAAAGCTGGAAACTGATGGGCACTGGGAAGCCGAGTTCCTGAGCTGATGAAACTAAGAAGGGCTTTCCTGTGCCCTCTCATGTGATGGGAAGGAGTTTAAATAGGCACTGAGAGTTGCTGAGCTGAAGACAAAGCAATAGTTTTTCTCCAAGCCCTTTTGTTTACTTTTTGTCATTCAGCAGCTCTAAATTTCTTTAACTGTAATTATCTTTTTCTAGTTATTATTCTGGTTTAAAAAAAAGTCTTAGAGATTGCAAGTCTCTAATTCCAGACTGCAAATATTTGGTGTCTTTAAGGACGCTTGAAAGAAAGAGGGAGTTAGTTGTATCCTGGGGCTCCAGCAGATTTGAGATTATGTCAGGCTTTTCTTCAGCCACTATCTGGCTTGCTCCATTAACCTGAAATTCAAACCATCCTGACAGAAAGGGGTAGAGGGGTGAGACAGTAGTGATCTATTGTGTCTCTTATCCAGTCAGTTTAGAGTTGCTCTTTAAATTATGTAGTATGTTATGTCACTTTTTCCAGACTGCTGTTAGGAATCCCAAATGAAAATTTCCTTCCTATGATTTCCTTTCCTCAGTGTCATCCTATTTTCATTTTTGTATTTTTTTTATAACATGTTAAGTACTCTAGTCAGTCTCTACAAGCAGCTTTTATAACTTTTCAGAGAATTTTAAGAGAGATTGTTTTGCTGAAGGAATGGAATGCATTTGTTAAATAATAAAAGTTTTATCCCAGCCTCCAGGTGTTTATTGGTGATACTGTAAAATCATAGCACCATTAAATAAATATATCAAGATAGAACTTGGCCAGCTGTAGCCATTAGTTCCTGTGACATTCCCCAAATCACACAAAGTGGTGAATGAAATTCTGTGACCCAGTGTCCACCAGTACGTAACCACCTGCCTGCTTGCTTTTCATCTACATGGATGAGTGGTCTACTGTGAGAAGTCCTCCTCTTGATGTTACTGGGTAGAGTAGCATAAGGAACAACCTTATCATCTGAGTGACTTCCAAGATCTAGACAGTACAAACAAGCTGGCTCCAGTACTTAAATACTGTGGATGTTCACGTATTTTCTGAAATAGCAAACGGTAAACTTGGAGTGTTTTTGTAAGTTACTTCGTAATAATTGAATCACACATCCTATTTTCTGCTGTGAGTTTTTCTTAGCTGCATGGCATGAGCAGTGTGTACAGAGTGGCTTGGGCAACAACATTAGGGGAAAAATGGGATGGAGAAAGCTCAAGGGAATCAGTACATCATCTTTCTGCATGAAAACGATGTTGCAGTTGTAGAGATATTGTTCTTACTGAAAGCTATTTTAAATGAATGAAATACTCTACTAGAGGAAATGGAAAGCGAATTTGTTTTGATTTCACAGCATAGCAATAAATATTGTATTTTCAGTGGTGTGAAAAGAAACCTTTCCTATAGCCAAAGGAACAACATATTTCTATTGTAAGAAATAGCCTTAAAAAGCAGAACAAACCATGCAGTCTTTTTTGTTTAAACAAACAAAATGTCTTTAATGAGGAAACGGAGGAAAAAAATCATTATTTTTACTCAACAACTAGCAATCATGCCTTTCCCTTGATAAACATCTATTTCTCTCAGTTTAGCTGCATTACATAATAAAATATTCTGGCTTCAGCAAGTGTATTTTCTGCTGAGTGTTGAGAAATTTAATAGAGAAGTAATGTCTTATTGATGCTTAGTTTTTGTGACCTTTTCCATCTTGTATTAGTGACATATTGGTCCTCTGTCTCCAGTGCTATAGGATTCTAATGGATAGTATAGAATGGGTCAGATAATGAAAGTCCCTGGTACATTAACTTTCAATTTCATGAATGTCTGAATACTGCCTGGAAGATGAATAATAGGCATTTCCTTCCTTTTGCATTTTAACATTTATGACCTGGTTATGATTATTTTTTTTTTTTTTGTCTGTGTTACCTCACAACAGGTCCTATATCATCATATTAAACTGTGTACTTCTGCTGTTGGCAAAGATCAAATACTGTAATTTGCGGAGGGAGGTGGATGATACCTACATTCAGCTAAATGAGATAATCTAAAACCTATTTTTGATTATCAAATGCAAATTTTTTTGCCCAAAGTTATATTCTTTGCTTAATAAGTTCTCATTCAGGTGGGTTAAAAAACAGGTTGACTTTATTAGTGGTTGATCTTTCAATGAAAAAATGGTAATTACTGTTATAAGTAGTACAGCACAGGTACAGGTTGGGCAGAGAAGAGATTCAGAGCAGCCCTGTGGAGAAGGACTTGGGGGTGCTGGTCGATGAGAAAACGAACATGAGCTGGCTTCAGTGTGCGCTTGCAGCCCAGAAAGCCAACCGTATCCTGGGCTGCATCAAAAGGAGCATAACCAGCAGGTCCAAGGAGGTGATCCTGCCCCTCTACTCTGCTGTCATGAGACCTCACTTGGAGTATTGTGTGCAGTTCTGGTGTCCTCAACATAAAAAGAACATGGAACTGATGGAACAAGTCCAGAGGAGGGCTGCGAGGATGATCAGGGGACTGGAGCACCTCCCATATGAAGACAGGCAGAGAAAGTTGGGGCTGTTCAGACTGGAGAAGAGAAGGCTGTGTGGAGACCTCATAGCAGCCTTCCGATATCTGAAGGAGGCTTATAGGGGTGCTAGGGAGGCACTCTTCATTAGGGACTGTAGTGATAAGACAAGGTGTAATGGGTTAAAACTGAAAAAGAGGAAGTTTAGATTGGATATAAGGAGGAAATTCTTTCCTGTTAGGGTGGTGAGGCACTGGAATGGGTTGCGCAGGGAAGTTGTGAATGCTCCAACCCTGGCAGTGTTCAGGGCCAGGTTGGACAGAGCCTTGGGTGATATGGTTTAGAGCGAGGTGTCCCTGCCCATGGCATTGGGGGTTGGAACTTAATGATCTTAAGGTCCTTTCCAACCCTATTCTATGATTCTATGAGCAGCATTTGAGCCTTTTAAGTTGGCAAACAGTAGGCATGGTATACGGAAGACAGCCACAGATAGGGTTTAACCAGTGTTTATAGGTTGTATGTAAGTGTACTTAGGATATTACATATATAATATACATGCTATATTGTATATACCATTTAATAGGAAGCTGGAAGTATGTAGATTTGATATTGGCAGTATTAAAAGAAAGAAAGAACTGCTAATGATATGATTGAGAGTACAGCAAGGAGCAAATTCAGTCAGTCTTCCACCTCTTCATAACATATTAATGTAGCAGGTAGTCTTTTTGCAAAGTGCATGAGAACTGACCTGAAGCTTTCTAGGCAAGATATTTAGACAATTCTAATTCTAGAAGGCATTTCAAAAAGTGTTTCAGAAGGCATTACCTTGCAGGTCAGAATAGCCTCTTCTGCTGATTTCAAGAAGCCTGTGCAATGTCAAGTTGTATAGAAGTGAGTATCAGAAAATTTCTTAGAACACAGGTGATAATAATGCTTAATTTTAAATTACGTCAGTGAAGCATCTTCAGAATCTTTCTGTAGAGAATGCTGTAAAATATTTTCAGGGGAGAAGAAGATAAAGCCCGCATTCCATAGAAGAGTTCTGAAGCGTGTGCTCTCCTTCTGTTCAGCAGCATTCAGAAACTAAAAGCAAAGTTATTAGTGTCAGTACTTGTTTCATCCATTGAGATTGATGGATATAGATGACTAGGGTGGTTAACAAGGTGGGAATATAGCCAGTGCACTATGTCTAAATAGGAGTTAGACTAGATTTCCTCATTAAAGTGAGGTCTGTGGTTTCTGTTCTAGATTTTAAACTGTGAGGTTGGGATTGGTGGGAAAAGGATGTTTCTGCTGTGTTAGGAAGGAAGAAAATCCACAAACATCTTAGATTTAAGTGAGATTTTCTAGAGGGAGGTATGAAACATGATGCCGAAGGCAGGGTAGGTTGCATCAGAATGTTTTATTGTTTCGTGAATGCAACAACTGAGTCAGTTCACAATACATCTCAGAGAGAAATTGTATGTCAACAATTTTTCAATTCCTAGTGCCAACTTTATTTATCATCCCAAAAGAAGAATTACAAACATTCTGGAGCTGGATTGAATCTTCTGCTTAAGACCCCATTCTTTCTCTGAAACCATTGGAGGAGTATTTCAGAAATGAGCAGCATGTAAAAGAGTCTGAATTTAGCAGAGGTTCTGTGGAACCAATCATAGCACTCCTGTAGTTGTGCAGGTGATTTATAAGTAATGAACAGTTTGATAGGCATTCTTATTTTGCATTCAAAGTTGGGGGGGAGGGGAAGTATAATAGTGTTTTTTTAAAAACAGCCCATGTTGATATTTTTGCTTTCTCTGAATTGTAATTTAAAGGCCAAGTGTAATTTAAAAATGGAGCATGGATACCAAAATCATTGCATACTTTAGTAAAAAAGGTAAGAGGAAAAGCAGACTGTATGCAGGAAGACCAAAACTGAACTGCAAAGTAAGAATTGCAAGTAACTTTGATGTTGTACCTTTTGATTTGAAAAATCTAAAAGGTGCTTTTTTAGAACAAGTATTTTCAGAGAAGATATTCCTCAGCAGGGTCATGCTCACTGTCATTAGTAGTTCCATCTGTTGCAAGAGCTTCTCTGTGAACAGCTGCTGATTATGCAGATGTTGTCTCATTACAGGGGTTCTGTCATAAAGTAAAACATGAGTGTATGTGCACATGGGGCATCTTTCACCTGGATTTAGAGGAATGCTTCATCTTCAGTAAAAAAAAGAGTTCCGCAGACTGTGCCTGAAGCCTTGTTTAGCATTTGAGAGATAGTACCTGACAGACCATAAAAGCCTGTTCATGTACCTGGCATATGTAAAAAAATGGCCTGCTTCATACAATAGCTTATTATAAATAGCCACCTAATTGCTTTTCAATTCTAGAATGGTTCCAAGATTGAACAGGAAAGCTTCTGTTTGGAGAGTTGGTGTGTGTGCAAGTATGTAAAATAGTTCATGTCTCAAGTTGTCCTTCTTACATCCCCGTCTAGTTGCCCTTGGAAGATCACAGCTGGGGTTGTGGGGTTGTTGTCATCCTCTTCTGGACAGATCTTTGTAAGTGTATTTGATGACATTGCCAAAAGCAGGTGTAATGGCATTTGGCCAGAGGTAAATTCTACAAAGTACAAATGTCGTTTACTTCCCTAGTTAAAAAAGATAGTCTACCATATTCAGTGTGAAGTAGAGCAAAACTGTGATACAAGGGGGAGACAGTGAATCAAGCTGCCATCTGGAATGAACTTGATTTTCTTGTGTTTTAAAATGAACTGGACTACATCGATCGGTTTTGGTCTATGGTTAAAATTTCATTTAATGTACAGACAAAAAGGTATTGAAAGTCATTATTACAAAGTGCAGGTATTATACAACATGTTTTTCCCAGATTTAAGAATGAATCAGTAGAATCAAAAAGAGATGTTCTGCAGTTCATTTTTTTTACTCTTAAAGCATGCACAGTACAGCCAAAGATGTAGCAGAGATGAGTACACAATGCTTTAAAATTCATGAAATAAATCTGCCAAATAAATTTAATATCCAGTCTGACAATATATTTTAAACTGAGACATGTGGCTCTGTGTGCATGACATGGCACATTGATGATTCCAATTCTGACAAATCTCATAGCCTTATTTTCAGTCTAAAGGCTCTTGTCTGGATGGTCATTGAATGCATGGAATGAGAATTTTGTGTTTTGCTACTGATCTGAAAGACTTTTAAGATGACTGGGATTCCATTGCTCTCCATTGTTTTTTCAGGGCAGTGATCATCACAGCTTTCTTACAATGATAAAGAGAATGACCTCTCTCTTTGGAGGGTAAATGCTGTTTAACACCCTCATGAAAATCAAGCACAAGGGGGTATTCCTGCATCAACACATTTACACACAAGTATAAGACCTCTGTGCCTGAGGAAGGAGGAGTTTGTAAATAACTTTTTGTAAATTAACATGTCATACTAAGAGAAGGTCCCAGCTCAGGGCTACATCAGCATCTCTTTAACTGAGAAATGGCTCCACAAGGCCCCTGCAGCTGGTCCTACTAAGCAAAGTGTCTACATTACATTACTAAGATTTCAGTTATCAGCAGTTCGATTCACTGTTAGGTCTAATCAAAAGTACATCCTGTTGAGGTGGTCCTTCTGCAGCCTTGCTAAAAAATGCTGCTCTGAAAAGGCATGGATGGTTGTTCTGCAAAAATATGAGTGCTTGACCTAGGGCAGAGACTGGGACAGTGACAGTGCAAATACAGCTGGTGGTTCTTAGAAAAGGCTAAGAAATTCTCTAAACCAGGAGAATTCTCACTAGAAAAAGAGGGTTGGTGGTGCTTGCAGACACATTATGTAGCTGCATATTTTCAGGGTGAATATCTAGGAGACTGGTGTGTTTGGGGTAAGCAAGCTGAGGGAATGTGCTTTAGCAGGGTAAAACTGATTTCAGTTTCCAGTGATTACAGCTGCAGCTAGATGGATTATTGGTAATAAATTCATCAAGTTCCATTTGAAAACTAATTAGAACAGTGGCCTCCCTTGCTTATACAGACTAATAATTTCCTTTAAATTCCCAGACTAAATTTCTTTGTAGTTGGCTTATACTCAGTTTTTCTCTTGCCAACATGATGGGTTTGCTTTGCTGTCTTTTGCTGTTCCCTAGTGTGTGTGCACCCAAGTGTCTCTCTGATTCCTTATAGTATCAGTATGTCCAATCATGCTCTTCCTCATCTAGCAGAATTCTCCCTGGCATAAGCATATGTGCATATACTCTAATTCACACACACACACACCAAAAAAAAAAAAAAAACCAAGAAAAAAAAACAACACAAAACCCCTGTTATAATTAATTGCTGTTATCTTACCCCTTATAATTAAATCCTCCTCTTTCCCATTTAACCCCAGTTAAGCTATCTGAAATTATACTGCTCGATGCTAGGAACTCAGGCTAAAAACCTCTACTCTCATGAAGCAATATAAAATGCTGATCTTTGAACATATTACTCCTGTTCAATTCAATCAAAGCAGAACACATTAAAGGTGGAGATGACATTTAAACTCCATTCACCAGAACTGGGAAAAATGCAACCAGGAAGCCCTATGACAGCATATTTCTCTCATCTTCTTGGAAAGTTCCCTTTAACCCATATTAACATCTTACACTAATTGAGAAGGAGGTAATAAATTACTTCATGGATCATTCAAAGACTGATGATGCAGTGACATACAAAGTTTTTCTCTGAAGAGTCATTAATTGATTATTTAATCTTTGCCAGAGCCTCTGAAATTCTGTATTTATTTCCAGTCTTTTTTTTTTTTTTTGAAGACTTAAGTGAAAGATGTGTTGGCCATATCCTAGAGATATGGTGCCAGAAAATTAACAGTGAATGTATAATCAATATTTCCACCATCTATTGATTTATGTCAGTAATTACCTGTGAAACCATAATGCTGACTGTTGTCAAAATAGCCTGCTCTTTACGGTGTAAAATACTAGTTGTGCCAAGGGATTCCTTATTTATCTTAATAAATTAAATATAATAGTGATAACTCTAAGCAAGTGTTTATATTATGTGACACCTTTGACACTGGCCAGAGAGTAATTCATTCAGAAGGTTTCTAGGCATGAATTAGTCAAGAAAAAAGTAATTCCAGTCAGAATCAGACAGCAAAACCCTTGGGTTGAGTCAGCCCAGGCAATGCAGCTGTAGAATATACTTGAAATATAACAAAGCAGTTTTCCTTAAAAATTGCACAGGTTCTGTTCTGGTTTGACGCTTGTATTTGATTATTTTTTTTTAAGCTAAGAAGCAACAGTCTAAGTTGTGTCACTGGGAAACTCTCATTACACAGTAAATTACGGTTTATGGAAATTGAAATATAGCACTGGTTTTCTCTAGGTTAGTAGCTCATAACTGGTTCCTGCAAAAAGAGACCTATACATTTACCAGTTAATTGCAGCTCTGTCTATGAAGGGTTGTACTGAGCAAGTCTGAAAATGGGGGTTTTAGCTTGCCAACGACATAATGGTTTTTCAAGGTGTAAGGTGTTCTCAATTTTATCAAAATTCACAGGGACTGCAGAGGACTGGACTCATGGATTTTCAGTAGCTTATGCGTATACTCAGCTCCTTTCAAAAACAAACCCACAGAAAGTGCAGCTGTGTATCCTGGTGATTGAGGAGCAATAACGTGGAACAGTAGTTGGTACAATCACAATTCAGTTTAGTCTATCTTACGGTATTAACAGAGTGGCCTTGGCTTTATACCTGACTTGGTTTTAATGATGTCAATTATCACAGTGGTAATTCATGTCTTGAACCACTTGACTATTCAAGTGTTCACCTATCGCCTCAGTGTGGTTTAGTTTTGTTTGTGATAAACACCCTCCTTTCCTGGCTCCTTATTTTTGTGTTAAAATCGCCATGATTTTAAAGGAAGAAAAAACATAAAACCTCTTAAAAAAAAACCAAACCCACAACAAAAAAAAACCCAAACAAAAAACACTAAGAACATGGGCTCTGATTAAATCAGACATGATGGCGAAGGCCATATGTTAGTGCTATTAGTACTGCATTTGACTAGAGCTTAAAATGCTTAATGGAAGTTATTAAACTTTATTCTTCTACCATTATTTAATATTGGCAAATGGTTCTTGCTGATCCATACTGCTTTAAGAATAATTGTTTAAATCAGCAGTGGAGTTTCCACAGTTAAAGCTAAGTATAAGTGTAAGCAAAAGCCTTGTACCACAAAAATCATTAAGAATATAAGAAACATTTTCATAGCAGAATTCCTCTGGATGAAAAATGCTTGTCCTGTATGTTTCCTCTGTTTTTTTCTGAGTTCACAAATGCCAAGAAAGGTTTGTGTGTCTATTATCTATGTTTTATATTTTTTTATATCTTAATGGCCATCACATAAATTGATTAACTAACAATAATACTGTGATGCACATTAAATTTAAAGTTCAAGTATAAAGCTATGGTGAATTAGAACAGTAGAAGACTACTTGCAGAGATTTCTCTGGCTTCTATAAAAAATTTTAATAATTTCAGTTAAGAATAAAACATCCAAAATGAGAATCCAAAATATCTAAGAAGAAACTGTAGGTAGATTAGGGGTAGTCTACATTATTGGAAATCTACATAAATAGTACAAAGATTAAAAATTCTCATAGTGAGTAGGGCAACTAGAAAATGTAAGAGGAAATCTGAAATAAATAGTGATGGATAAAAAATGTGTGCTGAATGTTTTCCAGATATATTGGATACTCAAATTTAAGAGAAAAAAGTCTTTTGTGTAAATCTGTTACCTGTAAACATCTGAAGTTTTTTGGTAAACAGTTTTAAAAATTAAATGGTAATAGTATTTTGGAACCCATAATGAGATCATGAAAAAGAGAAAATTTGGGAATGGAAGAGCAGTAACAAATTTCTGCTGTTCCATGAGAGAGTCCCTTGACGCTTGCCTGATTGCAAATGAAATGATTTTTTTCCCCCATTTGATCCAAAATTAGCGTAGGTGCAGGGTAGAAAGTAATTAACTATAACATAACCCCTAGCAGCATAGAAGAGTAATAGAAAATAATATTTGGGAAGAGTTTTCAGTTTCTGGTAGGAGCAAACAAAAAAATACAGGATCTTCAGCTCACTTCAGCACAACACTACCTACCCACTTGAAGGCATTAGGGGCACTATTCCTCCAAGCCAGGGAGGCAAGGCAATGTTGGGTAGTCCCCTTCTTTATCTGACTTCAGTCCCCACTCCAGAGACTGTGGGAGCCTGTATTGTGTGTTTGCGCCTGTATCGGGATATGGTGTCTGGGTCTCCTCAAGCATCTTTTGTGTTTCATCTTGAACAGCTTCACTTCTTTCCTGTACATAACAGTTGGTAGTTGAGTATCATCTCTGACCCGCTTGGGATTTCAGCAGATACATAAGTGACAGGTGAAGTCTCCAGTGAACTGAATGGAAGGTTTCAACACTTTCTCATCCTGGAGCACACAAGTGGTCAGTCTTACTTTACAACTTTTCAGATTTCCTCTATCTAAATCAAGTAAAGGGTGAGATGCTGCTTTTTTCTAATTTTGATTTTACTAAGTTTGTGACAAAAAGGAGAAATACATAAAGTTAAGAAATCTTCCCTGCTAAGACTATAGTCTGTGAAGAACAGATTTGGATGTTTTCTTGATAATGAGGAAATATGAAGTAATATCCTTCAATAGGGCATATCTATTGAAGTTAAGAGGAAATGCATATGATGTAGTGAGCTGCTGTCATTAAGCATTTTATTTTTGATTGGTAATGTTATACCCAGCATGCAATTCTGCATTCAAGGACTTAATTTAAACTCCTCATATTAATTTAGATTATTAATACTTTGAAAAGTTATCTAGACCCCCCCAAAAAATAAAATGTGCTGTTAAAAGTTTATCTGAGTTACATTATAAAAACACCCAATCTTTCCTTTTTGTGAGACATGGGTGTTAATATTTCAGTTACTATGAACCTGCAGCTTTACCTGAGAGAAGGAGGACTATGGAGGTAGCAAAAAAGGAGGATACATAACATAGCAGCCTAATTTTAGAATTCCTTTACTTTTTTTTTTTTTTACAGATACAACTTATTGTAGACAAAAAAAAAAACAAAAACAATTAAACATCTCCCTCCCCCCCCCCAAAAAAAAACAAACACCCAAAACCAAAACAGAACCCCACAAAAAAACACGAAACAAAATGACCTCTAATAGCTCCAGAGAAGTTCAAGCTATAAAAAAAACCCGCGTTCTGTGGTGCTTCAGTTTGTGACAGGCACAGCTTTTAACAACCTTTCTCTCACTGTCAGAGCATTTCTGTGAAGGCTGCAGCTAAATGAGTATTGCATCCACAGCTGCGATCAGCAGATTCTGCTGCCATGGCTATTATGTAAGCAAGACTCTTCATTAGAAAAGCATCTTTTTTTGATGAAGAACTTAAGACCTTGAGGTCTCAGCATAACACATCAAGTCCCAGTTGCCTATGGAAAGATTGAGATGGCAACTCTCAAGGAGAGTTTGATTTCCTATCTGGTCCAGAAAAAAGAAGTAAGCAAGAAATTTAATACCTGTCTGCCTGTACACCAAGGTTTCCATTCAGGCTGGAGATGAAGGGTTGCTAGTAATATGTTTCTATTTTGAAAGGATATGGTGTCCTTTACAGGTAGAGCTTTCCCTGCCTGGTGACTATAATATTACTCTCTGTGTTTCTGAAGACCATGGGATACACAATAGAAATGTTTTTCTTGATCTTGAGGATAACCCCTGGTGACAGCTGTTCCTTTGTATTTTCTTCTGTTGCAGTTCCCAGAAGTTAGCATTTCTAGCAGTAGCAACTACTTTAAAGTGTTTCTTCAAATATAACTCATTTCTGCATTTTGAATATATCTGAAATATATATACCTTCAAGGTTTTGCACCTTTTTTATCACCTCAGGTATGGTAAGTCCACAGGCAATCTCTTTAATAATTTTTTACTGCATTTGAAATCTGTTGAATTAGAGAACCAAAAAAGTAAGGTTTTGTTGACGATCCAGACTGGGCTGTGGAAGGATCTTGTAGGGGAGGAAAGTTGATATTAAGTGCTAGTAGCTATAACCATTGTGATGACGGTACAGTGAAGTACATAGCTAGCTGAACATCTCATAAAAATAATCTGATATTACTAAGATTGAAGGACAGGCCAAATCTTACCTTTGCTGGCACAGTAAAGACGTCTGGCTATGGCCTCGTGTTCCATCAAAGGAGTCCTAGCAAATGTGTGCAGTGCAGCATGCGCATACTGTTTTTCTGAGCTGAAACAGCAAAGCTGTAACTAGCATTGCTGTTGACTTTATCAAAGGTGTTAGCTAACTTGACAGTTTAACCTTTCTGTTCTGATGACAAACACTTGGGAATATGCACTAGAAGTTATCTTGGCTTGACTTTTTGTGCTTTATTTGGTGCTATTGCTCCTGCCTTTTGGCTTTTGTGGTGGAAAATGCCCTTTTGTTGCATTCTTGGCTCTAGCTGTAAAATAGACTGCAATAAGAAAATTTCTGCCCTAAAAACCTAATATGTTAGATCTGCTTGCCAGAAGTAGCTGGCTGCTACTAAGCACAAAATCAGTGTCTTAGGATATGATCAAGTTTTTACCTTAGCATTATAAATATTCATTATCTCACATTTTCACTAATTGCTCTAGTGCAAGAGAAAATGTTAATTTTTAATCAATAATACAGCATCCTTGAGAACATTTTACAAATTAAGAGTTCATTCAGGTCCCAGCATATGTTGTTGATGTTGGTTGTTACATGCTAATTAGTCTGGATTTTTTTTAATCAGGAATAGTGCTGAAATGCAAGCTATAAAACTGTCATTGAGCAGAAATTTTCTGAGCAGAGGTCAGGTAAGATCTCCCATATAGAAGAAGCAGGATGTAGTTATTTGCTGTTTTGACTTTTCTCTGTGAAATCAGAGAAATTAGGAAATTAGCTCTTCTTCCTTATATAGGCTAACCAACAGTATGTGTAGTGCTCAGGAATTTCTTCTGATTAGTGATTTCACTATTTTAAGGCACTATGATTATGAATTGATGGGATTTTTGAAGGTTAAGTATTTTAAAGCAGAGATTTATTCATGCAGACTATCAATTACTTTGATATCCTTTGAATTAGCATTAAAGTTAAGGGTCTTTGAACTGAAAGGATTTCATTAATTACAGGCAAAAGATATGGACTCCATAATTCCTTTGGATGTAGCTGTCACGAATCTTGAAATGTGGGAGGAAGAGTCATTAGCAGAGTGCCATTCACATTGGTTCATCAGAAAGAGAGTTTGATGTGATTGCCTCAAGTAGAGTACAGAAGGTCAGCACGGGCCAGTACCCTCAGCTAACAGAAATGAAGGAAGTTCACAGAGCTGCATGACAGCTAACTCCACTAATCCTGACTCCTCTGTCTAGATGACTTGCTCCTTTGGGAGAAACCTATTGTCAACTGCTGATGTCTCTTGCCACTTAAATTCTTAAAGGGATTTTATTTTTTATTAGGTGACATTTTTGTAATATTCTACATGACTTAACATTATTTTTAGGGATACTAGTAAGGTTCAATTAGAGATTAAGGATCAAGATGATGACCTGCTCCCTATTTCTACGTGATTCACTTCCAATTTTTCTCTTTGTTTGATATTCTCCTACTATAGCTCTTGTATAATATCACATACTATTAAACACAAAAAGGAAATCTTGAATCCTTGCAGACTGAGAAGATATGTGACAGGTAAGGAAGGGGCATTTCTCCGCTTCATTTAGCAGAGCCTGGGCACAAAAAAAAATGGATATGTGAGAGAGAGAGAGCGCACCAATCACCAGTTCTCAGTTCTTTTGTGCTTTAGTTTATTCTACTGATGCAAGACCAGAAGAGGAGGCACACTTGAATGACTAGAGGCATTTACCCTTCTCCCCCCTGCACCACTAACATGGACAGGAGCAATTCTGAGAGTGAATGAGAAGGTGCATGCTGGCAGAGCCACCAGGAGCAGTGAAACATGAGAAGTGTCCAAGGGTCTTTGTCCAATATAAGAAACTTACAATTATGTTAACGGGAAGGAGAATATTCCTCTAAACTGTTGCTATTCATCTTATCTAGCATCAAAAAAAAATAAGATTTGGATCAGTTTCAGCTCCTTTACTAGGTTTCAGTTATAAAAGATTAAATCTTAAACAGTTCTGTAGTGGAGAACAAGTGATTCACTCTTAATATGGCTTTTGAAGTAATACATATGATTTCACGACTCCTAGTTGACTCTCAGAAGTAATTACAAGGGGTGTCTGCCTCAGTCTTCACCCCTCTTAATCCTTCTACCATCCCATTGTCCCATGTTAGTGTTAAAGTGAATATTCCCCAAAATGAGATGTTAAGGCATCAAATTGACTCAAGTGGCCTGGCTTTTCTAGCTGACACAGATTGTGCATGACTTCATGCATACAGAGAAATAAAGGGAGAAGATTAATTTTTCTGAATCTTAGTTATTTCTGTTTCTTCTGCAGAACAGGTCCAGTTTCTTCACATGTCACTGCTCTCAGCCTCTACAAGAAGGCTGAGACTGGGATTGACTGAACAAAATACTTCATTCATAAATCATAAAATCATAGAATAGCTAGGGGTGGAAAGGACCTTAAGATCATCAAGTTCCAACCCCTCTACCATGGGCAGGGACACCTTGCTCTAAACCATATCACCCAAGGCCTCGTCCAACCTGGCCTTGAACACTGCCAGGGATGGAGCATTCACAACCTCCCTGGACAACCTATACCAGTGCCTCACCACCCTAACAGGAAAGAATTTCCTCCTTATATCCAATCTAAACTTCCCTTGTTTAAGTTTTAACCCATTACCCCATGTCCTATCACTACAGTCCCTAATGAGGAGTCCCTCCCCAGCATCCCTATAGGCCCCCTTCAGATACTGGAAGGCTGCTATGAGGTCTCCACGCAGCCTTCTCTTCTCCAGGCTGAACAGCCCTAATTTTCTCAGCCTGTCTTCATATGGGAGGTGCGCCAGTCACCTGGTCATCCTCGTGGCCCTCCTCTGGATTTATTCCAACAATTCCATGTCCTTTTTATGTTCAGGACACCAGAACTGCGCACAGTACTCCAGGTGAGGTCTCACGAGAGTAGAGGGGCAGGATCACCTCCTTTGACCTGCTGGTCACGCTCCTTTTGATGCAGCCCAGGATACGGTTAGCTTTCTGGGCTGCAAGCACACACTGAAACTGAATCATGTTCGTCTTCTCATCGACCAGCACCCCCAAGTCCTTCTCTGCAGGGCTGCTCTGAATCTCTTCCCTGCCCAGCCTGTAGCTGTGTCTGGGATTGCTCCAACCCAGGTGTAGGACCTTGCACTTGGCATGGTCAAACTTCATGAGGTTGGCATCAGCCCACCTCACAAGCGTGTCAAGGTCCCTCTGGATGGCATTCCTTCCCTTCAGCGTATCAACCGAACCACACAGGTTGGTGTCATCGGCAAACTTGCTGAGGGGGCACTCAATCTCACTGTCCATGTCAGCGACAAAGATGTTGAACAAGACCGGTCCCAACACCGATCCCTGAGGGACACCACTCATTACTGGTCTCCAGCTGGACATTGAGCCATTGACAACTCTTTGTGTGCGGCCCCCCAGCCAGTTCTTTATCCACCGAGTAGTCCATCCATCAAATTGATGTCTCTCCAATTTAGAGACAAGAATGTCGTGTGGGACAGTGTCAATAGCTTTACACAAATCCGGGTACATGACATCAACTGCTCTACCGCTGTCCATCAGTTCTGTAGCCCCATCATAAATGTTTCATGTTACTCAATTGAAAAATTTGGAAGGAGAAAGGATGAGAAAGGCCTGGATCTGGCTGAATAGTAGCAAAAATTGGTCTAATATGAAGATTACAGTGCAGAACATGGACAATGTTTATTTTGCTTGGGGATGGAGAGGCTTTCTGTGGTGATTTTTATTTTGGTTGTTGCTTATCTTCTGATACAACTGCCTTTTAGGAGCTGTGTGAGATGCATTTGATTCTTGTTGCATGAAATTTCACAGCCTCTGGGGCTATGAAAAGGTTCAGCTGATAGTTAAAGGTAGGTCACTTACAGCTAGTCATATTTTAAATCTCCTGATACTTTTGGGGAACTACTTTCCATGCCATAACAAGCAAAGGCACTTTTTTCCCCTTTTAATTGGCATTTCAGGTTGTAGCTATATTTTCTCTCATAGCCAAGTCTTGAGCTTTTATGTCTCCTGTCATAGTGACAAAGTGCTAACAATTTCGTTCAACCCGTCAGTCAGTTAAATTAAAGGTTCACACCATCTATACTGCTTATCTGTCTTTTTCTACTGTCTTCTCTCTAATGGCCAGTGACTCTTAAGCCCTGACAAAATTTTAAGTGGAAAGGGTTATTTGGGGGGTTTCTTTTTAACTATTTAATTAAGTGTATTAATTAAGTGCCTCATCACAGTATCTTCAGTCAGATTCGTAAGTTCTTCTGCCATCTATACTCTCAGATTCAAACCTGCTATACAAGTTCCAGGCCTATTAGTCACCTCTGAATCAACCTCACTCAGAAACGTTAGAGCCTGGAAAAAATCATGAAGTCACAAATATTTGTATTTAAGGTAACAGCTCCCCATCTTCCTTGTACCTCCTGTTTTATTCACCTTTGGCATGTGGGCTGCATTATTACTCAGCTATAAGTGCATTCAGTTTTCCTGATAGTAAATGCCATGGTTTAAAAAGATGGCAATTGGTTGCGCTGCTGCCAAACAAAGGAGCTCCATTGTTTCTGTCTTTTGCATCCAGACTCAAACACATGCAGCATCTAGAAATACTACTATGCTGTATGAGATATTTACCACTTATGAGATGCCTTTTCTGGCAAAATACAGTCATCTAAAAAAAACCAAACCAAACAAACAAAAAAACCCCAACAACAAAACAAAATGAACCACAAAACCAAAAAAACAAACATGCAAATTTTGTAACTGGTGGTAGTGACCAGACTAACGGTGATACAGCTTTTTCATATGACTTCATTGTAGTCCAGTAGGGAAGATAGAACAGCCGCATTTTGTGGAACCCAGAGATGATAGCAGAGTGAACAATGAGTTGGAGGATTTATATATAATTGTTTCTCTATGTGTATATATATGTATGAAGAGTAGACAAATCTGATAAGAACAGTGAATGGTTTAATTTGGTCTGATTTTCTAGTTATCCCAGAAATCCATTGAGCAACCTTTTTTCAGATGTAGATTAAATCTAAACATGAATCTGAAGCAAATTGCATATCCATTTATTCCACACAAGGGAAGAAAATGCATAAATAAGCTTAGATTTTTTTTTATGTTCACTTTATTGCACATGCCCCCTGATAGTTATTTAATTTTAAATGGTTTGAGCTTTGAGTCATAGATTTCGAGCACACATCTCTTCAAAGAGATTTTCAGTGCTGCTGCATTCCAAAATAAGCTGTGATATAAATAAAGCAAAGTAAAAATGCTTCAGTAACAAAAAGGTGCTTAATGTCGTAGTTCACAAATCTCAATAATTTTAAATACCATTTCTTTATTTTCTGGGTGTTTTAATCACTCTTTCTCATTAAAAAAAGGTAAAAATAAGTAGAATATTAACAGTAAATGTAAATATATACAGTGCATTTAATAAAAATGTAATGAAATACTGCATACACTATATACATCTTTTCATGTACTGTAAGCCAATTCAGAAAATTGCAAGTCTAATTCAAATAACATTGCCAGTATTCTGACCAGTTCACGTGCTATTATGAGGCCTGCATTTGTCCAGACTTGTTTAATTTGGTCTAAAAGGGGGTCAGGAGGAAACAGCTTTGGTGTTAGTATAAGTTTATATGAAAACACATCCAACTGAGGTGATGCTGGTGCATCAAAAAGAACATGACCAGCAGGTCGAGGACGGTGATTCTCCTCTTCTACTCTGCTCTCATGAGACACCACGTGCAGCACTGCATTCTGCTCTGCAGCCCCAACAAAAGGCAGAGGTATATGTGCTTGAGCAAGTCCAGAGATAAGCCACAAAGTTGATCAGTGGGCTGGAGCACCTCTCCTGTGAAGACAGGCTGAGAGAGTTAGGGTTGTTCAGCCTGGAGAAGAGAAGGCTGCGGGGAGACCTCATAGCAGCCTTCTAGTACCGAAAGGGGACCTGCAAGAAATCTAGTGAGGGACTATTAACAAGGGCATGTAATAACAGGACAAGGGGGAATGGCTTTAAACTGCAAGAGGGTAGATTTAGATTAGATTTAGATTAGGAATAAGTTCTTTAGTGTGAGGGTGGTGAGGCTGTGGAACAGTTTGGCCAGAGAAGCTGTGGTGCCTTGGCATGGTTCAAGGTCAGATCAGACAGGGCTTTGAGCAACCTGGTCTAGCGGAAGGTGTCCGTGCCTGTGGTGGGAGGCTTGGAATTAAATGATCTTTAAGGTGCCTTCCAACCCTAACCATTCCATGATTCTATGAATGCAGCAGTTATAACAGGGTACCTATGTAATATTTGTTTGTAATGTCTTGGGTTGTTTTTAATTTAGCCTTTGAAGGACAAAAACCAGTCAGGATTTCTTTTAAAATACACACTGCAAAACAAAGAAGAGAAAGACATACACAGAGACATGCGAACAAAACATACTGGGACATTAAACCTTTTTCTAGCACAAACTTCTAGTCACAGTCATATGTTGACTGGTCCTAGAGTGGCCCTTCACCTTTGCTTCATGTTCCTTCAAGTACCATCATTATGACTTAGAGAACATGTAGCATTCCTAGGAAGAGCTTCATTGGCAAAGAAAGAAATAAACATGGAAGCACTCAAGATAGTTAGAAATGTCACTGCCTGACTTTAATTTTAAAGTAAAGATCCCAGAAAAATATTTTTCCAGATATCTCAGTGTTTTCAAATCCACAAAATTATCTCTCTCAGGCTATCAAAGGCTGCTTTAAGATTCTGTGAGCTCTTTGTAAGAGTCCTTGAGGATTCCCTGCCATTTTTGATCCAAATGTGTAGCTTTTATATTGATTGAATTGAAATTTTCATGAGAACAGATCTCCTTGTACCATCTCTCTCTTTTATACCTCTGGGTAAAGCTGTGCTCCCTGCATCTCAATTAAATCAGCATTGACCTTGCAACTCCCAGCTGAAAACGCAAGAGTTCGTCTTGTCACTTTTTGTCCCTGCTGTTTTCAAGAAATTGTTGTGCCCTCTAGAATTGCTGGAGTCAACCTTCAGAAATACATCTAAAATATGCTATGGAACTATTTAAAATAAAATCTCGGTATTAAAGGTAACAAAACAACAAGGTGCTCCTTCTGGGAATAGTTAAAAGAGTAATGAAGTCCATTAAAATTAGTTCTTTGGTTTTTGTTTGCATCATTTGTTAACCAGAAATGTCCCTAAATTTCTGTCTAGGAAGGTGCTGTGCCATGTGAAAAGCTGAATATGGTAGCGGGGATAGAGCAGAAGCATTATAGATAGAGCTGGGTACATCATAAACAGGTTTTGACAGCCAGCTGAGGAATCAGGTGTGTGTTTTAACACTGGGTTCAGCCAAACTAGCACCACACAGGTAAGCCACTGGGTCTCCTAACAGATAGTTGGTATAGAGAACAAGCTGTATAGGAGAGATATAATGATGACCCCAAGAAAAATGAACCCTACAAAACTTTGGTTTTGGTGTTGTTTTTTTTTTCATTCAACTCCGCAGAAGGGTTTGTGTGCATTTGTAGCTTATACAAAACACAGAATATAGACCTACAGTCAGGCTGATGCTTCCTGAATTCTAAAGCCAAAGGGATATTTTTACTGAAGACATTCTTAGATAGTGGATAATACAAAGACAGTTATAATCGATTTTAAGGCACTATATTTTCTATGTTATTCTCTACATTTTACTGAGCATTTTCTCAAAGAGAAATTGCAGGATATTTTGCATTGTGCTTATTCTGACTTTTAAAAATAGACTTCTCCAGTAGTTTTAACAGCCTGTAATACTTTTTTGTATGTCTAGAATATGGTACAGGTGTTTTATTTCTCTTCTCTTCCATTTTTCAAGCGGGAATGTTAAAAACCCTTTATTATGTATTGGAAGATGTAAGCTCTATTCCAAGAGTAAACAAACCAAACCCTAAAGACTCTTCTGCTAAGTTTACTAAAATATATGCAGTTTAACTAGTGCCTCATTTTCAGAGGCATCTGTTCTATTAACTAAAGGGCTTTTTCCTCCTAAGAAGCAATTTTGTAAGGTTAGGTAATTGAGAGGCTTGTTAAACCCCTGGGTAGGGCGGACTGTTTGTTTTAAATTTCACTCTGGTTTAGATGTTTTCTGGTTTACTTCTGATTCTGGATGAGCGCTAAAATCATGCTTCTTATGGATTTGGGGGATTTTCTAGCTTTCCCTGCTGTGGGTTCTTCAGTGAAGCATGTTTCTTCATAGGATTTCTCCAGAGTTAATGAAGTCAGCTCCAAATTCATTTTTTCCTTTTTATTTTTGAATCAAGTACGATGTTCTGGCTATTTTTCATCTTTCTTGCAGGCATTTGGTGTATATAAGAGTGAAGGGGGTTTTGCACAGCATTGTCTGTTATGATTATGTTTATTAAAGGAGAGTTTGTGGGATCAAAGACAGAGAGACCTAATATTCTCCATGTTTTCTAATAACTTATTTGTGTGTCTTGGAATATGGAATATATAGACTGGAATATGTATGTTGATTGTAAATTTTTATGCAGATGCTAAAATGAGACAAGAGAACTGTGGCCTGGTAAAAGCAGGACAGAAAGAAACCAGAAATAATGCGTCATTTGGCTTAGAGTCTGAAAATCTGGGACTCAGAAGTTGTCCAGTCGTAGCCTGATCTGCTCTGCTTAATAGAAACAGGTCATGTATTCAGGGGAAGAAATATAATAGAGGCAAGCATTTTTTCCAGTTTGGATCAGTTTGTTCAGGTATAAGCCTCAAGATACAGGATAAATATAACGTAAAGTGTAAAGCAATTATTGCCTAACTAGCACACAGAATATAGGTAGGATTTAATGAGCTCTTAGGCAAAGCATCGTTCCATAAGCATTAGCATTAGCTCTTAGGCTGAGTATGCTATACCTCCGGTCAGCATGAGCCTAGCAGGGAAGGGTCAGCCTCTGCAGCCCCCGGCACTGGCTCCACATTGCTGCTGAGCTGCCGTCTGCCACCAGCTCTGTCATCACTGCTGTCACTGGCAGCTCAGACCTGTGACCCAGTGATTCCCAACTCACTTGACCAGCATCTGTGGCTTTTTCCTTTAGGGTTTTACACTTTTCCATGTTGGTGCACCTTTTCAGCTTGAATCCTTGAGCCACTAATAAGCCCCATATCAGATACTGTACCCCATTTGGGGGTGGAAATAGTTGATCTTAAGGTTGTTTCCAACCCTAACTATTCTGTGATTCTATTTGTAATCTGTCTTTTCTCATTTTTCTACTCCACACAGCTCTTTCTCCCAGCTTAGTAATTTTCTCAGAAACCAGAGTCCCAGTTAAACAGTAGGAATGGGTAAGAGCTGGACCACTAGTCCTGGAAACACAGAGGATTGGGACCCTAGGAAACGGAGGGGGTGCTTATAAAGCATCGCTGTCTGTTATTTTTTTTACTATGGTCTTTTTTTTTTTTTTCTGTTAGTATTTAGCTTTATCAATTTTTGGCAACTAAACAATTCTGAAAATTTGACTTCTGGCAGCATAGAATTGCATCCTGATTTTCCCACTTACATCAATATACGCAGTTGCTCTATGTTGACCTAGTATTTTGTCCTTCTCTGTTTGCCTGTATTTCTGTATTTCATCTTTCACTGCCTTCCTGAACCACTGACATTACTTTCTTTTCACAACCACTTTCAAGTGTATAGTATATGCTGTAGGTTTGTAATACAAATTCTATAACCAGGAAATGTATGTGTTGTATGGATTACAGTGGAAAATAAGTCATATTTCCATGAGGGCATCCATGTTTTCACTTCTTAGCATAACTGTGTTTTTTTGCAGTATCCATAGAAGCTGTCCTTACAAACTCATATTTATGTAAATGCTGAAAAATTAGACATCTAGTGAATTACTTTTTCTAATAGATTTATATTTGCTCCAAATTACTTTCTTGAATGCAGATTGATAATCTATGTTTTGAATGTCAAGGAAGAATATCCTCTATTTCAGTAGATTTTGTATACTTATGCAAATTACTGCTCTAGTTATATAAATTTAGTTTGAGGTCATTATATGGATAATTTGTTACTTAGTAAAGTAGTTTGTCAGGTTATGAGACATTAATCCTCTGATAGGTCTTTAATTAGCAGAGATGAACTAAATAATTCATAGCAAGACTTGGCCTGAGAACATTTATGCTACTTGATTATATCGTTTTACATGCAAGGACAAATTGTTTTGGTTTAGTTTGGAAATAGCAGGACTTAATTAATTACTTCCAAGGTTTTAGACATCTGTGATGGGTTTTTTAAATGCATTAGATTAGAAATTCATACAAAGGCTAAAAATAGAGTTCAAGTCCTTGGGGTTAAAAAGCTGAGATGAGAAGAGAGCATTCTGTTTGCAGAAAAGAGCAGGAAGCAGCTGAAAGAGGAGAGGAATGCAGCTAACTAGCGTGTCCAATTCCCCAAGTATTATTTTTGCAAAACTGAGCTGGAAACCATTAAATACTGAAAATGACATGGGTTTAAATCTGAATTAAAGGAATGTGCTAATTACTTGAGTGCCTTTTACTCATTTGGCCAATTAGATGAAAAAAACGCTAAGAAAGGAGCCCTGAATAGTTTAAAAAGCCAACAAAGAAATGAAAAAAAGAGAGATGCTTTTCTATTCTGAAATCACCTAACAGATGAAGTCAGCTAAGTAAGAATTTACTAGAATGGAAGGAGAGATTCTTTAAAAATAAGCAAACAAAACCAAAACAAACCAGAAAAAAAAAAACTAAACCAAAAATAAACAAAACAAAACAAAACACCCCAAACAAACCCACAGGAGAAATAAGCTGGATGTTTTAGTAACTCAAGGTTTAATTAGTGTATGTCAAGTGATAACTGCCGCTGATGAAGCAGTGAGTCACACTGCTATTGCATTTATAGCTAGTGGAAAGAGCAAATAGCAAAGGGTTATAGTCATATGATTGTATAAATCTGAGAGAAAAAAACTTTTTGATAAGAATATTTACCAGTTGATACTGTGGAGGAGTGTATTTTTTACAAATTAGATACCATCTTGGACACTTGAGTTGGGAACTCTAAAAGACTGAAAATTGTAACCCCAAATCTATCATTAATCCCTGAAAATGGTCCTTTTGAGTTTGGACAAATAGCTAAATTTTTCTGTTTTATAGCCAAGCTGCAACCTTTACATGTAGCTTCACAGTTGGGAGCATTCATCCAGTGCCCTCAGGTTCTGACTTCAGTTTCCCCTATGACCTGAGAAGACTCAAATGTATATTGCTAACTCACAAGAGGACATCCAGGCTCAGAGAAAGGAACTTCACCATTGTCCTGAATGCAGCTATGGGAAACCAGAAAATGAATGATCGAAAGGGAGAGTGATGGAAAAGATAAGTCATTTGAAAACTGAGTGATTGGAAATGGCAGTTTGCACACCATACAGATTGAAAAGGGTGTTTTATCTATGATTGCTTTCTGACATTTTCCTATAACTACTACGTACCTACCAACAGACTGAGGCTGTGCCTGTTAATTTATTGGTATGGATATGGCTTGTGGGGACAACTGGAAGTTTGTGAAACGTCCTCCATGGATCTGGGTCACTATCTTCCACTTATACTGTACATGAAGTGCCTCAGCACTTTTGCTCTTTTAAGACCTTTGTTATTTGAATTTCAGGTTATCTGTCTGTTTGTGAAAGTACTGAATTGAAAACCTTCTCTGACCAAAGCATTAGTATTAGGAACAGTGGAACTGAGAAGAGCAACAGGTACGAAAAAAAACATGAGGTGCCTGCATGGAAATAAAAAGAAAAATAGAAGTAGCCACCCAGTAACCACTACAGCTCGAGTGCATATATGTAGCCTTATTCATAATAGATTTCACTAATTCTTTCTAGTGACCCTTGGAAGTCTCAGAATATTTGCCATCTTTGGGATGATTCTAGGCATTCATAGAAAATTTCAAAAAGGTCCGTATTTAATGAAACAAGTCTGACATCCACCTCAGAACCAAAATATTATAATGCATTATAAAGAGGTGATGCTAATGGAAATACAAGAATCAGAAGAAAAGGGATGTGAAGAGTCTCAGCAAAGCAGTGTAGTTACATAAGGAAGGGTACATAGCCACAGAGTGGACTTACTGATTGTGTTCGTCCAATGCAGCTATGTGGGTTAGGTTGAGGTTGAATTTTATGGGTTACACGTGAGTAAAGAAATCAAATTTCAAAGCTTCAAAGCAATTGCTTTATGTCTGTCCAAAATCAGATGAAATTTTCTTGTTCCATTTCTCAGTCAGAAACACATTTTTACAGTAAGTCAGGACACCTAGCAGGAGCTGAAGCAGACCCTTTCAATTCATTTGTCAAAGCATTTGCAGCGCCTATTATAAAACAACAATAGATGTTAACAAAAGGAAGTTAATCTGTATTCTATAAATAAAAAGCTAGAGAACATCAAAGCTACTGCAAAATCTTGTGTTTCTTTTAAGTTTCATTCAGTTTCACCTCTTTGCATCCATGTGATTAAAGTTTATTTAAGGAGCCGAGCTAAAATATTCAACATTGTAGCAAAACCAAAACAGCCTACATAAAAAGAAGTGCACCTAAGTGAGAAAGATGTCAGAAAGCAGCTTAGCTGTCAGTAGCTGTGATACACCACTGAGGCAAAACCCTGCAGACAGGAATTAGTTGGCAGCTGCTCTCCTCAGCATTAGAGGTCAGTGCCCTGAGCATCATCGCTGGAAAGAATCACAGGAGCAGGCTTCTGCCAGCATCCACAGCCCCAGTAGCCTGCCTCAAGCTGAGCCCTGGGTTTCAGATTAGCTGATGCTGACAGTGTGGTTCTTCCCAGTCCACCTGAACAAAAGAGGAGCTGTTGACCTTGCAGGGGATGCTGTGCTTTCTGTGTAAAGCTATGCAGTCCTGTTGCAGTCCACTTGGACGTGTTGAGATTGTTCTGAAGGAACTGATTTATAGAAGTGATGGTTTTTACTGTGCTGCTGGCAGTAGCAGCAGCACCAGTGGTGGTGGCATTAAAGCATCCGTGCCGAGAGAGCACCAAAATAGTATCTGCCTAAAGTCTTAAACAAGAAAGAAAAAATGGTAAAGCGAGTCTCTCAAGACAAATTGAAAGGTCAGTGGGGGAGTTAGAATATGGAGTCTAGCAGAACGGCATTGTCTGCCAAGATGACCTATTACATGTGAAGGCTGCAGGGCAGAGGCAGCAGTGCCAGAAGTCAGTATGGTCAATCTGTGTTGGAGCCTGGCTGCTGAGAACCAGCATCAGGCAGTGACAAACACAGTCCAAATTTCCTTCCCTACAGTGGAGTCTGTACACCTACAATAGGTGTTCTAACAGGGCTAGATTGGCTCTGTCATTTTCTAAAGAGCTTTTCATTATAAAACTTGTGTGTTAGTCTAGTATTAATGCATCTCAGTTTGATACATAAATTTGGGGGTGGGGGGGGACGGTGTAGAACAGGTGTTTGGTTTGCCTGGTTGGAGAAGCTACCAAGGCAACTAATGGTAAAATTCTGCACTGATGCCATTCAAAGAGGTTAATCTCTGCTTATATCATAGCTGAATTCAGCAAGTGAAAAGTAAGTTAAGTAAGAATTGTTATGAGAGTAAGTTTTATAATTTATGTTGGTTTTTTTTAGAGCAATTCTAGTAACTGGATAAAATAGATACCAATCAGTTATTTTACTTGGTGTTTGGAAGCAAACAAACCAAGTAGCCAACCAAACAACAACATTCAAACCAAAAACACAAGGAGACTCTTCTAAATGTTAGTTTGTGTTGTCATGTATTTCTTGGTCATTCTCACCAAGAACATTACTAAAATGCTGACCATTTCTCAAGCTGCTTAAATAATATTTTGCATTTCTTATTTTTCAAATCATTACTTAGCTGCATACAACCTCCCTACATGTACACTGCAGTCATGAGATGGATCTTAAACCAAGGAGATATTGTATAACTCAAGCAGGTTTTGCATAGTTGGCTGTTTATAAAAACAGCTATTAAATAAGGGAGCTGCAAGAAATGTGAAATCTGGCAATGAGAGGGGGAAAGAAAAGAGAGTCGGTGACATGCAGGAGCAGTCATGCTGTTCTGAAGTGTTCATGCTGTGCTGATGTGTGCATGCAGTTCCACTTCCCACCTCTCAGGTGTGGCATTTCAGCTGTGGTAGGGGGTGTTTATGCGGTTTATGTCTTCATGGTGCTTGGTAATGGTAAAGTCTTTCTTTAATGTAAAGGCAGATGAAATACAGGACTTGTCTGCTGAAGAGCTGATTCCCTGGGCAGCTGAGAGCTGTTCCTGCCTGGCAGGAAAGAAGGCTCTACTCACAACCAAGCTGGCCATATTTCTGGAAGCACATTCTCCCTGGTGAAGAGACAGCACAGACAGGCTCTGTGAATTCCCCTCTCTCCCAGGTTTCCCTCAGCTGCCCCAGAGGCACGTTCAAGCAGAAGCACATGCCTTTGACATCTTCCCCATCTCTGTCATCCTCAGAAACGGCTGGTGCTGTAGCCCACCTCTGCCTGCAGAGCCCACATGCAGAGAAGAGGGGGTGGTGTGAAGCCCCTGTACCTTTGGGGTGAGAAAAGATCATAGCGGTGTCCTTGGGAAAGCTGGTTATGTAGAAACGATTGAAAGCATGCATTGGGTGTTATAATAATTGGACTGAGCTGTGGGTAAGAGGGTGGCCTGGCTTGGGGCAGGCATGCAGCCTTGCCTTTGTTGGTCAGTGTTGGACTTTGCTGGCCAGGCAGGCTGTGCTTCTTGCGATGACAGGGAAGGGTGGCCCAAAAAATTTGGGGGGGGGCATGGGACACATGCCCAGGGCGGTGCCATGCTCCTCTTGTGACATGGTGCCCTGTGAGATGTTGACATGACTGATACACCTTTAGCTTGTGTGCTGTAGCTTGCTTGTGTTTTAGGGAGTCACTGCAAATGTGTGCCTCAGTTTGTTGCACTGTATAGAAGTAGGCAAACACCTCCTGGGCACAGGGATTTCTTGAAGCTGTTTGCCAAAGAAGCGGTTTGAAGGGAAGGTGTGAAATAGCGAGCAGGCATCTGGGGAGGCAGTGGGCTCATCTCTCTGGGAGCACAGCAGCTGTCCTGCCCACACTGCTGTCCCCATGTGGGCATCCAAAGCCTCAAAGGGTTCCCTGTCCTGCTTTTGAGACCTGTGTTGTGGGAAATACAAAAGTAAAATGAACATACTGTGTTCAGAGATACATGCATATTAATCTTTTACAAGGAGCTGTATTTAAGAATAAAAAAAAAAAATGCTGAAAACCACTGAATTAGCCGTTGCTATTATCTGAACTATGGTGTTTCCATTTCACTCTGGTTGTAGTGTGGAGAGTAGTTTTAAAGGTTGTCTTATGCTTCCTTGCATTGCCCTTTTGATAAAAATAAATCAAGTGCTAATGCTGCTTTTGTGGAAATAGAGAATCTGAGATCACTGGTAGTTAAGGAAATAATTCACTCTATTCCAGAAACTCTTGACTCTGTCTTCATTTACTGCTGGTTATCAAAGACAAGAGATACTGTGTAAAATACCTGCATAATAAAGTAATATGGAAAACTAATGGTCATATTCAGAAGTCAAGTTCAGGATACTCTGTGTTCACATCATTAGGTAGCATATTGTAGCTCCTTTGCTCTAGGTATGTGCTGAATTTCCCCACCAATATTCAGTACTTTAAAAGCTTCATTAGAATGGAAAACACAGCTAATTTTTAAGCTGCCTTCTGGTGCACTTGCAGAAATGTTTCAATAAGGAAGTAAAGCTTTTGAAACCTGCCTCTTCTCAGCCCAAGGTGATGTTTCTTGATGGCTCCTGCCAGACTTCTGCACAGTCAGATCATCTGGTGGATTAAACTTGGCCTGTAATTAGGCACGGTTCCATGCCTGGACTCTGCTACACAATGGCAGTCATCCAGTAGCAGCTTTAGCCTTTATGAAGCTTCCTGAACTTTGCTTAATACATTCAAGTGTAAAAAACCTAACAACTCATGCTCTCTCCCCTTTACCCAAGTGCCAAGTATATTAGACCACCTTCTATGTAGAGAGTTGTTCTTCAGTGCCTTTCAGTATGCTCAAACTGCATCTCTCTGAGGTAGTACCGTCCATACACACCTTCTGAGGATTCCCAGAAAGAGTAAGGAACAATGTACAATAAAGACTTATTGAGAAGTTTTGTGTGCAGTCCGTGTCACCTGCCCACCAGGAAAGCCATTTACCTTTTATTGGTATGACCTTAACCCAGATATTCAGACACTGTAATTCTTCAACAGTATTTGTTAACTTCACATGGGGATCTTTTCTCCCTCTTTAGCTTTTGTCATTAAATATACTGGGAGCTGCTGGTGGAGGAAGTTCTGTGAAAATATTAGCTGGGAATTAGGGGAGAGGAAGATGAAGTTTGCATCAATCTACAGAACAACATCCTTTGACTGGCTTTTAAAACTAAATTTTATTGAAGATGCAATTTAAAAAAAAACCTTTGAAATGTCTATGAACAAAACATTCAGCAGTCTGTGGTTTGAAATACATTCTGCTGCTCTTTTCAGACCTATGTTATTTGGGCTTCCTCCATATAATGGCGTGTGCCTGGGCCTGGTGTAGAGAGCATAACTGTGTGAACTGTAGATTGAATTTCTTTAACGATAGCATAGAGTGAAGTTGCTAATTTTGTCACTTCTAATACTTCTTCATTAGCATATTATATTGAAGTATTCAAGTAAACAATAGCTCTAAAATGACTTGTTATCATTTAGGGTATGAGACTATCTATGTAGATCTTCCTTATACTGATATATTTGTTTTTATGCCTCTGATATTAAGATTAATGGTATTGGAGAAATATCAGATGTTTGTGTGGTAAGAGCCGAAAGACAGAGGTCCAGTATAGCCTTAAACACTCACATGCAAGTAGTGCAGAGACTTTTGCACCAAACTCTTAAAGAGGAACATGAAATCTGTCATGAAATCTGTGTGGGAGAAAGAAAGAAACATGAACGAGGAGCTGGGTGTGCAAGACAGTCTTTAGCAGGTGACTTGGAAAATGGGCTGTCGTTTCTGCTGGAACCAGCT
Source organism: Neopsephotus bourkii (assembly GCF_033783945.1). Taxonomy (NCBI): domain Eukaryota; kingdom Metazoa; phylum Chordata; class Aves; order Psittaciformes; family Psittacidae; genus Neopsephotus; species Neopsephotus bourkii. Next base: position 3,657,204 of record NW_026902241.1, on the reverse strand, counting down.
GCAAAAACCTAAGGAATATGCTGCCCATGCTGTGTTAGGTTTTCTCTTTATATGGTTCTTTTTATGTATTGCAGACTTCTCTGGGTGAATGCAAATAATTTTGTTATATACCACACTGTGCTATTTTGAATATGGGTAAAAGGTGATGAATGTGTGGGAAAGGGAACTGGTGTGATGTGTTGCGTAATATATCACATTCAGGTTCTGCAGATAGTAAATGCATGTAAAATGAAAATGTCTCCTTATGTTTCACTACTTGTCAGTCAAAGCTTTGCAATATAGTCCATAACAGGATCACTACCTTGAATGAAACTTATGAAAAATCTCTTAAAACCTCCATTCCATAAATGGTCCTTTGCTTATTTCATCTTGGTAATAAAAGAAAAGCATGTTCACAAGTTGATTAGATAATTCTTATTATCAAAATGCAGTTTTCAATCAAGAATGACCTTTTCTTACATTTATTGGGAAGCTAGCTTTACAACCCATTAAACTGAAGCTTTTGTGCTGCCACTGAAAAGCTCACAGTTCCATAAAGATGATCTTCAGTTTGTTTGCTCTCTGCAACGCTTATTACAGACAGCTGGCTGCTTGATAAGATTTTGGGGAGGGGGAAGCCTTTTTCATATTTTGGCTGTCTTTCTGGTCTTTCAGTGTCTGCTGAATGTTATTAAGTCAGCTTTACAAAGCCTTTGCTCTGCTTAAATTCTGGGCATTTCTTTATGGATAAGGGTTTTCTTAGGTGAAATATTGTCCCCTGAAGATTATGAAGCAGCCTTATTACATGGGGTGCAGCACCAATGTTATCTTTAGATGTTGAGTAAGATGATTTTGTTTGAATTAAGTTATTTTGGAGAATAAACTTGCTATTTTCATGTTTGATGCTTATCTTCATTGTAGTTCTATTACTATTTGTTTCCTAGTAATGACATTTTTATATTAAATAAATGTCTGAGCCTTTCTCATCCTCCTAAACAACATGGTGAATGCAAACAAGGATCTGACTATGATGGCGTTTGAAAGAGGGAGAAAGAAATTATAGGAGTTAGGTGCCATTTGAGAAATGCTTTCACATGCCGTCTTTTATGTTTCTTTTTTTTCTGCTCAGTGATAATGTTTTTTAAAGCAGAACTTTTATGCTTGTCCAACATGGCTTTTTTGTGAGGGTTTTTTGCTAACACTCATAGTAAGGAGTTACCGTCTTAGAATATTGGCTTTTGCTACAAGCTGTTTAATATTTCGTATTTACTTGCAGCATTTGACAGTACTTAAGCATCTGTTTTTTCCTGTAGATTAGTTTCTCTTCTTTTTTCTGGCTTTTGGTGGGGTTTTTTTTGTTTTTGTTTTTTTTTTTTTGTGAAAGTGGAGATAGCACACTTATTGAAGATTTTAGCTTTGTTTTTTTCAAGCTGTAGTTTTTTGGTAACCAGTCATTGCAGGACTCACTTCCAGGCATACCAAGTATTTTGTGTGTCTCAGCATTGTTCCCAGACTAAAGCCAAAATACAGCACTGCATCAGCTACTAGGAAGGAGAAAAATAACCATTACAGTTGATCCCAGGACGCATGGGATGTGAATTATGGTCCTCTACCTATTGCTAAGCAAAGTGTTTCCTATATTTTGCCCATATGCTCTTCTCTATTATGTAACTTAGGGCAATGCTAAACAGGACAGGGGTTGCTAATTGTTTTACACTGAGCGTAGGATATATCTTACCTAACTTAAAATGTTCCCAACACAGGCACCCACACGTGAACTGGTGGTGTGTAGACACCCCACGACCACCACCTTGTAGTCAGTGAAAAATAAAAGGCTTTTCTAGGATGTGGTCAAGATCATCCTGAGGTTAGTGCCAAAAATACAACAGAAGTGTCCGTTTCTCTTCACTGACAATAAAAATCAATCTAGAAGTTGTAATTCTCTAGCCATGTAAAGTTACGTGACATTTCTATTAACTATTCCCTCAACTGTGCAAAGTGCACGGAGTTGGAGAACATTGCTTACTGGGGGTCACTAATGCCTCTGTGTGCTTGAGTTAATTGCTATGTGGTTTTTAAGGTCTTTTGGAAGAAAAAAGGATTTGTTTTTAGATGGGTGATAATTTTTAAATAGTAGCTGTGCCTTATGGCTTGATACCTGGGATGTTAGAAAGCAGAGAGAAAAATATGGATTTGTGGACAGAGGGCAGGTGAAGATAGCCAGAGGTGCACAGTAAAAGCAATTTATCAATTGGTTTTACTGAACAAAAATGCAATTTATTCTGTAGGTACTTACTACATAGCATTTTTTGCTGTGATTCATCATAAGCTGTACCTCTTAACATGCCACTGCAGGGGGCACAAAGTAGACAGTGACTTTTGTTCTGTTTCTGTGCAGGAAACTGGCAGAGTCTCATAATTTTCCACTGTGTTTCTCATGAGACTTTGCAGGGGATCTCATTGGTGTCACATTTTACCTAAAATTTTGTGGAATACCTCTGTCTGCAGTGTCAAAGAAATACAACAGATTTGGAGAAGGCTTGTCTTTTATGCCCTAACTGCTTTATGGCAGAAGAATGCAACCTTTCTGCTATTGCCAATGGTATATAAACTGCTTGGAATTATAAAAGAGAAGCTTTTCTGTTTAATGTATCAAATGAAAGTAACTGGGGTGGGTTTTTTGGTTCTGTTTATTCAACTGTTTAAATTTGGTTGTGTGCAGGTAAAAATCTAGCAGACAGAGAAAAGCTTTATTAATAAAGAGAATTCTGATATGTCTGTATTGGACAAACAGGCATAATACCTCCACAGGTAAATGTCTGCAATCATCTGAAGGGTAAATGGAGCACAAACTACAAACTATCTGTACCTTTTTGCCATATAAAGTTATGCATACAAATGTAACATGAAAGTAGACTGGAATTCAGCCTGTACATCTCAGTCTTTTTACATAAGGAATTTTTTTTCTGTGCAATATAATTAAATACAAACAGAACTTTCTGTCTGAGAGGCTGATGTGTTTTGTGGTGTTTCTGATACAGTTTTTTTACAGGAAAATATACAATATTACCTCTCACATAAAAACATTTAATTTAGCTGATATTAACATTACAGATGATGCTGTCTGAGTAGTGGTAGGGCATTGCGTGTGATTTTTTGGAAAGAATTTAGAAAAGTTTTGTCAGAGACGTGACAGAAGTTCAAAGTTCAGAAGTAAAGAAATTCATTACTTCAAGTATGTTTTACTTCTAAAAGCAATATTGTGCATGCTCTGTAGTAAAAAACATTGCACTTTTTAGTTATGCCTTAAAAAAAGAAAAATAGCAAAGAAAAGCTTTCATCAAAGTAATTTGAGTGTACAAAAGGCAGTTACTAATATTTGTGTGCAATGTCATATTATAAACTATATGAAAGCTACCAGGACCAGTACTTCACAGAGAAGCTTGTAACCTTTTAGGGCACCATTTGAAGATTCTAGGGTGGCTCTCAACTTGAACATCACAGCATTGATATAGAAGCTATATATAGTGTCAGTGAATTGTGTGAAGGAAGAGCAGTCTGAGGAATCTGAGGGAAAAGTCTGTAATCTGAGGAAAAAAAATACAACACTCAGAACATAGTTGTTTTCCTCCCTCAAACGCAAAGACCAAAAAAGAATAAGAGTAGAAAAATACTTCAGTTTGCTCTTAACTCAGCTAAATATGTGATTCTGTCAATGGGAGGATAATTTGGTTCTCTAGGTGAATTTCTGACTTTGTTCAATGAGGCAGGAAATGGAAACTCCATACTAAATGGAAGCTGTTATTTTTGCTCACAGTTAACTGCTTGGAAGAAGTGGAAATTAAAAATAAGCCTGGAATTTACTGACTCACTGATAAGATGCCATAATTCAAGCAGCACAAGGATAGGAGAAAAAAAACATTGGATTCTGGAAATAATATGCAAGGGTGCTGGCAACAAAGAAAGAAGGATCAAATTTCAAACTGTGTGAACTTCATCAGGAGTTTCTCACAGATTTGTATCTACATTATATATGAAAAATACAGGTATATATATATCACAATGGATATTTTACATATAATGCTTTTTTTTTAAAAAAAAAAAGCACTTTCATTTTATATTAATCTGCAAACTTTCTTTTGATCCCTCAGTAGTTCTTAAGAAAAAGGTTATTAATGGTACATTCCTGGCTCCTTTAGGGTTTACAAGGAGAAGTGGTAACCTCCACAGCTGCATTCTGTGCAGATCATAAGCCATGTGAGGAAGCACATCTTACACAGCTGTTGCAGCAGAAGTGCAAAAGCCATAGTTAAATACTTCCAGTATCTCTAGTGTGCAAATGCTTTTAAAAACTCAGTTCTGATCTACTGACACTATTTTTTAATTTATACACTTTATGATTATGTAAGTGCATCTCCAGAGAGGGGCATTAAAATGAGCAATTAGTTGGGCTTTTCACTCACTTTTTTGATAGACTTTTTTTTTTCTCAATTGTCTTTATAATATAATGTCCCTTAAGTAATTATATAACTGAGCGGGCTAACCTTCTTTTATTCTCTGCTGATCTTTCTCAAGTTGGAAGCAGAGTCATAGATGGATAGTGAAATTTTTGTCTGGCAGCCGAAGCCTCAGTTGAAGCCGTAACAAAGGATTCTAAAATATGCAATAAACCTAGACTTTCAAAAGCCTTTTCTGGGGCTTAGTATTGGAGCTAGAAAACTGCCAGTGAGAGAACAGATTTTTAAATATATTATTTAAATCGTCTTTGTTCTTACTTTAGTAAAGCCTTCGCTTTGTACTATTGGTTACAGAAACTTGCGTCTTTCACATCAAAAAGAGACCATTCTGTCAATTCACATTAGCTCCATATGAAGCAGCCTAAAACTTTTTGTTAATCTTGAGGTCCTTGTTCACTGTCTGATGGTTTTTTGGTTTTGTTTTTTTTTTGTTTAAGGTGTGTATATATGTGTGTATACGCACACATACACACACATATATATATATATTTACTTTGGGGGGAGTATTTTTGCGAAAACATATGATGACAAGTCAGTTCTGTGCTTAAAATAAGTGCTGCAGATCAAAACACAATGGTAACAGCCTCTGTTATCACATATAAACCCAAGATCTGCTTCTGGGATCTTAATGGCTACATTTTAGACCCACAATTTAGAAAGAATGTACTTCCTTACATCTGCAAGTGTCCAGGAGTGGTCTGCGTTCTCCCCATAGTTCCATGATGGGCACAGACCTCATGTTCTGCAGTTAGTGGGAAATATAAATTATCTTTCATGACAATGATATCGCTGATTAGCACACTACAATCTATGGTGTGCAATAATATTTCTGTAGGACAGTTTTGAGTGTTTTTAAGGGGATATGCCATCATTATTCCCCTGTTGCTTGGTCAGTTTGTTTTTACTTTTGAAGCCAGAAGTTCATGCAGATCTTAAACTCATAGTGAAAGCTACAATATCAGGTAGTGCTGACAGTCCCCAAACCCTGTTCCATATCATTTTCTTCTTTCATCTGCTGTCTTCCTGGGACTTGTAGTCGTCTTGGTTTTCCTGCTCTGCTCCAGCCCATGTTGGGAAGAAGGGTACAACTGGCTGGCAGAAAAATGTCTGACTAGGCCCTTTCCATGTATTTTTAGAACAGGGAATGCATGTAGATAATACTGTGTTACTTGATAAAAAGAATAGAAAAGTCAAGTTGCATGAAGCCACCACACTAGATTGTGAGATGAGTATCAGCCTACTGGGTTTGGTTTGTTGGTTGTTTTTTGGTGTATTTTTTTTGTTGGTTTGAGTTTTCTTTAACGATGTGGTTTATCAGCTGACATTACTAGCAGGAAGTTGGCTGTGATATCATTTATCATTGATTTCTATGAACCTTTTACCTATCACTTACGTATTTAATAAAAAGCTAATAGCTTTTCCTCTTCTATGCTTCTGCATCTAATTTTCATTTAATTTAGAAGGGAGTGACCAGACTATGGTCACTTGCTGCTGATGAATGTAATCTATAAGATATTACTTTCTATGGCATAGAGGGCTGGGTTGGGTATTTCTGGTTCTAGTCATATGTATTTCTGATACTAGTTCAGAGAAACGATGCTTCAGCCAACTATCAAATCTGCTATAGCTTTTCTAAGGTGTTAAGTGGAAAGGAGGTTCTCTGCAATTAAAGAAAATACTCATGGAGTCTAGTTGATGAAAATTGGTCTGATACTTTTCCTCCCTTCACACACATCACCTAAGATGTCTCATTCTTCCAGTTCTCTCTTTGAGGTTTTTCTCTGGTGTGCAGGCATGAGGACTTGGTAAAGGTTTGATGACTGCACTTTGCTTTCTCTTGAATTCAGTACAACTTTTCAAAGAAATAGAATCCTGTGAGGTTTCAGGGAAATAGAATTTTGATGTTGAAGTGTAGAAATCTCTGACCTAAATTTTCAGAAATGCTTAATGCTTTGGGGAGTGCATTTTCTAATGCTTGAGCTGAGGTTATGTAAGGAGACCAATTACAGAGAAAGAGTGCTAACAGTGTGGGAATTAACAAATCTTAAGTGATGTTATCTGAATATTCATGCCTTAAAAGTGTATGGAATACAGTTCATTCTCTCTAATTATATAACATAAATAATTTTTTTTCAGTATTGCAAAATCTACTCAATTATTAACTGGTGCACACAGATGTGTGAACATGAATCAAAAGAGAATTGTGTAGGGTTTTTGTTCTGATTGAAGTACTCCTCATATGTTTTCCTGTGTCTTTCTGATTCATTTTATGAAAGCTATATTAAATTCTATTGAAAAAGAGCATTAGGATGTGGATAAAAATGTAAGTCCGTGAAGGTCAGGAAAATAAGAAGTAGTGTCCTTCTGATCTCTGTTACTTTTCCTATACTGTATAGATATGGAGTATTTTGTTATTGAGTTTCGCAGTTCTAAGCACACAGCGTAAGGAACCTGCAGCTGAAAAAAATCTTTTGTCTTCTGATTTTTGTGCAACTTTTGTATGTTTTCAACAACAGTTCTTCAAATTTTGTTTGTTTTCTGGTTAATGTAGTTTGTTTTTATGAAATTCCATTGGACCTTGGGAAGAAAATGTCAGTAAAGAGATGCTTGATTTGGAAGACAGATAGAGAGAGATGGATGTAAGGATTCTGTGCTACCCAGTGGAGTAAAATTTGCAGGCTTGTCCCCTGTTCACTGACTGAGTAGCTTTGGGTGGTGGTCAAGCAGATGTAGAGCAGATTTTCCGATTGTGCTTCTGGTATTTTTCATGCTGATGTTCAGAACTTCAAAGAAACGCGCACCAAGAAAAACAGTGTCTTCTTACACAGATAAAACAGTAGGGAATCACGCTTTAAAGGTGATCCGATGTCTTCATAACATTTCTGCATTAATTTGCATATGGTGTATAAAGTGTATAAATCTGTGTTTAGGAAAATGTGTACTAATTTTGAAATGTAAATATCTATTTGTCCTCTAAGTAGAAGATCCATGTATACTTCAAAGCAGGTGGCAGTCTTCATCACTGAAATGCAAAAAAAAGTTTATCACTTGAAGAAAAGAGAATTGGCCTGTAACTTACCTGTTGCTGAGAATAAGCTTTCTGATTTAGAGGGCTAGAAATGTGTCCTTGGTCTCCAAAATCTTTGACTTTCAGTGGGTTTCATATTTAGTAGCTTTAGAGGTGATGCTGTACTATAACTGAAGTTAATTTGTCGTATATGAGAATGAACACTGTTTTTAAGTACATTGTAGAAGAAATTGGTTTACTGATGAATTATAGGCAACTTCCAAAACCAGGATGTTGACTTCATTTGATTAAATTTAAGTCTTCTTTAGTTGATTGAAATTTACATCTGGAAGGATTGTGTATTTTAAGGGTCATCTTTTTATACTTAGGATTTCCATGTCCCTTCTTAAAAAATAGTTTAAGATATTGTGACAAGATTTCTAAATGTGTGTGTCTAAAGATGCAGTGAATGTCTGGCAGGATTTTGAGATCATGTCCATCTGAATGTTACTGATTTGTGGGCTAGCTCCTGAGACTCAGTGTAGAGGGAAGTTCTATGTAAAGATGCAGTTACTTAGCAGTTTGACCATACTGTGACTTTAGGCACAATGAAAGTGACAGGAACTTGCAGCTTTTAATCCATTTCTGTAACTTAGAAAAGTTTTCACATTGTGTCATACACTGAAAATTGTTTTGCTCTTTATTTTGAATTTAATGGCAGAGGATGGCAGAGAGGAAAATCTGGATAGAAAGGTACAAATACTTATGAACTGAACTCTCCCTCCCAGGGAAGGGATGCCACAGTAGGTGGTATTATTGCAAATTTAGTTTAGTTTAAGAAGCTTTTAAATCTGAAAGGTGAGTGTAGAATTCAGCTGTAAAGTAAGTAGCCATAAAAGAGCTGTTAAGATTTAAGGTAATTTCTTGCTGTTTAATGCTGTATTCAGTACAATAACTGGATACATTCTTATTGTACAGCATTCTGTCACTGCTATTTTTCTAAGTACATTTGTGTGAGGAGCTCAAGAATTTCCCCCCTCTTGAATCTTTTGCTCCTTCCCTGTTAATTTATTCAACACATCAGCCTTACTGATCTCCTAGGATTTAGTAGTCTTCTGCATTATTAGTTTACTTTTATGACTGCTGAAGGAATTATTTGTTGTTCCTTAGGTTGGCAAGAGAAAGTTTCTTGTTGCTCTTGTGAATACTCTGTAAGTATCCAGGCAGTTGATCTGGGGGATTAAAGCCAGCAACATCAGTTTAAGTTGTATATGTTCTTTCAGTTCTTCTATCCTGTTGCATGAAAACAGCTCTTCATACTTCGAAAGCTTCTCTTTTGACTACTGAGAATTAAGAGCTATAGGCAAGTTGGAACTGAAAAAGTCCTAGAGTGGAAACTAGCACATCTACTAGTAGGAGATTGTGATGGCCTGAGTCTTTGCTCAGGGGCATCAGGGTATGCATCCTACATGACTTAATTCAGTTCATTGTATTCAGAGAAACCACACAGGTGCTAGTAGAAATGTTCTGAAGTCATGTTCATTAAGTTACCTTCAAAAAGAAGATGCTGGTAATTTGTTGCAAGTATTACAGTAAAGCACCTATAAAAGCCATGGTTAAAAACACATTTTCCACTAAATTCTTGTCTTGAAGTGATGTTGAAATGTTCATAACTTATGTGAAACTCCTTTGTGTTCATAGAACCAACATAAAAGAATAAAATGTGAGGGAAGCTAGACAGTAACATCAAAAATCCATTGTGGAGGAAAATACCACATACATTTCAGCTGATAAAATTCTTCTTCCGTTGCATCATGCATTTGTTTAGGTCTTTGGCTTACGACTTATCTGTAAAGGGTTTATACAATTACATTATTCTTAATTAGCAAAAGACCGTCAGATGTTTTTCAGTATATGAGTAAAGATTGACTATAGTTTCAGCAATGAAATGTTACACCACAAAATGGATTTATTGCAGAAATACAGTAATACTTTGCACACACTTGATCTGAAAATATTTGAAAATCTTTCTTTCATGCACTACCTTCCTCATTCATTCATAAATGCTTGTGTTTTATATAACTGTGTTAAGGGCTACACATGTGTGCAGCTATTGAGAGTTTTAAATTCCCTTTGAAAACTATATGGTTATACTTGAGTTTGTAGTTTTCTCCTGTGCAGTGTGAGCCATGAGACAGTCTAAGCTGCAGCAGCCTCCTTTATTGTATCACTGATCCTGTGAAAAAGCTGTGTCATGCTTCCTTGTGTATGTGTATTATTGCTCAAAGAGAATCAGCATCAGAGTAATTATTCATACTTAGTAGCAAAGCAAGAACCATGTCAAAATATTAACTAATTTTTTTTTTCATTCACATAAATCACGCCTCTTTATGTTGTGGTCATAAAAAAATTGTTTAGAATGTGTGTTTTGTAGTTTTGGTCCAGCAGTAAAAGACATTAAATTGCACCTGCTACCACTGAATTTATGAAGGTTTTTTTTACTTGAAAGAAAAATTCCCATTTAAGCACTCAAGGTAGACAGTATTTCTTTTATCATCCCTTAGGAATTCTAACTAGGATGTATTTATTCTATTCAGGGCTGTAGGTTGTTGGGGTCTTTTTAGTTCCTTGTAAGTATATTCCTGTCAGTGCTGCAGACATGCATCAGCACCACAGAGTGAAATACAGCAATGAAAATAGTTTGAGGCCAGCACGTTTGCTAAAAGCACTGAAAGATAAGTCCTTAGTAGTAAACAAGAAAATAAAAGGGTAGACCACAACAGGATTTTGTGCGTGTCCTCCAAACATGTACTGATGCTATAAAGCTGTACAAATTAATATAATAAAGGCAATGATTTTTCCCTAGGCTTCACTCCAATAACTGATAAAAAGTAAGAGGGGAAAAATCTGATGACCTGTGCACTGAGGACTGAGGAGCTGGAGAAAAGGTTATGACTGATTTGACCATGGACACATTAGGTAATCAAGCTAAATGCAAGACGATTACAAGACAATGCTGTATGTTGGTTATCCTTGTAGATAAGAGGGAAATGGTTGAAAGCATATTTCACAATGAGAACTAGATCAAAGTTCTTACTTTGAGGGGCTGGGGGAGGGATATCAAAGCACTCTGAAAATGTTAAACCAACTTAGTACTAGTTTAGTTGCTGTGCTGCTTCATGAAGGACAAAAGGGTTTGACAGATATAAGTAAACCAACAGAATTCTTTCTGTTCTTGAAAAGTCGATGAAAATGGATCTTAATCTTTGCCCCTTCTCTCTTCGCATTTCCTTTTTTCTTTCGTAAACAAAGAGGAATCACTCCTGACATAAAACAATTATTTCTGGCCCTAAAAACAATGTTTTAGGCATTTTTTACACTCTACATCAAATGTTGTAACTATAGTTTTGTTAACTTGCAAGCACAGGGTTTTTGAAAGCAAATACATCAATGTGCTGGCTACTGAAGCTCAGGGAGGGAATACTGCTGGGACATATCACAAACCATTGAGTCTAACCAGAGAACACAATGAATTGCTCCTTAAGTCATTGCAAATGTGAGGAAAGGGAAACGTTGTTGAAAGGCATCCATTTGCAACAGGCATGCTAGAAACTGCGTACAAACATTTTCTACAAGTGATAGAAAAGTTAACCTCAAAAATTTTTCAACCTAGTCAAGTTCTGTAAAATACACTTTAAAAGTGACTGTTTCAGAAAGGAGGGGAAAATATAAATCGGAAAATGCAAGGAAAAGAAAAAAACTTCAAAGAAGGCTTTGAGTGTTGTGTGCTTAGGGACAGCATTTCAATGCTAGTGAACCCAAACAATTTAAGCTCTAAATTAGAGCTTGTGGAAGAGGTCTAATTGCAGTGGACATGAGGAGTCTTTTGGTGTACATGTATGCCATGTTTAGAGGTTCAGCAATTAGATTTTTCATAAGCAATATTATCTTTAATGATGGTAGAGGTGACAAATACCTCCCTATTTTTTCTTCTCCTTACTACTGTCTCTTTCAGCTAGGTTTTAAAATTATTATATTCTTACTTTGTTTTCTCCTTCTGGAACATCTGATATGAGATTTCTGAAATGCATCCCAATTCTGTTCCCATTACATCAATATCAAATCAAAACCATGCAGTATATATTTTTGTGTATTTTATATACATTGTGAATATGTATCTTTAGATATTAAAGAAATAAGTAGCAAATCAGAAAGAGTTTATCCACTTTCCTTTCTCTGAAGATGAAGAGCTGAAGACTTGACTCTATTTGGATCAAGCAAAGCTATCAGAAAACTAGGTAAGGCTGGAGGAAGTCATGTACTCATCACCATTGCATATTTTCTGTCCTTGTTTGTTCACTTGGCTAAGCTACTGGAAAAATTTTAAACCACCGAGGACAAGGTTTTAGACAGAAAAATGGGGAAATGACAATGGGAATAACTAACTGTGGGTGCTCTTGACTGGAGAACAGATGTGACCTGAAATGCCATTGTTTTAGGTGCTTGCGACCTGCTTATAAACTACTTCAGTGATTTTTCATTACTATAGAAGAGTAATTGTTTATTACTGCTGCCCTCTGTTCTGAAGTGCTGCATCATTCTGGAGTGCTCTTCCCCAGCATCCAGTTATGTTTTAATGAACAGATATGTAAAGTACGCTATTTGTTTTTCCTGATAATTCCTTGCACATTAATGCTTCTGAGGTGGTTTCTATAATGTGATTAAACCAGATTGTTTAAAAGTAACAAATCTGAGCTACCAGGGCAAGACAGACTAACAAAATTCAGACAAAAATCATGAAGCCAGCTTTATGTTCACTTTATTTTGCCTTAGCAGCCAATATGCCCTTGACTAGATAGAGCCTAACCATCTACTAGAAATTCCTATACTTGCTGCTCCAGTGGGTTTTGTTGAAGATATTGGTTTCTACTATATGAGTCAGCAGTGTTTATCAATTTTAATATCATGCCTCAGGAATATTGCCACTTACGGTTTAATATGACTTGGCTTGTCAATTCAAATCTTGGGTTTTTGCATTTTTAAAGTCATAATGTTATAAAATATAGGGCTTCATGGTAATCATAAAACTATGCCTCTTGGTTCTTAGATAAACATTTTAGGAAGATATGGCTTTTTTGTTCTTGCAATGCACTGTTTCATTTGGCAGGTTTTATTTAATATATTTAAAGATGTAACTGAGAAAATAATAAATGCAAGTTTAGAAGTTCTTATTTGAATCACAGTGGGCATCTCAATTGGAAAATGTTCTTTTAGGGTCCATCGTATAAAGATTTAGTTCATGTTGCTGATAAACCCTACACTATTGTTTGTGTAATCACGTTTTAAAATCACACCTTTTCTGAGCCTACTCATGTGGAAATAATCACATTCTGTTATAAACCGATACCTTAATTCATTGCGCCAGCACCTTCTAATGCTCATCAGAAGAGCTCTTTTTCCCAGAATGTACACAGCCTCAAAAACATGACTCCTTGATACAGCCTTTGGTGTAGAATTTTGCAGGCAATGCACCATCAGAACGGGGGGATTTGCTGCTCTGTTTTCGGCTTTGTATGGCCTTTAGCAACTTACTTGTCTCTGCTTTGGTTTGAAGTTCCTTGAGTGAAGACAATAAACCTTCTTCCTGCTCACCCCACTCCATGTAGATAAATTAGTCAAGTGACTGGCATGTCAGAAGCATGAGCTGAGTTCATGTGTAAATTGCTTGGCAAGTGGTGTGATGTTATGTGCTAACAGCATCTTCTGTGGAGGAAAGAATGTGTATTTCATTGCATTGGCTTTTCAAAAACAGAGATAGGTTGCATTATCTCTATCTTAAAGACCACTTAGAACTTTAATGGCAAAGCCATTTTTAATTATTTATATGACAGTACTATATATTTGATTAAAGTAAACAATATTGCTAATTTTATATCATCTTTCATTCAAAAGTTATACAAACATTTCAAAAAGTCTTAAGACACCTTTTTGAGGTATCATGAAAAGAGAAATTCTATACATGCATCAACTATTAAGAAAACAAAGTTGGTTTTAAACATTTTTTGTGTTTTATGGTATAAACCTGGGAGTGCGTTAGTAGAAATAATGTTGCCTGTGCATTGCAGATACACTCAATACTATATTTTGCTTGGCACCAGGACTTTTGTTTTGATTTTTCAGTGTGAAATATGCCTGTTGCAATTCCTCTTGTGTTTCCTTAGGCAAACTGTATTGTTACTAACAAGGAAATCGCAGAGCAAACCCAACTATTTCTTTTAGAGAGGCTCTTGGCTCACAGATGGGACAATGGAAACCAAAATCATGGGGAAGGAACGCTCAATCCCCAAAGTGTGCTGATAACTGAGTGTACTGCTTAGTAGTATCTGTCAGCATGTTTGAGCTTTTATTATGGGGAGTGGTGGGGGTGTGGTAATGCTGGGGGGGGGGTGTTGGGTGTTGTTGTTTTCTTACCCAACATTTTATAAGCCCTATTTCCTTTTTTTTTTTCATATTTTATTTTCTTGTCTGTAGTCTTGACTATTTATACACCTGCAAGTTACTTGGTGCACTTTTTTCTTATCCCCCTTGTCACCAAGGTACTTGTACCTTTTCCAAAGTATACTCCAAGCACACAGATGATAAATCTTTATCAGCTGTAAAAGAACAGTTTGGGAAGCAGGTTTACTGTGAAGTGTTAACCAGCAAGGGTGAGCCCAAAGCATCTGCTTTTGGAAAATAGTATTTCCAAAACATGTTGCTACTGTACGGACTGGTGGAGAATTCATACGCCTCAATTGTTGGGTATTACAGTCTGCATGCATATGCTGGCAGAATAAGGGAAAACAGAAGGAGCTCCAAGGATTTCATTTATAGTGTAAATTTAAATTTACAGTTGTAAAATTGTACTCTTCTTTTATGTGTTTAGTTTTTTCTAAACTGAAGTTTATGTGGAAAAAAAACATAATGAATCCCTATATATCGCTTTCTTCTATTCCAACCTTATGTTTTTTAACACTCTCCAGTGAGAAGCTGTTTATCTCAGCTTTGTGCATTTTGACGTACAGGACTCATGTGGCTTCATTTATTTAATCTGGAATGCTTTTGAAAGAAACACCAATTGCAGCTGTGAATATTCAGAAACATAGTGTGATTCTCTACAAAAGCAGGACATTTTCTTTACTGTATGGTCTCTTGAGCTTTCATTATTTTTACCCATTTATGAATAGAGTAAGGATTTCAGTACGATTTATAGAAATTCTCCCTAAAAAAGTCCACATAAACAACAAAGTGAGGAAATAACTTTTTGCAGGTTTGTATGAGTGTGTGTATACATAAGTGTGCGTATATATGAGTGTGTGTATATGTATGTGTGTGTGTGTTGGCACTAATTTATTAAATACTGAGCTTAAATGTATATATAATGCTCTTACATTTAGAAAAGATAACTTCAGTGGAGGTTCCTGTCAATAAAACCTCAGAATTGTGCAGGTTTTCTTCTGCAGACATCTGCCCTTGGCCATTCCACAAGCTGGTTTGGGTTCAACTAACAGTGCTTGGAGCAGATTAATACTACACAGAAGTTAGACAAAAGAAGGGAGCTGCAATACCTCTAAGGGTTTCTGTAATTTCTAATTTCACTCCATTTACATGCAGGTTTATTGTTCTGAGAGTAGAACTGAGGCAAGTAATGAGCTGATTCTTAGCTCTAAATGGGGTATGTGACAAAGGTGACAGGCTTGAGCTGTGGGAAAAGGAAATTTGTGATAACTTCTTAGAGGTGGGTTTGGGATCTTTCTTTCTTTGTTTTCCCACAGTGCTCAGCAACTTGATGATCTGAAGTTTTCTTGGTATCAGTCAGCTCTTCCTCCTTTTTCTTTTTCTTTTTTAATTTGTGATTTTTATTCCAGTCCCATTGCATGAAACCATTTGTTATCTTTGTGATATTTACAGTGAAGCTCAATATCGCCCTCCTTAAGCATTGGTTCCATAAATTGGCCTGTTCCCTCTGGGCAGAGCTGTTATATCTGGACCCATGCAGAGCTGAACAGGCTCCTGTATTAATAGAGTGCTGTGTGGTCCCTGCTGCCGTGGCTATCTGCCTTTTCACAGATAACATCACAGTCTGATGTGATGTGTGTAAATAGCTCCCTGCACTGAAAACAATGTGCGACTGATCAAGCCTTTCAGCTTCCCTGACCCTAACTAGTTTGCTGCCTGGTTTCAGGCCTTGATGCTGTGTAAGTGTTGCCCAGCAGTAAGGGAAACATCTCTGTATTATCGACTGTTTTGGTCACAAATCCAAAACATAGAACTGTAAAAGCTATTATGAAGAAAATTAACACAGCGGAAATAGTTACATAAGCTCAATGACATGCATCACTAGAACAGTAAGGGGATTTGTCCTTTAACAGCAATGGATGAACTTACTTACGATGACCAAAATTTTAAGTAGCTCCTAGTGGAGTGGTCTGGAGGAGCTGCAACAGCAGAAAGCATGTCTTTGCGCTCCCCTGCCAAGCAAGCGTCTTCTGCCTTGGCTCTTGAATATGTGTTTGTCTGTCTGTCCTGATCTAGTGAGTCTTTAGAAGACTGTGTCTTAAGTGTGATGGCCTTGACATATGGTAATGTTTTGGCACATAGTAAAGCCAGTGTTTGCTTTTGTGATATTGCTTGTCCACTATTTTTCTCTGTGATTTATGTATAAAGGTTCATACTGCCCCTTTTTATGGTCTAAGTATGTCTAAGTGGCTCCCGACCTTCTCCTCATGATTGACTGTGCATCTATCACAATGAGGGGTAAATGAACTGTGACTGTCAGTAGCAACATGGAATATTTTTAGTAGTAATGTATAGCCCAGCTGATCGCTAATCAGACCACAGCCTTTTATTCTGGTAGATGAGTGCAGAACCTCAGCTGTTAGCTGTAGCTATGAATTTTGATCAGGGTAAACACTGAGGGCTCATTTGTTATTGAGATAGGTAAGAGTATGGCAACAGGAGATGATAGAGGAAAGCAGGGCTGTGCTGCATGCTGCTGAGAAATGAGACAGTCAAATAATGTTACACTTCACAAATTTTCACACAAAAGAGAATGAGGGTTTACAAGGCTGGTATATAGCAAATGCCTGGTGCTATCTGGTAGCACTTGGAATGTGTTAGTATGGGGTAACATCTGTGTTAAAATTGGCTGCTTCATCAAATGGAAGTAGTATCTTATGTCCAGTTATATGTTCTTAATTTTGCTTGTCTGTAACATTTCCTTTGATTTCTCTTCCATTCTTGGTGATATCATCTTTGGATGGTACAGATTCTAATGTTCTATCTAGCACATTGACATGGTCTAGCAGAAGCAAGTGGTCTCTCCATGCTTACATCATGTTTATTTTATTAGTTTGTTTACCTGCTTATGGCAAAGATACACTAAATGATGGCACAGGGGACAGGTGGGACTGCCTTTGAAGCACAAGTGACAGTCATGATCTGGGTTACACTGCTAATTGGTAAGCTCCAAAATATTGCAGGAAAAATTATTTTATACCTGTGCGACCTTCATCACCTCAAGCAGCATTCATTTTTACAACAAAGAACTTCTTGTGATACCTAGTTTTCAGGAATATTAAGGTAGTTGGAAAAGATACTGTTTTGTTCACTGTTTGCACAGTGCAATATTTCTAAGACTCCCGTGAGCTAATACATTACTACATATTCACAACAAAAGTTGATCCCTGCCTCTAAAGCTTTACAAAGTCTGCTTTAAAGAACATAGTGACATTACAAAGTCAGGGGCTCAGAAGTTAAAACTGCAGCTGCCCATGTAGCTTACAGCTACCTCCTTGCTTTGTGAGAGTTACGGCATGGCATTCCCTATTCTTCCTACTCCCTGAAAGTCCATGCGTTATCTAGTACTCAAGATCTTATATGGAGGACTAATGCAGCTGACTGTAGATCATCTTCCTTGTTTGTTCTCGTATGTAGAAGTTTGATGCCTCATATGCACAATTTTAATGTGATGCAGATAAGTTCATCAGAGCTTGTACACTGCTCAGCTTCTGCTGTGATTGAATAGTGTATAACTGACTATGTACCGTTTAAAAGTTCTGCCACAGTTTTGTTGGGGGTGCCATAAATACAACCCAGGCTAACACATAATTTCACAAAGATAAAGCCTGACTGTTCACTGAGAAGGTGCTGCACAGAGATAAAAGTTTCAACACTGACATTGCACAACCAATATTTTTACTCTTGTGAAATATATCTGTTTATGCAAGTTATATCTCCTTGATATTTACTTTTTAGTTTATATTTATATGTATCAATAGCTCATTTAGGTGCCAAGATACCAGCTGCAGAGAGTTTACAAAGTTATGTTCAGTAACTTACTGAAGGCTTCTCAGTGAAAGAGAGAATTTTTACTTTGAAGAGGCTGGGAGGTTGGAACTGGATGATGTTTAAGGTCCCTTCCAAACCAAACCATTCTGTGATTCTATGATATGCACAGAACTAAAGATTTCTCAAAGGTGGGCAGTCTTTGGCAGAAATTTTATGATTAGCACTGATACAGAGTTTCTGTAGCATGGTTTTTTGAATCATGCAGTAAGTATTTTATGTAGTGACCAACTTTATATTGAAAGGGATTCATGCAACATTGAAAGGAATTCTGTTCACACTGTCAGTGAATGAAGCGCTGAGTGAAGAAGGAAAATGAGATATTTGATTTTTATTGGAAGTAATTTTTTCATGTAAATGTGGAGGAATTGCAAAAACATGCCAGAACTAATATGTAAAAGCCTGTTTTATAAAATTGCTTACTATTTTATTAAAATAATACTTTGTAAAACAATAAGCAATGACTGTTTTTCTAGGAAATATACTCTCATGGTTTATACAGTATATATTCTAAAAGTAATTCATTCTGAGTCACAGACCCACTGTTATTTTTTTCAGTGCCACAGTAGATATAGTAGATATAGCTCTCAAAATATTATTAAATTGTATTTTATGCAGCATTTCTTTTCAGATTTTATTTATAGCTTTTGGTTGGTTTGGGGTTTTTTGAGAACTCATCACCCTTGAACATGAGCTGGTATACACAATAACTACATTATTTTAAATCTCTTTAACTTAACAAGGCATCCAAGGCTGAACTGACATTATCTCCAGTGGCTGATTACATTTCCTGCTGGTGGATACTGTCAGGAGTGAGGGAGGAAACTCTCGGTGGAACAGACAGATCTACCAATCAGTTCTGCTGTAATTAATGTAGAATTTACAGGAGAAAATCCAGACTGTCAGCGGTGTGTTCAGTAATTCATACCAAGGCCTCTTTATCAATGATGTTTATATTTGAAAGGGGCATAGTTAATTTTGTCAGTAGTCCGTAAATTATCATGGAAATTATGAATCCGCTATAAAATCAATACAACTAATTGTAAATTAATAGATTTCTAAATGTGAAGGAGCATGTAATAATGTAGATGAGTCCTTGAATGAGCATGCCAGTTCTGGTGTCAGGGGTGGGAGCTTCCCACTGTTTTATGTGACATCTTCAAGTGTAAACACATTTCTTTTCCTTCCCCCTACTGATTTAGCCTGCTACCATAGCAAGTAACATTTCCATTAACCTCCTACCGTTAAATCGCGGAGTAACTATAATCACAAAAACATCCACCATGCAAGCAAACTAACAGAGCAGCAACTGTGGTCATAGCTTATCTCCATCTCAGAGGCATTTTTTTTTTGTGGGTTCACTGCAAGTTGGTGCAGAAACATATCCCTTTAAAGTTAATCTAATGAAGAGGGATAAAAATGGGTTGTTACAATACAGACTAAGGGTTTAGAGATACTTCTGTGTATGCTCACTAGAAAGAAAAACGTTGTTTATGTTGTTTTCCTTAGCACCTAAGCAGTGCCTTGTGTACTGATGCCTCGACTACTTGGGATTGAAATGGCAGAAGAGGAATAGTTTGACATCAGGCTACTACAGATTTTATTTAAAATAAAATATATGTAGAAGCTGACAGGTTTAGCTATGTTACAGGCAGTAGAACAGAAATAATTTTAGGGCAAGAAAAGCTGTCCTGTTTATTACTTGCACTGTTTTGGTTTTGGACTAAACCTGTTTTTGCATATGTGCAATAGCCATAACTTTTTGTGATTTAGCTCTCTTTTTAACTAGAATTGACTAAAAGATGGCTTTCATAGCATAGCATACTAAGCTTTTGTTTTTCTAAAATCCTAGGTTAGTAAAGCATGTAGACTGGAAACTGAAGTGACTGAAGCAGGGTTAACTTTTACACACAAGTTTTTCTGATCTGGGATTTCAAGGTGTCCTTATCTTCCCCTGAGTCTGAGTCCAGAAACTTGGCAGAAAGCTATTCATGCCAAAGGCTTATCTTGCAGCACTGCTTCTCTCTTCTGAATACAGCTATACCTGCTAATATTGATGAATTAGTGGTGGCACCTTCAGTACCTGTGCACTGTGGGTTTGATTTGTGTTCTTTTTATAATAACAGAATCATGAATAGGATGATGATACAAGGTCTTATAATGAGAAGTCTATATGTGAAATATATGCAGTAACAGGACATTTTACATCAGAGTAATATACACTGTGTGCCATAGTTTAGACGGAGGACAGATTCTTAAAAAGCTTTGTCATGAACTGCTAGAACTAAAATGTATAGAAAGCAGATGCTTTTGCTTTTTTTTTTTTTTTTTTTTTTGCTTTTGTTGATTTTCTTATTTTAATTAAAGTGAAATATGGGATTTTTCTAACAGCCTGTTAGGTGACCTAACAGTGGGGTGTTGTGGAGGAGTAAAGCACAGCTTGATGAGCAGCACTGCCTAGGAGAAGCAGCAGCAGCAACAGCACGATTGTATCTGATGCAGCCTGGTCATTCTGACAGCCATGCAAGTTAAACATTTTGGTAACACTTCCCAGGATTGTAGCATACAGTTTAGTAACTCTTAATGTTTATATATGTTTGTTAAAAGTCAACTGCTTTTCTGATAATTAGAAATAAGAGGCATCTTAGAAACAGTGTCGACCTTTACTCAGTGTCCCTAGAATATGAATTTCCTTTTCCAAATAGGAGCATTTGTTTAGAGCCTATTTTGAGTCCTTCGCTGCAGAGTGAATGCAAGAAAATACACAGAAAATTAAATTCTTAGCTATGAGTAATATTCAAGCATTAAGTGAAAGGCTGAAAGGGAAATGTATTTCTCAAAAGGTCTTAGATTAGTTCGAGATGATAAGAGTTTTACAAAAAAAAAGAGAGTTAGTGAAGAGGTTTACCTAGGGGGTAACAGGTGAAATCTGCTGAATGCTGGGTATGAGTAGAAAATATCTCCACATCATTGATCTGTACTCTCATGCACAGCCAGGAGATCCCAGTGGAGGAGCAGTCTGCTGTGGAGCTCCTGAGCAAGTACCCCAGTCTGCCAGGGGTTCAGTGAGGGGGAGCTCAGGCCCTCTGGACTAGGAGGTGGCACATCATCTGTTTTTCTCTACAGCTTTATGATGAAAGGAGCTCTGCAGCTATGCTGTGTGACACAGCTTTGTGCTAACTACACGGCATCTCTAGCTCCAAGATAATAGGAACATTCTTGCTGTGTTAAAAATAAAAAAAAAGGGATGCACTTTATGTTAGAAGGGCACAACTGCATATAAACGTACAAACTATTTAAAATCATCTGAGAATTAGAAGTTTATGGTATGGTCAGCTATAAGCTGTAGGAGATCCTGTTTCTCCTTAACAGGCTTTTAGGGTTCTTATTTAAATGCACACCATGATTCACATGCTTCCTATGATGGTAAATTTAGAAAATGAGCAGTGCAGTTCAAAGGTGATATCAGTTGCAAAGGAATGGCTTTGTTCTTTTGCTTTTTCTCTCCTGACTTCTCTTTTAAGTGTCCTTATGCATTAAGCATTTCATGTGGTTGACTGTTGGTGTGCTCTCAAACTACCCCTTCTTTGATAATGCATGCTAGATAAGAGCATTATTTGGATAAGAGGCATATTGAAGATGATGTGTATTGATTACATGTATGCTGGTTGTAGTACACGTGCAGACTGATATTGTTTTTTATCCCTTGCAAAACATTTCTTACCTTTTTTTTTTTTTGTGGGAGGAGGGGAAGATGGGAGAGTCAAAACTGAAGTAAAACTTCCATTTCCCCACCTAAACATTAGATCTGTAACAGATTTCCTGATACATTATTTTAATCTTCTTTCATTTTATTTATTTTATTTTAGGTAAGTGGAAGCTTTCTCTTCATGACTTGGGGACACATTTAACTGCTGTGGTAAGTGTTCTCCATCACATGAATATAGGGATCAGCTGTGTGTAAATTAACACCATAAGTTGGCTTACAACTGGGAGCAGATGGTTTCTAGAAGGCTGTGTATATACATACACACACACACACACACTGCTTCTCCTACACAAGTTGGTGGTTTTGGGTACATAAGATGATCTATTCTCTACAGATCTGCTCAGTTGTATCGATTGCAGGTATCCTCACTAATTTTTATATTCATATTACTGTGGTTTACCATTAGCTTTGTTATGTTCTGTTTGGTCTTACAGTACAGAAGCTTGTTAGATGAAGTGGATTACTTGTGTTTCTGGTTTGGCTGCTTGTCTTCCAGTTTTCATGTGTTCATTGTAGTAATAAATGTTGTTTTCCTCATGTCCTTTAGCATTATTTTGCAACACTTTGCAGTAGCACTGTTCTGATTGTTAGTGGCTCAGACTTATTGCTGTGTGTAATTTTTTTAATTGAAAATTACTTTATAAATTGCATGTGTGTATGAAAGGAAAAAAAGATTGAATACCTATCTGTGGCTTCTTTCAGAGCAAAAAGAAATGCTTGAATTTTGTTTTGTGGACTAGCTGTTGCTGGTATACCATAATTGGGTGAAAGGGAAGGACAGAGTGGTTTTTAGGAACTTGGGGTTTAGATGATGAGGGAGGAATTTTCTACTTCAGGTATGCAGATTCCACAGGGTCTTTTGTCTAAGCAGGTGTATGATGAATGAGGCAGTGTACTGCAGGAGAGAGAAACATCCTTTTGTGTTTCTGGCATTGACCTGGGAATGGCAATATGTGTGTAAACCTCCTGTTGAAAGTGCTGTGATCTTGTGTTCAAGCATCATCTATTAAGTCATGGCTTTGAAATGAAATTTTACGACCCTGCTTGATTTTTGGTTTCTTTTGTAGGGGTTTGGGGGTTTTGTGACTGCATATCTTTATCCTATGTGTTTTTCGTTTATGTATTGGACTAAAGAATGAATTACATATAGTGGTAGTATTTTAACCATAACCAGCATACTTAGCCTTTGCCAAAAGCATTGTTTATATTGATGGTATTTTTGGATGCAGGTAGAGGAGGTTATGCTAGTATAGAATAGCTCTTCCCAGTAGATTTTTGCTATAACAAAAGAGAGCAGTTCACCTCTTTAACTAAGTCAGGTTGATTTATTTGTATTGTGATTATTTTTTTGTTGGCACTGTCCATCTGCATTTTCTGTGGGGAAAAAAAAAAAAAAAAAAGAAGAAAAATCATTATGTAGTTAAAGCCTGTACTTGTAAAATTCAGGTTTGACTCAAGGTATTTGTGAATTAGCTGTAGAGTACCCAGCTGTGCTTTCTTTTTTTATTTTATTTTTTTTTTTTAATTTGGGTTTTTTTGCTGGCTTTAAGGGAAACGTTTGCTCAGAAAACTGACAACTTTAAGAGCGAAAAATGTCCAAATGGAAGAACATTTCATGCCAAAGTTGAATAAATGAACTTATGGGATTTGTCATCTCTTTGTATAGATGAGCATTGGCTTTATGGTTAGAAACTCCAGAAATCTCCTGCCAGTGATACCAGTAATAATGGGAGAAGGAAGCTGTGTGGCATGTGTAACGTTGTATACAAACTCTGCTGATGAGTTGCCAGTGGTCTGCGGGTGAACTGTCTGCTTGAAAGTGTAGTTCTATCAGTGTCAAGCCTAATTACATATTATTTTTTCAGCTTTTAAATTTTATCTCCTTTTTGGGTAGAAACACAAATTAACTCCTGGCAGACAAATACTTTCTTTCTTGAAACATACCAAAGAAAGCAGATTTTACTGTAGATTCTACATTGAGATCTGTGCCCCATGCTGTTTCCAACACTGTTTTAGTTTTCTATTGAAGAAGCAGGACTAGAAACATCAGAAAATGGGAAGGTGAAGGTCAGGTTTTGTGCTTGTGTAGGCTTTTTCATACTTGTGCTTTGAACTTTTCTAAGAATAACGGAGACACACAAATCCAGATGATGTTTGAAGAGCTATCTCAAAGGAGGTTGGCCAGAGCAAAATATACCAGTGTCAGGGCAAATATGTGCTGTGTCTTTTCATGCCAATACACAGTCCACCAACTTAACAGCTGCCCCCCATTTCAAGTGATCGTCGTATACTGATATGCCTGTCTTTTATTCTACATTTTGTTTGAGGGTGCTGGTTCCTGACATCTGAAGTTGTTCACTGTAAAAGCTGCAGTTAACTATTTTATGAGTGATGCTCATTTGTACTTAGCATCAGTATATATGAAGCTTTTTCTTTTTCAGTTATGATAGATATTTTTAGTTTGCATTGTATTGCAGCAATCTTCAAAATGTTAAGAACTGAATTTGAGATTAATGTGGACATTGAACATTTTCCAATTCATTTTGCAGCTCAGGTTGCTTTCAAACTTCTGTTGAGAAACTTTAATAAAGCAAAATAGTATTGCAGAAACCGGGAAGAGTAAATCTTTAATCATTTATAAACAGCAAACATCTTAATTATTCTGGCTTTGCAGGTTTTCTTGTGCACCATTTTTTAGGTTGTAAATGTTTCTACTGCCACTTTTCCATGTTCAATCACTTGTTATGCTCTTATTGATCAAGTTTAGTTTTATTTTCAGAAATGAATTTTTTTTAAAACCTTTAGCTTACAAGTTCTGTTACCCGGTTGCTTGTTCTCTTGCATTAATTGCCAAGTTAAAGGCTACAGTAAAAACTATAACATCAAGAGAAACAACGATGCGTTTTGCTGCTGCTCAAAGGAAACATCAAATGTACAATTGCAGTACCAGAAACATAAACACTAAAAATCTTATGTTTCAAAATAGCTATTCAAAACAATAGTTTTGAATTTATTTTTTAGAACTTTTTTATAACATTTATTACTATAAATGTTGGATTTGGTGTTTATAACAATTAATTAGACCTACAAAATTTGATATGTATGTATAGGTTGGGAAAGCATTTCCCAACATTTTAGCAGGTTACTTCAGCTGAACATGATTCTGAGGCATGCCTGGATTAAGGCTATCATAAGGTTTCTCCATCTAGCTAAAGGGATAGATTTCCTTATTTCCTTTCAGAAAGAATCCTGGATTGATGACCATTTAGGGGTGGGGAATGTTGGGTTTTTTTGTGGTGGTGTTTTGTTTTGTTGTTTGGCTTTTTTTTGGCTTTTTTTTTTTTTTTCTTGTTACATTTCTTGAACTATTTTTCTTTTATGTTTTTGGTGGACTGTTTATATATTTATTAACAAAATTGATTTTGTTAAGTATATGATTCCAGAAAAGCCTCTTTTAGGCTTTTATCTTAAAAGATAAATGATTGTATTTCAAGATGTCTTATGAGCAAGAATGAAGTGAATAAGATCTCAGTCTTCTGACAGTGCAAGGTACAGAGAACAAGAACCCCTCAATCTTGTCTGTTGAGCAGATGTGAAACTTGCAATGACAGATTGCTTCTAATAAATTTACTTCCACTTCATTAATCTCTTAAGTAATATCTAACTTTGCTCTTTGTGATTACACTATTGAGGTTTTCCTAAGTAGTGTTTTCTCTACAGAAAGCTGGCTAATGATATCTGTCAAAAGAAACGTCAACCTCCACTGACAAATACCCAGTGTCTTTCATTGAACTAAAATAATGATCTTGAAGTCTTTAAACTGTGTAAACATGTACGTAACAAAGCAGGTATACCCATATAGCTAGACTGCACTTTCCAATTTGTTGTTTTTAAGATCAGAGCTAAGTTACTTTTCTGATTTTGTATACAGACATTTTGTATTGCATTGGGATCTCTTGTAGTCCATGACCTCACCTTTACCTTACCGTGTTTTTGGTGGGATTAGTCTGAGTCTCATTTCGTCAAGCAAAAAGCACATTAGTTGCATTAATTCAGAAGTCCAGTCTGGAGCTATTGTGATCAGGAGCTTATTGTTGTACTTTTGAGTCTATTAAATTTAATTTGAAAGGCTTAATAAGAAGTTTGTGGGGGTTTTTTTAGTGGTTTGTTTTTTTCTTTGTCTTTGATTTCTTCATTTTGAAAGTGAGGGTTAAATGTATATGGAAATAATCAGTATAGTCCCAGAAGACGCCCATGATCCTCTATTGCAGGATCTGTTTCTTTATGCTAAAATGGGCAGCAGTAATAGTGAGCTTCTGTGTAGCGTGGTTTCAGATTACTTGTTTTACTTGGCTTGCTCAGTGTCCCTTGTACAAACCCAGCGTGCAGTTAAGTTGGAGGTGACACATTGTCGTGCTAAATTGGAGCTCTCAGATTTGACTGAAATCCTGTTGAGAGCACTTAGGTCAGTGTTTACCTGCCTTTATTTGTGGCTGTGAAAGCAGGACACTGGACCTAAGCATCTGCTAGTTTACATGTTGGTTGGGCAGCCAGCTAGCCCTAAACCTTTTATAAATCCTGGATACTATCTTGATATTTTTGTGCTTTTTCCATCAGCAAATGAGGTCAAACTGAAAATAAAATTATCTGGGATTGTGTATCAGAATTGGATGTTGAAAAAGAATCATAGTGTTGCTTATGAAGAAAAGTAACTCCGGAGTATGGCAGTGAACATGCAAAAATTAAAAATCATCATGGATTGCCACATAAGCACTGATCTATGCATTTTCCTCCATTTTTTTTTTTAACAAAGTGGAATTTATGAACTGCAACTGAAACCCTTTTCATTAATGATTTATGAAATATTTAAGTGAAAATTTTGTTATTTTGCAATTATTATTAGGAAAGCACTCATCAAATTATATGAAATATCTGTTTTCCTCAGGGTTTGCCTGACAGGAAACAGTAAAATGTGATTTATATCTTATTAGTAATGCCTCCTTTTCTTTCCTTTTCTTTACATTTTTCTTTTCCTTTTCTTTCCTTCTTTTCTTTCCTTCTTTTCCTTTTCTTGCCTTTTCTTTTTTCTTTCTTTTTATTTCTGTCAGCTGCACAGATTTCTGTCTGTATATTCAGAACTTAATTTGTCCTTTATGGAAAAGATATGGGAGGAAACTTGTAAATATCTCTAAGAACAGAACACCAGAATGGAGTGACACCAGAGATGTTGACACCAAATTATTTTAACCTTATATACAAATGTAATTAAGGACTGAAAGATAACAAAATAACATCATGTGGGAGAGTCTTACGCATAGTAAAATCTCCTCTTTCATTAATGTACACTTTCAGCACTCATTTACATTGTTATTTCCTGAAGTCCCTGCAACTGTTAAATTATGCAAATCAAGTTACCATAATATTCAGTGCAAAAAATGTTTTATTTAATAGCAGTGATTAATTTATTTCTGTAATCAAATCCACTAGGAAATCATTTTAAATGTATCATTTTGTTTTAAATAGGTCCCAATTCAGCAGAAGGAAAACCTGTTGGGCCTTAAAATCATGGGTCTTTTTCCACACATACATGACAATTCAGCAGTGATGCTCCCTTCTTTCCTTCCCATTTATCCAGTAATTTGGCTTAATGTGAGAATCAAGCAACATATTTAAACATGACATAACCAGGTATTTTATAATGCAGCGTATAAATACTATTGTAAATGCTTCTGCTTAAAGCAGAGCGAAGGCTAGAAGCAGACCTAAGAGAACTAAGGTAGCACCTTTGGGAGATGGTGAAGGCAACGTTAATGAAACTAAAAAAGAAAGAGAAAAGAAATTATTGCATAACTCCAGGTCTAAGTCATGTGATCTTTAGAATACATGGATATAGAATAGAATACAAGGACATCTTGAATAGTGCAGAGAGGCAAGTTCAAGTGGCTTCTGTATCTTTGAAAGTCTTAACAAATGGGAGGCTAAATTGAGTTGTTCTTCTGCCATGTGTATTTCAAATGTGCTATTTGGAATAGGCAAATGTTGAGGTATGTGATTTGGTTTACTGCAAGCCCAAGGAACAGTACGATTATGGAGTTACAGCTACCTTAGGCTTTGGGAGGGCAAAACATAATTCAGAGGTTCTGTGATTTGAAAATACTACTGAAAATAATACTGAAAATAGAATTTGGTTTTGTCAGAGGAAGCTATTGCATTTGAACTCCTGAATTTTAGGTATAAAATATAAGCTTTATATGCACATATTTATAAGCAAACCTTGTATACTGGGTAAGTTTTCCTTCCACTAAACTAAAACTGTGCACCCCCAGTCCCAGTACTCTTGTGAAGCTGTGGCAGAAAATTAAATTCACTGCAGCACTGGAGATTGCAATCACTGTTCCTCCTGTAGCTGACAAATCTTTACCTTGTTCCATTGAAGGGGAGTTCTAGCAACTTGTTTGAACATGCAAGTGAAATATTTTTGCAGGGACAAATAAGGTTAACTTTGCATCATTTAAAAGCCACAGGGGGCAGAATATCCTGTTGTCTCTAAGAATGTGCAAATGAGGTTCTTGCCTAATTGAAAAATAGGACATTTCTGGGTTAATTGCTGGAAAAGACCAATTATCCAAACACCTCCAGTAAAAGAAACACCACCACCACCCCATGCTATCTTTCTTCAAAGAAATTATCATCATCTTTAATCTGTAGCACAGTCACTACATGACCTAAAAATCACTGCATGATTTTTATTATTCAGCTTTGTGGATAACTGGAAAGATTCTTACCCAGCTGCCTTATTTGCCTTTTGAAATTAGGTGGAGCAACAGTTCTGATGGCAGTGCATTGCCTCAAACCTGTCACTGTCTGTCTTGGTGATAAATTACAGGCGCTTAAGCACATAAAATCATGAGGAAAAAGTGGGTAGGGGCCATCACCTCCTGTTTTCCCGTCTTCCCTTTATGCAATTTAATCCAGCCCTAAACAGATAAATTCTTTCCATGACCATTCTTCCTTCTTAGCTTTGCTTCTTGAAGTGTTGCTGTAGAAAGCAGAGGAATTAGAGTGGAGAACCTGACTACAGGGATGAAGGGCAAAACAAGGCTGCCCTGCTCTTGTCATGCTTCCTCTTCCCCCTCCCTAGCCTCTTTTCTGCAGGTAGCCTTCAGGAAGATCAGGCAACATGGAAGAACGTTCCTGGCTTTAATCTTTAAAGCAGTGTAGTTTGTAGGTTTCTTTATATACTTACGTTTTTCATGCAACCCCAACACAAAATAATGAGATGGGATGTTTGTGTCCTTTTTCCAGTTAATGGTGCCTACATGAGATCATGGTCAGGTCATACATTCTATATGTAAAATAGCAGGTCTTAAAAGACATAAGAAGAATCAGTAAGTCTTTTGGAGAATTGTGCTTATATTTGTCTGATCTGAAAACTCGAAAGTTCTTAATACTGAATAAACACTAATTTTCAGGCTCAGGACAGGGTTTTTTAATAATTATTTTCTAAATCAATAGCAAATTCAAAACAAGAATGGCACATATAAAAAGATATTAACATTACCCAAAAATAAAATGAACTGCCTTTGACTAATCTCCCCAGTGTGTATTGTGACAGAATTAAATATTCCATATATTTTAAAATAAAATAATAAACAAAATCAGCAGGCAGAATTGGTGACCATCTTCTCTTTTTCCATTTCTCTTGACTTTGTTGGCAGATTTCCCATCTGCAATTACATATTCCTGCATTCCCAAGATATAAAGCTCTCTGCTGAATCTCAATGACAAGGAGAATTCTCAGTAGGTTTATTCTTTAATGATCTGACCTTTCCTCTGTCAACTTGTTTAGTTACAAACAGTTATGTCTTTGATTCAACCTCCAGTTTACTGGAAAATAAAACTTCTGAGTCTGCCCCTTTATTTGTGGTCTGTAATTTCAGTTGCAGAATAACAGTTTGGATGACTAAAGGGACTATTCGTTCTTTCTTTAGGAGTTCACAGTCTCAGGCATGGAATTCTGTAGGCACTTTTTGCTACCTTAAAATGCCGTTTGCCTCTCTGCAGTGTCAGGTATTAATCAGGTCAAATGGAGGCAACCAGCTGCTAACACTTCAACTCCTGTTGTTTCTACTCAGAGATAAAATGCAGTAGGTAGAATGCCAGCTCATCAGTCCTCGGCTTTTTCCAGTTTCATGGTCGAATTTCTTGAGAGTGATCTTGAAATATTTTTACAAATATAATGATGTATAAGTATGTGAGAGGAACTACTTGTGATGGAAGCATGGCTGTGGGCTTGAGGAACAAAGAAAAGCCCTGTCAAACCACCTGGCAGCTTGCCTGCCAGCCTGAGCCTTACTTTCAGGAGTAGTAGTTTCCATCTAGGTCTTCCTTCCCCCACATTGTGTCTTTCGGAGTCCCCAGTGACTAGACTCATTTTAGCTAGGCTGAATCTCCCCACCCCTGTCAGTTTGTGTGAGCATACACGATTTTCTATCAGTTTTGCTGGTCATTGAAAATGTGTGGGTGTTGGGTTTGGTTTTGTTTTTTATTTTTTAATTGTAACTATATGGTAGAGACTCAACTGGTACATACAACTGTTCTTTTTAAATCTAACAAAATTTAGTTACCTAAGGATTATCCAAAGCTCAGAAAGTGTATCTCATTTTATTAGGAAGTTTATTCTTGTCCTGTATCTAGTGTGTCCTATAAAACAATCTTGATTTTTCTTTCCCTCCTTCTCCTTTCAGGATTTGGTTGTGCTGATGAGGTTTTTGGGCTGGTTTTTTTGTTTGTTTGTTTTTTTAAGGTAATAGGATGTTGACTTAGAAGATGTTTAGACAGATAAATATATGCATAAACTAACTACCACTTTGGAAGTCTTTTGTAACTGTACCTATGCTTCTCCCCCCTCAGATTTCCCTCTGGAAGAGCCTCTCTCTGCTCATGGCTTGGGAGGTTGTTTGTAAACCTTCTCATTGCCTGGCAAGTTCTGGGCTCTTTGAGGGTGCTTGCAGTGGCAAGGTGGGCTTCTCTACCAGCACTCAGAAAAGACAGCTGGTACTGAGGATATTTGTGTTTCAGCAGTTTGGAAATGACTTCCCTGCTCACTTGCTGCACTTGTTAGCAATTAGTATTGTCTGCAAATAATGTGTTGCTTACTCATTAAAGACCAGGTTCTTGAAGTTATTTAAATTACTAGCTTCTGTGGGTTTCAGTATGGAAAAGTTGAATTAATTTTGTGGAAAATAAGTGACTTTTCAAACTTCAAAATATCTACAACCAGTTTGCGCTCAGCTTCATTTCCTTGATAGCCATCTGCTGTGCTGCTGCACACTCTTACATCTATAAAGTGGATAAGGTGGTTAAAGCATATTTGCAAATTGATTGCTTCCGAGTTATTTCTGTAAAGAAGATGGTGGCTAAGAGATTTATTTTTATTTTCCTTTTTTTTTGTTTTTTTTTCCAAGAATGCATTATGAAGCACCTGAGGGTGTGCAAATAAAAATTAATACTTGCTTTTGTTTTTTACTGTGTATTTTTACTGGCAACTCTTACTGTTTTGTATCCTACTTTATTGATCTTCATCATTAGAGATGGTTGTGTATCTACTTTTCCTGAATTAAGTTTTTACCGAGATGTGATTGTAACAAAGAAGTAGTAAATTATTTAAACGCCCCTGATTATCTGCAGAGATTGTTGTTCAAACTATACAAAGGATCAACATGAGCAACAGTTACTGCCCTTCAATGACACCAGTTTTATGTGCCAGCTCTGAAGCCACTAGTCTGTGGAAGTATCCACCTGAAATTTCTAAGTGGCTCAGTACCTTTACATTTCATCAAGTACATAATTATATTTTTATTATTCAAAGAACTCTAAACATACTCTATACTTCTTTCTTCTGGTAGAATTAAAATTGCAAATATAGAAGTTTGACGATTTTTTTAGTAGGCTGAAATCTTGACAATGCAATGTAAATAAAATGCTACCTACAAAGGAATAAGATAGCTAACTAACATTATTCTGGTACAGCCTACGCTCTATTTCATTTCATTTGTTAAGCATCTGTTTGTCTTGGTCATATGATTTAGAATAAATCTGTCTTGAAACTATGCTGCCCCTTCTGATTTTAGTGAAGTATAAATTTAGACATAGAAAAACTTCTTGTGAATACATTTGCTTGGTGAGACTGAACCCTGACTATTGAACTAGTTTTTGTGTGCCACAAGAGTGTACTCAAAAAGAAATGGAAAAACTTGTATATTTGTAGGATTCAAATATACAGAATTGCCAGATATTTTCACTGAAAAATTAAATTTGTTTTCAAGTTATAATTATTAGCAAATATTTTAATTGAGCGTAACTGTGTAGAGTTAGGGAAGTGATTTGAAATCATAGATACCTTTGAAGGTTAAGGAGCAATGTCTTCTTAAAGTAATCTGAAGACCATTAAGAGTAAGTAAAATGTATGTCCTCTCTATATGGATAATTTGATTTGAAAAGGGATCAAAGTTCTAATTCTAACCTTAGCAGCCTTCATAAGATTTCTGCCTGTGGAAGATAGCAGAGCCCTTTCCACAATGAACATGAAAAAAATGAATGGTACCGGTAAACAGTAGTGCAATAAACTGAAGAGGATGGAAAGCATGTCATGTTAATGCTCTGACTATTACTCATTTTACTTCACAGTTCTGGAAAGTGCAGGGCAGGTTTATAAACTTTACTCCTGAGGGATATATTCTGACCAATAAAAAAGCAACAACAGCTAGAATGAATATATACCTGTTTACATTTTGAGTTGTGTAGGAGTTGTATAAAAGCTGTATATCCTTTCAGCCTTTTTCCTAGCTAGTCAAGAAAGAAAAATGCCTGTTTGCTGAGATTCTTTCTATTCTGTAGTTTAAGTATCATTAACTTCTCAAACTTCTATTATTCCTTTCTAGTAAGCTGTTTCCAAAAGAAGGCCAAATAAAGAAACAGCACAGCATTTTGCCAATAAGGTATACATTATGTAATACGCTCAAAGATAGTTTCTTTTCCAAGTCAAAGATGATGGCCTTTGGTCAACTGCACCATTGCTGTTGAGAGACACCACCAGAAAACTGATAACAAAACTCACTTCCATTAAATGTATTTGCTCAGCAGATGTGTATCTCTGAAAATGAAGTTATATTCATGTTTTGCACAGAAATCTATCAAAATAGTCCTTGGTATGCTTTAGTCCTGCAAGTTGAAGTGATAGCTGACTTAATTGTATCTGTCAGACATTTATTTATATTCTCACAGGGAAATGCATTGCACATTTAGAAAGCCACTGGAATGTGTTGTAAAAAAATAAATAATTGTTGTTTAGGAAAAGATTCATTTATCATCAATACGGATGGCATTCCGTTTAAGTGTGATGAATGCATATTTGTATAAGAAATGAGACATCCCAATGCTATTGCACATACATCTTTGCAATTACCATTTGTTGAAGATAAATGTTATTTTTGCCAAAGTGTGCTTTAGAATGCCACGGGATCTTGATGCTCTAGTAATCCCCTGACAACCTGATGTCTATTTACATAGTGCAGAATTGATCCTGGAAACAGCAGTATTTCCTAAAAACCACATGGAGGGCTAGTGGCCAAGGTAGCAGGATCCCAATTTCCACATACTTTGCCTTATTGGTGTGCCTCCACCACTTTTACTGGATTCTATATGCTGATGAAGTTGAATGCCTTTGGCATTACTTTGCCTCCTACGTGGCCATAGTGGCAGCTCCAGTATGAAATGTCTGCTAATATATATGTTTGTTTAACAGTGCAGCATGAGCTTTCACATCAGCTCTTCATCATCTCCTCTAAAGGAAAGTCAAAGAGCAGCAGGCCAGATTGTTCTCACTCTTGCTCCCTACTTAAGAGGAGTAGAGCTCAAACCAGCAAAATTTGTGATGCCAAACAGGAAAGAAGTGGAAATATCAGGTTGTTTTCCACTTGGAAATCTGAGTGAAGTTAGTTTTAAAACATTTCTCAATAATCCTGCTTAAAAAAAAAAAAAAAAAAAAAGAAAAGGCAGGCAAGATGTTCTCAGACCTTTTCGTTTGCTTGCGTGGAGCTGGGCCCTTAAATACAATCTTTTCTTGTGTGTTTGTTTATAAATGTATGATTGGTATGTTAAATTAAGCTTAACGTTTTACTTTGCTTATTAAAAGCAATAATGCACTGAACACCTCTAAAGTGCAAATGTCCACTTCTGAAAGCCTCTCTGATTAATCTGCTTGCCTTTGTATTTATAATAACCACGTCTTGTAATTTTTAATGAAGTGAAGCTATAAGGAATGATGTAAGAGTCTATAACAGAATAATCTGTTTTGGAGCTAATAATATGTCAAATTGTAACATGATATGAAAATACAGAAAACTTGTAAATCTGTAAAAGTAATATATTTGAGAGCAGCAACATGTTTTCAGTACTCTCAAATGTATTGTTTGATGAGGGGAAAAGAAAGAATTATTTCTGGAAGATCAAACAAGATCATTTACAAGGTAAAGCCTAAGCCTTTTATTCTAAAATTCATCTAGCACCTGTAGTTTCATCTGTGGGGTTGGTGATTTTCAGTATAACAGAATTTTGTTCTTTATAACATTCAGTGAAGTGACTGTACACAGTTACTTTGTCAGTAAGGATCCATTGTCTGTGACATCAAAACAGGAATACTTTAAAGGATGGTCAAGTCTATACCTCTGAAAGCATACACTGGAAATCCCTTAGTAATAATCAAGTTCATCAAATATATTAAAACCTGATCTTAAGGGTTATTTTGCATTTCACTTCAATACCATTTGGAATATTAAATTTGAACTGTACTCCAGTCAATCCCACCTACGGCCAGGTAACTGTCTAGTCTGTGTACAACAGATCAATGGTACAGTACTTCTTGTGCACTGTTGAGAAGAATTTCTGTAAGTGTATGTGCATGTACATAAATGTGTGTTCAGTAACTTAACGGGTACCAGGTGAAATATAACAAACTAAAAAAAAAAACCAAAAAAACCCCAAAACCAGCTAAAAAGAAGTCATCCCCCTGTGGTTTGTGTCAGTTGCTGTACAGGCCAAGTAGAATACAAATTCCCTCACTTAACTGTCAGTGAATAACATGATAATCTTTCAGCATTCTAATATGTCTCCTCCTGAGGGAAAGAAAATGTTCAAAAAACCAAACAAATAATAGTCAAGTTGAGGATGTATTTCTGTTCCAGTTAGCATTTGAAAAAGAAAAGTCCTGATTTGTGGCATTTGGCTGGAGTAAAGGGGGGATTTCTTTTGGAAGGGCAGAGGAAATGCTCCTTCACATAACAACAAAAGCATCAGCAAAGCTGCCCTTCAGTGACCGTACCGCTTGCCCTGGCCTTTTCATATGCCTCCCCCAAAGCATGGGCATTATGACAGATCCTCAGCTCCTCCGGTTCTCTGGTCCGTCTTAAACCCCGCAAGTACTTGCACACCTGTCTGAATCTAGAGAGAAGCCTTGTGAAATTTATTCAATGTGCATGTAGAGTGTGGCTTCTTCAGTTCATGCTGCCCAGCCTTCCTCTGAACTGCTGATGAAGCTGCTTTTACTGCTAGAAAATAGGAATGTAGAGTTTGCTGCTGCCTGCGTGGTTGTTTTTGCTCTGCTGTGTTCTTCAGCCATCCCTCAGTGTAGTCTGTTGTTTAAATGATTTGTGTGTTCAGCCACATCACCGACGTATTTGTTTATACTCCAGTTTGAACTCTGTCTTCTTTTAATTTCTCTACAATTCATACTGTTATCATTACATGTGGCAACCTGTTTCCTTATCAGTGGGAATAAAATGGCAGAAAGACTCTAGCCTTTTTTCAAATGGCTTGCAATTGACTCAAGATCTTTCCAAGTGGGTCAACTTCGAGCATGCTGAACCTTCAGCATCAGTATGTGAAATCATTTCTGCTTTCTTTCTGTTTTGTGTTGTGCAGGCCCGCTCCTGCAGAATTACTCTTATCCCACATTCCAAATGCCTGATCGGAACAGTGCGAGAGTCATGGTTGGCTCTGCTATAGGCCTGGTCTGTGTACTTTCTGGAGAGCAGGAACCATGGATGGTTCTTCCAGAGTTTTTTTTAGATTGTGGGAGATGCTGACAAAGGTCTGGGAAAAATTGTGGATGATGTGGGCTCATAAGTCTGAGGAAGTAACAGCTTAGTACATGTTCTGTAATAATTATTGGGTTTTTTAATTACGTGCTACCAGGGAACTTGATTCTTTGTTGTGTCCCCCATATCAATTTGGGAAACTTCATGTAGCTGCTTTATTCTTAAACTTGTGTGGTATGTTTTAGATTGTATATAAAATAGGATATGCAGATTATATCAATGGCATTTCTAAACATAGGATTTCTGGTTTCCTTTCCCTACTTTGATGTCAGGGTTTTGACAACTACCCTTTACTTGTGCACCTACCTGCTGCAGTTGGGGGCCCAGCTTATGTGCTGTATTCATCTGGAAAGATATATTATTTTTCATTTGATTTTTTTTTTTTTTTAACCCTCAAAGGGGTTTATGCTGCTTTTCTTATCTTTTTTTTTTTTTTTACTGATAGAAATAAGGCCATCCAGGTTCAATACTTAAGGTTTTGATTCTTTGTTGGTTTTTCTTTTGTTTCTGTAGTTTTCCAGCTTCTCGCATGTTAACAAGGTTTGTATAGACATGCTACACCTTGCAGACATTGCACTCTAGTCTGGCATTCCAGTGCATAATCATTTGTAACCAAAATTGCTGGAGATGATTTAGCAAGCAACATAGGACATATACAACTAGAGCCTGATTTAGAGGTTGCTCTTGGGTCTTAAAGCATAAAACTAATGGTGCTAAGATAGTAATGTAGACAACTGTGTGTTATCTGAGGCTGGCATGATAGAAGCCTAAATTACATTCTCACTGTACTGTAGCTTTCACATGTAACAAATACTGCTAAGCAAAAGCAGAGCACAAGGAGAAATAAAATCAGCTCTGTCTGTCAAAAGTGAATTCACAGGTGCTTCTGAAGAGGATGGGCAGCATATTTGTACAGTTCTGCTCCTGATGGTTTCCTTGTTCGGAAACAGTGCAGTTCCGCTACAGATTTTAAGATCAAAAGGGTTGTTTTGCTTCAAAATAAATTGAGTCAGTGGACTTATATTTTCTTATTTTTGTTCTACTTTTTTTCCATGTCAACAAAATACAGATATGTCTTTTTAATCATAACAAAATACTGCTGTGCATAATACACTGTTACAAGGATGCAGATGTAATTTACTTCCTCTTGTGTATCGTCTTGAAAAAGAAATGTCTTAACATTTTAATGAAAATATATTTTTTAACATCAGTCTGAAAAACTTCTGTACCCATATTAGGATAGAAAAAAAAATCTAATTTGACTTTTAAAACTAGCTTTTTTTCCAACCTCTTAGCAAATTACTTGTTTTCTATAAATTTTAGCACTACTACACAATAAGAAAATAATTAGGAAATTGTGTTTGGATGTGCCTATGAAAAGCTAAGATGAGCAAGCTTTGGTGTCATTTTCTTATTTATGCAAAAGGGAAAGGGCGGCACGTGGGGGGCACGTGTTTCCATTTCCTACCAGAGGGGTAGCTTGTACTCTGACTGGCCTTTAGTTACTTCTGTTTCAATTTTGGAGCTGTATCTTTTTCTATTGATACAGGAGGATAATTTTTGATCCTGTTTGGAAAGTGTAGATCCCTCTTAATCAGCTATGACACCAGCACTTGCTCAATCACAAAAAAAGCTGAACTTGTAATGAACTTTCATATGAGCTCTCTCTTCACTTTGGCTTCAGAATGAAGCCTTGCTGTAAAAGAGCAGAATACATAACATGAAACTGGAACGCAAAGTACAAAATGATTTTGCAAGAGATGTTTAAAACTTGAAAATCCTTTATGAAACTTCCTTCTCCTAGAAAAAAATCCATCAACATCTCTGACATTAAAGTTCTATTCATTTTGGATATAATTTAATAGGTCAACTTTAAGATGTTGAGACCAGCTTTGACAGTAAACACTTCAGAAGAAATTGTAAGATAAGGGTATCTATAAAGAAATTCACATATGAGTTATGGCAGTACTATTCCCAGCCTTAATGCATATATACAAATATCTATGCATGCGAATATTTTTCACAGAGAATAAAACATTTCTGGAACTTATTAAAACCAAATATGTGTTCTATAAAATTTTCTCCTCCCCCCAAACAAATGTGACCTGTCAGGTCCCTAAAAAGCTGTTCTGACAAAGAAGAATCAGACAGGTGTTACCAGATCACAACAAAGTAAAGTTACACCCAGTTATTCCAGTATGGAGGCAGGTATCTTGCATTAGACTTAAAGCATGCTCTGAAAGCTTATGTACCACCAAGATGTCCTCAACTTGTGGGTGCTGCCCTGAATTTCATCCTGCAGGATCCTGCATAAAACTAAAAGGCTCTTTATAAACAGGGAGGGCATTGAAACTGTAATTTCCAGCTCCTTAGACAGAGCCTTGGAAGTGACAACTTCACGCTAACTTCCCACTTCTTGCTTCCCACTTCTTCCCTCTGTATAAGTATCAGGCTTGCCTATCTTAGAGCTGCACACAAAACTAAATGCTTTCAAAAGTATATTCAGGATTAAATGAAATTATTACATATGTGATGTTTTTAACATTATCTTCCCATGTTATTAATGCATCAGAAACACTCGCAACTTGCATATTTTCTCTAAATAGTGGGAGAGATCAAATACATTATATTTTCAACAGGGGTTGTGAATAATTCAAGTCCCTATGTCAAATCCAAACTTCTCTTTCAAGGCAGATGTGGTGTTGGGACAAGCCAAACTCAGAAGTCTGAAGTATCACTTAAGGAACTGAAGTAATGCAGGGAAATGAGACTTATGAGGAGTTTCATTAAGTCTCATAAATTCAGACCCCAATACTTTGCAGAAGAGAGAACTGGTCTTTTAACTCCAGGTCCAAGCAGTGCATACTGACACAAGTGTGAAAAACTACCGCGGGAAATAGACATCTCTTTCTTCAATACGTGTTTAGAAAATTAAGCTGTTGAAATCCCTTAAAAAAATTTTCTGTCAACATCTTTCTTCAGTTTGCATTGCTTTAACCCTTCCGAGCCATGCTGTGGCTTTGGAAGGCACAGGGGTCTCTGGTGTGATTTACAAAGACATCTTGACATAGGAAGTTGGAAATCATCTACATAGGACAAAGAAGTATTTATAAGAAGCAGAGGAATTTACTAGGCAGTCTCTCAATCCATTTGTCAAAGCACTTTCAGGACTCCTTTCAAGGCAGGTGAACTAATAAGCTCCAGCAAAGCAGACACCAAGACAGCATTCTGTTTTACTAAAAGGATTTGTAGCCTTTCCTCTCATTCCATCCCCCATCAAAACACACATACTTTAACTTGCTGGCTCTTATCTCACTCTTTACTATAATAAATCAGAAGTTGAAAAGCTAGTGAAAAGCAGAACAAAAGGGTTGGAAACATGACCTTTGTGTGTAGTAATTGAAAACCACAGAGTTCAGAGTGCAGAATGAACTTCTGGACACATCTGCGCTGGGAGCTTTGAAGCTTGAAATTATCCACTGTTATAACTTTATGCTTACATAGTGCTGCCAAATTGTAAACTGGGGGTGGGTTAAATAATTATAATTCACAGCGTTATTAGGTAATTAAAGGATCAAAAATACTATACAGATATACTGTTACCTTATTTACAATACTGTAATTTTTTCTTCTGGGACAGCCATTGTTTGTGTCACCTGTTAGAATGAATCATTTGTAGAAGTGTACAGAAGCAGCTACTGAGACTGCAGTGTCTGTAAATAGCTTCAGAGGGCACCTTTCCATATCCATACTCCCACCATTATACTGTGCAGACTGAAATAACATTGGAAAGATTTAAAAAAAAAAAAAAAAAATTAAAAAAGTCCAAGCATAGTTAAGGACAAGGTT
This sequence comes from Neopsephotus bourkii, assembly GCF_033783945.1. Classification (NCBI taxonomy): domain Eukaryota; kingdom Metazoa; phylum Chordata; class Aves; order Psittaciformes; family Psittacidae; genus Neopsephotus; species Neopsephotus bourkii. The sequence goes on along the minus strand of NW_026902241.1, from coordinate 3,617,541 downwards.
AACAGAGTATTTGAAACATAATTCCCTGTTACCCCTCAGGCTCTCCAACTTTGTTTACCAGGAGCTATAGCTACTGGTAATAGTAAATAGTAACCATTCTATTGTCCAGGCCCAAATAACATGACTCAGCTGTAAAAAACGTGACACTGTAACTTCCATGTTTGCTACTGTAAATTAACATCATGTTTCCATTTCCTACCAGAGGGGTAGCTTGTACTCTGACTGGCCTTTAGTTACTTCTGTTTCAATTTTGGAACTGTATCTTTTTCTATTGATACAGGAGGATAATTTTTTGATCCTACTTGGAAAGTATAGGTCCCTCTTAATCAGCTGTTTTCCTGTGTCCTCCAGCTAAGGAAAAGAGTCTTCTGGTAGGTCTGGCATCTCTTCTGTTCGTTTTGTACCTTAACCCTTCCACTGTGGATAACATCTGCTGGTGCGCTAAGGTTCCTTGTTTTCAAAAATGTTGGTGCCACCTCTTAAAATTCCTAATGGGAAGAAATTAAGAAAGGTTGGTAAATTGGTTTTAGAAACTCTGTTTTTACCTCCTGGGAAAGTTACAGTGCTTCAGGTGGTATAAGCAATAAATGCAATCTCAGGTGATCTACAGATTAACAATGAACTTTGATTGACTATGGAAGCCTGTAAAGTCTTCATCACTGACTCCATACAGAGATAACTTGTAGCCCAGTGTAGTTAGAAGGAACTAAGGGCCACTTTAGTCTGATGCATGTTTGGAGGCTTATATGAGATGAGGTGGCTCTTTCAGGCTAAACTTGGCTTGACAGATACCCATATTTTCATAGATTCTCTTACTGGCAAAGGCACAACACAGCCAGGACCGACGTATATTGTCTTCATGTTAACATCATAAAAAAGGGCATACTTCATTATTTGACCATTAACGAAAAGAACATTCATTAATGTTATTTTGGTTTTATTTTGCTTCAGATCAGAAATATAATAGAAGCAATACAGATATGAGTTCCAGAACAATATGTCAAAAAATATAGACATCTGATTGATCAGTGTCTATTACCAGAAGACAGAAGGGCCTTTCAGATTGGAATGTCAAATTGTTGACCAGATTTTGTATTTAATTTACTGAGTGTCAAGAAAATCTCTAGTGTATTTTATTTTTAAAGGGAAATTTCAAATTTCACTGTGGTCCAAATATAGAACTGGGACTAATAAAAGACCTTTGCTTCTTCCTTTGCATACATATGCATACCTATTTCCAATGCTCGTTCTCTTTTCTCTTATGCATTGTTTGCTAAGGAATGACCTAAGTTCTACTTTGTGATGGTGATTACTGCACAGTAGGATAGCTGGGCTCTGTGACTACCTTATATTACTTTTTTTATTTCCTTCTCTTATGTGAAGCCAAACTAATAAGTTTGTTTTTCTTTACACAAAAGAAGAAAAAATGTTCACTAATTTATCAGTGTACTCATTTCTACAAGCTTAGGAGATGACAGAATTTAACAATAAAAGCAGTGTCTTTTTCTGAAGCAGTTGTTAAGGAAATAAAGACAATATTGAATCATAATTCTGAAAAGACATATGGCGGAGCGCTGCTTAGCTTTCTTGATGATCCTTTTGCAGCACTCGAACAGTGAAAATCTAAAAACACAAACCTAGTCATATCAAGATAGAAATCATCATAAAATTTTATGGAGAAATTTCTAGATACTTCGAACAACCAAAGCTTTTGCTACAAATACTAACTAAAACTGGTTCCCATTAAAAGAAGTTGTTTTCCAGTATGTACTTATATCCATCTCTCTAAATTTTTTATTCTTTTTGTTATTAAACTGTGTAGGCACTTCCTATGCAGAAGACAATGTTCTATTAAATCATTCAGATTACTGAAGGTGTTTAGCAATAACAGAATAAAATGCTTTTGAGTTTATTTAAGAAACAAAAACACAAAAAAGCCTTTGTGCTGACATTTGTCATAACAAATCTGTACTTTTTAAGTTCAGTAACTGAATTATACTTAACTAATGAGTTAAACATTTCTTCACTTTGAATTTTCAGTGTCTAGTTTTGTACTGCATAGGTGTTTCAATGAACCAGGTAGATTCTTAGTAAGGTGGGGTTTGGTAAGGTTGATGAATTCGAGTTTTGAGACAGTTTAATACTAGATCAAAACCATCTCAACTATTTAAATGGTAAATAATCTATTCCCCTTGCTATTTGTTTGAAAGCTCTGAAAGAATAGCTTTGTCCAAAAAAGATTCAGACTGTATTGTGTGCTTTCTGCTTGCTTCCACTATTTAGTATTCAGGCAAACTTTAGGCTGGATTGGCATGTCTTCCCACAGCAAGAAACACCTGCATGCACTCTGGTCACATGGAAAGATGCACAAGCATATCTTCAGGCTTGATCCATTTCAAACTGCTACTATATGTTGTGGCATTAATGAGTACAGAACAAGGGTATGAGAAGCCCATATAAATAACTGAACACCAACTCAGAAAACTTTTGTCGAAACCCGTAATGTAAAACAGAACAAACCCACCTTGGGCAGTACAAGTAAAAATAACAGTATAGATGACGGCACCACAGTAGGAGCTGCCTATTTAAGAGAACTGAAAGCTGTGTTTGTACTGGATGTTTCTGGATTCTGCCTCAACCTTTACAAATGCATCACAGCTGGAGCATTTGCAGAACTTCACATCATTGCAGCACACTCAGCATTGGCTTTTAGTATAGATCCATTTTTCCTTTTGCTGTCTCAAAAGGACTTGGAGTACAGGTCAAAAAGAACACCTGAGTGAAAATAAAGATAGCAAGATAATTAAAACAGGAAGAAAAAGGGGAGGAAAATGACAGGACCTAAGCAACCACTAAAGCATGGTAGCCTTCATAACTGAGCCTGACCTGGTTGCCTTTCAACTCCCCATGCTTAATTTTTTGGGAAAATGTTAACTGAAAAAAAGAATGAAAAGCAGACACTAACCTTATGAATACTGAAATAGCTCAGAAAAATGGGGTATGGGTGTTGCAATCTGAATGCTATTTAAACATTGTTTTAAAATGGCAATTTCCCATTTTTTGATCTTTTTTTTCTAACTGAACACAGATATACCCGTGAAAAATGACACTTGGCATGCGGTGATTTGAAAATCGCTATCTGCCCCTTGATGTCTTCATCTGACAACATCTATATGTTGCCAGGTTGCCATGACAACTAAGTACAGTTGTAATTGCAACCCTGGAAAGGTAATTCTTTCACTCAAAATGTGGCATACATTTAGCCTGTCTGAAGTTTCAACAAACCATCTTTTAATGACAAGTATTTTGAAAGGCCTGAATGAGGTAGTTTCTTTGATGTCAAATTTTTTTTATTATATCATGTAGCTTAACTAGATAGATACACTGGCATTTATTCAGTGGAGTCTGTATTTTTTAACCTTTTAATGCCTTATTTAAGTTTCAAATATATGGTATCAACTGTGAATCTGAAATTAACATATGAAAGCAAAATATCACATTAAATGTTAATTTACTTGTATTGGCAGTTCTGAAAGCAGATCTTGATACATTCCTCATACGTACCATCCTTTGGGTTAAATCAAATGACTTCTGTTGTACAGCTGGCTGTATTTTCTTAAATTACAAATAAAATTTAAAAAACCCATACGCATCAAAACCAAGAATTAGCTGTGTTTCTATGCAGTGGGCTACTGATTTATATGTCAGAGTGGGGGGAGAACTGGGATTCTCTGTGCATAGCTGAGCCGTATTATTAATCTAAAATACTGGATACTGAAGAGTTGACAACATGAAACTGCATTTTATGCTGTTAACAGCCTGACCTGTCTTCTCCGGATATGATGATGTACAGTCTTTCACCATCCATTTCCATTACACAGGGAAAGTAAGATGGTGGGCAGCTACATCACTGTACTAGTAGAAAAAGCCTCCTTCCTTGGATGTTTTTTTTTGTCATTTAGAGCTAGAATATTGGGCTTTATACTCTCCGAGAGGTATAAACTATCTCTAGAAAGAGTGTAGTCCTAATCTGTCCACATTAATTTCCTCAAAATGCAGTACTGCTCCATGAAAACATGGTTGGAACATTTCTTGGACTGCTGAGTTCTTGCTCACTAAATGATAGTACTGTCACTTAGGATTTCAGGAATATATCAGGCAATTTTAATCTTTGAATCTGTTAGAGCTTCAGTGAAACCTGAACATAAGTAGTGTGGATTTAACTTCATATGGAGTAAGTGCCTGCATTTAGCTGCTTATTTGTCTCAGTGATCCACAACAGTAAGCTTACCCACTGTAAGTCACATGCAGAGATGTTTGTGATTTCTTTCTTATATTATACTTTTATAATTGAAGGTCTCCTTGCAAGTCTAGGCATCCATAATCATTTCAGACAGACAGGTCCACTGAAACAATCATGGCATTATGCCATCTGATTTCTTTTTTTCTCTGCTCCTTTGTGCTTGAAATTATTCAAAACATTTTTCTTTGACTTTTTTTCATTCCCTACTAATGAACCAGAGGACAAAACCATGGTATCATTCAGCAGCATAGAACTTGTATATTTTGAAACAAGTCACAGATGTGTCTCTTGAGATGTCCTAAAGCTCATTATAAACAAAGTCCCGATGTAGGCTTTCAGTATTCTAACACACAGTGCAGTGGTATAAATTACAGAGAAAGAATCATGATTGTTTAATTTGAAATAACCCTTTTATCTCCAAGGCCAGTGCTTTGCGTAAATCTGCTGTATTGTTTGAGCATTTTGTGTAATCTGGTAAACAGTGTTCTAGTTGTTTTTGCAGCTCACTAGCTTAAAAAGCCAGGCAAACCTTCTATACAGAGTAGAAAACAGCTATTCTGTGATTAAAAGACACTGAGCATCAAGCACATAATACCAACTGGTAAGGCAAGTGGAGTAGGAAAGGGACTACAGCAATCCTCAGTATCTTTCTACATATCTTCCTCTGAATATCAATGTCAGGAGAGGTTCTGTTCACAGTATCACAGTATCAGAGTATGTTAGAGATTGGAAGGGACCTCAAAAGATCATCTAGTCCAATTCCCCTGCCGGAGCAGGAACACCTAGATAAGGTTACACAGGAACGTGTCCAGGAGGGTTTTGAATGTCTCCAGAGAAGGAGACTCCACAACCTCCCTGTTGCCGCTGGATAAGTATACTAGGGTGTGCTGGCATCATTTGGCTCAGAATTTGCTGCTTAGTATATATAAAATACTATGTATTTTATTTTGAAAGCCTTTTTTTTTTTTTTTTTTTGCAATGAAATGTTAATAATAAGCCCTCATTTACCACTTTCTATAATTTTTAAATATTCACTTTAGCACACAGGAAGATCAACTGGCACCTTAAATCCTTTGTTTTGGTTTGTACTGTTTATTACTTTCCCTTAAAGCCACTGAGGTCTAAAAGTTGGTCCAGCATTCTTGCAGGAAACCAGGGGTCAGGGCAGCTATGTTAGAGTTAACTACTTCACCTGATTTGCCTTCCCACAGAGACGTGTTACAGTCCCCTTTCCCACAGGCATACACTCCTCTTTAAAGCAATTACATGTCAACATTATAATGCAGCCAAGAATTCATAAATTATATATAGACTGCCTGTATCATCATATTTCTCCTTTGTCAAGGAAACCTCATTAGGATAGAGGTGAGCTAGTCCCCTGGGTGCCTTTCTGATGTTCTGGCATCTCAGTCACAACACACCTGCTTATAATCCTTATTAATTGAGACTTCCAGCATTCACTCTGTGTATGGCTCCCTATCATGAAATTGGTTTAGCTCAGTTTTCATCTACTGTGTGTAAATCTCCTTTCTTGTTACATGTGGGAAAGCTGTACAGAAAGAAGCATTCATAGGTCCCACTTCTCCTTAAGTTCATTCATCTATGAAATCTGTTTCTCACACATGAATATTAAAGAAAAGCATTTACATGAGGTAGATGTGAATTAACCTGTAACGCTTTTGCAAACCTCTACATCTCTCTGATCATTGAAGCAAATGGGTGATTGTGATAAGTCTGTAGGAAAAAAAAACCCACCAACATCTATGTGCAGTTTTGCCATCACTGTAGAGCCTTCTTGGAGGCTTTTGGAGTCCAGAGCATGTTTGCTTATCAGGTGGGACTTACAGACTTTCATCTCTTTTAACTATGTCCTTTCTGTTGCCCATCCAGCGTATATGAGGCAGTTAGTTGTTTCTCACATAGAAATGTGACAGAGAGATTGTGCCTTGCATACTCTGTGACAGTTCTGGTCTTGAATATGAATACTGTGATTAATGCAGTCCTCACAGCCTTTGGTTATAAATGTGGAAACATGGGCTAATGTGAAAGAATAAAACTTTCAAAATGTACGATCCATGCCTATAAATCTAGGAGCTGATTTTGACAATGAAAAACATGCTTCAAAGGAAAATAGTATTTAATTCAGGGGGTCACACAACATTTTCTTGAAATCATAATTCAATCAAGAAATTGATGCTAATTAGTGTTTAAATCTCTCATCTTGTCAGCTCTGTATGGTGCCTTGTTTCAAGTGAAATGTTTTTTGACACAGCCTTCCTAATGCAGAATTTGTTTTCCTTACTTCTTTGATGTTGTCATTAAAGGGAAAGGCATTAAAAAAAAAAAAAAAACAACCTTTCTTCTAAGCAATAGTAGTAAAGGAGGGGATTTGCTATTCATATTAATTTCTCTGGGGCTTTGCATATGAAGTATCAACAGCTCTGACCTATCTTTGTCAAGAATAGACTTAAGGTTTTGTATTACAGTAGCACCTAGAGGCTCCTTTCAAAATTTGCTTTATCATATCTGACATTATATATGGTAATGAGCATCTGTCATCCAAAAATTCACAAATAGGCCAGGCAAAGACTATAAGTAAAACTGGTCTTCTGGTAAGCTGAAGGGAGGTACCTAAGGTCACTCGCAGATCTGGTGTAGAGCTGGGAAAAATGCAGGATTACAAAGGGTAGGACCCCACACAGCACCCTTATCCCCACTGGTGTGTTAGTGTCAGCACAGCAGCATTTGAGGCAGGGTTGGGGTACCAGATCTCATAAACTCTGCTAGACTCCTTATATCAGCCACTGCCCTGTATGAATAGCTTTGTGGAAGTGCATGGGACAATGGCAGTATCAGCTTGAGGTGAGCTGAAGGAGGAGAAAAATGGTGACAGTAAAGACTTCCGACAAGAACAGCTATACTATATCTATTTGTGCTACATCTGCACAAAGTATACACTCTTAATGCAGTGTAGTATAAAAACATGAGCTTGCTTTAAATGCTGTGATAGTACGGTGTGTTGCAATCTGCTTTTCATCTTGCACCTGGCAGATGCATAAACCAAAATGTTCCAGGTGTAAATGAAACAGAAATAATAAGATATGTGCTGTGAAATAATAACGTGAAGGTATGATTTTTGGGAAGTGTGTGTATAAGTAATAAGCAAATTAGGATTATGTAATATACACAAAAGCAGTGTTAAAGTAGCCTTATTAAGGTCATGAAATTTAGCTTTTAGGAACTAGGAGATGTTGTGAAGGTTTTCTTCAAGGTCTCCATTTAATATTCTTGTGCATATACATTGTCATTTTATTGCATACACTTCTTTTTTCCCCTCCAAATTCTTAATTCATTCAGGAAGGTTTGTTCCTTTTTTCTTCCTTTCTCCTGTTCATTCTTTGTGCCCAGTCCCTATACCTGCTTTAACACACATTATTCAGACCCTGTTCAAATAAGACAATTTATATCCTTGTGAGTTTTTGAAGGTGTTTAGTCATTACACAGTCCAAACATGTAAATGTTAATAAATCTGTTGGCAATACTACTGTGAATTGGTCTTGGTATCGTTATCCTTAGTTAAAGACTAGATTTTCCAGATTTTTGTCACAGAAAGCATACAAAATGCTGGTTTGCGAGTAGTAGGAAGTCTAGGAATGAGGCAAATAGAATATGGTCAAAACCAGCAATTAGATTTATTTGCCTGATCTGAGATGTCTGGGATCATGTTGCTCAGGGTACTGTTTGGTTCAAAATACTGCTTCTGCTTGCATCCACAGCTGTTTGGACCAACATCATTTCTACAAATAACCAGGCTCTTCAGCTAAGAACCTAGACAATGTGAAATACAAACATTTAACCATCTGTGAAAGTTAAAGTTCTAATTTGTCCAGTATTCTGACTTCTCCCACAGTGAATATGCAGATACAGAATTAAATTCACCATGGCAACATCTTTAGGATGTGGATTATTTATTTATTTCTGTTCTCTACTGTATCTCTCCAGCTTCTGAAGAGGGGACAGGAGCAGGGAGAACCCCTAAGTATTAGTAGTTGTTATGCATCCCAAGGGGAGGTATGTGATATACAACCCCATTTCACATATATAGTCAAGAAAAATAGTATCTGGTCTATTTTAAAGATATATTATTTAGTTAGCAGCCAGTGTGCCACAGCGTGTTTATTATCTGCTTTATGTCGTCAGGAATGGAAACTGTAGGAGTACCCACAAATGATGGCTTAAGAGAACACCCAACAGTGAGGGAAAGTTACTTTCTTTAGGTCAGGAAGATAGTGAAGGATTGCTGGGGATGGTTCTTGGGTTTGGGTTGAAGGGGTTTTGGGTTTTTGGTAGTGTTCTGATTTGGTATTTTTCTTCTTGAATCATAGTCTAGAAGACAGTTGTTCAGTCTTACAACCAGAGGTCTCTTGAATAGCCTGTATCCAAATTCAACTCATCTATATGAGCATATTTTCTTCCAAGCTAAGAAAAAATCAAATTTTGGTTGTGTTTGGTTGAAAGTTTTAAAGACTTTTCACTGGAACTAAATATAACAAAAATTCTAAAAAAACCCAAATTCTGTGTATATCCTTTTTTTATCTATCAAAAATAGATTCTTCTCTGTACATAAAACAGAATTAGCTAGAATGTGGGATACATCTGAAGACAACTTCAAATGCAGTGTTTGTATTAAAGAAAATTTCATTTCCGGCATTTTTAAATAATAATCAATTGCATGAAATCTGTAATTTCAAGATTAATTGATTTATTCTGTCTATATTACTCATGATAAATTGTAGTTGCAATGTTAGTGATGCATCTTCAGTCAATAAACAGATTCCAGCAAATATTTGAAACCAGCAATGATATTTGTTGTTATTTTCCATGGTCTAATTTGTATTGTATGACATCTGATTTTCTGCTTGGAAATTTCTTCTCAAAATAGCTGTTATTGTAGTTTAAACTTAGTGTGCAATATCTTTCATTAAGCAACCTGATAATTATTTGTTTCCTTATGATATTAAATATTTTCCTTTATCAGTACTATTATCTATTCTTGACAATTCAGCAATTTTCAGTCCTCCCTCACATTCTAAGGCAGCTCTAAATGTACTGTGATAGTGCTGGGGAGCAGTGAGTGTAGAGAAACCATTTCATGGAGCTGTCTGAAAATCAATGATTTTCATTAGAAATAAATTCTAATGTATATTGCTGCTTGCAAATAGTTTCTCTCCTTGGATTTGGTTATGTTCCCTTTGGATGTTTCTTTCTGCTTTGCTTGCTTCATGCTGTAAAAATGTTAAAGCATTCAGGCTATTTTAATACACTTTTTAAGTACTCCTAATACTGTTGGTTAGCTGATTTACAGTGGAGAGTTATTAGTCAAATGAGCTATTTCCTGTATTCTAGGAATAAGTCTGATATTTAGAGATATGAATTGCACCTTTCATTTTGTGTAAGTCTTACACTGTTATTTCAGTATATGAGTAGCCTGGAAAGGCTGTAAGTCTCACTTCCATAGGAAAAAAATCTTTTGCTGATGTCCAGACCACAACTCTATCACCAGTGCATTTGAGGGAGAGGAGGTGTGTGCTCTTCTCTTAGCTGTTTTTATCTCTCATGGCATGTATTTGTGTCTTTCAGTCTATGACTTCCACTTAGGTCAAGGGCAAGCTCTGACAAGGCTGTGACTTTCTGCAACTGGAACTACAGTCTGTGTCTGTTGAGGCCTAAAGGGCGTCATTTTATTGTTAATATGGTATATCAAAACATTTGTACAGTCAATATCCACAGATTCTTTAATATAGCACTTGCTTTCACCGTTTCCCCAAAATAAGCAAGCACAGAAGATCACTGTAATTGCAGTTTCCACTAGCCCTGGCTGCCTACAGAGCCATGTGAGCACCTGCTGTCTGCAGAAAACACTACAGTTTTTCAGCTGTTGCTCTGCCCAGTTCGAAAATGTCATTTTGTCAGACTGAATGTATCACTGTTAGTGTGACCATCTAGATGGCAAGGGAATTTCCTCTTGTTATAGGGTAGTATGCTAAATAGAAAATGCTAGTAATGTCAGCCTTAAAATAAAAGGTTTTCTCGGTACATTTTTTTCCATTCTATTATGTAGCAAAAGACCTGTCCCTTAAAGGTCAGGTACTCCTTGGTAGCATTTTGATAAGGAAACTTCTTGTTTACTGAATCAGTTTATTTTTGTAGCACCAAAAATATTGCTATCCATCCTTCTTGGACCTTTCCCTTCATCTATGATACTGCCACCAAGTGCTGCCTGTTTCTGAATTAGTGAGAAAATGATGACACTGCCAGAGCAGTTTAAAGATTTAAGAAGTGCAGCCAGGCAGGAAGAATATTCCAGTGGTCTAAGGCTGCAGCAAAGAAATGCTTGTTCTCAGATTTATCTTCTGCAGTGTATAGTTATGCTGTGTGTATGGGCTTGCTGTACTGTCAGACATCTACATGTGTCCACAGATAATTCCTTAGTATTTCATTTGCCTGTAAGAATAAAAACTTTAGGAATATGTTACTTTTCTCTGATAATATTGGAAAGAGAGCTTCAGGGGTTTTAATCTCTGATTAATCAGAAGCATAGGATTTTTTTTATTATTTTTTTTGTCAGGAACGCTGCATGAATTTAGTTAATTGCATGTGGAGGATAAATCTGTACTCAAAACACAGCCCTCAAAGGCTCTAAGTTCAAAGGTACCCATGTTGTGCCTAGATAATTTAGACCAGTATCCTGTGTGTATATTACCTTTTAAGCTAAAAACTCATGTACATTTGAAGCTAATATTGCTACAGTGGCTGTGCAGGTAAGAAATATATTAGCCTTTGTATTGCATCAGTATGCCTTGTCTTGAAGAAATGAAATAACTGCAATTTTTCTATTCATGAGCAAAACTAGTAAATTCCATGACTCTTAATCAGTGCATTGTGAATTTAGATTCCATAAAAAAAAATTGCAAGAGGCTCCTTTCTTATGTTGTCCTTATAATTCTATGTGACCTCTGGTTCACCTCTTCATTGAAAATGAGGCTAACAAAGTATATCTAGATACTTGTATAGGTAGATTTAGATATTTCAAATATGTATTGTTGCATATTCAATACATCTAAATGTAGAGACAATTTTTAGAAATATTTTGAACATAGCTGACTGTATATGTGGAAATTATATATCATACTTCAGTGTTTCTGAATTTACCTTACAAAAGGGGGAAAGGTTTTGCATTCTGAAACTTGGAACATTTACTCATATCATTTAATGCTTTTGCTAATGACTTACATGAAGGGAAAAAAAAAAAAAATAAACAAACAAACAAAAAAAAAACCCCAAACAACAAAACACCACCACCACCAAGAAAATCCCCACCCCAACCAGAACCCAACCAAAGGTTTCTGAGGCAAGTATACAGAATTAGATGTAATTACAAGATAATGCTGTAATGCTTTGTCATTTTGTGGGCCAATGACCATTTAACGGTCAACAGTTTGAACCACTCCAGCCCAAAATAGCAAAGAATTTTATACCTGTCAAGCTACTGGAGGAACCAGCCAACTTGCTTCAGTCGCCAGCATTTCACTGGAAGCCCTAATACATTAAATCTTGGACTGCATTTTTAACAGCTGGGGAGGTATTTTTCTGAATTGGAATATAGCAGCTTTGCTGTACTGCGTTTCAAACTGACCCTGTTTCCTTTGGGCATTTTCATAAGGGGGGGAGTCATGGAAGGTTAGTGGTGGGCTTTGGGGCAGCTGATACTGTATACAGATACTGTTCTCAGTAGAACAACTTCTTTTTCCCTTTGAAAATGGCTGTTCTGTCTTTCTGACTCTATATGGCCAATGCTGATTACATCTGTAGTTACTAAACCTGTTGCTTAACAAGTCAGAACTAATTGAACAAGTTGAACTAATGTTCGGTTGCTCTTCAACTTGAAAACCAAGTAACTCATGAAAATGTTTTATCTGAGTATTCAGTTGGTAGAAAAAGGTCTCTATGCAGGGTCTAAATTCCAGACTTTGTGAAACTTTATTTTAAAAATAGATGTTTATTTTCTTCTGGGACAGGTTTTTAATGTTTTGGAATCTTTTCAGCCAATTTTTACAGCAACTGTTTAGAGTTGAATCTGCCAGATAAGCAAGCAGAGGAATTTCAATTCAACTTGCCTTATGGTGTCTCAGGCGGCTTCAAGGTAGTTTTCTTCTTTACTTTTTTAAGACTAAAGGAGCTAAAATTATGGAGGGAATGGATGTTCTGGTACCCCAGAAGAGGAGAAAAGCTGCGCCTATTTCTTTTGTCAAGGAAACACACCTCTGTGGGATGGAGGGAAGGAAGCACTTGGTGGGAAGCAAACATGCCAACTTCTGCAGTTTCCTCCTTTATGTTCACCAATAGAAGGCTTTGATTTGGAAGAGTACATCTGAAGGCACCTTTACCTATGGAGCCATCGATTGTGTATCAGAAGGAGGAACACAGTATTATATTCTTTAGGTAGATTGACTGGGGAGATCCAAAGGCCCTTAAGCTTCAGTTAAAATTCCTGGAAGACAGTACAGGGTCTAGATTTCACATCTCTGAAAGCAGTTAGGGTAACTCGTGAATAATTTTGCATAGACTGATTTTTGAGAAAGCATGGTCCTCAGGCCCAAAGACTTTAAATCATGATTAGATTCAGGCCTCATGGGTTGGGCTTGAAATAAATTTATGTATTCAGTGCTAGAAATGAAAAAAAAAAAGCCATCTCTTGAAAAATGAAAGTCGTCATTTGTTGAAGAATCCCCTTAATTATATTTCTAGTCTACTTTTCTTTTTTAATTCATTCAGCATAATAATTACTGATGTCTCCAAAGCAAAACTTAGTTTAGTTAATTGGCCACTGGTAGTGGGTGGGCTCTTGTGTAGTTGTAGCATGACTTTTTCAAGGATAAGATTGGGCACAGGGTTTATCATCTACACAGAGCTATTGGGACATGCATATTGCTGCTGACAAGAGTTGTTGCACTTTCCATTATGATACTTGTTTTCCTTCTGTCTATATTCCAGACAAGCACTGAATATTCGTATGTGTTTTCATGCACAGCTCTGTCAGCACTTTTTGTCACTCTGCAAGTCCTCCTTGTTTACTGGCAATTGCAAAGAAGTATCAAGCAGCACAATATTTTTCTGCAGTGAAGTTTAGATGACAGTGTTTTGTCTGAAGCCACCAAATGAGTTTTCAGCTTTGGTCAGAAGTGGATTTTTCAACTATTTCATGGTGATAGAGTAAGTTGTACAGTCGAGTCATAGGTGATGTTAAAGCAATAACGTGATATTACTATTCTTGTTATTGGACTGTGTATCAATAGAAACTATGTTTAGAAATCATTTAAGAAACCTTTCATTAAAGAGAAGTAAAAGGCTGAGAAGTTCTGATCACATCTAGTTGCATGATTTTAAATACTTTAGAATAACTTCACAATAACTTATTTAAAAAAATATAGGTCCTTTGTGAAAAATGTTATTAGTGGAGTTCTTGAAGCAAGTGCTGGAAAATGGCTTTTCCATTACTTCAGAGGCAGCATTAAAATACCATGAAATTCAGAGCTTCTGGTTTTATCACAGACATTTGTATACCAGTATTTAAGCATTTCCCTTACAGACCTTTTACTTAACAGTATTTTAAGAGAACTGATATACCTGGAGATGGATCACAAAGTGATCATTAAACATCAGGTTATAAATCCATCAGGTTTTCTAAGTTTAGTAGATAGTCATAGATCATTAACTGACACTACAAAACATATTTGGGTTTAATTAAAATTTTAGTGCTTGTATAGACCTTGATTTTGTAAAAGGAAGTTGTAAATTTAGCTGACCTGAAGCCAGCTCTTGAATCTGTTGTTCTTCCCCTGTTAGGTGGGCCTTTAAAGTTAAATGAAATCATTACTTTTTTTCTCTTACATAAATTAATAACCTTTCAGAGATATCCCAATTATTGCATTTTGTCTAGATAGGAAAGTTTTTTTCCCTGTTGCAGTGTCACCTGAAGTCTACAGAAGAAAAGATTTGCATTTTATACCTCCCTGGAGGCAAGTAATAAGAAAGAAGAATCAGTAGGTGAAACGGAGCCAGTCTGCAATAAAGCACTTGTGCCAACTGTCCACCCTACCATTAGTCTCCCCTTGCCAGCAAATTCATTGAAGTAGTATATTTTCAGACTTGCAGATTATTTAAGGTAGCTGTGGCTGATGACTCTAAGAGCACAGCTGCTAACACCTGGGTTATAAACAGGGGTAACTGCAGAGGAAGAGCAGATACATACCTACCTCCAAGCCAAAATGTTTTATTGAAGGAGCACTTACGGGGTGGGGGTACCAAATAAAAAAAAACAACCAGACTAAGACAGTGGGAACAGTTTCAAAGAAATATGCTTAAACTGTGCTGCACCAGGGCAGGGCAAGAGGGGTTGCAAAATAAGAGCAAACACTTTATATCCAGAGCTATGGCTTACAGGAATCCAGAATGAGGGGATGCTGGGCAGCTCAAGAGGTTAGAGGGGAATTGCCACATGTCTTGCTATGGCACTTTTTCCTCTTTTAAATAAGGATAAAGCATATGTGGTGGCATAAGCTTATTTCTTTTGTCAGATGTTTGAGTGCCTGCCTAGTACATGAGGCAGATTTATTGTTCTTTGCTTCAATTACTGCTCAGAAGACTGCTCTGAATATTACTGGTCAGTGGTAACATTACAGAAAAACACAGTATATTACAGACATAGTATTTTGTTGTCTTCTCTTACCTTGAGAAAGGACAAGGCACAGTGAAATCTGGTCAGTGTTTAGTTGGTAAATCTATCAGGAGCCTGAGACGATTCATAGAACTGGTTGGTGAAGGCAAAGAGGGATAAATGTTTGCATTAAGAGAACATTACATAATGCACAAAAGTTTGATCACTTAAAGTGTTGACATTCTATTTCGCCTTTTATAAGCTGCTTTCAGAAGTGCCAACTAGAGAAGTTCAGACCAGATCCAGCTTTATGTAATTGTCCTCTGACTGTGTTGCAATTCTTGTAAAACAGTGTAATCACATCCTCTTCCTGAAATATAGTTTGGTGTTATTGCAGTTCATAAAATATTTGTTCCTGCTTCTTTAAAACATGTATTGAAGGGGAAATAGGCAAATTGCTTCTGACAGAATAATTTTAGGCAAACTAGCAAGGAAATAAGGCTGCCTAATGCTTTCCGTTATTAAAGTCTGCTTTCTGTAGCTTATAACTTTCACCAGACTTAAATTTCTGGTTTAGAGTTTTCCATACATCCCAGTCTTAGGATGGTTTTTTTAACCACATTAAAAATGAAACTTGAGACTGCAGGTATAAACTCTTTACACTGCCTAAGATTTACAAGTATTACACACACCTGTAAGTCTGGATCATAAGAAATAAATTTGGTTTGAATTTGTAACCTTACTGTTAGAATTTTGTGAACTCTTACACACTTCTACCAAGGTGAAGCATTTCAGAAAATGAATGTGACATTCTTGTGTCTGGATAACGTAAGAAGTAACTGAGAAATGAGAATTCACAAGTTACCAAATATTATATTATATTATATTATATTATATTATATTATATTATATTATAATTATATATAATTTTCTTTCCAGAAATTTAGTTCTTAATATGATGAAGTCATAAGCTTGACAGGAATAAATCTGTTCAGTCATCAACAAGCTAGGGGAACCACCCAGAGGAAGAGCAATGGCCTCTATTTCATTACATTCTTTCATTCAATCACATCATTGTAGTTGGCAGGCAAAGATATCTAGATTTAATAAATTTTAATTTGCTGTGAGATCATACGAAATGTCACGTGGAGATATATTTCCAATTGCCTTAAATTTAAATACACTTTGATGGATGAAAACCTGACAGGCAGTAATCCAGAACTGCTGAGTGATCAATGACAGCGCACTGACTATAGGAAGGAGAATCTATCAAGTCTGTCACTGGTCATTGGTAGCCTACTTATGCAGAGTGAAAAATTTCAGTAGTAATTTATTGGAAAAAAATGCCACATATTTATGTAATGCATTGATTACACTAAACTGAAGGGGAAAATAAGAAGTGGAACACAAAGTGACTATTAATGCAGATAGGCAGTAACAAATTTAGATTTCTGGAATAGCATAAGTAAAAGGAAACATGCAATTTTAGTTTAAAAAGAAATCTTGTCATGGTGGGGTTATCTCTTTTTGTAGTATGGATATACTGCTGGACAGTATATCCATATATACTGTGCAACAGCATTAAAGGTGCAACAGTATTACAGCTGGACAGCTTGGTGTTATAAAGATGTGCTCTGAAAAAGGGAATCAAGATTTGAACCTGCAGTAGTAGATCATTGGATAGTGACTGATCTCTGGCTTGCAGAATAAAGAGGTCCAGAGTGCCTCAAGTCCAAAGCATTCACATTAATTCCTTCTAGACTGACTTGCTGGTATTCCCACCATGTACACATTAATTTCCCTTAGTCTACATGGGCACCCCTGTCACTCCCAGAGATCTTTATATGAGCATTGGGTGTGGGACAGAAAGAGAGTTCAGTTTGTAAACTCAAACAGGGAGAAGGCCGAGTCACAGCCCACAAGAGTGGTGGTTTATAGCATAATGTCAAGGGCATGACAGCAGTAGTCAACTTCTCCAACAGGAGAGCTGATCATGGCAGAAGGTGACATTGAGTGGTGCTGGCTTTTTCATACTGGCCCCTTGCAAGAAGAATCTCACCATCAGTTGTGTCAGAGTGAACATGTTCTCTTTCTTCAGAGAGAGACACAGACAGAGGGATGTGACCCATGATCAAATTAGAAATCTGCACTATTTGGTGGCATACTTGTATTCACACAATTGTTTGTGTTGCTTGAAATGACTTTATTTGAGTCTTTTTGTTCTCTGTAATGATATCTAAGTAATGGCATGCAAAGAAAGACTAGTAAATGCAGATAGAAAATTATGATTTTCTTGTACTAGACTAGTTAAAAAAAACCCTTATGACATGATGGGTCATTGGTCATTTTTTGTTGTTTTCTTTTTAATATAGTCAATCTTTTCCACACCATTGAAACTAATAGCACTTACTATACGTCTTTAAAAATCCAAAAGTGACTGTAATGGTAAAAAAATCCATCACTCTGATTATTATTGTTCTGCCCAAGCTAATGTAGTTCACATCTGTTAACCTGAGATTTGTTAGGAACAGACTCAGTAATGTGTTCTGTCTGTAGCAATGAAGTTTCAGCTTTAAGTGGCAGAAAGCATTAACATCTAACACTGGGCATTAATAAAAAAGGTTTGCATTAGAAATACTATAATTGACAGAATCAGGGTCCTAATGAGATTTCACATCTAGATCCATTAATTTCAAGCATCTAGGGATTGTTTTAGAACCTGAAATAGAGATCTAAATCTAGATAGATATTCCCAAGGGTGAGTATCAGTGCATGTTGTCAAATTTTAGAGAAGTAAAACTTAATGTTTTTGCAAAGCAAATCTTTTGGGGGGGAAGGTGGGTTTTGTTGTGTTTGGGGTTTTATTCTTTTGATTTTTGGTTGTTTTGTTGGTTTCCTTTTAATCCCCTGTATTCTCTATTATTCTTTTAAGTCCAAATCTGTTGCGGAAATTAAAAGCTATTGTGTGACAAACAGTAAATTCTTTGGATTTTCTATGGGTTTAGAATTGAATAAGAGTAGACAAAATGTTTGTTAAGATCTTTGGTCAAAATTGATACTTGAAACGTATTTCAAGTATATGAAAATACCTGACCATTTTATTTCTTTCTTTTTTTTTAGATAAGTAAGTACTTATAAAACTAAAACACAAGATATATTGATTGTTAAGGTCTAGCACATTGGTTACGGAAAATCAACAATTCGATACCAGTATAGATGATGTCATTGCTGTATATTGACGCAAATTTTCCAAGGTGAGAGCTACTGTTATACAGTGTTATCTGTGTTTTCCTTTAAGATGCTAGTTGGTCTGTGTTGAGTCCCTTGCTGCCATGTGAAAAATATGTAATAAAGTTGCCTATGAATATGTTCATGTCAGTCACTTTGTATGAAAACAGAGATTCCATCTGAGCAATGACCTGCAGAACAGAGGGCAAGAGAAGGAGCAGTAGGATCTATGTCAGTAATATGTCTTGTATCTTGAGGAGAATGTCTTTCTAAGATTAATTCATTTTAAGCAAGAGGAATCACCTTGTTTTACAACCAAGTAGTAATCTCAAGGTCTGTACATTAAGTTTTGTCATTATGAAAGGAGGATTCTGAAGTCATATAAAAAAACATGACCTGTTAGAACAATTCAATGCACAAAGTCTATTTGCAAAGATTGTGTTATAAATCATGATTCATTGTGTGATTGTGATCAGCATGTAGTAGAAAAAATTAATCTTTCTCAGTGGTGTATTCTTTTTATGGCCTTCTTTTTATACAGTTAAATTGCTTTACTGCTTTGTTCTTTATCTGAGTTTAAATATTTTTTATATCTTTGCTTGCATATTTTCACAGTATCTATTTTACAGCACTGAAACCTTTAAAGGAAACATAAGCTTTTTTCTTGTTCTTTACAGAACCCTACATTTGCATTCATGCATTAATGTTTCAAACACAAGACTAGGCGTGCATAGCATATTATCTTGCTCAGTTTTGAGCCAGATTGTGGCCAATGCCTATTGCCAGAGGAAAAAACATATAAAGCATCCTTAAGTCTTCTGCACCACTGGCCTGGGCTGTAAGTTGTAACCCAGTGGGGAGCAAACCAATGCAGCTAAGCATGTATGAGAAATGACGTAGACACCCTTCCTTGGTCCTCCGTTTCTGCTAGTCAGTGTGCCTGGGCTGACACCATCGTATGAATGGAATGATCCGGACCACCATAAAGCTCTCACTGATTATGTCCCTTGCCTTTGAGATACTGCTTGATACAACTGCAACTATGAGTTTCTCTCTTGTGTTTGTATCAAATGTGGATTTTATTCCTTTTTAAACAAAGCGCATAGGTGTTTGCAGTCTTTGTGGAAACTTCATTTTCAATGACTCTTAAATGATTTAAAAGTACAGTTCTGGTCTAAAACGTGATGACATTATAGTCTTGTAGCTTTCCTGTAAGTGACATGAGCTCAATTTACACCCCACATTTTTTTCACTTTTCTGTGCTTAGAGTACTTGAAAATATTTTTTTCTCTGCCAGCAAGTGCAGATAGCTTACAGACCCTCTGTAGTTAAATATCCCATGTATTTAAGGGGCTTGCCAGTTACCAAACTTCAACAGTATAAGGAAGGACAGATGGAGAGCATAACTTTACCATCTCAGTAGAAAGCCAGAAAGCATCAAACTGTCTGACACGTGGGCCCAAGAGCACATAAAATGACTTCTTCTTTTTTTTCCCCACTAGAGAAATCTGAATCTAAGATCTCATTTGACCCACAAAGATGTAAAAGGTGCAGTTGGACCTCTACAGTTTTTAACATAAAAATGCATTTGTAGTAGCTTTCTTACATACATTCAGATGAATGCTCAAGGATCTATAACCATAATAATTTAAAAATAAGTAGTTATAATTCTTCAAGAGTCTCTGCTACAGTACTCTGTTATTAAATGAAGGCTGTTATTAATCTTTTACTTATTTTGTGTGCAGAATCTTGAACTCTTCTACTGCAGCCTATCAAATTCTATGTGCTTTCTTCTGCATACAGCGATCAACAATGTGCGGGCCTTTGAAACTTTGAGCTAAGCTTTCCTAAAAATATCAGTGCACGATTTTTCTTTCTTTTTATTCCAGCGACATGACCCCTCAATCAAAATCAGGCAAGGCTTGCCTTAGAATCAGTCTGTGTTGCTTTGAGAGCAAGCCAACAAGGGATGTGTAAATTATGCAGAGAGCAAATCCCAACTGTGTGCCGTTTACTTGCACAACAAGCTCAACTTTAATTAATCCAGGGCCCAAGATCCTTTGCCAAATTGCTTTCAATACTGATTTTACAGTTCATAGAGCAATGTCCTATATGGAAGACTTTTTAACCCTTCAAAAACCTGTCTGTATTAGAATGTCCATGGTAAGGAGCTCTCATAGTTCAGTGGCTGACAGAAATGGTCTATGATAAATATAATCATTTTAGCAGATCACAGACCTGAATTTAAAAATGCAGATTTTTAGGCATCTTTGGTTCAACAGTCATAATGGTTGGCATGACCTGCCAGTATAGTGTCAGTATTAAATCTATGAGATTATTGCTTGCTAACATCAAACTGAAAGGATTAGAAAGAGGTGACCTAAGGGGCACACCCAGGATTTGGAAGTGAGGTAAGTTCTCATAGCTCAAGAACACTGAACCTCCTACCTGAGCTCCTGTATTTCCCAGTGAGTGGGGTCTGTTTTAGGGATACTCATTATTGTGTGAGTTCTTTCCTCCATGAGGAATTAAAATATTAGTCCATGTTGCTTATATTCTAGAGAGCTATATATTTCAGTTCTCTTACAGCTGCCAACTAACAACTGTGACTGTCGCATTTCACAGGGAATGTGGTTGCTCAATTTATATTCTAGTATGTTAAACATTATTTCTGAAAATTATAGGGTTTTATTCCTAATACTGAAATTCAGTGTTGCATATAACAATAAAGTCTACCTAAAAATTTCATTTTAACAAACAAGGCATTGGAAAAAAAATTGATCACCTTAAAAAATTAATGATTAGGTGTGTCTGGTTAAACTTGTCATGTGCTGTTAGTGGTTTGGACTTAATTCTAAGTATTGAAAGAGACCAGTTTCACCAGAATAAATAAATTGTTAAGAACATCAGAGTGTTAAAGAAGAAATACAAATAAAGATTGGAAGGATTTTCTGGTTTCATTGGGTTGTTTTTTTCATCTTTTTAGACTGTACTAGCTGTGATAAAGGGCTTAAAGCATGTGCAGAAGCAAAACTTAGAATCTGTGTAAAAACTTGTGGTTAGTTGGGGAGTGGGCCTGGGGAAATGCCTCTTGTGCGTGGTGTTTTGGGGGGGGTGTTATTTTCTGAAAATTAGACACTTCTATCATGTGCAAGAGCTCTTTCTTACAATCTATAATGAGCTTCAACAGGTTCTCTTTGCTTACTCAGTTCATTTCTAGTTTCTGTTAGACCTCTGTTGAGAATGTGAATTTGGACTTTCAATTAAGATTAAAGTGAAATTGTGGCTGTTGGCACATTGTTCTAAAGATGCTACTGTAAGCCAGATAGAGCCAGATATGGGCCTGTCACTGGATTTCAAATGCCTTTATTTATTAGCAGCTTCAGAAATAGCTTAAACTTCATTATGTCTCAGACCTTTTGAATGAAGCTGTCTGGGGCTTGATGGTGAAGGTTAAAAGTGCACCACGTTGCTGTGAGTCCTGGTCATTGAGCTGGCAGCCTTTATTAGGTACTACTGTTTCTAGCGCACTGATCACATATGGACCTGATTCATTCTTTGATATATTTTTATGGGATATTTTCTTTAAGTGCTATCGCTGGAAATATAAGTAATAATAGTAAAATGTAATCTCTGTGTGTAAATATTAATGTCTGGTTCCGATGATATCTTCAACATTATCTTGTGTGCCAGCATTGTTTCTTCTCTGAGTTTTTTAATCTCTATAAAACACTTATTGGGTTGTTTAAGGTGTATGTTTCTGTTGGTATTTAAAAAACTCAATACAGTACTGAACAATAGTAAATACTCTGCAAATTCCTTTTCATTTTCAACTCATGGTCATAGAATAACTCAGTGAATGTTAGTTCCCCACTAGGCACCCTCAGTTATACTGAACTTTTTTGTACATAGTGGGTTTTTTTTCATAAACTTGCTGTTGTAATCATGCAAGTGTTAGGCCTTGAAATGTAAAGATTTGGTATTTCATTATTGGATACACAGTGTCTATAGAGACTTCATGTGTTTTTGTTTCTTTCTGAAGGACTACACGCGTTGGTTTTTCAATTCTAGATTTTCCAAGACTTTAGTAGCTTTATTTTTTATCTTTGATGAAGATAAAAAATAGATTCCTGATAGATAAAAAATAGATAAATTAGGTAAAAATAGATAAAAAATAGATTTCTAATCTGTAGTTTTCACTTTTTCAGTGAAATCTACAAATTATTCCTTTCTCTTTTCAGCTTCCGAGTGCTCTGGTTTTCTTGATGTTGCTGTTTCAATCCCAACAGTCCCTCCTATTTGTTTGGGGTTTTTCTGGGGGGCGAACATCATCTCTTCTTCTGATGTCCCTTCTTTTTGAGGTACTCAGTCTTTGTAAGGTAGCATTTTGAGTAAGGACTTTTAGTAGTATATTGAAGTTTTGATAAAGATCCAACCTGCTGTCTAGAGACATGTCACATGTTGGAGAGCCTACAGCTGCCTGACTGTGGTTGACAGATAATTCCCATAGGATCACCAGAAGGGCAAGCTAGTTAAAAGAAACAGACAAAAGTGTAGGTCAATAGTAGCAGATATAAAAAACACCAAATATGGGTTATGGGAAATGTACCAAGCTCTTTAAAAGAAGCACTATCTAGCATATGCCAAAGACTTCCCAGCAGTGCTAGCGCTGAAAACCATTCCTTGCAGTTCTTAAAACACCAAAGTGCATGTTTGCTGGTATGTAGTCTACAGTAACATCAGCCCTGTAAAATAATAAAATTTAGGCAGGGAGTATGTAATATTAACCTAGCTGTTACTTAAGATTTCTACAGGGAGATTCACTAGTTATAGAGAGCAAACAGCTCTGCCCTTCAGGGCTCTGCTTGTAGGACACTGAATTTCAAAGTGAAAATTCAGAGGTATTTGCTGAGCAGAGGTCAGCCATGGTCTTGTTAATCACACTCCACTTCAAAGATGAAACAAGAATAATGCTCAAAAGCTCAAAAAAGCAGAGGGTGATTAAAATGGTTAGGAGGCTGGGAAGTACAACAGAGGAAGAGAGGCTGAGGACGTGGGATTTACAGCCTGAGAAAAGAAAGATAATCAGGGATATAATTTCAATTTTCAGTTAATACGTGGGTGAGGAGTGTTTTAGAGAAAGAAATTGGATTCCTCTTGGAGGAGCACAGAGAAAGGGCAAGTAGCAGCAAACACTTGTTTGGACACACCTGTGCATGTGGGGTGGGTCTTCCCTGTGAGGGTTCAGCCCAGGGAGGTTGCCATCTCTCCACCCTCAAAGATTTTCAAAACTTGGCTGGACCAGGTCCTTTGCAATGTGATCTAGGTTTGAAACTGCATCTAAACTTGGAAGGCATCCCTGCTTCGAGCAGACGGCTGGACCATGTTACCTTCACAAGTTGCTTCCAGCCTAAATTTTTCGGTGATTGTTATGATTCAGTATTAAATCTTCTACATGGCATTTGATTTGAAATAATGTGGCTAAAAATTCAGAATTAATATGGTATACACAGAATACATTTAAAATTACTAACCAGTGTTTGTAGACAGAGGATAATTCCCTAGGGAGTGTTTTCTAGTTGGGTCCTATAGGAATTTATTATAATGTTAATTCCCATAGTGTGAAGTAAAACTCACGCTCTGTTTCTCATGAAATACCTTGCAAAAACTGCGAATAAAGTATAGAGAATAGGAAGGTATACAAAATCTTCTCTGTACATTTGAATTGCTGAAAGAGAACTCTAGTTTATAGTGGACTTCATTTGTCTTTCAAAAATTATCCATTCAGTAAAGTCTTTTTTAGTCTGACTTCATTTCACTGTCCTCATCATTGTTTAAATTTTCTGTGAGGTGTTTGACCATTCTTGCATTCAGAGTTGTAACCTGTCTCTTTTCCCACCTCCTACATCCTTTCCAAACCCCGGACCAGGGAAGACTGGGACTGGAAGTGAACTTTGGGGCTGAATCATGCTCCTTTCTTACTGGGGGTGAAAATAAACATGTTAGTCTCATGGCAAAGTATTCACGACCTTTAATTCAGTTCTGTTAGTTGTCATTTACCTTGTTGCTATGTGTAATAACCATATTGGGAACCATAAGGGAAGCTTTGAAACCAACTTAGAGAAGTTGGTTTAACCATTTATAACTTCATTATCAAGCTGAACAGTAGGAACAATGGGCTTATCTTAAAAGAAAAACAGAAAAGTAAAGAAGTCCTGGGTCATTTGTGATTGAAGGGTGGGAACACGAGAGATCAGGGAAACCGTGCAACTGAAGCAGGTCTGTCTCCACTATTTCATGTAGGGACAAGAGAAGGGAGGGAGTCCTCTAACTCCTCACTACCTCCTCTTTCTTTACCTCCATCTCTTAAATGTTTTTGGTTTAAAATTCAGCCACTAAGATTCTAATTCTAAACTCAAATATTTATTAGAAAACTACAATCAAGTTCTCGGTTTTAATAATTTCTTTAAGTAAAAGGGGGAAAGAGAGAGAAAGATAACATCCCACTGATTGTAATGACTGGCAGAAAGGTCCTTAACACTGAGCATTTTTGTGCTTTGCCATTACAGTCTATAAAAGGAGAGTGAATTGATTCAGTGCTGTTCATTGAAGTGCAAATCCTTGAATCATCTGGGATAGACATGGGACAGACAAAATGCTGACAAAGTTCTTGGGTCCCTGTACTGAAATTTTTTGACAGGGAAGAGGTAGAGTTATCCAATACTAAGGTAATGTTAGCCATTTCTTACTTCACACTCATATGCAGAATGGACTTTAATATGCCGTAAAGAGACTATCAGACATCTTTAGTGCATTGGATTAAAACCAGATTAGGTCTCATATGTATTACCAGCAAAAGGAGGGGGAGGAGGAGAGGCGGGGAAAAAAAAACCAACCAAAACGTTCATAGGATTCTGCTATTGGCAAAAGAAACCTCCAAGAAAACGAATATGTCCAAGAAAGAATGCCAAATTTGCTCTGCAGGCAAAAAAACACAGAATGAGGCAGGAATTAGTATTTGTTTTATTTTTATTTGGTTTCATTTTTCATTCATAGATCACCCCTAACCTTTAGGGTAAAAGGTATTTCGCATTAGCATAAATATTAAGCAGATGCCATTTCCGCTACATAAAGAACTTTCAGCTAATCATTTTTCCATGCATTTAAATAGGAATATTAGAATGAGGGTAATTACTTCAGTTTTCCATGAGTGATCCATCAAGACATTGACTTTCATTGTATATTGTTGAAGAGATTAGTAAGTGTAAAATTAGATTAGAAACCGGTGTTGAAATATTTGAAGTGTTTTGACAAATTCAATATTTTTTATTTTTTAAACAAAGTCAGGATTTAAAATACATTCCCCTCTTATGAAGACGTTATTTTGCCAGGAGAAGGTATGTCAGATTGGATGGTAAGGCAAAAATTTAGTTTTAAGATATGACCAGTCACATAAAGGAATAATCTAGCAGGGGTGAAATAGAGTGTGAAGAAGTAAGTTAGAGATGTTGCTTTAAAATTAAAGATTCCAAATTGTTGTTGTTGTTATTATTCTTATATTTCACACGAAAGATATCACTGCTGACATTGAAGAAGTAAAGTACAGCACAGCATTGTTGTAGCAAATGCAAATGTAACAAACAAGTATGACTTGAACAAAAGTATCTCTGGGAGTTTCAGATTTAGCTACTATCAAATAAAAAGAGGGGTTTTTTGCTCTTCCAGTCATTGCCCATTGTATCCATATTAATTTTATTTTTCAAGCTTTCGCAAGAGTATTCCACATTCAAAACAACACACTGAAAATTTTGTTTTTCTATCTAAGCAGCTGTCTCAAAAAATGTCTCACTAAACTAAGCTTCTAAAGAACTACCAAGAATTACACACCATCATGTACAATCCACCTTTCTTAAGCACAGGAATGTACCATTCATCCCCTGTCCAGGTACAGAAGCAATACTCTTTTTTTGTGTCCCTCTCTTGCTTGACTGTATGCTTGAAAGCCATTATCATTAGTTAAGCAAGAGATGGGACTTGGAAAGTAACTTGCTTTTTGAGTAAAACAGATTGCACTGCCAGAGTTAAGTATCAGAGGAACTGCTTATTGCATGATCACAGATCTGTTATTAACAGGATGCTTTTTCAATGGTTGGAAGAATCCTAAGTAGGCATTGACTTCTCTTGCCAATATCAAGATTTATTGGCACGAGAGATATCGACTTCAGCAAATCCATGACATTATTATATCTCAAAGACTAATAAATCTTGTTACCAGCCAAAACCATAAGTCAATATAATTATGCTTGATGGTGCATGTTTTCCCTAAAGATCACAGCTTAATATTATACTTCCAAGAAATATCAAAATATTGAGGAAAAAACAAGTAAGGGAGAAGTCAGTAAAAATAGCCACATTCATGTTATCACATGCCTTGTCGTCTCTGGGATTTTGTGAAAGTCACTTGCCTGTTTGTGTGCTGTTTCATATGCTTTTTGAAATGGATTGTTATCTCTTGAAAAGTTGTACTCCTTTTAAGTGATCTGATTTAATTTTTATTATTGAAAAATGACTAGATGACACGTATGTATGTCTACAGGAACTTCTGAATTCACAGATAGTCTTGTTTCCAAATTATTATGTGCAGGTGTAATGGGCTGCACAGGATTGAGGTCTGTTGAAGAGACCATGTTTTACAATGGCTAAAGGAAAACAGTGCCCCAGAGTGCAATTAGGTAAAAACCTGACCCAAACAAAACAAAACCCCATGCTCCTTAATAACCTGATTTATTTTGAGCCCATTCATTGTTTAGTAGAAAAAGTAATTTTTGTTTTAAAAAGACCCTCTACGATTGCTTACATCTGGGGTTTATTTTCATCAAGTGCTTGTCTGAGATTGTGTTCTTCAGAGCAGAAGAAAGATGGGGTAGGCTCAGGAAAGCTGCTTTGTTGTCCCTCTGCTTGTAGTGGGAGGGAGCCCTCCTCGGCACCCCTCTTGGGGTTGGCATGGGACCCAGATGAGATCTGGTGCACAGTTGCTCCATGCTTGGCAGGTGAACAGCAGAACTAGAGATTCGCAATTTCTGCAGTGAATAGTTCAACACAGAAACAGCATCATTTTGGGACTGTTTGTGGTTATATGTAAACTTGTGGTTCTTCATGAAGCATTTAACTAATGGTGCAGAAGCAAGGAACAGTAATGAAAATTCCTTTGCATGGATAAGTTTGACTTTTTTCTAGATTTTTAACTGATTTTACATATCTGAAGAAGATTCTGCCTAAAAATATGTAAATATTTTTTATTACTGTTTTCAAAACTATTGCATTATTTCAGGTAGTTCTTTCAAATGATCTGTTTGTTTAGCTCTTCTTTGCTCCCTCTCTTGATCATAGCATTTTCTTTACTTTTTGACATTGTCAGTATTTAATAACTTTTCTTTCTGATTTACAAAGTACATGCAGTCATGTTGCTGTGGAGGTTTTGGTTTAATCTGGTGACTTGGAAAAATATATAACATCAAATATGCAAGCTGGTAAATTTCTGAAGGAAAAAGGGAAGTTTCACAAAATGTGACCATACATTAAACCATTTTTGTTTGGTTGGTTGGTTGTTTTGTTGGTTTTTTGATTTAGGGTTTTTTTAAGAGGATATTAAAAAATCACACAGCAGTGGCGGTAATAGCTGTGCACAGGGTTTGGACTGAATTTAGTAACAAACCAGCTACTAAAAATGCATTTTAACAAAATGGAGATACTGGTGGGGTTGAGGAAAAAGATAGTTTTAAGTTTGTCCTTTATTCTTAACTACTTTAATTTAAAATTTATCACTAATTTGAGGTGAGAGAGCTTTAATAAACTATATGAAGGTCACCTATTTTCTAAGAAGTCTAAGCCATATGTTAGAGGAGCACAGCATTCAAAATAGGAGCTTTGTCACATCTGATATAATTGGGGTTGCAAAAAAGTTTCCATCTAATATAAGGGGATGTAAAATACTAACAGCTGTATAAAACAAGGCAGCAAAATTGCTTTCCATAATCTTCCTTTTGATTTTAATCCAACAAATTAGTTGGTTCCATTGAATTTGGTTCCAACAGATAAGTTGGAAGATTGCTTTAGTTCAGAGCAAATAAGAATTGTCAATCATTTCTCAGAAGCACAGATTAGATCTGGGAGATTTATCACATTACAGGATCATATCAGTTGGTATTTTATTTTCCATGCATGATGTGGCTTAGATGTTATTCAAAAGTTGTGATAGTTGGTCTTACATGATTTGAAGCAATTTGCAGAGATTAGGGTTGCAGCATAAAAGAATAAAAAAGTTAAATGTTAAAAAATAAAAGCTGCACACCAATTCTTACAGAAGTGTGACAGCTTTTTAAAACCTCGTTTGTCCTGTGCTACTCAGGAGTTTTCATGGTGGCACCTCTCTTAGAACTGAAGTCTTCTGCTAATAGCAACAGTACTAATACTGCGGGGAGGATTCTACAATTGTCACTTCATCTGTAGACTCAAGCAGTATTTTTTTTCAGGAGAATTAATATACATTCTTCAAATTTTGTTGGATATACCTTTTTTTAACTATTTTTTAAGTATTCCAGATATTGTTCTTCATATTTTAAAGACAGTTCCACAAAAGTAGTTTCCCCCTTAATGTGGTATACTCAGCACAGCATAACACAGGAGATTGTTATAAAAAAGAAGCAGTAACAGAACTTACGGTAAATGAGCATCACATTTTGGGGAAATGTGAGTACATGGTTACGTTAACTGTCATCCTCTCTGAAGGTACTAGGAGTATAAAGGAATATGTGGCTGTGTAGGAGGAGAGAGGGAAGCAATATCTATGGTAAAAGCATTGAGGAAAACTGCTAGAAAAAAGAGAAAAAGCACTGCTGTAAGTGCAGATACAGTGAGAAAACTATTCCTTTTTCCTGAAGGTAGCAGGGATTAAACAAACAAACAAACAAAAACAAAACAAAAAACTCAAACAAAACCAAAGCAACCAAAAAAAAAAAAAAAGCCACAGACACCAAAAAACCTGTGCAACAAGAGGGTTTTGTGAAAACTAAAGGCAACTGATTATCTCTCTGGGGTGAATTGTTTTCTCTGAGACTGTCCTGGGAAGCTTTGTCTTCTCTGCATTGTTCCTGTGCACTATTTTTCATGTTTCTAGTAGTTGTTTATAGCAAACTTCAAGTATTTTTTGCTTTTCAATTTTTAGATGGCTATAGTAAGGACAGTGTGGGATGGAGGAGACTGTTACAATATTACCTTGTGTTAATTTTACTGGCCTATATTGCCATTTCCAAGGTGAAACACACAATTTCTCAGTAGGTTATGCAAAGGCAAAAGCAAACATGGCACCTGCCATTCTTCAAAGGCCTTAAGAGTAGCATGACTGGAGCCAGTTTATACTGCAAATACAAAACACGTATTGTGAACTTCCTGATGAATTATTGACTTGTCTTCTTGCTTAAGCTATATGAATAGACTCGAAGTACAGTACTCTGTTCGGTTTTCCCAATCTACTGATCAAATCATTTTGTTTATGAGCAGTGTAAGGTAATGGTATGCTACTACTGTGCATGCAACTGAGCTGTAAACCTTTGCTATCTGCTCTGGTAGGGGTTCAATTTGTAATCTCTGATTCAAACCATTGCTCATTCTTTTTATATTCTTCCCTTTTGGTTGGCTGACTCCCAATACAGTTTGTTCTTTAAGCAAGCACTGGGAGCAAGAACCATTAACCTTTTTAAAGTGGCTTTTTAGCATGTCATGAGTTTAGATGTCTTGCTTCTTTTTGCCATTAACCTTTCTGATGGGACAGTGTGCTGTGTTTTGCTTACTTCAGCATGTCGCACACATTTTCACCCCTTACGCATTTGCAGATGCTGTATTTCATTACAAGAAGGATGGGGGGATGTAGTGGGGAAGGTACAAAGGCAGTGCATGCCATACCTTTTTCCTGAGCACACAAGCTGCTAGCATGACCCTAACTAAGAAAAATAACCTGTTCAAGAAGTATCCTTGTTCAGGTGCAGAAGCAGTTCCTCTAACATTATCGCTGGCTCTTGCTACAAGACCTTGATTGTCAGCCATGATCAGGCATTGCAACCAAAGCCCTCAAAACAAAAGCCGTTCATCTAAGGCCAACATCAGTGAAAGGCTCAGTTATTCTTGCTTTACTGAGCATGAAATGGAATTGAAAGGCAATATTAAATGGGTTATTAAACTTAAGACATGGTGTCTTGTGATCTTCTCTTGCAATTGCCCTTACCAC
This sequence comes from Neopsephotus bourkii, assembly GCF_033783945.1. Lineage (NCBI taxonomy): Eukaryota > Metazoa > Chordata > Aves > Psittaciformes > Psittacidae > Neopsephotus > Neopsephotus bourkii. Next base: position 3,587,010 of record NW_026902241.1, on the reverse strand, counting down.
ATGCATATATAATGTATTCTCTATAGGGCTAGTCATTTGTATGGCCTCTGAGTTTCAAGAAATGTTAGCATTTGAATTATTCTCCCATCATTTTATGATAAAATAAAAATATGGATATGGTTCCTTTGAAACTAAATGTCTGTTCTGTGGTTATTTTCATCCTCTCTGTAAGCAGTCTCAGGTATCTACCACAAAGAATGATTAAGAAGTAGAAAGAATATAGTAATTTCCAGTACAGGTTTCACTTCCTCTCAAAAATCCTGAAAATGAGAAAGATGTACCTTTATTTCTCTTCAACTTCAATACTAGTCTCTCCATTTTTCTTGTTTATTTTGCACAGTATTATGACTTCCATCATGTCCCCATTGGAATGATTCTAGGACAACTGACATATGTTTCCTTAAAACAAGCTAGGCATTTAAAAATATATGGTAACATTTTAATCAGAACCTTTTCTCAGATGAGCGCTGAATAGTTGTTTCCACAGATTTTATCTCGCTTGAGGGTAGGCCCAAGGGAATTGCATGAAAGCACATTTCTGGTCATGGATTCACTGTTTGTTCAGCTTGCTTAGAAGCCAGAAAGAACTGGAACATTAAACAAAAGGAATTGATCTAAATGGCATTTGCCAGTTAGACCATATAGCTAGTAAAGGTATCTAGTAACATAGCATTTCCACTGTTTGCTCAAGAACTACAAGTAAACTGAACTAGAAGCTCCCTTGTATATGTCAGTTGCCTGGAAACAAAAGTATTTTTCTAGATATTAACTACCTCTGTAACTAATTGAAAGAATTGCCCAGACTAGTTAATTATTGTCAGACAGGACCATTCAGTAGCATGAAGTGGAAGCTGGAGGAACTGACACAGTGCCTACTTGACAATTAAGCAAAAGACAGAGCTTCAGTTAATTCTGTTAACTGAAGCTTAGATGATAGCCAATTTGTTTAACTGTATACTTGAGAGGTCTTGCTAAAAAAAAATCACGACATTTAAAAGACAGGAGAAAAAAATACTTCTTGTGAAATTAAAGAAATGTTAGAAGATAATTCCCAAAAGATATTGTTAGAAACGTAATCACTCCCACTAGGATTTGTCTGTCTTATTTTGACAGTTTGTATTGAAAACAGCAACTTGATTTAGGAGTGGCTGAGAATCATGGTATAAATAAGTAATCTCTATTAGAATTTCTAGTGCCTATAACTGCAAGTTATTTATCTATTATGAATCTATCAAGTCCCGAGGAGGGCCACGATGATGATCAGGGGGCTGGAGCACCTCCCATGTGAAGATAGGCTGAGGAAGTTGGGGCTGCTCAGCCTGGAGAAGAGAAGGCTGCATGGAGACCTCATAGCAGCCTTCCAGTATCTGAAGGGGGCATATAGGGATGCTGGGGAGGGACTCTTCATTAGGGACTGTAGTGACAGGACAAGGGGTAATGGGTTAAAACTTAAACAGGGGAAGTTTAGATTGGATATAAGGAAGATGTTCTTTACTGCAAGGGTGGTGAGGCACTGGAATGGGTTGCCCAGGGAAGCTGTGAACGTTCCATCCCTGGCAGTGTTCAGGGCCATGTTGGACAGAGCCTCACGTGGCATGGTTTAGTGTGACGTGGCAGGAGGGTTGGAACTAGGTGATCTGAAGGTCCTTTCCACCACTAACTATTCTAGGATTCTATGATTCTATTTCTAAACTGATAGTAAAGAAAATCACCTTCAATGATTCTAAAAATATTTTTATTTATTAACTAATAGTTCATCTAACTCTGGAAGACCTGTTAAAGAGTAAAAGAAGCGGTGATACAGTCAAAACACAACCATAGAGCAAGGAAAAAATTGAATGGGATTAAAGATGCTACTGGGTCAGATTTTGGTTTAATCTAATGGCTTGGCTTGATTTGCTGAAAGACAGGTCAACTGCCACAGTTTTATCACTTTACAAAATCATCTTCCAAATTGCTAGAAGCATGAAGAACATTTAAAGGCATCTTTCACTCTAAAATAAATTTCAGAAGAAAATTAAAGCTAAAATCAAATGTTTGAGCCCATCAGCTTTGAGTTGCTTGTACCAACACAGATGTGTTATATTTAAAGATGCTCTGAAATTAGGGTTCCATCTTATTGAGAACTAAAACTATTTAATTTTGGGTATCCATGGTCCTACCAAATTTTGGTGTGTTTTGTGCTTGGGAGTTTGGCATATGCTAATGGTCTTTCAAAAGAACTACAGAATTTGACTTGTGATTTTGGGCCACCTCAGCCTGTATCTAACTCCTGTAGGCACTATATATAAATTGCTTTTCAGTCATAGTATTTTATGGCTATACATGTGAAAAACAAGGATTTGTGGCAATGATTTTGTGTATTTTCTTCTTTTTATTTACAGTAATGAAAATAGAAGTTGTATTTTTTCACACCAGGCATTTCCTCTCGCTACCATTAAATCTATCGTTATTCTTCAGCAACAACCCCTGGAGTCCAGGGAAATATACAGAAGTGCTTTTTATTTTGAACATTAACACTACTGATCCTATTTTCTGTGTTAAGGAAATGAGTAAATCCATCTTTCCTGCATGGTTCAATCAATTTCCTTTTGAAAAGGAAAACCTGTGATTCTTTTACCTTCAGCCGATATGTCAATATTTCTACTGTGATATATAGGCAGTGGGTTTAGAGATTTGGTTTGGTTTGGGCTGGGTTTGTTGTGAGTTGTTTTTGGGGTTTTTTTTCCATAAATCAGCTAGTCCCACACAGTCTTTTTGCTCCAAAGTTTGTGCTTGAGATATGCATGCTACAATACCGCAGGGACTGGTTTTAGCTTTGCAGTTTGTGCTTCTACCTACATGAGGTTGGTCATTCTTGCTACTTCTGCTCTCCTATTTCATGGTGATTCAAGGACCTGCCATACAGATTTGCGTCACTTGTTCAGTGCTCTGTGCAACTGGTGGATACTTTGTGCATTGTATTGTGCATACTGCTTTTTCATTGCATCTCAGCAAGTTCAACAAGAATCACATGCAGCTCAGACACAAATTACTGGCATTACCATGGAGAGCACTCAAATCCTCCTCTTTACTGTGTCAACACAGTTACTGGAAGACACAATACACCAAGATGACGGAGTGCTTTGTGGTTTTGTGCAGTCATCTGTGGCAGTCTTACCAAGACATGAGATCTTGGAGGTTTGCTCTAAGAATGCTAGAAATACAGAGATTCTAGGGTTTTTTTTTTGAAACTTGAGTTGGGACCTGAAATTTTGATGCTTCAAATCCACTCTTTAACTTCTCCATAAAATATCAACTTACTATAGCAGGTGCAGGAAACTCCACCATCTTTCTTGCCACCCAGCCCAGGGAACCTATGAGGAAGCCAGTCATGCTTTCCTTACCCAAAACTTTATGAACTGACTTTTTAAAATTTCATTTTTGAAAGGTAAATTGTACTTCCATGAAAAATCTTCAGGCCAGTTCTGCTTGATGTGGATTGCAGCTCTGACACTGGCAAGTTTAAGGCCACAAAGAGGTGAAAATACTGCCTTCAATATATAAAGAAACTTTTTTATGGTGAGGTCTAAGAACTGAAGACAGGATTTTATTTTATTTTTAACTCATACATCACATACTTTATCTGCTTTTCCTTTTATATTTTACAAAGCACATCTATCAATCACACCAGTAGAAGATGAATAATTTGTACTCAGTCTAAATGCACACAGTTTGAAGAGAACCTCAGTCTAGCATTTGAAAGCCTCCACTGTGGACAAAAATAAAAGTACAAGTTTATGTTGGTTTTCAGGTCTAGGGCAGTATTCCAATGAATATGGGAGTATAAAAGAGAATAAACAACAGAGTATGGCTGTCAATCCATCCTACCCCTCACTGGGTTTCTTTGGTGGAACAGTGGCTTCTGTAATGTGTTAACATACTCAGAGGCAGTTTAAGTTCAGCAGCTTGAAAAAGATTGGAAATGGCTTTCTTCCCCCCTCTCCTCCACTATTTTAAAGTACTTCTAAATCTCACTAGTGTCTGCTCTTGCATGCAACAGGGACTCTTTTTAACTTAAAGGCAAGGCCTGAGCCTCTAATCCATATCTCCAGATGACCTGCAGTTAAGGCTTGTCAGAATAATTGCATCTTGCTGTGGGTACATATAAGCATTCTTTGTTTTTTTTTAAGATTCTTCCCTTTAAGCTACCTGACCTGAGCTGAATACCCTTCACAACAGGGGAGAGGAGTGTAAAGTAAAATTAGCTATGCATGTCCTGCTGTCAGCCTGAGATCTCCATCAATGACTACTGTCAACCTCCTTGCCAGAAAAATAACCTACTCTGCTCCTGATTTGCTTTATGAAAAGAGTGCGTGCTCATTAAAATAAGGAAGAAGAAACAAACAAAAAAACCCTTTCCATCATAGATTAGTTTACATCAAAATGTCAAAAAAAAAACAAACCCCACATCTTTATTAAGATGTGTGTCCCTGTTGCCATGATCACCTAGCATTGCCTTGAACTGCAAAGAACAGACAATGACTGATTGAGTGTCGATTTTTCCTCTTTATGTGTTATACTCGAGTTTAGTCTTGGTCTGGCTCCTAAATAGAATAATCAATGCCATTATCTCTTCCTCCCTTATCTAAATCACATCAGGAGATCGATAGCTACAACAAAGACGGCCAGTGCTTTCTTTCCACTGGGACTCATTACTTTGCTGCCCAAGATGGGGGTATAGATATTCTCGGGAAGGTTATCTGGTGTTCCCTGGTAGTTAACAACAACTGTCAGTTATTAATGGTGCTCTGCAGCCTCACCTTTACAGTGCTGTGACTGGTAACGGCACATATTTATAACAAAATGAAACTCTGCTGCCTTTTCTCCTCGCCCTCCTAATCCTTGTTCGTTCTTTAGTTTCCCTACTCCCCTCCTGTCTGCTGTTACAATCTGGGGCAGCATGTCTGAGAATATCAAACACTGGGGCCTTCTCATTGAGATTCCTCACAAGTGCAGGTTTGCTTTTATACAAGCTAACATCTGCTGCAGTATTACAAAGACTAATTAAAATAAATTCAGATCTTAAATTAGTCTTTTCAGTAACATTTATTACACAAGACACTGGGTGATAAAGTGTATAATATGGTCAAGCTGAAGCAAAATTTGTATTTTGATTGGGTTTGCTGGCCAGTCAGGAGCAGTCTCCCCAACGAAGTTTACATTTGTGATACAGTACTATTCAGTAGGCTAATAACGAAGTCTGCCACAATGTTCTCCTCATGTTTATTTATACATATCAACTAAATGGAAGAAATAATGCTTAAAAACAACAAAAAAAAAAAAGAAAGAAAAAAGAAAAATACGCTTCTCCTGTCAGTTTGGACTACACTTCTGATTTTTCTTGTCAAAAACAGACAGCCAGTTTGCAAATCCTAGGTGAACAGTGTGACAGAGAAGTCACACTTCAAGTCATCAAATCCTGAAAGGGGTAGTTAGCCACTAATTTAATGGCTCCTCTTTCTGCAGTGGCACAGACTCAGTGTGAGTGCAGATCCCACCCTATGCCATAATCTTGCCTTGGGGAGCCAGGTATGGAGCTTGGGTAACCTCAGATTTCTGTGGAGTGGTGAGCAAAGAAAAGGAGGACAATGGTACCTGAAGTACATTTTGTATATATCAAAAGTGTTTACAACAGATAGAAATAGGTGTCCAGGATGGTATTTATTCCTTATTGCGTGCTTCGGAGAAGCAGAACAGGGTGCCCAGACAGCATTGTCACTCTTTACAACCCACAAGGCTGTAAGTGAATGAAAATGAGAGTTGTGAAGCTGTGCCCCTTAGACAAGCTAAGCTAAAGAGCCAAAACATAAAGGAGTGGTTCTGCATGTTTTTTCTAATACAATATCAGGATTTGCTTGTTGAATCTTATGGGCCTGACCTTATGTCAGCTGAAAATAATGTGAGTTTCATGGTTGGATTCAGGTATGAGCACGAGTCGCCTTTCTGTGCAGGAAAACTAAGAGTTTGCTAATGCATGGAGGAGAAAAAACTTGAGATGTTTTAGGCCTTCAGACTGTCAATAAACATCACCATGATGTAGAATATGTAGACATAAAATAGCTCATCTTAATAAGGAATTGAATTACTCATGTTTCCAGCCATTTCTTCCACTTACAAGGAGAGTTTGTTATGGTGGGTGTTTTGTGGCTCTCTGTTAATAATTCTTTCTGGACTTTTTGTTGGCTACTTCTAATTGCAGTCACTCCTCATTTTCCATGAAATAGACTAAGAAAGAGAAGAGAATGTTTTTAATTTTGTTTCAGTTGTCTCTTAATGTACCTAAAAAATTATTCAGGAACATGCATTGTGGGAGCATTGCTTTCCTTTGCCTGCACGGCCTTTCAAACGTAAAACATCTTAACCTGGACCATTCCTGCTTTTATTACTTTATGTGGTTTATGTGCTTTTTTTGATCATCTTCTCTTTAAATATTTTAAGGCCTTTTTAAATTGGCAGCTTGGTATCTGTCCTGCTACTCAAAGACTTTGTGCGCCTTCCAGTGGAGGGGAGATAATTTCGTTGGAAAGAACCTGCATGTTTTTGTGTATGAGAGAGTGTGCACCCTTACACATACTGTTTGCTTTGATAGTTTTTATTCAGAGTTAAAATATAACTTGATGATATATTTTCCAGTAGATCTCCCTTCGCTACTTCATTTTTCTTACATGAAACAGCAAAGTAGCAAGGAGTTAATAAAAGACAGGTCTGTTAAAAGGGCATAATATGTTACAGACACCTCAGTACTGGTATTTGTGTTTTCTTTCACTCTGTCAGTCCCCAGATTATAATATACAGATTATTTCCAAAGAGACCACAGGGAGACTTGAGGAGAAATTAGTGAGCATAGTCAAAACAAACACTCTCTAAAAAATACCCTTGAAAATAACAAAGCTTCAGAGTAAGAGAATATCAGCAAAAGACTTAAAGGGAACATAAAGAGGTGAGCAGCAGAAATGACTGAAACCATCTTAAATTAGAACACAAAGGAAATTGAGCTGTGCAAAGTTTCTTTTTCTCTGATAGTGTCTTTTTGTAGTATAAATAAAACTATTTGTATATAGTTTGCTGCCTAAGATCACTGAAAACGTGAACTGGTAGTTAAATTCTGGATTGGCTGATACCAACTTCTTATATCTTTGTTACCTGGGTGACATTTTATCTTCATCTCACGTGATGATGAGAGGCTGGTATCTGTTGGAGTACACCATTCTTTTCTTCATCTAGCAATGGTTTTGAGCTTTCCTCTGCCAGTTTGGGGGTTTCTAGGCACTAGCAGCCATTCATATTGTCTCTGCATTACTGTTGCTGTCATTGCTATTCAAGACCAATAAGAGATTAAAGCAAACAACTTACATGTTTAAAACAAAACATGATCATTAACTAGCACAAAATATCTCTACCTTGTAAAACTGGGAAACTGTTAATGCACATCTTCACCTTTGCCTAGCTGAGAAGCAAGTGGTGCCAGAAACTGGATTCAGGTTCTCAGAACCTCCTAAAATAGTGAAAGTTTAGTCATACGGTTGGCAGCATAACGTTTGGCTACAGTTCAGCAGAAAAGATGAGAAGGGTGGAGCAAGGCAGCAAGACAGGCCCACCATGCGGGAGTGCTGATGCTGATGAGATGTTTCACTGAGATGATTAATGCCCATTTACAAAATTGGGCTATTTGCAAAATTGAGCATGTAACTTAAAGACTGCCTGGGTTAAAAGGAAGTGTCCCTGCCTGCTGACACTGCTTTTATCCTGCATTGTTCCCTCTGTCCCATTGTGCTATAATTATGGCTGAACCTTGTGCTAAGTCCTGTCTCAGGTGGCATTAGTCCAGGTCCTGCTCTCTGCAACTGCTTCTGTCTCTCCCAGTATGTTGTGCCAGGCTGTGAGAGCGAGGGGATGAGGGAGCACTTAATGGAAGGTGAGAGGTTTCCATTTATGGCTGTTATTCCACTGTGATTCTGGGGTAAGAGCCATTATAAGGGTGTTTCAGAGCACAACAGGAAAAAACTACCATAACTAGGAGTAATGGGATAAGATTGAGCAAAGGCAAATGGAGTCCATTTCCTGACAGTGAGATCTATTAGACTGTGGAATAGATAAGTTCCCCAAGGGAAGTGGTAGAAGCCCAAACACTTGAGTCATTTAAAACTACAGAGGACAAAGAGCTCAGGACTATGTAATAGAGAATAATCTACCAGTGGCCACAGTATGAAAGATTAATGTAATATGTCCTTCCATCTCTAATTTCTGGATTATGTACAGACCAATTGAAGCTTTCCAGCTTGTAGTTTCCTGATAAACATTTTTTAGAAAGTCCAGTTTCTAGAGGAAAAATGGTGGCTGCAGATGTCTCTTACAGGCACTACTGTTTGTTTGATAATGCTGTTCCACAATGCTTTCTATAGCAGTCTTCCTTGCAGGTGACAGGTTTCAGGCATTTGCAGCTGAGTGAAATCCAGCTCAGCTGTCCTTCCAGAAATTCCATTTTCTCTCTGTCACACCCTGCACCTTTGTTGCTCATCACACCTTATACCCAGATATGCATAGCATTATTAATATTAGTTTCAGGCTCTTCAACGCCTTGTACTTTGTTTAACTATTTATATAAGTAGTGTGAAACGTAGAAATAAGGTTCCATCTCAGTGCTAGCCATATCCTTCACCTTTCAGCCATATGTTGGCATGATGGAGCAAGCCTTGCAGAAAGAGAAGTCCTCAGTCCTACAGTTAAACTCAGGAAAGGCACCTCATATGCGAGGGACAGTAAGAACGTGAAGCACAAAGGAAATATGTATGAGAAACACAGTGAAACCTAGAATTACTAGAAGATGAGGAATGGTGTAGTGCCAGAAGAAAGCAGTCAAGGTAGGAGCAGCAGGGTTCTTACATGTACTTGAGCCTGAACATGCTGTAGAGGGATAGTGATATGAGCCATGTAGTGCCCTAGAGCTACAGACCTGAGATGACAAGTTTTTGATAACTTGAAGGCAAAATTAAAGGTGTTGAACAGAAGTCACTGGGGAGGGCAGAGAAATTAAATACTTCTGGGTCTGGAAATTCTACTGCCTGACAATATCAATAGTATTATCGGCTGAGATAAAAGCTGCATCTAACCTGTGGCTTTATCCTTCTTTCACTGTTGCATGCATATTGTAACCTTAGATTAAACCACAGACTGCAGAATTCATGAGCAGGTTGTGTTACAACTGACTGACTCACTCCTCTCAAGCTATACCCCATAGTGAATATTGGCAGAACAATGCTACTAGCATAAGAATTGCCTTGATCTAATCTGCAATGTTGTTTGTGCTAGAAAATGGAGAACAGAATAGTTATTGAAATGGATTATGTTCAAGAAGCCCTAAGGGTGGGCTAATATCTAAGAAATCTTTAGCACCCTGTAATGATTTGCTGTCTTCAAGAGATTGGGTTTTTTTATTTCTGTGACTTGTATTTCTTTCAATGCTGCAAGATTCATTTTTAATAAATCTGTTCATAATATTGTATTGCTTGGTCTATATTTTTTACCTACTTTCCCTGTTGGTTTTGTTTTGGTTTGTTTTTTTTTTTTTTTGACATTTATATGTAACATATTTGCCATTTCTCTCTAAGCACACATGCTTTGCTATCTCAAAATTGTCTAGTTAAAAGCTTAGCCGGGAATTGAAACAAACACATTAACCCCGTCTGAACTATGTACATATCACATTAAGCCTTTTTTTTTTGTTGAGCTGTGTAAATTCATGGATTTTTGGCTTGTTCCTGGATGGTGATCAGATAATTTTATTTATTTTATCTGGCTATGCTGCCTAATTCCAAAACTTTGACGTCTCACTAAAATCTGCATTGGGTCAGCACTTCCATATTTCCATTTCACTGAGATGGGTGGTCAAGAAATTGAAGACAATGTGTTGTGATGCAAATTAGCACATCCAAAGAAGTGACAACATTTTTTATTGGTCATCTTCTAATTTAAAACCTCTATTTTGCTTCATGTGTCATCTCCAATTAAAAGTAGCTGCTTAAAACAATTGCATGTGTTTTCTGTTGTCTAAGCAGACAATTTTCTGTTTCTTGCTATTCTGTTTTTTGGCAGACCAAATCCATAAACTTCTGTCTCCGAATCAGTTTGTATAGGATAATAACAAAACTTAAGTATCAGTGTTGTACCAGAATAGCTGTTGCTTTATGTATGTTTTAAATTTATAATGCTCTTCTATATTTAAAATAATAAAGAAACACTAAAGGAGGAGCAAAATTCCAGTTGACTATATCAGTATTTATACACTAAATTAGCACCTTTATTGTATCATTTAGATGAAATATGGGTATATTAAAAAGCATGTGTTATGGTAGGATACAGTATGTATGCCTATTCTATAGAGCCCAGTAGAAAGCTATGCTGAAACATGTAAGTGGATGAGCACAGCATATGTAACCATAGACTATCAATATACGTATGTTCATATTATTTCTTGTACAGGATTTTCCAAGAGGGAAGAATAGAAGCATATGAATGGAAAATTGATTCCACTGGTAATAATGGCATCTGATCTGCAGAGATGGCTAATAGTTTCAGATCACTGTCAGCTCCTGCCTTCTAGGCAGCAATCTTTCAATGCAGGATTTACAATAAAGATCAGAAAAACAGCTGGCAACTAGCAACTTATTATATAAACGACCCTTAAATGTCTTCTGCTATCTAGCTGCGATGTAGTGAAATTTACTTAAAAATGCCACTACTGAATGCACAAACTTATTCAAGACCCAGAACTCCAATTAGCTGGTAAAATCTGGTTATGGCTTTAATTGTTTTAAGGTTTCTGTGGGAATATGAGGCTGTGAAGAGATGAAAGGGGGCGGGAGGTGGGGATGGAGTGTGTTCTGGAAATTAAGTTTCCTAATTGTGGCAGGAATGTTTCACTGGAATATCTGCACTGTCATTAGTGAGCTTGAAAGCCACATGGCAAATATTAAAGGATAAGAATACAGTAAACTGCACAAAAATATAATTGAAAGAGAAAAGGGAAAAAAATAAATGAGGGGGCTGAAGGATATGTTGGACATTTAAAAAAGGATTAACTGAAATGGTGATTTTCCCTGTCACTCAGAGCACCAGTGCAGATGAAAAGTACATACAGACCTGTGCACACACTACACTGCTGGTGGGTCCGCACCACAGTCACTACTGAGAGAACTGGATTGGGATGATTTTGAAGGTGGATTTTCAAGGCACGTTCTTTCCAAAGCAGAAAACTATGTGAAAACGTAGTTGCCATCAGCAGGATTTTTATTTCTGTAAGGTGCAAGCTTGTTCTTCAGTCATCCATCTTCACCCTGGTTTTCTTTTTCTCCATGATTCCTGGAGCTCTTTCTGTATTACCAAGTATCTAATTCAGCTTTCATATCTGTTTTAGCTATCTATCTCTCTGTTATATCTTCTATAGCTATATTTCAACAAGCTGTCCTGGTAAAATACCCTGTCTGAAAATTCAGATCGACAGCTTGGAGAGCGAATTTGGATGGATGGATAGATAAATGGTTATCCAGAATAGCTCTTAGAGCTGTCTGTTTAGCAAACTATCTAAGCTGTCAGCCTCTGTGTATTTATAGCCTACTTATCACACTAGTATCTGAACACCTATCAATGTAGCATTAGAAATCCAGTCCAACTCTCAGTCCAACTGGGGAGACTCACTGACTGTTCCCTTCTTGCCTTAAGTAGAAGAAAAGGTGTGATATCCAGCCATGCTTTGCTTTTCCCTTCCTAGTGAATTATCTGAAAAGTTGATGTAGGGCTTCCTAAATTGTTAAGAGAGGCTCTTTTTGATGATTCTTTATAAAAGCTAGTTTGTACTTGTTCAGGCATCGTATCTGAAAAAGGAATTTTCTTTAGGAAGTCTTGCAAAATTTAAAAACTAACATTTTCATTTACATTTTTCCCCAGGCTTTTTAATATTTTACCATTTTCCGGTTTTTTTTTATCCATGATGTTGGGTTTGGTTTTTCACATTATTAGTTGGGCAATATGCCAAAGAGAGAAAGTGAAGATTATTTTTTTTCCTCTGTGAAACCAATGGATAACAGTTTGTTCAATGCGTCAGCAAGTGGTAGCGATATTCACTTGGCAGTCAGAAATGCTGACCTTTGAAAGCGAAGCAGTTGCCCAATATGCTGAGCTAAGAGTCATTTAAAGAGGAAAAAATGAAATGTTAAACAAAATTGAAAGTTTCACAGCTGACAACTTGGCGCCTTTTTTTCTTTTCTTTTTTATTTTTTCTTAAGAGAAAGCAAATATTTAAGAAAACAGAACTAATGGTTTTCAGTGCTATGTTCCCAAGCATGAGAAGTGCATCATGAATGTGTGGTGGACTGCTCTTGGAGCTTATGCTGATCAAAAAACTGCATCTCATGCGTATCAGAGCAGGCAGCTACAGCTTGTATTTTCAAATGGTTGGCATTATAGACTGCATAGAAGTAAAAATGTGTTTCATTATTCTCTCCAGGTTAAAAGGGAGAATAGAGTCAGGGTGTGACAAAATACAGCATGATAGTGCAATACAGCTCTTTGTGCAACCTGTGATATTGATTGTTGATGTCGTCATATGTCATTAGTAGAGCTCGGTTCGTTTTTATTCATGGTAAGATCCTTGCAGGGACACTTCTGCAACACTGAAAGGTTCTCACATTACCTGATGCTCTGAGGAAGCATTAATAAAAGGAACCAGGTAAACACAGTCACAAGTTACCCAAATGGATACAGATGTAAGTTCACACATTCATTATTGCTCAGGTCAGCCAATTTTATGGTCATACTTCTTATGAATAAGCAAAGAGGAAGATCGGATGTGTGCAGCCAGAGGCATGCCTGCTTCTGTTCAAGAGCGAGTCCTTGTCTCTCTCTGGGGGGAAAACAGTTCCTCATATGGTGGTCTCAGGGAGCACAAGATACAGTGATTTGTCTGTAATATGTGAGAATCCGCCCCTTGGACAAAGGGAAGTGGCATTTGTGGCTGAGCTCAGTTTGTAGTTTTGCCAAATCACACATGGCCCATTTATTCCATGTCAGTGTTTCCTTCCTGTTTCCACTAAGGGAGGTCAAAAAGGAAAGAGCTAAGATTACAGTTTACCTTTCACTGAATTTGAAGTTCTGCTGCAGATAGGTTATTAATTCCCTGATTAATTCAGTATGGGACTGACCTGGAAGAGTATTGATATATTCGGCTTTTCAGTTAAATGGGAGAGATCAAAGGGCAATATACTAGGTGTTTTTGTAGACTAACTCAGCAGGCTTCTTTTTGATGCAGCCAGGAGCATACATATTTTTGTCCTTGATTTCTTTGTTGATTTTTTTTTCATATTAAAATAAAATGACACAGTAAAGCACACTGGATTGCAGGAAAATGAAAGAAACCCCAAAACATTTAACTGGTTGGAGAAATCCAGGTTAGAATTAGCAAAAAATATCAGAGAGTTGTCTTGATATCTGTTCACCTGAAAGAGCTGAGGGAGAGAGCAATCAGAATACGAGGATGCTGCAGGATGAATCTTTGTATTTGGTCTGGTTGGGATGGTCTTAATTTTCTTCAGAGCAGCCTGTACAGTGCTGTGCTTTAGATCTGTGGCCAAAGCAATGTGAACAGCACACCAATGTTTTAGCTATCGCTGAGCAGAGCTTGCATAGCCTAAAGCCTTTTCTGTTTCTCTCACTGCTGCCCCATCAAGTAGGCAGGAGGTGAGCAAGAGGCTGGGAGGGGAGGCAGCCAGGATAGCTGACCTGAATTGAGCAAAGAGTTATTGCAGACCTTATAACATCATGCACAGCAATAATATCGGGGTGGGTGTTTTTTCCAAAGTAGGCATTGCTTGGAGGCTAGCTGGCCATCAGTTGCTGGTGGGAGCTGGTGAGTGATTGCTTCTGTATCCTTGGTTATTTTCTTTTCTTTTTCTTCAGCCAGCAAGGGTGAGAGCAAGTTTTTCTTGCTTTTGCCCTTGCAGTTCTCTCCCCCCGCCATAGGGAGCTGAGTGAGTGGACTGGGTTAGAGCTTAGCTGCCAGACAGCATCAGCCCACCACAGTCTATGATGACCTAATTCTGGAAACAAGGAAAAAGGCCAAGTTTCCCCTGTTGGGAGTAAGAACTTGGTATCAGCTCCTTCCTGCTATGAAGCTATATTTACTACTAACATACTACTTGTATTCATAGGTTGTTTGCAATAAAAATGTAATGGGGAGAAAAGGACATGCATATAAATATAAATCTTTAGCGGTGTTAGTGACAAGTTGTTGTCAAAGGAAACAGCTGATCAATGTATAGGAAAGATGAAGGGTGTGATCATGATCAGCCAACAAGATTAGCTGCATCATCCAGGTCTCCTAAAATAGATGGAAGAGTTGCAATTTCATGTCTTCAGCTATAGCTGGGCCTTGTTTGCTGGTTTCAAATATAAAATACCAATAAAGCATCTATCTAGCTGACATCCTTTTATGTTCTCTTTCAATCATGGGCCACAAAATGTTTTTTTCAGGTTTACTCTGTTTTGGCAGCCCTGTTATTGCCTATCACTTTAAGGAGTTGAAAGGCTGAGGATTGATTTCATTTTCTTTTAGCTCACAAGCTTTTTTATGTGGAATCTGTTTCTCACTTGATTTTGTGTTTCATCTAGGATAATGCAAGCTATCAGTGCTTGAATAATAATTGAACTGAAGCAAGCTGTTCAGCCTAAGGTCTCAAGCTGGGAAAACTGTGTATGTCATGTGTGGATATTTCAAAAGAGTTTAACGTTCAAAAATTAAGTTGCAAGTAAACAAGAAGGTAGGGAAAATCTGTGTGGTTCTGGCAATGAAGCTACACTACTGCCTACAGTAGGTCTTCACTGTACCTGAGCTAGACCTTCAAGCTCTTTAGCCATTTTCATCAATGATATGTAGTAATGCATTACAGCACTGAGAGGTGGAAAATGGCGTACTAGTAGTTTTGAAACATGAGTGAGCCTTGTGGAATTTTTTCTCCTGTCCCTTCATATGCTTAACTTCTGCTAAATGGGCCTTTAATAGTTACCCTACTTGAAATCACACTTTATTTAGATATCATTAGTGCTGCTATAACAGAGGTGCTGGTTTGTAGCTTTTTTATGTGGGTGCAGCTTTGGTTTACAGTAACTCTATACCATTATTGCTGTGCCATCTATAATCTCTGCTAATAAGAAGGAAAAGCAAGCTTATTTTACGCTATCAGTCTGTAAATGTATTGGTGATTACACAGTTTGTGGATTGCTAGTATCTAATTTCACTCTTTGACACGCCCTGCTTGAATTTGGCAGATGTTGGTAGCTGGAGATGGAAATGGTGTGGAGTTGCACTTAGGGCTCACCTGCAGTGAGGGAAGGTAGGCAACAAGTTCTCAGAAAGCCGCTTCTGTCTGCAGCAGGTTTGGCTGTGACTTGGGGGCAGGGTTTTAGTTGTGAGTAGAGAAGCAGAAAATTGTTCACTTTGTGAAACTTAACAGTTGTCTATAAAAATGCAGAGTGTTTACCTTTTTTTTTCATTAAATTGCTGTTTGAATCCTTCTAATCCTCTTTATAATCTCCTATAGTAACCATTTTTTCTTCAGGGTGAGGGGAGTATTACATTAATGGTCCAAATAGTAATTGCATCTTGTAAGTCACAATCTGATGGCTTAAAAACATGTGTTAATTAAAACTTCATGGACTGTTTTTGAAAAGCTGTAGCCTTCTTCTGCCCTACTTAATCCAGACATGGCACTGAAGCTTCACCAGTATATAAGCACTTTTACATGTTTCACTACCTATTCACATGAACAGTTACTGTGCTGCCAGTTAGACAATGTGATTTCTCAGTGGTCTGGAGATGAGAGCCAAGGAAGGATGTATCATATATTAAGAAAAGGTCTTTCTGTAAGAATTTCTGCCATTTGCATAAAAGATGCTGCAAGACACAAAAGTGTGAGTTAATCACAGAGGTTAAACTGTAAAGGAAAGTGTCATGCTTAGAGAGAGAGAGACATTCCTGTTGTAGCTATGAATTTATGATACTGCTGATGGATATCTTTTAAACTTCAGAATTAATGAGCAGCCTGAGGACAATGAATGATAGCTGGTTAAAAATGAATAAACGAGTGAAGGGGCAGTGTTGAATACAGGGGCCTTTTGCTCTGCAGGGGTAGAGCGTGCTAAAATCCTTTTGCTGATAAATGTGAAATAATATATGTTGGAAAGAAGTAATCCTTCAACCAAAAAAGAAATTGCACAAGCAAGTTACAATATAGCCCCTGCAGCTTAGTTCCCTTATAATGTAAAAGAAGAGATAGCTAATTAGCATAACTTAACATAAAACCCCATCTTTTTTTACCTTCAAAACTTCAAGGAGAAATGCCAAGCTTTTGAATGTTAGATTGTATCTGAACTGTTAGTGACTTCCTTTTTTAGAAGAGAAGGAAATAATTGGGCTGCTTTGGGACTGCGTTTTGCTGTGTACATAAAGTTAGGAGATGAGCATACACATTTGAAGCATCCCTTTCTGAGCAGGCACCTCCTGCATCCTATAGCATGTAGGATTGCAGTCTTTCTGAATTGTTAAAATGTTGCAATTCAATGTGAAGTACTTGCTTAGTATGTTCTTCCTTGGGTTTAAAGTGCTTCTCACTAGTTTTGAGCATTCCAAATCAAGCATGAAGTTTGCTACTTTCAGCACTACTCAGGCTGATCCACACTGACCTTGATGGGTGGATCTATCAATGGGCCTCAGGCTGGCACCTCTTTTTTAGAGTCCCAGTACAAAGTGACGTTATCCACAAGCACAGCAAGCCTCAGGAGGTATTCAGATTTTCAAAGGGCTGCAGGCATTTGCATGAGCATCTCCTGGCAGTGGATGGTCAGTGTCATATTGGTGTGGATTCAGCTTCCCCCTTGTGTGAGCTCACACTTTATTACCATGCTAGTGAAGGTTTTTGGGTTGTGCCTGGTCTCTTGCCTGACAGTGCCAAACCAAGTGCCATAAACTTGTCAGCAGCCAGGCTGTAATTTATTATTTAGGTTGTGAATCTGTTACCTGCATTATGGCAAGAAGGGAGCGGTGTATTTTACAGAGTTGTCTAAGCCTCATAACACTGTGGTTTTTCTCCACACCGGATGCCTTCATTTGTAAAATAGTTGGGTAATTGTCTGCAACTTCAAGGTTACATGGCATTTAATTGTGAAATTTGCTGGTTTTTCCTTGCCTCTAGAAGAACCTTTCATTTAGCCTTTAAACATCAGTTCAACCATTTGTTGAAAAGCTTTGCATAGCTGACAAACTCCATTTAATTCCACTTATTCCTTCATTCCTCTGTCTTGTCAGCCCTTGTCATGAAGAGCCCTTTTTCATGCGAATATTTTGTCCTTATCAGGGCAGAGAAAATGCCTTGCTATTTAATATGAAGCCTTGAGACTTCCCTGTATGATGGTGTTAAACAAGGTTAGACTTTTTGAGCTGATCAGGTTTTTCTTAACCAAAACAAATTTTTGATAGGTGAGCAAGCCAAGGAATGTGTGACTGCAGTTAAGTACGATGAAATCTTTCCTTCCCTTGCAGAGGTAGAGTTCTAGTGATGGAATGTAAGCAGTCCTCCTACGGTTGGGGGAAATTATCTAGGGAAAACAGCAATTCTACTTATTTTATCTCTGCAGATATCGGTTGAACATAATCTGTTAAAGTAACAAGGTGGCTAATATGATCTGCAAACTGCAGTCTCGCAAACTAGATTTTGAACTTGGTATGACTGCTGCTGCAGTACTGTGTCTAATTCTGATGTCCCCAGTACAAGAAGGAAACTGTCAAGTTGGGAAGGTCTCAGATGAGATCTTTGGAATGGCTGACAAAGGGATCTTAACTGTTTCAGTTAGTCAAGAAAATAGTTGAGAAAGACCTAAATTATTAGTTCAGTTGTACTTACACAGAAAACTGAAGTGTGATCTTAGAGGGCTTTGCAGTGCAGCTGACAAATGTATCTAACAACTGGAAGCTAGACAAAATTGAGAGAAACATAATGTCCACTTTCAGTAGTGATAAACATTGGCAAAACGTACCCTAATCAAGGATGGATATTCTAAACCATGTCAGTAGTGTAACATGACTCAATATTTTCTAAGTCAAACAGGCATTAGTTCCAGGACATGAGATTCCTTATAATCTCACATGAAAAATGTTTAGAAGTCATAAATAATGCAACCTCCACTTTTGTGTCTAATTTTTTTATGTGCATTCTTTATACTATGGAATGCTGCCTTTCCTGTATTTCCAGTTTCTCCATCAGTTTCTCTTTCTGCTAGTCAGAATCTGTACTGTACATTGGGAGCAGTGATGAGAAGTTCTTGACTGGGTTTGGTCTGAGTACAGAAATAGCAGTATAAAATGTGAGAGCAATTATTTGATTTTCCTGTGCTTTGAAACTGCTGTTTTGGAGGATAAAGTGGAATTAGGGAACTTTTCTAATATCTGGTCATTCTCATCACTTTTTCAGACTTGTCACAGTTCTTACTTGATAAATAGGTCTATGCTAGTGTTAAGTTCAAAGAGTTAGTCTTAGGCTGCCCTAGTAGTTAGGTAAAGGTATATAAAGCCTTATGTTAAGCTCACTACATTAATTAAATGTAGGGGGGGGGTAGTAATCATTCCTGAAGCCCACTCCTTCACTTCACTTTTCACTCGCACTCCTTGCATGGACCTTCTGAAGATGAGCCTTAGTTCCGCAGTCTCCTGAGCCTTTAGCAGGGCTGTGGATGGGAGCTCTGCTGTGTGATATTTTTATTTATTTTTTTTAATAAAGGTAGTTCAGTGCCTGCAGGACTTCATGCTCTGAATTGAGAACATGGCAATGTGCTCCCAGCAAGCACCAGAATATCTAATCCCCAGGTCTGGGAGATGCGGTGTTTATATCTGTATGTATTTCTCAGGTGGGCTTGATGTCTTGGGTTCCTTTTACAAAATAGGCATGTGACACTAGGGTTGTTTGTTTTGGGTTTTTTTTGGGGGGTGTGTGGGGTGGTGAAGGGGGAAGTTGATGATGAGGAGAATACAGACAACACTATAGTAACTTCCATTTTCATTAGCTACATCTCTGCCTTTCCTGACATTTGCTGATGAATACCCCCTAGAATTCCAGCAGCAGCAAGAAGAGCATAAAAAATGTCTGGACCTGAGGTTTCTGAGCATGCTGAGAAACAGGGAAGGGTGAAAAAGAATATTCCAGAAGTATATTGACTTGGCAGAATTTGGGTCTGCTTCCAAGTGAGTAATATAACCAAAAATACACTTGAGAAAGAAATAAGTTGGAAACTATTTTTATTATCAGAGATACTCTCCCTTCAGCGTATACTGTTTGTATAGCCTTTCTCCCTGTTTTAAAAAATACTTTTCTGTGTGGTTAGTTTGTGTGTTCTCCCTTTACGAAACCTTTGAGAATGAGAGCCCTATATTTTTAAAGCTTCATTTGCTCTGTGCGTGAATGGTATTGACCAGGTACAACTGGTGCCCTTTGCTTTAAACACCCTGTTGGAAGGAACCATTTTGTGGAGAGTTGACTGACGAGTGACTTCAACCACTGGCAGTGGTCAGGAGGGCAGCTACACTACAATTTTGTCAGCAGTGCTGAGTCACTGTTTGGTCTGAGTCCTCAAAATAAGCATGAGCAATTCTTGCAAAACAAAAATAATGGATAGAGAAGCCTTGACCATTAAAAAAAAAAAAAAAAGTGTTTCCAAATTTTATCTGCACAATTATATATCTGTCCCAATGTTTCTGTCTCCAGCAGTGGAGAGTATTAGATCTCGGAGGAAAGTGCTAGAACTCCCACAGTGGACTATTATGGAATAAGCTGTTCTAAGGGAAAGTTCCTTCCTAACCGCAGGATGCCTGGAAGTGTTTGTGTTCTGTTTAATGTAATTGTAGATCTTTATATTAGTCTTATAAATGCCAAATCCCTTTATTAATCCTTCTGCAAGATTAGTTCTTTAAAAAGTCAGTTCTGTGTAGTGGCTGCTCAAAAGAAGTAGAAATTTATCTTTTTTAAAAAAAGAAGAGAGAGATTCTGTCTGTTTTCAAAGCAGGACGTGATCTATCGGATAATTTATAAATATATTTCTTTCCATGACTAGCCTGATAATATTCCAGTTGAAGGACAAGAATGATTATTCTCCCTGGTTATAAGCAACTGAATAAATCACGTTTCTCCTAGAATATACAAGGGATGTCTTTTAAATATTGTTAATTTTTATTTACCCATTCCATTTATTCCTATAATTCTTTGTGGAACACTTGTTCTGTCATCCTTCGAAACCTCAGATGGTCTTCAGACCACTCTACACCTTCTCTTTTTTCTCTGCAGATTCATGACCTAAGTTTTAAACATGTAATTCACTACTAATCTTTGTAAGAAATAGGATCATAAATTCAGGCATTAAAGATAAATATTAGGTAAATTACAAGTCTAATGTGTTCCCAACTAAGTCATTTTCTGATAAGCATTGACATTTCTGGAAGACATTTAATTATTGATGTACATTATATCAGGACTGATTAATCAAAAGGGTATCGTAAGTTCAAATGGATATAAATTTTATGTTTTATAATGCTGACATTATTTAATTTACTGGGACTTTAGTTTAGTAGTCATCTTGGATTAGACAAAATAGGAGCACACTGTGGGAATATTAATTTTTGTCTGACTTGCCTTAGATTCTGAACCAGAAGGAACTGGGCACAGTTTCCAAGGATAAATTCTATGTAAAATTTCAGTATGAATGCATGCCTGAAAGACTGGTTAACTTGTATAATAGTGTCAAATACAAGCAATCTTTTAAAATAAAATTAGAGCAGCTTCAGTTTGCAGGACTGGGGTGGGAGGCGGTGTTTAACCTTTTAATGATCTTACCAGCAAGACCGACGTTGTACCAGAAGGTTGTGAAAAATATCATCATCCGTCTTTATCTAAGATTTAATATTCTGAGGTTGCAGTGAATAGTTTAGATGCTGTAGATTTGATTTTTTTCTTTCTAGCACAAATTTTACTCTGATAGGGTAGTGCTGATACTGCTTTCTCATAAATATGTAACAGCATAAAGAAAGAACTGGACAGCGTGTGTTCTATTTTAAGAAATCTATTTTCTCTTCATTATAAAACACAAATATGTTCCTAACAGAACTGTCCATACTGTAAGTATGCTTAAATCATCTGTTACACTCTGGTCTTATGCAAAAATGCAGTTCTTTTATATTCAGCTTTTGAGCATGCTGTCTGTTGTGCAGGCTACATGCTATCTGACATTCCTTGCTAGTAGGATTGGGTCTGTGGTGATGATTTCTCAGCCTTCATGATGACTGTATAAAGTTTGTCACCTTTCAACTCTGAGTTTGCTTTTCAAAGTCAAACTCATCTCTAAATTGTCTTTTCCAGCTGAATAATCATCTTACCAAAAATCATCTGTGGTAACACAGTTTCAAAGTAATTATAACTCTAAAGCTTAAAAAAAAATAAAATAAAACAAACAGAAACATTTCTGTGGCCTCCAGGCAAAATCATGCTTTCAATTAAAATCTGGCTGCAGTTTTAACTAGTGAATTTGTATTGGGAAATGTTGGCAGATAAGAATGCTTGGGCAGTTTAGTATTTTCTGTCAATATGACTTGCTCAATCATCCAAAGTAGATGGGAAGTCCATCATTTGGGCCTTTGGTTGTCAGGTCCCTTCACTGTATTTGGATAATACTGCTTTTCCCACGGCTTCCATGGCAACTGAGGAATATTTAGAAGTTCAGTTCAGCAGCATGCATCAGTGATAACAGGAAAAAGACAATAGCTGTCTGATAGTAACCTCTGTTTTCAGTTAACCTAGAGACAAAGCTAATGGAAGAAGAAAAAGAAATGCCCCATTTCTGCTACAGGTGAAGAGCAGTCCTGGGTTTGCCTGCATCTTGTGCATGGAAGTATAGTTGTCATTCGAGGCCTTTTTCTTTTCCGACATACCATTCAGCCATTACTGGAAGTTATGCAGACACATATCAATGTATTACTTTTTTGCTTTTTTTATTGAGCAAGGTGACAATGTCAACTCTACAGCCAGTTCTTTATTCAAAAAGGGGGGAAAAGGGTCATATGACAGACTTCTGCCCTTAAGATGATGCTACTGCTGAAAATTCATGCAATTAGGTTTTTTGTTACTACAGTATCTTCATGAGGACTGTGATAGTGCCTTTTTTCAATTTGGAGGAATTAAAGATCAAAACATTTCAGGATTTGCTGAAAGGCTTTTGATGGGTTTTGGCTGTGCACTGATCATTTTCAGTAAATTGTTTACAGTGGAGGGGTGAACACTGCAGTAAATGAACTCTTTTATTTTTTGTCATATATCTCCATTGCAAGAAGAAGGAATATGTTTCAGAGGTGGAGATCAGTGCAATTTGAAATAGTTGTATTAAATTGCATTTTTAGAAGAGACAAAATTCTATATCAAAAGAAAAGTTGTCCAACAGCCTAAGTATTGAATCTGGCTAGAACTTGTTTAACTGGCCATAGGGTCATGACTGTGTAAGAAATCTGCCTGTTCTGTAGCTAGTGGCATGGCTTAAAAAAAAATCCTTGGCTTCCACTACGCTTTCTTCAGCCTTGGAAAACACAATGGTACAATAATATCATTTTGGGCCAGTGAGTTCTGTACAGGTGCATGTGTTTTAAAGGTGTGTGAAAATCACCTATGTGAGCTTCCTCAACGTGTCTGCAGCTGACTTTACAGAGGTTCCCTTTTGTGTGGTCTGAATCCTCTGTGCTCAGCAGGTATGCTCCTGATGTCCAAAGTTGAGTGATTACCTTTGTGAGTGACCTTTTACTTTAGGCATTACTTAATTTTGTTCAGGATTGTGGCTTGATTTTGGATAAACAGTATTTTTTATAACAAAGCAATAAAGTAAGCAAATACAATGGAGCTTTAAGTAAATGAACAAATTCCCTCGTATGCATCGTGGGGATCACCTGGCTATGAACAAGCTAAATCCCAAGGAATCACTGAAGATGAAGGGTAAGGTGGTACATGTTAGGAGCATTTTGTGCTTAGTGTCACCCCAAAGCAAGTTCTGTTCCTTAGGGTTAAAGAATTCAACAGTTATGATTAGATATATGTTAAATAATTTTACATTAGATGTAAGGAAGTTCTTTACTGTGAGTTTGATGAGGCACTGGAAAAGGTTGCCCACAGAAGTTCTGAATGCCCCATCCCTGGAAGTTTTCAAGGCCAGGCTGGATGGGGAGTTGGAACTACATGATTTTTAAGGTTCCTTCCAACCCAAACCATTCTGTGACAAATTGATGGCAATGGGATGGGGAACAGTACGTAAAAGAGGACAAGAATAAGCATTTTGCATTTGAGAAATATTCAGAAATATTGGTGTATACAAGCGTGGTCTTATTTACCAGTAGAGATTTCTGTTTTCTTTTCTCATACACACTGTGAAACATAGCTTAATACTGTTGATCTATTGTATTGGTTTTATTGTGGCTAGCTGCATGGTTAGGTGTAGGGGGCCGTGCACGTGTCTGAAGGCAATCTAGTAAGGACTCATTCCACTGCTGCTGAATTAAAATTAATCTGTTTAGGGAGAGGATTCATCTTACCACTGTTGTTCAAACAGACTAGAAAAGGCCTCTTCTGCGAGGGTTAGAGGTTCTTCAGGAGTCAGACATGTCAGCCAATTGAGTGTTGGCTTTCTCTCTGTGGGGGCCTCATGTGCAAAGTGGAAATTCAAGGTTGAAATGGGATCTTTGCAACCATTTATGTGAAAGTTGTATGATGATGCCCCTAGATGAAAGAATACATAAAAATTCATAAGATACATGAGGAGCAAATATCATTAATATTTATCAGCCTTCTCCTTTGTGGAATATACAGATGTTAGCTCATTGTTGCATTTAAATGCAGTATACTCAAGACAGGGAAGAAGTAATGGGCAGTAAATTTCAGCAACCTAATACTTCTGAATATATCTTTACATGGCCACACAGCCAGAATGATAGTGTCACTGCTTTTAAAACAGCTACTCTTTTCCTCACATAAGTTTGTGAAAATTAATCAACTTTATTAACATCCCAAATTAAGGACTGCATTAAGGCAATTTGGTTTTTAAAGGTTCGTCTTCAGACGGCTCCAATTGCCTACCATCACAATCCCAGCAATACTTGAAAATTAAATTATGATGGCAAAACACTATGTCTGTTAACATGGATGGTTTTCAATCTCGTGCTCTTTCTGAGGACAAAAGTTCAACCTGTAGCTCATCATTTAATGCTTCTCTAGAGCGTAGCTGAAACGGTGAGAGTTATTTGGAGTTACAAGTTTGCTAAAGCCTGTCAAATTCTGCTGTGGCTACTCTTGTTCTTATGCCAGGGGATACTTGGAAACAAGGGTCTTGGCGCATGTACTTTGTGCCATACCAGAAAATCAAGCTGAGCAGTGCAGTGTAATAAGCAGTATTGTATCACATGTTGTTCCAATTAGCTCATGCCAGGACTTATTAGCAGCTCTTTCTCCCATCCAAACACAATAGCAATACCACTGGAAAACATAAGAAAACAATTACAAACAATCCATCAATTCTAACTAAATGGCAATACATAATCAGTTACTGAGGGGTCCTGCATTGGTTTCTGTTGACTGATAGAGCTACCCTGAAGTAAAATCAGAGTGTGGGCAGTCTTAGCTGTGGTAATTCTGCTTGTGCCTCACACTCAGTGGTTTCACCTGCTGTGGTTCTCACCTGAGACTTTTCAAGCACAACAGTATCCTGTCTTCTGGCATGTAGGGAAGATACTGACACCTCCTTCTGCATAAAAATTGCCTATCTTGGTTGACAACTTCATGAAATGCCACCTCCTTCTTGTGATGTCCTGCTATCTGCTGTCATAGTTTCCCATTGTAGACAATTGCTGCTTTCATGGCAGCCTCCAGCACCGGCATAGTATTGGCTTTTGCCTTCTTTCTCTCCTTAGCTAGTGCAAGTCCTGGCTGGGTCTAATGCTGGTTTTCCAGCAGTGTGTGCCTTCTGCTTGCAGTTTTCAATTGAGAAAAATGCAATAGGTGTTGAGAGAATTTCTCCTTAGTGCATTTTAGATCAGATATTTGTGCAGATCCAAGATATACTCAAGTGCCAGAAACATCTGCATGAATTTCTGCTAAGTGGGCCCTCCAGTTTCACACTTCATTACTGTGAGAATCAACTGTCAGCTATAAGATAGCAGCTAGATCCTTGCACATTCTCCAGGCTATTCAACAGACTTGGGAGAATTACAGCATTAATCTCTGTGTCAAGGGTGGAAAAAAAAATAAATAAAACAATCAAAATTGATGCAGTTCTCTCCACAGTGGATCTGGCTTTAGTGGACTTTTCTGGGCACACTCTGGTGTGGAACTGTGCGTGTCAGACCTAGGTGATGCTCACCGCACAATGGGCTATTACACAAATGCTACCAGAGGAGTAGTTTCATAAAATCATAAATCAATGATCTAGAAAAACAGAGTTGAAGAAATTATGATAGGACTGTAAGAGTCCTTAAGGAATTGAGGGCTCTGACCCTTGGAGGATTTTAACTAAATGACTATTTAGTTGATTGGATTTACTTGGAGACAAAGGGGTGGAGAGGCAGGGAGGAAAAAGCTTAAATGAAGCTGGATGGAGAAAAGATTCTCTAATAGAACAGGCTGAACAATAGTAAGAGCTTTATTACACTTGTTAAAATTCCCCCAGCTGAACAGTTACCCAGTTATTTTAAGATCCTGCTATAACATCTTCTTAAAGGTTTTTCTCAGTCTCAAAGACTGTATGCATGCTGTAGTAAAAACAAATGAGTATTTCTCCAGCTTCTGTGCCAAGGGAAGACTGAACTCCTTCCTTGTGAGACACCAGCAGAGCTGCACAAAGCTCATCAGCCTAACATAAGCAAGATACAGGCTATTTAGATCAGACTTCTGTGTGTGCCTTTTCATCCAGGCCACAGAGTGTTTCTGATTTCTTGCTCTTGTCTATCTACAGCAAATTTGCTTCTTTTTTTCTGCTTTTAAAATGTCACTCCTTGGTTTCCTTCACTGAATGACTTGTGTCTGTGAGTCCTTCCAGCAAATCTCAGGTTTTGTTTAAATCTGCCACTAAGAACCACCACTTGGTATTACCCTGAATATGTTCTACTGCTCCAAACATCAAGGTTTCCCTCCTCCTCACCTCATCTTCTAAACACCTCACTTCAGCTGTAGCTGAAGATCATTCTGATCTTACAGTAGGGCACTTCAGCTCAAGTGATGGCTCTCCAGCTTCAATGACCTTTTGCATTCTATAGGCAGGAAAATCTGCTGTAAAATCCCAAGAGGTTGTAATTGACTGCATGTGCACCAGGGCATTGCTAAAGAAGTACTTATTGTTGTACTTCATACATTGCATGGAAGCAGATTCATGAAACTGTCATACCAGGTCAGGTACGGGGGATGGTTAGATGTTTCTATACAAATGTAAAGATGAAATGTAGTGTAAAGGACAGTGTGAGATGAAAATGTGTCAGCAGATGGCAAGCTGCTGCTTTTAGTACTACTGGTTTGTTTCCATAGCAAAATGTGTGCAGGAAAAAATATCCACAGAAACTAACTGATTTGGAAGAAAGACCATTTCTATCATGCAGTTTCTGATATCATAGATTTGATCAAACTGTTCTTCATGGAAGAGGCAGCTAGATTGGACCAAGTCCATAGCTTGGTGTTGCAGGAATAGTGTAAGAAGACACACCTGTTTGAGACTTTCTCCTCCTGAGAAATGATTCCCATAGCCCAGCTGTCTGAGGATTAGTAGTGACCCCTCTGACCGATAAAATATACCTTCCACTGGAATGTGGATTCTTTAGGGCAACTTTTTACCTCTTTAGAAGTGTCATAATTGCTGATCTTGTCATGATAAATAGCAGAGGGTTTCTGTAAGCATAGATGATTTAGAAACCAAAGTTCTCGGTAGTTTACTTTTCCTTTTTCTTTTTCTTTCTTTTCCTTTTTCTTGTTCAGAAAGATAGGTCTCTGCTTTTGCTTCAAGCTCAGGTAGTTACCTTATTTTAAGCAAGTAAAACAGGACCAAAATGCAGAACATCTCTGATCCATTTTATCCTGCTGTAATAAAGTGTCATGCTCTCTGTGGCAGAGCAATTTCCAGCAGACCCCACTCAGGGATCTGTTCTGAGTGATCTCTACCAATGGACATCAGCTGTCAAGGGCAGTGCCAGCCTGCTGCGCAGCAGGAACTTGTATAAATTGATTCGTAAATATGGAAGTTAAAAGTCAGTATATAAGCAGTATTTGCCACTTGCCTCAGTAGTGCTGCTTGTTACCACAGTTTCCATTATTTTAAAGCCTTAATTTTGCAGACATTTATGTTTGTTCCTACTTTACTCACATAAGTAGCCTGTCCTTCAGAAAGGTGCTGTCATATGCTGGGGAAAAAAAAAAAAAAAAAAAAAGGAAAAAAAAAGCTTTTAAAGGTTAGTCTTAGGTAAGTTCCTAAATATGTAGTGGGGTCCTTTTTCAGTGTATGCCATACATCGAGTAAAAACTGCTGAACAATCCATGTGTTTGAAAATGAGGCCTTTATTAGCATAAAAATGTTGTCCTGTATGAGTAGGTAAGTTTTCTTCTAAATTTTGGATTCATTTGCTAGACGAGGACATACGCTTGAAGGCTGTGGGTTACAGAGCATGTTTTGGATGGGGTAGAATGAATAAGCCTGCAAGGACATCTGTGTGTCCTACAGACATGAAGGAGTGAAAATTCTGGGGTCAGAAAGAGACCGTATGATAGAAAACGTCAAAAATGTTTCTACATTAAGGATGCATTGAAATGGGTTGATGTTAACCCGTGATGAATTACAGCAATATTAAATGTTGCAACCGAGTACTGAAAGACAGCATGGGCATAAACGTTAAATCAGCAAATACTAGGAAACAGAAATCAGTTGTGGGTTGTTATGACAGGTGTTATCTCAAGTCTGTCTCAATAACACAACTGCATTTTACTTATTAATCAGGCAGAATACAGAAGTTTTACAAACAGGAGGATGGAAGATGAGCATTTTGTACAAACATTTAAATGTCTGTCTCATCTGCAGTTTGCATGGGACTTGGGTGAACAGTATGAACCAGTGCTCCACACAAGATTAAGTGCACGGGAGGGATCTCAGACTGAAGAAGCCCTGTCTGTATCTCACCCTGTATGTATCTCACCACCTTCAGTCAGCTCATCAGTAGGCTCTAATGTGATCTTTGCTGTGTTTCTTATGTATAATCTGCAGGGCATATTGGACTCCTGTCTCCCATGAAATCAGAATAGGCTTAACGTAAGCTTGGGGGAAAGAGGCATCCATCTGCTTCTAAGTTTCTGCTTACAGATGCCTACCACTGTGGGGTAGTGGGGTAAAAATCATCTTCAAGTAAAAGAGGAGGGACATAAAAAGACAGGAGGATGTGTATTTCAATATTGCTAGGAAGCTCAAGGAACATTTTTCACTTTCCATAGATGGAAACACTTAGAAAAAAAAAAAAGGTGGTTTTAATAATAAAATCCACCAATTTTGAGGAACCACTGGAGCCGTAGCTAATTTGGAACTTTTCTCAGATACATATTTAGCTACTGTATATTAGTTATTTAAATAATTAATCACCAAGTAATATTTTTGAGTTTAAATTGGAATCTCTGACTGTACTGCTGCTCAGCCTACACCTTGATAAAGGATGGCTTTGCTGTATTGCTGGTGTGTAAATTCCCTAGAAGATGTTCTGGGTTGAGACAGCTTGCTTTGAATATTCATTCACTGAATTCATATAAATTCAGATGATGGCTGTCACACTATTTAGAAAACACACTGGAAAATTATTTTCAGAGTTCTAGTGATGGTTAACCTTGAGTAGAAGAATAATAGAGAGATCAATAGAGTTACAGTGCATTGTTTAGATTTCCTGTGTTTTTACTGTCCCTTGTAGTTTATTAACTATAAGCACTTCTTACCTTGTAATATATAGGGAGTGTTACACTTAACAGTTGGTCTTTTACCTGGCTTGAAGTTACAGAGCAATTTTTAGAGCACATTCTTCTCAATAAAGGACACCAGAGCACAATCTCCTCCTTTTCATTACTTGAAAAAAAAAAAATAAAATCGGCATGACTAAAGTTCTGATTATAAACTGGAGAATTTTGAGAGGAATCCAATAGTTCTTGAATTATTGGTATGAAAAGAAGCCTCAATCTGCCTTCCTTAGGGGCAAATTTGTTAAAATGTATCTCATCAATTATCAAAGACATTTACACAAATAATTTCCTTGCATAATCTTAGCAGCAGTGCTATGTAATGGCTCTTTTTAAAACATAGCACATTTATAAACTTATTAAGATTAGCAGAATTTTTTCTGTGTTTGCTTTAGTGTTTTGTTGAATGCAGATGAACCATTATATATTGAGAATCAGTTTACAAGACTTGTAAATACAGGGGTGAACTCTGTGAATTTAAATACTGATATAGGAATTAAGCTTTCCTTCAACAAAACAATTCATGATAGTGCTTTTGGAAATGCTGCAATCTGCTAAAGCTGAAATGGCATTAAAATACGCATATTAAATATGTATTAGATAAATCTTAAGCCTGAAATATGCAAATATTGGAGCCCATAATTGCATTTTTTGTTTTTCCTGATGTGTCTATTGATTTTTTGATGGCACCAGATTTTCCTCTTCTGATCTTTTAACAAAAATAAATAGATAAATACAGTCATGTGAGGATTGCCGTTATTTGTAAAATCCACAGTGGAATGCTTTATTGAACTAGTGACTCGCCTCACCTTCTGTGTTTATAAAGCATATTGGTATATCTTAGATAGTAATGGAAGTAAATAGCTGCATAAAACCAATTTCCAACCAAATGCCATTTGAGAATTTGGAGTAAATATTGCATTATTGTATGCACTATAATTTATTATTTGCATGGAATAAAGATAAGACTGACCTTCAGTGTTTCAGTTGTTTTTGAGGATACAGTGAAGGTTTTACTAAATGTAATCTAATGTTCTGGAACCTGGGTAAAAAAATGTTCAGATACAGACTCTAAGGAAAATGTTAATTACCCTAAATTTAATTAAAGTAAAAGATCATGATGAGAATACATAAAAATGCTTGAAATGCAGCCAAAACATTTTCCAAAGAACATTAAAAATGATTGCTGTTTACTAATCACAGATGATGTAGACACAAAGCTGCAGTGAGAAAGATGTTTAAATTTCATCTATGTGGTTAACAGTAGAGAATCAAGGCCAGGCGTAAAGTAAACTGGAGCCTTATTCTCATTAAAGAGTAATCTGTCGAAGGCTGAAGCAGAGCCTTCCCTGTTACCTCCAAACTATGCCAGCTGGACAAGTTAGCACCCTCCATAAATGACAAATGTCTCTATAGAGACCTTCTCATCCCTTAGTACCAACATGCCCAAGTTGCATGATTCATGAAAGGAGTTCTGCAGCTTTCTATAGTCTTTTGCATTTAATGTAAAGTCTGAGGATTACAGGTAGGGAAGAAGTAACCTTACACGGCAGCAGCATTACCTACTTGATAATTGCTTGTGTTTAAGAGTTACTGTCTTATATGCAGCTGTGAGCTTCCTTCATCGTGGCAAAGATGGGAAGTTTTGCAGTCCTACAATTTTGACAAGAAATGTGTGCTAGCCAAGGATGAAACAGAAAAGTCTGTTTATTGAGAGAATTGCTCATATCTTCTGGTTGTCACCTGAGCACTCTGACTGACACCCAGTTCCTTTGAAAGAACTGCTAATTTCTAACTAGTCCTGGTTTTATGTTGTTTTATGTCACACTGAATGTTGCCTGTTCAGCTAAGCTGAATCCAAGAAACTTACGTTTTGTATCTATTAAATGTAATATATAAGATCTAGGTAAGTCACTAGATTCAGATGAGCATTAGAATATGCAGAATTTTTGTTTCTTTTCAGAACTGTTTGAGCTTTTTCCAGTTTTGCTTAGACCACTTCCCCTCTCCCCTTTCTCCAGGGAAACAAAAAGTAGGTAATTGGGTTGGACATTTGGCTAGCTGACTTCCAGTTCTCCTCCTTAGTTTGAGGTGAAAACGCAGAAAAGACAATAAATAAAAATATCTGCAGAGACATACATGCTAATGAAAATGGATCAGACTTCAGGTGGTTTGTATGAACCTTTGCATTCCACAGAATACCCTTTCTCAGACTGCTAGGAAATCTGAACTTGCTAAAAGTAAGACAAGTGCAAATTTTAAGGTAAGACAAAGGATAAATCTTCAGGTAATAGGAGATAATCCTAGGACAAGTGTTCACGATCATCTTGATGGTCTGTAGTGTAGTACTTGAAAGTATCAACTCCCTCATCCTGCCCCCATCTTTTTTATCACCTTGATAAATGAGTTAATTACTCCAGTGCCAACTAGTCTTAAGGTGGGAAAACAAATGAGGCCTGAGATACCGCAGGAGAGAAGGGAAAGTCTGGAAAGGATATAGAGGGGACCAGGAGCATGGGGTGAAGGGGAACACAGAGCAGTGCAGGTAAGCCTTGGCCCCAAGTCCTGCGTGTGCTTTCTGCCACCAGCGCAATCTGGCCTGTCACTAACCTACCCCTGACATCTGTTGAAAAGCTGAACTGGAGAGTAACAAGGCTTCTGAAACGTCATGCTCTGCCCCACAGACTGCAATTAGAAACCTCATGTAGGCTTG
Source organism: Neopsephotus bourkii (assembly GCF_033783945.1). Lineage (NCBI taxonomy): Eukaryota > Metazoa > Chordata > Aves > Psittaciformes > Psittacidae > Neopsephotus > Neopsephotus bourkii. Next base: position 3,555,171 of record NW_026902241.1, on the reverse strand, counting down.
GCTGTGGATTTGGCACACATTTACAAGCCATTTTAGGGGAGGTTTTGTTTCAACCCCTGAAGCAGCGAATGCCATGAGCTGGCAGGGGCTGGTCGCTGTGCCCGGGCACGAACAAAGGGGGCTAGGGGAGCAAAACAAGCGCCCAGCAGAGCCCCGGGAAGGCTGCTGGGCCTGGCATGTTTGGGGAGAAAGGACTCATTATATTTTAGGCAAATCAGAACACTGGGGCTCATAGACCTTTCAGGCTGCACAACAGATGGTGTTGTTTTGGCTGGCGCAAGAGGCAGGTGTTAAAGCAACTTCCAGAGATAATGGAGCTGCAGCCGGCAGAGTTGAAAAGAGCGCAGAGAATTACAGGGCGTGCCACATCTACATGGAGAATAGGAGAAGAGGAGCTTTGAAACTGAACTTGGATTTTGAAGGCAGGCACCTGTCTTGTTTGCTGCTTCTAGGTGAAAACCCTGTTGACTGGAAAAAAGGGCAGCGTTGCACCCATTTTTAAAAGGGGTGGAAAAGAGGACCCTGAAAACTACCAACCTGTCAGATTCACCTCTGTTTCTGGGACAATCATGGGACAGATCCTGGTAGAAGCTATACTGAGGCACATGGAGGACAGGGAGGTAATTTGAGAAAGCCAGCATGGCTTCACCAAGGGGAAGTCCTGTCTGACCAGCCTAGTGGCCCTTCATAAGATGGAATAAATACATCAGTGGACAAGGGAAAAAACACAGACGTTGTCTATCTGGACTTCGGTAAGGCCTTTGACATGGTCCCCCCACAACATCTTTCTATCTAAATTGGAGAGATATGGATTTGGTAGTGTACTGTTTGGTGGATAAGGAATTGGAGGATAGTGGTCAACAGCTCAATGTCCAGTTGGAGATCAGTGGTGTCCCTCAGGGTCCATACTGGGACCACTAGTGTTTAATACCTTCGCCAGTTACACAGACGGTGGAATTGAGTGCACCCTGAGGAAGTTTGCAGAGAACACCAAGGTGAGGTTCAGCAAGGCTGCATGGAGGGTCCTGCACCTGGGCAGGACAACCACCGGTATCAATACAGGTTGGGAGATGAAGGGATTGAGAACAGCCCTGTGGAGAAGGTAACTTGGGGGTAATGGTGGATGAAAAGCTGGAATTGAGCTGACAATGTGTGTTTACAGCCCTAAGGCCAACCTTATGCTGGGCTGCATCGAAAGGAGCATGACCAGCAAGTCAAGGGAGGTGATTCTTCCCCTCTACTTCACTCTCATGAGACTCCACCTGGAGTATTGCATCCAGCTCGGGCCTCCAACACAAGAGGGATGTGGATCTGTTGGAGCAGATCCAGAGGAAGGCCACAAAAATGATCAGTGGGCTGGAGCACCTCTCCTATGAAGAAGCACTGAGAGTGTTGGGCTTGTTCAGCCTCCATGGAGATGTTATTATGGCCTGTCAGTACTTAGAGGGGCCTTATAAGAAAGATGGAGACAAAGTTTTTAGCAGGGTCTGTTGCAGTAGGATGAGGGGTCATGGTTTTAAACAAAAGAGGGTATAATGAAGCTATATGAATTCATATATATATTCATACCTATATATAGCTATATATGAATAGTTATAATGAAGAATTTTACAGTGAAAGTGTTGAAACATTAGAATAGGTTGCTCACAGAGGTGATAGATGCCCCATCCCTGGAAATATCCAAGTACAATTTGGACAGGACCCTGAGGAAACTGATCTAATTGAAGATGTCCTTACTCACTGCAGAAAGAGGTTGGACTAGATTACTTCTAACCCAAACTATTCTATGATTCTAGAAGGAAAAGAGATAGATGTCATGAGTGACTTCAGGCTCCCATGGGTATGATGTGAATTGTTGAAGCTATGTAACCTTGTCAAGGCTGAGACATTGTGGTTATGTTTTACTGCTCATGTTTTCCATCCCCATATATCACTGAAGTAAGAGATGTGTGATCTGAGAGAAGCAAAGCTGTAAAAAACTGGGTGTAAGTGGTCCCGGAGCACGGTAGTATTTATCCACTGGAGCAGTCTGAGAGGAGAAAAAGCATTCAGCCAGGGAACCAGATCTTCAGGTTGCACTGGGTCTTGCCTTCAGTGGTGAATCCCCACTTGTCAATTTCTGGGTTTTGTTTCTGCAACTGAATCTCAGATTCAGGCTATAATTGCTTGCTGGGCACACCTCTGCCACACCACAAGTCCTGCTGTGATGGTGGGCCTGGCATGACCTCTGTGGTGTCTGCACTGCAACTATACTCCACCACCAGTGTGCCTGGTGTGGGTCACAGACCTGCTGTGCTGCAAGCCTGGGGGACAGGTCCCAGGCACTGCCTGGGAACCCTGCTCTGGGACACATGCCTTTTACACCATGCTCAGCCATTTGCTGCTGTGGCCAAGTAGTGCTGGATAGGTAATCATTCTGGCTTCTTGATTCAGTTAATGCTCACTTGACTACAGCTATTGGTACTGCGACTTGAGTGGACAGACTTTTTCTAATTCCAGAAAGCTTGTGGTAAAGGCTTAGTAAAAGGACAATATTAAATCTTTGTAACTCTCTGTTCCCCGTGGCAAGGACCTGCTACCAGTCTGCCCAATTTATTTTGTGACTCAGGCATAATTTTCTATAAAGGGGCACTCAAAATGACAGGCTGTCATGCTTGCTGTGCCAAAGCAAAGAAATGCTAGATGCACAGCATGGTTTTCTTGCATGTCAAATTCAGACAGTGGAGCAACCTCATCAGGTCAAGCAAACCTAAAAATGCAAAGACCAGTGTGTATTATGCACCTACTGCCACTGGTGTGCACTGTGCTTCAGAGCCCCTGACTCAGGAGTATGACTTCTTAGGTATTTACTTCTTACGTATTTCTTTCAATCTGTAATTTCAAGGGTTATTTCCTCTATTCCCTCTCTATCTTATTTTAGGTAACGTTATTTCCATTTCATTGTGACATATTTCAAAATTATTACCATGAAAGTAAACAGTAGCACAGTTGATGTAATAGTTACTGTATACAGATAATTAAAATAGAAAAAATATTATTCTACTCGTTTCCTTTCACTAACTTAATGAAGAGTCACTGAACCTCTCAAATGCCACTTGCTGTTTAAGATGTATTTCCTGATTGTGTTAGCTGCTCACATGCAGATATTATAAAGATATACAGGCTATGTGTCCCAGTCAGAAAACTGTAATACCTATTGTGTCATGGGGATCCTTTTCATCTAAGGATTGGTGTGAATAGAGTTTGAAAACTATTTTAGATCTCCAAATCTCTAGAACTATTTTGCACATTTGTCAGTCACTTGATCTGTTCTTGAAGATATGTATGGATTACAACTGGTGCATCCAGATGAACAAAATACAATTTTCTGGAAATAAAATCTCTCTGTTTTCTAATTTAGACTGCTGGGGTTAGTACTGAGTGTTAGTTATGATCTGGAGCAAGAATGATGCTCAAATTGTATAAATAGGCAATTGGAAATCTCCCTTTACAAAGAGAGCTACAAGGTTACTCATTTCTCAGTGATTGAATGCTACAAATATACGCTTTTCTTGAAGTGCAATTTTAGATTTTAAGTGATTTAGGGATTTAGCTTGCGATGGGACATTATGTCTAAATTACTTTGTCTAAATACAGCAGTGTTGTGATATTATCCATGTTAAAATAAAGGCAGTATAAATTGCCTCTTAGACATGGCTGTGGGAGAATGAGCGATACAATATTTGAACTATCTCTGATCTGTGCATATTTGTCTTGGCCATATGCTGCCTGGTAGCCCTAAACCCATAGCTTTCAGTATTTGAGGTTGATTTACCAAATGACAAAATAAACTCAACATCCACCCTGTAAAAAGAAAACAACCTTGTGTAGAAACATAACGCAAAGAGCATTTTAAATTTTTTGCAGGGCAAAATGCTTATGGATTAGTTTTTCAGAAGTGTCAGGCTATATAAAAGAGTAGGGTTTTATACTTTGTTTATTGGTGTCTAGTCAAGCAGATTTTCTCCACCTTCAATTTGAATTTAATATAATGGCAGCTTTGAGAAACCTACTGTGATTTAATTTGACATGTAGCTTGTATATGCTGCACAAATTTATAACGTGTGGCACTGAAAATACAATAAAGGTTCCTATTTTACTGAATTTTGTTAGACAAAGAAAGATGAATAAAATAATCTCATTATGAGTCTTTAGAAAAGTCAGGATGCATTCTTCCTTCCAAATAGTGCATTTGTCTCATCTGTTGGCCTAAGTTATCCATGTTCTCAATAAAATGTGAGATTTCGCATGGCAGTTGGTGTGAAGTTAGCAAGGTGCCCAGTTTCTCGGCGAGTATTATCAACAAGAGATTTGAATACAGAATTGTGCAGCTATTATCATTACTTTAGAAAATTTGAATTGTTTTAATGATCAAGAATAGATTGGTCTTATTTTCCTTTGTTATATTTTGAATATATCACAGCATAATTCAGCTTTGAAAAAAGATAAGGAGGCATCTATTCAGCTTCCTGCTCAAAGCAGGATGAACTGTATGAGCTCAGATGAGGTTGCTTAGGGTTTTGCCCAATTGATCTTGAAATCCTCCAAGTATGGAGAATGTGCACCCTCTCTGGGCAGTCTGTTCCACTAGATCACTGTCCAAGCAGTGAAGAAAACCTTTGTCTGATATCCAGTCTGGACTTCTCATTTTTTCCCATCCTCCTGCCATGCACCATTATGAAGAGCTGGCTCCATCTTCTCAGTACTCAATAACTTCCCTCTAGGTACCAGGAGCTGCTGTCAGATCTGTCTCTTCTCCAGGTTGAACAAGCCTAGCTCCTTCAGTCTCTTCTCATGAGGCAAGTGTGTCAGGACCTGACCAATTTGGTAGCTCTCTGATAAATGACCAATTTAGAAGTGTCTTTTGTGTATTGGAGGGTCTAAAACTGTGGTCTAGGAATTCTGAGTAGAAGGGGGCTGTGGCAACAGGGCTCCTGTTCATGTAGCCATGGATGCCACAGGCTGTCTTTGCTGACAGGGCCACTGCTGGCTTCTGCTCATCTCGCTATTCCTCCCCAGGGGCAGTATCTTGCATTTGGCCTTATTGAGTCTTCATAAGGCTCCTGTGAGCAATCTTCTTTAGCCTGTCTAGATCCTCCGAATGGCTGTTTGGCTCCCAAGCATATTGCTCACTCCCACCCTTTTGGAGTGAACTGCAAACCTGATGACAGCGAGCTACACCATCTCCTCTGTGTCACTGATAAAGATGTTAACCAGGACAGGTCCCAGGACAGACCCTTGCAGTCCTCTGCTAGTAACCAGCCTCCAGGCAGAGCATCACCCTCTGAGCCCAACCAGCCAGTCATTTCTATACTCACTATAGGCTGTAACATCCTAAGATAGGTTCAAGAATATAGTAGAAGATGTATTGGAAGCCTTGCTGAAGTCAAATGGGCCCACTTCTTTCCTTGTTTAGCCTTTTACTTCTAAAGTATCTGTATTGTTACCATATTTTAAGATCTTTTTGCTGGTACTGTTTATTCCTGAGTTTTTTGAAGCAGCTCTTTTGACTGACTGGATGAGAATCAATTCTCTTAATGAGTGACCTTTTGCTTTTGCTTATTGAGTAAAAATCAGAATGAGTGATATTTGTCATTTAATAAAAGAAGCAGCAGAGGCTAGTAAGGACAGCAACACTAGAATGTCATAGTTTGTTCAGTAAGTAATAATTTGCTGTGCCAGACTCTATTTTAGGCTTTTTAAAAATGTGTATCTTTAGTGGAAGTCATTCTTATTATTTATAAAGACAACTTATAATAGTCTAGAGGCAAACTTCATAGCACTATCTTTCAAAAAGGTCATTCTTCAGCTTCAGAAACTGCCTTCAGGCAGGCTCTGTTTAGGCTGATTTTTAAATGCATTTTTACAGATATCCTGTCCAGGTAAATCCTATTAAAATATAAAAGTTCATTTCAAAATAACTGTAGTCCCTAAACTATCACAGTTTAGGGATCTCAATGTAAAATTTTGTGGTTTTGAGACCAAAATACTGAAGAATCCGAATTTTGTTTTCCGATATAGCAGATACTGCAGGTCGTGTCTCTAAAGCCACCTGGGATTTATGCAAGAACTGGGATTGTTAAAAGCATCCTAGATTCCTCCAACCATCAGTAGAGAGACAGATAAACCATACAGTGAATTCTTCAATGTAATCCAGATACCTTCTGGAGCATTGTGCCTGTACAACTTTAGATTGCAGCATTGCGTTGCTTAAATATGGATTTATATTTGGGCCTAAATAACATGATTGTATCTACTTGATAATTTAATATCTAGGGCCAGAAGAATGAAATTCTTGAAAGTATTTATGAAACAGTGTTTAAGAATTTTTCAGCCGTGATTTTTGTTGTCCATACTTACTGCAAAGCCCGTAAGGCTGGCCTTTATATCTGAAAGGATTAGCAGGCTCCTTTTTGCATGTAAAAGCAAAATGGAAAAACGAAAAGCATTCATAATTATTTTAAAATATTATTCTGTGTATATTCTGTAGTATTAGTATGGCAGTGTTTGTGAAGGTAGTGATCTAGTTGTTCTCTGCTATGTATGCAAGGAAATGGGAGCTTGGCCACTTCTCATTTCAGTGGTTGAAACAAAACCAGAATATCTGCACAAACTGCAGAACAGCTGCCATGGCCAAAGCCCATTCCGTTTCATCAGTTCAATTACATTTTTCTTCATGCATTTACTTAGCAAGAAAACAATATATTCTGGTTTCTTCATACTGTTTACAAAGAAATATGTATGAAGCAAAGACTAAGACTTTATTAATATTAAAGAAAAAAAGTGTGCATAGCTAGCTAGTAAATGGAAATACTCCAGAGAAATGTTTCATATTACATGAAAAGATGTATGCATATAGTAAGGCTGCATAAACAGTCTCCTTTTTATTGTGGGTGGTGATAGTGAATATCTTGTAGAAAGGTGTCTACCAGAAGCTATAGGACAGGATAAATTAAAGAAAAGTCCTTTCTTGGGATTTAAGCTCATCAAAATAACCAGATTGTCTGCAGCCATTTTTTCAGGGCACAGCACATAAGGCTATAAGGTAAATAGGAACTGCCTGTGTCAACATGCAGTGCAGAGAGGTAGTACCTGGGTACCACCGCTGCAAGCAGGATTTGAATCATCAGCCCTGGCCAGGAGGGTAAGAAAGAAGAGGAGAGAGGTGGGGACATGCTAATGAATACCTGTAGTTACACTGCAATCGGGATGAGCACCCAGATCTCAGGCTCCTCAGCTCTGCTGTCATTCAGCTCAAAAAGCTCTGGGAAGGAGGTAAGTCAGTCAGTTAAACACAGTAATTATATTCCTTCCAAAGTGAGTGAAAGTGGCACATGTTCAACATGGATCTCCTCCCCCTGTTCTTGATCGTTACAGAAGATTTGGGCAGATTTCATATTCAGAGGCAGTCAGTGAGTGTGGAGAGCAGAGGGATGCAGGATGCCCTGGCTGACCTTCATAAGAATTATTTTTTTCTTTTACTCATGGTTTCTCCCCCCATCTCCCTTGTACAAGCCTTGGTAGCTACAGAAGCTTTCTGTTTAAAAACAGGTGCATAAGTGGAGCTGTCTGCTGCAGGAATGTAATTGATTCAGGAAAACAGTGCCCCTAATCAGACAGCTGCTTTTGTTGCCTTGCCCTTTTGTGTGAGGGAATAGGAAAATAGCTATCACTATGCGTTTTAGTCAGGAAATATTCAGCAAATATTTGTCAAGTAGCGTGTGTTTAGAATAGGGCTTAAAATTATACATCTATTTAACACTTTCCCCTCCTTTTCTGCTCAAAAATGTCAGGCTTTAAAGGATACAATTTAATTAGCAATGGCATTTTAATACAGTTACTGGCACTGGCTGGGCTATATGCAAATCATTTATTTCAAGGAAATTGTGCTGGGATTGAAAACGTTTTTTCTTTCCCAAGAAGTATTATAATTCCTAATTGACTGAAGCTCTGCTGATTTAGAAATGCATTCAGAGGAACCAAGACACAAGTCAAGGGTATAGGGGGATTAAAGTTACTGTCACTCTTATGCAAATGTCTGTCACCCCGCACAAGGCTCACAAATTAAAATTGAAGTGCTGGTTTGCGGCAGCAGTCATGCTTTCAGAATAATCAGTGATGAATTCAGCTGACGTACCACAACCATCTCCTAAAACCAGAGCATCCTTTTTGTGTAACACAGTACATTTACATTGTTAGAGAAGATTTATATCAATTTCATTCTGCATCCAGATTTTTGAAAGTTGCTAGTTATGAACCAAGTGTCTTTGCTTGCCCCACTGAAGACGAGTTTTGCATGTGCAGTGCCATGCTTGTCATTACAGATTAGTGCATCATTTACAGGGAAAAGGGATGGATAGAATAGATAAAATATTTTGCATATGCATAATCAACACAATTGCAAATAAAGGCAAAAGTCTTGGGAGGCAAAACACAGCTGTAATGCTAATGCTGAGTGAATAATTTCCTTGATGAATTTAGCCTCTGTGTCTGCCCATGAAATCTCCTCAAACATATTGTAATTTCTGAAAATTTGGTTATTCTTTAGAATTGCTGCACTGGTTTTGTTTTTGTTTTACTCTTTGGTTTGCATGCAATTTGTGATTATAAAATATTCAATATTCAGCCTCAGGGCATTATTAGCTAGTAGTCATCGGTCATATAAGCATACCTCATTTCTATCTACTGGTTGGATTGGTGTAATTCCTTTAGGAATGCTATCTGCAAACAGTTAGCCCATAGCAAAGAGTTAGAGCTTTGTGTGGCTTGTCCTAGAAATGGTTGCTTTCTGTTTGCAGGAGTAAATGTTAAAATATACCTAGTTGCAGTCTTTGAAGGAAGGGAAAAAGATAAAGTGGTGCTGTGTTTCCCATGGGACATACATATTATTTTCTCAATGCATTTTCAATTACTTGGTCTAGTTGGACTTTTTTCTTCGTATTTTTCTGTGGAAGGGAATGTTGATTTGGGTTTTAGGTTTTTGTTTGTTTTGTGGGGTTTTTTTGCCTGATGTTTATAATTCTATTTATAAACAAATTAATAATAATCACAAGCATTTTGAGAGAGGATCTGTGAGAATTATCCATATGAGAAGTGTTAGAACCTCTTTCTGGTACAATGTAAACAACTTACCAGGAAAGAATAAAGAAACAAGGATTATTTCAGAACAGTTGTCTTTCCTAGAGTGATTAGATAATTGCTTTGCATTTTGTTGAAAGAAATAATAAGTAAATGGTAATAAGTTTTATTTCACTTTCTTATTCTAAGTATTGGAAACTGCTGCAGTGAGACAAATTAAGCAGTTTAGTATGGGTTTAACATATACACAGACTGCTCAGTGATTCAGGAATATTCTCTGTGGTCATGTTCTAATGAGTGGCAGACAGGTTATATCAAAAGCCATTACACAAAGTATAAAGCTATAAAACTTTCAAAGTGTTTTCATAAAGAAATAAAACGCTATGTTTTCAAAAACGGTAAATCAAGAATACAAATGTCCTTACAACTTGAAAAAACCCAAAAGCGTTAAATGGACTTTTGTTAGTTCATGCAATTTAAAAGTATTTAGATGTACAAGCACCAAACAAGAGGCTGATGCTTCCAGTAGTGTCTGTATTCTTGCGTTTGCTTTTCCATAAATCCATTAGTCAGCCACCACTCTTCAACAGCCTCTGTACTGGGTTTCACAAAGTTTTACAGTCAGTTATTATAAAATCAGCAAGTTACATGTCCCAGATATAATGTCCTGGGTTCAGCAGTAGCAGTCATTTTTCTCTTTCTTGGTAGCTGGTGCAGTGCTGTGTTTTGACTTTCGGGCTGGGAACAGAGCTGATAAAAATGATGTTTTGGTTTGGCCAAGGACTTTGTGAGTCTCATGCTCTGCCAGGGAGGAAGGGAAGCTGGGAGGAAGCAGAGACAGGACACCTGACCCAAACTGACCAAAGAAGTATTCCATACCACAACACGTCATGCCCTGGATGTAACTGGGGAGTGACCCGGAAGGGGCTAGAGGGGACTGCAGGGTTGGAGGAGGTATCGGTTGGTGCTTGGTCGGACTGGGGGGGCAAGTTATCGGTTGCCTGGTGCTGAGGTGTTGTATTCTCTTCCCTTGTTATTTCCTTTATCATTACTATTATTGGTGGTATCAGTAGTGGTTTGTGTTATACCTTAGTTACTAAACTGTTCTTATCTCAACCCATGGGAGTTGCATTCTTTCTGATTCTCCTCTCCGTCCCTCCAGGAGTAGGGGAAGGGCAAGAAGAGGGAGGGAGTGGGTGGACAAGCTGTCTGGCTGAGGTTAAACCACAACATATAATCACAAATACTTATTTCCAGTGGCTCTGTACAAGTGGCAGGGTTGCAGCCAAGCTCCCATACATGTGATACCATTAGTAGTTCTGATTGCCTAATCGTCACTCTCATAATACAGGAGAATGAGTAATTGCCCAAAGCAAACCAGTGTTTGCAAAGAGCACATCTTACGCCATTCTTGTTCATTACATGTTGGATGACCAAATACAAAACCTTGCTAACTCCATAGCTGTTACTCAGGAGCATGATTTATTCTGATGTGGGGAAGAAAGGTTAGATTCATTTAATACCACTGCACATTCCCCACTATGTTTAATATCTAGATGTTGATTATCAAATTATGTTTCTCAAGGCCTTAGTTGAGAAAATAATCTGGTCACAGCTTTTATATGTCTATGATATACACTATGTTTTCAGGAAGCAGAGCAACTGAATGGAGTCCTTTAGCATCTGTAATTTTTGTTCTCTGTTTTACGGCTTGCTGTCACCCCTACCCACAAGCATTCATTTCCAGTGAGGCATGCAGTACTGCTGGTGGTCCAGTGGCTGTCTGGGGTCTAAAGGCTTTGCCCAGGGTTAAAGCTCTTCCCTTATAGGTTCTAAGTTTGCAATTTATTAAAGCAGTACACCTGTGATGTATATTGGCTACTGCTGTTCTTCCACATTGTGAAACAACAATTTACAAACTGAAAGTGCCTTTCTTTTCCCTTTAGAAAGTAGTTATTAGCTACGAAGCTGTAATAAACCAGAGCACTTAAAGATGGCCAAAGGGAACTTTTACATTTGTAAAACCTTGTCAGTCAGGGTTAGGTTTTGCAAAAACTCCAAATGAAGGAAAGTTCCTTGTTTCGTTTTTATTTGAACTTCTGGAGTAATGAAGGTTTGGATTAAAGTTTCTTGATGGGCTTTTCTTTTCTTTTTGTACTGTTATCAATGCTAATTCAGTTATCAGATATAGTAAATCAGTTCTCTCTAATTCCCAGATAACAAAACATTTGAGATGAGATGAAAATGGATATTTTTGTCTTTCTTAGATCTACGTAAATCTACCCAGACCATTTAATTGCTTATGTTAATCTGTATTTGAGGATGGTTTCCCTTGAGCAGAGAGATAGCCTGCAAAAGGAGGCACATTGTGCTGGCATCAGTGCAGGACAGCTAATGCCAGGCTAAGCCAGAGCACTGCATTGGTGATGTTAGGAGGGAGCGATTGCTGTACTGGGAGCTGCAGATATTTTATGTGCTCAGAAGGGTTATTCAGACACAGGCACCTTGAGTCCTTGCATTACAGTGGCAACTTTATTTTACAGTACTGCATATGTATTTCATGCAAGTGAACAGTGTTACTGAAAGTACCTTAAAGTACTTCTGGTAGAGGATACAAAACATCTCATAAGATACGATGCGCAGGAAAAATCTCTTCAAAGGGAAATCATCAAAGACTGTGCATTTACAGTGACGTGGGTCAAGAAATATGGCAACTCTGCTCCTGAGCCTTTAGTTTTATCTCAGTAGAATGGATTTCATAATAGAAAAGTAATTCATTTTTTTACGGTTAATTAAGTCAGAGTTTCCAAAGTTGATATATGTGCTCTTTAAACAAACTGAACAGGACTAACTTAATGGCAATTTTTGGTAGGACAGACAAGGTTAAAAGCATTTGTAGAGAGAGCAGAGACATAGACTGTCTAGAGAGTATCTGTGGGAATACCAGTCTGTTTCAGCAAAGAAAATGGAGCTACAAACCATAAGCTGGCATTTGCTCTTTACTGTTTTTCTTCCAGACAGTAAATCTACTAACCCCTTAGTACCTGTGATGCAAAGAAACTGGGGAGACGCACACACAAAAAGTGCTGATGCCCTCACTATATTAGGAATATCAGAGATATAAAAATTAATTGGCACAGCTGCAGAAGAAAGAGCACAGCCCTACAGCTGTTCAGGTGGGCACAGGCTGGATACACTTATTTCTCATGTTTTAACTCTTTCTTGTCTGTTGTCCCTCTTCTGCACTGCAACAAGAAAAAGTTATCTTCCAGTGGTGTATATTGTATGTAAGTTTTTCAGATTCCCTAATCTAGGAATGAAGCTGTTACTGTGATTGCACTGTATTTGTGGAGTAGCTGAAGGCCTGATTAAAAAATACAACCAACCAAACACCCCACTTCTCTTAAATGGGTGGGACTGTTAAACTGCTGGAGGACTGGTTAAATGTGTTTGAGAAATACATGCATTACTTCAGAACAGTCTAGACAGGGGCATCGTGACAATGCATTGATATTCAGGGCCAGCTATCTAAAAACACTACACCCCCATTGAAATACACACTTTTGTATTATTATTACTATTATTAAAAATTCATTGAAGTATGAGATGGAATAGTAGAAGAACAATGAAAAAGGCAAATTAAAAAAAAATGGAAATAATTCTCCCATTTCAAATGCTGTCTAATTAAATGCCTGGGTAATCTTCAGCAGTCATTAACTGAGATCAGCTTATAAAGAGTGTTCAAGACATTGGGCTGTAGTTCTGCTGTATACAGTCCTCTAAATAAAATTGTTACCCAATAGTAATGAAGTGTTACCAAAGCTCATTGATAGTAAAACTCCAGCTGACTTTGGTGGGGAAAGGGAGGAGTCAGGATCATGCCCCCCCCGTTTAGTTAGTGGAGAGACATAATATCAATGAAAAGAGAAGGGAATTCTGCTTCAATTTTTCACTGAAACACCTTCAATAAATAGGATTATACATGTGTCAGCACTTCTGATCTAAATTCTAAATAAATTCCTCAGAATAACAAGTGCATGCTTGAACAACCAAGCGATCAGATTGGAGTGGGTTAACATTGACTCTGGAACGAAGGCAACATATGTAGAGTCAAATCATTCCCTCTTTAATTTCTTCGTGTGTATATTGAGAGAACTAGTGAAAAAAACTTGTCCTCAACTGCCAATGATTTACTCATAAAAGTATCACAAATCACACAAACGGTCCCACATACACTTTAATGGCATGTTTCCAAGTGACAGGAATCTTCACTTCTAATGTGTTAAAATCTATGCACAAAATCATGCTGTGGATGAAAAGGAGCCAACATAGAAATGACAGTGGAGGAAAAGGTGAAACGCTGAGCAGTGAGAAGCACAAGCTCCCTTTTGATTCTGCACAAAGCTTCAGTACCTTTTTTGTTTTTCCCTTCTCCATAAAGCTTCAAGCTCTCTCTGAGATGTCACTCCTTCCTCCCTCATAAAGATTTGCGAGTCGTGCACATATTAACTTCAGGCTCAGCAATCCTAATTTACTGGCTTTGAAGCTGCATGTGAAAATGTGGTAGAGTTCCCAGCTGGCAGGCTGTCCAGCTGCCCCTTGGGACAGTGACTGCTCATGCTGGGCTCCTTCCAGCAGCTTTAGTCACCCATTGCTAAACCTGCTAACAAGGATCTGGTGCCCATTTTTGTGTGGAGGCCGTAATGGCAGCAGCAACAGCTTGTTAGTTTTATGCTTGTTTAGTCATTTTTGGCAACTACTTCCCCAATTCAAAACGGTATCTGAGAGGCTGTAGTTGCAGCCCTTCTGCATCCCTTCCCAACTGCAGGCACATGAATTCTTCTGTTCACCTTGCTGTAATAAGGTGAATATTTTAATCTTCCAGTTCAAAGCCAAAACCAGCAGAAGGTTGTTCAAAAGCAGTAATTACTTTGCATTTCTCTATAATTTCATCATCTTGAAATCTGTATTAATCAGTGAACCTCTGAGAGAAAGTCAAGAACATCTGGTCCTGGAAAGGCAAATATTAGGTGAACATCTAGTTTGACCATTGTTCACCATGAAAAATGACATTCCATCATAAAAGATGAGATTTACTTGGCATTGCCTTATGCCCATAAATCTCAGCTCCTTTTACTTTTGCCAAAATAGTTCTTATTCTGAAAAGAAACATCAGAGAGTTGAGAATTACGACTTTTGTCTGAAGTTGTTGCTGTTACATGAAAGACACATGAAAGTTATAAGGATGAGGAGAAATGTAAAAACCTTAAAATATTTTTTCCTTTTGGAACTGGGGTGATCCAATGAAATGAGTAGAATTACTGTAGTATAAATCATGGTCTGGCCCAAAGTCTGAGTATTTCTGCAGACTGGTAATTGAATGTAAGGTCCTCGCTATTTTGTCAGTGTAGAGTATGTTCATTTAATATTGATATTTCCTTCAGGTTAGTCCTGTAGCAATGCTTGCTTCCATTATTTTCTTAATGTGTTTTTAGGGATGAATGTTGGCAGGTTTCTTCTTAACGTGTGAAGAAACACAGAAACAGGGAAAAGAATCCCATAATGCATCCTTAAACTCAACTGTCATCAAACCCTAACTAGTTTCCAGAGAAAGCAAATATTCACTTATGTTTTCATAGCACAGAAACCATCATCTCAAAACAGGAATAGTGCCAGCAAAATCTGATCCTTGAATAAGCCATTTACTTGCTCAAACTCTCAGGACTGATGACAATGAGCACTTTTCTCCCCTGCTAATACCTCTGTTACTTGAAAGAAGTGGTCCGAGTGTTGCACATATTCATGGTTAAAGGTTCATACTTTGAATTTCAGTTGACAGAGTTATTGTATGTAAAACCCGATACCTTCACTTTATTTTCTCTCTACTGGCTACTTCAAGATGGAAAACAACAAGGTGCAGCAATGTAAATTATTTTTTCACTTGTCTTTACGGGATTACATGGGATATTGTTTGATGGGATTAGATCAAATTTGCTTTTTGATACATTCAGTGTGCCTGATTTTGGAGTTCAAGTTTTTGGTTAAGCCCAGCACTGCTTGAAAGTGCCTGATTGGGGAGGTGCCAAATCCTAGGTCATAACCTAAATGCTAGTGTCAGTATGACATCTAGCATTAAGTTTCTGTAGATCTAGCTTGGGGCACTTCTAAAATCATGAAGGAAGCTGTTGAACAGTGTCAGACACAGCATCTGGGGCTATGTGTTCAGTCGCTTGCCCCCAAAGCAGCAGGAACAAGTGGGAGTGTCAGGGCATCACCTGTCTGGGACCTGTAGCACAGCTTGACATGTGCTGTTGCAGTTCAGTCTGATTTGGACCAGAGCCAGGCTGTGAGTAGTTGGGTGTGCATTTCATCAAACATGCTGTTAAGAAGCTGCATGTATGTTACACATCGGCACTGTGCGGATTTGTTTTTTGTTTTGTTTTGTTTTAATCAGTTTGCTTAGTTTTTTTTTATTGGCTTCCTGAAATTCTCTAAGGAGAATTGAAAAGCTTTAATAGGTAATAAACTTCAGCCTTTTGCAGTAACAGTGGAAAAAAAGACACTATTTTTTCTAACTGTGGTGCTGGGGAGGGTACAGGTGTATTGGGTGGTCTGTGTCTCTAATTTTTTATTTTTAGCTTATAATATTATTATTTTTTAAGCAGTATAAGTATTCAGGGAGATGTAGAATACTCACTGCAGAAGCTGGAGCACAGGAAACTTGGGTATTCTGAACCAGTGATAGGAACTGGAAAGCCCAGGGTTGCAGGTTATTCCTGCTGCAGGTGCAGCACTGTAAACACATACTTTGCAAAAGGCAGAGACATCTAGGGTGATTTTCTCCAGGAAAAGAGTCAGAATTAGCTCTCTTAGTGCCTGTCTGCAGGGAAACTTTGCAAATGTAATTAAACTGCTGTAGTTACATGGGTATAACTCCTTGTTTGGTCACTCGTGTTTCAGGACGAGTGTGCAGGCAGGGAGTACCCACAGCAATGTGCTGCTCTACGACTGCAGCAAGGCCATTTGCCAGCTGTTGTGTGCCAGGTGGTTGCCATCTCTGATGCCAGGACAGCACTGCCCATGGTGAAAACAATTGCCAAGCTGTGCCAGGGCCTTAGGCATGACACATATTCCCATCAACTCCCTGAAAGTAAACATTCCAAGTCAGAAGTCAAATCATTTCCCTATGTATATAAGGTCCAGCTACCTTTGAAAACTTCCTATCCCAGCTTGCTTTCACAGTTCAATTCGACAGAAAGATGAGTTTAACTGTAATATTCATCAGGCTTCTGATGTTTAGTACTTTACACATTTTCTCACTGCCCCACTTTCCTACCACCCCTCTTTCCACCCCCTCATGGCTGCAGGGTGATTCCTGACTGAGGGAGAGGCTAGAAAGGGCATGAGGGTGAGTAGCTGGAAGCATGGGTGACCTGGCTCCAAGTCTTCTTCGCTTTGCATAGGCTGTACTTCCTGTATGCTCCTGGGTAGGACAATCTCTGCAGTTTGATTTCTGCCCTGTGAAGGCGAGGAGCAGCACGTCCGTGACTCTGGGAAGAGTTGTGAGGTGTCCTAACCACCTCAGAGAAGAGTTACAGGTTGTGCAGGATGAGAGGCTGGGTCTGTACCTCAGCTCTGTGGATTTCCCAGGAGACAGGGACTGAAAAGCTGTCCATTCTGCAGCCAGGCTGCTTTCTGGAGTAAATCCAGTTTTCCTTCCCTTGTCTTCCCTTACTGAACAGTCTTTCAGAGCCTCAGCTGCCCAAAGCATGTTTCTGTTTGTCTAAGTGCACTAAAAAGTATCTTTCTGAACAAGGATGAATCCCCTTGAAGCCACTTGTGACCTTTGATTATTACAACTAAAGAAATAACTGATTTTAAAGCAGGAAGGTTCATGGTACTTCTCAGGTTGTCTGTCTCATGAAGATTTGGCTGGGGAAAGACAAACCTCATTCAGAGAGATGTTCTAAAGTTGTATTTTCAGTGTACAAGATACCACAGTTCATTATGGGACAGGCTCTGCTATTACTGTCAATGTCTGCTAACAACTGGCTCAGAAAAATCGGCAGCATTGGATGTCAATGTTGGATACCAAAAAGAAAAAAGGTGGGGGGAATGAGAGGGAGGAGGTCCCTCCCTCCCATGCTTGGCCTTGCCTGGACAGGAGCTATTTATTTGGTTAGTATTTTTCTGAAGGGTGTTCCTGAACCAGTGAATATTTTGTGTGTTCATCAGCTTGCATAATTTGCTCCTACTTGTCTCACACCAGTCTCTGTCTGACGGGGAAAAAGCGCATATCTTATGTGGGAACTCTATTATACAGTTGTTAAAAGCAGCTGTATGAATCATACTATTCAGTCTTTACTTCATTTCAAACGGGACAATTCAGATTGTGAGTTTAGCTCAAGGATATACAATGAGGGTAATCAAATGTCTTTATATAGCCTCAAATTTGTGTCATAAAGAACTGCAAAAAAGGCATCCAAATGCAACATTGAAACTTAAATGGCAATTTATTTCTGCACTGTAATCTAGCAGTTGCTTCCATGGCCTACAACAGGCTTGGAAGTGCTCTGCTGTGGTTTGTACGCTCTAGAAAGAAAGGGATCCTCGTGAATATACATATGTGCTGATGTTAAACGTTAACTTCTGTGTTTCAGAATTTGTGTTTGATTGTGTAACTGTAGGCATACAATATCCCTGACATAAAAATGAAGGGTACAGTAATATTTTATCTTCAGACATCTCTGTTCCCACTTCCAGCCATACCTTTTTCAACATTAGATGTCTGGCAATGGGAGAGACAAACTATAGGGTTTTAACAATAAATGGATCACGTAGGCTTTCCAGCCCGACTCTTGGTCAGGCTGGGTGGACTGATGGAGATGTGCTTAGCAGGCAGGAACAGCTGAGTCCAGTCCCTTTCCCTATCCAGGCTTTGGCCAGCTTTTCCTCCCTCCCTCCCTGGTTAGTGAGCTGCTTGGGGGGAGCAGAAATTTACCCACCTCTGTTTTCTCTTAAAAGCTGCCTCTGGTTGAGTATCTCTTTAATTTTCATTTTATTTTAACGTATAGTCAAGAACCTTAGTGACATGGTGTAGGGGTGGACTTGGTAGTCCTGGGATAAAGGCTGGACTTGATGATCTTAAAGGTCTTTTCCAACCTAGCTGATTCTACGCACATGCAAAGCAAACCAGTGCTGTGCCCTTCCAGACCACTGACAGATCCCTGTTGCTTTTCTGTGCGGAGGCAACCCCAGCTGGCAGAGTCAGCCTGGGCATTCAATCTAACAAGTACTCTTCAAATGTGCCCAAAATCTGCAATGCCTTGGCAGTTGTAGTTACTCAGGGAAAAGCCTACAGTACATTCAGTGTTTCACAGGTCTTTACTTTGAGCAGGTTCATCATTAATGGAACTTCTTTCTTGCTTGGTCCTTAACTGGGGTAAGAGCGATGGGGAGGGTGTTTTGTTCAAAACTTGCTTTGCTAAACTAAAGCAAACACACATGTTATTTCTGCAGCTGTGCTGGGTATCAATAATCACCTTTGAGCCCCCTGGGAAGTTTTGTAGCAAGTTGCATCCGAACGCGTCCAGTGCAGAAATGACAGTTTATGCTGCATCTGCCGTACCTGTACATTTGGGCAGGGGTTTACCCTGTAACGGCTGCCCGAAAAGGTCCTTCCTGGGCAGCGTACAGCAGCAGCCCGCCTGTCCGTCCGTCTGTCCGTCCGTGCGTCGACAGCAGCGCTCACCGCTGCCCACGGGCGGCTGAACGAGCGCCGCCTGACACCTAGCGGCCGCCGTGGGCGCTGCCGGGCCGGGTTTGGCGGGGGACACAGCCCGGCACTGGCCGAGGTGCCCGCCTGGGGTCGGCCCCACTCTGGGTTTCGTTCTGGAGGTGTCGGGACGTTTATACTGCTGGAGCTTGTAGCGCACCTCGTCACTTGAATACAAAAAAATCCCTTAAAAGGATAAAAAAGCCTCAAATCCAAGGTGGGGGGGAGGAACCCCCAACCCCCCCCCCCAAAAAAAAAACCCAACCAACCAAAAAACCAAACCAAACAAACAAACAAACCCCTAAGAACACCTAAGAACTGTGCCAACTGTCCCTTGCATCCTTGCATTCAAACAGTGGGTTTGGGCAGTGTCTGGGTTGCGGGATGTTCACCGCTAATTGTGGGGTCACCCCTCCTCAGGCAATGCGCTGGAGCTCCACCTATGCAGCTCTCGAGCTTGCGTGAGTCAGCACGGCCCTTGTTGCAGCCCTCAGGAGCCTGGAGGTGCAGGGGGAGGTGTGACAATCTGCACTGTAGAGTGGGATCAGGGGCTTTGAGAGGGCTCCTGCAGCATCAGTAACGGGGAAGGAATCAGCATCATTATTTACTTTTGTATTTTAAAAGAAGTAAACGTTTCCTGAAGGAATACCCTGTCGTCTGAAAAAGTTCATGCCAAACAGCCTTTCCTGTCCCTCAAAACCCCAGCGAAATAAAAAAGGGAAGAAAACTATAGGACAACTTAAACAGGCTACAGAGGAAGAGAGAGCATGAGTTGCTTATAGACAAGCTCACAACTTTAACGTGACATAAAGAGCTGGTATTTTGTCCTGCCTTAATACTCATAATTTCACTTGCAATTTTTTTCCAAAAATTAAATACTTCTAATAAAGACGATGATGTAGCTTAAAGAACGTAGCCATTCAAACTGTTCTTTTGAATTATCTAGTATGTATTCATTGAAATGAAATTGAGCCTTTGTCTTTTTTGAAGGCCTAGATTTGAAGCTGCAGATTTGTTTGCTTTTTGTAGCCACTTCATATAAAAAAATCACTAGTGTAAAGTTGATAGCATTTGCATAGTATTTAGGTATTAACCGCTGCATGATCATTACTCTGTAGCACAGAATAGTTGTTTCATTGTGTGCTTTCCTGCTACACCGCACTACCTTTCTGAAATCAGTGGAATTAAGCACATTGGAAAAGAGAGGAAATTTGGGATTGTCTATGATATTCCCTTCAGAAATAGATGAGGCAACTGAATCCATTGTGGGTTGTGATAGAGAGCTGTGGGTATAAACAAAATGCTCATGGATTCCACTGATGCTAAGAGATTTTCATTTCCCCATTGCTAGTATTAAAATGTTTAAATTTTAAAAAATTCATATTAAAAAACAGTATTATTTACCTTACTACGTTTATATCTTTTAGGCATCAGACTTTATATCTCTTCTCAGTGACTCTGAGTACTTAGAATATCATGCTATTCTTCATAAAAACTGGGCTTACTGTAAATAACATGATTACAGGAGCTGAAGCTTTAAAAAGCAAGCTATGGTTACATACCTTTGAGAAACCTTAAAGTTATAAAAGTTACATTAATTAAATGACATTATTGTTTGGGGGATTTTGTGTGTAATTTTTAGTTATCAAAGCATCTATGGATATTATATATAGATAATCAGGAATGAGACTGACCAACAGTATTGCTACAAATTGTTCTCTTAAATCCAGATGCTAGGGGAGGGATGGGGATGCAACCACTGCCTTTGCTAAGAGCCAGGTCAGGACTATAATGACTTGTAGCCTTGCACATTTTTTTTCCCATCAACTATCAAACCCTCACTTACCCTTCATACAGTACTGTCAAGAAGTTTGATAAATATCTTGCTGATTATTTATATACTTTATATAATTCTGGGTCGTTTTTTGACAGGTAATCGTATCATTCTTTGCTGCAGCCTAGCATGTTTTTCTCATGCTGCCATGTCTGCTATGGTCAGAGAGAAAATGATATTGCATGAGAAAATGATGTTTGAAAATCTCTGCAAGTCCGAATGGGAGAGAGGGTTAGCATTGTTTACTGGGGGACTTTATACAAGAACAAATCAACTCCTTTTTGTTTCCAGTCAAGATCTGCTGACAGAAAGCTACTTTAGCTTCTAGGTTAAGGGTAGTAATTCTAATCATTGGTAGCAGCCTCCTAATCATAGAATCATAGAATAGTTAGGGTTGGAAAGGACCTTAAGATCATCAAGTTTAAACCCCCCTGCCATGGGCAGGGACACCTCGCTCTAAACTGTATCACCCAAGGCCTCATCCAACCTGGCCTTGAACACTGCCAGGGACGGAGCATTCACAACCTCCCTGAGCAACCTATTCCAGTGCCTCACTACCCTAACAGGAAAGAATTTCCTCCTTATATCCAATCTAAACTTCCCCTGTTTAAGTTTTAACCCATTACTCCTTGCCCTATCACTACAGTCCCTAATGAAGAGTCCATCCCCAGCATCCCTATAGGCCCCCTTCAGATACTGGAAGGCTGCTATGAGGTCTCCACGTAGCCTTCTCTTCTCCAGGCTGAACAGACCCAACTTTCTCAGCCGATCTTCATATGGGAGTTGCTCCAGTCCCCTGATCATCCTCGTGGCCCTGCTCTGGACTTGTTCCAATAGATCCATGCCCTTTTTATGTTGAGGACACCAGAATTAATACTGGGTAAGAAATTAGTGTAGGAAGCCGGCAACATGAATGTAATTTAGAGAGCCCCTGGGAAGTTCAGAGTAAGATGATTTTTTCCTTTCTGTCTCTATCTTTTTTGCTAAATGAACTGGTAACTTTTTAAAAAACCATTACTGCCTTGTTTCCAAAACAGACATCATGTTCATGTGTGGGTAGGCCTGACTGAACAAAGAGCATCAGTTGCTTTCTGTCCTGACTTCTGGTATGGGCAAATTGTAAATTGATGTACTGTATAAGAAAGTCGTGTAAGCACAAGCCCCCTTTTCGCAAAGATCGCTGGTATCACTCCTGCAGAGGTATCAGAGCAGCCTAAAGGTTTTTACCTTCTCCCACTGGAGTGGCAATCCTCTGTGTACATTGTCTGCTACATACAGCACAGTGTATATCATCAACAACTTCAGTACACAAAATTGAGGTAAGATGAAAATAAGGCAGCTAGCAATCAAGTATTCTCAAAAGAAGGGGGTTTGTTCTGGTCTGGTTTAGTCTTTAACTAAGCTTAAAATTGCTGTTGTCAGTCTGTTCAAGCTGGTGAACTCTGCTGAGTCACCAGCTACTGAGGACAGTAGCTAAAAATGCATTTTTGAAGCAGTGGCTATTTTGTGTGCTTTATCATTCCACACAAACCCTTGCTTTACTTACGTTAGTATCCAGGTGTCATTATCTTTGCATGGGACATATGTGCACAGGAGTTAGAACTGGCTCCAGCTAGAGGTAGCAGATAGTGTTGCCCTCCACCTTGGAGCACCAATCCAGGGGAATGACAATTTGCTCCTCTGCTTGGAGTGTTTCTTAAATGTTTCTCCCACCTCACATAAGAGTTGATGTCCCAGCTTCAGTTCAGCTGTGAAAAGACACCTGCTACAGCAAATGTTTATTCATAAGAGGTTTTTGTGATACTTGATATATAAAGAGGAAAAAAACAATGGTAACATTTCCTGTCAGCTGTATGATTTCAAAAAACAGCATTGTTCCTCCATGGAGGAAAAGAGATGTAAATAGTTAAACTAAAAGCACTATTTCCCTGCTTCTCCATTTTGGCAGAAATATCTGGGAATGTGACAAAGTTTTGGTACATACTGATGCTCAAGACCTGTATACTGCTGACCTTTGCTTATGCCTCTACTACACTTCTAACTCCCCTCTTGTATTTTAACTTGATGAGTATGATTGAAATTCCATTGTCATTAATGAAGAACAGTCATTGACTTCAATAATCTTTGAATTGCATCTAGTATCAACTACATTAACATAATCAAGTGAGAGGCAATTGTTATGGATGCATTATTTAGCACTGATTGGGAACGTACTGTCAGCTCCCAGTTTCAGCTGGTGTTGTTTTATAAGGGCTTGATTATTAAATTACTATTGCAGATTATGAATCTTTTAGTTGTGGTTTCACTTCTTACTGTGCAATATTCTGTACTTATGTTATAGTTCCCCTAAAGCATATGTCAGAAGGGTTCAGCCACTTTACATATTTTCCAAATTTCTAATATCTTCTTCTATGAACTGTCATTTCTTACAAACCTGAGTGAAGCAAGGGCCACAATGTGCCTCACATTCCTCTCTGCATCATGTAGTAAGACGCATACTGCATCACAACAGATAAGGCTTTGATATGACTACACTCATTCATGCATAAAGTTGGAGAAGGAGTATGCCAGGTTTCTGATGCTGGTAATTCAACTGGGCTCCTGGTACACAGTGCTTCGTAGCTTGAATGTTGCTGAAGACCATTAAGATGAAGAATATCAAACTACTGATGACACATCCTGGAGTGATTTGATCAAGCCCTGTTCAGGAGTTATGATCAGCACTCATAAAATAGTAGCAAGTAGGAAGTTAGATGCTGGCAGGTCACGTGTATGGCAAGGCTCTGATCCAGCTGTCTGTAGTGACATTGTTAGATGTTGCCCTGTACATTAGAGGCTTTGCCTGTGCCCAGGAGGTGAGTGTGGTTGAGTAGGTACATGCAATAATTTCTCATTTTAATTTCTTTTTTATATCTGTATTCAGTGTGGCTAAATCTAGAAATATTTGTGGTGCCCATTGCCACCAGTTTAGAAGCCATACTTGATCATAACTAGAGTGAGCAAGTTCAGAGGCCACAGTGGTGTAGGGATAGAAGACAGAACACTTTCTACGGTGATAATAATTTTGTTAATACTTATGGGGTTAAAATAGTTTAGTTGGTGATCAGGGCATTTCTCCAAAGAAGGGGGCATAGACCTCTGCTGCAAGTCAGCTTGCTTGCTTTCCAGGAGCACGTAATTTGCTTTTAGTGAGGCCTCAGATGATTAACTGTCATATTATCCAATGCATATGCTTGTGTCAGCACATGGAAGGATTTCACTTTAGATCCTACCCTTCAGGCTGATGGACAGCTGTGCCAGTGTAAGAATTCATCAGTTAACAGAAGTACATCTGCAATCATACTTCATGTAGCAAAAGCCAGACCTCACCCAGTAAACCAGATGTGAAAATCTGGAGAGGGACTTTGTTACAACGGCATGTAGCAAAAGGACAAAGGGGAATGGATTTAAGATGAAAGAGAGTAGATTTAGATTAAATATTAGGAAGAAATTCTTCACTATGAGGGTAGTGAGACACTGGTACAGTTTGCTCATAGAAGTTGTGGATGCCCCATCCCTGGAAGTGTTGAAGGCCAGATTGGACAGGGCTTTGAGCAACCTGGTCTAGTGGAAGGTGTCCCTGCCCATGGCAGGGGGGTTGGAATTGGATGAGTTTTAAGGTCCCTTCCAACCTAAGTTGTTCTGAGATTCTATAATTGAAGATTAGAAGATTGGCCCCTTAGTATGTGACCACAGTACTGAGGTCTGCTTCAGAAATACATCATTAAAAACAGAGTATACTTGCACTTGCTACAGGAACCAAACCTCAGAAATCTTTCTCACAAATCAAAGATTTGTGGTAGCAGGTAAAGCGTGATGAAGCACTAAGGAAATGTATTTATAAGAAATTAGTACAAGATCATTATTTTAAAATGTAGCTATTTACATAGCTAATGAACTTATAAAGTTGGTGTGGGGGTTCTGCCTGGTACAGGCAAAAGCATGAAATTAGATGATGGACATGTGAAAATGTTCAAACCATGTTTTGAGGGGGTGTCAATATAAAAGAACTTTGGGAAGGGTACATAAAGGTGATTTACTGCTCACCTTTTTCTGCCTTACTGCAGAAAATGTAATTGAACTTCAACTGGTCTCTGAATTATTTGGCCTTCTGTTAAGGTAGCAGGGAAAGCTCTTTGATAGATGTTTATTATGATCCTGATGGAAGATTTTGTGCTGTGTGGCATGAGACTCAAGGGAGAAAAAAAGAAAAAAAATAGACTTTTAAAGATGGTTTCTACTGTGTGCCATTTCACCTTTGTGGTTTTCCTTGCCATAACTACCCCAAGTTCCTGCTTATAGGATCCAGCAGTGCACAGGTTACCATCACTCACCCTTTGCTCTTGTTTTTCACCCTCCCCCTCCAAATACTAGTTTGAAACCAAGAACTCAGTCTCTTAATGTTTTCACCACAGTTTGTCACCACAGCATTTCTAACTGTTGAAATTGTTTTCTAGCTGTTGAAATAACTAATCTGAGGTAATTTTCCATGGAAATTAAATTTTGTAACACAAATTCAAATGCTTCTCAAAATGACTATGTAAAATAAAGTAACGTCCTCGTGGTAAAGTAATGGATCTACAGAAATTCCTTAGAGCTTACAGTGGAGCTCAGCGACAGGACATAATTCCAACCCTCTGGGTTCAATGTACATATTCAGAATGACAGATGGAGTACTGGAGACATCCTGATTGTAACTGGAAAGCCCAGAGGGTTAAGGATCCTTTGTAGTGGGACAAGGATGTCTGTGTTCCACAAAATGCCAGAAGAATTACGTTCATTTACCAAGCTGTATAATTCACAGAATACAGCAGGGAAAACATACATGTGACAAGGAACAGTTTGCTAGTTTTTGCAAATCAAAGAGCTTGAAAAGCTCTAATAATAGATTTATTGCTGAATGGCATCCTTTGTAATTATTTCTGGACAGATACAGGATGATCAGCATCCTGTTTTATTTCAGTTTGTTTGTATAAGTAGAAACCTGAAGTGATTAACTGGAAATAAGTGCTGATTAAAGGTGCATCCAAATTTATCCTGCATTTTGTGGAGATGACATAGACTCGGGAAATCTGAAATCAGGTCTTTGGACTGTAAATGTTGATTGGTGTGTTAAATAGTGCAAGTATATCCCAGGCCTAAGCATGCAGTCAGTCTGGTATGGATGTCCCACTGATCTAATAAAATGCTGTCTGAAAGCACATGGCTGGCTATAATAACATAGCCATTAAGCTATTATATGTATATTATATGATTAGGTTATTGCACATATAGGTAGAATTTCCTATGGTGTAAGAAGGTGGAGGACTTTCCCTATGTTTTTAATGATTTAACAGGGCAATAGCATTAGTACTGCCTTACCGAGCGACAACCACCAGGTAGGTGTTTCCCACCTCAGCTGCTGAGGGGTCTCCCAGCCATGAGCACCACCTCATGCTGTTCCATGGCCGGACCCCAGCAGAGGGTGCTCGGGTTCCCCTGGGAACTGCTCCCAACTTCCACCTGCCTTCTTGTTTGGTCTTGCCTGTGCACTCCTCCTAGTTACAAGAACAGCCCGCAAGCACAACAAGGGTGTCAAAGGAAGATGTTAAAGATAGGAGGGTGTTAAAGATAGGAGCTGCGCAGAGAACATCAGCTTTGAAATATTAAAACTTGGAGCTGTGGAGAACACTCATCTAGATTGTCTCAGCAGTTTCCAAGGCAGTAAGGACTGTAGCACGTGCAGTTGTCCCAACTCAATAGGAACCACCAAGAAGTGTAGAATGAATACTGCCTCAGACCCCAATGTGTCAGAAAAAGCAGAAGCTTGCAAAGAAAAAAAGGTTACGTGGTGAATCTGGTGAGGGCTTGACAGTCAGGTAAAGATCTGCAACAGCATTTGTTTGCTTGGAGTGGTATTTTTAGTCTGGGACTTGAAAGATTTTGAAGCTTCACAGGGTTTTCCTGTAAAGGAAGCTGACCAAAAGCTTTAAAGATAGGCAGATGAAATAAGCAACAAAGCCTGCACTGGTTCTCCCAATTAACAAGCAGTTATTAGCTTTTTACATATTTCACCCCCTTCTCAACTCACTGCAGAGTTGTTACTGAACTTCTCCAGCCTCTGTTCTCAGGGCACAAGCAGGTCTGTGTGTGTATGGAAAGAAGACACAGCATTTAGATTGTCCCTTGATCTTGCTATCCTTGTTTCTCAAAAAATACGCTGTAAATTCTGTGCTTTTCCTGGAGTCTTGGGCAGCAGGTGGGGGATGGAATGGGGGGTGCAAGTGGTGGTGGGTGGTGTTAATTGTTAAAAGTGGCAATTATAAGAGCATTTAACTATGCTTTTGTGACTTTTTCCCATCAGAACAGTTTTGTGGGTTAACCCAGTAGTGCATTGTGGCAGATCAGATGTTTTTTAACATGTGGCTTACAATGAACTTTGTGATATTTCTGTACGTAGCAAGCAGGAATCCACAGTTACGTTCCATACACAGAGCGTAACTTCATACACCTTAGGGACTTACACTTCAGAGACTTTTAAATACAAGCCTCTGGCTTGAAGCTATCTTTCTCCTGGCTGCACAAAGCACCGAGTAAAAGTTTGTATCTGGCACATCTTTTTTGAGGTGTGGCAGAGTTATAGATGGTAATATGAGTTGAAATTTTACAAATTATTATGTTAGAGACACGTATGAATCCTTGAGTTCCTTTATTATATGTTGTGCAAGCATTCAGTTAGCCGAGGCATGCTTCACTTTTGAATCATAAGGAAAATGCCACTACCCAGCTTGCTTGCAAAATCGTTTGCTTAGAAGCCTCATTGCATCAGCGAAAACGACAGCGCGTGTTTAGAGTGCTCTGTGGAGCACAATGTTACCTTTTCTTCATTCAGTTATTTAAATGATTGGAGTGATACTTTTGGAAGGAAGAAATAATTTCCTTGTTATGGATCATTTATCAAGGGAAACTGAGTTTTGGAATAAAGTGATGGTGAGTAAATCATGAGAGTGGGGAAGAAGGGGTTATTTTTGCTCCGAGTTTTATTCAGCAGTTTCTGAAAACTAAGATGGAAGTGATTTTCGTATTCTGACTGCAGTTTTATATGGTTTTTATTAACTGGAAAACATAACGTTATGATTAAAGAAGGGGTGAGACAGTAACAGGCACGCTTGCTGTCGTGTTCCATGGAAAAGCGGAATGTGATTTCTCTTTTAATATTGAGATACAAATCTGATTCACAGTTAGTTCATCTGACTTCTGAAAGGGAAACATGTCAGCTCATTAAATAGATGCATTTTGTCTAACAGCCTCTTTTAGCATAATAGTAACCTAGATTTTCAAAATCATTTGTGGTATTGCTATCTAGATATTTTAAGAGTTGGGGTTTTTTTACTATAGAAAAAAGAAAACTTAGATCAGAACCCAAATTTATTTCAGATGAGGGAAAACTTTTTAAATGACTAATGATGTTTTCTTTTTTCTGGGAACTGTGTTTTCTGTATTAACTGTATTCTGCATCTTGTGTAAGTAGCCATTTTCTTTTGTTCCTTGTTTCTCTCTCTTGCCATCAAAGTACAAATAATACTTCAGTGTGTGAATTATCAGTTGCATCCAAATTGAGAGTGGGCTTTTTAAATCCCAAGTTTTGCCCGTAAGAGTAAAAATGCCAGACAAAATAATGCTGCTTAAGTATAGGGAGGTAACCATATGCATAGCTTCAGGTTAGGACAAGTAAATTTTATTGTGCCTCCTCTTGTTGCTGATGGTAATCAGAACATTCATGTTAGCCTGCTGAAAAGAAAAAATCAGCTGGAGGTTTCTAAAGTAACTTAAGGAACACTTTTTTTTCTGAGGGAGAGAGGCAGTGTGATCTTGCTGGTAAAGCATATAATCAGCGTGTCTGGCTTACCATCTCAGGCACTGCCACAGGCAGCCTTAGATGACTCTGAGGAAGCCACTGTACAACCAATTTTGCTACACAGTGAGTTGTACTTTATTCATATAGTAAGGTTTCCATATTTTTAAAATACAGTAATTTGCGTCTCCTTCACAGGGCTGCTATGATTCTTGTTCCATCAGTGCATTTAGTCTTTGAGGACCTTCTCACCTTCTTCAGCCTTCTCTAGATCTTTCCTTCACAGGCAGGAGTTGGGAAAGTGATTAATATGAAACATTTCAAATTTGCAAGGACTTATTTGTATTTCCGTATTTTAAAAAAAGGGAACTAAAGTAACCGCTTGGCTGTCCAAGTGCTGAAAATACTGCGCATAGGCAACCTCCATTTGAGAGACATACAAGTTAAGGTAACTTTTATCCATATAATTTAGTTCAAGTTTGCAAGCTAGAAGTTCTTCATTTTGCTGTCTTGCATATGTGATTTGTACAAATGTACAACAGGTTTGTAAGTGGAAAGGATCATCCCGTCAAACCTTTAGGCCATAATTTTGCAATTTGATTGTAAACCAAGAGTTTTGTGGGTAAAGGCAACCTTCATGGTTGTCTGAACATATATATTGAGTGGGTTCCCATGCATGGAAGTTATTTCCACGCATATATTTGCAATTTATTTTAGGTGGACTTATGTCCAGTGAATGCTTTGGGAACATGTCTCCTTTAGGATTTGCTGACAGGTTAAAGTATTTCTTTACAATAAAACTGAGCAGCTCATTTCATTCATACAGTGAACACTGTAATCTTCAGGAAGGATTTTAAAAGAAAGGTGACTGGAAATACTGGTTGTAATTTCAAAATAAAATAGCAAATGCATTGTGTTTCTGTGGAAGAAGCCAGGTGATTGTCACATGGATAGGTCTGTGTCCGCATTGTTAGTGAGGTTTGCAGTAACGCTGCTGTTCTCACCTGTGACCTGGAGGGGATTCTCAAGTTGCTGTGCAAGACTACCTCAGCTCCGGAAGTTGGCAAGCTGGTTCCCCATGTGTCTTTGAGGATGGGTTATCTCGCCAGCTTTGTGAGGGTGAGTCAGGATAACAGTTACATATGGGATCACTGGACTTAACCACATCCCTTGTCAAAGATAAACAGGAAAAAACACTTTGAGGCATGCTAAAGCATCAAAGACAATAGTGGACCAGTTCTCCTGATCCAGGCATTTTGCTTACCTCAGTTCCAGTTTTGAGTTTTGGTAAAGAAGTACATGATAACCAGAACGTAATGATATCAGGATAGAAAGTGTAACGGTAGAAAACTGCTTAATCCTGTAGACATCTTACATTGAAAATCCGGGAGTGGGAGAGATGTCAGTAAAGCAAGATGGCTGTGTGATGCAGAGCAACCAAATTCTGTGGAAAGCTTAGGGTTGTTTATTTTATTTCAGTTCCTATTAGATGATGATTTGCCACTTCCTTTTGTATCTATGGGTTGGGTTGGGTTTGAACTGTTGCTCTCAACAAGGGCTGATGAATATGGAAAGTCTTTTGACTTCATTAGGTGGCTGTCAGCATCCTGAGCCCCGGCATAACTTTTGCAGGCTCAGGAGTGCCCTGCTGTTCTTACTGTCTGCTGGATTGTTTCATTTGGGGTGCAGCTAGTCATGAACAAAATCTTTTAGCAAAGGTGTTTTCTTCATACACATTCAGAATTGGTGTGCCAGTTGGTGTCAATGCAGCATTTGAAACAGGCTGAGAGAAGCAGAGTATAACAGAAGAACTGTTAACTGCCAGGCCAGGGCTTTGTGGGGTCTGTCTAACCATAGGAATAGGATGTGTCAGTATATACTATTACCAAGTGCAGTGCCACTCTGCTACGATTTTTGGGATGTAGCTTAGAAACCTGGCTCTGCAAAACTCCAAGGTACCTGTGTGTGTTGGCAGCTTAACCAAACAATGGAAAGAGTGATCACACTTTGAGGTGTCCCTGCCCATGGCAGGGGGGTTAGAACTTGATGATCTTAAGGTCCTTTCCAACCCTAACAATTCTATGATTCTATGATTCTATAATTAAAGTGCTTGAAGTAAAATAAGAAGCTCAAAAGTGCTTTAGTGATAGCATAAAAACACCAGGAAACTGAAGGAATCGTGACTTAAAAACAAAGCAACCCTTCTGCACTCAACAGGTCTAGAAGGGGGGGAAGCCTGTTTAAGCTGGGGCACAGAAAGGAAGTAGGCTGCATCTTCTCCTTGTTCCAGGTTCTGAAAACACTGACTCTAACCAGCTTCCCTTGCCAAGCAGAGATCCCACCATGTTTGAGAGGCCTACTCTTATCTGTACACAATCCACCTATATTTGAAATAGTTTACCCATCACTGATCTGCTAGAAAGTTCACATTCACATGTGTGTAGGAACTGCTGATTCATTTGCATGATCAGCCACAGTCCTGCTGCTTTTTATGTAGTTAGGCAGTAGATAGCAAAAGATACTGAAATACATTTTTCCACAGAAGATGAATATGGGTTTTTTTCTCCCTTACCTCCTAATTTTCACTCCTATTTTAGTACCTTATTTTATATTCTGTGCTTATTTTCCATCATATTTACGGAAGTGAAAGCACTGTATCTACTGCACACCTGCATTTGTTTTCTCTCAAGTCACCCAAACTCTAAAAATCCAAATCCAATATTTACAGGTAATCTGCTTATCTGGAAGGTGATAATTTTTTTAGAATCAAGTTGAAGGCTACATGCTTCCCCAGAGAAAAGACACATATATTGATGTGTTTATGCTTTGCAGTAATAATATTTGTCCATATGAGAAAGTGTGAAGGGTTTTTTTCTGCCACACCATATGGCTTATGACTATTTACCATCCAAACAATAACATCTGCTTCTGTGTAAGAGAATCCATTCCTCTGAGCTGGAGCTGCACTGAGTAGCGAATGACAAAGTATATGTTCATAGATGTATTCCAAATATCCTCATTTACCATTCAACATCCTGTCTATGATTCTCCTCTTAGAAACTGTTGGATTTTTTTTCTTATATGCTTAGCTAATGCAAAGAGCTAGAATGAATTTGACAGCTTGGTTTGGGCATAGACAGAGAAGCTGTGCCTGATGACAGTTATCCAAATGGAAAAATGGGACATTCTGGTTGGGTTCTCAGCAAAATGAAAATGTGAATCATGCTTTTAATCCCTTCCGAGGAAAATCAGTTGACTCTCTTAAAAAAAGAAAATAAAATAAATAGGAGCTTGTACTTGGAAGAATAACCCAGGTAATGTTAGACCTTTAAAATGTGGGTCACTTCAGGCCCTTCATTGATGGCACGTTTAAAGTCTGAAATTCCATATTACAAATGCGGGCCTTTTTTGATAATTCCTGAATTTTTGCATTGGACATTGTAAGAAGCGGTTTACCATTGTCAGTCAGTCCTGTCAAACGGCAAAGGGCAATTTCCAAATATTATACAATTGGGCTACATGCCTGGCCTTTATCTATAGTGCTCTGATTGGAAATGGCATTTAAACCATGTCTGTGCCTGACAGCAGGTTCTCTCATACTTGCACTGAGTTTTTCATGTACCTGCTCTTTCCCAGTGGGTGAGACAATTGGCACATCATATTTGCTCTTTCCCAGTGGGTGAGACAATTGGCACATCATATTTATAATAACTTATCTTGCAGAAGCATATTCCAGAGAGGATAAAATATTCAGGGGAAGGGAATATTCCCTGGGCATATTCTTCCTGTCACACAAAAATCTAACAATGCTCATTAGCAAAAAAAAATTGCAGGTTTCTTGGAGTTGACACTTTATCTGCCATGAAGCTTTACTGGTAAATAAAACCCACTGGATTTCATCTGACTTCAGAGTGCACTGAGTAGTGGCTATGAATAGAAGTGATCACCTTTCTAACAGCATTTGCTGTTAGAGTGGAGACTTCTTATTGAAAAGCCTTAAAATTAAACAAGATTAATTCCTTGACACCATATAATGATTTCTATCATTTACATTTTATTTTTATAAATGTATCTGTAGTATTCCTGTGCCACTGTGAATTTTTCATGTCAGCGCTACATCTGCCAAGGAACAGAAGGACTGAGAGGAGCCTTCTGAGCCTCAGTGGTAGATAGGCTGGCAATCCCAAACCTTGCTGCTTCAATAACCCTTTAATTTGGATGCCCTTGTGGTAATCGTACAGAAAGATGTTTTTAACTTAAACAGTTTTCTTCCATGTGCTTGGTGTGAGCAGTTCAAGATCTCAAACTCTACTTTACTATGGTCAGCAGCCTCTGCTCACATATGATAGATACTCTGTTGCCATGATTATGCTGGCTGCTTTTTCATGACCATGCAGTGACCAGAAGTGTTTTGAAGAAGGAACACCACAGAAATTGATAGGGTCTTGTGACCACTGAAAAAGACCTGTAGGCATATCCCATGTGCCATTTCACCAAATAAATGAAGTGGGACTCCAGGTAGATTCAGGTCAAATCCCTTTACTGTAGAGCCCAAGCAACACTGCTTATATTTAATGCAAAATCTCTTGTATAAATCTAAGCCTGTGATATGGCTCCATATAACTGTGATTCCATAATTCATGTGCTGAGTCAGCTCATTCCCATGTGAAGGAAGGAGTTACTTGAGAACATGCTCCTTAGTGTGAATTTTATCTCTCTTGCCAGAGATAAAAAGGAATTACCAGAAATATTTGTATGAAGAGCTGTAAATGCAGGCTTAATCTATGTCAGTGCTACAGGAAAGAGCTTCCAACGTATTCCTACCAGAAAAATGATGATAGGTACCATCTCCTGCCCCATGTCTGCTTCACTAGAAGAGACAAATTACTTCAGCTTTCTTGGATCAATGCAGCTGTGCCCGGGTTAAACTTGGAACTGCATGGAGAGAAATCAATATAAAACAACTGACAACAAAAATGGCAGATGGGAAAAATTGCTCTGTGCAAACCAAGGCTACATTTTGTCATGGCCTTTGCCTGCCAAAGCTGTTCTGCGAGCAGTAACAATGAGTTGCATAAACAAATGTAAGGGATTGGTGGAATTTGATTTCATGCTTTGTTCTTGCTAGCTGTCTGCTGTGTTAAGCAGAGAATCCATTTCAATAGCCACTATGCAAAATTCTAGAAACAGCTGTGAGTATTTACTTCTAGGGTGCTGGCTACGATTAGCCGGCTTCTTGGCAACTCTGGGTTAGAGCAATCAGTGTCAAGAAATCACCTAGTGAATAAAATTGTTTTGCTGACCTGTGACATGATTTGATGCCATTAATACCAGATGTTGAAGCCTCTGCTCCTCCTCCTGTTCATGTAGCACTGAGATGAGAATTTGCTATTGAAAGCTGTCTCTGCTGCCTATGCAGCGAACCCGCGAGCTTTGTCTGTAGAGGAAAGCCGATGTATTGGCTTAATTAAGGGAACATCCACACAGACTGTTGACTTCATAAAAACAAAAAGCATATTGTCACACTATCCACATGCAGAGACTGAATTTACACCCATTCTTTTCTGGTGCTCCACGGCGTTCAAAACACTGTAGAAGTAAATCACAGAGGGTCTGTGCTTTACTATCAGCTTTGCACGCCACTGAAATTCAGACACTTCTGCACAGAGGCAGCCTTGCATAATAAAATTGCTTCACTTTGAGACTTCATATGTGTTGTCTGTGTTTTGGCTTCAGACCAACAAGCTAGAATCTAAGAGTTATCTCTCAAATCCCATACACTTGCTTTAGCATAGCAAGTCAGAACAAGAAGCTGTGTTTGGACAGTATCCCAGTGAGACAGCATGGAAGGTACAGAACCAATTGATGTCAGAAACCCATACCTTGTTGTGACTTCTACTGTCCTGATGTTGCTGAAGCACACCTCTCAGAAGTCTCCTCCTGGAAGCTAGAGTTGCTGATTTGCTCAGAGACCTTTGCCAGGACCAAAGTGTGTGATCTGAAAGTACTTATGCAATAACCTTTCAAAAGCACATCCATTAGAATCAGGTAAGCACCTCCAACAGCAATTGTTTGTATGGTTTTTACTTGGCATGCCAGGAAAGGTTGAGTAAGGGATGAGGTAAGAGGGAATTTTGGGAGGTCTTCTCTCCATCCTATCCAAAAGTAAAGAAAGAAAGTCCTGCTTCTTCTGTCCCCTACCTGTAAGGGATTTTCTTTCCTGTGTTTCCACAGGCTGATGATATGAGAGCTTATTTTGCTGGAAAATACAAGGTTAGGGATAACAGGACAATGCAACAGCAGAATCTTACACAAAAAAAATTAAAATGTAAATCCTGTGTCTTCCTCTTTTCCCCTTAGAAATGCCCCATTTTCAGGTCTGCCAAAGAGCAGGGATGCTAGCAGCAGAGAAGACTCATCAACATTGGCACTCCAAAATCCACAGGGGAGACTCAGTCCCCACTGTACCAGCAAAAGCCTTTGGGGCCATTCCCCCATCTGGGCTGTCACTCCATATCTCAAGAGTACAAAATAGTCAATCAGTGCCCCAAGTGAGGCTCTGGCAAGCTGGGACCTGTGCACGGGCAGAAAGGTTCACAAGGCTTCAAGCATCTGTATGATTTACTTTAACATGGGCTATTTTACGTTTAAAATGTGCTTAAACTATCATCCTAGACTAATTCCTGCAACAGGAATTGCACTTTATCATGTCATTGATCTCATTATTTTTGCAATTCCATTTCTTTTATTATTGTGAGTTTCATCAAAAAAAAAAAAAAAAAGAAAAAAAACACAAAAGAAAAATCCCCAAATGAAAAAAACACACCAAACCTCCAAACAACTTACTGTTCAACGCTTTGTGCTGTCACAGGATGAACTTACTGTCCCAAATACCTTTACTAAGCCAGCAGTGCAGATCCCCTGTGAAAAACCTGCAGCTGTTAAAAGAATTTTGAACGTATATCTTCAAAATCCATATTTTTCCTCTTGATTTAATAGTCCTCTAAGCCATTACTTCAAAAAGGGATGTTGCCTATTTTTTATTTCTTGGGTTCAGTAGTTAGTGATAAATGAATCTCAAGAGAGAAAATAACTGAAGATGATGAATAGAAGGAAAATGTTCATTATTAGCTCAGGCAGAAAATGAATCCCTTTTCAGAAATACAGGAAGTTGAAGTGGATTTTTTTTCGTATAGATGATTACCCTCATGACAAATCTATCACCTTGCTTTCTCAAACAAGTATGATATGTTTTGTCTTCTTTTCCTCTTGACAAGGGATTTCATGACATAATGTCACCCTCTTGGAAAATGGGTATGTTTCTGGTAATTACTGGAATATGATGCTGCAGTTAATTTCCATATTATGCAGGATGGTTGTGATTAGAAAGTTAGACATTGACATGCAAGAAAGTGCTGGGATAAGTCAGTTAATTTCTCCTAGCTGCAGCAGACATTTCTCTGTGAAAAGACATAGTACCATAGCATCTCGTGTGTGCCTTTTTTAACTATTTAAGAGCAATCCTTGTACAAAGCAGAGCTGTGATCCCACACAGGTGCTGAATTTCTGTGCTACCTTCAGCGAAGGTACACATCCCTCATTTACCTGATCAGGAATTCTACAATACTTTTTATTATTGCCACACAAGGCAAACAAGTAAAAACTTTTTATCCATTTCCAGGTCTACATCTATTATTTTCAGAGATGCACAGGTAAAATTTCATCTAAGCACCCATCCCCCTACACTGATGTGTTGCATTTGAAAATCAAGCAAAGAACAAGCTGTCATGCTGTCCTGCTTATCTGTAAAGCAAAACAGTATTTCTGCCTTCTTAGACATACCCTGCCTTTGGACTTCATTTAGTGTTTCTCTGCAAAATGTTCTGGTACGAAGTCAAAGCCAGGGGTGATGGAATCACTCTGTCACCACACGTACTGGTCACTCCCCACTATCAGCTTAATGAGTGAAGTCACAGCTTCTATTAAACCTTGCCTAGCCCTTTGTATAACAACTTAGCTGCATTTAACATGTCACATCTGGCCACCCTTAGGCGTGGTTGGCATCTTTATTTGAAAGATGTGATGGCATGCTTACCTAAATCATTCGCCA
Organism: Neopsephotus bourkii; assembly: GCF_033783945.1. Taxonomy (NCBI): domain Eukaryota; kingdom Metazoa; phylum Chordata; class Aves; order Psittaciformes; family Psittacidae; genus Neopsephotus; species Neopsephotus bourkii. The sequence continues at coordinate 3,518,462 of NW_026902241.1, read as the reverse complement.
AAGCAAAGGACCAAAGCAAAGCCAAGTCTTAGGGTTCCCTTGGGAAATGGAAATTGAAACTGGCAGTGTGCTCCTGAGGGCTCCTTCCAAAAAACACTAGGAAAAAAGTACTCAGTGAAGAGAGGAAATCAGAAGAAGGGCTGATCCTCTTGCTAGTACCCCAAAGTAAGGCAAAGTTTGCGTTAATGGGTTTCTACAACGCAGGCAGACTCTGAGAGGTTTCTGAACTTAGAAAGGTTTTTTTCTGTCTGGTCATAGAGAAGTAATCCTTTAATGCAGCGAGAATTTATAGTATTTCCACACATTTTTCATTCTCAAAGGAGGATGGAAAGCCTGAATCCTAGGAAATATCAAAAGTTCACAAACTAAAACTAACTAAATAAAAAAAATCATACCATATCAGTTTCCTGTTCCTTTCCCTTCCATTCTGCACCTTGTTTTGCCAGGTCTTTTCATCTAAAGTTACTAATCCTTCAAAATGAAGACGACAACAACAACAAAAATACTGTCACAGAAAATACAAACTTTTACAATCAGTTTTGTTGTTGGCAAATTAAAATCTTTCCTAAAGATAGGTTGTGTTTACTGAAATAATCTGCTGTTGACTCTACTGTTGAAATTAGTCCCTCCAAATCCATGCAAAATGCAGCTGAAATCTGCTTAGTAGTCCCTTCCCCTGGACTATGATTAAGAAGTCTGTGTCCCATGGGACCAGGATGCAAGATGAAAACCTGCTACATTGACTTGACTGCTATATAATCTGGATGGCACAATGACACTGATTTGTACAGCATGAGGCCTAAAGCTTCCTAACTTCCCTGTCTGAAGGGAAAAGAAGAGGGGAGAAACCTTGTGTTAAGTGCCTAGATTAAGTTCTAATGATCTTACTGTGTTGCAACTGGAAGATTGATAATTGAATAGCATGCTATAAAATGATGTGAAAAAGGTGAATACCTTTAAACAAGATTAATGTGCTAATAAAGAGGATTTTTTTTTGCTCTGAACTAATTATCAAATCCACCTCCTGCAGATAGCTGAATAGGCTCAAGTTGCTCCTTCCAAGCATTCATTTGCTGTTGGCTATCACTAGCAATGAACTTCATTATTTGCAACGTAATGGTATTATGAAAAGAGAATGAATTGTCATCAGTTCAACAGGGTTTGGGTATTTTTCATCTTTACAGGCTTCCTGGCATTCTCATTTACCTTTCAAACCTCCAGAAAGCTGTATTTAAATTTGAGATCTTAGATGCAGCTTACAAACATTTCAAGCAGATGTTTTTAGCCCCGGCACTGGTCAAGCAAAGGAGCGCCCTGCACATGCGCTCCAGAAGTTGGTGTGTGGTGTTACCTGCCTGTGCTCCAGTGAGACGTGTGCTGGATCACTTTGGCTCATTGGAAAGGTTTTGTCATTTGCAACTGACCAAAAAAGGGCCTTAATCATATGATTCCTGTGAAACTGTGGAGCACAGGGAGCTGTCAGTGGAGATGATGGAAATACAGAATGGTTAAGCCAGAGGAAGACAAAGACCCCCCATTTATTTTTGTGCTAGCAGCAGTAGGAGGTGGTAGTAGTAAGAAGCAGGTGGCTCTACATAAACAGGACAGATGTGTGGCAACTCTCTCAAAAGATTTCTCTTTCTCGTGCAAGGCCCTCATTTTCAAAGTACCCTTGCTTTCGCACAGCTTTTGTCTGATCTCACCTCTCTCATCTAGCATCAGAGGCCTTTTGGTCCTACCAAAGGCTGCCTAAAAGTTGTGCTGCCTGAAAGAAGCCTTCCTTTATCTTTCTGAAGCATCTGTTCACCATCTAATTTCAAAGCATAACTGAAAATCTGTTTTGTTGGTTTATTTTCTTTTTCCCCATGCCAGTGCTTTTAAATGTCTCAATCACTTTGTTGTTGTTCTTTAATTTGTAAATTTTTAGATGTGGTCCTTTTTTTTTCTTTTGAGAGCAAAATATTGCCTCAGATTGCTGGATCACAACATAGATCAGAAATTTGTTAGTTAATAATGCTTAAAGAAAAATAAGTCCTCTTTCTGTTTAAATCAGTGCAATGATTTGGACCTGTTTTGTTTTGCCAAACAAAAAAAGCAGAAGGAAGAAATCAGTTCCTTGACAGAGAAGATGAAATAGTTAACCCCATGATTTTCACACATCAGTTTTGATCAGTTCTGTATGCTCTTTTCCTCTAAATCCCCTGTCTGATGGTGGAATGCTTGCCATGACACTGTAATTCCTGACTTACAGAGATTCTATGTGCTGCTTGGTGCATGCAAGAGTAACTTTAGTTTTCCTTTCCCATCCCTTACTTCCCTCTCCCCCTCCCCAGCTTTTTTCTTCATCCATATTTATTCCAGTAGTTATGAAAAAAGGAGGGAGATCTACCTCCTACCATTTTTTTCTAGAGCTAAGAAATTGGAGTACATATGCAGCTGGGATACACTTTTCAGTTTATATGGATTTTTATTCTCTCAATTTATAGACTGAAGTCAGGAAATTCCTTCTCCTTACGGCCAGTCACAATCTGAGGCTTTTAGAGAAGAAAGAGGAGACACCCTGAGAACTTTTTCTTTCCCTTACATCTCTCCCCATTTTTCCCCCCTTGAAATCACTCGTCCAGACAATCTCATCTCAGCCGAACATATATTTTAAACTTCAGGGAAACATTCCTTTCAGATATTTTAAAACTCATTTTTCAAGGAAAAGAAGTGGAGAATTTGCAGTACTTAGTATGCGTGGGAAAAGCCTTGAGAAAGACATATCCAAACACACCATAGTGAGCTTACAACAGAGGCTGCTTCTGCACCTTCTGAGGTGCCTTGCTTGAGTCTGCTAGGTGAAAAAACATCACACAGGATATTTTCACCAGTGCAGCTTTGCTAAACATTGTGTTGTGTGGTTGGTGTGCATGCTGCATCACTATGTATGTATGGAATCTGAGACTTGGACAAGACAAACCCTTTTTTTTTTCCTGAAAACTAAAAATTGCATCTTACTACTCCTTACATAATAATTTGGTACTTTTTTTTTTTTTTCTTTTGCTAGGAATTTGGGGATAAAAAATCGTTTTACGAAATGGTAGAAATTATGAAAATAACATTTAGGTTTTCATAGTTCTCCACAATGTTTGAACTCTGGAAAATTCATCCTCCGAGAACAAGAAATACAGATGATGTGAGTCTAGAAAGCAAAAGTAATTGGAGCTGTAATTTGTGTAAATCAAGAGGATCCACTAGAGGTATTCATGCAATGTGGTAGTTGCTATTCTTCCTTCTGTAATAGATGCTTATGGCTGAACACACAGCTTTGGATACCTACACTCAGTGTAAAACTGGTCCTACTGAATACAGAAATTCTGAGAACTCAGCTAAGCAGTCTTGAAAAAATATCTGTGAATGAGTTACAGCTGTAGCAAACAAGAATTCTGCATCTATCATCAGTGCAATAGTTTGGCAGGGGGGAAATCTCATCTAAAAGCAGGTACAGCAAGTATGATTTGCCTAGTTTCTCCTTTGAACTTAGCGAAAAATGTTCTCCACCTACGTGAGCAAGAGCCAGCTGCTTTCTTGCTTCTTCACATACATGTCTGGTCCTGTAGAGTGGGCAGAAACTGAGCTGATGCACTGAGCAAGTGTAATTTAAATAACAGGTTTAATTACAGTCCTGGAACTGGAGTGTCAAGTTTGTGACAAACGCATAGTCGTTTCCACTGCACTTCATAGAGTCAGCAAATGTTGATCAACAGGTACTGCTTACTCTGTCTTTCTGAAGCTTTGATTTAAAATAACCAAGATCAAACCAGTTCTAAGATACACATGCATTGGATTATTAAATTTTATTTTACCTATTCATTTTTTTCACGATACATATTCTCAGTAGCAATAGACACAGCAAAACAACTGCTGTGACAAGATAATATCGCTTTAGAAGCCAGTATTGTTGAGTGCTGGGAAAAGAATTAGAGAAATGAGTAGCTTTTGCACAGACTTAGAATTTGTGTGCAGTAACAGTTGTTTTCCTGGATGTCCATGGCATGTCAATAATCAGATCTGATTCAGGGTACGTGTCATCAAACCATTCTGAAGGCTAACTATATATTTTTCATTAAAAATCAAAGCTGTATTCCCACAGCATTTGGGAATTCCCACAGCATCTTCCTTTTAGTTTTATTAACAGTGAAGCCCCTTATATTAAAATTATTTTGCCTCTGATTAATGGAGAATAGTGGTGTTAATGCAAAAAAAACCATAGAAAATGGTGCAGAAGCACTTTATTTTTAGAAACCTTTTTCTAAATACTTAATCTGGTTTATGTCCATTACCTATACTAAAAATGAATTCCAAAGAGGGAATTATATTTTAGAAAGAAACCTTTTTTCCTCTTTAAAATAGCTTTTGTACCTTTTTATGAGGCTTTCTGGAGACTTAAAGCAAATAGTTTATTCTCAGGAAGACTTTAATTTGCTTAAAAGTGCAGATTTTTCATTTTTATTTTTTTTACAGCATGTGTTAGTTTAAAACAAGGTGTTCAAGCTAAAGGTGTTGTTTGTTTCCTGTTTCTTTGGTTTTACCACTATCTTTTGCCTTTCCAAAAGACTCCTGAAAAACACCTCCATGTATTTCATGGAATGATAGAATGGTTTGGGTTGCAAGGGACCTAAAGGTCATCTAGTTCCAGCCCCTCAGCCATAGGCAGTGACACCTTCTGCTAGACCAGGTTGCTCATAGTCCTGTCCAACCTGGCCTTGAACACTGCCTAGGATGGGGCAGCCACAGCTTCTCTGGATAACCTGTGCCAGTGTTTCACTACCCTTACAGTAAAGAACTCCCTAATATCTAATCCAAGTCAACCCTTTTTTAGCTTAAAACCATTCCCCTTTATCCTGTCACTACATGCCCTTGTAAAAAGTCCCTCTTCAGATTTCTTTTTGACCCCCTTTAAGTACTGGAAGTACTGGAAGCTGCCCTCAGTTCTTCTCGTAGCCTTCTCCAAGCTGAAGCAGCCCAACTCTCTCAGCCTGTCTTCATAGCAGAGGTGCTCCAGCCCACTGATCAAGTTTTTGGTGCTCCTTTGGACTTGCCCAAGCAGGTCCACATCCCTCTTATGTTGGTCCCAGAGCTGAAGGCAGTACTGCAGGTGGGATCTCAGGAGAGGGGAGTAGAGGGGGAGAAGTGCCTCCCTTGACCTGCTGGTCACACTCCTTTTGGTGCAGTCCAGGATACGGTTGGCTTTCTGGGTTGCAGACGCACACTGCTGGGTCACGTTGAGCTTCTCATCAACCAACACCCCCAAGTCCCTCTCCTCAGGGCTTCTCACAACCCATTCTCCACCCAGCCTGTATCTCTACCTGGAATTGCCCTAACTGAGGCACAGGACCTTGGACCTGACTTTGTTGAACTTCGTAAGGTCTACACTGGCCCACTTCCCAAGCCTTTCAAGGTCTCTCTGGGTAGCATCCTTTCCCTCTGGCATGTTGACCGCACCACATAGCTTGGTGTCATTGGCAAACTTGCTAGGGTGCACTCAATCCCACTGTCCACGTGCCTGACAAAGATGCTGAACAGGTGTTGTTTGTTACTGTTAGATGAGTGTTAGAAATAAATAAATTACTCCAAAAGATATTTTTCAATTCAAAATCTATCAATTTTATTTTGTCCCTTTTAATTCAGGCATACTTGCCCTGTTCCTATCAGGAGCCTGAGCCCCTTGGTTTTTGTTCCTTCTCCCCTTTCTCCAAACCTTTGCAGCATTTCAGCCAAACACATTGATGATTGCAGGATATTTGTCTTGTTTCTGTGCTCCCATTCTTGAATAAAAGAAATAGGTTGTATTTAATCTATTTAATTTTGTGTCAAAACCCAAGTAGGATGCACTGAATGTCAGCTTGGTCTCGTCAACATGAGAAGCCAGTTTTGCATTGCCTTTGTGTTGTCTACCCCTATGTTTTCCATAATGCATGCTTAATAGAAAACAAAAGGGGTTTTCCCCTGTATATTTAAATTGGTCAGTTCTAGTTTCAAAGAATATTTGCTGAACAAAAGTTTTTACCATGTGTTAACCCACTGCTCCTTATCTTTGGCAAGTTTTAGCTCACCTTGCCAATTTAAATCATACTTGAGAAATAATATTTTGGTTTTATTTTTTTCAGTTTTGTCAAGACTTACGAGGTCACTGACTAGAAAACATGTATTCCATTTACGTATGAGCAATTTTTGGCTTTGCTATTTGCAACATGTGGATAAGCAATTCCCATTAATCAGCTATTGAATACAGGGCCACATAGCAAGACAGATATGAGCTATTCCAGGTAATGGCAGTGAAAGAGCTGTGGGTCCTATTATGCGGTACCACAGCCTTGTTCTTTGTCTTTACACCTTTCCTTCTGAAAATTCCCATCCTCAAAAAGTGTCTTGGCATACAAAACTGACAAAACTGCACAGTCTTTCAGTGCATTGGTTCTAACCATCCCTTTCTCCACCCTAAAAAAGATTTATGTCAGCTCTGGCCTAGTATCCTGTGCAAAAGTTAGTCTTGAACTTTCCCCCGTGTATAAAATGTTGTGAACTCGCCCCAGGTCTTGACTTGACAATTGCTGCTCCTTAGTGTGATATGACACCTTGACTCCATGAAGACCCCCTCAAGTCCTCCTCTTCTTAGGACACCTCCAGAAAGAAAAGTTGCAGTTTGTGCCACTCCACCACAGAGAGGAGGGAATAATGCATGATTCCTTCAGGTTTTCTGCTTCTCCTTAACCAAAGCATTAATCAAAAAGCTGACTCGGAACCAGAAGACTTGAGGGATGATGCTATAGAGGTGTTCATAAGTTCTTGCTGCAAAATGGAGGAAAGATCTTCAAAAAAGAGTCATAGCAGAGCTGTCTGTGCTGGGTTTGCACTCTAATAATATTCAAGTTGCCCCTCAAGTGCTGATGAAAGCAGTAACTCTGTTAGATACCAGTGGTCTCTTTGTTACTTATATCAATCCTGTTCATCCAGAAGCAATCCAAAGAAAGGCAGGATGATTAAGAAAGAGCCAGTTGTCTAGTGTTACAAATAATGGCCTATGGCTTTGCCCTTAGTGACCTAAGAGGTATCATAGGATGAATTTTTATTAGCTTTACTTCCCCAATAAAACTATTTCCCCTTAAACATCACATATTAAATTGATTATCCACCATGTCATTTTAAAAGTATGCAGTTGCTGTTGATTTATATGGTCAGACTGCCTGCCAACTCAGCAATTTCCATCCTAAAATAACAGATCCAAAAAACCCCCCAACCCCACATTCGGCTGCTTTATGTTGTAATGAGTCAGCTGCAGATCTCTGCAACCACTAATTTCAGCCCATTTGTCCAAAGGGACAAGCAAAAACATGCAATTTTCTAGCAATTACAATCACGGAAGAACTCTACATGGAAATGGTCAGCAGAAATATTAAGAAAAATATTTAGACCGGGAAGCATTTTCTGCTGTTTTCTGCTCACACATTTTCTCTCTCTATATATATACATATATGTATTTCCAGTAAATAATTACATGACAATCACAGACCTTGTTGGCCGGTTTTAGGAAAAGAAAAAGAAAGGAAAAACCAAACCAAAACTAACCAAACAAAAGACCCCAAACCTGATGAAATGAGTAGTTGCTAGAGGTTTGAAACTGAAGTGAACGGATAATGGCAAGACAGTGCAAGCTTTAATAGTGTCTCTTAACATTGTAACAAAATGAATGAAAAATCTTCTTGGCAGCTCTTCTATGCATGGTTATTTCAGATGAAAACCAGACAGCCCTGTGTGTGTCATATATGTCGTACTCTGCTATTGAACAGCACACAGACCAACAGAGAGCAGTAGTAGGTATGGCAAATATAAATGTATAGTCATATCTAAAAGTAAGAAAAACTAAGGAGGCGACCTTCAAATATAAATAATGCTGGTACATTCTTCATATGTTTAATATGTATCTTAGTGTTAGCTAGCAATGACTAAGAGAAGAAATAAGTCTACTCTTTCTTCTAGTAGCTCAAGATATAGAGCTTGCTGATCTCTTCAGGGTATTGAGATACCTTGTGTTGACGTCTTAAAATCCACTGCACCATAGTGTTACAGTCCTTTATTACTGGAACATGAAAATCTGTAGGGTAAATTCAGGGTAAGAAATGGTATTCTCAGAGTTCTCTGGTTATAGCAAACAAACAATCCATGCAGTATGGTATCTGGGAAACAGGGAACCCATCTCTATTATCTTCCGTTTTGGCACTACAAAGGTCATCAGGAATTCAGATAACCTTTTTTGATGTGAAAAAGCCAATGAATATCTGGCAATCGCTGCACATGCCAGCTTTTACCAGTCCAATCACTTACAACCATAATCATGTGTGACTTTGTCATTTTAAGGTGATATATAGAGCCTCATACTTAACTTCTATGTTGTTTCTGTTTCTGTTAATGACGCAAGCCCAGAGCAATAATGTAATGAGACGAATCCAATAGAGTTCATTTGTGGAGCCTGTGAAAGGAACATCTTTAACAGACCTTGCATTTAATGAAAATATGATATTGATTAAATTAGATCTACAACAGCATAAAAAATAACACTGAATTTCCAAAGTGTGCTCTGATTGAGCTACTATTTCAGATTTAGGCTTTAGGGTTAAAAATGGGGTGAACGCATAACCATAAATGGTCTTTGCATGGCATCAGTACTAATTACTATAATTATATCCCAATGTCATTTGCTTAATTTATGAGTTGGCAGCATGGCTGAATGTAGGGTTTTTTCTTGCCTTTTCTGTGTAGAATTTGGTTATTAGGAGGAGGTCGTTAGTTTACAACTTAGTTGCTTTATTTCCTCTAGCAGTAATATTAATGGAACACTTAATCACTGGGGGCCATATCTTGCCTTTCTGGTAAATAGAGGGAGGAACTCCTAAGGGGTTTAGCTTCCCACTCCATCATTAAAGCTGCGGGAGGAATTTCTTAAATGTGTTACATTAGACAATGAGGCAATTTCTTATGAAGTCATTTTTTTATACACATTCCCATCTTCATGCCTCCAGTGGGCCCTTTGGATCTTCTCCTCCTTCTGCCAGCACAGGCCATCAGTTCAAATGTGGAAGAAGGTTGTGCTTTGCAGGGGGAGAAAGGTGCAACCTAGCTTTAATTACAGAGTTTTACCAAGCTAAATCAGCCCTAAACATTCAATTCTTAGTGTACGTGTCTGGTAGCAGTTGACATCAAATCCCCCCAGTGAAGGCTTTTTTTTCCTTGGTGTGGAAGGGTGATAAGGGAGGAGACCTGTTGTTTGGACCACTCTAGACTATCAGTGTGCAACATAAATAAAACTCTAAAGACTTGGAGCTTTTTATTATTTGTCACAGCATGATCTGATGTAATAGCTCATCTCTCCCTTTATGCTGTTCCCCTCTAGCGGTGGATCAGAGGAGGAGTGATGCTGTATCTTTCCAGAAGCTGCTACAGAGCAGAGCAAGCTCCTTGTTTGTGGAACTGGGCAGCAAATGTTTGAGTCGTATTCAAGGATGAAAGTTTATAAGTTCCTGTTGTTTTAAATACTATGTTTTCCATTCATGAACTCATATCCTTTCATAGGTTTTCTTTTTTTCCCTTGAAACTAAATGACCTAAAGCTACATATCACTTCCATGAAGCACATGGTTCCCTTTTGTGTCCCTCTTTGCCAGCAGTATCTGCTCAGAGCCCAAAGCATGCCGTTACAATAAACCACAGTATTTTAATCTCAATTCCCTGGTTGTACCTTCCATCCTTCTAAGTCTTTCCAGATCTGTTTTCAAAGAATACCAAATCTAAGCACACATGAGAGTGCTTGCTATGTCTTTTTGACAGTGTAGGTGTATTTTGTGTACACACAAGGATACCTGTCCCTGCACATAAACTCTGAACCTTCTGAACTGGGTATCTTCAGTTCATGCAAATTTCCCCTCTGTGCACTTTCTAATGGAAGCCTTGGGTGGTTGTTTAGCAGTGGGTGACCATGTGAGGATGTGTCAGAGCAGGGCACTTGCCAAGGCTGGCCTCCTTCCGCCCTCTGTGTTTGCCTACTGGCCTCTGTAGGAAGGTGCACACTGAAGAGCTCTGCCCCTTGACAGGAGGTTTAGCTGTATTCTAAATTGCTGGGGAGCTCAGAAGGGCTGAAGCTGAGCTGGGCTGTGAAACCTGTTAAATGGAGAGCTAGGGGTATTGCCTAAGAGTAGAAGTCCTGTCCTGGCATTCCTCATCCATCCCACATTCCAGCCTCTTGCATTGATCTCATATGTCTTCCAGAAACCTTCCCAGGAGAAACAGATGCCTTATGCTTAAGAGAGGAGATACTGAAAGTTCCTGATGTTTTAAATCTGGGGGATTGATGCAATTTCTCCCCTTTGGCAGCACAAACAGTGTTTTAACTCATCTCTTGCTACAGTCAGGATATGAGGAACTACCCTAAAATTTGTTAATTGTGCAAGTAGAGGATGGTACGTTGTGCTCGTAAAAGTTAATAGCTCTTTGGTATTAAATCATGTAGCTTAACAGGGTTTGAAAAGCTATGTTAAGAAAAGGGTGGAAGTGATGTGATATTGGCACATAGGCTCAGATTTTCAAACCAAAGGTATCTAAATCTAATGTTCTAATCTTTGTTCATCTAAAGGCGGCTCTTTAGTGGGTTTCTGAAGTGTTCCACTAGTAGTTAGGAAAGTAGATAGATCATTTAGCAGATCTCACTTTTTGCCCTTCCGAGACCCTAAATAGCTATAAAAATAGTAAGTGTGGTGCTTTCTGTCCTGCAATGGCTGGATTTCTTACTATAATGCCTTTGGAAGAGACCGTCAAAAATTAGCCTGGTGTAGGGCTGACTCCTGGTGATTACTCACAGACAGAATCAGCAGCCTTACTGGAGTCTGGCAGAGAGGCTGAAATCTGAGTGTCCATACGCATGGATATGTTTGTGCATGTATGGATGTAAACGGGCAACTTCTGAGTTGGATTTGCAGCAGATTAATGTTAATTGTTTATTGGGTAGGTATTCTGAGTCATAGACATTTTCTCCCATTCCCATAAGAGTATGGTTCAGCTTGTGTTAACACAGTACTAAATCCAGGGTACTGCCCTTGAGTCAGTGGCTTTAGGATAGATTTTACCAGAGTTTAAAGAGGAGTAGGTACCTAAATAAGGGTAGTTAAGACATGGAAGAGAAATTAATTGGTGTGATATATGCGGTAATTTTGCTACATAAACAGAGGATGTGACGTTCATACTCTTCAGAAAAAGAAACAGCAAATCTTCATAAAAATAATAGCAAAAATTCCTATAACTAAAAGGAGATGAAGTATTTTTCCTTCCATTAGTTTCTTCCAGCTTGCTTGCTTCATGCATTTGATAGCATTTTGTGAATACCTGGTTGCTCTATTCCCTAGCATATAATTTAATCAGTTTTCAGTGTTGAGCCCGGGTTGCTGCCGTTAAGTATTTGCAGGAGTGCCAGCTGTATGCTTGGCACTGCCTAAGCACTTGAGGATGTCAGCTTGGATAACTGGTAAGGCAAAAAGAAATAATACTACTTTGCACAGCTTAAAAATCAATGTATTTTCATAAGCAGCATGTTGCAAGTGGATCTGCCAGGTTCAGATAAAGCAGGACTTGGGGGGAAATTTGAGCAGAAGAGGTGCTATGGGACAAAAGACAAGGAAACTGAAAACTTGGCAGGCTGGGAGGAAAGGGGGGGAGAAGTGAAGATAAAGCTTAACAAGGGGAAGATAAATTAAAAGGACCCAGAATTACACTGAGCTTGGAAGGTGCTGACATGATTTTGGAGAGATGCCAACAGTGAAGCTAAGAAAGGGATGGGGGGAGAGGAAGGAAAAGAGGTGATCAAACTTCCAGGCAAGAAACACATGTTTATTTGGAAGCACTTTGATTTGTATGCCTTTGTGCACACGGGAAGCCAGGAAGGAGGAATCGAGGCTGCAGTAATCAAAATGGGATACACATGAGAGATAGAGCAAAGGATTGCACTGTAAGGATGGAGATGGAAAGGGGATTTTGAAGATGCTAAAGAGACAAGTGTCGTGACTTGGAGATGGTTTGGATGTGGCTAAGGTGGAAGGAAAAAAACACAACCCCAAATGGGGGCCGGAGTGATAGAAAGAGGAGTGGTGTTGTCAACAGCACTGGAAAAGTTCTGCGAGGAAAGGTAAATCTGTTTTGGGCATAATCCATCAAAAATGACGAAGAATACAAACTTTCTTGGATAGCTAATTCATACTTTAAGAATGATTTTTTTTTTCATGGAATTAATATAGTGTAAACTCCCAGCAACTGAAACAGTTGCCAGCTAATTTAAACCACACAGATCTGTAAAAGGTCTCACGTTTCATGACATAGCTCTGTTGAAATGGTTGTTAGTTCTTGGATTATATAGGTCTTTCAGATAACTGTGGGGTAGGTAAAATACATGTATTGCCACGGGAAAGCATAATTAGAAGATCCCAGAAGCTGGCAAGGAAATATAAGGCAACATGTTAGTACATTAAGTAGGTGGTCTGTATGTGGATATGCCTGTACTCCCTCTTTGGGTGGCTGGATTTCATGATAGCCATCTCACTTGAATTTCCTTCAATGCCAATCTTTCTCTCTGTCTTGTTTTTTTTTTATTTCACTAGCACAAATAAATGCAGTGTCAACCTGTAACTGATCAAATATTAGCAACACAGGCTAGTATTGCTCCTGATGTCTTCCCGGACCACAGTTCAGGAAAAAGCTGTTTCTCAGCCACTTCTGATATTGATTCCATAATGCTCCATCCCTGGCAGTGTTCAAGGTCAGGTTTGACAAGGGCATTGGGAAAGCATCCCTGCCCATGGCAGGGGATTTTAACTAGATGATTTTTCCAACCCAAGGTCCTTTCCAACCCAAACCAGTCTATGATTCTATGATAGCTACATACAGCTGTTTATTCCAAGAATCTTTACAGTAACAAGAAAGTTACCATTTTTAGTGTACACAGCTGGAAGTCATGGCTGTTTCTTTTGGGACTGATAATAAAGTTTGTTTCCCTGGCAACTGTCAGGGCCAGGGAACCCATGAGAAGTCATCTCCTAATGAACCGTTATGGAATACCCTGGTGGGAGAGCCTGAGAGTTGTTTGGCAGACACACATCAATATGATGGCACACCTTCATGACATGGCTGGTAGACAGCATTGAAATTAGGAGGTGCCAATATTATCGTGGCATTCACAAAACTAAAAAATCAGTGAATTATGCATTTCTCCCTGTCTCTGTGCCTCTTTTTCTGCTGTCTACTCTCAAAGTAGGATGGTACTACTGATGCCGCCCTGGCTCTTCCTTCAGGGAGGTGAAGGAAGCCTCACTTCCATTCCTCTGTCGAGGGGTACCCCCTTTGTTCCCAGTAAAATGCTGGAGCACACCTGCATCAGAGAGGTTAGTGGCACGGATCCTGAGGAGCTGCAAGGGGATAAAAGAGGAAGCTCCAGAACAATTCTGCATTTCAGGCTCCATGTAGGGTGAAGTTCCCCTGGGTGTATGCCTGGGCTCCCAGGAAAAGCAGATTATGTAAGAGGCAGATTATTTAATAAGAGATACCTGATGCCAGTGGGATACTTGCAGCAACTTGTCTTCTGTGTGACATTCTTGAGGAACGTGGCACCTCTTATTTCAACATACAGATGAACTTCATGCTTCTTTTCAATGTCTTGGAGCAAAAGAGAGGCTGTACTGCAGTTGAGTTAAAAATGCTAGAAGGTATTTATAAACCTAATGCTTCATCCAGTTAGGAGCTGGAGCAATTCCTGTAGCTCCTTGTTAGCTACTCAAGGACAGTTGTGGCTGGTCTGTGATAAAAGAAGATTATTCTTGCAATCTGTCTGGAATACAGATTGCATCCTTTATTTTTAAACTATCAGAGGAAGAACACGCACATGGGAGGTGGAAGGAATCAAAATGTAGAAGTTTTAAGAAAGTAGAGCCACCACCTACCCCTCCCCTCCATAAATGTTTCCCTGTGTAACATCAAGGCAACTTTCCACCATTTATCAGTAGTCCTGACTAACCTGCAAGGTCCCAGTTGGCTGGAGGTTAGCAAATGTGATATCCATCAATAAGAAGGGCCAGAGGGAGGATCTGTGGAACTACAGACCTGTCAGCCTAACCTCAGTGCCATGGGAGGTTATAGAGCAGATCATCTTGAGTGCCTTCATGCAGCACGTACAGGACAACCAGGTGATCCAGCCCAGTCAGCAGGGCTTTCTGAAAGGCAGGTCCTGCTTGACTAACCTGACCTTCTTCTGTGACAAGGTGACCTACTTAGTAGATAAGGGGAAAGACTGTGGATTTTGTCTATCTAGACTTCAGCAAAGCCTTTGACACCATTTCCCACAGTGTTCTCCTGGAGAAACTGACTGCTCATGGCTTGGATGGACATAGTCTTTGCTGGGCAGGAAACTGGCTGGATGGCCAACCCCAAAGAGTGGTGGTGAATGGAGTTAACTCCAGTTATTGGCTGGTCAGAAGTGGTGTTCCCCAGGGTTCAGTATTATGCCAGTTCTGTTTAATATCTTGTTTACCAACAGTCTGGATGAGAGGATCAAGTGCACCCTCAATAAGTTTGCTGATGACACCAAGCTGGGTGGGAACACTGATCTGAAGGATAGGGAGGCTCTGCAGAGGGATCTGGACAGGCTGGATCTATGTGTTTGAGTTTCAACACTACTCAGTGCCAGGTCCTGCACTTGGGCCAAAACAACCCCATGCAATGCTGCAGGCTTGGGGAAGAGTGGCTGGAAAGCTGTCTGGCGGAAAAGGACCTGGGATGCTGGTTGATGGAGCTGAACATGGGCCAGCTTGTGCCCAGGCAGCCAAGAAGGCCAAAGGCATCCTGGCTTGTATCAGAAATAGTGTGGCCAGCAGGGCGAAGGCAGTGATCGTCTCCCTGTACTCAGCACTGGTGAGGCCGCACCTCAAATACTGTGTTCCGTTTTGGTCCCTCACTAGAAGAAAGACATTGAGGTGCTGGAGCAGGTCCAGAAAAGGGCATTGAAGCTGATGAAGGGTCTGGAGCACAAGTCTGATGTAGAGCAGCTGAGGGAACTGGGGTTGTTTAGTCTGGAAAAAAGGAGGCTCATGGGAGATCTTATTGCTCTCTACAACTACCTGAAAGGAGGTTGTAGTGAGGTGGGGGTTGGTGTCTTCTCCCAAGTAACAAATGATAGAACAAGAAGAAACAGCCTCAAGTTGTGCCAGGGAATGTTCAGATTGGATATTAGGAAAAATTTCTTCACTGAAGGGTTTGTCATCATTCCTGGGGATATTTAAAAGACATGTAGTGTGGCATTTACGGACATGGTTTAGTTGTAGACTTGGCAGTACTTAGTTAATGGTTGGACTCAGTTTTCATAAAGGTCTCTTTCAACCTAAATGACTCTATGATCAGGAGTTTCGCTTTCCTTGACGTTATGATGTGCTATCATTATCTTACAGCATTCATTATTACCAAAGAAAACTGAGACGGAAATTCCCCATTTTTAAACTGAGCATTGTTTGCTAATCAGGGTATTATATTTCATTTAAGGAAGTCACAGTCTAATTTCCTCCTAAGCAATTTATTATACTGGGGTGGGGAGGGAGCTGTAACTGCTGCTGCTGCTGTTGTTGTTTTAGAGTGCTTGTCTGCACTGGCTATAGATATAGCTTGACATTGCCTGTTCCATATCTACATAATGATTAGGGAAAAAGCAATTTAGAAAGTTTTGATGACTTTCCTCCTGCACCAGACTGTGCTGCTGCACCCCTTGCTGCCACCTCCTGGGACACTGTGCAGGATTTGTGACCATCAAAAAACAGAGGGCAAATAAAAGTGACAGCTGTGGAGAAGCACCAGTAGCAAAGGTCTGTCATTACCCCTTCAGCCCCAGGTTGAAAGTTACTCAGACTATGATAGCTGAACTCCTTTGTAGTAATTCCTCTCAACATAAGCTTTCTCTAGGATATATTTGGGTCAGTTGCAGTGGGTTTTGCTATCTGTCTGCTATGAAGTCTTCCTTGAAATGTATAAATGGGTCAAGAATGTTAAAATCTTGTGGTGAACTGTTTTCAGGGCTAGATTTATGTGCAATTGTAGCCCTACATACATAGAGTGCCTGCTGGCAGCGGGGGGGTCTGTGCATACTAAAACAGGTTGACTTCTTTCCACTTGAACATTAACAAGAGCACAGGAACATGCTAGGGTATCCAGAATAACTTGAAACTAGATTACTTTATATTTGCTGCTGAGAAATACAGAATAAGAGCATCTGCATTCGTATAACATTTCTTCACTTAAGGCATGAAAGAGTGCAGCTTTACTTTTGCTAGAAACAAACCAACACTAGTCCTCATCTCCTGATTTAAAAACAGTGCTCTGTGGCAGTATTGCTTCTGCTTGGCTGGAGCAATAGCTCTCATCTTGTTTCCTTCCAGTTTTAGTGTTGCTCACCTAAATATAGCTTTGCTTATCACAGTCATCTAATCCTTTACAAGAACAAAGCTGATGTTTTTTTAAGGAAAGTAATTATCTAAAGCCATTTTATTTCAAAGCTAAAATCATCCAGCTTGGATTTCTTGCTGCAACCTGGAAGGGTTGACTTGTCAGATCACTTCCAAATATTGGAATATTTGGGAGCTAGAGCTTAATTTGCACCTGCAGTGTCCAGGACTAGAGCTGAATGATCCAGTCACAATTTAACCATTACCTTTATCTCTAGCGTACCTACCTGTATCCTTAGTTGTCATAATGCAGCCTGTGCTCTGCTCTGATTGCTTCCATGGTTCAGCTCCATGTTGTCCTTTTGTTGCAGTGACTCAACTTTCAACGTGGTTCTTGAGCACAGATTTTAATTACAGAGAACCACTGGTACCACCTGCACAGTAAATGCTAGGGATTTCAGCATGGAGCCCATTCAACCTATCATGTTTGCTTAGTGCTGGGGATCTCAGATGCAGTCTGGTGAAGAGAGTTCATCATTATCTGTTCCTTAAGTTATGGAGGGACTGCTGTGAAACCATAAATAGCTTGACTTCAGCACTTTGATTGCATTGGTTAGTAAAGTCTGAAGTGGATAAAGATGAAGAGGTAGGCTGGGGGGAAGGCAGCACATACATCATTCTCCAGGAAGAATCCATCAAGAGTTACATATAGGATGCCTGAACAATAGTGGCTGCCTTGGCCAGCTATCTTTCCTGTGTGCAGACACACATACACAAATGCGTGCACACCTTCAGTCTTTGATACAATAGAATTTGTGATGCTTCTTTGACTTTTACTTACATGTCAGTCCTTCCAGGTATAACACATACTTTTGGAGAGCAAAGTAACATCACTGTGCCAGCTGAGATCTCTGAGCCATTGTCCTCCTCTGCTAAAGCAAACATGCTCTTTGTTCTAATGAGATGCCATTTCTCATTTACATCAGTCCTCTTGCAGTACTGCATCCCTCAGGCTGGGGTCCTAGGAGGGCAAAGGAAGAAGGATGGCTATGGCTCATTCCAAATTGGCTTCTGAATGCCCAGGTGTTATATCAGCAGAAATGTAACCTGTTCGTATCCACATGTGCCACTATGGATCCCCTTGCTCACGATGTGTCTGGATATTTTGTATGTACTATAAAACCAAGAGATGTTTTAAAAAAAGAGAAATGTGACTTGCTTGTATGATTCGTACAGTGAAATAAGTGAACATGAGCACTGATGAGCAAAGCATGAAGCATGGTTTGGAAAGCATGCAAATCCACTGAAAAGTATGTTGGATTTCAGATGAGACAAAGAAGAAGGAACACAGATGTGATAGGGCATTTTCCCTCCAGCCAATATTGTCACTGTGCTTGGTGAAAAGGAGGAACTGCTCTGAAATGCTGAAGCAGCCAAACTGCAGTAATTCCAAGTTCAAAGACTATTGCAAACTAATCCAGGGTTGGAGGTATTTGGTTTTAGTTTTTGTGATCCACCTGCATGTCAGGGGTAAATCTTTCTTGCGTTCTTAAAAGTTGCTCCTTCTCCCACTGGTGGTGCCACAGCGAAGCAGAAGGCTGTGCTTGGGTTCACTGAGCTGGAACAGCATATTGATATAAACAGACCTGGGACCTGCTGAAAGAGATGCCTGCTTGGCTGTAACACCACCTTGAGTTCAGGCGGGATGTACATCTGTGCCTCATTGATAATGTAATAACCTTCATTACATTCTTGGCTGAGAGCACCTGTGCACAGCCTGAGATGTCAGCCCAGGGCAACCATTTTGATTGAGGTGATATTAACGGCTCTCATTAAAACTCATGACTATAGCAGTGCCCAATAGCGCTGCTATACTAAAGCGTCTGCCAGCATTTCTATTATAGAGCTCTATTTTCAGGAGTTAATAACATGACCATAGAAGTTTGCCTACCTCTGAGCTAAGCCTTGAATACAAAATATCAGACTGAGGTTTCTTCAAAGCAGCGTAACTACTACAGGTGTAAATTTCACTTTTTTTTCCTGAGGCTATCTTGTGCTTTGTTGACAGCGCATTGTCATTTACCTGGCAATCATAAGATGCCAAAAAAGTCATGTGTCTTCCTAGGCTGGAATGGGAGAACTGGAAATGCTTGAAAAGTCCTGAGAGTCCATTGGAGAAGGCATCCTCTATCTGCCCTGAAAGGAGCCAAAGTAGGCTATCAGCCTTTAAAATTGGGAATTGTTCTAAAATGTAGTAATATGATTACCTTATTTGTAATTAAACTTCAGCTTATTTGCTTGAATTGCATGTATAGGCTCTAGAGTAATTTAATCTGTCTGGATAATAATTGTCTCAGTAATAATTAAGGAATAATTATTTCAGATAAAGTATTTCTGGTTAACTTTCTGCAGGTAGACATGCTTATTTCAAAGTGAGAGTATTGTCTCCATATTACATTTTTATATTTTGGACAGTGCATTCAAATAATTTCCAAAATTTAGGCCTTCTGATATTGGAATATATATTTTTCTACTGAGTTATTCCTGAATCATGTTCAATTCAAAGATGTTTCCCAGGGGGGACAGGCCCTACAAGACATTTAGGGTCATTTAAACATGCAAAGCTAACGCATAAATACAGACCCTGAAAATGTCATCATTCTCATGCTTAACTCTCCTGGCAAGTAACATTAATGTGTTTGAAGGTTTTAAATCACAATATTTAATTATACAATTCCTTGCAGATACAAAATGACCTGCTAAATCTGTGGGACCGCAACACTGAAAATACATGTCAGCAGAGAAGAATGTGGATAAACAGCAGTTATGACACAGATCTGACAAGTAAAAAAATCCAGCTGAGCTCTAGAAATTTATATTTTGGCATCTGGGTCTTTGCCAGCACTAGTGTTTCATACTTGACACCTTACATGGACACTGTGTACTTTTGAGAATATTCTTAGGCAGTTATGTGCATCTTGGCGAGCCAATGTCCCCCTTAGGGAAAGGAGGGGGTGGGAGAGAGAGCGGAGAGAGCAAATAATGGGAACATTAATGATGCCTCTTATTAGTCATAAATTATAGAATCACATAATAATTCAAGTTGAAAGGGGTTTATGGAGACCATCTAGTCCCAGTGGCCTGCTGAAGCAGGGTTAACATCAAAGATAGGTCAGGTCTTGCTGATTTTGCTAACTCCCTGGGTGCCCCTTCCAGTGCTGAACCGCTCCCGCTGTGAAGAATTTTGTCCTTGTGTCTAATCAGAATTTCTCTTTCGCAATACGTGACCGTTGGCTCTTGTCCTGTTGTCATGCATTGCTGAGAAAAGTTTGCCTCTGTCTTCTCTACACCCTTACTTTTGGTAGATGAAGTCTGGTTATGTCTGCCTTCAGCCTTCTTTTCTTCAGGGTAAGCAGTTTGGCCTCTGCTGCATTTCTCTCTAATTTATCAGTACTTCTCCTGTGCTGGGTGGCCAGATTGGCCACAGTGCTTTGCACATAGTTTCAGGTGCTGGAGGAAAGAAAAAAACGTTTCCCTATACCTTATCTTGCTCATGCAACGGGGTATACATCTAGCCTCCAACATGGTAAGGGTGCATCACTGCTCACGTTCAACTTGATGTCTAACATCAAGTGCTTTTCTGCAAGGCTTCCAACTGTTCAGGTCAGGCTGTATCAGTGCTGCCTTCGATCTCTCACTGTATTGATGGGTGATTTTGTAGTTTTGGGCTTTCTTGGTTTTGGGTTTGTTGGTTATTTGGGTTTTGGGTTTTTTTTTGGGGGGGGGAATTCTTTTTTTTCAAATGAAAATTTCTGAGATTTTTACGTACTTTTATTGAAGAAGCAATGGAGACATGAGCGTAGACAGGAAAATTAGTTCACATAGTCATGGAAGAGGCTAACCTCACCTGTAGATCATATTCATTGTCTGAATAACTGTTTAACACACAAGTGTAAAGTTTCATCATCCATAAAGTTTGTCTTTTACACAGATGAATAAAACGGGCTAAACATCCTTTCCATGTACAATACCTAAAGCACAGCACAGGGGTGTGCTAATTAAGCATTCCTCCAAATACTTTAGCAAGATAGAGGAATAAATGTTATGACCACTGTATAGAGAATAGGAAAACTGAGACGCAATGGTTCAGCTTTTTCCAGAGGTCCATGCAATACGATTTGAGCCAAAAGGAAAAAACTCCAATCCTCCTCCATGGTGATTTAACCATCTCAGTCACCTAAACTATGCTATATGTGTATTTTGAATATGGTACCAACTTTCCACTTTTAGTAAGCATTGGTTGAAGAAGGTTTGAAGAATGTGCGAGTGTTTTGTGTATTTATGACTTAACCAAGTGGTTCCTACTTCTGGCTTTAAAAAAAAAAAAAAAAAAGGGACAGGATATACCTATAAATTGCCAGAAAATCAAAACATCAAAAATCAGAAAAATGTTTTCTATTTCCACAAATGAGTGTAGGATTTGGCTCTTTACAAGAAGAAAAGACTCAAAAGTATATTACAACAAATCAAACAGCAGTAAAATGAGCAGTAAATCTCAAATTAAAGGACTGAGAGAAAGTGGCTGTGATTGAGGAATATGGTTCTCAGAATGCAAAGACATATCCTTACATCTTCACTTTCTGGAGGAATTGATCTAAATAATGCCTTTGTGATCAGACCTTCCCAGAGTAGGTAGACTGTGCTCAGTGCACTGAGTGTTTTAAGTTAATTCACACGGGCTCTACCAGCCAAACCAGAGAGGTATGGAAGCAGAGCGGTTGCTTGGCACTCCAGTGTAGCTGAACTCAGCCAACAAGCTGTTCATGATGGCAGCAGGGGCTCCTGCTTTTGCCTTATGCCAGAGTTTGCCGTACAGACTTAGTTCATGGGCCATTCCTCCCAGCTGCAAATTCCAGTGCAGGCAAAAACTTTTCAAAGTAGAAAAATTGGATGCTGAGGCATCAAGACCTGGCACTAGTTAGTGTTTTCAAAAAAGCAAATGATAGAATAACAGTAATCTGCAGTGTAACAATGTGGATATTGGAATTGCTTTGTTTTCCAGTCTTCAGCCAGTGCTGTTCTCTTTTGTTTCAGAGCATAAATACTGAGGGTTTTGTGGCTGGACCACATTAAAATTTGCACTTCACAAAGTTCGTGTTTCTTTTGATGTAGACCATGAATGTTCAGGGACAGGGTTCCTTAGGGCCATGATCAGCCCAATGGAACAAATGCTAGCATTGATTTGCAGAAGCAAATAACAATATAAGAAGAATTTTTATTTATATTTCTTTTATCCAGAGAAACCCTGGTTTTGCCAACAAAGGGCTTCACAAACAGCCAGTTTAAGACTAAGGCTAGCTCTAATGCAGAGGAGACTATCTCAACAAGGAAACGTGCATCAGTGAGTGAGAGACAAGTGCAAACTCCTTCCTTCTGGAAGCTCTGCATCCCTTCTGAGCCTCTGAGAAGCAAGCACGTTTGGAAGCCATACAGTGAGCGTGCATGCAGCCTGCTCCTGCCTTCAATGGGGAGCACGGCTGCACTGGCTGCTGCAGGACTCCACCCAGGGAGATGTGACTTGGCCTGCGGGGCTGAAGCCTGCACTCCAGAGGGAATGGGGCTTCGAAATCACACTCTTAAGTAAAAACATCATCATTCCTTTTTAACCTGGAGTTTTTGTGGGGTTTGGAGGTTTTTTGTTGTAGGTTGGTTTTCTTTTTATTTTTTTTTTCTTAAAAATATTAACTGAGTGGTGCATTGCTCCTAATTTTGGAAGAAATAGGTCTTTTTTTTTAATTATTCAAGTAATCTTCATATAATAAATACATGCATTTTTCTATTATTAAGCATGGAAAGTCAATTAAGTGGCTAGTTTTATAAAGCTGATTTTTTTAATATATTAGAGAAAGAGAAATTGATCCATCTTCAACTGTATATTTCTTTTAGTGTCACTTTTATTACCATCTATTACGTATTTGCCTATTTTGCTTTTGGAAAAAAAAAATCAGAAAATATTATGCAACATTTCAGAAATTCTGACCATTTTTCACAAAACCTTTTTTGGTACATATTTGATCCTTAGGCATGCTGACTAGTCCTATACAGGAGGAAGGCAGAAAGCATACACAGATGGTCTTGTAGAAGTATGATCTCAGTATTTGTATAATGCAAGAACTTTTTAAAATATTTAATACTTTTCAGTTCTAGTAACTCAGAGTTTTGTATTCACTGACATTTATTACAGCTAGATAGAAACTGAGGAGTGGTTATACTGCTGAACAGGATTTCACCTACTTTGGAGCTCCATCCCTGATTTTCAAAACTCAAGCAGTTAGTGTTTAAATCAATTTTGGAAACAGGATTTGGGTTGCAAGACCATATAACTGCTTCTGAAGCGTGTTGCCTTTCAACTACACTACAACACAATCACAGCAGCTGGTTAGAATACATTTAAAGTGTACAACCTAATGGCAGAGCTTAACATTTTGTATATTTCTTAAGAGGATATTTTGCAAACCCCATCTTTTTTCTTTAAAATTGGTTAGTTTTATAAGCCCTATTTTTTCTGCATGCTTACTGACAGCCTGATGAAACCCTAAATTAGCCTCTGGAATTGATTCCTCTGTTTTATACACCATGCTAAGAGTGATTTGATTATCCCTGTGTCTGGAAAAAAAAAAAAATAGCCTGCATCTGTCCTGAATTGAAAACAGATCTGCATTAAAGAACATTACATCAGTATTGCTGATAAGCTAGAAATGAGTCAGTTGGAAAGTACATTTTCAAATAAAATATGATGGAATTACAAGCAATTAACTTCTTCCTTGAGGTAACAGATATATATGAGATAGACGTTCTGTTCTTTAAAAATACTTCACACTGTTACTTGAACAGTAAGATAGGAATACTGTGCTTCAAGAGAAGACTACGCAGGTGGCAAGGAGGTATGTGCTGCACATCATCAGGGACTGTTCACTTCAGACTCACCCAAGTAAGTGGTAGATGTTCAGCCAGTTAAGTGGTCATCTCTGCTTCCTCTTTCAGCTGAAGATACAGCCTAATGTTTCTAATCATCCTGGTGCCTTGTTAGCCTTGTATCAAGCTCTAAAGTGTATTTTAGATTTGTTCTCACTGTGCAAGAGACGGCAACTCTGTAGAGCAAGCACATTTTTGTTAAATCATGAAGTACAGTTCTTAGGTTGATCTGGTTTTGGTACGAACTGAAAAATAACTCACATCAGGACCATTTTTACCTCCCTAAGGAGAGCACAGTAGTCAGTACTGCTACTTGGCAACCATCAAAATGTATTTTAAAAATCCAGTAACAAGCTAGGATTTTCATAACCCTTTCTCATTTCAAGCATATGTGTGAGGGACCTGGATTATTTTTATGAGAGGAATCCTCCTTTAATTTTATTTATTTTTAATAAACCTTCAATTTTAGCAAATTAAAATGTAGTATGTCAGTATCTGAAAAATTTAAAACTATACTAAGCATACTGTAATTATTATCTAAGTCCCTTGGTTTTTCTACTTCATTTATTTTGCTTCTCAGCAGTTTGGTGTATTTAAGGACAAGCTTATGCCAGAGGTGACTGAGCAAAGCATAGAGCATTTTGTCTTAACTAGTCATTCACTTTGAAGCTGCCCTTGACTGTTTCATCTTCTTTAAAAAGTTAATGAAGAATGATGCACTGCTTAACTATTTTAGTCCATTGTTTTGGTGTTTGCATGTGAAATGAAGCCCCTTCTTGGCATGTGAGACAACAGTGACAAAAATAAAAATTGAATTATCTAGATACATGTTGAGTTCAGAAAGTGGTTAGCATGAAAAGAGATGGGACAACCACTTTGTCGATTGCTTTTGGACTGTTTGCATGGGTCAGGACAAGACTGTGGGAGGCAGTAAGTCTATTTTTTAAGGAAGTGAGGCTGTGAATCAAAGACTGACTCCCTGCAGGAGGTATGAGTTACATCCAGTGACTAAAACCACGTGAAGGACAGAGAGCCAAATAGCTGACAAAAGTGGAAAAAGAATTTTTGTTGGTTCATTATAAGAGAAGTAATGAAAGCTAAAAAGATTTTGGAAAGCTGGGGTAAGAGTCACTGGGAAGCTTGCTTCATTTTTTTCTTTCAGAGCTGTTGGAGAAGTGGGAGCAGAATCTGATCTAGTCAGCTACCACTTTCTCTTTCTAAGTTCATTGATCTTAAATATTGTGATGGTGTTAAGAGAATTTATTTTACATGAGATTCACATAACTGAAATAATGATGTATTGGCCAGGAGGTGATGTGTTCTTTGGAGGAGCCACAATTTTGTTGTATTTTGAGAACCTGCCAGCATTCCTTACGTGATGTCATATTTCCGTGTATGCCAAAAATGACTGCAGAATGCCATGGGACTGTCTTTGCCTTATGATTAACCAGATTTGTAATTTTATTATTTTGGTCTCTTATTTGTCTTCACATAACACTGAAGAACCAAAAAAGTTGATTGGTTGGTAGAATTAACCGATCATCAATAGCTCAAACCATTTGAGTTTGAGAGTCACTTAAGGAAGTAGATTAGTGGGTAACTCTTCCATCTCTGAATATCCAGATCACTCCAGATCAAAAGGAATGGGAAGTTATCTTTTGATGGTTGTTTTCATCTTGTACTTGAATTAATATTTGATCAAAGTTAAGTACAGATTCCTTAGGTTTGACTCATTGGCATTGCTGCTAACAATTTCATTATGGCAGAGGAGTGCTAAGGACAGAGAGATAGTGCTCTTGGGGCTGAGATAGGGACGTGCTGGATAAGTCTTTTTGCATTACTTATGTAAAAGGAAGAAAACTGTTATTTGAATGTTTTCACACTGCACAAAAGGAGTTTTTTAAGAAAATATCTTGCACCGTTATTATTAATCTGGGGCTTATTAAGTTGGGGCTGTTCAGCCTGGAGAAGAGAAGGCTGCGTGGAGACCTCATAGCAGCTTTTCAGTATCTGAAGGGGCCCTATGGGGATGCTGGGGATGGACTCTTCATTAAGGACTGTAGTGACAGGACAAGGGGTAACGGGTTAAAAATTAAACAGGGGAAGTTGAGATTGGATATAAAGAAGAAATTCTTTCCTGTTAGGGTGGTGGGGCACTGGAATAGGTTCCTCAGGGAAGCTGTGACTGCTTCATCGCTGGCGGCGTTCAAGGCCAGGTTGGACGAAGCCTTGGGTGAGATGATTTAGAGCAAGGTGTCCCTGCGCATGGCAGGGGGGTTGGAACTTGATGATCTTAAGGTCCTTTCCAACCCTAGCTATCCTATGAGTCTGTGATTCTATGATCCTATGATTCTATGATTAATTTAGGCTTATGTGTATGCTATTACTGAAGGAACATGACATTTGTGAGAAAAAAAAACACAACTACTTTCTCTACATTTATTTTGTTTTCTCTCTATAGTTAACTTATGTGTGTGTGTGTTTACACTCTCTCAACTTTTCAAAGAGTTGATCCCCAACACAGAGTAGCTTTCTAGTTTTGTCTGGGGAACGTAGCATAGAAGAATAAGGATAATTAACCAGATCGTGACTGTTTATTGACCATATCACCAAAACTTCCTATATGCTGTGTATACTGATACACATATGCATACCCATATCTAGAATACTGATTTTTTTTATTTTTCTGAAAAAATAAGATCCTCATTTTCAGTGGGAAATATTTGTTTTAAGACATATGGTCTGTGTGCTTATTTTTTCATGCATTAACCTCAGGATTAGACATTTATTTTATTTACAGTTTTGAAGGCTTTCTATCACTGCAGCATTTCTAAAGGAAAATGGATGGTGTGTATTGATTAATACTCTATATGTTTTTATTACTTAGCAGCTATGCCAAATGATTTGCAAGCAGGTTAGTACCTTAGAGGCAGCTATCAAAAAGGTTTTCTTCACTTATTAATTTATAAACCACATGATATAAAGGACAAATATCAAGATCTCAGGTGTAAATTATACACTCTCTTGTATTCTGCAGTACTTGATGTCTTGTATTTTAAACCTCTGCTTGCTTGGCAGTACACCAGTTTTTTTAAATTCAGAATGGACACACATTTGGACATGAACATAGAAGATAATTAGTTACATTTATTCTCTCTCTTGCCATTATTGTGAGCATCATTGCAATTACTGCTTTGTCAAAACCAAAAATTCTCTGGTCTGCAAGAGATGTATTCTTTATCATACTATCAAACCCAAGGGGAATTTATATTTGACAGCTTTCAAAGGAATTACTCCTGACATTTTGAAGTTTATGACAGAGAGATAATAAAGTGCTGTCTAAAGGGAAGGCATCAAAATGAGGTGCTGTGCTTACCATTTCACTGTCTCTGGGAGGCCAGCCTCTGCTCAGGAGGGTCCAGTGACACTGCTAAGACAATTTTCTGGCTTCCTTAGGGTAAATTTCAACCTGAACTAGCCTGTTTGAAAACATGCTATTTATCTAAGTAGTCTAACCTCTTCTTTTTCCTAATCTGACCTGAATTCTCATCCCTTTGTCTCTCATCTTAATGGTGTTAGACACCTGATAACAGCTAACCTTGTTAGTGAAGCAGAAACAACAAAATCTTTACATGTGTTAGCGGTCTCTGTAGAGTATGTTTGCTTTAGGTTTTTCTTGAACTGTGGATCAAAGCATTTCCTGGTCCCTACAGTTAATCTGCTGTGCTTTCTTATTTAGGCATCCAAACACAGGAAGTTTACAGCTCAGGTTGCACTCTGATTCAAGTATAAGATATGTAAGTGCAAGGGAGCGTATTTGCCCAGTCTGAAGCCAGTAATTACTCCACAGAGTAATTCACATTTTGGCTGATATGTCTCTGAATCTTACTAAAGAAAAAGAAAATACAGCTTTTCACTGTCGCCTAGCATGCATGATTATCTACTGTTCTTCATATGGCAAAGTTTATCTGGCAAGATAATCCTATATAAGTATTCTGTAAGGAATCCAGAAAAAAAAAGCATGATCTGTTTTTTAAATGGTTGACGCTCTCCTTTATTCTCAGGGGACTGGAAATTACATCCCTAAGTAAAAAAAAATATCCCCTTTTGAACAGTTTTCCTACCTGTTGTGCAAAAAATGCAGTGGACTATCTTGGCTACTGCAGTACTTTTCTAAGCCAGTCACGTAAGGTTGTGCAAGCACTCAGAGCAAACCTCACTGGAGAAGCACTGCCCCACACTGTCAGGAAAATATTGCTGAATTCCATTATATGAAAAGTTAAGTGTTCTTCATGCATGAAGACCTCCTTGCAAATGTTTTCCGTTGTCTAAACTGTTGGCGCAGATCCACTGGTAAGAGCAACAGTGGGAGTGTAGAACAAGTGGTGAATATTGTTCTCTTCATTTTATTAAATTTCTCATGATATTTATATTTTTGCTAATCCCTGGTTACTGAACATAGTGATTACATGAGAAAGAGCTTTAGTGAAAATAAAATAAAAGAGACGTTTTCTCAGCAGTAAAATTCAGCCCTTGCTGTTGCAAGGACTTTGAAAACGTATTCTGTGGAGATGTAAAACTCCAAATGGAAAAAGAACCCTGAAATCTGCCTTTTACACATGAATTTAAGCCATGATAGGACATAGAGGAGTGAAAACTACAGTATTTAAGAGCAGGACATCCACAAACTGGGGTATATACATTACAGACCAGCTGTTCCTTGCTAGCTTCTGAGAGTAGCACATAAAATAGTAGCAGCCAACTTGTTGCATCTATCCAAAACTTCCTTTGCCCAATGAGGTAGGAATGGATGAAGTCGGTGGGGAACCAGGCACTTCCAAATAAGACAGGATGCATCTTAAAAGTGATATTCAGTATCCTCCTGCTCTTTTAAAATAGCTTTGAAAATCAGGTGGTGGTGGTGTTTTCAGAGAGAGAATAATTCAAACTTTTAAATGTTAAGCTATCAATATTTAGTTGGAATGGTAGTGTAGTTGAGGCCATATGTCTTTGCATTGCTTAGCACCAAAACAAGACCAAAAATTAAATCTTAAAATGCAGGCTTAGTGCAGTGAGTGGCGTGTATGAGCATGGTCAGTGTATGAGCATGTCAGAAATACAGCTGAATCATTCAAGAATCGCTGTTGATCTGAACCAGAGCAGGAATTACCTGCAGCAGGGATCAGGAATTCTCCTAGGCAGTGATATTCCACTGTCCCAGTTCTGAACCCATGCTCCAGGGGGCCCTGCGCGGCCAAAAGTGATGCTCCCTCCTGCTCAGCATCTGCAAGCGAGGAATTGTGCTGCTGAGAGCACTGTGAAGCCTCTCTCTGCTGCCCCACAGTAAATGAAGTCTCGCAGGGGTAGGTAGCTGCCTCCTGCCCAAGTTCTGCACGCTTCCAAGCGGTCGCTGCTTGCTTTTTCCTCCATGCTGGTCAGGCAGTGTGATGGTGCTCCGGCTGGGAAGCAGTTGCTGCGTTCTTTCCTGGAGAGGATTAGATTTCAGGGCTGAATGCAGCGGTCTCACTTTATCATACATAAATGTCCGTTTATGTGTCATCTTTAAGCTCCTTCAGAAGTCCCTAAATGCTGCTACAAATCAAAGATTATTGTGGGAGTGATGGTTTATTTAGAGAGAAATATTTTATTTCCAAACAAGAAGAGAGGCAACACATGAAGGGCAATGAATTTTGTGCGTTGTGTTTGCATATATGTGATTGTTTCTGAACTAAAAAAAATCAAGTTAAAAATGACACAGCAGGAGCTTGTGGTGCTCGTGAATTATTTTCTGTCTGTGAGCTGTGCTAGGATGAGGAAAGTAAGTATTTAGTTTCTTGGGTTTATATGGTCTTTACTGCTTAACAGATTTCAAAACTCTTGCAGTGCACAACTTAAGAGGACTTCTGATCTCTCTGTCACATTAGGTGCATATCTTTGCTGTTCTCCTTTTTCCACAGTCTTCCAGGTCCCACCTGCAAAACTGATAGACATTTCAAAGGGTGAGAGCAGCAGATTCAGTTAGCTGCAAACCATTTGGACTGTCAAGCACCTCTTGCTTCCTTTAAATAAAGTGTGTTTCCATATCACAAATTAAAGGAAGTTCGGACTTCCACCTTTTCTTTTTGTTGCTTATGTTTCAGCTGTACTTAGTCATGTGAGCTCTGATGATGTACAAGAAAAGCACCCCGTCCTTTTAACAGCTCCTGTCTTTGAGGCAGCCTGTCTTCAAGGAGACATCAGGAAGTTTTAGCCAGCCCCATGGTGGGAGAAGAGGCTTGAACTGCAGGTTCTTGGAGCTTGGCTAACCTTGGTAGTCACAGACAGCCTTGTTCTCAATAAGCTTTAGTTATTTCAAAAAAGGGTGATGTGGAAATTAGAATTTTTTTTTTTGGGGGGGACACACATATTTTCTTTCTTCAGCAATCTCTAGTTTTTCTGTATGCAATTAGTCAGGCTCACCTGCTAGATGTAGTTGGTTTTGTGTATTAAGATTAGTAGTAACCATAATAGGTCACTAAGTAAGCCTCAACTTCTTCAGTTTCCTGCAGATTCATATAAAATGCTTCTTTAGTTTGATCTCATTGATGGCTGGAGTTTAAAAGATGTAGAACTGTCTAGTCTTCACAACAGGGATCATTCTTGCTTCAAAACCCTTCAAAAATATCAGTGTGGCAGAGTTGGGATGCTCCTTAAAGATGCAGTTAGAAACTGCCATGGTTGTTAATCATGGCCTGTTTCCACAGGGCACTATTACCAAGCTTATAAAAATGGTGCCTAGCTTTATTTAGCTTTACAAGGCTTTAACTTCATTCTAGCAGAACCACATGAGCCTGTTTCCCCAAACACCCCTGTGAGAAGGAGGGAGAGTTTAAAAAGGGGGCCCAGCCATTACTAATGAATGCCTGTACTATGCACACAAATCCCACTTCTCAAGGGTGTAGGAAAGTGTTTTGGATATGGTTCCACATCCAGGAGCAGTGCTGTTTGAGTAACACCTCCCATAAAGCAGGCTTCCTTCTTTCCTCTGTTCCACCCAAGGCTATGCTAACAGAAGTGTTCATGTGGCTTCTTGATGTACCTGAACACATAAGTAACCTGGCCAGAAAAAATAGCTTAGAATTTTATTTCAGGTTTTTGCTGTCCCCACCCAGTTCAGTTCCTCGAAATATTTTACCACATAGCTGCATAAATAGTTGGCTTTGGTAGAGCACAGGGCGAGAAGTGGGGTGGGCACCAGTATCCAAAGGGAGCCAGAGCTGTTTAAACTATCCTTGCCATCAGAGGAATGGTCCAAGAACTACAGTCCCAGCTGCATGAAGTGCAAAAGCACAGGTTTAAATTGCCAGCTGCTTTCAGTGAGCCTGAAGAGCCTCTACAAAATTGGGAAGCCATTGTATACAAATATGAGACCCTCCCAGATGTGTTTCTTTTGTGTGGGCTGTTTTCAGTGTGCCATCACTGTGAACCATGCTGGTTATGGTTTTTCAGTGTTATGTTGGATACCATCCAGAAGTCGCTTCATGCCTCTAAAACCTTTACGTGTAAATAGAAGTGACCATCAGAACAGGTGGTGCTAGCACTGCGGTCACATGGACATCTCTCCTGCTTACCTTGCCATTAAGATCAGGTCTGTGCAGCATCAGATCCAGATCAACTGGCAAGGCAGATGTGTCCTGAACCAGACTGGGCACATGGTTACTCAATTAGCCCAAGCCTGCAAAACAGCATGTATTTCAGACTTCTGTTTATGCTGGATTCAGAGGACAGACAGTTCCTACGCAGGAATAACACCTGCCAGAACAAAAGTTGTCCTTCAAAAATACTTTAAAACAAATTAGAACCAGAAATGTAGGTTTGGGCAGGTTCAGTGTTTTATTTTATTTGGTATTATGTGCCCTAGAAAAGAGTTAGCACATTGTGTGACAGCAACCTGACATTCTGCACAAGAGCTATGAAGGAAATAGAAAATAAAAAAACACAAGAATCTCCCCAGCTAAATCCAGTTGGTTAAAATCCAGCTAACAAGCTTGAAACCAGCAGTAGCTCATGAAGTCTAGCATGCAGTTTTCTCTACTTTTTTAAAGACTTCATACTTGCAGAGCTGTTCTGATGCAGCTGAATGAAAAGTTCAAGTTTCTTGGTTTGTTTTTGTAGTGGTCTTTTTTTTACAGAGGAGGAGATGGTTAATATTGGTAGCTATAGTAACTGAGAGCAGCATCCCAATATTTTGGGATATTGGGATGGTCTAGACATGGTCTAGGCTGAGGCGTCCCTGCCTATGGCACAGCTGTTGTTAAGGTCCTTTCCAACCCTAACCCTTCTATGATCCTGTGCTCTTACTGAGTCAGTGGGGATGTGTCCTTTTTAGGTACCCAAGAAAAAGCTATTTACACAGTGAGTTAAGCTGTTTGTAGTTTGAGGTTTTTGAAGCCATCTCTGGCAATGGTGGTACTGCAGTATGTGTGGATGTATAAGTGGACTGAATACCTGCCAGATGGTTGCGTGTGACTAAGCAGGGCGGTTTTTCCTTCTGGAAGGAAAACTGGTCACAGAAGTCTGAACACTGGGGATGATGGCAGAAAGGAACAGACTAAATTTTTATGGAGTACATCCTACAGGTCACAGAAAGCAATTTGCAAGCATGGGAGAAATGTCAGGGAACAGAGAGGCAACAAGGTCCATTCAGCTCTGAAAGCATCTGTGAAAGATTACATGGCCCAGATGTCTGAAAAGATTTTCACATTCATTGCACATGTAGTCTCATTTTAGCTATCTCCAGTGCATTCGTTCTGCTGATCTATGGTAGTTATTCCCCCCTCGGTGCATGAGCATGTTTCCCATTCACATAAATAAGAGTTATGTCTTTGTATGCAGAGAGAGCGTATTTCATTTGTCTACTGCCAAAGCAGTTTCTCACAGGATTGCTTGCCCCTCACACCCTTGTGTTTTTTTCCAGCTCTGTGTTTTCTTTGTTTTGAACTGTTTGGACTTTAACATTTTAGGTAATAAACGTTAGTAAAGTATTGGAGAAACTGACATGGCTAGAAATGGAGTCCTTAGTGGGTTCAGGCGTCTAGGTAATGCAGTGTAAAATATGAGAGTCACACTTTGCTGTATGTGGAAAAGCTTGCTCTTACTTACAGGGCTTCTGTGTTATTTAGCTATTTTTTGTCAACTGCTTTTACAGTCTCTGTCTCAACATACTATTCAAGCAGTGCCTATGATAACTGCGGTTACCACTGCTAAAAGCTTCTAAGCCATGGAGCACGGGTTTCTTTTGTACATGAGTTTAGGTGGTTTAATTAACGGAGTGCAATCCTGATGACCAGGGTACCTCAGGCTGAATAGACAGTGATGTTCTGCTATCTACCCCATGGTCTCCTTTTGACACCTCCCATTTATTGTCCAAGGCTGTTGCTTAGAAATTGGAGCCAGTGATGTTCACTCAGCAGTAGGTTTGATGTACTATGGTTCTGTGGAGCAAAGGTTCATCAAGTTGAAATAGTCATTTTTGCCATTTGCTCTTCCCATGTGCAGTTCACACAGAACTTTCAACAGAAGGAGGGTAAGTATGCTCTCCTCCCTGTGAGCTAGTTAGGGGCCAAGCCCTTTGACCACTCCAACCTGTCTCCTTTTGTGTGACAGAAGCTGTCATCTGACTTTCTGATGATGCTCTTCCTTCTCTTTACCTTCTCTGTCTTCTCTTTGCAGTCCACCATTTTCTCACTCTGCTCACTGCCTTGTTAGTCAGATTGGCTCACAGCCACCTTGGGAAATAATTGTATAACTGAGGATGCCAGGGAGAGGACAAGGCAGGGTAAAGTCAGTAGTGATGTGGGAGGAATGAGCTCCTGGGTAGCACTGCAGCCTGCTAGCCTCCCCTCAGCTGGCTCTTGAGTACATCAGAGTCAGCTAAACCCCCTGCAGGACAGTTGGACTTCAAGCTAGTGCTCTGCAGGGTGCATGGTCACCGTAGCTCTAGGATAACCCTGCACAGTTACAGATAGATCCTGCTGTTTTGCATCCTCTGTGTTGGCGAAAGGCGGTTTTGCCTCAGCTCCATGTGGCACTAGGCAAGTGTGCTGTTTGCCTGGCCTCTCCCCGGGTTATCAGGGACTGCAGAAGCAGCAGATTAGGGCCATTCACACCGGCAGTTTCCTTAGTGCCTTTGCGAGATTGATAGCTTATGGCGGAGAGGCAGTGACGCCAGCAGGCGGTAATCTTTTCCCCAGGGAGAGCTGCCTGCCCTGCGTGTGTGTTTATCCCCGCAGGTGTGGCTCCTAGAAACCCTGTCTCTCCTTCTGGCTTTCGGCGCCTCCAGTAGTACCCCAGGCTAGTGGCTTGTCTGGTTCCAGCACTCCTCCCTCGGGAGCTGCTTCTGGATGACATCTGGGAAGTGCTGCTCAACAGCAGCCTTGTCCGCCATAGGTGCCATTATGGCCCTGCAGAGGGGTTACGTGCTGTGCCAGCCTGGCTGTGGCAGTTCACAGCCTTCACCCCTATCTCCTCCCTGCTGCCTGGCAGCCTGTGTGGGAAAGGTGCTGGCTTGCAAAAACAAGGCTAGGTGAGGAAACAAGAGGTGACATGAGAATAGCTCGGTCTAATTGCAGGCCTTTGCACTGCAGTGGTGCCCGTCAGAAGGCATGGCGCAGCCTGAGTGGCCTGGGATGGGTGGCAGGGTAGCATGGCCACCCTGGGTGTGCAGCCAATGTGCAACGTGCTGCCACAGGGATATGCTGCGAGCACAGTCGCAGTCATGTGAGGCAAACACCTCCTGAGTAACAGCACCGTACAGGCAGGCTGCTGGCCCGACTTGCTGCTCCTCACTGCGTCCCTTCACACAAAGGCAGTGCTAAGTACAGGCATGCCTTTAATCTTGATTTCCTCTCCTCCCCTTCGGGGGAGTTATGAAAGCAACGTCCTACTGTGTCTGAGGAGTTTTAAACATGGCTGTGAATGTTCATTAGCTTGCTTGGCCCAGGATATAGTAAGCTACTGAGAAGGAGTGTTTACTGAAGTGTACCTTGGCATCTTTATCCTTCCTTTGCAGCTGCTATTTACCAGACAGCATTTGTGGTGAATGTAGCTGGCAGGAAACATCATCTAGGAATGAACTGGATGAGTTAAAATAATTTTCACACTAACATTGTCACAGGCATTTGAAAATATTTCACATGAAGGCGTATTTTTGTAACACTGAATTAAAATAACACTGCATGAAGCTGACTCAACTAAATTGAATTTGCAATCGAAATGTTTGGTGTTTTTGTTTTGGGTCCCTGCCTTGTTTACAGCTCTGCTGTGTTACTCTCTGTATTGCAGAGAGCATCTCCATCCACTCTATTGACGCGTTGTTTCACAAACGTGGCAGCAGCACAGCTAATTCAGCAGCACTGGAAGCGGGGGAGATTTAGACTTTTTCTTGGCACTTAAAGAAACTGCTTATGAAAATGCACTTACTCCTGGTTTAGTCAAAATAGCCTGCTATCATGCTACTTCTTTAAGAAGCTCAGATTGCTTAACTAGAATAATAATGTCTTCTTTGAAAGATAGCAGAATAAAGTAGCAGGATTGTTTCTTACATAGGCTGTTCTGAGGTTCAGAAATCGCTTTCTGCATTCCAGGATTTAACTTGCCAGTGAGATGTAACTATTCTTGGATTTTTGTAAACCATGACTGGGACTTTTTGTTTGGGTTTGTTGGGTTTTTAATTATCATTCCAGAAACTGAGAAAATTGCTTAAACATAGGGTTTACAAGGGATCAAAACACACACAGACACAAAAAAAAAAAAATACACAGCCATTTGTATGCATGTCAGTCCACTGTGCTGATTTTTCCTTTGTAGGTTGTGTAGTCTACCCCTTCCTTTACCCATTGTCTTTATTTTCTTATTAGGTCCTTGTTTAGATTTTTTTGTAAGACTGTAACTCTCTATTTTGTTTAGAAAGTTCCTAGCAGATTGTGGTTGCTATAGCTATATGGGAATGGACTATTTTTGTTCAGTTACTTATTTGAACTGGGACTTTCCAAAACCCCCTCCTTGTCATCAATCTAGTAGAGACATCCCGACAGTGTATTAGTCATTACTGGGGTGACAAAAAGCAGAGTATAATGTTTGGAGACGCCCTTTCAGTGAAAGACGCTGAGGTTTAAGCCTCTTCACAGATCTGCAGAGCTGTACTAGCCATGCCTAACTCCCTTGCATGCTTAATAGGCTTTTTCCCTATATATCACCATGTGCCATTGAGATCCTTGTAGAAGGGCTGGACTTGATGGTAAACCTGGATGTCTCTGATATATCTCACAGCTCCCCTCCTGAGCATTGCTTATGGGAGTGGGTGGAGTATGCTGCTCTGACACTGACTTCTGTTGCCACCCAGGTAGAAGCTGCACAGGGGAAAGGTCTCCCTACCCAGCACCCAGGAGCAGGCTCAGAGCTGGGGCTTTGTCTCCAGAGCTCTGACAGCAGCAAGGCCATGAAACAGCTGAAGTAAACAAACCAACAATACAGGCATTTTTGTGCAGAATAGATCCATTATTCTTCCTGACAGCATGACTTGGATTTTGAGTTCTCATTCTTTGTATTGTTCCTTATTTAAAAAAGAAAGAGAAAGCAGAACAAGGAATAATACAAATGAGAAAGCCTAGGGCTTGTGCTAGCCTATAGGATACTATTAAGGTCCTGTCAGCGCTACAAATTGGAACCATTTTGTAACCAGGTTCCTGAACCCAGTTGTGTTTTAAAAGCAGTCGGGCCTGAAGTCTGGCAAGATCGATTCACCCAGGGCTTTTACACAGACTAATATCCAAGAGGCAGTAAGCAATCACTTACCAAACCAATCCATTGATCATTCAAGGTGCAGAGTTTTTCTTAACCAGACAACAGGGCTTGCACAGTCATATAGACACATATGCTGGGCAGGGGGGCCTGGAGGGAGTCTGTGGCCAGAGGGCTGCTGGAAAGGTGCAGGAACCTATCAGGGCTTTCAGACAGCAGTTTGTTGCAAGGGTCACAGTAAGACTCTAAAAAGTTTGTGTTAGATAAATTTTGAGCCCTTTCTTGGTCATTTGGACTGGATACCCATACTGTCTGCTGGACACAGAAAAACCAGCATGGATTCTGGGAAATAACCTTTTCCTCTGGCTGGGAGAAGTATGGCTGCGGGAAGACCTGCCTATGGAAGAGGTCAGGGAGTGTCTATTGAAACCCTTGCTGACTTTTCAGATCTGGGCAGCCATAGCAAGAGACAAACAATAAAGCCATCATTGCTGAAATGAGATGCACTGATATCATAATCAAGTCAGCTATCCTGAGCCTGCTCCTGGAAAGAACACATCAGGAACATTAAGTAGAAAATGCTGTATATTTAAAAATTGTTAGTTATTAATTCTGCATGTTAGAGACATAATTTCTTTGGTGTTTCATGCCATTTTTGTTTTATTCTCTGCACTTACGATTCCTCAGGGGGACACGTGGAGTAAATCCTTGTTCCACTTTCAAAACTGCATGTAAACCCAATCTGAATTTATACAATATGAAGGATCTTTCAGTCAACTAGACGCCATTTCTGTTTACACATCTGTAGCATTTAAACATTGCAGGATTGTTTAAATACAATGTTTAAATACATTTAACACTTAATGCATTTTATGTTTATGTTTAAATATATAAATAACGTATACATTTATGTTTAAATAAACATAAGCATAAACATTGTGTGGCCACCTCAGTTCACAATCTTAAGCATAAATCATTGGGTTTCTTGGCCTGAAGCAGGCGAACTGGCAGTGGTGGAATTAAGGGGAACCACAGCACATCTTTCCATTATTGACAGGTCATAGATAACAATAACTTTATTGACAGATCAATAAATAAGTGGCTAAAAGTCAAATCCATTAATGGTGACCAGCAAACCAGCTTCCCTACTTACTCTCTGGATACAGTTTGAGAAGTCAATGCCTG
Organism: Neopsephotus bourkii; assembly: GCF_033783945.1. Taxonomy (NCBI): domain Eukaryota; kingdom Metazoa; phylum Chordata; class Aves; order Psittaciformes; family Psittacidae; genus Neopsephotus; species Neopsephotus bourkii. The sequence continues at coordinate 3,481,024 of NW_026902241.1, read as the reverse complement.
AACACCCAGTAGTGCTGCTTTTTTGCAGCAGGCGGGAGGAAAATTGAGAGGACAAGCAGTGAAGAGGGTACATGAGGGGAGGAGGAGGCATGGGGAATGCTGGTAGGCAATTCAGATGCATTAAATATCTTTTGATTGAGACATGGAAAAAAGCAGAATCAAGAGCTGACAGGCTTCCAATGAAAAAGTAAATGGGAACAGACAGAGGTCCTGGTAGAGGAGGGCATTAAAGCATTCTGGTCAGGAGATGTGGAGGGGGAAGATAAGGGGATCTGCAAATGTTGTATCTGGAAAAGGCTGTGACATCCAGTGAGGGTCAAGGGATGGAGGCACAACAGAGGGAAAGGGATCACATGTGGGTTAATGTCTTGTGCTTACAGATCCAGGAACACAAGGATGTAGATGGCATGGAGGGATTAGAAAAGCCCACACTGGGAGGACATGAGGTACACATGGAATTACTGGCATGGGGACACCATGGCCAGTTGTAAGAACATCTTGTGTGGCCCTGGGAGAAATTTAGGCCCTTTCCTCCACATCTTTACTGCTTGATGCATAGCAGAGGCGGCATGTGCACTGGGACTGTCCTCAGCAGTGCACTTTACAAGACTGACAGCAATAAAATTTCCTTGGGAAATATACTGTTCATCTGTTATTTTTAATGGGTATAAGGTGAGAGAAATAGCCAAAGGTAATTTGCTGGCTTAGTCCCCCTTCATACTTTAACTTTGGAAGCTTAAGCCTTTTTTCTGGCATTGTGGCTGTTCAGCAGAGGTTGTAGAGCTCTGCTTTCAGTGGGGAAATCGATCAACTTGAAAACCAAAAATTCCCTCTGTTTGACAGTGTCTTACGAATTTTGCAGTGTGTACGGTTTTTTGGCCCCTTTTCTGCTATTGATTTCCTAGTGTGTGGTAGTTGTACCATGTTTTTGAATGCATGCATATGTCTAATTGGACATGTGTCATTAAACATACATAAAATTCACACACACACACATTAAGCATATGGAAGTTTTGTTAAGAAGTATTCATTCCCTCTGCGGCCATATACAAACATTTGAAATAGTTGAATCAGGCTGAATCACAAGGTTAAAAATAGATCAGTAAAGTCTTCGCATTTACTTTCTAAATTTTAAACCCTGGGGAGGCGTAAGGAAGCATTTAGTTTTTTAACTGTACTCTTTTTCTCTGCTACCATAAGGAGTAAACAGGGGGGTTTCTTTCTTTTAATGAAAACAAGAGATTCCCAAGACTTGAAATGAAATCCCGAGAACAGGCAACAGCATGCTTCCTGCCTCCTTCCTGTGTTGTTCCTGCCAGGGATCCTCAGCTACTGGGCACAGACCTCAACCCTCCTGCACCCCACTCCAGCCCATCAGCTGCCCTTTTCCTCTGTGCTTCTGCCTCCCTCTTCCTTGGACAGTCAGTGTTGTCCTCAGATGGACTAAAGCTGTTCCTGTTCACTTTGGTCCCACAGCCACTGCTGCTGGGTGTAAACATGGGTGTAAATCCCTGTCCAAAGCCTAAAGATTATGAATGTTTGTTATATGCATCTCAATCTCAGCCCTCATTCCTCTTTCCACAGCAGCAGGGATGGTAGATGGGGTCGGGATGGTGTGCAGCTCTAGCCCACACTGGTTGTTCCTGTAATATTGAGGTCAGGCCCCCTTTCTCCTCCTGGGAGCACAGGAGAATCGGACCCTCCAAGAATTGCACAATTTAACAGCTGCAGATGGAAATGTCACCCATAGAAACTGCAAAGAGCTGCTGCTGCTGCCAGAGCCCAGCTTGGCTTTGCAAACGCAGGGATTGCCAAGCTGCAAAGGTGGGTAAATGAAAGTAATAGAGTGTGGGGAAATTATTTAAAATCACCGCAATCTCCATCATCTGTAGGAAATGATTTTCTGCCCTTACAGTACTTCCAAACAGCAGTGCTATTTTTGCTCATGTGAGAAAGAAGTTATGACATTTTTAACCTGAAAAGAGGAAGTCTAAGAACATCAGTGACTTACAACTGTGGAAGGACTTGATATACGGCACTCCATCTTAGAATCATTTTACCCCTTTTGAATTCGTAGTGATATATGTCTTCCATAGAGCATTTTATTTTTTAATTTGCATCCAAATAAAACTAAGCAGGCATTATAGAAAATTATATTCAGGGACCTTTCTAAAGGCTTAACATGTAAAATCTTTCTTGAGTGTGTGTGTGTATATTTCAAAATTTGTGTGTGCATATTTTCAACACATTTGCTTGTTTTCTGTACTCTCAGTTCACTTCCATTTGCGCAGTTACAAAGTTTTGCTGTATTTAATCCTAGATAAGATTCAGAGGACCACAACAAATTGGCAATATAATCCTTATCAGCAGTTTTCATAACTTGGGTTGGTCCAGGCTGAAGGGAAGCTGTGAAGGGACAAGCCTGGGCTGGGCACTGGGGCTAAGGCACCTCTGGGTGAGGGGCACATTCAGGGTGACGCTGGGGTGATGCCAGGGAGTGGGGCTGGCCACTGCCCTCGCAAGCTGGAGAGCCCTTGCAGCCCCACCACACTGGTGTTTCAGCAGTCAGCGTTAACGGGTGGAAATGACACATGTCTAGCAGAAAGGGAAAAAGGTGTTTGTCAAAGGAAGGCCAGCAGCTGGACAACTGCAGCTGGGCGGCTCTGCCTTTGTTTGAGATGTAGCACCGAGGAGCCAGTGAGGCCTTTGGCTCAGCTCCTCAGAGCCTTTGTATGTACCTGTGAATATACTTCTTAATATTTTAGGGAGTGGTTACCCAGCATTTTTAGGAGGCATAACTCTTCAGGAATGGGACTGTGTGGCTTGCTGATGCTTTTCATCTGGAGTATGAAGTGCTGTTTTTATGGCTGATGGAGTTTTTCCCCCTGCTGGGTCTGGAAGTTGGTGCAGAAGTGAATGGCACAGATGCTTTGGAGAATAGTCTAGGTTGTAAAGAAGAACGAACTTAATAATCCCTCTTGAGAAAGCTGCTATTTCTTGATGTCAGATGGTAAGTCATTTAAATCACTCCATCCTCATATATTTCTATAGCTATTTACCTCTATTTCCAAACTACATGCAGATTACATTGATGCTTTTTACAAAGCTATTATATGGTTAATTATAGTGGAATTTAATAGTTACTGGCCTTACATATTGATTGAAAAGAAATACTTTCAAACTGTTTTCACCCTGAGAAATAGAAGCATAACTTCTGATATTACTGTTTGTAAACAGTTCTGCTGCTTCCTATCACAGAAAGGTAAGAAATTAAATAGACTGTTAAATAAGATTTTAGTGTTGGTTTAATTTATCCCTTTAAATAAAATATGTGGATGAATATGAAGGTGAGGAATGTTTAAGTTGAAAGGAAAGAGACCAATAAATATGAATGTGGAGCATCAGGATGTGGATAAAGATTAGTCATGAGGTTTTTTTCCTCTCTTTGCTTCAAATACTAATAAAAACATGCTTCATGAATTTAGCTTGAATTCAGATTGTTTCTCACTTGCTATATCTCACCTGTTCACCTTGGCTTAGAGCCAAAAGAAACTGCGTGTTGCTCCTATGTGCTCCCTCAGACTAGGTAAAATTTTCTGTTCAGGGCACAGAGAACATACTGGAGAACATAAAACTTCAGTAATTCATTGGGTGACTGAAGCTGTTAGTATTTCCCAGCGATGGCACCAGAAATGAAATCTCAATTAGAAGTGACTTTTCCTTACAAACTAAAGCCTTCACATCAGAGCATACCTCTGAGCCTTTTGTCTGCCAAATGGGTGGGGGTTAATTCAGTTGAGAAAATGCAGTCAAGATGTGAAAAAAAGTGCCTGGGGGCATGCAAGGCCTGTTTCCAATGATGCACGGATGTTAGCAACATGCTGAGCTTTAAGATCCCAGAGCACAATAGGACAGAATATTCTTTTCTCACTCTCTTGGAATTAAATTAGGTGTCAAACCAAAGGGCTTTACAAAAATAGAAAATGTAGAAAATGTTTGGTTTTCAGTTGAAACTTTTAACGTGACTTATACATTTTCTGTGCGTGAAAGCTTGCAAAAATACGGTTCTTTGTTGGCACTGAAATGAGGAGTTGTCACTTTTTTAGTGCCAGGGCCTTTTATATAAGCAAGTTGTTACTTTAACTCCGAAGCTGTTCAATTGTATGCTTAGTTTCACAAAAATATGCAGACTATGCTTCAGCAAATGAATTCTAAAAATTTTGAAAGTGTCGCTTTATAGTATATAGTATTTTACAGTATATACACTTTATAATAGATGGTATAAAAACAAGTTTAAGAGTCTTAATTCTTAGAATTATGTGTAGAACTGAACCAGGTTATTTTAGCACTTACAATAGAGATTCTTGTTCCAACTAAATAAGCAGGTTTCCATAAGTGTAATCATCTCACGTACTGTGCTATTTTACTGGTACATAAGAATTTAAAGTTAAAGGAAAAAAAAAAAAATCCGGACTGTTCAGTTTCACTGTTCTTTCAATGGTGACAAATGCAGAATGCTTCCCCCATTGGGAAGCACTAACGATCTATTTTCAGTAGCTTTCAGGAGACTTATTAAGGAAAACAATGTTGACAAAAACAGGACTTGAGTCATTCTGGTTGGTGAAGACTTGGCTATTTTGCAGCCCTTGATGTATCAGTGGGAGCTGCTGCTCCTTAAAGGGGCTGAAGTTAAATACGTATTTCTCTGAACAGAGAAAATAGGTGACGTAAATAAAAAGGAAATACAGTGTAGTGGTGCTATGCATTTGATTTAAATGAACTTGGAAGATAATCCTTGAATATTGTATGAAGGTGGAGAGATGGAGAATTATATATCTCTAAGTGTAGATTGTCTATTTAAAGATAAAATAATTTTTAATAGCCTTTATTCTCTTTTCTTCATAAAATATGAAGAGCAACTATTTTTAATACTTTTAATTTTCATCCTCTTACAATCTATTGTAAATAGGCAGTATTCTTGATCACAGCTACTCAAGCTTAGGTTAGGCTTCCAGTATAATGACAGTTCTTTAAATGTTCTCACCAGTATGTTTGGTATCTTTTTAAGCCAGTTCTTTCAGTATTTGAAATATGCTGAAAATGTATTTTCATTTACTGTAAAATCAAGATGGCTAAAAATCCCTGGCTTTTTTCCTAATTTCCATTTACATTAAAAATAAAATTAAAAAAAAGGATGTGTCTGCATAACTTCATGTTTCTGCAGAGGGGCAAGGAAATGCCAGCCATCATAAATCCTTAGGTTGAAGATTTTCCATCTGAGCTAGCACTAAATCCCAGGCAGTTGGTTTCTTCTGCCGGATGTGTTTTGTGGACCTAATAAAAGTAGGCCTCTAGGTTATTCTAGGTTATTTAAGGTGTTTCGTCTGGACTCTTCCTAATTGATTCAGATCTTTTTTGAAGTGCAGTGTCAGCAATGAGTCTCATGGCCCAGCTGATGGAGGTCTTGCAATGCTGAGGAGAGCAAAAGTTTTATTTTACGTGCTGTCTGTTAGTAAATCTTTATGTAATGGTTGCTTTTCTGTGACAGCAAGAAATAAGTTGACTCATGTTCAGCCTGCAGATCCTTTTGTAAGAACTGCCTCAGGGCCAGCTGCCTCCAATCTCCTGCTCATCCTCCTAACTTATTTCTTTCCAAGTGAAGTATTTTGCAACAATATGTCCTTTTTGCCTGCTGCCTCCTGTTTTGTCTTAGCCCATTTCTCCAGTTTCCGTATCCATCTGTGCATCTAATCACACTCTCATATGCCTGCAGCTCCTTCTAGCTTTGTGCAGTCTTGAAACTCAGAAATCAGGTTTCATCATGCACATTAGAGGCTAGCCGATGACATGGCTCTCTCTTGCTTATGGTTCTCATGACTTTCTGCGGCCTCTGCAGGCTCAGGCACTCCTTGCAGTTGGATGTTGAGCATCATGATCTGGAGAGGATGGTTATTGGCCCTCTAATTGCCTCAGACTGGATGTTTTGATCACACCCTGAAAATGTGAACAGCCCCTAAAGTCTTATTAATGTCCCAAAATTCTGAAGAGGGCTTTCTGTTCTGTCTTTTCAGAGTCTGGGAGAAGCATAGGTTACCTTTGAAAAAAAAATGCACGCTTCTCCCTCGCTTATCATTCCCTAACAAGCTGTACCTTTCATTTGTGTGAGTTCTAAGCAAATTTCTGTTATGACGATTAAATCTCATACTTTATTATGAAGACTTCCAGTTCCTCCTGTTTGATTCGTTATAGATCTTTTATTAGCACACAGGCTTTTAATAGGTTCACCAGACTGAGCTGGTATTTCTTCCTGTCCCTCGTGTGACCTTACAGTGAACCCCAGTATCTCTTTTCCCCTCTTTCCCTCTTTAGATTTTGTGCTATTTCTTTTTCCCCCTCTTTTCCATCACTTCTCTGGGGTTTGACTGTTGTCTACATTGTTTTGGTTAAGAGGGGAGAATTTAGTTCACTTCGTTGTTTTCTGTCTTTCTTCATTAGATGGATAACAGCAGAATAGCAGGGAATCTGTCCTGGAGCCATTATCCCATGATCAAAGAAGTCAAACCACTCTTGGCAGTATCCTCTGCATAGCCTCTACATCCAACCCCAATGTGTATGTGTGCATGTGCACATATGTGTGCCCCTCTCCTCTGTCTGGTCCTTACTAGTTTGGTGGGGTATAAGGGGATGCTTAGGAAGACCCTGTGCCTTTTCCCTTAGCCGAGTTGTCCAAATTTCTCCTGCTTTCCATATGAATCCGTAGGTTTGCTTCTGTGGGTTTCCTGCTCTGTTTTGGGGTTGGATTTTTTTTTATGTAAGAGGAGCTTTTTGCCCCTCCTGAAAGAGCTATGGATGGAGGTAGGTCACTAAGGTGCCTGAGCACCTGGGGAGGAGCAGGAGCCCTTCCCAGTCAGGCTAGGAGTGTCTGGGCTCCTCCTAAATTGAAGGGCAAAGGTTAGAGGCTCAAGACCCTAACAAAGGGAAACAAACTTCTACACTGTTTTAAAAAACTTGGGAGAAACCTCCTGCATACATAAGGGCTTAGATGTCTTAAAAGAGATGTTAGCTGCATTCTCCTCTTGATTGCTTCTTATTTCTTACTTTAAAACCCATGCAGTTTAGTGCAATGTGTGTGTATTTTGGGCTCTCTGTGCTACTTAGTCACGCAACTACTAGCACTTTTCCATGTTGAACTACTTGGCTGCCCCAGAGTAACTAATTATCCCACAAACTTCTTGCTTGCAACAGTTCCTATACATTAGCTGTGGCTTCCATGGCATACTGTGCAGGTTTAACCATTAATCTGGTACCACAACTTACCTAGTTATGTTTCAGACTCTGATTGAAACTCAGCAAAAGTGATTTGCAACCTTTCTGTATTCATAAAGTTGTCTAGACATAGATGCAAATTGGTGTGCTGAATTTAAGGCTATTAAGAAATAAGACATTTTCCTAATTACTTTTTAAGAACATCATTAAGCTACTTGGTAAGGCTCAGAAGCCCATGAACCACAAGCTGAAAGCCACAGCTTCAGAAACAGTATAGTAGTAATTAATAGTGGATTCACAGTGTTTGTTACCTGCCTTTCTGATAGTAAATAAGAGGAAGGCATCTGCTATCTATTTAAGCAGTGAAGATTAGCAGTAGAGGTTTCAAAACCAGTTTGCTTACTCCACTGATAGGGCTTCAGGAGCTAGGTTATTCTAAATGTCTAATTTCTCTTTCTCCCCTTTCACCACATTTCAGTATAGGCAGGTAACATGAAATCCTGAAAGATGCAAGAGCCTGGAATGAAGAGAGAGAAAACTATTGCTATGATTCTTATAAAATGAGATTAATGCATTTGTAATTGAATACTCTGTGGTTCTGCATCTTTACTGTGCCAGAAAACGATGACAGGTCACTATGATATAGTGTGTCTTGTACTTCTGTAATTATCATCAATATAATTTTACATGCAAAATACAATTAAAATATACCTGCCTGTCACTGTGCTACCTTCCAGAAAGATCATGGTGCTGATCCAGTCCTCCAGATGACTGTAATGCTTTTAGTTCCAAGATACCGAATTTCCTTGCAAACAGAATTTACTTTAAAAATATTTGATATTTCTGTTCACTTTCTTGGGAAACTGCATTTTGCATGCACTTTGTAATACAGAAGTATTGCTTTCCAGAAAACACTCCCACGTCATTGCATAGTTTGGGACTTCATTACAAAGCATTTCCCCTTCCCAGTTACAAGAGTATCTGCTTACAGCTGTGTGTATTTTCTGTGGTTGTTTCTATAATGTTTTTAACAGGTTTATTTCTGTTATGCTTCATTGTGTAAAAGGTGTCCAGCAAAACAGATCATTTCCTAAGATATCTTTGCTTTCTTAGAGTCATGGAGCATGTGATGTGCTTCCTGGACTGGTGCATGATTATTTACATCATGAGGGGTATGGCGTGGTCCAGTTAGCAGTGCCCTGGACCACAGCTCAGGAAGACCCTGATTTCCTTTTTGGCTCTGTAATTTATCTGGGGTGTTTCCCAGTGCAAATAACTTCATCTTTGTGCATCTTCACCTTCTATTTCAGATTCAGATGTACAATGAAAATGCCCTTAAGCTATATGCACTATTTAGTACAGTGGCAATCTTTACGTGACGTGTCCAGATGCTTCTGTAGTAAAAACTGAATACATGCTAAATGCTAAATATTTGAAGAAATAACATGTTCAGAAACTGAAAGCATAAAAGGTGTATTTGCACAAACACCCGTCAGGAAAATTTTCATCATGGTCCCACTACCTTTTATTTCCTGAATTGATTCCTGTGCTATTTATTTCTAGACTTTCTAGAACCTTATGTGTAGACAAAAGCTCCCATTTTACTTCACATGTTCCTCTGACTTTGGTAACGCTAGTAACTTTGTCACTCATTATTACCACAAGAATTATAACATCTTGAATTGTGGATGGCTGGCATGGTGGCAGTTCAGGCAGTAAGAGCAAGTTGCGTAGAAAAGAAGCAGCGCCCTTTTAGAGTTGCCAAGATAATTGTCAGCTATCATAAAGTCCAAGCACTGATGATTTTAGATTGAGGTTTGGGGCTTTTTTTAGCACAAAAGGTAGTCATACCAAGGAGAAAAACAGCTATTTTTGGAAGCTGTGGTTATTGCCTTATACCCATGTTAACATTAATTTTCTGGGCTTGTTGCAAATTGGACTAGTTTTTCAGGCATCAGCAAAAGTAGCTAATGCAGAGAGACTGCAGGAAGGGAGCACTGGGATTTCAGGGGACACATTGGTTCAACAGGGAGAAAAGACTGGGTCTCCCCAGTCCCACCTGGATTATGGAGAAAGGAAACTTCTTGCTCTTTCTTTCCAGAAACTGCTTTAGTTCCAGGGGAAGTGAGTGGGAGATGTATGATTGGCATTGTACCTTTTGCAATGTGCAAATCTAGAATTTACTAGGAATGGCTAGGAAATGAGATACTTAAAGTTGCCAACTTCATTCCTCTTTCAGCATTTGTATTTGAGGGGAGAAAGTGTTTTCCTACAAGTGGAGGCTTTAGCTACAGTTATGAGACCTTCGAAGTTAAAACAAAACTCAGACTCTTGTGATAAGGCATTTAGTGTGGAAAGGGCATGTGTATGTTTCTCTTTTTTCACCCTCTGATATAAAATACCACTGCAAAAAATATTCCAAACTTTTCCAAAGGACTTCTGCTGCAGAAGGCACTAGAACAAAGAAGTCTTTGTTTCACAGGAGTATCCAAACCTGTGGTAAACTTTTGCTTGTGGGGTTCTTTTTCCTCTCAGACAGGTGCCATGAAGCTCTTTGACATTTGTAGAGCAGATGGGATGACACGTCCCTGTTGTATCTAATTGACACAACCTTACTAACTCTCTCCAAACCTTACTAACTTTCTCCGTGAATCCTGCCTCAGAAAGTGTGGGCTGTAGAGTCTGAGAGAGCACTTTTTCCTAATCAGCAACTTGCTTAACACACTTACTACGGGGTGGGGAGTAAGAGCGATAACTTGCTAACTGGCCTGTGAAGCCTCCTGTGAATTCATAACCCATGGAAATGATTTCTTGCTGCTGAATTTGCCATTTTGGATGGTTGGTCACTTGCTGTTAGCTTGGATACTGTACGTTGCATTAGGTGTATCTGCAGCCACAGATGTTATTGTGTGCATCTCTTTTAATGTAAATAGCAGTGTTGTCTGTCTATGCAATCACAGATTGACATATGTAATTGAATATGTGTAGAATACATGAAGATGTCTGTGTAATGCTGTCTCAGGGGATGTGTGAATACACATCTCTCCATGCTTCCTCCCCCTCTCAGGCTCCCAAACGAGGGATCTTGTGAATGTCTGATTTGATTTCTGTGTGTGGGTCTGGTTTCCAAAAGGCTGATGCCTGTGAAGGTGTCAGAGAAGAAAGTAGCTGTCCTGATCATTTCTGCTAATCTTGGCATGCCACCATCATGCTCAGTTCTTGTACGTATGTATGTCTTGTATGAAAAACACAGAATAACTGTTTTGAGTGTAACTTCTGCTAAAGGTACACTCCTTGGCAGGTCTGGTTTACGCAAGAAAGCCACATTTGCAGTGTGCTTCCAGCATTCAAATCCCGATAGACACATATGCTTCCCCAGAAATTGCTTCTTTGAAGAAAGCAGGCAATGATTTCAATTCTGGAAGGGTAGCTAGACCATATTTTATGGTGATTGTCATTGATTATGACCAGGAGCAGTAGGAATACCCAAACAAAATATTTAATGCATTTCAGTTGGAATATAAATGAGCTAACAAACCTACTGCCCTTGAGCAGCTGTAATTTTTAAGATTATTCTCATGAAGCATGTTGAGTTTGAGATTCTTGGCTTCCTTGTACAGCAGGCTGTCCCTCTGGCAACTGTCATCCTCACTCATATCAGTTACATGCTGCCACAGCCACTCAAACATCTTGTGCAAATGTTAATATTAAAAGCAGGCCAGGTGGTAGCAAACTCTGGGATAGATCTTCAGGTCGCTATTGAAATCACAGAATTTACAAATAACCTATATAAAAACTCTCCAGTTCTCCACGTGTCAGTGGCTGTTTCTGTGGCACTGGTATACAAAGCATTTCCATGCTCTTTGTGGTGTCTTTAATACCTGTAAGCTCTGATTCTAGCTTGCAGCATTGTATATCGGGTTTTTGGCAGGAATGCAGTCAGATATCCTTTTGAATAAATGCTGGCTACTGTACATAAGGCTGTCATAGTCTGGTTTAAAGGATTAAAACACATACACAAAAAGTATTAACCCCCCCCCAATAAAACCTGGAAAGACTCTTAAGAGGTTATTTAGCCAACCCCAAGCCCCAGAGCTGAATGAATTGTACCAAAATAATGGGATGTTGAGAGACTCTCAAGAACAGGTTAGACAGTGATGAAGGCACCACACTGACCCCAGGCAATCAATTCCACCACTTTATGAACCTTGCAGTTAGAAAGCTTTTTCTAGTGTTTAAGCCAACATCACCCCTTCTGCAATTAAACCTGTTCGTTCTTGCCCTATCCCCAGTAAATAGAGAAGTTTTTTCTCAGTGAACCAAAGCTTTTACATATTTGAAAATTATTACCCTATTCACTGGCAATCTTTTGTTCTGCATAAAGTATCCTTGTCCTTTCAATCTCTGTTCATAAACATCTAATTCATGTAATGTCTTCTTTATTTTCTCCCATTAGTCCATGTCTGTCTTGAAGTCTAGAGCATGCCGGGTCAGAACAACACAGTACTCCAGCTGAGGGTTTGCACTTGGTGAGCAGCATACAGATTGCTACACATCTTGGTGGTTGTGTACTGGCTATATTGGGTGTGTCCTACTATGAAACTTGCTGCTCTGCAACAGGATGACTTATTTGATTCATGTTCAGTAGTTATTTGCTGGCTCTCTGAGCTTTCTGTGTCATCTGTAAATGTAGTGAGCTTATTCTCTATTCTACCAACCAAGCTGTTAATTAAAATATTGAAGAACACAGTCCTGCAAAACTCCACTCAATATATTCTTTCATTTTGGCTGCCAACCACTGAAAACTAATCTTTGAAAGTGTTCTTTTCAACCAGTTGTGCACCACTTATAATGGTATCAGCTGACTGTGTTGGATAAGGTAGAAAACTTATTAAATTCAATATGTACTCCATCTGCTACTACTTCTTATCCAGTACCAATTATCCTCCAAGGAAGGAAATTAGATTGATTTGACACAATTAATTCTTGACAAATTTGTCTGGCTGTTTAAAACTCCTACAGGATAATAGGGTGGAAAAAGAAATATTATATAACTTGTCTGTGTCTTTCCAGCCCCATGCTTGCCCTCCCTTAGCCTCTTGAACTGTACTCTTCAGGAGTCCTCATTTGTAATTACCAAGGTGCAGGAGTGAGAACAAGAGGTGAAGGCAGTAGTCATTATTACAGCCAAAATCTCTGTATCTTTAAGCCAAGCCTGAGCATTCTTGAATGAACACGAACAGGTTAAATGTGCATGAAACCAAGCACACTAAGTAGCCTCTAATACTGTTTAGCCCTTTGACACTGACATGAATCATCTGTCATACACGGAGCCTGTTACAGTCATTTCTCGTGTATCCATATAAAAACAATTTAGCTATTTAACCTCTGTTGCCTGTATCTATACACACACTTCTTTGGGAAACAGTAGCTGCTAAAATATTTTTAAACGGTACCTCCCGTGCCAAAGTCTTTGGATACATTTGAACTTGTTAGAGATCAGGATAATATTGTGCATGTTTTAGGGTGCTGTGAATAACTAGGTCCTTTGAATTTCTTTCTGGTTTCAGACAAACTTGAACACTAGCTGGGAAAGTACAGGCAATAGAAGGCATAAGTTTAAATCACGTTTGATACAGTGAAAGCTGCTCTGAGCAGCTACTCAAGGGAATGATTGTATTTCATTTCTAACATAAGATACCCATGTCTGGAAATGTTACCTGGAAAATACTAGGAGATAAAAAGGTATCACAACACTTGGAGAAAGCTTTTAGGAGGCAAGGAATTTGTCTTTTTGACAAGTCAAAATACTGTCTTTTCTTAGCTCTGCTCATGCAGTTTGCATATACAAATAAAATAAATATTAAATAAGAAATAGAATAATGATTTTTATCTTCAGGAGTTTTACATTTTTCTATTAGAAAGAAATGAGAGTTGGTGAGTAATGCAAATAATCTAGATGAGGCCAAATACCTTGCTGGCATTTTAAACCATATGCTTATGTATTCCCTAAATGCCACATGTGTAATCAAGGGGATTAAGGGCCAAATAGGCTTTTCAGACTTCTTAGGTAATTGCGCAGGTAGCATACCCCTTAGAATTACCCATGAAAAACATCCAAAATACTTCCATGTAGCTGCAAGCCATGTGAAATTAATGGCTTGTACCTAGCCCAGAGCTTTGTAGGCTCACCACCCGCCCCTGCTGCCTCCACTGTGGTAGAGATGGCAGATAGTATAAAGTGATTCCAGAAGGTCACCTGGTTTGCCCCAAGATACAGTTACTGTTGCTGCATCTCATATTCCCCCTCATCCATATAGCAAATTTCTTTCATTCCTTTTAGTCCACTTTCACATACTTTGTCCTCAGTGACAAACAGCCATGACTTCTGAAATGACCAGAGGTTCTTTTGCATACACAAATAATGTCATCATTTTAGAAGCCAATATTTCAGGGCTTAAAAACACATACATTTATCTCATTGCCCGAGTTACACCCTCTTGAGCTTTCTTCAGCAATCTGACTTTCCCCTTGGTGTTTACACACCCTTCATGCTTTCAGATAATCACTGCATCCTTTCCAGTCCCTTTAACCTTCATTCATCCAAGCAACAGTTGTTTGTTTAAATGTATTCACATAAATCACTTCTTCCCACAGAAATCAAAAGGAGTATGTGATGCACTTCTGGGATCAAGTGTATTAGCAACTTTCAAACCCCAAATCGCTTTTTGTGATTAGGCATATGTTGCTACAGGATACACATTATACTGAAGTAGTGTATTTGGCCATCTTCAGAGAGAATTGCCTAATTATTAAATCCTTGCAAATGAAGATTCATTTTTCTGAGAACTAGAGATACCAGCTTACTCTGCATATACTTCAACAAAACGGCTTCTTTGTAAAAATTCATCAACATTGAGCCAATGCAGTTAGCTCATTGCCCTTGAGGGCTGTTGTATCATCACTGATGCAGTTGGTTGAGCTGTGGAGGGTAAATTTCTCCCACTCACACCACCACAGTCACAATAATCCTTCTGTTCACAAACTTCCCAAAATATTTATTAAGATAATAGCTTGGAGGTGTATTTTCAGCAATGCTTAAGCCTGTTTTCATTTGTCTCTCTTATTTGACTTTTTTTTCTTTTTCTTTTAAATTACATTCAGGGAGTGGGTTAGCCAGTGTTTAAAAGCTGGAGTTTAATTAGTTTGACAGGCACCTCTGCTTTCCAGCTGAGTTGCCCTAACTGGAAGCAGCTGCTCCTCAGAATTACTCCCTCTCCTTGCTGTGTTACACAAGTAGTAAGTGTCTCATGCCCCTTCAGTGAATTCATGGATGTAGAATGCACAGTTCCAGGGTTATAGGTGTGCCTGGCTGCCAAGAGATGTTTCTCTCCTTTCTCTATTATTTAATGAAGTCTTATGAAGTGAAACATGTCATTAACAATATAGGGAAAATGAAATCTGCTGATCAGGTATGATTCTCAACTTCTTGTTAGCTCTTCTTAGTGAGCGCAGAGCAGGTTTTAATATGTTTTTTCCATGGCAATTTGAAACTCTGATTTGAGAGCATGCATCTTGAATGTACAGCTTGCAAGGCAGTGAAAAGTAAAGCTCCGGCAGGAGAGCACGGGCTCTGTGAAACAAGCTCATGCCTGTGTTTACAGCCACAGCTGAAATGAATGCTTATCATCTTGACTACATTGTCAGTCTCGCAAATGCTCCTGATTTCATCACTAGCTTGATGATTTATTTAACATCCTATTAGCTGGAGCCAAGTGATTTAAAAATCTCAATTCGCTGTTGTTTTTTATACTAATGGAAATGTAAACTATGGCTTTTATTTTTCAATAAAAGTATGAGAATGTGACCTAAGTGCACCCTGATGACTCAGGCAATTGAAGCTGAAGCACTCCAAAAGTCTTTAAAAAAAATCCATTATATTTAAATGGCAGTGTACTTTCCAGGTGTATGACCTGGGTGAGTTTTGAACACTTACTGCAGCAGAAATTGCAACACCACGTGTAACACAACTGCTTGCCTACTGTTCACTAGGCAACTGCTGTTTGGTTTTCCATAAATTATCTGTTAATGTACATGTCTGGGCTTGCTGGGTGTGCACAGGTCAACTAACCCACGAGTGCAACTCAGCATCAGGGAAGACACCTGTGTTTTGGTCTGATCTGGTACACTAGGGAATGGGCAGGAAGCCTTTAAAAGGAAAGGCAGGGAAGCTGTTTGGAAAGTGAGAGAAGATTAGGTGTTTTACATCCATCAGTGCCTGCTGATGAGAGCTCTTTTCAGGGATGAAGGCAAGAGGAGAAGCTCTGGCTATGGAGGAGGAGTTATTCCAGCAGAAATTGATCTGAAAGAAGAGGTTGAATTCAGGACATTGTTCTCAAGTGGCTGCAGGAGAGAGAACTGACCCTAGGCTTATGTGATTTGCAAACAAACATCAAATAATCACATCTGGTCTATTATCTTCACCTATGGCTAGCTGAGATCATCAGGCAGGTTTCTTTGTTTGGCTGGCTTCTGCATTAAATAGGACCAACTACTCCTTCAGTAATAATAGGTCTATGTGACTTCTGTGCCTGAGCTCTATACTGAATCCCTGTGGGACTGAAAGTCAAGCTTTGGTAGCGTGTGTATGCTGCTTCTTCAGAAGGGTGGCGTATTAAAGAAACAGTTGAGGAAGTAATTTGTGTTCTGTTATGCTTGGGACAATATTTAATTGGTAAGCTGGGGAGTGGGTGTTAGGTAGGATGTGGAGGAGGTGACTTTTGGGTGGAAGTCATCTGTTCTGGAAGAAAAGGTAAGCAATTCTTCCTCTTCTGTTTTCCTCCAAGTCTCTACCATTGACATGTTTGTGTCTCATGGGCTTGGCTGTAATACTCTGCCAAGGGTGGCTCTCTAAGTTTTTATCACTCCATTGATAGCAGGCAGATATTTTTTTTTTTCTTGAGGTCTACATTTGCATTTCACAATTGGCTGCTTTTGCAAAGATAAAACTGATGAAAGCTCTTCGGTTTCTTTTTCTAGAGAGAATAACATTTAGGAAGGATATTTCCCTTTCAAAGGGAGATGAAATAAACATCCTCTCTGAGGTGTATCCATTCTCATTTTAAATATTTGAGTTGGTCATGAAGTGAGTAGTAATAAAACAGTTGCTGTGTGAGCTTGGCATTCTCTCTTGGTGTTCCTCCCACCTTACTACAGCCAACTTGGCGTGGAATTTACATTAGCGCTGAGCATCTCTGAAATGCATGGCTATCGCATGCTACCAAGTTGTACCTTATTCGTGGCTGGTTTTATGATGCAATTTGGGATGAGATCATCAGACTCTTTTTCATTAGTAATTTAACGAGAGTTTCAACAAAGGACTCAAAGGACACTGTGTTTGGAAGAAGGAGAGGCTGAAGTCCTATTCCCAGTTCCAAGGCTTGCTTTTTCACCTTTTTCACTTTCCCAGTTCTAAAATTATTTGGGATAAGAGCAGCCAAAGGACACTGAGCTAAATTGCTCTCTCTCTGTGGATTTTCTAAGTCTTTTGCAAGAAAGATTTGTATGTATCCTTTCTAGCAGACACATACAGAAAGAATGTAAGAAGCTGAGCAAGCCTGCTATGACAGTGTAGAGATTACCCCTAGACATTCCAAAGGATGCTGAACTCCTGTCTGAAAATTTCATTCAGGTTTATGAAACATTTTGTAAAAAGTGCTGGAGAAAACTAGTAGAAAATTAATGCTATTTAAATGTTGACAAGAAATAAAGCATAAAAGCTGGTTTGCTGTGCAGCTAGAAGGGATGCTAACTTTGGATGAAAAAGGCAGAAGGAAGTAATATGAAGAAGCAAGAGTCTTATTAAATTTTGGAAATTGTCCAGCCAGCGCCTGACATTGTGTGAGGCAGGGGGAGCCCCCATCTGTGGGCTGTTTTGGAGCAGTGTGCTGTGCACCTAAGCAGGTATCCCTGGGGATGTGTGCTTCTTGCAGATCACAGTCTGGCTCCTGGAGCCCCTCCTCCCTCACTGAGCTGGTGCTGCTCCCTCCCAGTTAAGAAGCACAGTGCTGTGCTGCACAGTGGGGAGGAGAACGGGGCAGGATGTAAGAGGCCTTTGTGGAGCACGTCTGTGGGCAGGAAGGGAGGATATGAACCTTTCCTTTCTCTTTATGCATCAAAAGGTATCTTTCCAGAAGGGCTGTGATAATTGCTGTGTTTAGATTTCTTTTCCTTCATTCAAAGTCACAGCCACTGTGTTTTGACTGTAGCCTGCCAAGCTTAGCAGTATTTGTATGCCTACCAAGCGTGGTGCTAGCCTGAAATTTTAAGGCTACTGGAATGATTTTGTTGGGGATACATGTCTCCCTCATTTTTTTAATCTAGTGGGGTACTGATATTGGGTGTAATGTGGAGAGTTCAGACATTTTTAGAGTAAAACAATTAGTAGTTTCTAACTGCTTTCTACCGACAGAATTAAACATCTGGTTTGCATGGAGCATATTAAGTGTACTTGTCACTTTGATGCAATAATCCAGTCATGAGGCTGGCAATAAGACTGGGAGCTGACAGCTAAACCTCTGAAAGAATAATTAAGGATTTCTGACTATACAGCAAAGAGTATATAGTCTAAATACCGTCTATTTTAAAGCCACTCTTTTACCACTTTCAAAATCAGGTATACTTTCTGTAGTTACTTAACTGGCAGATGATAAAACATGATCATTTCAGGAATACATAGCAGTCTGATGTGCAAGTGCAGGTGATGGATCTAGCGCTCTCCTACAGTTTATACTAATAGTGTCTGAGACCGAGTGACAGCCTGACTGGCAAAACAGCTGATCGTTGGGTGTGTGGGTCTCCATCCCACCCCATGCTGGAAGCTTTCTGGAATGGCCACTTGCATGCTTGTGTTCTGCTGGAGAGCAGCTGCCAGCTCCTTTGGCTGGTATGAGTGATGCAAAAAAACCTGCCCTGAGGGACCCTGCTACCAGACATAATAATTTAATTATTTAAATAAATTTAACTTAAATAATTCTAAAGGAAAATAAAGCTCAAGTAAGAGATGAGAATTAAAAGAGATTATGCTTTAGAGACTTTCAAAAAGAAGTAGTGAGGCCAATGAGATAAAATTGTTCCAAGGTGGATTATGGTAGGTTAATGGGTTGGAGCCTGCAATTGGGTTGCAGTTGCAGTCAGAGGCTGTGATGTGAAATTGCATGTTTCAATTCGATGACTTCCACCAAGAGGGAAGAGGGAGAGAGCTGAAAGGAGATAAAATCACTGCCAATAGTGTGTTGCATTGTAATTGGCTTGTGTTAAGAGTTTTAGGGCTTTTGTGGGTCACCTGTAGGGGCTAGCTGGAATTTTTATTTCTCTCTTCCCCTGCACCCTCTGTGCATACAATGGCTTGCTTATTTATTTCTGAAGCTTTGATGTTTTGATTTAGACTTGAAATACTGGGCAGGGTGGTGTTAGTAATGTTGAGAAACCACGTGTGTTTTGCTCACGCACACAGAGTTAATTGCCAGGCCTCTGAGCAGGAAGCCATTTCCCTCATTTCAACTATCAGGAACCTGTGAAGTTTGGTGTCCATTACACTGTGGGGCACAATCCACTTCTCAAGGCAATGTGGTATCTCCCAGCCTTTTGCATGTAGTTTAAAATGGATATCAAAGTACTTGGGGTTGTTTGTGGTACAGATTTCTTGGATTAAATTGCCATTTAAGTAGTTGCCAGCAGGTTTAATAGTCTGATTCTGATGGTGCATGTCAGCTTTTCCAGTTTATTTTGATGAATATTTCAATTTTTCACTATAAATGCTTTGTTGAAACCATTGTGTCACTGTTCTGTGACACTGATGAGATAATGCACGCTACTTCGGGAGAGGAAGATTGTCATCTTTTGTCTTAATGACTCTGATGTTTGCGTTTGAGGTTTGTGCTTTTCAAAGAGAAAGAGTTTGGCCTGGTGAAGGTGATCTCCCTGAACCCACAGTAAAGAAAGGAGACAGATGAGCATCCCTACAGCCACCTTAAGCTAGAGCTAGGATCCTGCTCTGAGAATTCCTCTAGAAGAAAGTCCCTCTCTCGAATATAGAAGAGTGCTCTCCAAGTTGGTTAATCCTGCCTGGTGTGTTGATATGGGAAACTCTTCTTAACTGCACACCCACATGTAGCTGATGGTGTGATAGGAGGATACACTCCCACGTGCAATGCATCTGCCGTAACTGGGCAAAACTAGATTCATAGCATTCACATCGATCATTTCCAAATCCTGTGTAGACATTTGCAGAACATCCCCAGGGAGCTCCAATAGCTGCTCTGTGGAGGGACCTTCTGTCCACAGTGCACTGGAGTGTATGTTAGAGCAACCATGAGTGGGTGCTCTTGTTGCAGCCGTTTTCCGTAAAATGCCCTTAGGTTTTTTAACTGCAGGACACTGGCTTCATTAAAATAAAGGAACCCTATGATACCTATGAGGGGATCTGTTTGAGGGAAGGAGAGCAGGAAATATTTTAGTATGTCATAGTCATTGAATGTCTTGGGAAAATGGCGTCTTGTAAATGTCTGAAGGTGAATAGATACTGTAATTGCAAAACCACAGAATGTAGTAGCTATTGTAAACTGCCATGGATTTGTTGTGATTCTCATGTCAAATTGCTTCTTAAAGGAACTGCTCTTAGAGTCAAGTGATTTTGCAATATCCTTTTTTTTTTCCCCTTTTCTCTCCATTTTTTTTAAATAAAAGGCTCTGTGTCTCAGATAAATTAAAGTCAACTGGCTGAGGGAAGACTGCTGCTGCCATGCATCATGCTCCTCTGATAAAAGCTGCTGCCTCCTCTAAAGAGGATGACATCACAGCTCAGGAAGCAGCTCTTGGACCACCACAATTTATAAACTAGGCTGAAAAGTGCAGATATTCAGGACCTGCTTCTGTAAGTAGTGTAGTCAACCTTACAGTGGAGCAAAGACCTCCACTGGCAGGGAGGGGCAAGTGGGAGTGCTGCCCCTTGCACCTATTTGGTCTTAATCATTGCTGCCTGAGTCAGAACAATGAGGGGGGTTTTAGACTTTGTGCTGCAGGTGTTTGTTTGTTAGTTTTAAATATGTCTCTAATCTATAAAAAAGACTATATACACAAGACTGTGCACAAGAGGAGCCCAGAATATTTAAATCCTGAAATCAAAAGTGTGCCATGTTCAGATATTTTGCAAGTTGGTTGACATTACTGTTGTAAGTGGTTCAACATGGATTTCAGAGGGTCACTGAGTAAATTACCTCTAACTAATTAAACCAGTTTTGAGTTATGCAAGCCCTCTCAGAGTACTGACAGACTTCACTGGCACGCCTTTATCCTCATATTTCATTGCTTTACAGTTGCGTACAATTTAAAGATGGATCAGTAGGGATTTTATACCTGGTTTGGGCCCTTCATTACTTCTCAGTACTAGTCAGTAATACAACGCGTTATACAGTGTGTGTCCTACATGTGCATCCTAAAGAAAAGTCAGGAAAAATGTGCACATATCTACATCATCAGTGGTTTCTTTACCACTTTTTCAACATATTTCTTGTTACTGCCTGTGCCCCCCACCTCCTTTTCTCTGTTGTGTGTGTGCTTAGAAAAGTCTCATCCCTTGCTTTGCATGCCAGTCGCTCAGAAAGGAAGCGTTTCTACTAGGCTTTTGTCTTTGGTGCTAGCCTACAAAGTAACATAAGCAATCTTAGCTTTAAGGACAGAAGAGGGGCATTGGTGGGAATGTGGAAAGAAGATGCGAGGAGTTCTTTATGCCTTCTCCTGAAACTGTTTTTAGCCCTGTAGGCAAATGGTATCATTTGTTGCTCCAGCCTTTGCAGGCTACCAGTGCCCTGCAGTCTGTAAGAGTCTCCCAGACAGTTGCTCTCAGTAGACAGCAGCTTGAAACAGGAGCTTTTAAGGACACATACAACCATTTCAGAGCTCAGAGATGAGCACCAAGTGTAAAGGATTTCCTTGGCACGGGTCCCAGCGAAGCTGGGAGTGAGGTGGTGGCCAGGCCTTAGGGTCATCCTCTGTCCCCAGCTCCTGCTGACCTCTCCAGTTTCCTCCATTAAGTGGCCACTGTTCTTTAATGTATGTATGTATGTGTGTGTGTGTGTGTGTGTGCATGGGCACTCAGCTGTTCCCCAAGAAGGGTGCGGGAGCTGTCTGTAATTAGTGATTATTTAATTTCTTTAAAGAGGGGTAGGAAAGCAGCAATAGGAGGCATAGGTGGGAGCAGTTTCCACAGTTCCTCTGCAAGGAGAGCTTTGCCTTTAATGAGGCGATTGATGATGGATCTCTCCTCAGGAGAACGAATGATGCGGTCCCGGTACTTGAACTAAAACTTCGATTTAACCGTGTGCCTTTTCCCTTCTCGGCCTCGTAGCGAGCGCGCCCGGCTCGTTTCCCAGCTGTCCTTTCCGTGGGGTGAAGAAAAGCCTGTTGACTTTGCCGTCGGACCTCACGGCAGGCAGGTGAGGCGCCTGCACCGGCGGAGCCCCGCCAGCAACAGGCCGCCCCCCGCCGGACCTGGCCCTCGGGTTTCGGGGTGGGGGAAGCGCCGGGGCCCTTTGTTGCCGCGCCGGGGCCCTTTGTTGCCGCCCCGGGGCCGCCACGTGCGCCGGGCGAGTCCTCGGGCAGGCAAGGGGTGCGGGGCCGCCCAGCCGGCAGCGGGGGAGGAGGGAGAGGAGGGGCTTTGCCGCCGTCCCGCCGCCGGGTGGGCGCCCCTGCCGCGCCTCAGTGGCACCGCCGGCCGGCCTGTCGCTGGCCGAAGTTGGAGGGGTGGCGGCAGCGGCGACGGGGCCGTCCCGGGGCGGGCCGGTGGAGGCATGGCGGGGCGGAGCCGGCCAGCGGCAGCAGGGAGCCGGCACTGAGCCGGCGGCCGGGCCGGGACATGGAGGGGGAGCGGGCGGGCAGCCCCGCCGCCCCGGCGGAGAGCGGCACGTCTGAGGTGTTCGCCCAGCTGTGGGCTGACGTGATGGGCATCCTGGTGAGTGCGGGCGGGACGGGACAGGACGGAGCCTGGGGAAAAGTCGGGCTCGGGGGGAACCCACCGTGGGGAGCGGTGGGCTGCGGGCACTGCTGTCCCCACCGGAGGGGTCGTGAGCGGCGTGGCCCCGGCACCTGCTGCGGAGGTTAACCGGTGGGAGGGCAGCCTCGCCGGGCGGGCGCGTACGTCCGGAACACCAACTCCATGGGTACAACTGAGAGTGGTATCAGCGACCGGTTGCATCGCGGGTTGGGAGGAAAGTTTTCTCGGCTGTCGTTACAGTCGAGGCAGAGATGCAGCGCAGAGCACCGCCGGTTCACCAGGATGACCCGGACCCCTGAGCCTGTGTACGCACCCCGGAGCGCCCGTATGGGCCGGCCCGTGGGGGCATTGTACCTGGCGCTCCTGTGTGCTGCCGGGTTCGGTGAAGTTTTGGTGAAAGGCTGGTTTGTTGCTGTCTTTATATCCCACGAACGTGTTCCAGTGCCGGGGGGGTCGTAGGGCCCAGGGGTCCCCTGCACCCCGTGTGCCCGGGTCAGGGCGGCCTGCCAGCCCAGCAGCGCTGCCCCGTGTCCTAATGCACCCCCCGGTGCTGGTTGTGTTGCTCTTACTCCCTGTAGTGTTTTTGGAAGCGAAGTTGCCCGGTTACGGTTGGTGGAGTTTCTGCGCTGGCGATCATCTGAGGAGGGACTAATCCTCGTAATTCACTGGTTACAAACAAAGGAGATGGCCCCAGTTACAAGGGCTCAAGGAATTATGTTTAGTGGGCACGTAGCATACCGACAGGACGGACTGGATAGCAGTCAAAATGCAGGAAGAGTCAATTCTTTATTTCTACTTGGAGCCAGAGAATAATATTTACTTTAGGTGCAAGATGATAATTATTGCCGAGTACTGCCACTCAGCAAAAAAACAAACACTGATGTTATATATGTACTGGGGCTGGCAGCTTTCCAGTGATACAGGAATGTGGAAATCAACAGTGGAGTGCCTGTTTATTCATTTTAAAAGCAAATTAATAGGCTTGATGCGTATTAACTTTTTGTTGTTAACATTTAACCAACAGACTTTAAAGAATATTATGAGAAAAACCTTTTGGAAAGCTGCTAACAAAACGAATGGTAAACCCATAGGATCTAATTCAGAAGCATTATAGAACTGCACAGAGAATGTAATTAGCATTTTATGCTGCTTTTTTTTTTCACATGGACTTCATTGTTAATATTCAAAGTAACATTAAAAAACTAGCCCCATTCCTTGTCTTCATAGGGATTCTCTGTTGACTTGGCATTCAATTTAGTAGCACCCGGATGCGTACACTCTTTCACTGTTAATGATTTTAATCTAAGAATGCAAGCAGAGTCAGTTCTGCCAGTTTGTAGGGAACACACAGTTGGTACTTCATGAACAGTCTCTTTCTCTGTTTTTCTGGCAGGTTTCAGTACTGCATTTAGTAAGAGCAAAATGCTATTGGATGCCTGGGAAGGAGTGTTTGAGGAGGCCAGACCAACAGCCCTAGCATGCTGGAGTGCAGTGCAGAAAAATATCTGATTCTCAAACAACTAACAGTTTCTCCTGGCTGTACAGGCTAGTTTCCTTCCTGGGAAAGCATAGCTATTTCATTATTTGTCTTCTAATAAAACTAAGACAAAATAACTTATTTTAGAGTTGGTCTGCTTTATAGGAAGGAATCATCCGGTAACTGTGAAGTGAGTGGTTTATATCAGTTGCAAACATAATCCAGCACTGTTATCTTTTCTTACTGCAGTGTTTTGTGTTGCAACACAGTTACAAATACAAAAGAATACCCTTGTGTTGGGTCCCATATAACAACTGATCTGAGGGAAGACAAAAGCTCTTCTCTCTGCAAGCTGTCAGCTTTCTTCAGATTTAGGTTTTTAAAGAGTTTCTGGTCTCTGTGGGTACAAAACATGTCTTAATATGAACTGACTATAAACTTATTTATTGCTCTGTCCCTCTCTGAAGGCAAGAAAGAAGTAGATCCAGTGCCAAGCTGTCTCCAGTGCCAGCTTGACTTTGTGGTACATACAGCTTTGCCCTTTTCAAACCTACACTGCAAAAGGAACATAGTAAACCAGATTTGTGGCTTCCACATGAAAGTCTGTGGATGATTGGTCATGGTCCATGGGGCCGCAACAGTGGCCTGCGTATCTGGCTTACTGTTTTGGCATTGTCAGTTAAGTGAAGGTATGGGTCTTACATTTCTGGGATTTACAGTAATTCATGATCCAAAATGGTTTAAGGAGCACAGAGGTAAACAGTGGATTTATTCACTGGGAACTGATTTAGGAACTAGGAGGTTGGTATTGTGGAAGGCTAGGTTGGTCCTGCAACAGCTACCAAAGGAATTTGCTAGCCAGGGGAGAAGAGGCAGGAGAGACAGGATCTTGGGAGGGGAAAACCAGAAAGAAATAAAGAAAGAAGGTGATCATCAAAAATATGTTGATTGAAAGGGAGAAAATTGCATTCTTAAGCGACGATCGTAGGATGATGCAGGTTAGAAAGGACCTCAGGTGACATCTAGCCTAACCCTGAGCTGAAGCAGGGAACACTCTGAGACCAGGTAAGGTTGCTTGGGGCTTTATCCAGTCGGGTCTTGAAAACCTCCAGGGACAGAAACTGCACAACTTCTCTGTGCAGCCTGTTCCACCGTTTCACTATCCTTACAGTGAAAAAGGTGGTCTTCGTAAAAATGATGAAATGTCTGATTCTGCCCATCTCATACTGAGGAGTTACAGCAGTGGGGAGGAGGAGGGAAAGGCGTTGCCTTTCTCCCAGTGTCTTTGCCAGAAGCCTTGGTGGCTGTGGTGGTGTCTCTCTTAGGTTTAGAATGAGAGGCTGTGAAAGTCAGCCAACTGGTATTCAGTACTGCAGTTACTCAAAAGACAAACTGAGCCCCTCTCACTCAGTGGATAAATACATTTCATTGTTTGTGTACATTTAGATAGGTTCCTTAAAATAGGACCTCATTAAGCAGGAACCTGTGATGGCAGATCCCAGGTCCGGAGGGGAAGCAAATATTTCTCAAGTGCTGCTTGTAAGCAGCATATTTTACAGACTTTGAAGTTGCATAATAACCTTCTCTCTGCTTGACAAATATTGAGTGTACTTGCAGCTGTATTGGGATTTTGCTGAAGTTAATGTAACTTTTCACATTTGCACTTACTCTAATGAAATATTCCATAGGTGCAGCTGTGGTATGAGCACCTCAAAGCTGTTTGTGCTGTTAATAGAGCTCACTAGATAACATAATTATACTTAAAAGCTTTTGCTCAGTCTGCAGCAAGCACATGATGGAATGTACTGGTTGATTATAATTTGCAGCGTCTCAAAGCAACCATGGATGGTAGAAGTGTATTAAGATTTCAGAAAGAGATTGTAGTAGATGGATCATGAGTAAGAATACAGAAAATTCTCTGCATCCCAAAATGGAACACCATAAAAAAGGAATATTTTTGGCATAGAGTCATGTATTGATGTGGAGATAGCAAACTCTTTTATGCTGAGAGTCTGAAGATTTGTATGTGATCAGATCTGAGAACAAATTGTAATATGAAGTGAAAATAATGAACTTTAGTCTTTTAAAGATGTGCTTTCAAAACATGGGCTGTTGACCTTAGTACAGGGAAGACACTGTAGTGTCTGTCTTGTTTATAAGATGCTCTTTCTTCTCATATAGCATAGCTGGAACAGGTATCTGTGTCAAATCCTGACATTAATGAAATCACTAGCAGAACTCTGATCAGTTTTTATAGAGCATTTATTTCCCTGAAGAAAATGTCTATTTCTGTGAGGAGCTTTTGTTTTCAATGGCCAAGATGAGAAAGATACAGAGGAAATAGTAAGAGATGAAGTGAAATTAGAAGTCTTTCCAACTTTTTTTTCAAAGTCATAGCTAGTTTGTTTCAAACAGTTAAAAGAGGTGGAAAAAAGGGGAGTTCTTTATTTTATGGTAGTGTTTTGCTGTTATGCTAAAAGGAAACTAGTGCTTTCCCACCATCTCCTGTGAGCTAAAGAGAACAGTGTTTTGACAACAATAAAGCTCACTTGGGTTTATATTGGGTGCCCTACTATTTACATATATAATCTATCTTGCTTTCCATGTTCCAGTGACTATTTGAATTTCTTACCAAAGTAGTAAAGAAAAAAACCAAGAGAGAAGGATGCCAGCTGATAATACTACTGTAATAACATGTAATTACAAACTGACTAACATACTTTGGGTAGAGGAATTTGATACTGAGCCTGGATATCTGGAGAGATTGGGGAAGTAGATCTGTGACTGATAAAAGCAGTCGGAGGATTTCTGAGAGGAGTGGTGGCAGCTCCTACCAGCCATAGATTTCTCCCAGGATTGCCCTTCCATAAACCATCTTTAGCTCTCCATGACCTCCCACGGAAGTCTCTCTACTCCATTGCCCTCCCAGTGTCTGATTCAGGTGACTCTGTTTCTCTGAGGTCTGCTTGGCACTGAGAGGCCACTCCACCTGAAGCCATTGGTGTTCAGCACAGCTCTGCAGAAAAGCACAGGCAACCAAGTAGCTGTTCCAGGTAGAACTTGCTTTTGAAAATGCGATATGCTCATTTTTTCCCAGTTTTTACTGAGATGTTGCAAAATAGCTGTGGCACTGTGTTGTTAGCTCAAAAAGCACTTTGAGACATTCTGATTCAAAACTTTTTTTGTTCTGACTTCTGCTTTGGAGTACATTTTGACAGCATATCCCACTTGCAACAATAAGGATAAACCCAGAAGGTCTGGCCTCTGCTTTTCAGACTGGCAGGTATCGTTTTTTTTTTCTGTTTAAAGGAAATATTTCTTTCAAATGAAGAAATCAAACCAGAAAGTCACTGACTGTCAGTTGAGGTGCTGGATTCAGTTTTATATATGAAACTTAACCTATTGCATCTGTTTTCCCTCTCATCTCCATGCAGCATTACACGTAGCAATGCTAATACCTTTATGAAGAAAGACAGCTTGTAGAGATAACCTTTGGTCCAGGCTTTTTCTTGCATGTCAAGTTACATAAAACAGATGTTTCCATCAGACAGTTCAGTCCCTACAAGACCCTGCACAGTCAGGAATGATAAGAGGTTTTGCTTCTGGTGCCCTGAAATCAAACTCTGGGTTTCCCTGGTCTTTGAATTGCAGAGGGAAAAAATAGGGAAGATTTGTTTATGCCTGCTCTTTGTCTACTGTGAACTGTGGTTTACTAGATAATAACTATGAATTTAAGGTAAACTTGATTTTTGGTGATAAAATCTTATTTTTTGGTGAGTTGCTGGTTTGCTGTGAATACGGGCTCCATTATCAGCATTTGGAAATACTCCTTTTCCTCATTTATTTGCATTTTGTAAGTCAATCAACCAAGTGCTCTGTCTTTTAAGAGCGGCGGATTATGAGATCACCAGAACTTGCCTGTAATGACATCTCCTTCCTTTTCTAGATGTGAAAAAATGGCAGTCTCTAAACAGAAAAGAAATGTGAAAATCGGTGTGGAAAATTAAAGTGTTGCACATGCAGGACAATGATAACCTAAAGGAATTTTATCGTATGGAATGTGATGTATTACACATGCTGGTTACCATTTTCTATAGTCAGGTGAAAAACATTTTTAGCGTGTATCGGAGCGAATGACATTTTGCAGGACTGGGTAATGATGACTCTAACTTATTCTGATGCTGTCAAGAAATCAATGTAAATTAGTGCTGATTGCACAAGATGCTGTGCAAATGGGAGCAGAGAGGCTAAGCTGTGTGAGCGAAGCAGAGGGACTGGGGTGCAGTAGAGTAGATCACTGCTGGATGTGGCACAGGGTTGTGAGGAATGGACAAAATGTGCAGTCCTGTGGCAAGGGAGTTTGAGTAAGAGGGGAGAAAGGACTTCTCTTTCATACCCCATCTGAACTACTCCAGTGTTGGCCCTTGGCTCAGCTCCTTCAGGACTTCTTTTCTCTCTAGATGTGGCATGATGGAGGAGAGAATGCTGGTGCACCCAGCCCTGTTGCCTGTGCCTTCCTGGGTGTCCCTTCCCTTTGGTGTCTCTGGCTGTAGCTTTTACTTCATGGAGCAACACAGGATTTCTCCTGTACCATTTACCCCGTTGTCATGGTATTAATGATTGTAGAGCACACGTTGTACTTGGATTTTAGGAGGTGCAGTGACACAGGATGAATAAGAATTACTTTGTAATGACACAACAAAGTGATTTGTCACAATACCTGTTTTAACATAAAGTGCTGCTAATAATTTTCCTCTTTGATTGCAATGACTAATGAGCATTCTGCAGTTATTGGTGATATGAGGGAGAACGAAGGTGATGGTTGTGACTGCAGAGATGCTGAAGTAACTTTGCAAGAGTTTGGAGTCCATGTTTTTCATGAGAAGATTAACGTAAAGATGGAATTGGATTTAATATGTGCAAGTCTGTAAAAAATTAAGTTTCTGCTATCACAGTATCACAGTATGTTAGAGATTGGAAGGGACCTCAAAGGATCATCTAGTCCAGTCCCCCTGCCGGATATGAAAGCGTATTCTCTGTTGAAGTATGTAGGTACACGTGTTGTGTGATTAGAGAAGTATGAATGGTTTTTATTTCTCACTATTATCAAGAGACTTAACTGTCCCATTTGCAGGACAGAAATACAGCACAGTTCCCTGAAACACATTTGAACCCAGGAGTTCACAACACAGATTTCCATTATGGAAAGTAAGTACTCTATATATAAAAGGAGCTGCCACCACCACAGTGCACTCTCTGTGGTGTGGGTCAGGTGTGGGCACGTGGCTCTGCTTTGATCTTCTTGAGGTGAGGAGAATGCTTTTCCTGGCTTACTGTAATAGCAGACTGCCATGTTTTGAAGCACTAAGTTATAATGTACTATTTTTATTAGCACTTTGGTTAGTGTAATAAAATACTTGATGGTTTAAGTTTTAATGACACCTGGATAAGCATTTCTGAGCTACCTGCTAATTTTAGAGGCATGTTTCCTATGAAGAGGTTCAAATTGAGTGTGGAGATTGTATAGCCTATTTGGAGAACAGCTTTAAGGAGGTTATAACCGGAAAACTAGATGGACAAGCTCAAAAATGTGATATAGCAAAGATTTATTAAGCACACTTCAAGGCTTTTCTTTTTTTTTTTTTTTTTTTTTTTGAAGTTATACAATAAAATGGAGAGCTGGTTCCTTGTATCCATGTCATGATCCAACTGTGATGTGATTGGAGTGCTGTAGCACACTTGACCCTGCTACAGGCCCATTAGATTTTGCTGATTTGGCTTACCTGTGGTCCTGTGTGAACACAGGGGTATGCTATTCAGATCAGTTTACATGATCAGGCCTCCAGGTGGAAGAAAATATGGATGTTCTTACGTGCATGAGTAAACACACACATTGAAGCTTACAAGCATGGTAACATAATTATCAAGAATACAAATATGTCATTTTCTGTTTCATTATTGTCACTCTATTTAAGATGATATGCAGTGCTTTTTGGTCTTTGGTAACAACATACTACAGTTTTATATTGCAGTGTTACCCACCTTTCCATATGTGTGTGGGAGTGTGTGTATGTAAAGGAGTTCCTCACCTCCGTTCCTGGGAAAGTGATGGACCACCTTATCCTTGGTGCCATCTTAAGGCATATCAAGGATAAGAGGGTTATGAGGGGCAGTCAACATGGCTTCACCAAGGGGAAGTCGTGCTTGACCAATCTTGTAGCCTTTTATGAGGAAATAACACGGTGGATGGATGATGGTAGAGCGGTGGATGTGGTCTACCTCGACTTCAGCAAAGCGTTTGACACGGTCTCCCACAGCATCCTTGCGGCTAAATTGAGGAAGTGTGGTCTGGATGATCGGGTAGTGAGGTGGACTGTGAACTGGCTGAAGGAGAGAAGCCAGAGAGTTGTAGTCTATGGGGCGGAGTCTAGTTGGAGGCCTGTATCTAGTGGAGTGCCTCAAGGGTCGGTACTGGGACCAGTATTATTTAATATATTCATCAATGATTTAGATGAGGGAATTGAGTGTACTATCAGCAAGTTTGCTGATGACACTAAGCTGGGAGGGGTGGCTGACACGCCAGAAGGCTGTGCTGCCATCCAGAGAGACCTGGACAGGCTGGAGAGTTGGGCAGGGAATAACTTGATGAAATATAACAAGGGAAAGTGTAGAGTCCTGCATCTGGGCAGGAACAACCCCAGGTTCCAGTATAGGCTGGGGAACGACCTGTTAGAGAGCAGTGTAGGGGAGAGGGACCTGGGGGTCCTGGTGGACGACAGGGTGACCATGAGCCGACACTGTGCCCTTGTGGCCAAGAAGGCCAATGGCATCCTGGGTTGTATTAGAAGGGGGGTGGTTAGTAGGTCGAGAGAGGTCCTCCTTCCCCTCTACTCTGCCCTGGTGAGACCTCATCTGGAATATTGTGTCCAGTTCTGGGCCCCTCAGTTTAAAAAGGACAGGGACCTGCTGGAGAGAGTCCAGCGCAGGGCAACTAAGATGATTAAGGGAGTGGAGCATCTCCCTTATGAGGAAAGACTGAGGGAGCTGGGTCTCTATAGTTTGGAGAAGAGGAGATTGAGGGGTGACCTTATTAGTGTATATAAATATATAAAGGGGGAGTGTCACGAGGATGGAGCCAGGCTCTTCTCAGTGGCAAACAATGAAAGGACAAGGGGTAATGGGTACAAATTGGAGCACAAGAGGTTCCACTTAAACCTGAGAAGAAACTTCTTCTCGGTGAGGGTGACGGAACACTGGAACAGGCTGCCCAGGGAGGTTGTGGAATCTCCTTCTTTGGAGACATTCAAGACCCGCCTGGACACGTTCCTGTGTAACCTTATCTAGGTGTTCCTGCTCCGGCAGGGGGATTGGACTAGATGATCTTTTGAGGTCCCTTCCAATCTCTAACCTACCTACTGTGAGATTAGGTAACTATTTAATATAATAACATCAATACTTTGAATGCTTTGCAGTGACGAGAGTCAATAGGTGGTAGTGAAAACACTGCAGTATTTGTTACAATGTTAAATAGAGAGTTACATGAGCAATGTCTTGATTGCAAGATGCTCCTGACCCTTTTCGCTTGCAACTGAAGATGCTTTGTCAGTGCTAACAGGCATGTGGAAACAAAGGATGAAGAAAAAACAAAAGGTAAAGGGTCTAACTTCTGCTCCGTTTACATAAAAACTTCATGAGCCTAAGGCATGGAAGATTTTTTTTAATTGTTGAGCAGTCTGTGGCCTGTAGGTTTTCAATAAAAAAGGAAAAAGCAACTTCTGTCATTCCTTCACGAATTCAGACTACTTGAGTGTCCTGGCCCTTTCAATGCCAGCACCAAGTTGACCCTCCTGTAGAGCTTTCTCTCTGCTTGACTTTAACCCCAGTCTAACTGGATGGAGAAAAAAAATGGATTCAAGAGCACTTATCATAAGAGCTCATTTGACCAAAATGGAACTGTTGGAAGGGTTTTTTTTAGTGAGTGTACATCCACAGCTGGAGCTTGTGTGAAAGCATGTTCCAGGTCTGATTGCATAGCATTACATTGTACTTCAGCAAAAAGGCATTTTAGGCTTTTAAGGTATTTTGCTTGACAGAATAATATCATACTGGTCATAATACATACCTCTGAAAGTGATATGTCATTGCTGTAGAATATGTGGGGTTTATGCACTTACAGTTTAGGAGATGTGTTTTGTCTTTGTTTATTATATCTATTTATCTGTATCTGTTACAGTTCTGAAACACTTTCATCCTCTGGATTTTGTGCTTGCAGTCTTCCAGCAGTAGCTTCCTGCATATTCCAACTCAGCTGAAATAGTGAAATTTCTCACCTGAAATTTCTACTGCACTCCCAGGGATGGAGTGCAAATAGAGGATACTTATTTTCTACTGCTAAATTGAGGCTTATCTCTTTTCACCTTCCCTGTTAGACTTATTTTATGTTGTTATCAATATCAGTGCATAGACTTAAATGTAGCCTTCAGTTATACAGAATATTTTTTACTACTTATGAGCTTTGGAGCTTAAAGTGGTTGGCCAGCTTAGTGCAATAGCTCTGAAAGCTGACAAAAAGTATTTTGCATTTAAACTATAATGTATACTCTGTAAGGATGAAAATAAGAAAAATCCCATTTTATGCATAAATGTATTTGTGTTCATAGATAATATACACCGCAACTTGTAGGTTGTGATTTCCGCTTCATTATTAGGCTTCTTTCCCACCTTAGAATTCATAAATAACAATTGTAACACAGGAAAAGGTGGGGGCAGATTGCACTTTGTGTGTCAGTTGTGGTTCCTGTCTTCAAGTTTCTATCTTCACATTTCCATCTTCAAGATGACTGTATGTTTACGCTTTGAAAACACTCACTGCTTCAGAGTGTGTTGTGGGGATATGTCATGTTTTGTACAACACCTGGGGAGAACAGATCTCCATGTGCACCATTTTATCAGAGGACTAATAAAGATGCTGTATTTCAAAACCAAAACCACTGGTAAGGCTAGGAAATTTCTAGTCAAACAAGCAATGAAAAGCTGATGGTCATACCATGGAATACAGCAGTTGATGGGCAGTGGAGCAGGGGTAACAGTGCCTGTGGCACAAATCCATGTTAGTTGGTTTCTGACATATTCTTTGTTGGATTTACGTGGTGTGTGTCAGACTGAGGACTAATTAGGCTCAGAAGAGGTATTTGGGTTTTCATGTATGTTTGGTGTATATAGATGAGTGGGGTTTTTTTCAGCACAGCAAACACAGTCGGGGATCACCACCACAGAACCTGTTGTGTTCCTGCTGTCCCTGAGGTCACTTGCTATTTGCCACAGATTTTGTTGAAAGTAAGAGCAGGCTGTGGGCAGGGTGTTTATGCCCCTTGAAAAATGTTGACAGCAGAGGTAGCTTTAGGTACTGCAGTGGAAAACTGGTGTGGCTGTGGTAGCAGGCATCTCTTCTCCCACTGGAGGTGTTTCCTTAGGTCTGTCTGTTTTCATTTCACTGAGGAAAAAGGGCTGAGTAAAGGCAGATTGCCTGCTGGCAGGGCATGTTGTGAACCTTCATACATGGCAAATTCTTTGAATGTTTTTCTGTGGTTTTACATACCATAGTTCTGTAAAATTTCTTAAGGGTCATTTTCCTTATAGAAGAAAATGCCATATTCCTGGTGTCTCTTCTTAATTACCCAAATTCATCTCCCGGTGTCCATTTTATATGTGGAAGCTTCCACCTTGCTTGCTGCACACTGCAAATAAAAATTGGAAGATGCCTGTTTTTCATCGTACTTTATTTAGTGATGAAGTGTCCAGCTCATTGTTCAGAGGGGTTTGGTGTGAGGGTCTGTACTGTTTCTTGTGTCATCAGTGGAGACTGCTCAGTTGTAGGTAGTGTAAAATGGTTGTCAGTCCTTAAAAAAAAAAAAAAAAAATAGAAAAACCCTGTTTTCCACTTTAATTATGGCTACCTTTATTCTGTGCATTTTACATTGAGGTGTGAAATAGAGTCTAATCCTGTGTGGCCCCTCTCTGCTGTGGTGGCTCGTTCTGTTGTGTACTGAATTGAAGGGGTACTGGGATGTGTTGGCTCAGTGTTGTATATTGTTTCTTGTTCAGTACAGATCCAGCAATATATTGTTTAGATTTTGTGTCTGGGAGCGAGTATATACGTGCAGATGGATAAACTTAGGTTTGTAAAACTGAAGCTTTGCATGAAGGTAGCTAAACTCAGGAAGTTAAAAGAGAACATAAGGTCATGGACTTCATCAGAATATTGGCATGACAATGAAGACTAGCTTCATACCGCATATGGTGTGTGTTCATGCATAAATGAGAGAGGAAAGAGATGCTTCTGCATATCCTTCTTACAGACCTACTCATGATGAATCTCACTGGGTTTGGTCAGTGTGAAGGCTGAGTTCCTAATTGCCAAAATTAAGAGAAAAGAAAGAAGTGATGTTCTTAGTGTTGCTTTTTCTCTCTGACAGAACAGTATGTTCTTCAGGTAATCTTTGCCAAGTTACTTGTGGTTTTTAATCTTCATCTCAAATGTACTTAGAATACAAAAGACTGTACAAATTTTCATTTTCCATCTGCCAAACCTAATTCCAACTACTGCAAAATGCTTACAGGTAGTTACTTATTTTGAAAAGTGTCATTAAAAAGAGAGGGGAGTAAAATGGTTTCTTACCTCCTCACTGGCCCTTCTGCCGTTTTTAGGTAGATCTGTTGCAGTGTGTGTTTGAGCAGTTGGAAAAAAAAAAAAAAGAAAAAGCAATGATGTGGGTTTTATTCTTTTTCTTCAGACTCATGCCTCTCTTAGGAAAATACCTCTCATACAAAGAGGAAACGGAGGCTGACAAGGATGGAAGTGCAGTGACTCAGTATCCAGAACTGTATTTCTGTGGCTAGAAAAGTGAAAAGAGAGTCCCAGCTCAGCAGGGTAACTTGCAACTGCTAGGAAGAGGGATTTAAGAGGATCGTGTGAAAGGAAGGATTGCTGCCTTCATGGCAGGAAATGGCTGGAGCACGCACTGAGGCTTTGGCAGGGGAAGGTCAGCACTCAGGCTGGCCTTGGGGAGGCCCAGAGGAGGTGACTGAATGGTGTGGACGGGCAGGGAGCACATAGGAAGTAAATAATAGAGATTTAAGCCTGGTTCAGAAATGACAGGGCTCACTGCAGGTGCTGAGTAGGGATATCAGAGAGCAAAGTAAGCCTTCATGTCTAGTTGGTTGCACCTTGTTTTGGTTTTGCTTAAAGACAAATACAGACTATAGGTGGGTAATCTTTGATGAGTGTGTGAGTCATATAAAATTATCCCATGCAGGTACTGCCAGCAGATGCTTCAAATAGGTAATTTGTAGCAGAGAGCTGGTTAGCTAAAACAGGCTGAGAGCCCGATTTGCTGTTTTGCTAGAGACAGTCTGATGCCCTGACTCCTTGTTCACATGTAACTCGTTCTGAACCAGCCTTTGCATTTCAGGTTGTACCTTTAAAGCTTTGAAGAAATCACCACATCTAAAAACATACGATTCTCCTTTCTTCTTGAGAAAGTCGTACAGCAAAATCTTTGTTTCCCTTCAAGTCCTGATTCCTTACAAGTGAGGCAGCTTATTTGCTATGATTTGAAACTGAGAATGGTGCATAATGTGAAAAGTGGTGTAATATCTTCCTTTTGCTCAGAGAACTCTCTGCTGTTTTTGTGGTGCCTCAGATGCCTCCTGTACTTGGGTTGTCCTGGTGCTCTTGCTGCATTCATGGTTCAATGTTCCCCAAGACTGCAGTCTCTTCGTATCAGAAGGAGAGTCTATGAGGAAGTGTCTTCCTTCTGACACTTTCTTCTCATTTTAGAGTTGCTTTTACAGGTAGGTGAGATGTTTTTCTTTGGCATGACAACTCTGCTGACAAATGGTTGGTTAGCAAGATGCTCTTTTGATGTTCAAGTTGCTATGCATAGAGCACTTGGCTTACCCTCAAAGTCCAAGTGTTTTTTATCTACAGTTGTCTTTCAATGTGTGATTCAGGGCCTTGGATCAGTCAGAACCAGCTACTGAGTTTTGTAGAGATTTTTGTGACGTTTATTGACACTGGGGTTCTGCCAGCTTCTGCTTTTTGTGATCTCTTTAGCCATGTGGGGCTCTTCAAATTGTTTTACACTTCAGTTAGAGGTGCATGTCTGTTATGGCAATACTTGATCAATGCATTCAAGTCTCCAGTGAAAGCAACATACAATCATAGAATATCCCAAGTTGTGAGGGACCCATAAGGATCATTGAGTCCAGCTCCTCACAGAACTACCTAAAACTAAACCATATGACTAAAAGTGCCATCCAGATGCTCCTTGAACTCTGACGGGTTTGGTGGTGTGACTGCTTCCCTGGGGAGCCTGCTCCAATGACTGACCACCCTATCAGTGAAGAATGTTTTCCTAGTATCCAATCTGAACTTCCCCTGACACAGCTTCATTCCATGTTCTTGTGTCTGTTTTCAGTGGGCAGAGCCACTGAACTGACAGCACGCACAGGCTTAAGCAATTCCTTGAAACAAGCACATAGCATCCTGCTTATTGATGAGCTCCTGTAGGTAGTAAAGTGCATGTTGTCCCTTTAAAGACATACCTTGAAACACCTGGGAGATATGGCAACCTCAAAGTTATTGAAGCCTGGACTCTGTAGAATTTGCTCTGTAGGTAGGCAGAAATACTTCTCTTTTATTTGGGTAAGTGACCTATTTAGCCTAATTTGGAAGCACTTTGGCAATGATGAAGCAATATGAGCACACAGGAATGCAGAAAGCCCATCTTCACTGTACACAGATAAAGGGAAATGAGCAAATAAAATACGAGATCCCAGAGCAGAAAGGATTGTAAATTGGCAAGAGAGAGAGCTCTTATTGCAAGGTTGATATCCCTAATTGATATAAACATGAAGCCCTTTGCAATCTGTGGTAGTTAAAAGATACGCATCTAAATAATATTTAAATAGATTCTTACACTTTTAAGACACACTGGAGTGTAATTGTATTTAGCTTAATTAAATGAACCAAACCCCCCTGATAACTGTGCATTACTGCTTCTAAATAAAACACTCTCCAAAGAGACTTCAAGATGTTTAGTTAAAGTGATAAAAAACCTGAGCCCAGTGCCATGAAGTTTTGCATGAGTAGCTTTATATTTAGTTCATCTATATGCTACCTGCAGTGGTGGGAGAGTGCATGTTAACAGTACTGTACTTCTGCTAGAGTCAAAAGCTGGTGCTTCACTGAAGTGCTGCAGGGCAGAATCAGTCTTTCTGGTTTTACATTACCTGTATGAATGCAGGGTGTCTATTTAAGCTAGTTTATTAATGCCACCAAAGAGCAGGAGCCCCTCTGCGCCTGTGCCAGTGCTGAACACCTGGTCCCTGCAGAAGCCAAGGTTTGCGGGGCAGGAGCATGCGCAGGCAGGAAGGACAGCATCAGTGGGGGGAGCCTGGGTGCAGCTGGCTAACGGGAGCTACGGGAAACCATTTCTGCTGCTGCTAACATCACATGAGGAAACATGGATCACTGCCATGCTCAATTATGGTTGTTTCCTTTCCTGGTAAAAGAGGGCCTGTCAGGAAGCAGTAGGAGTGAAGGCGAGGTTAGTCCCTGGGTACAGAAGTGCTGGGTGTATCCTCCAGGCTTCGAGCTGATGAATTCCTAGCAGGAAGAAGTAAAAGAGCAGTAGTTTGAGATAGTAGTTTAAACATTGATGTCCTGGTTTGCCACAGGTGACAGGTAGGCTGCCCTCTGTGCTTGCAGCAATAAATCAAGGGCTGAGTCTTCAGGGTGCGCAGTACCCTGTATCATTGGGCTCAGCAGCCAGGGCAATCGATTTCTGTACCTACTCCCCAAACAGAGGAGAGACCTTGTCATGCCTTGATGTGCAGAACATTAGTTTTTCACACTTTCTAAAACTGGATTTTGGGGTGAAAGGAGATACTCCAAGATTCTGTTTCCCCCTTTCCAAAATCTTCACATGGATAGTATGAGAGTCCTGGTCTCTTGGAAGTAAGCCTCTTGGTTGGCACATGGAGGAATAAGCAATGTTACTTACTGTCACACCCTGCTTCATAAAGGCATAGCAGCATTTCTTAATGTTGGGTTGCTCATTGCTGGGCTGGGTGCTGCATGAATAAAGGTGAGGTGCTGCCCTGTAGCCCTTGCCATGTAAGTGCAGATGAGGCAATTGGCGTGTCCAGCCAGAAGAAACCTGGGGCAACTGCATCCCCGCCAAGCCTTGCTGGGCACTGCCTTCCCTGTGGAGCAGAAGAGGCTGCTGAGATGGTAAGAAATTAGGGAAGCCATGGAGGGCTCTTCCTTTATTGGTGCATCCAGAAGCTAGTCCTGTTGGGTTTCAGTGGGCTGGGGGATGCTGGAGTCCTTAGGGAGGGCCAAGCAGAAGACCTTTTCAGGATCTTGGGCCTAGCTCTTGAAAAGCTCTACCAAGAGAAGTAGAAATAAAGGTGTGTGGCATGCACAGTGGAACACTGAAGAAGCAAGGGAAATGGACAGAGGGAACAGAGAAAGGAGGAAAAGTTTGGGTTTTTTTTTGAGTGAACTTTTCTGGGCAAGATATGGCCTGCTTGTGACAAACTGTCCTGGTGAGAAACACAGCAAAGTTTAAGGTAAAGATGGTTATTTTCTACTGACACTGGGAAAAATTATGTGAGTAGAGAGTAAAAAAGTTCAGAGTAGATACTTGTCACTGTCACTGGGGGTTTTGTACAGCACCTAGCACAAGGCAGAATGAAATACCATTTCTGCCACAAAGAAATTACAAATTGCAAGAGTTTCATAGTGTCAGAAAAGAAGAAAAACAGATATTTTGTAAGCCAAAACAAATCTAGTGCATTTTATTTGGAGAAGCTACTTAAGGTCTGAGAAACTGGATAAAGACCTAATTTACTAAACAAGCAATTGTTTTGCTATGGATAATGTGGTGACAATTACATTCAGTATTAGTACGTCCCTTATGTGTATACCTCTTAGCAATCCATTTGTATTGTGTTTCAAGGAAGAATTAACTTGAGCGGTCGATATGTAGGGTATTGGGTGCTATAAAGGTTTTACTGCTGTGTTGATGCAACAGATACAAATTCAAAGTTTGGTAAGTCCTTTCCATAATGTTTTGTAATGTTAAGGTCCTTCATTTACAGGATAAAAAGATTAGGTTAGAATAAAATCCCATATAGGAGCAGAATATTAGTGTACCAATAGATGGTATTAATATTCTGGATGTCGTTCATATGTGGAGGTTGACTTACAGGCAGAGTTGCAAAACCTGTAGAATAATAACTGCCTATTCCTCAAATAAAATCACCCTTTGCATGCTTCTCAGCATACTCCTAAGAGTATGTTCATAGTGAAAACCTTATTTTACAGTAGTTTCTCACTTTTGTTCTCCCCCCCCAAGTCAAAAATGAAGCCAGAATTTCATACAGCAGAATCCTTGTTAGATAGGACCTGAGAGTGATTATGGCTCATTCACTTAGATGACTGCATTTTATTGTTTTATTGTGTTTTACCAACATGCCTGTCTATAAGGGAAGGTCTCTTAGTGATTACTGGCATAAAGTAGAAATCGGTTTTAACTATGCTTGGACATAAACATAACCAAAGTTTGCTTTCTCTGAATCTACCATGCAACTTTAACTCCTTAGGAAATACTAGGCTTGCTGAGTTTATGCAATGGTTCTGAGATGCTGTTCTCAATTTTTGTCTTTAAATATCCAATTTTTGTGGGTTTATTCTGTTTGTTGATTTTTTGTTTATTGTTTTGTGGGGTTGTTTGTTTGTTTTCTTTACATGTTTCCTGTTAGTTTGATGTTTAGTTTGGGTTTTTTTGTTACAGAAGATTTGTTCTTGTCATGCTGTGTTACTACTAAATATAAAGAAAAGACACAAATTTTATTGAGACCTCCTTCACTATTGCAACTCTTCTGGCAAGCACACTGAAATAAAAGATTTATTTCATCATCTGCTTAAGATTTTTGGTTTTGGGGTATCTATTTCATTAGACTAAATTAACATGAAGCTACCCCATAATGTGTGTTAAAACGTCTCAATTCTGAAACAAGAAATTCATCTCTATCTCCTTGATAGTGCTTTAATCACGTATTAATTTCATATCACATGTTAATTTCTTAATTCTTGCCATTCTTCTTTTTACCGTTTGCTTCCGAGTGTCAGGATAGAAGCCTACTGCAGCTGGTGTGCACGAAGAGATGCATTTGAGGGAAGTGTCTCAGCAAGCACAGTGTGCAGAAGGAGGAGGCAGCAAGAACAAGGGAAACAAAACTAATGAGAGGTGATCTCAGGTGCAGCTATTACGTGGATGAAGGAGGAGTTACTCTGCTTTACAAGCTGGCAATGATAATTTGTGCCTGACTGCTGACCAGCCTGGTGTGGGTACTGGTGGCCTGGCAGGTATCAGAGCAGACAAGAAGTTACATTTTGATGAACTTAGTGTACATCACCTCAGGAAAAGGAGGATAGAAGATAACATACTATTATTAGGGAAGCTGGACATTAAGGGTGCTTTGAATTAATGTTTCAAAGCACCCTTATAATATGAGAATAAAATTTGCATGTAATCTTGTCTGTCAAGATAATGAGCGTGTGAAAGAGCTGGCTCTACTTGTGATAGATACCTACTTTTTAAGTACATTGGAATGTATATTTGCATAGATGCAACTTTTTTGTTACACACACATATTTTAATTTTTTTACATAGAGGACTTCCTTGGTTGCATGTCAGAGAGAGGGATCCCAACATGTGCTTTCAAGTTTACTTTAATTTTCAAAAGGAAAAATGTAAATTACATTCAGATTGCTTTTCCAGAGATGCTTTATTGCACCTTCTTGACAAAGATTTTAGGGCTTTACAGTGAAAAATTAGAGGAAAAAAGATTATATTGCTGATGGTGCACTTTAATTGCAGAATTTTGAAAAGGGGAAAAGTTTGTTTTGATGTAAAGATAGGGCAAGATTTCATCTGAATTAGGAAAAGCTTACACAGCTCTGTGGTTTAATATAAAGTTTCTGGGTCTAGGGTGACTGTGCTCTGAACTCAGTTGGGTGCATCAGTTATTTCATGTAACTGATGCAAAAGCTTTGATATCAAACTGTACCATTGTGCATTCTGCTTATTGTACAGAATGTAGAACTGTTTTAACCATGCTGCAGAGAGCTTGGCACAATTTTATTAGATCTATTTTTGTAACTCTGTAAAGCTGTATAGCTTAATGACTTAACCCTCAGATGCCATAAAAATTAATAGAAGGTCTTCTATTGAATCAGTTTCATCTATATGTTGTCTTTGTTCTCACAGCATCCAGCTATAGAGAGGTCAAGGGAACCATGACAACCCTTCAGTATTCTCTAAAATAGCTGTTCTCAATATAAAAATGTCATGACTTCTACACTAAGTATTTTATGCCTTACCCTGAATATCAAGGCAAGCACTGGGCTGCTTGGCTTCATGCTTTTCTGACTCATTCACATTTCTGACCTCGCTGACTGTCAAGACGGACTTTGAACCTGTCGCTTCATGGATGGTGGAATTGTTAGTTCTGCTGAATAGAAGATTGTCCTTTCTAAGCCCTAGGAAAAGAAGAGAATGTTTCTGTAGCAGCTTGTCGGGTTCAGTTTTAATGGCAACTGTTTTGAAGTTAAGCCAGAAGGCCAAACATCAGCCTTAATCCTGGCAGAAATAAATTGCTACCAAGGAGCAAGTAAGAGGATCAGAAACAGTTAAAAGACACAGTTGTTATCGAGCTCCACAGGTTTTCCTTATGCATGCCTGTCATCATTATGCAAGTCAGTATTACTGCAGGAAATTGAGACACAAGCCCTAGACAGAGAGGTAAACATAGGTGTGACTCTTATTTCGAGAAGGTTTGGATCTGGTTTAAATCTGCCTACTTAGAAAGAGCTGTGGAAGAACATGAAATACAGTGTCAGATTAATTACCTGTAGCCTGAATTCATGTATTAGTATATTTTGGGGTGCAGAGAGGTACACTGCTAGTTCAGGATTGCCTAGGGAAGGATGCACAAGTTACTCAAGCTTTCATGACCCTGTGTTAGGAAAAATATCTAAACCAGGACTGGTATCTTAGTCAAAATTGCCCCATGCAAATCTGAGCAACCTTTGCTTTCTAGGTAAGCTAGTTCTGCTTGACTTTAAACATCTTGTTTGCTATGTAGGTATGAAGTCCTGTTGAAAACTGTGTTTATTAGGTACAGACATGTTTTCTTTCAGTGCATGTTCTCATTTCACCACTTTTTAGTCCCTCCTGCCTCTTACCGTTTTCCCCTCCCCAAACAAGCCTGTTTGCTCTGGCCGGCATTCTGGCTTTCATTTATGTACTTCTTACAGCTATCCAAACCAAAGGTATTATTGAAATGCAGGGCCGTGTTCCACAGATTTTTGGTAGGCGTCCCTGTTAAGATCAACTGCCAGCAATAAGCTGCTAATGTTTACAGTGACTCTCCACACAGTAGTCCTGTGTTTCAGGCATGGAAATGGATTTTTCTCATCTTGGGCTGTGACGGTCAAAAATATGCCTTTGCTTGGGCATGATTGCAGAATTGTGAAAGACCATCTTCCCTTTGTGTGTGCCCTTTCCACGTACATTTATACTTCAATAAGAAAAAGTCAGATCTTCTCCCTTACGGTTTCCGACCTCTTCCTAACCTCCCAGTTTATGCATGTGCTGTGGCCATAGCTGATTAGTTTTTAAGTTAGGAACTTGTATAGTACATTGTATGCTGTAATCTGCATTGCCATGTGCAGATGGAGACCCATCTGTCTCCCTGACCAAACAGGCTTGTGGCATGCACGCCTTTTTTTACAGTTTTGAGATTTGTGCAGTTGCATAGATTTCACCTGATGTCTTAGAGAGTGAGCACATACATCTGATAATCAAGACCTATTTCCTGGCTTTCCTAACAGCGGTTGGAATAGGACTAGGATATGCTGGAATATGTAGTTTTGTATTACATTTTTGCAGAATCTGAGATAGAAAAGCACAAACTCAGGTAGCTTTTTCTAAAGCTTATTCTTCATGAAAATTTATGCAGAAAGTATGTATGCTGTGCCACTGCCTGGTATTTCGGTTTGTATGCAGGTTCATGAAATGTATATGTTACCTAGCAAATTCCATTATTCCTCCTTAGCTAATAGTGGATTTTTTTTATTACTAGTATTTAAATATGAATGTGTTTTTACTTAATTTTATTTCCAGCAGAACTCTCCAACAGAACATTTTTCTCCTTTACACTTGCAGATGTCAGATACAAAGGATTTTGCCAGCACATTAAACTAACTGATGTGCAGTGACCGATAAATACTAACTTTATAATAAGTGTCAAATCGTTCCAACTTTTCTTTGTAGTCACTCCATTAACAGGAATCCCGATGGATTCCTTTGGTATTCACATGCATATCAGAACTAATTCTCTGGGAATTCCAGGGCAATTCATCATTTACTCTGTGTTTTATGATGCCAAAAAATGTTGCATGCATACATTATAAGATGGAAATTTAGGAACACATTTGACAACAGAAAATAGAAATCTGAGGTAACTTCTGTTTTCATTAG
The DNA here is from genome assembly GCF_033783945.1 of Neopsephotus bourkii. NCBI lineage: Eukaryota > Metazoa > Chordata > Aves > Psittaciformes > Psittacidae > Neopsephotus > Neopsephotus bourkii. Next base: position 3,437,613 of record NW_026902241.1, on the reverse strand, counting down.
ACTATTTTATTAAATCTTCATTTTACATTTAATCCTTTAAAACTAGTGGGTTGTTTACTTCCCTGGCTATGAGACTATTCTATGGAAAGCTGTCAGGCAGTAGTGAAGTCTTAGGAGAAACATGTTCTAACTTTTTACGAATAAATTAAAGCATTTCAAGAATGATATTTCTGCTCACTATTTGTGTTGCGTATGAATTTTTTCCACCAGAGATCTGTGAGATTATATAGCTGGAACATTGCAGTTTGTATGGTAATAAACACAACTGGTGCAAAGGAGTCTTCATGGTAGGGCTTTGTTTAACTGTGAAATTTGTAACAAAATGAGAAAGAGTTTATTATGAGGTCTTGGTTTTAAAAATATTACTGACCTAAAGCAGTTAAGAGCACATCAGTTGCTACTGAATGATAGATACAGTGGTAGGAATAAATTTGAAAGCTGGGGAGCTTATTTATTGCTCTCATAAGCTATTTCAAGTATGGGACCTGTACCAAAATGAGATAGTGGCACATAACATTAAACATTTCAGTGGTTTATGATTTCTGGTATCAAATAACTGTATGCTTTTTTTCCTACCCGTGAAACTAAAATGACAGTCCATCTTTACTGAGACCCTGTTGTATTAGTATTAAAATCGAGACGACAGTGTGTAGGGCTCTTAATAAGAAGAATTTTTTTTCTATTATCTTAAAAATCATATGCAAGCCAAATGAGGAAAGCAAGAAAGCAAAAGGAACTTATTAAAATTAACATTGGCTTTTATGCTTTATGTATCCGTAATATGTAATTCTTTATGCATCAGTAATATTTAAAAATATTATTAGTTATGAATGCTTTTATTGTTCTATTTTATAACAAAGCTGGGGATATTTTTAAGACATTTTGGACAATTCGTTTGACTCTGTAAGGGAATGAATGACTTCTCAAGCTAGAGCTTATGCTTTGCATATAAATATTTTAAAATCTACCCCCCCCCCGAAAAAATAGTACATGGAGCTGATGGTGATTTTGAGTGAGAGTTTAGAATTGTTTGGACAAGGTAGCAGTCAATGAATAGACAGACAAAATGATGTAGTTCAAAATTCATCTCATTACTTGTAGTTTGATCTCTAAAGTAGATCCCCCCTGCCATTATCAGTGGGTTAGAAAAGTGAAGCATCTTCTCTTTTAGTTTTGCCATACTTTTAATAGCATTTGAGGAATAAAGGAGGTGGGTGGAGGATTCCTACTTATAACTATATAGAGGAATAAAATTAGAGGTGATATAAGTCAGTCATACAATCTTTTGTTAAGTTATTGCATCATTTCCTCACATGTCACATGAGTGGGTGCTGCAAGGCGTGAAATACTTGCTGTCTTTGGCTTAGATTGATTTGGTTATCTGTGTTTCTTTCAGCAAAAGTAATGCTTTTTGGATACCTGTACACATAAGCTCATAAAAGAAGCTCTTTGCCATAGAAAGAAATGATTCAGTTGTCATCTTCCACTACAACTTCCTGGCAAGCTGAGATGTAAATGCAAATGTTTGTATTTTTGTTCTCATTTTTCAAAGCTAGAGACTTCAAACCCCAAAGCTGTCTGCATCTAGCTGGGAGGTTGTGTGCCGCTTTCGTGGAATGGTTATCTCCTAAAGCTAGCTGCCCTTGGTCTGATAACCCAGCAAAAGTGTATGGCAGAGTTGCAATATGTTTCAGTTACCAGTTCTCATCTCCTAAGATCTTATGGTTTTTCTGTTCCTTCAACATTTTTTGGACATGAAGCTTGTGTTCACACAGGACTAGTCTTCCCCAGAGACCTGGCATGAGCTGTGTTTGGAGCATAGCCTCTAAGTGAATCCGGAGCACTGACAATTCCTTCTGTCAGTCGGTCAGGCTGATGCCTGCAGCTCAACTTCTCTGGACAGTGCAGCACTGGCAGACGGGGCTGATTGTGAATAGGCCTTTCTTTGTAGTCACATGCTCACTGGCAGTGGGGCCACATGCGTTCCACAGGCTTTAATTGGGTCTAGCAATTGAGCTAATTTTGTTAGGGGACAGTTGCAAGCCTTCAGCCTTCTAGAGACCATCTTTAAAAAAAGCACAGCAAACTGCATGCTAATGTAAGTGAAAAATGAGCACTTGTCAGATCCATTGCGCAGCACCATTGGTATCCTGGAGCAGTCTGTGACCATGCACCAGAGGAGGTGGTGGGAAGGTGTGCCGAGAAGCACTGCTGTGTGCTGCTATCCTTACCTCAACTCCACACAGCTCTCATAAGCTAAAGTTCACGTGATATGTTTGGATCTGGAGTATATCAGTCATAGAATCAACTAGTTTGGAAAAGACCTGTAAGATCATCGAGCCCAACTCAGTCCAGGACTGTCAAACCCAACACTAAACCATGTCACTAGGCGTAAACTGATCTCCCCTTATGACTGCCGCTTATGATCTCCAGTCACAGCCACCCCTCATCTGCCCCCTCACAGTGGTCCACACTATATAGCTGCTGTTCCTACGCCTTGTGGCCATACCTCATCTTCCCACAAGATCTCACGGTTACCCCTCGTGGCCCATGGCCGCCCCTCAAACCCCGTGCCTGCCCCTACTCTCACCTCATGAGCTCACCTCACAACTACCCTACCTTTCCCCTCATAATCTTCCCTCATGGCCACCCTTGCTCTCTGCTCACCATCACTCCTCATTGCTATCCCCTCTGTCCCCTCGTGATATCCCCTTGAGGCTGCCCCTCCTGCCTTCTCACGATTTCCCCTCACAACTGCCCCACCTCTCCCCTCACAGCGGTGCCTCCTGTCCCCTCATGATCTTCCCTCAGAACCACCCCTGCTCTCCCCTCGCAGTCTCCCCTCATGGCTTCCCCTGCCCTCCCTTCATGATCTTCTCTCACAACCGCCTCTCCTCTCCCCTCACAAACTCCCGTCAAGGCTGACCCTGTTCTCTCCTCATCGACTCCCATCATGGCCTCCCCTTCTCACAGCCGTCGTCACAGGTTGTACCTGTATCTGGGCACGTTTACTATATGAAATATAACAGTTTGCAGAATGGAAGGAGAAGACGGACTGATAAAGTAGAAAGGTAATTTCATATTGTTCTAATAAAGCAATAGTTTCCCCTCTTGTCTGTGTATTATTACTGTTTCCAGCTCCTACACTCTTACCTGGTAAATCTTACCAAGGAATAAACAAACTGGTTGGGGAAGATACTCCAAAGTGGGATTTTTTTGTAGCCCTGAGAGAGGGATGTTACGATGGGGTGGCTGGGGTTCAGATGTCATGCCATCTGTTTGGAAATCATACAGGTTTTCTTATTGTCTGCAACAGCAAGCAAACAAAGGCTAAGTTTTGGGGTTGCAGCACTGTAGCATTAGTTAATTCCTACTGAGGGTGCAGACCTAGTGAAAGCAGCTCATTGTGCCTGTGGGATCAGCAAGCATGCCCTCAACCACTGGAAGAAAGTCCAGTTTCACAGGCAGATGTGTGGAGGTTGTGGCATGGGCAGAAAGTCAGTTTCTTTCCCAGATTGCTGGAAAGCAATAGATGGCAGAGAGGTGGCTGGAGGAAGATTTACTCTTGCTGCTCACTAAGCAGGTGGTACCCCTGCTCTGGAAGAACGGCAGGGTAGCACTATCATGCTCTGAAAGATGTCGTTGTTTTGTCTTCATAAGCTGTATGCTTGTTTAGCGGTGTTGTTTGTCTGAAGCTCTGGAGAATCTGAAGTTCCCAGAAGTGTATTTGCAGTAATCACAGTATCACAGTATGTTAGAGATTGGAAGGGACCTCAAAAGATCATCTAGTCCAATCCCCCTGCCAGAGCAGGAACACCTAGATAAGGTTACACAGGAACGTGTCCAGGCGGGTTTTGAATGTCTCCAGAGAAGGAGACTCCACAACCTCCCTGGGCAGCCTGTTCCAGTGTTCTGTCACCCTCACTGAGAAGAAGTTTCTTCTCAAGTTTAAGTGGAACCTCTTGTGTTCCAGTTTGCACCCATTGCCCCTTGTCCTATCATTGTTTGCCACTGAGAAGAGCCTGGCTCCATCCTCGTGACACTCCCCCTTTATATATTTATATACACTAATAAGGTCACCCCTCAGTCTCCTCTTCTACAAACTATAGAGACCCAGCTCCCTCAGTCTTTCCTCATAAGGGAGATGCTCCACTCCCTTAACCATCTTAGTTGCCCTGTGCTGGACTCTCTCCAGCAGGTCCCTGTCCTTCTTAAACTGAGGGGCCCAGAAGTGGACACAATATTCCAGATGAGGTCTCACCAGGGCAGAGTAGAGGGGAAGGAGGACCTCTCTCGACCTACTAACCACCCCCCTTCTAATACACCCCAGGATGCCATTGGCCTTCTTGGCCACAAGGGCACAGTGTCGGCTCATGGTCACCCTGTCGTTCACTAGGACCCCCAGGTCCCTCTCCCCTACACTGCTCTCTAACAGGTCGTTCCCCAATCTATACTGGAACCTGGGGTTGTTCCTGCCCAGATGCAGGACTCTACACTTTCCCTTGTTATATTTCATCAAGTTATTCCCCGCCCAACTCTCCAGCCTGTCCAGGTCTCGCTGAATGGCAGCACAGCCTTCTGGCATGTCGGCCAACCATCCCAGCTTAGTGTCATCAGCAAACTTGCTGATAGTACACTCAATTCCCTCATCTAAATCATTGATGAATATATTAAATAATACTGGTCGCAGTACCGACCCTTGAGGCACTCCACTAGATACAGGCCTCCAACTAGACTCCGCCCCATAGACTACAACTCTCTGGCTTCTCTCCTTCAGCCAGTTCACAGTCCACCTCACTACCCGATCATCCAGACCACACTTCCTCAATTTAGCTGCAAGGATGCTGTGGGAGACCGTGTCAAACGCTTTGCTGAAGTCAAGGTAGACCACATCCACCGCTCTGCCATCATCCATCCACTGTGTTATTTCCTCATAAAAGGCTACGAGATTGGTCAAGCATGACTTCCCCTTGGTGAAGCCATGTTGACTGCTCCTCATAACCCTCTTATCCTTGATATGCCTTAAGATGGCACCAAGGATAAGGTGTTCCATCACTTTCCCAGGAATGGAGGTGAGGCTGACCGGTCTATAGTTACCCGGGTCCTCCTTCTTGCCCTTTTTGAACCTGATCTTTTGATATTTGAAAAATCTCCTGTTTGAGATCTTTAGCATGTTGAGAGATAAGAAAGAGAGTAAAAAATACATAGGTATGTATATGTACCTTCATAGAGGAGGGTGTGTACATACATATATATTTAGCATAGTTAATTTGCTTCTCTTGCTCCAACAGGTGACACACAAGTTATTTTCCACCTGTACTGTACTCAGAAGTTTTAAGAAACTGCAGTCTGTTCTGAATTTGGGGAATGTGGAATTTGAGATACCTATTGCACGGTTGGAATTGCACTTTTTTCAAAAAAGGAGTGTGTTTCACAGAATCTGAGATTTAATAGGTTTTCAATCTGTTTTGAACTGGAATAGGGGCAAGGGTGTTTTCAGTTCTCTGGAAGTCCTACCTTATTAGAGCAGAGCTGCCTCTTCTGCATAGTCAAGACCTATACCAATGGCAATCTGGTATAGATAGTAAGGTGTGGCTGATAATTAGAAGATTTCCTCCTAGCGTGTATGCTAGAAGTTTGCATTGCAATGTATATATTATTAGCATTAAATTATTTCTTAATTGCTTAGTTTTTTCTTAATATTCAAGAGATAAGTTTGTTTTGCATCTGTTAACAGCAACAAGGAAACAACACTGCAAGTGTACTCTTGTTCTTTCAGAATATACACATAGCATAGATTGTTTCCTTTTAAAGAATGTATACAGTAACATGTGTGTTCTTTAATAAATTAGGCAGATAGAGAACAAAATTACTCCATCCCATCTTTTGGATCTATTTTGATTGTGTGCATGTTGTACCAAACAAAATGGGCAATTCCCCCTGCCCACCCCCTTGTTCAGTCCTCTATGGCATACCTACCTGAAGTTTAGAAGGATTTCTCATGCTGCTTAAAATTCAGCCTCTTTTTTTTGTTTTGTTTTGCATTTTCCCCCTTATTTATCCATCATTTAAAACGATTAATTTCAGGCATAATTAACAGATGATTGCAATTAGCTTCCTGGCTGTAGCTAATTCATTAACAATGTAGCAATCCTGCCTAGCAGCCCCTAGCTCCTGGGACTGCGCAAACCATGTTTCTGCCTCCAGTATATCTTAAAAGACCAGCTGGCAGAGTGTCTTTGTGGGCGGCATAAATGTGCCTGTTAAAGTCATTTGGCTGGAATTGTTTGCAGTCTGGCTGATTGTGCTTATAGGCAAGAAGTTTAATATTTTAAATTGCTGTTAGTCATTGTCAAAGGAAGCAGGGCTACTCCCAAGTAAATAAGGTCAGTGAAATGTACGTAATGACTGATTATTGGATGAGTGGGCAGCTGCTTGGGAGAACCAGATGGAATATGAATATATATGGGTGGGAAGGAATTGAGGCAGATAGTGCCTGGGGATATGTTGTTCCACTGTCGTGCATTGCTGTCTCTGCCTTCTCTCTCTGTGTAGGAATTAGGAAGGTCCCACCTGTTTCTGAAGAGCTGCTGTGGTATTGCTTTTCCAAACTGTTCTGGCCTGTTAGCATGCTTGGGGCTAGGGATTGAGAGGATGACCCAAGACCTGTGTGCTGGATGTGGTGCAGGAAGGGGGTCTCCCTCAGGGTTGTGCTGTTATGTTACTGTTAAATTAGAATTTTAAAATTAACCTCTTTCTTTCTTCTGTCTCCACCATAGGATGGGTCACTGGGAAATATTGATGACCTGGCACAGCAGTATGCAGACTACTATAACACTTGTTTCACGGATGTGTGTGAGAGGATGGAAGAGCTGCGGAAACGGAGGGTTTCCCAAGACCTTGATATGGTATGTAGAGAAATTACAACTTCATTAACAAATGATTGCCATTCATGCCTCAGATGAAGAATTGGTATCTCAGCTTGAAGAGTTCTACACAGGGAAATTAACTACGTGATTGTGTTCATGCACACAAACATTTCAGCCAACTCAATTAAACACTTGGAAATGAGTAGGATTAGTTGTTTCTCTAAGTATTTGTTATGATTCATTAAGCCTCGGAGTCTGCATTTCTTAGCTCTTTTTTAATTAAAGTGCTTTTGCTTGCTCATATTTGCTTGCAAACTTCAGCTCTTGGAAGTAAGATCATGTCTGATGAAAGCGTTCCCTTGCTCCAAGATGCTTTGAGTGTGAGCACAACAAAACTGCATTCTATTTTTCAATTGCACTGTATGAACTGTTAGAGTACTGCTTCTCAGAAGTCCAAGGTGCATACTGGTTTCAGGCTCCCAAATGTAAGCAGTCTTCAGTTTTGTAAACCCTTTTCCATTATTATGCATTACAGAAACTGTAGCAAGGGACATTGAGTCACTGAAGCCTTAAGAGTGGAGGGACCTTGGGAGGCCTATAAGCCAACCTTCAACTTCAAGCAGTGTCAACACTGAATTCAGACCAGATTGCTCAGGGGTTTATCTGATTGGGTGTGAAGACCTCCAAGGATGGAGGCTTTGAGGCCTCTCTGAGCAGCCTGTTCTACTGCTTGACTGCTTGTACTGCTTGTTGTACTGCTTGACTGCTTGTACATTCAACAGGACTTTTTTCCCCTGATATTCTATGCAGTAGCCCCATGACAATTTATAACTGTTGTCTCTCATTCTCATGCCATGCACCACTTCTGTGAAGAGCCAGGCTTCATCTGTTTGATAACCTTCCCATAGGTACCAGCAGGCTGCCAGTAAAAGCCTCATTGAAGGTGTCTCTTCTCCAGGGTGAATCTCCCAGCTCTTCTTGTAAGCCAAGGGCTCAAGTCCTTGAGCACTTTGGTGGCTCCCCACAGACCTACTGAAGTTTATCAACACATTCCTAGCACACAAGATTGTAGAGTTGGAAGTGGTAGTCCAAGAATGGTCTGAGAGGTGCCAGGGAAGGGGAAGGATTACTTCCCTCTATCTCCTGGCTACACTGCTGTTGACATGGTGTGTGATGCTGCTGGCTGTCATTGCTGCCCAGGCATGCTGCTGGCTTGTGCCAAGCCTACTGTCCTCCATGCCTTTTCCACAGAGCAACCCTGCCCTCAAGCATATTGACTGCAGCCTGAGGTGGGCATCATCCATTACCTATTTCCTCCTGGAGTATCTAGCAGGATAGGCCCCTGTACTACTCTGCTTGTACCTGGCTTTCAAGTACAGCACATTCAACACTACTCTTAAAGCCCAACTAGCTGTTTTTTCATCTGTTTAGCTGTGTGGACTGCCTGGGGACTCCCACTTTAGCTGAAAATAAGTGACTATGGGTCACCTCCGTACCTCATTTTTGTTAGGTTTAAGAAAGAGCCTCTTAAGAGGCCTATTGCAAAAACATCATGTGTTTTCACTTGCTGGACAATTTCCTTACTGTCCTGTAACAGTAGTGAATGTTTGTCAGTACTTATGGTACATATCTATGTATTACTGATTGCTTGTGCTTTTTTTCATTGCAGACTTCTTTGTTACTTTTCATAACATTCATCATGATCATCTGTGACAGATAAAAAAGCTTTTAAGTCTGCTCTGTTAGGTCTTCAGTGCTAAGTCTGTGTTTCCCAACAGTATCGTATGTTTTAACGTACTTTCCTTCAAGTATCATCTTTCCTTCAAGTCTCATCTCTCAGAAAACAGGTTACTGAAGGAATTTTTTTTTTGTTTGTTTGTTTGGTTTTTTGTTTGGTGTGTGTGTGGTTTTTTTGGTCACAGTTTTGATCTGGTGGTGACTTTGGTAGAACAACCAAAGTATGGTTAATACATCTACTGAGGCACAGCACTGTGGCAGAACCAGCATGGGATCCAACCACAGTTCTGCAGTTCCTCTACCAGATCAAATCCTTCAAGACGAATCGGGGAACTGAAGTTGTGTGTCTTCTACCTTCGCTTCCTTGCTTCTCCGGATCCTAGTAGTGACTACCAGCACAGAGTCTTGTTTTAGCAGCTGTACATGATGACATGGATTACTTAAGGCTACTTTCTTATTGGGGTTCCAGTTTAGCAGCTGAGAGGCTTCCAGAGCTTGTATGGTTACATACTATAGTTACACAATGAATGGCTGCAGAGAAAATCATCTCCTCTGTCCCACTGAAGCTTGCTAGTTCCTTCTTTATTTTTAAATGGGAAAAAAAGAAGTATTTTGCAGATCTGTTGCTGCCAAGAAGTTCCAAGTGTTAAACAAGAGGCTATTACATGAAAGCCCTTTGTAGACAGACCCTTGAAGCTTCTGTTCAAAGAAGCTGATAGCACAGAATCGTGGTTCTCATAAAAACTCCCATGCTCATTGTGCCTGGTATTCTGGGTAGCTGTTGGCAGAAATGAAACCCTGTTTCAAGGCACTCTTGGAAGGCAGCTTCTGTGCTGGGTAATGAAGTGTGCCTTATGGCAGGAGAGGACTCCCTTCCATTTAGACAGATGGGCCTAATTTGGCTGCCTTCACTTCCGAAGCTGCAGAAGCCAGGCTGGAGAAAGCCATGTGAGCTTAATTAACTCACATCAAAGGTGCAGAGCTTCACGCTGGTTTAAATGGATGTGAGCTAACCCAAGACATATCAGTGAGTGATTCACTAGCTCATTCTGCTTGAGAGAAGCTACAGTTAGAGAAAGTGGCTATATGAAGAGACATCTGGAGATTCCTTTTCAGTGACTCTTGTATTGAGTTTGCTTGCTCTATTAGTCCAACGAGGACTTCTTGAACTGTCAGGTCAGAGGGAAGATATTGCAATTGAAAATTAAATCAGTGCTCAATTTTTGCTACATCCATCACCACTACAATACAGTTTCTGGGTATCAGACAGCCATTCTGCTGATAACACATAAGACTATAGATATTAGCTCACATCCACAGCAGCACCATCCAAACAGTGGTGACTGCAGCTGAATCTCACTCTCATGAATAAGTAGGCAGGCTTGACTTGTGTACACAGGTAGCGGGAAGTGGCTATATTGACTGGAATATATTTTTGGTGTGATAGAGTAGTAAGCTCTTTTATAATCTGCTGTACAGACAGGAGTTGGTTTAAACAGCAGAGCTGTTGAAGTGACTGCAAAACTACTAATGTGAAAGTCAGTTCAGAAGAGTGACTCATTTGTTGTGATATTTTTCCTCTCTTTGAAGTTTGAAGAAAGGTGATGTATTTGCAGAGGGTTTGGAATAGTAAGTGGGGAGTAATGCTGGTGAAAATGCTAGAGCATCTCGCAGATGTGCTGTGATAGCAAAATACATGCACCCGATAGCAAGTATATGCAGCCCCAAAATTGTTATGCACCAGTATTGTTGGGCTGTTAGTCCAGCCTGGCTTTGTTCTGCTGTACATTGCTCTCCTGACAGGAGTGAGGAGGGACAGTTCTCTATATATACCTTCTCTTCCCAGCAGTGTGGTTTTGTCGGAGCTGGAAGTAGGCAGTACTTCTGGGGATTTGATGGAGTGAAGGTTACTGATTCACGAGAATGGTGTACCATAGGATAAACCCAACCCCTGCACAGAGATCGGGTTTAAATGAAAGCAAGGGAGAGGGGTAGGGGAGGTGTAAGTCTCTGTTGACAGCTATCTCAAAGCTACAGATCCCATGTGCAAAAAATATCATAAAGCAAAAGGTACTGGGATGCATCTTTTAGATTTTATAATCATGAAAGATCAGGCAGTCAGCAGCTGTGATATAGCTGGGAGGCTGAATCTTGCTTTTTGGATGAAAGTTCTAATGTCTGCCTCTAAAATGCAGTATGAGTGATAAATAATATGTAGTAGAAACATGAAAGGCCAAAGTTAGGTTTGGAGCTGTTTTTACTGAACAAAGTGTGGGTCACCCTAGGGGTTGAAGTGTCCTCCAGAAGTTGGCCAGAGAGGCTGCATCAGGAGGGCAGTGCATTAACAAAGAAGCGTCTGAGCTTTGCCAGGAACATGTATTTCACACCGGCTCGCCCAGTTTGCCCTTTGTAGCATGTCCTCTGGAAGGACAGAAATATGAACTGTTTATTGCTGCTTCTGTACACATTGAGATCATTTTAAGCTATTTGGGAGCAAGTGTTGATATCTTGATTGTATTTTGTGCTTTCTAATCAGCTCTCCAGCCTTTCCTATCAGATCATGGCCATTTCAGTCTAGATATCCTGCTCTGGAGTTGAATTTTTAAAAAATCACTTGGTAAAATTGTTTGGGAGAGAGCATATCTTGTAACAAAACAGTAGCTGCAGATGGAGCTGAACACAGAGTATTTTTCCAAATAGGAGTTCCGTCAAGGATTGTTAGTTGTCCCTAACCACAATAACTGCTTTTTGTATTTGGAATTGTGCCTCTGTTTTTGTAATGGAGAATGTGCTTGGGTTTGGACATTAATGTTTGTGAACAGAATGGGAGTTGCCCACATTTCCTAGCATTTGGCCTATTCCTGTGCACCATGTGGCTTTCTGGCTGAGGAAGAACTGCAGCCAGAGTAGCTATAGTGGATTTTCAGGCCTATAATGAATATATCACTGGCAATATTGAGCTGGACATCTGCTAAAATGCAGTTACAGCCAGAAAAGTGACTCTGTGAGGATGACACTTTGGTACTGCTTGTACAATATCCTCATCTCTAAATTGGAGAGACATGGATTTGATGAACGGACCAATTGGTGGATAAGGAGTTGACTGGATGGTCACACTCAAGAGTTGGAGTCAAGATCTCGATGTCCAAGTGGAGACCAGTGAGAAGTGGTGTTCCTCAGGGGTCAGTATTGAAACTGGCCACATGAACAGTGGGATTGAGTGCACCCTCACCAAGTTTGCTGATGATACCATGCCAGCAACACCATGCCATCCACAGGAACATTGACAGGCTCGAGGGGTGGGCCGGTATGAGCATCATGAAGTGGCAAGTGCAAGGTCCTGCACCTTTGTTTGGGCAACCCCAAGCACAAATACAGGCTGGGAGGAGAATGGTTTGAGAGCAGTACTAAGGAGAAGGTCTTGGTTATGCTGGTTGACAAGAAGCCAGCAGTATGTGGCTGCAGCCCAGAAAGCCAGCTGTGTGCTGGCATGCATCAAAAGAAGCATGACCAGCAGGTTGAGGGAGGTGGTGAGAATCCCCCTCTACTCCACTGTCATGAGACCCCCTCTGCAGTACTGCCTTCAGCTCTGGGACCCAAAACACAAAAGGGACGTGGACCTGCTTGAGCAAGTCCAGAGGAGGGCCAAAAAGATGGCCAGAGGGCTGGAGCACCTTTTGTATGGAAACACGCTGAGGGAGTTGAGCTTGTTCAGCCTGAAGAAAGCTGCAGAAAGCTGCACACTGTTTCTGACTTTAGAGCAGCCTTCCAGTACCTAAAGGGACCTAGAAAAATATCTGGAGAAGGACTTTTTACAAGGGATAAGACAAGAGGTAGTGGCTTCAGGCTGACAGAGGGTAGATTTAGATTAGATATTGGGAAAAAAATCTTCACTGTGGGGGTACTGAGATGCTATAACAGGTTGCCCAGAGAAGTTGTGGATACCCCATGCCTGGCAGTATTCAAAGCCAGGTTAGATGGGGCTCTGAGCAACTTAGTCTAGTGGAAGATGTCCCTGCCCATGGCAGGGAGGTTGGAACTGGATGAGCTTTAAAGTCCCTTCCAACTTAACCATCCTGTGATTCTGCAATCTGCTTCCTTTGTATCTTCAGAATCATATCTACTTGGCTTACTGACAAAACCAGGTTTGCCTTGCCTGTCAGCAGGGCAGAATGGCATTAACGTAGTTGTGAAGGAGCAAACTGCATTCTGTTGTCACATCCATCACTGACAGCGGCCAGCTAACTGCTGCTGCCAAGGTCTGTATTGTAGTTGATGATTGTGAAGTCAAAGAACAGCTTGAGGTTTTCCGATTGACTCTGACAGGTAGGATTGTGGCACTGAGAAACTGCACTAATCTTTTGACTTGTAAATTACATATGTTTAAAATGAATGCCACTGGAAAGCTGTAAAGCACACAAGTATACCTTTATGGGTTTTTTTCCATCCACTTAATTCATTTTGATGTGTAAAAGGGGAAATGTTCAGAATCTCTCTATGTACATGGTGGTAAAGTTCAGTGTTTTTTTTACAGTACCTGCACAAGTACATATGCGCAGTCAGAAAATAGAAATGAACATATAACCAACATAAGTTTCTTGTTTTGCTGCTCACAATGTATGTAGTCCTTAGAAGTCTTGGATGTGTGTGGTTTTGAAAGATGCTCAGCAGTCAGTTGTTTTGTTACAAATGGAGTTGACCATCTAGAAAATGTCATCATGTATAAGTGGTATGTGTCCAGCAAGGCAGAGTAGAGGAAAAGTGACAAGTCAAATAATTAGTAATTTGAGTGGTAAAGTTGGCTTTAACCTTTTTAGAGGTATATTTGTCTGATAGGTACTTCTGGTTGTTGATACCACAAGACTACTTGAGAAAGTAGCCAGCCCTCACTGAAGGATACTGAAATACCCAAAACTGTTGCAGTCAGTGACTGATCTCTATTTAAGAAATCTTTGTGGTGATTAGCCACTGAAACTAGAGTTAGGATGCACAACAGCTTTGTGGAGTCTGCCTGTGCCTGCTCTATACCTAGCTATGTCCACATCTGCTGTCCTTTGTATCTTATATACATAAAAAAAATCTCAGGATCCTAAACCAGACTGTATTCCCTGCCATGAAATCATCAGTTCTGCTTTGCAAATGCAATACTGGCTGCTTTTACCTTGTCCTGAGAGAACACCTCTATATCTTGCTGTTTTGTCTTGCTGGCTGCAAGAGGCTCTCTAAACAACATCTGAGTTGGATTAAAAAGGTATCTATAGCGCAAAAAAAGAGCTGGAGAACACACAGATAAGACTAAATTTTGGAGAGTTTCCAGGCCTTATCAGGCAGACATACAAGAGAAAAAGTAGCAGTAAAAGGCATGGACTTTCAAACATTTGTTTTTTTGGTTTTGTTTTTCTCCAGTACAGCTTGAAGTACAGAGAGTTTGCCTGAATGCCGTGCACAAAGTAGGTTTCCATAGAAAATACGTAATAGAGATTTACTTTGTGTGCAGGCTCAGTCTCTCAACATTTTATGTTTATCTTCATTAATTCAATTCATAGTAATATTTTCATCATTAATGGAGCTTTTCAAAGGTAGACACAATGGAAATTCTGGAACAGACAAGCTATTTTTAGTGTCTCATGTATCACACACCAGGACAGCAAAGGCATTTAAATACAGAGCTAGCATTAAACATGAAAATAAAGCAGGGCTTGTTCCACATACAGCAAAGTGAATACTGTTCTTAAACAGTTCTTAGTCCACTTAGCACTAGAAGATTAAGTAAAAATGTCTCTGCTTTCTGAAAGCTAATTATCTCCTGCAGTCTCTCTACTGTTTTTGTTGGAAGTCCATTTATGAGTAATCCCTTAAGCAAAATCTATTTATAGGCAGAGTTTATAGGCTGGAGACTCAGCAGACTGCACAGCTATGGTGGTTTGGGTGACTTTGTCTTCCTTTTCATACTTTCAGAGGGTCCTTGCTTTTTGTAGCATGATCTTCAGTTTAACACTTGTGGTCTTCTGATAATGTTTGTATTTTTGGCAATGTCAGTGTTATGGGAAGAAGAGGTTATCAAAGTACTTGCTGTTTTTTTCTGAACTGGTAATACTATTATGAATAAAGTAATATTTATGTTTAAGTAGAAAAGATAACACACTTCTGGTAGTCTTGACTGGTAATTGTGGAGGGGAGAAATTCTCCTTAGTGCTATAGATGTTTTTCTAGCTATGCTTGATCTTTTAGCATCATATGTAGTGATTTTCTTGTCCTTTCACATTCAACAGGACTTTTACTTTAAACCTAAGATCAATTGGATATGTATTCTTACTGTGCTGCTCTTTTATGCTAGAAGCAGTGTGTATCTGTATCTGCTGGAACTGACAGACTATATTTGTATTAACTCTGTGATTTAATCTCATTGGAGCCTGAGGACTCTGAGGGGAGGAGGGAATTGGTTGACTAAGTTCAGCTCCTTTTGTGTATTTTTTTGTCCGATTCTTCCCCTCTAAATTTAAGATGACAGCAAAAATGGAAATGTGCAGCATCATTCTATCTGGACCATTAGGTAAATTTCATTGCAAAGGATACAATAGAGAAAGGAAATTAAATTGCCATTTAAGAAGGTGCATCTCTGAGGGGAAAAAAAATCCTAACAACAACAGAAAAGGCAAAACCAACAAACCCCCTCAAACACTCAAACTCTGTGGTGAACTGTTTCTGTGGCATGCAGCCCAGCTTGCCATTCTCATATTACTAGAAGAATTCCAAAATACCCAGATGAATGGATTTACTCTAGGAAGGACTGCAACTGTATTGGCTGTATTAGAAAAGTGTCAGACTTTTGCAATGCAGTGGCAGCTCTAAACCAACAGAAGAATTAACCTAGAAGGCATAATGTCTTGTATTTAGGTTACTCGTCTTTGTCCTTGTAAAGCTTCAGCTTGACTCCCCAGGCAGCCTCAGCCTCTGCGTACTCTCCTTTCATCCCACAGCTACTGCTCTCCAGTGCATCTGTGTGAGCTGAAGGTGGCTGACTACAACTTCTGATGTCAACTAATTGTTGTGCTAGCTTGCATTTTTTTTTTCTAAGCCGTTGAGTAAAGGACCACCACCATGGGTCCTTGAGAAATAGTAGGGATACTGCTGAAGACAGAAGCCTTGAAGTTAGTGAGGTATTAAAAAACTGCACTTACAAAAACTGTGATGGCCTTGTGGGTGATCAGGAAAAACGGGGTCTTCTTAATCAAGAACAAATTGAGAGCATGGTTTGATGAAAATGAGAAACACATCACAAGTGTTTGTGCACATCTGGGATGTATTTTGGAACATCTTTCTCCGCATCAGAAGGACTGTCCTTCAACAAAGATGCCTAGAGGAAGGCGGGCCTTTGATCTCTCCATATTTTATCTTCTCTGTCTTGTTTAGGTTTCCTGTTTCAGCAGTCTCTCCTGAAACACACAGGGAAATCCTCTGTTTCAAACAAGATAGTCTGTGAATTTTGTTTTGATGGAAAACTCAAGCAGTTTGAGGACATGTGATTTCTTTGGTGATTGATCAGCTTATTTTCCACAGAATAATGAAAAGTAATGGCTGTCAGATGGAAACCCTTGTTCCTGACTCCCATTTCTTTATTTCTAATGTCAAGTTTTCCCCAACAGTTTAGGTTGCAGCTGTATCTTACATAAGGAAAGGATGTATTTTGGGATTACTACATCCAGATTTTCCCTGACTATAAGTATTTTTTGGCTGGTCAAGCAAATTAAGTTGGAGAAGACAAGAATCGTGTAAAAGTACATGAAAATATATGGGTAATATTTTGCTGAAGGATTAAACTTCAGAACCTTATCAGAGGGATGGATTTTTTGTGTTACTGGGCATGATGAACAGAATCAGTCATGGATTAGGAAGTAATTAAAGAAGAAAGACTTGAAATGATTAGCAAAATCTGGAATTCATAAGCTCCTTATGAAATTCATACTGGTAGTTTTTTGTTTATGTATTTTGCCTGTTGCAGTTGAAGTTCCTGATAAGACCACAGTTATAATAATTTGGGTTAGGCTCCATGTGAAAACAGTGGCTGTATGGTTGTGTACCCAGGCTCATTTAAGGGTGTAAAGAAGGCAGTATTTACAGGAAGAGTATCTTATTGAATCAATGGATATAGCCATGGAAAAGCAGAGAAGCTTTTCATAAGGCTGTATTTGCAAGCTGTCCAGATAAATTAGGAAGATAAAAAAGCTAGCAAAAGTAAAATCAGAGATTGGAAACTTCCTTTAAGACTAACTAGCTAATGAATTAAATAATATTTGAAAGAAGTCCATCTCCCTTTAACCTCCAAGGGGCACATGTTTCAAGCTTCACTCAGCTTTCTGTCTTGGTGCTTCCACAGACCTGTTCAGGTTTCTCCTCATTGTGGTATTCAGCAAAGGTTAAGCCATAGCTCAAGTCCATTTTGACAGAATTAAGAGCTTTTAAAGTTTTGCAGCATGTGGGAGGTGCTGAAAGTCATGCAAATGAGAAGTAAGAAGAAAGTCAGTCATCAGAGTTAGCTTTATTATGTTCATGTGGTTAACTACAGAAAGCCACATAATTGGAGCCTTCAATTGCTGGCCTACACAGAAGCTCACTAAATAGTTTTATTTCTCCTTTGTGTAGCACTTTCCACCCTCAAAACTCTTTAAAAACATTAATTAGCCTTCATTGCATCTTTTGAGTTTGGTAATTTTAGCACCATTATCCCAACATAGCCTTTGCCTTCCTGAGATTCAGCTGCTGATGAAGGTACACCTATGTAATTCCCAAATTCCTCCTCTGTAACTGAGTTTGCAAGAGATTAGCATGAACAAGTTCAGACCAACGTAGTAGCAGATGGTGGCATTAGTCTGGGTCTACCTCAGTGCAGCTGTAAACAAATACTGGCCACACGAGCAAATTAAGCAGTGCATGGGCAATGAGTGACAGTCTAAACGACTTGTGGCTCAAGCCTGGTCAGGTCCACTAGAGCACACTTTAAAAAAAAACAACCAAAAGTCAGATGTATGTTAAAATTGTGCCAGGCTGTTACAGTGTTCCTGACCTGGAGTATAGAGGTCTGGTGAGAAGTCTAGCTATACTGATCAGTAGCTCACTGCCTGCCATCTCTTCTTCCTACCATCATGCCTCTGCATTAAATAATTGTCTGACATATGGCAGGGATAATGTTAATATAAACACAGAGGTAGAGAGCTGTTACTTCACTGTGGAGCGGGCTGTTGTTTCTTCAATAATGCATTAGTTTCACTCGAATAATGTCAGTTGGTGATGGCAGAAACACGTGCCATTTCATTAGGCCCCAAACTAAGTATTTCATTTTGAATCCTTGTGGGAAAGTATGGAAATGAAGGGCATGGTGTGCAAAGTAGTAGATGGTGGTGGTTTAATCCAGTGGTGTAGAAAACCAAAGTTTGGTTCTCTCATTTGCCTGAGGAAACTTGAACTCTTCTATTTCAAAGCAAAACAATCTGCAATTTAATATTCTGTAGTCGTCTTAACCTTATCTGTTGATCAACCCTACTCACATATATAAACAGTTCCTGGTGTAACAAAGGGGAATTACCAGTGTCTCATCTTAGAATCGTAGAATTATAGAATAGTTAGGGTTGGAAATGACCTCAAGATCATCAAGTTCCAATCCCCCTTCCATGGGCAGGGACACCTCACACTAAACCATATCACCCAAAGCCTCGTCCAGCCTGGCCTTGAACACTGACAGGGATGGAACATTCACAGCTTCCCTGGGCAACCCATTCCAGTGCCTCACCACCCTAACAGGAAAGAATTTCCTCCTTATATCCAATCTAAACTTCCCCTGTTTAAGTTTTAACCCATTACCCCTTGTCCTATCACTACAATCCCTAATGAAGAGTCCCTCCCCAGCATCCCTATAGGCCCCCTTCAGATACTGGAAGGCTGCTATGAGGTCTCCACACAGCCTTCTCTTCCCCAGGCTGAACAGCCCCAACTTTCTCAGCCTATCTTCATATGGGAGGTGCTCCAGTCCCCTGATCATCCTCATAGGCAGAGGTAACTGGGTTTGGAAATCACTTGGAAATCACCAGCTTTCTGGGCTGCAAGTGCACACGGAAGCTGGCTCATGTTCATTTTCTCATTGACCAGCACCCCCAAGTCCTTCTCCGCAGGGCTGCTCTGAATCTCTTCTCTGCCCACCCTGTAGCTGTGCCTGGGATTGCTCCGACCCAGATGTAGGACCTCACACTTGTCATGGTTAAACTTCATGAGGTTGGCATCAGCCCACCTCACAAGCGTGTCTTCCAGGTAGACATCTCTCTGCAAAGTTAATGAATCTTTACTGGCTAAATAATATAAATATTTTAAACAGGGTTAAACAGTTTTTTTTTTAGGAACAGAGCAGGAATAGTAATCTCGGCTTTATGGGTTTTGGCACCTTTTTTATTTTATTATTTTACATGCATTGCTTATGTCATGTTTGAGTGATGCTCTTAACAAGGAGTCAAGACACTGACCGTCTAGCAAAATTCATGTTTATTTCTCTAGATCACTGTTTTTAACTCCATAATTAGTTTGGGTGACTTTTGTTTGTAGGAGAGACAAATGCAGTGAGCATTTCAGGGGTCTTGGTAACTTAGTTTTTCCTTCTTTGAACTATTTCAACTGTTCTTCCTGTATTTTTCCTTCTTTGAACTATTCATACCCCAACCCCACCCAAAATGGATTGGTCCAATGTGAGCTAGGTCTTGTCTCACCTCTTTACCTGGAGGTAATTTCACTTAACAGCTAATAAAAACACCAAAGGAGATTTGGAAAGCTAAGAAGTGTGTGTTACATCAGTTGGTCTTTCAGATGTCTTTACAAGTACAATGAAAATGAAATTGAGGCTTCTTGTGAGCAAGTGTGACTCATGAGTATTTAATGTAATTTTAATAGCTCCTTTTATTAAAAGTAGGCTATTAGAAGCTTTTAAGGAAGCTATTGACTGTCCATGTCCTCAACTTTGGTGGTCTGGTATCTATAATAAGCATGTGCAAGAATTCATCTTAATGTATCATACTCAGAAAATTAACTTTTCTTGGCATAAATCGCACTGCATATCCTGGTGTCAATAGCTGCTGTTGCCTTTCTGAGGACTGGATAGGTAAGCAGGGCTTACAGAAGTTGGGCCTGTTTCTTAACATGGTTCATTACCTTTAGCACATGGTAAACCCTTTTGAGTAGGAATTTATAAGCCTGCAGAAAGGGTTTTCACCCCTTCTGTTGTCAGCAGCTTCAGAGCAACTATGATGCAGTTCTGTTAAGTGGCAAGATATGTTCAAAACAGAGAATGTCATGGACCATTAGTATGCATTAGGCATATACGTTGTTCTGATGGTTTTTTTTATCTCTGGGTTTGAGCATAAGAATTTTATTTTCACCACTGTTACAGAGCTACTAAATGGCAGATGAAAGTTCTGATTACCAACACTGGATTTGTCTGCCTTTTCCACAGATTGGAGGTAGGATAAAATACCTGAGGAAGCTGTGTTGTTCCAGAATTATCATGTCTGTCCCTCTGAGATACTTTACTTGACATAGTGCCCCTATACTGCCTTGTTACAGGAGATTTAAAGCTGTTGGAGGAGCCTCCATATCTATCTGTAATAACACTCCTTCATTGACACCATCTTTATCTTCCAGGTGATTCTTTCTAGTCTCCATCATCTTCCTCTTCCATCCCTTCCTTTAGCAGTTCAGCCTATGCTCTTCTGCCTTCCCTGTTTCACTCCACCCATGCATCTTTTCAAAGCTTCACAACCTTGGCAGGGGGGTTGGAACTAGATGATCTTTAGGTCCTTTCCAGTCCTAACTGTCCTGTGATTCTATGACTTAGCTTCTTCCAGTTTTGGATGAGGCATCACCGTAACCAATCTGCATCTTAGCCACACCAGATAAAGGTTGCAACACCTGATCTGAGATAATATTGCCTTTTACTGCAAATAGAGGAGCTGAAGTTGTCTTTGTGAAATGTATAAACCAGAAGCAAAACACGATTATAGCAAAAACTGATTTTTCTGTTGTTGTGGTTGGATGGGTTATCAAATGTATTCTAGTTTTTAATACTGTTGTACTTCATGGAGTTTACCTTGGTTTCATTTTGTAATTTTGAGACTCACCTACATCCTTTGCCCCAAATCAGCTCCAACTCTGTTTATCATTCTTGACAGATGTTAATCTGACCTGTTGTTAAAACTGTCCCAGCATTTTAATTCCACCATCTCCCTAGGCAAGCTATTCTGGCATTGCATAGTCCTTACCTGAGTGGTTTTTTAACTGATGTGTTAGACATTTCTCTTTAAGTTTTGCTGTCTTCCATGGGTGCTAAAAATGTTCTTTACATCAACTTTTTTTTTTTGTTTGTTTTAAATATTCATGAAGGGCATTATGTTCTACCTCCACTCCCCTCTTTATTCTTCCTCTTTTTTTTCTCCCCACAGGTTAAACTGCTAACTTCTAAACCCTCCTTTGTTTTTGTTTTTGGGTTTTTTTTTTCCTAAGACCATTCATAAATATCACTGTTTCTTTTCCTTGATTCTGAACAATTTGCTGCCTCTTTTTTGAACAACAGTACCGAAAACTGAGCATGTGATAGCACCTGAGGTCTAGTCAGGACTGACAGGAGCACAAGGGTTGTTTCTATACATACAATGGTAGCTCTTTACGCAACAACGTAACACTAAGTTATGGTAATCCCTGCATCCTTTTTTGCCAACCTGTTAGCTTTCCAGATGTTCCTCACCCTGGAACTCTTTGTCTGAGTAGTTCTGTTTAAATCCAGTACCTTTCAGTTCTCCGTATTGAATAACATCTGATTTCAAAACATTAAGCCAGAGTAACCTGCTTTTTCATCTGTTATTTCCCTAGCAGTGGTGGTGGATTCACATGTTTGTTTTTCTAGAATGGAACCTTATATGAAAACAACCTTTGTCTGTGTAATCAATATTGACAGTTCCTTCCAGCCCTTTGCTCCTTGGTAATGGAAATAAACAACGGTCTGTCTTTGCACTTTTCTTGCTTGATCTGTCAGCAGAGATCAAGCATATATTTATTGATCTAATATGTATATGCATATATAAAAAAAACCACGTTTATATTATATAGATGACTAATTTGGCAAAAATTAGGCAACATTCTGGAGTGGCAATTTTTAATTGAGCAGTCCCATTATGTGCTCTCTTAGTTATCTTAATTGATGTAGGTATCTTTTCATCTACTTCTGAAACGCATGTGCTACTGTGGGTAGTTGAAGGAAAGGGTCAGTCTGTAAGTGAGAGTGAAGGGTCCAGAGATCCCTCTGTATTTTTACATGTGACCTTGCAAAAAGATGGGAGACAACCTGTGTGAGGTTAATGCTTAAGTCATGTGCAAAATGTTAAGTAGTTTATTCAATGCAAATTGTATTCCATCAATTGATTTGGTATACTTACTATGTAGAAAAATTTTTGCCATGCTTTCAAGTGGAGTTACCAGTATTACAAAGTTGTTTAATTTGCCTTCTTTAGTCACTATTTATTGATTTATGTAGTGGAGCCTTACATAAATTTGTAATTAATTAGTTGATCTTGAACCTTGAAGGCCATATTTATTGCTTTCCTGCAGTAAAGAAGAGGTAAACTCAGGCTATAATACAACTGCTGTTCAACAGAACTGAACTGTAAGAGTAAGCGTTTATCAGGGGGTTTTTGCTCAGTTTTATGTAACATTAGTACCTGCTATTTGTATATATTTTTAAATTTTCTTGGGATGCTTGCAAACTGAACACAGTTGCATTCTTCCTGTGCCTGAATGACTTTGAAATAAAATTACAAACTATATTGCATAGAATTACAATTATATCATTTCTTTGTGGAACAAAGTTATTTCTGTAACTTGTTTCCCATTGTCGGACATTCTGTTGATGGAACTGCATTTTACAATCCTGATTTAGTCTTTACTGTTCTAGAAACAACATCCTGGATGTGTCTTATAATGGAGAAAACTCTATTGTTTTTAAGACAGGTGTTTGACACTTTCTTAGTTCACAGACTCTTCTATGATCCGGTTTTCATAAATACGTAGTACCGTATCACAGACACTCCTGCTGAAATACTTTCATGTTCTCTCCCTCTTTCCCTCCTTCCCTCTCTCTGTCCATTTATGTGGAAAATACAATTTTTTCGTTAAAAAAAATTAAAACCACACAGGAAGACTTCTGCGGTGCTCGCTTGATTTGTCCGAAAAAAATCACTTTAGGAGTGCAAGGGGGTATCATGTAAAATAACTTCCGTCCTTCACTAACGTCATGACATCTCATTCTGAAAACACATTTTCAGGTAGTGTATTATGACTGCCCTGAAGGGGACAGATTGTATCTACAACACTGTGAGGAACTACTTTTGTTGTGCTGTGGTATTACTCTGTATGAAGACAGATTATTGTTACATACGATTTGCATCTTTGCACTGCACAAAGGGGGATGCTAAACTATCCATTTCATAGATGCTTAAACAGAGGCATTTGAAGGTTAAATAATTTGTTGGAAGTTACTTGGATTTGATCTGGCACCTGCTGACAGAGTCCATTCTCTTTATTGGGTGTGGACCAAGCCTGTGATGGGGCAGTGGCCAGATATCACTAATGACAAATGATGCCTCTTCAGTGACACTGAGAAATTACACAAGTGGGTGTTCCTGTTGTTTGGCATACAGGATGTTCTGCTGCTTTTGATTTCTCCATTTTCTTTACAGTTGGCTGTTGGCCATTGCTGTATTTTCATTTGCCAAGATAAATTTTCTCAAAATTGCAGGAAAACAAACTAAGTTTCTAAATGTTGAATATGGCGATGTTCATTCTCTGAACTTGTTGAAAATTTTAGGACATTCATTCAGGCATATGTGAGGGCTTTCCGAGTGCAGAAAGCAACAATCACCAAAGGAACATAAATCACTATTTGAAGGAGTCGCAACAAAAATTAAGGACATTCTGTTTAAGAGATGCTAAGTCAGAAGGAAAGGGGAAGGGGAGGAGAGAAGCACATTCCAAGTGTTTTCCTTTTAAGTAATCTTAAAAAAACAAAGGGGTAATATTCTTGTGCAGTCAGGAGAGATTTTTCTGGAGGAGCAGACGGCTCTCTGGATGGTTCGCATTTCTCATCAATACATGGCACACAGCTTAAGGCTCCTTTGCATTGCTAGATGAGGACCTTATCTTAAGCAGTCAGGAAGGCAGTGCTGAGAACACAAAAACATTTGTGTATACTGTGAAATTTCCGTATAGAAACAATTACATTATGGCTGCAAAGGCAGTTTATGGAGACCATAAATATGTTGGTTTAATTAGAGGCACGGTGCTGTCTGCTCATGCATTCTCTTCAAAGTCTGCTTTTGGAACTGAATTACTAAATGTTTGGGGTTTTTTATACAGGAGAATTGGAGGAAAATTAAGTTGGCTAATTCAGTTGAGTTTTTTAGGTGAGCAGTTGAAGTGCAGTCACAGTCCATGAAGTCTGCAGCGCTGCTCGTGCATGTGTATCCAGAACCAGAGCCAGAGTTGACAAAGAGCAAATCATGAATTGCTTCATAGATCACAATTATAGCAGTAAGAGATTTTATCTCAGCTTGGCATGCACGCTTTTAATAAAGCAGGGCAAATTGAGAACAATGAGTTTTCAGGGAATTGGATTGTCATAAAAAACAGTCATACTCTTTTGTTCCTCACCCAATGATTTTCAAAATGGTTATTTATTCTAAAAATTAAGGACCTGACAAAAGTCATGCATAAGGTAGGGTGGAGTATTTAATCCGCTCAGCAAGACTTTATCTGTTTGCTGACGCCTTCGCCAACTTCGCTTTCACAAAGGCTATTGGTAAAATAGCCCCTGCTTTCTTGGACCCCTAGCGATAACTCCCCCTGCTTTTAGTGGTAAAGTCTAATTAAAGTCTAGTTTGTCTAATAAAAATATACAGGCTATTTACAGGGATGTGTACACACATCCCTGGAAGACTATGGAGAGAGAGGTTTGTCTGGGAATGAGTGGGACATGAGTGTTTTGTAGTTGCTTTCTCAAATGATCATCTCATTGATGGTTTTCAGGGCTGGTTTTGGCAATAGGGTGGTTGCAGCAGCGGAGTCCTCTTTTGGTCACCAGCTGTCCGCTGTGGCTGCACTATATGTATTGGTGGCCATCAGCTGAGAATGGAGGGCACTCAGGAAAGGAGGTACATCCTGTAATTGCAGGTATTTATACCTCCGTATGTCTTTTATGAATTTTTCAGGCAGCAAAAAACTTTGAAAAAGCCATGAAGTATAGTAGATAAGAATTTGTTTCTCCAAACAAATATATTGAGACGCAAGGAGTTTAAGTAATTCCCTTGAGATAATACAGAAAATCAGTAGTTGAACTGGAAGAAAGACTGAGTATTTTAAGTGTCTAGATTTCTCTCTTACAGTTTTGGGAGTGTCATTCATATAAAATGAAAAGGAACACACTTCATTTTCTGTGCTTGTGTTTGTGGAGGGTTTGGGGTTCTTTTGTTTGGATTCCCACCCCCAGAGGATATACTTTTTATTTTTGTAGCAAACGATTCTCCACTTTGTCTTCAGGCATTGTAAGGAGGCATGTTATGAATGGTTTTAGCAGTTTGAGGCAGAACAGGCACCAGTAATAGCTACCTATAGTGACAGCCTGGGTCATTACAGTTGAGGCTCCTAAATTCTAGAGGCTTGTTCAGAGTATTTGTAGCCAGACCACATGAAAATAATGAAGAGGGATTTTTTTCCTTTATAGGTTTGATGGGTGAGCACAGAGTCACTCCGTGCTGTACTGAGCCAGCTTATTGCAGGAGGAACATAGGTGTGAGGAGCCTCGCTGCCCGTTAAAGACCACAGCAGTCTGAGTAGTGTTAAGTGTAATCTACAGATGCATAGCACTGCGCAGCTGAGTTCATTGGGAGGAAGCTTGAGACACCATCTTCTGAAGTAGTATCCTGTGTGTTTGGGCTTTGTTCCATGTTCTCTTCTGATCATCACATCATGCTCTTCCCAATTTTACCTGTGGAGCTGCTGATCTGCTCTTCAGCAGTAAGAATGAGAAAGTTCAAAGCAGTACGACATATATGAACCCAGTGGCTGTCTGGTGGGATGTACAGTCTCAGGGTTGAGTAGGTTCTGGTTTACTTTTCATGGGAATAGCAGGACATTGTGTATTTCATGGTCACGACATAAATCACTTCTCTAAGTGTGCAGTTGTGGAAAAAACCCTAGGGAGCTGATCCCATGGATAGGACAGTGTATAGTAACAACAGCTTTAAAAAGAATATTTCACTCAAGGCAGTACAAGATGCAAAATATGCAGAAGAAAACTCTGCAGGAGACTTTTTTTTTCCCTCCCCCTTCTTTGAAGACTTTTACTTCCCCTTTCCCTAGTGTGGAGGACGTCAAAATTTATGGCTTGTAGTACGCCTGGAATTAGAGAAATGGGAGGTGCAGTTGGCAAGAAAGAAACAAGCTCAAATTATCTGTATATGCCAACCTCTAAAAGTAATCTTCTTTCTTTATCTCTGCAAGCCAAAACAGTTTTCATTATTTTCAAGCTTATTGAAAATAATGATTACAAGCACATTTATAGCTACCAAGAAACTGATTTTCAAGATATTAGAACGAACAGGTAATTAATTGTTCATTCTGATCAGCTAACATTTTTCAGTAAACTGCAAAATGTCTTTTTGTCCTCTGACACTGAGACTTGAAGTGATAGAAGGGGATGGTATAAAAGACAAGCATTTGCCAGTGCTAGAGAAGCCAAGGACGTGCAAAGAAAACAGATTAATTTAGCAGCAAATAGGCAAAGGCCACGGAGAACAGTTTTTGCAGCAGATATCTTTCATAGCCAGCAAAAGGCCTGGAGTGAGAGTGTTCTACTGAGATAACCTCACATTTTAGTACCTAAACAGTAGCAGCATTCTGAATCTTTGTAGGCACATCAAGGTCTTATTGAGGGGAGCAGCAGCAGCAGAGTGAGAGTCCATTCAGTCCTTGCCTTCTGAAACATGCAACATCGTGGTTTTAAAAGTTGTTTCTTAATTAGATCAGAAGGAGTGAGCAAACAAAACTGTTAATGTGAAAGGCTAATAATTGAGTTTATGTCATTAATAGCATCTAATTCAAGCTGAAGTGTGGGAGGAAATTTAGTCGTTTAAAAAGTATAAAGATCAACATCATGTCAAACCAGTGCTCTCACCTTATTTAAACAAATTTTCTCATGTTAAAAGTTCTATCAATCTACAAGTGATTTGAAAATGAGTCTCAGTATATACATTTGCCATGCATTTTTTACAAGGAGCTGGAATTGAGTACTTGTCAAGGACAGGAAACACAACAATTAAAGCAGTTATGAATACAAGTATAACTTACATGGTCTAGTGTTGTCATTTACTTTGAAAAAAAATTTAACAGCAAACCATTGGTGGATGGATTTTCAGTTTTGTTTTGCTTGGGTTTTTTTTCTTCTCTATTTGAAGCACTGCTTCACATCAAGAATGAATCTGGTGATTCATTCATTCACTGGCATTGCAGTTTCATCAAGCTTTGAAGCTTTTTTTCAGAAGTGCAGAGTACCAGTAGGTCTTTGTTGTCTAAGGTATTCTGTTACATCCACTTTTCCAGTTCAGCAGTCGTAGGAGCCCTTACAATTTCAATGCGTGCAGAGTATACCTGGGTGTGAGGATTTGCATGCATTTCTGAGGAATGGTGAATAATGAAACTGGCTTCAGACAGTCTTCCTGCACCCCTGCTCTTTCCTGGTGCTGACCAGTTTCTACCCTCCTGTCATCTTTCCTCACCTGATCCTGTGAACTGACAAAGAGCAGCCTCTGGATATGCTTGGATAGTGTATTTTACTCTTTTTTCCAGATTTAAAAAGATCTGTTTATACACTAAAATCTTGGTTGGTTGTGTAGAAACTGCAGCTTATGCACTGAGAAATATGAAAACTGCAGTTTCTAAAGGAATGGCAATCCCATGCAATGAAAAATGAAGGTGTCCTGTATTATTTACTAAATTCTCTTACTGCTTGTACCCTATCCTGTGGGTTCAGGATTCCGTCCAGTAAAACATGCAAAAACATGCCAAAATCTAAAAACTTGAGTACGGTTGCCAGGCAAGTGCTTAAATACTTTGTTTTCCTAACCCATGAATTTCTCTGAAAGATTGTATTAAAAATATACATGTAACAATGATCATACATTAAGCTAAACGAAGAGCAGGCTAGAAAGACCAGGAAGAAACTCAGTGCTGATGAGCTGTACTGTGTGTCTCTTTCTGGTTTGAAAGCCAGTGGAAACACATAAAACCATACATTATTGAAGAAAGCAGCACTCTGAGCACATAGCAGTACATTATATTTAATTTGTATAGTGAGACCTGTTGGTATCTTGAAATCCTAATGAGGCATATGGGAGATTGTTCTGTAGTTTCAGCTACATTTACTATTGTGTTATCTTTATTTCACTTGTTTTTAACAAAATCTTAAAAGTGTAATTGAAAACCCATTCTGCATCCATTGGCATGCAGTTATTCACAGAGCGCACCTAACTTTGGATAAGAGACAGTATTATTGAGGAGCAGTCTGAAACAAGAAAAGCATCAAAAGAAATGGTTTATGCACTGATGAGAGCCTCAAGCTGTTTTAACTAAACTGTTAGGGCCATAAACCTGGAAAAAAACCCGAAGGTACTAAGGGAAGCCTGAGCAGAAAAAAAAAGGATTCAATCAAGACATTTTGTTGCTGTTGTGATTGGAGCAGACTTGTTTCCAAGAAGCCAGGGCAGCTTTCCCTTCTGGAGACAGTAGAGGAGAGGAATTTGTACCATTGACACTCCCATAACAGTGGCAGCACCTGCCCAAACAAGCAGGTCTTGGCTATAAAACCCCAGGCATTTAGAAACTCTTGCAGGTGTTTGTACAGCTTAAATTTTACTTTGCTCAGATTTTCCTTACCACAGTGAATTAATTTAGTTGGAGGGCCTACCAGCAAACTGAGTCACGATGCATACAGAGACATTCACAAAGATGGGGTGTTTGGTCATTTGTTCACCGGGGTTTGCATGCGTAATTTATATTTGCTGGAGGGAAGAGGAAACAAGACACAGCATGCTCCCTTTCCACAGCAAACCCTTTGCTTGTTGCAGGCAGGCAGCTTGCAGTGCGCTTGCTCTGTGGCCTCGCGAGCACTGACAAAGCAGCACTGAACGAGCGTGGCAGCAAATTATTAACTGAAACGATTTGACTTCAATAGATTTTTTTTCCCCCAGTCTAAAGCTTTTGACTGCTATTTGGTTTATATTGCAATTGAGAGTTGTTATCACTCGTAGCAATACCGCAGTGTCATTAGGAGTCACCAAAGTCTATGGGCTTGTGTGTCTGATTTACTAGATGTTTGTGAGGTGTATGTTTCTTTTGTACCTTTACTGCTGCCTTTCTTTTTGAGAGTTTAGTGCAACTGGTTGCTTTTTAATGGGTTTGCTGGTGGTTCTTTATTCCAGATATTTTATATGTACCCAGGATGAGGTCTGGCTCAACACTTTGTACCCTGAGAATGGCAGTGTATAGTCTGCTTTCCTCTTTCTTTCACTACATGTGTCCCAACTGTTAATGTTTTTTTTGCTGCTTCCAGTTTCTTGCTTTGTTACTTCATTGCCCATAATATCTCATTTGTTTGGTTTTGATCTATTTCCGTTCAACGTACATACCTGTTCAGAAGATGATTGGAAAGGCTTAGCTATATGAAGTAGGAGTCATGATGAAGCCCCAACTGTCTGCAGCAAGACAGTAATAGATGTCTTTTATATTGTTCTTAAATCAGGTGGGCCTAATGTGGAGCATGCTTGCTGGCAGCTGTAGCTGGCCTCCAGTGTGTCATGGTTTAACCCCAGCTGACAACTAAGCACCATGCATCTGCTAACTCACTCCCCCTGCCTGCAGTGGGATTGAGGTAGAGAACTGGGGAGAAAAAAAGTGAAACTCATGGGTTGAGATAAAGACAGTTTGATAAGTAAAGCAAAAGCCGTGCACTCAAGCAAAGCAAACCAAGGAATTCATTCACCACTATCCATCATCAGGCAGGTGTTCAGCCATCCCCAGGACAGCAGGGCAACATCACAAGTAATGGTTATTTGGGAAGACAAACACCATCACTATGTATGTTCTCCCCACTTCCTTCTTCCCCCAGGTTTATACGCTGAGCATGACACCATGTGGTGTGGGATATCCCTTTGGTCAGTTGGGATCAGCTGTCCTGGTTGTGTGTCCTCCCAGCTTCTTGTGCAACCCCAGCCTGCTCACTGCTGGGGTGGTGAGGGGGCAGAAATGGCCTTGGCTCTATGTGAGCTCTGCTCAGCAGTAATGAAAACATCCTTGTGTTACCAGCATTGCTTCCAGCACAAATACAAAACATGGCCCCATACTAGCTACTATGAAGAAAATTAGCTTTATCCCACCCAAAACCAGCACATAGGGTTGCAAAGGCATTTCTTGCCTTTACAGTCTTAGGTGACCTCCTTCTAATTATTTAGTTTTATAATTCTGCTGGGGCATGTGAAGGGCTGAACCGCCTCTTCAGCAGTGCAGGTGCTTCATTCTCTCTTAATTCACTAATTTTACCTAGTTTATCAGGACTGTGATTTATTGGCCAACTCTTGTGCTGCTGGATAAGCATGATGGTTAGTGCTATTAGTAAAGGGGCTGGGTTTTGAATGGGAGTCCCAACAAAAAGTTATTGGTTGTTGAGGACTTTATTTCACTTCATTTATGTTTAGAAGGCAAGTTATAAAAATTCAAAGCAATGCATGCCAGCATCTTTAATGCCATAATTTGATTACCTGTGACTGTAATACTCTTTCAGTAGTAAAGTATGGTGCTGTGTCATTAGGGTGAGTAAGAAGGTGCATGAGGAAGTGCAAAGCTGTACAGGCTTTGCTGGAATGAAGTGTATGTGGTACTTGTTTGCACTACATCATTGAAAAACTCTGGTGGCTCTTGGAGTGCAAGCCAGCTCTATGCTTGTGCTTCATTTGTTTCCAACTGCCAATTCTGTGCACCCTTCTTAAAATCAAGTGCGACCCATAGTCTGGCAGAGAGAAAGGCTGAAGTTGCAAGTGGAACTTGAGAAGAAGTTCATTGTAGTTGCCACTTAGGGAATAAAATGGTCTAAGCAGCTGAACTGTGAGTATGTAGTCCAACTCCACAGGGAGAAAATGTTGCGCTAGAGAATCATCTGTAAGGCTTTACTCTTAATTCTCCAATGAATTGTTGGGAATGACGATTGCAGATGATTTGCTTAGAGCAGCGGTGCAGCTTTCTTTGCAGATTACTCAGGTCTGAGTTTTCTGCAGTTACTTAAGGACAGCCATTTGCTGAGGTTCAAACACTTTGTAAGCAGCATATAAAGTGTTGTAATTATTTTTTGTCTGCAGAAGTTCTTGGTACTTAGTTTGTTCTTCATTCAGCGATTGGCCTTTTGTTTGGAAAAGACCCTGACTCAGTCTGCGATGGGATAACCGCATGTTGCATAAAAACACAATGAGGCAAAGCAGAACTGTGCATCACAGTCCTGAGCTAGCCTGAAAGCAGTGCAATGCTCCTGAGCTGGAGAGGGCAGGAGTCAGCCCTGGGGATCCTGCAAGCCTGATCTCACCAGGAGGCTGAGGTGGCCCTGGGTGAGGGTTATGGTCCCCACTGTCCTCTCCTGAGGAAAATCTCCAAGCCTTTTGCTTTGAACAATGGAAAGGATGAGCATTTTACAGCTATTTGACAGATCCTCAGAATTTGGATTTGTTGCCCTTTAAATTGAAGAGTCACTGAAACCAGAACCACGTTTCTGCTGTCCGGACAGTGTGCCAGGGCAAAACCCACCTTCTATCCCAAGTGCTGGTTATGTGGCAGGAACCCACTTGTGTCTTTTCAGCAGAACAGCTGAGCTTTGCAAGAACTGGCTGGAGCTCTGCAGCTGGGCTGGAGCCTGGCCCAACAGCCGGAGCTGTTAATGCCATGACTGAAGCCTTTAATTTAACCCCTTAGCAGCAGTTGTGCTGATTAGTAGTGGAGCTGTCCGATGTCACTGTCATACCATCACCCTTCAAAGGAAAACTTGCTGCAGCAGTAATCCCAGAGAGCACAGCTTCCATTTGCTGCACCACCACTTGGGTCATTACTGTTAACTACTCCCTATATGGCATAAAAGTTTCTAGTCCAGTTACTTAAATGTAAATAGAAAATTAAGAATATTTCTATCATTACTTGTGTAGGTACAGATTTCTGTCATGAATGTGTAGAAGACAACAATCACGTCTTAATATTGCCAAACAAGAATGTTGTGTATCTTCTTTATAAATACACAGAATTGTACCAAATGGTGTAATGGCCTTCAGTAATAACTTCTCCTTCTGATGGGAACAATTTTCCATGTTGTATTTGGGCCTGAAAAATGCAGTACAGTGCTTCAGAGTTAATTTGAAATTCCATTTGATGATAATCATCATGTGATGGACTGTGATGAAATCTTAAATAAGGATCTGGCCTAAAACATTAATCAAATATAGGCTTCAATTTCAAAGGTAAAGAGAAAATGGCTAATTTTAAATTCTCTTTATCAAAGGCAGTTTTTATAGCAGGGAGGATGTATAAATACAGACTAGCAATTTGTGGGCTAATCCTTTTTTGCATTAATATGGTTACTTTGTTTTCAGTTCTCTTTCAAGAACTGAAAACAATTAATTTAAGAAATTAATTTCTCCCTTGCTTTCTAGGAGACTTTGAAGTCAGCATCCAACTATCCACCTTTGCCTCTCTTCCATCACCCCCTCACATTCCTGGAGTGTGTTTATGCAAGTTGGGAGCAAGCAGTTCAGGCCTAGCTCTAGGGAATGAATTCATACTATTTATCTTAATTTTCACATGCTAAGGTTCACATACGTTCACATACCTACATAGTACACAAAACCAGTTTAAGTTAAATGTCAATTCTGCTTTCTAAATTGTTAGAACAGTCAGATTTAAAAAAAAAAGTACAGCTTTTCCAAGTATGACCAGTTTCTTTCGTGCTTTAGGTGAGCCTTCTTTAAAAGGAACCTGAAAGAAACGGCTTCTTCAGAATGTGTTTATTGTATAAAAAAGATGTTAGCAAACAGTCAGTTCCGCGTATGCTGGCAGAAGTTTGTCTGATACAAGTTTTGTTCGAAACATTTTCTCATCTGTATTTCTTCTGTTTCCACTGTCAAAGCAGCTGAAATGGGCGTCAAGACGCCACCAGCCCATCATGTTCATAAGTTTGTATGAAATACACAGCATTTATAATGTTGTTACACCTTTCTGAGTGGGGTCTTCTCATGAATATAGGAGTCACGAAGGGGGACTGGATTAAAAGCATGCAACTGAAAGTGCAAATGGGCAGGAAAGGCCTACTGAGTCTTAAACACTGAGAATGAATGGATTGAAAGCTGGGCTGCAAGGCTTTCTTCTGGTGAAGACCTGAGTTCAGGATGTCTGCATTTTTGATTTCGCAGCTGTTGATGTTTTTAACCTCTGAAAGAGGAAAAAAGACATACACTTTTACTGCCAGTAGGAAAGCAAGAATCCATTTTGCCAAATGTTTAAAGCTTTGACATAATTCTTTTTTTCTGAAAGGATGCAGCAGGAAGCTCTTTAAATTTCTTGATGGAAAGATGAGAAAACCAGTAACTATGCATATGGGCACAGCCTCATGATAAGACTGCTTGCCAGAGAAGTGGGGTAATGTGTCTCAGTTAAACTCTCTGTTACATGTTCTACTGCCATTTTTTCTGTTTCTGTACAGAACTCTTTCACTTCTCTAAAAAAAACCAAACAAACCAACAGCAACAAAAAAACCCACAACAAATACCCCCCCCCCCGCAAAAAAAATAAAATCCGTTTCCTGAGCAGTAATGCTAAAACTTTCATAAATTCTGTGCTGGGTGGGAGAAAGTCTTAAATTTGCCCGCAGTGCTGTCAAGTTTGGTTTTGCCCACCACAGCTAAAGGAGCCAACGAAAAGAGTTGGATCTCTTTCATATATATACTTGGGTTTTGTTTTGAGTCTCTGTAATGTGAGGTGTGTCAAGGAAAAGAAATAGAATTAATTTTACTGCCATAGCCAATTTCACATTACAGTGACTGTAATGATGGAAGTTTCTGAAACAAAATATACTGCACGTTGTCAGTTTGACATACATTAGAAATAAAAATAAGTGTGAAGAAAGTTTTAAACTAAAATATGCTTTGTTTCATACAGGATAATTTCAGTGACTTTTGCTTTGTCTGCTTTTCAACAAAGTAAAACAAGTCACTGCTTTCCCAGCATTAAATTAATGCAAAGTTTTGTTTGTTTGTTTCTCCCTGAAATTAATTGGGACTTCATTGCTGATATTCCATGCATCTGTGGTAATAGTAAAAAAAAGAAAAAACAAGTTTCTGATTTCTTTAATAAGTAATACTTTCTTCTGATTTACCTACTCCTGAATTTCACCAGGGTTTTTAAGGCCTTTGTAAATCAAAGGGGTTTCATAAATCTTCTGAATAATTCATTGGTAACTTATTGTTTGATGCAACATAAGTGAAAACAACAGTTTTTAAATGTTTGCTAGCACAATAAATGATTATGTGAAAGGGAGTATAATTGCAGAAGTTCATTGGTATGAGAGTAACAACCCATTTCACAAGAATCTCTGAGTCTTGAGTGTATTGATTGATTCAGTGTGAATGCTTCCATTCATTTGAAGTATAGATCTTTCGAAATTTCACATGCTGGAGGCACGGATATCCATATGTAGGTGCACAAAAACGGTATCAGTACAAATATGACGTAGAGTGGACTTGGGTTAGCCTCTTTCCGTGGTACGTCTGAAAGGATTTATATCATGGCCTTAAAAGTTTCCTGGAGGCATTGGTCTTACCCTGAGTTCCCTTTCTCCTTCCTTGCCACTTTTCAAAAAGAAAAGACATCTTGTGTTGTTCTTGAAAGTATTGAAGACAAATTGAGAAAAAGGCAAATAAGCTTAATACAAACATAGTACGGTTCTATGTGCATGTAAATTAAAAGCTAGTGAGAGCTGAAAAGTGTTTCATAGAAGGATGTGGAGAACATCACTGATCCTGAGGAATGTGCATCCTGAATTTGAAGAGCACATAAAAACAGAACAGGATCATCAATATTCAGGAAGAAGTTTTACATATTCTGCCATGGCTTTCAAGGCAAGGAGCTGCTTGTGGTTATTTTTGTCTTATTAGTGGTGATCCACCTCAAAACAATCTGCGTTCGTGGCCCTGCAGTTCCAGGGAAGCAAGGTACAGAGTGGTGGTAGGGGGATATGTTGTTCAGAGAGGTGCTGACTTCCTAAGTAATTAAGGATATGGATTCAAGTGGTGACTGAGGGCGAGGTGCCCACAAGCTGCCATCACCTTCCTCACTGGAGCACCAGTAGCTGGGCAGGAATCTGTACTTGGCTGACCAGACTGTTCCAACTCCAAAGAACACTGTAACAAACTACTGTTTGTTTGTTTATTCCTTTATTTTCTTCTTTCCTCATGTAATTTTCCCACAGGCCAGAACTATCTCCCTTAGGGAAGTGGTGACTATTACCTGGGCCCCTTGTTTTGGGCAGTGGCTAGTTGGGCTTTGTGTCACACCTCCCTCACCTGTATCACGTCCTGAGCCCTCTTTGCCTTCATATTTAACCATTCTTTATGTGGTTTGTTTGGGGGTTTTTTATCCCTCTGAAACTTAACAGCTCTTTCTGATGCCACAAACACCCTAGCTATCTTAAAGGCCTCCCTAGAAATGCATCATTATTTCTCCTCACAAAAGTTCTTTTTGGCCTTACCTGTACAATAAAAGTCAATGCTGACAGACGTGAAGAGATTTAGCAAAGAGCAGGTCTTGCTCATCCTGTTTATACCAGCAAGAGCTCCAGTATAGATGCAGTTATGCCAGCACAAGAGTGCTTTACTGTTTTACCATTTGGGTAATGGGTGTAAAATACGTCAATCAGAGACGTGCTGTGTCCTAAACAAATATATACACCTTTATATTAATATGGTTTTAGCTCAGAAGCAACTACTGTAGTTTTGGGCCTGCTACATCTTGTTTGGAAAATTGATCAGAAGGTATTTGATTTCCCCACTGAAGAACACTGTGTTTCTGTATTGACTTTCCTTTCTCTGAAGCCTATTGTTGTTATTTTTTTCCCTTTGTGCCGTAATTTAGCTGGATTCAGCCTCTGATTGTTACAATTGGATTTATGAGTTATCACTGCCTCACTTTTCGGTGTTACAGGGCTTTACAAAAGCTGCAGTTTCTTTGTAATTGCTAATGAATTATGGTTTTCAAAATCATTGTGGAATGTTTTTCAACCCCTGTGGCTTCCAGCCTTAGTGTTGTATGCAGTGCATTTGTGATGGACAAAAAAACGCTCCTGTTTTTACACTTGGCAGAGGGGAGAATGTCAAACGCTTCCCCCATGACACGTTACGTTCAATAGATTTCAGCGTTTGCAACAAGCTGAGAGGCATGACTTTTCCTTCCTATGTAATACTAAAAGCAGACATAGGAGTGCTGTAGCAGTGTGTTCTCTCTAAAGCTGCTTTTCATCAGTAGTTAAGCTAAGTGTTTACCTACATCTGTACTGCTGTCTGAGGCACTGAGACACTTTCACCATTATTTCATGTGTAGAAGTATTTTTTGCTTGAAATGCCATTTTTTTAAACCATTTTTCCCACATAGCTCGTTTTCTTGATCCAGAATTTTGCTGCTGCTGCTGCAGGATGTTATCACTTAGCATGTGTCAGCTGTGGCTTGAATGTGCAGGAGTAGTGGAGCAGAAGGGCTTCACTCTTCACTGAAACGGCTAAGGGGATGGTTCAGAGGTTGTGGTTTGAGACCCACAATGGAACTTTTACTGATCTGTACCACTAGAAACTCACTGAGATGATTAATTCTTTCAAACACTTGCTGAGGTGGTTGCCACAGGTATAGGTCTTTTTAATGTCTTTATCCTGACCTGTGACCCATACCTAGTGACTTGTAGGCAGTTTCCATTGCACACTGCATACCTGTGCTGTCTCTGCACAGGGGCTACCCTTCACCTTCTCCAGAAGCACTGCAGAGGTTGAAAATGTGTCTGGTGGAGGTCTCTGGGAAGTGCAATTGCTTTCAAAATAAAGCAAACTCTAAAAGACCTTCAGTGCTCTGGCTATCTTTCAGATGTAGCTTTGTTTAATAATTTCAGAAGCTACAGTAGTACTGATCTGTGGGCATCTGTGGAATTTCTCTGGGCTTGGTCCAGCTTCTGCTTGACTAGAGGAGTGCTGTTGGATTTGTCAGTAAGTGAATGTGGTCAGCTTTTCATGCTGGCTTCCACTCAAGGACTTAATTTCCCTTTTTGTGTTATAAAATCAGCAAAAGCAGATACACAAACAATGCATGGTCAGGCAAAATCTCCCAGTAGAGCACTGACCCTGTGTCAACCTCATATAATAGCAAACGCATGGCTTAGAGCTGTCCTGTGCCCTCCCAGCTGCTGTGGCCAGCAATGCAAACTGAGTCAGTCTGGTGATGACAGGGTAGGTTCCTCTCTACTTTAGGTCTTGCAGACATTCTGGGCGGGCTAATCCAACACTGCTTCATAGCAGTCAGTGCTAATTTCCTGTTTAGTGTTAAAAGGCTTCATTTCCAGAAAATCGTGTCTAATTTTTTTTTATTAAATCTTAAGAACATTTTGTCACCCTTTTTGTAAACAAAGGGCATAGGAAGTACAATTTCACAGAGATAAGAGATTTACATGTAGGCTGAGGAATGCATGAACCAAAAGACCTCCAGTACTGAGGAATAAATTCATGTCCTTTTTCTTTTCCTTTTTAAAGTGTGTATGCTACTGTGGTTGCTTTCTCAGCTACGATGGCTTTTTGGTTACAGTACTCACTTGCAGTAACTTCACTACAGGTAGGACTGGCTGAGAATAGCCATAAGTAGGTTCCCCTGTAGTTTCACATGCAGATCAACCAGCAAAGCGTACTGACAACTATGATTTCTTCCTCCATTCAAATTGGAGTTTTCCCATTGGCTTCAGCAGGACTTGTTAGTAGTATGTGCCTTTTAGGCAGCTGGCTTGCAATCTTAAATTAGATATCACCAGTGGGACTTGCCTCATCTAACTGGAGGCAGCTGAAACCCATCAGGTGAGTTGTTCTGTAAGAGTTCCTGTCTCTCTACATTGACTGCAAAGGGAACCTGGATAACTAAGTCCTGGAGTAGATGGTTATATCCTAGGTATTTGAAGGAAGATGATTTAAACTGTATCCTGTTGACAAATTTCTGTGTGAGAAACTGGCCTTGCTGACATGTGTCTGAATCCTCTCAGTATTCTTAGCTCAGAGAATGCCCTTTTTATGTCAGATTTTCCCCGTGTGTTCTTCCTGAAGGTAAACTGTGGGAATTTGCACTTGATGTTATCTAACAAATTTTGTGATGACCTAGTGAAAATAATACATTCCTCTTTCTATTTTGTCTTGAATCATTTCAGTCTGGCAGTTTTACCTTTTACCTTATTCTACATTCTCCAGCGATACAGATGGCATTACATGTTTTATTGGAATATTTCAAAATTTATCCGAAAGTATTTCCTTCTGGAGACTTCGGTGTTTCTCATTTGAATGTTAGTAGTCCTAGGTTCTGGTACCCTGTTTCATATACCTTTTTTCTCCCCTGCAGATGTCTTGTCTTTAACATTTGGATATTTCATTAACCAGGCATTTGTTCTGTTTTAGGAGAAACCTGATGCCAACCCCACATCTTTACAGCTGCGATCCCAGATTGAGGTACACACTTTGATTTTGATAATCCGTTTTTGTTTGTTTGTTCTTCAATTTCATATTCTGCATGAAATGGATAAAGGCTGCTCTTGTGTCTGCTCTCACTGCTGTGTGCCTTATCTTGCAGGAGTCACTTGGTCTCAGCAGTACCGCATCAACACCTGACACTGAAAGAAAGTAAGTGGAGTCCCAGGAGGGGAGGGAAAATCTGATACATTTTATTTCTCCCTCAAGTAAACTCCTTTTAGATTGTATTGGTGTTTTGTGATTTCAGATCAAGCAGCTATTAATGAAACCGGTTTTGGAACCTGTTCCTTATCTCATTCTCTTTTTGGCCTTTTGTTGTTTTGGGGGGTTAAATCAAGGGAGTTATTTTTTCTCCCCTCTATGAGTGCTTGGGATGTGCATTCACTAAGATGACTGGTAGTCATTTTTGAGCAACATTCCTGATCTCACATTCTCTGCAAATTAAGCCTGCTTAAAAAATAATTTCTGTGACTAGACCTAAATAGAGCCAAAAAAAGATAGGCCGAGGAAGGGAGAGTTACAAACTTAAATCACTTTCCTTTTCCTGTGCGCTCCTGGGCTTGTAGCTGTGCTTTTGAAGAAGGTGCCAGGGGAATGAAGTGTTTAAAACCAAGTTAAAAGGAGCTTTAATTTTAGTAGTCCTTCATAAAAACCTCTCTATGAGGACTGAGAGGGTTTCTGTTTACTGTCACCTTCTGCTGCAATGTGTGTGCTTGTTTTCTGTGCCTTCTTCCTTTGATCCCAGGATCTTGGATCCCTACTGCTAAGGGCAACGTGCAGCAGTGCATGAAGACAACTGACACTGCATTTCCAATTGTCTGCACTCCATGGGGTAGTGCCAGCTGGACTGGTTCAGAGGGAGTATGTGGAATTCAGTCATGATGTGACACGCTTTTTGTAAGGTTTTATAATCCCACATTTTCATATCTTCTAGTGATTCAACACTGGATGGCAATAGGTAAAAGGCAGTAATAAATTGCTGCCCTTGCTGTTGATAGTTAAATAGAAGGAGTGTCAGCCCCAGATGTAGCTGTGGTGGGTGCTACCTCAATATGGCCACTCAAGTATAGGGCTCGCCTGAGTGCCAGCCATGTAGGAGTCAATTGTATGGTAGGGAACGGCTGCTTAAGGGCTTCCTGTGGGATTGTCTGAAAGCTGGTTCATGCTGAAGATCTTGGAAGGCATTAAATTATCTTTCAGAGGTTCCTTCATTACTCAGAGGAAACAGTGATGGTTTGCTTGAGGTAGATGCTCATTTTCAAAACATCTGAGGACAGATAAGGTGGATTTTACCGTGGGTACCATCACGGGACCCATGTCACATGCTATTAACATTGAAAGCCTAGAAGGCTTAGAGTTTAAAAGCGGTGCTTCAGATATTGAAACAAGGATAACTCCCTATATGAAATTCTAATGAGATCAGAAGTGCCAAGTGGATGGGGAACATTATAAGAACTGTATTCTGGGGAGTCAGCCTCTAAGGTTATCCTATAATCATAATACTTTTCTCTCAGTCTCAAAGCACTTCCCCATGGGTAAATGTCATCATCCCTCCTCAGGTAATAATGCGATAAAGATCTCACAGTGGGACAGCACACAACTGGGAATAAACTCCTCTTGCAGGTTCTAGCCAGCTTCCTAAGTTGCGTGTCTGTGTAGGTGTTGTACCATAAATAACTGAGTGAGAAGACACTGTCTTACAAAAACATATTCTGAGCAACTCTGCTCTGAGAGAACCCATTTACCTCACCAAAAGGAAATCAACCTTGTTATCTTGCTTCAGCTGGAAGGGACCTGTGGTTTTTGAACCTTTCCAGAATTGAAGTGTCCTGTTTGAGGATTTGTCTGTCAGTTGAAGGGTGTAGGTGATGAACCTGATCATACATGTGAAACTGGTGCAGGGCAGGTTGTATAAAATATTTGCGCAATAGGAAACAAGGGGCAAGGTGTTGGAAATAATTGATGATATCTACTTAATATCATACAGATTATTCAAAACTGAAATTTTACAAGCCTGTGCTTATTAGTGGCAAGCCTGCATGTCAATGCTGGTTCCATCCCTGTAGCTTGAAGAGCCTACTTCTCAGGGGAATGCCTCTTCCAGGAAGGCAGAGTTTATAAAATTGCTCTGCACAAAATGGCCACATCAAGTATATCTGATACATCTGTACTTGCTACTGAGATGTTGAATTTATTGGTTTTCAGGGAAGGGCATCATGTTGGCCCTCGGGTGTTGGTTTGGGTTCAGTGTTTAGTTTGTGGCTTTAGTCTGAATATGCTGTGTGGGCATGCTACGAGACAGGAAAGCTTGTCCCTTTGCTGCTTTTGCGGCCCTCTCATGCTGCATGAAAGTTACAGGGTAAACCTTTTACAAAACTTCTTTTGTTATGAGAAGACTCCAGTTTGCCAAACTGGAGTGCAGATGTGCATTAGTTTCTTATATTAACAAAGAGATCAGGGGGCAAAAGGAAAGATTTATGCCAAAATAGCCATCCAGGTTTTCAGGAGCTGAGAGATCTGTTGTTATGAGTACTCTTCCAAAACCTGAGTAAGAGCTTACCCAAGAAAACTTGTATGTCTGCATACTGAAAATACATTTTCTCATGGTAAGGTGAAGAGAGTTGTTTCTGGTCTGATGTTCTGAGCGGGTTGCTTCAGAAAGTAAAAGCAGTCTCAAACTAAAACCCATGCTGGGACAGGGAGGAGAGGGCAAGTGGCAGGCTGGATACGTGGTTGCTCTTGGTAGCTCCCCCGCCCATTGTGGCTGCCTGCAGACCCTGCAGCTTAACACTACCAAGGTCTAAAGTTCTAAAATAACACACCTGGATAGTTGTTTAGTTTTGCCAGATTTGAGAGATTCCAGACAGAAAGAGCCTTTGAGGGAGTCTGGAAGAAACTGTGTTTGTTTTAACCTGCTTTGATTTTTCCTTTTCTGTGGTGCCCAACTGAAGAGAGAGCCTGACAGCCTCCACTGTACACCACACTGAAAATAGATTAGCCTTGGTGTTTTGTGGTAGGAAAAAACCCTGTTTGTGTGGACAAGAAGTGTATGTTCAGTCTTGCCTTGAGTCTTGCTAACTAACCCTTCTGCCCAGTCTGTTCAAAGCCAGTGTGAAATTAGTTGCTGCCCTCAGTCCAACAAGTTGCGCAACAAGTATCTGCCTAGTGGGTGATACACTCTTAACACAGAAGAGCAGCTGTAGTGCCTGGAAGGAGGCAAAAGGGGTTAAACAAGCCTGGAGGCAAGAGTTGCTTGTCACTCCAAGTCATTGTTCCCCCAAATGGCATTTGGAGCAATACTACCTTCCTCTACTGCTGACAACACTGTTCCTGTTAATTTAGATGAAGCTACAAAATACTGCAGATGTGAACCTGCTCTATGCATTATAAATGCACTACCAAAGATGGTTTTCATTCAGTTGATTCTGACAAAGAGAGACAAATCTTCCCTGTAGGAGAGGCCTCTAAGATTTATGTGAATAACAGCAAGGGTACTGATGTGGCCTCAAAAGCTATTCGTAAACAACAGAAAACAAAGTCATGTTTGTTCAAGCTTTGCCTCACAATCGCTGTGAGTTGGTGGGGTTTTTTTGACCATACTGGAGTTGCTTCTGTAAACTGAAACAGTTGGTCAGGCTTCTGAATCACATAATATTTAGCAAATAACACAAAGCATGGAATGAGACGTTTGTAGCTTTATTCTCTTAATAATAAATTTCATTTCCCTCTGCCCTTTTAAAGATTCCTATCATTTAAACTGCAGTCTTGCTGTCAGTTGTGGTGCTGGTGTAACTTCGCAGATTCTCAGTGGGCCTTCACTGAAGTGGCAACAGCATCTTTAACACTGATAGTATTCATTTTAAACAAAAATCTCCTCAGGACTGCAGGTGTTCCTGTATAGACACACTGACTTCTAATTTGCTTGAAGAATTATCAGTGTAACAAATACACGGTAAATGTGTTCTTAGGAGTTAGAATGGCTTCTTTAGGGCCATACCATGTTGATCCTGGGATGTATTGTATATACAATCCCTATTATTTCCAAGAGATGGCAACACCCCAAGGATGTTTACTCAGGCAGGGGACTGAGAGGGTTTTCTCATAATTGTAAATAGAGCATTTAAAACAATGTAATCCAGCTTTTAGCCTGTTCCCATTTTTGACCATTCAAGTCTACATGACAGACTGATGAGCTTTGCATGTTTGCCAGGAAATCCAGGTTAAACCCAGTCCCCTGAACTTATGCTTCTGCATCCTGACTCTCATCCTGTTTTTAGAACTGGGGATGTTGCAGAGGGGAAGTTGTGTGTTTTCCCCCTTGGGAAATAGATCTCTTTGCTGTCACAATTTGCTCCAGCAGTCTCTGGGCAATTTTCTCTGATGTATCAGAACTGCCTGGAAAGAGGTGGAAGTGGGTGAGCCCCAAGAGCACTGCATACAGATAGGATGGCATACAGTCACCCCTGTATACTCATTTTTCTTTGCAGCTGCTAGAGAAAGGAAGGACAGAACAAGCCTCATGAGGAAACAGGACTATGGCAATGTCTGGTGTTTCGCAGGCATTCCCACCACCTTCGTGTGGAAGTGGGTATTACGAACTGACACCTCCTGTGTGAATTACCTGCTGTTTCTTGCTCTGTTCCGCTCAAACAT
This sequence comes from Neopsephotus bourkii, assembly GCF_033783945.1. Classification (NCBI taxonomy): domain Eukaryota; kingdom Metazoa; phylum Chordata; class Aves; order Psittaciformes; family Psittacidae; genus Neopsephotus; species Neopsephotus bourkii. Next base: position 3,394,433 of record NW_026902241.1, on the reverse strand, counting down.
GCTCCTGACCAAGTAAACGGTCATATTTCATATTAAGCACCACAATTCATCCGGCTGTACTCCTCAGCCTGCGGCACAGCACAGTTTAAGTGTTCTCAACCCTGTGATCCTTAGGACCTAAATCCCAGACTCTGCCAGAGCAGGGAGCTGAGCAGAAACAGACTTGTCAAGCGGAAGTTGCTGAAGAGCACGCACGTGTGGGGTGCTGGCAGCACATGGCAGCATTGCTCAGGGGCTTTGCATTCCCCTGGCATGGGGAAGCTGCTGTGCCTCTGGCAGCTGTGTCCTCAGCTCCCTGATTCAGCTGCTCCCACAAGTGACTGTCTCTGTCATCCTCTCTGTGCGTGCAGGACATACATCTTAAACTGAGCCCCTCACATGCTGAGTTTGTGCAGTTTGGCAGATCTCTGATGACTTGTTGGGAATATCAGAGGAGGAGTTATAGCCTGCTTGGGCATTACAGCTTTCTCTGAGGTTGTTAGCAGGCAGCCAGTGAGGCCAGAATACAAGTGGCTGCTATCTGCACACTGTTGTCTCTGCAGGAGGGACTGTTGACTGAATCTGTTTTTAAGGATTTTCTGCAATGGATGTGCTGTAGTATAGTCAGTCACTGTCCTGTGGTATAAACTTGAACTCCAAATCACCCTAAGGCTATAAGAGTCCCTGCAGTTCAATGTTCCCATCTTCCACAGTGATTTTCAGTGGAAGCAGCAGTCTCTTTAAAAACAGGTTTCGTTCTGCCAAAGGTTTTATGCAAGCCTCAATTCTGCCCCCTTTGGCACACGGATCTACTGGTGTTTGCCGTAATTTTAACACCAGATTTGCTAATCCTGTTTCCCTGCAGCATCCAAACTGCAGGTCCAGGTTTGAATGCAGGAGGTTATTAAATCATCCCTCTAGGCCATGGATGGGGTGCTTAAATTCTATCATGTTTGATTCTGGCAACTTCTCAAGGTGTCCAAATTAACTTTGGCAGGTATTTGTAAGCTCATCTGCAAAGCAATAGGAGCGTGGGGCTGACAGAGGACATGAAACAGAGAGGGGGCAGAAAATGAGAACAAGAAAGCAGAAAACAAACAGATCCCCCAAACTAAGGATGCTAAAGTCCACACTTAAATACTAATTGAATAAATTAGTTTCCTTTGAGTAGTTGAAAATGGAAGGGAATATTGGAAGAAAAATAACATCTTGCTCTTGAGATGTCTGTGTGCAAGATACTTTTTTTTACCCCGTGCTTGCAGGAATCAAAAAGAATCAGTGAATGTGTACAGCCGTGTTTTCACTTGTTTGAGGCCCGATTTAGTCAAAGCCAAATTATTCATGCTGCCTTTAAACAGCCTTCTCTGGAGAAGTAGGGCAGGAAACTCCCACAATAACCCACACAATGGGAGTGAGAGGACAGCCAAACGCTGCCCGGGACACGTGAGAAGGGAAACCAGTGTGCCTTTGAGCAGCTGGAAGAAGATTCCAAGCCTGGTAATTTTGTACAGGGAAGCATGAAGGCCGCCTTTCATGAGAAAGTCCAACTTGTCGCAGCTAGTCGACACAGCATGTAGTGAGCAATGCATGCAGAGCAGGGGTGTGTTGCGTGCAGTGTGTTGGGCCCTGCTCTTTGCTGTTGAAGAGTTTTCAGCTGGCAATTTATCTACCCCCTGGCTGGGATCAACCAGTCAGTTACTAAATACGTGGTGTAGCCCCATCTGCCTGCTGCCTGTCACCCGACCAAGCCTGTGAGACTGACATGGTGACTTCCATTCTGGTGGTGGTAGAATATACGTGTATACACACATGGCCCACAAGTAAATCAGTGTTTGTTTCCACTGAGAAAGTTTTGACCTGGTTAAAGAGCCATTGCTATGGAAACCTAATGAGAAGATAATTGAACGAAACATCTTTACTTTCCATCCCTTTCTCACACTGGTGCCAGCAAGGTCAGAGCCTTGCAGGCCTGCTTTCTCTTCAGGTTCATGCAAATTTGATAAAAATACCAAAGGCCTATTTTCTTCTCTGTGCCAGCTCCAGTTAGATAAATTATCTTGTATTCAGTCAGGAGCAGTTACAAGTCTGTCAGTTTTTCATACTAATTATGCGACTGGGCCATTTCTAATGCACATGGATAACCAAATGGCTTTGCAGCAGAGCCAGCATGGACTTTTGCATCAGTTTATTCACCACTATGAATGTGCATAATATTTGTAGATTGAAAATTCCATCCCAAGCATTTTCCTCAATGGGCTATAAATAGTGATTGGGAAGGAATAAGAGGGCCACTATCGGTTTGTTGAAGATCATAATAGTTGTGGTTTCATTATCAGATGGTGCTATGCACCTGTGGATTTTATGGTCCATAAATGAGATGTGCCCATGTGTTAAATCACATCTGCATTTAAAATACTTAGTGTTGAAACAAAAACCCATCAGAAATCCTGTCATTTTCAGTTCCCATGTTTGTTCTGTTTGGAGAATAATGAGCTTTCAAAAATCAACAGGCACATTCATGAAAGCAGCACATGGTGTCATTTGTTTCCTTTCCCAGTTCAGGGGTGTACCAGCACATTCACATTTCGAGGCACATATGACTGTGCCCCTTGTAAACTGAACTGCTCTGTATGTGAGATAAGCCCCAGTGTTTTCTGTCTGAGATCAGAATCAGTCCAGAGTTAACAGGGAAAGCTGTAGCCTAATAGTTCAATGCAGCCTAGTTAAAACACATCTTAATAATCAAATACACTCAGTTGGCTTGTGATGCAAATGTGTGCACTGGTTCTTCTTTGCACTTTGTATTTTAGAACCCATCTTCAGGATTGAAGGGTTAATATATAAATGGAAGGGATCGCTTAAGCATATCTCAAGGTCATCCCCACTGTAGCACTTTTATAGAAAGATAGAATCAAAGACTGTTTTGGATGCCTGGCTTTGCCATTGTTCGTACAAACCCACAGGCTGCAAAAGAAAAGACAGAAGTGCCCTCCAGAGGCAGTTGTCATGTCCAGGTCTTTCTTGTCAAAGACTTCTGGTCTGGTGTCTATCTTTCAATAACCCTCTTAAAAGCAGTTAGTTTGTAAAGCTGTCCTCCCTTTCTCTACCTTCTGTTGGAAGTTTGTCCAAATACTTAGAAAATATTAAATCCTTTTTTTTTTTTCTTTATCCAGCTTACGTCTACTTGTTCCTGTTCCTGATTTAGTAATAGGCAGTAATTTTGCAGCTTTCAATTTTGACAGACTGAACAGGCACAACTTTTCTAGCTTTCTCTTGTAAGATAAGCTGTCTGGTTCCCTGACTATTCTAACAGTTTTTCTCTTTACTGCTTCAGGTTTGAGTTCATCTTTCTTGAGCCTGAGTAATGACAGTTGTACAGCTATTCCCATATGTATTCATGCTTTGTACTGCCATTGAAATTTCCCATCCTTGTGCCTTTTAGGATTAACATGTTGGTTTTTATCTCAGTCATCCTTTTTCACTTGGTGTATCCCCAGATACTCCGTCATTTGTAAACTCCACTGTTTGAAAGACTGACTTTTGTGTGAGTCCTGTTCATGTATTTGCACGTTGTAGTGTTGAGTATACACTCATTTTTGTCAAACCTGTCTTTCTAAGCAGCTGGTTTCCTGGTCTCCACTCTGGCTGTTGCTACTAAATTTTGTGTTACTGATCACTGAGTGGTCTGATGTAATTTACTAAACCCCACTGAAACCCATAATCTCTCTAAGGCAGTAATATTTGCTTACTCCCAAAAGTAGCTCCATTTTTAGACTTATCTATTACACTTCTTCCCCACCCCACCCCCCATTTGTTTATATCAAAAGTTTGTCTCCAAGAAGCCCAAAGTGTCAGCCTAGAGATGGGTTAGAATTTGTGAGATTAATGGATTAAAGTTTTGGCCCATTCTGCAGCACACTTCCAGAGATTATGGTTTGGTAAGAAAGTACTCCTTCTCTCTGGCCATAAATCTTCCTTCTTGTCTGAACATATACCCATATGTTTCTTCCACTATATGCTGTGACAGAGTACATTTCATGTGAAAGCTTGCTAATGAAGTTGTACATCAGACTACAACAAAAATGAAGGCCTCCATGGTGGAATAATGGCATTTGGCTCCCTTTCAGACACGCAGTGCTGAAATTTCTGCCAAGTGTCACTGCATCATTAACTTTCAGTGGAAGTTATCAGTCTATGAATGGAAGAACACAAATCACTTTCAGTGCACGTTCACAGAGGAGCTGCAAATTTAACAGAGTAAGGGAGTGTAATTGGCAAATCAAACATACAGCAACTCTGAGGTACTCTGGAATTTTTCACCAGTCATCTAGGAAGTAAATGCTTGATTGATTTTACTGAGGATTTTTAAGCATGAGTTGTTTGGTGGAACTAAAAAGCAAGTGCCATATCAGGCTCTATGTAGTAAGTTTTGTTGGCATTTCCATCTCTTCAGACCAGCTGTTAGCATTTTCAAGGTCATACCAGGCATGGAAGATTTCCTTTTCAGGGAATGCATGAAATGATAATTGAAATTTGCATACTCTGATGAAACTCAGCATAGTTCTTAAATCAGTTATAAATGAGAAGGTGGTCTGCTTGCTGTGGATCCTTTTCTTCTCACCCGCTTTAGCTCAGGCATGTCAGAAGTTTGCTCCTACTGCTCTTCCCCTTCTTTGGAGGCCAGTGTGTGATAGTTGGTGGCCCCAGGCTAATTCCCAGTGAACAGATGTCCACATCACAAACATTGCCATTACACCTGCTACTTACTTGTATTGTTGTTGGCAACTGTGTGAAAGGAGAAAGGGATTAAAATGGGTTTAGAGGCTAAAGAATACAAGAGGCTGCTTCTTTGCTTTGAGTCTGATTTCACTACTGAGACAGAATTCTGATCATTAACACATAATTTTCTCAGGATGGTGATTTGGTGCATTTAATGGATACTGAATTCATTAAAGATAAAATAACTGATTGACTGAGATCTGTGATGAGGTGCAGAACATGTAGTGCATTCATTTTGTTGGCTCCAACAGATTTTGGCTTTCTTTTTATTTGGTTGTCTCCATATACAAGTCCACATAATTTTTATCTGATCTACCTTTATTTAGAAAAAATACTGACAATTTTACTGTTGAGTGTCTGGATGAAGTCCTGGCCTTGTTGAAAGTCTTCAGATTTTGGCTTTTCTGCAGTTTCTACCCAGAAAGCATGGGGTTTATGGTTTTCTCCTGCATTTGTCATTCAGGCTTCTTAAAAACTAAGCATTTGGTAATATACCACTTGTATCATTAACTTTTCGCCTTCAAGGGTAAGGAAAACACTCAATGTCTCCCTCCTCTTGTGCACTACAGATCTGAAATTTGGTTCCTTCAATTAGTTTGCAATTTATATTGGATTAAATTTCTAACCAGTCTAAGGTCGAAGGGGGTTACAATTCAGAGAGGCGCTGTGCCAAACCCTCCTTGCCTAGATGAATTAGTAAATCAAACTGAAACTTCATACTGTCTCACTTCCGCTTTAATGATGCCTTTGCAAACTGATGAGCATGTTTTTCATGCTTACAAAACGTTGGCCAGTAATTGCTTACATCTTCTGAGCTGAACTAAAATTTTCCTTCAAGTGCTTTACTGAATTGATCAAAAACTCTTCATTGCCCTCTTCTGGGGGTCTAAGAAAACGCAAGGGACCTGAGTATGGCATGTGTGTGTTATATGTGGTCTCATTCAAAGAACGGTTTAGCTTGAGGTCTTCTTGGTATGCTGGGGTATGCATGTTTCCACTCTGCATGGCTGCAGTACAACCACAGCACAATAGGGCATTGTCATGTTCCGGGGCCGGTCGCTTGGCAAAGGCGCTACAGTAATGCTTTGCACTTGGAACCTCCAGCAAAGCCATTGAAGCTGGCAGAAGTCGTTTCACAGGCTTGGCACAGCATGGTTAAATAGCGATTCCCATAGGAAGGCTTCAAAGAATAGCACAAGATTTGGTAACTTCTATTAGCTTCCTTTTATACAGACAGGGGAAAAAAAGGCAATGAAGCGGGGTGATGTTGTCTCATCAGATCCCACAATGAACTGTTGGCACTGAGGTGGAATCCATTATGGAAAACTGGTTCAATGAATATAAAGACCAAGAACAAAAGATTTACTTACTGTTTTAGTGGGTTGTTTGTAAAGTCCATGTTCTGTTAAAATAAGTCTCTTCTGTTAGCTTTTGAGGAAGGGAGTTACACAATTGTGGGAAAGCACACAGGAGGGACTGGGGAAAAAGCTGTGTCTCCAGTCATCTATGGTCCCACTTCATAGTGTCTGCACAAGCTTTCTGTACCTTGTCTTTAAACCTGTACTTCTCTGTTCCACACAGTGGCTTCTGAAAGGTTAATGAGTGCATATTTGTAAAGCATGCTTACATAAAAATCAAACAGGCTGACAACCATTGTACAGCTAAACAAATACAGCAACCCAGTGCTACAGTTTCTAAGGCAGCCATATTCCTGTTTTACAAGTGGAAAGGGGGAAAAGACGTGAAAAAGTGGGTTTTTTTTTGAGAGATCCCTAGACTGCTTTGCCTTAACCATAGGTTTCTGCTGGTATGTATTTTTCTACACTGATCACAAAAGGCATCTGTAAGAGGGGAACTCAGTTACTGTAGCCAGACCAGTGGGTTCAGTTTTTGTTTCCCACTTGCTGTGTTGAGAAGAAAGGGGAAGAGAAAACAGCTCATGATATGTTGTTTGGAAGCTATAATTTATTGTAATCAGACAGCTCCCATGAAATGCTAGAAGCCTGCATCAGTAAGTCCATTTCTCTTTTTTGTCCTAGGCTCTCCATTCATAAATCAAGTTCGGAAGAAGGCTCTGTAGGTCAGTATATTTCATTTTATTAGATACTCCTATGGAATACTTAAACAGGTTTTGAGTTTTGCTTGTGCTGGGATGCTGCAGAAGCCAGCAGCATTTGTGTGTGTGGGGAAGACGAGTTTCAGCAGCTTGAAGTTTGGTGCTGGGTGTCTCAGTGATCACTGAGACTGCCCAACCAGCATTGTCATGTGATAAATGTGCATCTTTTGACTTGTACTGAATTTCAAATATTGGCATGTTAGATCACTGCTAGCCTGTTCATTTTTGTATTCCGAAAATTGCCACCACCAGTGAATAACTGGTGGTTTTATTTTTGTTCATGTCACACCATAGTCTTTTCCTTTATTTCTGAATCATTTTGTATTCTTCAATATGTATTTGTTTTCCATTGTCTTTCACTTTTGGGGATTCTGTTTTTTAAACTTACTATAACTAGTTCATACTGCTATCCTAATGTTAGTTGAGCTGATACAATTCTGGACAAATTTTATTTTCCTCATTGGAGAGGAAAAGAAAAACTGGGAGGGGTTTTTTTGTTTCTTTTTAGTGTTTTCCTAGGGACATTTCCACACAGTCTGTACTTGAGCTGTGTTTCAGAGTCAGTAAATCCAGCACTAGGTCTTCCGGGGCAGGATCCAAAATACTATATTCACATGCTGAAACTCAGTGGCACAGTATAAACCATGTTCCTTTGAGTTTTGCAAAAGCAGAGGGGTGATGCAGCTGTTTATCAGTAGCATTTTTGCCAGATGAGGCACAGTATGTTCTCTTGCAGGTGGCATAAACTTTATAGCATGTGCCCTGGGTATTTCATGAAACAAAGTTATATGCCCTAAATTGAGCCAGATACTATTTCTTTTTTAGAACAAATGATATACTGCTGGATCATCAAGCCATATGCAGATCTGACATTAATGGACCTGGAGATCCAACCTTGCACAGTCCAGGCATACAAAGAGTCAGATATAGCTGATGGTTTACACGATTTCTCATGCCAAGTAGTAGAATGTGTGTGTTTGTGCATACGTGTGTGCCTCTGTGTGTGTGCATTTATATATATGTATATAGAATGAAAGTATTTCTTTTCTGTATAGATAAGCATACTGCACGCACATATTGGAAAAACAGTTGTCTGAGTTGTGGCTTAGGCTGCATAATTGTGGTTCAGTTAAAGAGAATAAACAACAAAATACTTCAAAAAGACTTCCATACTTGACATTCACAGCTCAACAGATACCAAAATGAATGTAAAATATTTTTTGTTTATAATTCAAAATATGTAAGTTACTGGCTTATCTCAGTCCTCTATAGCATTGTCAATTATAACAGAATATGTGTTTCCCTGAAATAGCTACATCAGCATAGTTCTAGTACAGAATACATCAAGAAAAATAAAATTAAAAAAAAAAGATATTTTTGTTCTTGTTTTTACATAGAAAATACAGCTTAATGCTTGAAAATTTCCTAGCATTCATTAACTAATGTTTCTTTCTGAAATTCTTTTTCCCTTTCCTCTCCCCCTCCCTCCCCGCTTTCCTTTTAGGGAAAGCAGACTGGAAAAAGAAAAATAAGTTTTTTTGGCAGAATTTCCGAAAGAACCAGAAAGGACTAATGAGGCAGACTTCAAAAGGTAAATCTGTTTTTATGACACACAGCCTATCCATATAAAATAGAAGGAGCCAGCATCACAAACAAGTAAAAATTCATTTGCAACAGTGTGGCAGTTATATCTGGGAGTATGACAGGTTTGGTTCATTGTGACAGGGCTCAGAAAGAGTCACATTTTGTGAGACTACAGAGATGCGGACATGAGGCTGGGATGCCTTCTGTCCTGACTGTCAGTAATAGCACTAAGTGATGCAGTTAATATATATTTATAAATAATATCTGTAAATGAACGAGATGCCTTTTTTTTTCCCCCCTAATCCTGCCTTGATGAGAGAAGTGCTTGATCTTAGACATTTTTCCTTTCTTTGGCATTTGATTACTCTGAATCCAGCCTCTCATTGTATAAGACACTACACAAAGGAGTAGTAAAAGTGCCTCTGGTGATTCATACAAAGTAGGATCAATGGCACTTAAATGGTCAGGTATCTTTCTGTAGTTCTCCAAAAGATGCAGCTGTGCATTGCTTTAAGTATTTCTCTTTACACAGAAAGTTTCTGTTTCCTCGTGAGTATCTGGTAGACCCTTGTGTTGCAAACAGATGCTTCTCCACATCACTATGTCTGTGTTCAGACAGATAGTGGAAGATGACAGAAGCCTACTTAGGAGGTTGAAAAGGGGTGCATTTACACTCTCAGTTAAATGTGGGTCCTTGCTTGCTCTCAAGGCAAGTTCTAGTTGTCCATGCTGACATGCCAGGCAAATGCCAAAAGGAGAGGTCCTGGTGTTAAGAGAGCAAATACATCCAGCACCATATGTCAGCACAATGGCTGATTAGATTAGATAGCATGGGTAGATAAGGGGACATGGCCAGTCTGCAGCAGAGAGCTACAAGGGCCCAGAACACCATTCCTGAAAAGGCTTCCCATCTGCTCTGGCAGTGAATACAGTATTCCTCAGGGCTGAGAGCAGGACTTTTCTTAGCACCTTCTGTTTTGATTCTTGTCTTTCAGGATCAATAACTGTGTGGATGACAGTCACTTTTTACTTCTCCTTGTCATGTTTTCTTGCTTTCAGTGTCAAAGTAGACTTTTCTAGCCTTAATTTACTTTCTTTTTTTGCTCCATTACTTCCAAATCATTCAGTCCTTTGAAATCATCATATAAGCCTGCTCTGGGGAGCATCTGTTTTCTGGCCAGACAGAGCCATATGGCAACCATATTTCAGAGCATCCGCTAAAATCCAGTACCCCACTCTGTGCATGACCTCTTAGACATGCTTGTTATCTCTGTGCCTTTTCCTGCAGGAGAGGATGTAGGGTACGTGGCCAGCGAGATCACGATGAGTGATGAAGAACGGATCCAGCTCATGATGATGGTCAAAGAGAAGATGATCACCATTGAGGAAGCACTTGCTAGGGTATGATTATGTATATGCTTCAGTTTCCTTGAGAAATGAGTTTTAGGATGTAGGCCATACCAATTGGAATTTTCATTTGCTCAGAAAACAGAAGAAGGGGGAGAAAGCCTGCATAGGTAACACAAATTAGGTAGCAATTTCTTTGTTTATGGAGAAGGGTGAGATTTAGCTCAACCAAAAGTAGATGTCCCGTGCATGGTAAATCAATCGAGCCCTAAAAGCATTTGCTTCTCTCAGCAATAAAAAGTGCTAATCGGAGAAAAATGGTCTAAAGTAAGGGACAGGAATTTCACCTGAACTAGTCTTTATTTACCATGTATATTCATCAGTTTGTTTATTACTAAAAGGAATGCTTCGAGTTCTGCTGAGCTTGCCTTGTTTCAGAATACGTATATTTCTTATTTTCCTGCTGCTAATGGCTGAAAGGCAGTTTGATTGAAGACTTCCATTTTTCAGCAATAAAACATAAAAAAAAATAAATGTTTAAGTTAAAATTTATTCTGCTTGTTTCTTAGCAAAAAAGGTGATGTTTGTTTTAATAGCCTTCAAGAAAACATATTCAGATGTTTTTGGCACTTGACATTAAAATCAGCATGGATGTATCTTTTGATAAGTGCAGTGGCTGTCACAAGTGTCTCTTTATGAAACCTACATGTTAATAAACCACAAGAAAAGTAACTGTAAGGTACTGTGTGCAGCAGTAGGGCTGAGATTTAATTGTTCAGGAGCCAAAACAGTGTTCAAGTTTCTGCACCACATTTGACTTTGTACCCTTGTGGCAAAAACTGTGATGGAACACAGGGTATTCTGTATGGGCTCCATTAGAGGAGCAGAAAACACGATTTAGATCATGAATTGGCACTCCCAAGAAATTTCGGTACTGACAAACTAAATCTTGAGATATATTATCCTAGAATATAAAGTTATATTATCATCTGAAGAGAAGATTGCTTTGCTGGGAATCTTATCATGAAAAAAAAAAAAAAAACAAAAAAAAAGCTGAATTTTTTAATTACCAGGCAGTAATATTGGGAATGCTTTCACTTCTCTGCTGTTGAAAATTTGAGGGGGGGAAAGGTTGTATGTAGTCTGTATGGTACATATATGTACTGGTACTGTTTCCCTCTAGTGGTCTGAGCTACTAGCTGCAACTTTATTAGTATCATGAGTTCTTGATGATCCTTTCAACAGTTTGACTCCAGTAAGATTGATTTTTTGTCTTAAGCCTTTTATTGGAAAACAGAAAAGATGGTCTTCTGTTTTAAAATTATGGTTCCTAGTGATTGCTGCAGATCATTTTCTCTATGAAGGAAATTGGCAGGCTATTGTGATTTAATCTGTCTGCTGTAAGCTGTGCCTCTGAAATGGGGAAGTGTAATTTATATTTCCCAGTGACACTTCATCAAAATCCATTATTTACAGATAACTTCCTTTTAAGAAAGAAAAAATGTTGTCATTAAAACTACTGGTTCTAAAGCAAATTAATTTATTTTGAACAAGTGAGACATGCAACACGAAAAGTTCTGATTCTTTCAGTTCCACAATGATACCATGGGGGGGGGGACGGGGACGGGACTGAAAGGACATGAACTCTTTCTATTTTAATGCAGCCTGATAGCTTCTCCTCACTGGAAAAGTTTATCTCTGTCTTTTCAAATTTCAGCTGAAGGAGTATGAAGCCCAGCACAGGCAGTCGAGCACTGTTGATGCTACAGAATGGCCTGATGGTTCTTACTCAACATTTGATGGGTCTTCCAATTGTAATGTAAGTACCTATCATTTTGATATAGCTCTCCAGTATCATTTCAAATTTAAATTCTTCTAGTGCAGTCAGAAATACTGTGATGTACCTGGCGATTGCCTCATTAGCGTACATATAAATTGACCTTGTGATGGCATGTTCTGTCTGCAGAAAATATTTAACATGGATTTTAAATCTTCAAGGTCAGTTGTCTTGCACTTTAACAGTCTTATTGTATAATCTGTCTTTTTTATTTTTCTTTTTTCTTTAATCTGACCCTTTTTCACTGAGTTTTCCAAGTACAGGTTATCCCAGGCAAAAACGACAGTGTTACAGAATGTACAGAAAATGGCTTTTAGGTTGTTTAGAGGGAACCGTTTCACTTTACTGATTCATAGTAACTGAGAAGTAGAGTTTCTGAGGCCTTCCTAGTTGGTTTTGATACATTTTAGATGAGTGTCTGGCTAAATCCTAGCTACCTGCTGCTCTCAAGCAGTTCTGTCTCAGCGTTTGCAAAGTCTTAGCCGAGAGAGTTTGCAGCTTCTGCCAGACCCATGAGCAGTAAGGCAACTTTCCTCCATCATTTTTACTTTTGAGCTGTGCAGCTTCTGTTGTTTTTATGAGCACCAGACAGCCTTTGTATCATGCCATACTGAGTTAATTAGTTTTTCCTTCCAAATATCTTCATTTTCACGGAGTAGTTTATTCCACTTCATTTCTCTAATTAAAAGTTCACAGATAAATCTTAGAGAAGAACACATTTGGCTGTCAAATCCAAGCTTTTTGTAACCCATGTAATTGAAATATAGACTTTTGAGACCATTGATTGATTTACTTATTTTATTCTCAATGGAATTTCCTGCTAACTGCAGCAGCAGACAGTTAGCTTCTCCTCCCTAAATGAAAAGAGGAATGCTATGTCATTTTATGAGATGTTTAAAATATTTTGTGGTGGAGAAAGATCTTCTTGTTTGTATTCAAAAAAGAATATGCCCATCTTTAGTTAGATGGGAACAGAGAGGGAGCTGATGTTGCGTTGATACTTGAGAAATGCGCAAAGAACAGAGAAGGAAGGATTCTGACTCTTCTATACTGGTTGTTTAGCCAGCTAAAAGATCCCTTGATCTCCTCATCAGTGTTTATAGCCTGAACTTTCCCTTGTTAAGACCTTTGGCTAAAGTACCTATAGCATAAAAGCCCCAAAACTCTCATTTTCTGAGGTCAAATCTCAGAAGGATACTGAATTTCTTTCTTAAACCTTCTGACAGTGGTTTACTCTTGTGTTGAAGTTACTGCAAGCTGTGTATACCTCTGAGAACTGAACATGACTCAGTATTTCCTCCCTAATGGAACAACTTGGCACCTTTTCTCTAAAATTATTTTCCTAAGCCATCTTTCCACTGTGAGCCAAGAGCTCTGTTGCCTCTCCCTTGTGTCCTGTTAGGACTTGAACCGTCTTCCTGCTAACTTCAGTGGGGGATCTCTAGTCCATCGTTGTAAGATACCTCTCGAGATTTTTGCCCTTGCTTCTCATTTTTATCCTGGTTACATTCAACAGAAGCTGTGAAACTGCTTGCCTTCAAGGAAAAAGCAGATAATCTCCAGAAATGAAAGTTCATGTTAGAACAAAAGTCAGCTTGGCTTCTTTTTTTTTTTGTGTGTGTGGACAAGAAAGATACTGGGGTTAACTGAGGTGAAAGACTTTGGGATATAATTGACATGCAAGAGGGAAAAACAAACGGCACAAACTATCAGATATGGCTAGAGATTGTGTGTGTGTTCACCCGGACTATTTTGTCAAAGGACTTCTCTTTTAATCCAAAATAACAAGCTTTTGAGATGTGCAAAGATGATTCTGTTCTCAAGCCCTCTCTTTGCCAAATGATTTGACTTTCAGTGCCATTTGTGTGATTTGTACTCTGCGAATTTGGAATCTCAGCTCAACTACCCCACTCATTTTGTAGAGGCCATGAAGCAAAGATATTTTTCCATATATTAAAAACACTGTTAGATAGCCCACTGCCTTCTAACCTCAGAAAGTAATTGAAAATATGAGTCACTGAAATTGAAGTTTCTGGTTTGAATTAAAGCTCTTTGGGCAATGGTTCTTCTGGTTCTGTTCACATTTTTTTCTGATTTTTTTTTTTTTTTCAGTCTCATGGCCAAATTGTTACTAGGCAGTTTTTAATGGAACATTATGATCATACTTAATCATTTTGTAAATATTTTGTAAACACAAATGATAAAAGTAAATCTCAGGATAACTGCAGATTGAGGAAATTTAGGAAAAGAATAATTTTTAGTTTACTTGCTGTATATTTGTTTAGTAACCTTGGGGACTTAAGAGATGCCAAGACACTTGTATAATGACCTTTCCACCTTCCCCTCCTCCTTTTTTTATCTGTGTAGACAGAGAGACCTGCTGGTAGGAGGACTTGGTAAGATGGGTCACTAATTTTCTAGTGTTTTGTGGAGAATCTTAATCTAGCTTTGCTCAATGAATACATTTCAGGTAGAAGGAAAAAGAAAAAAGAGATAGAATCTAAGCAATCAGAGAATCTTAAAATGGAAACAGAATATATGAAGTGTTCTAAGCATTTAAGTACTCCATTGCTTTCAAGTTAGCTCTGCCCAAGGCATAAGAACAGCCACCTACAAAGTAACTTCTAAAGGGTAAATATCATTAGTTGCTGTTGTTTTCCTCTTTAGGGAAAAAAAAAAAAAAAGAGCACTTTTTATTTTAAGCTTGTATAGTTGTTACATGTTTATGACTAACATCACTGGTGTTGATCAACTCATTTAAAGATTGATTTAAGGATTCTTTTTCCCAGTTTCTCCTCTAAATTACTGTACCAGGGTATGGAAACGTGCATTTCATACCCCTCAAAACTAAACCCTAAAATGAACCACAAGAGATTGAGGGATCATAATCTCGGCATCTGAAGGGAGGCAGCCTGATGTCATTACTCTGCTGTTAATTATATGTCCTGTTTGTTTGCTTTTAAGAAACAAACAAAGGCCTTGCCAAGTAAGTAGGTGACTCAGTTCTCTGCCACTTTAGACAAGTTTGTAGCTTTCAGTCTTACTACTCTAGCCCTTTCGTTTCACAGCAAAGTATGTGTGTTATTTATTTGCTAGTGTGGGAATCCAGTTGAAACTGTTATCCTTTTGAGTACAATGTATCAGAAGTCTAAAATGACTTGTCATTTTTTCACACATTTATTTCTGAATATTTATGTTTCATCTCTGTTGGAATGAAGGCTGCTCACAGCAACACTAGACAAGCTTTCATTGACTTTTGCCAAACGCTGGGATGTAAAGCAGGTGCAGATTACAAATGGAGCCCTTGCTGGGTTTTAGATAAGGGCCTGTTTGTCCTCAGGAGTCAGAAAGTCCAGGGAAAAGAGAAGACTTCAAAACTGTATCACATTCTTTCTTTACACTGAGGTGCTTTTTGTGCTTCTTAAAGATAGATACTTGTTTGATAACTTTGACTGTTGGAATTCTCAGTTCATATACAACAGGGTGGTTCATCCCCAGAGCCCCGCTGGTACAGCTTCAGCCTTCTCTGAGGGACCAGCACTGGGAGGCTTCAGCATAAATCCTTTCTTGTTCCCTCTGCTGAAAGATTGCTGATTGGTACCAATTGTCATGTTTGATGAGGCGGTGAGGGAAAAGAGGGAAGCAGGAGGGAGGTTGTGGCATACGTGTGCTGCCACTGAAACAAACCACTAATTAGCTTCGTTGACAGTTTCTGTAGAGGCAAGTTAAATGAAGTTGTAATTATCTCTGGACGGAACTGTTTTGCTGTTCTCATCAAGCTTCTGTGTTTCGGTTTTGATCAGCGGATAATGGTCAGCCATCCAGAGCTCATTAGTGTGAACTTCCATGTAGCCCAGCTAGGCTTGTTTGAAGGGTTCTGTTCCCAGCTAGGCTTGTTTGAAGGGTTCTGTTCCCAGCTAGGCTTGTTTGAAGGGTTCTGTTGGGGACTGTGCTGTGCTTCCCCAAGACCTCTCCACCTGCTACATGTGGCCCTAGCAGCCTCAGGAGAGAGGCCATAAAGTTTATGAGTGGGGAGAACAAAAACAGTATCTCCCTCCAACTGTACAGCCTGCAGGTGGGCAGTGGGAAGCCCACAGTGCTGTTTTACCTCCCTGACCTCCCAACACTTCTCTATCCAAGACTGTCAACATGGCGCTATTACCACTAGGAAACTGGCACCCTGTTTGTTTTTGCTGAGAAAGAGTGGCATCAGTTGCTCAGACCTGGAGGTGTGCCATACACATCTGCATCTGCCATGAGGCTGATGCTGGGGAAAACCTTCTTTGCATTGCTGGTCGTCTGTCTTCTATCAATCCACTTGGACAAATGGCAGCACATTGAGTCCACACAGTACCAGTTCTAGCCACAGTTGCTCCTGTTCTTCATATAATTTCCTGAGGACATTTTCATTTACCAGGTCATTAAATGGGGCTGAAAGTTGAAAGGGTGTGCAGTATTGGGTTTGTGTGTGATATCAGGGTCAAAGGCAGAATAACAGATGAGAATGGACTTTGGGTCGTATTTGTTTCAATCTGAGAGATGCTGAAGCTGTTGAATCAGGATTTAATTACCCATGGTGAAAAGTACCCATTGTACAAAGCTGACCTACAAAAGATGAAGTCTGATAGAATTATCTCTGACTCACCACAGTCATTACTGTGTTGTTTGGTAAGTGTGGAGAGTAGGAAGAAAAGAAATAGTTGTGGTATAACTTCCATAGCACCAATTACCTTGACAGTAAATCTAACTGTAATGACAGCAAATCCACATTATTCGGGGTTATACTGTATTTCATTGGTTCAGATTCTGGATGCTTTCTAAATACAGGGATTTAAAAATTTATTCTTATTCCCATTACTGATGGATTCTTAAAATGTTTAACCATTTGTTAACATTATTATTGCTTGTAATACAGGACTGTTCCAGTAAACAGGAAAAGACCCTTCTTTTGGTATAGTCCTTTTGACTTGTTAGAACTAAGCTCAAAGTCAATCAATGCATATGGAGAGTCAGCTTTGGATACCAATGGAGACAAGGGTATGATGTGGAGGTTTTTTTAAATTTAAGAAGTAGTGTTTAAGATGAAGCAACATGGATGCTTTGAGCATTTTGAGAGCTGTGCCCTGTTTTTGCTGTTATCACAGGACTTACCATTTTTCATGGGTTTTTTTTTCCCATTAAAAGTTAAAGGGTGTAAGAGAATGGTTCTGTGTTTCAGTTTTTCTTGGAGAGCTTGTGGCCACCTCCAGGCCATGCATGCTCTTAGAGTAATGGAGGGGAGCTGATGTTGAGCATGGCTGTGAATGAGTGCAGAGCTTTCATCTTTGCTCTGAATAGTGTGGTGACCCAATTTCTGTTAAGATTTCCTGAAAGGCATCGGTGTGCCTCATTGTATTGAGTGATATATTTATTATTACTATCCAAGTTTCATTAATACTGTCTGTGCTCAGTAATAGTTATGATGAAGAAAGAGCCTACAATAAGACATGGCTTCAAACTGATAGTTCTGAATTCCCACGCTATGTGCCTACCACAGGGGCCTGTCCTGGGAGGCACTGGCTGCCCTCCTTTTTCCACTGATCTCAGGGACAAAGTCCAGCACCTCTCTGTGAAACCTCGTAGCAGAAGAATTACAGCATGTTTTCTTATTATCTTTCTCCCCTCTCTATCCATGCATAAGGGTTTCCCATGGGTATAGTAATACAGAAACCTTCATGAGAGAAACACAAATTGTCATTACAGTTCCCAGGACACAACACAGTTTTAAGTAAGGTCAGTGCTGTGGAGTGATGATAGCAGAGCAAAAGATCATCAATGTGTTTATATTTGATTTTGTAGCTTTTTGTAAGGAATTTTTTACATATTAGGTCTGAAATTTTCCAGAACGCTTTAGAATTAGAAGGAATAACACATTTATTTAGGAATAAAACTGTATCACTTCTTTAAGTATTACAGAGTCACAGAATGGGTAGGGTTGGAAGGGACCTTAAGGATCATCTAGTTCCAACCCCCCTGCTATGGGCAGGGATACTTCCCACTAGACCAGGCTGCTCAAAGCCGCATCCAGCCTGGCCTTATTTACCATTTGCTTATTTGCTTTATTTACCATGCAAGACTTGCCCATGTTGTTACCAGATCCATCTTGGCTAGGTATGTGTCCCTGGTGTGACTATACATTGTCACCGCAGGATTGTACTGAGCAGTTGGCAGTAACGTAGCCCAAGTAAACCTCCTGCTTGCTGCCAGTAGGAGTGGCTCCTGCGTATGTCAGGACTGGATGCAGTTAGTCTGCCATAAGGTCTCTGAGAAAAATCTTCCTGGTATCATGAGTCAGAGAAGACAGCTTACAGTAACACACAGGCAGTGACTGTAATTAAGCATGTTCATAACTACTTCTGTTTTGACTGCATTCAGACAAGCCCTGTTGACTTGCTTTACTGCAAAGTGTTTGGCCATGCACTGGGGGAGGGTGGAAGGTGGGAAGGCAAATCAATTTAATATTCATTCTAGCATATTACTTGGCTTTTTTATACTGTTTTGCCCTTGGGCAGCTGCCTGATTTCTCTGCTTATTACATAGAGGGTGGGGGGACGATGGAACCAGGGTTTTTCTGTTCTCCCCACATGCATCAGCCAGCAGGAGATGCTGTAATCCATAATGTGGTTCCCTGCCCCCATCTTTTCTGAGACCAAACTTATTAAATTGGAACAAAGGGTTGCTCAGTTCAAGAATTGGGAATCTCAAAAGCCATGTGTTTCACTGCCCTGTTTGACAGACCCAGGCTGAATAATCTTTACTTGTCGTACAATAGAAAATTTTAATTGTGCTCCTGCTTGTTACCACTTAGCCCTCTCCCTGCTGCTGGTGTTCCCTTCCTCACACTTAGGATGATAACATTAATCATTTGTTTGAAAATACTATAAGAATGTAATTTTAATTACTACACCTTTCACTATAGGGCTCTCATTCTCTTCTTTTCTTCTCTGGTATGAATTTCACTGTGTTTCATGTATTGCTGTTCCACCCTTGGTTTTCCAGAATGTGATGCGATTGGTTTCCAGTGCCAGTGGTATACTTTGTTCATTAATAGTACAGCCTACACCAGACAGTAGAGGTTCTCCTCAGGCCCTCTTGACCTTGCCAGAAACACAAGATGCAGTTGAGAGAGCCTTGTTAGAGACCTTTCCCATGTGTAGAGGAATGCCATTTTGTATCAGGTACAGAATAATGTAATGCAGAGCTTCATTCTACTACATATACCTATGACAAGTGGTACATGAGTACAGGAGTATTGTCATTAAAATTAATTGCGCCAATCAGTAAAAGAAATGCTTAGCCATGAGGAAATGTCTGGCTTGCAGATGCAAACATCGGCAATGGGCTTCTCAGAATTATTCAAGTAAAACCTGGAAATGGTTAACATCTAGGAATTTGCCTAAGTAGCTATTCTAGTATCAAGACAGACCTCCGGGGAGGATTAAATTTTTGTACTCTTGTTACTTATGACAAATATTTCCTACTAATTTCAGCAAGCAGTGTCGTCACCAGCTAATGTGTAATGTATCTTTCACCAAAGTAACTGTTGGATGCCCCTTTGATTCCCTTGTAAGTAATCACAGACTGAACCCACACCTGTGGGGCTGACACTTCCACTACACGTTTTAGACTTACAAAGCCCCTACAATTCATGCTCTTGCAGTTAATTATGTGAAGTGGCAAAAATGTTTATGACCTCTGTAATTAATATTTGTAACCTCAGGTTATGGTGTGGATTATCACATCTGAGCTTTACAGCCTCTGGAAGGATTAGAGGTTTGCAAAACTTTCTTAATGAAACCAAAAACCTTCAAAACTCAAGTTGCAAAGCTCCAGACTTAGCTCAGTTTCACTCATGACCATGAACTTCTTAGGGAATCTGGGATACATTTCAAGGAAGCAGCTGTTGTGTTTCACTCAGTGTGGGCTGGCATGGTTTTGAAATTGGAGAACACTACCTGGTTTTATCTGAAGCTTAGAATTTTCCATAGGGTTTTACATCAGAGTTCTGGGGCTAAAGCAATGTGAAGGTAAGAACCCAACTACAACACACCAGTAAATCTAGTTTATGTGACCCCTAGGGAGTAGAAAACCTGTGTATGGTCACTAGTACAAAGGTGGAGAAATTGAAAAAGGATATTTGGCTAGGTGGCTCATTAAGTCAGCCAGTTATCAAAGGAAGTAGATTGTTCAATCCCACTGTGATTTCACTTTGTGGTTGATCTGTAGCAAATCCAGATCAATTGGCCACTGATGGTATGGTCCTGGGTAAGGGGAATCTTTTCTTGGCTTAAAGAGGACGCTGTTGTGATATGCCTTTGCTACTGCTTTCCATGACTGCATAGCAGTGCTTCTAATCGGTAGAGATTTTGGTCCATATTTTCTTGTGCTCTGAGAAGAAATGTCCAAGTTCTGGATTTATCCCAAGGTTTAAGATTAGGCATGGTTGACTAAAAGAGGAGTGCCAATTTACTTGAGCATCTCAGTCTGTTTCTTAGGAAAGAAGGTCTGAGCCCAGCCTAGGAGAAGCTGGTAGTCATGCTGCAATGCTTTATAAAGCCACAATGTGGCGAATTCTAGACCAGTCTGAGATTTCTGAATTAAACATCATTTGCCTTTCCAGTTC
The DNA here is from genome assembly GCF_033783945.1 of Neopsephotus bourkii. NCBI lineage: Eukaryota > Metazoa > Chordata > Aves > Psittaciformes > Psittacidae > Neopsephotus > Neopsephotus bourkii. Next base: position 3,374,129 of record NW_026902241.1, on the reverse strand, counting down.
TTAATGATAGTTTGTTTTTTTTTTCTTTTCTTTTACTGAGACAAAGGGAAAAGAAAAAACAAAAGAGAAAGATTTAAGTTCATGAATTTAAAAGCATTTAAGCAAGGTTTATTTTTCTCTCAAATTAGCCCTTTATAAAGGGAAATTCTCAGGGTGGCTTTTTGTCAAAAGAATAAAAAAGTGAAAATAAAAAAAGCCTAGTAAAGGGCTTAAGTTATATTTCCTATAGACACAGCCTCCACTCTAGTGGTCGTGTTTGAGGGTCAGTCTTCGTCCTGGCTTTGCAGAGGTTCTCTGTATTTTTTTTCTTTCACTGAAATTCCATAGACAGTAATTAAGGAACTGGAGGCCAGCAAGAGGTCAGCAAGCCTTCGTCAGTGAAAACAGGGATTGTTTGCCATGTACAACACTCCCTTTTTTCCTTGTGGTGAATAGAAGATTTGCTTAGAGCTGATGACTTATGCCTTTCTTGCAAGTTATGCAGCTAGCGAGTAACTGGGAGAATCAATCAGTGAGCTGAAAACAGCTAATTGAGTCCAGCATCACGCTTTTTTCTTCTTTACATATTCAGCGGTGGAATCGGAGCCAGTTCGGTGTCTGATAATGTAACTCCAGAGAAGAGGCATTTTGTGCACGGAATTTGGAGTGAATGCAATACTTAAGAAGAAGGGTCTGCTCCTAAATTTTAGGGTTACGAAGCTGACAGCAGTTGAGGACTCGGGGGGAATTACTCGAAAGTGAGCTTTAGGCCTATAAATGCCGAAGCTGGTAAGTCACTGAGCATGTAGAGTGATGTGAGAGGATGTGCCTCCTGTTTCAGAGAGGGAGAAAGAGAAAAGGCTTTTGTGGTTATTCTTAGGCACAGCACAGCATGCATAGCTTTTCTCAGTTCTCGTCTTCCTTTCCTTGGGCTTTTAAGTTCTTTTCTGTTCTGTTTTCCTGTCTCTGACTTTATCCAGGCATTTTTAATACATTTTTTTTTTTAAGTTAGAATGAACGGGGCTTTTGGCAGATGTAAAGCCTGTTAGAGAGAAAGAAGAAAGGACACGTGTAGCCACGTCTCCTAAAGGGAACAGCAAAATCTCTGCATTTACTATAGAGCTCGTAGTTCTGAATTGAGCTAGCAAGGGCTGGGGGATATGATATGATATGCCCATGAATCTGAATGTGGTTTTTTGACCCACTTTGCTGAACAAAAATTGTCTAATAGCCAAAAACATTGTCTGTCAAAATCAAAAATTGTCTGATAACTTGGGCTTAATCACATATTAGGAGATTTTCTTGTCTCCAGGTTTCCCCAGAGATCTTAGTTTGGGACTGAGCTATTACTGGGCATAAAGAGAACTGTAAAATCTCTCTAAATGGTTTCACACAGCTCATGTAGAAGTAGTGTATGTTTTTGTTTACTGATGGAGATGAAACAGATTAATCAGTTATGATAGCTTTAACTGGATAGTGTCCTAGTGTTTCTTAAACATTTTTATTAGGACCTGGCTAGCAAGCTTTGCCTATCTTGTATTTTTTAAGAGCTACTGCTATAACCCGTATGTTTCCAAACATAGTCCTTCCGAAAGCTAGCTACTTACTTCTGGTTTACATTTTGCCAATTAATTCCAAGTACCATAATAAATGTTTAGTTTTCTCTGTGTGTATGTGTGTGCTTGTGTGAAGCACTATTTCAAAGGGGGAGGTTAGGGTTGTTATTTCTATGGCGTGTGAAATGGGCTGGATGTTAGAGAGCAGCAGAGCAAGGCGTGTGCCCTGCCTCCAGATCAGGCAGCAGCAAAGAGTCCGCGTGAGAAAAGCAGGAGAGAAAGCAAAGAGGGCGCCAGGAGCAAAACTTTAGAGAGCTCCTTGAATATCAAAGTGCATGTGCTTAATTTCCCATTTGTTCCTGAATGTAAGGCTTTTTACTTTGATCTTACATACAAGATGATGCAAAGCGTGGCCTTTAAAAGTGCACAAGTAGAAAAAGCTTTCCAAGCAGAAGAGATGGGAGAGGTTGCAGAGGAAATTGCTCTCTCCCGGATTTGAGAGAATCTTCATAGGTTTCTGGCCACGTTTGTTAGTGGTGATGAGCTGGGTGGTGGGGATGAGCCTTGGACTGCCCATAGTTTTCCAGCCATGTGATACGTGGTGGCTGCAGTCCTCTGCATGCAGTCCTTGGTATTTCCAGATGCTGTTAATTTAGTCCCAGTTCCCCTGTAGTCCTTCACGCGCTTGTGCAGCTGAGCTCTCCAAGCTGGCTGGTTTCCGCACCGTGAGAGCATTGCAGATGTGTCGGGGATGCACTTGCTCCAAGCAGCAGAGGGAAAGGCGGCTCCGCCCGTCCAGCCCCACCAAGGGGGCCCTGCAGGCTTCACCATGTCCCCGGCAGCCTGACCAAGCCCTGTGCTCTCCTTAAAGCAAGTGTGATTGCTGTGCATCAGCTTTGGCCAATTTGTTATGGTTTAAGGCTGTGGAGCCAGCTGTCTGCAATCTGATGTAATGTTGCCCTGGAAACCAGAAATGAAATACTTAAGCATTCGCCACAGAATTACTACATACAGCATTAGCCAAAATAATTAAAAGTCGAGCCATATGGGCTTTCAGATGGAAAAATTTGGAGTGGAGGAGATGGAATTTAAGTTGTTCCTATTCGCAGTACTGCAAATCTGCTTGTTTTCCCTTTGGAGTGTGGGGAGGGGCCTGCTTTGCAGTGTGTGGGATATGGAGGTGTGCTGGCTGTTTTACCAGTGCCTGAAGGTTTGGCCTAATGGGACAGCCATGTGCCAGGGGCCGGGAGGCATTGGCACAGGGGGTGCAGCATGGCCTTTTCCTGTGCCCAAGAGCCTCCAGCCTCCTCTTGCAAATGCATTGTTCCCTCTAGTAGACTGTGCAACCCTTTTGCCATGTTGCAGAGCACTGAAGCACTTGTTAAAGGAGGAGAAGGTGAAAGGAGGACTGGCAGCTGGCTGGGTCAAAGCCCCATGCTAAGGGCTGGCTGCTAGAGCTGCCCAGGAAGCCATTTGCCCAGCCCACCATGCACTGGGGAGATTGGGGTGATTTTCCCATCCAAGATAAGGGACAGCAACCAAAAAAAGTAATTCAGTAACTATGGAGGCAGGAAGGGTAGAGTGGGTCAAGGAAGTCAAAGCGTTGAAGTTCAACAATTTCCAAATATGTTGCTTACAGCCTGGATGCTTTCTGTTTTCTGTTTAATATTAGCTGTAAAATAAAGCATTGCTTCAGCTGGAAAATTAAGCTCTGTTTCCCATGTGCAAAAATGGAAACTTTCAATAATTTCAAGGCCTTTAAAAAAAAAATTGTTTCAAAACCAGGAAGTAACTCAAAAGTAACCCTCTTTTTAAAACAGTTTCATGCTTAAGAAATCAGCATTATTTGACAAAGGTTCCTCACTACTGGCATAGTCACCGACATTTTTATGCTTTTTTGCATAAACTTATTAGCCACCCTTTTCTTTTACAGAAGATTTTCCATGCCACATGCTACACGATATGATAGGAAATAGGATGATGGAGAGAGACTGACTTTATTTTAGTCATCCCATATTCCGGCAGCTCCTGTTGTTGAACATGAGCTGTTCTTGCCTCTCTCGGCCAAGCACCAGCACTAGGAAGGGTTGTCGCTGCCTGCAGAGGATCCCGGCTCAAAGGGTGCCAGGAGTCCTGAAGTGGCAGGGAAAACTAGCTGGCGCTTGGATTATGGTGGGATCTTGTTTATTTTGAAGTGTCATGGGGAGCCCTTTTACCACCCACTTGGGTTTGATCTCAGTACCTTGTGCTGAAACTATTTTGCCTCTCACTTTCACTGTGGTAATTGTGAATGCAAATGTCAGACACTGTAAAAGCTTTTGTTGTCATTGTTGAGTCTTCATAAACCTAAGAGGAACAGGTCTTTGTCGGATACCAGTGGTGCGTAAGTAAGACTAGTCATTTATTCTTTGATGAAATCCTGGACGGGAGGACCAGGTATGAGCCATTCTCTAAGTTTCAGAGTTTTACAAATAGTAGTGTCACAAATGAAGGGGGTACAAAAAACAATGAAGGAAAGCAATGACTTAATAGTAATCGCGTTTAAGATGAACACATCTCAAGTGCAGAGTACGTATGATGGTTGCTTGCCAGGACATGCTCGATGGCCTAAGAAGCCCTGACTGACCTTGATTATGGTCAATAATCCATTCATCATCTTATCTAAATATGGCTGTCTTGTTGCTTGACATGTCACTAAGTTGTCCCAGCCAAAATCTTTGAATTAATGTTCATCTTGCTGCTAAATTTATCTTGATATAAACAAGTCTGGTACTCCTCTTTACAGCCCTATTTTTCCCAAAGGAAGATCATTAGTTACCTAGCCAGCCTGTACCCATAATAAACGCATTCCTGTGGCTCTCAGATGGCAGAATGACAAGTCTTACTGCCATATATGGTCCATTTGGTATTCCTTGTTTTGGATTAAAATGAAGTTTGTGGGAAATCGGTAATTGACAGTGCCCTCACAGAAAGTGGCTGAAGTTTGCTCTGGTGTGGTGCTGCTGGCCCTGTGAGGTACTTGCCTAGGAGGCAGGCTTTCAGAGCTGCCCCAGCTCCTCTAGGCACTGTTTGTGCCTTTGAAAGCATACCCGTGCAACTGCTAATTGGTGTCCTGCCCCATGGCATCTACAGTTATTGCCACATCCTGATATTTAAGTATATTCGAAAAGCAGAAAGCAGTTTTATATTTGTCCTGTCTTTTATTCAACCTCTGGAAAACCAGACAACATTTTTACTGGGGAAGAGCAGAGGGTGGCTTTTTTTCTTGGCTTGTATTTGTTGGGAATTTTTCTTTTGAAAGTTTAATTAAGGAGAAGGATTAAAAAGGATGAGTGCGCTGTGGAAACCCAGAAAGCTGCGCCGACAGGAAGTTGCATGAGGGTTTTTAGAGCTGACTATTAGGAATGCATTGAATTGGCTGGGACCGCCGGTGAAAACAACGTAAAGTATATGATCCATACTGCACTCCAGCTGGAGCCTGTGCTGCATGCAGGAATGTGCAGCAGCCACAGTGCCAGGGCTGTCCTGGCCGAGCCGGAGAGCCCTTCTGGCTTCCTCTTCCCTTCTCTTCCCTTCCCTTCCCCCCACCGCCTTCCACATTCTGAACTGATTAAAACAGAGGAAGTAGCACGTTGAACGTTGGACCTGGCTCGAAAATCGAAGTCATCTTCTTGTTCACAAGGAATGGATTGTTTCAGCTTGTTGTGTCACTGCTGCTGGAGAGAGGGGAATTTTTTTTTGTCTCTGTAATGTTTGATACTTGAGGGAAAACAGCTGGAACTGAGCATACTGGATCAGATGCAAAACGAAACGGGATGCTGGGGAATATGGACTGCACTGTATATCTGAAAAGGTCAGAATTTTCCCTTGGTCAGTGCTGGAGGAATGCTGTGTCCATCTTGATTCCAGCCTCAAGAGCCTTCAGGAGGAGTGTAGGGAACAGGGAGGAGGAAAGGAATATTTCGTAGCTGTGGCAGTTCATGAACAAGGCAGATGAGGTCTCCTCCTTCCTTTTCCTTCCCATCCCTTTCTTGTGCTGCTGGTTTTGATTTTCTGGGAAGACTCGGGGTGGGGGGGGTGGGGGGGAAGGAAAAAGAAGTCGTCAATGACAGAGCTTCAGTTTGGAGAAGCTGTTTATAACCAGGTTTAAACAGCAAGTTCTGAGATGCCAGACAGACCAGTGACTGACCCAAACCACAGGAGCATAACTGGTATGGTGAGAAGAGCCCTGGGAAAGAGCCCTGCCTGAAACGCACTGAGAGGACGTGGAAGTAGTTATTACACAATGCATGGGAAGAAAGACAAGGGCAGGAATGAATTTCAATGCCTAAGATCTTACACTGCACAGATTTAGACATCAAAATGGTATGTCATGCTTTCAGAAAAAGAAAAAAAAGAAAACCCTCAGTAATTTAAATGTTTCTGTGTGACCTGGACTGAAAATATAACACCAGCTACAGAGCTGCAGTGACACCAGCAGATGAGCTGGGTTAACTTGACCTGAAGGAGCAAGCTGTGGAACTACTACTTTATTAATATTCCCTTTGTTTCTTTGCCAGTCAAGAGAACAATCCGATGATGAAACAGAGGAGTCGGTGAAGTTTAAGAGGTTGCACAAGCTGGTGAATTCTACTCGCAGAGTCAGGAAGAAACTCATAAGAGTGGAAGAAATGAAAAAACCCAGTACGGAAGGTAAAAAAGCAATGTGCATATGGTTAAAACTGTTGTGTGTGCATACATAGTTCTGTTGAGAGGGAACAGAAAGTGGAGGGATGGGTGAGGGAGGGATGGAGTGTTCTTAAGGGATGGTAGGAAAGATTGCCTTGTCTATGATGCATGCCTTATGCAAGTAATTGCATTTTGAGACAGTGGAAGGAGGAAAGTGACAGCCTAGGATGTGGTTATTGCTGATCTGGTATTTCCAGAGCAGTGCTTGAGAGCCCCTCATTAAGAGATTAGAACTTTGTTTATGTTTTATGCCCCATACTGCGGAGGGAGTGAGACTAGGAGCCATCCCAGCTGGCTGCCCCACAGGCGCAGCAAATAGGTAAGCAGAGCCACCACCATGTTGCTTCCTCCTCTGAGGCCTGGGATGGAACACAAGTGAACCCCTCACTAGTTTTGGGAGTGTAGTGGCTGGTTGGTGATGCAGTTGCACCATGGCATCACCCTGTGGCAAAAGTACAGAAACTCTATCAGACATTGTTGTGGGATAGCAACGGCCTCATGTAATATTAATCCCTACTTCTGGAGGAGCCTGCTTACAGTTTGGCTCCTGAATGAGCCCTGCTGCCAAGAGAGAGGGGGAGAGAAAGGAGGAGGAGGAGGGTGGGGAAATGTGAAGCAGAGTTCAGCCCCTGGGAATACCATGCTGCAGAATTAACTCTGGATGACCTGTATCTGTGTGTGAGCACTCAGATTAGTGGAGCTTGAGCCTCAGGAGCCTTTGTGCACGACTCTGCTTGAGTCCTCATTGGAATTGTGGGCATCCCTCTGTGTTAGTGGCCTTCCCCGAATCACATGCTGATTTCCTTCAGCTTTGCAGGGAGCTGAGCTGTGTTATGATTCCTTCCTAGTGCATTTAAGGAGAATGCATCTCCTTGAGTATGTGGCAGGAAGCTGTTGGCAAATTTATGATCTAGCCTGCCTCTTTGGTGGTGCTGGTGTGAAAGGCATGTCTAGACCTGTGCACTGGGCAACTTCTTGGTCTGAAAAGGTCACCTTACAGGATGAACATAAAGCTGGACTATCTTGAAGCAAAACCATAGGTTTTGAGACTGGTGAACACAACATGGCTATTTTTCCTTTGCTTTGAGGAAAGGACCCAAGAGAGGCCTGTTCTACCGCTTCCCTCCCTGGAGGTCTGGGAAAAGCTGCAGGGAGCAGTCAGCCAGAGGCCCCAGGGATGGGAGCAGCTGCAGGAGCAGGCAGCTCAGGGGCCACTGTGCATGAAGACGCCTTCCTGCAGTTTGGCCACACTTTCTCCTCAGCATGCTAAGTGTCTGCACTGCTCTCTGTACTCTCTCCTATGGTGCTTCACCTCCTTATTTCCCTTTCTCCCTCGGTCTTTCACTTAAGCGTCATTGTTCTTCCAGGTTTTTTTCTTTTCCACTGAGTTTTTCCACCCCTGCCCCCCAAAGAAAAATCACTGAATTAACAATTGTATCCAAAAACGTTTGCTTTGTTTCATTCTATCTCAGTCTGCTGCCTGTCTTCTCTGTTTTAACTCCAGGCTTTTCTGAATAAGTTATGTGTAACTCTGAGTTTGTACTTTATCTAACACTCTGGAGTTTCTTTGTTGATCAGGAAACTCTGTAGCAAGAACAATTATTGCTGTATAACACATCATGGAATACCTCTGCATCACTTCTCTATAACTAGAAGGCCGCTTAAGTAACCAAGTCCATGTTAGGAATGACTTCTTTCAGAAAATTCTCTCGACACCCAAGTTTTGATATGACAAAGTAAAACTGCTTTATAAATGCTGTCCACCTCCAACTCGTGTAATACAGGTCTGTATTCCTATTTGGATATGTCAAAGAGCTCTTCAAGGTCACAAAAATTACTATAGTCAGATTTGGGAATTGCTGTCTGGCATTCCAAGTTACCTGTGATTGGTTCTTGAGCAGTTTGCTGCTGTTATTTGAGTCTGCATTATGAATGTAATATGATATCCTGGATGGCTAAGTTTTGGGGAGTTGGCTATAAAATTTGATGGAGTAACATCAGTAAAATTTCAATAAACTCGTCAGTGCTTAACAGCCTTTAACAAACTGTGAGAGTAGGCTTGGTTTGAAAACTGACATGCAGTTCCCCGGAAGGTTCCTCATAGTCCTCCAAAATTTCTTTGGGAGAAACAACTATCCTAGAGCCTTCTCCCACATTTCTGCTGTTGACTCTGCTATCACACATATGGATGATCTGATATGCACTAGAATGTGCCGATAGCTGAATCCATGTTTATTTTGTCTTAGCATGTTCATAGTGAGTTAAATAACTGAATCTTTGTAATTCCTGGGCACCATTCTTATATAGCATTTAAAACCAGATCACATCTACATCTGCGTCATTATGGCTTTGTGTCATGGACTCACTCCAAATAACATCTGTTACAGTGTTGACACAGAATGCATATTTTACAAGCTGTTTAAAAACATATTTACTCAGTGGACTAAAATTGTTTATCAGCACATATTCAGTCCCAAGAGAATGTCTATTTTCTGTCAACATTGGGAAGTAGAGGGGCGAAAAGAGTAAGCTGGACAGTCCAGCAAAAGTGGTGTCAAAATCGGACTCTATTCCACATTCTCCATTCCCTTTCCCAGAAAAGTTCTCAAAATAGTGAAAGTTGTGTGTCCTTTCACTGTCACAGTGAGTTTCATCTTGGTACAGTAGCATCTTAGTTTTCAGCAAATGTACATCAAACATGCTTTGCCAACAGAGTGAACTGAAGGTGAGACAGAAAGCCTGGACAGGGCAACCAGTCTTCTTTCATTTTGAAATGTGTCTTCTGTTATTGAATGAGGGAGTTTTGTAAGTTATAGGTATTTCTGTCATGGTTCAAATTTAGCTCTGCTGTGTAAGCAGTGGAAGCAATTGTAGATGAAGGACAAGTTGGGTCAGGCAGGAAAACTATTTTGACAAGAAATAAGTACAGTCACATTTCTGTGTGTGTTTCTGATACATACCTAGGAATGCTGTGAAATTTGTTAGGCAAGCCTGCGGAGGATGTGTACTCTTGTTTGACTGTTTCCTTTTTACCGCGTCTAACATCTGAACCTATGCTTTGCTCAGAAGAAAACACCAGAGAAAAGTATCTTAAGTGATAAACGTGAAAAGGAATTGCAAGTTCAAGTCTTTTATCCCCTTCTCTGTGCTCCAAAAAAAGAGACCTGGCTATTTGCCCATCTCTAGTGCTTGTGTTGCAAAAAGTCTTCCCTTCCTGTGAAATGTGTATTTGTTGAAAACCAAGTGTTTCTGTCATTGCCAGGAAAGACACTGTTGAAATTGGCACACCCGCAATTTGACCTACTTACTTTTTCTTTGCATCTGTTTAAGAAAATTCTGTGTGATTTAAACTGGTGCCTCTTCCCCCATCAAAATCCCAAAACTTTATATTTCATCCTGGAGCTCAGCTCCATAAAAAAAAATAATACTGCTTTCTGCAGCAGGAGCAGCATTGGGTATTGCAAAACTGGACCTGAGAAGTACTTGTTTGGTTTTTAATATCTGAGTATATTTCTGACCTGTTGTAATCTCACTAGAACTGAGCAAGTATCAGAAGGCAAACCATGAAAACAGGTCCCAGTTCCAGCATTTAAGGGGTTCTTTGTGAGAGCACCTGTGGTCTGTCTTAGCTGTCTTAGCTGCAGATGAAAGGGAGAAACTTAAAATAACAATGAGTTTACTTATAAGATGCTGTCATCTGCCTGTTGTTAACTCATCCCAGAACTCTCACTTTAGAAGTGGAACAAACTGCTTCAAATTTAACTACTTGCAAATGCTTTTTGGGCTGCTTCTATAAGGAAGAGTTTTCTTCCATTTGAAGTGGGAGATATCTTAAAGTAATACAGCAAAGCTCCGTAGGGAGAAGTATGTTAGATAACTATGAGCGATGGATGACATGCATTGTGCTGCTTTTGTCCCCTGTAGGTGTGGAAGAGCACTCACTTGACAACTCTCCTATACTGGATGACAGATCAGCACTTTACTCTGGAGTTCACAAGAAGCAATTCTACTTTGACAGCCCCTGCGAAAAGCAGCCAGAGGATGACTCGGACTCACTTACTACTTCTCCCTCATCCAGCAGTCTTGATACATGGGGAGCTAACCGGAAGCTGGTGAAGACCTTCAGCAAAACCGATAGCCGTGGCCTTATCAAGCCTCCCAAGAAACTGGGGACATTTTTCTCTTACCCAGAAGAGGAGAAGACCCAGAAAGTTTGCCGCTCCATGACAGATGGGGAAATGAAGAAGAGCCTTGGCTCACTGAGCCATGGGGTAAGTACAGAAAGCATTTGCTTTTATGACAGCAACAGGCACAAGCACCATCTTCTGGTGTCCCTGGAGGAGATTCAGAGTGTAAGGAAGCAGATCCGATTGAAGAAAATGGATACTAACTATTCCTGTTCCAGAGCTTTTCTTTGCCAGCGTCCTGCTAGGAAAGGAGCATCTCCCACAGCTTGCGACCTGCAATTACTGCGGCACAAAACGAAAGGGGGTGGAGGTTGTGGCTTCCCAAACAGAAGGCTACGAGGGCGCACTTCTGTCAGCGAGTTCAATATTACCTATGTGGTGGAGAAAAGCCTGTATAGTCACCTCAACCTCTCACAGCTGGTGCGTCCCGTTACTGACAGGACCCTGAGCAAGGCCGACAAGCAGGACCTGAGGAGATGCCTGCTGGAGGAGGATGAGGAGGCCAAGAGGAAGTGGGCTGCCACAGTGGATCGCTGTACTAAAAGGGTTCTCTTGAGAATCCACCAAAAGTCTGTGAGTCAAAGAGTTGCCATGAAGGTGGTCTTCCAGTTTCTGTGAGGTTGCAGTCAACACTTTCTGCTTTATACCTTTAACTAAAAGTCAGTGCTTCTGCTTTCCTTGCTGTTAGAAACTCTTAAGTACTGTAATTCAGCTCTGAGGTAAGAGTTTGATACAATCCTGTCAGGTATGAGTTTTGTTGAAACTGCAGTTCCTTTGTGTACAGAATACCTCAATGAGAGCACAGATATGACACTGCTGCTTCTTAAAGTAGCAGAGAAATTGAGATCACATGTGAACATAGGTTTGAGATGCTATAGGCATGTTCTTTGTCATACTCTGGGAATCGGTATTCTTTTAAAGGGATTACAGAGAAAATTTTCAAAGGATTAGAGCATCCTTAATCAACTGTGCTGTTTCTCTCTTGCTGTTGTTGCCTCATGTTGGCCCTCCTTTTCTCAGTTTGCATCTCATCAGTTCACCCACCCAGTACTGTATTCTCTGTTACATACACAGCTGCAGAAAGACAAGGAGGTTGGCATTATGTTAATACTACCCTGCTTGCTGCTTGCCACCGCCAGAAGTGCCCCTTCTGCTCTGCCCCTGGCTGTTGCTCCTTCTTTCTAGCATGGGATGAAGACAGGACCTTCCCTCAGAACACTGTGGAAAAGGAACAAGGGGTGGCTGATAAATAAAAATGTGCAATACAATGGGAAGTTATTTGACGACTCCAGAGATCCAAAGCTGCTTCCTGATTATATGATTCCCTTCTGACATTTCCTTTTACCATGATGCTGAGTTTCCTAGGAACTTGTCTTTGGGGCAAGCCAGATCTCCAAAGCTGAGCCAGCTAGTTTGTTTTCTAGATGACAACGTAAATATGTTCCCTCCTTCAGTGGGTGGGAAGAGCAGTGCACCAGTAATGTTAAGCAAGCTATTCCAGTGAACAATACAGTAGAAACAGCTTTTCCTCTTGAACTACAGATTTCATTTTGAGAGGTCTCTGCTTAATTTCTTCAGATGTGTGGTATTCTCAATGTAAGAGTCACAGCCTTGGTCTCCTTGAATAACCTGTGGGAGGGGACCAAACCTTCCTGGTCTGCTTTTTTGCTCTTCAGCTGCAAAATAGACGTGTTTTTTTTTTCTACTCAATACCATGAGTATTCCCTCTTGGCAGCTTCACAGTTTCTTCTGCATTGACTGCTTGCCTTGCTGCTCACAGGGTACTGTTTATTTTCACAATCATTGTACTCTCAGAAGACATTGTTTTCCCATAAGGATATTACAATGATAACAGAAATCTTACTTGTGCTTCTGTGGGTTGTACAATAGGGTTATCTCAGGCAAAAGAGAATGCTTGTATGTGCTAGAGATGCCCCATAATTAAAAATATCCTCTGAAACTCTCTTTGTAAATACAGATGACAGAAAAGCTTTTCAGTTTTTCTAATAAGTTATCTTGCTATAGTAATTTCATTATGAAAACCATCTGGCCAACTTTTATTTATTGGCAAGAGATACAATCGCAGAAGAAATGCATGATGTGTTATTGCTGTTATTGAGGAGCTCCTCAGTAAACTGCTCCTCCAGTCCCATTTGAATGGGATAAATGGTGGAGGCATGCTGCTCTTACTAGCTTTTTCAACACACTTCTTCCTGAGACCATGAAAAGCTGGCAAACTTCAACCAGTGCCACTCCTTCTTCCTAGAAATGCTTCGTGTTTGTTTGCTGCAACCTCAGGGAAACTGCAATGCCTATGTATTCAGTGGAATTGGTCACTCTGTCTTGCCTTGCCATTCATTTTTATCATTTATATTTGTTTCAGTGACCTGGACATGCATGAAATTTTCAAATCGCATCAGTTTTTCTTTTCTCCCAAAAGGATAATACTTTTGATTGCATGGCCATTCCATTGAATATCCCTCTCCTCATCCACAGACCTTTTGTTTGGTACAGTATTGCCAGGGTCACTACTGGAATCTGAAGGTGGAAGTTAAATATTAAATGTGTGGGGAGATCTATAATGAAACAATAAGCACCTGCATTAAGGTGCATTTATTCAGAAGCTTTTAACTAGCAAACAATTTGCTATCTGAGAAGATTTCTTTAGGAGGAGCTCTGGCTGGTTTGACAGACCAGCTTGCTCAGAGCAGTTCCAGATGTTCTCTCTTCATTGCTGCAATTGCCTTTAGACTGTAGGATTAGTTAAAATGGACTCTTGAGAGAAGGTCGTTACATGCTGTGCTTTAAGAACTGATCTTATTACTTGTGGTTGGTCTCAGATGCTTTCCAAAAAGAATTTTTAAAAGCTATGCCATAGTCACATTGCCTTCTGGTAGAAGACACATAAAAAAATTCTTTACCACAGCACTCATTTTTAATGCATGTGGGGCATACATAAAGCTGGCTTTGAGTTCTAGTAGAGCTGTGGTGTGTACAAAAATGGTTATCCAAGCGCTGTAGGTATGCAGCAGCTAACATAGAAGCTAGAAAACTTTTTAAAAGCTGTTAATGTGTATGCTGATTAGCAGTGAACAAGGCAGGACGAATTTTTATTTTAATAGAACTACTTCATGTAATCATTTACTAAGCCACAGTTTATAGAGCTTGCTTCTTTCTGATAGAGTGTTGAAGCAGACTGGTAGTTCTCAGGTGGTAAGTCTTCACTGTCTCCCAAGTACACACTCATGGTACTGATCAGGCAATCCTTTGTAGGTCTGATCTGACACTTGGTTGAGTCTTAAGATCTTTGAAGTTACTCTGCTGGGTAGTTCAGTCCCTAAGAACTTGCAGTTTGCAAGTAGCTGATCTTCTCCCTCCTCAAGAGGATACTTAGGCATCTGCCTGTCTTACCACCCACACTCAGAGCCCAGAACTGAAGTTGTGCAAGTAAATTGTAACTGTTGCATCTTCATTTCCCTGGATTGCCCTGTGAGGCTTCTGGCAGAGCCAGGTACTTGAGTACTGTTGAGCTGGCTGTTCAGTGGCCCAATATAAAGTCAAAGGTTTTACCTTTTGGAATGCGGGGGGGTTGGACTAGATAACCTTTGAAGGTCCCTTCCAACCCAAGCTATTCTGTGATTGCAAAGCAAAAGCTGGATTCTCTCAGAGCCCTGTAAGTGTCTGGTCTTTTTTAAAGCAATACCAATGCTTTAGCAGAGATTCATCCACCACAATTAAACGATCGTTAGCTGTACTGAGTGTACTGATACAACTGTACTGATGCAACTGTACTGAGTTTGGTGGCCCTCTGCTCTTGGGAAGGAAGCAGTATCATAGTGCTGTTTTTCCTTTTTTATTCAGAATGATCAAGATAAACTAAATCTGTGCATTCAGCCAAAACTGAGTCACTCCATTAGGAGACTGTGGCACTGTAAACATAGCATACTTTATCCCAGAAGTAGCAGAGCTGCTTTGTACCACCATAAGTGTGATGGTAAATACCTAATCTGGAATCAGGGCTTGCTGAGTCTTTGGGGACACAATGCTTATGGGTAAGCAGACTGATTTTTCCCTCCTCTTACCAAGGGCTTCCCCTACAAGGCCTCTAGCGTTTCCCTGTATTTCAGTGGAAATGAAATCTATGGAGCTATTCCCAGGAGGTAGGTTATTCAGTGCTTTAAGAGATTGGTGATTCTCTGTTTCAGTGCTACTGTGGACTCATTTATGAAGGTAGATGGGAGTGCTGCCTGAGGTGGAGTTGCCAGCACCCTGGAAAACTTGATGCATAAGAACAACAGTCTTCTCGGACCAGAAGGTCTTTTTTTTCCTTTTTAAAAAGAAGAGTAGGCAATAGATGACTCAACAGCAGCAGACCTTAGGCCAAGGAGTCGTCTCTGGAAAAGGCAATGACTCAAATGGCTTTATAACAAATTTCTTGATTTATAATTTCCCATCCTTTTGTTTGTTTGTTTCCATTTTTGCAAGCATTTCTGTTTTCATTGGTGTTCCCCAAATCACAGATGTTTTCAGTGAACTAATCATTGTGACAGAACTGTATCCATTGTTTTGTTGGTTATTTTTTTTACAGAGAACCTGTAGCTTTGGAGGATTTGACTTGACAAATCGTTCCCTTCATATTGGAAACAGTTCTGACCAAATGGTAAGTTTAAGACAAGAAGGTGTATGCTTGAAATAGCATAAAAAGAAATGCGCAATAGAGTTATTATAGGCTGAAGTGTAATTTAGGTCTGTAATAACAGTTTGGGAATCCAAGAAAGCAGAGTATCTTTGTTAACCTCAAGCTTCCTTAGCTTTGAGAATAACATACCCGCCCATACCTATGTGTGTATAAGTATTTATACACCATATGTGTAAAAAGGCAGGAACAAGTGATCAAAGTGCAGATCTGGGGGTACATCTGTGAGCTGTTCTTATGTCTGACTTCCTCAGAGCATCACCCTAGGCAAAACATATGATTACTATACTTTCTTGGTAAAAATATTTACTATTTGGAATGACGAGGCAAACTTCCCTTCACTGAAGATCTGCAAGTTATTTAGGTGGAAGTCATTATGCAAGAGATTTATTATTTGTTTTCTTATTGTATCTAAGAGCTGTGGAGTAGACCAGGATCCTGTTGTGCTGGGTGCTGCATAACTGATCTCAGAGCTCTTTGTGTTATGAAAAAATAAAACAAAAAAACTCCTCCCCTGAGAATTAATTCCATTTTATGTTACTCATGTTGATCCCAGTGTTACTGTTGGCCAGCCTGCAGCCAAAAATAACAGAATAGAAATGAGACAGAACATCATATCAAACGAAATTGCCAACATATTTTTTCGTTTTTGCCCACATAAGATTTTCTTTTCTGTTTCAACATTGGAGCTTATAACTTCTCTGTTCACTTAAATCAAGTCTAAATTGCGAACCATTTTGTGTGCCAGCATTATATTTTGTTTCTTGGGATTGTTTTTGGCTTTCTGATTTATTTTTTTTTAACACCATAAATTAAATTTTTCCCTACTAGCATCAGTAGTGGGAGAGATGCAGTGCACCAGAATAATGTATCTAGAGCAAGGGTTTTTTTCTTTAAACATTTAAGTCCATTAAGTAGAAGGTTTTTTACAAAAAGAAAAGGCAAAAAGCTGTCCTTAATTTCTGCCAAAAGACTAAAAGTTACCAAAGTTGTAAACACAAACAATTTTTAAAGGAAAAATGGAGAATTGTCAGAAATGAAGTATCAGCTGAATTTCAGAGAAAGTTTTTTTGAAGAACTTTAATAAAGTAGCAAACATACATAAATTTAGGAAAAAAGCTATAAATCTTTTGTGTAGAATACAGTGTACACTTTAAGATTTGTCATTTTAAGTAACTGAATTGTCTTCAGAAAGGTTATTGAACCAAGTCAGGGGCCAAATTCAGTAGTCAGTTGATTTGGCTAAACAGATTTTGGTCCTTTTTGCGTTGTGATTTTTGGTGTACCCTTGCCAATGGAAGGTACTGGTAGTAAGTCTTAATATTGCTGCCTTGCTGTGACTCCCAACATGCTATAGAATGAAAGACCACGTTTAACAAGCCACCTGGCCAATCTGAGTAAGGGCTGAGTCACACAACTGAGTTTGGCAAAATGTCAACTGATCCATGTTAATTCTTCATGTATGCTTGTGGCATAAGTAAATGCTGGGTATCTTAAGCTGGTTTAGAAAAGATTAAATGTATTCAAAGCAGCGGGCCATTGTCATCTACTGTATATGGATCAGCTAATTTAGTTCAGCAGTTCCCTGTTGGATGTCTTAAGAATAGCTGTGCAAGTGTTACTTCCTGCCATGGTTGATGGATTTAGAAGCTTTTTTGTTGTGGGTTTTTGTTGTAGGTTTATATATATATATAAAAAAAAAATATACACTAAAACCATGGAGACTGTCATTAAGAGAGGTTAACTGGATGCCTCTTTAAGTAAATTTCTGCAATCGAATGCAGGTATCCATATATATATATATATATACACACACACACACACACACATATATTTGACTAGGATCTTGGGGTACCTTTACTCCTGTTACAAGGTGTAAGTCTTAGCTTGAAACTGTGGAGTTTTCTGTCAGGTCAAATCCTTACCTGATAAAGTCATCCTAACAAACCACAGCATACGTGCAAACAGTAGCTGCAGAGGAGGTTATAAATCAGGCCTTAGGAGTACGTTACAATGGACTGCTACAGTAGCTTGCACAAGGTCACTGCAGTGACTGGTAACTGAGGAAAAAAATAGCTCTTCTGTTTTATAGGCTTAAACCCTGTTGTATTTTGCAGGGCAAAGAAGGAGACTTTGTTTATAAAGACGTGATCAAATCCCCCTCTGCCTCCCGTATATCTCTGGGCAAAAAGGTGAAGTCTGTAAAAGAAACCATGAAGAAAAGGATGTCTAAAAAATACAGCAGCTCTCTGTCTGAGCAGGTATGTAAGGTCGAGCAATGGAGTCCTACACTTTAATAGTGTAGAAGTGATAATCAATACTGATTCCCATGCTTCAAGGCATCTCTGAAGATAATTCTAACAAGACTATGAAATATGGCTTATTTCAATGTTCTTATAAAATCCCTTACTGTGAAATGGCTTCCTATAGATGTCAAACCATGAAAATGCATTTTCAGATTTTCATTCAAGTAGCTCATCAGCAGAAGCCCATGGTTGATGGCGTTACACATCTTGCACTCTGTTTCCATTTCTTTATCTATCATTGTTTATTAAGGGAACTGGTCTTTGACACAGGGTCACAGTAATATATTTGATATCCAATTTATACCTTAGTTTAAATTCTCAGCATAACTTCACATATATGGTTCTCTGCTGTTATAGATCTTTTGTCCATCATAGTTTCCCTCCGCAGCATCCTGTTAAAACAGATGCACAATGTAGTCAGAAAGGGACATCCCACAGAAGATTTTCCTATTATTCTTTCATTACATATTTTTATGACCTATTCTTAAAGACAAACCTTAAGTACATTAGTTGTAAATTAGGCTTTGAATTTCAGTGGCCTGGGAACAATTGCTGTCTTTTTCCCTTTTGGTATATTTTGCATTCCTTTTCTTCAGTGGAGTGTCAAAAATTCTTCGGCATTTGTTTGAAACCAATCTTGCCAGTCAAACCAAACTTGAAACGTGTAATAGCTGGGAAAGCCGAGCTCTCTCTGGCTGACATCGCCCCCAAGTGGGCTCGTATCAGGGATGCTGCAAGGCGTAGAGAAATGGGAATGGGAAGGATGTCCTCCCTCAGCAGATCTGGTTTCTGGTATTAATGCAAAGCCTTAGTGCTGGTAAAAGGAGCAGCTCACAACATTAAAAATAAGCCCCTCAAACTGCAGAATCTGGAGACAGCAGAGACAGGCTGGAACGTGGCCAGTTTTATGCAATGCTCTGCAACATTAGAATCTCTTTCCTGTAGAACTGTCATACTGATTCATAACCAGGGCAGTGCTACAGTTAAAGTTATTTCATTTAAATTTACAGATAAAAACATTTTAAGGCCTAAGATGATTCGATATTGATAAAAAGATGCCTTGGTGTCTGAGTGGCCTTGCAGTGCCCCTCTGCAAAGACTGCCTAAGAAAAGGACACTTGAGAAATCGTTTTTAGTGAGTTAGCAATACAGTTCTGGAGCTCTCTCCAAGATTGATTTGACCTCTGAAGTCGTATGCTGGGATGACTTTTTTCCCTGATGATTCTGCAGCATGCAAATAATAGCTTCCATCTGAAAGTTTTATGACCACAAATCCCCACAAAACCTCTTCTTGTGTGCAAGCTACAGTTCTTTTGTTTTCAAGCTTTTTGGCACAGTTGGTTTAGAATATTTGTACCTTTCTGGCATCATGACGCAAACTATGTGCCAGTATCTCCTACATTCAGAAAAAATCCCAAGCAAAATTTATTTTGGCCGCAAAATCTGCTGCTTTGCTTTAACTTCCGTGCTTCACAGAGGCTGACAGAATTTCAGTTTTTGAAATACTCTTTGATTTCCTGTAATGCTTGAATGAATGAAAAGAGAAATTGCCTCACCTATTGCACATGCAGCAAAATCTTTATATATTTAGGCATTTATGTCGATGAGTATTTATACTATGCACAGGCTGCATTTTCTGGTTAATTTGTTTTTGTCTTCAAGGTGAATGAGCAAAGATAACAATTCACTGAAAAAAAGAAGTACATTGATGCATGTTTCACTTGCAGTGCCTGATTAGTTTGTGGTCATCTTCATATAAAGTCTTGATTCAGAAAGCTGAATTTGGCATTAGCTGTTTTGCAAGTACTGCTGATAAAAATACATCATTAACAAACTTTGAGTTGAGTGTGCTTGATGTTTCTTTCTGCTTGGAGTGCTAGCTTTTTCAGACTGTACTGTTTGCTCCTGTGTCTGCTGTCATGCATAATAAAGTTGGGTTTCTGCCACAGCTGAGTACTACTAAAGAAGTAGATAAACATAGAAGGTCTGGTAAAAAGCAAGGAAACAGAATCTCTTTCCTTGAAGATGAACAAGCAGCTCCTGTCAGTGCCTGTGTTCATTTACCAAACTGAAATGGTTCAACCCCTTTCAGGAGTCCAGCCCTGGGGTCATGCCAGGTTCTCCGCAGTCGCCACCTCCAGACACTGACTCCCTGGACAAACCCAAGCTGAAAGCTGGTGGCTCAGTAGAGAGCCTGAGGAGTTCCTTAAGTGGTCAGAGCTCAATGAGTAAGTTCGTTTGTAATTGTGTTGCTCCATTTGTGTGGCTTCAAGGAGCAGAGATCTCTGCAATAAGCAGAATCAGAGAAAGTTGAAACAGTGGTTAAGAAGTTAGAAGGTCTGATGGGTTAATCATTAAGGGTTTACAAAGAACTGTAAGCACTTGCTTTCTGGATGGGTGTTTTGGGTTCTCTGTTATAGTAGAAATGATTGGAGTGAGAATTACAATCCTTGGCCACTAGTGAACAGGCTTTTCTAAACTTTAGATTTCTCCTGGGCCTCCTGGTGGGCTTCCCACCCTCCCTCCAAAGGGACCTTGAGGTTCTCTCATTAACTAGTTAGATGAGTATTTAAAACCTCTCTGGCTAAGACTGTCTCTGGACAGAACTTAAGTGGTACACAGATGAAATGCACTTGCTTCGCTGTGAGTTACTGACCAATAGATAGCAAGAATGTACTGGGGGGGTGGAGGAGAGGGACTGAAAAGAAAGTTCCATTTTTAAATAACTGAAAGTGCTTTCTGAAAATCATCTGCCTTTTGTTTGTTTGGTTGGTTTTCTTTGTTTGTAATATCAATACAGAGTGTTGCCATGAAACTGATTTTTTGGAAATGAGGGGATTCTGGAACTTCATGGAGGGTTCAGAGCTTATTTTACTCACACCGCTGTGCTTTTCTGTGGGCAAAACTTCTCAGAGAAATGACATCTCCTTTGATGAGATACTGGTTAAACAGCTTCTTAGTTACATATTGAGGAGCTGAATCTGGGAAAACAGGAATGCAAAGTTCACATGATGGGAGAGTTAGTTATATAGCAGCATTTAAGAACTTTTGATTACCAGGTTTTGTGGAAAGAAGACCCATTTTCTGTCTTGCTTCTGTTTTCTTTTCTGAACCTTCCTCACAAAGAAATTCTTTATTAGAGATTGATACTGTGTCTCTCACCAGGTGGTCAGACGGTGAGCACAACAGATTCCTCAACCAGCAACAGGGAGAGCGTGAAATCAGAAGACGGTGATGATGAAGAGCCTCCTTACAGAGGACCTTTTTGTGGAAGAGCCAGGGTTCACACTGATTTTACTCCAAGTCCTTATGATACAGACTCTTTGAAGCTCAAGGTACCAGCCATATCTCTTCTGAAGGGGTCAAGCATTTATTCTGGCAAAATAAGAGCTCTTTGCAAGACTATGCGATTCTTAGCTTTTAGTGAGTTTACATGTGGTTTTTGAAGCCTTTTAACCTGTGTTATTCTGATACATTTAAGATTTGCTTGAATTACAGCAAAGAGTTATAGAACGTAGGTATCAGGATTTCTACATATCGAGGGAAAGACACTTGTGTCTTTAGTTTCTGGAACAAACAAAAATGTGCCACAAATTCATTTCCATTTTGCAAGGGTTTTTTTCCTTTTTTTTTTGAGATTGGAAAAATACTTTGTCTGGCACAATGAATTAACTCATCAATGGAAAAAAAATCAGAATCTGTGGAAGGAATGTGGATGCATCTGCGCATAGTGCCTCTTAAAGGCATTTCAGTTAATAAAACTTCTTTTGAGTTAATGTTGAATTACTTTGCTGACTGTGAGTTGTCACCTCCCTTTAATTTTTCTGGAGATCAACTTCTATTTTTAGTTGTGTTGTATTCTTCAAACTATCTGACTCCATACATTCATTATTTAAAATTCTGTGGGCAGGTAATTCCTATTAAATGTACGTACAGTAATCTCTTTATAAGGATACAAAAATGCTTGTGTGTCCATTTCTTAGTTACGGTCAGGAGCAATTCAGGAAAAGTAGCAGTGTTGCACAGTTACTTCTGCATACACCTCCATTCCTCAGGAGATTTGAAGTGAGGCTGTGTCTGTATACACTGAGCATGTTATTTGCACCATTTCTGATATTGCACAGCTTAGAGACATTTGTGCGAAACAGCAGTGATTCATGACTAGTGTATAAGCAGGTTTGTGAATCAGGGCAGTGGGGGTCTATTCCAGGTCTTTTTGTTGACTTGCTCTGTGGCCTTAGGCATGTCAATACCTTTTTCTCCCATTTGTAAAACAAGTATAATCAGATATTTTTGCAAGAGCTGTGGTTAACGTTTTTAAAACTAGAGTGTTGTCCATTCTGTGTACATGAAATTATGAGGCAAAGTGGGTTTTTTGGTTGAATATCCATCAGAGATCATGCCTAAATGGTTTTCTTGATGTTTTGGTCTGCAGAAAGGTGACATTATTGATATAATCAGCAAACCCCCCATGGGCACTTGGATGGGCCTGTTGAACAACAAAGTTGGCACTTTCAAATTTATCTATGTGGATGTGTTAAATGAAGAGGAAGAGAAGCCAAAGCGGCCCACCAGGAGACGCCGGAAAAGCAGACCACCTCAGCCCAAGTCAGTTGAGGATCTCTTGGATCGCATCAACTTAAAGGTCTGAATTCTCTTTCTGTTTACCCTTCAGTTTTATTTGTGGGAAGAGGTCACACCTTTGGGGTTACTGTTTTGAAAGCTGCTGCACACCAGATTCATAATCTGAAGTATCATGACACCACTTAGCAGAGCCGGGTGCTAGCTGCAGAGTGAAAATTGCTGAGGCCAGGCAGAACTGCCTGTCAGGCTTGATGAAGTGCTGCAGGCTGCATGCACTCGCAGACTGTAAATCCTTGCATAGTATGGCTACTAGGTGCCACACTTCAAAAGCAAGCAAAAAGTGTAAAATGACAGTAGTAACCGTCTTTTTCAAGAGGAATGGTTTTTCCATGTTTCTGTTCAGAAGAGCTAGGGATAAACAAATGGGGCAGTCATTCACCCTTTATACTTCTCATTCATACAGAGCTGTGCCATATTGTGAGTCTGGATAGCACACTACCCAGGCTCAATACAGTGCATTCCAAACACAAAAATACGTGCAGCATTCTGGTTCTGGCACAGCTACCTCCCTGAACTCTGAGCAGTGTTTTTACGAGCTATAATCCTATAATTTTGCTGTTATACATTGGTTTGCATTAGCTAAACTACTGCTTTTTATATTTGTTATGAATATCTCTTCTGGTATCTTTGTTGAGTAAATATGTTGTCTTACAGTTCTGCTTTTTTTTTTCCTGTCATGCAGGAGCACATGCCCACTTTTCTGTTCAATGGTTATGAAGATCTAGATACCTTTAAGCTTTTAGAGGAAGAAGATTTGGATGAACTGAACATCCGAGATCCTGAACACAGAGCCGTTCTCCTCACAGCGGTGGAGCTGCTACAGGAGTATGATAGTATGTGGGATTTTTAAAGTTTTCAGTAGCTCTGCCAAGAACCTTGTAAACCTCTTAAAGCAGAAAACTGGTTCCAGGATTTTGATCTTTTTTCCCCTAATCTAGTTATTTCCAGGGTAATTCTGTGTAACAGTATGTAGATTTTTGAAGAGTGACTTAAGATTTGTATTTGTTCTGCCAGAATGCTTTTGTTCATGTAAGCCCTGCTACCCAACTTATTCATGTGATATCAAATGAACAACACATATGTTTTAGAATACTGACATTCAGGAATAAATCCTGAGATAACCTACTCAAAATAAGAAGCTGAGGCATGGAGAACAGGAAAGAAGAAACTTCTTTATGAGATAGACAAGGGTAAGAAAAAGATCTAAACCCAGAGAGCTATGGAGATGGGTAATGTGAATTAAAAATGTGAATTAAACTCTCTTATTTTACCTGCACACACATATGGTTCTTGGACTGTGGACTGCAGGATTCTACAGGGGTAGCTTCAGGTTGTACGCATAACAACACAGCGATTTGTGAAGGGACAAAATGTAAGTCAAGTGCAAATAGCAGAAGACAGTGACTTAATTACCTAAGGGGCAGAAGTGCAAGTCTGCCTATTGTACAGATGTTCTCCAGCAAGTGGTTGAAAAGATGAGGGAAAGCAGAGCCAAGCCATGGCAGTCAAATCTGATGGCATCTTTGCTGCACAGGAGAAAGTGGGGCTGTACCATCCACACAGTAGTCATGATAGAGCCATGGTAGAGTAGATTCATTTGAAAAACAAGTGTAGCTTGAGACAGAAATTTAGATGCACTCAATACCTAGTTGCAGCAACCTAAGACAGTACTGAATTGCCCCTTTATACCTAAGTGTCAGCAGAACTTCAGTATCACACTGAACAGAATCAGTGGAATGGATTGTGTGCACACTTTCTCAGGTGCTTCTGTGCAGAATCCATAGCAGCAATTTAAACAGCTGCTTATTAAATGCTTAAGTGCAATGCTTAATTCTGTTATAGAGAGATGTGTGGTTAGTATCTCTAGACAATGCTGTGTGGCCTGAGCTTTCACTGATACATAGCTTTTTTGTTCATTTCATTTCCCAAACAGGCATCCACACTTTCTCTGTCCTCCTCTACCCCTCAATAAAACTGCGGTTGCAGACTTAGATTCTTATATCAGAGTAGCTTTTCATTACCTAATATGAGCTTCTCTTCATTATTTGCAGGCCAACTTGGAATACTCACTTCCCTGAAGTAATGGTTATTTTAGGGCACTTCAATTTTGGTTTGAAAACTTGAAGAACTATGTGATGTGGTGGTTGGAAAGTATAAACACCAACTCCAAGTCAGGATGATGAGCAGAAAGAGAAGTGAGGGCCAGACAGCTGCAACCTGGGAAGGGCAACATTTAGTTCCACCCCATAATTACCTTTCATGTGCTAAGAATAGGAATTGGAGTAGCCATTTCTGACATTTTTTTGCAGGAAAAGAAAAACACAGCATAAACTCTATCCTTGCATCTGGGTAAATTCCTGGAATCCAGCCTGTGCAGCCTAGATTAACCACACTTGAGTGCTGACTCTTTGCACAGACCAAGGAAGGAAGGAAGGAATTGTTACCACTAGTCTTTCCCTTGTCCCTTTTCACTTTATTAGGGGAGAGCATCTAACTTTGTGAGACCTACCTCTGATCCTTCCTCTTGGTCCCTTCTGAAAAGTAGGTTAGGGTTAGAATTTTGTTCTTTTTTACTTGATTTGGTTCTTTTCAGTGCTTTTATTTTATTCTTTTTTTCCCCTTTGTTTTGGGCATTAAGTTTGGGTTTGGGTTTTGTTGTGGTTTTTTTTTTTTTTTTTTTGTTTGGTTTGGTTTGTTGTTTTGGGTTTTTTTTTTTTAAGTTTTAGAACTTTGACTCCATCATTTTAAATAAATTTCCACAATTGTAAGTTGCAGGGGTTGGCCCCAGGGCAGCTGAGGTACACAAGCAGTCCATTCTGCTTTCGTTGTGTGTCACACTGCTCCCTCACACTTGTGCTGAGGCTGTCACTTAATTCTTCACCAAACAGGATGAATGTTTCCAACATTTGAGATGGCTGTTCTTAATGCTCCCTCTTTTCTAAAACAGTGATCTGCTACAATTAATACAACAGGAAAGATCATGAAATCATAGAATATTTTAAGTTGGAAACGACCTTTAAGATCAAGTCAACTGTTAACCTAGAACTGCCATGTCTACCCCCTAAGCCATGTCCCTGAGCAACATCTACACCTTTTAAGTGTCTCCAGGGATGGTGACTCAACCACTTTCCTTGGGCAGCCTGTTTCAGTGCTTGACAGTCATTTCAGTGAAGAAATTTTTCCTAATATCCAATATAAGTACCCCCTCATGTGCCCCCTGGCACAACCTGAGGCCATTTCTTCTTGTCCTGTTGCTTGTTGCTTGGGAGAAGAGACTGAAGCACACCTCACTACAACCTCTTTTCAGGTAGTTGTAGAGACCAGTAAGGCTCCCCTAAGCCTCCTTTTCTCCAGGCTGAACAACCCTGCTCCCTCCTCCTAAGACTTGTGCTCTAGACCCATCGCCAGTTTCATTGCCTTTCTCTGGACACACAGGATAGTGGTGTTGGAAATGGAAGGTGGAAAAGTTCAGCCAGATTTTCTGTTTGCCTGTTTTTCACTGTATTCTCACATCCTCTAGGTAACAGCGACCAGTCAGGATCTCAGGAGAAACTTCTCATTGAAGGCCAAGGCCTAACCGGATGCTCTCCTCGGGATTCTGGCTGCTACGAAAGCAATGAAAACCTGGAGAATGGTAATGGTGACAGCAATGAGCCTTGTAATCCCTGCAGCCTTTTTTCAGTAGATATCTTCATATACTTTCTGCTTCTGTTCCTAACTAACCCAGGCTACTTCACACTTGACTTTCCTCTTTGTTCTGACTGCCTTTTTTCCTCTTGGCTTCAGCCACTGGTTTTCTTTGCTATTGTTTCTAACTTATTTGCATTGGTAGGAATTGGATCACATCAGTAGGAATCAGATCACATTTCAGAAATCATCTTTCTTCTGTGATCATATAGCAGCAGGCACTCTCACTGCCATTCTCTGCCTTCTCCAATCCCTGTCGTATTGTTGTGCAGCTGTGCCTCATGAGGCTTGCACTACTTACACTCCAACAGTGCACGTCTAGGGGACTGCTGGTAATGGAGAAATCAGTAAACTCCACTGAGATCAGGATTTCAGCAAAAAGCATACAAAAAATATTTAGAAAAATTGTTCTCTGTTTTAGGCTGTATCTTTGCTTGCTTATATTGCATGTTGCCTTCTGTGTTCAGAAGCCAGCTGCAGAGATTTAGGACTTTTCAGTGTATGAACACTAGCAAGTTAAATTAAATGAGAAGTTGGCAAGAAATAAACTATGGGGGAAAAAAATGCTTATGGTATCAATTCCCATTGCCTTATCTTGCACCAGTGAAAGGTGATACACTGAAAAATTACCATGAGAGATGTTAATAGAGGTTGCTCTGTTCTGAAGAAATCAGTTTGTTGTGCTGACTGAGTGTGCTTTACTTGAGGGATGGTGTAATCTTGTCATTAGGAATGAAATATTAAAATACATGAAACTGGTTTGAGCTTGGCATTATCAGTCCAAGCAATTGAGCCATGGCTTGGCCTCGGACCACCTGGTTTCATAACTAACATCCAGCATAAACAGGAAACAAAGAACAGAATAAATAGAGATACTATACGCCCCTTGTAGTGGCCGTTCTTTCCATTTAAAATATGAGCTAAAGGTCCTTCTCTTAGTATGTGCATATTCTGTCAGTCTGCCACTCAGAAATAACCATTTATTGAAGAAAATTGCATTTTGCTTTGGGGCTGAATGCTGAAATCAACAATACGCTAAATTCCTGAAAGCAGAGAGCATTTTTTTCTTCAATATGAATCCGTCCAGTAGGCATGCTGAAATATAATCATGGCTAAATATATGGCATATGTGACAATTTTCTTCCCTTTTTATCTCTTAAGTGCCATCATAATGATAGCTGTAGCACTGAAGTTAAATTGCTGCCTGTACGTTTTCCTTATTTTAACAATATAATAAAATCTGTAGAAAGCAATTGGCATTGCCTGTCTGCTTAGATACTTACTTTTACATTTAAACTAGTAATTCTATCTGAGTTTTGCAGAATGTGAACTACCACTGATAATTTTTATATTGCTCTTTATGTATGGCTTGCTGCATTTCTGCATCATTTTGCTCACAAATGCATTTAGTGCTTGTTTTGAAAACCATTATGAAAAGAACATTTGGTATGGGATTCATTCAGAGATTTTGTCAAGGCTGGTTAATCTGAAATGTGCTACACCTTCTTTGCAGAGTTCATGGACCATAGTTGTTTATATGCATATTGTTTTCAAAATACATTGGATTCTCATCCATTAAAATAAGGATAATCATTTGTCTAGTATAAACATCATAATGAGCAGAGCAGCAGTAATAAACTGTGCTTCATAAATGGGAAATACATTCTGAGAAGAAATGGTTCTTCAGATTTCCTGGGGAGTGGTTATACATAGTATTTTGATATCTAGTATAGTGCCTTGTTTTGGGCTGATGTTGCACCATTTGGCATCAGTTATAAGATTTCAGAGTTGCTGTTATGTTTTGGTTAGAGTGTACTTCGCTATGTACAATGGCAGTGGCACATGTGTATCTTTTATAGGTACTGCTCTGGGTCCCACTGCAGAAATATTTGGGTATTCTCATAAGTATACACAATGTACTTACAGCACCATTGTGATTTTATTCCAACTTTTGAAGAGCAAAGAATATACAGTTCAGGATGTATTCAGTGTTAGGAAGAACGTAAGAGCAGACAGCAACTGGCCCTGATCAGACTATTAGTCTGTATAGTCCAGTGCTTGGTTTGAAACAAGGCAGAGAGAGCAAGCGTTCTTCTAGACTTCTGACAATGGTGCGGTTATTGTACTTGTTTTGCTTGCAAGCATTGTCTATCTGAAACATATTTGGAAACCATATCGGAAATCTAGTTCTCAGAGGTCTGGCCAAGAGCAGATAGCTAGAGAATAGTAAAGGAGTAGAGCAAGCATATTTGATGCTTCTCAGGGTACTCTTGGGGAATGAATCATTTAAGGACTTAAAAAATTGGCTACTGTTTCCTGGCATTCATCCATTTTTCTGAAACTTTTTATGAACATCCCTAGTCTTCCATAGAACCTCCATCCTAACAGTGTTTAGACCAGTTAACTATTGTATTGACCTCTGTCATACTCCTTCCCATGTCAGCACCCTTCTAGTTCTTATTCCTTATAGGGCATTCATGTCCCTGATCATGTCTGGTGTCTTTGAACCTTTTCTTGTTGTGCTGTATAGCTTATTTAAGGAGAGAGGGGATGTGAAGGGATAAGAATTGTGGATGCAATGCTAAAGCTGAAGAAGCAGACAAATCATGGCTTTATCAGGTGGGATAAGGGTGCTCTCTGGTTTGTTCAGATACTGAAGCCCCGATTTCCATAGTGCCAAATAGGCATCCTAAGCAGTTAAGTGTTCAGTGCTAACTAGTGAGAAAAGGAAGCAACAGAACAGGTGTCCGCATTGCCTAATGTAGTGTGCATTTCTGCTAGCTTGTAATCAGTTAAAAACAACCAACAATGAGGCTACAGTTGTCTTCTGTGCCATCATCTGTGTTGTGTCAACAGCGCTGTTTGAAATGCATGCAAAATATAGCCACAGAATGCAATGCCAAATGATGTTAATTCAGGCCACTGAATACATTCTGTGTCTGGTTTGGAGGACTTAAATTTCAGAGGACAACCTTCCATACAGAAAAAAAGATGCTAAAAGAAACACTGAAATTTTTTAGCTGTAATTCTTGTACCTCTGAAAATATTCCCCAAGATAATCCCCTTTCTTCTGAGGCAGATGATGACAGGAAATAGGTAAGTTCCTTCTCTGTATTCTAGTAACAAGTACCATGAGAGGTGGACAGTGCTTTGTCTAACAAAACTGCACCATAACATTAAACAAAAAGAGTAGAAGTATGCCTGTAGCTTTAACTGAACCTGGAAACAATGAAAGTTTTTCCATTTGTTTTGTGTAAAGACCACCTTTGTTACCTTAGTTTTCACCATTACACCTGTGTCATTCTGCACACATTTAAATCAAAGATGCGACTCTAGCTGACAGCACTAAGAAAGGCATTATTAGACTAATTATCTGGACCAAGGATTCATAAGAATGAATTATTATAAAAAAGTGCTGACATTAAAAATGTTTTAAACCTTACTAGCTATAAATATTAACCCTTGTAGGCTTTTTCTTCTTTGTTTCCCTGAGAAAGGGAGGGAATGTTAAATTTGGGGACATTGTTTATATAGCTCTCTACTTTATGAAAACAACTTAAAAACATATATAAAAGTCTGTTTTCAGGAAATACTATCTTCTTTGTTTGATGCCTCAGAAGTATAATGAAGGTGCACTTGGTAGTTAAGAGGAGAGAAGGAATAGCTAGAAAACAGCTGCACTCCTGATACTGCTCTTGATTTAAACCTGTGTAAGAGAAATTATGTTCTGAAATCCTTTGTACAAAACAGTAGCATTAAACCTAGCACTGTTTTGAAACCATTCTGAAGCAGAGAGGTTAAAGATTGCATATTGGGTTATACATTTTCGAGACAAAATGTTTTGAACTTCATCCCGTTCTCTCTACATTTGTATTTTTATGCCAGACCGGGCTAGAATTAACTGAAGATTTCACTTTCAAAAGTTTTTCTTTCCTTGTTTTATTTCGTGGGGTTTTTTCTGTGTTTTTCTATTCTCCATCTCTTCTTTTTTCCATTCCCTGACTACTTGCTTTACACAATCATATCCTATTTCTAGAGGAACTAAACGTTGTTTACTAGCTACCCTTGTGGCTTCACTGAGAGCTTGCACTGCACAGCAGTAGCATTTCTCACAACTTGTCTTTCAGTGCTGAGGTTCCTGAGTGTGCTTTCCTAATCCAGTATATCCCCTAAGTATTTATTTCAGATTGAAACAAAGGTTCATGAATTTTGTTACGTGAGCTGCAACAGCAAGCCCCAGACAATATGGTGAATTACCGCACAAGTTAGACATCTACTAGCAAATATGAATAATGAGAACTCTCCACACTTACTACATATTGACATTAGTGCCTAAAGGCACTAAAAAATGAATGTAAATTTCTTAAATATGTCTTTTTAATGTGGCTGTAAGTTATTTTCAGAAAGTGGTGGCTTAGCACCATGGAAAGGTGCAGACAGAGAAGTCTTTCTGCTATTTCTCTGAGCTACCTGAACTCAACGTAGTAGCAAGGGAGCCAACTTAATGTGTGATGTGTCTTTATTAGCATTTTGGGGTAATGTTAATATTTAACTTGGGTTGAACTGTGAACCATACAGCTTCTGAGAAAGGAGATCGTGTGTGCTGGCAATCATCCTTGCAGGCTCACTTTGATTTTAGGTGGAATAACCTTGCTGGCATACCAGTAAATGCGACCAGTATTTTTCCATTTCTCTTTAAATGTAACCTCCATTTTCTTTACTGGTTTTCTGGATACTTTGTTTTTTAAACTCCTTGAGCAGATAAAGAGGCAAGAGAAAGTGAGAAAGCAAGCTATTTCTTTTTGGTGTTAAACAGATTCTTTCATATTCAAAGTGAGGAGTGAATATTATTAAAAACCGAAGCATTGAGCTTCTTTCAGGATAAAGCTTTGAAGGTGAGCTGTATGGGAAGAAAGCGTCTATTGCTTGAAAGTGCACCAGATTAATTTTGTTCCAATGAAGTTAGCAAAATTACTCAGATCTCCAAAGTAACTGGTCTTTTAATCAGCAGCTATTGATTACTTGTTACAGACTTTTGAGACCATTTAATCGAATCTGTTGGATTAGGGCTTTCGTGTATTTTTATTTTTTTTCCCCATTGCAAAAAGAAATGTAAAGCTTTATCCTGATTTTAGAAAGCTTATTGTACATGGGGGAAAGTGTCCCTGTCACCCTAAAGCAATAACTGTTCAGGATGTGATGTCATTCTGAGAGGTCATCTGCTTTGAGACAAATTTACTTCTGTCTTGTTAAAAAGAAAATTAAATAATTTATGCAGTATTTGAAAAATGTCCTTATATTTCATACTAATGGATACTCCAGTGAGCTCTGTCCCTTTGATCGGAATTTCTCTGTCAAGCAGATTTGATGGAATTCACTGTTCAAAATCAGTGGTGTTTATCTTGTAAAAATACAAAATAAAGCTTACGAGGAACATGTTGTTCATACTGATTCATGTCATCTCGTCTTAAGTGATTATAATAAAACACCACATCTCTTAAGACCTTCCACTTCAATAAAACACTATGACATAAGAATAACACTAAGATCAGTCACACCTGAAACTCCCTTTTGAAACTCTTCTCCATCTCTTAGTATAAGCCCTTTTTCAATAAAACTCTGCTGTCCCTAAAAGTAACTTCACAAAGGGACTGGTGCAAAACCAGTCTTCTAGCACTCCTCTGTTCTCTGGTTTGCCATTGCAAATAGTTTGCTGCTCATTTAAAAGATGAAATAACATTATTGGCACACTTGGTAATTAAAATGAATAAACTGGATATTTTCTTTTTAAAAAAGGCTTTTCTGAGCAATTTAGTAAACTTCATTAAAGGTGAACATAATTACCCATATCCTAAACAAATCAGAAAAGTAAAAAAAAAGAGGTAGGTCCTTTGAATTATATTCTCTGTGTTCATTACATGAACAAAAGAGTTCATGTAATGGGTATAAGGTATCAGTTCTAACTGTAGGACATTTCTACACTGAAAAAGGTGGAGCTAAACCTCCAATCCCTGCAAACTGGGGAGTAGGAAGGATATTAAGTATTCTAAATGAATTTTCTTTGCATGGTCATGTTTACCAGTTCTTCATTAAAGCTGAAGCTGACAAATTTATAAGCTTAAAATGGCACTGAGTTCTTGTACATCTAGAGTTATGAAAAAGCAAGTAAATAATTTTGTTTCAAATGCATTTAGAAGTGATCCATTATTTACACTGCAGATTATGAGTACTTTTAATGGTGGATTGTGATTTGCTTGCTTCCAGGTAAAACTCGAAGGACCTGTCTTCTGCCCTCAAAATCAACAAGTGAGCACAGCTTTAAGGACTTCAGCAGAAACCAGCTATCAAATTATCCTACACTTCCACTGACCAAGTCAATAGAAACTCTGCAGCAAGAGGAGAAAGACAGCCGATTGAGCCAGCCTCCAGCTGTTATGGGTCTGAAGAAGAACCGTCGGAGTTTACCCGTTGCCGTCTGTCGGAGCTATGAAACTCTGGATGGCCCCCAGGGTGTAGATACATGGCCAAGATCTCACTCACTGGATGATCTCCAGGGAGAGTCCAATACTAACCTACAGGACACTAGCAAGGAAGTAGGTTCTTTTCCTCAGGATTCACTGGATATAGCAAAAAAGGCAACTGGCTCTGCCCTGCCACCTCAGTCTCGTGGAGGCAACTGTATCATAGATGACTTGATGGCTAAGCAGGGTAAAGGAGCTGCTAGTTCTCAGAAGGGAAGAGCTAAGGAATTGGACTGCTCTGTAATGGAGACTGCAGGTGGAAAGCCTCCTCCATTCCCTCTGAAAAACTGTGAAGCTCAGCCTGCCTTAGCAACGCATCTTACAAGGACGCCTCTGGAAATACAAAGTAAAGGCTTGCATGACCTTGGACGGGCTGATTATGCTGCAGTCCTCAAGGGAGGTCTAGAAGCTGAGCAAAAAGGCACAAATGAGGCAAGAATGCAACCAAAAAATCCTTCTCAGCCGCCACCCGTCCCTGCCAAAAAATGCCGAGAACGCCTTTCTAATGGATTATATCATCCTCCCACAATCCCAAGTGGGAACCACTCAAGTCTAGAAGCACCATGTTTGCCAGTAAAAAAAAACAGCTCATCCACTCCCATTGATTGTCATGCAGTACCTGCCCATAGGACATCTTCTGAACAGGAGCCCAGTACCCCTCCTAGCCCACTTCCACCCTGGCTGTCTGAGCTCCCAGAGACTGCTAGTGTTCAGCAGCATGTGATAAAACTAGGTCCTGCTTCAGCGAGGAAAACCTCTTGTAGCAGGGGAATGGATCTGGAAATGGTAATAGAAAACAAGTTGCAGTCCGAAGACATTGATCTTACTGAAGAACCGTACTCTGACAAGGTAAGTGGAGGACATAACTTCAACATTTTTCTTCTACTAGCATCCCAGGGGTTAGTCTTTCATTTATTGTTTCTGTTGTATTCTTGTGACTTACCAGCCAAGATAAAGTGTATATCGATGGGACATTAGGCATTCTATAACCATGTTTGTCTTTACTATCAAGCCTTATGCCAGAAGTAACCCTTGTATTATAGGGATACTGAGAAATCCCAAACTGATTCTGAACCTTTGTCTTTTCAGGCCACCAATACTTTGGTGGCACTGCACATGGAAATGTCTCTTTCTCGGCCAGTGGGAGGAAGTAGAACTGAAAAAGGAAGACATGATTAGATTTTATGCTTCCAAGAAAATCTTAATTCATAGCATAGTGATTGCGACATCTTTTTAGGAAGGAAGGAATCCCAATGCCCAGTTCTTCCTTTAGAGATTGCTTTTTCGGTTTTCATGGAATCTTGAGGAGAGCTCCTTCTTGCTCCCATCCTGCACTTCCCTTTGTGTTTGCCTTGATTGGTCTGTATTGATACAGTTCTTTTGTCTGTCCTCTCTCCTTTGCATCTGGCTGGGAACATTCAGCATGGTCGCTGTGGCATTCCTGAGGCTTTGGTACAGAGGTACTCTGAAGACTTAGATCAGCCTGAGAAGGATGTTGCTACAAACATGGACCAAATCCGGGTAAAGCAGCTGAGAAAGCAGCATCGCATGGCAGTGAGTATTTCCATAAGCACAGTTTCTTATTTATAAGCAGACTTTTAAAAAGGGATGACTACTGGTAAAGGGAGATACCTGTGAAGTCCTGGTACAAAAGTGTTCCCTGTGTTTACCCAGCAGGTACTACAGTGTATGTAGGGATACTACAGGGGCAGGAGGTACCTCCCCCTGTCCCAAAGGATGACAGTTAATAGTTGAAAGGAGAGCGGATAGTCCTCTCTCCTGACTGGATAATAGTAGTCTAAGTAAACCACAAGCAGTGGTTAACAGATTTGCTCATTAAGGGTGCTATGTATTAAATGCTTATGTATTGAATTCTGAAAAGTTTTACACTCCTTTTTGTTTCTTAAGCTATGTTACTGTCCACATCTTAGCAAAAGCAGGAGGGGAAGACTGTCAAAAGCTTCCATGGCTTCCTGTAAAAGAATTTGGTCTGTCTGAGGTGGCAATAGGCAAAATTGGTATTCTTTTGTCCTAATGAGAAATTAAATGGATCACTCTGGAAAGCCTTGTCACTAGCTATTTTTTACTGATCTCAAACTAATTCAGAATGGCACATGACAGTTGCCCAAGCAGCTGGATACTGCCCGCTGCACCTGCATTGGCGAAATCATTGCTGTTGCTTCTGTGCCAAGTGATCTTAGCCTTTCTACCTGCACCAGTCTCATACTGACAAATGTGACATGAGACAAGTTGAAAAGTCTGCTATGCAATTCTACCAGTTTGGGGAAAAAACCAATAGACTTGCTGTAAAGCATGCAGTTATGTTTAACATTAAGAGTTCTTTTTTTTTTTTTTCTTTACTGCCCAGATTCCAAGTGGAGGGCTCACTGAAATTTGCCGAAAACCTGTATCCCCAGGACTTATCTCCTCTGTATCTGACTGGCTGATTTCCATTGGTCTACCTATGTATTCCAGCCTGCTCACAGAAGCAGGATTCAACACACTGAGCAAAGTGCCTTCTCTGTCACAAACTTATCTTCAGGAAGCTGGCATCACAGAGGAAAGGCATATAAGCAAGCTTCTGGCAGCAGCAAGACTCTTCAAACCTCTTGATCCAGAGGCAATTTAATGCTCCATAGTGTGGCATTGCCTGGTTGAGAATCCACTGCTTCTTCCTGCACCAGTATTGCTCTAATTACTTCACATAGCTAAAGGGATTGATGAAGCAGCTCCCAAGGACAGGCAGATATCTTCTTTGAAAGATATGAAATGTTTCTATTGCTGTCTCTGGCAACTGAAGAAGAAAAGAAGCAACCACCAGGTAACATAGATGTGGTACTTTCCTCCGCTCTCATTCCCCTTTAAAGTATACTTATTTCATAAAGTGCACAGGGTTGGCCTGAAAATCAGACAACTTCACAGAGTTAAGGGACCCTCATGCATTTTTCTTAAAGTTTATGAAAGTAATACTAATAATAGGCCCTGTTTCTCTGGAGAGCTTCTTAGGATGGAGAGCTTCTATACATTCAGGTTCCGTCTGCCTTTGGCGAGGCCTAGGGAACAGGTACAAGCCAAGGTGCAAATTGCAGTAGAAGCTGTTTGGAAAATGCCTTTTGTTTATTTTAGCAGTATAGAGCTAAATACAACCTACCCCTGGTCATCTTTGCTGTTACTTGGTATAGGTCCCAATATGCCACAAAGCCTTTAGCTAGGCCAAAGTTAATGGACTGGAATTAGTTTTCAGTATGGTCCATCTCTGTCACTCTGCTGCAACTAACCTGCAGAGTGTCAGAACGCTTCTTTTTATTTGTACAGAGCTGAGGTCATTTTTATAACTGCTCTATAGCGATCAGCTTTTTATTTGCCTTAAAATAAGCTTTCAAGCAGTTACCTAGTGTTCACTTACCTGTATTCATGTTTCCCAAGCCTTGTTTCAACCTGTCACCCTTAAGCTGCACTTAGGGTGATTTCCAGCTAACGTAGCTTCTATAAAATGCCTCATCATAACACCTTCTGTATTGTAGAGATGCTTTTACAAATGCAGGGTTATGCTAGGTTTCGGTTGTCAGGCTAACTTCTTGTTCACTACAGTCTGCATTTACTGTTCTTACTAAACTGTTACAAGATAAACTGCCTTGTATATATGTAACTGCTTTTCATTTTAATCATATTCTGTGTACTGTGTTATATTGTCAATCATTATGCTGCAGCTTTGACTTGGTATCCTGACCATATCGATTCCTAACAGTGGGTTTCTGCAAATGAAAATTCACTTGTGGGAGATAAAATGCATCAGAAAAGCAAATTGTGTCCCATAGATATCCTCAAATCCAGTAATTCCATTGCATATATGAAAACCCCCTATATATAGTCTTATTAATTGCACTGTGATTTTACAGCAGTTGATATTCCTCATGACTGTGTTAAAATGTTACCTCTCACTGGAAGAGAGCATTGTTCTGGCATATGTGGTGAGCCATTTTTCCATGTTCTAATGATATTTTTCTGCCTAAATCCATGTAAAATGTTCCATTCATATATATGGCTAATGACAGATTTTATTTTTCTATATGGGTACACATTTTCTATACCAAATACAGATTAGCATGAATAGCACATAAATAGATCTTTCTTTGTGGTCTATACATGGTGTGTCCTTCAGCTTCTTGTAGCACAAAGCCACCATGGAAGGACAGCAAGCTTACTCTGACCAGTAAAGGGAGAGAGTATAGAAACCTGGGCACAGGCCAGGAAGTGTGGCAGTTTCCAGTTCTGACATCAACTTACTGTATAAAACCAGACAAGGAACTTAATTATTTGGTGCTTCAGTTATCCCAGCCTCATTTTTAGCTAATGACACTTTTCCTGATAAAATTCTTTTAGACTGATTAATTCAAAACTGTGGTTACTCCATCATTTCTAACTACATATGGTCATATTTAAAGTTAGATGAACTATGCATTTTCATAAGATATGAAGTAACTTGTCTTCTGGTCAAATTGGTAGGTGTTAGGTTTATTTGCCTCCTTTCGTATTTCACCACTGTCTACCACACACTCTCATGTGAAGGCAATTAATTCATTGATGTAACTTGAAGTGGTTCTCAAGGAAAACTCAAGCTTTTGTTCTCAAGCAAAGTGTGTGGGTGATCAGCGTGTTCTAATATGACAGCATCAGGAAACACACAGCACAGATGTTTTGCACAGCTGGTGAAAACCCAGAAAAAAAAAAAAGTAAAAAAAATGAAGTGTCATTTTAATAATGATGATTTCTCTGTTCTTCCTCTCTGAGGCTTACATGGCAACTATTAGTAAGCAGGAGATGGAAAGAGTATTGAGACTTCCTGAGGTTGCTGGCAGGGGCCAGAACTGAGTAGAAGTAGATAGCAGCTATACTGGAGCAAGGGAAAAGTCCAAGATGGCTATATGCAATAAAAATGGAAACAAATTTCCCTGCATTGCAGTGAAGGCAAGTTGCATAATAAAGCTCTCCCATACTAATTACCTTTCTTAATAGCAGGACAATTACGGGAATAAACTGAACCTGTGCGCCAAACACTCTTTGTAAATCCATAATTTTAAAATGATTACATAGCCCAGGGAAACCAAATCACACCCTTCAGGGCCAGAGTGAGCAGTCTGAGATTTGTGAGTTTTAATAGTTGCTTTGTTTTTCTTTCTAAGACTGTGCT
Source organism: Neopsephotus bourkii (assembly GCF_033783945.1). Lineage (NCBI taxonomy): Eukaryota > Metazoa > Chordata > Aves > Psittaciformes > Psittacidae > Neopsephotus > Neopsephotus bourkii. The sequence goes on along the minus strand of NW_026902241.1, from coordinate 3,336,634 downwards.
CTGTGGTCTTACTTGATTTACAATTTTAGTCGATATTTTAATCTGAAAAAGCCTTAAGCTTCTCAGTGTTTGAGCGTCCCTGCTATGGTTTCAGGGACCTGTGGTGTTCCCTGAGCAGGTGATCCGGTAAAGTATGAGAGCCATAACCTCTTACATCTTGCAGCCATGCAGTGCTCTAAGCAAAAAGTTTGCTTATGAGCTCTTGGGAAGCACAAAGGAAACCTGCTGCTGGAATCCTAATCTGCTCTGCTCAGGCTAATGATGTTAAGTATTTATCCATTGTACCTTTGTAACTCAAACAGCTATTTAAGAATAGAAGTGGCAAGCCCACATTATTACTGAATGTTGTCATAACCATGAGCTTCCATCAATAACCCTCTGTTACTACCTGGATGGCAACAATGCCCGTAGTTCCCTGTGTTCTCTTATGAGCCTGGCTTCAAATGCAAACTGGGAGCATGATTGGAAGCATCAAACAGGTCATCATCTCTAAGAGCAGCAATAGTGGTCGATTCACCAAGTCACAGCTGTGCAGTTGTACTGTATTATTTTTAGAATAAATAATACTTTTGGTCCAAGATACTTTTATCTTTAATTGACACCCTGGGGAATCAAAACTGTCAAGCAAGTTATGTAACAACTAACAAAGTTGCACTTTCTGTATATGAAATCAATATTTAAATAACTTATTTTTCTCCATTTGCTGTTCTTAAATGATGTAAGTAGCTGTAATATACCAGTACTCAATATGTCCTGCAGTTTGCTTCAACCCAAGAAAGCTGTGTATTGTAAAGAAAAAACAAAACAAAACAAAACAAAAAAAACAACAAAATATGAATGTGTAAAGATTATTGTGCTGTTTCATTTAGCAAAAAAAATGGTTGACAAAAGGGTTTTCCTGTGTATCAAAACTTGTTTATAATTATATGTCATACTGTTCATAGATAAAAAGTAAATAAATTTCCTTGGTCTCTCTCTTTTTTGGTTGTTTTTATTTAGCTAACAAGTCTTCTATTTACAGGTCTGGTAGCAGCATCCAGCTGTTTAATTTGTCTGCTTGTATCCCAGGCCCCTCTCCCTCCATCTTACCAAGCCTACACTTCTTCATCTTGTGAAGCACTCTCAACACATACCTACAGCAGGAGAGAAAGGTTAAAAAAAACCAACACAACCAACCAGCCAAAAAATATTAAAAGCCTTGCTAATCCATGACTGGAAGCAGTCCTCAAAATGTGATTGCATGGAATGTGAGTCATCCTTTCTGAACTTCGTGCCTTGTATCCCATGAATGTCCAGCTGCTGGGCTCAGGGTACGAGAGGTCTCCCAGTTCTCGCCTGGAGAGCTTTACAACTTGGCAATGGAATATTTAAAGTTAGTGGAATCTGAGAAAGAGTACATGAGTATAATGCTCTGGAGTTGTAGTTACAGCTCTTTCCTTCAAGAAGGTATTTCAAACCTGGTCTTCACACGCATCTCTGCCTCGCTGGGCAGCAAGGTGCCTCATTCTGGAGAGGGTGGCTGTGACTCCTGAGCAGTTAGGCAATCTCTGCATTCTTTAAGATGCCAATGTCCAGGGTTTAGGACAAATTTAGCCTTAGGACATAACTCTTGGCACTTCCTTCGAGCTCACCTGAGTGATTCTCACTTTGTGTGTTGCATTTGTCGGTCTGTTTAAGTCTGCTGTGCAATTAATGGGTGTGCTTAGCTGCCTAACAGGGGGCTGGCAGCTCCACACAGCAACAGTGCACCAGAGCTGGAAGTTAATCCTTTTTGGACTCAGCCCTAAGTAACAAGGGTGGACTGTGCCTGCATTAGTTGTCATTAACCAAAGCTTAACTCTGGAAATGTTGTAAAGAGAAAACAAAAATCCCCACTGTTTGGGTTGGATCCGGACAGCTGAGTCCTTGGTTCTCCTCAGGCAGCGCTCCCATCAGAACTGTACAACGTGGCAAACAGTTCATGGGAATGAGGGAGCATGTCAGATGTGAACTCTAATTTTCCTCCTCTATTAATATGTTTCAGTTCAGCTGAGGACCAGGTCTGCACTGTGCGTGTGCAGCAGAGGGCACTGCTCTGCTGGCGGGAGGAGAGCATCCACAAGTCCCTGGGGACCACAGCTGCCTCACACACAGCCTGTTTCCAATCATCTCTCAAGTAACAAAACAGAAATACAAACAAAACAAACACTGCGCCACATGAAAAGCCAGAGTGCCTGCCATTGCTGCAGCTGGAAGGAGTACCGCTTCCCTTCCAAGACTGCTGTGGTCCAGGACTGCTTTGGTAGCAGCTGAAACACAAAGCCCCTATCCATTGCTGTCAGCATTTTGCTAGCATGTTTGATCCAAATGTGTGATAGCTACCATAGCTGGGGCCAAAACCAAACACCACCACCTCTGACACATACATACCTCTGTCCTTATTCTAAAAGCTCCCTCCTCCATGAAGTGTTTGCATCAGAAAAAGAGACATGGGAGAAATGTGTTAAAATTCTTGCTACTAATACTTACGAAAAGAAACTTTATGTCTGAGCAGAAGGTTCACATGTAAGCCCATGGAGATTTAAGAGCTGTGAATGTAACATTGTATACACCACCAGAGCTACCTCATGAGACTACTAAAGGTTAATCATTTAACATTTACAAAGGCATACAAAGCAAAATCTTCCTAGCGCTTCAGCTATCCCTTTTGCAGGTACTGTAGGCTTTCATTGCATGAATGGACATAATTATTTTTTCCTTCAATTCTGCAACATAATTACTGTATTGATGAACTTATGCCTGCATGGTGGCGCTCACAGCTCTTTCGTGTACTGGTGATGTTCAAGCCCTGATCCCAAGCTCTGATATTACTGAGGTTCTAACATTTCTGGTGGGTTGGGCCTGGCTTCAGGCAGGAGAAGGACTTCTACACACGTAAATGAACTTAAAATATTCTACACCCAAAAAAAACCCAACCTTTTTAAAAACATTTCAGGACACGTATAGAGTTAGTATACTTCCAAAAAGAGTTAGACTAGAACAAAGCCATAGATCTTATTTCGAGGAACTTTGTTGCTTAGGCTGCTGTGGTTGGAGTTCATAAGAGCTCTACATGCCTAAGGTCAAACAGAAAGACACCTGGTGGGTTTAGTTGCTTCCAAGACTAGACAGGCTGGAGCAGGAAAGATGGGTTGGGATTACAACTCTGCACTTCAAACACCTTTGTTTTTTACTGAATCCAGCTTTTTAGCTTCTTCATCTCTGAGATGAGTCCTGCATACAGTTGGAGGTTCTAGACCTGGCTCTTCCAAGGAGGATCCCATCCCAGGTAGGCAGAGTATTTTGTATCCCTGGCATTTCTACATTCATTCTTTCGGTATATGCTATTGCAAAAGTCTCACAAGTTGTATTTCTCCTTTTTTTACAAAAACAAGACCTGTATTTATGTCCACAAATACTGCCTGAAGAGGGCACACTTGACAGTTAGGCTATCAATCTGCTACTATTAGGTTTGCTGTTTGGCTTCACTGACTCCTGTGATACTGAATCTGGAAAAATGGAAGTTGCAATTTTTTTATGTTTTATTGAAGCATGGTTAAGCTGTTACCTACTAATAGTGTTTACTTTAAAAGCTCTTGTTTAAGTGGCTCATTTGCAGTTAGCCAAACAAAACCCCACCTCCAGTGCTCTGTCTCAAAGGGTGAAACTGAATTGCCACTCTTGCAAGTTCGATGCTGATTAAAAACATTCAATGCCAGCATTTACTAGCAGTTAAAATAACTTGTCTTTCACTCTGATGTCTATATGACAGAGTCCCTGCTGGAACTAGCTGGGTACCAAGAGCAGAAGTTAGTCCAGCTTCCAGGTCTGAATACAGGTTTTAGAAATTCTAGAAAGCCAAAAAAGCCCCAAAGAAACAAATTGGCAATATTGCAGACTGCCTACTACACTCTGAGGTGGGAGCAATTTTATAGGTTACAACAGCTATGTGAAAGCACAATTACTGTTGCTGCTGAGCACACTAAAGCTGTAGGCCAGCACTGTATAACATTTTGGGTTTTTTTAGCAGCACCGAATTACCTGCCATTCACAGGAGTTGTTGCATAAGGAAGATTGCAGTCCTAATAGTGACAAGCAGGACTGCTCCCCTCCTGCCTCCCACCATGATCCCTTCTCACCACTTCAGGTCTGTCACTCTTACAGACCAGCACAGGCTGCACTTAAGAGCATCAAAATATGAGCATCCTAGAAGGCGCTTTGGATTTGGAGAAGTGCAGTTTCTGAAGAGAAGAATGGCTCAGATTAATTCAATTACCCAAATAAGCACTTACATGCTTAATAAAGTCATCTAATGAAATGAGATGACATATGAGATGCTCTCTCAATTCATCAAGCAACTTCCCTTTCAAAGAGACTTTTTTAGCCCCCACAAGCTGGATTTAGAACATGCCTTGGGACCAATTGCTGCCTTCTCAGTTTTCTCCCCCACAACCTGATGGCAAAGCAAGAGATTTCAGTCTGCTTTCTGATATACATTCAAATGTAAGTCAAAAACTTTCAATTCCACACAGAGCAAAACCTCTGGAATGTGTTAAAATACATTTGTTTGGGTTTGTTTTGGATCTTTTAATTTTGTTGTATATTTTTGCTGACGTGAGCAGCTCCAGAGAGGAGCCTCCAAGCCTGGAGCGAGGGGAAACGCAGCGTCCAGGAGCCTCAGTTCTGAGTGGTGAGAATCACTGAGGGAACTGCTCTCTTCTTGCTGGGATCCATTGATAGGATGTGTGGGAATGGTTCAAAGCTGCACTACAGGCAGTTTAGGGTAGACATTAGGAAGCATTTCTTTACCTAGAGACTGGCCAAACACTGGAACAGGCTTTCTAGAGAGGTGACCAATGCCCTGTGCCCATCAGTGTTTCAGAGGCATTTGGACAGCATCTTTATTGCATAGAGGGCAGATTTTTCAAATCCTTGAAATGCAGAATGACTGATGGTCCCACTCCCATAGGCTTGTTTCTTGAGTGGTCCATCGGGGGGACTGGCCTTCCTTGGGATCTGCACTGCAGATAGCCCCCCAGGTCTACGTCAGGGCGTGTCATACATGGCTATATTCTATAGTCCCATCATAGAAGGCCACCAAATTGGTCAGACAGGATTCCTCCTTAGTGAAGCCATGCTGGCTGTCAAAAGCCACCTCATTGTGTTTCCTGTGCCTCTCAGCATGCTTTCCAGGAGAATCTGCTCCAGGATTTTGCCAGGCACAGAGGTGCCGAGGTGAGCAGCTTCAGAGAGGAGCCTCCATTGCGGAGCGAAGGGAAGCCCCTCTTGCAGGCGCCTCAGCTCTGAGCGGCGAGACCCATCAAGGGAGCCCCGAGCCCTCGCCAGGCCTTGCCCAGGTGCCGGGAGCTCCGCTGAGGCGGGCAGGGACTCACAGGGGGCGGTTCCAGGAGGGACGGCGCCGGCCTGAGAGGGTAAAACCAGCCCCAGGGAGCGCGGCGAGCAGGGTGCGGTGCAGCAGCTGGCGGCGAGCGGGTGAGGCTGGTGGTGAGCGGGTGAGACTGGTGGTGAGCGGGTGAGACTGGTGGTGAGCGCTCGCCTCAGGCCCGGGCCCGACCTGGGAGCTCTGCTCTGGCTGCCCCGGCGGTGTCAGCGTCGGCACCAGACAGAGCCGGTGCGAGGGGAGGCTGCAGCGCTGAGCTCGGCGTGTAGAGAGTACCTGCACTGCTCTGGTGAGGGAAAGGTGCACAATGGGCAGGGCTGCACTCGGTGCTCCCTGATGGAGGCCCTCCTGCAGCAGGTGGCTGAGCTGCAGGACGCTGTCAATAGGCTGAAAGATGTCAGGGAAGCTGAGAGGGAGCAGCAAAAAAAAGGAGGAAGAGGACTATCAACAGCAAGGGGTTTCCTCCAAAATCTGACACCCCCACCCAGGAACGCTCTGCAGCTCTGCGGGGAGCTGACAAAGACATGCACACTGCACCAAATGACCAACCCCTGATGCACCAGTGAAGAGAATCATTACTGGTGCCTCCAGGAGAAAGCAGCAGGTCTTAGTAGTTGGTGACTCTCCTTTTGAAGGGCACAGATGCACCCATCTGTCTGCCTGACCGGGTGTCAGGGAGGTGTGTTGCCTACTGGGGGCTCGGATCAGGGATGTTGCTGGGAGGATGCCTGCTCTACTGAGTCCCACTGGCTCTTTAGGAAAGACAGGCCAGGCAGATGGGAAGGAGAATTATCCATTTATGTCAGTGATAGGCTGGAGAGTATGGAACTCTATCTGTGGACTGGCAATCAGTCAACAGAGTTTGTGGGTCAGGGTCAAAGGGAGAGCAGTGATGGGGACATTAATGTGTGGAATCTGTTACAGGTTGCCTGATCAGGAGGGGTCTGTGGGTGAAGCTCCCTATAGACAGATAGGAACAGCCTCACACTCACAGGCCCTTGTCCTCATGGGGGACTTCAACCACCCTGATGTCTGTTGGATGGACGGTACAGCCCGGCACAAACAATCCAGGAGGTTCCTCAATTGTGTGGACGACAACTTCCTTCTGCAAGTAATAGAGGAGCCGACAACGAGAGGTGCCATGCTTACCTTGTGCTCACCAACAAAGAAGGGCTCGTTGGAAATGTGACACTCCAGGGCAGCCTTGGTTGTAGCAATCATGAGATGGTTGAGTTCGAGATCCTCAGGACAGTGAGAAGAGTGTGCAGCAAGCTCACTGCCCTGGACTTCAAGAGAGCAGACTTTGGCCTCTTCAGGAACCTGCTTAGTAAGGTTTCATGGGATATAGCCCTAGAGGGCAGGGGGGCCCAAGACTCTTGGTTGACATTCAATGATCACCTGCTCCAAGCTCAGGAGTGCTGCGTCCCAGCTAGAAGGAAGAGCAGGAGGGCCAGGAGACCTCCTTGGATGGATAAGGAGCTGCTGAGGAAAATTCAAAGGCAGAAGCAAGGAAAGGCGGCCTGGGAAGAGTACAGGGATGTTGTCCTGGAAGCTAGGGACCAGGTCAGGAAAGCTAAGGCCCAGTTAGAATTAAATCTGGCAAGGGATGTGAAAGATAACAGGACGGGCTTCTATAGGTATGTAGCAAACAAAAGACAGACTAGGGATAATGTGGGCCTTCTCCAGAAGCTATTAGGAGAACTGGCGAGCCTGGCTTTGGAGAAAGCTGAGGATCACAATAACTTCTTTGCCCCAGTCTTCACTGGCAAGTGCTCTGCCCACACTGCCAAAGTCTTGGAAGGCAGATGCAGGGACTGTGAGAATGAAGACCTTAGGCCCTATGTAGGAGAGGATGAGGTTTAAGATCATCTTAAGAACCTGAATGTGCACAAGTCCATGGGACCTGATGAAATCCATCCGCAGGTCCTGAAGGAGCTGGTGAATGAAGTTGCTAAGCTGCTGACCATCATATTTGAAAAATATTCCTGACAACTGGAAAAAGGGAAATATAACCCCCATTTTCAAGAAGGGGAAAATGGATGACCCAGGGAATTACAGACCAGTCAGTCTCACCTCTGTGCCTCGCAAAATCTTGGAGCAGATTCTCCTGGAAGGCATGCTAAGGCACATGAAAATCAACAAGGTGCTTGGTGACAGCCAGCATGGCTTCACTAAGGGGAAATCCTGCCTGACCAATTTGGTGGTCTTTTATGATGGGGCTACAGAACTGATGGACAGGGGTAGAGCAGTTGATGTCATCTACCTGGACTTGTGCAAAGTGTTCGACACTGTCCCACACGACATCCTTGTCTCTAAATTGGAGAGACATCAATTTGATGAATGGACCACTTGGTGGATAAAGAACTGGCTGGAGGGCCGCACGCAAAGAGTTGTGGTCAATGGCTCAATGTACAGCTGGAGACCAGTAACGAGTGGTGTCCCTCAGGGATCAGTGTTGGGACTGGTCTTGTTCAACATCTTTGTCGCTGACATGGACAGTGGGATTGAGTGCGCCCTCAGCAAGTTTGCCGATGACACCAAGCTGTGTGGTTCGGTTGATACGCTGGAGGGAAGGAATGCCATCCAGAGGGACCTTGACACGCTTGTGAGGTGGGCTGATGCCAACCTCATGAAGTTTAACCATGCCAAGTGCAAGGTCCTACACCTGGGTTGGAGCAATCCCAGACACAGCTACAGGCTGGGCAGAGAAGAGATTCAGAGCAGCCCTGCAGAGAAGGACTTGGGGGTGTTGGTCGATGAGAAAATGAACGTGAGCCGGTTTCAGTGTGCGCTTGCAGCCCAGAAAGCCAACCCTATCCTGGGCTGCAGCAAAAGGAGTGTGACCAGCAGGTCAAAGGACGTGGTCCTGCCCCTCTACTCTGCTCTTGTGAGATCTCACTTGGAGTATTGTGTACAGTTCTGGTGTCCTCAACATAAAAAGGACATGGAACTGTTGGAGCAAGTCCGGAGGAGGGCCACAAGGATGATCAGGGGACTGGAACACCTCCCATATGAAGACAGGCTGAGAAAATTGGGGCTGTTCAGCCTGGAGAAGAGAAGGCTGCTTGGAGACCTCATAGCAGCCTTCCAGTATCTGAAGGGGGCCTATAGGGATGCTGGGGAGGGACTCTTCATTAGGGACTGTAGTGACAGGAAAAGGGGGAATGGGTTTAAACTTGAACAGGGGAAGATATAGCAGAGTTAGATACAAGGAAAAAGTTCTTTACTGTAGGGGTGGTGAAGCACTGGAATAGGTTGCCCAAGGATGTTGTGAATGCTCCATCCCTGGCAGTGTTCATGGCCGGGTTGGACAGAACTGGGGGACATGGTTTAGTGTGAGGCATCCTTGCCCATGGCACGGGGATTGGAACTAGATGATCTTAAGGTCATTTCCAACCGTAAGTATTCCCTGATTCTATGGTTTTAGCAATTTGGTCAGTTTTGTCTTGCTTCAGGAATATGAGAACCCTGAGTCTGAGGATTCATGCATATTAAGTGATGTCCCAAGCTCCCATAATTATATACTTTATATGTATATCTACCTGTGAGTGTAGAGTTGTGTCTTGCTTGGAGCAGACAAGTGTTTGCAACACAGTGTTTAAGCTTGCAGGCAAAGCTTCCCAACTATGCCCAGGAACACCTAAAAGAAACACATTTGTCCATGCTTAGACAAGCACGTACTAGTAGGCCAAGATTCAGCCTCACTCCTACTTGCTGCATCCTATGTTTTTAGTTGTTTATCCTGTGAGAAGATCAAAGCCAAGGTTTTATCAAGTTCTGGTCTCTAACGCATCATTCAGTGCTCACTTAGGAGTGTGCACAAAGTGTCTCTGTGGTCCTTTGTGCAAGCAGCACCAGAGATGTAAAGAGGCATGGGGAAAATGCAGCTAATACTGATTTGGTGAATATTTCATCAGGGCCTCACACAAATCCCACGCTCAAATGTGACACAGAGGTAAGGAAACAAACCAACCAGCTGGAGGCCCTCCAAGTTGGTAACTATTTCTGCTCATTTTTTCAGGTTTATCTACCTTGCTGAGTGCTTCTGTAAAGTTCTGTCATGTCAATATTTCATTTGGAGAAGAGAAATTCAGTTCAATTGAGTAATTGAGAGAAGCATCTGGGCCAGATGCACTCTTTAGTTTTGAGTAATGTCGCTTTTACCAGTAGCCTTGGGTCCTGAGGCACAAGTAATGAGAGGTCCAGGAGAGTGGAAGGTACAGTAGATAACAGCAAGATTCCACAGACAACATCTTCTTGATATAAGTGAAGTAAATACAGTTAAAGCCTATTTATAGCAAACTGCAAAGATCTGTCAGGCTGCACTCTGAGGCTTGTGCAATGTTTGCACGATGCCAGCATAGGAAAGACTGGTTTTCTGTTATTTTGGTTTCTGTTATTTCCAGTATCATCCCCAGTAGTGTTCCGTACCTCTCTTCAGACCTGCATGTGCTGTGGGAATAACGTTCATGAACTGTACCTCTTTTCTGTCATGCCGTCTCAAGGTATGCCTGAGCCGCCTAGGCATGGCAGTCCCTCCAAGTAGCCCAAGCAAAAGAAGTGTTCCTGGCATGTGTTTGCTCTGACTGCCTTAGGGGCACAGGAGGAAGGAAAAAGGATCAACCACCTCATGGAACAGCTTATGTAAGAGGATTACTGGGAGATAGAGAAGGGAAAGAAGGAAGGGCTGGATGAAGAAACTGGTGGAAAGCTGTTGAATGTCATAACATTAAGAGCAGCATTTCTAACTTCTGGGAACAAAGCCATCTCACATTCTCAGATGTGTGTTTGGTATGTATTAGACAAGGTTATGCCATGCTTTTAAAGTGTTGGTTTAAGAAGATGCTTTTCAAAGATAAGCCACCTAAAAATACAAAGAATTGAAGGAAAAAATGAAAGTTCTCATTTATTTCTAAACACTTGTGAGAACTACATGCCCAGAATAAGCATCTCGTGAGTCAGGACAGTTACTCCTGGACAAGTTGAGACCTCAGGCTTTCATCACAGACTGCTCTTCTCTGCTTCTATATTGTTCTGAGCAGGCTGTCACTAACTCCCAATCACAACAGCATCTGATTCATCCTTTTTCACACACAGCAGTGGGAACATAAAAGAGATTGTTAGTTTTCCAGGCACAGTTTCTGTTCACTGGCTTTGACTTATACAGAAAATAGCACCTACCATTTCATTAACCAGCTCTAAACCCCAAGGACTTCTTAAAAAACAACTAACCAAACTCCAAAGGATAAGTGTACACCAAATTGGCAACCCCACACTTGTTAATGAGCCAAAACACAGTGTAAGCCACATTCACATGCAAACACAAAGTTTTCCTTCAACTCCTCTTCAATTCAAAATGGAATGCAAGCAGTCAAATATCTGACAAAAGGCCATTTTTGCCTCTATCAATCTGTGCTTTCAGAAATCACAAAGCTTCAAAACAAATGTATAAATGAAACTATGAAAAAAAACTATGAGGACTTACAGGTACTGGCAAAATACACTTGAATATCTATTGATACACTGCCTTTCCTTCACTTTGTACCTTGCTGACTTGTCACCCTTTTCCACAGAAGGACATGTCCAACCTCATTCAAGCAACCTTGGTGGACTACAGCTCTCCCTGCCTACGCAGTCCTGAGCCATGACACAGCTGTGGGATGATGAGGAGCTCTTCAGCTGTAACTGTCTGTCCTGGGTCCAGCAGTAGCAGTTATTTTTCTCCTTAGTAACTGGTGCAGTGCTGTGGTTTTGACTTTCAGCCTGGGAACAGTGCTGATAACACCGGTGTTCTTAGTTGCTGCTCAGTAATGTTTACTCTGACCAAGAACTTTCTGAGTCTCATGCTCTGCCAGGGAGGAGGGGAAGCTGGGAGAAAGCAGAGACAGGACACCTGACCCAAACTAGCCAAAGGGGTATTCCATACCACAGCACATCACGCCCAGTATATAAACTGGGGGCAGTTACTCAGAAGGGCTAGATGGCTGCTCGAGTCAGGCTGGGTATCGGTTGGCAGATGGTGAGTGGTTGTATTCTCTTCCCTTGTTATTTCCCTTATCATTATCCGTGATCTGCTCTTTGCTGATGATGCCGCCCTTGTTGCCCACACAGAAGCAGCTCTGCAGCGTTTAACATCTTGCTTTGCGGAGGCGGCTGAGGTTTTTGGGCTGGAAGTCAGCTTGAAGAAGACAGTAGTCCTCTACCAACCTGCACCGCGAGAAGATTATCGCCATCCCCATATTACCATCGGCAAGTCAGACCTTAAGACAGTTCAGCAGTTCAGCTATCTGGGAAGCATCATTTCCTCGGATGCCACGATCGACAAAGAGATAGACAACAGAATAGCAAAGGCATATAGAGCCTTTGGAAAACTCCATAAAAGAGTCTGGTGTAATAAACACCTGAAGAAAAGTACAAAGGTCAGTGTCTACAGAGCCATTGTATTGTCTACTCTTTTATATGGGTCTGAATCATGGGTCATCTACCGTCATCACCTGCGACTCCTGGAACGCTTTCATCAGCGCTGCCTCCGTACAATTCTAAACATCCATTGGACTGACTATGTGTCTAATGTCACTGTCCTCGAACAGGCAGGGGTCACCAGCATCGAGGCCATATTGCTGAAATTGCAGCTGCGCTGGGCAGGGCACGTCTCTAGAATGAAGGATCACCGCCTCCCCAAGATCGTGGTTTACGGTGAACTTGCCACTGGTAGCCGCAAGAGAGGTGCCCCAAAGAAGAGATATAAGGACTCCCTGAAACAATACCTTAGCCTTGGCCATATTGACTACCATCAGTGGTCCACCTTGGCATACAGTCGGGAGACTTGGAGGCACACCATACATAATGCCGCTGACTCCTTTGAGAGTTCATGAAGAACTAGTCTCGAGGAGAAAAGACAACGCAGAAAGGATCGCACCCTACCTATACCACCCAAGGAGACCTTCTGCTTTTTGTAGCCGGATTTGCCTATCCCACATTGGCCTTCTTAGCCATCAGCGCGCTTGTAGTAAGCGTGGGTAAAAGCCCTTCCCAAATCTTCGTTCGCAAAGTCAAGCCATGATGATGATTATAGGTGGTAGCAGTAGTGGTTTTGTGTTATACCTTAATTACTAGACTGTTCTTATCTCAACCCGTGGGAGTTACATTCTTTCCATTCTCCTTCCCATCCCTGCAGGAGCAGGGGGAGTGAGCGAGTGGCTGCGTGGCTCTGGGTTGCTGGCTGGGCTTAAACCATGGCACTGTCATACAACGCAGATGGTGCCATACCCCCTGATCTTGCTTCTGGTGCCCCTAAATCCACATCTCCTCCAGCTCCTACTCTGTAGGGTTAATACCACCACTCTCACCCACCCCGGACTGCTGAAGGCTCTGGTGACCTGGGCACCAGGGGTAAGTGAATAGCTAGGCAATCGGCTGAGACAGTGTATGCTTCAAATCTGACATAGTCTGTGGGCTTGATATCACAGTGACAATCTCACAAATGGCCCTGGAGCAATGCAATCAAGCAGAAGAGAATCAGCAGATACTTGTATGACACACAGCCACGGTCTGGAGAGAAGGTCAGATGGAAGGGAGAGGATTCAGGGAGTTTTCTTAAGCACAGGAAATGGATCTACAACAGTTCAAGAGCAAGCTAATTTCTAAACGAGTAGTCAAAATTTACATTTTTACCTTCCAAGACTTCTAAAAACATCATTGTAAGAGACCGTCATCACTAAAACAACCAGCAGCCATTAAGGACACCAAAATCTTCCCCTTTTCTGAAAGGCACTGCTGTTTCCACACACATTTGTCAAGTCGTATTTGTTCTGCTGTTGTCTCATGCTGGACAGCAATACAGTAAACACCAGTCAAATGATTCACTTGGATAACACTTGCAATCAAAGTTTCGCTTAGAATATGTAACTAAAGCCCACACGGGCTTGTGTACAGAAGTCTCTTCACATGGATGTTTTATTGGCCAAGTACTGTATTGCCATCTACCGGAGAGTGAAGAAATAAAATCCAGTAAAGGGATCTTGCGTAGTAAAGGAACTCTGCTTCCTGTGCATTTTTGGCTTTAAATTTCCCTGTCTCTATACAATTAGTCTAAGACTCTGATGGCATATAAAATTGTTCTCTGTATGCTAAAGAGTTTGTAGTCTTCACTGTCTTCAAAGTTAAGCCACATAAATATCACTTTTAGAGTGAGACAGGTTAAATACTGTAGATAAACGTTTCTTCAAAATGAGCTCATGTGGTCCCTGTAGAGCTGGAACTACTAGATAAGCAGCCAGAAAAAATTTTGCTAAGGATTAAAGCTTTCTTAGTCCTGAACTTCTGTATTTGTTTGACCTTTGTGGTCTAACAGTTGTAAAAACGGCTAATAAATGGCTAAATAATATTACTCCTGAGATAAAATTACTACCAACAGAATTTATGCCAAAGGCAAATTAAAACAAAATATGTAAAACTTTCTCCCTCTTTCCATCTTCTTTGGCCTGTGAAATGAATCTGTGTTACTGTACTTATTGATATACAGTAATCTCTTCCTGCCTTCCAATCTTTTTTAAGTCCATAAAGTTTTATGTTCATAGAACATAGGGAGAAGAAGAAGAATCAAAATTGCTGGTACAGCCTTAACTCACCCTGCCAAGTCCTCTGCAACTGCCTTTGATGAGCTGAAAGTATTCCATACAGGATGCTCCTCTTGATTGCTGCAGAACGTGACTTTCCATTAAGAGACTGTCCAGGTGGCAGGTTTAAAAGAAGTGACAAAATATAATCCTATAGGCCTGCATTAGTGGGGAAGTTTGAGGCAGATAAGTGCAGTATCAGAAAGGGAGGGTTTGTGGCTGTGTCAGCTGGGGCTGGTTTGAGTCAAGGCCCTAATACAGAAAGTATTTTTTAAAAAAGATACTTTGTTTAAAAAGACAGATAAAGATTACTCAAAGGTTGGCTGTGTCGCAAGAGGAACGTGCTCCAGCCACCACAGCTCTCCCGAGTCCTGCCCACCTGCACCCCTGCCTCCTCCCCATCTTCCTTTACATCTGTCCTGTGCCAGTCCCATATTTTCACTCACCCTTTTCTCCTCCTCATCTCTCCTTGCTTGCCTTGCCATTGTATCATTTCTGAGGTGCTTGTTTCTATCTATTCTTCTCTGCTGAATACCACAGCTGTAAGTATGTCACTCAAGACAACTTACTCATTGCTGCTGAGACTCAGCTGGTGCAGCAGAAAAAAAGGCTTTTTGGTTAGGGAACATCCCATTCAGTTCCTACAGCATTACAGCAAATCTGCTGAACAGACATGCATGGTGCACAGTGACTTCAGCCAGCATCAAGGCTCGCTTCAAGCTGGACCTTTTTGGGTATGAAGTAATAAAATCATCTCATCGTTTAACTGTTGCATATCAGCAAGTTAACAAAAATCACAGAAGTGACGAGACCCAGACTTTGCCAATAGCTGTGATCCTAAAGCAGTGAGGCAGCACATGCCCAAGGGCAGAAGAATAATAAGTACAATGGAGGGGTTGTTCTTATCAGTTTGTTTTTGGTTTTTTTTCCATAAATGGTTGAATGATTTTTTTCGTAGTGGAGAAAAGATCAGTTCTCAGTCCCCATGGCTGGCACTAGTATTTATCAGTATAGTGTTTATCACATCAATTTTGGGGGTTTCTTTCTCAGGAGAAAGGATATTTCTGCTAATCTCCTTTCCTTGAAAACAAAGAACATTGGTTTCATTCTCTGTGTCTCATACAGGGCATGCTGTATATCTCTGAAGAAAATCTACCACACCATCTGACATTGTTCATATTCCATTTTGTAGCAACCCTTAAGACAGAGGCCAGTCTCAGCGCTAAGTAACATATGACTGGGAGGTAAATACAATCACTTTGCTACAGGTACAGTTATCCTTCAAGCTTCGAGTCAGGAGATCACTCTATTGGTTCAATTTTCTGTGCAGCAGTTTGGCCATTTTTCCATTTTGACGAGGCTATATTTCTTGAAAACAAAGAGAAAAAGCCAAGCAGGGTGGGGAGCTGGGGATGTTTCCAAGCAGAGCTCTGAGAGACAGTGTGCAGGAGACACAAACTTCAGAAATAATAGTATATTTGTTTCATCCAATAAATATTCTGTGTTGCATTAAAAGAAAAAGCTCTGTGATTCGCTGCCATTCAGAAACATTCCATGTAGCTCTGTGCCATGCCATTTTATCTGCTTCTTGTAGCTCCTACAGGAACCAGTACCACATGCAGCCCTACAGTGCCACCACCTGCACCATGTGGGTGCCACCACAACTCCCTCTTGCTTGAGTGGGTTTACATGTTTGTCGTGGTTTAAACCCAGAAGACAGCTCATGCACTCCTTCCCAGTGAGTGGTGTTGGGCTGGAAGCAGTCAAGGCCCACGTTCCCCCCGCCCCGGGGACTCCCCCTCTTCCCCACTCCCGGAGGGATGGGGAGGAGAATCGAAAGAATGCAACTCCCACGGGTTGAGATCAGAACAGTCCAGCAGCCAGTGTACAACACAAATCACCACCGCTACCACCACTAACAACAATGATAAGAGATAATAGCAAGGGAAAAGAGTACAATACCACCCGCCGAACAACGAGTCCTACCCAGAAGACCCCGTGTCCTTCTGCGTAACTCTCAGTTACCTCCTGGGCATTACGTGCTGTGGTATGGAATACCTCTTTGGTCAGTTTGGGTCAGGTGTCCTGTCTCTCCTTCCTCACAGCTTCCCCTCCTTCCTGGCAGAGCATGAGGCTCACAAAGTCCTTGGCCAAACCAAAACATCATTGTTATCAGCTCTGTTCCAAGCCGAAAGTCAAAACATAACAGTGCACCAGCTACCAAGAAGGAGAAAAATGACTGCTACTGCTAAACCCAGGACAATGTTTCTCTACATTTTACCTACTGGATGTCATTGCAGTCACTGCTATCAAATAAAGCAGTGACAGAATTGTATGCTGTACAAGATGAGGGCAGGGATGGTCAGTGCAGCACATTTCCTATGAAGAGAGATTAAATAGCTCTGAGGTCCCAAGGCAGAGACTGAGGTAGGATAGGATGAAGGACAGTGAAATGATATTGGCCAGAATGGAGAACAGGTTGTTCAGGGACTTCACAACACAGTGAACCACTGATATTAAGTCAACAAAAGGAAATAATTGTTCACGACTGTGTGGTTAAATTGTGGTATTCCTTACAGCAAGCTACTTCAGATGCCACAAAAATTAAGGAATTGGAGAGACTGTGGAATATAGCTTCATTTATGCCTGCTAAAATGATTATGGTGTGACTGCAGGCTTTAGATCAGGACACATTTAAACCACAGAGAGCTGGAAGAGTGTACAGGGGAAAAGGTGTCACTCTTTCCACAAACATAGTTTAGGATGCATCTGGAGGAAAGATAAAATAATGAGATGAAGAAATCCTTACTCCGACCTAATACTACTGTTCCTACACTAATGTATTTGGGAGACTTACTGATAGCCTAGAAGGTGCAGCAGCTGGAATGTGCAGCTAGTGCTTTCCTCCTTGTATCTCATTTTTTCCATGGTCCAGACTAGAGGTAACAGTATAGATTTAGCCATAGTGGTCAAGTATAAGATCGCTTTTCTTTTGGCTAAGAGGAATCTGCAGTACCTCAAACCCCAGTTAAATTGCCCAGAAGCCTGTGAGAATTCAAATGAAATAGGAAAAGGCCTTTCAATTAAAAACTGAGTAGCTTACTACTGTGTTATTCCACAGGACTTCTCAAACTTCAGAGGACTTCTCAAACTTCAACTGATGCCAACAGCAGCAACTAGGGAATGATCTCTCCTGACTGACACTCTGTTTTCATACACAGTTTATGGAGCTTAGTTAATGTGTCGCCCTAAACAGTTGCTGCTTTTCTCTTTCTGTATGATAATGAATCTTGTGACAAAGCCAAAAGTACCTGATGAGAAGGAAAGGAAACAGAAATGTTTTCGTTGCAAAGATCACCACAGGGAGACATGGGTGATTTAAGCACCTGTGCAGTGAGTAACACAAATGTGGCTCATACACTATTTTGCCCTCCCATCCTTTCTTTTCTGCTTATTACTAACACCTCAAAGAGCAGGAAGCAGGGAAACTATCCATCCCATTTAGTCTAGACAAACTCCAGACATCTATTTTCTCGCTGTTATTCCAATTACTAATTGTTTAGGGTCGAAGCGACCGCACAAACCAGAGAAAAACTGCAGCAGCCACTGCTAGAACTTGGGTACCTGGGAGAGGCTGGAGGCTGCCATTGCAGGGGTGTAGGAGCCTGGTGGATCACCCCCAGGGCTGGCAGCCACCCCAGAGTGCTCAGTGGCCTGTCCTCCAGCAAGTCCTCCCAGCACAGACCCCTCTGGACTCTGCTTTACTGCCCTTCTCACTAAATAAATGGCTGTTCACGATCCACAAAGCCCACGTTCACTGGCTGTAGCCTGTGCATTGAAGTCTGCTCCCTGCCACTGTTTTCTATGGGAAAGTGGTGAAAAATCCCTCCGTCAGTGTCAGGTTTTTCCAGGAATAGGGCCTGTTGTGCTAAGTATGTGCACATGAGGGAGCTTTCCAAGCTTGAGCAATCCATCTGGCAGCAGTATGCAATGCTATAAGATTTGTTTCTGCAGAACAGGATCAAGAGCTGATTTAATTGCATTAGTCACCAAGCAGCAGTACCGCTGATCTTGGACCCAGAGTGCTGGCTGTCCAGCAAGTCTCATGGTTATTTTAACTCTGTTTGTTTGACCTTTTCAGTGGTCTGGACCCCTTGAGGAGCTGGAGAATGCTTAATCCCACCGCTGCTGCCTCTGAAATGAAGAGTGGCTAGGGCCAAGCGTTAGCTAAATAGGATGCACAGGCTGAGTAACGGTTCATCTTCACGGGGGAAATGTCTGACTCTTACTGACTGACTTTAAAGAAACCATTTTTTAAATGGTGTCTGAATTTGATGGGAAGGAAAGAAATGAATGAAGCTTGTTGCTGTTTATTGCTCTGCAGATCATTAAATATTTCTTCCTTTATTAGCTGTGAGATTTCATCATGGGCAGAACCAAATACAGATCTGCAGAACAGAACCAAAATCTGACATTTAGACCCAGAACCACTTTTTTTCTCAAAGTTTGTGGGTGTTTGCCTCATGTTACCACTGATTCAAGCAGGATGAAAAGAAAGAAGCTGAAAAAGTTATGTCCTAAGAGAAAGTTTTCAAGGTCCAACAGGGCTCTCTCTTTCAGCTATATATAACACTGTTACTTGCTGCAATTCCTATTGCTGTAGATAAAGTATTGCACAAGTTTAAGTAAGTCTCCAAATAATATTTCTAAAGAGCTGTTTACTTCCAGATCATTATTTTTTTAACCTCTTGAGCCAAACTCTCTGAAACTGCACAGCATCTGGGAAGGAAATCATTGCTCAAATTGCCCATGTCAGGACAGACGCCAGACAAACTGCTCCATAGCAGTGATAGCTCACTCATTGCTGTCTGAACAACACACTTGTGTCTTGGAGTCCTGCATTCTTCAGCTTTCAGGAGAACACTTGTCAAAGCTGAACTGACACAACAATCTGTACATGAGGAGCCATAACACAACTTGCCTTCGACTCCTCTCATGCTAGATTACTCCTGCATGGTAGATTCTGAAAGAAGAGAAAGGCTAGAAGGAATTTTGCACCAAATAATCTGTAAAACTGTAATACTAACAGACGAGTCATACAGAAATAAGGATGAAATACATAAAATTTATTATATGATCCCTACTATTATGGAGCTCCATACCCTATGGTGTCTGAAAGACCTCAGAAAAAAAACATACACCTGATAGCCACATGCAGTTGAATTGTAAGAAGCTACCAAAAGAATCATATATCTGGTTTAATAATCTTTATCTCACAGGCTTTTGGTAAAATTTGACACTGTATTCTTAAAAGATCAGACACCACTGAGTTTTGAGGGTGATAAAGATGATCTAAATGTGCTAACGGGTTATTTGAGCTCACTCCAACACTGAGCTCACAGGGTGAAGCTAATAAAACTGGAATAGTTATCCCTCAGGGCAAGCCTGCTTTTAGCTGGTAGTACTTTACTATTTGAAACTTCCTGATTAACACTTCCTGGGATTCTGTAAATAGCTGGGGAGGAAGACATCTGTGTCCAGATAAAAGACGCTCATGGATTTGCTGTCAGAGATGTGCAGTTCCCAGAGCAGCATTACCAGTGATCCCCATGAGCCAAAGGAGATGACTGTGAAAATGATGTCTCTGGTGACAAAGAGAGTGAGAGGGACAAAGGGACAGGCACACAATAGACCCTGGCTGTGGAGGTCACCTAGGACTCTAGTAGATTATCCAGTGAAATTTTCAATAGCAAGAAAGATAACATGTAAATTCCTCCAGGTTCATTTATGTTCTGTTTTAATCTGACCATCGAGTCAGGACAAGCAGATGTGATTTCAAAATTCATTTTTATGGTGTGAAATTGCTTTACCACATAAAGAGTGGGGAGGGGCTGAGGTTTGGTTTTAGCAGAAAGTTAGCATTTCAGACTACACTTCTTTTCAGCTAACTAAAACATGATAACCTTTCTTCCTCTATTGCCACACAAACATACATGGTATGGCTCCAACTCCATTCTGAAAAGATACTCTGTAAAAAAACATATCCATATTTATTGGTCTCAGTCACTCAAACCTCAGATCTGCTCATTTAAAAGTAAAAAAGATGCTTTTTCTAGCTGCCAGTGCTTAAACTGCACCTGGCTCACAAATCATCTCTCATAGACTTCAGCTGCACCTTAACTGTGCCTGCAAGGCATCTTGCTGGGCTGGGATTATGGATGAGGCAGTCGGTGCCGGCAAGAACACAGACTGTCTTTCACAGCCCTGAGAGAGTGTGCGGGGCTGGCAGCCTTATAAAACATCTTTTTCTACTTCTAAGCTAAATGCATTCGAACTGCTGGTCAGCTGAAGCATTCCAGAAATCACCGGAGGTTCTGCTGAATGCCCCAAGAGCAGAGGTGAGAGATGGTGCACATTAGTAGCATCATATAGTTAATGGAAAAGGTCACTATTCTTCTGTTAATGAGGTGGACCAGCATCTTCACAACATTTCTGGTTTTCTTTCCAACACACTTATTAGGAAGGACAGTGTAGTTATATTACATGAACCACAGAATCCTACTGGAGGGATGAAATGCTCTGCATGGATAGTTTAAGCTACTCTTTTTAAAATGTGGTCCATGAACTTATAATTAGAAGTCATCTCAGGAAACAAATTCTTCATGGCTTTCTAGAGCATCAGGAAAACGTGAGGACCCTGCAGAGCAGCTGTGGGGAGGATGTGCTATCGAGTGAACTGCCAGCCCAGCCCAGCCCAAACACCACCACCCGCTGGTCCTATCGGCAGGAAATGCTCTGCCTCCAGGGAGGCTGGGGTGACACTGAAACCCCCATGGGAAACACCAAGTCCCTGCTGGATGCAGAGAAGCACAAAGCAGTGAGGGGGAAGGCTGAAGCAAACCCCAGGAGCCAAGCAGAAGGGCAACAGTGCAACTGCACCTGTAGCGGGGAGGGGGAGGGAGTATCTTCATTAGTGGGATTAGCCTGTAGGAAACTCAGAGGTTCTGTCAGAAGCAGGGAGGGAGCCTTGTGCTGGTTTTACCAAGGTAAGGTCTCTGCCACTGTTCAAACCTTCAGTCTAAGCTAGTACAGAAGCTGTACAGGAGGGGTCTTTGTTTAGAGGCAGGGGAAATACTGTAAGGGGCGGGGGGGAGAAGAGAGGCAGATACATGATGTATGTAACTCAGAAGCAGCCAGGTCTGGATCATGCTAAATCTTCTCTCCAAACCCAAACGTTCCTCAAGGGTTTACCAACTGCCATGGCCATAGGAGCAATGGTTATCTGTGATCACTTGTATTTCTTGGGAAGCTTTTGCATTTTACCCTTGAAAAAATGAAGCTGTGTTTTGCCAGGAAGCAAAGGCTGAGCCAAGGGAGTGTGTGGGCTGTTGGCTTAATGTGCCTGATGTAACGCGTGCAGAAAGGGTGTGTGAGTTCTCAACCTGTGTCTCCAGAAGGATCATTCCTTTTCTTATTCTCCCTTCTATAGGTTTCCTTCACACTCTGTCCTTAGACTCCTTAAGCAAATGGATTGTCATTCAGCTTTAAAGTCCTTAAGCTAAAATCTTTCACTGTAATTTAGCTCCTTTTGATTGTCTAAGCAGTGGTGGAGAACTCAGCATCTTTCCCTCTCCCTTTGCAACTTGTTATGTATCTCTTGTGTAACTCTCTCAGTGAACTTTGCCTCTTGTCTATGCTCTCTCCTACTGTTTTTAACTTCCAGATCTGCTTTTCCCTTCAATGGCAGTTCTTTCTCATCTATGTATGTGTGACTGCATATACTAGTAATAGGACTCAGTGCTTTGCAACACAAGGCAATTTTCCTTGCATTACAAACATACATAAATGTTCCTATTGTAAACCAGTTTGATCTGTGCTCTCACTTAGGAGAATAATAGGAACCTCTTCTGCTGAGTAACTGCCTATCTATTTTCAAGCAGCCCACTTTAAAAGTTGGCAGCTGTTTTATTTATTAAATCAATGTCATTGTAGCTATGCTTTTAAATGGCTGAGGTCTTTTATTGGGGGGGCAAAGTCTGCCTAATATAGGCCATCAGAGTTGGCCTATGTTAGTTGTCACAAATCATTTGTAAGTGGCAAAGCCAATGTAAAGAAATACTGTGTAACTTAATAAACATGTTACCATCTTATTCTGTAAAAACTAAACTGTTTCTTAGGAAGGAAGGTACCATTTATCAACAGCTTCAGGGTGTAAAAGTTCAAGATGGTGTGTGGTAATGTAAGCATGCTTTTGGCACGGTTCTGAACAAGTAGAGAGTTATTTCATTTTTATTTTGAGGCTGAGAGGCAGCCGAACCTTTATCATGGGTCTAAAGAGCACACATAAACATTGGGTTGTTTTTTCCAGTTCACTTAAATCTCAGTAAACAGGGTTATGCTTACAGTGAGAATTATTTTGGCAGCTATAGCAGAAGGCAAGAGAGATGTGGATAGTTCACACCATTAAGAAAAAGATAATTAGGGTAAAGAATGTGGCTGTGAGGTGTGGGGGACCAGCCTCTCATTTATTCTCACCAACAGCACAAAGGGAGAATAGGTTTATCTCCCACCAGCTGCCAGCAGCTAATTCTCTCTGTGCTTTGGGAGTCAGAGGCAGGGTTTTTTTCAAAGGAGAGGGACAAATGAATGTCACAAAATGATGAAGACTATGCTGCTCCTTGGGGTTTTTATGACTGTCATAGCTCCAGGGAGCATCACAACATTGACTTCAACATAACCCGAGCTATTGGTGGCTTGTCTTGGGAAGATTTACCAGAGCATCATTGCTCTAAGTCTCTCCACAGAAGTGGCAGCACTTGTAAACAGATGATGAACTACCTGTGGAAAATATTCCTCACACATATAGTGCTGTTGGAGGGTAATATCTGCCTGGTAGCAGGTGGCAGCAAGAATCCAGTGAGAGCAGAGAGATTAAGCTTCCTCCTGCTTTTCTTGCTCTGCAACAGCTTGACTTTTGGTGCAACGGCTTTGGGGCTAGTATAGCAAGCATGCCATTTGCACTGCCTATTCAAGCAGTACATTTGCTGAAATAAGAGGTTGAGACTTAAGGGAACAAAACAAGAGGGAAGTGTAGCTCTCTTAGAAGTACCAGTGCTGCATGCTCACTCTTTTCCCCTCTGCAGCACTGACTGTAGCTCCAAAGCTCTCCAGCAAATACTCTCCTCCAATACTGTCTTTTCACAAAAGCATCTGTTAAGGTCTGATTAAAACCAGAATATGCCGCTTTACAGGACCCGGTCTATGATATCGAAGGATCAGTCTGGCAGAGCTAGAATGGTCTCTGGAGACAGTTATAGTGCCCTGGGGATGGAGCTGCATTCAGCTTCCACTTCTGCCAGCACTCACAGATGCTATCCCCACCAACAGTCAAGCTCACATATGCTGCCAGCTACCTGGATAGGCAGCACTTCAGCTGCTCCAGCAATACACCCTGTTGTACAGTACCATGCACCCCATCCTGCCTGCCAGCACTCTTCAGGATGTGCCCAACTGCCTCGATGCTGGGAGCCTATTTAACATGTTTCAAGTAGGCCATTCTTTAAAAATAGAAAGGAAAGCGGGTTTCCTTGGGTTTATTTAAAAACACACCAAACCGAAAGTCCCGCCTCCCATATGGACACGTTGAGTAAAAATGTGTAAAAATGATGCTCACTTCTCCCCTTGCTTTCAGCTCTAACAGACTTGCTCAGAATTTAATCTGGTCAAAGAAAGACGCCTCAGGAAAGTGCAATCTTCCACTGGCAACCAACAAGATCATTCATCTGTCACTTATCATCATGTTTCATGAACTTTATGGCATTTCAAGCACCTCTTTTTATGAAACGCAGAACAGAATCAGTGAATTTTCTATATCCCTCACTGAAGATTTCAGATGCACACAACACAAAATAAGCTAACATGCAACAGCTTTCGTTCAGTTACTTCTGTGAAATAATATTTTATTAATGTTCTGTATTGTGAAAAATGGTTTCATAAGAATACAGAAGACATGCATCATTTTTCTATTGTTAAGATATGAAATGTGTGTGTCTTGGCTTGGAGTTTATAGAACCTTGCCATAGGATTCATGCTTGGTTGGGTTCATGTTGGGTTTTTATTTTTTGGGGGGGGTTTTTTGAAGTGCACATGTTAGTAACAAAGGGCAAAGCACCAAAGAAGGACAGACTCATGAAATAGCTAGGACCTGGTCAGTAGCCCCTTGAATAACCAGGTGTTTTCTAGTGTACTTCATTGGTCCTCTCCTTCCACCTGACAGAAGAATGCAAGATGCTGTGTTTGTGTACTGCTACAATAGTGAATATTATTATAGCCAAGTGATTTCCAAACCCAGTTACCTCTGCCTACTCAGATTAAGAGAGACTGGCGTGATGAAAGAGCATGGGTAACAGAAAGAACATTTTGCACAGGCAGGCCTTTGGGAGGCTTTGTCGAGAGGATGGCTGGCACTGAACTACAGGGGATGAGCCATGCCAGTGGGCACCCTAGTGCTCAGCCTGGTCCCAGGGCTGGGTTGCAGAGCTGCTCAGGTTGCTTGGTGCTGTGCTGCTGCCCAGGGCTCTTCTGCTGGGATGATCAGCATCCTACCCAGACAGGCTCCAGCAATGCACACATTGTGCTCTGCACCTCAGCAGGAGCCTCTCCAGGGCTGGGGAGCTGAGAAAAGCACAGCAAAGGTGTCCAGTCCCACAGCTGGCCAAGCTCTTTGGTTCTGGTCTGGCTCTGCAAGGGATGTAACAGCTCCTGGCTGTCCTGACCTGAGCTACTCAGCTGCCTTTGTGTTGTGCTGGTGACTCTTCTGTCCAGGACTCTTGCCCAGGCCCTCTCCAAAGCTCAGCAGTGCTGTGTTAGTGGGGCACTTGGCAGGAGTGACACCATCCATAACTTAGATATGGAAACCCACAGGAATTTAGTCTTTAGGGCATTGACTGCTACTTTTCTAACAGAACTGAGCTGTCTATTATGATAATACTGACTTCTCATCTCGATACCAGACTCAAGCCTCTGGGAATTTATTAGTATTTTAATATATAGATCAACATATGTATACACTAACGGGTGGTGATATGACCTGTTGCACAGATTTCACAGGGTAGAACTCAGCTATGAGATGTCTTCATTTTACTCAATTTGCACACCTAATGCATAGTTCCAGTAATGCTTATAGTGGTGTGCTGCATATAATAGCTTGAAAAGCCACACTGACAAGTTAACAACATATGCAAGATATCATACAGTATGAAGATAGGCTGAGAAAGTTGGGGCTGTTCAGCCTGGAGAAGAGAAGGCTGCGTGGAGACCTCAGAGCAGCCTTCCAGTATCTGAAGGGGGCCTATAGGGATGCTGGGGAGGGACTCTTCATTAGGGACTGTAGTGATAGGTCAAGGGGTAACGGGTTAAAACTTAAACAGGGGAAGTTTAGATTGGATATAAGGAAGAAGTTCTTTACTGTGAGGGTGGTGAGGCACTGGAATGGGTTGCCCAGGGAAGCTGTGAATGCTCCATCCCTGGACATGTTCAAGGCCAGGTTGGACAGAACCTTGGGTGATATGGTTTAGTGTGAGGTGTCCCTGCCCATGGCAGGGGGGTTGGAACTAGATGATCTTAAGGTCCTTTCCAACACTAAGTATTCCATGATTCTATAGCAAACCAAATAGGAGATTTAATCCATGATCTTTATCATGTGATGTACCTGAGCCTAGATGTAGAGCCAAAACACTAACCAGTATATTTTCAGAATATTATGCTTGCAAGTGTCCATCTTTACCTTTCTTGACCACCAGTTCTATTTTGTAAATGCTTCAAGAATTCCCTTGGGGTCCCCACATGATCCAGCATGTACTGGAGGTCAATCCCTCTTCCCCTTACCTTACCAAGTGCTTTATATACTTTGTGAAAGAAGGGGTGCAGAAAGAGACTGCCAGCTCAGGATAAACCATGTATTCAAGTCCCCTGAGAAGAGGTTTTTAACCCCCAGTTCTGCTGTGTTTAGATTATGAAGCAGTATTGCAATGCAAATCCAGATCATCATATCCAATACTTGAAAATGAACCTACTCAGATGTATTGTTGATTAAATATACCCTGACAAATAGGCAAAGCATTTGCAGAGTGTATTTAATTTGGATCAAATTGAGATGAATGCCACTGAGGTTGCAGAGGGGTTTTTATGCTCTATAGGAGTAAAGCCAGGTTCAGGAAACCTTCAGTAAAATCAACACAAAGTGACTGTTAGATTTGGTTTTCTCCCAGTGGAAAAGCAGATAAGGTTTCAGGGTAACTAACAGCTTGCTAGCTTTAAGGAAAACAATGCAGGATAATCTATGGAGTAGTATGACAGAGTTACTGTGAGTACTACCTGTTGGCTTGGTTTATGTTTAACTCTGTTTTCTGAAAAGAATCTTTCTGGTTTATTGTGCCTGTTGCTCCCATCTCCATTGAAAACTTGAGACAGACCTTAAAAAAATAAAATCAATAACATGTAAATAGAGAGTTGACATAGGGTTCTAGCTCACTCTGAAATTAGCATTTTCTCTTATTAGAAAGAACACATATATACTGCGTGCACACTGTACTCACACATTCCTACATGTAGTTTGCCACTTTAAGTTTGGAAAATTTCCCATTAACAATCTAAGCAACTTATCTAAGCTCCACCTCACATCTCTGCTTTATTGCTTTTTGGTTTGTCTTTACATCTTTTTCGACACTAAAGCCCACAGTATATACTGAAACATCCGTTGCCAGGAGAAATAACGTTCCTCATGGTGTCTTTAGCAGCAAAGAAGTTTTTTTAAGGCTGGAGTACTAATGTTAAACAAATTTACAGTTACTCTTGGCGTTGTAAGCAATAGAGCTGTTCATTCTGTTCAGAAAGCATGTGACAAGTAAAGTTTAAGTAGACAGAAAATGCTTTTGCATTATTCTGACTAAACTTTCTATTCAGGAAGGATCTAGACTACAGAGAAAATGTTGAAAACTTATTTCAAAGGCAGGTTATAGATTGAGGAGAGAGCCAGTAAAACCTGGGATGAATAATCTATCCCAAAGCCAAAAGAATCTGAAGGAAAAAGCTTAGCCAGTTGGAAGAAAATGACAGATGATTCTGTCAGCTTGAATAAAGCAGAAGAGTGAAACCCAATTTCCTGGGAGTTCATGAAAAGAGGTATTTCAGAAAAAGTGCAATAAAGTAAGGATGCTGTATTCAGAAGGTCAAAATCACACAGTGAAAAACTGTCTTCAGCAGGTGGAGATTGCCAGCCTTTTTAAGTGGTGATGTCAAGTCTCATCAGCTAAAGAACTGCAGATGCAAGCAGTAGGTGCACAGGAGGCATCAGAAAAACCTATAAGCACCATCTTTTTCACAGTAACTCGCTAGGTGTCATTTCCCACTCAGGACAGAGCATACATGATCTCTGTCTCAGTGCTGAAAGGTGTCATTTTCAGAGTGAAGCAGTAAAACTGATCTGCTGACCTCCACAGCAATTCAAGCGAGATTACTGCCATTTTTGCATAACTAAGACTGGTGATTTCTACCCAGTCTCCCCCTCTCCCTCCTCCCCTTACATTTCCAGGAGGACAAAATGTCTTAGAAGTTTAGAAAGCAATAATATAGATGTAAATATTGGCACTGACCTCTCCGAGTTGGAGAGGACAAATGGGCTAGCTCGGAAGTCCTGGCTCCAGCTCCTTCAGGTTCTGAATGACCTTTGGAGAAAACTGCATGTGGTTCTGCCACACTGCTGTGGGATGAAGCATTAGGAGCCTGGCAGTCAAGGAAGAGGGATTTCTGACCACAGGAGTTCCAGCCATCTAATACTTTCCTATCTTAAAATGTAAAGATCTAAGTACAGTCTCGTGGCTGCATTACTAGGTCTTCAGGTACTGACTTTGCCTGCTCACACTGCTGCTGCTGGTTCAAAATTCCAAAGGGAAACTTCAGCATCCAGTTCTCTCTTGTATCAATGTTTTATTCACACAAATCCCAAATGTTTACCTAGCACTCCGTATTTGTAATTCTGGGTCAGTGACAACAAAATGTTATGCATGCACTCATCTGCTGGACTGTTGATGTGAAGACTGAAGTATTCTGGGTGGTGGGTTTTTTTCTGCTGTTTTCACAGGCAAAGTCTGCTTCCCATCTTCTTTATGCATATCACCGTAATTTGGGAAGGAGGAGCCCAGCCAAGGGGAAGCAATAAGTTAGGAACTGTTTTGACCGATACTGAGTGTGTTGAAATCCATGGATCATCTGATTCACACAAAAGTACTGACTAAATAATAATAAACCTAAAAATAAAATAAAATCTTTCATTTTGGGATAAGTGAATAAATTTTCAGCTCCTGAATGTAGAATTTTTATTTAGGTGGCCTCGGAAAATCGTAGAGCTCATCACAAATATACAGAAAAGACTCTTCTATTAACATATTTTTGTGAGTCTTAATTCTGTTCAGAAATAGGAAGTACAGTCAGTTTAATTGTATCATAAGGCTGATTCAGTGTTCTAAGTGGAACATAAACTTATTCTTGTCTGTAAGTATATTTTCTGAATTAGGTAACTTTCTACTAAAATGCTCAGCAGTAAAAGAGTTAACAATGTTAACATTTAGACTGTCATCTTCAGGTTTTGGAGTCAGTACTGTATAGGGATGAACAGGTTATACCAATTGCAAATTATTACTTCGATTGTCTTTGGTCTCTCGAACATAAGCCTGCATCAGTCCTGTTTGATTCATGTCTTCAAGGATTTATTCACACCCGTGACTCTGAGGAACATAATTTATTTTAAATGGGATGTAGACTTCAGAGCACCGGCTCAACAACAGATTTGATAATGACATAAAGTCTTGTGTGAATGCAGCACAAGAAATTTCAGAAGCACAAGATTTCAGTTGAACTGAATCTGTGCCCTTCATTTTCCACCTTCTTGCTTTCTGCCGGTCATACTTACTTCAGGTTGGTATTTGTTTACATAGCACACAGTAAGCTAAAGCTTAAGTAAGTTTCATCTCTTGACTCCTCCCACCTGTTTCTTTTCATCTCTGTGAAATATTTATTGCTGTTTCTTATATTCTTATATCCTGAGGGGTGTGGCTTTTGTTTACATCTTAATGGAACTAAATAGCAGGATGTGTTTGCACAAGCCTTACAGGCATGCTCCTGCTTCTGCTCAGGTATTAAAGCTGCTTGTATGGGACTCGAAAAGTGAAGTTTTGTAAGCAAAGGTCTATGTTTCTGGCAGAACAGAAAATGTTCCACATGACATAACAAGAAAAACTGTGATTTGGGACCATTCACCCAGCTGAGCAGTTTAGTTTGTTTCCCTGAAGTTATGAATGTATTTTGCATCTTTCTACTCTGGATGCAACTCACAATTCTCTATGTTTACCTGTGACACAGCGTGGATACAGCCTAATCATTTGGCAGAAGTTTTGCCAGTTTAAAATCGGTTTGCTTGTCCCTAAATCTACTACCAAACAGTTGCTCATTTGTAGATAAATTTACAAAAGGATATAGTGGTCTCAACACTGCAACACTTGATTTTCAGGACAGCATGGCCCTCCCATGCGAGGTGCGGGACACGAGTGTTGAGTCTTCCGCTTGCCTCAAACTATTTAAACTCAAATGTGGCACTTTTCTGCAAAGCTTCCTCCTTCAGAGGCTTCTGGTATCTGTTCTTGGGGTTGAAGATTTGAAGGGGTCTTCAAGTCTTTATGCAAAGTGGAGCACCCTTAAACAGGGGCAGCATGGCAGGCATAGGTCCCTGGGTAGGGGACTCATCCATGGGTGAGACATCCATGGGAGTCAAGTCTTCATGTCCTCTTTTCTCTGTGAGCTGAACAAGCTAATAGAAATTGTAAATGGAAACAAAACCTCTTTGCATGTCTATCTGGCACCTGAGAGCTCTGAGGAAGTTGTTATTGTCATTTGACTTCTGTGGCAAGGAAAAGGATGCTTATTACAATCTAAATTAAACTGCACCCACAAACTGTAAATATTGTGACATACTTTTTCCCCTAAAAATACTGAGAGGATTATGTGTGTGAACTTGTACTTGCAATTAGACAGGTCTTCTTAGCTGCTTCTGGGCAAGCCTCATTTTGTGTGTCTGTACTGCTAAATAAACCATGGCAGGAATTAATACGTGGCTGAGTGGTGCAAGATGTGTCCTGTTGGTCCTCCCAGTGTCTGGCTCCCCTCTGAGCAGGAAGTGTCCATATGTCTGGTAGAGTGCTTTGCCCTGCACCTCCCTGGGGCCTCATCTGCAGTACTGTTGCCCTAGGAGGTGATTGATGGGCTTTGGGAAGTTCTGGGTTTGGCTTTCTTTCCACTTCAGTGCATCTGAAACACTCACCTGGGCTGCATTGCAGCCCACAATAGTGATGGGTTTAGAGCATGAAACTGAGGGTATTGTCACATGTCATGGTGTCACTTGGGACACCTTTGTGGTACAAAGTCTGCTAGAATCGTGTCAGAAAAATAGGTGGGGGAAGCCAAACTTGGGGCAACCATGCCCATAATGCCCTTTGGGAGCCATCCATGGAGTGAAATATTCCTAGCACTGCACTCACTCACCTTCTGGAGAAGGCCATCAGGTGTAGTCCACAGCAGGGAGCTCACTAGCAACTCAGCAATATCCCTCACCTGAGCTGCAGTGCTAATGCTTGCTGCATAGTTTACTTTTATCTTTAAATCCAGCGGCAGTGCTCAGTGAGTCTCAACAGAGGCTGGGGCTGTAATTCCTGTCCTTGCAGAGGTGGACTGTAATGAGGGAGAACAGACCGCAGGAGGAATTTTGTTTCCTAGCTTACGTAAGGGCTGTTTATTTGAGCCATATGATGCTTGGAAAAAGTGAAACAGAGACAACTTACGACTTTTAAAGAAATATGTATATTTAATGTAGCTTTAATGGTAAAGAGGGATAAAATAAATCTGGGCAATATCTGTCTAAAAAAATCAATCCATAAAACCGCAACAAATGGAGACTGGAGCAGGACATAGAAAGAAGGATTAGGAGGTATTCATACATTAAAATATATAAAAACACATCAACCATAATAAAAGAATACATTAAAAAGAAATATTTTATTTCAGCTTTTACATCGTCATTGTCAAGGTCTGGGCCACCTTTTCAAAAGCACATTTCAAAAAACTCATCTAATAACCTTTCATAGATAATTTAGCTCCTAAATCACTTGGATGTTGTGGGAAGTAACCCCTCCCATTTGCTAATTAATGAATGGACTTTCTTAGGAAAGAACAGCTTTGTTAAAGAACAGCTTAAGTTAAAGGTTTACATAGTCTGTCATTTGTTGTAGGGAATAAGAAAGGTTCCCCAAGAAGTCAGAACTATTAATACCCCTTTATCTGTAAGAGAAAAAGAATTTAGACTTCTTTTGTTAGGTTTCAGGCAAAATGCTGGTTGGAAGATTGTTGGTTGGTGTTCAGCTTTCAAAGATAATTCCTTTAATTAGGACTCTCGCTTCATCACTTTGCCATTTCCATTGTCTGTGAAAATGAGAAGTTTGGGTCCCAGAGAGCAGGCTTAAATGGTGAATGGTAGAACTGCCTGCCTTGTTGAGAGCATCAAACTGAAGCACCACCTCTGCTTTTCAGCACTGTGTGTGACTAGGGTACATATAAAAAGGGTATTAAACAACGGAAGCGTCATGGATGGCAACAGCAGTGAGCACATCTTGAAGAAATATGTGACCAGTGACTAAAGTCACGGGGATTTGTTTTGTTTAGGTTAGAGGAAAGGTGACTTAGAAAGATGGGAATAACAATTCCCAGAAATGATACAGGTGCCTGGGGGAAGAGTTTTCCATGACCTCTGTCAATAGGACAAAAAGTAATGACCTCAAACAGCATCAAGTAAGATGTAGCTGAGACATCTCTAGTGAGAATAGCAAAGGACTGGAATTGTGTGTCTAGTGAGATGGTAGACTCTTTGTTGACAGAGGTTTTAAGAATATCTCTTCAGATGTTTAAGTACAAACATCTGTTGAAGTAGCCTAAGCATAGCCACTTCTAGCTTGGGAGAGGTGAATGTGCTAAATTACCTACCAAGGTCCCTTGTGGACCTACTTCCATCATACTACTACTCTTGAAACAAAACATAGCACTTTTCATCTACTATATAGTATTACATTTGTAAAAAAAAAAAAAAAAAGGAAAAGAAAAAGAAAAAAACATCCTTTTTTTGTTTGTTTTGTAATGCTATTCTCCCCCAAGGTCACAAATGATGTAAGGTTTCTGAGCAATGGGTTAGCCAAATGCCATCTGGATGCATAATTTCTAGCCCTTCTTACCCTGTACAAAGTCCCAGAAAATTGCTTTACTTTTAAGAGGGGGAAAAAATAATCCCTTGATGCTCCATCTTCCCTATAGTAACTTGGAAAGAGAAGTGTTTTACATAAGCAAAAACATGCCTTCCTTCTTCAAAGTGTTTTTCATGTTCATGGTCTTGGCCGCAGAAGCAAAACGTGAGTGACACATTGCTGTACTCATTGCATATAGTGGTTTTTTCACTTGAGGTAATGGCAGAAACCACAGCTACAGCGCAGCCTTTTTTGTTACATCCTTCAGATTCTGTAATTGGCTGGGATTGTTCCTGGAGTCAGTCCACAGCACCTTCAAGCTTATTTAAGTGGATGAAAACTTTTCCTGCCCCTGTAATAAAAGCCTATTGGCTTTCATGTTGAAGTCTATGGGAGAGATTTTTCAAGGAATGAGATAGATATCTATTCAGCAAAATGTGTACACGTGTTTTTTGGAACAGCAAGGCTCCTCTAAAGGAATGGGCAGGAGGGAGAGGAAGGAACCAAAGCTGGGGAGGACCTGGCTTCAGGCAGAGTCAGCAGTGCCCACTGACCTGACTGGTCACTGAGGAAGAAGTTCTGCACCCAGCTTTCGATTAAGGAGATGGGCACCTGAAACCTTGGCAAGAGCTGCCTGCCTGTTCTGTAAGCAAGAACATTGTGGGTTCTTTAAACTTTTAAAGGAACAATTAGTGTTTCTAAATCACTTCTGTTCCCCACAGGGAAAGCCTTACAGCAATGCTAAGTATTACAGTTTAACCTGCATCTCTGACTAGTGTACAAGTTTTGCTATCACCTATTAATTTATTCATTCTTCCTATATTCAGAAACCTTTTACATGACAGGTATATCTGTAACATCAAACACCAAAGGAATTATACTCCTGTAAGCTGATATATCCTTAACCAGCTATATTATATTCAACTGACTTTGCATATATGAAGGAGAAAATTGACATACTAAAAGGGGATAAATAAGCTATCTTTTTGTAGTGTAGAGGGAATTAAGATGGAATGCTTAATATGTCCACCATGTATAAAACTGCTGTTTACAAAACACTGTGACTTGAGTTAGAAGAAAATCCATCCATTAAGATAACATTAATATTAAAGAATTAATAGATTACTAAAACACTACTGTCTTTTTCTCTTCCCATTTTGCTTCTCTTACTGTTAATAGTGAGAAGTGAGAAAAACTTGTAATGCAAGGTGAGCTATTCAGTAAGCTAGTTATAATTTATATTAAATTTTGAATAAAAAGAGAACATTGGTTTTTATGGAAAGGCTGAAACAAGAAGATATAAAGCATCCTCTTGTCAGGTAGGTTTCAGGCGTTAATTACTTCAAACACATTTAGAAACAAAAACTACTTCTAAAAAGAGAAATACAGATAATCAAACTGCAAGACCATGACACATTTATCTAAGTAATAAAATTTTTCTCTTGGAAATGACAATGCACAAATAAAAAGGAACATTTATAGTGGGCAGAATGATCCATTGGAAGAAAACAATAGATGCAAGTTTCAGTCCAACTTTTTTTCATGGTAAAATCAATGACTTCTGGTGTATAGTAAATTAGGTAATTATGTAAGATGTCGAACCACATAAATGATGTAAGGTTTGGTTTTACAATTCAGTTCTGCCTGTGAGAAGTTTTGCAACAGTGAGTACTAGTGATTAGAATGTCAGCATGAGGGACTGCTGCAGATTCTACCACTGAGATAACAGAATATAATAATTACACGATTGGAAAGTCCACGTAATAACCAAGTTCAAATTATTTTAAAGAGTGGTTTCAGCTGAAAATTAAAAACAGCACTAAAACACAGCACAGTGGTCTCCATATGTGGCTCTTTTTTAAACAGAACATACTCTACAGCTGCCTTTGCAGCACATTTACCACCCTGCCAGCCAGAGGACCCACATTTGGGGACTGTCAGATTGCCTATGCCTGGCTTTTGCAAAAATTGCAGATATTCTGAACACGATGCAGTTGCAATTTCTTAAAAAGACTCTCCTATTCTTCATTATTTACACTCTCCATTTCCCACCCAGCCAAACCCACAGAGGACTCGACAGTTTTAATGACAGCAGTTTCTTTTCACTTTCTAGACCATAACACAAAGAAAACACAACAGAATACTTACAGGCCTTACTTTACCTCTTAATGTACCACTTGCTTCAATATAAGATCCAGCCCTTCATTCCTGACAAATCTAGCATTGCTGTTTTTAAGTGCGAAAGCAGCGTGTTGCATCACACCATAGTCACCACTCCAAACTGAACTCTGCAGTAGCAGTTTGGAATTATACGGTAGGCAGTACCTACTTTCAAAGATAAAGTGATATTCTGTGTATTTCACGTTTACCAAAATGTAGACTGTTGAAAAATAGTGGCAATGGAAAATGTTTTCGTTACTCTGGATTTGAAATTTCCCTACTGTAATTGTTTAAAAATTCTTTTCCTGTTTAGCATCTCCTTCCTACAGTTTGCTTGCATTGAATTAGTGCTTGCAAGAATACAGCTTGTCCCATTTTGTTCTTGTTATAGCTGTGTTCTGCACCCTTCAAGACTTCCAGTATTTTTTTTGCATCTTACCTTTCTCAAAAACTTTTATTTGAAGCATTTCTGTTCCTGAAGCAACTATAACAATTCCTTCTAGTTGGGCACATTGCCAAAGTAGGTATGTGGTTATTCCTTTTGGGGACTATGTCACAAAGCATCCTCAAAGTGCTAACATCTGCAGCCACTCTGAAGCAAAGAACTGAGTTGTATACACTATATTCAGCAGCCCATCTCAGCTTCTCACTGCTGGCATCCCCAAAGCATTGACATGATTTCATATTCACTTAGTCAAGGACAGGTAGAGTTTAAACTAGAAGACACTGGACAAACTTTGGGAATTCTTACCTTGCAATCATCAGCTAATCCTTGCCTCTCTTTAAGTTAGCATGCAGTGCCGCAGGAGGGAGTAGATTTCTACTCACAGTAGAAATCACACTGAGTAATTTCCCTTGCAAAACATAAGACAATGATGTAAATGTTATAAAATGTTTCACATTCTCTCTGCCAAACTTTTTTGGGATCTTCCAGCCCTGATTTAATTTGCAAAAGTCTTGCAGAAAAATAGCACGTGGGGTACTCATGTGTCTTCACCATTCCCCATTTAGCAACAGGGAGGAAAAAGAGCCCCACCATTAAACAATGTTATCCAGACTCTTCTGAAATTATATTGATTTGTTTGCTTCTTGGTGTTTTCTCAGCCATAAAATTCATGTAAAGTGACTACCATCACCCCCTCCTACTTTTGGCTGCTTAGTTCTAGATTTGCTGTAGCAAACCTATTCAATCTATTGGATGGAGAAGGCCTTTATTTTAAAACAGAGTCAGGGGATAAGAAATACAGGTATCCTAGGGGTCGCAGGTAGTATGGTGAAATGATGTGGATTTTCATTTTGCCTTTCATTTATCAAACAAGACCCAGTGGAATGGACATCTACCTGGTTGTGATACAGGAAATATGCTGGACTGTCTTCAGGTAAGCTGTGGCTCTGCTCTGATAGCAAATGGGTTTTGTGAAGAAAGGGAGACTTGAAAAAGCAGCCTGCTTATAAAGCTCATAAGGCAGGATTCACATCTCTATAGAGTTGCAAGAAGGGGATATCTTTTCAAACATTTGCAAGACCTGTAGGCTTATACTGTATGGGCATTTGGTAGCTTATTTTTGCAGAGGCTGGAAAGAAACTTAAATGAGAAGATTGAGTAATTAATTGTGCCACCCAAGATTTTGGCTTTCTGTATAATACCAGGAGACAGGTGTGGCTGTTAGGAGACAAAGGCATGTTGGCTCCTTACAACCCAAGTACAATGGGAGTCCTGACTTTCAGCATGTAGGGCAATAAACCCAAGCTTCAGAAGGCAAAGGATACAGGATCATGGAGAGAGACTATAAGCTGGAAATATTCCAGAAAGGAACTTTAAGTACCATGGAGACCACCCGCCAAAGTCTCTTATTTGGTTGGCTCATATTGTAGATGGCATACTAAACTGATGTACTGAACCTCCAGTATTCTTGCTTTTAGCTATACAAAAAGTGATATATAAGTGATAATTTTTACAGCTTGTTGTTTCAAAACTATAAGAAATATTTGGGCTTGTAGTTCTTGTGCATCCAAACCATGTGGAAATGGATTTAAACTTCCATGTCCACAAGCTCAGAGAAATGTCTCAGCTATAATATAGGAAGAGTTGCAGTTACAACAACCTCAGCTGCCCATTAGTATTAGAAAAATTGATTGGTAATTAATTGGTAATAAAAGCCTTTTACTCATCCTCTATTCCCTTAAGAATTCAGAGAATACAAGTGAAAAGCCTTTCTAAAAAGAGAAAATACAGTCAGTTGCAAAAGGGATAGAGGAGAGAATGTATCCTCTGTAATAAGAGATGAATGTTTGTGATTAGTTTAATGAAGGGGCCCCAGAAACCTCCTGCAGCCCCCCATTAGTCTAACAGTTAGCCCATTGTATACATATACAATACACAGTCACTTGTCCTTGTGGGGGATCATGTCTGGTGTAAGTCTAAAGCCTAAAATTGGAATCATTTCCTCATTTCTGATGCTTAGATGTAATGCTTCAGGAATTAAAAACCAAACCAAACAACAACAACACACCACCAACAACAAAAAAGCCAACACCGCAAAACACACAAAACCCTCTAACCCCAAACTTTTGATGTCCCTATCTTTCTAAAATAATGCATCATCACTACAACAAAGTTCGTCCTCTGGTTCTGGCTGAGGGTTTGTTCTAATCATGATTTATTCCCACCTAAGATACATGTTTCTTGTTAAAAGAAGAAGAATTTTCATATCATCAGTGTTAGTTTTTCACCTACCTCCCATAGCTTGAACAAACATACTATGTGACTATAGAGACATTGTGGCCACTTGTGTAAGCAATACATGCAGTAATGAAGAGTGGGCAAATTGTAGCTTTCCATCTTGAGAAGAGTTAGAGGCACAAGGCTGACATTTGGAAGGGGAGTTTGAAGCTTGAATGAGGATACAAAGCGCAGTTTATTCTCTAACTGCTATGATCCACAATGTTATGGATGATGATGGTGTAACACTCAAGAGAACAATGAAGTAATTTAATTTCACCCCAAGAGGATATTTTAACAACCCTTGCAGACACCATCAAGCCAACCAAATCTCTGAATTCAGTGCGAGAGTCACACTTTTGACCCTGTATCATAATCTCTTCCATAGCACTTGCATTTCTTAGGTTTGCAGCACAGTTCTGTAGTTTTTCCTGACATGGGATCAGACACAGATGATCGCAGGAAGCATAATTCTTTATCACGCTGTGCTTTGCACAAGGAATGTAGGCTGAGGTCCAGAAAAGTGGAGATGCAGCTGGTGCAATGTGTAGATTTTGGAGCAATAGCCCTGTCCTGCCACTCTTCTCTTGTTATCTGTCCTAAAGGAAAAAGGGGTTTACATACTGCTTGACCTCAGTTTGTATTTGGGTGTTTCCATTATGCATTTCAGGGTGAGATTTTCTACACTGATGCACATCTGTCATCTCCCACCCTACAGACAACCCAAGACTCTACAAATGTGAGAGGTCTGTAACTCATCTGAGGATGTAAGCAGCGACTGTCATGCACAGTCCTTGCAACAGTCTTCTGTTCATGGATATATGTGGTTGTGAAATAAAAAGGCAAGGCTGGAGAGGAGGCAATATGACCTTTTTTTTACACTAAATTAAAAAATATTTTCAAAAAGTTACAAACACACAGCCTTTTTGCTTTATGCTGTTTGAACATGAAAAACTAGCAACACTTTAAGCAAATCTGCAAAAGAAATGGTGTACTGTTCTCTTAAATGCAAAGACATGTTTGAGCCTGACTGTGTGAATTCAAAGTAAAAAAAAGGGGGGGGGGGAAGGTGACATCTTTTGAAAGAGCCTCCCATAAGGGCAGTAGGAGCTGCCTTTACAAGGTGTGATGTTAAAGTCTGGCTTAGCTCAATCAGCAGCACATGCACAGTCCCACTGAAACAGCTAAGGCCTCTTCAGTAGAGGCAGGGAAATAAAATATAGTAGAGGCAATATCAGCAGCAACAACAGAATCAATGTTTATCTCATCAAGCAGTAGAAATAAGACCAGTGGATCATAATTGTTGCTCTGGTTTTTAAACTTGTCTCTCTAAACCAGGAGATTACTCAGTTGGAGGCTCAGTCTAATGATTATATATGCTTTCTTTTTCCACAAGAATTGGAAATTGTATGATCTAAGACTGACAACCCCAGCATCTGGGATTGCTTAAAGCAATTCAGAGTTTTGCTCCAGTCACGTGGCTCTGGACAAAGACTGCAGAAAAATCAAACTGGTCCGCAGGAAGCCTTGATGTTGAGTAAAACTCAGTAAATTGAGCAAGGAGCCTTTGATTTATTTGCCTTAATTCATTATAAATGAATGACATTCATTCTTCTTTTGCAAATGCTTGGCTGCTTTTTTGTGTGTGTGTGTGTGTGTGTGTGTGTGCAAACATTCATGACTACGTTAATTGCATTGCATCTTTTTATATTTATTTTCTAGATTTTATTGCTCTACTTTAGAGGTCCTAAATAACTGATTTATATAGCCTCCTTTTTCAACGGGCATTTTTGTAGTCATTGTCTTCCAGATGTATTTTGTTTTAGTTTAAAAGAATTTCTTACTGCATTCCAGAAATGCTGTTGCCAAAGAATCTAATTTAAAAGTGGGAGGAAATGGTTTATGATATGCAGATCTACTTGCTGCTTTGCGTATTCCACATTTCAACAACAACATGAAACTGCAAGAGTAACAAGAATGTATTATTCAGATGAGAGATGTTACTGCATTTGAGAATGAAAAGGTTCCATATTTCTCACAGTTATTCTGCAAGCTGACATGGAATGAAACTGCTAATCTGTGTAGAATCAAACTGAAACTTCACATACAACTGAAAAACTTTCAGGTTTAGAAGTGCACATGTCAAAGAAGTGACAGGAAGCCAAGGTTATATACATAACTGTCTGGGAAATGAGTCAAATCTAAGTTAGAAAAAGAACTCTCAGAGCTGTTGCAGTAAGCTGCCTGAATTAATAAGTCAGCATTTTATACCTAGAGCCGCCTTGTATGTGTGTGAATGCATACTTGTGTACAGGTAAGTGCCTTCACCTTTGGTGTACTGCTCTTTTCCAGTTTCTCATATGATGGGAGAATTCTCGGATATTGTTCTAGCAGTTTGCATATTGCTCTGTTGGCTTGAGTTTTTTAATTTTGTTCTTTCATTTCAGTTCTCAGTGATGTATCAACACTATACAGTTAAAATCTTGCTGATAAAACAGCCTAAAAGACCAAGTTACCTATGCAGCAAAGGCAAACAGCTCTGAAAGACATTCCCTCTGCTGTAGCTCAGGAGTAAAGTTGTATCATCTGTCATTGGGAGGTTAGAGGATGAACTGACCTGATTTCCAGACTTTACAGTAATCTTTATCTTGTGGGCCAGTTCCTTCTCTGTACATTGCTGTTTCCAAAATTTGACCTAATACATGTAATGTGGCAGATTATACAAAAGCAGCCAAAGCATAACTATTTGTGGTGGATACCAGTTTACCAAGTAAGGGATACATGCTAAAGAGCTTGGCAGTTGCTGGCTTTTTGATAAGTGAACAGCTTTTTGATATGTGAACAGTGTTTCTGAAATACTGTGATTACATGCAATCTATGAATAATTCAGTAAAGCAACTTTCAACTTGTGAATTGTTTCATATATAAGGTCTTAGATGAGTTGCAAAAACACAGGGTTTTACTGTGGGATTTACACCCCTAGTTGTTCAGACAGCTGCCTTTGAAAATACCACCTGGAGTCCAAGATTGCTAATCACTAAATGCACCACATCAGGTGCAGTTTTCCTCACCCCACTAGGAAGGAATTTCCTTCTTCTCCCCGTAAGTACAAGTCACCTCTCCACCCTGCATGCCATGCTAGGTGTAGGATCCTCTCTGTCTTCACCTTTGGTGCATCACTCTTTTTTCCAGTCCTCCACATGAACCTGCTTCCCACTTCTTTTTTTAACTTCTTTTCACCTTGGCTTTTCATCTTCCTTCTCCCTCACCTCACCAACCCCCCCCCCCGGTGCCTAACCCTTCAAACCAAAACCCAAAACCCAAACAAGTTGGAGAGTCTTCTACAACCAGTTGGAACCCTCACCTATGGGAGAGACCTCATTTGAAGGTCTGCATTATTTTATAGAAGAGTGGTGGTGGTGGTGTTACAGTTTGCAGAATATTAGGAGTTGCAATATTAATTTTAGGAATAGTTCCAGAGATGTGGATTGAGGTCTCTTATAGACAGCTGATTCATCCTCCCATAGTGTTCCCAGCTGCAACACCACTGCAACTATTCGTGTGTTAGCTTACTTCTGCATGATCTTTTTCCCTGTGCTACAGAATATGGTGCACTATGAGGAGCTGCAAAATCCCTCTGGGACTGGCCAAAGGAAGCCAGTGTTTAAACCACAATGGAGAGCCATCCTGACACCCTGCACTAAACTGGCTCTGCTGCTCCCTGGTATTACAATGTCATAGCTCTGCATGTGGCTGCATGCATGCACCATCTATTTTGGAGGTAGCTGTGTGTTTCTAACGTATTTTTGCATTTCCTGGGTTTAGATGTAAGCGCCTAACTATCTCCTTTAATTAGTACCTAATTAGCACTAGCAATGTATTTTCCCCATGTGGCTGTCTCCATCTTTACATGTCTAAATCTGTCTAGTACATCATATGGTGTTACTCTGTTAACTGTCTGAACACATGTAGCTTTTAATGGGTTTGCTGTGTGAAAATTCACATTTACACATTGAAGCTTCTGCCTTTCTATTAGTAGTTTCTGCACACAAGTGCAGGAATTTGACTTCTATTGGAAAATCAATACAAAGAGGACACAAAGTCAAAGGGAACTCAACTGGGGAATTCTGAGTGGATATTTATGAGAGGAAAGGATTGATCATCAAGACAATACATTATACAACATCCTCTTCTATTGTGCCTCTAGCTTCAATTGTCTCTTCTGATTGATACGCATGCTCATTAAAAAGGAAAGCATCCAAATCGAATCCTCTTGTTAATCATTTTCTAAGAAGGTTCAGCAAACAAAAATAGTAGTCTCAGGATTTAGGATAGCCCTGTGAGCAGCAATTCAATGGGGATAGCCAGCAGTGCCAAAGGAATAATAAAAATTCCTTTTGATAAATCTATCACACACCAAGTGATGTTGATAGAATATGCTCATGTACTTCCAAGTAGCATTTCAATTACAAATTATAAATACCTCTTCTGAAGTGAACCTGCTCCATCTAAGTGTCACTAAGTTGTATCTATCTGGCACACAAGCTTGTTTCCCTGTCTTCAGATATTTACTGTCATATATATATGTCAGGTTATATTCCTGAACCTTCCACAAAGGACAGAAATGAATGCAACCAGCCAGCAAAGAGCTGCAGTTCAGTTCAGTCAAGGCAGATGAAACTTGCAAGCATTCTGTATGCATGAAATGAAAGGGTACAGTGCACCCTTATTTTATCTCAATCAAATTATTAACTGTCACTGAACAAAGCAAAATAGAGCCTGCACAGTTGCTGACAATTACTCTGTTATGCTCTGAACCCTTTCTGAATCACAGGGAGTGCTGAAGGAATCCAAGGCTGTGATCTCTCATGGATGCTTCTTGGATGACATTACATTTTATTATTCTGCTATAGCAATGAACATTGACTCAGTGAAGCCTTGCATCTAAATTTCCTTTATCCTTATTGTCTGATGAAAATTCAGGCCCAGGCTATATCTTATCCCTTTCTAGTTATTTATACCTTTGCAAACTGCCTATTCTGAAATATCCCAGCTGGGGACTTTTGCTTAATGAGAATTTAGTTAGAAAATTTGAATAAAATGTGTTCAGATGTTTCTAAGAATAAGGGGAAAATGTTTTGCCTACGTTAGAAATAAAATCCTACCACTGCAAAAATGGGAAATCATCACACATCTGTTCCTTGGAGCACTGGTGTTTGGTTTTTGAGTGTGTGGATTTTGCTATTCCCATGGAAGACTAGAGATCTCCCTGTAACCTCAGATTATGTGCACTAAGTAACATAGCTGCAGCACCCCAGCAGCTGGGCACAGGTATTCCCAAACAAGGTACTAGCCATATAGGCTCAGAATCAGGAGTGCACAGCCCAGATGGCAAGATGTTATGTCGAGGCTGGCTCAGCCAGACCTGACTAGCCAATGAGTAGCCCGTGCTAATGTGGCCAAATGAGTCTCTGCAAGTACTACTGGATATATAGCCTCCAGGAGCTCTTTATCTCACTCATTGAACTTGTCTGTGAATCCATGCTGCATTTGGAGTTTCTAATCAGCTGAGGAATCTCTACCAGACCACCAATGTGGACCCACTGGAAACTTTCATCAGCTCCGCTCCTTTGACTGTATGGAGCATTCTTTTCCAGGAGAAGCATGTCTGTGGTCACAATGTCCTTCTTTCTGGAACCATTGCAGCTGGGAAGGGGATTCAGTCTGAGCAAGAGCTGGACCTAGACTGGATGGGGTCATTGAAGGAAAGAGATTTGGACAAAGATCCTGGAGCTGAGACTAGATCTAGGAGAGGAGGAAAACAATGAGTGGGACAAGGTCAAGGCCGGCAGAGGACAAGGACTACTGCATTGAATACTGCTCTGAAAATGATTGATTCTGTGTCTGCTAGCAACACAGCATTCCTAGATGATGTCAGGAAGATTACTTGAACTACAGGTGGCCACCAAGTGCTCTCTTTTTATGCTTGGTGTTTGGTTTGAGAGCCTGAGGTCTGATTTGTAAAAGCTGTTGGCATTCATGGCTGCATCTGAAGTCAAAGCGAGCTATGCTTTGAACATACAAAATGCTGCACAGTGCTCACAATTCCACCAAGGAAAACTCCAGTCATCTCAAGGCTGGCAATCAAAATTAATAGACAAATTTACCTTAATCTTTCTGTGTCTCATTTCCCAATCAGTAAAATGGTGATATCAGCTCTATTTCATTAAAATAATTCATAAGCATTCATTGTATGCTCAAGGTACTGTAACAATGAACACTGCAGAAAAGCCTGCTATAATGTTAATAATTCCACATTACAAGCAGGATTTAAATAGCTTTAAACAAAGCCTGAGGACATATGTTGAACAAAGAGATTAAACATAAACTGAAAAGCTGTACATTTAGTGAACAGTGTCCATCCCATGCACTGTATGAGACAGTGGTCTTCTGAGCAAAACAATATCATCACACAGTTAAAGGCTAATTCTTCAGTCATACCCTTTG
Organism: Neopsephotus bourkii; assembly: GCF_033783945.1. Taxonomy (NCBI): domain Eukaryota; kingdom Metazoa; phylum Chordata; class Aves; order Psittaciformes; family Psittacidae; genus Neopsephotus; species Neopsephotus bourkii. The sequence continues at coordinate 3,292,870 of NW_026902241.1, read as the reverse complement.
CAAATCAAAACAAGACTGAAAAAAATTTTACCTTTGCATTATCCTAAAGTATCAACACTTGGCTTTTCAACCATAACATTCCCATAACATGGGGTTTGTATTTTGGTTGTTTTTTTTTTTTTGTGAATGGAAATGTAATAAGGAAGTATATATGTTTTAATTGCTTTATGCTGTGCATGCAAAATCATACTGTTTTCATTAAAGTAGATGACTGATAGGGGAATTAAGAATAAGAAAACAGTTGCTGTATCAAGCTATAGCACAAAGTAAACAGTATTTATTTTCCTGCTTATTGCCCTTGTTTGATTTAGGCATTCTAAATGATAGCATAATGCAGGTGTGACAGTTCACATATGTGAAAGTAACTTATCTTACACCTTAATTTATATGTTGAAATATGTGTTTCAGCAAAAAAGATTTCTATTTCTTCTTCCTCCCAAGAGATTTTTTTTACCTATCGATGCTTAGAAATACAGAAAGAACTTTCTCAACAGTAGTATTCCCACTTAAATTTTATTCCATTGATTGGTCTGGTTTTCCATCTTTTCATTTAAAAAAAACCCAACAAACCAACCACAAACTCTTCCTAGAGATCAAAGACATTCTTCGCAACCAGAAAAACAAAGATTTATTGATTCACCTCACAGGTGTTGTCTGTCTTTTCATCAAAGCATCCATTTTTCTCAACCATTCAGTATAAGTTCTTACCTGTTTGTCATCTATAAAAGCAACTACCACTGTTAAACAACCTCCAGCGTGGTCATTCAAACAAGCCAGTAGATTCAAAAAGAATATGTAAACCAATGTAAAACATCCATGAGAGCAGCTCACATTAAGTGAGCCCCCAATACTTCCCAAGTGTTTCAAAGCAACATTCATGAGAGTTAAGAAGTGGTAGTTTAACCATGCACTTGGAGTTACGACTTAATCTGTTGAGAGGTGTTTGAGTCTTCTGTTTAAAATGAGCCACAGTCCCAAAGATGTACCTTTTGCTGGGTTCCCCCCCTCCCTTATTTTTTGGTGCTTAAACACTATCCCAAAGTAGACTTACTTTTTGTATCATATTACCTTTCTCCTTTTCAAAAATGGGGTGTCATTCCTAACTTTGTCTTTGCTAAAGGTTTTGTGTAAGGTTGTGAAGGATTTGTGCAGTGATGTGTTAGAACTGTGTAACTAAGCCCAGCAAATGCCTTTCCAATCTAAGAAGGTCTGCTCTTTCAGTCAGTATGTGGATATTTTTTATCAAGGAATGCAATGGGACTGGTTATTTATTGTCAGATTCTGGCTTTGTGCTTTTGTCCACACCAACAAGATTAATTTCCCCATTTCAGCAGATGCCCTTTGCTGCTGGATGCCAGCAACAAAACAAAGCCAGTAGCATAGGTAAGAATCAGGCATTTACCCAAGTCCCTCAGTGTAACTGACAAAACCATCTGAGTGCAGTCTCCTGAGTAAGATTTCCAGCCTCAAGTGCACAAAAGTTATGAGTCAGGCTCCCTCAAACGGGATGCATTTTGGTTTTTAAGCCTAAAAAGGAAAAGGGTGATTGCTTGTTAATTTCTGCCCTGGCAAGTTGCACTTGGGCTGTGATTTCCTACTTTTCTCCCAACCCATGAGGGATAGAACTTGCTATTGCTGACAAATTAAGAGTCTCATGTGATCCTGAGAGCATGATCTTGGGGAACCCCCCCCCCTCCCCGCCAGGCCCATAAAACAAAACAGTGTAGTGGCGCTACCACCCCAAGCCCTCCTCCTCCACTGCTGTGCTGGCAGTGCAGCCATGTGAGGGACTGAAATGTATTTCTTCTGAAGACAATGCCCAAGGACAAGAATAGCTCCAAATAAACCATCAGGACATATTGCGGACATATGTTGTATAAAGAGGATGAAGCTACTAAACTGCTCAGTGCTGAGTGAATGCCATTCACCCTATGCATGGTGGGAAGTGTTTGTCTAGGAAAAAATAGCATGATCAAGTAATTAGAGGCTGTATCATAAGCCATATGTACAAAGGGGTCAAATTAAGGTTGCTTGAGCAATCCTAATTTTGTCATTTCCGTACTTGTCTAAAGCCTTGTCTCCCGTAGACAACAGCCCCACTTTAATCCTCCCAAAAAAGCCACAACACAAAGAGCTGTCCCTTTTCCCCATGAATGATGTTATGCGACTATAAAGGTGCTGCCCCTTCACGCTGTGTCTAAATCACTATAATTAAACCTTTTTGCTGCTACGACCACTGCAAGATCTGGCAGCCCTAACGTGGCATGTGTGGGCCATGGAACACAGGTCCCCAAGGCCTGCTCCAGCGGGAGAGGCGCGGGGACAAGAGGGGTGCTTAGGACAAGTCAGACCTAACCGCGGCTGGCCGCGGGCCCCTGCGCTCCGAAGCAACGGGAAGCGCTGCCGCTGACACCGCCCCTACCCCTCCAGCCCCCACCTCGCTCCCGGCGGCCGGAGGGCAGTCGGGCAGGTGGGTTAGGTCGCTCGGGGCGGGCCGGCCGCTATCTCCCCAAGGCCTGAGTTCGGCGGCGCCCGCAGGGGTCGCTCTAGCGGAGCCAACGTGCACGTCGCAGATAGCGGAGGCCGGGGTGGGCCGGGGGGTGGGCGCTGGGGCCGGGCCGGGCGGGGGGCAGCGGGGCCGGGCGGCGCGCACAAGTCAGCCGCGAGTTGCAGGCGGCCGGCGGTGGAGTGTTGGCTGAAACCTGACACCGGAGCGAGAGGCCGAACGGAGAGAGGGAGCCAAAGTACGGCGGAGGAGGAGAGGAGCCCCAGGGCGCGGGATGGTGACCACCTCCTTCTCCTCCCCTTAACTGCGCTCTTCAGTAGCAGCAGCAGCCTCCGCCGCCGCCGCCGCCGCAGCAGGAGCAGCGGCAGCGCCGGGACTCTCGCCTGCCGCGGAGTTGGGGACAGGCGGCGATGGGGACGGGACGGGTCCCCTAAGCTCCCGGGAACTTTCCCCGCCGCGGGCAGCCGGAGCCGAGCAGGCGGATGGAGGATGCGCTTTCCCCGGCGGGCTGCGTGAGCCGGCGGCGGCGAAGGGGAGGATGAAGAAGAAACAGCAGCACGGCGGCGGGGATTGCCCGGCGCCCCGGCCCCCCGCGGCGGCAGCGGCGGCAGCGGGAGGGGGCCCTGGCCCGGGCCAGGGCGGGGGCTGGAAGAGGCGGCGGCCCATTTCGCTGCTACCCTTCCTTTCGCTGCGCGACTACGGTTTCTGCATGGCCGCCTTGCTGCTCTTCTGCCTGGGCTCCCTCTTCTACCAGCTCAACGGGGGGCCCCCGCACTTTCTACTGGACCTGCGGCACTATCTGGGTAAGGGCGGCTGGCGGCGGCTGCGGGGACTTGTTGCGGCTCCTCCTCGCCCCCCGTGGCGGCTGGGCTGGGGTCCCCCGACGACGACGGGGGCTGGGGAGTGTACGGGGAGCCCGCTGGGCCCCCCGGCTACCCGGGCGGCGGGAGGGGGGCTGTGGGAGACCGGAGCTGCCAGGGAGGGATGGTCAATGAGGTCCGGCACGGAGATGGGAAGGACCGGCGATGCTCTGGGAGCAGGGCATGGGGTGTGCCCTATCAGAAGTTCATTTTGGCGAAAGGCAGAGTCTCGTCGAGACTCTTCCTCAGCCCGAGGCAGTTCTGTGGCTGCTGACCGACACGGGCTGCCGGCTGACTCTTGCTGTCAGGTGGGGTTGAAGTACCCGTGGAGGGAGAGAGAGAAGGCAGGCAGGGCTCACTGCCCGCGGGTACCGGCGCGGGGGGTTTGGGCGTAGCAGGTCTGTCAGTGCCTCCCACCGCTCAGGGGCGGGCAGGGGCTGTGGGGGGGACGGGACCGCAAACGGCTAATGGCAGAGGGTGGTGATGTAAAAAATGAAACGCAGCCCCCCAAACAAAACCAACCCCCCTAAACACATATACTGTGTACACCAAGCATCCATCCATCCATGTGTAGCAGATTGGCTTCCTGAGGGAAAGGTGCGCTCACAGAGTGAGAGCATCCGCGCTCCATCTCTTGAGCTCGCTACGGTGCTTTGCCACTGCAGCCTGCGTGTCACCGAGGAGTTGTGTCACCGCGGAGCAGCTACAAGCCGCGGGCTTGTGGTCCTCATCCTCGTGCTGTCCACAAGTTTGCACGTGGTTTTCCTTTGTGCCCAGTTTCCACATCGTTAAATGTCTCTTCCCTGCTTAACGGAGAAGTTCTGAAAACCGCAGTGTATCGTGAGGTCGTGTAAGTACCTCAGGCTGGCAGGGCTAGTTCACATAGGGAACAAAAACTAAGGGTTGCTCTGGATGGGAGCATTGCTATAGGGTAATCCTGAGGTGTGGGGTTTTACCATGTTAGCTACTCTGTGTTACTTGTCTGTGAAGATAAGCCTTTAGTGGTACACACTACAGAAGGGCGATCCACAAGAGACAGTATTAGGCTGCAAACAAAAATATGGTACTTGTATTTCAGAAAAATAAGCTGAAAATCCATATGTGTGTGCACATAATTTAATGAACATCTTGGGAATACAACTGTGTGCTGCTTGTCTTTAATGGAAACCTGTCCCATGTCTTCAGTTAACTGATGAGAGGGTATGGAGAGGAGGCAGTCTGGCTGTTCTGGGAGATACACAGCAGGCAACAGACACAAGTTGCAACAAGGAAAATTCCAATGAGATATTAGGAAAAAAATTTTCAATGTGAGGGTGGTCAGATGTTGGAACAGGCTACCCAGGGAAGCTGGGATAGCCTTGCAGATACTCAGAACACAGCTGGATGCGGCCCTGAGCAACCCAAGTCAATTTGTCCCTGGTTTCTTGAGGGAAAAGGATCAGGGGAACAGAAGTTGCTTCCAGTTCATGTTAATCTGTGATTCTAACTGTAACTGGAGGGGGGGGAGTGAAAATTCAAGTTAAAACAGGAGAAGTGTTTTCAATATTACTTCCCAAACACAACAAAGTGTTGCTTTTTTTGGCTTGAGTTTTAATGACTTCCTTATTTTTTTTTGTTTCTTCCTTTAATGTTACAATTAGGAAGAAATTCTACCACTGAAGAGAAACCAGACAAATTTTCCATCAAGGTAGAAGCAGATTTTGCTTACAATTGGTAGACTTTTTAGTGGGATCAAGCACAGACCTCTGGTTTTCAGAGGAGAATTGATGTCAATAATCTTCATCAAGATGAACATTGCTTGGCTTGTTCAGGAATAGGCTGCAGGGTTATACAGCTTCTTGCTTTGCGGCCTTTTGACTGCTTTTGAAGGATCCGGGAAATAACACTATGATGCACTACCCTAACTACTCTAGTTGTGTGTCTGCTGGAAAATCTTCTGAGGCCTGCAGATGAAAGGCTTGGAAAACACTGTGTCTTGGTGAATGGGTCATGATAATTTTTTGTGAGGCAGACAGAAAGTGCAGAAAAGCCTTTATTGTGTGTGCCTGATGTGATGAGCCTCTGGGGAAGGAGTGCAGTCTTATTTGAAAATGGTTTGGGGTTTTTTTGAAGTGTCGGATTCTCTCAGGAGACAGCAGAGAGATCTATTAATAGCTTTCTGTTAATGAACTTCTGCACTTGTCAATTAGTATAGGAATTTCTTCTCAATGCCTGGGTCACCTGGGGCGTGGAGGAGACAAGAACTTGTCTAACATCCAGCAGCAGGCTGGTGGCCGAGGGAAGCAGAGTCCTTGTGGCTGGAGTCCTAGTCCCACTTAGCAAACAGTGCTGTTGCCTCTGCAGAGAAGTGGAAAAGTACTTGTCTGGGTGCTCACATGCCTGTTTGCATCCTGTTTTCTAAAGTTCGTTTACGCTGCCTTGGTTTATAGTTTCAGTTGTGTTGTCAGAGTTGATCCATGTGAGGATGTTGCTAAAGACGTATTTATTGTTTTACTGAGTGTAGGTTTGTCAGGAGTGGTGTGTACTCCTTGGGGTATCCAGCTTGGGGTGGTTTACAAATTAAGAACAGTTTTTTGTGGTAACCAGTAGTTGTGTTGTTTTCTGGAGGACTAACAGAACTGCTGGGAGGAATAGGTATTGGAAATGCAGTCCTGCTAACTACCAGAGTCCTACATATGCATGTGTGTTTTATACAACAGTTGGACTAGTTGAGTCTCATGACATTAAGAAAATTAAACTTTTTTTCCCCCTGAAGCCACAGATGCACAGTACAAGCAACTCTTTCCTTCCAGTCTGTCCAACCCATAATTTATGGTGTTAAAATTTAAATCCCTAAGCAAAAATGAGCACTCGGTTTGCAAGCCATGTTTGCAGTGTGTAAGTTTTGCAGTTGCCCTTATTGCATTTAAATCTACAAGAATGAAGAAGGACTAGCCTAAAGGGAAAACTGATTTTTCTGTTTAACTATTTTGTGGCCACCGGTGTGGCGGGGGCTCATTTTGCCTGTCTATGGGGTTTTTATTAGCATTGCAAGCTTCACTGTGTTGCTCATGGTTATGTTACTCTGGAGGGAATGCTTGGATGTTTTTTACCCCAGAACTTGAAAGGGTGTTCCTAAGTAACAACACAAAACTTCAGCAGCTATCAGGATAGAAATCACACCTGCATGAGGCAGGTGTGTGCATAAAAGAAAAGGCAGTGTGAAAACACTGGTGGTAGAAAACTTTTATTCTGTTACTAGGCCTGCATCATACACTGCGGAGGAGGAGAAAGTGTAAGTTTATTTTCAAAGGAATTGTGTATAAAGATTTGCTAGTCCTATGAACTTCCCTTTGGTGGTAGAGGAGATGAGTGTATTTTTAGGATATTCAGATTATTGGTGAATTGTTTTTTTTCCTGGACCAGCTTCTCTGGTGCCTTGTCCATATGTGTCTCCTTTTTTGTTTGATTGCCATACTAATTGGGGAGAACTCTGGAAAAACACAATGACAGTTTGTAGGGGAGAAGGTAGCTAGATTCAGTATTTCCACTTTGCATTGCTGTCCCTTCTGTTTTATAAAACTCAGGGAGAGTCATACGGAGCAAGTGAGGGTAGAGTACTAGGTATGAGGTTTGTTCTTTATCCTCTTCTGACTGCAAGCTCGTAATTGTTCATAGGGCAGAAAGATCTGTGGAAAGTTAATGGCTTCTCCTGGCCATTCTGGCTGTGGTTCATAACAACACAGCGTGATAGATCTAGAGCCCTGGTTTTCAGCATTTAATTGGTGAGGGCAGGGACATCAGTGGTTTATTTCTAAAGAATCTGTGGAAGATACCTAAAAGCACATCTGTTCCCAGTAGGCATAGATTTGTTGTGTGGGGCTGCAAAACAGTCCTGGACCATCTGAGCTCCAAAAACCAAGACAGTTTAAAAACTGCCAGGTTTTCCAGTAATAAACTGGAGTGTTGAGATTTGCACAGATGAGGTCTTGCTTGTTGATTCTGCCAAGGTAATCCTGGCTCGCTAATCAAAACCCAACTCCAGCAGTGGGAGGAAGCAAGATGAGTCTTCCCTTATATGAGTAAGACAGAAATTGTAAATCTTGGATAGCCCAGTGGCTTTTGGGGAATGCACTGGGGGCTCTTGTTTCCCTGCAACTATGGTGGGTTGTTTTTTTTTTTGCATTGCTTTGTTCTTCCCTGCTTTGGCTTGTGATATATACATGCTTCAAAATGCAGAAATGAGTATTTCCAAGGGCTGGTAGCAACCCTCTAATGGCCAATACAAAAACTGAAATAAATCTCTTGATCTCCAGTATTTGCGGTGCAAACTTGTTCGTCTCAATTAAAGCGTTTCCCCTGCTGCACTCCCCAGGAACCTGCCAACATGTACACTGGCATGTGGAAGCTGCCTGTGCTGTGGCTTCCTATGCAAGACAAAAGACTGAAATGGCCAGTTGTTCTTAAAACAGTCTCTAAATTTCTGCCTACTCTCACTTTCATGGCCCTGGAAGCTCTTGGGTATTTTCTAGATGTACCTGGTAGGCCTAAAGCTGTCACAGCAGTTACTTTATTTTGGATGTGTGGAGGAATATAACCATAATGTTGTTAAATAGAAGAAGCAGAGAGAAATGTGAGTATTTGGGATGTTGTAACAAAAATGTTCAAAATATTTAAAACTAAACACAGAGTGAGACTTCTAAGTTGGGGTAGTGTGAATGGGCTTTATTTTGGTAGGGTGTTTGGGGGGTTTTGTTTATTTCGTCTTGGTTGGGTTTTTGTTTGTTTTTTGGTTGGTTGGTTTGTTCTTCTGAAGCTTCTGGCTTTTTCCTGTTAAGTGTTAAAGAGAGGGACAAAAAAGAAACACTCACTATCCAAAGCAAACAATAAAAGTAACCCACAGCGTTATGTATACAAATTTTATTCCTAAACTGCAGAAGCAGGTGGGGAAAACAACAGATGGGCTTTTTTTTTTTTTTTTTTTGAGGGGTTGGTTTACATTTTTCATTTTGGTAATACTGCATTGATGCCTAAAATGATGGAAAGCACAGAATTCTTCAGGGCAAGCTTTTCTAAACAATAAAAGCACCTAGTGTGCTCCATTTAGGTTGACAAAAAGCACAATGAATTGTTATGGACAAAACGGTTGGCTTATCCAATTTTGTTCTGCACATGGATCATGAATCCTTGACAGTTTTGAAGGCCCTGGAAGTAGGAGAAGCACGCTCAAGGAAAGACAGGTCTATGGATGACGTTTACTGTATGGTGACACAATACCTGTTTCTGAAATTCATATGTTTTAGCAAGGCTCTGGTCTTGTTCTTACTGCCAGTTTTTTGTTACTGTTTTGAAGAATGCATAGTGTTTTCCAAAGAGTTTTTCCATACTTTAAAGCATTTTGATTTTTATGTGGCTTTTCAGTGGATTGCTTAATTCCATTGCGCTTGGAATTTAGTATATTTTAAAATTCATTAACACTGTAAGGAACTGAAGGGTCAGTTTAGAAACTCCTTCCTAAAGGCTTCAAAAGAGATGGCCTGAACCAAAATGACAAATCTGTAGCTATCTTTCTTAATTAACTTTTCTGCCCTCCTTGGGCTTCCTCATTTTGCTATTGTGGATGTGGTATGTATTATCTTTTAGTTAAATTACATTTGGACTTCTGCTTATGTTGCTAAGCTCTGAAGTTATAAGTAAGCTTATTTGGAAGACAAAAGATGTGCCTCTCTCCAAGAAGCTTTTGTTAAAACGCTGCATGGCTTGCTCATCATTCACAGCTTGTCTGATTGTAAGAATATCAAAGCTCTACCTAACATATGATGGTGTGAGGGAATGCTCTAAGGAGAACCAGAGTGCACCTTTTTTTTATGAGCAGCTCAAGCTTTTTCCTTTCAAAAAGGGATTTAGAGGATTAATTCAGTTCCTGATGAGAAGGAATATTATTACAGCTTTTTAGAAAATATATTTGGTTTTGGTTTACTTCAGGTTATTTGACCTGAAATATATGTGGTTTATATGTGGCATGTATACCTGTGAGAGGACAAGGCTGCTGATTAAATGGGATGCTTGGGAAGATGAGGGAGGCTTCAGTTGCTTTCCCTGAGAGACTTCATGTGATGTTGAACAAATTGTATGTTAATTCTGTCTGCGCTAAATCCCCTTTTGTCCAAAGCACATTTTAAAGATAAACGTGTAATAGAATATGGTATTCTCAGGTATTACAGTGATTGTAGCCACAGAAATACTTAAAGGAAAAAGATACTTGTGATAAATCCTTTTGTTGTGGAGGCATTTTGACCATGTCAAGGAGATAAGGCAGACAGAACATGTTAGAAAGGAACACCTGTGTAGGCTGAGGCAAAGTCAAGGGTCCAGTTGCTTTTCTTTCAAGGCTATCATGCTGTTCATTAACAGTCTCTGTGCAGTTGTACTTCAGGAGTTATTGCTGTAATTGGTTTCCAGAGTCTCATCAAAGGACATCAATTTTCATATGTGCCCTCATATAGAAGACTTAATGTCCAGGACGATGTAACCAGCTCACTTATTTCTTGTTTCCAATGGTGCTGCTTAGACTTAATTTGCAAAAAAGAAAGTAAAAATACAGTTTCTTAGAGCTTCATTCTCCCAAAGTAAACGGCAAGCACTTTGTGCCCTATCAGAGAATACTCAGCCAAAATGAATTGTGGCTGTCACGGGGAAGAAAAAGGTGATTGATGCAGCGGTTCTTGTATTTTCATATGAAATTGGGGAGGAGGAAGATTGCTTTTGCTTAGGTCTGACAAAGAATGATGAGCATTAAAGGGTGCCAGAAAGGGAGATTCTTCCTGTGAGCCAAGTAAGTGGTACAAAAGTTTCAACACTTAATGCTCTGTGGAGAAAATAAAGGTTATCTAATATATTTCCTTCCCCCCACCCCTTAACTCTCATTAACGTTGTGCTAGCTCTACTGCTCCGATTCCTGATAAAAACCATGATTTTGAAATCAATAGCACATGTCAAAATAAGCAGTGAAGTGAAAGTCTTTCATTTGTCATTTAAATATAGGTCTATATTGGTGTATATATGTATCTATATATATGTCTATATATTGGTGTATATATATGATATAGATATATCTCTATATATTATATCTCTCTGTAGATATATATATATGAAATTATAGAATGTGTGATGAAGGTATAGCAAAGTGACTCAGTTTTGATGTTTTTGGTGGTAGCTTTCTGTACAGTGTATAAAAGCACAACACATTTATTTTCCATTTCTCATGTTTTTCCAATCTCCTCTTATACCCCCTGTTTCCAGCTGGTAATCGATTCTTTCCCCCTCATCTTCTTCTGATCCCTTAATATATATAATAGTAAGAGGGAGTTCCTCATGTCTAGCAAGAAACTTGAATTACTGAAATTGCTTGAGTGTGTTTTGTACGATAATCGCCCCATTTTTTGGACGTAAATTTGGGGCACTTCAAAGTGCCCTTTTTTTCTGGTTTGTTGTCTTAGCCTCATGTGAAAGCACTTGCAGTTAGCTAACTTCTGGTTCCTGTAACCCATTGAAGAGCACTATTGGTTTGTCTCGTAGCTGTCCCTCTGTGCAAACGTGTTTGCAGGTGAGGTATGACTGCACAAAAAACTCTGTTTATAGTGGGTTTGGGGAAGTTGTGACTTTGCACCTGCTGCTGACCCCCTGTGAGCACTGTTCTAAATTGCAGTGCTATGAAAGGAAGCCCTGTGTGCTTCCGCTGTTACCAGTGCAGCCAAGGGGGTGAATAGCCACTCTGTGTGCTCATGCAAGTGGATATGAACACACTTACCAAAATAAACTACTGCATTGTTATTCAGGGCAGATAACTTTTAAGGGTGTGTTTACAGCCCTCTTTAACTGGATTATCTTTCCTGAAAGTCCCCCTGCGCCTCCTTCTGTGTTGTGCTTTCAAAGCAGTAAGTTTTGGAGCCAGGGCTTGCAAGGGCCTAAGTTCTGCTAATCATTATCATGGACGTGAGAAAGGGACAAGAATCCTTTAGAAACTGGTGATAATTTGGTTCCTTTCTGGATCTTACTGTAAGATTTGTATCACTCTGCTGTTTATCTGGATTTCCTGTTTTACCAGTGAGGAGAAAGCACCACTTCCAGAACATGATAGTGCCTGAGACCTATGATGCAAGTAGGATTAGACTTTTCAGAGATGTCAACCATCTGTAGCCTGTTGCCATTAACTTGGAGGGGAACACCAGACTTGAGTACGTCGGTGCTGCTTTTCCCTGGGCAGTGGAGGTGCTTGTTTGTAAGACCTAGTCTGACCAGTGCAGCAGTGGCTCAAAAGCATAACCTAAAAGCTTTTTTTTTTTTTTTTAATTATTATTATTTAACTTTGAAGTGAAAGCTGTGGGCAGTGATGACACATGGCTTTTCACCAAGGAAAATTCCCCCGTCGTTACTGGTGAGCAGACAAGTAGATTTTCAAACGTGACGTATGTTTATATAATGAGGCATTTGTTTTTCTTTGTTTTAGAATCTGGGTTAGAGGATGTTTGGAGACTGGAGGGGTGGGTAGGAAGTGGAGAGCAATTATTTGACTGATCTTTATTTTGCTCTTGCTCTGTAGAGCTGCACTGAGGGAAGCAGGCCCTCTTGTGTAGAAAATAGATGTTTGGCTTTGTCTGTATGCGTGGAAGCACAATTACTAGGTTTGCATTAGGGTTTCTGAGTACTAATGCTTCAGAAACAGGCATTTGGATGCTTGCCAAAACTTGATTCTTATCACACTTAAATGATTCTGGGTAGATGTCATCACGACGCTAGGATGGAGCCCATGGTGGTTTGAGTAAAGCAGCCGTGCATCTCTGCCACGCGAAATACCATATTTTAGCACCCCTGAGAATGTTTATTTTAAAAACCTCTACTGGTTAAGTGGATGATTGGTTTAGTTTAATGTATCTGCCCCAGAGGGAGGGTGCCAACATAACAGTGTACTCATACAAGGTCACTGAACTGCTAGCAAGTGACAGAACTGTGAGGTGAGCTGCTGGCAGCTGGATTAAAAGCTGCTAGTCAAGGGGATTTGACCTATTATTTCCTCTCTTTCTCTTTTCCCTCCTCACCTCCAATCTTCCCAATTTGGAAAGTCCTAGACACCTCGGGAGTCCTTGCAGCTTAACAATAGGTGTTTCTAAAATCTGTGCAACAAATTTGTAACAAATATATGAATGTTTCATAGCTTTTGCCTAATTACTACTAGGGACTATTGTGACGTATCTGTTATTGTTTGGCTTTTGATCAGAATGCCAGGTTACTTTGGAGGAAACTAGGATTGTCTCAATGATTTTTGCATGGCGTTTCTGTCCAGAATGCAAAGCTTGCTCTTCAGATGTAAGTTTTAGTTATGTATCCTTGTAAGAGCTCCTCAACTTTGTTTGGGAATTTTTGTGCAGATTAGAACTTGAAGTGTTTTTCTGATTAGATGGTTTTTTTTAGTTGCCTGTTCAGGACATGAATTTGTACACTTTTGCTTGATGGTAGTGACTTGTCTTGAAAAAGACACAAGACCTGAAGGAGTTGGGGCAGATAGGGAGATGTGAGAGGAAAACACATTAGGATGTTGTTTCAGGAAGAGTTTAAGAATTGTCCCACAATATACCAGTTTCAGTTTTATAAATGTCTACAATAATTGATCAGTATTATTATGACTTTATCTCGTACAGTACCAATGTACTCTGTCTTCAGTCTCATTTTCTCTCATCTGTTTTTTAATTGCCTTTTACTGTGAGCACATTCTTTTCCTTCCAGTCCTTCTGTATTTACAAGTAGTTGCCCAGTCCTTTTGTTAATCTGTTCCTGTACAACACCCCAGGCGATATTTAGCAGCTGGTGGTTTCCAAATCACATACGTGACCACATAGGTGGTCCTACTTCCTCCAGCCAGGTTCTCTTTCCTCAGTGGCTTGTATTATAAAGCAAATATTCTTGCCTCTTTTGTCTGACCTATGTCTAGATAAGAGCCATCTGAATCTCTGTTGAAAATCAGAAGGAAATGGGATCTTAGAAGTGTCCCATGAGTAGGCTGTGCCTTTACATTCTTTAAAGGTAAGGAAAAATGCTAATGAGGTACTTTGAAATAGAGGGATCTTGGAGCTGGAATATTGGTAGACCTCTTCTGTACAACTTTGAGGTTACAAGTAGAAATAGCATTCAGATTGGGCAGTGCAGTGCCAAGAAGAGATTTTTAAGTGGGAGAGAACTTCATAGGAAGAGGGGACAGGCAGGCATCCTGATGATTAGAAAAATGTACCTGAGACTTAGACTGCCTATTCCTTGTCTATAAAGTCCTGACTCCTTTCAGAGGTTGCTTCTGAAGTCAGCAGGGTGAGGCAGAGGTATCTCCAAAGAGCAACTGAGGCTGTCTGTGTGTTTATGATAGCAGAGCCCCTGACTTGTGCACAGGGAAATGCTTGAAGTTCGGTGGGAAGAATCTGGGTCATGATAGTATTTATTCTTAGAAACATAGGTTGAAGACTAGTGGAAAGCTTCCAGAGAGGAGGAGGGGGGAGAGAAACCTGGAAGTTACGTTACCAAAATTTTTTAGATGCATAGGTCACTTCATGTCAGTTGGTCATTGAAACCTGAGTGCTTAGGATGCCTAAAAATAAAGACCACATAAAGCAGTGGAAAATTAACACTGCAGAGGATATCTATCCCTGCTTCATGGGTAGATTTGATGCCATGTTTGTTTCTCCTTAAGTCTTGCAGTTCCATGAAAAGGGGTGTGCGACAACAGCTTTGATATAATACGAAATGTTGCAGCAAACATTGTAAGGCAAAAGCTGTGAAATTGCTGACTTCTTGGTTCCTTTCATATCTGCTGCTTATTGTTCTTTCCTAGCAAAACTCTCCATACAAATGTACAGATTTATTTTATGTTGTCTGTTGGGAGATATCACAATAAATAGATGAGGGTGAATAACAAAATAGCTGGGCCTAACCACTACCACCTGTAGTTGTTTGAGTTTTTGTTGGGGTTTTTTTTTGGCGTGTTTTGGTTGCTTGGTTATCACTGTGTCTGTGCAACAGGCAAACAGTGGTAGCTGTATATATAAGTGAATAGGAGCAAATGTGTTGGCTGCCATTAGGAACAGGCACGGAGGCAGGAGAAGCTGAGGGTTAGCTTAAATCTGAGGATGTATTGCCGCTTACCAGCTGAGGAAGTGTTGAAATCAGAGGCAGTTCAGAAGGAAAGAGAAGTTTCTTAAATCACTTTTATGCTAATGGAAGTTCATGTTATGAACTGGATAATAATACCACTCTCTTGCATGTGAAGTAGCCATTCTCAGAAGCGTGCTTAAATGAAAGCTGAAGTAGTAACTACTTTCCCAAACTGCAAGTTGTCTACATTGCCTCACTCCTAAGGACCAAAACCAATCAATTTCATCCATCAAAGAGTATTTTTCTGAGGATACAATCAAACTTGGCATGAGTTATTTAATCTCCTCATAAACAGGCTTTCTCTACTAAGCCTTTTGCGTTTTCCTCTCTGGTTTTGAATTTGACTTGTCTCATCTAATCAATGAGGTAAATTTTAGCAAACCTCTGGGATTCTTTATAGCTCAGCAGTTGTCTGTTCTTTGATCTGTGTTACGTGGAAACAGCTGACAGCTTTGTAATTTATGTTTTTTCCTTGAACATTTTAGTTATCAATGTTAAAAGCTGAAAGGTTTTTAAATAGTGTGTAGTGTCTTTCACCTTCTGACCCCGCCTCAAATGCAGCTGAGGTTGACAGTAACTGCATCTTATTACTGTGCTGAGATGCTCAGTAAGCTGCATGAAGCAAGTTCATTGTCTGAGTTGTTATGATACCATTGTGGGAACTGCCACCCTCCTCTGTGTTCCACTAGCTCAAGGATATGGCATTGCAGGCCAGCATGGGAGTGTACAGTGGCAGTGGAAGATCCAATGGGTTTTATCTGGTGGGTTATCCCAATGAGCTGATGTATGTTCTTACCCATTTCTGTGTGCTGTGGTTCTGGGCTTGGTGCTGGTATATTCACTGCCCGTACTAGGTACAAAAGGGAAGTGAGATTCAGAAACATGTTACTGAGGGTTATAAATCTTGGGGGGGGGGGCATGGACCCAACTGTCATCAGGGTAAGAGCTATGCCTACATAGTGGATTTCTTTGTACTACCCTGCTCCGCAGTTAGAGGTATTTGTTTGTAGCTATTGTAGCAATTATACATTTATTCTTTACTAAAAAAAGAATTCAGAAAAAGCAAGCTTGGAATTTCTTGCTTAGGTGTCATAGATCAAGAAATCTTCAGTCTTCTGCAGAAGGAGCTGTTAAGTGTCCTCCTCACTTCCTCTTCTCTCTCTCTCTCACTACTGACCAGAGAGTACAAGTGTCTATTTCTTACCCTCATACAGCAGTTTCCATCTAGCATGTCAAAGAGGAAGGTAAATATTAACACTTTTTTTATTTAAAGGGCACAGAAAGGCCACATTCCTTGCTGTTATTTGTCTGATCAATAGCAGTATCAAGAATAGGGAAATGATTCCCTGCAATCTTGGAAGGGCAGGGTTTTGCCTGGAAATATGTGCAGTGTGTCCAGCAAAACACTGATACTCAGCCACATGGAAACTCAGCTACTTGCCCTTGTCTCAGCGCTTACCTGCCTCTCCTGGCTGGGGTGTTCTGAGTTTGTCCAATCTTTGAGGCATAACACTCCTGAAAAGTAGTGAAGTTGTCTTTTTGATGGGGCTTCTGAAGCATGGGATTGTTCACTGAAGCGTGAAACCAGATCTGTGTAACTGTGGAGCATCTTTTACCCAGCAGAGCCTCTACCCAGCACAGGTATGGAAACTTGCATTTTCCTGTCTGCAAGCAGCACCTTGTTAGTCTTTCCTCACCCTGTTCCCATCTGCGGGGAAGCCTGCTACTGCAGAGCTGTACATCAAGCTTGGGGACTCTGAAAATGGCAGGGAAGCATGTAGGAGGGAGTGATAGCTGGTAGAGGAAAAAGTCGGGTGAACCAGGATAGGTTGCTGGGTAGAACTTTCCCGATTTAAGCTAGAACAGCATACCTTTTAATGTATTCTGCTTAAAATGAGCCTGCAAAAGACAGGAATAGTACTGGGAGAGCAGATAAGTGATAAATGGCATGTTAAGGAGCCTGTTCCCACTGAAAAGTATTTCTTACTGCTTTCTGCAGCTGTCTTCAACACCTCTGTGGAATTTGCTCACCAAAGCCTTTACTGTGGGTGGAAAAAGTTGTATTTGTGGCATGGGTAGACGTTAAAATAGCTGCTTTATTTAGCCAGCACAGCTTAAAAGCTGTATAGTCAGCTTCAGAAATGTTTCCTTAACTTACTTATTCTGAAGACAGAAATATTTTTAATACAAAGGAGGTCCTAGTGCGAGGGAGGTGATGAGAGGCTCATGCAAATTTTGTCCATCTGTTAGGTCCTTGGTCTATTTTTGCCTAAAATTTTACACCTACAGGTTTCCTTAATCCTGATGTAACAGTTGCATCGTATGAGAAAAGTGACCAGAGAACTTGTTTTCTCATTCAACAGAATGATTACCATGTCCGGAGCATGAAATAGTAGTTAAATTTTAAGGCAGTCAAGTAAAAAAGCTTATGCTGTAACTCTTTGCTCTTGCAACATGATGGTCATTTGGCTCACAAAGCATGAAAATTTTCTGTTTTTGAGCACAATACTCTGGTTCCTCAGTTGGATTTCAAGCTTGAAATTTCATTTCTGGACGAAATAAATGTGGTGGTCTCAGACTGTTCTTCTATGAATATGATCAGCATCAGAGAAAGTAAGAAACCCACAATATTCAATATATGTTCTGAGTTAAAAATGACAGGTTTAACTATTCGGTTATAGTATGTCCCTGGTGAGTAATATTTCCTTACTCGTATTCCATAAATAGCAAATATGGTGTGCACTCTTTAAACACCCATGCTTCACTTCTGTTCCAGACTGTATTTCTGATCTTTGAGTGCACTGGGTACTGCTCACTGGCCAGGCATCTCACTTATTTTCAAGATATCCCTTTTATTTGCTTTAGTGTCATAGAATCATAGAACCATGGAATAATTAGGGTTGGAAAGGACCTTAAGATCATCTAGGTCCAACCCCCCTGCCATGGGCAGGGACACCTCACACTAAACCATGTCACTGAAGGCTCTGTCCAGCCTGGCCTTGAACACTGCCAGGGGTGGAGCATTCACAACCTCCCTGGGCAACCCATTCCAGTGCCTTACAGTAAAGAACTTCTTCCTTATATCCAATCTAAACTTCCCCTGTTTAAGTTTTAACCCATTACCCTTGTCCTATCACTACAGGCCCTAATGAAGAGTCCCTCCCCAGCATCCTTATAGGCCCCCTTTAGATACTGGAAGGCTGCTATGAGGTCTCCACGCAGCCTTCTCTTCTCCAGGCTGAACAGCCCCAACTTTCTCAGCCTTTCTTCATATGGGAGGTGCTCCAGTCCCCTGATCATCCTCATGGCCCTCCTCTGGACTTGCTCCAACAGTTCCATGTCCTTTTTATGTTGAGGACACCAGAACTGCACACAATACTCCAAGTGAGGTCTCACGAGAGCAGAGAAGAGGGGCAGGATCACCTCCTTTGACCTGCTGGTCACACTCCTTTTGATGCAGCCCAGGATACGGTTGGCTTTCAGGGCTGCGAGCGCACACTGAAGCCAGCTCATGTTCATTTTTTCATCGACCAGCACCCCCAAGTCCTTCTCCACAGGGCTGCTCTGAATCTCTTCTCTGCCCAGCCCGTAGCTGTGCCTGGGATTGCTCCGACCCAGGTGTAGGACCTTGCACTTGGCATGGTTAAACTTCATGAGGTTGGCATCAGCCGACCTCAAAAGTGTGTCAAGGTCCCTCTGGATGGCATTCCTTCCCTCCAGCGTATCAACCGAACCACACAGCTTGGTGTCATCGGCAAACTTGCTGAGGGTGCACTCAATCCCACTGTCCATGTCGGCGACGAAGATGTTGAAAAGGACCGGTCCCAACACTGATCTCTGAGGGACACCACTTGTTACTGGTCTCCAGCTGGAGCAGAGAATAGTTCATGGGTTGCAGAATTGAGGACTTCTAGTTCCTGTTGCCACATGACTAAGTAGATTTCTTAGTACAAGCTTGTATATTGCAATTGGTCATACCGTGCGCTGGTCATGCTTATAGTTTGGAAAAAGCTCCTCAACTGGGAAAGAAGAATGGAGGGAAGAACAAATAGAGGAAAACTGTGAGCATTCTTTCTCTTTCCTTCCTTCACTGTGGTTTTGGACATTTTTGACAAAGTCATATTAACACTAATATGAGATTTGATGTGTTCTGATTCTTGCAGCTGTAATTCTTTGTAAACCACAAAGAACAGTTCAGAGAAAATATAAACTTGTGAAACATTCTTTTGTGTGCTTTTGGATGCATTGCAACTTCTTTGAGGAAAAAAAAGAAATTAAATAAATTGCTTTACCAACTTAAAAATCCTGGAAATAAAAGGAGTATAGAATTGGGTAAAGTTTGTGTTAGGCAACTAAAAAGTCAGAGTTTGCATTGATGTTCTTGCATGAGTGTTAGAGGCTTCAGTCTGTCTGTGACACAAAAGTTAGGTTCCTGCTGAGAATTACAGTTCAGTAGGGCCTGATACTTATTTTTTTAACTAGAAATAACAGTGTGTGTGACCAAAGTAGGTTTATTCTACTGGTAGATATTGAAGTTTCTCAGAATTTACATTTAATTATTTAATATTATTTTATTTATGCAACTCTGTCTTAAGTTTGTTTTATTTGGAGTTCAGTCTCTAGTGCCATATTTTCTTTTTTAGGAGGAAGGCCTGCTCAATTTGTTTCTTCAATAGTAATTTTTTTTCTGTGTATTTCTGAGAGCAGAGGTGGTGCAAAGCCTAGTTGCTGGGTTACAGGACTTTTTCTGTAATAGAAATAAGACCTAATCTGGTTCTGGAAGGAACAAGAACAATAATACATAGGTGGGAATACATGTCTGAAAATAGAAGTCATATTCTAGGTTACAAGTTAAACACCATGAAAAGGATGCCGCTGTTCATGCACAACATAAAGCCAAAGCATATGTAATACATTGTTGAACTGTATATTTTCTTCTTTGTCTTGCTGCATGTCGGTATTTGTGTCTATGAAGAAATTGGTCTGAGATGCTGTTGAAAGTAACTTTAGTTTGTCTGGGTGCTCTCCTCTTAAAGTTCAGGAGCTGAGATGGCAATGTGCGTGTCTTGCTGTGTGTCTTGCTCCTGAAGAAGTTGCTTTATCCTGCAGCGTTCTTAAATATTTTCCCAAATATTTGTATGTGAACTCACTGATGACTTTCTGATAAGAGACTCCTACAGGCATACCATCAGCAAAAGGAAGAGTAGGGAAAATAAGGACCCAATGCTGAATGGGGACAGAAAAGGCTGAGGTACTTCAGACTTTACTGGCAAGATTTGCCTTCAGGAATCCAAGGCAAGGAAAACTTACCCTCAGATGTGGAAGATCAGGGTAGGGAACAATAAAACTGGACATACATGAGTCTGTGGGGCCTGGTGGGATGTACCCATGAGTTCTGAGGGAGCAGGCTGGTGTCACTGCAAGGCCACTCTTGGTTATCTTTTGAAAGGCTGTGACTAAGGAAGGTTCCCTGGGGGTTGTAAGAAGCCAAAGTCAATCCTATAGTTCAGAAAGGCAAGAACAGACAGTAAGCCTCACCTTGATCCCTGTGACGGAGCAAATAATCCTGCAAACCATTTCCAAACATAAAGACAAGAAGGTGATTTTGGGGTATTCAGCATCAATTTATGAAAGGAGAAATCATGCCTCATCAATCTGATGGCTTTCTGCAGTTAGCCGACTGTATAAGTGGATGAGGTGAGAGCAGTGAATGTTGTCTTCACATTGGCAAGGCTTTTTACCTCTTGTCTCTCCAGAATCCTGGTAGATCAACCAATGAAGTGTGAACAGTGAGGTTGATTGGCAACTGGGTCAAAGGGTCATTATCATCAGCAGGAAGTCGGTCCAGGCAGAGGAATTTGCTAGTGGTGTATCATAGGATCACGACCAGGGCCAGCACTGTTCAGCATCTTCTTTAATGACCTGGATGATGGGAAAGAGTGCACCTTCAGCAAGTGCAAGAAAGCTATGGGCTTAGTGGAGCGAGTCCAGTGTAGAACCACTAGGATGATCAGGTGTCATGTGAAGAGGGGATGAGAGAGCTATGACTGTTCAGCCTGGAGATGATCTTACCAGTGTGTGCAAATGTCTTGGGGAGGTAAAGAAGATGGAGCCAGGCTGTTCCCAATAATACCCTGTGACAGAATAAGAGACAGTGAGCACAGACCGAAATACAGAAGATTCCATTTAAACATCAGAAGATACTTTCTTATGTGAGGGTGATTGAACAGTGGCACAACTAGCCTTGAGGTACTCAGAAAGCATCTTTGAGGAGCTGTCCTCATTCTGGGCAGAGGGTCAGAGCAGACAAGAGGCTCTGCTGAAGTGCCTTCCCACCCTACCGTCCTGTGGGGCTGTGCTACTTGAATCTTATGGTCCTTTGGTACTGTCCTTTCAGAAACTTGGTTAGGAGTAGGAGTGAAAAGTCAGCTCTACGGTGAAGTATGGAGAAAATGCTTCCTCGCTGGTGCTGGGAAATGAAAGGGCATAGAAAAAGCATTCCTCATACTACTCTATTTCTCACTGTAGGTAAAATTAAGACTATGCATACTATGAGAGGACTACTGTCTGTGTAGCCAGTTCTCATTGTTTGTGGTACTGTACTTTACCTGGAGCTGTTTAGACTCTAATGTATGCATGCGTTAAGGAAGATTGATATGATCGAAATGTTGCTGATTAGTGGCAGGTCTAGGAGCAGAGCTTGGGTCCTAGCATCAGTCTCAGTCTAAAGGAGATTGCTATGTCAGAATTACATGTCACATTCATAAATCACTTCTAGAAGTTGATTTTTTTCAGGGCTCTGGAAAATTATTTTCGAGGGATTGATTAATTGGACATGGAGGTACATAATTTTTGTGTTGCAAAGTGAAGGACAGGCTACTTGACTACTGACTACTTAACTTTAGACACTTCTAATCTTATTTAGTCTTTTAAACTGGTAGGTGGAATATGCTGCTGCATACTTTTCTTGATCATGGTGTTTCTTGCATAGGTTACTTTTAGTAGCTGTGAGAAATCTAACTGTCATCTTGCATCATGTCATTATCAAAGAAGGGTACAGCAAGTGATGAAAAAGAATAATAAGTAGTGACTTTGGTAATAAACTTTGGTTTCTGTTTTACACACCATTAAATATCTGGTTGGACTTGAGCCTAGGAACCAAAATAAAAAAAATAAATTATGGTTTACTGTAGCTGAAAACATTTAGAAATACTTTTTGATTAGCTTTTGCGTATATTCTACAAAATTAGGTATTTCCAAAAAAGAATCTTGGATAATATGTGTGTCTAAGCACAAGGGATAAAGAGACTGGATAGGAAATCTGAGAGAAGATGCTAGAAAGAGAATGCTCCTTAGTGATTCCAGTAATCATTTACCCCTCACAGCATGATCACTTTTTTCCCCTTCTTTCTTTGTACATTTTTCCTCTCGGGTCAGTAGGAGAGCAGTTTCTGAGACTGGGGTATAGTACAGTAAATCCATTGTGCCTCTAGGATGTATTCACTTCAAAAGATACGATGCTTCAGTCTCCTGGCTCAAGTCAGACAGAATCTAGCCTGCTTGTTTTTGTTTCTCTGACTCCAGTGTGATTCTATCTTGCAAAGGCTTGGTCCAGTTCTTTTCAAGTGAAAACTATTGAAGCAGATTTGTTTCAATGAAATTGATACCTCTGGCAAGTTGGATCTAGTTCAGATGGCTGTGCCAAGGATGGGAGTCTTGGAGTTTAAGGAGACAAAATAAAACAAAGAATATTTTCAATTATAGTTTAATTTAAAAAAATACAGCAAGCTTAGCTTAAAATTACATGTGGATTGAGAGCAAAATTGCTATTGTGTTAATTTATTTACTAAGATGAGCAGTCATTTTCCTTCACACACGTGACATTAATTTTTGGCACTGGTAAGCATTCCTGTCTGAAGGAATTTTTCTTGATTCTTTTCAGCACTTTTTCTGTTTCCTGAATTGAAGGAAGAACAATCTGAGTACTTTTGCATCCCTTTTCCTATGTGCAATTGTGTGTGTTAACTAGTTAATTGGCTAAGAGATCCTGATGAAGTTTTAAAGGAAACCTTTGCAGGTCAAGCCTGAAAGGATTGATGGTGTTTCATCAGGGAAGGCTCTGATATCTGCAGTGTTCAGTGGACACAGTAATGCTGCAAGTTGGCAAAGAATAATTCAAATGATAGAATTGAGATGTATAATCTCAGTTAATTGATTTTATTTTTCTTCTTTAGTCCACTTCCTTTTCCTTAAATGTCTTGCTAGATTGTGGAAGTCTTTCTTGTGATGTTCTCCACACCAAGTCTGCTACTGAATCACTGTTGGGTGAGAGGTGAAGGACAGTTCCAAAAAAGTGCAACATCTCAAAACTAGGAAACAAAGGAGTATAAAAAGGATTAAATACTTAAAAGAGTTGTGACCTTTGTGGGAGGATACCTGTCATATTTTTAATTACTCAGGTAGATCAAACAAGAGGGCAGCAATTCTCAGATAACAGCTCTGTGTAATTGTCCCTGAAAATTGGGAAACACTTTGTCACTCTGGGGGTGGGGACATGCTCTATTAGTTGCAGGCTGTGGAAAAGATACCTTACCTTTAACGTGGCAGTGCTGTTAGTGTCACTTCAGCTGACTTTTTGATGGCAACTGGACTCAGTGATGTTGTTGGTGGACACTGGCACCCAGACTGCAAGCACAAGCTAAGTGAGAGAGAAGAGGGACTGTGATACTGCACCACTGCCCAGTGGACATTTAAAGCTGATAGAGCTACACTCTGAGAAATAAACAGTGGCAATTAAGAGAGTTGGGAATACCTAAAAACACTGATAGTGTGACATGAATGTTCAATCCTACTCTATTATGGTAGATTCATGCCATTTTTACAAAGCCGCCCTTGGTTGCTCTGTGGAACTGTACATCCAGTTACAAGGAATAGGACATTTCTCTTAAATAACCTTTGGGTAAGCATGGTTTCTCAGCCCTTTGTGAGATGGCAACTTATGATACTCTGGCAGTAAACATTCCCGAATACACGGTTTGCTCTTCCAGTCTGCCTTTTCTTGGAAAGGCAGTAGTGTAAGCAATAGCACAAAGAATTTATTATGAGAAATTTATCTCCTTGAAATACTTATGATATCTTACACTGTGACTTGGGTTAAGTGTTTGGAAAAAATGATGATGTTGTTTCCTGTTCTTACAGGTAGGAGTCTCATATACCTTCTTTTTATTTTTTTCAATTTTCTTTTTCAGTTGTGCTCCACTTGGATTGTAATTTCCTTACAAACTGTAAGGAGAAGTTTTGAAGTTAGAAATGCAGATAATCAGAGCAAGGTTGTAGAAACAGTGCATATCAGAAATGTGCACTAAAACCCTAACACAGATATCTTAGAAGGTCAAGAATGATCAACAAGAGACATTGTTCATTATTATTAAATATGAAGTAAACTCTGTGAAATATGAACTTGCTTTTGGACAGACAAGGATTTACAAAGATTTTTATAGCTATAGGGAGGAATGCGAAATTACTTGAGTTTCAAGCCTATTTCTCTCAGCATGCTGTTCTCTTCACTGCATGAACAAGTATCTAGAAATGACCAGGAATCAGATGTTATTCCAGAACGTTAGCAGTGTTTTAAGCTTCAATGAGGAATGTTTGGTGTCGCAAGAATTTCTGAATATCTCTTTGCTGTTCCCTTAAAGAAAGAATTTGGATCTTCCTTTGAATCTGGCTTTCTGAAAGCAAATATCAGTATGGTCTATAAATTGCGATATATATTGTGATTGTCATCACATAGCTGACATTTACTACTAACAGTTAAGAAAACCCCATGATCTAAAGACAACACATAACCACTGCTTACTGTTGGACGTGCATCAAAATCCTCTCTCTCTCTCAGAAAAATGCAGCCGGCTGTAGCTGCCAGCTAATGTACAAACAGAACCAAGAGAGGGAACAGCTGCGCCCTGAAAAATAGCATCGCTTAAAGGCAGCAGTGCCTGCCTTGCCTCCTCTGGTGTTTGGTTTCAGGCTACAATTATGTATTTGGGGGTAATTTTACATGTGTAAGTAAGATTTTTCGAGGTGATAAAAGATTTCTTGATGCGCACACACACACACACACACACACACATGCACACAGAAGTAACCATATGTTGGTTTTAAGAGTGATTTCATCCTGTTTTTCTTACTTTTGTGCTTCTAGAATTTCTCTTACACATTTGTGTGACAGTCAGTGTTTGTTAGGTAGGGATTAGGTCCAGTATTCTTCAGTCAGCATCTCTGAAGCTATTTGGTGAGGGTGTGAGGGCCACAAAGTCTTTATGCGTGGTTCATCTGGATTGTGAGGAATATTGTCTAGAAATAGGTGGCAGTGGTCTAATAGAATATTTTTACTTGATGGGCTTTTGCATTGTGGGGAGTGTGACCCCTTCGTTAAGGAACAGATAGTGTGTGTCATGCTTCAGTTAAGTCTGTGTCTGAATCTACACGTGGCAGATTTAAAACAAGTTGTGACTAAAATTAGGGAAATTGTACAATCGGAAAAATATAAAGCAGTAAGTATGAGGAGTGATAAGTATGAAGGTGAGCATTCATGCAGCTTTTTGTTTGCATCACGGTGTGCTAAATATCACTTTATATCTCACTGAAAGGTACAGTTGTCATATGGAAGGAATATTTATTTACAAGCTAGAAGCTCTTGATTAACCATTTCTAGTGAATGTACATTCAGTGCTGCCGTAAAATCTGACTTCCAATGGCTGCTTTAAGTGACTGCAAGTTCTTATGTTGTGTCATGCCCATCAGTTTTACTGAGAACTGACAGTGTTTTGTCTCCATCATTATTGTGTTTTGTTCCAGGTGGCACAGGATATGGTATCTTTTCTTGAACTCCACAAAAATAAGCTTAGTGATTTATTTTCTTCAAGCCAAAAGAGCATTTATTTCCTGTTATGTTTTAGCCAATGAGTTGTATTTCAGAAAGGGTATGACACTGATGTTTACTAGGTAGTGTGAATATAATTTATCATGCAATAAAAATTGTGTAGATTGTCTTATTTTCTGAAGGGGTAACTGATTTCTGGCTTTGTGTTACAAAGTTCCAATTTGTTAAGGGAGTAGGGATTACTCCTCCCATATGCATATGGTGTTTTGTTTTCTGCACAAAACCTAGTAATTTTCAAGGGCAAGACAATTGCAACTTGTTTGCTGTATTTGGAAACTTGGGTGCTGCTGTTTCCAATCATACAAAGTGATGTTTTACATTGGATTTTGACAGGGACACTAGCAAGCAGCCATCATCTATCTGTCTATCTTCACTGATGTGTTGTTCCTGGAATGTCTTTCCTTGCTCTGAAGAATGCAAGCAGAATCTGTCCCTGGCCTCCCTGCCTTGGGGTCCATCACCTCACCTTACCTCACCTGGCTGTGGGGCATTCTCTGGTCAGAATAGTGGTCCTTTTGTGAAGTGGTATCAAGGATGTTATACAGATTTTTGTATTAAGGCTTCTAGTAATGCTGAAGAGCTGGAAAAAATAATGAATGTTTAAAATCCAAGATAACCAGAGCAGGAGAATATTGTTTTGGACATGCTGTAGCCATGTCTTCTGGTAATTGCAGGCTGTGTACTGGTTATGTTGGCTGTTTCCTGTAGAGCTGGAAGTGGAGTAAAGGGTGTGAAGGAAAGCCAGCTTCCCTCTGGGTACCCTGTGTTGGGCTGAGGAGATCACCCTGCCAGATCTGCGATGTTTTCTGGTAGTGCCAGTGGCTTAGGAATAATGTAGTCAATATTAGCTGTTAAAATACTGAATTACATTAGCTGAGCAATATTATTTAAGTGGATGCGGAATCATCTATGCTGACCATTACAGAATGACAGGAGATGCCATTGTAGGCTGTGTGTGGCTCTTAATGCTGTTGAATGCTACCATCAACATTGGAAACAGCTTGAAGGTTGTGGGAGTAAACACACAAGGGCTTTGCATCTTTTTGACCAGAAGGTGTTAATGCAGTTTCACCAACAAGGGACCTAAGCTACATATAGAATCCTTGTCTTCCTTCAAAAACCGAGACCCTCTGCAAGGTTCCCAGTCTGCTCTGGGCTCTGACTGAGGGACTAGATGGCCAGCCAGTACAGTCTTGCAATAACAATGAGTGTGTTTGGCCAGTACCCTGTAGCTCTATGGTAGCTTTCTGGGGGGGTGAGTTGGAATAAGCTGTTGTGTATTGCAGTGAATCCAGAAGCTGTGGACAAGGCCGCTGGGGGTATGGAGGCTGAAGAGGGTGCTGTTTTGTGCAACACCTGAATGCCTACACTGGTCCTGAAACCCATTGAATGTATCCTCTTTTCCTATCCTAAGTCATGGTGTTACCAGTGGCAAACTGATAAACAAACTGAAAAAATTCACTCTTTTACTTTGTGTGATATGGAAATAAATTGTCTATTGGTCTAATTAAGAATATGTAAACTATATTTACTTACGTTTTCCTTATCTTTGAATTTAGATGTAAATGCTGGGAGGCTGCACTTCTGAATTTTCTTAACAACCTTCTGCTTGTCAAAGGGACACTCTGGCCTTGATTATGATACCAGATCCCATCTGTCCTAGCTGGTTTCATCAAGCTGCTTCAAGTTGTGTTAACATTTGAATGGGAAAGTAAATGTTTGCTGGTTTGTTTTGTGTGACGATAATAAAACTGGGAATTTGAAATTGAAGAAGTTAGTTACATTCAATGATTGAATCCATTCTGAGGATCTTGGAGAATGGCATTTATAAAAGCTGGAGATGATAAACTGGGTTAGATTTTGGAGATGGTGTTTAGGTCTGTTGAAAACTTATTGTGGCAAACTTCTTTATTTGAGCACTGCCAAGTTCCCTGGGAGTGCTGTCTTTGTATTTTGAACTTTGCAGGTGTCAGATGTTTCTTCAGAGCATTATATGGAAGTGTTGAAAATACGTGCATCAAGTGATAGCTTTATGGAAGCATTTGTAGCATAATGCTAAGAGTGAAAACACTTCTGTCATGTGCATCTTCCCCAGATGCTGAGAACCTTGGCAATACTGTGGTTAAGATATTTGTTTCAATTTTTCCTGCATGTTAGAGCTGTTGACATTTTAGGAATTTTTGTGGCAGCGATTCAGTGGAGGAAAACATGATTAGAGGCTTGAGATGGGGGAGGCAACCCACATTCTATATATGCCTCTACTGCTGGGTATATTCGGTATGTTGTATAAATAGCTTACCTTTATTTTCCCTTTCGATAAGCATATGGGCTAAGCTGTTTGTTTTTTAATAGTAAGCCACACTGTGGCAGTTCTGGATGTGTAATTACTGGAAAGACTCTGAACATAATCAGACTTACTTTTCTGGTGTTCTCTGAGTTGGACTGAAATATGCAGCTTTAAATAGCATGTATCAGCTAACTTGCCTGTTTAGAAGTTGTTGACTTTATCTTTTAAAATTCAACTGAAACTTCAAGATGATGTGGCATAATTTGCTGAAAACATCAAGGTGGGTTTTTTATCCCTGTTTGTTAGCTCTTGTTGCGTTGTCAAGAGTGGGAAGTTGCAGAGGGATGTTTTTAAGGTAATGTACTGAGACATCCTGAAAGATCTAGCTCTAGGAACAGAGCTAAGGGCTGAACTCTGGTTTTGGGCACAGTGCTTCAGTGCACTTTCTCTTTCATGTTCTACCTGCCTCCAGGGTTGCTTGGAAAGCTTACCTCCTTTTGTGGAGCTCCCGATCCCAACTTGCATACTCTGGCAACAACATGAGATTATGGAGGGAGTTGGAGAGGGTGGGTGTTACCCAGCAGCTGAAATCCCTGCCCTTGTGTTTTCTTTTCATAATATGCATGAATCCATAAACAAATAAAGACTACAGGTTTGTTCATAAGTGCTGTGTTTAAGGACACTTTTTGGACACCAGCTTACTGGGGGAAAGATAACTGATAATATCAGCTAGGCTGCCAGACTGCAAGGAGAAACTGCAGAATGCTACCTCAAGAAGTTTCAAGTGTTGTTTTCTTTCTCTTGTGCAGAGTTAGGGTGTTATGAGCTATGTCATACAGAAATAAAAGCTAGGAATACAGGAGGAAAGGACCATATGATCCAGTCCCCTTCTACTATGAGCAACTACCTCCTAGAATACATTTTAAAAAGTTTTAAAACTAGTTAGTTTTGTTTACTTTTACATTCCTTCTGAAAGCTTGTTACTAAACAGCATTGCTCTGATGTTTAGAAAATCCCTTTCGCTTCCAGCTGAAACGTTTCACTCTGGCTTCTTTATGCATCTTTGTTCCTGTGCCACCGTCTTTTTGTAGTTTAAATAGCTGTTGTTCCTCTGAGCCTGTAAAAGCTAACATAGCTGTTTCACATAAAGAAAAACAGGACTTTCAGTTTCTGTCAGGATCTCTTCATTCCTCTCATGGTGCTAGTACTGCTTCTTGCATCTGTTACAGGGTGAAATTACTTTTTCTGGAACGAAATGAATAAGAATGGCCCACACTATTTTATATACAGTCAAATGCAAGACTTTGTTCAATGGTTTTACTACTTCCTTTCCTCCACAGGTCATAACCTTCCTGTTGTGCACTGTGCTCCTGTTTGCCTTTCTTAACATTCATTGTCATCTTTCTATAGGTGTGAACAGGTTAATCAATATCCATTGCTTCTAGGTGAAAAGCACCTGTCCTACTAGAGAGGGTCTCTTGGTGTATGGTTTTGTACTATTTAGTTTCACCTTGTTTCTGTTATCATAATCCTCAGCATCACCACAGTTTTCCATAGACCAAGTTCTAATCCTCCTCTGCTGACAGTTCCCTCTAGCTTCATGTCAACAGGAAGCTTCATTATAGCTGTCCTAAACTTTGTCCCGAAGTAATTACCAAAATTATGCCATTCTGATTATAGACTACAGCATGCCCAAAGGAAGATTTGGTAAGCTTTTGGTTCTTATTTCTACAGTTACAAACTGATTTTCTGTCTTTCTTGGTCAGAAGTTATTAAGTTCAGAGCAGAGGGCCAAATTCTGATGTGTTTTGGTTTGATATTGAACTGCAGGCATTATGTGAAGCTGTAATGATTCTGCATTACTTCAAGTATCAGACTATGATCAAACAAGCCTTTCCCCTTGAATTTTCCATTTCTGTTCCTCATAACTTCAAATGTATTTATAAAATGTGAACATGTGATTGGAAATTATGTAAGTCCGAGATGCAGAGTAGCAGGGAACATTCAGATTGCTAATTAGAACTGGATGACTGTTACTGTTACTTTTCCCATTCCTTTCACAATCCTTGCAGAACAAACAGGAGACCAAATTCAGGATAAAAAGATGAGATTCAAGCATGTGTGATTTCTCTGACCAGATCTTAAAAGTCTTGTCAAGTCATTAATTTTTTATTTCCTGAAGTATTAACATAAAATATTTGGCCATTTCCAGCGTTGTTGTTTAGTTGGTGGATTTTTAATTTGAAAAATCTAATAAGTCGCCAAACTACAGCTATTCAATGTTTTTTTAATATTAAAGTGAGATTTTTGACTAATCTCTGTTGAAGGGAGCTTAGTTTTATAGTCTATAATGTTATAAGATCATGTCAAAGAATAAGATTGCTGAACAAACTTAACATAATTCTTTTCTGTCATGGCAGTTTCTATTGTATGTGGTTTGGGTTTAGAGATTGGGTTGTAAAGTTTTGTACCACAGTGTGCTGAAAAGTCTTTTTCTCAGTATGGATCCATTTCAACAGTTACTGTTGAAAGATCTGTGAATTTATTGATTTATTTTATGAATAAATACCACAAATCTTAGTGTTAGGTGTAAGCTTCTTACACTTCCCTTTCCGTGTGCCAAATATAATGCATCTGACTCTGGATGTTGTTGGCTGTCTTCAGAAGACTTTCTTTTCAGAAAAACATATGGAATCATTTATGTCAGATATCAAAGTATCTTTCTCCCCATCATTTAAAAGTGTGACTTGCTTCTAACTGTTGACCTTAGTCTCTTATCTTTTTGTATGCCTTCTAAAGCAAATGAACTGTCACAATGAGAATAAATGTTCCTACCTTGTAAAACCTGTGAGATGTGACCTAATAAGCAAAAGGACTGCACATCTGCAAGAGGAACATTGTGTAGAGCTTTAGCGTGTGGGTGGTCTGTTTTCCCTCTTGGAGTTTTCCAAGGTTGCCAAAGTACCTGAGTGTTTTATTGCAAAGGAAAGCCTCCTGATGTTTTCTTATGCTGGAAATAAGGCAGTGTTTGCTCCTGGATTGAGAGGTAGAGGGAGAAGGATAAGTTTCATGCTGATGCAAGAAAGCCTGGCTAAAAAGCCTCTTGCAAATAGGTTTTGTGCAAGACTGACCAAAAGGGCCCTAATAGAGATGTAGTGCTGGATTGACTGTATCAGCTCTTGTTCCTCCTGTTGAATTAAGTAATAGATAACATGGCAGTGGCTGCTTGGAAAGTAACATCTGCTGTCTGAAAATCCAAAATGTCTTAAGTATGTTGGTTTTGCTTTCTTACAGCAATTGTTTCTACTGGTGAAGTGACAAAAAGGTTGACCATGGATGTGTAGGAAAGTGAACATCAGACAAATACTGTTTTGGAAGATACAGAACTCAAGAAGCAACTTCTTTGTGAGAATTGAATTGCAGTGGGACCTGTGCGTACATCCAGGGTGATGGATGGCACTTGGTGTATTTAGCCTCTGGAAATTCAGTCCTTGTTTGCCAGGAGTTCCAGAGAGTGGATTCTCACTTCAGTTCTGTGCCGTTTCCCCTCACTGATGAGGGCTGAAGGGGATGTGGGCTTGGTGTTAGACTGATGCCCTGGGTTTTATTTGTTTTTCCCTTTGTGTTCTGCTGATGCAGTGCAATGTAGCCCCGTGCCAGGACTCCCTCTCAAAAGCTGAGAGGGGTAAAGCAGGCCCACAAAGTAAAGGGAAGGTAGTGTGTATTAATACCAGGACCTTTTTATTCTCTCTGGCAGTCTTCTCAACTGCTGCTGTACATGGATGGCCATTGAGTGCCTGCCTTGAACAGAATGGGTGGTGGAACAAGATTCAAGGTAGAACAGAAATTGGAAGAGTGATCCTGTCCTGCAGTCCTTAGCATGGCTGGATTTTGCTGACGTTCCTGGATAACTGTATTTCCATGTAAAATGGCTTAGTATGTAATTGTCCAGCCTGAAACAGATAGAGCTAAGCAAACTGTGAAAAATTAGTGTCATACTTCAAATAAAATAGTTTGAAGTTGCACTGAAGTAGAATTACAATAACTTTCATGTTAATTCTGAAAGCTCAGAGCTGAGGGGCATAAAACGTTACAATTCCTCCATAAGAAACCTGACTTGACATTTTTGCTGCTCAGTACAGCACTGGAGGACAAGTCAGCTCCCTGCCTCTTCCCCTAACCTTATGAGAAGTATAGTTTATTTCCTATGTACTGTATAATATATAATAATATATTTACTGGGCTACTGCCTGGAACACTGTCCTGGGCCTTGAGAAACAAGTCTTGTGGTGACATGGCACCCTAGAGAGAATTGAGTCAGACAATGGGCTCATTTCCGGAATAACCTTATAGACACTTGGGCCAAAGAGCATGGCATTGAGTGGGTATATCACATCCCCTACCATGCACCAGCCTCTGGGAAAATCGAATGGTACAATGGGCTGTTAAAAACTACACTGAGAGCAATGGGTGGGGGAACTTTCAAACATTGGGATATACATTTACCAAAAGCCACCTGGTTGGTCAGCACCAGATCTGCCAACAGGGCTGGTCCAGCCCAGTCAGAACTTTTACGACCATGGCACAACATAAATCATATGGAATAAAGGGATGTTGTCCTGTTTTGTCAGACATGGAGTTAATTTTCTTCCTAGTAGCTGGTGCAGTGCTGTGTTTTGCATTTAGTGTGAGAATAATGTCGGTAACACACCAGTGTTTTATTTGTTGCCAAGTTGTGCTTACTCTAAATCAAAGACTTCTCAGTTTCCCATGCACTACTAATTTTAGGGAGGTGAAGAGGAAGCTGGGAAGGAGCACAGCCAGCAGCTGACCTGAGCTAGCCACAGGAATATTTCAAACTGTAGAACACCATGCTCGGTATATAAACTGCAAAGAGTTGGCTGAGAGGCACAGATCACTGCTCAGGTCAAGCTGGGTATTGGGCAGCAGGTGGTAAACAGTTGTATTGTGCATCTGTTGTATTTCTTGGGCTTTATTCCTCTCTTTTTTCTTATCTCCCTTTTAATTTTTATTATTATTATTGTATAATTATATTTTACTTCGGTTATTAAACTGTTCTTAACCTATGGGGTTTTATCTTTTCCTGATTCTCCTTTGCCATCCCACTGCAGGGAGAGGGAAAGGGAGGCAAGAGTGGGTGAGCAGCTGCATGGTACTTAGTTGTTGGCTGGTGTTGAACCGTGACAGAGGTACAGGCTTTGGGGAGGCATGTGAGTATCTTCAGTCATTGGAAATAGTTATGAATAGTTATAAACCACACTTTGTGTGGAGGGATGGAAAAGGAGATGATAGGTAACAATCTGAGAAACAGAGAGGGAAGGGAAGCCTCTATAGTTGCCCATCCTTTATTGTAATAAGCCAAAAGATGAGAGAGTAGAAATGATCAGTTGAAGTCAAAAAAAGAAAGAACCTTTTGAACTTTCTTATTTTGCCTTCTTCACCAAATTAAAAAAAATAAAGTCTTAGAGATGTGATTGATAGGTTTGCAGGTGAAGACAAGTTGAGCCTTTTGATGTTTTCACCACAGATATCTCTATTCCCTTGTCGGGGGCTGCTGTGAGATTTTTCGGGTATGCTCCACTCAGCTCTGAAGGCAGTAAGAGCCCATCAACACAGGCTGGAAAATGCTATGGCAGGAAGGAGCTGGGTGATTGGTTGTACTGACTTCTGGTTACTGCCTTTTAAGTTGCTTGTCTTGTTATAGGTATGTCTGAAGTTTCTTTAAACAGATATGCATGGTTATAAGTGCTAGAAACTGGGTGCTCGGTGTCACACCACAGATTAATGTACTGTTTGAAGTATTGCTTTCTCTACTAGATGCCTCATGTGTACATGCATTCTTGTTAGGCTTCAGAGACAAGAATTCTTGTGTTAAAAATACAAGCGCAAATGCGTATGTCTCATATCTTGTATTGTCTTAGCTGTGGATACTGTGACATAGAGAGTTACCCTGAACATGAAAGGGGTCAAATCCATAGTGTTCTAATGAGTATTGATGTCAGGTAGAATATGTGTTTGTGCATCAGTGGCACTTCTGCTGTGTTCAGGCAGAAGTACTGGAACTGTTCTGCTTTAAAGAGATGAAAAAATGTTCCTTTCCTGCCATAGGTTTGATGAAGTTGAGCATTATGGAAAGAGGGCTCAGGTTTGTTTTTATTAAATAATAGGTATGGCTGAGGGGAAAAAAAAAAAAAAAGCAACTAAAAGTTCTCTGTAAAAAAAAAAAAAGTTTGCTAACTGAGATGACTGGTTTGTGAGAGCAGGATTTCTTACTAGCTCTGCAGATGTACTCAGTATTTCTCTTACTCGGTGTCTTTGAGATCCTGTTTTCTTTGCTGTGCATTTTGTCCATAACCCCTTGTTTAATCTACTGGGTCAGTAGGGTACTGCACTGAACAGACAGGGTTTCCTGGCTTGCTGTCATGAAGTGTGTGCACACCTCAGTAAGTTGTGTGCCATCTTCCACTGGCAATTCTTCACAATGAGGTAAACATACACTTTCTGTCTGTCATTAATTGGTACTGCTTGTGTATTTCATAAGAGAAGGCTTCCTTTTTGCATATGTCAGGTGTTACTCCTGAAAGCTTACAGCACATGACAAAGGTTTGATGTAGAAAATACTGGTTCAAATGGCCAAAACTCTTTTAATTTTTAGTCAAGTGGAAATGAGACCTTAGGACAGGAGGTGAGTCCTGTCATGGTTAAGAGGTGCAGCTTACAGTCTGTACCCAGATGCTGTTGTTGTAAGGCTGAGGGAGACCAGCTGAGGCCACATGGCAGCCTACTCTGATCAGAGTTAAGTAGTGGTCCAAGGGACCCAGCATACGGGACCAGGGCAGCAGGATTGTCAGTGGCATGGCCTGGTGCATTTTTGGCTCTATAGCATTTCAGCTTGAGTGCTGACCTGCTGTCAAGGTGATATACTCTTTCTGTATCCAACTGTGGCTTTGCTGTCTGCACCGACCACTGTGGGTCACAGAGGTGTCCACAGTTTCATTATTTCTTGATCGGTGCATATCTTGGCAAAATCTATAAATTAGAATGTTTATGTATTTTCTTGCTTCACACCAGCTTTATGGCCAGTTCTAATGATGTTCATTATTTATTACCAGAAGAACTTGTCAGCATGAGGGTGGTTCTACAGATGCAGGAAAGAAAGGTTGTTTTGAAGAAAGAAATTCTAATGGAAATGGAATGTGAAAAAGAACTACTGGCGACCTCTGGAAAAAATGTTTTTCTTGTTTGTGGTGCTAGCAGAGCTTCAAGATTTAAAGGTCTGCCAGGAGATCAGTGTGGAATTGGTACTTGCAGAGGCATATGCTAACATTTGGAGAGATTTAGATGTGAAATTGCTAGTTCAGATTCACTTGATCTGTACTGAAGAATAATCCAGAATAGAAAGTCTGTGATATTTAAATACAAAGAAGGAACCGAAAGACCTAACAACCATCTAAAAATTCTCTGGGCATCATCTTTGTTGTTTACGTGTTGAAAGGGCAGATGCTAAGTATTTGTATTTCATGCCTCATTTTAAAGGCTAAGCCCAGGCAGAGACATGAACTGCCTGTGCACGTCTATGTACATCTGTCTAAATAACCATGATAGGGTAGGAAAATTGCCTCTGCTTCTGGAAAAAATCTATAGAAACTAAAAAGAATTAAACACAACAAATGAAGTTCTTTGGAGTTTAAGATATTTTATCCTTTTTGGCTATGTCAAGTTAAATATTTCCTCCATAAGAAAGGAAGACTCTTCAAAAACTCATGAAAATAAATTCTACATACATATATATATATATGGGGGGGAGGAGGGAAGAGATACATATACAGTCCTTCTGTAAAACATCGTGCAAAACATAATGCCTGTATGATGACCAAAGATAATAGAGTTCATTAGAAGTCACACTGACTTCTGCCATTGTAGACTTAATTTTTTTGAATGCAGATGTACTATTTGGTTTCAGAAATATTTAATGGCAGTGACTGACATGAGGTATAGTTCAATATTTATTCACTAAATTATAGCTATTATTAACTCACAGCAGCTAGGTATTTTGCTGTTGTCTAGAATCAATCAACACCTGCTGCCTTTTGACTAAAGTATTTCATATTAGGTATTGTGTCTGTGACCAAGTGGAAATTAGTCCCAATCAAAGATCAAAGGCAGAATTTTTAAAGGCTAAACCTGAAAATTAGTTGGAGGACAAATAATACTTGTAAACTCTGTTTCATAAATGGAGTTGTTCTGTTCGGCTTTTCTTGGCTATTACTGTTGCTGTACTCAGGTGTATAATCACCTAAGGAGTAAAACTTGTGGTTGATAAAATCTGAAATCCTCCCTGTCTTGCAGAGATAGAGCAGTATTTTCCATGTTTAAGTATCTGTTAATTTTGGTCTAAGCAGCAATAGCTACTAGTATAACATTTGTGCCATCCAGATTTAGAATCCTTTCAAGTACTTAAATATATACAATTACTAAATGGTATAGGTCAATATTCAAGCTTAGGCTTGTGTTTTTATATAGTTTTCTTTCTTCCTATGCATCAGCACGCACTTTACACTGATGCTGTGGCAATAAAGAAATTATTTGCTCCTAGTACACGTGAATAGTAGAACAGTGATTTATCTCTGTGCATAGTACAGTTTTGAAAATACATGTTTTAGGAGAAAAAACTAATTGGAGAAAGCATTAGGAAAAACAAACCAGCCAAACAAAAAAAACACACAAAGATTATTTGAGGACTAGATAACATACCTTATAATGGAAAACTTGGTACTGGTTCAGCATAAAGATGATTGGGACAAAACTTGATCACAGCAGTCAAGTAAATCTGCAGGGAGAAAATACCAAGGAAATTACAGTATGTGAAAGAGTCATAACAGGAAGCAATAGCTGGAAGCTGCAGTCAGATAAATTTCAATTGGAAATAGCAATGATAATGTGATTATGTGGACAACTAGGGACAACCAGAAGATGTGAAGAGAAAAATCTGTTGTGGAGAATTTGGCTGTAACAAGGTAGCAAGTTCTTAGTTAAAAGTTGTATTACGAGAAACTTTTTGGCTTTCCTATACTGTTTGTGTAGAAGCTATGAAAAAATACAAGGTTTTTAATTAAGGGAGGAAAAAATGTTCTGGGAGATTATTAACAATGTAGGACAAAAACATTTCTTGTGGCAAGGACTCAAAGATATGTCTTTTTTGAAGAAATAAAAAGAAAACATTCCACTGATTTCTTTGGCAAATGTTAAGAGTTGTAATACTCAGCACTCCAAAAACGAGTCAGTTTTTTACAACCTCGTCATGGCAATTTAGTTTTGAAATAAAACGGGCTGTAACTGTCTGTCAGAACGGACTTGAGCTGTTTTAAGCAGTATCAACTGCTTTGTTTCTGCCTTCAAAAATGGCAGTTTTCACTGAAAACGGGGACTCTGTAAATACTTTGTATGTTCTCTACTGGTGGGAGAACTGGGCTGTAATTGAGGGGTAAAATGTCCTAACCTGTTGTATTGGACTGTGGTAGGAGAATAAAACAAAAGCCTTGGGTGGCAAGGGGGTTGGAACTAGATGATCTTAAGGTCCTTTCCAACCCTAACTATTCTATGATTCTATAACCTCTTCTGGCTTCTGGGAGGAGAGAGAAGGCAGATGCTTTCTGATTTCAGGAAAGAATCTGAACTTTATGCATCATTTTTGGCTGTGTTGGTTCACTCTACATAATTTGCCCAAGGGTTAAGCTCTGTGTACTTGAGTGAGATTCTTGTCTCTTTGCAAAATATGGGTGCTGTGTGGCTTTGTATTATAAACAACTGCAAATAATAGTTTAGTCATGACACGGCCTTAAGCAAGTAACTTGTGTGGGAGCAAGAGAGGATTGCTTTTGGGCTCTAGCAGACTTTATCACCAGCAGACCTACAAAGTTACGGAAAGGATTTCCTCTTGAGCAATCTGAACAAGCTGTGTAAGCTTTCACTGAGGAAGTTTTTCAACAAGATCATCTGTTTTAGGTTTTCTTTTTTTCTTCCATATGATCCGCCTTCGAGATCGTGATCCATCCCTTTCGACCGCAAGGGAGGAGGAAAGGTTATGGGCGCAACATGAAGACACGGGGGCAAAGGAGGGT
This sequence comes from Neopsephotus bourkii, assembly GCF_033783945.1. Lineage (NCBI taxonomy): Eukaryota > Metazoa > Chordata > Aves > Psittaciformes > Psittacidae > Neopsephotus > Neopsephotus bourkii. The sequence goes on along the minus strand of NW_026902241.1, from coordinate 3,254,958 downwards.
GCTTCGCTGAGCCTGAGTGAAGCCAGGTTGCAATCTGCGATACAGGTAGAGAGAGGAATTAGTCTAGGGAGGAGGTAGGAAGAGCCAGGGAGGCTGGCAGAGGTGCTGCAGAGCATGGCCAGCAAGTGAGGGCTGCCTGCGGCCACACCAGCCAGCCAGGTATTGCAGCTGACAGCGGCAGTGGAGCAGGACTGTCCCAGAAGCAGAGCCAAGAGACCAGCGAAACAATCATAGCTGCTCCTGGGAAATTCTTGTACATGCCAGGAGAAAGCTTTGCTTGTGCTTTTTTTGGATCTCTGTCTTGAACTTTTCGTAGAAAACAGCAAGAGCATCAGATTGAATTTGGGGTTTGACCTCCTGGAAAAGTGAAGTTGGATACCAAAAAGTGAAGCACATGACTTCTTGTGGTTCAAGAGCAGATGTCCAGTTCAGTATTACATACCTCCCAAATTAATACATATTTCCAAACAGTTCTAAACCAGTACCAGAGATCAGCATCAATGTTAGTGCTTTCAGTATTCACCTTGCAATGCCTGGGCTCTCTTTAAATGAATGACAGTCAGTCTTTTCTCCTAAGGTGGCTAAGCCTTTTTGAATATTTTGAACTTCAGGACTAAAAAAGCTGAGTGATGTTTCTTTCCTCCTATATTCCTTTGTGTAGCATAGCAGGAAAAGTAGGAAAGTAGCCCCCTGGCATATCTGAATAATCCCAACTGCTCTTCCTGAGTATTGCTCTTAGTTCTAGGCTTTCATGTGTCAGGAATAACATGCATATGCCCAGCATTACCAGTGTTAGCTCTGATTTGGTAATCTGCTTGAAGATGATTAAAAGAGTGCTTGTGCTTGGGATCACCACCAGAATGTCAGAAAGCAAGCTAATTTTATATATAGAATGGTTGCAGCAAAACAAATATACTTGTTCTTGTGAATGTGCTGCTAAGTCAGATGTGATGGGTAACAATTTGGAAAGAAATGTTTTGTCATTTGAAAATGTATGACCTGAGGCACAGAAATGGTTTTTCTGAACTTAGAGATGACAATTGCTTCTCACACAAACACCCCCAAAAAAATGATGTAGTATCTCTTGCCAGTATTACATAGAAGCTGATGATATTGTTTAGTGCTTGACTGTCTTACTCAAATGTGTGTGCTTTTGTTACATGAGCATGAACTAGTTTCACAGTATCACACAGTATGTTAGAGATTGGAAGGGACCTCAAAAGATCACCTAGTCCAATCCCCCTGCCGGAGCAGGAACACCTAGATAAGGTTACACAGGAATGTGTCCAGGCGGGTTTTGAATGTCTCCAGAGAAGGAGACTCCACAGTCTCCCTGGGCAGCCTGTTCCAGTGTTCCGTCACCCTCACTGAGAAGAAGTTTCTTCTTAAGTTAAAGTGGAACCTCTTGTGTTCCAGTTTGTACCCATTTCCCCTCGTCCTATCATTGTTTGCCACTGAGAAGAGCTTGGCTCCATCCTCGTGACACTCCCCCTTTATATATTTATATACACTAATAAGGTCACCCCTCAATCTCCTCTTCTCCAAACTATAGAGACCCAGCTCCCTCAGCCTCTCCTCATAAGGGAGATGCTCCACTCCCTTAACCATCTTAGTTGCCCTGCGCTGGACTCTCTCCAGCAGGTCCCTGTCCTTCTTAAACTGAGGAGCCCAGAACTGGACACAGTATTCCAGATGAGGTCTCACCAGGGCCGAGTAGAGGGGAAGGAGGACCTCTCTCGACCTACTAACCACCCCCCTTCTAATACACCCCAGGATGCCATTGGCCTTCTTGGCCACAAGGGCACAGTGTCGGCTCATGGTCACCCTGTCGTCCACCAGGACCCCCAGGTCCCTCTCCCCTACACTGCTCTCTAACAGGTCGTTCCCCAACCTATACTGGAACCTGGGGTTGTTCCTGCCCAGATGCAGGACTCTACACTTTCCCTTGTTATATTTCATCAAGTTATTCCCCGCCCAACTCTCCAGCCTGTCCAGGTCTCACTGAATGGCAGCACAGCCTTCTGGCGTGTCGGCCACTCCTCCCAGCTTAGTGTCATCAGCAAACTTGCTGATAGTACACTCAATTCCCTCATCTAAATCATTGATAAATATATTAAATAATACTGGGCCCAGTACCGACCCTTGAGGCACTCCACTAGATACAGGCCTCCAACTAGACTCCGCCCCATAGACTACAACTCTCTGGCTTCTCTCCTTCAGCCAGTTCACAGTCCACCTCACTACCCGATCATCCAGACCACACTTCCTCAATTTAGCTGCGAGGATGCTGTGGGAGACTGTGTCAAACGCTTTGCTGAAGTCAAGGTAGACCACATCCACCGCTCTGCCATCATCCATCCACCGTGTTATTTCCTCATAAAAGGCTATGAGATTGGTCAAGCACGACTTCCCCTTGGTGAAGCCATGTTGACTGCCCCTCATAACCCTCTTATCCTTGATATGCCTTAAGATGGCCCCAAGGATAAGGTGTTCCATCACTTTCCCAGGAATGGAGGTGAGGCTAACCGGTCTATAGTTACCCGGGTCCTCCTTCTTGCCCTTTTTGAAGACAGGAGTGACATTTGCTTTCCTCCAGTCCTCAGGCACCTCTCCCGTTTCCCAAGACTTGGTAAAGATGATGGAGAGCGGTCTAGCAATGACCTCCGCCAGTTCCCTCAGCACCCGCGGGTGCATCCCATCTGGACCCATGGATTTATGGATATCCAGATTGCTCAACTGGTCTCTAACCCATTCCTCATCGACTAAGGCAGACCGCTCCGTTGACCTGTCTTCATCTGAGGTCTCAGCGGTACAGGGCTCTTCAGGACTGCCTCTGGCAGAGTAGATAGAGACAAAGAAGGCATTCAGTAACTCTGCCATCTCTGTATCTTCTGTCACCAGGGCACCCGTCCCGTTCATCAGCGGGCCTACATTGCCTCTGGTGTTAGTTTTACCTGCCATGTATTTGAAAAAGCTCTTTCTGCTGTCCTTGACCCCTCTCGCCAGCTTTAATTCCAAGGAGGCCTTAGCCATCCTAGCAGCTTTCCTACATCCTCTAGCAGCAGCCTTATATTCTTCCCAAGTGGCCAGCCCTTCCTTCCATGACCTGTAAAGTCTTCTCTTCCACTTGAGCATACCCAGCAATTCCCTATTTAGCCACGCAGGTCTCCTGACCCTCTTCCTTGACTTCCTACGTATCGGGATGCTCCGATCTTGAGCTTGGAAAAAGCAGTCCTTGAAGGTCAACCAACTATCTTGGGCCCCTTTACCTTCAAGCAGCCTAGTCCATGGTATTTCCCCTAGCAATTGCTTGAAGAGGCCAAAGTTTGCCCTGCTAAAGTCCAGGGTTGCGATTCTACTTGCTATTCTACTGACCCTACCACACAAGATCCTGAATTCTACCATCTCGTGGTCGCTGCAACCAAGGCAGCCCTCAACCTTCACTGCTTCGATCAGACCCTCCTTGTTAGTGAGGATGAGATCCAGCAGCGCTCCCCTCCTGGTTGGCTCATCCACCATTTGCATGAGGAAGTTATCATCCATACACTGGAGGAACCTCCTGGACTGCGGCTGGGTTGCCGAGTAGTCCTTCCAGCAAACATCAGGGAAGTTAAAATCCCCCACGACGACCACGGCCTGTGACTGTGAGGCCGCTCTCAGCTGCCTGTTTCCTGTCTTTTGAAACTGGCATGGTACTTTGGAGAAAAAAATAGTCTTAAAATTAGGGTTGAGTTTACCATGGCTGATGGGTATTGTGATATTGTTGTGTGGTTTGAGTATTTTCTTGTGGACTTTGTGATGTATTTACAGTTTTATGGAGGGACTCGCATGTCACAAGATGCACATCCCCACCTTTGTGATAACATAGCCTTTTATTCCCATAAAGCTGGAGATCTAACAGGATGACCAGTTTATTAATCCAGGGAAACCTGCCACATTAAAGCTGGAGGAAAGAGAGGCTTAAATGCCTGCGTTTAAATAATGGGATACTACAAATGAGGCTGGATTTGGTTACTTTTATTGGACAGTGTAGAGACAACAAAGGAAGCTAATGGGCTCCAGCTGTGCAAAGGAAAGTATTCACGTGGACAGTGCTGGAAGTCTTGCTCTCACTCTGCTTGCTGAGATTTGTACTTTGTCTCAGCTTTTGTTTTAGAACAAATACCACGCGAAAAGAAGAAGGTGGATCTAGTGCAAACAAATACTTTATTTTTTTGTCAGACATTAGAAAAGATCTATTTTTTTTTTTTTACTTTTTATAAGACAAGAATAGTCATGGCTTCTGTGCAAGGCACAGCAGCCTGGGACATCTCTGTATGTACAGCCTCTGGAAAAGGAAGGATCTCATGATGCAGAATTTTATGTAGTGCATGTCAGCCAGAGTAGCACTCTTAAAGAGGTGGGAGAAGTGTCTGTAGTCATCTGTTAACAAGTTCATCAGTGCCTGAAAATGTCTGAAATGGATTTTATTTGTATTGAATGAGTGGACAGTATTACTGGATTTTATTCTGTATTGATTGACTGGAGTAAAATCCACTCCCCCTCGCCAAACTGCTTCTCTCTCTCGATAGTAGTAGTAGCAAGCTGCCTCCATTTGAATATATTTTAGCAAGACTATTCCATCTTCCTTCCATGTGTCTAATACTGCTGTGCGGCTTTGCGAGTGGTCAGGATATCATGGCTTTCGGTGCATGTCACAAAGTTAATGGGCCACACTGCTCCTCAGTGTCTTGTAACAGCAATGCTCTGTCCCAGGTGTAGTCCAGATCTGTTGGGATCATGGAAGGTTTTGGAGGGTGTGTTGTAAGTTTGGGTGGTCAGTCACACCTCATAAAGAAAGGCAAAGGAAGCATAGGTTGCCTATGAGACATACTTAAAAATTGGAAAGTTGACACCAGGGCTGTGCATCCAGAGAAACCGGAGTTGTCATGAGTGACAGCAGGAAGAAACTACTGGTTATTTCTGCTTTGTGCATCAGGACTTTCTGTGTATCAATCTCCACATATCAAAGGTGTGAAACAATAGCTGGAAATATTAGGCAAAGAACCAACTTTTAATTACATGCATTTTTCAAGTTTACTGTTTCATTTTAGTGGCCTTTATATTACCAGGAACAAAAAGAACCTTAATCTACTGAGGGAAAGTCGATAAAATGAGACAGTTGGGAACAAATCAGCACATCATCCATATACTTAAGACTTTGAGGATAAACAAGTACAGAAATTCAGAATATATGAATTAGTAACAGCATGACTGCTGCACATCTTAGCGCAGTAATTCAGCATGATCACATTCCACGTTTATTTTGCACACAACTTTTTCTAAGGAGCTATTCAAAACTTGGATTATGCTTTTCACATCCCGTGATCCTGACATTCAGCAATAATGAGCTCACATAGTTAAATTTTCAGTACTTAAAAATAACAAAACAAAACCACTGAAGAAGAAAAAAAAAAAAACCAGCAACCCCCAAACCAAAACTTCTGTTAATTGAATTCAGATGTCCTGTCTGGAGAACATTTGATTAAGCACAAAAATAGGGTACTTTTTGGTTCAGCAAGTTTTGTGGGCCTTATTATTAATTTCTTTGTTGTTGTATAAGTTTCTTATGTGTACTGAAAGTGTCTGGATAGCGCAATATCAAGCTTTTGTCTGTATGTATTTAAGTTTGCTTTCCTTTTTTCCGCTCAGTAAAAAACTAGGCTGTGTTTCCAGCTGTAATTTCTGTGTCTAGCTTGAGTCTATTTCAAAATAGATGTTCACTGTTTTCACAAGTCTTTGTAGATTGTAAGACTTCAGAAGGAAAATGCCTAAAGTTGTTCACATACCCTTAAGTCTTTAGATTGCAGAAAATAATGTCATTTATAGAAATTCACATTAACCTTGTTTTTAACATGACTTAATGCCAGAAATGATGTCATATAATGAAAATAATGGTTTGGGTGGGGGAAGGAGGTGAGTAAAAGTGAGTGTGTTTAGTTATATTGTCCCATGTGAAGCTGCAGACATCTGATAGTTAAAATATTGGTGATGTTTCACTCACCATTTTCATGAAAGGTAGTCACCCTTCTTAATTAGCTGTTCTGTTGTCAACCTTGAGAGGCTCCTGAGGGCAGATCAACTGTGCCAACCCGGGCAGTCACTGGTTAATGTGGTGTGCCATCAGGACTACTGCCAAGGACCAAGGAAGGGAAAATTAGGAAATGGCATATACTGAAAGTGTCAGTGATGAATGCCAAGAAGCATAAGTAGAGAAGCTGAAGAAGAGGTGCAGAACTTTGTGTTAACATCAGTGATGCAGAGACAAAGGATGGGCTCGGCTTCATCAGGTTCTAGCATAAGACTGGTCCCAAATGATGCAGAAAGTAGTGGCAGGATGGGAGAGGAAAGCCTCCTGACAGCAGCACCAGTGCTCTGCTGGAGACTGGCATTCTTGTTTGCCTCTGCAGTGGGCAGCTCAGTTAGGTCAGCATGTTTGGAGGTGGTTGGAAACTGAGTATTCCTTGTCTTCTGGTCACCAAAAGGAAGATATCTTGGACAGATTTCTGGAAGCTTTAGATGTGCAAATGACACCAGCTTTGGTTCAGGCAGGATGCTTGTCCAATTTGTGTGTGTGGAGATTGTTTTACAGACTGCTCTGTTACTCCAGCAGCCGCTGTTTACATGTGTACATGTATTATATGCTTATTAATGCTCTTCAGTGGCATGTGTGCTTTGGCCTGTCCTAATGGCAAGAGGGCTTTTTGACCCGAAGAGGATTTCTCAGATTAATTACAACCGTGGCTGCCTGTGTGGCCATGGCAAACTCACTGTGGCCACATGTCTGAGAGTTACTGTAGGACCACGGTCTTTCTGTGTGGGGCAGAAATTCCTGCCAGGTGCCTGTGGGTGTGGGGAACATTAGGTTTTCCATGGTAGCCTTGCACAACAGTCCCTCGGGGCCAGGCTTGCAAAACGCTCTTGTGGGGCTGCCAGCCAGGCCCCATGTGGTTTGTCTGGCACTGGAGCCAGTGGGGAAGCTGTGACAGGCGCTTTGGAGGAGAGCTGATAGCTCAGCTTTGCTGGGGACTTCACTTTCTGTGTTGAGTAGCGCGGCAGTTGAAGCGCTGAAATACGGAGTGTAAGGCTGAATCGATGCCTACCCGGCTTGTGTTGTACACTTGCCATGTCTTGCGGACTGTCAGGAAGTTTGGTTTGTATCACAAGTGGAGTGTATCTGTAGTGCTTGAGCAGAAGCTGTCATATTGACAGTTGGGCTTTGGGGCTTTCCTTTGTTGTTACTGCATTAAAATGACATTCCTAACAGTTGAAGAAGGTGCAGAATTGTTGTGGTTAAACTAGTTACAAGAAATGTAAACACGGTGGAGTATACTGGAAGAGCAGTTTAGCTGGCCTTCTGTTTGATTTGGCAAAATCTCAAATATCCTTGAGTAGTAGTGGTTATTCAACTGTCACTTTGACTGTTTTCTCTCACTGTTTTTCCTTGTTGTTGCTGATCAGGTGAATGACCAAACTGGGAGGAGTTTAGGAGTAAGCGGATCAGCAGCAGTAGCACAGCTGTTTGGTACGGGATGCTCTCATCACACCACAAGTGTTATTCCTTTAAAGTATTTTGCAGAATAGGGATTTCTGCTAAAGTAAAAGCAAGAGATTAAATGGAAGTGTGAATGTACTCGAGTTTCTAAAAGCAGCAGTAGGAAGAGAAAGCAAACAGGTTTCAGGTTTCCATAGAAACAAAGAGAGGAAAAAAAAATAGTATTTCAAAACAGCTTGTAATTCCCGTGTCTCCTTTCTCACTTTAACACTTAAACAGAACTCTCTGAATTAAGCACCTTATCAGGAGTCCTGCTTCCAGAATGGTGTGATTTCAATGAAATGAAAATGAAGTAAAGAATTATATCTCACTTAATAATTTCATATGTGCCACATGGTAGGTAGATTTGGAGCATTCAAAGCTGTGTTTGATGATTCAGTCCTAAATTAATTGAAGTTTAAAACCAGCATCATGTCTAGTGGCACACAGTTTGCTGTCAATCAGCCATAAAAACGTTACCGTTCAAGTGCTTAATAGTTCATGGAGAAACTGGAGGGCAACTGCTATGGACTGGGAACAGCATCATGCAGGTTCAGTGGTCCAGTACTTGGAGGTTGTGCTGAAAGCCGCATACAGAGCAGGTGGTGCAGCACTTTCCAGTCCTGCTCGGAAGGGAAACCAGCACTGCTGAAGTGCAGCTTAGGTCTGGCTGCCACACCTAAATGAGGTAGAGGGAGGCTGCTGCGGGGTGGCACCGGGGGCTCTCTGGTACAGGTGCCCCATGTTTGTGATGAGGTACAGCTCAGGGCAGGTTTGCAGAGGCAGAGGGATGACTATGTGCTCATCACAATGACCATGTGCTCTTCACGGTTGTTTGTGGTGCCGAGGATGCAGCTGGTTTGTAGTAGGGTCTGGCTGCTGGATGTGGTTGTGTGTCATTTTGGGTGTGCTAGAGTACAATTAGAAAACTGATAATATTTCATAGAAGCAGACTTTTTTTTACTTCATTTAACCTGCATTCTCCATTATGACATTCTTTGTTAATGAGAATAATAAGATGTTGATAAGGGTAATAAGTATAATTTTTCTCATATACTGCAGTGCTAAGCTATAATGGCCTATGTACATGTTAAGGAAGGTGTGTAGTAAAGATCAGTATGCTGGTTTTGCACAACGTCTGCTTTAATGCTTAGAAAGTGGAGAGTTAACATTTTGATTATATTTGCAGATGATTCCGAAGTAAAGATACTATAAATGCCAGTAAGGGCAGGGACAAATTTCAGAACAATCTAGAAAAATTAGGTTGACAGTAAATAAGAGATCACTTGGGGGAAAATATGGAACTGGCATAATTGCAGAAAAAAAGTTAAAATGCCAAAATTGCATAATGTTCTGAGTACTAAATAGCCCACTAGCAATGAAAGTCAAGTCAAAAACATGTTGTGTGCCAGATTGCAATGAAATAAAGAAGATTATAATTTCAGCTGTGTGAAAAGTGTTATGTTACATGTACAGATATTCTTCCATTTGTAATGGCAGAATTTTTCTAATCACTGAAGACATTGTAACTGGGTTTCTGACATTTCTGTGCTGCCTTTATGAGTTTCCTGAAAAGTGTGAACTGCCTTCACTTATTTCTGTACCAAAACCAAATTTTGAAACTAAAATGCCTGTTTCTCTAAGATTGTTTTAACAGAAACCGTAGCTCCTCCAGGATATTGGTCAGCAGCTGGGAGGAGCAGAGCTGTGTTCCCTTTGTGATCTTTGAGTGACTAAGTTATTCCTAGATGTTTGTTATACCATGAAATCATATTTCCAACATAACTACTTTTTACATACATTGTGTTTTTCCTGTTCTGTCTGGGTGAAGCCATTGCTGAATAGCAGTGTCATACAGAGTCATATAAACACATTAAAGTTCTTGAAGCTTCAGAGTCACTTTCTATTTGTGTATTGTGCACTTACAGATGAATTCATGCTTTGGAAAGGGTGCCTTGACTGTCTGGTATTTTTTGTGTGAATACTGTCAGGATATTGCACAGAAAGTGAAGTGTCAGAAATGTCCACCTTATAACAGCTCAGGTCTGTGCAGGAAATCCCTCTTTCCTTCAGAGAAGCTGTTCTGCATAACCAAAACTTAAAGAGCTCGAAGTTTCCACTGATTTCAGCGCTGGCTTCCAGCAGAAATTATTTTAAAAGTTAATTTGGGTTCTGGTGACCCAAGTATCTGTTCTGCAGAATGGCTGAAAAATGAAATCGGGAGTCCCTGGATAAATAGTGGTTTGGTTTCGTCTTTTTATTTTTTATTTTTTTTTTTTGTCTGTGGCTAAAGCATCCTTATCTAATATGGTGATATATCCTATTTGGTTCCTGTGAATCGTTTGCCTTAGTGCCAGCAGTGGTATCGATGTTGGCCAGGGTATTGGATTGGCTCTGTTAAATCTACAAGTTGGAGAAGCAATGACTGAAGTGCCAAAATTCCTTTACAACGGTTCAACTTACTGACATTTATATTCCTAGTTAATTTCTGATAAAGGAGAAGAGGGGTCCACATGATGCTGTAACATTTACTCCACATTTCTTGGGACTCATCTGCATTGCTCTTTTTCTGTCTTAGCTCCTGCAGTAACTTGGTTGTGTTTATGTGCAAATGTGGGAAGTGGTGGAGTTGCCATCCATGGAAGTATCTAAGAAGACTTGTAGGGACATGGTTTAGTGGTGGACTTGAAGATCTTTTCCAACTTAAAGATTCAATGATTCTACAGTGTAAACCAAAGCTTGTGATTCCCAGGATCTGCGGTTATTGGCAGTTGTGAGAACAAGTCTCTCAGACTCAGGAGACATATAACTTAAACAAAGTGGTCCTGCTGTTGCTGGTAGTGCTCCCAGACTCATCAGTGATGGTGGAAGATGTTGGGGATGTGGCCCAAGCCCTTGAAGCAAGGCTGGCATTTTGCATGAGGCTTGGGCTTTTCCATGTGTACATATAGCTGCAGCAGCCCAGCTGCCAGAGTAGCCAAGGAGACTGCAGCATAGGGCTGAGACTGCAATGTCAGTGATGAGGTGCTGATATCTGTGTTTCTGTTTGTTTTTCCTTCCTCTGAGGAATTCATAAGGGATGACTTTGGTTAGTTAATAGCTTTCAGTCATGGTACTTAAAATTTGACTAAACTTTCAGCAAGTGCCATGAGAATACATAGTGAAAATGTACCCTGTCATTCAGCTGCCTAATAAAAAGGGAGAGTATCCTCCAAACTACGGTTTGTTGAGTGCTAGAAAGCAGCAGAAAGCCCTGAAATCTGTTCCATGACTGAAGGTGGTGGAAGAGGGTATGCTGAGCCTGCTGGCATCCTTCCCAGCCCAAGCAGAAATATAGTAGTTTAAATATGACAGGATAAGTCAAGTACAAAGTTGCTTTTCTTCCCATGAAGATTATATGTAGAATAATCTATGATTCCATTATAATAAGGACAGCGTGTGCACTGGTTTCCTTCCATGATTCATGCACCAGGCCATTTGTTTTAAAAAATGGTAAACCAACTACTCTGGTTTCCACTCAGGGTGGTATGTGGGAGTCTGCATCTTGCTGTAAAATTGTGTAATTTTATATAAGCCTCATATAGCTGCCTTTGCAAAATCCTGTTTGTGCTCACTCACCACATGTTCCAGCTGACGGCACCATATTTATGCCTCTTCCTTACAGTTTCCATGAGTTAAAATAGCAGCATATTTCATGGTTTCTTAGGAACTAAATGCAGTTCTTATTTACATGTCAAAGAAAGAGTAAAAAAGATGTGAAAGTATGTAAAGCCCTGGACTTATATGAATAATAAACTCCTAGTGATGTTGGAAACTTGATGTATTTAGTTGATTGTGAAGTTAGTGAGTGCTGGGCCCTACATGAGCGCGTTATAAGACTATATCTTCTTTCCAAAGAGGTGCTAGTCTGAAGGCTTAAACCTGCAAGCATTACTGGTGTAAACTTGTTTCATCAGTTGCTCTCATGGCTTTCCAATAACCATCATACTAAAATAACCCTTTGCAGGGTTTTTAGATCAGTTTACTTCTATAATGGCTCTTTATGGAATTACGTTAAACAGTGATCTGGATTCTAAGATGACTGAAAAAATTGATATTTGAGGTGTGTCCTTGTTTTAGCTGGGTTAGGGTTAATTTTCTTCCTTGTAGCTGGTACAGTGCTGGTTTGGGGTTTAGTATGAGAATAATGTTGATAACACACTGATGTTTTAGTTGTTGCTGAGCAGTGCTTGGAAGTGAAGGACTTCTCAGCTTCTCACACCACCCCACCAGTGAGCAGCCTGGGAGTGCTCAAGGAGCTGGGAAGGGGCACAGCTCGGACAGCTGACCCCAGCTGACCAAAGGGATATCACACACCTCATGGTGTCATGCTCAGCAATAAACTGGAGGGAAAACTGGCTGGCACCACTGGTTGGGAGCTGGCTGGGCATCGGTAGGTGGGTGGTGAGCAATTGCATTAATGCATCACTTGTTTTGTATATTCTTTTATCATTGCCCACCCCCCTCCTTTGCTTTCCTATTAAACTGTCTTTGTCTCAACTCACAGATTTACTTTTTTTTCCCAAATTCTCTCCCCTATCCTACTTGGGAAGGAGGGGTGGGAGAGGTGGAGCAGAACGAGTGAGTGGCTCTATGTGTGTGTAGCTGTCTGCTGGGTTAAATCATGACATCGTGACACTGTTTTGTCTTACCTTAAGGAAGGATTGTGAGGAAGGGAGGAAAACTGCCTGGCATGGGAGTAGGAGCTCTGGGCCCAGTTGAGTCATTTGAAGCATTTTATTGCTTGTGCCTTGGCTGGGAACTCACATTTCAGCCTGAGTAAATACTCTGGTGTCTTCTGACATATAAATTTTGGTAATCCCAGTGCCATGGTATTTTGTCAAGGTTTGTACTGCAGTTTTACCTCCTTAAGGTCCCATTTTCAGCTGCTTAATCTTCAGTAGTTTGGACTGGTATATTTTCAGTGCCAGAAGCCTGTCTAAGGCTGATTATTTTATTCTTTTAACTATTTAGTTTAGTTTAAGTAAAACATAATGCACTGCTTTGAGAAGGCAGCCAGGGGAATCACATTGTTTCTTAGTGTTTGACAAAAGTGAGTTCTTGTTTCTTAGTGTTTGACAAAAGTAAGTTCTGGCAGGTTCTTGATTAGTAAATAATGCAATAATGTAATACAGTGGAAACTGCTGTGGGAAACAAGAAGAAAACAGTGGAGACCTCTTAAACAGCTTGTGTGAAGTTGCAGCAGCAGCAGAGAGAAGGTATTTTCACAGCTGTATTTTGTTTGGAGTTAGGGGAGCTGAGGAGCTGACACTTTGGCTGACCATAGCATGAGAGCTGCTGATAGCCGAGCCATACGGATGTCGAGGCCTGGAACAAAATGACTTGTGGTAGGAAGTCTGAGGTGAATTTTTGAAGGCTAAGGAGGAAAATAATGCTACAAAAGTCCTGACACGTGTCCCAAAGCCTAGAGCATTGTAGGGCCAAATATTGAAGCCCTGAGCAATCTGCTACAACCATTGTCAAGAGGTTCTTTTGTGTTCACAGTAGAGTAGCAAATTGAGTGTGTCTGCTGCTGTGGCAGTGCTGCGCAGTCGAGTGTGCTCCTTTAAAGTGTGAAGGCTGCATTCAGATTGAAACAAATCTGGTTTTGGCATTATACTGATTTTTTGGGTGCTGTTTGAAATAGAGTCCCATTCCCACAGGAGTCCATTTGAAGGAAAGTTGAGTGTTAATCAGAAAGCACCCTTTGTCTTTGGATCAGAGGTCAGGGCAATCCACAGAAGTGTTACATTCCCCATGACTAATATTGGTACTTTAGGCACCATCTACATTGTTGTCTGTCTGTCTGTCTGTCCTGATAATTTTTACATGGCAGACCATTGTTTCTGTGTCTGGAGACGATGGTCCGATTCTCAGGTTAGATTTCTCTATCATGATTAGTGACCAAATGACATATTTCTGAGAAACATAGAATATAATACAGAATAAAGAATGAAGAATAGCATTTTTTGTCTATCTGAATGTTAATTTCAGTATGCTGCAATGTTCTTTGTTCTGTTTCATCAAGATTGATGGAAATTTGTAGAAATGAAATACTGTCACTGAAATGACCTTGTGAAATCTAGAATTACACCACTCTACCTGCTATATGATTAGAACAAAAAGCCTATTCTCACCTTTCAGCAAATTTTAAAAGTACTGCTATAAAGCTGTAGCGTTAAAAAAGCATTGTTACTTTTACAATGAAGTCTGTTAGGCATGTCTTAAAAATAATATACCACCTAGTAATAAAATGCAATAATACACCTAAGTTATACTATCCTCTAGTATGTGCCAATATGAATACCTTTGGTTTAACTTTTTTAAACAACTAATTTCATGTTGGTTAAGAGTCTCTCAACCATTCAAGCAAAGCAGAGATTGTTGCTGATACAGATCTGTATAGCTATATGTAGACAGAGCAAAAATAAATTCTCCTAGTGCATGTGTACCCTGAGAAGCTCAATTTAGATAATGGCTACTATATTGTTACAGTCTACATGGCACAGATGTTTTTCATATATTTTAAGATGTCTCTTGTAAGAAACATGGTCTGCAGGAGGGCTGGTGAGTGGCGGTTAGAGATCTATTAAACTGCCACATCTTAGTGGTGACATCCTGATGTGGTTCTCCAAGCTAAATAAAACACAGGAAAATGATATAAAAAGAAAGAGCACGCCTCAGTAATTGTTACCAGTAGTGAATGTTTGCATTTCAGAGTTCATGAGTGCGGTCAAAGCACCCAAGAGAAGTACCAAATAAACAGTTATCCAAATGAGTTAAAATGCATTTTAGACATTAGTAGTACCTTAATTAAGTCAAACTCCTCAGCAGTTAGGTTAGTTGTATATATAGAAAGGGCGTATCTTTCTGGGACAGGTGGAAAGCATGAGAGATATAATACCAGTTTGAAGAATTCTGCTGAGATTGATGAAACCTGGACTGCTTGTGTGGTTGTATGACATTGCATAAGGTGTAGTTACCTTTTTAACATAAATATGTTAACCTATAGCCTGTCATTGCTGATGTTTTCAAGACACTGTTTTAGTCGTTGGAGAGCTTACGTTTGGAATCAGTTAATACATCTGAATTTTCACTCAAACTTTGGAAAATTGAAAGCATACCAAATGCTTGATAGGTGATAGCCATATTTTTGCTGTTTACAATATGGGAAAAACCATCACTACATACTTATATTTGCTGCTGGATAAATTTATGAATTGATGAAAGTTGTAAGGGTTGTGTTGTCTCTTTCATACAGGTAAGCTTTGTATATGCACAGTGGGTCTTAGGCTTCAGTAATAATAGCATTAGATTTTGAAAAGCAAAAGCTTTTATAGCAATACATTAAATTACTTTTTCATAGGGTTTTCTACAGAAAGCTTACAAATGAATCTTAAATCATGTGCTTGTACAAAAATGGGTATGAATCTTGTTAAAGATCATGAGATTATGAGGCAGAAGGCAGCAGGAAAAGTCATCTTTCTAGAAATCATGATGTTTGTTCTGGTACTTGCAGTGCTTTGTAGAAGAAAACTCTTTCAAAGACACTTGAGTTTTAAGTTGTCTGTTCTGTGTACTAAAATGACTCTTTCTCAATGAAGGCTAAAATATGAAGTAGAAGTTACGTATTGCAAGGGGTTGGAATGACAGGAATGGGGTTAATCCTGTCCTTTAATAGTTGCAGGAGATCAAAGGGTGCTGTAATGGACGGGCAGGTCTAAGCCAAGGCCAGTGCTTTGTGGCTCATAAATCTTGCCTCTTGTTTTTAAACATGCCATTTCTATATAGAAGTTCCTAAAATATCGAACACTTGCACTGAGAAGTCTTTTTATCACTCAAATGCATCTGTTTGAGACAGGGATAAAATGGAGTTAAAATGTCTTCATGAACAAAAGCCAGTAACTGTAGAGTGTGAAAATTGAGCAGTTTGGCCAGAGCATTTATAGTAATGGAAAATATTTGTATTAAATCATATTGAAGTCTAAAATAAATGTCTGAAGAGTTAATTTTTTTTTGTAATTCAGATTAATAAAACTTCACGCTAAACTGTCATAAAGAAGAAATAGCTCAGGTACATTATGTTCCTTATCTGACCTACTTACATGTCCTGTTTTGCAGTCATAAGCTTCTAACAGACCTTGGCAAGAAGTGCTACTTCCAGTTTTGTGCATTTTAAGCCTTTTGAGGATGGGAAGCTAATAATGGTTAAACAGTTTGTGATTTTCTTTTTTTTTTTTTTTATCTTCAGAGAAGAAAGCAATATAATAATAGCCATTTCTTACATAGAGGGCTCTTGCTTTTCAAGAGCTTTGTAAGTATAGAAGAGTTTTACAGTGATTCTCTTGTGGCACAAAAAAAATGGTAGAAGAGGAAAATGAGATAGACTTGTAGAAAGGTTTTTTTACTTTCAGTCATTCTGTTTGAGATCAGATAGAGAATTTAAACTGTGAAGAAAGTAGAAAGCTGTGCAGACATATAGTTCGAGCCTGCAGGCTTCCTCATATGGGGGGGTCCATTATCGTAAATGCAGCTGCCTCTAAAGAAGTGTGACAAAATCATAGCAACCGTATGACTCAAGCGATGTTGCAGAAAGCACATGCAAGGAAAACTCATTTGGCTTTAGCATGATACAAATATGAATAATTCTTTAGAGCTTTATGTGACCAGTTGGCTGTGAAGTGTGTTCAATCCTTCTCTGCTAGGAAGGTGCTGCTGGGGTCAGCCCACAGACCTAGGCATCTTCTCGGAAATGTGCCTTGAGGGACAGGAGCTTCAAACCAAACGCCCAACAAAGAACCCTTTCTGGATAGCATGTGCAGTGTAGTACTTAATAGTACTAATAATAGTAATAAACTTCTTCCTTGACCAACTGGTGACTTGCCAGCTGTGTGTTTTCCAAAATTCATTGACCTGCTGTTTTCCAAGATTGCCTATGCAGGGGGGGAAACGTGTGGTGTATCTGAAACTATTTGTAGAAATGCAATGGACAGGAATAAACCCTGCAAGTTGGATAGGTTTATATAATAAAATCCTTGTCCCTGGAAAAACGTCATGCGAAAAAAGCAGAGCTCTGATGTCTGGTATGGATGTAATAGGAAACTCTTGAGACTGTTATCATCTGAGAAGGTGTCTGGTCAGATACAGATTCCCTGGAGCTTGGAGCCTGAAAAGCAGAGTTAAGCGAGACTAAGAAGCCTCACACGTGACAGGGTCTTCATTGAAGCTTCGTCATTATGTCCTTTGTCCAGCCCTCAATGTCACCTTCAAATTGTCGTCAATTCGGTAAGGAGAGCCTTTTAGAGACAAGGCTTATCTGTGGAGCTTCAGTCCTGTATTTCACATGCGCAGAGGGAGTTCTCCTGCACTCGGTGTGCTGCTCTCTGTGCTGGGGAGAGCATGCACCTTGAAAGGGGAAATGTCATGGTCCTTCCACCATCTTTTGTCCCACGATGTTTCTTCCTTTGTATCATGTGTTCCACCGGGTAGAAGCAAAAAACATTTCTCTGAAGGCAAATGGCCTGCAGATAGTCGCACCTATCTATCACTCAGGAGGACAACAGGGAAACAGAGTAACCCTAAGCTTTAAACAGTTTCTTCATGTGACAGTCGATTAAAACAGTCTTCTTGCAAGCCAGTGAAGCTATAAGCTTTCACAGAGTGCTCAGACTGATCCAAAGGAAGGGAATTGGTATTCACCTCCCATTATCTCTCCCCATGCTCTTTTCTGCAATTTCCCCTATGTTTCCGTTCTGCTTTTATGAAGATGTTGCTCTTAGGCGAGTTGAAATTTCTATGCTTGTTTTTATTGAATTGCATCTTGTGTTTTCAGACTCTTTCTTTAACTAATCGTTGTATTTCTGTGTTTGCCCTGGAGTTTCAGCACATGTCAGATCCCTTCATTTGGTACTGTTATCAAACGTAATACCAGTGCTCTGTAAATGCATTTCTTCAAGTCGTGAGTGAGAATGTTGAGTGATGGGACCTAGAGCAGCACCCAGGGGAAGTCTGCTTAATTTAAAAGAAAAAATAATAAATAATTAAAAGCAGCAGGGCTGGAATAGGAACTGGTGTAATTTGCCTGTCTGTTCTAAAGCAGCCTGGCAACACCTGGATCATTCCTGGCAGATGCCTAATCCACTCTTGGAGATCTCCATTAGCGGCCAGTCCTCATCCCCCTGATTTTCTGACACATTTTTCTGTTTCCAGTTTGAGTGTTGGTTTTTGCTAACTACTTTCAGAGTATTGTTTTTCAGCCAGATTTTCACTCATTCCTTCCCTCCTAATTCTCTGAGATAGTTGTTAATGCAGCCTGCCACAGGCAGTTTCCAAAATACATTACCTGGATGTCATTAAGTCTAGCTTATTTCCACATGTCAGATGTTTCTAACTACTCTCTAATTTGCTACTTTTTGTGCTACACTGATCGTTTTTGTATTCAGCCATTATAATTTGACACAGTTTCCAGTATTACTGTCATGTTAGCCACTTAGAAAATGAAGTAGGAGACCAGTCTTTGTGTGACTTCACTGAGTGGCAGTTTAGCAGCCAAACTATGAGCTTTTCCCAACTTGCCCCTTAAATGCTGAACAGCTTCATTTGCAGGAAAATAACACAGGTCATTACAAAATAGCTGGCATGCTTTGTGGGAGAAAGGATAAAAATATTCAGGGGGTGGGGTGGGGGAAGTAAGACCCCATATTTAACCAGCATCTGCTTGCTGTGTGATACCGGAAAGCAGAATTTGAGAACCGGCTGAAAAGCAGAGTGAAGATAGAGAACAGATTAAGGGGGATTGAAGTGAATTTAGTACAGAGCTACCTGGCTGCAGAGATAGGTCTCAGTGTTTGTTCTTATTGCAAAACACATTCAAATAAAATTTGCCTTAATGTCACCTTCTGTGTTTTGGTCATTAGGTTTTCTCTGCGCTGTCTTAATGGAATGCAGGAAAATACCTGTTGAAGCTGGTTTTATTAGTTGATTTCCCCTGTCCCCTTCCCCTCCTTCCCCAGTTGTAATAAAGTAGTTTATTGAAAAAGAATAAAATGAAACAGCTATCTACACTGTGAAATGCTTGTTAGCTTTATGTATATGGTGTGTTGAAGCAAGGCTTAACCACACAAGTCTGAGAAAATCTGTGATTTTTGAGTAGCTTTGCCTTCTGGATTCTCCTCTCTCTGCAGGAGGAGGGCCATACCTAATACGGATCTTCCCCTGTCCTGCCCACACCTCTCTGCTTCCCATGCCAGACCCAGGAGGACAGCAGTCAGCCTCTCACCAGGGGTAACTGGGCAGGCAGTGTGCTGCTGTTAGGGGCAGAAAGGATGACTGAACCTGCAGATACCTCTGAGAAGGGTGGGGAAAATTTTAGAGGAGTAGAAAGGGGCTAAGAACGAGCAACACGGAGAATAAGTGCTGTTTGTAGGTATGTTTGTCTAGGGCCAGTATAGATTGTGCCATGAAGACTTCGGGATATTAAAGGCAGGTACAAGTAAAAAGTTGGTGTGAACTGGTCATGGAAAACTTCCAGAACAAAGATTAGATTGTCTGACAATTAGGGGTTAGGAAAAATCTCCCAGCAAGAATTCTGGAGCAAAATATTTTTCTGCTTGATATGTATGTAGGACAAATACACAATGTGGCTGCTTGCAGTAGGAAGATTGTGAACTTTCTGATGTGAGACCACCTAGGTCTGTCTTTGTTTGTAAGAGGGAAGGATTTTTCTACTTATTTGAGAGCAGTTTTAGCCAAGAGCCAAGTTGCTCAGTTTTGAGATTCAATTTCATATAGCCAACATTTCTAAATATTTATTAAAATGGGTCTTTAATCTCATAGAATTATAGGCTGGACAGCCTGTCATTAGAAGGTAGAAGTAAAAACAAAAAGCCCTAGGAATACCACCAATAAACCCAGTGTCTACGGTACTTCCATCATGTTGCTTGCTCTAGATCACATAATTTGGGTAGATGGGATCACATCAGAACTTTGACTTTTTTTTTTTTTCTTTAGTTGGACTAAACTGCTGAAAGTTTTGGGTTTCTTATTTAGGAATTATAGTTACACATTTAAATACATTTAAATGTAGGAAATACAGTTAATGTGGGTGTTTTTTCTAAGAAATTGATCTATGGAACAAGTTAACGCTCTAGTCTTCAGTATATTAAGAGGGAAGCATATTAAATAAAAGCACTGATAGATTTGGACAAATTAAGTATACAGAAAGTATTATTTAATATCTGTTTTTCATAAAGGTATTTTTCTTCATTTAGAATCTTTCTCTGATATATTTTCTGCACTGGTTTAAAACCTACAGTCAATTAAAACCCTTTGTATCTGTACTCTAGTGGTACTTTTATATAAATGACATGGAGAATTACCAGTAAATTTTCAAAAACTGTACTTATGTGTACCAGTTTCTCTCCTAATTGTGTTAAAGTACAAAACTGATAGGTAAACAAATCTGAATTATAACTTAATGAAGTTTCCAGGGTTCATTTCACTGGCTAATAAAGCTAAATAGAATTTTTGTCATATTCCAGCTTCTTTGCTTCATTGCATGCAGTAATGTAGGGTGAACTAAATGTATGGGTTTGGTTTTGGGTTGTTTTGGTATTTATGATTTAAAAAATCAAGACTAACCAAAATGTTTTAAAAGGCAAGAAAGGAAGCAGAAAAATCCATTCGTTCACAAAGGAAACCAATTGTAGGTACAGAGCCTTTAACTATGATGGGAGAATTTGCAGTAAGTCGCTTGTGTTCCAGTGCAGATTGGTCAGTGGACTTTTGCTGTGCTTTGCAATGTTAATCTCTGCACACCTCTGAAACAGTTTCCTCTGTTAAAGCTAAAATGGCTATGCTGACCTCAGCAATAGCTGGGTTTTCCTTTCAGGCTGGATATGAACTGAACACAGTTGTTCTGCTGAGCTGCTAGTTTTTAAGTTGTAGTCCCTAGCCCCCTTCCTGCCTTTGGACCACAGAGGGCTCCGCGATATGGTGACTAAGAACATGTTATTATTGCAGATGTTTAAAAATCAGTGAATTTTCTAAGGAAGTCAACTGTTACACACATATAAAATGTAGGATGCTGAGAATAAACTGCAGAAACCACCCCCAGTTATTGTTTCTGGCAATCCTGTCTGGTTTGGATATGTGCTGCCAGCCACGGGCATCCTGTTTGAGTTAACACTCTTACTGGTGGCATCTCCTCAGTGTTTTCTGTAATGGGAAATTATTTTTAGTGGAAAGAACAAGGAAATTGCATAGAATAAAATGATAACAGGCACTGGGGAGCCATGAACTGATTTCATTGTGGCTGGTTTTCCAGTTTCTTGCTTGAACAATTTTGTGTCTGGAAGCAGAGCAGAACTGAACCTTATTCACTGGTACTTTTGTTTATTTTGAAGGTGCACTTCTTAATAGTTAGGGGTGCTTGGTGGGGGAGTTGTCCCTCAAAGCCTTGATTCCCAGACTGGAAGACTCATCAGACAACTATTAGACTGTTCGTTTCCATTAGAAGTCAGATGATCTAAGTGATGGTATGTCAGTAAAGGTTGTATTGGCAGCTGGAAGTTTGCGGTGATGACCAAGTGAAGAGAACAAAGCAGGATTTTCAGAAGACACATTGAATTTGGCAGTAACTGGATCCCAGCTCCCTTAGACTGCTGCTTGTGATTCCCAACAAGGGAAAACCCTGCTCCAGGAAAACAGTCAAAACACCACATTTTCCATGTTGGCTTTCTCCCCTCATCTCAATTCAGTTCTTTCTGCATGATATCTAAGTTGTTCTAATGGAGTGATCCTGTTTCAGTTGCTATCAAAAGGTCCTTAGTTCATACATAAGTTCATTCACCACCTCTTCCCGTACTCCCCAGTCATTTTTTGGAAAGTTTTTGTTCCAAGTTTGCAGTTATTCTTGTTTTCTGTGGTTCTGAACTGGACACAGTAATATTTGTCCTTTAATCCTGGTGGCTGACCACCATTCTCTGTATAAACTTGGCTTGCTTCAAGCAAAACCCCCACACTTAAATGATTCCAAGAAAAAGGGAACATAACCACAAGGTTTCCCCAAAGATTTTGCATACAGCTGATTCACTTAACCTCAAAGATAATAAATTATAGAAAAACTGGACTGATTCCACCATTCACCATGTTCTGTAATAAAGCTAAATTCCTTTTTTTTTTAGATTTTTTTCTCTCCTGACAGAGATCGGAGGAGGCTATGCTCAAGTGTGCTCTTGAACATGTTTGTGGAATGCATAATACCCCTATTCTGAGACTAATTTATTCCGACTTGTTTCTAATGCCTTAGACTTTCACACTATTACAGGAAGGCAGAATATGCGAGAAAGAAGATTTTGTTTTTAAAGAATAAATACTACTCTACAGGGAGAAAAAAAATACATCTAAAAGTGTCCTAGGCAGCAGACAAAAGCAACAATGTCTTTACTAAGTTTTAATAAGCCTCATTAAAGGACCGCAGAGAAGTCGTCCTAATAATGTAATGACATCGGTTGCTTTGGGCAATGGACTAGATTCTTAATGAGGAAAGATGACCTATCGCTTCATCATTTCCATGACAGAAAGCCTTTTTTCTTCTTGTGGCATTTAGTAGTGTCAAACACATGCAATCTGTACCAGAGCTTAAAAAAGCTGCATAATAATGTTCTCCATCTTAGATAAGCTTGTCATGTTGATGTAATTAAGCGCTTGAACTTGGGAACAGTGGTTTTGGTGCTTGTTGTATTCATTAAGTTCCTGATTTTCACTGTACAACTCTTTTTCTTGCACTGTTTTGTCATCTCTTTCTAGACAGTAGTTCACAGATAGGCTTTACTTTGGTATTTCTCTATTGTTGCAAATACATAATGCTGAATTTTTCTTTTGTTTTTAAACTAAACTAGTCTGATATGTATTCTCTATGTGTGAAAGTCGCACCCTGTCTTAAGCTCATGGGATCTGTAAATCCCAAATTGGGAATCATGTTTAATAAGCTTTTCTTGGTCTCTTCTTGTGTTAGAAAGTGATCATCTTTCCTGAAGGTTTTCTGCAGAAAGATTCTGACCTAGGTGCATGTTTTCCAGGATATTTCTGCATGCATTAGGCCTCCTGTAGCGTAGCCATTGTTTTGCAAGGAGGATGGAAGCAAGCCCAATTTGATGATGCGATGAGCAGTGAGAACACGTGCAGGGCTTTCTGGGGTTAAGGATCTGGCCAGTGTACCCCACAGCCAGCTGCTCCACTCTATCACAGCTGGATTTGTTGAGCTATTGTAGTGGTTTTTAACTTAGGGTAGGTATGAATCATACAGCAAAAGGTTTTGCTTTTATTACTGAAGGAAAACAAATACTTATTTTAAACTTGAGCACAGAAGGATTCAGACTATTGAATTGGTGTGGCATGCTGTGGATGCTGAGATCAGCTCTGGTTCATATGCCTGAAGGAGACCTGGCAGGAGAAGGGAGCTAGCTGAGTACATGGCATTTAGGGCAGCATAAGGATGTCGGAAATGTGTGCAGCTTTCCTTCCTCGGCTCTTAATTTGCAAGTTATTCTGACAATGTTTCAAATCAGTACTCTTAATTTCTGTGATCACTTTTATCTGTCTGGCAATTTGTTTATACCACTGTTAGTTGTTTCTGGATTTGAGCAAGCAACTACCGTGAAAAAGATGCTTTATAAAATGGGCCAATGATGTGGTATTATCCTTTAAGTGGTACTAGCAACTTTCTGAGAACGGAAGTCAAACCTATAGGGTAAGTGTTCAAGGACAGGGATATTTTGATGTAATTTCAAACATTAAAAAACAAAAAGGAAGGAAAATATAATACATGTGCTAATAATACAGGTTACTGATACAGAAATGTGAAATTGCTTAAGATATTGGCTCCTTAATTTTAAAGAATTTCTCAAAAAGTTGTCTGTAATATAGCTCACTTTTGACACTGCTGTATAAGATAGTCTAAACTATGACTGTGATGATCTGTTTCCTCAAGAAAAGGTGGTAATTCAAATCCTTCTCTACAGATAAATGAGCCATTCCTAAACATGTAGTTTATATATATATATGTACATATGTAGCTAATATTCCTTTTTATTTAGATAAGCAAAAACTGCCTGTGTTTTGGGGAGATGAGGAAAAAAAAGAGTATTAATGTATCCCTCTTAATACCAATTATAAAACTCAAAGTTTTGTTACCCTTTTTAACAAATAAATAGTTTTCATATAGTGTTTATAGCATTTCTAATGTGTTAACTTGTTTAGACCACAAACATGCTTTTTAGCAAGCATCACTTATTCTAGCATGGATCAAGATGAAACAGTTTTCCTGACACAGTGAGAAAACCATAAAAGTTATTTTATCAACAACAGTGCCAGTATTGTTTAATTACAAAGAGAAGGAGGTTGCTATGAACGATATAGTAACAGCCTCATCTACAGGGAAGTTAAATCCTGAATGAGTATGAAAGGAGAGGTACCAAGAGCTTGCCTCCCTCCCAGGTGTAACTGGGTTTTCCTGAAATGCTTACTTTCAAGTCCCTATCACTGCATGGTGTAGCTACTTTATTGGAAAGCCATACATAATTCTGTTAGCAGTCTGGGAACTGAATCACTTTCTTGGCAATTAGAATTGAATCAGAGGAATGGATAATAGAGATTATCCTTGGATGGAGGGAATCAGCCATGTTATCTATGGCATTAAAATAATCAACAGGGTTGTTCAAAGGATGGGTATTTGTGTCAGCTGTATAGAAATAAGAGTTTCTGGTAAACTTCAGAAGATGATTCATATTCTGAGATGACTAACAAAAGGTCATCTCAAGACATGTTTAGGCTTTTGTAGTTGTGCAAACTCTTCCAACATCAAGGTACATGCATCTGCAAAAGAGCAAGTTTGGGGTACTGGGGCTTACCTTTTTATTTTACATGGAAAGTCATCACATTCACACATACAGACTTCCCCTTCCTGCCTTCTGGATCCAGAAATCTCTTTTTAATTCTGGCACTCTGAACACCAAGGTGACTCAGTGTCCTTTCGGCCAGATTGACAATGGAAAAGCTGTTTGATGTGAAATTATGTCTTACTTCCACCAGCCCACATTGCCCTGGAGGCAATATCTGCTGCCCATTAAAAACCCCAGGGGCTAAATGCTCACAAGTGGGATGTGATTTTTGCAGTCCTCCTCCATGTGAGTTTTGGATATCTAGCAGGCACTTGTACAAATGATTCTTATGCTCTGTACTGGTGTAAGGTTAGAGCAGAGGTATTTTTGTTGCTTTTGGTAGGAGAATGACTAGGAGGAGAGGCATGTGTGGCCTGAGGGGAACTTTCAGACTGGCTGCAAGGTATCATCTGCTTCTTTCTGTTGGGAAAGCTCAATATTAAGAAGGATTCAAGAACAGTTGCAGGGAAGATAGCCTATGGGTGTGTGTGGGAGGGTGTATTGTATATGTCAGTGTATGTTTGTTAGTAATGGGTAAAAAGAAGTTGTTGCCTTTTCTATTGTAGCCAACTAAGAATGGAGCACATAAAAATTTTAGGAGCTTTTTTGTTTTTTTCCGGAAGCTCTTCATCAGAATTAAAATTGATGCTGGAAAGGGCAGGTGTAACTACAGCAGAATACCTCTCCCATTTGATCAGGACTGTTTGGGAGCAAAGAAGTTAACCTCGAGGTTGGGAAAAATACATGTTAGGAGATAGGTGAATGCTTGTGAGCTCCATCAGACCAAAATCTGATTAAGGCCTTTGAAGCTTCATTATTTAAGGAACTTCTTTGAGGTTCACTGTGCTCACTTGCTTAATATATACAAGGATGCAGCTGACAGTTTTTGTCATGCAAATAATTGAATGCCATGTTATTTAATTAAAGTTGCCTTGGCACATTTATTTTTTGCTAAAATGACAATGTGCATCTAATCTTTTAGCACAAATGTAGCCAAAATGAATTAGTTTTGTTTTTCTCTTGTCAATCAGAAATTAAAGCAGAGGGTATTTATTTTTCTTGAATTAGTCAACACCAGAGAACCAGTGAGATAGGGATACACTGGCTCCATGAATTGGCAAATTTTGAAGTTGGATTTGATGACTTTTGTTTATCTCAATTCTTCTGCTTTTTGTAGGAAATTCCACTTACTTGGATGACCACGGACCACCCCCTCAAAAGGTGAGCTGCTGCTATTTTACTTTTTTACTGTTATTTGCTTTTTTCTTGTTTTTCTTTGGTTTTGTTTTTTTAACTAATTGTATGTTTACTTGTGTGCAAAGCAACTGTGATGAGTTTACACTAGTCAATACTAGTTGGCCCTTCTAACTCTTCCTCCCCCCCCCCCGGTGTTTTCAGGCATTTGCAAGTAACTTGGGTTAAATCTTCATGTGATTAAACTAATGGCATTTTTGTCACTGAGTCAAGGAGAGGCAGGATTTTAGTGATATTTTGCCTGTCAGCACATTAATGCACAAACAAGACACAGTGGTGGGAGTTAATAAGGGAAGATGGCCTTTTTCCAGGCAGCAGTTACTAGAAATGGACTCTGCTGCTCTGTACAGTAATTTCAAAGAAAGCAGTATTTAATGAATGTAGGTAATGATTACTTTTATAGGGATAGGGTACACTGTTCTTATTGCCTATGACTGCAGCATTGACTTTTCCATCACTGTTATCGTGGCATCTCATGACAGGTGGACCAGCATTGTGATGGCTTCTACAAGAAGAAAAAGTAGAGGCAGGTATTTAGGGTCTCTTGTTTTCTTGTATCTTGTGTTGTTTTAATCTCTAGAACATGATCTTACACCGTCTTGTATCTGTCTTTCCAGACAAGAAGTCTATTATAACTCCTTTTGCATAGTAGCTATTTAAAAAACAGGATGACAACCGTTCTCATGCTATGTTCTAATTTATCTAGACTCACTTTATTTCTGTAGGTATAGTGTAGTGTCTTACTGAGGTATTTGGGTAGAGCTAACTGTGGTTTTGAAGTCTTTTGAAGGTTTTTATGCTGTGCAGTTGCAACACTTGAAGGTGCAGCTTTTCTGCAAGTTTCCTTTTGAAGTTACGCAGAATTCTCACTGTTACTTGTAAGACAGCAAAGCAGAAAGGAAGCAGAGGTACTGTGATTATGCATATAATAATAATTAGCTATAGGCTAATTTACATAATAGAGTCTATGGCTTTCTTTAATATGAACCTTTTCAAGTAGTATTGGTTTAATGGAACATAGATTCCTGAATCCTTTTGTAAGCCCTGTTGGTATTTAAGTAGAAATTTTACATGTTTTATAGTTCCCTCATGAAAAGATTCCATGGTCATTTCTAGCCAAAAAGTGGAGCCTACTGATGAAAGGGTCTTTTCTTTTTTTTTTTCCTCAGCATTGCAGGAGTCCTGCTGGGCTGATGTGGATGAGCTAGAGCATGAAACCTGAAAATGTGTCTGTCTCCTAGTTTAGTTTCAGACAGATTATTTTGGTGATGTGGCCCACTGTGAATGCTAGCACAGCGGGTGAGAGTAAGTAGTTAGAGACGGGGTGGAGGTGAAGAGCCACTTTCTCTGGTGGTAGCCCTCACCTCTCTTCAAACTCACTGTGAAATCACACCCGAGCCACCAGGCCTTGAGTTTAAATGCTCAACCATGTGTGTGCATCAGCGTGGTGAAACAGTTGACTTTCGGTCAGTGGAAGGAAGGTAGTATGGAAAGTGAGCTGACTTAGCTTAGTTACCAGTGAAAGCAAGCTACAATAATCTGTATTTCTTGACGTTGTTGCTACAAAGTCTGTGTGCGCATGAGATTTGTAGCTTTCAGCTGATCCGTAGAAATTTGTTACACTCCTGAAGTTCAGTCAGTTCAGAGGTATGATGTACATCTGATTTTCTTCCTCTTAATACAAGTTGCGTTTTCTGCATGCACAGTCACAAAACCAAGTGGATGTAGACAGAAGCAACAAAATAAAGTTCAGAATTACTAAGTGAGATGGGATGGGAGGGAATCTAAGGCTAAACATATGTTTCACACAATTGATTTAATACCCTCTTATGTTCTTGCAAGATTTTTTTTTCTATTCTTTTTTTATTATTTGGGTACCATCTGCTTCTCTTTCCCAGAAGTACAGCAGCTTGCATGGAGTAAAGCATTATGTTTGTCAGATCTCCACAGTGAACAACCAGCTCGGAAGAGTAAAGCAATAGTTACTCCAGACCTGTTAATCTTCATGCTACCTTTAGCATTCAGAAGTGCCTAGTTGTGCCAGTAAGGAAAAGGCTGTAATCTGGATAAGAATTTTTAACCTTGGAAACTTTATTCAGGTTCTGGTCCTTTCTCTTCAGGAATTTTGTGTTACCAATTAGTGGTGCTGGGGATGGGAACTCTATGCCAATGGGCAGCAGTGGGACAGATTTATTCTACCCAGACACTTTCCTGTTTACATTACGAAAAGTTCTTTTGCCTATCTAAACATGTAATTTTTGGCTGTATCCACTCAGTTTCGTCCAGCTGCAGTTCAGCGGTCTGTAGAAAGGCTAGCTGATTAAATACTTACACAATTCATTGGTTGTGTAGGTACTCTTTGATTAACTACAAAAAGTCAGTAAAGTTTTTGGGCTTCCTCTGTAATCACCTATGAAAGCTTGGTGGTTAGCTCAGTGCAGTAACAGGCTGTAGCCTTTTGCAAGTTAAAACTATTCTTCTTTAAGTACTTGCATCTGTTTACAAACTGTTAAAAGATGGATGCGCACATTTTGAACACCTTTTGGACAACATGTGTGCAAGTCTGCTTTGTTCTTGGGTGGGGATTTTTTGTTTTGTTTTCCATTCTTGTAATCAAAACGTGGGTGGGGATTGGTAAGAGGGCTGCTAATTACTGGTATTTGCTTAAGGTCATGTTTTGCATGAAGATGCTCTTGCTTTGTGAACATCATGCATTGCATTATTGGCTAAGTGCAATTATTTACCCTCCTACAGCTTCAGTTCTGAACTGTGAACCCTACCTGAACTAAATCCGCTGTAATTGTCATTATAATTAAGGTAGCCTCTATTCACATGCTTAGGTAACTGTCCACATTTAAACTAATAGATGGTTAAGGTCAATGAATGGTTTAATTTGGCACATAAAGAAGTGGCAGAAGAAATTAATCCTGAATCCAACATTTGGAATATTTCATTACAAATAGTATTTTCAGTTGTGATCCTCACAAAGCACAGATGGTGATGCACCTTTCTTTAGCAGCACACACAATACATGGATGAAAAAGCCCCTCATTTGTTTCTTTCAATCCTGGCAGTTACTTACCGTGGCAGGCATATCTTTGCCCTGCTGTATTCAACTGTGTTCAGTCTCATGAGCAGCTATTAAATGAAGCTCTCCAGCATTTCCCTAATGCCTGCTGTATTCATCAGAGGGAATTGCAGCATGCCCTAAATTAAATGAAAACATGAGATTGAGATTTGGAAGGTTTAGAAAGTAAGTTATAGAGTTAGAAGGAGCCTAATTTTGTGTGTCTGCTTAAAAATGCTTCAGAGCTAGAAACTGAGGTAGTGAACTACAAGTCATTGCCCAGGGTTGGGATGACTGCTAGCTAACACTGATAGTATGTAGTTAGCTGTAGTGGAAGGCCACCAACAGTCGATATGCACTGGACTGCACTGTTTTGCAGAGTGCATTCCAGTGTTTTGTTGGAAATCGTATTAGTTTTGGCTTTTTGTCATGGCTAGGTGCCAAAACTTTGTTTTCTTTAAATACTATGCGGGTTTTTTTCCCAGTGGAAGAACTGAAAATAGCTCTTGTTCTCTGAATAAGGAATAGCATCATCATGTTTCAGGAGGTCAGGGTAGTGGGCTGGTTTTTTCAAATAAATGTGGCAGCAGCAATTTTCTCAGAGCAAGTAGAGAAGGAAAGATTTGCTCAATGCTGTACATGAACATTGCTGGTGTGGTTCTGGTTCTCCCGTTAAGGCCAGTTGAGCCAGCTTTTCAAGTCTTCCCCCAGTAAACGTTTACTTGACTGTTAAAGACTAGCAGTGATTACCCTTACCACTGACTGGTATGAAAGTGCCTGTGCCTGTAGTATGAAGGTGTGTGTCTGGCATAGGCCACTCTTCTTTGGTCCTTAGACACCAGAGACTTGGCCAGAGATTGACTCATCGTAGGTTTTCATGAGTTCTAAGACGGATCTCTGTGTGTGCTTCTTTCCAGGTAGCTGCAATCTCCAGCAATCCTAGCACACCCCTGGTCTTGGTGGTGTTAGTGTCTGACAGATAAAAAGGAAGTTACATTCGGCTATAAACTATATTCACTGCTCTGTCCGTAAAAAAATAATTCTTCAAGTTAAAACCCTTGAATTTCCTAGTTCAAACCTCTTTCTCTCTAGGTTTTTTCTCAGTCTCTGAAAATTCTGAATTGAAGGTTTTTTGGAAAATGATCATTTGTTTAGCCTCTCTTAGCCTCTTACAGACTAAGCAATGACTATAGATGATGCTGACCTGTTTTTAAAAAACCTGTGAGATTGACATTTGTTAGAGACTGCTGCTGTTCAGTTAATATATTTCATGTCTGAGCATTTCTGAAATAAACAGGTGTATTTTGTTCCCGTATTTGGCCTAGCTATTTCCTTAGCAAAACTTCTTGAAGTTTTTTTCTGACGTCCAATGTGGTGAAGCTGACATCTGAGGACAAATTATGCGATCTTTATCAAGCCTATTGTTGTTACTGATTGAAAGCTTTTCCCCTGAGAACTTGGCAAGAGCATCAGGATATGTCCCTCTATATGTGTAAAGGAGCTGTCCACATAGATAGCAGATGAGTTAAATTCAAGTGGTCTATTCTTCTTTTCTTGATGGTTGTCCCACGGGATGCCTGTGATGGACCCAATGTCTTTTGATATCTGTTAGGATGTCAGCAAAACTCTATACTTAGCATGTGTGTGACAATGCTTCAAAGCTTTAAATGAATACAGAAATGGATGGGTTCAAAATGAAAAGAAATAAAATGCATAGATGCGATACAATATTTTCCGGTATGAAGACAGGCTGAGAAAGTTGGGGCTGTTCAGCCTGGAGAAGAGAAGTGCGTGGAGACCTCATAGCAGCCTTCCAGTATCTGAAGGGGGCCTGCAGGGATGCTGGAGAAGGACTCTTCATCAGGAACTGTAGCAGTAGGACAAGGGGGAATGGGTTTAAACTTAAACAGGGTAAGTTCAGGCTCAATATAAGGAAGAAGTTCTTTACTGTGAGGGTGGTGAGGCACTGGAACAAAACCCAAGCAAGATTTGTTTCACTTTAGGTGCATGCTTAATAGGGAATTTAAGATCATGAATAGGAGTGTGTGTTTGCAATAGAGCTGATATTCTGTGTTCAATTGTACTAAAACAAATGGTGGATAATCTTTGAAGCAGTCCATCCAGGGCAGGGTGGGAGGAGATTTCAGTGATTAAAAAGCCTTGTTCTGTTTGTAAAATGAATTGTTTATGAGATATTGTGCAGTGGGAAGGTTTTCATCTAGCAAAAATCACCAGAACTGAGAAATGCTAAGATAGAGTAACTTCCAGTGGTTACTAGACACAATACCTGGCTAATAAAAATCAAAATGCAGTAAGTGCCTTAACTACAAAGATCCCCTTTATAGTTTGAAGAACTATGTTTTACTGTATAACTGAGATTGAGTGTAGTACAGTGAATAAAATACAGTGATATTAAAACCAATAAAATATTTCTTCACTTTCCTCAGTTTATTAAAGGCAGTGTAAAATAATTGTAGAAATACTTGGAATAATTATTTCATGTCCTTAAGTTTTGTTGTCCTTCCTTACAAACGGGAGTATCTCAAGGGAAGAAAAACCTGATTTGCCAGAAGATTTCCCCATTGTCTGTTATTTACAATTGATTGGAATCCTGATGAAGCTACAGGTGATGAATGATATAACAATAATACACTAGAACTCTAGTCTGTACTATTACTTTGTGAATTGCATCATGAAAATATTTGAATAGTAATGGAGAACTAATTTTTGTTTGTTTTGTTCATGTGAATTTATCGATCAAGAATCTTGAGAACAAGAAATTATTGTATTTTGTTGTTTACTAATATAGAGAAAATGATTACTTCTGTTTTTAATACTACTTCAGTTTATAGCATATCAGAAAGGTGTAGATAGGGGAAAGCTAACCGATAGTAAATGAACAGTACAAAGAGTCTTGGGAAATTAAAGCCAGATTGCCTGTCATAAGAAGATAAATCCATGAGACATACTGTGCATGCTGACATCCTGCAAAAGTTTAAACAGTAGTGAACTGGCTTTACAAAGCCCAATGTTTTTAGCCTCTCAATTTTGAAGGATTTCAAGACACAACAGGAATGCAGATTTTTTGAATGCCAGTAGTCTGTAGTTTTCATCCATCTAATTTCACAGGTGCTTAGGAAGTATTCAGTCATTTGGTCTGTACTTTAATTGTCAGGCTGTGTGCATAGATAAAGGTGAAACACAGAAGCCTACCCACTGTTACACAAAATAGAAAAATTCTGATACCACCAGTTTTGCAGCCTGTAAGTTTGTTCTGCGTCAAATACCATAGCTAAAAGAGAAGCTCCCTCCATTGAAACGGGAAGGAGTCCTGCCTTGATCAGCAGGAAGGAGGTTTGGTATGCTTGAGAAACAGATTAATCATTTCAGATTGCAGAAGGGTGAAATGGGAGCACTTGATACTGGGCTGCATCCATTATTGCCTCCAACTTGGGGCTTCTCCAACACCACAGGATCCACTTTTGACTGAAACATGCACTGTGGTCAGTCAGGAAGGTATTCTGGGCCTTTGAGTCATTTCAGGTGACACTAGGATTTCTTCTGGCTCTGCTGGAATTGTTGGCTATTAGCACACTGTCCTTCCTGTAGGCACTTTTTGGTGTTGCTCCTTCCAGGTGGTGACACATTGTCATGAACCAGATTTGAATCTGTAACTAGCAGCTGTGAAGTAAATTCAGTCCCTTTGAATTCCCCTGAACATGTGGAGCGAGAGCACCTCAGAGCCAGCTCATCAGTAATGAGCATTTGAATTACAGTCCAGCAGAACTGGCCTGTTTTACAAATTAAAATCCAGTTACGGCTATAAACAACCTTTATTTCAGGCTGCAGTTGATTTACAAAGTGCCTGCTCAAAGTGCACTGGAAAAGACAAGCGTGCTGTAGATGTTAAAATAAAATGTGAAACTACTAAAGTAAAGGGCAGAAGGGCAAACTGAAATACAGTATGACACATCCTTGGCAATGATGAAACCATGAGGAGTTGTACTAGTGCAGACCAATAGATAGTCAACCCCAATAGGTACAAAAGGGTTAACCCTTAATCTGAAGAAAGACAGAGGAATAAATTATTTAGTCTATCACTTGTCACATTCAAATCGAGTATTATTGGCTTTGGGGTGAATTCATGTATATTACACTGGAAGGATAGAAACTACTCTAAGGTAGTTAGGTTACTTAAGGGAACACCAGTGCTGTGATGTATTATAAAAAGTCTTAAAACAAGGCTTAGCTACTTAATATCTCTCATGTTGTAGGTATCCAGTATAAACATGTGGGTTGGATGTGATAGGATTTACTGCTTCAACAGAGGGTAACCGTGCCAGTGTGTTCTGAACACATCACAGAGTGTACAAAACCCTGGGCTCAGGAGGAAAACCAGCAGTTTTAAATTTTGCAGTTCCAAGATACATATACATATAGTGTAAAAGCTGCACAAATTCTGCAGCTTAACGGGTTTTCGGTATGACATGTAAAACATTCCAGTGGAAAACTGGGTAATTAGCGACACCAAAATTCTTGGCCTACTTGAATTCATGCTAGCTCCAACAATGAATACCAGAGTCAGTGAACTGTGTCCTTAATATCATTTCTCTCCTTTATCTCATTAGAAGATAGATGCATACA
The DNA here is from genome assembly GCF_033783945.1 of Neopsephotus bourkii. Taxonomy (NCBI): domain Eukaryota; kingdom Metazoa; phylum Chordata; class Aves; order Psittaciformes; family Psittacidae; genus Neopsephotus; species Neopsephotus bourkii. The sequence continues at coordinate 3,221,441 of NW_026902241.1, read as the reverse complement.
TAAATGAGATGACTTTCACAATGTGAGGAACTTTAGAAGTAAGATATGAGAATGTTGCTTTTCACAAAAAAACTTTTGAGGTTCTTCCTGTTCTCTTTCTGTTATAATCTTCACACACTCATGTAGGGTAAAGGAGAGAGTGATGACTTTGTTCAGCACCCCTTTCTGTACCAGCAACAGTCTCATATGGTTTGATTCTTCAGAATGCCACCCTGAGATTTATTAAAAAGGGATATCCACAAGATACAAAGAATAACTAGTCAGTTCTTTTTTGCCTTAGACACAGCACTATATCTAGTTTTAGTCCCAGAAGAAGTGAACAGTTGCAAACTGCAGAGGAAAACAAGAAGAATGAAGAGGAGATTGAAAAGCATGCTAGGTTAAGAAAGGGAGAAAGGAAAAAGATTTGGTTAATCTAGCAGGTACCCCTTCCCCAAACAATTACCTTTTGGGTAGGGTGATTCCCTCTCACCTGCTTCATCCCTGACAGAATCCAAAACAGCCTTTGCTTGTGTACAGTTGATGTTGCTGAGTGATGAGGGAGCCAGGAGTCCTGCTCACACCTCCAGGGGCTGCCTGACTTTAGTGACCACCTAGAACTGCTGAGCGAACAGAGGATGTGCTCTTTACCAGCCGGTTTGACTCTTTGTATACATCTGCTGGATTTGAATGTTGCTGTAACTTCACATAACCAAAATAAACCTGCTTCTGCACTCTTGGGCAGGGAATCTTGTGCAGCAGATTGCTGAAGCAGAGGCTTTGCTCAGCTGTGAGCTGCTGTTTTAAGAAGCTAAATCAGTTGCAAGGTATAAAATGTTTTAACAGGATGCAGCCAAAACATTGAAAATTTGATCTTTGACCTTTTCTTAGTAATTTTCCCAGGTTGTCATAGTTTCAATGTTCTGTATGTATAACCATAATATCTTGTAATGAGGCCTGATCTGAGACTTTACAGGGAGACTTTACTATGCTTTGGATCAAACTCTTTTTAAATTTGTAAGGGTGAGGTGCTTCTTCATAGGAAAAATATTGGACGTTTTGATACTGGCTATACAGATCTGTTTTGTGGGGCACATGGGGAACCATTAACTTTGGCAAAGACTTCATAGTAGTGCTTTTCTTTAGTAAGTTTGACTGTGTCTACAACCAGTCTCCTTTCGCTGCTTGTGCTCCGTGCTTATGTTTTCAATTTATTTTGGTACTTAGGGATGTTGACTTATTAGAGAACACGTTTAAACTTACTCTTCCAAAAATGTCAGCTGCCAAACAGATGAAATGCATTGCTGGGGGGGGGGGGGGCAGGGAGGAGTCATACTCTTTCAGTTAAAATTAGTTGCTTAATGGAAATGCAGCAGGAGAATCTTCTGTTTCTTCTGCTGCAATATTTTCAGTGTTCCACTGCAGCTTGAAGGCTTTCAAACTTTGAAAACAAACTTCAGCCTTACCTTTCATGTGGTTTCTAGTGTATTTTCAGTGACCCATAGAGAAGATCACGCTGTCTGGTCTGCTAAAGAGTTGGTTAATTCCAAAGCCTGCCTCTGTCCAGTGTCACTAGACTGCATAGATGGATCTTGATATACTGGATCTGTGTGGTTTACCTGGGGAAGAAGGAGGATAAATTTATTTCATTTCCTCTCACTTTCATTTTTCAGTCATGTTTTCTGCCAGCATATCTTTGTGTTAGCACCTTTTCATTGTAAATGCTTTCATAGTGAGTAAGTTGATATTTGCTTGGAATGAAATTTTTTGCAGTGATTCCTGAAGTTAGGTTTGGAATATGCTATCTCTTGGTGGCCTTTTGGTTTGTCTTTTAATAGGCCATGGCAGGCTTGTGACAAACCTCAGTTAAATAGAAGCATCCAGCAAATCTAAGAAAATCTCAAAACTGGTGACTGAATTATCTGATCTGTTTTCATGAAACTCAGTGTGAGAACAGATACTCTCTGGAGTTGGTAAAAGATGAGCTAAAAATGAAATGCATGGTGGGTAACAAAATTCTGGAGTTTGCTGGTATAGCACATTGTGTAAGAAATTCTTTAGGCAACAGGTATAGATGTGCCTTCTAACAACCCATCTGCAGTTTTTGGGGGCACTGGAGGAGGAGAGAGACAGGAAAGAAATAGATTGCTGGCAGTGATCAGGTTGGCAAGTGCCTAACTAGTGTTTTCCACCACTCATGAGCAAGATGGGCCATTGCATTGACCCAATAACCAATTTCCTGAATTCTTGTAATTCAGTCAGTTGGATGGGGAAAAAAATGAAAAGTTGGCACGGGAAGATGTGATATATAGGGATGTGTGTCATTAGTAAATGTTTCATTGCTTTCATGATCTCACCAGTTTTGTCTGTGAGCTGGCCTCATTCACCTGATAAACATGGAGCTCTATCTGACCACAGGTTAGTCCCTGCTCATAAAGGGGAAGTCAGTGCTGGCACCTACTTCTGTCCCTTCTTACGAGTAAGGACAGGGACCACTTGCTTGCAGAAGTTGTGGAAGTGGTGGATTGCATCTGGGAACGTATATCTCTGACATGAGTTCTTTGTCTGGACAAATTGTTACCTGGGCTGGGAAATTTTCGTCAAAATTATAGTGGATTTGGTTCAGTAAAAGTGAATGCCTCAGGCCATTGGGTGGATCCCTGAACTGTTGACACTGCAAGTAATTACCGAGCCTGTTTTTTAAATGGTGAGAAGGTTTACCTGGAGACAAAGCCACCACTGAAGATGGAAGCCTGAGCTTTTGTCAGGCTCTCTGAAAAATGGCCCCCCTCCTAAAACTGGCAGAGCTACTTGTCAGTCATCATCTGTAACGTACATTCATTTTGATTTAAATTTACTTTTTCTTCTTGATTTCATTCACAGTGGTTGCTGACATCTTTAAGTGTGGAACGAAAGAAAAAAAAGTTCAGTTTGAACTGACAAGTAAATTGTTATATAACTTTCCAGACCCTTAGAGAGAGCTGGTGTAATTATACTGTGGATTTTACTTTTTTATAGCTGTAAGTACTAATTCATACAACTCCAAAGTGAATTACATGTTTGAATTGTTTATATTACCTCTGAGCTTTGATGCAGTGCTCAATAAAGTCATTGCAATTATTTTAGGTTGTGTATATTGTTACATGAATATTGCATTGCCAGAGCATCACCTCAGCAGTTAGTCTACATGATGCATACTGTTACTGTAAAACAAAGTGTAATCCAGTTAGTGTTTTGTAAACCTCCAATTGCTGTTTTCCATCTTGCTTCTGCTAATATAATAGGAGCCTCCTTTTCAAGTGCCTTCTCTGTCACCATTTCTTCTATTGTCTGAGTCTATTGTAAGTATTGAGGGGAGGGAAGGAAGGGGAAGAGAGAAACAAGTTCCTCTCTGAAGTTTTCAATTTCTTGCATTTCTAGATCTGCCTGATACAAACTCAGGATCCAGGAGCAAATATTTCTTTATCAAATTTAGACATTTTAGAAAATTACTTAGACATTTTCTAAAATGCAGAAAACAGGTTTGCAGCATCCAGAGGGAACTGGTCACATCAAACAAATACTTGCTTATGTCCAACAGCCTGTGTACTGAGTGGCTTTGTGTACTGGGCACACCCTCTGGTGCATTCAGGTGTGGAAATGGAATGGTGACGTAAACAGAAGAAACATGAGCAAAGCTTCGGCAGCACATCCCTAAAGCCAATCACATTCAGCAGTGCTGTCAGTGAAGCTTTGATTATTGTTAGTGACTATGTTCTTCTGAAGTGAGCTTTGAGCTGTAGCATTTATTTATCTTGAATCCTGTCTGATTTTGCCTAGATGCATTCAGATGTTTACTGAATTAAGGCATTGATGTATTTGTCTCCTTTAAGCTAAACAGTTGTCTGAAAATAATAGCCCTTTATTTCAGTTTTGTATAACTGCAGTATTTGCTTACAGTTTCTTATTGGGAGTTGCCATGGTTATTGTCAGTGTGCAAAACAGAATTGTGCTCCATAGGAGGGTGAGTTTCAAAAAGAAAGGTGAGAAATGGCAGAAGTTGGTGGCAACTGTCAGTTTTTTGGCTGCTAAAGTTGCTTGCACATAGAAAAGAGACCTTATAAATGCTTGCTTTAATTTCGTTTCATTTTCAAGAATTATATTAATAAAATTCACCCAAAGTTACTGGCTGATCAAGTCAGGGATTTAATTAGAAGTTGGATGTGATCTGCGTGCAGCAAAATTCCATGTGAATGAAGTACCAATGAAGACAAAATTTTGCTTGTTATATGGCAAAGTGCAGCTCTGCTATGAAAATCCAAGCAGTTAATGGAGCATTTTTAAATGTTTCCACAAACTCTCATCATTTATCACATTTTCAGGATGCTAGGCAAACACATGCTGTGTGTGCTCTTGCTCCTTCACTGGCACTTGTCAGCATCTACTTAGCATTTGTCTTGAAGACTTCACATATTTGCACAGCACAGTATGCCAGAAGTGTGCGTCTGAGCAGAGGAGAACCTCCCATCCATTCCACCAGTTAACAGAGTGGTTGCTTGGATAGTGCTGCAGGGCTGTGGCAAATAACTGGTTTTTGTTGTGTAAAGAAATGAATCAAAAAGTGGACAATCCAGAATATGGCTCGTGTGTGTTCTTGCGTAAGGAAAACTTTCCATGATGGTGTTCCTGGTGTTACTATCAACAGAACTTGTTCAAATGTTAACCTTTCAGACATCATTAGCAGTCCTTTTGGAAAAGGTTAGCTACAGCTGTAGCAGAGACATTAAATTAATCAACCCTGGAGTTCTCTGATCATTGAGGCTGGGATTTTCCATTTCATAGGAAGCAAGGCTTCTGAGGGAAAAATTGATAAGGAACAAGGGGCCTAAGTATCTCATAGAAAACTGTAAAAACATCACCAAATAGTTAGACTTGGTGTGTTATGTGGGTTCTGTATGAGCCTTGGGATGCCCATGTTTAGTTGCTGAATCAGCAGGTGTGATTGAATAAGTTGGAAAGCTTAACTAAGACCATGTTCACCAGATACCTACCCCTTCCCAAGGTAGTTTGGAGAATGGTGGTTTCCATGTTCATGTTGCAGTGAAGGGTATATCCTAAACACTGCAACCAGTAACAATAGTAATGTCCTTATTGTCATGAAGTGTAATGTTAATAGCAAAGTGCCAGGATGTTACCATTATACATAGGGGCATTCAGATTTTTCCTTTTATTTATTTATGGGTTTTTTATTCTAGTTTGCAGTCCTCTTGGAAAGTAATCTGAAGGGTTTCCTGAGGAATAATTTTTCTTCTCTAATGAAGATCTGTCAGCTTTTCAAATACCGTAAGAAGTGCCAGAAGCCCATATGCCTCATATGACTTCTCTTATGTTAGAAATCCTTCTGCTTGGAGAATGTGATTGCATCAACAGCAGAAGTAACTATAGGTTGTGACACACTATTACTTTGGCATGTGAGGGTTTTTTTGCACTGATCACATTGCCTAGAACCCAGATGCACTCCCTGTGTCAGGAAATATTTTGTGCTGTCCTCTTACTAGGAAACTGAACTTTCTATAAGTGAGTGTGATATATGCACTGCTGTGGATGAAGCTGAACTCCTGACTATGTTAGCCAGTTTAAAAGGCTTGAAAAAAGATGCCTCTTGACCTGTATTATCAGATGCTGCTGCTATATGCAATTCTTTGTCTAGTGAAAAAGTGTGACTTCAGAATGCCTTTTATTGAAGCAATAGCCCATGAATATCATCCAGAAACAAACCAAGGCTGCATCCAGTGTACTTCAAGACAGTGAATTACTGCTCAATTTTTGTGGTTTCCCATGGAGGAGAGCATGGTGCAAGAGATCATGGGCTGGAGGTCATTCCCAGTGGACAGGTTGGATGTGGCTGTTCTGTTTTGAGGGTTAGCGAACATTACCTCTGCAGAGGTGACCAGACTGTGCCAGTTAATCTCCAGGCTGCCTGTGTCCCAAGCATTGTTTATTCTGCAAGTACATACCTAGCCAGTATCATGATTTGTTCTGCGAGTCTCTTTGAAAGATTGATGTCTATATTTGAAGTTGAAACAGTTGATTAATCTTAGCTCTGTACAACTGGTGGTTGTTGCTGGTGGGTTGGTTTTTTTCCTTTTAAGCTGAAGTTTTTCTCTTTGAGCATTCCTCTTGCATTATGTCAGCTTCACTTTGAGTTGCCAAACTGTAGTGAAAAGTCACTCCTCTTTGTTCTTTGTATGGGAGGCGTTCAACTAAAGGTGATTATTTGTACTGAGGTTACCAAGCAGCAGGTTTAAGCACATCATTGTCTTCTCTAGAAGACATCAGCAGAGACTTAATGTATCTGGACTAGTTACCAATCTACACTGCTGGCTTAAACTGGATCATGAGGGTGAAATCTCAGCTTGCCACCCTCTGAGCTGTGTCTTTCTAATCTAAAGAGCTTCTAACTTGATGGTGAAAGCAAATACTTCTGACCTGGGCAGAGCCCTAGAAATTCTCCTCTATGTATTTGTTGGCTTACAGTCAAAATATGCTGTGATTCAGAGGTACACAGAAACAAAAATACCAATATACTGACTCCATGTTTTTTCAATCTCTATTTAGGTACTTCCTTTCCCCAGCCAGGTGGTCTACAACAGAGTTGGAAAGTGTGGGAGTCGAACTGTGGTTTTGCTTCTGAGAATTTTATCAGAGAAACATGGATTCAACCTGGTTACATCTGACATCCATAACAAGACAAGACTGACCAAAAATGAACAGGTAACTTCATCTTAGATCCTGTTTTCTTAGTATGTTTGTGAGACTGAGAGACAAAGGCATATGCTGTCAGAAATCAGATTGAAAATGCACACTGGTTCTTTGACCTGAGTAATCAGCCAGAATTCATTATCTTCTGAGAGGCTTCAGTTAATAGGCAAAATGGATTATAGAGCCAAGAGCAACATGATGTGGAAGCTAACCAGAAAAGCTAACTTCCAGTGAGCCAGCTCGTGAATTTAGTCAGCATAGCAGTTAGTCCAGCAGTGAATCACAAAGGGTTAGTACAAGAGAAGTTAGGTGCTAACAGCTTCTGGGATCTGTATTAATGTATCTTCAGGGCACAACCATTTATCATATAAGCAGGCCAGCTTATTTAGACCTAACTTGAGTCTCTTTTAGTAGAGCAGGAGTAAATAATAGCCAACAGTTGGTTTTTTTGGTTTTTTTTTCCTCACTTTCTTCATTCAGAATTTTCTAGGAAACATTTGCTTCAAGAAGATGTTCCCTGGTGCTGTACTAACCTGTATTGCTATAATTTGACACATCCTTGATCTTATCTCAGCCTATTGCTCATCTGCTTTTTCATGTTATCACACAACCCTCACTAAAGCAAATGAAAATATCACATGAAACCTCTTTACTCAGATACCCCTTTTCCTGTTCCTTTAAAGTTGTAGAGGGCATTATTTTTGCAGCTTTGATTCCTTAAAAGATCCAGTTATTTAAATTATTTTGTATTTAGGGTAACCACGTGCCCTCTGAGTATCACTGCCATCAGCAGATGCTGGTGCAACTAATACAAAAAACCTCAGGCTCTGAAGCGTATGGATATGGTCAGATGCTATAGGCATGGCTGTTGCACACAAATTGCCCACAGCTGCTATTTTGATCTACAGATCAGGTAGAGGCTGCAATAACTGCCTGTGTCACTTCTAGGAATAGCAGCCAGCAAACCACAAAAGGATAAAGTGCGATGATATATACAGACCTGGGCCTGCCAGTGGCATTATGCTATGATTGGGGGTGATTTATTTGTAGCCTGTTTGTGAGCAGAAGATTGTTATTTTAGACACAGTGTTTCATTTCAAGTGGAAATTTGGGAGCAGATACTTGTCCTGCAGGTCCCACCTTCCTCCCTTCCAAGATGACCATAGGTGTCTCACCAGCAGCTGCCACTGCAGGACTGACTAGCCAGGGCTGCCACAGCAACCCAAAGGCTTCTGTGCACAGCTGGGTGCAACACCCCAGAGGAAAGGCTTGGGGGGGGGAGGACAGTATCTCCCCAGTGCCCCTGCTTGTGGCCAAGGGAAGGCCTGGGCTGCAGTTACTGCAGGATATCCTGTATATCCTACTGGCAGCACCATGGAGCCTCGGAATTTTGCAGGATGGTCCCATCGGGTCCCGTCAGGTCAGGGTCAAACTATCCTGAGCTACTGCCTGGTTAGTTTTTCTGCTTAACTGTAGGATATGGGATAGAAGACTTCAGTGGGTATGACTGCTTTTGTGTTTTGGCTTGTTTGGGTTTTGGCTGTGTCATTCATCAGATATCACATCACAAGAGTCTTCAGTGCTTTAGTCAAGTATGTGGAGATTCTGGAGAGGCCCAGGCTTATTTCTGATTCAACCAGTACACTGACAGAGGATAAATATCCTCATTACTTTTTGTGCACCAGAAGCTGTTCGGTTACTAGATAGCAAATGTGCTGGAACACAGATGGTATTGGATAAATTGACACTGAGCTAATGATGTACTCTATAGATGGCCCTGCTATAACTTGAGTCTCTTAAGTTACGGCTTATTTACATAGTTACAATATGTTCATAATTTAATGAGTACTTTTGCTGAAAAGTGTCTTTGATCAGCAGGAAATGTGCCTGGAGACAGTAACTGTTCTTTTGTTCAGGGTGATTTTAGTTGTCTTCTCATTTTTTATGAGCAGAATAGGAAAAAATAAATTATTTCTCCCACGTTTAATGTGGTGTACACAAGGGGAAGTTAAGAGAATGGATGGTCTCAGGCTCCAGGCACTGGAATGAGAGAAAAGGGAGCTGGGCTGGGCTGTAGGCTCCCAGCATGAGCATGGGCTTCTCACTGAAGATATGTCTCCTTCCTTATGTAATTTGTCTGTACTGTGTTTGGTTAATGCCCTGATCCAGCCAAGACTTTTATGTAAATGTTTAGCTTATGTAGTCTGCTGTTGTTGAATAAAGTTAAGCATGTAGGTGTTCTTAATGACTATGGAGACTGCACATAACTGAAATCCATGTTTTCATTGCCTTTCCCAGTCTCCTACCAAGACATTTCCCCAAATTATATGTGCCTGCCAGCAATTGTAAGTGCAGCATTTGAACATCTGTGGGCATAAGGGAGTGAGTTTTGGAAACAGATTGGTTAATCTGTGCCTTACCATTTGCTATGATATTTCCAAATAATTCAGAAAATAATGTGTATTATTCATGTATACAAAGTTAATCTAATTGATGTGGCTTTAAAATGACACACAAACTCCTACAAAATAATTCTTCCCCTTCCTTGCCTTCCTTCACACCACCCTTTTTTGTTTAGTTGGTTTTTGTTTTCTTCATTTGGAGAAGTAAGAGTGAGTATAGATATGTTATACCGATATGAATCGCAGGAGTAATTGATGGTTTATCCTCATATTGTTTACTTCTACCACCCATCCTTACGGCCATGCAGCCAGCTTTATGTATAATTCCAGCTTAACACACTAAAATTCCATGACTAATTTCTTAAATGCTTCTAAAGACAAAATTGGTCATAGCAGCTTGGGGAGCTGGAAATTCTTGAAACTATTCCAAGTTTTTGAAAGCTGAAAACAAAGACCTAGTCTCATTCCTGTGAGTTGTTTATAGAAATGATACTGAGATGAAAGTGATATACCAAACACCTGTAGATACTTGTGCATCTTGGACCCTGCATGCCTGAAAACAGTAGAGGAAGGTAAAGAACTCACAAGAAAGATACAGAGATTTTTTTTGGTCCTATTTTATCAGTGTTAGTGGAGACCATAGCGTGATCCAGCTGACCTCACTTGGAAAATTCCAGTTGCCTCACCATTTTTGTACATTTTGACCTCAAATTCTCCCAGTGAAATAACAGCAATTTAAAAAGAAGTGGTAACGTTTTGGCTGTTGTCTGGGTGGGATTATTATCAGATTATTTATTTTTGCTCCCAGTAGAATTTACCTATTGCAAACCTTGAACCAAACAGGACTGCAGTTAGCTTGGGGAGCTGGCTGTTTACAAGAGGGAAAGGTAGTGTCTTCTCTCACAAGCCTTGAGCTGAGTTTTTAAGCAAGAACAATGCTGTGGCTGGAGCAAAGCCATCCTCCACGTTTTTCGCCTCTCAGGGAGGGCCTGTCTAGTCTCCCTCAGAGTCATTTAACTGTGCCATCTGCTGGATTGTGATTTGCAATACAGCAACAAATGCACGGGTGATGCTGAGCCATTATGGTTTAATTTCTTCAGCATGGCTAACTGAGATCCTACAGTAGTAGTGTAGGATGGTAGAATAAGGAAAAACCTTTCCCTTTGGGTATTGCTTCCTGATGTTCTTGCTCAGGTGGGCTTTAAAATTCAGAAACAGCTTGTGATTTATGGGGTTGCATCTCTTTGCAGATCTGGTCTTCTTTAAAGGTCCTGTTTAAGGATCAGTGCAGAAAATGAATTTTGGAGGAAAAATTACAATAAAAGCTTAAGGAATCACAGTGGTAGAAAGATATTATGCTAGGGAGCAAATCAGCATTTATGCTAAAGTCACTGGTTTTTGCAATAAAGTGTTTATGGAGGAGAGGTGGAATGACAGCAAATTTGTGTTGACCACACCATGGAGGTATTTGCAAGTGCTTATTGTGGTTTCTTATCTCTGCAGACTCTTGCCATGCAGTGTACCCAGTGCTTTTGGTTTGCTTTTGCCCTCCAGTTCAGATGATGTGGCTGGGCCATGCCACAGGCTCCGCTGGTGAATTGGGTGCATGTGGGCATGGAATGTCACTGCCTGCCTCTCCAGTCTTTGTGTCCTGGCATTTCCCTCTCCCTGGATCCTTGTTTAGCAGCATAAACCCTCTGGTGCAATTTAGTTAATTTCAAAAGCAAATTGCTATCTTTTTCAGCATTGTTTCACTGCAGTAACCTAACTTCCCCAGGAGAGCTCATGGCAGCAGCAAGAAAGAGGAATGGCTCTTTATGGGCCCTTATCCCAGCGAGCATATGCTCCTTTCAAGCTTCCTCCAGATATTTCTACAGCTGCTCCCTCCAAACATGGATGTGTTCTGGTTCATCTCTTTCGTAACAGTTTTTGCCAGGGTAATTTTTCTTCTGCTGCTTGTGCCTTTTCATGTCTTTCCAAACTTAGATTGGTTAAGACGATCTCCTATATCATTTGCGCTTATATGTCTGTCTCCTTCATCACTCATTCCCTCCAAAGGTGCTTGCTTTCCTCAGATCTTATCCTCTGCTCAGTCTTCCTCTCTGTTGGTACTCTACACTAGCCATCTTGTAAAACCCAAGAACCAAAACCCCAAACCAACAGCAAAAGAACCCACTGGAGACCTTACTCTCATGGGAGACCTTTGAAAATTTGTATTCATTTATTTTTCTTCCAAGTCATCTTAAAAGGAGGCACTGACTAATGTTTGGCTTGTTAGACTGAAATCAGTTCAGCACAGTGGGATCAGAGAGAGGTAGGCCCATGGGAAATATGGCCACAGTTTGCATGTGGCTGTGAGCCATTACAGTTACTTATTTTTCCCTGCTGACATCTGTGTGTTGTTTCTCTGTTGAGCCTTACTTACCCTTTTGGCAGGGTTTTTAAAAGGATGGTTTTTGCTTGTTTGTTCATATGCGCATTGTAGCTTTATCCACATCTGCTTGCAAGTCTAGTTAATCATTAAGTGTCTAAATGTGAAGGCACTTTTAAGTCAAAACAAAATTCTGTGCATGCTTTGGTGTAAGCTATTATCATAGCTCAAGAGATCGAGTTTGGTGGCAAGGGATTTAAAAAAAGCCAGGAGCCAGATGCTGTCCTGCGCTCTGTGCATCTTTCCAGACTTTGTTCCTGAGGCAGAAGTGCCTGTGCTGGTACAAAAACTGGTTGACACAAGCCTGACACTGACATCAGGTGAAGTGCAATGGGGGAAACATGATAGTGGTGTGATGTGAATCTGCCTGGTGCTAGCAAATTGCTACCAGCCCTAGGGAAAGATGAGGAGCAAGGGAGGCTTGCATGGTGCTTTGTTAACACTCACTATACTACTCGCACACGTTTATCTAGTGGTATTATGTTAAAGCTGCCTGACTTTTTAAACTCAGTGGGATTAATCTGTATATGTGTACTATCTTTACATCTCCATATTTATGCTCTGTTTGGTTTTTATTTATTCCAAGATGCAATTACAGTGGTGACTGTAATGGCATGAATGGAGTTTTTATTCCATATCAATAACTTCCTTCTGTCATCTTCCTTTCTTCCTTCATTCATGCAGATCCAGTAACACAGGTAAAATGCCAATAAACCTAAATAAAGCTTTGTACAGTTCTGAGAATTTCACTTCTTTTTCAGTTTTCTGGGTAAAAACAAAGAAAGAAGCCAATTGAGACATCTGATAGACAGTCTCTAGAGTCTCCCCTTGTTTCATTCTTTAAGATGAATGAATATAATTTTTTGGCAGACAGAGTCCTAAAGAAACGTTGACTTGTTTGGTTTTCTAGGGAAGCCTTTGTCTCATCAGAGAATTAGCAAACAGTAGCCAATTGCTTGTGCCAATTATTACAAAGTTTCCTGGGCTTTCTAATTCTGGTCTGGGCAAGCTCTTCTCTTAAGGTTTATTAATTTCTTTTTCACAACATTTATGTTGTACTGAAGGAACTGTATATAGATCTGTTTGTACTTGAATCAACTAGTCTGGAGTCTCTATATGACTAACTAAATTAGGGGGGGTTATTCACTTCTTGCCACTTTTTTGTGAAGCACACGTCTGTCTGTTTTCTTTTCCTTTCATATTGTCTTTCTTTTGGTGGTCTTTTAAATTCCATCCCCTTGGGGTTACAGCCCTTTGGACTTAATATATCTTTAGATTCTAATACACCGTGATGAGCTTTCTTAGACGTAATATGCCTTGATATACTTAAACTAGTTTGATAGGAAAAGGCCCATCTTGAGAAGACAGACAAACTGAACTGTTTGCTTCAGTCCTCATCGTACATGTATCTGTGTAAAATTGTTTAAGGCAGAGGGAAAGTAGGTAAAAGCATACCAGTTTCTGCACTTTTTCACTTGGTTCTAGAAGTTAAATAGCTATAGCTTGTGTAGTCTGCAAGAAAAATGCAGGTTATGTGTCCTAGGAAGAAATGGAGAATAAAAGATGAATGAGAAGCAGTAAGATGTGACATACAGCGTAAAAACCATGGCAAAATATCGGTATAGCAAAACTGGAAGATAGAAGGAAAAAAAATTATAATTGTTGTCCCTTAAATGTAGTTTAATATTTGTTATGGCATGGACATTATTTTCTACAATGTTTTTCAGGATTTTAGTGCAATAACTCATCACATGCCAGTCAGTTTATCTTGGCCTCATAATAGACGGTTATTTTGTCTGTGTCAGGTATAGGATTCAAGTTTTAAGAAACAGACTATTTTTTTTTAAGTCTCCTTAATGGTGTTTAAATTTAGTACATCAATTGATATGGCTCAAGCCAGAATGTTTGATTTACCTTCTCTTCCTCCCCCCTTCACCGCCCCCCTCCCCCAATTATGAATTTCTTTTACTTTCTGTATTGTTTAATACTACCCACTTTGCAAAAATCAATAAATATATCATTTAAAATGCATTTGGGTTCAACCTCCATAGCATAACATGCATTTGAACACAGAACAGAAAATCTGAACATAAATCTTAGTAAATTAATAATAAGGAAGCAAAATTAACCGGGGTGTCTCAACTCACTAGCGTGGTGCTCCACTAGATGCTTTGTTTTCTCTAGATCTAGATAGAGCTCGGCTTACACAATCTAGATACTCATATATCCATGGTAGGCCGTCTGCAATCTATGCTGTTTACATTACTCCATTGTAGTGATCTGAAAATGTTATTTATGTTTTTTAAAAAAGTGAATGTGCCTGAACTAGAATTTAGCATCATCTTTCTAAAAGTGCCCAGTTAATCTGTACTCTTTAATTTGCTGTAATAGTGAAAAGATCAGGAGTATGGATTTCTGTATTTAAACAGGTGGTTCAGTGTTTTGGCAATGTTGGCTATTTTTATTCTTATATTAAATTGGTCATTGGCTCAGCTCCTACTTGCTGTTACAATTTCAGACATTCTACATTTTGGCATTCTGGTGAAAAGAGCCAGTGTTTTCAGAGGGCAGCTGCCACTTGCAAAGCTCTGGTGCAGATTTAGGCAGAGGTTAGATTTTTCCTTTAGTTTAGGCCTTTCCTTAAACTGATACAGGAAGTACATAAGTTCAGTGATGGCAGGATGGTGTCTGCAGCTTAAACTTTCTTGCTTAGACATAAATAGTAATCATTCCTGCTATCTTGATGGCAGTGTTTGGGAGGTATAGTGGGGAAGGGTTCCTGAGTAATCTGGACTTGAAAATTACATGTGTTGATTGTGTAATTGTATCTGCCTCAAAATGTAACCTGGAAAATGTTATTTGTTAATTCTTTTTAGATGGAACTGATTAAAAACATAAGCACTGCTGAGCAGCCCTATTTATTTACTAGACATGTTCATTTCCTCAACTTCTCAAGGTAAGGCATTTTTTGCAATTGAAGTCTTTTCCATTGATTTCTATTAATTGTAATACGTGGAACATTTTCCCTCCTTTTTACATATAAACAATAAAATTTACTTCCCCTTCCCTTTCTGGTGCTGGAGGTCACATTCAGAAGTTTGGAGGGTTTTTTTTTTTCTCTCTTTGCTACGTAATAGTTACATAGAGTATGTTTCTGAAAAGCCAGGCTGCTATTGCATGCCTTGCCTCCAAGCTGATCTTGGTTTACAACATTTCCAGCCAACATGCATGAGCTGATAACTTAGGTCTTTAAACTGTGCACATTGTTGCAGAGGTTTTATCTCTGTATAGCTGGATACTAATATGAGATTGAAAACTCCACTGAGTGCATTTATTTTGTGCTCGGAACAACTCTTCACCAGTTTAACCAATTTAATTTTGTTCTGACAAAATAGTCCCCATTTCACAGGGTACGGAAGTATTTATAAACTATGCAAATGGATTATGCTCTGTATCATGGGAGTGCAGTCCCTCCTGGCAGCAAGACTAGAGACATTTATAGCATGGAATGTGAAGAAAATTGAATTTGGATGAAACTTGGAAGGAATTTTTTGAAGGAGTGAGTGATGCCAATTAACATTTAGCCAGGACACAAAGATTAAAGCTGACTGCGAATGGTTATTGCCCAAGTTGTAAGTTTAATTTGGAAATTGTATTTGGGAACCATGCCATCTATGCCACTAGGTTGGACTCCATGCATTTAGATACAAAAAAAAATGCTTGTAGGAGTTTGAATTTTATGAATTTTCTGCAGATCTTTGCAAGAGGTTGCTTATCTTTCCAGCATTTTGGTTTTGTGGTAATGTCGGTGCATGTCCTCTGAATACATGGCTTGGGTGGATAGTGTAGTAAGAAGTGATAAAATTGGAGGGGGGGAATGGGAGGAGAGGAGAGGAGAGGAGAGGAGAGGGGAGGGGAGGGGAGGGGAGGGGAGGGGAGGAGGGAGAGGAGAGGAGAGGAGAGGAGAGGAGAGGAGAGGAGAGGAGAGGAGAGGAGAGGAGAGGAGAGGAGAGGAGAGGAGAGGGAGGAGAGAGGAGAGGAGAGGAGAGGAGAGGAGAGGAGAGGAGAGGAGAGGAGAGGAGAGGAGAGGAGAGGAGAGAGAGGGAGAGGAGAGGAGAGGAGAGGAGAGGAGAGGAGAGGAGAGGAGAGGAGAGGAGAGGAGAGGAGAGGAGAGGAGAGGAGAGGAGAGGAGAGGAGAGGAGAGGAGAGGAGAGGAGAGGAGAGGAGAGGAGAGGAGAGGAGAGGAGAGGAGAGGAGAGGAGAGGAGAGGAGAGGAGAGGAGAGGAGAGGAGAGGAGAGGAGAGGAGAGGAGAGGAGAGGAGAGGAGAGGAGAGGAGAGGAGAGGAGAGGAGAGGAGAGGAGAGGAGAGGAGAGGAGAGGAGAGGAGAGGAGAGGAGGCTGTTGTTCAGGGTTTGGTTTTGGGTTTTTGGGGTTCTGTTGGGTCATTTTGTTGGGGTTTTTTTTTTTTTTAGAAAATAAAATATTTTGAGCAATTGGAATTTCACTTGAGATATCAACTTAAGTAAGACCATGATTTTGTTCCATGAAAACAAGAAGAGTTAAAATTCCTGTCTTGTGTTCTCTACTCTGATTCCATGAGAGTTCCATTTCTAATGTATTATCTTTTAAAAAATGAAACTCATAGAATAGGACGTCACATCTTTAATAAATGATCTTTCTGCCAAATTGCAAGATCAACCAAGTACCCACATAAAGAGATGTTTCTTGATTAAACTGTTTTTTTAGAGATGGGACACAACATTAGTACATGAGAAAGAAATGAACATCATTGCCTCTTTTTCATCCCAACATCCCATGCTCTATACATATGGTACATCCTTGCCATGTTGGTAACCTGTTTCTTTTGTTGTGTATCCATGGGATAAAATCTCTCTGCATTTTTCTTCCAATACAAATCTGTGAAAACATATAAAAATTATGTGAGATGTATAAAAGTATTTGCAGCTTCCTTTTTGGCTGTTTGTTGCAAACCTGGAAAACATTTTTCATTTTATTGAGAGGACGTGGTTTAAGTAGTAGCTGTAGGGTACTGAAAAGACTAACCTTTAAAAATGAGACATCATTGAAGTACATCAACATTGCTTACTATTGGTTGAACATTTCCTAGTGTTTACTGATAAATAAACATTTGAGAGTTTTAGTCTGTAGTTTCAAAATTTATTGGTGGTATTACAACTAACAGTGAATAATGTTGAAGAGTTGCTCTGTTCCTGAATTCTAGGGTGATACATTTGTCTTTGTAACTGATTTCATTAGGAACTTGAGTGTCAAGTATCTATTTTGCAGAAATTTCAAGAATGTGATATAAAAACAAATTATAAATATTACAGAATTGTGAAAGCATTTTAGTATTACTGCTTTTTTTTTTAAATTGATCCTTTATAAACCACCTCTAGTGACTTGAGCTGAACTCAAATTGTCTGTGGAATACCTTTCTTCCTGTTTGCCACAGCTCTTCTGCCAGCTCACATGAAAGCCATGCAATACCCCAGAAAGTAAAAGAATGAGGGTCAAAGTATTTATGTGGTGTTTTCTTGGCTAACAGCTGAAGACCTTAGACAGCAGCTAGCTGTGAGCAGCTCAGCACAGTGGGGAGTGGGATGGGTACTCAGGGACAGGTAGACCACTGACTCTGCAGGCTTAGGGCAGCTTCAGATCTGTGAAAGGCTCAAAAATCAGCTTGAAGGTTGAAGAACCCTACTTTGGTGACAACCTTTGCTCCTTCCCAAGGAAAGGGATGAGGCTTTCTACATACCATTGTAGCAGAGCCATTATTGGTAATAGTGAATTTTTGCAGGTGCAGTCATCCTGCGCATTAGTCCAGTAACATAACTTGTTTCTCCTTTTGCAACTCGAAATCAAGCTTTTGTTTGCAGGAAGGGATAAAGAATGCTTTATATTCCTTTTTCCCTGCATTTATCAAGCTGGCAGACAGGAGTTATAAGGCATGCTCTGCTTGAAGGACACTCTAGGGACAAAAGGAGTCTCTTCCATTTGCCTTGTCCTTAGCTGCTTGAGACCTTTCAAGATCTGTAGGTATTGTTAAGCTGTTTTAGAGGCTATTACCAAGGTACTAGAGATGCAGTCATGCAAAACATAAGTCTGCTTTGCTTTTGCATAGAATTGAATGATTTCTGTTGGAAAAGACCTTGAGGATCATTAAGTCCAACCATTAACCAAACACTGCCAAGTCCACCACTAAACTGTGTTCCTAAGAGCCACATCTACAATCTTTAGAATGCCTCCAGTGATGGTGACTCAGCCACTTCCCTGAGCAGCCTGATCCAGAGCTTGGCAACCCTTTCAGTGAAGACGTTTTTTCCTCATACCCAATCTGAACCTTCCTGGCACAAAGTCAGGGCAATTTCCTCTTGTCCTATTGCTTGTTATCCGGGAGAAGAGGCTAACACCCACCTCACTACAAGCTCCTTTCAGGCAGTTGTAGAGTGCAGTGAGGTCTCCCCTGAGCCTCCCTTTCTCCAGACTAAACAACCCCACTTCCCTCAGCCCTTCCTCATCACACTTGGGCTCCAGACCCTTCACCAGCTGTATTGTCCTTTTCTGGACCTGCTCCAGCACCTCAATGTCTGTCTTGTAGAGGGTCCCCAGAACTGGCCTCACCAATGCTGAGTACAGGAGGATGATCACTGCCCTGGGTCTGCTGGCTCTGCTATTTCTGATAGAGGCCAGGATGCCATTGGCCTTCTTGGCTGCCTGGGCACAAATTGGCTTACATTCAGCAGCCATCAATCAGCACCCCCAGGTCCTTTTCCACCAAGCGGCTTTCCAGCCACTCTTCCCCAAGCCTATAAGCATGGCATGGGGTTGTTGTGGCCCAGATGCAGTCCCAAGGCACTGAGCCTTGCTAAAGCTAATATACATGGCCTCAGCCTGTCATTCCAGTCTGTCCACATCCCTCTGCAGAGCCTCCCTGTCTTTCAGCAGATCAACAGTCCTAGCCAACTTGGTGTCATTTGCAAACTTACTGAGGGTGTACTCGACCCCCTCATCCAGACTGCTGATAAACAAGACATTAAACAAAACTGGCCAAATACTGAGCCCTGGGGAACACCACTTGTGACCAGTTGCCAACTGGAGTTAACTCCATTCACCACCTCACTTTGGGCTTGGCCATCCATCCAGCGGTTGTTTACCAGTTTCTCCAGGAGAACACTGTGGGAAATGGTGTCAAAGGCCTTGCTGAAGATAGACAAAATCCACAGCCTTTCTTGCACCCACTAATCAGGTCATCTTGTCATAGAAGGAGATCAAGTTTGTCAAGGAGGACCTGACTTTTACAAAGCCCTGGTGACTGGGCCTGATCACCTCGTTGTCGTGTATGTGCCACATTAAGGCACTCAGGATGATTTGCTCCATTACCTTCCCTGGCACAGAGATCAGACTGGCAGGCCTATAGTTCCTTGGGTCCTCCTTCTGGCCCTTGTTGTAGATGGGAGTCACATTTGCTAACCTCCAGTCAACTGGGACCTTCTCAGTTAGCCAGGACTGCTGCTAAATTTTGGAAAGTGGCTTGGTGAGCACTTCTGCCAGCTCCCTTGGTATTCTTGGGTGGATCCCATTCAGCTCCAAAGGCTTGTGTGGGTCTAGGTGGTCAAGAAGATCACTGACCATTTCCCCTTGGATTATGAGAGCCTCATTCCGCTCCTCATGCCTGTCTTCCAGCTTAGGGGGCTGGGTACTCTGAAAATGACTGATCTTACTACTAAAGGTTGAGGCAAAGAGGGAATTAAGTACCTCAGCCTTTTCTTCATTCTTATTGGTGCTTCTCAGCTTCCCAAACAATAGTAAGGAAAACAAACCTGACTTGCAGTTAACATCACTGATGTGAACAGCAGCAGCTTCTTGCTCTTCTTTGATGTGGGTGAATTTCTACATAATGCTTGTCAGAGGAAAAAGCTTTTGTTTCCAGTGATTTGCACCTTCTGTTCCCAGCCTTCTCCAGTGCAGCTATGGCTACCTTTAGGAGATGATCCAGTGCCTTGGAAGGGTGACTGTTCCATCCAGTGCATTATGGGACTGTTTTTTGGGGGGAAGGTAGTGCTGTTTATTGGATTCTCCTGTACTTGTGATTCCTGGGTGAGGCTTTTCATTATGTCTTTGTGGTCATTGTATTACTCATCCTAAATGCTGGACTGACCTCTGCAAGAAACCCCCAGGGGGCTTTCTTCTATTAACCCTGTTTGGAAATGTCTTTATACACAGAGATAAATGTTTTGATGCTTTTTCTCTTCATACCAGCTGTTAGCTACTAGGGATTTCTTTGTTCTTGATGGGGAAGAGTGTATTTCTCTGAAGTTTTCCGTAAAACCATCCAGGCTGTGTTTGATGGCATTGTGTTACACCTCTTCTGCCACTTCCTTGGTTCCAGTTGTCTGTCAGTTTTACTGGCAAATTGTGTGGCTAGTTTCTAATGAGTATTTCTCTGGCTTTTGCTCCTTATTGACTGGAATGATCTTCTGTTCTCTGGTATTTCTCCCCATGCATCTGTCTGCTGCTGCTGTCTCCAAACAACTTTCACTCTTCCTTTTGATCACAGGTACTCTCAAACCTCTTGCTGGTGAGTATTTTTCTAATCCATTTAATAACTCTGTGACTCTTCTCTGAATCTTCTCCAGCAGTTCTATATATTAAGTGTAAGCATCAGAATTGTACTCTGGACCTGTACCAGCTTCACTAATGCTGTATGCAGTAGAAAAAAAATAACTTTGCAGTCACCATGCATACACTTACTAAAGCTTCAGTTATTGCCAGAGCAAATGGGCTTTCAGGACAAGTTGTTTTTCCAGTGTGTTTCCCAAGTATTTTCCTAATCATTCTTTACCAGGTTGCCATTTCCCGTTTTACAGAAATGGCTTTCATTCCTTGTATTTAAATGTGTTAACCAGGGGGACATGAAGCGTGCAAAATTACTAGCTGCTGTCCTACTGCAGTCAATGTTCTGAAGAAGAAAATTAATTGAATAATAAAAAAATAATATACCCTTTATGTGTACTCTCAGAATGCAGGTATCCATTGGCCTATGTTAACAAAAACCAAATAACTTTTTTCCTCATGTGCCCGAGGAGCTCTAGAAGTTGTCAGTCATAACCTCTGCTGTGATCTGTAGTGCACAGGGTAGAAGCACCCACCTCCTTTTGCACAGAACTTAGGAATTCGGAATGTTTGTGTCCTGGGTTTAGCAGTAGCAGTCATTTTTTCTCCTTCTTAGTGGGTGGTTCAGCTCTGTGTTGTTGACTTTTGGCCTGGGAACAGCGCTGATAACACCGATGTTTTTAGTTACTGCTCAGATGTTTGGTCCGGCCAAGGACTTTGTGAGCCTCATGCTCTGCCAGGGAGGAGGGGAAGCCGGGAGGAAGCAGAGACAGGACACCTGACCCAAACTGACCAAAGATGTATTCCATAGCACAGCACGTCATGCCCAGGAAGTAACTGAGAGTTACCCGGGAGGGCACTCACTGCTTGGTCTGGCTGGTTTTGGTGGGTGGTATCGTATTCTCTTCCCTTGTTATTTCCCTTATCGTTATTATTATTGGTGGCAGTAGTAGTGGTTTGTGTTATTCCTTAGTTACTGGACTGCTGTTATCTCAACCCGTGGGAGTTACATTCTTTTGATTCTCCTTCCCATCCCTCTGGGAGTGGGGGTGGGGGGGAAGGGAAGAAAGAGGTGTGTGGGGGGTAGGAGAGAAACTGTGTGGCTGGCTTGCTGACAGGGCTTAAACCACAACAGTTTGCCTCCACTCAGGGACATGTGCCCGAAGAGGTCACATCGCAGGACCAGGATGACAGATATAATTTATCTTTGTCATCTTCCAATTCTTTTTCAAAGTCAGTGCTGCATGTATTTAAAAAGGATTGTGGGAGACATTAAATTAGTAAAAACACTGATATATTTTTATGTCTCTTTCTGAATTGAAGTTTATATACTAATGTTGCTGAGAAAAGCATCCAAAATATACATCAGAAACAAATAGTTAAAAATGTCTCTACTCTATGAAGGTAGAGATTTATATGCTGATGCATTCGCTAAGATTGCACGTGCTATTAGTAGATCCAAGCAATCCAGTGTTAGAGAGTGCAGAAGCTGTGAAGAGCTAGAATAACTTGCAGAGAAACACCAAAAGTTATTTCAGGATAGGTACAGGTTGTTGGCTGTTCTTCATCATAAATGCTGCTTGGCATCTATTAGCCTGGAAATAAAATGAAGCATGAAGAAGCTTCAAGTCTGTGGAAAAGCCTCACTTGACCTCTTAGTAATCTTCAGCTGAATTAAGTAATTATAACAATTTTGGGGCAGCTCTTCAAGATGCTTGGTGTGTGCTCCAAGTGTCACAGATTGAAGAGAAGCAGAAAGAACTTTTGTAGGAATGCACAGGGGTGGTGAGGCCATGGTTTTGGGTCAGGCTGAGTCAGGGATAGGGAGAATTACACCACTCACGTTTTGGACACAGGAAGGCAGCTTGCCTCTCTCCAACACCAAACTGTTATCTTCCATGTGTGTATGTAAGGACCCTCGTTCAGGCACACTGAAAATCTTGCCCACTCCCTCCTGTCTCAGGGTAAATGGAAGTTTCAGAGAAATGTGTAAAAATCTAAAGATGTTCTTCTGGCTGGTAGGTGGCTTTTGCTTGTTTAAAAGTTGGCTGATTAGCTCAGGGTAAAGTCACAGGAGGGAGAAGCATTAAAAAGACCACCCAGAGAGAGAAACAGGCTTTTTCATGTCTCATTGGAGCCATGAATTCTTAATTTCTGCAGTAGTTTCTAGCCACTGGGGAGTGATCTCCTTCAAAATTTCCTATGGTGTGGTAAGGAGATGCAAAGATAAAACATGGAGTCAATTTAATCTTACGTTTTAATTAGCCCTTATAATTCAGTTCAGTATATCTTGTTTGTTCAAAGACAGGGTGAATTATCACCCAGCATTAGTGGGTAAGTAGTCATTCTTCCTGCACTGTCAGGCTGCTGCCCTCTTCTTTCTTCCAGCTGCAGTTTAATATCGGCGGTGTGTACTGAAGCATATGTGTGCATGAGCTCGAGGGGAGGGGACAACACTTTAGCATAATTTTCTAATGAAGTAAAGACTCACACATCAGTTCCAGCTGTTCTGCGTCTTCTCAGTTTCCCCCCTAAGCCTAATGCCTAAATAACTTCTGACCCCACTGGTCAGTTTAAAGCCAAATTTGAAAGACCAGTAGAAGACTTGGAGACAGCCATGCTGCTAATGGTACCCCTGCTCAAGGGAAATCCAGGCAAAGCAGAACTGCTGGACCTTCACAACCAGCAGCCACCATCCTATGCCCTGCTTGGATGCCAGCCCCAGCTCTGCCATGTCTGTTTTGCTCAGGGCATGAGGGAAGTGGGGGACAGGTTTAAGAAATGAGAGAAAGATCCGTGAGGTCTTCTGCTTGAGAATGTACTTGCCTTTAGTCCCTGGAATCAACGTAAGAAATATTTCAGGGTTTCTGTTATATATTAGCAGAGTTAATGTGTAAGGTTCTTGTTTTTCTTGAAAAAGTGTTTTTAGGCAGACAATCTGTGTCAGCATTATTGATACTGGCTTTAATATTGCTTTTTTTAAACAGACAAAATACCCACCACTAATAAAAATGAGTAAATTGGGGTGCTGTAGCAGCAGGCAGTGTCATGTGCAGCAGTGCTGATCAGTTTGAATGCTTTCCTTCATCTCTGACCTGAATTCTGAATTACAGATAACAGTAAATCACATGCTGTGTGAAGGCAGATACAGGCAGAGAGATGCAGTCTTGATAAATCCAAACTTAAACTTAGTTTCTGAATATTGTTCAGGGTTTTTTTGTTATTCATCGGATTTGTGTTTTTTCTCATGTAGAAGCCTCTCTAAAAACTGAAGTTTAACACAACGTTTTCATGTTACAGCACTCCCTGTTCATGGGCTCTGTAAAATGTCTCTGCAGCCAACAAACAAAAAGGGGGTAAATCTTGAAGAATAGTGTCCTAGGTTCAGCAGTTGGCTGTATGTCATAAGAATAAGCGACATGTTTGAAAGCAGGAGCACACTGTGCTGACAGCATGGTGTTTGAAAGCCTTGTATGTTAGCCTGCTGATGATTCATAACAGTTGGATGATACTTTTACAATTTCTATGGCAGATAAAGATCTTGCTTTGCCGTGACTTAACCTCTGTGTGTGTCACTGGCCTGTTGATTTGGAATTAGAATTTAATTTTTAAGTCTTTCTACAGACTGGTAAGAGGTCAGTAAAACCAGGGTGGTTCTGTGGTGCTGTTTTCATTGGTTTAAAACACAGCCATGGAATATTTGTCACAACACTCAAATTTATTAATAATGTGAAGATTCCTGTTTCTCCCTTTCTGTGGAACAAGTAATGCCACACAGAGCGTAAATGTTTTGCAGAACATGCCTATTATGTGTTTTAACCATGCTCCACTAGCTTTTGAAAATGGTGTGCTGGACAAATGCATGGAGCTGGCATAACCGGATGCTGAATGTCCGTGACCCTTTGAATGCAAATTCAGGTATGCTTTGTATGAACATTAGTTCAGTCAGCTTGCACTGATTCTGTGGGAGGGATTGGGCTCTTTGAATGCCCTCTTGAGTCCACATCTTGAAACAGTGATTGCAGCCTAAGATTATCTACTAAAGTATTTTCATGTTGTGGATTTTTTCCTCCTTTAAATAAAAAACAATATATATCTAGGAAATGTCATTTAAAATACATTAACAAATAAAATATTACCCTCTGGGTAAGCTCTTAAAAGTAGGGAAATGTCAGCTAAACTTTTGTGCACTGCCTTAACAGTGTGTCTTTATGTGTGTTCATTATAATCTATACTTTTTGCTAACACATCATGAAACACTTTCTACCATCATGTGAGGTCTGCCTTGTAAAGTACACATTTAATGAATGGCCACATGGTGCTATAATCCCTCCTACATCTTTCTTCCTTTTTTATACTATGTGTTTTTTAATGATGTGAGTATGTAATGATGTTTTTTAACTGTGACTTGGTGGAAGGCTAAGCACAAATCTCATGTGCAGTTTGACCTCAGCATGGTCTAAGGGCTTGTTTTCAGGTTTTTGGTGGGTTTTGTTGTTTTTTTTTTAATACTGCTCTATGTCAAGTTTTTCCACAGATTTTAAGATTACCTGATTTAAAATTTATTTCCCTAGATTTCCCATGTCCTTTGCGTAATAGACTTTTTAGCTTTCATCTAGCTGGTAATGGAGAATTGTTGCTTGAAATGTAGTTACTGAAGGTGGGATCAGACATAACACCCAAATTATCTTTCTTTTTAATTGCTGTTTGGTTTCCATGTTTACATTCGCACTGTAGATTAGATTATGTTACCGGTTCGGAAGTACCTTAAGACAGATGTTGATTACTCCAAAGGAGTCCAAAAGAGACTAGACAGAATAATCAGAGATACAAAGAATTGACCTGTGAGGAAAGATTGAAAGGGCAGAGAAAGAGAATAAAAAAGGAGACTGGGAAAGAGGGGACTGTGCTAACACTTCTGAATTTTATATTTAAAAGGTTCTGTAGAAATAAAGAGACTGCACTGTTCTTTATGAGTAATGATAGCAGAAGTGGCACCCTTAAATTGCATCAGCAGAATTCTAAATAAGGCATTTAGGAAAAGGCTTGAGCAAGGACAGCGAAGCAATGGGATAGATTGAGCATCTTGGAGCTGGTAGTGGCAATTATGTGGCTGATCCTGCCTGCAGGCAAAAAGATGGATTATGGCAGTCCCAAGTAATTTCTAGTCTTTCTCACCCTTGTGTAATGTATGATACAGACTATTTAGGTTTCAATCTAAAACCTTCATCTTTCAGAACAAAAATTTAAGTCTTGATGTAAAAATCACCAATCACAAAGAATTTGCGGCCCTTGGTAAATTCTTCCAATGCTGGATTGTTCTCGCGGATTGTAAATTGAGAGTTATTTTTTCCTCTTACTTTTTCTGAGAAACCTAATTGCCTCCTTCTCCTTGGATCTGAGAATAGATTTGCTTGCTTTATGAAGACTCCTTTCATCAATTTTTTTCCGTAGGCAAGCTTTCATGTGTAATTTCTTACATGCAGTGGTGCAGTCTCCTCTGAGCCTTCTCTGTATTTTTTCCCCTTTTCATTTTGTTTTCAAGCTGAAGATTTTCAGTTTCTAGACATCTTCCCATTCCAAAACATTTATTTTTTTCATCCTTCTTGTGACTCTGCAGTGAACTTTGCACGCACTTTGTTTAAAATGAGCTCTGTTAGTGGTCACATCAGGGCTCCTGCTTCTCAGAAAAAGGGAAACTAGGATTATTGGCCTTTAACGTCTCACATGCTACTGATAATCTGTGGAGGCATGCAAGTCCTTGCCAGAACTGCTACTTCCCTCTGAATGTCCTCTGCTTCTGATTCTAGGGGTTTATTTACTGTACTACAGTGCATGATGTTTGCTTGTCTTGCTTGCCCTGTGGCTTGAGTAGCTCTTTGCCATCAAACCATTCCATTATTCTCTCCTTTTGCAACTTTGTTATCTGACAATGCTATCCGTAGTTTTGCACTTACCTTCTGAATCATAGATTACGATGTTAAACTGTATAGATTCAAAGCCTCAAGCATGGTGATACAGCTTCCTCTGTTTGGTGGTGATTATGTAGAATTTCACATCTGGTACAGGGCAGCCATGCTTTCAATTTCATTTACATTTATTTTTTATATACCACACATTGTATACATAATATATATTGCCAGGTGACAATGTGTGTTTTTTTTTCTTATACCTAGGTTTGTGTATTTCAGTTTCCACGTGTACATTCCTAGCATTATGATGTGTGGCAATCTGTGACAGCCATTTCCACAGGACAGCTGTAAACACACATGATACTCTTGATAAATGTATTCATATGAGAAGCTGAATAAGCAGTGCCAAGTGCATTGCAACATCCTTCGCATTATAACCTTCCCAAGAAGTCAAGCCTCAAGTTTTTATGTGAACATAACTATCTCAGCCAAATGTGTGGTTTCATCCAGTTTTGAAGATGTATCTTTTCTACACACCATGTTTGTTGATTTAATACTTTCCAAAGAGCTGTATCAGCTGTTCTACTATTTGCTGGAAATTTATTGCAATAATTTGTAATCAGTTTTTTTGTTCCTCTGTATAATGTGCAACATTTGCATCTCTGAATTACAATGAAATGTTAATGAGGGGTCCAGAGAGATCCTGAGCCAGACTTTTGGAAAGTCTTGGGAAAAAGGTATCTAGAATTAAGTGATTCTAAATAATGCAGAGTTTGACTATAGGTGTTGTTAGTGCTTTGTGGAGAATTAGTGTTTCCTCTCCTACTTATTTCTGGCTGTAACTTTGCATTACATAAAGGGAAACGCAATTAGTATTACCTTCTCAAGTGTTGCCTTTGCTTGAGTTGGGGATGTTATACAGACCCTGTCAGGATTTGTATCAGTGCTGATGCTGTTAATTGTGAATTTATATATTAAACTACTTTGATATCCTCAGCATAACAAAAGGCATAGGGGGAAAAATACCACCTTGTCGTTTAGCATTCACGAGTGTAAAAGACTGACAGAAATACTACATTAAATACTCTGTGAGATTTGCAGGATAGTGAAATAGGCAGTATCTCGGCCTGCTTCTCTGGAAATTTTTGCAGCTCTGCCTTGAAGAGGGTCATTGGAGCATCCCAGCGTTGCCTGGTGCCTTGTGTGCAGAATAGGATTGCTTTGCCCCAAGTGCATGCAAATTCGACAAGTTATACTATCTTTTAATTTTAAGGTGCCTTTTTCAGAAGACAGGTTTTGATATAAGTGCATCTTATTTCAGGCCTGAAAAGGTGAAAGTTGTATGTTGGTGTTTTTGTGTGACTTCCCCATGAAGCTGTGCTGCAGAGCAGGTAATGGAGGTATAACGTAATTGATGAGTAAAGCTTGCTGGGCAATTGTGTTCTCAGCATGTGATTCTGATTTGTATGAAGCTGTAGAAGCAAATTGTGCTGCCTTTCTAAGAAGGACACAATATGCTTGTCCCTGTTAATATTAGGTGACTGTCAGTTCTTGTTTGCTTCCGTTACATTGAGTTTCTAGCAACTCCCTCACTTGTTTAAGGGGAGATACTTTATATTAAAGGAGTAAAAGACAGCCCAAGTTCTTTCAGAGAATAGGTTAGGAGTTGTCATTTCCTCAAGGAGTATTGCTTGCTTGCAGGGATGAAGGAGCATGCTTCTGCTTGTGCAAAGGGTTTTGTGCTGAACAGAAATACAGCAGCCTCCAGCAGTGAAGTGAAATGAAAAATAACAGGAACTGAGAGATCCTCCATTCTAAAGCCAAGCAAATCACTTTCGTTGATTAAAAAAAAAAAAAGAAATCATGTAAATCATACAATTGGAATTCATCAGAGACATTTTTCTAAAGGGCAGACTTGCAATATCTGTCATACCTCTCTTTTTTGTTTCCTGTTATTAAAAAAAGGATGGAGAAATGTAATATTAATGAACCTAAATATCATTGATTGAAGCCTGTAAATAGTCTAGTTATTTTGATGTGCGCTCCAAAAATACACTTGTCACAGCAGAGCAGTTAAAACTAATGGGATTTAATAGTATATACTGAATAAATCAGGAGAAATTAAATACAGGAAAAGGACTGCAGAAGATCTGTGTATACATTTTCAGTGCTTCTCTGAAATGGTGGTGTCCTGGCCCACTCTACCCAGTAGTGATGTGCTGCTGGACATGAGAATGATCAGGTACATTTATCATGCAGAATGAAGTCTTGATCCCACTCAGAGAAGGTAAGCATTCTGCTCAGGCCTAGAAAAATATGATCACATCCCTTTTTGAATCCTTCACAATAGGTATCTGAGTATAAATAAGGTGACATGATGTATCATGAGAGCACAATGTGTTATTTTCAAGAGCACTTTCATGTGGGTGTTGTTAATTTGAGAAGTTTCACTCTGGAAAGCTAAGTAATATTTAATATGTTGTGATTGATAGGTACCTAAAAATATGCTGAACATACTTGAACAAATGGAGCATTGATTTGCCCTTTTATCTCTCTAAATAGCTTAAGGTTATTGATTTCAGAGGTTTTTTTTAACCAGGAGGATTTTTTATGCCATGCAAGTGCTGCTTAGCTTC
The DNA here is from genome assembly GCF_033783945.1 of Neopsephotus bourkii. Classification (NCBI taxonomy): domain Eukaryota; kingdom Metazoa; phylum Chordata; class Aves; order Psittaciformes; family Psittacidae; genus Neopsephotus; species Neopsephotus bourkii. The sequence goes on along the minus strand of NW_026902241.1, from coordinate 3,192,706 downwards.
CATAAAAAAGTCTCAGTGTACTCCATAGAAACAAACAGTTGGAATTTGAAGTACTAAAAACCATGCTTAAAAAAACAAAAAAAAAAAAAAGAAAAAAAAAGGAAAAAAAATACAGATTTGAGTAAGAGCCAGAACAGACTTAATTTCTCTCAAAACTCCCTGCTTGTTGCCTGATGGAGCAACTGAAGCTCCAGGCTATATACCAGGCTGGTTACAGAGTGCAGGAAATCAGACATTCGAGCTGCCCTGTGTTTTGAGGGGGACACACTCTTCATTTCAGAAATAAGAAGTTCCTCTGTAGCTTTTTTTGAAAGAGTGACCTCCCATCTGAGCTGCCTTCCTGGAGCAGACAAGCTTGCATGTGCCTGTTCTCAGAGTTGTTGGTGGTGAATTTGCAGTTCACATGTTCAGGGACATGACCTTACCAGCAAAGGCTGACACTTTAGTGGGCTGGTTATGCAATATGACCCCTCCTTTCACTTCAGAAAAGACAATATGTGTTGAGTATTTCTATCTAGACAACTAATAGCTGTCTGCTTCTGATTTTTGTCTCTCCAGACAGGCATTTAAGCTTAGTGTTCTCTACAAACCCTGGGGCAGGATATCTCTTTGCCTCTCTGGATATTGTAATCTTTATGTATCTTAAGACAACTTGCTGCTGTCATCGCTTCTTGCTGTCTTCATTGCTTCCCCTTTTCTTTGTACTTCACTCTCTTCTGTCTTTAGATTATTGCTGATCTTCATCAAGCAATAGGAAGATAATGTGTTTGGTAATTTAGGTGGAACCTCTTCTTGCCAGCAGTTTCAATTGAAAAATACAGTTTTCATGGCTACCAGCCATGGCATTCACCAATAGCTTTCAGCTTGAATAAATATTGTCAAAGCTTCATGGCCTCGTTTCCTATGGTATTTACAGGAATGCCTTTCTTTAATGTAGGTTTTATTTCTGTATAATGATGAAAACCAGCAAAAATAAACTCAAAGAGTTCAGGGTCCTGAATTTAGGATACTTCCCTCGCACACCCATGTCCAAACTGTGCTATGTACTAATCAGGAAGAAAGGAGCATCTGCCTTTTTAATTGGATTGGTTTAAAGTTTTATGCTGTCTATGCAATTTCAAATTATGGCAATGATCCTGCAACACTGAGGTCAATGAAATTATTGATATGCATCATTATTCATGAGACTAGCCTCTGCAGACTCTACTTAGTGGTCTGGGGAATCATGCAGACTAAAACTCGACTTGAAACTGTAGGATTTTTTTTCTTTTGTCTTTTACTAGAACTCATATTTTTAACAATTTTACTGGCTATTTAATACTTATGAGGAGACCTGATCTTTTGTTATACATATTCAATTATTCATCTGCCTCAAAAGATGTAGAGAAGCCAAGAGGGTTTTGGTGTGGTTTTTTTTTTTTTAATATAAAGAGTGTCTTCAGTCTTCTCTCTTCTCATCTAATATTTTACATTTTGAAGGAAAATATATAAATTGTGACTCATAAAATCATCAGAACAGCATTTAAATCATTAAACGTGGCTATGTCCTTAAGCTCCCGAACTTAAACCACAAGCTAGTGCTTAAGAATTATCCTCCTGATTGGGGAAACAGAAGGGAGAAATATAATTCATTTTCTTAGGCAAATTCCAAGAATTTATCCTATGAAATTCTTAATCCAAAAAGGTTTTATTTTGTTCTTTATCTCTCCCAACAGCTGTAGTTCATAATTGTCCATAGCATAAATGTCCATTGTCGGTTTTGACCACAGAAGAGAGTAAGCAACTTTCATTTTTTTCCCCATTCTTCTGATGCTGTGTATTGATACAAAATATGCAGTTAAAGTATTTTTAGTACTGTGAAAATACAGTATAATCACAAGCCTCCTCAAGCTCCTTTTCACTCTGTTCGTCTCTTTTTATCCTACCTGTTAAACAGAAAATGTTTGTCGTAAATTACCAAAATGAGGTGTACAAGAGGGTATAGTCAGACTGATGAGATTGCTCTGGTTTATCTTTTCATATCTGAATTGCAGGTACCTGTGCTGCAGTTTGCTTTTGTGCGGAGCCTGGTCACACCTGGTTTTATCTTTTTCTTTTCCTTGGGCTTGCTTGTACTTGAAATAGATGCATAATTTCTTTTTTGAAGCACATTTTTATATTGACTTCCAAAAAAACACCTTTATGTAGAACAGTACAAGGATAAGGTGATGCATAACCACAAAATAACCTCAAATCCAGCTGGTGGTGCATGCTGGGAGTAAGGGGAGGAAGGTCTGCACAAGTTCCAGCAAATATAAAGGTGGAAATATCATACATATCTGTCAGTTCATCCAAAGGAAGACTTCTCAGATAATCTTGAATGTTGCAAAATCCTTTGCACTTGCTGTACAGGTGAAGGTGATCCAAGGCTGCCTTAGGGCAGTTTGTGTTAGGCATTGCGTGCTCTGACATAACTTCCTAGATGAGAAATGCGTTGACCAAAAGTACCCATTCCTGGACTGAGCTGCAGAAGGTTCTTCATCTGAAAACATCAAGGAGAAAACTCAAGAGGCTGATCTGTTGACACAGTGCAAAAAATGGTCTTAAATGAAAATTTCTGTACTACACACATAGCTTAATGTGACACCATATTTACTGTTCATCTGAAAGAGTTCTTGCATGCTTTCACAAAGTTTTGGTAACTACTGGTAAGCCTCTCAGTTTCTGTTCTAATCTTGTGACAGCTCTGAGCTTGTGTAGGGAGTAATCAGAAGACATTCAGATAAGAGGTGGATACGTGTGCCAGTGTGAAATCTTCTGGTGAGATTGACCTGTTTTTCTTCCCGCCAGGTTTGGAGGAGACCAACCAGTGTACATCAATATCATTAGAGATCCTGTCAATCGATTTTTATCCAATTATTTTTTTCGACGTTTTGGAGACTGGAGAGGAGAACAGAATCACATGATCCGTACCCCCAGCATGAGGCAGGAGGAAAGATATCTGGTATGTTTAAATAAAAGGCTTTTATTGACAATTTCCCATCATCACGTAATGCTGATATTAAGATGCTTGAAAACATGGGAGATTGAAGCATCTTGCATTTTTTTTCCTCTGTCTTTTTCTTGCCTGGTCCTTCATTTTTGTTCAGCTTTAGTGGGAATTCAGTGATTTGGTTTGATCTTGTATAAGCTGACCAGAAGTCGCAGGTTGCCACTATTCAATGGTCCTTTCACCGAGTTGAATTTACACTCGTTATATAGTGGTTAGGCATAGTAATTCTGCCTATTTATCACTGTGAATATTCAGACAGATTTTTAGGTTTCAACTATGCCTGTAACACTGCGGCTTCAGAGGAGATTTGGGAAATAGAGCAATTTAGAGAGTCCAAGCCTCTAATGCTCTTGCTAGTAAGTTGAGCATCATGTTTTTATACTAGGGCTCTGATCCCAGTTCTTGGTTTGGTTTTGTTGCCTTTTTTTGTATTAAGAAGGAGGCAGTAATGCTGGATGAGCTGTTCTTAAGTTTTAATTTTGTGTAACTGCTGAACTGTCATAACACCTATCCAGCCATTGTCACAGACCAAGGTCCTGTGGCAGTAGGTACTCTATAAATGCTGAATGAGAAACACAGAAGCTAGAGAGGTAGTCAGTGTGTTTAATAGTAGTCTTTTTGCATGCACCAAAACCTTACTAAGACAACAAAATGTTGGAATTAATTCTTACCCTCTTTATAACGAAGATCCAGTTTGATTGGACTCAGCCTTCAGCCACACTTGAACCTGCAGAAGGTTCAGTGACGCAGCAGTGACAGGACAGCTTGATGGTCTGCTATGAGATGTTGCAGGCCAGACATCAAAACCAGAGAGAGCTGTGTGTTTTAGATAAGAGAGGAAGTTTTGACGACGTTTTGGAGGGGCAGTAGAGTGCAAGATGTGGTGTGGATGAGCTGTAGAGAGCACAGCTCTGAATGACTGCCATGCAACACATTTTCGTTCTAGCTGGGGTCAGATGGATCCAAGGAAGGCTGGGGTTTGTTTTTTTTTTTATATGACAGGGCTATGCTGATATATTTTTTACTTTACTACTGTTGTCTGTCATGCAAAGCCCCATGAACAGGTAAGCTTATAGGTTATGTATAACTGAAAGGGGGTGGGGGTTGGATGTGTGTGTATAGCTATAGCCTTAAACTTCAGTGATATCTGCTATACAAACTCCTTTCAGTAATGTTGTAAAGGGGGTTTTATTTGCTATATGTCTAGAGATACTGAAGAAGTCCCTGTGTAATCTGAGCAGGTTTTCACATGCTCATGTGCAGTTGGAAGGCAGCCCCAAAGCTTTGCATGCTTCATACATGGACTTTTCTTCTGTCATCAGCGAGTGGGACAGAGGGCTGCAGAAGTGAATGTGTGGTGGGTTTTTACTGCATTATTATTTTGCTAGTGCGGTCATATTTTCTATGTTGAAAACATTGAAAGGGAGTTGTACAGTACGTACTTCACTCTAAGTGCCTCTACTTCTCATTCGAAGTGGAGCATTCAGTGATTGACACTTCTCATGACTGAGTGACTCTGTAAAAGCTTGATTAATACAGTACTGCCTGTGCAGTTTAAGATGTGGCATGTAAAGCCACTGAAATTCTACTTCAAGCAGAACTGAAATGCATAGATCTAATTCCTGTCGTTTGTGTTGGTTTAAAAGTTAATAGAAAGAAATCACCTTGCATTTTTGTTGTGATGTTCTTTAAGAAATTGCTTATATGCCCATGCATGTATGTGCACATACAGTGAAAGGGAAATAAAAAGTGGTCGCCTGAGGTCAGTAGTCATTTTCTTTAAAAGACAGTTTGTCGGTCTGAGGCACCATCAGCATCCTTTATCAAAACTACTTTATAAATCTATCCAAGAGTGCAGTACAGGCTGAGATCTGCCCGGCTGGGGAGCAGCTCGGTGCAAAGGGAACTGAATATCCTGGTGGACAATAAGCTCAGTAAGAGTAAACGATGTAAAGCTGAAGCAAAGAAATCCAGCAAGATGCTGGGTCTCATTAACAAGGGCATCACCAACAGAGATAAAGATGTCATTATCCCACTGTGCTCAGTGCTTGTCAGGCCATACCTGGAATACTGTGTTCAGTTTTTGTCCCCGCTATACAAAAAAGATGTGGACAGGCTGGAGAGGGTCCAGAGAAGTGTCACGAAGATCGAAGGACTGGGAAGCCTTCCTTACACCAGGAAGAAAGGCTGAGAGAAATGGGTTTGTTTAGCCTAGAGAAAAGAAGGCTCAGGGGAGACCTTATCACCATGTTCCAGTATTTAAAGGGTGGATACAAAAGGATGGAGACTGTCTTTTTCAGGGAGTCACATGGGAAAGGCAAGGGGTAATGGGCACAAATTATTCCTGGGGAGATTCTGATTGGACACCAGAAGAAAATTGTTCACCATGAGAACAATCAGCCATTGGAATAATCTCCCCAGGGAAGTGGTGGATTCCTCAATGTTGAACACTTTTAAGATTCAGCTGGACTGGGTGCTGGGACATTTAGTCTAGGTCATGCTTTGCCAAGAAAGTTTGGATCAGATGATCCTTGAGGTCCTTCCAACCTGGTATTCTATGATTCTATTTTTGCTTTTTTGTTTTAAACTTCTCTGTTGGTAATTCAGCATTAGAATCTTGGAAACATTTGTGGAATCTGTCCTCCATTCCTCCTTGGCAGACTTCGGCTGTCACTTGCACTGTTTGAAGAGGGCATTTGCTTCTGTCACAGTAATGTATAGACCAACTGCCAGAGAAATTAATTCTAACAAAAGCCACTTACTCTGAATGTTAAGCATTTTTAAAAGCTGTGCTATCCAACCACGTAATATATTGCATGACTGCATTTTATTCTTCCCCTCAGTGGTGTAAGGAAATCTGCTGGCATATATCTTAAAATTCAGGTAATATATTTTGTGGAATGGTAGCTTCAGAAGCTGCTAGATCAGTTGCCTGCTCTAGCTGTGAAGAAGGTAAGCAGCTGATTTACCTCTGAGCATGAGCCGATATGGCCCTTTAGCATAGGACCGATGACTGGCCTGATTTCTGGCCTCATACCTTTTGCAATTCTTCCCTAATATTTTTTCTTTTCTTTTTTTTTTTTTAATTGCAAAATGGACCATACGGCATTTATTTTCACAGGGGAGTATTTGAAGGGTAAACTTAGATTTAGCATATTAAATAGTTTCTATATTGATCAAAGTTATTAAACCCGAGTCATTTGGGGTGAGGTATGCCTGACAGTGAGCAGATATGTGAAAGCAGGGGGAGGATTGGAGAAGTTTTTACTTTTCTTCTTCCATCATGCCTCAGATCAATGGCTAGGGAAATATAAAACTGCTGATGGCTCCACAAACTTGATCGCATCGCTGAAGAGTCTGAGAAGCCTCGTGTTGACAGCGGTTATAGATTTACAAGATGGATTGGTTTTGTGTCTGATGAGCTCCTGCTTGGCCATCAGGTTGTGATATCCTTAACGGAGGCATTCTCTTCCCTCAGTTCTGATCCTTAAGGAAAAAAGGGGGCTGGAGAAAAAACAGAACAACAAACTTGGAAGTCTTGTAGCACCTTGGGTGCTGTTTTCTTAACTTTGAATATTTGGACTGCTGACATTGCAAAGGTCAGAAACAGAGACAGAAATTTCCATCGGTCACTGATCATTTGAAATTTTCTCTAAATAGAGCTTCAGGCTTTGATTCTATTCCAGAGAAAACAACCATTCATTTAGGAGTCAGATAAACTGATTTAAATGTTTCGGTAAATGTCTGTGTTTACCAAAATTTAATTGAAAGCCAGGATAGAAAACAAGCCCTTTATTCATGAGTCAGATACAGCAGAGGCAGCTGCTGCAATGTGAGACTTTCCACCAGGATCAGGCAGCTCCCTGCCCTGATCCAGTGCTTTCTCTGCTGGAGTGAGTCACTGTCAGTCACCTAAAAAGATCACTTCCGAGCTCCCCAAAATGAATAGTGGCAACATGTTAGCATGGCATATGGCAGAGAGGTGATGGTCTAAAACAGTGTCAAGAGTCGCCCTACCTTATGGTCTTGTAGGGTAAATTCACAAAAGTTAATTTAAAGCTATCGTAGTAAATATGTTTCAGGTTGGAGTGGAGTAAATATGCTTCAAGAAAGCAAGTTACCCCTTATCAGCACAGCTGTGGGTGCTGCTGGTACCAAGCAAAGGAAAAATATGCATCAGATGGTTGAGTTTAAGGCTTGAAAGTGCAGAAGGTGGGAAGCACTCCTGATAGAGGGATTACCATAAATATTTGAAAGGTTTGTATATAAAATTGTCCTTTCCAGAAGGCTTGTTAGCAATTACCTAGTATTTACTACAACTGCAGTGTGAGAAGTCAAATATAAAAAGTATGTATGGGTTTTTCAGCTTTCCTTAATACTTGCTGAAACTTTGATCTAAGACAGCTAAGGCTGAGTGAACATGTGGAACAGCACGGGATGTGTATTCTTGCTTGAATTGCAGGAAATTGGTTATATGTGATTCTGCTCTCTGTTAGGCTCACAAATGGCATGGCTTCTAACTCACTCAAGTACAAGATCAAAAGATCTTTGAGGTAATCTGTCAGAAGAGTGAGGTTTTTTGTAAAAAATACTGTTCATTAAATTAAGAACTTGTCACCTTCCTATAGGCCACTTCAGATTTTCTTTATGATTAGTGGTTAAGTTTGCACTGCATCTATGTCAGGCTCAGCATAGTCTTTCAACTTCATCTCTGAAAATAAATATGCTTTTCTCAGCTAAAAATAAAAAACATTCTAACAATATCCAGCTTCAGTTATGCTAAAGATTACTCATGCAAGTAATCCCATAAAGGAGCATCTGTCTTTTTGTCTCTTAAGTTAAATGTTAACATGTATGTTAGTAGTGTGTTAGGATTACTGCAAAGAAGGGCAAAGGACACCAGGGAAATTTCAAGTCAGATTTCTTATAGTAGGAACCACTCCGGCAAAGATTGTCTTTTCTTTTGTCTTTTCTTCCTAAGTATTTAAACCAATGTTTAGGTTACTTCATAAAGTTCAAACAAAATTGTAGAAAAAGCTGGATAGTTAAACTGTTAAACTCATATAGAACGTGGTTTTGTGCTCCTGAATTTTGAGAATTTCCTTATATGACTTTTTTTTCATTAACGTAAGAACATTCACTAAATACATCGAACCAGTTTTATTATTTATATCCCCAAAATTCTATCTATGATGAAAAATATGCTTTTATCAATTGCATTGGTTTTCTGACAGCAGCTAGCTGTCTTGGTTCCTGTCTTTATCTTTAAATAGAAATACTTAACCATGGCTAATTGTATTGTGAATTGTCACCAGCAGTAACGCATGGAGCTTTCTCCTTCATGACTTACATTTCTTGCACCTCTTCAGTCTGCCAGGGATGTGGCTTCCAGAAGAGACCATGGTACGGAGCTCATGCCTCCATCTCCTGACTGTCACTGTCCTGAGTATTTTTCTGTATAAAAAGGGCAGTGGGAGAGTTGCCTGCCTGCAGGTTTGGTGCAAGGGGGAGCAGAAGGTTCATTCTAGATGGGATTTTTCTCCTGCGGACCTCACAAGGGGCTACGTATGTCTGTTGATTGAACCTTGGAACTTTTAAGGAGATTCTGGTGAACTTGGTTAACATTGTTTATGTTGGAAATCTGAGGTGTGCAGAGGTTAAAATGATTTGCCTGTGCCAGTGCAGTGCATACCAGACATTAGGGAGTTTAATATATAAATAAAAAAGTACATTTTTTCTGTTACTGGGTTCTGAGCTGTAGTTAGAGACTAAGCATTTTATACACCCTGGTTTCCCTGACTTACCCCCATGCATACTTATTTTGCTCCCTGTGTTACATATCAGTGCTGAGAAGCTTTGAATTGGCCATTTGGTGTCCCACACCGTGTCCTGAGCTTTGCAGCTGTAGATGCGGCTTGAGGATCGCACAGTAGCATCAATCTCTGCGCATGGGACTGAGCTGCCGGGAGGACACTGCTGAAGCACAGCCACCTGTCAGCTGACCCAGTTAGAACAGTTTGCTGCTTCTTCCCTCTAATGAGTGCTTTTAATAGTCCCAGCTGTTCCCTTTTGCTGCATTAACTCTTCACAGCAACATTTCTGGGCCTTTTTTGGAACCCTTCATCTGCTGTGTGTGTTCGAAAGCACCATCTTTCCCTTAGATGCTCCCATTTTGTATTAATAATTTATTGAAGCTCAGAGTTAATGACAATTCAGACCTTAGCTGGAGGAGGGACTGATTAAACAACTTATAGTATGTAGTGTTAAAGGAAATGTTTTCATGGTTGACATTAGCTTTTCAGTGTCTTTAATTTGCAAACCAATATTTTTGAATGTCCCCCTCTGGAGTCTGCGTTCCAAACATTGAAGCATTATGCAATTATTTGAGAGCAAGAAAATGTGCCTTCCTAATCTGTTTTCATTTACTAGCCTGAGTCAATTGCACATAGTAAATAAAGCAGTATACCATGGGTTAAGATTGCAGCACTAAAATCTTTCATGTAATTCATAATACATATTGATAGCAAAGATAAAAAGATCTGGATTTTATTTACACCATGCTTTTATTGTAATGATACTATTTGTCGTGATATCATTACACCATTCTGTATTGCATTCCTATTTGTGGAGGAAGGGGACAGGAAAATGACAATATTTTGCTTCAGAATGTAAAAGCATGAGGTATTTTTTCATGTAATATTGTACTGGTCTGAAAATTTCTGGCTGTTGCAAATGCTAGGAAACCATATTAGAAACCAGAAGCCAAGTATCAGAAGAGTTCCACACGCTAAGTACCTACAGTCATAGAATCATAGAATAGTTAGGGTTGGAAAGGACCTTAAGATCATCAAGTTCCAACCCCCCTGCCATAGACACGGACACCTTGCACTAAACCATATCACCCAAGGCCTCATCCAGCCTGGCCTTGAACACTGCCAGGGATGGAGCATTCACAACTTCCCTGGGCAACCTATTCCAGTGCCTCACCACCCTAACAGGAAACAATTTCCTCCTTATATCCAATCTAAACTTCCCCTGTTTAAGTTTTAACCCATTACCCCTTGTCCTACCACTACAGTCCCTAATGAAGAGTCCCTCCCCAGCATCCCTATAGGCCCCTTCAGATACTGGAAGGCTGCTCTGAGGTCTCCACACAGCCTTCTCTTCTCCAGGCTGAACAGCCCCAACTTTCTCAGCCAATCTTCATACAGGAGGTGCTCCAGTCCCTGATCATCCTCGTGGCCCTTCTCTGAACTTGTTCCAACAGTTCCATGTCTTCTTTATGTTGAGGACACCAGAACTGCACACAGTACTCCAGGTGAGGTCTCATGAGAGCAGAGTAGAGGGGCAGCATCACCTCCTTTAACCTGCTGGTCACACTCCTTTTGATGCAGCCCAGGATACGGTTGGCTTTCTGGGCTGCAAGCGCACACTGCAGCCGGCTCATGTTCATTTTCTCATCGACCAACACCCCCAAGTCCTTCTCCGCAGGGCTGCTCTGAATCTCTTCTCTGCCCAATCTTTGGCTGTGCCTGGGATTGCTCCGACCCAGGTGTAGGACTTTACACTTGGCATGGTTAAACTTCATGAGGTTGCCATCAGCCCACTTCACAAGCGTGTCAAGGTCCTATGTACAGATCATCACCTGTTTAATACACCACAGTGTTAATGTCAAAAAGAGGGTATGTCCATGTTATGTTTTCAGGAGATATACTTTTGGAGATGGAAATAAGAACAGAAAAAAAGCGTTCTTGTGCAGTCCAGAGATAAGAGCCAGCCTTGCCTTCAGCGAAGGCTGGAAGGTGGTTTAGTAGGGAGGATCATCTTTATTTCACACATTAAATGACGTGTTCTCAGCAGACTCTTACCTGTCAGGACTGAGGTCTTGTGTGTGCGGTGAATGGTTCTGCTATAGCATCAGCTTAGTTCTCAGTAGCAGTCAAAAAAAAAAAAAAAAGGCAAATCAGAAACAACAGAGAAAAAAAAAAAAGCAAAACAGAATCTTGTTGTGTATAAATCCATAGGGTGGCTGCATGTCACTTCCTTCATTTGACATTTGTGACCTCCCATTCCCAAAATGGGTTTTCAGGAACTGGAAAATACTCAGAAATGGGTAGGAGCAACAGTGAAAGGATGAAGTAATTCCCATATGAGGAATGATGAAGATAGGACTTTTCAGATGAGGAAAAAGTTAACAGGGGAAAAGATATGAGAAGGTACGTCTGCAGAAGGCATGGAAAAGTTGCATCAAGGATGATTGTTTGTGGGCTGTTTCAGTGCAAGACCTAGATTTCAGTGCAAGATCCCAACTGGGATGAGCAGTTGCCAGACCCAGGAAAAAGCAGAACGATGTGATGGTTTGGATAATGTGTAATTAAGCTGTGGAAGTCATTGCTGACATTATTGTGGATAACAGTTTATATGTATTCAAAAAGGAATCATTGTAAGAAATGTTTATTTACAGAGAGGGTGGTCAAACACTGGAACAGGCTTCCTAGAGAGGTGGTCTATGCCCCAGGTCTGTCAGTGTTTAAGAGGCATTTGGACAGTGCACTTAATAATATGGGTTAGCTTTTGGTCAGCCCTGAAGCAGTCCGGCAGTTGGACTAGATAATCACTGTAGGTCCCTTCCAACTGAAATATCCTATTATACTCCATTGTACTTGAAGAGTAAATATGTAGCCGTTACAGGCCACTAGTTACCAAGACAAGATCTCTTTATCAGAAAATCTCTGGTAAGTATATAGATCAGGTAAGTGTACAGAATAGGGTCCTGTGCATACAGTAGGTGTTCCTCATAGCCCATACCGACTTTCTGAAATTAGGGACTACTCTGGGTAACTCAAAAGCAAACTTTGTAATTACATGCTTGCAAATGAATTCTGCTACTAGGTAATTTATGTAAGATAGTTACCATTATAGACATATTCAGTTGCATTTATTGTATTTTGACTTTAAAGTAATCAAGTCTTCTTTGTGTTTATGCTGTAATGGCTAAGATTTTGTTGTCTTACAGATCTGCCTATCAAATGAATTTTTATAATTTCCAAACTGATGCTGAAGCTCTCAATTGTTAACACTGTCATGACTATTACCAAATCTGTCTTTGAAAGCTAAGAGATGAATACATTTAAAGTGTGAAATGTATCTACAAATTTACACTATGCACTGCTAATAGTAAAGGTACCAAAACAAAAAATGTGGAAAAAAAAAAATAGTGGGTTTAAACATTTTCTTCAGTGCTTTCTGGAAAGAAGAAGTCTCCTGGTACATCCTGGTACATTTTCTATGTACAGTAATTTCAGTATGGATGAGTTTCAGGTTTCTTGATAATTTCTGTCAGTCTCCATAAAATACAGCCTCCTGTTGTATTTTGTTAATGTTAAAGGAGCAAGAAGACACATCTAAAGAGACAACACTTAAATGGTTCCCAGTAAGTGATGGCTTAACAAATACTACCTGGCAAGTAACCATTGCAGGTAATAGAAACAAAAGAATCTGCGTGAATCTTCAGTGCATAGTCCAACATTTTGTGTGTTGTGAAGCTGGAGAGTTGTCTTTAGTAGTCATCATGGAAAAATAATTATTGATATTTTGTTTGTTTAAAGTTGGAATAGAATGAGTTTAGAACAGCAGTGTTTTATCATTCAGAAGAAAAAGAATGCCCCCAGTTTCCATTTCTGTTAGTATAATTTCTAAAATTAATCTTTTTAGTGTTACATTTTATATGCGGCCTAAATAACAGAGAAGGGACATTGACCAGCAAATACTCTGTTTTAAAAATAAATATGTTTTTATATTTAGAAGTCTGACTTCTTGAAATGTTTAGTGTTGTTTAATTAAAAAATGCCTTGGAAGTCTTGCCTAAAGAAATTGATGTAGCCTTCCCTAGAAAACCCTACTAAATTCCCTCCTAAGTACACTGCTTGCTAGAAGTAGACTTGTTTCCTGGTTGCTTTATGCTCTAACCACTTTAAATGAAAACTATTTTATTGGCAGTGTAATGGGGAAGGAAACTGCAGAACCTTTTAGTCCTCTTGGTAGAGGAAGGGCAGAAAGAGGCAGCCCTCCTGTTACTGCCTGTATATTGAACATGTTCAGGCTGTGGCATGATAATGTAATTTCAAGCAGTCAGATACTCACTTTGCTTTGTAGGTGTCAGAACCTGAAGGAGCTGACAACCCATGAGAATAAACCTGAATTTATTAGCCTGTTTTGTTCCTTTTCTGTCATCATCCTTTTTGTGGTTTATACGTAAGTTTTCTGGCTCTCAGCACTGCCACCAAAGTGAAATAAACTGAAATCCTGATCTCTGAAACTTACTGGCCGAAGCAAGGCTGATGCTTTGAGGTGGTAGGTGGCAGGGAGAATTCAGGGTGGTAGGATTAGGAGAACCACCTGCCTGAGGCACGTGCATGACGTGGTGAGGGATAGCCAAGTTTCATAAAAGTATCCAAAGCTGTCCTGGGATTTAGGTGTTTATTGTCAGCAGAATATTTTCCTATCATGTAATTCTTCGGTGGCAGTATGGACTCTTCTGTTGGCTGCAGAATGACTGGGTCACGCCTCTGAAATCTTTATTTTTAATGCTCTGAAATAGTTTATGTTGAAACCACGTGGAAGCAGGATGGCATGTTGCAGAAAAAGGGACCCTCAGTGGCCAGGCGTACTCAAGACTTAGTTCATTCTAGATCTTACAGACTCTGGGTCCTGTTGGAGCACAGGCTGCTCCTTTGTGGTGAGCACTCAGGCTCATGTCCTAGGTGTTTGAGGCATTTGACTGTTGTTTCCTTATAGTCAGTCAGTCAAGTAAGGCAAGGTATTGCTGCCAGGAACTCATATTTTTGTTGTTACTATAATTCAACCTTATGTAAAGAAAGAAATGAACTGTTTCAAATTCATTCTTTTTTATGTTTTCTTTTCCTTAAGATGACTATTTACAGTTAAATAACCTTACTCAAACATACATGTGCCTCTCACCAGCTGGCTTATGAGGTTCCATGGTCATGAACTATCACAGAGGCGTGGAGGGGGCCTGTCTTGAAAAAGTAATGGAAAGGTAATTTCATCTTTCAGAATAAGCAATAGGCCTTCTGTGTCAGCTGAGAAAATGCCTTCCCCATGTAGGGAATTCCCAATGTAGGGAAATTCTCCTTTGAAGTAAATGCAGGATTCATTTTCTTGTTGACTGGTATTTTCAAGCTCCTCTATCCATTGTTAACTATATTTGCTTTACATAAAATCAGAAATACAACACCCAAAAAAAAACCAACAAAAGCTGGTTATTTGTTGTTCTGAACTCTTGAAAATGGACTGCCATTGTTTTAGCAGAGCTGCCTATTGCTCAGTGAGTTATTGAAACCCAGTCTATTCAGGTTACCTTGAACACAACCTTTTCCTGTTAACTCTGATCCAAGCAAAGCCAGCCACTATTCATAACTGAAGCTTGTCAAGAGTAATTTCCTTTTTCTTGGGGAAAAATCCACTAACCAGTGGCAAATAGGAAACTTTCCATGGTGAATATGGATTGCTAAATGAGACTTTTTTTTTTTCTTTTTAGAAAGTAATTTTCTGTTCTCTTTAAAAGGAAAAATTAAAAGTGCTCATCAGTGTTTGAAGAAAATAAATTTCTTCAGAATGTAATCCAAAGGGATGATGTCATAGAATCATGGAATACTTAAGGTTAGAAAGGACCGTAAGATCATCAAGTTCCAACCCCCTTGCCATGGGCAGGAACACCTCACACTAAACCATGTCACTGAAGGCTCTGTCCAACCTGGCCTTGAACACTGCCAGGGATGGAGCATTGACAACTGCTTTGGCCAACGCATTCCAGTGCCTCACCACCCTCAAAGTAAAGAACTTCTTTGCCTTTGATAAACAGAAAGAAAAAAGGCAGATTTTACACTTTTCCTCTCCTTCTGGCAGAGTTACTAACTTACATGATTTTATTATTGATTGTGTTACCTGCTGTACTTTTTGAAACTGTACTGCCTGACATGAGGGGATTGAGAGATTCTGGGGAAGGAGGCATGGGTTTGTTGTTCATAGTTGTAGACAAGAACTTAAGCAGATGATTTAAGGTTCAAAAATAATTAAAAAAAGAGAGGCAAGTAGGAACATTAATTATGCCTCTAAACCTTGTAATTTTAGTTTTTAAATATCTGGAATTGTGAATACAATAATAGAATCATAGAATAGTTAGGGTTGGAAAGGACCTTAAGATCATATAGTTCCATCCCCCCTTGCCATGGGCAGGGACACCTCACACCAAACCATGCCACCCAAGGCTCTGTCCAACCTGGCCTTGAACACTGCCAGGGATGGAGCATTCACAACTTCCTTGGGCAGCCCGTTCCAGTGCCTCACCACCCTAACAGGAAAGAATTTCTTCCTTATATCCAGTCTAAACTTCCCCTGTTTAAGTTTTAACCCGTTACCCCTTGTTCTGTCACTACAGGCCCTAATGAAGAGTCCCTCCCCGGCATCCCTGTAGGCCCCCTTCAGATACTGGAAAGCTGCTATGAGGTCAATGTTTGACAATGATAGTATTGTCAAACAAAAATGTGGAATCAATATGTCTGTTCCATTTTGTGGCTGCTGTTCGGAATGGCAGTGCTATGAATGATGCAAAGTATTAGTAATTTTCCAGAAAAGCTGTTCAGCAGGGGAAAGATTATAGCTGAGGAAATTAGATAGGGGCAGCAGAGCAGAAACCATCCTCAGTTGCAGCAGCAGTGAAGCCACGTGCAGAAGTAGTGTGGTATTCTTCTCTGCTCTGCAGCTCCTTTTACACTTCAGCCCTGAAACATGGAGAGATTAAAAGTCAGTCAACTGCCACGTAAAAGGCTGATAAGAAATCAGAATTAGAACACAAGCTGCATTTCTAGCTCTTCTGTCAACATTCAGGAGGCTTGTGGTGAAGTGCCACACAAATGTGTAGGTTAAGAAGGCATAGCAAACACTCAGACCTTGCTGCTATGAGAAAGCTAGGGTTGTTTTTTTAAACTCAGTACTGTGCTTTTAGATTTATCATCTAACTTTAAAAAATGGGTAAAACCAAATAGATTTGTAACCCGCACTACATGACAATCATCATGTATTTTCTTCAATGAAGAGGTCAGCAGCAGGGTTGGTTTTTTTTTCTTCTTTTGCTAGGCAGTGTACTTGGTGTGACTGGATTATTTCAGGTACACATCACGAGCTGTTGGATACGATCCCTCTCTCTTCAGCATCACTGAAATGGAAGTGTATCGTTTGAATTCATGACAGCAAATCATGTAAGCTATAACTGAGCAGTATCTTGAAATAAAACTTTTTAAGGGCATCAGCTAGCTAGTGTTCATTTTATTTAGTGGAAATATTGCTCATCATCTGCAGATGAGAGAAGATTAATGACTTAAAAAAATGTTGCTTTCCTGAAATCTGCAATATTTATTTTTTTGAGATATAGAAGCATAGAATCAACTAGGTTGAATACTGTGGCATATCTTCCTTATCCATGTATATAATCTTTTAGTTTAAAGCTTTATTTTGAAGAAAGTAAGCATTTGCCTCCCTAATTCTTGTCACATGAAGTTCTGTAAAAACACATGCAAATGGAATGAACTGTCTTGTTTTGCCTCTGTCTTGATGGGTTATATGAAAGCAATAGTATTTAATACTCGTTGCCAGTAAAATTAATTTTCTTTTGCTTCATGGATTGCTTCCCTCTGGTGACATCTTTGACAGTCAGAACTCTAATACTTGTTTTAGTAGGCATCTTATAAACTTTGTATTGTTAAAACTATCTTTTATGAGCCCCTACTAAAACCGATGTAATGCTAGCTTCAAGATGATGTGGCATTTGTGGAACTTAAATGTGTTTCTGTTCGTGTATGCGTCTTTGAGGTCTGTGCTAAAATCTGCTGAGCATAATTTCTGTGCATGCAGTCAAGCTGTACAGGAATGAGAACATTTGATATAGAAAAGAAAATGTGAGAAAAATGTAAACTGTAAAAATGTCTTGTTATTAACATAGGCTTTCCTGTGTTGTAGCAACGAAGCAGTAGTTTAAAACATTTAGATCCTGTGCAAATGACATTGTGTCATATGTAGAAGTATGGACTACTACATTAAGGCCTTTTTGAGAGATGAGCACCATCCACCTCTGCTAGGGAAAACTGGGGACAGGCTTAAGTGTAGCTTCTCCTCCAGTGTCCTCTCAGCTTCTGATGTTCTTCAGCTTACCAATTTCCTGAGCCAGATATCGCTTCTGTATCTGTATTTGATAGCCCTCAATAGACCTTTTTCTAGGAATATACCTTTTTATTATTTTAATTATTATTATTATTTGGGGATTTATTGTTTATTTTTTTTAAACTCAGTTACACCTTTGTCATCCAGAGTAGCCTGTTACAGGGACCTGTGCATTTACTAGCGCTGACTTTCTTCCAGTGTTTTATTGCCTAAGCAGCATTAGGTCCTTCTGTAACTGCTTCAGGTCAGATTTCTTACCTGCTCTTATTGATCAATGAAAAATTTGTTACTTCACTGTTAACCCTTCTTTGTTATGCACAAGAGATGCCTCAGCACAAACGCTGATACCCTACTACGATGTCCTATTCAATGTCCTGTTTCCCTAAGAAAACTGGCCAGTTTATTCCTGTCCTTAGCTTCCTATCCTTTACCAGACTATCCTCTATTGTTTGGGGGGTTTTGCCTTGAGAATTTAGGAACATAGGACTGCATTTATTATATCATCAGTGACTGAATCAAAGACCTGTTGGAAGTTGGGAGGCCCAGCTTTCTCTGCTGACCTGTTTTTCATTAGTGTTATCTACTGCTAGCTGATTCTGCCAATCTTCAGTTCATTTTATCCGTTTTTTCTAAAGCAGCTTTGGCTATCACTTCAGTTTGAGACTCTTGTTTTCCTGTCTTATGCCCGCTCTAGAAGGCCCTTTGCTGTATGTAAAAGCATCCCAGATCTCCTATGGTATTTTTCATGGCATGACTTCTCATTCTGAGCAATCCGTAATGCTTTTCACTACTCAGTTATGAGCAGGACTTGCTCTCAATCCAGGACACACTGAGTCTTAGTATTACAATGTGCTTGGCTGGACAACAAGGCTTTTGACATTAACACAGTGGTGTATTAAACAGGTGATAATCTGTACATAGGAATGCCATCCAGAGGGACCTTGACACGCTTGTGAGGTGGGCTGATGCCAGCCTCATGAAGTTTAACAGTGTCAGGTGCAAGGTTCTACACCTGGGTCAGAGCAATCCCAGGCACAGCTACAGGTTGGGCAGAGAAGAGATTCAGAGCAGCCCTGCAGAGAAGGACTTGGGGGTGTTGGCTGATGAGAAAATGAACATGAGCCGGCTTCAGTGTGTGCTTGCAGCCCAGAAACCCAACAGTATCCTGGGCTGCATCAAAAGGAGTGTGACCAGCAGGTTGAAGGAGGTGATCCCACCCCTTTATTCTGATCTCATGAGACCTCACCTGGAGTATTGTGTGCAGTTCTGGTGTCCCTAACATAAAGAAGACATGGAACTGTTGGAACAAGTTCAGAGGAGGGCCACGAGGATGATCAGGGGACTGGAGCACCTCCTGTATGAAGATAGGCTGAGAAAGTTGGGGCTGTTCAGCCTGGAGAAGAGAAGGCTGCATGGAGGCCTCATAGCAGCCTTCCAGTATCTGAAGGGGGCTATAGGGATGCTGGGGATGGACTCTTCATTAGGGACTGTAGTGACAGGACAAGCGGTAACGGGTTCAAACTTAAACAGGGGAAGTTTAGATTGGATATAAGGAGGAAATTCTTTCCTGTTAGGGTGGTGAGGCACTGGAATGGGTTGCCCAGGGAGGTTGTGAATGCTCCATCCCTGGCAGTGTTAAAGACCAGGTTGGACAAAGCCTTGGGTGACATGGTTTAGTGTGAGGTGCCCCTGCCCATGGAAAAGGGGTTGGAGCTGGATGATCTTGAGGTCTTTTCCAACCCTAGCTATTCTATGATTCTATGATACGATTTCCTCTGTGTCTTCTCCAATTTGTTCTGGTTTTTTGGTTTTTGTGGTTTTTTTTTGTTTTTTTTTTAATGTGCAGCACAAATGGTTTCTGGGAATCCAGCATTTCAAGTTAAACAGAAGATGCTGAGTTCCAGGAGCCAGAGACATAAAATTACTTCTTCATTTCTGCCATAGCACACTCTTGTTCAGATGAGAATTTCAGTAAATTGACAGCAGGGTCTTTTCTGTTTCATTTGGAGCTGAAAAAGCTTAAGTTAAGAAGTGTTCCGTTTTAGGATTTCTAGGAAATTGAAGAGAGTCCAGAAGATGGTCTTAAAAAGGAAATATTGTGGGGAGATTTAAATCTTCAGTTGTTTTTGCATCAGATACTAGTAAAGGTTTTCTGACAGTAGGTGCAGTAAAGCACTGGTACGAATCAGAGCAGATCTGAACATTTTTATGAGCAGACTGGACAAATAGCAACCCTAGTTTAGGTAAACTTGGTTCTCCCTTATCAAAGGATGGAGTTAAATGCATCTCATTGCCCTGGGTCTTCTGTAGCAGCCTTTATTGTCAGACTGGGAGGAGCCAGGGCTGTGCTGCATCACTGGGTATGGTGAGTCCATCCTGCCAGGAGGACCCTCACCCACCGGCTGCGTTTCTGTTCACTTCCAGCCCACTGACTTCAGCCTCGGAGTCAGCTCAAGGTGAGTCTGTCCTCTGTCAGGGAATAACTTCAATCTTTTCCCCAGAACTACCATTTGTGAGTGTAAATTGATGTTTGTATCTGTCGATTTGCTGCGTTTCTCACAGGCATCTGTAGGCTAGGGTCCAGCAGTGCTGCGTTAGGAAGGGCTGAGAAAGTCTTGAGGTGGGGACTACTTCCTGCTCAGCATTTGCAGAACTGAATATGTGACATCCCTAATTGACTTTATTAAGGGTCATCATCCAAGCAGCCTGATTTTCCACCTGCCTTTATAGAGACATGTTAGCAAACAGAGTTAACAGATGAACTTTCTCCCTGCTGTTAGTTGCTTTGGAGTTCATTCTTGATTGCAGTATAATGGTCAGTGTTTTTGGTCTTTTGGATCTGTGCCCTCTATGACAGGATAGTTATTTATTGCTTATACACTTTTTCAGCTGGCAGGCACTCTCCCATTTTTTTGGCATAATTTCTATTTTTTCATATATATCCCATACTAAGATGATTCTTGGTGAAAACCACAGAAGTTAGAAAAGAAAGATATGAGAAGGTGCAATACTAAGAAGTGATTCCATTCTAATTGATAACACTGGTCTTTGAAAAATTGCCAATATGATTTCTGATATAGAGAGGAGAGAAATATATCCATATGCATATTTTCTCAATGATGTACTTCATTGTAAGTTAGAAAATTGGGATCTGCAAATGTGTTTAATGTTTGTCACATGTAAATAGAAGCATTGTGGGCATACTTCATCACCTCTGCTATGTTACTGCCATCAAAACTTTATATGTGAATGAATAATTTATGCCTGCACTGAATGAAAATGTAGATGGCTAGCAGATCAGCTGTTTTGTTAGCTGCTGCTTCACTTGCTAAGATGCCAGGAAGAAGAGTTGAATACATTATTGACAGAAAAGCCAGGCAAATTAGCCCAGCCAAAGAGTCTGTCAAAGAAAAAAAAAACAGTGAGAATGAAACTTGGCAGCCTATTTGCTTATGTGGTCTGGGGGGGAAATGAAAAACACTTATTTTGCCAGAAAAAATGCAGAAAGTCAATTCAAAGAAAACGCAGAATTATCCTCTACAAAAAATGCATTGGATTTGCACAGCGAGGCTTTGGTAGTGGGGGAACTTTGTTGTACTTTTCTCCCCGTCCTCCAAAAGAAAGGAACATGAAGCTGATGTCCCAGCTTTGCTGCTGAGAGAGAGCTTAACACTTCTGTGTAAAGGACCTACTAGCACAGACCGCAGGGAGAAACAGATATGCACATCCACGCTTGTCTTATGGAGAAAGAGCTGTAATTACTGAAGCTGGAATATCCAGCACTTACAAGTTCAGAGGTGGCTTCTGGGAGAAGCAACCTTCCGTTGCCCATGATGGTAATTGGTGAGGGATCTCTGCTTGGCCTTATCTCAACCCATGAGCTTTTAGTCCAGCTGAGGAAGGGGAGTGATGGAGTGGCTTTGTGGGGGCCGATGTAGAGACAACACAAATTGAATCGAAGCAAGCCGTAGGCTACCCTAGGCTAGCTTTAAAAAGTTAAGTTTCCTCAGTAAAGCACAGCTGAAAGAAGACTTAACTGAACCAGCCTTCATATCTTTTATCTTTTTCTCCAGATTTTCATAATACAATTTTCTCTTGAATAATTGTACTCATACAATACAGGCTTTTTTAATTAAAGAAAAAATGTCATACTATGAATCAAAACAAAATTTCAATCACTTTCAAGTATAAATGTCTAGCTTTGCCAATTCAGTTACTAAGGAAAAATATCAAGCTTTGAGGGAAGGAATAGAAGATGCATATATTCCTTATTATACTGTCTCTGCTGATATTTCGGGTTGATCTCAAGTCATCTATTGTTGCAAAGGGTTCTTTCAGCTTCCTGTCATCTCTTTCACATGCAGCATTAATGTGCTACCCTGGAGCATGTGAAATAGAAATATCTAGTGTGAGTCTCTAAGCTGTGCTTGTAACCGTAGTGAGGAAGTCTTAGCAGAGAGCTGTGGGGAGTTGCAGCACTGCTGCTGCTCAGTGGTGCACTGTCAAGGTGTGCTTTGCACACCCCAAGGAAATGGGGCAGAGAAGAGATGACTGTACATGTTATGTAGATTAAAGCCAGTTTTGTCTGTAAGAAAACAGTCATGCTAGACATAGATAACAGCAGAGTGATCTATTCAAACCTGTAAGTCTGGATGCTGTTTTGGGTACAGAGATAAGGTCAGTTTCAATCTAAACATGTTGCTTGTCAAAAACTCATTCCCTGGAGGTGAAACTGAAAAACCCTATTTCTAGGGTTTCCAAGGCTCTATCACAAGTACCAGAAGTACTTTGAAACTTTACTTTCTCAAGTCAACTAAGAACTTACAGGCAGCTGCCTCCACAAGATGTCTGGTGAGCTTCCCCCTGCCTGGAGGGAAGAACTGTCTGGTCTGGCTTCTCTCTCCATCGGGTCTCTGAGATGGAAACTCAGAAGAGGAAAGTGCAGCAGTCTTGCTCATGAGTGTGCCATGCTAGAGAATGAACAAAAATGTATTCTTTCCTTTAGTTTTATTTAGATTAGACATTGAAGAACTATGGGTTTGGTTGTTGTTTTTTTTTCTATAAAGAAAGGTTTTTCAAAGCAGACAGCTTTTTGTTCCACACTTTCTTAACATATTTTTTCCGTGTATGCGTGGTTGGCTGGCTTCAAACCAACATATTGATGTGACTTGCTGCTCAGGCTGGTTATATCAAAGAGGAAGCTTGCTCTCAGAGGGGGAACAAAATGTCTTGGAGCCTTTTGGCTTTCAGTAGCCTAGCTAGACAGCTGATATGGAGAAGAGCTGAAGTATGAGCACTTGAATGTTGCCTCCATCTGCAGCTGTCAGCTGTTTCCCCAAAACAACTGTGTATGTGGTAACTTTCCATAAGTGTCCTTTCAAGTGTAGGCCAGTGAATAATGAGGAAAACATAGTAGGTTCCAATCATTGTTTCCAGGGACTCCTAGAGGCTTTCTGCAAGATGCCAGGTTGGCCTTTGTAGCCCCTGGCTACTGACAGCATGCTGTCACTGTCTTTCGGGCCTCAGGACTTCAGTTCACTTGCTAGGAATGCCAGTCATCAGCAATTGACTTCATTGTAGCTTGTAGGTAAGCACCCCAGTGTGTCAAAGCACGTGGTTAACTAATGTTTCACTTACAGAGGTGAAGTATCTGAAATACTGGAAAAGAGGAGAAGGGAAGAGAATCTGTTTCCAGATAATAATAAGTGTGAAAAATTATTTTGGAGGGAGAAAGCCCACCATACTGATAAGAGCACTTTGTTTTACAGGACAGCTTCTGTCTTGAGCTAATCTTTAAATAAAATGGCTGGAGGACAGCAGCCTGAATCAAATGAGCTGGCTCAATGGGGTGCTTTTGCTCATCCAGTGTGCTAGGAATCCCGGAAGTTTCCTGCAGGATATTATTTTGATCTCTTCTGCAGGCTGTTGCAGTGTCTTCTTCTCTAGCAGTGCACTGGGCCTTATGGTAGTACAGGTGATGAGAGGGCTCATCTCTTCGTCTTCCAGTTGCTTTTGCTTCTGCTTTTTGTCAAATACATGATTTAGCTGAAGGCAAAGAGAACTTGAAGAAATGATCACGAGGGTTTTCTAGGAGTTAAAGAGATCAAGATTTGTTTGTTGGTTTTTTTTAAAAGTGCATTTCAACTCCTGAAAAATACGTGGAGGAAGGGAACTTGAATACCTGCAAAGGTGTGAAATGCCTGTTCAGCCTTTCAAGACCTGTACAAAAGCATTCAGAAGCATCTCTTTTCAAAAGCAGATGCACCAATCAAGAAAGAGTTGAAAGGAGTGTTATCTGTGACTGAAAGCTAATTTTAAAATGCAAATCTTAACTCAGCTTTCAAATATACAGGTGTTGAAATTAAAATCACATACCTCTTGACTGTTAAGCAGGAAAGTACTGGTTAAAGCCAGCTACAAGAGGTTGTCTTTGGGGAGCACAGTTCTACCTACTTGGTGCTCCAGGCTCTTCTTTGTTCCATGCTCTAGGTCTCAAAATCCTGTCACTGGCCTCCATCTGCTGTAACATCTGTCCTCACAGGGCAGACCTTAATCTGTTGCATGGGCCCACCAGAGGATTAGCCTGGATATCTCTTACATCTATAGTCCTCTTTTGCAGCAGTTTTGATCCTCTTCAGAGTGAAACACAAGGCTCACCTCTGCTCTCCTGTCAGTAACTACATGAGATCTGCCAGGTAGCTAAGAAGAGAGAAGTCCCTGGCATCTGTGTATTTCATGGTCCCACAGACGAAGATGCTGGGAGCATGGGTGGCTCTTGCAAAGGTGTCAGAATTTAGGCATAGGGGTACAAGCAGTGCTGGGGTGAAATGGCCACACGCTCTGACTGTTTCTCAGTTGGTGCAATGGCATTAAATGTGACTGCATCGCTTGGAGGGGGACATGCCCTGTGCAGCGGGAGTGCTGAGGTGGCATCATGGCATTTCCATGACAATCCTCTGCTTTGTTCACACCTCTGGTGGAAGAGCAGAAGGCATCAGAAGGAAAGCAAAGGATTTCTGTTATTTTCTGAGCTGGTGGAATCTGTACAGGAGTGAAGGGACAATCACCACTGGTGCAGGGGGTTGTTTGGGGACAGAAACCCATGTTCTGGTTAGCCAAATCAGCTCTGCCATCTCATGAAGCCTCTCCGCAAAGTGCCAGCTGCTTGCTCTGCAGCGTTCCACTGGTGTCAAATAGACTTGTCCAGGTTGCCATTTCTAGAGGACCATCATCCCACCCCATCTGGCACAAATCACTCCACCTGGCAGCCCTCCTTGGAGGGGCTCAGTACCACAATAACATGGGCTGGGAGCCACTTGGCTTCAGGTGTGTTAGCAGTGCTGGTTTGGGAGGTGATGCCCATGTCACAGCCATCTGCTCCCAGTGCCATTAGCATAGATGCACAAACAAATACCAAATCCCTCCAGAATGTGAAAGAAATAAGGTGGTCTTGCTGTTGTGTGTTACTTGAATACTCAAATGAGATTGAATTGAAACATTAAATATCACCTAATGAAGTAAAACCACCTCTAATTGGGGTCAAAAATCTGCTGCGTTATAGTTTTCATAAAAAAATATGTAAATATTATGCTCCTAAATAAGATTTAGTAAATTATGTTGCATTTATATTTGAAAACCTTCGTGCCAATTTTACCTTGATTTTCCAGTATCTTCCTGCAGTCTTACAAAGTAGACAGTTGTGCTTTTCCATATTTGCACTCTGAACCCTTTTCTAAGATGCCATGTTTCTGTTTTCTTCCCCATCACTCTGTAGCCACGCAGAGCTCCCTTGATGGGGTCAGAGAAAGCGGATTTTATATTTCTTTTTTCAGCGTGGTTGTGTTTAGTTAGTATGATGCAACTGTCCTCAGGATGTAGCGGTCAGTTTGACCTCTTCACAAACACCAAGCAAGTATGTGAGAAAATATTTTACAAGCCATAGGAGGATTCTCGGAGGCTCTCAGCAGAGCAGGAGAATTTTCCTTGGCTGGCAACGGTGAGGACTAGACTGTGCTGCTGACTGTAGCAACGCATGAAGAATAACCTTGTGAGCAGGAGCGGTCACCCTAGACTGGGCTCACTCACTGGTTTTCCACGTTGTTTCATTTTTTTTCCCTTTATGGAAACTTGAAAGGTATTTATTTAGGTCGCTGCTTCCTCTGTAGCCTTCGTGACACACCTCAGCTTCACATCTGCAACCTTCAGACTGAAGTAAGGAGCGTTCAGTGTGGCTGGGCTGTAAGCACAGTCTCCTGGCTTCACAGAAGCTGCAATATCCCACAAGGGCAGGGCATGGAAAGACAACATGTCATATTTTTCATTTTGGTTGTGAGAGGAAGGCTGTTCTTATGGCTTCCCATAGATAATGGATGATTCATGGAAATAAATCTACAAGGGATGCCTTTATTTGAATTAGGATTCCTCATTTTAAATTTTCAGGTGTACTTACAATTGCCGTACATCCATAGTAGAATCTGGAGGTTTTGTAATTCATGGTTGTGATCCTAAGGATCAAGAAATAGGGAGTGCTCTGAAGCCAAATAATTATTTATTATTTAAAAAAAAACTTAGGTGTTAATTCTAGTGGACAAAGAAAACTTATTATTTCCTCCAGTACCCCTAGGATTTTATAGAGGGACAAAAGAAAGCTCTCAAAGCTAAGGTCACCTATTTTTGTAAGTGGCACAGTATTTGCTGTGAGTTAAAGAGATTAACTGAAGGAAATTGTTTATTGTTCTACAAAAAGTACTTCAAAGTTTGCTCTTTTCAGAGAAAAGATGAATGTTTGTTGGCTGGGTGTTACTAATGAATTTTAAGTCTTATGTAGGTGTTTCTGCCTTTCAGTTAATCCATCAATCGAGGACGAGCTGGCTTGAACATTATTTTAGGTACTCTCAGGACAATATTTCAGATTTTTTAAAATTCAAGCAGTTTATGAAATCATTGCAGGTCTCTGCAGGTTCTTGTGGAAACTGAAAATTTAGAATCATAGAATCAACTAGGTGGTAAAAAGGCCTTTAAGATCATCAGGTCCAACCTTTACACCAGGACTGTCAAGTCCACTACTAAAACATATCAGTAAGAGCCAAAAACATCCCTGAAAAACATATCTGATGGCATCTATAGTAAGAGCATGATAAAACTTAAAAGAACTGTTGTTTTTAGATTTTGTTTATATGATAGGAGGGACACATTTCCTGTGCTACCTTACTGTGCCACCAGTATGTTTCTCAGTAATATTCATAGGGTTGAGAACGGGGGGCTGGTTAGTGTCATCTCAGAGGCTTGAATGTCAAAATTCAGGCCTTGACCATAAATTTTCTCATATGTATGTAAGGCAAGCCCTTATCCGTATGTTTGAATACACTGGGGGGAGAAGGGAAATCGGGTTGCTCATATTCCACATGGCAACTTTTATGTTTTCTTTGATGGTTCCTCACCATGAGATTTACCTCCCAGCTCAGGATTTTCTGATGTTCTTATAAAATTTGATATGCATGTGTGTAAGACAGAAGAAGAAACAGGAGTGTGCTTTAAAAAGCTTACAGACCCAACTGTAACACTACTGAAGTTAGGCATGAGGGCTGAAGTTCTGGGAAGAGCTTTTCTGTGTTGAGGTCTCGGAAGCAGATGTTGCGGCTGGAGGCCTGTACCCCATGCTGCCCTGGGAGAGCAGTGGAGGCCTGTACCCCATGCTGCCCTGAATATTTACTTGATGAAGCATGGATTTGATTAGTCATTGGTTTGATACTGATGTGCATCAAGCTTATTGCATTATAAAAGCACACATCTTGAAATAAGAAAGAAGGTTTTGCAAAGATTAGATCCTTTAATTTTTGCTTATTTTGTTTGCCACGTTTTTCCTTGTCCTGTACATCTCTTTGGAATCAGTGGGTCTGCCTGCAGAGTAAGGGATGATTAGACTAGGTAAGGATAGTGCAGTTCTGTCAGCTTGCAGGTACTTTTATTTTTGCGCTGCAGTAAAGGTAGAAATGGAGTACAGTTCCTCAGGGATCAATAGCTATGCCTACTCTTTGAAAAATGGTAAATAGCTCCTAATTAGATGAACAATAAATGATAAATAATTTCTAATCTTTTCTCAGCAGGAGTTTATACAATAGGCTCAATTCTGAACATCTGACGAATGAACAGAATTGTAATCAATAGTGATGTATGTTTTTCAATCAAGAGTGAGCTGTGGAAATTACAGCTTATGTTTGATCATTCCCATCACTGAATGAAAGAGAATGGGAAAAAAAAAAATTAAATAATTGTTCTCTCAATTTGATTTATTCTGGCTACTTCAGACTTTGTCCCAGGTGTATTTAAAAGTGTCTGAAAATAATCTGAATATTTTAAATATAACTCAGTATGAAAGTTGATCCATGTGCCCTGCTTTGAATCACATGGAAACTTCAGTATAATAATTGTGCTATTTGCAGAAATAAAAAAGTATGTGGGTTTTGCCTTTTTTTTTTTCCCCCTCCTGAATATTTCTAATGATATTTGTAAGTAGATACTTGGATCAGTGGATGACTTTTAAGGTATCTGGGATAACCTCAGCACAATTCTTTGACTCTGATATGACTTTAAAAAATATGAGATAAAACGCTGGCTGATAGAGAAAGGAAAATGCAGTGTTCAACCTCTCTTTCTTTAATTATTTTTCCCTTTCCTCCCCCACAGGACATTAATGTATGTATCCTTGAAAACTACCCTGAATGTTCCAATCCTAGGCTATTTTACATCATACCATATTTCTGCGGACAGCATCCAAGATGCAGGTAAATATATACAAGGTATCTCGATTTGGCCAGCAATTTGTCAGCCACTGGTAATAAAGAGGCAATGGTTACATGAAGAGAAAAAGTGTAAGTGCAAGGCAGCACTGGATGTGGCAACTGCATGTGCACATGTGTTGGCGTGAGGAGGGGAATGCAAATGTACTTCTGTTCCTTTTTCTTGTTGTAATATTTGAATAATTCATTGAATCTGGACATATTTATGTGGAAATCTTTTTTCTGGGTTGGCAAGGTGAGAATGGCAATGACCGTGTGTGCTCATTATTCATTTTACTGCACTGCAGTTCTGTAATACCTATTTTAGCTGTGCTCAGATACTCGTATGAGGTCTGTATATGAGTAATTCCAGGTTTCTATGTCCATGTAAGAAATAGTCATCATATTTAAAACTTGTAAAGTGCAGCCTTATACTGCTGTAATTGACCTAGCTCGTTCTTCATGTGTCTGTTCTCATATTGCTGTGTTACTGATTCTGCATAGTAAACTTTAATGTAACAAATTGTAAATAATTTTAGATATCTTCCTGTTTTCAAGTACTTTCATATTGTCGGTCACAGCGTGTTCTTTATTAGGTTTGTTCAACTTTGAGGTATTCTATTTATTTATTGTTACTGCTTCTCCAGAGTGGGACAACTGCAGATGTTTTCAAAAATTTCTTTCAAAAGCCATGCCTTTTTGGAGCAGTAATAACACATGAAAATGCTTTCCTTCTTATGTCTCAGTTTCTAAGTATCGTCATTGTAAAATCCTGCTTTAGTTTTTTGGCATAAGTGAAGTTATGATTAAGAAGCAAAACAGATGCATGACTTCATTTTCATTACACATTTTTTCTTAATGTATTTTGGCCTCACTTGCAAATGCTTATGGTTGCATATTTAACTTGTGTGCATGAGTAATCCCATTAACAGCAGTCACATACCTGAGTACTTTCACCACATAGCTCTGTGAGGTTCCTAAGCAGTATACTGAAGTACCGTTTTGTAGCTTGTTATAGATAGGTTTCCTATCACGCCCTTCCTTCAGGTACTTTGTAGTCTCACAAGGAGCTGCAAGAAGGAATTTTAAAAGATTTGTTAGGATGCTCTGGTCTTCCAGAAAACGAATCGGTGCACAGAAAGTGGTAGGAAATGAAAAACCTCCTCCAGGTCTGTTCTAGCAAGAGTACGAAGCAATATGCTTTTATAAATGTTATCAAAAGACATTTGACTATTGCATAGAATTTATGATAGCCTTTTATATTTATTTTTTAGCCTATTATATTTATATTTAATTTATAATGGAGCCAGAGAAGAGGTGCAATCTCCAGCCACTCTCCAATAGCATATGTGACTCAGGTGTTCAGCATACCAGGTGGTCCCTGTGAAAAAGCTGATTTCCTTTAATTTGGGACACTGGCATTATATTCCCTATCAAAATGAATGCCGACTGCTGCTCTCAGGACATAATTAATATAAGTTAGCCTAAGGGATTTAGGATTCTTATGCTTATCTAACCAAATTCTGCTTCCAGGAAACTAAGAAAGAAGCATAAAGTTTTACTGGTGTTCTGCCACTTCTATTGGGGGAAAAGATAGAATAACCCTAAGCTGATCTTCAGAGCAAACAAATGTGAAATCTGTAGCAGAGCCAACAGGGCTGTCAGGGGTAATGGAAGGGAAAGGGAAGCTCATGGGTACTTTGGCAGAAGTTAAAAGGAAGGACAAGGTGAGAAACAGGCCAGTAGCCTCCTGTGTAGTACTCACTGAGTAACAGCAGGCAGTGGTTGCTTGCAACAGTTCTGATGTGGTTCAGGGACCCTGCCACCCTTTAGCAGCACACTTCATCACCTAGGGCAGTCACCCTCCTATGAGATGGGTCATGCTTCTGAGTTGAAATAAAGGAGTTCACAAGTCTGAGTGTACGGACAACTTGGTGAGAGATGTCTTCAGAATGGAGTATTTCCACACATTGATTAATGTCCTTCTAATGTGATCATGTTTTCACATGCCAAACGAATTCTAGATGTACAGGAAAGCTCAGTAAGCCGCTCAGGTTTGGTGGGGGCTTTTTATGCTCTGTTGAGAGTGCAGCATGAAATATTTTTTTATTCAGTTGTGTCCTTGGCTTGAATTTCTAAAATAAATGCATATTAAAACTTTTTTTTTTTCCCCTCCTCTTTTCCCTTTCTCTCCTCCCATTAATTTCATACAGGGAGCCTGGTGAATGGGCCCTTGAAAGAGCAAAGCTGAATGTTAATGAGAATTTCCTGCTTGTGGGCATTCTGGAGGAGTTGGAGGATGTGCTGCTTTTATTGGAAAGATTCTTACCTCATTATTTCAAGGATGTGCTTAGCATCTACAAAAACCCAGGTAACTTTTTCCATTAAAAAGCTATTTGTACAGAAACTTTGGCAAAATCCGCAAGGCTGCTGAAAGGTCCGTGTTTGTCTTGTTTAGTCAGTGAAGAGATCTGTCTCCCTTTCAGGGAGCAGATATGACTGATGGCGTATACATATTCTGCTTTTTTCCTCAATGTTGCTGTGTCGTTTTCATTCCCAGGCAAGCACTTAGTGCTCCAGGGACCTTGTCACATGCCAGAAAGCTTCCCGTTTACCACTGGAGTAGCTTTCTTGTCTTTTAATTCTGTCATACTCAGCTGTCAAATAATACCATCAAAATATCCTCGAAATGGTGTCAGCAATATCTACGTAAGAAACCTGAAAGAAGTGGTCTGGGGAGCTGGGCACTTTGGAGATTCTCTAGCACCAGGATATTTATTTTCCCTCAACCTTGACTAAGAGTTGAAATGAAATGAACCTTCAGTTAAGGCTCTGAGTTCAGGAACTGAGTTTAGGTAAAGTACAAAGAAGAACGAGTATTTACGGCATGTTGAGGAAAAAGACTTACGGTACTTGAGTAGAGAAATGAAAACAGAGAGCACTTAATCTACCCTTAATTTACACCCTGCAGTCAATCTGAAAGGGTTCTGTCTTCTCTGCATCAGTCCATTCCTCCCAATGCTTATTTATTGCTGACTTCATTAGAAGGCAGTCTTGTGTCCTATACCTAAACCAAGAAATATGCTTCTGTGGAGCTGTGCATGTCATTTCAGCAGAACTGATTTCCTGCTTACATTTGGTTGGGCTATCAACATCATATGAACCAGGGTGGGGTAAAAATTCCCTTCTTGCTTGGTGCAAGAAGGTTGCATTCATGTCAGTGTGAAATGCCTACAGCGAAGTTGTGTATTAAAAACACATGGATCAAACATTTAATCTTGTTTGTAATGCATGGAGATGATGGTTGGCTTTTGATTGAGAACAGCTATCACAGTAAAATGTCACTTGGGAGAAATCACGGGTTTCTGTCTGTAACCAGGAATTTTGGGTGACTGTCCACCAATCCCTGCCCCCAGGATGCATCTTTGAAGATTATTTTTTTTAACAATGATACAGATATTACAGGGAAAGCATGGCATTCCTCTTCTGAACGTGATTTCATTGAGCCATTATCTGCTTTCAATAAAGCAGCTAAGGCAGCTATTTGAAGGGGTGTGTGTTACTTTGTTCTGGTGCTGTATCCAGCCATAAAGCTGTTTTGTTCAATAACAGACATAAGAAGAGCATAGTATGGTATTGACATGATAACAGTGCCCAGGTTTGGAAAAGAGTTATTTCTCTTTTCTTTGTAAATTAAAAACAAAAAAGGCCTGTGTTCGTAGCACATGGAAGTTTTCCTAAAGATTTACACAACTTAGTCTCCAAGGTTTTCCCATGGGAATGTTAGACAAGAGAGAAGCAGTGGATCAATAGAAGGATGCTCTTTTTGCAATGAGCAAACTTTTCTTTGGGACTCTGTAGGACTTCCTCAGTTGTCCTGTTCACCATAGATTTTCACTTCTTGCACAATGGGGGAAGCTAACAGCACGCGGGGTCTCAGTTTTCATCAGGTGTGAAATAAGCAATCTCTTGGAATCATTAAGTGCTAGATGATCTTTCTCTTCTCTGTGGTTACTCCAGTGTCCAGAGTAGATTTAACACCTTATTTCAGGACAGCGATTTCCTTTGGGAGTGCGCATGTAAAACCAGTGTTGTGTCATGTCTGAAGATTAACCTCTTCAGTATTCCCCATGTGAATTAAACTTCTGTTTTACTTTTCCCATTCACTTATTGACAAGGAAAAACAGAAAGGAAATGGTCTCCTTGTGTTGACACCCTCCTTTTTTCATACATGCCTATGTTTGGGGTTTTTTTTCAGTCATAATTATTTTCAGGTTATTTCTGAGTTGGTGCTAATGCTTAGGAAGAACTTAACAGAATTGCCAGTGCTGTGCAACAAATCCTACATCATTCTCCTAAGAGCACCTTAGACCTGATCTGCAACACCCTCTGCTGTTGCATCATGAAGTGCTGGGAAGAAGAGATGTTACTCTGCCCAGCTGCGTGACGACCTTTTGTTGCAACTAATACTTGCAGATTAAATCTATACAATTGACAAGTTTTGCCTTCTGACCTGCGGTTCCACCCAAGATACTCTTACAGTAGTCTCTCCTTTTTTCACATAAAGAAAATAAAGATTTTCCAGAACTTATCTTTTATCAGTTGAATACATTGACGTGAGAAAAGGGCAGTGAAAGGTGATTTCAGTTCCAGGTCAGTGAATCTCTGCACTGAAGTCCACTGCAGTAAGAGTTTCTGATTAAACACAGTTCAAAAACTGGATTTGTAGAGCTGCTTTGAAGCAGCAAGTAACTGAAGGAAGGCAATTTCCGTCCCATGTTGCCTTAGTAGATTATACAGATTAGAAACCAGAGCAGAGCATTGGTGATTGCTGTCCCACCATCATCATAATATAAACAAAATGAAAAACAGCTACCTATCATTTTAGGAAGCAAACTGCTAAATGTTATGAAACCCACAAAATCATGTGTGCATTGAAGATATATCTGCAGGAGTTCTGGGTTAAGCCCTTTCTTCTTCCCAAAGCTGGGACTCACCTCCTTTGTTACAGGTGCTTTGGGTGGTCACCAGATCACTACAGCTCCCATCCAAGAGAAGCTCTTAATACTGGGACCCTTCACTGTAGGTTGCTGCTAATAGGAATCAGGAAATCTGGAAAATTTTCTAATTTCTTTCTTTTAACTATGTGAGCCATCTTCAAACCTTTTTGTTTCTTCTGTGTCTAGTAAAATTTCTCATCCGAGATAGCATGTAACAGCATTTATTAAGGAACTCTTCCTCAAAGTCCTCCTCCTAGCTGGAAAACAAAATCAGTAGCCTTTTTACCTTCAAGAACATTTTGCAGCTATTGTTCTGAAGCCCAAGGTCAGTATAACAGTGGCTCTACTGATCAGATAGCTAATGGAACATTTACATTAGAGAACACAGAGTGTGTGTGTGTCTGTATACGTAATGACAAAGGTAACTGCTTAATCCAGACGTGAGTGCTATTGCTGGTGATGCTAATCATTTATTATACATAAGGTGGCAGAAAGAAACTGAAGAAAGGTAAAATATAAGAAAAATAATAAAAACTGCAATAAAAAGAGTTGCCTTGTTTGGACATTATCACTAACAGTTGGTTATTGAGATATTTAATATATTTTGCTCGCCAGCTGCTGTGTATTTGTTCTCTGATGGCTGTTTCTTTTCAGTGGTGTCACATCTGAAACACACACCAGTTTTTCTCAAATGTGAGTTTAAAAAGTTGGCAGTTCTTCATGACAGGAAATTTTAGTGTCAGAGGACACAAGGAAGATAATTTTATTCATTG
This sequence comes from Neopsephotus bourkii, assembly GCF_033783945.1. Lineage (NCBI taxonomy): Eukaryota > Metazoa > Chordata > Aves > Psittaciformes > Psittacidae > Neopsephotus > Neopsephotus bourkii. The sequence continues at coordinate 3,158,886 of NW_026902241.1, read as the reverse complement.
CATCAATAAAAATGTTGTGTTTAGCTAATCCGTATGTCAGATATTTTGACTTCTGTGGTTTATATCAATGTGCAAAACAATGTGAAGGTTCTTTGTGGTGCTTAAGCTTTCATTGGAACCAATCTGATTTTATCGTGCCGAATATTTTAGAGCTACAGGCTTCCTGTTTTTCTCCTTTTCCTCTCTCTCTTTGAAATTAAGTATTTTCTTAATGGTGGTACCAAGTCAAGAATTGCAAAAGGACTCTCTTTTTGATGTCTGTCTTGTCTAAAGTGACAAACTCTTCCTGCCTTGACAGCTAGAACTACCCTTGACATGAGATCAAAAGGGAAGAGTGAGGGTGAGGGGTGGCAGACAGATTAGGGAATAGATAAATGGATCCATAGATGAGTAGAATAAGTAATAATAATAATAAAAGATCTTGTTGTGTGTAGTAGATTTCTTTGCTAATACAATAAAATTTGCTCCAATTTTTTTTCTTTTTTTGCCTAGCATTGGAGCAGATAAGGACCAATTGGAGAGCCTTAGATTATATTTACTTCAAATTTGGAATTATTCCTTAACTCTTTGAAAGGCCTGAAATAGCTATAGCATAACTTTACATCTCCCCTCACTTTCAGAAGCACAACTGAAGGAAAAATAATTGGTCAGTCCTGTTCATTTTTGCTAGTCCTGTGCATTTTTGCTGGCTATAGCTCATTTTGGTAGCCTGGCTGGTGGCCAGAATACTTACACAGTTTCTTTTGAAATGGGTACATGTTGGTTTTGTATCCTGGTGGGTTTAAGTGGTAGAAAAGTACACATTATCTATAGACAGCAAAACATGGATTTTTTTTTTCTGCCTTGTCAAATTCTGCAGTATGGGGTAAAAGTTTACAGGATGTCAAAGAATAGGCTATAAAATGATCTTCTGTTACCTCAGATGCAGCCCATATCCTCTCACCTTTCTGCAGGAGTTCATAAATTTTCTTTGGCACCTGGAGCCCTATAAAAACACCCCTTCCCAATACCAGGGTAAGAAAAAATTGTTTCCTGAAAGTTGTGTTTTGCATGGAGAATGTGAACATCTTAGTCTGAAGCAAGAAGATTGATTTAAGCTTTTCAAAGAGTGAATTTTATTGAGTGAAATTCCTCACGCTGTCAGCTGGAAGAAAATATATTGTACAGGTAAACAATAAAATGTGCTTTTTTTTTTTGAAAATGCAGTGAAAATGTTATTCTCCAGAAGAATCACATTTACAGGGAATATTTTAAGCTGCAGTAGTAATATCCTGGGTAATACAATCCTACTGATTTTTTAAATCCATTCTGTTCATGAATGCTAGTGAGAGTCTTGACATTATCTGTTCATAAGCTTCCCCTTCTCTTTAACCTTAGTAAGGAGAGAGATGCTGACATTTGCCTTTTTTTGCAAGGCTGAAATCCCATGAGGTAGATGATGAAGCCTTATTTGAAGGAGTTAGGAAAAGGGTGGAAGTCTTGCATAGTGCCAAAGGTTGCTCCTGTGCCAGGGCAGCACTGAAGATGGGGCATGCCTTCCCATGGTTCCTGTGCTGGAAGTGGAAAAGAACATGTTCCCACTCCTTGTCAAAACAAAACTGTTTGCAAGTGGACAAGGGTGAGAAAGGCTTTTCTTTCTTTCCTTATCCCCCCTTCCAGGCCATCACTTTGTTAGTAGTGCTCCCTGTTGTCTTAGGTAGATAGATATCTTTAGTACTAAATTCTTGTGGCAGCTTTTCTCCCACCATTTTCTTGGGCTGCTCTGGCAAGATGTGGATGCTGTGCATTTGGAAATGCTCTGGAACTGAAAGTTACTGCTGGAAGAGTTGCTGTGATACAAAGAAAGCAAAAGGAGGGCTGGAAGATCCCACTGTTCTTTTTCCCCTCTGAGAAGCTGTAATTTCTAGTGTTTGCCAGCACAACCTCCAAGAGCAAAAATTCTGGGTAAGAGATGCTGAAAGAAGTCTGATGGAGGAGAGGCAGTGTTTGTGCAGTGTCCTTAAATAGTGATCATCTTATATTGTGTCTTTGTTCAGCACAAAATGAAAGCAAAGGAAAAATTAGGTCATATGATGTGCAGCTTCTAATAGTCAGCCTGTTTCTCATGCCCTGTATTTCCTGGAGAAGGTTGTGACTGATATGTAGAAAGAGAATATATTTGCTCATCTCTGATGTGCAAATGCACACCCCTTCTCTCTCCCACAAGCATCTGCACTCTTGATGTGAGAATAAAAGCAGCTTGGTTTAAATGTATATAAGATTTTTTTGTATCACTTCCTTGCATCTGCTACTTTCTTAAAACAGAATCTGGGAAAACTTCAAACACATTCAAATGTTCAAAACCTTTGGAGACTCCAAACATGCTGGTTTTTCACCTCGCACTCCAAAGCAGCTTGGCGCTTTCCCTAAATAATATTCTCAAGAGGAATTTCTGTCTATGAGAGTTTTCTGCAGAAGAGGAAAATTCTAAATTTCATGTAGAGGTAAAACATGAGGTTGGACCTAGGGAGTAGTTAATTGTACAATGCTTCCATGGCATGTTCCTATCCGTTATATGAAGCAAACTGTATGCGTGACTTAGGTTTGTCCAGAAGGTGGTGTAATCTCCCTGCTTGTTCAGGACTTTCAGGGACTTGAACATAGTGCCAGTGGTAACAGCACATGTGAATTTACATTCTTCCTGGGTGGCGGTTTCTTCTTTATCACCCAACATCCTGTTCTGAAAATAGAAAATAAAAATAGGAAATGTGAACAAACCGTTCTTCTCCCTCTGAAGTCTGAACTGTCAAAATTACATGGAGGAACACTCTAAAACAATGTGTATGCTAAAATGGGCAGTTTAAGCTACAGGAAAAGTTTTAATTACGTGTTTTGTTTCTTGTAAAACAAATTCCCACTTCTCTGTGTGCAAAAAAGGCAGAGAGAGAGGAAGAGTCCCAGTGCATATCCCCAAGGGTGTTTGTTCCCAGTTAGGTCGATAGCATCTAGGGCATTCTGCACATTTATTCAGCTCTCTGTTTTGTTTTGTAGAGCTTCAGATACCTCATTTAGCTCTTCACACATGAAAATACAAGGTTTGGAGAGCATGGACAAAACCAGACTGCCTGATCTGGGATGCCTTGAAGTTAGTGGATGCACCAATCAGTGATAAGCACAATCAGTGGGAATCTTCTTTCCTTCTCCAGTGTTGTAAAAGGAAAAGATGTTGTTTTCTGTCTTTCAGAGGTTTCAAACCCCAGTTTGAATGAATTAGGAAGTTTTAAGAATAGGAGCTCTTGGAAGGCTTTGAGCACTTTTGGGCTTTCTCATGACTCCATGTTTTTCAAAAGATCCATTAGGTCTTTGGGTGATTTGCCTCAGAAGCATAAGCTTCTCTGTTGCAAGTCCCACAGCAAAGATTGGCAGCTCATAACAGCTGTGGTTCTTGTTCTGCTGAGGAAGGTGAAGCCACTCCAGACTCTGTGTGTGTTGCATGAGAGACAGAATTATGGCACCAAAAGATTTATCCAAGATAGCATCAGTCTCACTGCTGAAATATGAGCAACAGTAAAGGTGTGGCAAGAGATTTTGGCATGGCTTTCCAAGCCCACGTGGAGCTTGTACGCACCCAGGCTCAAGTTTTCTGTAGTTACAGTTCCCTGCTGGTTGGAGTTAGCTCATATGTGCATGGTCATGAAGCAGAGTTTTTACATAAAAATACATTTTGTAGTCTAAATGAATGCACATTTTGAGATGAAAAGTGAGGTAGCTGACAGCCTGGTGTGACATTGACACTTTGGGTAGATCTGCTCCCTGAGCTCATGGTGCAGGGAAGTGGTCTATCTGCCAGACATACTACTATGGTTTTGCTTTCTTCTAGAGTCAAGATGGGTGGTTGACTTTATAAGTGCAGCAGCAGCAGCAATAATCACTTAGATCAGGTGAGAAATTGACATATTTCATGTTGCCAGGGGATAGAGGGCACAGAGTATGGTTCGTGAACTGAAAGAATGAAGAGGGCAATGTTGATCCACAGTGCCTCTGCCCAGCACTTCTGGCATTTGAGGGGGCTGGCCACCTTCCAGATCTCACCACTGAATACGGAAGAGAAGGATATGGTTTATCTGCTTGCCAGTTACAATGCAGATTTTTAAAACCTTACTTTAGGCTTGGATTTTCACGTGAGTTGAGTTTGTAAAGGCTCTTCTTGGGAGTGAGTTGTAGTGTCAGGTGAAGCCCATGTTCCCTTAAAGTCATCCTTTGAAAAACCTAGATCAGATGTTTCTCTTCAGAAGTTTCTGGGCAATTGAGCTCAGACTGGCTCTGACAATGTATTGTCACCAACACCAACAATGTGTTGTAGAGATAGGCTAAGTATTTTTTCATAGAATTACAGAATCTTTCTTTGTGCTATAATACATGTTGTATATACAGTGCTTGTGCTCTGCAGTCTGCTACTTTTTTCCTACACATCACCACCTTTTTCATATTGCTATTTCCCATTGACTGGCAAGGTCTTTACTTGAAGCCAAGCACACTTTACTTTTTTGCATGGTCTTGTCTGAGCCTTTCCATCATGAGCAGTTTCCCTTCTCTAAACTTGCTGTATAATGCATTTATACCTGCAGGATTATGGAGGCTGAGACCACCTGTGGCATTGTCTGCATCATTTACTGTAGTTCCAAAAGACTTCAGCCTTCATATTTTTCATTTCATCCCACGTCTTCATGATGCTTGCATTGTTTCAATTTCCTTTCATCAGACCTATTGATGGGCTGTCTGGTTTTGGACTAAAATCACACCAGTGTAATTTCATACTTTGTGCAGTTAAAAAAAACAACCTTATTTGTGGTCTAAATCCCAGGGGGCAGCCAGCCAAACCCTTGTATCCCACGTATCAAGAACTCATGTGTATTTTTTGTGTGTCAGGAGATCATTTTGAAGGGTTCATGCTGGTATCTTTCAAGCAACTGTCAGATTTATCTAGTAAGCATATCAGTCACTAAAGATGTGTTTTGTAAGAGTTCTCCTGCTATTTATCTGAGGTTGATTCCCTGATGCATCTTTTGGATGTTTCCTGTTCCTAATATAACAAAATGAAAAACCCATGGACAAGAAGCTTTGTTAAAGCTCTGGCACAGAGGGAAAGCTGCATTCAAATTCAGTGTTAGCTATATCTCATAAATAACCCTGGGTCACGGATGACAAAACACCACAAGCATTTTAATGACAGACAGTTAAAGCTTGCAATGACAGTTCATTCCTTCTTGACTAACTTACTAAATAAAATCGTAATGCTTTTTTAATCAGTAACATTCCAGCTAAACCTCTGTTATGGCTTCTGCTTTAAAAATAGCATTTGAATGAAAATTATGGCAGTAACAGATTATGCAAATTGCTTCTTTGACAAGTTTGACCTCTATTCAGGCAACAGAAGGCATAGAGGACAAGGCAGAGCTGTAAATCCCAGTTAATAGGCCTACTTCTGTTCCCAGCTGCAGCTACAGCATATTTGCACGGGTCTTCATTTCACCTACACAGAATCAAGCAAATTGCACAAGGTGGCTGAGGCTGGAATCTGGAAAACTGTTGTTAATCATAATACAAAAACAACTGAGAATTTAGGTCAATTATTGTGTCCCACAGTATGTTTTCAGGGTCAGTGTTCGGGGAGAAACATCTTTTAACTGAAAACTGGGCATTTTTGGCATGGAAGAGACAAGAGCAGTACGGAGAAGATCACAGAGCTCACTGTTCACATTGCTTTTTAGGAGCATAATATTTTCAGTCTTCAAAAAAGTCTGTTGTATTTTTTCCTCACACTAATTGTTAAGTCCTGCCTATTGTTATCAATGATAGAATAGGCTTCAGGTTAAACTGATTATGCGTATCTGTGAGGCATCTTGCAAGAACAATGGGAGTACCATGAGCCAATAGCTTGGATGGCTCAGAAACGTTTTGGAAAACATTCAAGTAACTACAAAAAGAAAGAAATTTAACTGTAAAAACGCTTTTACCTGTATTTTTTGGACAATAGAGACAAGTGGCCATTCCTAAGGAATTAATTGGGGTTTCACATAAGCACTGTGATTTATAATCTAGTTTTTACAGTGATACAAATGAGCTGCTATAATAATTGAAATGCTGTAATAATTAAAATGAGGAAAACATCAAAGAGTGTAAATTCTGACAAGTTAGGTGTGAAATTATAGCAAGGCACTTTCTGGCATGCAGCTAGCTAAAAGCATTAAAGCTAAAAGGTTTATTTCAACTACATCAGAACTGGGTTCTAGAACTAGAACTAGCTGGGAAGAGGAAGACAGAAAGCAGCTGGGAGAGATGGAGGGGGGCACTCACAGGGAAGAGACATACCCAGAGAACATCTGCAAATAGAGCAGTTATTCCCAGAGGACACAGTGTATTGAGCTCTAAGTCATTTTAAGACCACTGTTACTGCTGTTAGAAAAGGGAAAGAATTAGTAGAATAAATTCCAGCATAGTGCAGTGCTGGCCCTTGATTACAAAGTGGTAAGAATTAAAATGAAGGAGATAGATTAGCAGTGTAACTCTCAACTGCTGCAGGAGTCCTTTTGGTATGTCTCCCAGCCAGTGCTCCTGAGGGTTTAATCTGCTCACTTGAACACAGCTTCACACCATGCCTATGCTCCTTCCTCCAAGCGCCTTTGCTTTACCTGCCCTGCAGGCAGTTTGTGGTGCTGGATTCTTGCTCTTCTAAGAGTGAGTGTGTCTTAGGAGTTTATGCTTCTCTATTTGCTCTCTCACTTGGAATTTCCCAGGCTTTTTGATCTGTCCCTCTTGAAAACTTGCTCTCCAAGAAGCTATAGCAAGGAAAGAAGGTTTTGCTGTATTTGGGTAGGAAGATTTCTTTTCTTTTTTTTTTCTGTAATTGGGGTGGAATCACAAATTCACGTATGTAGTAAAAAAGAGTTTCCTCACCTCCACTGCTCTCTGTGCTCATCTTCCCTATCTGCTCCCCTTCTTCCAAACTGCATTCCCATTGTGTTCTTTAATTAGTGTCTTCTTTCCAGTTGGGCTGCTTTTTCTGTCTCCAGCATGTGCACAACTGTTACTGCACTTTATAAATTTCGTCTGTTGAGTTGTACTGTTTGGACTCAACGTTTCAGTTACTTGCAGGTGCCATCTATAATACAGGTAACAGATTTGGTGTTATCATGTTGCATTTATTTTTTCTCCTCAGCTATCTTTACTCGTTGGCAGTGTCAGGAGTGCTGCTGTCAGAGCTAGTATTCACCAAGGATCAATTTGAAACTGAGATTGCCAATGCTGTGGTGTGTCCTGTCATTCAATCAGCAGCTACTTTGGAGAAATGGAAGGTAGTTAATGTGACTCCAGGCTTTTAAAGGGCTGCAGTGGTTGCCTGGATAGCAACAGATGAAAGAACACAATTTATGTACTGGTAGAAACTATAATAAAGATGGATTAATAGACAGTTGGAAAAAGTCTGTATGGCATTTGTAGACCCTTAAATATCAACTAGTCCTTTAAAGGAGTCAGCAAGCACAGGGATATGAGATGGTAGAGGTGTGATTTTCAGCAGGATCTCTGTCCAAAAGCTCTTACAGAAAATAAGTTGTTAGGATACAAGAGAGAATGTTTTCCTGCAGGATAAAATTGGTTAAAGAGACAGGCATTATTTGATTGATAGACTCCCCTTACTTTAAACAAGCAGAGGAATCCTGCAGGGACTGTGCTCCAGCTTGGGATAAACGTTCTCTTACAAAGATGAGGCTGAGGTGAGAGATGTTACTGCCAATATGAAATTACCAGGAAGCAACAAGAACAACACTGAAGTGTTTTAGTAGTTGTAACAAAACAATGCATTAAAATTCAGCTTAAGTGCAGTTGAAAAAGGTCTGTCCTAGGCACTCGAGACTGCGGTCCGCTGATGCTCTGGGTCCTGGTGTGTGCCCAGGTGGGTACGAAAGTGCACAGATTGTCATATGGGTGGGTATAATGTTCTGCACAAGGAAGCAGAAGAAATCTTTTTGCAAAGCTAGATCAAGCCATGGCTCAGTTTTCCAGATGGCAGAAAATGATGACGCAGGACAGAAAGGCTAAATCCTGGCTAAGTCTCTAGAGCAGCTGAAGAAAAGATGTTCATACTTGAGGTGCTGCCCTAGCTGCAAAGCAGGGAACTCATACAGCTGTATTTCTGATCTACGTTTAATTGTAGGTGATTCAGGAGCATCAGTACGTACCTGCTTTTGCTCTGATTTAGCTGTTCTTTTTCAAGTCCGTGTTCTGGATAGGCAAAAGGTGTCAAGGATGACAGTGAAGCTAAAAAAAGATCATTTTATGTAGAAGTACTAGGCCTCCTTTGCCAGCTACGCTTAGCAGAGGAAGAAAGAAAACTGTTGAGTTGGTCTCTGGTTTTCTGGCAGTGAGAAGCAGCTGTTTTGGTAGCAGTAGCAGCAGCTCATATAACAAATGTTTCATGATGAATGCAAACAAAAGCCAGCCCTGAAATTCCAGCTCCACTATGTATGCATAAAATATAAAACCAGCTCAAAATAACATAAATACTCAACTTAAGGGATTTTTCTCCCCCTCTAAATAAATACCATATGAGTATTAGTGTTTGGTCTGCTTGGTTCTCCAGGGCTCACCAGAAAACATTTTTATCATGCAGGCTGAGGGCAGAAAGTAAGCATAAAAACAGACCAAAAAAAAACCTATTTTTAGAAGAAGTGCACGTGCAAAGAGGTGTGTGGTTTGGGGGAAGGTTTTGAGAATGCCAGGCATGCTTACTGGATTGAAATTACTGCTGATGTTTGTGAGATGGCTGAATTCACTTGCCTTCAAAATAGGCCTTGGAGAAATTCTTCATGCACCTCTGTGCCGTTTGGTTTCTTAAGATGACTTGTGGTTTTAAAGGCATCTGCATACTAGAAGAGTGTTATGCCCTCCAGCATGAATGTCTCTCCAAACAGCTAGTGGGAGGATTTCTGGGGAATGCAAGTTGCTGATGAGTGCATACTCAGGGGAAATGAGAGTATTGAAGAGAAGGAAAAGTACAATAATTGGAGACTCAGGAGAAATAGAAGAGCCATCCAGGGGACAGTGCCTTAAATTGTTATGTTCCTCCAGTTGTTTAAGTTGAAACAAGAAGTCAACCCCAGCATTTACCCATCCCTCCCTGCTTTGCTGCTTGCTGGAAGTCTGGAGCAGCATCTGTTGTCTGCCCACACAAGTGCTCCTGCTCTGTTCTCAGGCCCTGAAATACACTCTCTTCACAATCAATTTGCTTTCCTGTGGCTTTCTTCGACTCCTGTGATCTAGCTTCCCTGTAAGTGTAGAATTAATCAGCTCTGTGCATTCACCATAAGAGGAAACCGTATCTCTTGTGTTCTGCCATGATCAGTGATAAAACAATATACCTTATTCCTGTGCCTTTTGCAGTATGATTCCATCTAATACTTTCTGGGTAGTGAAAATTTTAAGCAAGGTAATTGTAGTGGTCTGTCTTCTTCCATAGTGATTCTTTTCAGTTGGGGTTCAGAGGGTCTATGAAGCTGTGTTACTGTGTGATGTATTGCTGTACTTAGAGTACACACGTACCTGTAAGTCATTCCAGGTATTAGAGCTTTGGTATTGCAGAGCATGCAAATTCAGGGCTTAGAACAAAATCTGTATGCTTCTCTCAGGCTTTGCTCCTCCTGATGCTTGACTGCTTTGATTCATTTCCAAGCAATCAGCAACATTATTTGATTTCTTGCTTTTTGTGGAGTAAAAAGGGGGCAAGGAGACAGATAAGAGCACTGTTGGACCTAGAATAAATCAAGGAGAGGAGCAGTGGGTTGTTTTGTTGTTTGCTTGTTTCTAGCCAGAAAGTGCAACACAAGTTCTAAGTTACTGGCAGAGCCCAGTGGCTGGTTGTGTTGTGCCTGTGCTGAGGAAAGATGTGGAGCACGCTGCCATTGCTGTAGCAGAGTATTTGGTGCATGCCTGTGTGCAAAGAACATGGGTGTGTTCAGTCTGGCCAGAGCCCCCAGTGCTTTGCAGAGGTGTGCTCTCAGGGCTTTTGGGATGTTAACAAGTTTGGAGGTTTACTGCTTATGTAACGACATGCACTTTTACATAACTGTTACATAAAATGAGAGTGTGGGATTAATGCGTGGCTGATATATAATATACATCTCCCAAAAGCTAGTGGAAATCAGGCATGACAGGAATGAGCGTGTACCCAAAGCAAGTTTATTTGAAATGTTGAAAATATTCACAGAAAATTCTGTTTTAACCTAAATACCACCAAATATTTTGGTGGGCATTGAAGACTTATTTTTATCTTCCAAGCTTTTTTCCACTCTCCACTGTCCCTGCAAGTGCTCTGCCAGTGTTACAGTGGGTGTGACTGATCTTTGAAGGGTCTTCAGGCAGCTGGCAAACCTGGTTTACTTCACTGGGTATAGGCATTATTAATGTCAGGTGCTGAAGTTATGCACCAGGGAAACTGAACACTCTGCACAATCACTGAAGAGAGGTAAATGTCTGTTTATCTGTCTGAGGATTTGTTTGATGCCTGGAGTTCAGCAGCAAGAGTATTTCTCACTCATGCTGGATTCTTATATTACAGTAAGGTGGAGATGGATGTTGTCAAGGAGTTGGCATACAATAATGTTTGTAGAAGCAAGGATGAATTATGCGTATAAAAGCAAATTTTATATCATGCCTTTATAGTGCTTTCCTTATGTATCCAATGGGTAGGTCATCTTTGAGTGCTATTTGAGCTAACCTTTTGGTAGAATTGTTTGGAGGTTTTGGTTCCTTTATTTATGTGTTGGGTTTTTTTTAGTGCCTTTGGTAGTGTCTTTTCCTGCAGTGTTTGCAGGAGCAAAATCTGTGACTTAGATCCATGTGGGACAAAGAAACACAGCAGAAGCTGAGGACTTTCTTGCCAAGATCAAAGGAGATTAATGGAGAGGAAGATCTTTCTGGTAAACTCTTGAGAACACTGTGTATGATGACCAAAGCAGCTGCTAGAAGAGTGCTTAGAGTGAATTAACTGCAGAAGACAGGAAACCTGGGGAGTCTGGAAAATACAAAGGGACCTTGAAGAGGGTGAAGCATGGCAAGACCAACTGGCGTATTAGCTGAAAATAACAGGAACAAATTGCCAGCTTGCATAACTTTGCCTGTTTGGTGCAGCTATGCCAGTGCAAGAGGCTTAAAGCAAGAAACCTCAGTCTGTCTTCTTACACTTTAACAACAGCTTACCAAAAATACCAGCCCAATTCATCTAGAACTTCTACTAACAGACGAGCAGTGAAATTGCAAATCATGTTTGTCTGTATATTGAATTTCAACATTTACTTGGCACTGCCTCATGCTGCTGCTGGAATACGGCATGGGGTCCCTGGCAGGCCTCAGTACTTTGTGTGGCTGCAGAACACATTATTTAGCCTATCTTAAGGGCAGACTCACTACTGAGCCAAAGGTTCTGCTTTGAATCGATGAAGATTATTTTCCTTGGTGCATGTTATTTCAAGCTACTTGTAGAAATCAGTGGTTTGAGTTCCTGCTTAATTTAGCTATTCAGTTCACAGGCTGCTTCTGTTATCCTTCCAGACCACGTCTTGGTGTACATCCCACTTGTTCAACAGGTTTTGTTTTAATAGAAATAAATAGTTAGTGCATAGCTATTTGTATCTCATGTGCAGAAAAGGAAAAAATCGAAGTCCCACACATCTTTCCATATTGTATACATGTGTGAGCAGTTTTGCAAAAAATGACATGTGATACGTTGGTATAGTTTGTTAACAACTGGCAACATTTTGGTTTCAAAGTAGTGGCAGAACTTACACAGATTGCCACTAAAACCAAAGGCTGAATCTAGCACCGCATCACCGTTTCTAAGTCTTAGCAGGCTGACTGGATACTCAAAGGCAAAAGAGATACAACAAAAGTATTTTGATAAACAGATATCACCCACTTTAAAGCGCTGAATCTCAGTTTAATTTTTCCCATGCTACATAAATAGTCCCTTCACTTCCTTCAGCCTTGTGGTTTTTCATTTCCCACTGTTACTCAGACACAAAAAAAGAAAAGCAGTTATATTTATGAGGACTCTGTGTTGCTCAGTTTAGGGTCCTAGTTTCTTCAGTAAATGTACTTAACAGAATTAAATGATTTGGGAATGTGCCAGGAATGCTGTCAACTACTGTGGCAAGCAGATGGATGAAGTTTCAGCTGAATATGATGTGTCTGAGTTACCATTTTTGTTTAGAAAATGATGGCCATAGTCACTGGCCACCCTAGAGCAGCCTGTGAGGAATGTATTCTTAAAGAGCTCAGGATTACAGTTTTCTCTTCCCAGCACCTGCAGGCTTATAGGAGAACTTGTCTTCGCTCTAGACACTGAACTGGGTTCTGGGACCTGTACACTAGGCACTTGGACAAAACCTGATTGCATGCATTATCTCCCATTGATGAGTCTAGGTCAAAGCATGCACCTTAGAGCCCTGTTGCCATGTGTAAGTGCATATATGCATCCAACACTGTAGGCGTCCCTTCTAAGCAAATGTATGCCAGGCCTCCCAGAGGTTAATTTTTGATTTTTCCGACATGCCTTTACAAAGCTGCCTTATTTTTACATTTTTTTCATTGTTTTTGTTACTATGGAAACCCTGAATGTACCATTCTCCCAGATAACTTGTTCATCATGTTTTCCACAGAGCTTCATTAAAATATTCTGTTTGGCTTTTGTTTTAAATCTGTTCAATGGTGCATTCTGTCTACAGAGTTTAAAAAGCTGATCATTTATGGTTTAAGGATTTCTTAAGGGCATAGGTCAAATTTAGGCATTTATTCTTCTGGTAAGATCTGCAAATTGCATACGATTTTGTAGATTCAGAATCAGATTCATTGTTTTGAGGAATATATGTTGAAATTGGCCACTGAAATGTTAATTCCTTGTTCTTACTGTTATTTTCTATGTTACTTTACCAGATAAGTTAAATTTACTTATAGGTCCTCTCTTCCTTTTAGAATCAGCCTCTAAAGTGGGTACTTCATGTGATTCATTGTGCCTATTTTGAGCATTGTGTATATACTTCGTATTTTAAATTTCCTAGGGACAGATGTGGCAGGTTTGCCCATACCTGGCAGCACCCATTTTTACTCTGCCAGCTCTGGGTGGGTTTGAATTAACTTTTCTTTATAGCAGCCTCTACAGTGCTGTGTTTTGGATTTGTAGCTAAAACAAAGCTGACAACACACCAGTTTGGCTGTTGCTGAGCTCATGCACTATCAAGACCTTCTCTGTTTCTCACTCTGCCCCCTTGGTCAGTAGGCTGGGGATGGGCAAGAGGCTGGGAGGGGACATAGCCAGGACAGCTGACCCAAACTGGGCAAAGGGATAGTCCGTACCATATAACATCATGCTCAGCAATAAAAGCAGGGGTGGAGGAGAAAGAAAACTTTGGGCTTCCAAAGTGACCATCACTCGGAGATTGGCTGGGCATTGATCTGTCTGCGGGAGGTGGTGTGAGGGATTTTCCTTTGCCTCAGTTTGCCCTCCCACTTCCCCAACCCCCCCAGCTCCCCATTAAACCATCCTTATCTTTACCCATGGATGTTCTCGCTTTTAAAGTTCTTCCTATTCTCTCCCTCGTCCCTTCATGCGGGCAAGGTGAATGAGCCAGCGGTCACACAAGTGATTGGCTGCTGGCTGAGGTTAACCTACCGAACACAGTTTCCTTCTTTATCTTGATGCAACTCTTAATATTGCATACTGTTGAAGAGTGCTCAAAAGCGAGGGCCTTTATTTCACCACTCTTGAAGGTCACAGTGTAGAAAATTGGAGTGTTCTTCAACAAAATCCTGGTTTGCTGCAGGTTTACCGTTCTTTTGGGTAACCTCGCTCCCTCCCAAAATCGATCTTTCTTAAAGAGCTCTTCCTAATTGCTGTCACAACCTCCCTGGTTTCTGTCCATTTTGTCCTCTTTCAGAGGTGTTAATGTTTACATGTGCCCATAAATACAGAAATGGAAAAAGACAGCAGGTCATTTTATCTCCTGTTTTCTTAATCACAAGGTAAAGTTTTGTGTGGTACAACTTTGAAGCACGGTAGTCATTATGTCAGGGCTCATACTGTCATTAAAGCAAAACAGTGCAGTCATCCTGGGAACTTTGATACTAGCCAGTCTCTCTAACACTGGACTGAAACTACTGATTGAAGCACTGCAGACACAAGACAATTTGCAGGAGCAGTGGCTTTTCATATCCCTGTAAATCTCTTGTTCTGATTCATGGATGTTTCCACAGTATTCGCTAATTCCTTTAACCTGCAATAGAGTTATGGCTACTGAGAATATACTTCCTGTAAACAAGGTGATGGATGGCAGAACAGTGTACCCATGTATCTCCTCCCTGTCAGCACAGTAATGCTAAATACGAGTTGAATTAGAAAGGATCATTGAGCAAACTGTTTCCTCAATAGATTGTTCTTTGTGCTGGCACATGAGCGAGAATGGTCAAGGTGTGCAGGAGCTGATGGCATAAGTCACTGTAAATAGATGAGAGCTGACTTTGCTACTAGCTGGTGCAGATGCAGGGTTCATAGGGAGGCCTTCATCTGCAAAGATCTTGGTCTCACATGCACATGTCAGAAATGTCATTTCCCCCTCCTTCAGGAAATCTATTGCCTGGAATACAGAGCAAGTACATGCCTGTGTAAATCTTGGTGGTGTTCGAACAGCATCTAAGTACCAAAAAATGTCCTGTATTCATTTATATTAACCCGAGCTGATTAAAATCACGCTTGTCCCTGAACTAGGGCCTGCTTCTGAAAGCTCTCAGACATAAATAATTGCTGGGGGAAGTCTCCTGCCACAGCTCACTGAGACACTGCATCCTGCAATGCAGCCTCTGAGGTAGCTCACCTCACCCAAGTGCTTTGGTGCTCAGAACCAAATCAGATACTCTAGGCCTAGGGATTATCTTCTACCCTTTTCAAGTCCTCATCCGTCGCCTGTGGTTGTGCTGCTAAAGAGGCACAGAGGTTGGCATGAAGAGCCACTGCGTCTCTGTGTAACCTCTGCAACAGCATCTGCCTCGGAGGTTTCAGGTAGGGGCATGACCTCACAACTTGCAGTGAACCCCAAGTGTCCCAAGTTACCCATCACAGACCAAGCTGCAAGATCTTTTACGGAGATGGCAAAAAGCCCAGGTGTGAATTCACCTTGACTGGTGTTTAATGACCGTGGAAAGCCAGCAGGAAGGAGCCTTGGTCGCTGTGAAGTCCTGAGGTAGCTAAATGGCTTATCTATCTGCCAGATGCTTCAATGTCTGCTACATGCATAGAGATTTCTCTTTTTATGACGGAGGGTGTTCACCCTTCACTCAAGCTTAGTAGTGCAGGCATGGAGGGGAGCAGCGTGTTGTCTGGGGCTTCCTGGAAGGTGGAGAGGTGCATTCTTGTTTCTAGTTCATAGTAACCTTGGGGGATGTGAAGACCCTGGCAGTCTTGGGGCTTAGCGCTGTTGAGATGTTACGCTTTGCCTTCTAGCCTGAACAGCAAAGAATCAAGACGTCCCCTCCTCAGGAAAAGCATGGGGTGAGAATTGCATTAGCCACACTAGGAGATTACTGTCCTCTCTCAGGACTTCCAGTTAGTGTAATTCCCCTTCTTTTTAGTTTTTTCTCTTGCTGAAACAAGTCTGCCTGTGTTAAACAACAGACCCTTTTCCTCAGTTTTGGCCAGAGGAGGAAGCCTTTGTCCCAGTACCCTGGCAGCTGGCCAAGGCAGTCAGGCTGTGGGCCAGGAGGGTCTGAACTTGAAAGGAACAGTGTGTTGTTTCTGCTCTGGTAGCATTCTTCCTTCTTCACCAGTGCCTCAGCCGCTGGCCGCTTTCCGTTGCTCATGATACACAAAAGAACCTAAGGGCAAAAGAGAGACTTTTCTCTTGACCGCCTGTAACTTGCAGTAATAAGAAGTAAAGCTATTTCAGGGCTTTCAGTTGTCTGCAGCCAGTTGGGAGAAAATCTTAGACCTGGCAACTTTCTCAAAAGGGAGAGGGGGACTGATAGCTTTCTCTCTCTCTCTCTCCCTCCCCCTTTTAATAGCAGCTTTCATGCAGTAATGTACATTTTCCAGTCCTGTATACTCTTATCAGTAATTCATAAGTTTTATTATTGTCCATTAGTTTATCCCTAATTAGTATAATTACTTTTCTTTCTCATTTTAGTAGTTATTCTTATATAAATAAGCACTTGTATGTATGCTCTTGGAGCACAGGAGGAGGCAATACCTAGAATTAGTATTTTTTTAAGACCATGTTCTTGAACTTAACAAAAAAAGTAAAATCGTGGAATCATAGCATAGTTTGGGTTGGAAGGGACCTCCAAAACTCATCTGGTCCAACCCCCCTGCAATGAGCAGAGACATCTTCAACTAGATCAGGTTGCTCAGAACCACATCCAGCCTGGCTGTGCATGTCTCCAGATGGCACATCCACCACCTCTCTGGGCAGCCTGTCAGTATTTTACCACACTCATAGTAAAAAAGTTCAGGATAGAATGTAGAAGTGTAGTGTTACTTCACATGCCTACAAGGCCTGATGCTGTGCAGTGTGGCACCCGCTAGTCTTGAATAGCTGATGACAGGAAAAGGTAGCATATTAGGTGTTCATCTGTCTTCCAAAAATTGTATTTACACTGAAGTATCTCAAAGGCACTGACTAAAAGGCTTTCACAGGTGGTGCTCTTGATATGGAAGCTGACATTTGCAAGATGTTTGGAACTTGAATCTATGGAAGACTTAAGTGGACCATTGGGTCATTTAGCTTGCTTCTTGTGTGCTACAGGCCACAGTTTCTCTTCTGCACAGAGATCACAAACTGGAGTTACCCAGCATGGTTGCAAAAATACCAAGTGATAGCAGATCAACCCTTTGTTTTGTTCCAGTGACTAATCACCTTCACCACTTTAAAAAGCTGTGTGTTACTTCCAGTCCACATTTCTCTGGTTTCTGCTTCCAGCCCTTCAATGTCCATATTTTTCTCACCAGGAAAATATGCAGATACTGTAAAAACGTCACCTCTCAATCATCTAATTTTTGGTAAGTTGACCAGAATGAATTTATCATCTTTCTGTAAAGTGTCCCTTCCAACCCCAGTATTCATTCTGAGGCTGTTTTCGTACCCTCTCTGTTTTAGGATGTGGTTACAAAACTGTGTGCTATATGCCAGCATTGCACTCACCAGTACATATATGGAAATAAAAACACCTTCACCTCGCTCCATCCCGCTTAGACATCTTAAGCTTGCAGAGCATACCTCTTCCACTACTTCCTTTTTGCAGGCAAAAATCGCAGATAGCAGCCTGCTGTGACTTGGAGCACAACAGCGAGATGCCTGCTCTAGGTTCTCAAGTCCCAGGCTATATCTGCAGATTTGCTGCATCACATACCTGTGGTGAAGCTCTTCCTGCTTGTGAGTGCTGCTGAAATTTGTCTCCATTACTGGAACTTTCTCTTCTCTCTGCAAAAAAGTAATAACGTTAGTGTCTGCGTAAGCTACTGTTCAATGCTGTGCAGATCACACAAGTGATCTGTGAGAGCCTCCTTTTAAATTATGGCTTTGTCAGATCCAGATTTGACTGGATCCATTCAGTAATACTTATACAGCTATAAAAAAATGAACTGGAAATTGCATATGAGCTGCAACCATAGCAATTCTTTCGGCAACTTGAGCTAGATGATCCTGGCATTTCCTCTGCAGATGGCTTTGGTTTTGGCACCTCCAACTCTGTCTAATTCAACTTAGAAGTTGCTTAACAGCAGTAAAGTACCTGACCTCATTCTCAAGAATACGCCTTTTCTCTCTACCAACATGGGTTAAATTTCAGCCTTTTTTTTCCTTTCTTTGTTAACTTCCCTTACTGGAAATGCAGCATCAAAGTGTACCAAATAAAGAAGTTTCTTAGAAGATCCTGCTGAGATTTGTTATCTGCTCATGTGTGAGACACAGCCTGTTTCCAGCTGGGGCTGCAGCAGAGGCACAGTGTGGTACAGATGAGATGGCCCATGCAGCTGGAGATCCGCATTGCTGGATCCACAGCTCTGAACTGGTAGGAGCAAATGCATAGGACCGTGAAGTTTCCCAGAGGAGAGCTGAGATTCCATGATAAATGCTTAATGGCTGGAGAAGAGACCTTAAAGTCTGTAGCTCTTTTCAAAGTATGGAGAAAGTTACCTATTTGCATTGCTGTGTTATAGGGCAAGTGTTTCATAATAGCGTTATAATGCCTTCAGTAGCTTAAGTTGTATTTCAGAGCACTGTTGAATGCATGTTGCTGTTATATTGTCCAGTTGACAGTCAGAGTGGTGTATTGTGGACCTCTGCAACATATCCCCAGTAATATTACTTGCATAATGTAGGAAGATAATTCTTTTGTTATTTTCAGCCTTATTGGCTCAAGGTGCTTCTTACATTTATCAACTAACATTCCCCCACACACACATTTCTTGTTCTGATATTGTGCCATGACTCCATGATGTCTACATCCTTGAGCATTAGTAGTTGTTTGATTATGTGTCTTTCAGATTATCTCTGTGGGTCTTCCTGACTAGTCTCTGTTTTGTCATCCCTCTGTTTTTCTCCTCCAAGTATTGTTCTCTGAGCTCTCTGCATTTTGTCCATGTTAATAATGAAATTATATTAGGTTAATAGTAACATTATTTTTCCATCTGGTTTCCTTATTCATTGCAGTGCTAAGAAAAAAGAAAGAGCATTGCTGTAACTGTCACCCTGAGCTCCGTCTGTCTTTGGCAGCCATCATTTTGCAATGTCTTTGCTAGTTACAGCCTGGTGTATTTGCTCCCAAGATCCCTTTTGATAAGACATCTGATGTGCCTAGGATTGCAAATCTGTCAAGTTCTGGATGTTTCCATGACCCCTGGAGAGCAGTCCTTTTAGAGAGAACCCTATTGTGTACAGTTCTGGTGTCCTCAACATAAAAAGGACATGGAGCTGTTGGAACAAGTCCAGAGAAGGGCCATGAGGATGATCAGGGGACTGGAGCACCTCCCATATGAAGACAGGCTGAGAAAGTTGGGGCTGTTCAGCCTGGAGAAGAGAAGGCTGGTGGAGACCTCATAGCAGCTTTCCAGTATCTGAAGGGGGCCTATAGGGATGCTGGGGAGGGACTCTTCACTAGGGACTGTAGTGATAGGGCAAGGGGTAATGGGTTAACACTTAAACAGGGGAAGTTTAGATTGGATAAAAGGAAGAAGTTCTTTACTGTGAGAGAGGCACTGGAATGGGTTGCCAAGGGAGGTTGTGAATGCTCCATCCCTGGACGTGTTCAAGGCCAGGTTGGACAGAGCCTTGGGTGACATGGTTTATTGTGAGGTGTCCCTGCCCATTGCAGGGGGGTTGGAACTTGATGATCTTAAGGTCCTTTCCAACCCTAACTATTCCATGATTCTGTGATTCTGTATCTGATCTTTAGGGAGACAGAACATTGCAGTGTGCCAGTGGGCTAGAGTTCTGCTGATGTCCTGGAGTTAGGAGTCATTCCATGTCATCAAAGCAGCACAATAATTCAGGACAGAAATGCTAAAACAAAGCAAGCATTGCTAGTGAGCTTAGCATAACTGTCCTCAGTATGCACACAAGTGTCACATCTTTAGCTACATGTCAAAAAATGCACCTTTTTTGTTGACATGAATAATGGAGAAGAGAGTAAACTAGCAGTAAGAAGGTTAATAATTGGGATTCATACTATTTCAGACAGATAAAACTAATAAATGCTATGGGACAAACTACCACTTACTTTTCCATCCACCTTGGCTTTTAATGCACTTCTTCCTGGTCGTCAACTCTGTTAGGTTTTCTCCACTGTCCCTGATTTCCTTTAGCACATGTAAGGTCCCTTCCAACCCAAGCCGTTCTATGATTCTATGAACCTATGTGAAGTGCTCAGTCACACAGTACAGTCACATAGTACATGGTGCAGTCACATAGTACAGCCTCCTTCTGCCAGGGACCTCGGACTTGCCCTGCACTTGGCATGCTCCTGGCATGCTCCTGAGCAGTAGCAGCACTATGACCATTGGAAAGGTGGCATGTGAGCCAAACACGTCAGTGTCTTTTCTCCCAAAACCATCCTTTCCCAGATATCCTTCAAGAGCCCAGCTAAAAATTTCAAGTTTGAAAAGCGAATCAACTATGCCAGAGATTTTTCTGCTAGGCTGCCGTTAGATATTCTGGCGGGAGATCATTTCTAGCATAGCCATCAGAGCCCTGTTTTAGCACTCCAGTGATCATTCTAGTGGTAAATCAAGCAGAGGCCCTTGCTGATTCGTACGTCACAACTAACCACAGTAACATACATTTATTTCCATTTAAAACTGTGGAGCAGAAGGTATGTGCTGCTGCTCAGCTGCGTACCACTGAAACACCCGGCCTCCCCGTGCAGTTCCAGGAAATGAGTTTACTGTATCTGTGACAGCCATCGTGTTCACACAGCCTCAGAGCAGCAGAGCTCTTGGCGTGTGGTTTTCCACTGCGAGTATTAGCCGGGCAGGCCCACAGTTGCCTCGCCTGCAGCCACCCTGTGCTTGCTCCAGCCTGGCTCACCTCTCCCTGCGGGAGCCCCGAGGGTGCTGGGCTCCCTGCGGCTTCAACCTGGGGAGCAAACTTTCACCTCACATCCACCGAAATGGTGGGGCACTGGGGACTCCAAAATTCTCCTCTGAGATGGAGAATGTCTTTAGGCTCATTTTGTCTAAATATGGCAATCCGAGGTTGCTGTTTGAGCCACAAAGTAGAAAAACCACATTTCGCTATGGTTTGGTTTGCTGCAGTGAGTAATGCTGTTGTCTTAGTTTGTTTGGGGTTTTTTGAAGCGGGAAAAGTAATAGTAAATTATTCATCACCTGGGAACCCAAAAGAATTTAATTTTCTTCATCCATCTCTGCATACCAATTTAGGCTTAATTCAAGGCACGAGCAGGCTGCTCTCCGAGGTTGGGTTACTCTATAGTACTTTTCTTCTTTTTTTAAGTAACTTAAAAGAATGCCAAAGCAAACATAGCTTAAGAAAAAATAACCCTAAAAAGTAAATGGTGTAGTTTGTTGCCCTCCATATGGTTAGTTCTCTCCAAGGTCGTAAAACGGGGGTCCTTTGGTGGGACAGCTGGATTTGTGTAGCGTACGTAGATTGTTATTTTGGCTTTAAGCCAGATCTACCTTATTTTTCCATTTTGCTTCCATGATGAGGAGAGGTGGTTAAGGTGACTTCAAGAGGCAGTTCAGTGATTTCATCCATATTTGTATTAAAGAGCCTTTTAAGAATATTTCAGATTAGAAACCAGTCTAAATAAAAATCAAGTGCAAAAGAACATGCAAAGGTCACTACTAGTTTTATCAAAAGGCTGAGCCTGCAGCCAGGCACAGCTCCAGCTCACGCATCTGACAACCAGTGCCTCACAAGTATTGATACACTGCCATTGCTGATGATTGTACTGCAAGAACCAACTGGAGCCAAAAAATCTACGTTGCTCCTATAGCCTTCCAGAGTGTGTATGTGTCTTTGTATACATCTATGGAGGTAGGTGGGTGCATAGAGCAAAGAACTGAATGTACACGGGCATCCTCTATGCGATGATGACTGCGAATTCAGAGGAGGAGTACGTATTGCTGCTTTCTTGCTGCCCACCATGAGGGCAGCATGCAGCACCTGGCTGGTGGGCTGCTGCCTGCCTGGCACACCACCAGTAAATTCCTCCTTGGCTGCTCCTGTCCCACACCAACCTCCCCCCCAAGAAAACAGTCTACTGCTTTTCACCTTGTCATCATTGGCAGCACTCCTGGGCCGTAACAGAAGTACCTCTCTCTGCTGGGAGGAGCAGCCACCGAAGGAAACTGGAGCTGTAAGAAGTGGCTTTTCCCGCTTAGAGTCCTGGAGGGACTGTATAAGTAAAGAGCTTTTGCAGCGAGGTAAATGGAGTTTTTTGTGACAGAAATAACCTATGTAAAATAAAAATGAAGTTGGCAAGCAGTATAAAGGCTTAAGCTTAATAAATACAATATTTAGTAGTGTATATTTGCTGCTGAGTTTGTAAAGAAAACCAGACTGCAAAGCTGGTGGGAGCTACCAGCTAAGCACCAGAAAGAGGAATGTCTTGAAGTGCTCAGTAATCATAAGGCATCAGTTACCTTCTCACCCAAGGATAGACTGAGTACAGTGTCCTTCCTGCATTGAGTCATCTAATAGCCATCAGTGGCAACTTGGACACATGACCGGTAATTTAAAATGATGAGACATTTGTTAGTCTACAGTGATGTATGGGTAACAGTTGTGTGAAAGAGACTAAGCTCTTGTGGAACCCAGTATTTTCACCAGAAGTATTTCACACCATTCACTAGCTACAAGTAGTGCTTTCTATGCTAATGTCTATTCTAAATGCAAGCATTTCATGATCCTTCCTCTACACTTTTTCTTAGCTAGAGCACGTTAAAGATCATTTGTTTACTTTTTAATTTAGTTTTCTTGTATATTTTAATCATTTTTACTCCTATCTAAATAAAACTATACAAATTAATGAACTATAAACAGTCAGTAGTTACAGAGCATATATCACCATACAGCAGTGTAATTAAAGAACAAAGAACTCTTGTGTACCAAATTGTTTCATTAGTTTGATATATGAGTAGAGACAAAGATTTCAGTGTAAAGAGCTACAAAGTTTATCATGAAAGGTCCATTTAATTACAGAGCAGCATGTTTTAACTGTTACCAACTAATGAAAACTATTCTTCCTTTAGAGAAGGAATTAAAAGTACAAATGCAAAACGGAATTAATCCTTGGAATAATTTTTGTGTGTGATTTAGAACAGCATTAAGTTTTGTAAGCTAGTCAACCTATCCTCTGTATCGTATTCTTCCAGCAGTTCAAATTGCTGTAATTGGCAAGCAAAATGAGAGGGAAAATACCTCTTCAGCTGTAAGTTTTTTTTCTTCTGCACCAGATGTGTGTGACAGAATGAAGTCAAATGAATATGAGAATGTCCAGCCCAGCAGCACTTGCTGTCTCATGCAGTATTATTAAAATGAATGGCTTTCATGTTTTTTTTTCTTCAGTTCCTTTACTCTGAAGAAGGAAATTGTGTTTCAGTTGTCTGAAAATTATAATGTGTTAATAGGTGTGGACACTCTAAGCTATATGAATATATATCTTCTAACATGTGAAGAAAGCAGTTCATGTTCACATAGCTGTGCTCTACCCCTTCTTGTACTTTTCAACATTTAAAATATTGCAAATACCAACTTTTTGTTTAAAGATCATTGCTGTTGTGTTTGCTAGCTGGGCTTACTCACCTTTTATTACCTCTTGAAACATGTGTTTGTCTTTGCTTAAAATTCCTCATTTCCCTAAAAAGTTATTTTTGGTTATTTCTCTTGGATAAACATAGTGCTTGTGGAATCCCAAGAACAACTCACTTTTCCTACTAGGAACCATCAATCCATCCTTTAGCAGTATGTGTGATTGTGAAAACGTGTTTCACTGTAGAACTGCTAAAGATGTGTTTAGCTTTGCTGGCAGGTGCTTCAGAAGACCTAGGTTTGGACTGCTCACGTGAGAAACTCTGCCCATGATAAAATCCCATTTTGATTCAGGGACTCCCCCTGAAAGGGAGGGCGATCACTGCCGCTGGGATCTGGTTGGAAACGTGAAATGTTCTTTGTTGCCTGCTTCCTCCTTGGAAGTTTTCTCTTTGCCATGCTTCATGGCCCAACCCTTTTGAATTCTTCCAACTTGCAGAACTGTAGTTACAATAAGAATTAGGTTTCCTTATCAAAATTGAGCTCTTCTTCACTGAAACAGTTTATCTATGTAGTCATGTAGCGTATGAGGATTTCTGTTTGGCATTTGAGGCTGCACAAATAGACGATCTAAATATTAAGGAAAGAATGAGTAGCAGAAGCCAAGATATCCTGAAACAAAAAAAAAAAATAAACACATCAGTTTTCATGCCGACCTTGCTGTTGTAGCAAAAAGCAGGGAAGTGAAGTAAGGGCTGACAAGATTAAAATTAATCTATTAGGTTTAGAGTAATGGAAAATGGCATTAAGATGTCCCCTAGTCTTCCCTCAGGAGAGAACCAATGAATCTAGTCTTAAAATCCACCAGAGACAGAGCTTTTGTAACTTGCATGCTCCACTGCACTGCCTATCTGTTCTTGCCATTATAAAGGTTTTTTACTAATGTCTCACTGACACCTGCTTGCTTCTATGCAAGCCCATTCATCTTGCCGTGTCTGGACACAGGTGTATTTTGAGGCTATTACAGTCATTTCCATAGGCATCACGTTCTCTCAGAGTTACTGGATTGAAGCACTGAGCTTTCAGAAAACCTGATTATAGAAGCTAATACTTCATCAGTGTGACATTCACCTCTACTACAGAAAGTTGCAGTCGTTAGGGATGATACAGTGGTGCCACAGATCAGTACTTCTAGCTTATTCTGTTCTCTTCTTCACCGTGAATGTTCAATTATGTTTCTGTCTTGAAGAAGAAGAAAATACTGAAGGATGCTCTGGCAGCTTATTGCCATGTGTTGAAACAGCAAAGTGATTGCCTTGAGATTTGGCTTTACACCTTGTACTAATCTCATTGGAGATTTATGTACTCCTCCAAAGAGGAGACAGAGCAATTCAGTATTTTCGCTTGTTACTCTAATTCATTATCAACAATAAGGGTGTTTTATTTCAGTTTACTGAAGCAAAAGTTGTCGGGTAAAGAAAAACATACTGAAATATTCCAGTCCCAGGTCATGACAGGAAGATGAGTCCGCTTTAATGAACAGGTGAAAAAAGACAAGAAAGTCATCAGGTACATTTGGTCCTGAGGAATCATGGTGATGAAAACAGTGCTTTGGTGTTAGGTGGATTCAGGTTGGTAAATACCTGTTTACATTTGAGCAATAATAAAGCACCACTGAGACACAACACAGTATGCTATATAGGAAATAATTGATTAGTTCAGCTCAGCTGTGTATTGGATATATATTTCATATGCATTAGGCAAAATTTCCAAAGCTAGGCAAGATTATGGGTTTCTCTGCGTGTGGTTTATGTTCATAAATGGTATGACCTAATTTGCATGTTGAGATAACTGTTCATTGCCAATTAAAATCCTTGGTGACATCACACAATGTCAAATGCCATCTGTGAAGTAGCTGTCTGACTTCAAACATCAGTATTTTTTCATCTCTTGTTAAAAGTAAATCCATTATTAGGGAGACAGCTTGAGCTCATTTGTATTAGTAATGCAGCAGAGCAATGCCTTAATCATTAAAAAAGTTTAGGTCTGGCCTCATTAATCAGTACCCACAACGTTGCTTGTTTTCTTTTACAGAACATAGGAAACTTGGCAATCTGACTGTGACAGTGAAAAAGACCGTCCCCTCTCCAGAAGCAATACAGATCCTCTACCAACGCATGAGATACGAATATGAGTTTTATTACTATGTCAAAGAACAGTTCCACCTGCTAAAGCGCAAGTTTGGACTGAAGTCTCGTATCAGGAAACCACGTCCCAGACCTGAGTTCTTCATCCCTTCTCCCCTGGAAACAGAGGAACCGATAGATGATGAGGAAGAAGATGATGAAAAGTGGCTAGAGGATATCTATAAAAGGTGATGGATGGAAGACCTATCCTTTCTCTTCTGGTGACCCCTCCAGCTTTCTTAAGATTTTTTTAATTATTATTAAAAGTAATTCCTTAAGGAACTGAGTTAATGCGCAGCAGCATTTGAAATGGAACATTTGAGACCATTCCCACATGCTGGGCCACCAGGAGATACCTGGTTTTGCAGGTTTGATTCATCATATGGTGTTGGCTCTATAGCATAGTTGCTATAGCATGGTTCAAGAGAGAAATATCTACTGTCTATCACAAAATAACTTTTGGAGTATGCAGTAGTCCTCTGGGAACCTACAAAACATTAAAGAATAGATTGGGCAGTCTTGAAAAGTGAATTTTACAGACTCTCATGTCTCTCCAGAAACAAGTCTTCATTGCATACCGCTGCAGCATTAGCTACCAGCAATTGGAACTACAGGTAGTGAGCCATTTGGCAAGAGTACTTCTTTTTGCCCAGAACACACTGATATCCCATTGCCATGTCTGCGCACATCCAAGGATAACAGGCTCAGAAGGGGCCTAGATAATGGCTTCTGAATTACCCTGTGCATGAGGAGCAAGGCTACTATTCTGAAAAAAATAGTATTAGTGGGAATAAGGCAAGTTACAGGAACCAGATGTTTTTTGGTGAACCCTTCTTTTTCATAGAGCAAGTAAAAGTTATCAGGTCAGTGAATGCAAAGTGCAAGGCAGAGTTAACTAAACAGTTGAGTTTGGTTTCTGCAGCTGAGTATGTTTGTATTAGACTCTGAAAGAAAAGGTGCAGCATATCTTTTTCCTGTTCAGAAAGGGGTTTTGTAGATTATTCTTATGGGTCACAAATCCTAAGAGACACAGAAAAAGCTACTCATTAAAAAAACTTAGCTGATTTCAACTTCTCCAGTTGAAATACTTCAGAATGATAAAACAAAGAAGGTATGCTCTGTGAAGTAAAAGACAATTCAATGATACATTGTTAAGAGAGCCACTGTGAAAGCTGCTCTTGTTAATCACTACAAGTATTATCAGCAAACACTAGAAAGGGGGTGGTTGGAGGCTGGGAGGGGAAAGGGGTATAGCTCAGTTATGTGTCATGCTATTGTCTTTTAAGGTGGGTATCCCTGAGGTTCCCTGTGACCTGTGGGCTTGCTGGCTATTCGACAGCCTGCCAGGACTGATGGTGGAGAAGTGACAGACCTGCATGCAGCAATGGGCATAGCAGAATAGGGGAGATTTGGGGGTCTTGATGAGGCCTTGGCCTCTTGGGCGCTGTTGTTGACAGAGGAAGCGGGCTGGTAGACAATAATAATAATTAATTCCTGTCCTGGAGCAGAGGAAAGAAGCAGGGCTGAGTTGTTGCAGCCCCTCTTCAGGATGAGTCCCAGTAACACTTCAGGGGCTACATGACTCTGTCTAACGCACAACCTTTCTCAAACATCTGCCAGGCAATTTGTGTTTCCTATTCTGCAGCTGCCTTAGCAGCATGTCTGCCATCTGCACAGTCATACTTTGGTTTGCAATAACAAGCAAAAGTTACTTTGTGATGGACACGGCATATAAACCTGGGTTAAGCAAGAATGTGGTTTCGAAGGGTTTCTTCTTTTATGAGCCTGCTGAGAGCCAATAAACATTGTGGCCCATCTTCATCACCCGTCAGCCTTTCTGTACCTACATGCAGAGGACAAAAATAAAGAAGTGTCATCATGTTAAGACAAGATGCAAACTTCCAGAAAATACTATGTAGAAATTTCTGTTCTCATTATTAACATCCCAAGTTGGTGGCAGCAATGCACTACTGTGGGGGAGCACGTTAAAGAAAGCTGAAAATGGCACAGATAACAACTAACATATTAGCTAAAATATGAATCTGCTGCATTGTATATTTTAAGTGGTTTCTATGAAATTACATTGAAAGAGTGATGATTAGTTTACACACTGTGGAGTTGTTATATTTTGGAAAGAAAACTAATAATCTCACCTTCATGAAATTCTGTTCGAATCCTTTTTGCCAACGTTGTAACAGAATAATCAGTCACTTAACACATTCACCCTTCCTGCAAGTTCACTGCCACTTACCGTAAAGTCTATTTGTTTCTGTTTATTTAATGGTATCTTTAGCCATCACTACTTATAACCTAAATACAAAACCTGTTTAATGATTTACTCGCTAGGTTTTAATGTTGTTGTATTTTTCGTAACAATCAGCCTGGCCTCTCCTCTTTGAATGGTACTTCATAAATTTATCTGGCACATAGCATCTAAGATTCCTGGTTCTACAGCCTATTTGTCTGTCATGAAATATATTTTACTTAATTGTTAAAAGGTACGTTTTAAGCTGGTTAATCTTTGACTTATTTATTGAAACTTTTCAGCACATTCCAAATTCTAAGTTGCTCAGGAAGAAGTTGATTTAAATTATTATATTTTGGTCTGATTAATATTTCATATTCAAAAAAGAAATAATTGTTTGTAAGCCTTTAGCCCACGACAGCTTGTAGGAAGTGCCATGCATGTACTTGTGAATCTTTGTGGGGGGAAAAAGGTGGGTGCTTAACATTTATGAAAATAAGGAAACGTATGTGTACATTAGCTTAGCTATAAATGAAAGCAAGGTATGTTTTGGGATGAAATATTCTTTAACTTATTCACTACCATCTCTTGAAATATAAATAAGCCATACGACTATTTTTCAGTCCAGTGATATTTAAGAATAAAACTTGAACATTTCTTCCTAGCACCATAGTCCACTTGCTTACGCTAGATTTTTTGCCTGAGTACTGCAGCTGTGGGTAAGGCACCGCAGTTGCATCGGACAAAACAGAATGAGATACAGCACAGTTTATCATCTGAAAGTCATGCTTTAGCAGTGAGATTGGGGCAGGTTGCTCCCGGGTTATTCTGTGTCCCCAGCTGCCTGGAGGTATGAGAATGAAGCCAGAATTACATTATTCAGGTGAGAAGTGCAGTAAGTACCCCTGAAGTACATTGTCTCATGAGCTTTGTGGCTGCTAACAAGTTTTATCCAGGAGAGAAACAGCTTGGTCCACACACACTGTGTTTTATTAGACCTAGTATTTGATGGCAAGGCATAACAGCCCCAATAGTCCAGAGTGATGTTGTAATGTAAGTGAAACATCAGTGTTTTCACACTAAAAATTGAATCGACTGTTGCTAAAATGCAGCATTCTGCAAAAAAGGAATTTTAGTCTTAAGTTTCCAGTGACAGTGACAAATGGTGGGGAGTTTGTTCCTATTTAATTTACTTCTCTTCCACATAAATTGCAAAGCTAAGTTCAAGTATTTGCAATGTGCTCTACTTATCTCAGCAGAGTGAAGGTATGTGAAAGTAATGGTGTATTTGAAGCATTTGAATTTCTTTGCAGTTCTTTATCATTGGTCCTTGATGAATTGTTTGAATGTTACAATATAGAATTGTACATGGTATCATAAAAACACAAACAAAACCACAGATTTTAGACACTGGAGGACAAGTCTGTTGATTCAAGCCATTGAATTCTTCCTCTTTTCAATACTTTACATAATAAAACTATTTAAAGGTAGAGTTTTTGACTAACAAAGGAAACCACACTGCATGCCAACTTGGATCCTCTTAGCAAATGAAAAAACATCATCCACCAAAGAATAAAACTGTGCATCCTCTTAAAAAATACAGGTCTGGAATTCTCAATTAGGAGTAATGGTGCTCTAATCTCCTCCGCTTTAGGAAAGGGAACATCTGTGGTGTTAGACGACAGCCTAAAACAACACAGCAACATTTTTGAGTGCTATAATACTGTAACACAATACCACAGCATTCCTTCTATTTTATTTTCAAGCATCAGGCTTTACTGTATAGAGTTCAGCAAACATATAAAACACTGACAATCAATCTGCTTATGTGAGCCAAGACCAGAGAAAAGAACTGAGGATTGCTACATGTAGACTTCCATACACAGACTCCATGGGAAAAACAAGAAAGGTGTTACCAAGCCTTGGAAATGCCTGTCTTGGTGGTGCTGAAATCACCAGGACT
Source organism: Neopsephotus bourkii (assembly GCF_033783945.1). NCBI lineage: Eukaryota > Metazoa > Chordata > Aves > Psittaciformes > Psittacidae > Neopsephotus > Neopsephotus bourkii. The sequence continues at coordinate 3,129,204 of NW_026902241.1, read as the reverse complement.
GCTTCTGCAGGGTCAGTCCCAAGGGAGTGTTTGCAAAGGGTCTGCTTAGGTGCCCACAGGTATTGTGGGAAAGGTGCTAGAAAGCAGCTCCATGAGAAAAAGCCATTGAGGATATGAAAAAAAAATCCCCTGCAATACATTGGGAGTGGATGGAAGGGATCTTATTTTCAAGGCTGAAAGTTAAATCTCGACCAGCATAAATCAGTTGCTGATGCCTCACTTGCAACTGGAAAACTGTCATGCATTTTCTTGGGTTTGCCCAGAAAAGGCACTGCATGCCAAGCTGCAGCATGAACTTCAACACTCAGTTCTAAGCTCTGGAAAACAGATGTGTGTAATGGAAGCACCAGCACACCACAACGGTTGTGTCTCAGCACTGGCATCTGATCCTGTCATGTTGGAAGAGCCTGAAGGTGGGGTGGAAGGTTGCTGTGGGGGCAAGAAGGGATGGGAATGGGGGGAAGTTTTCTGCAAATGCATATTTGGTCTTTTCGATGCCGTAAGATGGTGAGGATTGACCAATGGTGTATTTGAATGGGGATTGTGAATATAAACATGTGGATTTCCTTTTCTGAGTATGTAAAAGAAGAATGCAAGTCTGGTTTTGTATTTAACTGATTGTGGCTGAAAGGGTAAGTTAATAACACTACTGTAAAGCAGGAATGGCAGCAGTGTGCTTTATGCAAACTTTTGCCATCCATCTGTTCTCTTCTTTGAATCCAGTGGGCTAAAAGGCTCATGTTAAAGAATTCTGCTACACTGCAAGGGAATTGGTGCTGTGAAAAGTAGAGATTAGCAGAAATGCATGGGGGCAGTGCTGCTTGGAATTAAGAATAATGCTCTAAATACTAGGATGATACAGAGCACCCCACAGAAGTGTTACACAAACTGCCCAATCTGTGGCTTTGGCCCATCTGGAAAACTTGAGATGGTGCTTCAATATCAAATGCTGCTTCACATTTGTGATTTCTATTAAGTTAGCATTGGGGGAGCTTTTTCAATCTGCTTGCAAATTGCCAGTCTACCCCAGAAGCCGAGCAGAGTATCAGGCTCTACCTGTATCTGATGTGCAGGAGCTGCTCTGAGACATGGCTTGATCCTTCAGCAGACTTCTTTCCAGGTTGAGTGCAAGTAGTCAGCTGAGTGAAATGAGTCCTTCTCAGCACAGTGCTGCTGCTAATGAGCAGAGTAATACTCAGCTACTGTGCACAAGGGAAGGCATTCCTTCATTTCTCCAGTTTACAAGGCCAGGACGGTACTGGGAGACTTCTGATAACCTCAAGGCTCACTGGAGCATTGTCAGGTAGCAAAGGCCAATTGCATCTCCCAGTTTTGAACTCGTAATCATCTCTAGTTTGGGTGCAGGAAAGAAACAAAGGCAATCACAGCCCATGGCAGACATAAGAGCCAGGGTGTGGCTTCCCAGGAATTTCTCTTCTAGAAGCCTCCAATGCAGTTTATGTGATTGTAAGCTCAGGGAGGGGAAATCAGCTATAGTCGTTAGTCTCTGATTCCCCAAAGAAAACCAGATTCCTAAGATCATGCTGGAGAGATGTTCTAGAAGAAGCAACAATGAGGCCCCTATGTCTCACTGAAGAGCTGTAGACCTTTTCCAGTTTCGCTTACTCCATTTGTTTGTATATGAACAAACCGTAGGCCTATTTGGTGTATTTCCCAAGGTCAATCTGTGTAGGGTATTTCTTCACTAACCATGTTGTCTGAACATTTTGGAAAATGATTAATATATTTATCCTTTTGATCCACAGTGGAGTTAAAGAAATGCTGTTATCTTCATTTCATACATTGGGAATGGATGCAGGAAGTGGGTAAGTGATATTCCCAATGTCACACAGGAGGGTTGTGAAAAAACACTGATGATAATTTAGCCAAGTGTCTTAATCCTTAAACTGTCTTTCCTGCTCTAAGATCAGACCTAGATTTCAGAAGGCAAAACAGGTACTATAGGAAATTTTAGTACTTAGAGTTGTTTCCCCTTACCTTGTCCTTAAAACTCTGCAAACTTTTCAGGTAACTGCCTAAATGTTAATGAATTTTTAATGCTTCAACAGACCATTTATGTCCTTTTGGAACAAAGATTACTTCCTGGTCTTATCTGTTCAGTTGCATAATGAACACATGCAGAAATGGCATGGCTGTAAGGCAGCTTTACGTTTGGGAAAGGTGATCCTGCAGCAGTAAGAGCAGATAAGCGGATGGGTGGCTGAAGTCACACCTTGTAAATTTAGCTGTTTGCAAGAATATGGTCACATTTTGTCCTGCAATATGTGGCCATTGCAGCCTATCTGAAAAGTTATCAAACCTGTGTTCATGTATGTCCTCTAAGTCATATTTTCCTTTGGTTTTCCACAGTGCTTAGAAACACAGAACATGAAGTGATGCCTTAACTGTTCAGCAACCAACACCAACATGGAGTCAAAAGACTGGCTCACTGAATAGTTGTTTTTCTCTGGTGTATCCATAAAGCAGAAACACTCCAGCTGTCAGACAGGGGTGTATACCTCTTAGCTGAGAGATCTGGTGCTTTCCCCTCATCTTCTCCCAGTTCCTCCCTTACCTGGACAGTACACATCATTAAAACTTTTGCTGATGTCTTCTGGGGACCATCTTAAGGAAGACTGAACAAACGTGAACATAGTCCAAACTCCTCTGTTCAAGTGCCAATGCTTTGTGCAGGAGCATAAGCTGCTGAGCCTCACTCTAAACTTCGATACTTGGGGAAAGGTTCTTGAGGTAGAGCCCACCTTGCAGGTGTCAGCTCCATCCCTGCTCCAGATCTAGTTTCTGCTTAGAGTATTAGGGCGAGTCCTGGCCTGTCTCTGTTGAAACAACTGAGGCTTAGCACTGCCAAATCTGTTCCCTTTGGCTGCTGGCCAGGAGACTGAAATGAGCTGGCAGGTGAGCACATCAGGGTGCAAAGATGTCTCCACAGTGTCAGCCCTCCAGCATGAGCACACTCGGTGTCAGCAGCAGCGCTGGAGGCTGGTGTCTGAACGGGGTGAGGGAAACAGAGCCGGTTTCTCAGTCGCAGCTAGCTGGTGGGCATTTCTGCCAAATCCTTGGACAAGTTTGTGCTAGACCTGTCAGCACTTGCTGTGGGAAAAATCTTTCTTCCTGCACTTCTTGGGACAAGGAGCTGGCAAGGAGAGCCTGGCTGTGCCTCTCTTCCAAAGAGGCTGCAGAGATCCAGGGGAGGTGTCAGGAGCCTTCTGCCTGCCTGCCCTATGGGGGCCTGAGCTCAGGACTGTTTCTCACCAGACAAGGCAGGACAGTGCTGATAGAAGACAGTGTTGCTCCTTGAAGCATGAAAACCCAGCTCCACACAATGGGGTTTCTTTTCAGAAACTGCTGTGAAAACTCCCTGGAATCTCTCTGCATAATTGTAGCTTTCCAGCAGGTTTTGCCCCAAAGATCGTGATTTGGCTGATCAACACTGGCTGGAAACTGAGCTTTTTAGTGACTCTACAATCCAGCCCTTGTCAGTCACAGCACTTGGGTACATGCATGGGTCTCTTTGTGATAAACCTCACTGGAATTTGGAAAACATTCAGCAAATTTGACCTCTATTTTGTCTTACAAATATCATAGTGTCAAGCAGCATCACGCATGTCTTATCTCTCCAAAACTGGGAGAAGGAGATGGAATTATTATGTGGTCAACTCTGATTTTCCAAAACAATGTCTTTTGAGTCAAAGGAAAAAAGCTTTTTGCTTCTTAGGAAGAAAAGAGAATGTCCTCGTTTTGTCTGGGAGAAGGGGGATTGTCTCAGACTTACTCTGATCCTTCACAGTCATGTACCCGTCACCCCAAATAAATCTAAAGCATTTCTGTCTTTTGTAGGTATAGAGAAGCATTGCAGCCAGCTCCTGGAGGATGGTCCCAACTCATTTCTCTGTTCTCACCACAGAAAAGGGAACGGAGGCACTGGCAAAACCTTGGCAAAGAACAGCTCTGACCAGAGTTAAGAGCTTCTAAATTCTCTGCAAAATAGAAAGGAAAGTGCAAAACAGATAGCAAAGCTTGCTGAAGCAAACCAGGGAAAATGTATTTAGCCACAAGTCAGCATTTTACAAGAAAGCTGCAGCTCCTCGTGCTAACATGAGGAAGGTCAGGCCCTTTCTTAAAAAATGTATGTGGTCCCGAGATGCCCTCTCCCCAGAGCCCCTCCCAGCTGCTGCCCAGGGTTCAACACCCATGTGAGTGCTCTCAGTGGTGGCAGAAGAGGACACGGAGGCACTGTTGCTTTGAGAGCCCCGCACAGCTGGTGGCCCGGCTTGCTGCCGAATCTCTGTGTGGCCCGGCTTAATAACTTAAAGCTTTCCTTTTCCCCCTCACCGCGAAGGCTGGAGTGCAGTATTTATCTACTCTGCAAAACTTTTATGAGTACTGGTATGGTTTTGTAGAATTCCTGAATAACAGGGATCACAATAGCCTGCAGTGGAGCCAGACTTCCCAAACCCAAATGCCTATGATGTTTGCCTATTTACATGCAGACTCCACAGGTGAGAGTTGTGCTCCTCTGCTTCACACTGATCCCAGTAGCAAGTGCTCTACACCACTCAAAATCTAGCTGAGGGGCATCTACCCAGCATGCCCCAGGCACTTTGGCCTCTACCTCCCTCCTCCTGTGTCATTCCCAGGCTCAGAAAGAAGCCCCAGTGTCACTGGAAGGCAGCTGAATGTGGTTCGAAACCACATAAGGACTGTGCACTAGTTTATATTCCTCCGGAAATGAAAAGGAGCTGCTGAGAATTTCCCTGGAGATTTTTTTCTTAGGGAAAGCCTCCTCGTTTTCCTGCCAGATAGTGAGCTGGGAAAAGTAATTTGAAACAGGACAGGTAATCCCCACCTTACCCAAAATATTCATTCAGGTTTGGCCAGCCCTTAACCACTGTGAAGCCAGCAGTATCACATCATACCTTTGAAGACTCCTCTCACAAGCAACACAGAGGATCAAACAGTAATGACAAATAGTAATGATAATACTGTGTTTATGTCACAGTGTTAATGGTCAAGTGAACAGTAGATGCTGCAACTGAGACCAAAAAAATGTTTCATGTTGTCCTGGGTTCAGCAGTAGCAGTTGTTTTTCTCCTTCTTAGTAGCTGGTGCAGTGCTGTGGTTTTGACTTTCAGCCTGGGAACAATGCTGATAACACCAGTGTTCTTAGTTGCTGCTCAGTAATGTTTACTCTGACCAAGGACTTTCTGAGTCTCATGCTCTGCCAGGGAGGAGGGGAAGCCGAGAGGAAGCAGAGACAGGACACCTGACCCAAACTAGCCAAAGGGGTATTCCATACCACAGCACGTCATGCCCACTATATAACTGGGGGCAGTTACCTGGAAGGGGTAGATCACTGCTTGGGTCAAGCTGGGTATCGGTTGGTGAGTGGTGAGCAGTTGTATTCTCTTCCCTTGTTATTTCCCTTATCATTATTATTACCAGTGGTAGCAGCAGTGATTTGTGTTATACCTTAGTTACTGGACTGTTCTTATCTCAACCCGTGGGAGTTACATTCTTTCTATTCTTCTCCCCATCCCTCCAAGAGCGGGGGGAGTGAGTGAGCGAGCTGAGTGGCTGATTGGGCTTAAACCACAACACATATGCAAAGAAAGCCCTATGCAAGAGGTGTATGAGTGTAGGTTAGATAGCGGAAGCTGCTTCTTGCTGAGGAGGCCTAGACTGCGTACTTGATGCCTGGGCTTAGCTTGCTTTTCCTTCTTTCCCCGTCTTCCCCATGCATGCCAGTCATTTCAGTTTAGATGCAGCCTTTTAGAAAAACATAGCAAGCCATACCAAACCAAATCCAAGTATCCATTGTTTTCTGTAGCCTGTCCCTCCAAAAGCAGTTTGTTTTAGTCCTGTGAGTCAAAAGGTATTACTCCCTTACTCATCATTCCCATTTGCATTGCTCAAGAGAAGACAAGGCAGAGATCCAAAAGGACAAAGAATTCTGAAGCTTGCACTAGGACTCAGTGGCTCCTTCCCCAGGAAGCTGTTGGGACTTAATGCTTGAAAACTGACTATGCAGTGGTGGTTACATGCTCGGGGCAAATGGATCCTGCATGAAGGTGCCACCCTAAAGGGAGCTGTAATGTGAAATAGCAAAGTGGAGTAAAACTAGGTTGGCACATGCAGCAATGGCAAGTTCGCACCATAGCAATGCAGTTACACAGTTAGCATGTGTTAGGTTTCTGCACTGTACAGGAACTGTAGCAGGTATATGTGTAGAGCTTCAAAACACTAGCTACAGCCCTCTGGAGCCACACAGGGGTTTTAGACACAAAAGACAAGAGGGATTTTGCTTCTGTGAAGTTTGAAAGAAGTTTGGAGACCAGAGCAGAGAACCCGGGAAAGACATGAGATGCATTGTGAGGAATAGGATCAGAACCCTGTAGAATGGGAGGCGAGGAAAGCTGCTTCTGGTGCAGGTGTTAAGCAGCTGGATGTGCCTAAGGAAGCTGTCAGAAAGGGCAGTCACAGCCTCCCTGGCTCCACTGCCCTGCTGCTGAGGGCACACTTTGTGAAAAGCCTGTGCCTCATAGAAGACAGAGCACACAGCAACGGGGAAAGGATTCAACCTGGGTCCACATGTAGTGCCGGGTCCAGGTGAAACTGCTTAAGTAACCCTGGAGGTCACTGGCTTTCTGGTGCTGGAGCCACTCTGGGGGGATGTGAGCAGAGATGGGATCCTTTCTTCCTTTTTGTTCCCATCAGCAAAAGCCACTTCTGGTGCAAATTAACCAATTCTGCATATTCTCTGTGATACTGTTTCAAACTTTCTTCTAGCAACGAGCTAGTATCAGCTTTGTTTAAAGGTTTTTTTCACGGCTCAGTCTCAACTTTGTGCCCTCTGTGTCTCCAGAAAAAGCACTAACGTCAAGGTAGGCTCTGGGCTGACTCACTTTTGTCAGAGGAAGGGGTTTTCATCCTCCTGCCGCTGCGTCGGTCCTTTGTTCCCACACCTCATGGCTCTCCCCATTTCACTGCAGAGCCTATGCTCCGCAAAAATGCACTGCAAGCTTTCAAAGAATGCATCTGTTTACATTACCTCTCCCTGGCCCAACATCCTGTTTTGGGAAAAAACTCTTCTCTAATGAGAAGCGGGGGAAGCGAACAGATGATTCCTCGTGCGAGAGGTGGCAGCCTCCCTCCCTTTCCTCTCAGCATCTTTCGCGGTTTGGGGGTGGGCTCCGTGTCCTGCCCAGAGCCACAGCTCGTGGGGGGCTGTGGGCAGGCCCAGCCAGGCTCTCCACGCAGGGGCCCGGCAGGGCTCTGCCCCCTCGGTGCAGCCCCGGAGCTTGCCCCGGCTGCCCGACGGCGGTGCAGGCCACGCTGGGCTCGGCCCGGCGCCGGGCGGGCGCTAGAGGGAGCCGCGGCCGCGGCCATGACCGCCCGGCCCTGCCCAGGCCCCGGGCAGGGGACAGCGCTGGGGTGGCTCCCGCTGGCTCCACGCAACCCGATGTGGGAGCCCTCCCCGCGGTTTCGCTTGGGTTCAGCGGGTTTACTCGGCTGTGCGTTGGCGGCGGCAATGACCCTGGGTGCTTCGCTCCCTGTCAGCATCTGCCGTGCCCGGTATACCTGCAGGCCCTAGGCCAGCCCGAGGCAGCCGGCAAGGGGATGAAGCAGGGGAAATGGCTGTTGTCAGAAGCAGGGATGTTCTGGGAGAGCCAGGGCTGCCAGGCAGACAGTGAAGGAAGGAGCGAGCGTCCAGGCAGCGAAGAAAGCAGGGGATTGCAGGCGGGAGGTGATGTGCGATGTGGCAGGATGTTAGAAGAGGAAAACCAGGGAGTGGCCACATCTCTGGAGATCATAGCAAGGGCAGAGGAGAGAGGAAGAGCGAGGAAGCATCTTGCTGCATACTGAAACGATAATAACTGACTTTTAAGAGTCAACCAAAGAAACCAAGTATGTGAAAAGTCTTTTCCAGGCTGGGGCTGTTACAGTCTTTGATGAGCAAGTGTCAAACCTGCAAAACCATATTCCCATTGACTGTTGGCAGTGGGAAGAGTAAACTAAACTTCTGCACAGATGGTACCTTTCTTCTGGTGACATCAAAGCTTCGAAAAGATCAATAGCCTAAACCTTATCTCTCTCTTGAGAGATCACTCACTGTTACAATCCCAGCTTCGCCAGGCACTTACCCAGCCTTACACTTCAGGAACGGGAGCCTAGGTCTCTTCCTTCTCACTTTAAATAGGAGCCTTGCTGCCATGCTTTCCCCCTTCCTGTTACCTCTCCTGCAGCAGCACCACATGGGGCATGGGCAATTATCATTAGGTGAATTCACCCGTGGTTCCTTGTTTGCTATTTTGAACAGAACATATATCCTGGGATATGGGCACAGAGGGACGTTAGGTGCTTTAAATCTTATGCCTCGGGCCCCTCTCCAAGGAAAAGCTGTTGCTAACTTACAGCTGTCTCGTGCTCTCTGTGGAATGAGAGGGAAGTCCATTCAGTCTGGTGAAAATAAACCCACCATCATAGCTGGCATTCTCGTTGGTAGTCTCAGTGCGGAGGCCAAGGATTTGAGGGCTATGACACATGAGGCAGCTCACTCCTAAAGAGCTTGATCTGGGTTGAAACGTGTCATCAGAAAAGCATGAGGAACCTTGTGCTCCTGCTGTCAATACAGTACTTGCCCTCTTCACACAGACCCGCTTTCTTTTTCTGTCCTGCCAGTCTGGCACACGGCATGGGTACGCTTTACTGTACATTCACTTTAAAGGAGAAGGACACCCAGCTTCCTCTCACTAAGCTCAAGGACTCAACCATCAATCCTTCAGCTACTGTTTTGATATACTGTGTATGCCCTTCTCCTGAATAAAAAGCTGTGTCCTCTCCTACCTTCTGCTACCTGGCAGATACCACATCATCACCTCTACCTGTTCACTCTCCTCGCTTGTTCCTTAGCTCCTCCTGACATGAAGCTGAGTGTCCAGGCGGTACCTGGTGCAGTAACGTGCAGCTGGACACATTGTCAAGTGGATGAGCAGTGAGAAATGGGCTGTTGCACAGGCATCATTTGGGTAGCAGTTTGGTGATGAGGAACTGGGAATCCCTGCAGACATGATTGCACCATGCTGTACCCCAGGGAAAGTCCAGGGTCCTGGGCAGCAGTCATGATTTTTGCTGTGCTGATGGCAGCTGTCAAGGCACTTGAGAAAATCCCCTTGAGTTCGCCAACTCCGCAACATCAGCTTTTGCATCCTCTGGCAGACAGACTTCCACCAAGAGAAGCGCTTCTTGCACTTTTCTTGCTTCCACCAAGAAAAGCTTCTGTTTTGTGAAGCGCTGTTGGCTGGAGTGCCATGAAAATAGTGCCCACAAGTTTTATTTTCACTTTTAACATTGCTTAAAATGAAACTACTGCAAGATGTTGTGTAGGGGGCGTTAAACAGAGGAATTAAATCTTGCCAGAGAATTGCTGGGCTCACTGACTAGCCACAGGTGCAGCTCTAAGAATAAAGTGGCTGTCAGGAGCTCTTCCAGGAGTACAGCAGCCATGTAGCTGTGTACATGCTCTGCTGTTGTCAGCCTTCCCCTCCAGTTTAGGATCAAGAGCCAGCCTAGGGCTGCGCAAGAGGCTATCACAGGCAAGAAGTGTTGACTATAATAAAGCTATTTATCATACGATATGAGAAAGCAGAAGCTTTCATCATAGAGGCCTGGAGGTTTTTGTCTTTACTGTTTTATCAACAGGTCTGAGACTTTATACAGGCTCCTCATAAGGGGTGAAATCTCTGGTGAAGTGGGTTTCATAACCTCTCTGACTTAATTCATTTGGTATGGTAAATGTAAGTGTAGCACACAGAAAATAGGCCAGAACAAGTCAGTGAGGCAAGAAGGTACAGTGAGTGAAAAGGACAGACGCAATGGGGAGATACACCACCAGCAGAAACCTAAATGCAAAGCAAAGCCTTCTAGGAGAGTTGTCATCCATCAGCACTGATTTTCAGCCTTACATCACCGCTGTAATGGTCTTTCATTTCACAAGCTCCTCATGGAGCCTAATCACACACCACTGTCCCTGTGGGTGAAATTAAGGATGTGAATCACCCTGGAGGTGACCTGTGGGCTTTTCAAGTGAAAGAACTATAAGAAATAATAGAAAAGGTTAAAAAAATAAAAATATCAATCTTAAGTCTCCAAGCTTTCCCAGGAAATTCTGGGTGGCCTGGTTTGATTTCTTCCCCCGGCAGTCACAGTGACATAGGTGTTTCCTTGATACAACTTCCACATGCCAACTGTGAGTCCTCCTCAGGGCTGAGCATGCCATGTGCTCATTCTCCAACTTAAAAATAAAGTCTGGAAAACTGTAAGCCAGGAGTGCTCCAGCGAGGCTATGAGGATTGAGCTTCAGCCTTTGCAGTGCCCAGCTCCTGCACACCTTCCTCTGAATGCTGTGGAAAAGGTTCTAAATTACAAAGTGTCAAGATAAGGGGAGGCCTGCAGCTGGTTTTAGTCTAGGGGTGAGAAAGTTAAATGAATAAAGGAATTAGAGGCAGCTCTTCCACATAGGTGATTAGTGCAAAGGAATGTCAGATTCGGCAAAGAAGGTTTACTTATCAAGCTGCAGCTTTATTAAATGTGTTCCAGACTTGCATTGCTTCATTCAAGTTTAACAGAGCTGTAATACTTAATATGCCCTTCAGCAATTTAATACTCTCTTGTACAAATCATTGGAAAATTTAAAATAGAAAAATATGTCCAGGCTTAACTGTAAGAAGAAGGGGAACTCTGTACAAAAACAGGAGAAAGAATGCATGGGTAAACCTGAATATTACCGAATATCTTACCACATGTATTATTCTGCTGACTTATTAGTACGTGCGTTCTCATCTGCAGGCTAAAGGAAGAACTAGCAGTAATAACTTACAGAACAAAAATTTTCAGCGTCAGGGCTTGAGACTGGCATCACATCATGCCCAGAAATTACTCATCAGGAAGCACGTTTTATACAGTTTTTTGCCTTCGGAGAGAACAAATGTGGGTTTCATCTTTAAGGAAATTAAAATCGGTTGTTGGTGCTGCTTATAACAGACAGGAAATATTACTGTCAAGCATCATACAATAGCTTTCACAATAAAAAGGGATGTAAACATTGCTTTGGTACATCACTGAAACATTAGAGACAGTCTTTGTTGGAGACAGGGAGAGGACAAGCCTGTAAAATGCCTCGGTGCTGCATAATTATGTGTGAATATAAACACATGCATATATACATATTTCTGCATAAATATCTTGGGTCTAATGCCCTGTGTAAGAAAGTTCCTGTAAGGCTCTATGTGTGCATGGTATGCATGGATCTGTCCTACTTTGGATGAGAGGATGTTTTTTAATACTGGACATGCCTGTGGTAAAGGAGGGCTTTATTTTGTGGTTGTCAGACTGCCTTGCAGAGGGTGGTTGCAAGAGGTAGGTACAACAGTGCCTGTTGCATCCAACGAGACACTCCCAGGACAGGACCGGAGTGCAGGAAAGGCATAGTCACATATGTGTTGAGTACACCCCTGTCCATTGAGGTGCAACTGATACAAAACCATATATATAGTACAATACTGTATATTGGCCACTTCTAATGACACTGACTCGTTCTGTCAATCAGCATGTTGCTGCTGACCCAGACTGACTGCCAGTAGCCAGCATGAGTCAATGATACACACAGATCACAGGGCCTTACAGAGGCTGGGAAAAGCCATTGCTCCTAAGGGGCAAACTTACTCAGGACGTAAAGGACAGCAGGATTAAAGATTTGCCCAAACTCACATGCTGAGTTAAGCAACAGCTGGGACCAGAATCTCCCCTCCTTTGCCCTAGTCACACATTACCAGGCCCTGAGCCATTTTAACAATTACCATTGCCTTCTACTGGCAACCTCAGACTAACTCTTTCCATACTATTTAAGGGCTGCAGGACTGGACGTGACCTCCTGAATCACTGATCCCAATCCCTTCTAATTGGAGGCAACCACATCGTATGAGCCTAGTCAGAAATGCCTCAAAGTGAGCAGGGTGGTGGGACGTGTGATGATTTCATCCTTCCAGATTCCAGAGGCAACACCCAAGTGGCTGTGGCAGTGATTTTCTCTTGCTCAGACATTACGGGAAGTTGGTTAAGAAAAGGGATTTGTGCCGAAAGGTGTTTTGTTTTGCTTGTATTTTCCTGACATGGCTATGGAGCTGCAAGTGAGGTGGGATCTGGGTAAAGCAGCCACTCATCTCTCTCTTCATGCTAAGCAGCAGTGGCACTGAGTATTAAAAACCAACTTGCCAGCATGAGACCTCAGGGAGTTCTGCTGAAGCAGAAGCTGGTATAATGAATATCAGAAAGAACCGGTGGATGGTAATGGGGCCTAATTGAGGCATGAATGTGTTAGCAATGTCTGCCTTTGAAAGGCACATACTCTATGGCCTCTGGGATACACAGAATTTATTTCCTGAGCAGGGGGAGAGGGCTTTGATTTTCCTGCTCCATTAGCCTCCATCTCCCACCTCTCTATGTGGCAGCCTGTCTCATTCCCTGTAGGAGGGAGGACCTGGGCAGTCGGTGGTTCTGTCTCTGCAGAGTGAAGGTCTTAAAGGTAATAATTTATTTTTGATTTCTTGTCCTCTGACCCACGTGTTGGAAAGGAGTGATGCCCTGTGGGATCAGCTGTCTTGTTTGCTGGGAAGCACACCCTGCAATGCGTTTCATTACCAGTCCTTTCAGAGGCTGTGAGCTATGAAGCAGCATGGAAGCAGCACGATGTGCCTGAGGTGGGGATAGGTGAGCACAGGAAAGAGAAGGGTGAGCAGGATTACTTAGAATTTGAAGGTGGGATAGAGAAACAACTAAACCAAGAGGTATAGGGTTGTCACACCAGCCTACCTACAGACTTTAGACGCAGCTGGGGTCCTGGGTCACCTGGGTGCTGCTTAAAAAGTGCTCTTGGACATAGGCAGTGTAGGAAAGAGTCTGAACATGATCCAGAAGCACAGGGAAAAAGGAACTGAAAGGACATTGTAAAGAAGGGCACAGATGCCTGTGTCAGCAAGAGAGCCAGAGCTCCTAGGAAGCGTCAGATTCACCCAGGCTTGGTAAGGCCCAACAGTGTCTTCCACCACAACACTGCAGAAACAAGCATCAGGAATTCAGGGCTTTGGGCCTTCCACAGAAACAACCCTCCTTTGCTGGTGTCCAAAGAAGCTGCCAAAGTAATATGGCAAACAGCTACGTGTTAAAGAACAAAGGCCCCTTCCTTAAACAGCAAAGAGTGTTTTAACTTGTTCCAAAATGCAGGAATGAAACTGAGTTTCGTGTCACCACTGAATTGTGACAAGCAACCAAGAAAACCTACTTTGGAGAAGCTGGCACAGTTTCCATAGTTGATATCCAAAAGCTACATAAAATTATCTGCAGCAACAAAGTGAGAGTAACAAGCAAGAGAGATTTTGTTGTCAGGAGGAGGAAAGGGCAATCACATAGCTCAGATTTATTGAGGCAGTCAATCCAAATAGCTCAGGGATTTTTTTAAGTCCCATCTTCAACAAATACCTAACAGAGGAGCATGTTAAATCTGCTTTCTCATGAAAAGGAGGGCAGACTACTTGCATGCATTGTATGGACCTCATTCACGTAGCAATAATAAGCTGCTAGTGTCACTGTAGCTCAAGTACAGGTAATTTCACTTACATTTAAATTTTTCATTTTAAAAGTAACACTCTTATGAGTCTTCCTATTTAGGTTACTATAAACTGCTGCAGGCTAGGAGTCAGGATTTGGAATTTGCATTGGGGAAAAAAAAAGTAGTGTTGGCCCTTGCAAGAAAACAGCAGTCCTACACATAATGGCTCCAGAGGTTGGTCATTCACAGCAAGTGGGATATAACTGATGATTACAGAGAAATTCAGCACATTTCCAGGCAGTTAAAGCTATTGTTCATTGTGAGGAGCTGCAGTGGTCAGAGGCTTGGGCATGCTCCGTGCATCAGAGTGTGCCCCTGGGCAGCCAACATGTTGTAAGCTTTGCTCTCTTTTCATGAGATTCTGGCATACCTGTAGGCATTAAGGTCAGAGAGAATCTTTCAAGCCACCAAAAAGTACACAGAAGACTTCATCCATTTCTGCTGGAGATTTATCTGTTTATTTCTACATGTGGTTGTGTGAAATTTCTTGGCAAAAGTCGGCTTTTAGGAAGGATATTGTAGAATAGAGATTGTGCTGCATGAGCAGTGTGTGAAGAGATATTAAAAATAGACATAAATAGAAATGGCAGGTGTTGGTAGCATCAGTCTTTAAGTCAGTTGCATGTGGTTTCCATAAACTTCTTTCCTTACAAAAATCAGTGCTAAGGAAATACAGTAACTTCTGCACCTACTCTGGAAACAAAGAGAGCATGGTGCAGGACCTGAGGAAGAGACCTCGTTGGCTGAAAGCAGTGCAGCATGCTGGTGGCTCCCATTGCTTTCCCCTGTATCTTCAGCCTGCTGCTATCTCTGGCACAGAAGCAGTAGTAGAGTAGTATTGCCTTTCACATGAGCACTTCACTTGCAGCTACTTTTACACTGTGCTTCCAGAAGCCTAGATGGAAGTAAAAAAAGCTGCAAGAACCAGGACATCAGCTTCCACTAATCTTCCTTACCTTGCCACATTTTCTCCCAAAGCTGATGACAAAACACCTGGTGTGACCACAGGCTTGGATGGGGATGGTAAGTAGGCACTAAAGATAAAAGTTTTCACATCAAAACCAACTTGACATGTGCCCAGCTGGGGTCGTGGTAGCAGGCAATGGCTGTTTAATATATAGGGTAGGTCAGTTCTTAAAGTCCATAAGGTACTGTGGTGAATGGCCATTACTAGATTTTCCTAGTAGTTTATGTTGCTACTATTAAATTGAAGCTACGTCTGCAGCTCAGAATATCAGTACTCATTGGAGAGTGACAGACCCGGATATCTCTCAGGCTTCAGGTTCACAAGTACCTCTCTCTAACAAGAACAGTAGGTTAGAGGCACTGCACATCTCTCTCTCCTTGGACAAATGGACTGCTAGCATTCTCCATGCCTGGAAAACTCTGATTAGGTGGTGGCACTTCATCAGAGTGCAGAAAGGTCATCCAGGGTAAAGCTGGATTATGGAAGTCCAGTCTCTAAGATGCTAGAGAAAGAAGACTTTCAAAATCTTTAACAGGGAATTCTTCACTACTGTAAGAAAAATATTGAGCCTATATCTCCAAGAAAATGATGGCAGTCCAGACAGATCTTCACTGGCATGATAGATCTATTACAGCTGTGGAAAAAGGTTCCCCCATCCAAACCAGACTCAGTAAGCCTGCCCACTATGAGAATACTGTTAGAGATATCAGAAGGTGACCATGGACTGCCAGTTTCCTAATGAATAGTTTCATTTATTACAGTATTTGAAATGTGAGATCCTGAGATAATGACTCAAGGATTGCTCAAGAGGACAGGATGCAGCCTCTCTGAAAAGCTTCTTTCTGCTCTTTTGCTGGTAAGATAACTAATACATGTCTTCTGGAATGGGGCTCTGGTGCACACGGCCAAAATTCAATTTGTGCATTTGTTCTTCTGAATCAAAGATGTTGAGTGATGAAAACCAAAGTGCTAGTGTCAGCTGGGTAAAGCCAGTTAATATTCTGCAGCTGGAATAAAGTTCCCATACCTGCATTCCTCCTAGGTACAGTTCGTTTAGGCATTTCAAATATCCATTGAGTGAATACTTTGGGGTTTGGAGGTCAATAGTGGTTAAAACAGAAGTGCTTTGTAAGCTAGTTTGCAGAACAATCTCTTTGACTGGAGAAAAAGAGATATAAATCAGCACTTTTTCCTGGGGCACAAAAGAGAGAGAATAACTCAAGCGCTTGCAGGGTTTGCCTTCTGTTAAAATACATGCAGTTCTGTTAGGTGGTTCAGTAGCCAGGGCTCAGCAGTATGCCCTAGCAAGTGAACTCCCAAGCACAGAACATATACAATTTCCAGCAGTATGGAAGAGGTCTTCATGTATTGCACTGTGCACCTCAGTGGCAACAGTGGTACCACTATTATAACACAGAAATAGCCGACAGGATAAATGATCTTGAACAGTAGATGTCACAGTTAATTCTCTCAGGAAGTTTTTGACATTCTGAACCTAAGCATAATGAAAGGGTGCTTCTTCAGTTTAGTGTTTTATATGAGAACTGATGCTGTTTTTATTAGCAGTGTGTGGATGCATGCACATGTGAGTGCATGAATGTGTCCATTGAACATAAAGGTTTGACCTGGACAATCCATACTTAGAGGTTGCTTTGGGTTAGACTGCATACCCTGTCTGGATATGAGATGCTGTACCCATGGCTATGTCTCTAGGACCATGAAACCTTTCAATTCAGGGGCTGGGTGGCTGTACTTCCCCTTGATAGCACAGCCAAAAGTTGCAGCAGGCACTGACAGAGTCATCAGTAGGTGCAAATGCAAAGGAGATGGAAGCTCTATTGCCAACCTATTCTACTGATCTCCGCCCTTAGGTTTTGCTGGGTATCTTGGTCAGAGAACAAGTGACAGCTTTTACTTTGTGAACTTGAAAATTCAAACTGATGTGAGGTACTATGAAAGGCATAATCAGCTTTAACTAGTTCAGGGTTAGTAGGCTGGAACCCTGCCTACCCATCTGCATATTTCCACTCCAGGTTCCCTTGCACAGGCCAGCAGAAAGGGGAGGGCCTTGTTACTGACCAAACAGTCAAAACAACTGGGAATTTGACCTGCAGTACAGAGATGCTTGTTCCAGTAAGCTTTCTCCTAGCTCTGTAAATTAGTTTTGAGCCCACAAAGAGGCTTGATAAGTGACACAGAAGTGGTATGGAAAGTTGAAGCATTCAAAAGCAAAAGGAAATAACGCACAGTAAGTACCTTTCCCTGCCAAGCTTGCCTGGCTTTTATCCTTACCCCATCACTGCTAGAGCTACTCTGAGTGCCACCTCCCTCTTTTTTCAAGTGGTTAAACCCTGACCATGCTTGAGGGAGGATAAGGTGGTTCAAACCATAAATAGTCAGTCTAAAGGTCAGGCAAGCCAAACTGATTTTTCAGCTCCCAGTTCATACTGGGCTGTGCACTCAGTTAGAATCTGCATCCAGTAGATACTTATAAAAATTTATCTCAATTAGTGCATCGAATTCCTTTGTCACTTCCCAGCGTACAACACTAGAAGATGTTAACTGCAGTGTTGCTGTGGTATATTAACAGCATCTCATTTTAGTCCTTTGGTTTGTGTTCACACACACACAACAGACGCACACCTCAGTGAGACAGATCAGTCCAGTTAGCCTTATTCTGCAGCTGGGCTTCAGAGTCAGAGTGGGGTGTGCCCCAGGTAAGAGTTAATGCTCCTATTTATGGCACAGTGTTCTATGATTTATCAGAGGTTACTGGGACCATTGGGGAGAGTGTCAGCAAGGTTATGATGGACAAACATGCAAGCAGATGAAAGACTTGTGTTTCCTTAATTCATGGTCAGCCCTCCAATGATCACTGGAAACAGGGGGGGATAAGTGCAGATGTGGAAACCAAAGCATTTGCAATTTTGTGCTGAAGCAAGTTTGTAGCTTTGTAGTTTATTTTCAATGGTAGTCATTTCACTCACTGAGTTGAGCACGAAGTATCTCTAGGTTTTAATATGTCCTGTGGGATTAGAGTCATTGGATTTGGAGCCAACCAGCCTGTTATTTGGGGAGGGTGAGGAGGTGGCAGTGTCTGAAATGCCTATCCGATCTTGCCAACACTTCAGTGACCTTTCTGTACAAGTGGAGAGCTGGGAGCACAACCATCGCTTTAGAAAGGAAAGAAGTGGAGATAGCTTCCGATTTTGGTAGTGTATGCCCACCTATTTCAGGGGTGCAGCAGCCTCAGACCTCACACCAGTGAGACTGAGCCTGGAATGTGGTTTCCCCTTCTCAGTGAAACCAAATTTGGGCCATATCAGTAAGTATCTAAGGAGAGGCATATGTATGTACGTCTTTAATTGCTGGAGAGCTATGGCCTAGAATGCCAACGTGCTCAAGCACCCTGCTCCCTTAATCATTTAAAGTGCTGTGCATGCTGCTTGGATACCTCCTAACACTGTTTGCTAGATCAGATATCAAACAGGAATGTTAAACTTTGAAATCAGGGCAGTGGTATGCCTTCGTAATTGCCCTTCTCTCTGAATAATGGAAGCCTGCTGGACAGGACAGTGATTTATTAACATTACCTCTTCTGCCTTCCCCCGGCTCGATGCACCATCTCAAGCAATTCAGATAGGAGGCTTTTTGTCGCTATATTTTTTCATGGCATACTTATCCTATAGCACTAACAAATTTAGGCTCCTAGAAAACTCATATTCTCATAGTTGTTGCTGGAATGCAAAATATTTTTCTACCATTGTTGTGTGAATATTTTTCTCATTCTCAGAGCCTCAGTGGTTTGTATTGCTGCTCTGGCTCCTATGCCATTTACTTCCATCAATAACAAGAAATTGGTGGAAGTTAGAAGCAGTCCTAGGGCTGGGATCTGGCATGTGTGCTCTTCATTGCTGTGATGGTTAGGACATCTTGGACATGCCAGTAAACCCAGGTGTGACAGAGCAGGGTTTGGGCTGGAACAGCCCCTCCCCCCCCGCATGCTAACTAAATTGCAGGAGCTGCTACAACGGAGGGCTGCTTCCTACCTCACAGACACCACTGCTTGCATTTCATTCCTAGCTAGTCTGGGACATTTGACGTATTTCATCTGCGCATTGGCTTTATGTTTGATGAGTCGTTAAGTTAGTATCAGGGAAAAAATCTCATTGTGCACAATGGTTGAAAGCCACCTCCTAACATCCAGTGAAGCTTTTCCCTTTGTTGCTCCAGGGAAGCTATTTGCCTGACAGCAGCATGTTTAGCTCAGAAAAGCCCAATTAGCAGAGGAGACAGACTAATACCAGCCCATGGTCGTCTGCAGCTGATGTCTCTGCTGAGCAAATGGAGGTGTGTGTCCCTCCTGGCATGGGTAGTGCATCCTTCCAGTGCCTGTTGCACCACCCATCTCTGGAACCCACAGCTGCACGTGGCCAGCTCTTACCTGCCCAACCTACCCTGCTCCCACTGCATGACTCTGGTTGACACTTCAGACGAGCAAACACTTGCTGTCTCCTTAACGATGTTATTTACAAATCTGGAAATAATAGCCCAGTAGTGCTTCTTGGCCATGTCTGCAAGACTGAGTGACAGATCTGCTTCTGAGAATCATGAGAATCACTTCTCTTTGTAACAGGGCAAATTTAGCTCCTTCTGTGCTGCCAGTGGGACTTAAAAAGCTTTATTCACACAAATGCCACTCTTCTCAAGAGAGTGCAATAAAACCTCCCAGACTGGAATGGAAGCAATTGACATTTGCCAAGTTCATGTGTAAATGATCAGTTTCTGTTTTGAGCCAAATAAGCCACTGGAGCAAGGCAGCCAAAGAAAGTTTTCAGAAATAGCTGGCTCCCAGTGAAGCAGGTCAAATCTAACTGTCTCTTTCAACTTGAAGTTATGGTGAAACTTATGAGGAAAGCACTCAACTCTTCTTTCACTGCAAACAAGATATGAAAGTTACACAAGATACACAACCACAATCAGTCTTACTGTTAGTATATGCCTGTTACATCTCCCATCTCCTTAAAGTTTTCCCCTTGTTGCTCCCCTGATGGACATCCTGACTGCAATAATCTTGAAAACAGATTTTTAGGGTTTTTTTCCAAGTGGTGACTGACCTGTGGAAAGCAAACTGTCAGAATCAACCTCTATGCTGAACAGAGCACCTTTAACAACTTACTGAATGTGTAATAGATGTGTCTGAAATGGATCCTATCAAAATTGTTACCAAGAGAAACTCAGTTCACGTTTTACAAACCAGTAACCGTTGCTGTGATCAGAAAATGATTTTTCTACATATGCTTTGAAGAGTCAGCGTTTTACCCTTAAAGAGGAACAAACTTTTTTTCACTCCTTTACTTTCCCTCCCTGTCATGGTAGCTTGCAGGTGGACCATGTTCTCATGGGAATGGCTGGATCTGTTCTGTGAACCAGGAGGTGCTTTGGGACTCAGCCACAGAGAGGAGGCTGATACGGTGCCTGTGGGGCAGTGTTCCCACAAACAGCACAATGGGGGTCTCATCCACTGCACAGCTGGGGCTCACCAGCTCACCCACACAAGGTGAAAGTAAACAAGTCTGATACCGACATCAGTCACGTTGCTGCCCTTCACAGGCAGCCTAGATACAGCCATGTGCCTGTCAACATGTTTCTTCTTTCCATGCTTATCTTGGCCAGTGATTGCTTGCACTCATCAGAGGAACTGGCCAAATTAAAACACCAAGCAAATGTATGCTTGCCCATCTTTCTAGCTTCCTATTCAACGGGCCAAATTCTGCCCACGGTGCAGTGTAGAGAGGTCTTCTCACTGGGGTTTTGCTAGGACCACTCTGTGCCTGGGGTCTAGCTCAGAGAGCACCTTCATGTGAAATGAAGAGAGAGTGGTTGTTTCCACACTGCCTTTGTTTTGGGATGTGTTGAAGAGGTTTATGTTGAGAAAAGCATACCACCACAGGTTAGAAACATTAATGACACCAGTCTTTCTTGTGCTTACTGTGCTTTCAGAAAAACTTTTAAAAAGCAGCCCATGTCAGTGGAAAGCAGCTGTCTTGTGTCAGAAGGCCTGATCTCAATTGTTTTCATGGAGCTAGGTATTCAGTCCAGTCACTTGTCCTGAACAGCTCAGCAGAAAATACAGTATCATGTCAAAAAGTCATTTCCTGGTAATGTGGCATCTTCCTTGGCAAAAGCTTCTTAAAACAAACAAAAAAGCACAAGAGATAAATTTCTCAATTCCAGACTTGTTTTAGACCATATCTGCCAGACAGCAAGCACTGCTGGTCACACAGTAAGTGACTTTCCCTTCCTTCCTTATTCCTGCTCTGAGGCCCTGTACACATTCTATGTGTGTTTATGGATACAGCTCTGTGATTACTTTGGAAGTGCAAAATACTTGGTATAAGGGGTTATGACAGAGTTTCCTTGGCTCTGACAAGTCTTCTCAGTGCCTTCAGTTTTGGCGAGCAAAACCTTTGCTTCAAAAAACACTATTTGGATTTTCAGTAATAAAACAGCCATCTCACGAGACACTCTCTGGTGTTGCCTGACCATCCGACCTTCTGCCTTCAGGATTTAGGAAGGTGGCTGGAGCAAAAATGTTACTATACGTCTCCAATTGGCATTTGCATTCTTGGCCTTGATTCTTCCTTTGTGGAGTCCTGTCAACTAGCCAGTAGTCTAGGTGTGAGTGATCTTCCCTGACCATTTTGGTGTGAACCATTAGTTGGTAAGTGTGTGGCATACAGTCTGCTCCCTTGGAGAAGGACTTGTGCTGGGATTTCAGGCTTTTTGCTGTTTCAGGTTTGCTACAGGCTCTTTATTTTCATCTACATTTTACCCAAAATGCACGTTTTGTACTGCCTCCCTTTCCTTTACCACTATCTACCCACTCCTGGCCCCAGCTAAACCTGTGTTGGACAACTCAAGCTTATGCTTGTTAACAGAGCTTGGGACTGGTCAGAACTTTTGCAAGAGCTCCACACAACATTGTGTGTTGGTGAATGAAGAGTTTTGCATTGGAACATGAATTATCGAGGGGCCTGGCACAGAGCAGGAAATACAAGCCCTTTTCTTATGTAAACATTTTCAGTTTGGGTTGGCTGAATACCTGGGTACCAACTCTCTACAGGTTGGGATCCTCTAGGTTTATTTATCCAGTTATGTTCCTGTTTTTTGAATTTAATGATTCCCTAATTCTCATCACCATGGTAGAAAAAAGTATTGATATACAAGGTACAGGAGACAATTTTATATTTCATTTCAACAGAAACTATTCAGCCAGAGGCATCATGAAACAGCCCTGTCTATTCACTCAAAAATAATGATGAACTGTTTGTTATTTCTTGCCATCAAACAGTGTTTTCTGTTTCTTCTGCTTTATAGAAGGGGGACTCAGACAAAAGTAAACAGCAACTTTTTTTTAAGCTCTCACCATTCTGATAAGAATATACAGGAAACACAAAACCAAAACCCTTACAAATAGGGAAACTGGGGGGGTAGGGGAAATGACAGATAGAAGTAGAATCAAAATATTGCATCCCACATGATGTCTAATTGCACCAATATAAGAGATTTGTATACTGGAAGAAGTACTGTCAACAATGAAATCAGTCTAAGCAGTACTGCTTAAAGTTTTGATAACACAGAGCGTCAGATAAACAGGTTTTGGGGTAAACGCAAGTATTAGTTAATTATGTCTCATTAAGTAGAAAAAAGGCAGAAGCTTTCCAGAGATCAAAATATACTGCTTAATACAGTGGAAATAAATTAGGGTTGAGAAGCATGTCTCTGAAGCAAGTTCACTGATTTGCCTACCCATTCGTCAGCCTTACTCTATCTGTCTGCCTCTACCCCTCCCCTCATTTTGCTTTTGTTTCCAGCACAAGGCCACAGATGGAGACTTTGGGAGGGCTGGGGAGGAGCTGATATGACTAACTGCTTTATTTGAAAGAAAAATCTGAAAAAGGTAAGATTCCTTTACAAGATACTCCTTGTCTGAAAAGAATTTCTAACAAAAGGGTATTGTTCACATAGAGGTAAATCTTTCTGTTTTCTTTGTACTAGATAAAGATAATTAGTCACTGGACTGAAACTTGATAGTAGTCTGCCTGTAGCAGCAGACAGTGGGGCAAAAGGAAGATACTGCTGACGAGTCATAGATATATTTTCATGAAAACAGCTTCCTGGAACAGGGAGGAGTTGGAAGGAAAAAAAAAGTAGGTAGAAAACTAATGGTTATTAACTTAGAGACTAAGGCATGCAAGTCAAATAAAACTGATGTAGTAATTTGCTAAAACTGAAGAGAGAAAGAAAGCTTGAGTTAAAAGGAAGTAAATTACAACCAAAAGCTGATCTAAAGGGAGCCACACAGTTACAAAAGTGACCCTCCTTCAATTTTTCAAAACCTGTGAAATTCAGAGCACATCACAACACACCCTGAATTCCCTACTGAAGGAGGTAAATTCTTCTAGAGAGTGACACAGATGCCAAAACTTCAGACCACATGAATACTTTAGCATCTCTCAGAAAATTGTCTCCAGTCATCAGGAGCAATATTCAAATGAAATTAACTGTGCATTAATAAGAGAGAGAGAAAAGTTTGGAGCGTTAGTGACATGAAGACATAAAAAGCAGCTGAAGACAGATAATAATGGGGCAGCCGTATTTGTGTCACAAGCAACAGCAAGACTACTTTGATGCAAGAAATACTACAAGAGGTAAAATGCCCCTCGACAGATAGAAATGATAAAAAAATCAATGGTCATGTAGAAAAGATAGACTTTTTCCATTCTTATCTGTATTCAGAAACCAGAAAGCCAATGAACATAAATGCCTTCTTTCCACCCATAAAAGAGGACTATATTAAACCACACTGACCCAGAATGAATATTTTGAAAATCAGCAGACCTAGAAAACTTGCAGTCGAGAGACCTAAAGAGATGATGAAGATCCTGGCCTAGAAATACTCATTTTTAGTGAATCTTGAAACATCAGAAGGACACTAGAACAATGCAGAATGTTCAGCCAACGTCACAGGAGGTCACCAGCACACTTGAAGGCACTGCAGCTTGGTTTGCCTGACAAGGGATCTTAGGCAGCAGAAAAAATGAGTTGTTAATTAAATTGGATGGGCACACAGTCACTAGAAGTCTACACTGGCTTACAGCATAGCATTCTTGTAAGAAACTAATGGTATACAATATCTGTGTGGTTTCTTCCAAAGGGATTAACATAGGGCTTGAAGTCACTCCAGAGAGCTCATTAGCTGATGCCTTTCAGATAGCCATCCATATGCAACAGGTTATTCAGTGTTGCTTAGATATGCCCAGACCAAACCAACAAGCAGTTAGACTGTGGTACGCATCTCAGTCACCAGCTGTGGGTCACAGGTAAGACCAAGGCAGAATCTATTTTCCACATTGGCAAGGAACTGTTCAGGTAAGAGAATAGATGATGATTTGGCCTTTTGAAGCCATGTGAGGCAATCAATATGACTTTGAGCATGTGAGCAAGGGAGACCAGCAAACCACCTAAGGGTGAGGACCGCATTAGTGACTAGAATACAGGCCAGCTTCTGATAGTGACTGAAAAAAATCATCTCAGAATAAGAAACAGAAAAGTTTACTACCCCAATCCAGTTTCAGCAGGGATGTACATTTATACCTGTGTACAGTATTAGGTAGACTGTTTCAGTGCCCACAGTTTTAGACAGTTGTTGAAATATTGGAGTGGGTGAAGAAAACAACCACAAAAATTACGCAAGGTCTAGTGAAAAGGCCATAGCAAAGACTTGGAGAACTCAGTCTGTTGAGTTTAATAAAGGCTTGTAAAAAATGAGAAATGGCTCGAGTACAGAAGATGTTTCCCTCCTGGCAGAAAATGTCATGGTCTAAAGAGCTCTTAATCTAGCAGAGAAATTGGCAAATAAAGCCAGTAGCTGAAAGTGGAAGCCTGGCAAATCCAAATGAGAAAATAATCAGAAACGTTAAACAGTGAGAGTAAGCATTAAAGCAAATTGCCAGAGAGTGGTCGATTCTTTGTGTCAAGCTATCATCACATCAAGGCTCCAGGCTTTTCTCAGTGATGAGTTTCTGGTAGACAAACCATTGGCTCCCCTATGAAAATGACTGTCCAAAACCTGGTGGCCCATCTTTAGGACTGAAACTTAACTGGCTTTTGGAGGCTCAGACGAGTTCTTGACCTCTCTAGTCCTCATTCTGGGGGGGTCTAAGAGACTGGTACAGATTAGTTAAAAATTTAAAATTGTTATCTTCCAGCCTTATTTGTCATCTCTCTTCTAAACAAAGTCTTCCTTCAGTTTTTGCCTGGCTGGACTCTACAATTAGGCAAAGAACTGTCTCTGTACCTCTGGTGATGCAAAACTCTCTGCTGAGTGAATCTTTCCTTTTAGCTAAGTACCCTGCAGTAGCAGGGACTTTTCCCAGTTACCATCCTTCCTGGAAAAAGGGCATTTTCTCTCTACCCATCTCTCTCTTTCTCTCTTTCTCCATCTCAAGCCACAATTGCCAAGTCTCCCGGAAAATATTTTCTAGCTTCTGGAACAGATTATTATGCATGCTCAGTGCAGCTCTTCTGTACTGTATTTCTCTGGGTGGTTTTCAAAGCCTCTTGGGGCCCACTACTTACCATGGTCTGGCAAAATCCCTGACCACCACTTGGGACCTTGGTTTGTTTATTTTAACATTTATAGTGCAAAAAAACTGAAACCAATTGATGCCAACCATTGGTACAGAACAAAAAATTAATACAGACCAAACACATTTCTATCCACTGAAGAAGGATGTAGAATAAAGGCCTCACCCACTGTCAAATTAAATAAAGGCCAGAGTTAAAAGTTCTGTCTTGCGACACATTCTACCACTGTCCAAACTGCGAGGCAAGAAGCAATAAATACTGGAGCCAAGGGCTTGGGGGGATGAGTTCTCCTGGCTGGTCCCAGCAGCTCAGGCCCAGAGCTAGACAGCAGGAGCACTCTGGTTCATTTCAGCTATTGTAAAACTTTAACAGCCCCAGGGCAGATACCAGCTCCTGTTGGAGAGGACGGGTCTGACAAGGAGCTCAGCTCTAGGAAAGCTGGTGTCTTAAATAAGCACACATGGCACAGACCTCAGAGGAGCACTTGCCTCTCACCTCCGGCCCTACTCTTGTGACACTTTTACTTCTCTCCTGCTTTGTGTGGGAGGTGGGCAATGGGGCTGGCTTACTCAGTGGTCTTTACTTTGGTCTTTGCACCTCTCTCCACAGTCTTCCCCATTCTGGTGATTTCTCTGGTCTGTTAAAAAAAATGGAGGCAAAGGATTTAAGTGTCACTGAGCCATCTGTGAAAAGCTGTCTAACAACTCGTTGTGGCATGCAGGCCCAGGTTGGAAATGGAGATCTGCCCTGACTTCCTTTCTTAGGTCCCTGGTGTTGCTGCTCGCCCCAGCAGAGCTCCTGGCTTTGCGATCCATAGTTCCTTGGTTCAGAAAGTGCCAAAGCCATTGTTTTGTTTTTTTTTTTTTTTTTGTGTCAGAGCTATGTGGTTTCTGTGTCAGAATTATAAACCATGAAAAATATGACAATTTTGTGTAATCTTATGCAACTTTTTCCATGAAGACCCTCAAAAATGGCAAAAGTCTTGCCTTGTCATTAACCATAGAGAAGTGTATGGTATGTGTGCATCTTCTTAAAGCAGTGAAAGTTTGTCCGGAATGATCAAGTTTGCAGACTAGATAAAAGAGGCATCACATATTCAACTCCCACTGAAAGACCTCTGCAAAGGCCTAGCAAAAAAATGGATGAAATATGCTTTCCAGGCAAATTTTGGTTTACAAACACAGCTGCTACTGCTCTTGAGGAGTCACAAAACATGGCTTCAGTGGCAGTTCTGTTGGGGGCAAAGTCCTACAAAAAGACCAAGCATCCCTTAGTCCCAACATGGTGCCATTTTTCCACCCTGAGGCAAAGATGGTGGTCATTGCCAGCCATGCGTGCATACTTTAGGGCCCTCTGGCTTTACCACTGACTCTCACATTTGGCCCCAGCAATGCTCTCTGTGTTCTCCTACCAGGAAACACTATTGTACATGATATCCTTTCACCTTAGTACTTTGTAAAACACATGGGGATGGAAACACACATGTCAGATTCTTTGAGCAGTGAGACTGAGTCAAGGTTTGTCCTGATGAAATGCTTGCTTTTATAAAAGGCTGCTGTCACCCATGTTTGAGCAGCCTTCATGGCTCAGGAGCTCAGATATATCCTGTGAAATCTGCATGGACCACCACATGTTTCTGAGGTTGGTGGAAGGACACATGCCCATTACAGAGACTAGCTATACAATGCTCAACAATTAAGCCATCAGTGGACTCCTACACACTTGTAAGGTACACAGGGCGCATGGACAGCCTGTCAGGTTCCTCAAGTAGTAACAGTTCATGACACTCTTGAGATATGGGCAGATGCCGACACAGTGTTGTGAAGTTCCTATTTCAGCATATAATTTTAAAAATACTTCTAGCTCAGGATTTAAATGCTAAAATGCTTTTGTGTATGAATTGCAGTGTAAACCATAAACCCAACAGGAAACATCAAAGCCTTCACCTTTTGTAGATAAGTTGTGACTAAGGAGCATTATGAAAATGTTCCTTTATTGGCAAGAAAACAAATACATTTTACTGTCCCATATGTGTGAAATGAAACAACCAATTAAGATATATCTGGCAAAGGAAGAATATTTTTACCTTCCAGCATTGCCCACACTTCCCAGATTGTATATTGATTGCAACATTCATGAGTATTGCACAGGGGGCAGATGGTGAACACTCTGCTAAGCACCAAGCTTAGCTGACAAGGAGGCCCTCCAGTTTTAATAACAGCATTAGCAAATCAGCTCAGCCTGAATCTTCTCACATTTCTGGAGCTCACACTGGGAGTGCTCAGCGGCCTAGCAAAAGCTTTAACATCGTCACATCCATATCATCAACTGGCTGGCATAATCACTATCACAGTGCTAACGTAATTCTTATCCTTTCAGTAGACACCAAAATTAATTGCAGTAAAAAAACAGCTCCAAGAAGAGCCGCTTGTCTGCTTTGTCTACAATAAGATCTACATTTGTAGATCTAAGTTCCATAAAAATTTATTGCATGTGTATGTTGTATATATGCATTTTCAGCACATTGGCCCTTTGAAGTGGACTTCTCCTTGATTAAGATTCAGGTGGGTATGAGGTATTCTTAAACCAAACAAGATTGTTTTTCCCAGTATGTTTTTACAAGGGAAATGCAAAGACATCAGCATGAGAAAGAGAATGCAACTCCCACACCTGCAGCAAGCCACCCTCAGTGCACGTTTTCAGCCTGTCACACCAGCCTCTGGGTCAGAATAAACTATGCTTTTGTTGTCTCTGGGATATTGTTACAGGCTCTTTGTACCTGCTGGATAGATTCAAATATCCCATACCATCATTCTGAGCCAAGCCCATCTTTATCAGGTTTGTACACATCAGGCACCTGCATGCACTAGTGAGACTTAAATGACCTTCACCAGCCTCAGCTGGGGCTTCCACCCACACCCATGACCCAGAAGCCCTATTTCAGCTGAACCTGGACCTAGGAGTCTCTGGTTGGGCTGGATGAGTGCTGCTTTTCAGCTTTTCCATGTCCATGTCTTTGTTTTACCATGGGCTGTGTTGAGCCAGATCTCAACATGCAGATTGATGTCCTGGCTAGACCTTGGTCCAGTCGTGGATCTTTCCAGCCAGTGTTAGACCTGTTCTTAACCCTGGTCTACAGACTGAATTTCCAGCTTGACCTTAAGCATGTCTCAATGTCTTATAATGTGGACTCTCAGCTGGTTCTGGTCATCATCTCCAGGTTTGTCCTGCTCACCTCACTCAGATATTGTGGATGGGTTCTGGTTGGGGAGGTTTGGCCCTGCTGGTACTGGGTTCCCATTACCTTCTGGGTCACCTTGCTTTAGGGAGCAGCTGGCCTGTGTGGTGCTGTGACAGTGAGACTTGCATTTAGTTTTCTTGGAACATAAAAATGGTCAAGAGGCTCTGAACTAGTGCCCACTGGTGCAGCGTCTTTGTCACACAGCAGCTGGTAGGTAATGCTTGCAGAAGAGTGTAAGTGGCTTATGCTGCCAAATTTCATCAGCTGGTGCCTGAGGAACCTCCTGAGCCAGAGGTGATACCTTTATGCTAAAGCTCAAAGTTCAGGCGCACCAGTCCATGCTACTGTTGATCCTGATGGTCAGTCTGTGAGCTGGTGACCAGCTCTGCCAGGAGTACTTAGGCTCCACTGGCAGTAACCTGAGTCATCTTGGAAGCTTCCCAGTTACCTCTCACTGTTCCTCAAAACTTGCTTCCCAGCATGTGTCCACTGATAACTACTGGCCTTGAAGAGAAGTTGTCAGCAGCAGTCTCATTGCTTTTCACCATGCTACTTCTTTCAAAGGCCTGCTACTAAACACAAACCTATCAGGAAGGGTAAAAACCCCTTAAATAAATTTATAGAGAGATTCTGGTTTGTTAATGCTGCCCACCATGTCGATCATTTGTTTCGGGCAATGCAGTATGATGGGGGTGGAGAGCTCAGGCTATTGGGTCTGATTAAAAGTTACATTGAGGCCAAACGTCTGTACCAGTTTAGTTAAACATTTAGGTCTGGCTTTGGAAATCAGTCACATTTATGAGACATTGGAATGCCATATGAGTGACAACTTTGAATCCTTTCTACTCAAATCTTTGGACCTCATAAAAGTAAATCTTCAGACTTACATAGTGTGTTAGCATGCTCCACACAGACCCATAACACACATAAGTAGGGAGCTTTGGTTTCCTGCATATTTGTGTCTCCTGTCTCCTATGGTCTTCATCAAAATAACCCCATCTTCTTCTTGGTCTCTTAAGGCTTCTTCATAACAACATCCCCAGGCTCTTGCCGTGACTCAAGAATTATTCCTTTTTTGGTTCCCTCAAGCTTCTGCTTCATCCCACATCTTCAGTATGTTCCCTTATAATAATAACTCCCCTCCACCTTGCTTTTCAGCTCAAATATTTCCTCATACATTCACCATCTATTATTTGGGGCTGGTAGGTGAGCAAGATGCTCTTTGTTCAAGGACAAGGCCCACCAAAGGCCCAGATAATGGCTGGTTTCTGCTTGCCTTTCTCTTAGGTAGAGTACTACTTTAAGCAATTTCTCTTCTCCCTCCCCTCATGGGTTTCTGTGAAATATGAGATTGGTTTCTAAGAGGCTGCTTCTCTCTCAAACATGATTGAAACTGGCCACCAGGTTCAAGAGTACCTCGGGAAAGGGCTGATAGACAGATGGGCTTTGCTTAAGCTCTTGTTCCTGTGAACTCTTGCCCTATTAAGTAAGGTTAAAGTGCTTGGGGAGTAGAGTTATTTTACCTCCCTCATTGTTTAGTTCAAATTCATCCAACAACAATTGTAAAAGTGTATCAAGTGTATTTAAAAATATTTTAAAGCACTTTAAAACAACAGCTTTTTACCTTCTGTTTTGCTGTGCAAGATCACCATTTTACACTGGTTTGTGATAAGAAAGTGTTTTTGAGCAGCCATTGTGCTGCACAGGCATGTGGAGAGCTGCTCATCATTAATTTGGAACAGAAGGAATGTTTGCAATTCTGGAAGAAAGACTAGTAAGTGTAGTATAAATGTGCCTCTCTCCTTTTTGCCTTTTCACTGGTTCCACACCAGCCTGATGTGTAACCAGATAGTTTTCCAAGGCCTCTGTTAGCAAGCAGAGTTTAGTGTGCAGGCACCAATCCTAACATTATGGGAGCTTAGAGGGCTTTGAATGCAGAACAAATTGGTTTTAAAAGCAATAGCAATTGCTAAAAGGGTCATATTACAATAAGAGATTTGAAAGCTTATACTGTGAGCAATGCAGCCGATCAGAGCCGATGATATAGTCGAAGTACTTTGTGAGCTGCTGGGAGCAAAGCAGGTCCTGATTATTGCATTGACAGAGGTGGGTTGTGGGGGCAGCTGGCACCTCATTAAGGCCAAGGCTTTCAATCCATCCATGACTCCTGTGGGACTTGGGAAGGGTGCAGGAGTAGCGCTATTGGTGACAGGCTGGATGAGGGAAGGAAAGCCTGTATCTGTATAGTCAGCTCTTCACTCACTAACCTAGATGGTGCTGTGATAAACATAATAGCAATTAACAGGAAATGGGGGAAGGGAGAAACAAAAAAACAAAGAAAGAAAAACAAAAGGGGAGCCCTGAGTAAAAGGAACTCTAAAGAAATTTGTAGGACCCTGAGAGAAGACAGCAAGGCCCAGACCCCTGAAGCTATTCAAATGAGAGTCAGGTGGCTGAATAACTTCGAAGTTCTCAGCCATGGTCTGGAAAAGACAGCAAAGGAGCTGGCAGTCTGCTAAGCTGCTTCTGGACAGACTGCTTTGCATCCATTTTGAGAGGAAGCACGAAAGGCTGAGCTGTCAGTATTTTTCAGGATGTTTGTGCTTTTATTTACTGTATCGTAACACTTGCATTCTGGTTTACATGTGGTACATGCACTGGAAGTAGCTTGAAATTCTAGAGGTTGCTTTGCCTGGCTGTCTACAGCTACATCTCATTTGGCAGGCTGAAGAAAAGATTAAAGTGTTTTAGCTGTAACTCCCTGCCATGGTCAAATCAAGACCATGATTTCCTCAAACACAGTCCTTGTTAGGACCACACTTTAGCAGTAACAGTTTATGTCTCAAAAATAAAATAGTTACTACTAGCTAAAGCCAAAACATGTTTAGTCAATCAGATTCTGACTTGGAGATGTTATGGATGGCATGTAAAATGAAGTACTAATGACTGACAAAATAACACAGCAGTGAAATTCTATTCATAAATTCATGCTCACTAGTTTCCAAGCTATTGTTAATGGCAACTTCTTTCTGGATGTCAACAAAGCAGGAATGTGAAGGCAGAAAACCAAGAATCAGTAAACTATAATATGTGAACACATAGAAGCATATATGTGCAAACACATACTGTAGTGATACAGTACTGTATATGACTGTACAGTATATGAATGTACATATATGACTGTAGTGATAGGACAAGGGGTAATGGGTTAAAACTTAAACAGGGGAAGTTTGGATTGGATATAAGGAAAAAGTTCTTTACTGTAAGGGTGGTGAGGCACTGGAATGGGTTGCCCAGGGAAGTTGTGAATGCCCCACCCCTGACAGTGTTCAAGCCCAGGTTGGACAGAGCCTTGGGTGACATGGTTTAGTGTGAGGTGTCCCTGCCCACTGCAGGGGGGTTGGAACTTGATGATCTTAAGGTCCTTTCCAACCCTAACTATTCTATGGTTCTATGATACACACACACACACACACCCCTGTTTATTTTTTCAAATGAGATGATGCCATGTCCATTCTAAGTTTTCTGATGTTCCATCTGAACAAAGGGTTCTTACAGCAATTATACACAGATACAGAAGATGAAGGGAGGAGCAAGGGAGTATATGACCTGGGAGGAGCATACAAATCATGAGGACACATAATGTGTGGGCAGTTAGAGCTGGCTCACCGGCAGCACAAGACAAGTCTGTCGTGCAGAGATTGCCACTTTATGCTCTGTACCCTGGCTTTGATGCTTTACAAACATCCCCTTGGCCCTCAAAAGGCTGTAAGGGTGGTAAGCTAAAGGTAAGCAATACATAGGTGTCCACAGGCAGGCAGAGCCAGATCTTCAAAGATGTGAATTTTTGCCATTCATCTTCATGGCATGTTAATGCTTAAGTTATGCCGCGATATACAGTTCAGTATTGTTGACTATTTCATTGCTGGATAAAACCAGTAAGTTCTGAATAGAATGATGAAAAACAGGGAGATATGCACTAGCTGCTTTCATGGGCACCTCATTTTGGCTTTACATCACAGTAACATTTTTATCTGAGCTTCATATTTGCATTATAAAAGATTGCCTTGAAACTATTTGCTATTAAATAAGCTGATATTCCAACTGTTCTGTTTACCTGAGAGCCTGCATTTACATCACAATTTGACACTGCTGTGACAGTACGATCATAAAATTTAAGCTCCCAAGGAAAGGAAGGCAAGGTAATAATCCTAGATTTTAGGAGAGCAGATTCCATCTTCTTCAGGAAAAGAAGGGAGGCTGCCATAGAGAAGTGTGAAGGAGTTTCACATTTGTTTGATCTTCAATAATAGCCTCATGGAGCACCAGAATGATCCTTTCCAGTGGGCAAGGAAATGAGTTGTTCCAGCAAGGAATGGCTTGAGAACAGGGAACTCCTGACTGAAATAAAATGCATCTTTTGAGGCTTTCCAAACTTAACTGGATGAAGCTTTGAGCAACCTGAAAGCTATAGCTGCTTTGTGGAGCAGAGGTGGGGTGATACAAAGCTCCCTTCCAACCTAAATTATTCTGGGGTTTGTTTATGCTGTGTGTTAATGGGTATGTATTAAAAGGGTATATTCTTTTCAGTTAACAAATGGAAGACTTCTAGCCATTGTTTGAACTGGATATACTGCTGCCAATTAAAAAAGTCTGTCTAGCGCTCAGATATGATGGTGATGAGCCTAGTACAAATGACTCCATGCTTGCAAACCAAGGAATTGTGTAGTGCATTAGATAATAGTAATCATATTTTTGTGTTTCTGTGAAAAATGGTAGTTGCAAGACCCAGTCTCTTCCATTTTCTTTAACCATCCAAACAAGCCATTTGATTCTCTGTTCATTCTTCCAATGGCCTTTTTTCCTATGCAGCTTATTGTGATTCCCCACTGTAATACAATCAAGATATAAATCCTGTATGACAGCAGAGATTAGCAAGAGTCATGCAAGTAAATGCAGACCAAAAGGTCGATGTATATTTTGTACAGTGTTGTATCTTAGCTATTCTGAAAGTTCTGAGACAAGTTGTGTTCTGTTTCACTAGAGGAAGCATACATCTGCTCCTCAAGTAAGAACAGCATGCAGATGTTGGAAGGTGGGACTTTGGTATCAGCCACAATACTGCAAGGCATTTTGACAAAGTGTAGCATTTTGAAATGCTTATTTCTCATGACTCTCTACTGAAATTGGTGTGTTCTTCACAGCCTAAGGTGGTGTGATGGGACTTGGTTGCCTAGAATGTTCAGGCAGATCTGCCAAACTTTTTTCTTAAGTTAGGCACTGTCAAGACTGCCAAAGAGCTTTTAAACTCAAACCCAAGTTTTATTTTAACAGAAACTAGATCCACAGCCTTTAAAACTGATAAAACTTAGAGTGAGACAAAACAGAAATGAAAGCATTTAGAAACTGAATTCCTTCTTGCCCACTGTGTCCTGGAATGAAAAGTCCTTTTTTTCACGCTTCCTCTCAGTTCAGCTGCTCGGGAACTTTCTGTATTGCAACCAAATCTCCTCTGAGAAAATAATCTTTGAAACTTTAGGAAATACATTTCACCCCATCACTAAGGCCTGGCTGCGTGTCTGCTTTACTGAGCAGTTTGCCAGTCTCTGCTCTGCGCTTGCTGAGTTTTCCCCACACCCTCCACATAGGTTCTTACAGCTTTTACCCTGTGATTAAGTATTTTCGTTTGATTGCTGTTTAATTGGATTTTTACACAGTATCTAAAAATGAAAGAGGCTGATAAGAGGGGAACTATTTGGTGAAGTCAAGGGAGGAGGTTGGAGGATATAGGATATCAACAGACAAAATCAGTGGATTTTAAGACCAGCTTGGTACTGAACATATTGTGGTGAAAGAGCACCATGTAAATAGAAGTCTCTGGGCAAGTTTTGGGGTTGGTTTCTTTAAAGTTTTTTGGTTTTATTTTTTCTTTAGCTTTAATGCTTAATACCACAGAAATTGCACACAGCATGATTGGAAGACCTGGCCCATAGAGGAGATTGCTGTCAGAGATGGACAGAATAATGAAGATCTTTGGAAAGGTCTATAGGAGATAAGGTAAGAAAAACCACAAGAGGTAGAGAGGCATCAAGCACTGGTGGCAGAAAGAGGAACTGAAATGGAGAGATGATTTTACCAAATGATAAGGTATTTTGAAGTAATATTGTAAATGCTGTAAGAAATTTCAATCTATATTGTACACAGTCTCTTCCAGAAATGTAAGTTGCGTGTAGGAATGAAATTATCTGGTAAACATATGTTAAAATATGAAAGTAGCTTTGCTCACAGGCAGTTTTTCTTTGTAATAGAAAACCTCAAGAGGTATACAGATGTTTTTCAAAGGCAGTTCATTCAGTTTAATGCCATAAAATGTCGCTGGTTGTCACAACGTTGTTCTAGCCTCCACTTTTGGTTCTTAACCTATTTTTAATCTGGAATTGTGAAACTAAATTATCAAAGAGTGTAACAGTACCTATTTAAAGCAATAGTTCCCAGATGGACAGAGAGAGAAAACCATACAAATACCTTTCCTTCCTTTTGCGTTTAAAAAGACTGTGTGCTTAGAAAATCATAGAGGTATTTTGGTCATTCTGCTCTGAGCCACAGACAGCTGTGCAAAGGAGAACCCAGGCCCATCTCTTGAGTTCACTAGCAGTAGCAGATCTGGGGCTGTACAGCTCACCAGAATAGATGCCACACCACCAGTGGTCTTGGCAAGACAAAGACCTGGTCAGAGCAGGGCAATGGTGGGTTCCTGGCAGGTTATACTGGGAGAAAGGTCTGGGTGTGAGGGGAGAGCACGGTACCCAGCTGCCTGTCACAGGGGCAGGTTGGAGGCCCAGAAAGGGCAGCGTCACACAGCAAGTATGTGCGTAGGAAGCTCAGAGAGCTATTTGCTAATAAGTCTGCAGCGTGCCAGTCTTTAGACTGGCATGAGGCAACCATTTGGGTTTTAATCTCTTCCTCTGCGTGCATAGTGACTATTCATGAGAGGATTACTATGAAGTGCCCTGAAACTAAATGGCATGTTTAGGATCTCATGGCTACATGGATAGAAGTCACAGGCAAGCTTGGATAGCACAAGCAAGATGCAGCATTATTCCCTCTTTCAAACAGAAACCTAAAAGATCAAATACTCCGCATCACGCTTACTCACATTTCTCCAAACTCAAAATGCAGCATCAGCTCTACAAGTTCAATTGCTCTTGCCAGTACGTAAGTGAAATACCTCACATGGGTGTCACCTCTTCAGGTTCACCTTGTTCTTACCGCTTTTGAAGCCAAGCAATGGGAGCAGGGGATCACATCAGCTGGGAAAGCAGGCAAGCCAGTATCTTCTGCACATCTAATTTTATAGTGTTCTAAACAAGCATGTGCCTGCCTGCATTTATCCTGTAAGACAACATAATACCCAGCTGTTTAACTACAGGGTTACTGCTTGCCAAAAGAAGACTCCTGTAAAGCTGAATTTTTGTGTAGATCCAGGCACTTCAGGCTCACCCTTGTCTTCAGAGCACATTCTGCAGTCCTTCACAGTTAAAGTTACACACATATGCTTAGCAAAACAAGATCTTTTTCACTGCAGGTGAGGGGAAAAAGGAGCATTGCAGCGAACTATCAGCTAAGTAAAGAGGAAAGTAAGTCACAGTTGTTAAATAGGTTACTTCCACTTTGTGTAAAAGTGCTCTTGTAGTAGTCAGGTTAATGTCTGAAGTAGGGAACTGTCTGGGTTCAAGTTTCCTTTGGTGCTTGCTGTTCCTGCTCCAGATAAGTGGGGGAAGTGAAGAAAAAAAATCCCGGTATAAAAATTGGTGTTTTCAGGTGACGAACATACGATTGTGGATTCTAGTGAAATTATTCTAACTCCCACTGATTGAACATGTGGGTTAGTTTTGTTTCATGCATCTATGTAGCTTCTTTAAAATAAAAAAGCCCTCTGTAGCAGCTGCATTGGCTTCTGCTAGTATTTGTTTCCCTTACAGAAAATCCTAAGCCCTTCAGCACAAGATGAAACCCCTTTCTTCACTTTTATTTCAAATCTTGTCTTTGAAACATGCGTTTCTGCTGGAAGACAGAAAACAAGCTTATCTGTAGTGAGTGGGAGGTTGTAGTATTAGGTCTTCTTGCAGGAAGCCTCTCTGACCCCAAACAGAGGGTCAAAACATTTTGACCATCAAGGTTTCAAACTCCCAAACAAGGGGTTTTACAGCATTTGAAGGTTTAGAGATAACAGTACTGCCTCAAAGAATTTCTGAAGAGGGATGGGTGTTATTACTGATGTTCTCTTGTAACAAACAGACTGCTGTATGGGGACACTGCCCTTGCTGGGAAATTGATTACAGTTCAGGTTCGAAAAGTGGGTGTTTCCTCTGTTTTCAGTTACCGTATCAGGTTTTCGTAAGGGGGGAATAAAACCAAACACCACCACTAAAAGAAAAGGGTATTTTCTCATGTTCCTGGTGTTTCCCCAAGAGTTTCGTGTCACGATTTAATGAACATGAAGCAAGCTGCTGCTTCTTTTTAACTCCCCTTCTAGGAAGCAGTTGTTTTAGGACTGATTCTGGTAACCTGATACCACTTGATGTATTTTTGCTGGAATATGGAGCTTACATAAATTGCACCATAAGCAAATTTCTTTATAATGGAAGGATCGGGAAGCTGCAGCTTGGCAGGCCATTTCATTGGTATGGTTTTCTTAAGGTGGATTTTCCAGATGCTTTTTAACAGATGCTATCGGAGACTTTTGCTAAAGGTATTGGGAATATGCATCGTCCCTGTTTGTAGAGCATCCCACCTGCAGACAAAATGCCCTGTTTGGAAAGGTTCCTGCCTGCTTAACAGATACCACTCTACAACCTGAAAGAAAAACTGCTGTTATTTGCCCTTCCCAATGTGCCTAGTTATTTATTATCAGTGTTACCTGAGCCCACAGGCTCCTGCTGAAATCAAGTCCAGTCTTTGCATGGTCTCAAATACAGATGAAAAGTTAGTGTGTGTCCCCCTTCCTGCAGAGATTAATTGGCAAAAAAAAATCACAAAAAGTAGTAAAACTCATGCATTCCTTAAACCAAAGCATCGTTCTGTTCTGCCTGGGACACAGTAGTTGACACAGGGACTTAATTAGATACAGGATGGGCAGATGTAAGTGACTGCAGTGTGGCGTGATGCAGGCAGGGGCTCTTCAGTGGTGGTCACGGAAAAGAGCTGGACCAGAGCTTCAAGCAGGAGTGTTTCCTCCCAGGTGAACAAAAGGTCTTGCATATTATGGTTAGTGAAATCAACCAGATAATCTGGAGCTACTGCACATAGAGTGCATCCCAGAACCCCCCTTCCATTTGAGCTGCTTGTCACCTACCACACCAGTAAGCTGAGCCTGCGCTCCAAAAATTTCTCTTTTAAATTGTTTGCATTGGAACTAATGTTTATTAAAGGAGCCAAAGGGAGACTGAGAGCCTTCCTGTCCTTTTACTGATGTCCTGAGGCACTTGGCACCCTGCACCTCCTGTGCTGTGAGGGGCTGGCAAGGTCTGCCTGAGCACATAAGCAGCAGCATGTCCTTTGCCTAAGGCCTTTCCAGGGCACCACACTGTTGATGCTTCTGCTAGGATTTCCTGACAACTCTGAGAAAAACAGTTCCTCATAAGGCCAAGGATTGTTCCTGCTATCAGCAGGAGCTGCTATCCCTTTCTGCATTGGAACACAGAGTGGCAAACCCTGGCTGGTGACTTTCACATGGGAAGCACTTTTCAGAGTTTAAAACTTGCACTGTTTGTCTGGCACAGGCTTAGGTACTGGGAATGCTCTGGGCTATGCAGACCACGCAACCTCTGTCACCACATCATCCCAGCGGGAGAGCTCCATTACAGCTCTTTAAAGCTCACAGACCATTCAGACTTGATCGTGTTGTTATTACAGCATTATCTGTCCCTAAGATATTGCAGACTAGAGGTTCTTCATATTGCTGCAGCACCCAAATGCACGTTGCACACGGCTGAGCTGTTTGTCAGGCTGTGCCACATGGGAATTTCTACGCATAAGGTAAACCTCCATGTTCTGCCCAGAAATGGAGCCTAGCCCTTCAGAAGGAAGGAAAGGAGGAGATCCCCACTTTACTCCTTCCCCTGGAAAGAATGCTACTGAGTGATCAGATTGAAGTAAACACGAGATAGGAGGCTGGAATGCAAGTCTTACCTTATCAGTTCCTGGCCTCTGCCTCAGGAACCTTCTGTCATCTCATAACATTTATTATGCGTTTACCAAGCATCAGAAATGCTTCTGGGTTTGGGCTTCTGCTCCTAAATAACTTGTGTGATGATGAATGAGCACTTTAGACTTACAGCATATTGCTTCATTCATCTCCAAAACTCTTAACAGGAATTTCACCAGTCTCCCAGAAAACTCAGTGTTCATAAATTGCTTTAAGAGACATTCTTGAAAGTCTGTAAAGACCCAAACTATATCTTCTTGTTGTGTACAAATAGTGTAATAACTTTAACTCCAGATAATAATTCCACAGCCAAGGGGTAAAAACTGGCTCAAGCTCACACTGCTCAGGGTTTGTCTGCCTTGGAGCAGGGTGGCTGAATCCATGCTGCACTAATGCCTTTGGTCTGGGTTTCCTCTAGGTCTTGCATAGCATAACTGTGGCTGTGGAAACTAAGCTGGTCTTTTTTAAGGGCAATTTTTTTTGGAGTTAAAAATCTCTGAAATAATGTGATCTCCTGATAAATTATCCAATGAGAAAGTCCTTCAAAAACTGTTTCAGATGCCCCCATTCAAAGAAATGTTCACAAGAAACTAAGCCATGCATCGTCCCATAATTATGACAGTTAGGTCCTATCCCTTAGTCTTATGCTTTAACTGTTCAAAAAAGAGTGTATAGCTTTAAAAAACCCCTTCTTACATGCATGTTTAGACTGTGTGGCAACCTGATTTCCTCAGCCAAAAGATCATCTCTGCTGCTTGCTAATTTGTTAAGGAGTTGATGGCCTGTGCCTGCAGGAGGGATTTCCCCAAAACTCAGCACCTGGGGATCCCAGCCCTCAGACAGTGACACTTTGCATACACCTCCAGGTCTGGGGGTTACCCCAGGTCATCTCAGCTTGCAGGTATCCATGGTCACTAGTTCTGGGCTTATGGTCTTTCCTATTTTACTTGTATTTTCATAATGTATAACTAAGAAGGGGTGTTTCTTGAAACAGATTTTCCAGACCATGTTCATTTGTCTCCCAAATACTGAAGTAGTGGTTGCTGAGATCACGCTTTTCTCACAGCTGCCTTTCCCTCTACAAGGGCAAACCCTAGGTGTGAGGCAAGAGGCATAACTGAGGGGTGAAATGTGTCATTGTACTGTAGCTGTGCAGAAAATAAGTCAGGTGCTGCAAATGGGCATTAGAGAAAACAGCACAGCTCTAAAGAGGTAGGTGGTGATGGAGCCAGGGAGGTAACACAACAAGCACAGATATACAGGCTTATGCCAGGAATGTCCTTCTGCCACAGGAATTCCCAAAGATCTGTTGAGTTTGTGTTCTAATAATAGAATGAAATAAATTAGGAAGCAGTTTGCTGAACTGAATGCTATTTTTTGAATGGAATTTTACTCTTCATTTCAGTTGGGGTTTTGGTTTTACTGCCTTGGTCTATATCCTCTTGTTACAAATCTAACATTTATTTCTTCACTTTCATAACTCTTTCTTGGTGTGCAGAATTCTGGATAAGAGTTACATTATTCCATAGGGCCACACAAAGGAAAGACAAAGAATAAAACTAGGAAGAGCACTTTGGTAGAAAATACGGTATATCTTAACAGTTATTAACTGGCAACAGAAAACTGGTCATGTGGAATTTGTCTGGAGAAGACCTTCCAAACAAGGCTCAGACTCAAGCTGAAGTCATCACCTAAAGGTGATTTAAATTTATGTGCTGATGATAGCCTGCAAGGAAAGCACTCAAATGGGATGAAGTCCACACCCACTGGTTCAATTGGTTAATTCCCAATGAATAAATCATTCCTGTTCTTGTTTGACATTGCATGGAAAAATAAGGAATGAAAAGCAGATTGTTATTTATGGAATGTTTATGGGATAAAAAGCATCATGGACTCTCAGATCATGCTAAAAATTGTACGTTATTTGGCTATGATAACATGTCTAAGTCTTACCTGTTTCAAATGGTAAGCTAACTGAGCAATGTTATTCAGAATGTACTAGACATTTTCTGTCCTATCAGTAAAGAAAATATCAGTACAGATATGCAAACAGTAAGCTACTTCCAAGACAGGATAAACAGCAAGGTGTTCATAGTAGAGCTTGTAATACACAGTGTAGTCTGATCTGCTAAAAAACAAATCAATTCCTTCTGATTTTGAGGTGGCAGTGAGAGATCTTCATAGCTTTGTTAGCAACGTGCAGTATGTTGTTCAAACATGGTGAAAGATAATTAAAAGACAAGATGCATGTGTGTGTACATCAGAAATGCACGTAATATTCATTCCTGCCCATTCCGTGTGCTCAGGATTAACTCTCATGTACAGAGTGCACTGAATGACAGTGGTCAAGTGAAGTACAGTGATGAGAAATACAAACTAGGGGACGCAGGGAACTGAAAATTGAGCTACCTATGCAGAATGCTGAGCAGTAAACTACTTACTGCTGTTTATGAAGCGGACCTTGGAATCACTGGGCTAATTCTCTGAAAATGGTTACATTAGACTCACAAACAGACAAAAAGTCTCTAAGAAAGGAAAGTGAAAAGAAAACATCATTGTTTCACTGTGTAAGTTTATCATCCACCTACACTGTGGTTATTGTGGGCAGTCCTGTTCCTCTCTCCCAGAAAGAGCTGATTGAATGAGAGAAAGGTCAAAAAAGAGAGACAGGATGCTCAGATGTATGGGGGGGCAGCGGGGGCGAAAACTAAAGAGGCTGTCAATTTTTAGCCTGAAAAAATAAAAAGATAAAAAATAAAGAAAAGGATAAAGTTGTGAGGAGATGTGATAGCTATAAACCAACAAAGACATGAGAGAAGATACATGGGGAACATATTTCAGTAAGTCTTGTATCACAAAAACTGGGTGTCATCTGAATGATCAGGCATCAGGTTTAAGTTAATACACACAGTGAACAGTTATGCTGTGGAATTCATTCCCACATGATGACACAATAGCCAAAGAATAAATTAATAAGAAAATATTGGGCAATTTATAGGGAATAGCTCAATCAAGACCTATTAATGTAACAATCCAAATGCCATCTCCTGCTCAAGAATCCCCTCAGCTGATTGCTGGAAGCTCAAAGGTGTATCAGAGAAAGATCACCCTGTCCATACTACTTCTGCTCTGTCTCTAGGTGTCTGCTACTGTTCGTGATAAGAAATAGGGTAGTGAATCAGACTGATTGGTACAGGTCTCATACTGTCCAAGCTCACACTGATTGTGTGAGCTAAGTAACACTTCACAAAGTAGCCAGAAAGTGAACATTATCTACAAAAACTAAGTTTTCCAAAGAATTACCAGGCCTTAACACTGCATTCAGTTGACCAGAAGTATCAGGAATCATAAAATTAAACACAGGACAGGTCATGTTTTTTAAAGTCTTTACAAGTAATAGTAATCTCATTCAATCAACAGGAGAGTGATTCACTGGATACCTGTTTCCCATACCAGGTTCCTTTTTTCCTTTGGGGATGCAGAATAAATATTAGAAACTAATCATCAGGTCCCTAATTTACATCCAAACCTCAATGACATTATTTATAACAAGGAAAAGTTATTGCTTCACTCAAGGTGGGAAAGCAAAACTTTTTAAAGCTGGTGACCTGTTGCACTTCAGGAGCAAAAGCACTACTCTCATGGAGCACAGGCTGGCTGCTGGGCGGCCCTCACTGGGTTTTGCTGCATAGAAAACTCCTCTGGAAAGGAGCCTGAGGCACTGTCAGAAACAGAGTGAAAAGCCAGTAGCTGTTGCTTTAATGTAGCAAATAATTCCCAATTTCATTTCAAGGCGAACTTCTGACAAGTAACAACTGATCTGGGCTCTGCGTATACCCCTCAACAGCCATTGTGCGAGTGCCTAGCGGGTACTGTCTTCCCAGAAACTTTGCTTCACACACTCATTCAATGCATTTGAATATATTTAAACTGGATATTAGGAAAAATTTCTTCACCAAAAGGGTGTTCAGGCATTGGAACAGGCTGCCCAGGGAAGTGGTGGAATCACCATCCCTGGAAGTGTTCAGAAAACATTCAGTGACATGCTTTAGTGGTGGACTTTGTAGTCCTGGGGTAATGGTTGAACTTGATGATCTTGAAGGTCTTTTCCAACCGAGCTGATTCTATGATTCTATAAGTAGGTTGCAATTTTTTAGCAGAAATTGTGCAACTGGGTCTGTGTGACAGTATTTAAAATCATTAAATTTTGAGGTTTCTTCAGCATTTCCATGATTTTTATTAAACATTCTTGAGGAGTCCTCTTAGAATTCCTGTGAAGTATTTGCATTTGCCTAAGTCAGTTGGTTTCAGTAAATGAACATATCTGTGGATTAAGTAAATCTGACTGCAGTGTTGTAGAAACTTTTGTGTTTCTGTTGGTGAGTTTTCACTCTGGGGAGAAAAGAAAAAGGAAATTTCTGCTGGAAAACATTTCTCTCAACCAAATTTTTTACTAGCTTTAATAAAAAGACAAAGAGAATAGAACATTCAAGTCTCTTGCCAGCTCCTGCTGCTACTTGGTTTTAGTTTATTCCTTTCTTTTTATTATTACTGACCATTTATTAGTACTGAAGTGGTGCCCAGAGCCTCCCCACAACAATCTTAACTACACTTTGCAGCATGATTTACAAACAGGCGAGTTGATACCATTTGTCCCACCAAGACCTTTTACACTCCCAGTACAGAATCAACCAACCTGGAGCCAGGAAGAGCAATACACTTAAATTGCATCCAGGCTTTGGTGGATATGTTGTGAGCAAACACAGCCAGGGAGGATTTTGAACAACTGCAGGCAAAGACGATTTAGGGGACTCAGATGTGCATTCTGTGGACATCAGCATATGCATCATTCTTAGAACAGGAAGGGACATTCCTCAGGCAAAATAAAGACTACTGTTCATCCTCCAGAAATGGCCTGGATTCTGGAGAAGGCTTATTTTGTCCCTTTAGACCACGGGTATGCAGTGTTTGCACAGCTCCCCCAGGAACCCAGCTTTTGGGGGAGCTGGCAGCTGCAGGTGCGGAGTTTGGTGGCCACCCCAGGGCATGTCACCACCTCTTCAATACAGGTCCCTAGGCTGGCAGGACAAGGTAC
Source organism: Neopsephotus bourkii (assembly GCF_033783945.1). NCBI lineage: Eukaryota > Metazoa > Chordata > Aves > Psittaciformes > Psittacidae > Neopsephotus > Neopsephotus bourkii. Next base: position 3,085,357 of record NW_026902241.1, on the reverse strand, counting down.
GGCCACAATGCTCCGAGCCTGAGCATGTTTCTTCCTTACTGAGGGCTTCCTCAGGAGTCACCAAAGGCAGAGTGAAGGACCCTTGGGAAGGCAGGTTTGAGAAGGCAAGAACTCTTCTGGATATGAAGCCTAAACAAAAAGAAAGAGGAGTTAGCTAACCAGTTGCTGCAGTGGATGAAGTTTGGGAGGGTTTGGGAGGACTTTGAGAAGGAGACAAATGTGTGGCCTTGTACTGTTTTGGGAGTGCACTGGGATTGAGAGAGGACTGATGAAATTTAGTGAAAGGAGGGAAGACATCAGGCCCACTGAGGCTGGGAGATTTCCTGTCCTACCTACTCCTTCTGTGTGAGGTGGTCTAATCAATCAGAGGGAAAATAATCTTAGTACACCAGAAATTAAATCCCTATTTTTTATAAATACATAAAGGTTAGGAGGGAGGCTGCAGACATCCTCTGTTAGAAGACAGTGACTAAAAATGTTATAAAGTTGTTGAGTGCAAGTAATGCAGGTGAAAATGTTCAGGACTGAGCAGCACAGAGGGAATCAATGACTTTGCAGTAAAACAACCACTGGGCAGGACTGGGAGGGCTTGGCTGAATCAATAACAATGGGAGAAAGCCAGAAGTAAGCCTGAAGTAGGAGAAAATGAAGAAGTAAAGAAACTAAGGCTGTTAGGGCACAGAAATGAAGTTTGTCTGTTGGGATGCAGCAGGAGGGTAGAGCTCAGTAAGCCTGCCAGTCTCCCTCTATACATAGAAGTAAAATTCCCTTGAAGCTAATGGACTTGGTCTGACATTCATTAGGTGAGGAGAGCAAGGGGATGAAAGAGGATGATGATGGTGATTATGATGTTGATGCAAAGAGAGCTCTGGAACATAATTCATCCCTAAACCTGCTGGATAATGTCTGGCTTGGGCAGGGCGTGCAGACAGGGATACCAACAGCAGGAGGGTAGCTTCATGCTTGCCATGCTGGTGAGGCTGAAGGGAATGGAGTGAATTAACAATTGTAGTTTCATGTCAACAATGGCATAACATTAATCCTGTAACAAACTAAACTGATAATAACTAGTATGAACTGTTTATGGCTTATTCAATGCAAATTAAGCCAACAGTGAGGAAAATATAATCAGATATGCAATAAATGTTAATTAACAAATTAGAGACAGGAAGACAATCATTGGCAAGTACAATTATAAATGTTTAAATAATGTAGTAGTTGTAGAGCAAGATGTAAATTAAGTTAAATGGACAGTCTTGGTGACAGAGAAGATATATTTAACAGGTAGTAAAGTCAGCAAGAAAAGCATATCAGCAGTGGACTGAGAACAATCCAGGGACTAGGAGAGCAGTATTGCACTGCCATAAATCAGATGTTTTGTGTATACCATAGTCATGATTTCTGCCTCTTTATAAGAAAAATGAAAAATGAATCATTCGTGTTCAGGCCATGAAAGAAGCCATATCTGCAAAATCTGCCAAGGCAAGTCTGAAAGAACATGGAAAGTTATTATTTTGGATTCAATAACCTGGAGTTACCTGCCTTTGGAAGGTATTAAATACATTATTTGCAACAGCTATTAATACTATATTGAGGATTAAATACAAGTAAGCTCAGCAGCTTATGGAAAGCAAGGGTAAATCGGTATGTGAAACCTATTGCTTGCTTACAGTGTTAAGCAGTCTCATACCGTGAAAATGCAATTTGTTAGAATACATTTTGTCATGGTATGTTTCGTTTGGCTGCTGGGAATTGTTCCGTAACTCAGAACATGCTGAAAAAACCCTACTCTACCTGAAGAACTGCTGTTATCACACATTATTTGTGTTACTGATAAACAGGAAAATGCTTGCTCAGCATCTTCTTGTAATACCATCATGGAGCAATAAGTGGTTTCTGAAAGGGAACTAAGTTGCTATAGCCTGAGTTTTAAAGCAGAAATCTAAAAAGTTACGTGTGAGATAGGAGTCTTTTTGTTCTTTCAATGTGTTCACTCTTTTATACCCTCCCAGCACAACCAAGCCTCTTTGTGGGGGCAAAGTTTGGAGCATTGTACTTATCCCAGTTTTTAGCTGGGGAGAGCTGTACCCTTTCACCATCTAACTGAGTCATATTTTCACATGGTCCCTGCAAATCTACTGTATTTCTGCTTTCTCCCATATCCAAATATTTCATTTCTAGATTATACACTCAGAAGCATCAGTCAGGGTCTTCTTTAAAAACTCTACTCGGAAAAGAGAAAGATTTCTCTTCCTTTCATACAACACAGCATTTTTATTTTCCAGAATAAGCTCCTTCTGTGTATAATTTGGTTAAAAATAATAATAACAAAAAGAAGTCTCTTCTGAAGACAGAATGAGCGAAGGTTCCTGGTTTGTATTCTGTAGTTTGGGAAGGGGTTTTTATTGCACTTTTTCTGTTCGATTGTTTTGTTAGTGAAGTGGAATTCAAAGGAATGAAATTAAGTCTATGAACTAGTATCAGTAATCACATTAAACATGGGAGAATTGAACTAGCAATATCCCCCAGCTGGAGGCAGTTTGTGAACTGCTAGGTGGTAAATCTGCTCTCATCCACCACAGAAAGTACTGTTGCCTGGTTTCCCTTTCCTCTGCTTTGGGATTTGCTTTGCATTCAGTAGATTGTTTCAAATCCTTGCCTGCATTCGGCACAAACTCCGCAGTCCAAGAGCAGCTGAGGGTTCCCTCCTTTGTAACCACTGACCAGGGCCAGGCCTATTAGTATTAAACATGCTCGAGGGGACAGGCACAAAGAAGCAATCAGGTGCTGGGGAGCCTCCTGAGTTGCTGAACTCAGAAAATAGGTCAGCTGTCCTTCAGCTGCCTTGAAAGAAAAAAGGGGTGAGGAATAAACTTGGGTTTTTTTCTTTCCCATCACCATAGTTCCAAACCCGGGTGGGGGGGGATACCCATCTCCTACAAACTGCACAAATACCGATGTTCAGATTATCGGTTGTTTAATCTTTTTTTCCGTTGTGAGCTCTCCTCCTCTTGGGCTGTTGAGGGATGTGGGTGCCTGAGCAGTGCTGAGGCAAGCAGGAACGCTCCAGAGGCAGATCCCTGCCTGCTAATCCCTTAGAGCTCGATGGTGTGGGGCACTGCAGTGTTCTGTTCCTACCGCCTTTCTAAGCAGAATCACAGCTCTGTAGAAAGACCTCCTTTCTCTACCCTGCCTGTGATATGCTCACTAACACTGCAAACAGGGCAGGGTTTTTTCTTTTCTTTTTTTTTCCCCACTCTGTACAAAGAAAAACCTCTCTATGAAAAAGAGGGCTTGTACTTGGCATGTAGCACAGTAACATGAGCATAATAAACAAGAGTGGCTGTCCCCATAAATAATAAAAGGAATGTTTCTCTTCACATGGCAGCTTTTCAAAGGCGAAAAGGCAGGGAATAGGTAGTTCTGTTCTAATGTGCACATCTCAAGCTCTAATCCCCACTTCTGTTGTTTTCTTTGGCAAGCCACCAGCCAGAGAAGCTGGGGGTACCTCTCTGCTCTGCATTCCCTTGTAACTTTTATTCTGTTTCTTATCTCTTGTGCCTTGCGCTTGCTGGAAACCAGAAGGCTCCTTAAAAACACTATTGGGCTTCTTTCCTCGGTCTTCCTGGCATTTTACATCCTCAGAACAACGGAGCCATGCTCTGCTGGCAGTGAACTTGGACTCGTAATACCAGCTCAGAGGTGAAAATAGACCATTCTCAGCTTAACATCCTCCTGATTTATGTTACTGCAGCAAAGGTGATGAGCTTTTGATACAAGTGAATAACTGTATCATTGGAAAATGTTTCTCATGTTGTTTCAGCTGCTTATGTAAAAATGTTAAGCGTTCTCACCATTAGGGACATGATTTACTGGCACGTCAAAATTTCCCTTTTCTGGCCACTCAGTTCAAACTCTGAATATATTGTAGTTGGCTTCAGCCTTCCGAGCCATGTGTGAGCTACTGCAGTAGCTGAAATCATGCAAATTATCCTTTTATTCTGGCTGAGATTACAACATTAAAACAACAACAACAGAGAAAGGCCTGTGCAGAGAGTATCATAAATAATTTAGCTTAAGTGAATGCTGAAATTAGTCAAGGCACCGCATTGCTTGGCTCCAAGCAGTCTATTTGCAGCCAGATATGTAGAGTACCCTCTGGCCAAAGCCTAGCCTTTCAAAAATGGAAAGAAGGAAAAACAATATGATCTTCTTTAAAAGAAGCACGCTGGAATGACCCGCAGGGTTAAATATACCTAGACAGTCCATAGCTCCAGTGATCTCAGGACAAAACATACCGTTTATAAAGAGCCCTGAGCTGGGGAAGGAGATAATGAAATGTGCTCATGTATTATTGGCAAGTGCTCTAAATGGTACAGGCGAGCTAAGTGCATACAGTATTATCTTGCATAATTATTAGGTCACTGTACTGTAAACTAAGTGGTTACTATACTTAGCCATACTACTGTGCTCGCTGCCTGATTAAGGACTAGATCCAGCTCTCACTCAAACCGGGCTGTATTTACACTGAATTCAAAGGATTGAACTGGAGCCTGGAGATTCTTCTTGGCATGGCCTTCATTTCTGAATAGCTGAGATGAACGCGGTGACAAAGCAGTGACAGGCTTTTCTAATCATAGCAGTAGGGATGCTTCCATTGTGGGGGTGTCTGGAGACCCCCCAGGGGTCAGGAGCTGGTTGTGGCCAGGCAACACAGCCTTTCCCAGGGAGTCCAGGACTTTGAAGCCACAGCAAGAGAGCAGGTGGACAAACCCTAATAGATGACTTGGAGGATTTCAGAGAGAGAACTGATGTGAACTATGGACTATGCTTATTTAACTTACTGTTTACACCAGATGATCTCAACTGGGAGCAAGTGTGTGTTTTCATACTTTCCTTTGAATGTGGGTATCATGCGCAGGTAACATCAGAGGAGAGGCTTCTATCAGCACAGTACAGGAAATTAAGGAGCAGGCCATTTGGGCATTCACACACTGAAAGAAGGCCCTGACAGGCAAAAACTGCATTCTGTAAAAGGTGAAGAGCTCAAGGAGTTTTTTATTGTGGGCACATTCAGAGCCAGCCTCCTTAGCACATTTCAGAGTCCCAAAGTGACTGTACAGTTGAATTAATCATGGAGACTTGCAAGATAGCCCAAGGCAATTAGCTAACCCACAAAGCCTGTGTGTGTGTGTGTGTGTGTGTGTGTGTGTGTGTGTATGTGTGTCCCCTCTCACACAAAACCACACAGCTACTGAGAGTTTATCAGGCTATTTGTAATGACACAGGACTGTGCTAATGTCAAGAAGAGAGGCTATGAAAACAAGGGGTGAGAGAGGGAAAAGAAGCCAAGAGTATAGAACAAGATGAGACTGAAACCAAGGCTGCGAACTGAGATACAGAAATGGGAAGTAGAAAATGAAGCAGAAAGAAATGAAGTTGTGAACAGAAGACTAGTGGAGAAAGAACAGAAAATGAAAATAAAATCAATAGTTCTATTGATTAAAGGAAGAATAAACAGCTTGAGCCTTGGGAAATCCACAAGATAAGAGAATTAATGAAACAGAAAACCTATGTAAAGGAAGTAGTACAGGAAATCACTGAACAACACTAACGTGGCAAAGGAGATGAGAAATCCATCCCAAGATGCTAGTCGCAGTATTTTAGTTGACAAGTAAAAAATGGGTTAGATTTTATACCCTTAACCATTTTTTCTAAACAGTTGTGCTGCACTATGGCAGGCTTTACCAGTCCTTACTCTGAGAAGTTTGCTGTATAAGAGTGACTACAAAGATAAGTAAAAGTGCAGGGTTTATTTATATATCTATATTGCCTGACATGTTACTAATGCTTTTCAAGTCCCAGAGAAACACTCTGAACTACTAATTCGTAAGGTCAACTTAAAAAGGTTCCTGAGAACTGGGGCTTCTCCCAGTTCTGGTTTCACGGGAAATGTTACAACAAAACCTAAACACTACAGATTTCCTGTGCATAGATATATCCTCCCCAAGGTGATTACTGGGTGCACTGCATCAAGTGACTGCTGTCAGTGACATCCACCACCCAAATGAGTGAGCATGAAGAGGGGATGGTACTGGCCTCCTCGGAGAGAGAGGAGATGGTGAATGTGTGTTAGGTAGTATATAAAGGATCTTTAACACCTCTACTTTCACATCTGATGCATCCCTAATGCCACTTTCATGGAGGGAAGAAAAGGTAAAAAAAGTCTGCTTTACGAGTTCCATATGAAACATTAAATTCTGAGTCGGGTTCTTCTAACCATGTGTGTTTTAAGCTCTATAAAATATAGCCTTCTCAAAGGTTTAATCTGTTTGTAAGCAATGTAAAACAGAAGCCAAGATCTGACATAAAACCTTAGGAAAACCTTGTTAAGTGTTAAGACATTCAGCCTTTATATGACCTGAAGAGTAGTAGTGGAAATAGAGGCTTAACCCTTTCACTTCCCTTCCTATGCAGGCTGGGACAGGGCTCACCACAGGAGAAGCAGCTGGCCCAGCTATGGGCACACATATGGGGAAGAGCTGCATGATGATGCAGCTCACCTCTTATTATTGGACTTGGATTGGCCATGAATGTTGTGCATGGATATCGTGTTTTAAAATACTGTGGGACGATTGTTCTATTTTTTTCTTTTTCTTTTTTTTTTTTAAGCTGAAGACAGCTGGTGTAGTTCTCGTAAGACCAGAATTGTATTTTATGGCACAAAAATTCGTCCTGTGACTAGAGGGAACCAGTCCACTTATGGTTACTGGCAGATGGTTTTAATTCCTTGGATGTGTTTACCTGTTTCAGAGATGACTAGTTAGGAAAAAGGTCAGTTATGAGACTGAGGTGTGTGGCTTTGTAACACTGTAAGTGAAGCCTGATGTACACTAGCAAAAAGCCTTTCTAAAACAGCTCTTTCATGACATCACGTTCGTTTTTTCCGTTCTAAAGACATGAAGTCTGCCTTACATATTTAAGATTAGGAAAAAACCCTTTTTGCACAGGACTGTTTAAATTATTAAGTCATGATCATCTCAGGTATAGAATCAGAGCACTGAAGAGGATGCCATTAGGGCTAGGTATGGTTATTAGAAACTCTCTAAAAGTCAGAAAATCTTGCAAGAAGATGAACTTGGTGTTTCTTACAAGTAATCTTCATGTCTTTCCTTGTGGAGAGGTCAGGAAGCACAGGAGCCCAGTGAATGTCAGGGTGAGGTCTAAATGAACATTTCAACCCACAGAAATTATTTCTGGAGGTTTTTGATCTTCAGCAGCCTCAGACATGAAACAAATTGCCATGACTCAATAATCTTTTTATTCTGAATCTCTACAGGGTTAGCTTGTTTTGTTGTGTTTCGAGGGAATTAAATTATGTTTTGCAGTTTAAACCTGCAATATGTACATGCAAAGTAGAAGGAGCTTGCTTGGAGGGAAAGGGTTATACATTCAATAACCTTTGTGTATTTATTTGTTCAGCATGCTAGCTCTTGTACTATTTGCTGGGAAGGAATGCCTGCACAAAAAGCTACAAGGTGGCTCAAATAAAAAAGCCTAGAATGTTTTGAAAGCCTCCCCCTTGACTTGTGATTGAAAGGATCTGTAGAGGTTTTGGCACGTTATAAATCCGTGTTTACTGAAAAGGCAAAAACCCTAACCCAACAGCCCCACTCCACTGGGTTTATGTCTACTAGAGTCTGTGCTAGCCCCAGTTTATGGAATGTCACGTGCTAATAGTTCACAATAGATCCAAGATAAAAGAAGACTTTAACTACATTTTGGGACAAAACATTTACAGTATTAAAGTGTAAAAATACTATGCAATTTGATCTTAAGAGAATAAGAAGATCTGAGCTTACTCCACATTGTTCCAACACTTCTCCTAGAAGCTTTAATGTAAACTTTGTGTTTAAATATAAACCCACCTCTGTGGCTGGCCTATTCTCTTTATTTATTTTATTTGCCATGCTGCTGAAAAGCTCATGTGCACAAAAAGAATGCCCCTCTCCTAATCCTTTAACGATATTGATGGGGTAGCTCATGCAAAGCACTCAGTTTCATCATGCCTCTAGAAATGAAAAGTGAACTCTTTCTAGTTCATCAGTCCCTTTTTTCCACACAGCTGAACTTTATGTTTTTCTCTCTTAAATACTCATTCTGGCCTTTGGTTACAGACATTCACACATTCAGTATGGAATATAGATATATTTCTCAGTTTGGAAGTAACTTGAGTACAAAACTTCTAACAAGATAAAATCTTTATGAAATCCATGCTAATACCTGTGAGGCAGGAGAAGCCAGAGTGATGGTACCACCTTCCACGTCACCTCTCTTCTGCAGTTTCCAGGCTAAGTAAAAGTTGCTGGTCCTTTGGAACAGTGCCATATGCAAAAATTAAAATCAAAAACATATCCAATGTGGAATTTAATGAGCTGTCCACAAAACACACCTTGGTTTTCAGCACCTGAGGAGCCTCAGGCATTCCTAGTTTTCTGTATACCCTCAAGTTCTGCTGCCTCCTTCTCAGGTTGGCTGCCCCTTAGTGCACCTGGGTATCTCCACTGCTGCCTCCATCTAACCTCAACAATGTAGAGTTCACCAAGTAGGCACCCCTGGTCATCTGAGGACCTTGTTTTCATAAGGATATGCTGAATTGAGCACACCAGTGCCACTGTCATCTTTCTTTGCGGATCTTCTCGTCTGTTGCCAGGAATGTGTCTAGTACAGAGGCCAGTTAAAACTGACCTCTACCAGGAACAAAATAATGTGAGAAGTCTCTTTCATCAACACAACAGCCCTGTAAATGTTTCTTGTGTATGTTAGGGCATTTCTGCCCTGCCTAAACTGCATTTAAATCATAGAATCATAGAATAGTTTGGCTTGGAAGAAACCTTTAAAGGTTATCTAGTCCCAACCTCCCCTGCAGTGAGCAGGAACATCTTCAACTAGGTTAGATCATTCAGAGCCCAATCCAATCTGGTATTGAAGGGATGAGGCATCTACAGCTTCTCTGGGCAACCTGTTCCAGTGTTTTACCACCCTCATTGTAAAAGCTTTCTTGCTTGTATCTAGTCTAATTCTACCCTCTTTTAGTTTAAAACTATGACATATTGCAACAGATCCTCCTAAAAAGTTTGTTTCCATGTGTCTTATAAGCCCTTTTTAAGTACTGAAAGTCTGCTCTATGGTCTCTATTCACTTTTCTAGTCTGAACACCCCCAGCTCTCAGAGTGCCTTCACAGGAGAGGTGCTCAAGCCCTCTGAGCACCTCTGTGTCCCTCCTCTGGACTCGCTCCAACTGGTCTATGTCCCTCTCATTTTGTGGCCTCCAGAGCTGAAGGCAGTACTGCAGGTGGGATTCCATGAGAGTGGAATAGAGGGGGAGAATTGCCTCCCTTGACCTGCTGGTCATGCTCCTTTTGGTGCAGCCCAGCACACTGTTGGCTTTCTGGGCTGCAAGTGCACACTGCCAGCTCACAGTGAGCTTCTTGTCAATCCACACACCCAAGTCCTTCGCCTCAGGGGTGCTCTCAAGCCCTTCATTCCCCAGCCTGTATTGATATCAGGGGCTGCCCCAGCCCAGGTATAGAACCCTGCACTTGGCCTTGTTGAACATCATGAGGTCCACTTTTCGATCTTGTCAAGGTCCCTCTGGATGGCATCCTATCCCTCAGATGTGTCAACTGCACCACATAGATTGCTGTTGTCACATACTTGCTGAGGGTGCACTCGATCCCACTGTCTGTGTCACTGATGAGGATACTAAACAATACTGGTCCTAATGCAGACCCCTGAGGGACATCACTTGTCGCTGATCTCCATCATTTGGACTCTCAGGCCCATGCTGCTTCATTAAAACTCTCTTCCCAGAGCGTTATGGAGAGGGAGCAAGTACTGCCAGTGACCATCTTCTAGCAAGGTGAATGGACCTCTTCCTCTCTTTGTTTCTCTTTAGACACAAATTATTTTGGAGCAGATGGAGCTTTTTACAGGTGATAAGTTGAGCTGGTTTGGACGTTGCAAGGAAACATCCAGAAAGCTGGTTCTGCATACAGCAGCAGCAACAGGAGGTGCCTTGAGGGGGAGATTGAAGACCTGTAAATAAGTGTAAAGCTAGTAATAAAAATTGCCATATTTAGAAGTTTGGAAGCTTCACCGATAACCAGAGCTTTATAGTTACTTAAACAGAAAGCCTACAAACTGCTTTAGACTGCTGTAGCGGAATACAGATGCTCATTTTTTACTTGCTGCCCTTTTTATATTTATTTTATATGGATCAGGAAAAGAAAATGCTCAAGTGAAGAGTAGGATTATATCTTTAAAGCATGCTACAGTGTTTTGTTTATTCCTGCACTTTCTCACTGCAAACTTGATCATCTTTGCTGGCATTTTAGAGACTCTGCAGTTGCTCTTCTCTCAGCACTGCCTGATAACAGGAGATTTGTGAAAATGTCTCTGTGCAAAAGAGAAGGGTGTGAACAGAAACAAACTTTTCACAGTAACTCAGGATTATCTCAGTGGTAAGTTTAGAAAGGAACAGCTTTTTAAAAGCTCCTGCTGCCTTTGGAACAAATTGGGACCGAGAGGAAACAATATTCATTTACATTGTAAAGTATTCATTTTTAAACACAGAGAAAGAAAGAGGTATTTAAAGGAGGGGGGGGGAATTGTGTTTTTCATAGCAACACTTTACTTTCTACCAGTAGTTCTAGAATTTCCAATAGACAGAAAGCAAATAATTAGGCTGCCAAGCACAGAGATGAAAGAAGAAGCCAATGGAGAAAACCCGATTTTTACAAATAGTACAGCGATGACAAAATACCAAGGCTCATTGACAGCATTGTCAAAGCTTAAAATTAGAGTTAATGATAGAGTAGTGGATCTCTGACATTTTAAAACACCATGGCACATGGATTTTTCCCTGCATTCGTGGTTTCCTTCTTCTCCAGAGAGCAACAAACTTAAACTGATCCTGCTGGGAGGTGATAACAGCCAGGGTAAAACAATTATCATCTCAGGCTATAGCATGAATTCAATCAGGTGCTCGCTCCTCTGCACACTTTGCTATCAGCCTGCTGGAAGCAAATATAGCACTGTAGTACCAACAGTCGTTAGTTCAAGTCAGGACTTGGGTGACTGAGCAGGTGGAAGTTTTGCATGTCAGATGAAGGAACTTAATGCAATACCGATAGCAGTTACATAAACTCTGCTAGGGTGTTACCACTCCTTTACAGCCAGGCAAGCTGCAGAGGTTAGGGAATTTGAAGTGATTAGAAAAGTTAGGTACTCTGCAGCCATAAAGCTTCTCTTTCATTTCTGTTGGACTCAGGTTTTATCAGCAAATTGTTGAAAAAGAAGTAACTCTGTAAGCACCAAAGTGCTTACATTTGGTTTAAAGTGGAATTTAGCTGCCTAACTGTAGCCACACAGGCTGCAACACACCCAGCTTCCTTCCATCTTCATGCCTCTCCATCTGAAGGCATGCTAATTCCCACCAAAGCAGTGGGTTTTTCTCTCCTGCACTGGCAGTAGGCACTGAACTGGTTATGAGACACAGGATTTCCCACTTGTTCAGGGTGGTTTTGTTGAGACTCTCCCCTTGGAGCATCTATCTCTCTGTGCCCTATCCATGGAGAGCTGGTACGGACAGCTAGAGTTGTGCACCACCTCTGAGTGAAATGCACTAACAACCTGGGGGCTATGCATCAGGCATCACCTCTCTGCCCAAACTCTGACACTGGGCTGTAGACCCAAGCTCTTTGTTCCTCCTTCCATTTTTGGCCTCAAGAAGTTGTATTTCTTTATTTGAACTATGCAGTAACTCAGGTTAACTTGGGATGTGGGAGGCCCTACATAGGAATTGCTGGTAGCAGGGTGAATGAGCAGAGCGTGCATGTAGGAATGCCTTGTACCCTCTCTGATCAAGGAGGACTCCACATCTGAATTGCCTCCTTTCTGGTGAGTGCTGTAGGCTACCGTGCAAACTGTAGCTGGTGAGAATATTGACTGGTGTCATCTGATTTAGACAAGTGCCAATAACCAACCATTTGAGGAAAGGCAGAGCATGGAAACAAGCAAAGTGAGTGAAACTGCAGGTAAAAAAAATAGTATTGCCTCTTAAGTCACTAAGGAATAGATAGCTTCAGGAGAAGGATGTTTAACACTGAAGAAAATGGAAATGAGTACAACTGAGATTGGCAGCAAAGTTGAAAGATCTGAATGTGCTCATTTGAAGGGTGGAATAGGAACACATTAAAATAACCAGTATTTGAAAGAATCAGCACATGGAATGAAATCAGAAGGTAAAGATTTTGAATAAATAGCTGAGACTTGGTCAGATAGTGATGAAAAGACATAAAGAGAAAATACTGTGCCTACAATTAGGATGACACAAGACTACAACATAAGCTGTTGGATCCATTGAACTTATCTCAAAGCTATTCAAGACTTCTAAATATTGAAAGAAATAGAGTTGAAGATATTGAGAAAATTTAAAAATATGATAAAACACAATGTATTTCTTTAGGAGTAGATTACACCATACTGATGAGGTACACAACTTTACCAAACGATCTTGCTTGCGATGAAAGCACTGGATCCAGTCCATCTGAATTTCAAAGAAACACACCAAGGAAAGCAAGAGTTAATGTAGCAAAGATGAAAATCAGTAGGAGAAAATGAAAGGTGGCTAAGTGACCAGCTAAAGAAGAGACCAAAAAAAAAAGAAAGTAACCTTTAAAACAGGACAGGATAGGATTGTTGTCACTGAGGGAGGGAAAGGAGATATTTAAGGTAAAAACCAGTGCTGGCACAAGAGTGAAATAGTATAAACAGCCCTAACTAAATTTACATTGAAAGCTTCAGAAGTTTTGAAACATCAGAGGAGAGAGGCCTGGAACAGCCACTCAGTCAGTACACTGGAAACAGAGTTTTAAGACAGAACTTTGCAAACAAATTTAAGCTTGATAAATTACAAACTGCAGGGCTGAGTCTGATAACAGGGACCTGGGCTTGATGACCCAGGAGATCCTTTCCAATCCTTTGTATATAAGTTGGAATACAGAAGCTGTAATACTCCTGGACCAGTCTTCTTATTGACAATGCATAAGATTATGATTTCTAATATCAAATAGCATTAAAGAATAAAGTGACTTGTTCCTGTATCACCTGTTAGTCTGAGGGAAGTGGTAAAAAATAGAGGTATAGCCTTCTGTGAACCGTAAGACTGTAAAAATGCAGTTCTTTTTTAATTTTTACATTGAACAGCATGGGTTTGCATGTATCTAACATGGTAGTGGTTTACATTGATAAAGGAGTTGATCAGAACAGTAAAAGCATTGTGCTAGGCTAACAAAAACATTTTCACCTCATTTACAAATTTTTGTTGCATAACCAGCATCGTGTATAATAGAAATAGGTGTGGGGAGGGACTTAAAGAAGTAATTTAATCCATCCTGTGTGGGATGAACTATACTCTACAGCATTCCTGACAGATGTTTATACATTAACCTGTTTGTGGAAATCTCCAAAGATGGAACTGTGTGAACTCCTCTAGCTATTGCAATGCTTTTGTTGCACTCACTGTTTAGAAAGGTTCACTTAAGGTCTAGCCACAAACCTTGCAGTGATTGAGACCTTTTAGTTTTTTTTAAGCAACTGTTCCATATTTGAAGATTGTTATTTTATCTGCCTTCAGCCTTTTCTTCTCTGGATCAAACAGCACCAGTTCTTTCAGTCTTTTCCTCATAAGCTTTATTTTTCCTGACTTCTAATCCTTCCTTGTTACTCTTCTCTGGTTTCAATAAAACCAGTCTAAAGCCATATTGAACTCTAAAAGCCAGTGCTCAGTAGGGCAAGATTACGTGCTGTATCTTCCTGACTTTACTCTTGTTTATAAAGCCCAATATGACATTGTTTACTCAGAAGTTCTTCCTGTTTTAAAAAAAGATCAATTCATGAAGGTGAGAACACATGTCAGTCAGGCACTTTGGAAAAAAAGAACTGAAACAAACTAATATGAACAATGACCAAGAACTGGTTTTTAGTAGAAATGTTTTCAATAAGCTGTGAGTAAGAAAAAAAAACCCACCCACACAATTAAATGCCAGAGATTTTGAGTTTTAAAAGGAAACACAGAAGCACAAAACCCAAGGAAAGTTTCTTCTTATTAAGTTTAAATCTAAGAATTGTAGAACTTTGACATGGGAAAGTACACCAGAAGAAATGAAACAGTAAACATCAGGAGAAATTTTAATTTCCTTTGCTTTAAGCATGTTTGAAACTAAAGGAATTCTACTAATAGTTACAGTAGGCAGAAATGTTGTGTTGAGAGTATCATGGAAGAGAAAACATGCTCATATAATGGAACTGTTCTGTATTTTAAAATAATTCAGTGGTGCATTTGACGTCTTTCCCACCTTTTGCTGTTGTGGTGTTGCACCTGTTCTGCACTACAGCGAAGGACCCATCCTTTGTCAGGTAATTCTGCTGCTGTTTGTGTTTTAGGAGAGGTTTTTCTATATGTAGATTTGTTTGTAAGGAATCTGCTTGTCACTGTGCTGTCCTACATGCTTGCCTTTTAATTAAGACGTTTGTAATGTCTCCAGAGTTAGGTGGATGGGACCTTCTTTTTTAACTTGCCACAAAGGAAATAAATATTTTACAGGCAAGCATCTTCACACAGAATTAGAATGTTAGGAATTACAGTGCTCAACTAATGTCTTTATTAACAGTGTTTCAGGCATTACTCCTGACAGGGACCTCTTGCTCACTTCTTATTTCCCATAAAAATAAGATGACAGCCTTATCTCTTCCTGCTCCCCTGTGCCCTTAACTTTGCCACAGTACCAGTATAAACAGTACTTGCTTTAAAGCAATTGCAATAAATTGCTCTGCATTATGCAGTGTGATTAAAAGACACACCATACTGCTTCCAGTATCTGTTGATTCTTATGCATAGTATCTTTAAGGCATGCATTGCCACCACAGCCAAGGTACTGTGTGTTGAGACAGGAAAAAAACTCTGCTCATAAAATTATCTTGATTAATAAGGGGTCTATTTCGAGATGGGCTGCAGAGCCAGCTGTGCTTGTAGCTATGCACCACAAATTGCTGTCTGGTACTTCCTTCAGCCTCGTGTTCCTCCCTCTGCTTCTGCATAGGTTGCTATAAGCCAGGCAGGAGAGCTTCTGCTTGCACAGAGTGACTTGACACAGCACTCATTGCTGACGGTATGACTCTCCAAACAATTTTGCCTAATACTAGCTGGAGTTATGCCATGAATGCAGGATCTCAGTACAATCTACGCTAATCAGATCAACAAGGTCAATAACCAGAAGCCTTCAGGTTTCCATTTGAAATGTTCTCCTAGCTAGTACTAAATCAGAAATTAATGCTCACAGCAGCACAGAATTTGTGGAGCTTAAAATGTTTATTATTTGTACCAAAAACATAGTAATGACGCCTCTTAAAATACACAACTTATTTGTTAATCAAGCATTTTTAACTACTGAGCTTTCCCTTAAGTACAGAGATTAAAAGCTGTATTAACTTAATGCTTGGGCAGGTAACCAGAACAGAAAGTATCTCTGCTAGCTACATTACACTGACACTGGAGCCGTACACAGCAAAACTTTTTAAGTTTACATTTGAGCACTCTGATTATCCATATCCCATCTGCCCCTGGATTATCTCAAGAACATGCAAACCCATACAGACACTGCAAGTTTCCTGTATTTCAATAGATGTTTTCAGCCTGACTTCAGTGCCTAGAAGTGGTCCCACCACAAAACTGCTAAAAGTACTTAGCAAATTAATATACATATTTTTTCTTAAAAGTTGTATCAAATTATTGCTGTTTCAAAATTATCCACTTTTTGTTGTTTCTCTATTATAAGATGTCTAGAGCAATCTCTAGGGATTGTTATAACCAATACAAATAAAAAGTAATGTTAGTCCGAAAATATCCATGGAAGAGTTCTTCATTTGAGCAAGACAACTGAAACACCTATAATATGAAACACCTTACAAGAAATGTAGGTGTATTATCTGCAAGCCAACTCCTTATTGCAGTGCACTGTATTTTGATATTGTACACTATTATTTTATTGCATCATCAGTGATAGGATGTTCTTTCATTTCAGCAGAAAATGAGATGCTGTGCTGCAACCTTTTTCCCCTCCCTTTTACAAAATTTCTATTTGATTCCATTCTGAAATTATATCTGGTACCGGGTTTTCATCACTACATCACTTCAGGGTGACTACATAGATATAATTTGCCTGCACAACTCATCACACCTCTGACAGAAACAGAAAGCATTTGTAGTTGTATCACCCAGTTACATGGCCACATGGTCTGTCATTCCTTTTTTGAAGCTGCATTATCTAAGCTGTAAACTACAAATTTACTTATGCTACAGGTTTAAGAAATAAAGTCTGTATATTAAAGTAGATGGAATTGTGACTCAAAATGAACGGCTTATATATTCTTAAAGTTTGATAGATTAAAATAAGGATTTATCATGGACAAACAACCAAAAGGAAGTTAGTAACCTATAAGTTAGGGCATCCTGACTTAGACACAAAAAATCTGGTCTTCTGGTCTCATCCTATCTATTTTACAGATACCTTTATAAGTCTCAACTGCAGCAGCTTAACACCATGTCTTAATTGTTTTCCACGTCTGTTTCTCTTTCATTGTGATCTTCCTTTGTTTTTCAGGGTTACAACCATAATCAAAATAATAACCAAAACGTAACAATCTTTTGTAATTTAATATATGCAGTGCCTTTGCAGACCTTCGTTACTTGGAATAAAACTTTGTACATAGGACTGTAACAGGATTTCTGGATAAAAATACTACTCCTAAAAATAAAACCAAAACTCTCTAAACAAAAAACAAAGTCTGTTTATGCTGTTGGGCATCAGGTATTTACAAGCGAGCTGACCAGTGACTTTTAAAAAACGAGTTACTAAAAGTATTTTAAATCTTCTGTTTCTCTGAGGGTGGTGGTCTAAAATAAATACTCAGTGACAACTATTTGGTCAGTAACATTTCAATTCATGTACAAATTTCAGGTGGCTGCCAGCTACCGGATTTTGGTAGCTAAAAAATTGAACAAGATGAGACCTCTATGGTTCATTGAACATCATTCCATGGAGCTGCAATAATAAGTTTTTATTCTATTTTGAAACTGGTTTTCACTCCCCATTACTGTTGGAAGACTATTTCAGAACTTCTTTTCTCTGATTAGAAACTTGGTTTTAATTTTTACTACAGCTTGCTATCCAGTACCAGGACTGATTTTGACAAAGATTAACTGAAATGGGTAGGAGTTTTGCTTGGAGAAGGGCTGATGATTAAGCTTTAAAATATGTAGTACATTAGGAAAAAGCTCCCAAACTGGAGACCTCAACCTGGTGGGAGTTTTTATGGTTCCTTTACTTCAGCTATTTAAAAACACAGCACTGAGTTAACCATTGGTGAATCTGAACTGTCATTCCATAAGTCTCATGTATAGGTATAGGAGGCTGGTTTCTGTATGCAGGTTAGCACATCTTGGTTTAGTTGGCTCATTGACTTAGCCCCAGCCTTGATGCTACTGCCAGTAAAGCAAACTTCCTTTTTCACATACTTCTAGTCAATGTGCAGGTGAGTGTTTAAGATTTCTTTGCAGCACTGCTTTTTTTCCACATCTGTGATCTCCTAAGTTTTATGCAGTCAATAAATTTACTATTTAATGCTTTTTTGTACTGTAGGGACCTTGACTAGGTCTTCACTGAGCAGTGGACTCTGCAAATAAGATATGAAAAAAGGACTGAGAATCCCAAGCTCTAGATCCCAGGGATCCAAATCAGGTATATAGTAACAGTGAAGTCATGAAACCAGTCTCAAGGGTAGGGTTTCCAGTGGATTCTCCCATGTGTCATAAGAGTGATAAAAGACCCATCTTTATTGTTGCCCCTTGAAGGGACACTACTGCCTCTCTTTGTACCACTTATTTTCTGAAAACTTGAGAATTACAAAGGTGTCTGTCTGGAACTGCCTAGAGGGGGGTCAGAGGCTGTGACTGGGACAAACTCACAACACAAACTCAGCAACTTTGTCCCCTTCAGAAAATTGGCTTTAAGAAGATGGGAGAAAAAGATAACTTGAAAACAAATGATTATGACTTGTCTTTTGATTGAAGGATTTTACTTCTGAAAAAGCAGGAAAATACAATGCACATGCATTGCCTGCTGATTCAGGCGTGAAGTAATGCCAAAGGAAAAAATGATTCTATTATTGTGAAAGACTTTAACACATTTTCTGTGGATGAATACTTGTGAGAGGATTGCCCATTAGTACAATTTCACTGCTACTGGGAAGTGCCAAAGCACCAGTGCAGAGTAAGCTGCTGTGACCACTGGCATCTTGATATACAAGACAGAGCTGTTCTGAACGAGGCCAGATAGCACTGCACTTAAAATGCCAAAGGAGCTATATCTACACTAGAATTCATACTTTGCTGCAGTGTTGTTAGCAACAGAGAGTTTTTGCTGGAAAAAAAAATAATTAACATAGACACAGTCTAGTAAACTTGTATCCATTCTCATTTTGCAAATGATGTAAGTTCTCCTTAAAGGCTGGAGTACAATACCAAATATTTAGAGAGGTTCTTCACATTAGAAATAAATACACATCAGTGCACAATGCATACAAGAGAATTAGTTAGCTGACATTTATTGTATATATGCAATTATATACACTCGGAATGAGCAAATTCAGGTGCCTGTGTGTAATGAAACTCTGTTTAAAAAGTTTAGCCTCTTGTCTGTCCCCTTCTCCGTGCAATGCCGGGATACCTCTGGAACAGCAGGCTGTTACTGAACAGTGGGAAAATTGCTTTTGAAGTTGTGCTTGTGAAACATTTTTGTCCTCAATGTGTAGATTAATTTACTTTACGAGATGCAAAAAATGTTCTTCATTAAATTAAGAAAAATTAAGGTCCTTTTGTAGCAGACTAATTAGATAGCTATCTAAAATAAATGTTTTGTTTAACGCCTGGTTTCTTCTTTAAACATATAAATACCAGCTAGTGTTTTAAAGCTTCTGTAGCTGTGAATGGCTCTGCTGTCCCTCACTGCAAGCTACATTTTTATTACTTCTTCCCAAGAAATTTATTTTGCTGACGTGGGCCCTAATCCAGTAAAGTGTTAAAACATATGCTTAATTTTAAGCGTGTGAGTAAAGCCAACAGAACTTTCCTATGCCTAAATTTAAGCACAAATTGGCCTTTGGCTTAGCTGGGGTTATAGTTTCTGGGTTATGTTCTTGAGGACTGTGTGTGTTTCACAGAGTGGGCACCCTCCTGATGGAAGAACAGACTCTCACAGGTTTTTAAAGTATTTTGTTATTCATCACAAGATCTTGAGAAGAAAAAAGTACCAACAAGTGAACAATAATATTTTGGCCATTATTGCATTCCTTTAAATATGTACATTATGCAACTCCTAACAAACTTCCCACAATTTCCTCTTGTACCTCTAGATGATGATGTAGTAGCTGAAAAGAGCTGAGATACTAGCTGATTGTTTTCATGAATGACAACCTTATCTTCTGTATTGGCTTTCCTGGAAGTATTGAGCATTTTGGCTTGGAGATGAGATGACCGTTCTTAATTCTAGTGAACTGATGCGTTAGAAGTTCGGTATTTCTTAATATTTTGCCCTGTGATACTGAAACATTTTTAACTGGGGGTATACACAAGTGATTTTTTCCCACAGAAAAAGTAAAATGTTGAGATGATAACTGAAACATAGCTCAATTTGGAACTTCAAAGTCACACAGGTAGAACAGGAATTTGGTGATTTTGTCACAGTACCTGCAAGATAGGTGGTTACATAGTGAAATGTGCCTCAGTTCACTCCTGCAAAGAGTAGACCTGAAAGCTGAGCTGCCTTCTCCTTACAAGGGCTTGCATGAGATCCAGGCAGAAACAAAGCAGTTCAGTGTGTATATAAGTTTACATGACCGATTCTGTTTTGTTAACCAATGAGTTTTCTACACAAATGGAGAACCCAGTACCTCTCTGTATCAACATTTACTGTTTCTAACAAGTATCAGCATTAGAAAGCACCGAGTTTTTCTTGTTTTTCTTTTAATATGGAATGGCTTAAAGGCTTTGCGTGTTTCAGTTGTACCATGCAAGTTGTCAAGCACCACAGCTGAAGAGAAGAAAGAATGCAGAGAATCTGTACTGAGCTTTCATTTTACTCAATAGCAGGCGCAGAATTTGTTCAGAGTTTTATTACTGGATGAGGAGTTAAAGTAATTACAGCAGGGGGGCAGAAGGCTAGAAGATGATGGAGAAATCTAATACCATGAACCACTTCGGTTTAGAGTACTTTGGGCTGGTTTTTTAAATATACTAGCCCCCTAGCAATAACCTCCTCCACATTTTGGGGAAATTAAACACAATATAATTATTTCACCTTCTGTGTTAACATTTATAATAAGATTAGGTACACTGCAGTTTGCACTCTCACATTTACAAAGTGGGTAAATGAAAAGGATTTGGCTGAAGTTGCCCAGGGAGGTTGTGAATGCTCCATCCCTGGCAGTGTTCAAGACCAGGTTGGACGAGGCCTTGGGTGATATGGTTTACAGCGAGGTGTCCCTGCCCATGGCAGGGGGGTTGAAACTTGATGATCTTAAGGTCCTTTCCAACCCTCATTATTCTATGATTCTATGAAGTCTATGAGACAGAAGAGGTTAAAATCGGTATCTGGAAATTAAAAAGCTGTAAGACGTTCTGCAAGGATTTTTACTATGAAAACATTCATGCCCAATTTGAATCTGGAACAGGAAAGTCATTTGTTTGGACTTCAAGGTAGGTTTCCTGGCTCAAATCAGCAAGTTATACCTGTCCAGAGAAACACTTAAGCCTGTTCTTTGCCTCAGGTTCCAACACAGTGTAAAGTTTAAGCAAGTAGTTGAAAGGTATCCTGAATAAAGATGGACTTTACCGAGAGGCTAGATGTTTTGCTGAACCGAGACCTGAACGACATGCTTTGAATATATTCCAGTATTATATAAATCTCAAGAAGAGTGGAAATTTATGCAAAAATACTTTCTACTGAATTTCCCACAAAGCATAGGAAACAGTGGATTTGGAAGAAACATAACCGCTATTTTTTCTGAAGTACCTTGGAGCCTCAAATGGTCTTAGCTTTTTATATTTTATGTCAGTGAGTTCACAAAACTAGTTTCATAAGAGAGGCATATGGTAGCATTATATATGAAATTTGTCTCCCTAGTAGGTATTGACTCAACTATATGTCACGTGAACATACATGAGCTTATATTCTTACATTTTTAATTCTCATATCCTGAGCACTGAAAGATCTGTAGATTGTTGATCCACTTTCTCTGACTTAGTCAAAAAATGGATTTAATATGGGGGTCTTTCCCAGTTATTTAAAAACTTCAGAATTGTTTTGGCTAGGCTAAGAGATTTTCCTTCAAGTGTAAACATTCTTCTATGACACTCATGGTCAATATAAAAATATTTTTTTAAGATATTTAAAACAAACAAACAAAAAATCTTACCAAATCTCCAGAAATACATCATTTTGCTATGTCAGATTAATACATGTCCTACAATAATGCTCACTATGCTTTTAAAATTGGAATGCAATGGTAGGCTGTTTCTCTCAATGGATTTCCTTTATGCAAAGGCCTTATCCAACTCTTGTGAGGCTGTTGGAACTCATGAACCTCTAAGGCACCTCTTAATCATATCCTTATCTCAAATGTCATGTTTGCTCTCTATTCCTAAATATATGAGCTGTTAGGAAGTAAAAAAGCTGGTGCTATCTTCAAGAAAGGAAGGGAGCAACCTGGAAAACCAGGGGAGTCTCAACAGTGATAGCGGAGCTGTTTGTGTACTATGGGTTGAAAAGAAAAACATCAGGACACAACAGCTTTTCGTAACTGCACACAAGTGCAATCTAAGCAACCGGAGTTCACTGTAGTCTTTGAATAATTTGATCTGAAAGCCATTTCTTTACCAAAACATTTTCTTGAATTATTATACTTATTATTTCAGGATTGTTCATAAACGCTGAGCTCCAAGAGCTGATGTTTCTGATTAAATAAGAATGTTTTGGGTTTGGTTTGTTTTTTAAAGCAGACTTATAATTATGCTGAGATTCAAAACAGAAGATAGTAAACTAGAATATTGACACTACAGTTTCCAACACACTCCTCCAAATGAACATCAGTAGCTGGACTACCTCTACACTGCAAACAAAAAGGGCTTTTTATAAAGCTATTACGTATTATAAGCACTCAAAGCGGGGTGGGAGAGACAAGTGCTTCACTTGAGCAAAGCTATGCTGCATATTGATCACAGCTTTGGCTTTATGCTGAGGCTCTGTAGTTTAATTTGCTTACAAATCCATCATTATCCACTTCTCTGCACCAGGCTGGTCAAAGTATTGTACTGTGGCACTCTGCTTTTGTCAACCTGAACACTGACAGACCTTCTGTCTAAAAACATGAAAAAGAAATTGACGTGAATGCTCGAGGGAAAAGTAGAGTTTTTACAGCTGCCAGTGCCACCTTTTTCCACTGCATGAAACTAATTTTAAACTCAGTTTCAGAAAAATTATGTCAGTTGTTGTGGATTGGTTTTAACTGGACTTGTTCTCTTATCTTTTCTAGAAACCATTCTTGGGAAATTTCATCATCAGAAATGCCAGTACCAAGCTGAGAAAGTTGATTGTACTTTGCAGAAATGGCTGTCATTCACAATATGTTTAAAATAATCCCCCAGTCCTATTTATAATTTCACTTTCTACCAGTGAAGAACATAAACAGTCTGATGAAGGTTTTAAAAACATGAACTCACACATTGTATGGTGGGGGGGGGGGGGTAATACTCTAAAATCTACAGGGAAAGAAGCAAGGCTGAATAGGCAAACCGCTGGGCAGGCAGCAAACTCTGCCCCGCTTGGTGTCACCATGGCAAGGGTTGCACGCAGATCTTAATATTAGCTAGATCCTCCTAATTCTTGTTTTAGATACATACGAAAAAAATTCTTTTCCGAATCTCAGTACACAGAACTGTTTTTCTGTTCTTTGATTTTGGAAAGGTGTTTTAAAAGGATTCAAAATTAGCTGCTGTAGGGGAGAGAAGAGCAACTTTAGCAGTGGGCTCAAACACAGATGCAGTGTGTAGAGCCTTGGAGAGGGGAAAAAGGCTGGTGCAGTTCATTCACATGATCCCAGCATTTAAGCATTGCAGTAAATGAATGGAGCAGTGACAGATGGCTTTTCACTTTCCTGTGGCAAATCTTTGTTTTAGCAACTGTAGGCAAAAAGGTCAAATATTTAACTTGGTATTAAACTTAGCAAAATAAATTCACTTTCTAGTGCACTAAAGGTATTCATGTGAGTATACGATCCTATCTGTCTGAAAGGTCAGGTACAGCATAGCAAAGTTTGAAGCAGTTGTACTGGAAGAGTTGAACAGCAGTGTGCTTGGGCAGATGACCCAGAAGAACATGAACTGCCTACACCACGGGCAGCAAAAGAGAAACGTTTGATTAATGTACCGGAACAATTACGGTGGAGCAACTGGAGTACAGTTCTGTGATCTGATATTTCCATTGTGTCTTCCTTCAAGGTACTCCATTGTCCATTTTGAAGGGGACTATATTAATTTCTGGTTGGGTTGGAGGAATACTATTTTATTTGCAATCAACAAATTTCAGCAGATACTCAGTACTGTATAACCTTGACTCAAGACAGGCTGAGTAATAAACATTGGATGCGTGTTTCATGCACCAAGCTGCTGATACATGAAGGAAATGCAGAATTCTCTGTTGTAGCTTATGAACACGACTGATTCTTACTGGAATGTATATACATACCTGTAGTTCCCCATTTTGTGAGGGAAAAAATGTCTTCCTTTCTCTCTGTTTCTTCTTTCCCCCTTCCCAGCATAATAATTCACTATCAGACTCATTGGTGTCATGTTCTGTCTCTCCCTGTGCCTACTCAAGCAAAGCTGGTGTCTGCAGTTGCTTACCCTGGGATTCTCTGACAATTTTGACTAAATGAAGAGGGTCTTTGTTCATGTGTTAATGCTTTCATTTGGAAAATGTTTTCAATCATTTCTGAAAATAGCCATTGTTGCAATGGCAAAGTCAACTTTAGCTCTTGTAACAGGAGACTTAGACTAAATTGTCACCAATTATATAGTTCCTGCCTAGCACAGGATAGTTTATTAGTTTGTATCATTGTACCTCAGGATTGTTAGTTGGCAAGTCTGACAGCTGATGTCTCTGCTCAGAGAAAGCATGGCCCTCTCTCATCACACCATCACGATGGATTGTAAAACTTCTAAGGTTTGAGATGACTATGGCCCAACAGTTTTGTAGCTTCTTTCATACACCAGAGCACACTGGTACCTCTGGGAGTTAACTGAGGGGAAAAAATATCTCTACTGATTTCTGCCCAGCACCACTGCTGTTTGGGGAAATCTGGAAGGCCCACATCCTCTTCCCTGCCAAGAAACCTTGCTAGGTTACAGGGTTTCAGACAGTTTCTTTCCACCACAGGTGATAAAAGATTTCTTTTAAATGATTTCTGTTCCTGTCTTTTGCAGAGTAGGATTACCCAAGAATGGATACATGGATGGATGGATGGACTTCTCATTGCTAGACAGCATAGGCAGCACCTGCTTACTGCAGGGAGGATGGAGGATGAGAGATGCAGGAAAAGGAAATACAGGAAAAGTGATAAAGAGTAAATGGTGTATAGTATCACACTCCAAAACCCGACTGATTTACTGGATAATTTTATAAACACATCTAAAAGTTGTCTTCCCGTTTAAGATGAAATTTCCTGAATTATGGCAATAGAAACACCTAGTCAAACATCCCGTTAAAATCAAGGATACTCCATCTTTCTACCACAGGAGGAATTTGATCCCCATTTCCAAGGCTGCACATGAGGACCCATGGGGCCTCCTGGCCTGGCTGAGGCTTGTAAAGCTCTCCTCCGTGGAGATCTTGGAGGGAGATCACGGCCGTGCTGGCCCCAGAGGTTTGGTCTGGCATCCCTTCTGCTGAGCTGAGCAGAAGCTGAAAGCGAGCTTCACCATCCAGCATATGGGTCCCTGCTTGCCTGCAGCATTTGGGAAAGAGAATTATGCCGAGCTGTACCTCAGAAGGTTGATGGAAACCATGTAGGCCTGTATAAACAAATTTAGAGAGCATACCAGTATTCCTGACAGAAAGAATCCAGCAATTCCCCCTCAGAAACAACCGTTTCAGATAAGGGGGTGGTTTGCTTAACTAATCCTGCTTTTCCTAGTTTCTATTTCCCGTCGCAGACGCTACCCTTTGTGGTAACTGCCCTCCTCTGTCCCTCCCTCGGCTCTCTCAAACTCCGCTCCGTTTCCCGCCGGGGCGGCCCATCTACCCACCCCCTGCTGCCAGCGCCAGCACCACCACCACCGCCTCCTCCTCCTCCTCCTCCTCCTCCTCTGGCACCGGGCCCGGCCGAGTGGCGGCCACGGCCAGGGTGTGAAGGGGCGAGAGCAGAGGAGGGGCTACCGGGGCCGGGCGAGGGGCGGTGTCCCCCCACACCGAAGCCGCCACCAGCCGCTACCCCACGAGCTCCGCACCGCACCAAACAGCCCCACCCTCCTGTGGGCGGTGCCGGCGGAGCCCCGCCCACCGCCCCTCCCCGGCGCCCATTGGCGACCGCAGCGTCCCGTTAGCACCCGGGGCGCGCTCTCGCGATGCTGGGCTGCCGCCGCCATATTGTGTCACTATTTTGATTTGGAGCTGTAGCGAGCGGAGGGGGAGGGAAGGGGGGGGGGGACGGGAGCGACGCGCAGCCGGAGCGGTTCCAGCTGAGGACGGGAGCGGCGCCGCAGGCACCCACCGACCCACCCAGCCCCGGCCTCCCCGCCTCTCACGCCCGCGGCGGCAGCACGGACCCCCCCCCTTCCCTTCATCCTCCTCCTCCCCCCCTGGAGCGGAACGGCGGCGGCGGGAGGCTGCGGAGCGGGTCGGGTCGGCGGGGTCCCCCCTGCCGGGCGGAGGCGGCGGCGGCGCTGGTGGCGGCGGCGGTAGTGGCGGCGGCTGCTGCCGTGGTGGGGGAGGCGGCGGAGGAGGAGGCGGAGGAGGAGGAGGAGAAGCAGCAGCAGCAGGGTAAGGCTGACCCCGCCGAGGCTGGCCTGGCGGCAGCTCCCTGAACTCGTTTCCTGCCGGGGCTGAGCCCATCCCCGGGGGGGCTGCACAGAGAGGCGCGGGGGGCTGGCCCGGCCCAGCCCCCAGGCCTGAGAGGGGCAGGGGGCCTGAGAAGGGCCGAGGAGGTCCCGGTGCCTTTTTTATCGCCCCGGGAGAGGGCAGGGGAGGCCTGTGCGCGGAGAGGGAGCAGCCCTCGGCACCCAGCTCATCCCAGTGTGGTGGGGCGGGGTGGGGGTTAGACTCCCCGGCGGGGTGCGGAGGGGAGGGCAGGCTCGGCTCGGGGAGCAACTGCTCAGCGGGGCGTCTAGCGAGAGATGGAAACTTCTTTTCCTTCGCGAGTCGCTGGATATTCCCCCGCGCGGGGAGGGAGGGACCTGCGGGGCGGGGGGCGCGGGGCAGCGTGCGTGGCGGCCCCGGCCTGGCCCAGCCCGGGGGGAGCGGAAGCGGCCTGTCAGCGGGCTCGCCTTGTTGGAGGAGGGACCGAGAGAGGGGGGCTGGCCTGGCGCCTAGCAGGTGACAGGTGTGGGTGCGCTGGGCGAGCCTCCGCCATTTGAGGATGAGTAACAGTGTCAGAGGTGCGATTCTTTGGTGCCTGATGTCTTTGCGGGGGCTGGCTGGGCTCGATTCCATATATAGTATATTTGGGACGTTAGTTTCCATTATTCAAGTCAGTTTAATTGTTGAGTAGAAATTCTTGATATGGTTCTGATAAGAGGGATTTTGAAGAGAGGAGGTGCATATGGTTTCTTTTTTTCTTCTCATCCTTTTCTGTTGTCCCTGGAAACGCTATGTGGACGTGTATGGTACTTTGTCTCATTCATTGAAAGGCTTGTATTAAAAGTTTGTATGCTTAGCCCTGTTACATGTAGCAAGTAACACTTCAGGGCAGGACCTTGTGTTATTTGTACTTCCCCTCAGCAAAGCCTGGTTTGTGTCCAAGAGCTGTAGGTGGGTTTTGTATTAATGATAGTAAGTACATACTTAAAAAAGGTGTTCCGAGGGATTACTTCTTAGCATGGAGTGGGTTTCAGGTGTGGTTTTCTGATCATCATAACTTTAGGATATTTGACACTGACTGATCAGATCCGTTCCTGAAGTTCAACTGTAGAACACTGAAAATGGTGTGGCATATTATTTTCAGTACTCTGATTATGTAAATGTGTAGAAGACATACATTAAATACAGTCATTCTCTTAGAAGGTTCAAATCGTTTTGTATCATAAGTTTAGCCACCAGAATAGTACTGCACATGCATTACAGTAAGGAGGATTAATGACACCATAGCAGTAGCACTATATTCATGATTGGCCATGATTTGCTGAAATGTGGAATAATTAATCTACCAGATAACCATACATTTTCATTTCATATGCATATTTCAATTATTTATTCTTTATCTGTGTTACTGTAATTAGATTTTATAAAATCTCAGAATTCTGGTGTCTGCTTTTGGCAAGAGGGAAGTTCCACTGACAAACTAGGCGACACGTGTCATCAGCCTCAGTAAATTCTGCCCTTCAATTTAAATGAAAGTTTCTGTTACTTGTGGCTGTTATCCATATGTTAAACTTATGGATGCGCATCTGTAGGTGGTGCCTTGGCTTACGTTGCAGCAGAATGCACAGTAAGCTGACTCCTGATTTCTTTTAAAAACTGAGAAGACCTGGGTGGTTTTTTTTCATGTTACTTCACATGAAGTGAAGTAACATGAGCCTGCAAAGAGAAAGAGGGGAGGAAGGCTGTTGGGAACTCAGTTTGGGTCATCCTGATTTTGTTTCTGAGAGATGTTTGATAAAGCATCATACGTATCAATATATATGGAGGCAGTGCCATCTTCTTCCTGTGCTACGCTGCCTTTGCTCACACCAATGTTCAAAGACTTTGTGAAATGGAAATGGTTTTTCTTCTCAACATCAAGAGAAATCAAACGGTTCTTCTCTCTTTAAACTTGCTGATACAGAAATAGAATTCTTGAAAATGGGCTCCCTTCCTATGACAGTGTCCTGGTAGAAACTTCTCTCTTCCAGCAGTGACAGAATGGAAGATGATAGTGTTTTTTTCACCACGGTATTGCTTTGAAGGCTTAGGTCCTGTGTCATTTTGTAACAGTCTTTGGCTTTATAGATACCTGATTCTTTTCAAGCCTTGTTGAATTAAACCTGTCATCTGTTGAAGAGATTATTCTCAGAAAACTTTATTATTTTTTTCTTTTCCTTTTTTGCTAGGGAGCTTGAAGAGCTTTTGGCAAACTATTTCTTTGTGAGAGTGTACTTTGAAACTTAAAACTAGATTGCTTTTCATCCTATTGCAAGTGCCCCCTCCTTATCATGATCTCCATGGTTGGAAACACTGGAAGAAATAAGTTGATCAGATGTGACCTCAAGTTTATGAAATGACTGCGGCATCAGGCTGATCTTTTCTGAACTGCTGCAAACGGAATGCTGAATGATGTTGCTGTTGGTGCTTTTACAGGAAATAAAACAAAAATTCCAATGATTCAGAACTGGATTTTTTAAAGCTATACTCAAAACTCAAATATTTAAATGATTGAAGTGAAAGTTAACTTTTTTCCCCAGTAATGTATGCAGTGATTCAAGTTGGGGTTTTCTTCTCTTTAATTGCATAGTAGGTTATCTCAACTGGAAAAGTATACACGTAATATTTCAAACAGGAGAAATGCAGGTGGATGGTCTCGGACATCTTGAACCCTGCTTGGCAAACTGATCTGCATTGGATTCCACACATTTAAATGCAACTGTGAGGGCAAGAAAGCTGTCAGATTTACAGTTGGATAATATTTTTTATAAACTCTTAATTGTAGTTATAACAGTTGTTTTTGTTTCAACATCTCTTGAGAATGCTTACCCAAAAATCACTGGTAATAGTAATGCTTTCCCTGACAAAAGTTTTTGTAGACTAGCTTTTTGTGTGGGCAAATTGTAGTAAAATTCGGGGCTTCTTTTTATTAAACTGATCAGCAAACTCAACTGCCATGCAAGAAGGTATTCCAGACAGTATAGAGATGTTTAGTGAGTTCTTTCTAGATGTGTGTTATGCTGCCTTTGGATCTTAGTGTTCCTCAGTTTGTAGTAATCAGGTTCTGGTGAAACCAAGTGAAGTAGCTTGACATAATTGAAGTTGGAAGATACGTGTTATTTGTGCATAGTATCCTGATATTCTTGGAACATGTCTATTGTTGAATGAATAGCATCACTCAGGATGTTCTTGTTGCTATAGGTGCAGTTAAGGTGTAGTTTAGCATTTTTAGTATGAGATTTTTTTTTTGTTTGGTGGTAAGAAGTTATGCTTAACTTGTGGTACTGCGCTAAATAAACTTTGTTCAAGTTAGTATCTGGCCACAGAATTTTACCAAAAAAATACTTAAAAAAAAAAGTGTGTTATATTCTTAGAAAAAATGCCTCGTGTAATCTTTTGTTGTTTTTTTTTTTTTTTGGTAGCAATATGGAAAATGTATAGCTCTTTCCTATTATGAGCACAGATGAAGATCAAATTTCATTGTCTTTAATGATGAGTGGTTTAAAACTCATTCAGATCTGTACTGCTCATGTACTATGAGCAGAATTTAATTTTTCCATTATTTAAAAATTGATGTTTCAGTATGGATATAAAACTTGTGTTCCCTTTAGTGTTGAGAAAAATGTTAACTTAGAAACAAACATATATTTCTGTGTGTTGAGTATATGAGGCTTTTTATTAAAAAAAGGCAAACAAAAACAAACTTAAAAAAAAAAACTTAAAAAAAAAAACAAACCCCAAACCTGTGCACCTATTTAGTCATGATATTGCTAGTCTTGCTAGAGTTCACCAAAACAAGGACAAAAGCCACTATGTATGATCATTAATTTGATTATTTATGTTAGACAAGTACCCAAATACTAAGTATTTAAAGCTTGTTCCAGAATTAATCAAATCTGGTGGTATGTGTGTGCTGGCTGTTTGGTCTGCTGGGGCTGCCAGTAGAGAAGGCAGAATTCCACCTGATTTTTCCCCTCATTGAAGGCATGAATTTGAGTTTCTTGCTTTCTGCAAAGTCGCCAGTTTAAAAAAAAAACTCACAGAAGCTTTTTTTTTTTTCTTTGAAACTTTTACACCCCCTTTAAAATACACTTGAAAGTAGTGGGACGGTGTAAATACTTATTAAAGGGACAAATGGAATTTATAAATGGAGTTTAAGAAACTTTAGTTAATTAGACATGCTGGAAAAGTTCAGAATCAACTGTTCTCACATGGAAAATGTGTGGAGATGCACCTATTTTCGGGGGGGGGGGTTGTTTGCATTTGCTTTAAGAGAGAACTGCTTTTTCCTTTTTTTTTTTAAGGAAGGGTTGCTGTTGGTTTTATGGGTTTGTGTAGTCTATTAAGCCATCTTTAATTTGCCTTTCTTTCTAAAGGCACAAATCTTGAGCAATTATGTTTTCTTTAATCCTGTGTCTCAATAATTTTTGAGCCCATCAGGTAATTTCAGTAAAGAAATTAGCCAAAGGGCAGGATCTCAAAGACTTTACATTTTAGTACTGTTAACAGGCTATGTTAAACTTGATGGTTTAATTGAGGAAGATCATCTCTTTAGGGGGATGTTTTGTGTTAATTTAGATGTTACCTGTGTTTAGCCCTCCAGTTGGCAATCAAACCATTGTCTGTGGGGTAGGAACCAGATGTGAAATGTAGTACTCTCTTCAGTCAGTAGTTAGAGGACATGAGAGGTTAGGTATATTGTGGCTAGCTCTTGGAAGAGAGGGGTAAAATAATAGGCATCTGGGATAGAGGTGGAATGTGACTAATTGAAATGTGGGGGTATGGCCGAAACAATGCAAAATATGGGAAATGGGCTTTGTTCTGCTATTTATGGGATAGTGCCTTTAAGAGGAAGTTTAGCAGCTGCCAGTTTTGGTTTACTAAGTGAAAATCTTGATACAATAGGTTCTTAAGAAGATGAAAACTGAAAGAAAAAAAGAAGGGGCGGGGGGAGAAAAAGGTTGAGAGACAAAAGGTAGCTGAGCAGTCTGCTGAGACTGTGTTGTAAGCTTTTAACTACAGTGATAGAAATAGAAACTCTTGGGGTGAGGTGGCTGGTAGGTGAGGTGAGGTTTAGTGATGCATATACAGAGCCTCTTCTGCTGTGCCTGAATTTGTGTTTGTATGGGTCTGATTCGACCTTAGGATTACCCTGATGCCTAGACTGACAGTGCATGTAGCAGCAGGGGGCAAGAATGTGCCCAAGTAAGGAAGAGTTAGTTAAGCTGCGTAAGAAATACATGTTATCCTCAGAATGTGTTATAAAACCATCGAATGGTTTGGGTTGGAAGGGACCTTAAAGATCATCTAGTTCCAACACCTCTGCCATGGACAAGGATACCTTCCACTACACTAGGTTGCTCAAAGCCCCATCCAGCCTGACCTTGGAACACTTCCAGGGTTAGGGAAAAAGCACTGTTTTATTGGTATATCATGTATAGTTTAGAGTTTTTTAAGATAATGCAACTTAAATGTTTGTCTTGTGTTAATAGCGTAATTCAGTCATATGTCTGTGTGCTGTTGCATGCAGTGGTGTATTTAATGTACTGAAGGTCTAATAGATTTACATGTGAAGGTGAGCCATAGTAGTATTGTACTAATTTAATAAGCCTGAAGTTATGTGCTTCTTATTACAGGATAAGATTTTATGGAGTTGATTGAATCTTGAAATAAGTATTTATCTGGTATACTTGTATTTTGTATGTAACACTGGGTAGAAATGGCAGATGTGAAATGTTCTTAATGTCAAACTTAATTTTATTTGTTGCAGCAACTCTTTATTATTCAAGAAGATGGTTTGCTATTATCAAGTATTTTCATAGGTGACTTGTAGAAGGATCAAGCGTAAATATGCTTATGGAATATTCTTTGAGGAATTCTTAGAGGCTGTCAAAGCTAGAGCTTTAAAATGCATTAAGGAAACTGCATTGTATATGTGTGAAAACCTCATTTGGTGATCAATGTGTTTATCAATGTGTTCTCAGAATGTCTTTTTCAACAGGGTAAACTAACTGAAAAAAATACATAGCAAGTTTAGAATCTCTAACAACTCCTAATACATTAGTACTTGTTACTGATCCGATCCTCGGAAACTATGACTAATACGTCTATCCAGATAAATCATTTGTTTTCCTGAAGCTGTTGGGAGGGGATTGATTTCTACTTTATACTGAAAGTTAGAAATGCAGAAGTCTTTTCTCATGTTAAGTCCTAAGCATGATTTCCCAATGTGGAAGAAATTATAAACTCTTTCACCTACACAGCCGGGCATGGGGAAGGGGGAAGCACTGCACACTTACAGAACACTTACTTGACATTTCTTTCTCTTGTTTCTTCTTCAGAATATCAGTTGCTAAGTTTGCCCCTTTTCCATTTAGGCTTTCCTGAAAGAATGGAAGAGAAAGGAAGTGTCATGAGTTCTGTACTTGGATTTCTTTCGGTTCATTCAGGTGGTTCAAACTGCTGCTTTCCATTTGTTGGAGAACTATCTATTGAAAGGGAATGAATGGTTGGTTACCTTACAGTGCCTTCTTGAACAGGTTGAAGTCTGGGTACAGGGTATCTCCAGGGCTCAGCAAAAGTATGCTTAAAAAAGTGGTTTACATTGGTAAGGAAGCTCACTTCTGTTAAAAATTTTCTTGTCCTGTTCGCTTTTTTTAAAGTACTGGTCTTGTTTTTGGCAAATGGGGCTAAGACCTTTCTGTATGTGTGTGTGTCTCAAACTGTGTTTTAAATAATCTTGCTGGAATAATTGCCAATACCAGATTATTATATTTTATTTATGCTTTGGTTTTGGCTAGAGAGCTTTGATTGGATTAGACCCCTTTGTGCAAGGCACTGTATAAATATTTATTTTAAAAGTCAGTCCCAGAAGAGTTTGCAGTCCCGTGAATATTAAAACTTGTTTACCAAGATGCATATATTGGATCAGGCAAAGACATTTAGCAAAGTATTTGTGTTATCTTTCATCTGTTATGCTTGTTAGTTCTTCAGACATCTTAAACTGTGCCAGTCTTAAAAAATTAATTAAAACTGTATTTAACAGCTATAATTCATTTATCTGTTTTCATGTGTGACTTTTAAAATCTGTTTGAGTGATTCATACAAGAATTATGAAATTACTTGACTTAAACCCTCACCAGCTTGTATTCATTGGTAGCTGCTTAGGGTAGAGGTAGGTATATCAAAGCTTGGAATCCTGTTGGAGGAGGTTTTTTCAGTGGATCACCTCTATGATGGTTATATCTGGTACTTCAGTGAGATATTTTTTATTTTTTTTTTATGAGTTGAATGCAAGATGAGATTTGACCACTAGCAAATTTTTAAGCAATATAACTTACTTTGTTTTGCATCTGAGTTAGGACATCATGAATGTACGTGGAATGGGGATTGCTAAAGAGTTAAGTTTCTGCTCCTCTCCAAGAATGGCATTTTGGTCTTCCGTTCTCAGGCCTCAACTGCAACACATTTGAGTTCCTTTTCCACAGCATCTGGTGAAGGAAAATAAAATAAATGGTAAGCAGCAGGAGAGGACTGTCATTTGGATTGGAAATTTCTTTTCTCTCCAGCCTCTTGTTTCTAGCAGGTGATGTGTTAGCAGTAAGGTTCAGAGCAGATACCCGTTTGTTTCGGGTTTTAGTTGCTTGGGTTTGGTTTTTTTTTTCCTCTGCATGGGGTTGAAAAACCATGTGGTTTTCAAACTGGAGGGAGCATACCAGTTCTCCCAGTAGTGCCTTCATGCACATACTGCGGAGGAAAAAAAAAAAAATCGATATGATAATCTGTTGTCTTTACTCTTCTGGTGGTGTAGAGCTTTTCAAAGCTATGACTGGTACCAACATGGCTACATCATTTTGGATACATGCAAGAGTGTCATAGTTCCATAGTGTAATTCTGTGCATGCAGAGGTTGCTAGTGTAGCTGCAGTTACATGTGTAAAGTGGTGTTATTTTTCTGGAAGGGCTTCAACCTTGATTTGTTTGAATAGTTTTGCTTTATTGAGGCAAAATATGCCTTTGCTGCCATGAAAGGAATGCTTTAACTCCTTTGTTGGTATTTCTGTGTAAATACTCTTGCAGTAATATAACAAAATGGCTTTGAGATAGCAGGTTTAAACCAAAAAATGGAGGGAAGAATGCATCTGTGAGCATCAGAGGTCGGTCTGGTCTGATAGTTTGCTATGACTGAACAGGGAAGATTTCTTTCACTGACATAAGCAGCTGGTCTCTGATACTTGTTTCATCTGTCTGTGAGCCAGGTCAGTTTATGTGCTGAGGGTTAGAAAACTACCAGTTTGCTATTTAACTGTCTTGGGTGATCTTATGGAGCGAGATCTAACCTCTTGATGCTGAGGAGCTGTTAAATGAGTTCAGGAGTTTCTCATAGCTTCACACTGAGAGGAATACTTTTGCACTATAGGAGTGAGAGTGAATGGATTTGTCATCCTCTCCCATTAGTTCACTGATGTGTGTTATAGTATGCTCCTACAGATAGGCTTTGTTTCTGTAAAGCTGGGGTATGGTGAAGAAAAACTATGTTGGTATCATTGGTGAAGAAAGCCTCTCTTGAAACTAGACCTAAGAGCAGTGCTACAGTAGACAAGCAGGAAGACTAGTTCAAGATTCATCTCTGCTCACTGTGGCACTGCAGCTGTTTATAGGGTCATCAGCTGAATCCCGAAGATGGCGCAAATTTAAAAGCTAGCCCTTCAAAAAGTAGGACAGGAACTAAATGGACTGACTTCACCACAGAGCTCACATATGTGGATTATGCCACTGTGTGAAATCTTCACCAGTGACCTATGTGGGTGAAAGATGGTGACAGTATTCTTTCTCCTGTTCCCTGGAAATAATCAAGGAGGCTTAAATGCATATTTTAATTAGTGAGCTTTAAGTGATGGTGCCTATTAAAATCCTAGTACTCTTGTCTTAGTCAATAGAAATGGCCAGTTTTTCTAAGGTGTTCAGTCTTTAAATGTTGTAGCCCAGTTTTGCAATGGAGTAGAAAATTCAGGTCCTATTGGAACTGGTGAAAAGTGTGGCTAGTAGATAAGCGTAACTGCAGTGAGGCGTGTATGGAAAAAGAAAGATGGAGAGAATTGTTCACTTGCAGATGCTTGAGGAAAGATGTGGTTAAAGTGAGATAGAAAAACAAATGTTCTGTAAAGATACCCCCATTTCACCTGTATACTGCAAGGGAGAACTATTTGATCTGGTCTGAAGTTAAAGCCTTTTGTAGCCTTTAGTGGTTATGAGAGGAAACTGGTGAATTAAATTATAATCTGTTATTCAGCCATATTAGTGAATATAAAGCTTCTTTTAAAGATGAGTAAATGAAAATTGGTGTGTAAATATTTGTATTTAAATTGCAGATATTGGATGGACTTTGGAACCTAACAGTAGTTTCCAATGTGGCCTGCATATTCAGATTCTAGGCTGGCAGGTACAGCTTTTTCAAGCTAAAGCTTAACGTAGATGTCCATCTGTTTACATAACACAAGTGTTTAAGCCTTATCTGGGTGTTGAAGTTTGACATTATTTCTTTCTTGGCTGTGTTTATTGTATTGGTTTTGCCTTATTTTTAGTTGCCCATAAATGAATAGTTTTGAGTACATTACCTGTGACACAGAATATCTTAAAGTCAAAGTACCACCTAATGGTGTTAGCAGAGTGCATGGAGCTACAGGGTTCCTTCCTGTTGAAACTGGCCAAAAGAACAGGCCAAACTATAGCTTGTGTTTCTTCAGAGTAGAGCCAATGGCAACTCTCTGAATGTGTTTTCCACTCCCCATCAAAGAGAGGGGAAATTCATGGAAATATAAATGAGGTCTTTAGACCTGCAGCTTGACTCAACATAATACAGTTCATATTACACACAGACAAAACAAACAAACAAACAAACAAAAAAAACCAAACAAAACCCACAAACAAACAGAAACTTTAGCTAGAAAAATATCCAGAGTTGGACTGCATGGGATTTTAAAAACTAGTTGTCTTCTGATTTGAAGTTTTTAGGAGTCTTGGAATGAACTAGTATTTCAGCTTTATCTGTGTGACTTTAGGCTGTTGCCTGTTTGTGATAAGGGCAAATCATCACCTTACACTGTCATGTCAGTGAATGTTGCAGAATGCCTTACAATGACTGCTCAGACTGGCAAAATTCACTGATTTCAAAAGCACTTTTTCATTTCAGATTTTACTATTGCAGTACAACTTCTCTGGCTTTTGTAGCTTTTCGTGGTGTACATGTATTCACTAGGATTTTTAAATTGATGTAGAAGCCTAGCAGTGCAGCTTTTTTTGCCTTCTGAACTTAAGAATTTATTATCACTGCTTTGTTGTCCTTCCTGAACCTCTTGTGAGAATGAAACTATATGTAATTGGGAGGAATACTACTTTGCTATTCACTGGGGGGGGGGGTTGTTGATTTTTATCACAAAATTAAAACAGATTTTTTTCATACCTTTGTTCTTGCCAGCTCCTGTCAAAAGTTCGTGTCCGCGTTTTTAAATTATGCCTTTTTGTAACCTATGGCTTTGGATTTTTGCAGGACAAGCATTAAAAAATTGGAATTGGTGAAAAATTGAATCTTTCTGAGATATGAAGCGAAGTATAATAGTTATTAATACTTTGCACTTTATTTGTGTGACAGTGTTCATTTTTTTCTTTCAAAAGTCGGTCTTCATCTGTTAACAGGCCTCTTACCTTTGTTTCAAATGCAAGAAATGTGTTTGTATGTTTAAGTTGTGAAGAGCTATCCAGACTAGCAAAGTAACTTTCTCCATGCATTAGTTTAATGTTTGATTAAGTAAAATGGTATCTTGGTGCTCTCTTTAGTTCCCTGAAAATACCTGACACCTAGCTATATCTGTGGTCAGAAGATAAACACTGGGGCTTAAAGGTGATTCTTACTTGTATGTGGTAGTTAAATTTTCTGTGTTTAACTCCAGTTTTAAAGAGAAAGGGGAAACACAACTAATTTCTTAGTTAAAGGCTGTAAGGTGATACTCTATTCAGAAAACCCAGGGGAAGGTCAAAACCTGAGTGGGAAGATGGTGTTCCATTCCCGGATAATTATCTAATTATTAGAATTATTGGCAAGTTAATAACAATTTATCATTTGAGTAATTAAAGATTAACTTTTTTTTATTTTGGCATGTGTTAATACATCAAAATTGGAGGGTTTATAATTAAAAAGGTTTATTACATTTCATAGTTTAATAATGCATGTATGTCAGTTTCGGAAAGAACTCTTTTCTATTTTAGCTGCTAGATGATAGTGTAATCTTGATTTCTAGCTTTTTAAACAGTAGTTTATTTCTGCATTTTTCCTCTGCTTTCCCAACGCCCCCAGAGTTGGGGGAATAGGGATGATACAGGGACAGAATCTTAGTTGCAAATGTTCTGGGTTTTTTTAACATGGGTTTTAGTCTTTTGTAAATCTTGCTGCTGTTGTGGGAGTCTTTTCCCAAGCAGCGTGACAAAGTGGAGGACCTTACAAGGTTAAAAGCTTTTATTTGCCTTGTGCTGTGAGCCATCTTTTCTGTTTTTCAACTTCCCCCTATTACTTTCCTCATCTGCCTTTTTATTTTTAACTTTTTTGAGTATCTAGTTGTCTTGTTAGTCTGTGTCTCATGTCAGGATCTTTGTAAGGAGATGTTTAAAGTAGAAAAGGTAGAAGATAGTTTAATTTGTAAAAGGTTTAGTGGACATCTTTAAGGGTTGTAATAGGAGGAAACAATATGCAATGAGATGCCTTGAACTATGGAGGCATTTCAGCTTTTCCCAGCTTCCCTCTCCCTTTTCGTTAATCTCCTCACTGAATCCTGTGTGTTGTAAAGTGCAGAAAAGGGGGTTGGTAGTGTTAGCCTATTACATAGCAGGAAGTGCAGAGATTGCATCTATCTTTTCTTTACAGAAGGCTGGAGAACAAGTAGCATTATTCCTTCCTTGAAGAAAGTTCATAGACAAACACGGGAAACCTAAGGGGGAAATAACAAAATTTTAAATTATATATTATCAGTTCCTAGGTAGCAAAACCATGTTTTATTCTAGAAAAGTGTGGACAAAGGTAGGTAAAGGAACAGCTGTTTAGACATGTCTTACTTTTCTCTCTGTGTATGAAATACGCTCCTTGAAGAAAAGCAATACAAAACAGATTAGATTGTGATACCACCATGAGTATTTCAGTTTTGCTGTTGCCTGTCAGTGTCTGTTACCTCATCTTGGTGTAGGTTTTTTGCAGCTTAATGGATTTTTGTTTATTTTTCCCAACTACTGTGAAGTAGGCAGAAAATAAATGGAAACTAGAGTTTTGCTCCCAAGTGTTGCAACGGTGGTCTTGATTTTTGTCCATACATATGTTAGTTTAGAACTAACAGAGAACAGCAAACAGCTCCTAGTTTCTGTGACCATTCTCATCCTTTCCTTTACCCTTTTCCCTGCAGCATTTTTTTTTTCCTGTTCTTTCAAAGATGTTCTTAGCCTAGGACTTTCTGCTGGTGTAGCTTCACAGGTGAAGATAACTGTGCTTAGATATAAAGTTAATCTCTGTTAACCTAAAACTACAGCAGCCCAGATGTAGGCTTCTTCCTGTATGGGTACCCTTCAAATGCAAGAGCCTCAGTTACCCTTCCTAGACAAGAGGATAGGCAGGAAAGAAGGCTTCATGACTGTTCTTCTTTATGGTACTGTGCCGAATAGCTGAAGGTCTTTCTTTCCTACCTCTTGGTGGTAGCTTCCCTCTTGATGATGTCCTACCAATCATTCTGAAACTTTTCCACCTTTTCTCACTTCAGGTTCTTTCTTGCATGAGGAAAATAATCTTGAGGCTCAGCCTAAAATTAAGAAAAAGGGACTGTGGTCTAAGAGGGAAGATGCTCTGTGCTCGGTTTGATGATGCTGTGCTCTGCTTGACAGGGCTGTGCCAGTGAGTCTTCTCCTTATCACAGAATCATAGGATCGACTAAGTTGGAAAGTACCTTTAAGGTCATCAAGTCCAGCCATTACCCCAGGACTGCCAAGACCACTAAAGTGTATCACTGAGGGCCACATCTACACAGTTTTTGAACACTTTCAGGGAGTGTTATTCCTCCACTCCCCTGCACAGCCTGTTCCAATGCCTGATTACCCTCTCTTTGAAGAATTTTTTCCTAATATCCAGCCTGTACCTCCCCTGGCACAACTTGCGGCTGTTGCCTCTTTTCTCCCAAGGAACAAGCAGTAGGATGAGACCGACACCCACCTCACTACAGTCTCCTTTCAGGTAGCTGTAGAGAGTGATAAGGTCCCCCCTGAGCCTTCTCTTCTCCAAACTAAACGACCCCAGGTCCCTCAGGTCTTCCTCATCAGACTTGTTCTCCAAACCCTTCACCAGCTGTGTTGCCCTTCTCTGGACCTGCTCCAGCACTTCAATGTCTGTCTTGAAGTAGGGGCCCAGAACTGAACACAGTACTCCAGGTGCAGCCTCACTAGTGTTGAGTACGGGGGGGTGATCACTTCCCTGGGCCTCCTGGCTACACTATATCTGATACAGGCCAGGATGCTCTTGACCTTTTTGGCACAAACTGGCTCATGCTCAGCAGCTGTCAGTCAGCACCCCAGGTCCTTTCCCACCAAGCAGCTTTCCAGCCACTCTTCCCCAGGCCGGTAGCATTGCTTAGGGTTGTTGTGGCCTTAATGCAGGACCTGGCAGTTGTTGAACCTCATACCATTGGTCACAGCCCATCAATCCAGCCTGTCCAGATCCCTCTGCAGGGCCTTCCTATCCTTCAGCAGATCAACACTGCCAGCCAACTTGATGTCATCTGCAAATTTACTGAGGGTACACCCAATCCCCTCATCCAGATCATCCATGGAGGTGTTAAGCAATACTGGCCCTAACACCAGGTCCTGAGAGACACCACTAGTGACCGGTCACCTATGAGAGGTGATACCATTTACCCACCACTCTTTAGGTTTGGCCATCCAGCCAAGTTCCAACCCAGTGAAGAATCCACTGATCTAGGCCATGAGCAGCCAGTTTGTCCAGGAGAGCGCTGTGTCAAATGCTTTACTTCAGTCTAAATAGACAACGTCTACAGCCTCATCAACCAGGTGGGTCACCTTATCATAGAAGGCGATCAGGTTGGTCAAGCAGGACCTGCTCCTCATGAACCCATGCTGACCAGGCCTGTTCCCTCCATTTTCCCGCATGTTCTTTATGATCTCACTTAGGATCATCTGCTCCATGACCTTCCCTGGCACTGAGGCAAAGGCAACATAAGTACCTCAGCCTTTTCCTCATCCTCAGTCACTGGATACTAGCATTTCCCCTGGTATCCAGTAGAGGATGGCAGTTCTCTTTGGCTCTCGTTTTATTGCTAATATATTTGTGAAAGTACTTTCTATTATCTTTTATGGCAGTGGCCAGATTTAGTTCCATCTGTGCCTTCACCTTTCTAACTTTCTATCTACATAACGTAGCAGCATCCTTGTACTTTTCATGGAGTGACAGTCCCTTCTTCCACAGGTGATAAATTCTGTTTTTCTTTTTCCTGAGCTCAAGCAATATCTCCGGGCTCAGTCTTAACACAGTTGTTTCCAATTAGCTGCTAACTTGAGGAAGCAGTTTGCTGTTATTAACCCTTTTTGTGTTGCTTCTGTGGAACTTGTGTGTCTGTTCCTTCTTCTAACCGTGCAGGCCCACATTGTTTGATTGTAACAGCTGCCAGAGACAGTTTTTTGTGGTTAGGCTACATGTTTAACTTCCTAAATGTTTATTCTAGTGCTAAGGTAATGTAAAATCAGAAGTCTCTTTTAGTGTTGAGTGCAGCCTTGTCTTTCTCCCCTCCTCCAATATTGCCCTCAGGAAAAACTAAGGGTGTGATTTATAGATATGTATAAGTTGGCTCTGCTCCTTCACACTGGCATTCATCTGTTTCAAAACTAAACTAGCAGAAAATTAACACTGCTTTCCTCCTCCCTCTGTTTCTTGCTCCATGAACTGACTTGCTGCAGGATCAAATGAGTGCCAGCATTGGCAGCAGGTCACAGCAGGGAGAGGGGGAATGCATGCCTGGGAGCAGGAGGAATGACAGTGGCAGTATTGAATTGTTTTGGAACTGCTTTTTAAGGAGTGGCTGAAATATCTAGCCTTAGTGTCATTGAAACATTATGAGTAAATGATATGTTAGTAAACAAGTCAAGTCCCTGACTAAGATGAAAGGAATTCATTTTTTGCCAGTCTGGCTTTCAGTAGGTATTTACCCAAATGTTGGATTTAACAGTGACACCTCTCCTATCAATTAAAGAAATCGATTTGATTTTTATAAAGGGGAGAAGAATGCAAAACAAAATATTCAACCAGCCCTGAAGTAAGTGTGTGTGAGACAATTATTTTGTGCTCCTTGACCGGGAGATAATAGCATGAGGCTGCAGGACAAGGTATCACTCCTCATGCCTGAGGAGAGCAAGAGAGTTGGGTTTGGTACTGCCTTGAGGCTTGTCCTGCTATGCTAATTCCAAGTGTAACTGGAAAAAATATTAAGTGTGGCAAAATAAAAAAAAAGAGTTTAATTTTGATTATGAGCATAGCATGGAAAGTTCAGGCATTTTTCTTTAATAACTGAAGTAGTTTTCTCAGGAAAGTATGGGTCAATGAAGTATAGCAATGCACAAAACTGAAGATGTGTTCTATTTAATTTTCAGATGTATCTTTTAATCATATGTTTTATTATTACATTGTATTTTTAAGCCTGCAGTTCTCAAAATATGACCTCTTTGAACAAACTGTTGCATGAAATTTTCCTCAAGTAGCTAACCAAAAACGTTTGCCCTGCTTTTACTTCATTGAAGTAACCGGTGACTGATTTAGCCAGTCATTTTCTACCCAAAAAATACCTTTCCATTTCAAAAATAAGTTTTTGACTTCCCTGTTCACTTTGATAAAGGTTTAGACTGTGTGGCAATTTTACATGGTATGCTTTAGTTCATGTGTGAAACTTTTTCATATACCTTTAGTGTTTATTTTCTGACTTGAAGTGATCTGAGCATTTTGAAGTGGTATTGTCTGTAATTATACATTTTAATAGAAGCTCTTGAGTAGAAAAAAGTACCCTGTATGTGAAAGGTGTAAAGAGGAAGATGCAGACTACTTTCTTTGAACAGCTGGAGAATCTGATTTTGTGCCCAGATACTCTGAACAAACTAGTTTTTGATTAGTAAATTTGTTTAATCTCTTTTGTGCTTAGGTTTGGATCTCATGACAGTTCTGATTTAATGTTTTTCTTTATTTTTTAAATGAGGGAAAGAAAGGGGTTGGTAGGTTTTGTTGCCAGTATATTTTTGTTGTTGCTTAAAGAAGCAACAGACTGGTGATTGCAGATATTTGTAAGGGTGAGGTTTTTTAATTTCTTCCCCTTTTCTTCAGCAGTTAGGGATAGCGATGTTCCAAGCACCTTTGCTCTGTTAAAGGACTGTGATTATATTTTTTCAGGCATTTGCAATATAGTTACTTAAGTGTCTTGGTAATGTAATTAAATTATTTAGTTATTCCATATGCATTTATTTTTACTTTTAACATCACACATGGAGAACAGACTTTTGCTTTTATTGGTATTTGAGCAAACAGTGTGTCCAGGACATCAAACTGTACAACTCTATGTGTGCGCGAAGGTCTTCTGTGATAATGTGTTAGAAGATTTTTATTACTTTTTTCAGTTCTGATTATGTCTACTTTTTTTTTTTGTTGCCTTGACAAAAGATGCTGAGGCAATTTTCTTTGTGCAGAAGGAAATTTAATATGTTAAACACTGCTTGAATTAGAGGGAGAGGCTAAACTTCGAGGCTTAAAATCATGCTGGTGTCTTATATTTTGAAGTAGTTAAGAGCTTTTGCAGAGGAGCCAGTGGAATTATCTTTCAGGAGCAGATGAAGTTCCCATGAACTGGATCACCGAGTTCTAGTAAGCACATGGATTTCTGTTATTATGGACTGTCCTGGTTTTGGGAGTGAGGGATCGGTTGTGATGGATAGTTGCCAACTGGTTAAACCATGACAGCGACCTTGTAGTAGGAAACAGTACTGGGTAGGATTTATATCAGTAACACATAAGGTAAAGGAATACTATAGAAGGTAGTCACAGACTGGTTTTAGTAGGTGTTATTAATTCACTATCCCCCTCCAAA
Organism: Neopsephotus bourkii; assembly: GCF_033783945.1. Classification (NCBI taxonomy): domain Eukaryota; kingdom Metazoa; phylum Chordata; class Aves; order Psittaciformes; family Psittacidae; genus Neopsephotus; species Neopsephotus bourkii. Next base: position 3,041,905 of record NW_026902241.1, on the reverse strand, counting down.
AGTCTGCAGTTTAAACTGAGTGCTTCGTGAGATTTTATAGAATCATAGTCTAGTTAGGGTTGGAAAGGGCATTAAGATCATCTAGTCCACCCCCCCTGCTACGGGCAGGGACACCTCACACCAAACCATGTTACACAAGGTTCTGTCCAGCCTGGCCTTGAACACCGCCAGGGATGGAGCATTCACAGCCTCTCTGGGCAACCTATTCCAGTGCCTCACCACCCTTACAGTAAAGAACTTCCTCCTTATATCCAATCTAAACTTCCCCTGTTTAAGTTTTAACCCATTACCCCTTGCCCTATCACTACAGTCCCTAATGAAGAGTCCCTCCCCAGCATCCATATAGGCCCCCTTCAGATACTGGAAGGCTGCTCTGAGTTCTCCATGCAGCCTTCTCTTCTCCAGGCTGAACACCCCCAACTTTCTCAGCCTGTCTTCATATGGGAAGTGCTCCAGTCCCCTGATCATCCTCGTGGCCCTCCTCTGGACTTCCTCCAACAGTTCCATGTCCTTTTTATGTTGAAGACACCACAGCTGCACACAATACTCCAGGTGAGGTCTCACGAGAGCAGAGGGGCAGGATCACCTCCTTTGATCTGCTGGTCATGCTCCTTTTGATGCAACCCAGGATACGGTTGGCTTTCTGGGCTGCGAATGCAAACTGCCAGCTCATGTTCATTTTATCATCGACCAGCACCCCCAAGTCCTTCTCTGCAGGGCTGCTCTGAGTCTCTTCTCTGCCCAGCCTGTATCTGTGCCTGGGATTGCTCCAACCCAGGTGTAGGACCTTGCACTTGGAATGGTTAAACTTCATAAGGCTGGTATCAGCCCACCTCACAAGTGTGGCATTCCTTCCTTCCAGCCTGTCAACTGAACCACACAGCTTGGTGTCATCAGCAAACTTGCTGAGGGCACACTCAATCCCACTGTCCACGTCACCAGCAAAGATGTAGCTGGTTTTGTCTTGCTGATTGTAGCGAGTGGAATTTCTTTTATGATTGTAAAGGGAAATTTCTTGTTGTGATTGCTCTTTAACAAATGACAAAGTGGAAAAAAAGGGATGTAGTGTAACTGAAGTATTGATTTCTGAATATACTGTGTGATTTCTGGATATATATATTTTGTTTATTGGTAGGACGGGCATGAAGAGATGGCAGGAACAAGTAGCAAAAGAAATACTGTGTTAACTTTAGTAGTTTTATAATGATCTGTGTGATACTTGGTGTTCTTTGAGCCCCAGCTCCCGAAGGTCAGAGTTTGAAAGTCTTTAAAACATAAGCTTATGTCTTTCGAGGCTGCAGAATGGACCCTGCACATATATAAATTTAAGGTTAAAAATCGGGGGGGGGAGGGGGGGGGAATATTTAAAAAAAACAAAACCAAAAAACAACTCTACAAAACCCCACCAAAATCAAACCAACCCAAACCCACAAGAACATCAGTTTTCTAGGCTCATTTTGAATGCTTCTATTTTATTATTTTTTTTTTAAACTTTGGAATGGATGTACTCTGGATGATGTCAAAATGAATGGGAAAAACAGGAGAGAAATGAGAGGACTGTGAGAGTAAGGCAACTTCCTTCCCTTCCAAGTCTTTTAGTTGGATAAAATTGTCAGAATGCGTAGAAAGGCATTACTGTCAAATGTGAAACTGAAAGTCTGTGTTGAGTTTACAGCTGCTCAAAGTACTGACCTGTTAGGCTGGTTTTGCCTCTCTGGCTTTCCATGCTGTCAGGTAGAGACTCTGTGAAGCCTAGTGTTTTCCCAGATATATTAGTATTTTCTAAAACTTAGCCTCTAATGCGCCTAATCTGCTCCATTAACGGGTGTAACTCCTGCTTATTTTGAATGGAAAGTGAAAGAAAAAATAAACCATACTGATACGGATTCTTTTCTTCTTTCTTTCCTGCCCGAAGTCTTTCAGAAAACCATATCTTATTTTATATGGTCATGGCAATCTGTTTTTTGATGACCATTTCTTACTTTTAAAACTGCAATGCAAACATTTCTAGTCGGCTTCATGCTGATGACTAATTGATGTTAAGTTACAACTGTAAAACTATCCAATTGAAAATTTGGTATTCTGAAGGGTTTTCTGAGTGGTAAAAATACAAATCCAAGCAAAAGTGTCACCATTCCACGTCTGGTGCAAAGCTTTGAAACTGCTGGATTTGTTGGTAGAGGTGTTTTTTGTAGGTTTTTATTTGGTTGGGTTTGTTTTTTTAATTAGCAGATACCTGTACAGCTCAGATACTTGGTACACTTTATTCTTGCTTCATGATGTGGACAACACACTCCTGCCCTCCCCCCCCCTCCCCTTTTTCCGTTTCCTCTCTATGTTGGGTTAGAACTGTCCTGTGGATGTGTTCATGGACTATGTAACGCTTGGGCTGACTTGATTTAATTTCTTTTCCTTAGTTCACTTGTAACTTCAGGAGACTTAATTCAAATTTTAAGGAAAGTAAAGATTAATTGGTGTTCAGAGATGACCTGTTCTCTTACCAATCTGATGGGTAACAGCCCAGTTGCTAACAAAGAAGTAGTTTGTCTTCAGGTCTTTGAGATTCATTGAAAGCTTGTAATCAAACTTACATGATCTTTACATCATATTAATTCAGTAGTTGAGACTATATTTTAGTCATAAAATTATGTGAGATCAAGAATTACAGAAGGCACCTAGGCATTTATTTTTAAAGGCTCAGGTGTCCTTAAAAGTGGATATGAAAGTGGTATGCTTGAGAAACCAACTTCTTATGGTTTCTGTAAGCAAGACTGGTATGCTTAGGTATTTGTTGGTGACGGCAGTAGCAGTGGTCACTTTGTTTATAACTATCAATGCACTATTTGGCTGTTAGCTCTAGAGTTCAGCAGTCATTCTGCTTGTTCCTGTAATTGGTGCCAATCAAACAATCCCCTTCTGTTAACATGGGAAATGTATCCCCAGTCTGTGCTCTTCCCCTACATGTGGGCTTGTATTGACGCTTCTTAGATTCCTCTTCTTGCCAGCTCACCTAGAGACTAATTCAGGCTCCTTCTCATCCACCAAAACATAACTTTCTGTTGCACTAGCAAATGGAACTGCCTCTTTGAAGTGTCGAGGGACCAGAAAAGACAGTTACTGTGGGGTAGAAAGGTGAGTCAGACCTGTTCCGGTAGGTGGCAGTAGAAACTTGTTGAACTGGGTTGAATGGGAGATGTGAGGGGACAGAAAAATGAGGACAGGTACATATAATAAGCAGATGAAGAAAGCTGAGGATAATTTGCTAGCTTTTAATAAATGATGCCCTGTTAAAGGCTTTATCTTGTAACTCTGAAAGTTGTTGTGGTGCAGAACACTTGAGTATTTTTATCTGAATGGATTTGAAATTGCATGACCTTAACTCCTGGGAGGATAAGCATCTATGGGGGGATTAAATTGTGTTCAGGATAGAGTGTAACTCTGTCTTAACCTGAATTAAGCCTATGTCAGTGTTTCAAACTAAATTCATTCCTGCTTGAAGTGAAAAAAAAAGAGAAAAAAAAGTCTCAAGTCAGCACTGTCATGGATTGTGTTTACAGATCAGTTATATTGTGATATTTATTGGAAGTTTAATAAAAGATCAAAATACTGAACAAGATCTGTTGCTTGCAGTCCATCTCTGAGAATTGCCCTCTGCTCAGTGGTGGCTAGAAATAGTACAGTATATTCTTGGCATTAGTATTGATTCAGGATAATTTTTAAAAGGCTTATTCCTTAATTACAGGATTCCTCCCTTGAAATTCCAAACTATAATTTGAAATATATATGATAAACATCTGAGGTTAACAGGTGAAAAAATGCATTCCCTTATTCTCCAAGTTGATGGCATTAAAATCTTATGAATGCTTTGAAGCATATTCATAGAAAGAAGCTACAAAGTGAGACTTGTCAGTTTGATGTTTTTTTAGTTTAAACATTTGAAAAGCTACGAACTTTTCTGATATGTGTACATAAGCATGTATGTGTGAATAAAATATGAATTTAAATAATAGGCTGTTTCCCAAATTAGGGTTGTTTTCCTTTCAAGTAAAAGCATACACTTGGTTTCAGATATCAACTGCAATCTTTTTGCGCTGTAAGCAGAAGGAGGAAGATTATGTGCCAGGGATGCTGCTTTTGAACATGGTTGGGACATAGGTGTATGCTCCCTGTGTCTTGCATGCCATGGGAATATGATATAAACTACCTTCTGTCTGGAAACCTTATCCACATAGTGATAAACTTGAGCAGTTTGCATGCCAATAGCTCTTGTCCCCGAGAATAGAAAGCATTTTTATCAATAGAGCGTAACTATCCAGGGCTCATACCTTTTTGTGGCCTTGTAGATATGTTTATCCAATAGTTCCTTTGGACTGAAAAACTTAGGAGTAAAGCAGATCACTAACAGAAAGGCTTGTTTTATTGCTGCTGAAGGCTAAAATCTTACCAGGGTATAGCCCTTATGCAGGCAGCATAGCTAGTATTGTGAGATGAGTTCTATGTTTTTAGTCTTGTAGTTACTTTATCATAGCATAGATAATGTGCTTACATATAAAGGTGCTATATACAAATATTACTGTCCTAGCGTACAGTTTCTTTTCCTCTCCTTTGCCCAGGATTTGTTAAGAGAACAAAAGTATTAACATCTTGTCTGTTTGCCTGAAGGGCAGAGATCCAATACCAGGTTTTGTATGTGAGCTAGTGAAAGAAACAGTAAATGATAGAATGAATACACTTGTTCCGCACAAACAGGAAATGAAACAGGAAATGGCAGAGGTGCAAGGGGGTTAGGGAGAAGGGCAGTTTGCAACTTCTATTAAAAAAAAAAAATGTTTCTAAGAGAATTTCTTGCAGTCCTTGTGTAGCATTTCCTGAAAAGTGGGTGGAAGCCTCCTGTGTTGTCTGGGGGCTTTTTCCATGCCTGTGTGAGGCAGTATTCTTCTCTTCTATTCTGCACTGTTTGGATAATGCACTTAATCAGGCAGTGCCAAAACATTTAAAGACCAAAGGTGTAGTTTCATGAGCATTTCTTTCTGTGTCAGCACTGCCCTGACCTAAGCTTCTTATTCCTGCCTTGCCCCTCGGTTGCACCACTGTAACTAGTTAATGTTCCAGGTGGCTGTGCAGCAAAGCAGGTTGTGGAATTTACCATCAGAAAAATATTATTTTTAACCTGGATCGATTCCCTGACTGGCCTCACTGCTCAGCTGCACAAACAGTTGTGCCAGCACAGCTGAGGGATGAGGACTGCTTAAGCTGGTAGTGCAGTGGAAAAAGTGTTGTGAAACTATAGCCTGTGGCTTAATCTGTGTGTTATAGGTGTTTTGCTGGTGCAGTTATGCTATGCTGGCAAAATATTCCTCACACAGATGTAACAGTTTATTTTGATTGTGAACTGGAGAAAAGGACAATTGTGGGTTTTGCTGTGATACTTCTATGTTGTCAGAATACATACTGTATACAACATGTGTTTGTCTATTCTGTATAAAAATTCTTTAAAAAACTGATTTAAAAACTACTATGGATCATTTAAAAAAAAATGGAAGAACTATAAAATCAAGGCTTCCTGTGTTTGTGCTGTCTTCTTGGAATATGTGTTATGTTGATATGGCTGCTCCTGTCTTTAACCACATTGGTATTCCTGCAGATGATGACAGATTAATACCAATTTATTTTTGAAGGTGAGGGCAAGAGGAAGTCTTACAAGAAATGGAATTCACAATTCTTGAATACTTACACTAAGAAGCTAAAAGGTTGGAAGAAGAGGTTTAAGACTTCAGGAGATAATGTAGGATTTCTTAAGAATTCTTTGTTTTGTCACTACACACTTACAGAGGTGGTTATGTAGCTCTGGGTCTACTTGGGAAAGAAAGCATCAATTTTTTTTGATTCTTTGTCCAGACACTTGGGCTCTCCTTTTACTTGTCAAGTTTCCTGCACCCAGGCCATTTGATTCATTAATTTTGTTTCCAGTTTGGTGCTTTTATCAGTTTAGGTGTCAATTCACTTCTCAGTCTCATGCTATAAATGGGGTGTGTGTGTGTGTGTGTGTGTGTGTGTGTGAAAGGCAAGTATTCTCCCTTATTGGAATAGTTAAAGAGCTTGATTTTCTTTGTGCTTTGCTTTTAAAATTTGTAATTCTGCATGTTGCTATGTGTGATCCACAGTGAAGAATAATTTAAAATTGTTGTTGCATTCCTTTGTATACAGGTATCATTCAGCTAAGGTGGGCTTCCTTCAGTCATTCAGTCATGTTTCACTAATAGTGTGTGTATAGGATTTTTAATAAAATGCTACAGCATTTAATGTCTTTACTCTCTTTAAGTTGATAAATATCTAAGGTCAGATGTAACTATAAAATGGTTTAATGGATTTCATTTGGTAATTAGTGTTTGGAATACCTTCTGCCCAATTCAACTTCTAAATACCAGTGTGGAACAGGCTTTGATACAGGGGTAGTAAGAAGTCTTAAGTTTTGAAACAAACTAGTATTCTAAGAGCTTTTATCAAATGTGACTTACAATCATGTAATAATAACACTAAAAAATTACAGATCGTTTGAGAAATGTACAGTAGTGTTCCAGTAGATTTGTGCTTTTCATTATACCTTTAAGAGTTCACTGTCCCTGTGGCAACAGCTCGAACTGGAAAGAGTGTTTTCTAATTGTGCAAAGTTTAAGGTTTCATTAAAATGGAGGGAGGTGTGGAGGAGCAGCTCCTAAACTTCTACATTTTGTGGTTTGGAAAGGAAATAAATCTGTTCTTTGTAGAGAGTTGTTTTTGCTGACTGCTTGTAGCTTTCCTAAGCACTGCAGAGAAATTTTAATATGTGGGTAAACTCACTGATCTGCGCAAGAGTGAAATTGCTAAAATCACCAATATTTGAGAAAATAATGCAATAGTTACGAAGCTGTAAAGAAAACTCATGCAGAATTTCTTCTGAAGTTGGTAAAAGGCATATGGGCAACTCATTTCACTGTAATAGTAGCTTCTCTTCCTCTTGAAATTGTAAGGAAAAAAACCTGACTTCTGGTGCTGTTTGTGAGGGACTTTTCTTTATAGAATGTTAAGTTACGAGAAGAACTGTCTTTTGTCTCAAATTTGAGATACAAGGAGTACTTTTTAAAAAGCAAGTTACAGTTATTGTAGTATTAAAAGTATTGTTAGATTAGTTTTAGTATGAAACATAGTGAGTAGAATATATTTTAGTCTCTTATATGCATTAATTTTACAATTAATCCAGGCCTAGGAGCATTTCATAGTTCTTCATTCTAAATTCATCTATGTGAAATGGCAGTGTTGATGGTACATTTTGTTGTTCTAGAGTATGTTGGTCTATGTTTTCCTGAAGGAAACAAGCCTGTAACTTCTGGGGTTGGTGGTACTGGTATTTGCATTTAGTTTTGATTTGGCTGGAGCAATTGATCTTTTTTGGACTCACTGATAGTAAAAAGGGATTGAATTGACTGTAGCTGAAACAATGAAATAAATGTAGGTACTCCAGAATATGTTTTGACATTGTGAAATGGGATGGCTGTGGTTTTAGTAAGTTTTTAAATAACTTATAATAACCTGGGTTGCATTATGACGAAGTCAGTGGATTCTGTGGAAGACTAGCTTTGTGTCTTTCTTGCTTCCTTGGATGCTGACTGTGGCCTGTGTCACTAAGCCTTTCTAATAGGGACTAAAATTAGTCACGTATTTTAAACCTATATAGCTGTCATTGATGTAAAAGGGCATAGTGTGGTCAAAATTGATGTTGCAATGTCTTGAAAATTTGTCCAGATGTGATTTAGTTACTTACTGTTACATACCAATCAACCAAGTTGCTGTATTTATCCCCTGTGGCTCCCAGTGAAATGGTTAAGATGTCTTGGTCAGTGTTATTAATACTATTATATAATAATAGAGGGTGTGAGGCCTCATCATCTGCAGACTGGGCTGGGTTCCAGGGATGCCTGGAATTTTATGCTGTTTGGTTTCCTCCCTGGCTCAATCACTAGAACTGCTGCTTTTTTAAAACACGCGTAAGGATACTTTGACAGTGTCAGAATGAGGATATGACATTTACAATGGCAGATTACTTACTTCTTTACAACTTGAACATAGCTTTCAGTTAGGTAGGAAGATGTTTAAGCTCAAAGGAGGTGTAGTCTTTCAATATTATTTCATAGGCTGTTATCTTTGCTTTTAGTTCTCAGGACTTGTCATGTAATGACCACACATGATTGCATGCCTGTCGAGACTAATCAGTAGGCTTTCTGGAAGATCTGTAGGATAAGGGGAAGCCACAGCATTTCAAGATATTTTTAATCATGGGTTGTTTATTTTTTTCCCATATGAGGAATTAACTATGCACCTCATTTAAAATAACTAACCATTCATTTGCAACATTGTGGTAACTTATTTCATGGAAAGTTTAGCAGTTTCCCTTCATTATTGGAAAGAAGCTGCTTTTCAAGGCAGTGGTAGGGAAATGAAATTTAAAAATCCATCTCAAAAAGTTTGGGTTTGTTTGATGGTTTGGTTGTGGTTTTCTTTTTGGGGGTGGGGGTTTGTTAGTTTGGGTTTTTTTTGTGGGTTGTGTGTGTGTGTATGTTTGCTTTTCATTTTTCCCTTAGTTTTATAATGACTGGTGCCAGTAATAACTCATAGTAATCCTTCCTGGTATCTGTATGTTCCTTCACTCAAGGTTTACTGTTCTTGCAGTCAATAGATGACCATACTACATTTATCCACAAAAGCAAGGCCAGATCTGCCAGCTGCTGTGACATGAGAAGATTTAGGGCTTGACAGTTTTTTCTGAACCTCAGTATAAGATACTGAAAAAGGTTTTCCACTGTCTATATTGGCATCTAAAACTTTCCTACTGTAAAAATACTGTTAGCAGTGGCTTTGATTTTTGGCATTAAGAAGTTTGGCATTTTAAAATTTGAATTTCAGATATTTAAATGGGCTCTCTGTGATGTCTAGAGAGGACATTTATCTGGGCTAGAAGGAAGTCTTGCTCAAATAGAACCAAATTCCACTGAAACACACAAACATTTAGTTAGTGGAGAAGGATCTAAAGGTCTCTGGAAAAGAGTTGGGCCTCACATAAGCTACTGATTAAGGATCTCCATAGAGCCCAACAGTAGCAGATAAATACTTGGCACAGAGGCTTGAATTTAATTTTGGCCCAGTGTCGCAAAATGCATTGAGGCTTATAATTTTTCCTATAGCTTTTCCTCATCCCATATCCAACCCTGTAACTTTCCTTTTTCTCTGCTTGTTTTTCCCCACTTCAGTTTCTTAAGTAGGCAGCTGTCAAACTCAGTGCTTTTTCTCCAAGTTCTGCAGGATGTATATGTGTGTTCACAAAACAGTCAGAAGTACATTTAAATGCTGAAAGTACAACACATTTAAAACTAGAGGAAAACGTCTTTCTATACTAATTCCGTTTTGTTTTAGATACCTCTTTTTATATCATTTAGAATATAGTTGCTGATGCAAAAGCACCATAAAAGCTTATTTCAAACAGCAGCTGTGAATTTAAATGGGTTTCAAAGTACTTCCCAGTGTATCAGTCATCTTGGAGTATAGGAAAAGGGCTTTCAGGCTCAGCATAAAGAGCACAGCCTGTGTGTTCCTAACTATTCTATGATTCTGTTCCTTCTCTTCAGCACTTGTGAGGGTGTATCTCATGGTCTGGAGCTTGCCCATTGCAAGAAATGCTGACAAACCAGAGCAAGTTCAGCTGAGGGCAACTAAGATGATTAGTGATATATGTGGAGAGGCTGAGGAAACTTGGCATCTTTGATGTAGGGAAGAGAGGGCTGAAGGTGGACTTGTGTGTAGTTTTAAGTTGTTCGAATATGAATTACAGGTGTGTTGGGGGGGCATACTCTTCTCAGGTGGTGAGCAAAATGGCAAGAGATAAGTCATAGAGTGCAACAGGGGAAATCCCAATTAGACATAAGAAAAAGTTCCTAGTGCGAGTGATTAAACTCTGGAGGAGGTTTTCCAGAAATATAGTAGAATCTCTGTCCTTGGGGATTTTCAGAATTTGTCTAGCCAGGGCCCTGTGCATCTGGTTTAAACCTGAAGTTAGACTTGCTTGGAAAAGGTGCTGGGAGTTGCTGACCACCAGAAGCTTAGTCCAGTCTAAATTTTTCAGCGATTCTCTGAAAATGGAGCTGGTTTTTATTGCAGAGTATTCCAGAGTTGTAGGAATGTAGAAAGCATTCCTTATCAGTACTGTTTTATCAGGGCTGCTGCTGGGTTCAGGTAGAGTAGTCTTAGATTAAATAATTCCAGTCTGAGGCTGCATAAATCAAGACCAGCACTTCCTAGAATATACTCTTTCATGTTTCTTAGAAATGTTTTGGGGGTGTTTGTGGGCTTGGTTTTTTGTTGGGTTTTTTTTTGTTGTTGTTTTTTTGTTGGGTTTTTTTAATTTAAGGAAGCCACTGCTCTTAGGCACCTATTCTAGTTGTAGAATTGAATATACAATCCCAAAAGGAGATAATGGGAGCGGAATAAACAAATGGCTCCAGTGCCGACTGCTAAAATAATATAATGGCTCGTGACTCACTACTCAAATTCAGCTTTTGGTCTAGCCAGGGTCTGTAATTCAGATTCTTAATTACAGTAACTTGTCAGCCTCTTTCAAAGCAGTTTAGGAGCAAAAGAAGTTATGTTCTCTTGCTGAAGGCTTCAGTCTTTTCAGCTTTCTCATGTAATTTCAACCTAAATATCTAAGCGCTTCATTAGTAGAGGAGTGTGCAAGGTTGACTGTTATTTTCCCCAGTTAACTTGCAGTGCACATCTCTCATTTTATAGGGGCATCTCAAATCTTCTCACAGTGGAAGATTAAGACTATCTTATCCTCACAGTGAGTAGAAGCAGCAGTAGTGGACTTGTTGAGTATTCTTCACAGCAGTCTGGAAATAGAAGTTAATAAACCAAAATCAACTCAGGGTGATTCTGTCCTTCCCTGACTAAGGTAGCTTGTGCTTTGGACTGATGCTGCAGGAGGCAGCTGACAGATGTAATAGTGTTAATGCTGGAGCTTCATTGTTTGCATCTGCAACAATGAGTGGCCTTTGTACTTGGTTTGAGAAGGTTCACAGAGATTTTGGGAGTGCATATTTAGAAGATTTCTTTCTGTTCCATCTCCAAAAGCCAAGTAGGTTAGGTTGTTAATTCTGCAATTACTTTGAAGAGTTGAAAACTCTTAGGTGGCTGACTAGCCAGCTTTTACTTCTATTGAAGCCAGGAGATTTCAGCAAAACTCTTTCAAAGTAGTAGGGGTTTTTTGGTGGTTTTGTTTTTAGTTTTTTGTTTTGTTTTGCTTTCTTCTTGTTGCTGGGTTGTGGGTTTAGGGTGGGGTTTTTTTTTTTTTTTGGGTTTTTTAGGGAGGTGATCTTTGGGGGGGCTAGGTGTGTTCGATGAAAGGCCTCAAACTGGTTTAGTAAAACATGAGATTATTCTTTTGCATTACAATGTTCAAATAAATGTTATTTAATTAACAGTGAACACGAAAGTTACAAGTCTTCAGGAAGGAACATGGCAAATGTTACCTGTAGAGTCATTAACCCAAATGACCACAATTCCCTTCTTAGTGACTAACTTAAATTTTTTCTTTTTCCTTGCATGACCTTTTTGCTGTAAATCATTTTCTTAATTTGGCAGTGTGAACTGTAAGCAAAGTCCTGCTTTTGACATGTTACCTGACCAGTATCATTATCATCCTGGACCAATGATTTAAGTTACTTTATTATGTTTAGATTATTTTAATCTGTGTGATTGAAATTTTTTGTTCTTGAAATATTTGTATATAAAATCCACTTTTTGCACACAGATCAGGCAACTGAAAGCACTTTCTGAAAAGAGTAATAAAGGGAATACTTGGAGTTACTCTTAAACTTTCCTTGTGGCTTTTTTGACACATACATTACACTTTCTCTGGTATTCACCAAGTAGTGAATTTGATTGTTGAGCCATATTTGGTAAATACTAGTTTTGTGAGGACAGCCTGTTCTGTCCATAGGGGAAAAGCTCACTGCCAGAATCTAAAAGCTTTCTCTTTTATTTGGTTATTTCTGTGCTCGAGGCTACTAAAATACAGATACATGTTACTTGTGACGCTAACAGTGTATTTGCTCTAGTTGTAGCTTGGTCTATACGTTTTCAAATGATACTTTTGTTGAATTCTGGCTAAATAGTTACTTTGAGAAAATACCGTAATAAATTATTTTGCAAAGTTTTCTGTAACATATGATAAGTGAAACATTGAAGTCCAATGTGATGCCCATAGCCTGCTGCTGCTTGTAACTGAATACTTCATCAAGTCTGGTATACACAAAATAGAACTATTTTGTTCTGTTGTTTCATGCTTTCCTTAAAGGCGCAAAGCTATTTCCAGTTTCTCTGTAAATGAGGTATTTTAAAAACTATTAGCTAGTCTTCTGCACATAATTTTACTATGGAAAAGGTTGAAAACACTAACTGAAAGCTCTTCAGGAGTTAAATTTTGTTTTCCTCCTGTTGGATTGTAAATGAGAATAAAGTACCTAACTTGCTAGGCATACTTCTATTAAACATTCCAAAAGCTTATTTCTTTGGCACTAAATAATATTTTTGTTCCCTGGGGAAGAACATCAGGGAAGAAGGCAAGCATTAGCGTTCTGTGAAATAGTTTTTCATCTTCAGATCATAGTCCTGAGAATTGTAGAAGTTGTGCCAGCTAAAATCGGCCTGTATTGCTCAAATTGGCACAAGTGTTTGATTGGCAGAGTGATAAACAAGGCTGGGAAACTGATTTAGGTTAAAATTAACCTAGCCCCCAAAAAATGAGATTACTAAGTAGACTTAAGATGTCTTTTGAATAAATAATCTTATTTTTTCATACAAGTGCTTGTTCAATGGAGAAAGGGGAAGTGCAGCCTGGGTGCTAATGGAGAGAAAAGCAGGATCCTTACACACTGAGAACCCAGACCTCGGACTCTTCTAAATGCCTCTTATCCTAGTCATCACATCATGCCTGCTATAAATCTAATTTCACATATGAATGATTTTGATATTAGTGTTTTGTAAGGTGACTTTGATATAACAAGAGTGATAATTCCACAGTATAATCTTAATTTACTGGTTAATTAATGGTACTGAGTTACTAATAAAAGTTAAGCAACTTAAACATCATTTACGTCTTTATTGAAACTCAAAGGAAAAAATTTAGTTTGTGACAGTGAAGGCTTAAACTGTAGATGTGATTACAGTGGCTTGAAAAGCACTATTTACCTGCACTACCTGCATGGCAAGGACTACACATGTAGACTACTAGTAGGAAGTTCTGTCATGACTGTATGTGACAACTGGGAGGAGATAAACCAGCTTGTGCCTTCCTCTTCTGGTATAGTGCACTAGAACAGGCTAAACACAGCCTCTGGTTGGTGATGATTCATTTTAATGCTTTGAGCAATGCCTTTCATGTAAATGGGGTAAAAAATTCCACCACCAAAGCTCCAAACTACACTTGCATGCAGCATGTAACAGACATTTTTACATACAGGTAACTGTTCATACGGTATAGGAAAGAACAGTGAAGATGAAGTGGTAAATTTATTTTGCTCATAAATAATACCGTTTTTAGCTTAGACTTGCTCAAAATACTACTGATCAAGCAATCCTTGGTGTGTTTTTGCTTTTCTCAAAGCAGATAACTCCTGTAAAGTCAGTAGTATCTCTCAGGAATTTTTCACTTCCTATACTTGTCTTTTGAGTGGCTTGTATAAACCAGGCATTCTCAGAGTATACTGTGAATCACAGTGAAATGCTACATGACCGTGGATTCAGCAAGCTGAATTGGGGCGGGGGGGGAGGTGGTGCCAGTGGTACCAGTGCTGACAGTTCCTGGTTATATGATGGTCACAGAAATTAGAGCCTTTGTATAAATCTTTGCAAAATGTTAGTATTCTTGAAGTGCCTGCTTAGCATATGAGGAATTGGACATTTTGACCCTATGACCTGGAAAAATCCTTGTTGTTTCACAAGTTAGATTTGCTGCTGTGTTTTAAAATGAGATCAGCAAACAGACTGTTGATAAGACTGGAAGATATCATAGTTCAGAGTTGTAGTGTTTTGCCTAGTGTGATGCAAAAGAAAGATGATGAATGAGCTGCAGTATGATAAGAACAGAGAAATTGTCTCTTTGGTCGTGTTCCAATGTGTTAAAATCAGAGTGTGCAATTCTATTCCTGGCATTACTGTGGAGTTATTGAGTGATGTTAGGCAGGACTTCAGTGATGTGTGTGCGAATGCGTCACAGGGCTTACTTGTGATGTTGCTCATCTTTTTTATTCTTTTTAACTTCCCAGTACTTGATTATTTTTTAATTATTGTTATTTATTTTTTTCTTTCTCCCCAAAAGATGTGTATTTCAATGTCTTTATTGAGTTAAGTCACTATCAGTACAGTCTGCAGTACATGGATGTATCAGCTGTCAAATACCACACAGCAATTTAATATATAAATGAAGACTAATTAAAATCGGGATATATTTAAAATAGGTACTGTTTCTACAGTTTGGCTGTTATAATGTGACTGAAGCACCCTTAAATTCAGAGAATCACAGCTAAATTTGATTTGCTTTTGGTACAGTCATGCATTTTTGAGGCCTTTTATTCAGTTATTGCATTGGTGTGGCTTTTCATTTGTAGACTATGACAAACAGTATGTAACATGGCTGCGAGAGTGAAGACCCAACAGGATTATTCCTTATAGCAGTGTTATTATTCATAATAGCCTTATTGTAACAAGAGATGAGAATTTTCAAGACTTTTATTGGTCTTGTTCTAATGTACGTATTGTCAGGAGCTCATTTTTAAAATTTGGTAATGAGACTTGCTCAAGCTAGAGACCTCTCTTGTTTGCCTTGTGGAATGTTAGTAAATTTCATTGATTGAGTTAGAAACTCACAAAAATAAGTATCCCTCCTATCTACACGGCTTGAGAAGATCTTGGGAGTGTGTCATGACAACTGCATTCAAAAGCATTAGCATTAGTATTGCTCTTGCTGCAGTGGTAACAACCCTTGGAGCAATCGAGTAAGTGAAGGATGGAGAGATCTCTAACTGGTTGACTATTCTGGGAAATAAAAGATTCTTGAAAAATCTTGGAAAAGTCTTGGAGCAGAGGTTGTAGTTCCCTCCAAATCAGTTTTACAGACCAAGCTTTTTTTATTTTTCCAGCTTTGCCTTATGGCAAGAGTTAGTCTTATATTCTGTTTCCTTGTACCCTTATAGTTACCCTTATATTTCATCCTCAGTAAGAGGATTGAACTGTCAACCTTTAGATAAGCACTTTCCACTCTCATTGGTACCTTGTACAGGGCTATACTAACACTTTCTGAATTTATTTCAGCAGTTTGTCAAACCACAGTGAAGTTACCTGCTTACCTGGTTTGCTCAGATTCAAGAGATACAAAGGTAATGGGGAAAAGAAAAATCAAAAGACTATACTTTCGAACATGAACATCTTCCAAGATCAGAACATGTAAATTTTGATTTGAATTTTAAAGAGGTGGAGAAAGTGTCAAAGGTGCAACTAGTCTTAAATTTGAAATGTGTGCTTACCTTTCTTTCTATAGCCATATGAAACAAAGATTTTATATAAGGCGAGACAAAAACACATATTTATATAAAATATATAATAAGGTGAGATTTAACAACAACAAAAGATGTTTAAGAAGGGAATAATAAACCATAGCCTAAGGTCAGTGAAGATACATTTTATATATTGCAGCTTGGCTTTTCTCTGGCCTTCCATTCCTCAGAGCCCTGTGCTGGCTAAGTCAGTTTCTTAAAGATGAGACCAGGTTTTGGTGGAGTAGGGCTTTCAGATCTTTACTTCCTGTATCTGTTTCTTGACAAAGGACACCACTGGCTTGCTGGGCCATGTTGCAGTTGCCAGCTTGTGCTGAAGTGAGTCAGCGTCTAGACTGGGGTTGCACAACTAAGGAAGTAGAAATTTAAGTTAAAAAGAAAAAAAAAGAAAAGACTGACTTAATGAAATTGGCAAAAGAATTAGAAAAACTTCTCACAAAACTAGAAAATAGTGTGTACATTATATGTGTGTCTAAGTGCCACACGTAGCTTCTGATTTTTTTCCTGTAAGTTAGTGTTTTTAATCAAAGCAGCAAGAAAGCTTGATCTTAATTTTAAAAAACATTCGGGTGATTTTTTTTGTTGTTTCAGAAAACCTTGTTGCTGATGAACTAGGTAGGCTATAACATTTCAGGCCAATATTACAAACAAGCCATCTTTTCCTCTAAGGAAAAATATAATGCACAGAATAAGATGACAGTTGACATACCTTGTTACTACCGAGATTTTTGGGAATATGTTTTCCTAATGTACTTGTATGCATACAGTTTGCATACAGCCTGACTTCAACAACATCATCTAACTGGAGGGGGAGAGGTTAGTAAGGGGAGTATCTTAATGCATTGCTTAGATATACTAAGCAATTGTATAGCAACTGGCTATTGATGCAGTTAAAAGAATGGCAGTTATCTTTTGGTTTGGACATCACGGATTAATGGAATGGCTTAGGTCTGAAAGAGTGTTTAAAGATCATCTAGTCCAAGTTCCCTGCTGTGGGCAGTGACACTTTTCATGGAATCAGGTTGCTCAAAGCCTCATCCAGAGTCATGACGGACCTTCACAACTTCTGGGCAACCTGTTCCAATGTCTCACCACCCTCATCATAAAGAATTTCTTCCTGTTGTCCAGTCTAAATGTGTGCTGCTCTCATTAAAACTTAGAACACCTTCTTCAGAGTTGTTTGTCTGTAGGTATAGGCAATTATTTGAGATACTGCTCGGGCAGGGGGATTGGACTAGATGATCTTTTGAGGTCCCTTCCAATCTCTAACATACTGTGATACTTCTGATTCTGGAATGTTTCCCTAAAATGCTGTCATGTCCCTTGATTTCCAATAACTTCGTTTCTGGCTTACAGTTGTATTGTAATGGAACTTCTTGGCATTTTGTTTAGGGGTACTTCAGTATTGGTATGAAACACAGAAAAAAAGCATTACAAATACCAGTCCTAGGCATAAGCAAAACCACTGTAACACTGGGTGACGTATGAAGCTCTGGGGTTTGTGATGCAGTTGCTGCCTTCTGCATAGAACTGCCGGAATTCAAGTACTTGCCTGGCTATATGGAGGCTTTCCAGAGCTTCCTGCTATGAACTGAATAACCCAAAATACATATCGGAAATTGAACTACCTGACAAGCTGCTAACACATGGCACAACAATGCTTGTCTTTTTTATGTTCTTGTATGAATTTTGAAGAAATACGGTAATACTGTCAGTGGGGACGTTAAAAGGGTGCACATTTCTCAGGCTTTCTACTGTTACGGAGATGTGACAACACGATAGTTTTACATTCAACAGTTGCAGGTCACTGTAAATGCAAGCAAAAGCATTATATACCATGCATGTAACTTAGCACTTCTTAGCCTTTTGCATTCTTCCATGTTTGAACTGGCAGTATAGGAAAAAGTAGTACTTTCAGTTATGAAATTAAAGATTCCTTCTAAATTTTTTTTGCATGAATAAACTGACAATTATTTCAGTTTCAAACCAGTTGGGTTTGAAGTGCCTCTCTGCTACAGTCTTCTGAGTTACTGAGAAGCTTTTTTTTTCTAAAAATAAATTGTGTATATATGATTTTGAAGAGTTTTCTGAATAGCTTTTCTGAGATACTATTGATTGTGTGAACTTTTAAGCGTAAAAAGTATCATGTTCTTATGTGCTGCTTCTTGTACAGTGATGTCCTGTGGTGGCTTTTCAGGTGTTAATCATGTGCATCAGTCTCTTGTGAAAGGTTTGCTATCTAGTTTGTGTGCAGTCTTGTTTTGTTTTTAAACTGGGAGATCACTGTCGAAAAGTACTGCAAAATATCCAGGGTTATGGCTTCCTAGAAATCAGGATTCCTGTTTCATCAGAGCTTTCTTTCATTTAGCTGAAGACTCTTAAATGAGGTATGGGTTTAGCAAGCATAAGCTGAATCTTACAGTGAAAACTACAGTGGGGCTAATGACTGGAGTCAGACAGCTTTGGAGCACTCTGCCATGCTGGATTCTGGTTTTCACAGGTGAAGTCAAAAGTCTGAAAGCTCTGCAGTTCCAGGTCTAATTGGAGCATGGTTTTGTACTATTGAGGATGCTTGGGGCAAAGAGGTTTTGAGATGGGCTTCTGTGTACTTAGGCTACAGGGTATCCCCCTTTGGCCCAGAGTCAACTATTGTAGAGTTTCCTAAAGCTTTTGAGTGAATATTTTATTGCAGCTGTTGGCAGTAGGTTTCTGGCAAGTTCCCTGAACATCTACAGCTTTTTAGGGGGCCACTTGTTCAAGGAAGACTTTGATCTGGCCTGGAATAAAGTCAGATATAAAACTGGAACTTGACAAACTGCTCTGGAGCCAGCTCTCTTTTAGAGTTGTTCTATGTGTAGAGTAATAATTGAAATTCATGAAAGCCGGGGGATAGAAATAAGCTTAACACTTTCAAGTGCTTTTTATCCTACTTGTACATGCTGGTTATGACCACAGCAACAACAGGCTTTGTATCGCAAGCTTAACACTTTTCTGACTTTTGACATACCTGAAGAACTTCATTGACTATGACTGATTCTTTGTTGTAGGTTTTACAAACCTATCTCCTACTCAACAAACTAGGTAGTAGTAAAACATCGGAAAACATTTTAGACTTTCACAGTTAATGATGTTTAGGGAAGTAAATACAGAGAAGGAAAAGCATAGGTGGGAGCAAGGAGCAGGAATAGGTGATTAAAGTTCCAGTATTGCAATCTCATGGTGTGTAATAGGCCTCATGATGCTTATAGGTACTGTATTTGGAACTTTCATTACAATTCAGAAAAGAGATCCTGGATCCATGGCAGTTACCTAAAACTATTGCTCGGCAGCAGACAGAAAAGCCTGCAGAGATGTTGAGCATCATCAGAAAGATCATGAGGACATGAGAAGTAGTGTCTTTTTGTTCCTATGTGAAACCCTGTTGAGCCCTCCTCTTGAATATTGGGTGCTACGGTCCCTATATTTCAGGAAGGATATATTTGTATTACTTTTTTTAAATCAAGATGACAACTTGTGCTTTTCAATGAATGGCTTAAAAGACAGATGAGAGGATTTATGAGTGAAGTTTGCAATTTCATGAAAGTGGTTACTGCAGAACTCTTACCAAATT
Source organism: Neopsephotus bourkii (assembly GCF_033783945.1). Classification (NCBI taxonomy): domain Eukaryota; kingdom Metazoa; phylum Chordata; class Aves; order Psittaciformes; family Psittacidae; genus Neopsephotus; species Neopsephotus bourkii. The sequence continues at coordinate 3,022,654 of NW_026902241.1, read as the reverse complement.
CTGCAACTATATACCACTTGAAGCTTATAGGGCAACTGGTTAGGGAGATTTTTGGTTGATTTTTTTTTTTTTTATTTTTATTAGTATTATTAGTTCTAAATGAAGAGTAGTAAACTTAAGGACTCTCTTGCCATGGGGTACTGTAAATGCAGATGATTTCAGCAGGTTACGGAATTTGATGAGTGCATTGTCAACAGATTTGTAAACAGAATTGACAGGGATGTGAAGGCTAATATTTATTACTGGAACTTCTGAATTAATAAGGGATTTTTCATTCATTGTGATGCTGACAAATGAAAACAATTATGTAAATGCATAGAAAAGAAGTGAATAAATCTGCTTAATAGTGGAGAGAATTGATTAGCTCAGTAAAATTGACTTGAAGGATGCTAAGACTGGAATGTTAATACAGGGAGAACTTGGAGTTGCTGCACAGTTCATTGATACAACTAACAAAACTACCCTGACTGGATTAGATAATGAAGTTTTCACTTGGTCCACTACATTTCTGTATGACATCCTACAGCTGCCATGAAAACACGTGCTGGAAGACAATACAAAATGTATGGTTGCTTTTGAGGTGGAGAAAATGCTTCATCATGATAAATTTATAAGATTCTGAGATTTAAAATTTTGAGTTTTAAGTACTGTATTTAAGATACACGTAGCAGTCATCTTGATTATCTTCACGCATATTCCCAGTGTAACTTAATGAGTAGAACCTCTATTTTCAGATTCATGTGAATAACTAAGAAATCGGTTATTTGATAGCAATTTCACTTTCACTGTATTTGTCAGGGAATAAAAATGAAGGAAAACAGCATGCCTAGTCTTTCTTCCTGTGAGCTTTTTATTTCAACTTGGTAAGATTAATTTAATTACAGGGGGACTCTGGTACGTTCCCTTCTTAAGTAGAAGGCTAGCTTGTGATGCAAAGCTTTTAGTGGTTTTGGAAGAACTGTGTGGACAGGATAGTGCATGCAAAGTATTGCTGTTAAAAACACATGGGTGTGCCCTGGAGAATAAGCATCGAAAGAATTCAAAATGCCTCTCAGCTATCTTGGAGATGCTTTTCTTTCCTCACCTAGTTCATCTTCAGTAAAAATGAATTTAAGCTCTTTCTACAAATTTCAAAGCTTTCAGACCCAGATTACTGTTGTTAACATGCTGTGCAGAAAATACAGGTCAAATTTCAAACTGTCAACTATAATGACGGCTTGATAACTGTTGTGATATATTTTCGTCTAATGAAACCATACTCCAGGGGAGTTACTCATAGGGATCTGAGAAACCTCATTTTTCAAGGTGCTTGTGTATGAGGTTTGCTACCATGTTACTGAGCTGTGAAAAAGTCAGCTATGCTTTGGTGGAATCCACAGAATGGCCCACAGTAAAGGAAGGTGATGGCCTTGTTTTCAGTCTCTAAAGGAGATGGGGGGGGGGAAGCAAACCCAATTTATATAAAATCCATGAACAGAATCCCTTAATGTGCATTTCAGCATGGCTGACCTAGTGAGAATTAAAATAGTTCACAGTAAACAAACAAAACCAAACTGGATTTTTTATATGTGCAACATGAAAAAAAGTATGCCAACTGGCTATTTTTCCTTGAAAGATAAATTGTAGAAGTGCTTATAGCTTCCAAAGGAGTACCTGTCAGATTAAACCTCTTTAAATGTTTTAATGTGCTCACTTTTGCTGTGGGACACATAGTAGTACATTGGTATTAAGGCCAGGAGTTAAAAAGACGTGAAATATGTTAAATGCAAGTCTATTTTTGGAGATGAATACTTGTAATGGAGGAAGAAAAAATACCAGCTTGTGCTTCAAGGTAATAATTGCTTTCCGGTATTTTCCATAGAAACAGGTTATGTCTTTGAACTGTTGCAGAATTTACCATCTTCCTCTGATCTTGCCATAATTAATTATTTGATAGAAGCTTTTTGGTCTAATCCAATCCACTAGCATAACTAGGGAGACCTTAGTCATGCCTGATTCATAGTTCAGGGTTTGGGGTTTTTTCAGTTTTATGTGATTGAAATCAGGTTTATACCCTCTCTCATATTCTTGTTCGCATAAGGAACAGTGCAGAACAGGGATCTGGCAAACAGTTAAATAGAAGCATCATTTTTTAGTAGGTTGAAGATGAGACAAAACTAATTGTGATGAGCGGATGTGTATTTTATTTAGGAGATGGATGATAGTGAATGGAGGATAACTTACAGTTTTAAGATTATTCTGTTTTAAGTAGAGATACTGCTGAAATGGTTCATAATAGCCATAAAAAAGACGAGTAATGTATTAGACAAATTAAGTTGTCATGGGAATATTTAGTAATCCTGTTTCCATCATACAGTTCTTACACTTTCTTTTAAAATGTGCATTTAAAACTTTAGTGATGTTATGTTAAGCTTTTAGATTCTATCATTTCACTTCTTAATCTCTTTTACAGGCAGAATATAGTACTTGATGATACAATGTTCCTGTTTCTATAATTTTCTCCTTTACAAAATTACTCTAAATTTGAAGTTTAAGAAAAAAGTGTGTGTTCAAGCCACCTGGTATTTGACACACACCCCCACCCATTCACCCCTTCATTTGAGAGGCATGTGTAATGGGAATTTCTAGTCTGACATTTAACAAGGACTTGCAGGCACAGGTGAGGAAGGACTAATAGGTGTGGACATCACTATGTAAGAGGTTAGAGAGGCAGGTTGCAGGAGAATAATATGTCATTATAGTCTAATTATTAGGGATGCAAAAATATACCCCAAACTAATTTTGAGGGAAAGTGTTGACACATAATAAGTAAATATAAACTAGTGATGAACTGGCAATGCTGGTTACCTTCAGAGGAATGCGATCCTGCTTAGGAGGGGTGTTTTGTGGATAAAGATTCATAAGCTAATAATGTGATTGCCAAACTTAAGTACAGACCAGGGATAACATTATATTCTTGAGAGAAAGCTGAAAGAAATGCTAGGAGTATCTATATCAGCCATACTTTATCATCAGCCAAGCTGTTTCCAGAGATAAAATGTTTCCATTCAGGGAAATCCTTAATGCACAGTGACCTAACGTTGGCCTGCAGTTGAATTAGCAAACTTGAGGGATAATTGAAGTCTGGCTGAAAAGCAGCATGTGTAGAAGTGTTTTAATATTTGTTGACCTGGTGCTTGGATAGCAGTTTGGATGAGGTAACAAAAAGTAGCTAAATATATGGGGAAAGGTACTGATCAAGAAAGCATGGAATGGGGTGGGGAGAAGATAGTTTTCCTTTTTTGAGTTATCTGGTGGATACGTGACTGTCCACAGTGGGTAGTCTGGGAGAACTGGGGAACTACTTAGTCCTACTGAAGAGCCCCAAGTAAGTGTAGAGTGGTTGCGTGGTTGGGATTTGGGTGTTCTTTTTTATTGTTTTTTGGGTGATTTTTTTTTTTTTTTGGGGGGGGGGGTTGTGTTCAGGCTTGGGGCTGGGAGTGGGGCTTTTTTTTTTTTTTTCTATTGTCCTTATTATTGATTATTTGTTTCTGCTGTCTTTCTGCACCCCTTGGGTCTATCAAAAGAAATGCCAGAAATCCCTTGGCTTCTGTCTTAACAGGCACTTTAGCAACCTCTACCGGTCTTGTATTGCAACTTGTTGCATCTAATTTGCTGTCATTACAGCAAAACATCTATAATCTGTGCCATTAATGCTATAAGGATACCCAGTTAATAAATATTTAGAGCCAGGTTTCTAAAGTAAGCTTTTAGATCAATAACTTCTATAGCATTTTTAGCCATGTGAGTAAAGCACAGATGAGACGTGATCAGATAAAATGACAGAAAAGCATGACCAGTTTACTTTTTAGGCATATCCGAAGTATAAAGGCAGATAGAAAGGTTTCATTCATTTGATTTTGGGGAAGGTGAAGGGCATGCTGTTCCCTGTTGCAGTGTTCCGTGTATTTCCAAAAGCTGTTCTCTTGTACTCACAAAGGCTGTTTCCAGAGGGGTGGCTGACCATAAATGGAACTTAAGTCATTCTGAGTGCATCGGAAGTTCAACTGGAATTGTTCAATACAGCAGTTATGCTAATATTTGCACAAGTAACTTTGATATTTCTTATGGTATGAAGTTGTGGTAGGAAAAGATTAGCAACGAACAAGAAGTGCAGATAACATTTTCTACTGTCCGCTTGTTTGTTTTGATTTTGTTAGGTATAATCATTTCATAAAATCAGTTTTGGCAAAATTTACTCTGAAGAGCACTTGCATTGTGTTTTGTGAAAAGTGAATGTGATATTAAGCTTAAGGTTAGTATTGAAGAATTTTCTGATCTGTTGAATATGTGCTCTGTCAGAAGAAAGGAGATTTAAAAATCCGTGTATTTCTTTACTAGCTATTGGTCCATCATAACAGCATAGTATTTGGCATCTGAATCATATTTCACATTAAGACTTTGAGGTTTTTTAATAAACAAGATAAGCAGTTTATTTTGTGTCTTGTACTCCAGTTCTGAGCAGCCTCTGGGAGATGACACATTGTTTACTTTCATATCGATAGTTTTCACAGAATAAAGCTTCAACAGGAGTTCCATCATGTTACAAGTGCCAGGCCTTTTAAGTTATCTGGGGATCTTGCCAGTAGTCTTTAAAAGAGCCCAGCTAATTAAATCTTCCAGTTACTTAGTATTTCTGGCAGTAGGATCTTTCTTGTGCCTGTCTCTCTTCAACAGTATAAAGTCACAGTGAAGGGTTTTTTGAAAAATCTAAAAGCAGTATGTAAAAGGATTAGTAAATGGATGTTACCGCAATAATAACCTTATACTGTACTGCACTCTAGTATTTAAAAGTTCTCCTTTGTAAGTAAACTGCTTTTAATGGTTTTAGAAGAGCTCTTTCTGTGAGTCACCGTTGTTGAACTTGATTTGTGCTGATAATTAATGTCTTTAATATATTTTTCCAGTTTATTTCTGTAATGCTGTGTTGCTGTTGTTTTATGCCTGAATCTCTGAAGCCAAAATACTGCTGTCAGCAGTTTTCTGTACCTCCTGTTGGTACCCTTTTCTGATGCTGCCTATTTATTGGTAGTCTTGGCTGTTTGCTCTTACATTTGTGCCTTTTATTTTCCACTGGTATATATATCTTTCTAACAGTATTCTGGATGTCCTGCTTCCAGATTCTGAGTTACGAGCCTGACAACAGCGCTGTTTCTGTTCCTTAGACATGCATCTCCCAAAATACCTTCCAGTTTCTTTAAGCTTTCCTCTAGCAAGATGAATGCAGAGTCCTTTTTAAGCTCCTTTATAAAATCAAGAATTGGGAAAAAGCCTTCTAATCTGTCTGTACTAGAGGCCTCATGAGGCCTCCTGGCCTGGCTCTTCAGACTTCCTTAAGGTTAATTTGAGTTTATTAATAATCTTTATTTTAAATGTGTTTGAGCTCTGCAGTAGTGTGGGGGGTTTTTTTTGTTAATGTAGTGGATATACTGCCTAGAGGACTTCAAGTATATTTCTCTATGAATTTCATTGAAATGAAGCCCTGGGGTGATGATCTGGAATGTTCTCCTGGTTTAAAATGTTTTAAAAAATGTTTTTTAATTATTCTGTGTTTTTCATTAAAGGAGTGAATGCATGAAACTTTTTCCATGCAGTTTTTGCTGTAAGAGCTGTGAAGGTGCTGTTTTGCCAGTCTGATACCTCAGACAAAAGGTGGAAATTTATGTAAAGAATAAGTACAAAATGTTTAGATCTGTACAGGGAATTTGAGATGGAGAGTATAGCGTTTACTGGTCTGATAGAGTGCATTGTGATATGGGTTACTTTAGGGTAGAGAAACTGGAAAAAAGAGGTCTTAGGGGAGGGCTTGGGGAGTTGACTGCTTAGCAGTGTTTAATTGGCTACTCAGTATGAGGAGTGGAAAAAATGGCATCTGATACTTAACTAAAGTAAAACAGTTTTCTTGTTAATAGGATCCTATATTTTTCTGAGCTTGCTGTGATCTTGACAACTTTGAATTTTAATTAGAGAAGCATTACAACACAGTTATTGATAAACAGTTGAACTATTCAGGTGGGTTGTTTCTTTTTCCTTTGCTTAACAGTATTTTTTTAATAGTTGCTTAGAATAAACTGTAAAACCAGTAGCGTTCTGTCACTGCTCAGATTTTTCTAGCATTCTAAACCATTGAAACACGAAGGGTGTGTTTCTAGTGAGCCATGGATTCACCCATTTCTAAAATTGTGCTGCTACTGCCCCAGAGCATCTCACACTTTGTATCTGAGGGCATGTACTGCAAGCATTTGGAAGCGGAATCTCCAGCAGCTGTGAATCTGCACCAAGAGCAGATGGCTGCCAGAGGTGCTTTCAGGGGTTGAGGTGGTGTGCTAACGGGCTTGCTCACCTCTCTGGGCAAAGCATGGTGCACTCTGCCTGGCTGCATCATCAGCTCTTCCTTCAGGTCTGCTATAGTGAACAGACCTTTGCTCCAAGACTTCAGGGACTTTGAAAGTATTCTTTGTTCCCAAACCTTGATGAATTGCTTGCTTTAAACCTGAGTAAATGTCAACAGGCTTTGGCATCTTTTTAGCAGCATATGTACGTACCGAATATTGCGCTACCCAGTGTATGTGAAGTGGGAGGGAAAAGGAGCTCTAGTACTTGGAATTTGTGTTTAAAGACTATTTCATTACTTCGTTTTAACTTTTGCAATTCTTATCACTTATTTGAACTATAATATTGTTAATGTTTAATGTAGCTATTCTCTATGACGGAATAAAAGCCTGACTTTTTCTGATAGAAAATAAATTACAGCTTTCTATTTCAGATGTGGTATTTAATTGTTCCTCACTGTCCAGGGTGATTTTTCTCAATTGTGTGAGCCAAGATTTCCTGCTTGAACGTGGTTTTTCAGATGTGTATATATAGCTTGAGTTGTTAAAACCAAAATATTTTGATCCTCTGCTTCTCCAGTGTTGCAACTTCTGAGACCTCTCAGGTGTGTCTAAACTTCAGTCTAAAGTATGACCAGAGCTTGTTTAGGCATATCCATGCTACCTTTACATTAGTGGTCTTGGGTACTGATAGCAGCAGCTGCAAGGCACCCCATGTAGTAGTTGGCTTCGGTGTATCTTTACACCTTCCAGATAGTGCTTTTGGTATATGCAGAGTAAATTTGTGCAAGATTAGTGTGGGTGTGTATTTAATGAATAATAGTGTGACTGTTAGTGTTAAATGTGTGCCCGCCTCTTTTAATTTACTTGTGTGGGACACTCAAAATCCTGTCTTGACTGCTGTTTTCACAGATCTTTGTACTGGTCACCTCTGCAGGTTGTTTAGGGTGAGTTGGTTGGTTGGTTTTATTTTCTAATCATGCAGAATTTCCAGTTCCTGAAAAGTTGGGCTGCTTTGGCTCTGTTAATAAAGTGCACAGAGAGAAGGGAAGCTGAACTCACATACTCAGATAAACAGAATGTGTATTCTGAGAAGGAATACTGTGACCTGAGTTTCCAGGTATAGCAGTCCTGGCTGCAACTTGTCATATGTTAAGGTGTGTTTAAGTTGTGGTGCTGTTTTTGATAGCAGAATATTGTGTTACGTATACTAAAAACTGCGGATAGTATTGTGATCTGTGTTTTATCAAAACATCTCTGAATATTCTAACAAAAACTCCGGTTCTTACATGTATTTTAAGTACATACTGTGATTATATCAGAAAATACAGGATTTATGGGACTAAAGTAATGATCAGATGGTTACTGGAATAGTCTTAGGATGTTGCTTTCACTATATTATTAGCTAACAACTTGGATTTTTCATTTGTGTGGCTCATACAGGTGGAGTTTCCAGAGTAATATGTATTTTGGATTAGTTTAGGGTGGATTTTTTTCTTTCTTCAAAGCTGTTCTAAAATTGTTGGCAGAAGGTTGCACTGGTTAATATGTTGCTCCTTGGATCATGTTCAGCTATTATTGGAAGTGCTGTGGTTCAGCACAATTACAGTTGACTGGTAGCTGTATCAGTTCAGACAAGAGAAGACATAGCAGCTGAAGAAGTCTTTGAAACAAGTGGTTCAGGACTAATATATAATGTAGTAGTTCAGCAGTCCTGAAATAGTATTATACCTGTCTTGGCATCCCTGCTTTGTGCTTTCCCAACAATTCTTTGCATTTCTTTCTCCATCTTTGGAGTCTCAAGAAAAGTTGTAGCATTGCACTACACTACATTTGAATCGCAAGTGGTGTTAATGCACTAGAAAATTGTGATTAATGTCCTCCAATTAACTAGTCCTACGTAGTGCATAGAAGTACAGAAACAAAAGCATGCAGGCTCAGCTCACTTAGAGTGTGCCAGTGGGATTGTTGGCAAAGAACTCCAGCTGGTGGGATCCAGGGAGCAGCATGTGTAGGTGGTTGGTGGTACTGGAGGCAGGTGTCTGCTGCAGGTTGCCCTGAGTCAGCACATGGGGTAATACTGCATGCTGAATACAAGGTAAATAAAAAAGGAAAGCAAGTAGAGGAGAAGAGAAAATTAATAAATTGATGGAGATGTTTGAATAAGATCTTAAGAGGTAAATGAATGTTGGATGCTTTTAGGTGTATTTTTAATAAAAACATATGGTTACATTTATTTGTAATATTAGTTTATGTGGCCAAGATACCTTTCCATTGCTTAACACAAAGGTGCATTCTTCCAGACTGAATTGGTAGAAAGTTGTCTTGGTAAGAGCCTGTGGATATCATATAACAGGACAGGTAAATTGTATAAGTGTTGTGATTGTGATATAATCTTGTTCATAACTCTTTAATAGTATCCTTTAAAGGAGAAACAGAATTAGTTGAGGAAACCTGAGTTGTTATAAGGCTATTTCCTTGTGATCATAATCTCCAATTATTTCTTAAGTATTCTGGGTAAAAAGCAAGTAGACTAGTGGCAGTAAATTCTGAAACTCACAAATACTGAACTTCTAGCCACAGTATCCTGATAGTAAACAGTAACAATGATGGTAAAGGTAAGAATGTGGGTACACTCAAAAGCTGAATGAACGCTATCTTCCTTTTTTTTTTATGTGGACTTCTTCATGTTTACTTGTATTTTAAATAAGTAAAAATGCTGTTCTTGAAACTGTGAGTTTTAATACTTTGATACGACAAGTAATATTTTTTTATTATGTATATATTTTATAATGTCAATATAAAAACCAAGATAGAAGGAAACTGATCAGGAGATGTGTCAGTAATTTGGGCAGTTTGGGTTTTGGGATGTTTTTTTTGTTACATCAAAAGTTCCTGCTTTTAGTGTCTTAAGGCTTTCCTTCCTCTTCCAGAAAATGCTGGGACAGAAGAGATGAGTACTCCCTTTACTAAGGCCTAAAACTGCCTGTTGAAAAACAATCCTGACCAGGCAATATACGAATGGCCCAAGGAAGCCAGCAAATTGATATTCAGGTTTTACATGACCTGCGACAGAAGTTTCCTGAGGTACCTGAAGGTGTTGTATCCAGATGCATGTTACAGGTCAGTGTTCTGTTAATGACTCCACAAGTAAGCAGTGTTGCTTATTTTAAGCATTATGTATGGGTGTCTCCTTTGAAAGAAGATATTTTTTTCTTTCTATTTTCCTTTTTTGAGTGAGACAAATCTCACAGCCAGTTTCTTTGTGTTGAATTGGCCTCTCTTTTTCCATGTCTAATCAAGGGTGGCCCAAGGTAAACCATCCTGTAAATCACAGTGAGTATGGAGACTACCTACTCACCAATCAGTATGCTTGTGCCTTTTAGCCATCTCATGAGCCACTAACTGTGGCAAAAGGCAGAATGCAAAGCCAACATGAGTCCAGCAGAGACAATTAAAGGTTGGGGTTTTTTTGTTTGTTTTGTTTTGGGTTTGTTTTTTTGTTGTTGTTGTTGGTTGGTTTAGGTTGTTGGGGTTTTTTTTTATCGCTTTGAGGGTCAAGACAGATCCTGAAGCATCTTTGCTACCTTTGTCCATCAGGCTTCAAGGTAATTAGTGGGCCCTTGCCTTGCATGCAGGTTGCTCCCTCTGCTTTCTACTCGCAGCTCCCTTGGTCTGCAGAGCCAGTGCTGATAGCCTTAAGGTATCTTGTGCAGCATGGAGCCTAGGAGCGAGATACAGACGCTCAAAGTCAGCCTGAATCAGGCAGGGCTAGGTGGTTGTGGCCTAGCATCCACTGTGTTAGACCTGGATGGATGTGATGCACTGGTGTGCTTCTGCCCAGTGCTTCCCATGGCTTTGGCTGCCAGATGGGCTTCATTCATTTTGTTGTAGCTTTGGAATCCATGCTGCTAATCTATGGGTTTCTGTTGAGCTTGAAAGTAACAAAGCATTTTTTACTGGCACTGCAGTTAATGCAATGGCTATGGACTGCCATATCATCAACTTCTACCTCCAGCAATCTATTTTCTGTATTGCCACCATCAGAATGCTTACACCCATATTTTGTATCAGCTTCTGCTCTGTAACATCATGTTAGTTACTTCTGCAGATAAGTTAATACGCCCATCCAAAGTCTGGTACCTTGAATACCTGGGGTTAGCAAATGCGGATAGACTTACTTAACTATGTTGCTTAAACATGTTTGCTTTGCGTTTTCCAGTGATCACAAAGCATCCATACTGATTGGATTTTTTTCATTATCTAAGGTGTTCAATCTTTGAGTACTCTGGATAATGAGAGGGTTGTCTGAATGTTCATATGGATCATCAGTATACACAATTTGATTAGAAAAAAGATGTTCCCAGAAGATGTTCCCTGAGTTCCCAGAAGCTAGCAGTCTCTGGACTATGGCTAGGACATCTGTGGTTATGATGCAACATTCTTTATATCCTAGTTGCTTGTCTTGGGTTTTATATGTACTTTTATTTATAAAATACATATATGTATATACTTACATATGTATATGTAGTCATACATACATGCATCCAAACGCAATTTTAGAAGTGTGACTGCCAATTTAATGTTCATATTTTCAAGACTGTCTCATGACTCTCCATTTGTACTAGAGTAAAAAGCTGTGAAAAGTGCAGTTATTTGAGAGAATTGCTTTAACTTGCAAGAGAGCAAAATTCAAGGCTCATTAGGTTCTAAGCTTTCCCACACCCTTTCTCTCTGTTTAGCTGAAAAGAGAACTAGACTATAAATTGCCAGTATTTGTTTTCAGGATTGTACACTGCCATTTTATTAGTTCTCTGTAGGATTAATGTAATTCTCATGCTACAAGTATAGTTTTGTCCTTCAAACATGAGAACTGCTTATTGAGCAAGGTCAATGGACTTGACAGAGTGAATACATCAGAAATTTAAAACCTCTCAGCTCTTGAGAGATTCAGCAGTCTTCATAACATTGAATACACTGGGCGATTTATATTTTTGTATACATTTTCATATATATATATATATATATAAAAGAGCCTTTATCTGTGAAGAAAAGATACTGTGCAACCCATACTTTGACAGAGAGATTGGAGAAGGGTTTAGAAGTTGGGGAATTGTTTTAGGTCTGCTTTCATAAGAGGATCTTTCAAAAATGCCATAGTGTAATTAATGTTCCATACGTGCAGTATTATTACACTAACTCATTACAGTGGAAAGCTACCCTTTTGTTGTTGTTGTTGACTGAGAGCTTCCAAGACCCACCAGTAAAATCCTGTCATGTTGGTGGTTCTCTGAAATTTCTTGAGCTCTGATTTCTCTGAATCAGTGGCTTCTATGAGCTACCATAGTTTCTAGCTATGCTACTCCTCTGAGATAGGGGGGAGTTTTTTAGGCTTGGGTTTTTTTTGCTTGTTTGGTTGGTTTTGTTAAAAAAGAAGCTTAATGTGATCTCGTTAAAGCATGAAATTTTGTACTTTGACTGGTGGTGAAGATTGGAAAGCAGAATTTGACTACTTTTGCATGTGTTTGCAGTACTGCTGGAACAGTGTCGGAATATTCTAGTTCCTGTAGTTGAGCATAGTGGAAAGAATTTCTGAAAAATGCAGTAACTTGGTTTAGGTCAAAGATAAGTACTTAAGGACAGTATCAGGTATAAGAAATGCTGTGTTTACCTTGATGTGTCAGGTGAAGTATCTTGTCTGGGTGAAATTATTTTTGAACTGGGGATATGTTCCAGGAGAGAACCTGAAAGAGTTTAAGCAGTTACGCAGTTTGGTATTGGATTGGCAAGAGGCTTTTTTAACAAGAAGTTTCTTCAGATCACCATGAACTGTGCAGGAAAGTGACACAGATCCTTAAAACTCCACAGATCCTTCAGTCCTCTTCCTTCTATTTTTGTTTTTGTTGGGGGGGGGTTGTTTGTTTTGGTTTTTGTTCCTTTTTTTTTCTTTGCTAAACACTTTCAGCTTATTTTTAAAGGAAGGCTTGTAGCGTTATATGCTTATAATGAAAATCTTGAGAATAACAGAGTATGCAAATGTCTTAAGGTGATTAGCCCACTGCTGAAATAGCTGAACAGTATCGAGTATACTGAAAACAGAGGACCACCAAAAAATCTAATAGGATGAAAACTGTATTAATCTAGGGAATGAAGTTTTATTGCTTTCTTGGGCTGACAGCACTGAATGTTCTTGAAAAGTTTTGCATCTCTCCATTCTTCCCAGCAAGCCTTCTGCATTCGGCTCTCCCCTTCTCCTCGTTTAAGGGAGTCACTGCAGTGTCCCTAGTCTGTGGACATTGTCCCCTTTTTTTTCTTTTTTTGTGTCTGGAGCATTCTGTAAGTACCTGCTCCTTAAGTCTACATACTCTCCTTGCTTCCTCATTTCTCTCCAACATTCTTATTCATTCTTTTTTTTTTTTTTTCTTTCTCTTTCAGGATGCCAACATTTTAAACTCAATTGGGACATGGGCAGAGCTAACATGAGGGGTATTGTTTTGCTGGAATATGCTCAGTTCTGCCATCAACCGATTCTCTGATCTGTAAAGAGCTAGAAGCGGTTGAAACTCTGCCTCTGCCAGCCAGAAGATGCCAGGGGTTCCATGTGCCCCCGTTTCCCCTTTGTGTGATCCAGTTTGCTCATTGATGTCACTGAAATTTTGGAATTGATTTGATGCAGTCTTAAAAAAAAATAAAAATAGAAAAAGTTGTCCAAAGAAATGCATTCAAGCTGAATGTAAGGGCCTTGCAAGCTTGGCCTCTTCCTTTTTGTTTGGTATTTTTGGCCTTTCTGTTAGTAATTCACTTAAGTTCATCCAAAATCTGCCTTTAAGATGTTTCTAGCTTATTTTTCTGTGACACCCTATCTTTTTGCCTCTTCTGGCTCCCTTTCTCTCTCGCAACAAATAACAGGACTATTTTTTTCTTACCTTTTCTTACCCAGTGTTGTGTCCGTGTGTGATTCCATTCTTCATTACTAATTTCATTTGATTGCTTTGTCCTCTGGTGCTTATTCCAAACTAGAACTGATAGGCATAACCATAATCTTGACCTATTTTCATATCTCTTGAGGTTTTTCTGCAACAATCTTAATATACAACTGGTTAGTGAGATAGCCTCTATGGAATCCTGTTACTTTAAAAGTTTTGTGGCTGGGTTTTGGTTGGTTTGTTTGTTTCTTTCTTTCTTTCTTTCTTTTTTTTTTTTTTTTTTTTTTTTTTTTGTTCTTTCAGGGTTTTTTTTATGAATTCAGAACTGCATCTGGCCTGTGTAAGCACATTTTTCTGGTTTTGTGGGTGGAGTTTAGCCCCATCCCTCTTCCACTTCCGTTATGCCAGTCCTTTTTTTTTCTAATATGCAAGTTAGAGACAGCCTTGCTATATCTGCACAACACACTTATGACTTCTCATTCTGGTTGAAGGATGAGAACTACTGTCCACTACTTTAATAAAAGTAACTTGATCCAAAGCATTTGGCATAGATCAATTCATCTCGTTTGTGTTATTCTTTAACTAACTGATAATGTTGCTACTTGGCATATGCATTCTTGTTTAGTACCTGTTTCTGTACTGGATGAATCTGACATCTATTTAGTTTTAATGTCTGGGCCTCAATAGGTGCTTTTATGGCTAAAAGTATTAACCTTTATTTCTTGGTGGTAGTGGAAAGTTCTGTCAGAAAAGTGATATGGACACAGTATTAAGAAATTATCCCACTGATGCATGTTCACTCTTCTAAAAATCCTTATGTAGGAAACTAAATTGGGAAAAACTGAGTACAGTATTACTAAACCTGGAAAAAGAGCAACGAGCAATTTTCTTCTGAAATGTTTTAAAAAAGCAAATTAGCTGAGTTGGTTTTATTCTAAGTCATCCTATTACAGGTTTTAAGTGGCATTGTACAAATGTAAGTATTTAAGAGCTTTGCAAGCAGTGGTGTCAAATGAAAATACAAATGTCCCCTGGCTTTTCCATTACTCATTACAGCTTGCAAAAGAATAATCCTGCTGCATTTGTATACACTGAGTTTTTACATTTCTTCTGAAGTCATGTACAATGCCTTGGGCTGGCATTTTGCTTCTCTGTGTAAGATTCACTTTCCATTTTCAACAGGCGGTAATGCATAACTGTGATTGAAGTGTTCAGGAAAAGACTTAAACATTTATTTTGGTTTTTGTTTTTAAGTTATTAACCAGTAATACGCAGGTGCTTTGAATCCCATTTTCTGTCAGTTCACCCCTCAAACCCGAGACTTGGTCATTGCTGAAGATTGTTCTGAAACTGAGAAGGAATAGCAAAAGTACTCATCCAAGGTGATGGTACTGTATGGTGTTAGCTTGTCAAGGTCCAAGATCTCCCTGCAGTTGCTTCAGCAGCAGTGCAGACCTCCCCCGTTGGTACCAGTGACTGAGTTGCTGTTCTCAAAATAGTAAGGTTCACATGCAAGCCCTTTGTGCATGTTTAGCAGCTATGCTACCCAGCCACCTAAAACTTTCTGGTTTATGTTAGTTGTTAATTTTTCAATGATGATTGGATGTGTATGTATCCAATTGTGATGGTATTGTATTAGTAATGTCAAACTTCTATCTTCTTTTATAGAATAACAATAATTTGGATGCCTGTTGTGCAGTTCTCTCTCAGGAGAGCACGAAGTATCTCTACGGTGAAGGAGACCTAAGTTTTTCTGATGATTCTGGGATTCCTGGACTACGAAATCACATGACATCTCTTAATTTGGATTTGCAGTCACAGAATGTGTATCACCATGGAAGAGAAGGAAGTAGAATGAATGGAAGTAGGACTCTAGCTCACAGCATTAGTGATGGACACATTCAAACCAACCAGTCCAACAATGAACTGTTTCAGCAGGAGCCACAGACAGCACCTGCGCAGGTTCCACAAGGATTTAATGTCTTTGGGATGGCTAATACAGTTAGTACTTCTAATCCAGGACACCATCTTGGATTTCACCTAGGCAGCAAAGGAGTATCTAACTTGTCTCAACAGACACCCAGATTCAATCCCATTATGGTAACTTTAGCCCCAAATATTCAGCCTGGTCGCAATACCCCTACGTCTTTGCACATACATGGTGTACCTCCTCCTGTACTTAACAGTCCACAGGGAAATTCTATCTATATTAGGCCTTATATCACAGCTCCTAGTACCGCTCGACAGACACAGCAGCAGCCAGGCTGGGCATCTCAGTTTAATCCCGTGCACCCTCAGCAAGTCTACCAGCCTTCACAGCCAAGTCCCTGGACTACTCTTCCTACATCCAGTACTACGCCACATACCTCATCGCAACACTCAACGCAGTCAAATCAGCAAGGCCACCAGACTTCTCATGTCTATATGCCTATCAGTTCTCCTACTACTCCACAAGCACCTATGATTCACTCATCTGGTAGCTCACAATCCTCTGCTCATAGCCAATACAACATTCAGAATATATCCACAGGACCTCGCAAAAACCAAATTGAAATCAAACTTGAACCACCACAAAGAAATAGTTCTTCTAAGTTGCGTTCAACTGGCGCTCGCACCTCCACTACTCCCTCTTCCCTCAACAGCCAGACATTAAGTAGAAGTCAACCCACTGTTTACATATCGGCCAGTCCTCCAAATACTGATGAAGTGATCACACGCAGTCAGCCCAAGGTCTACATTTCAGCAAATGCCACAACAGGAGATGATCAAGTTGTGCGGAACCAGCCCACTCTTTTCATATCAACAAATCCTGGAGTATCTGCTGCTTCTAGGAATATGTCTGGTCAAGTAAGCATGGGTCCTGCATTTATTCATCACCATCCACCCAAGAGTCGAGCAGTGGGCAACAGCACCACTGCAACCTCTCCTCGAGTGGTGGTTACGCAGCCTAACACAAAATATACTTTTAAAATTACAGTTTCTCCAAATAAGCCCCCTGCAGTTTCTCCAGGGGTTGTGTCCCCAACCTTTGAACCTACAAACCTTCTAAACCTTCCTGATCACTATGTTGAACCAGAGGGTATCCAGCATCTTGCTGACCCTGTTTTAGCGCATGTGGATAGGATCAGTGATGCACGGAAATTGAGTATGGGATCTGATGATGCTGCCTACACGCAAGGTAATATTCTTAATATAAATAGTAGAGATTTTCAACAAGGTAGTCAATTCAGTGTGTAGATTACGGAACAGGAAACAGTTGATAACCTTTGTGAGTGTTAATATAGTATCTTCAGCTAGCAAAATAAAAAAACCTTTATAAGCATAGATTTCTTTTTATGGTAAAGGCATGTAACTGAATACTTGGAGATAATTTTTCTGTTTGTCTTAAGTAGGTATGTTACCTGTATAATGAAGTAGAGTCACAGTGTTTTATTCTTTATGTTGTTCTGAAAGAAACATCTAAACTTGTTCAATTTGTCTTGACGATTTAAAGTTATCAGTCTACTGGCAGAGTTTTGAATCTTTTGAGATACTGTTTCCATTGGAAAATGTTCCCGGTTTTTTCCTTTTTCCGAGTGTTACTTAAGAAGCAAGAAAAGCAGACTTCAGAAGAAATTAGTGGGATAAAGTGTTGGCTTCTGTGTTTCCTAATGTGTGCCTGACAAGAAAATGCTTAAAGTCTTGATACTTACTTCTGTTATGTTCTAAAATGTGAGAAGGAACACTACGCCAGAGAAAGCTGTATTTTAAAGAATCAGTGGTGATGGGGAGAGTAAAACTTAGAATACATGATACAGCAGCTCAACCTGTTAATCTTTTTCTTCTGTTTTCATGGGTTTTGCATGCTTTTATTACCAACTTGATGGTTTATTAACCTTCCTGGATAAAGATGTTTTTGTATAAAGATGTTGAATGAGCCTTAGGCTATTTAAGCAGTATTCACGATAGGTTGTCAAAATAATTTCTCTTTGACCTTATTGGTTTTCTTTGGATATGGCAAACAATTCAGCATTAAAAAACTGACTTGTTCCATGACCACTGTAAACATTCTTCAGATTAATTTAGCCATTTTGCGTTGTAGAAGTATAGTGATCAGGACAGTAAAAGCCTGGGGTGCATCTTGAGTGCTATAACAATGAAGTAAATAAAACACCGATTATAGTTTGTGTGCTACTTCTGGATATTATGTTTTACAATCATTGAAGAGTTAACACCAGAAAATGATTCGTCTGTAGAAAAGCAAAATAAACTGCCCTCCAGAAGCTGTATTCCCTTTTCTTACTCAGATGGGAGGCTTGACTGGCTGTTTAGTCCTAGAAGACTTCTAGGGCCCCAAAAATTAAGCAACTGAAATGTTTTCCTTAGGCTCTATCTAAACACTCTTCTAGATCATGAATTTGCTTCATGCATTCTGCATTTTAGATATTTGTTGGGGAAGGGTGTCCCTTTCTCTTGTTCTGTCGTTCTGATGGGACTGACTTCTACCAGATCTATTTCATCTCTTGTACACTCACTATGCATGCAGTCATATGTTGAATAGTGAAGCTGAACAATTATTTTCATGGTGCTCATTCTGTGTATAGCTTTCCATCTCTGTAATGGGCAGGCATCCTATTAAGAAAATACATAACTGTAACAAAATCCTTAGGTTGATGTTTTCATACTAGGGAGTTTCAGTCCCTCAGTTCAATCCTACTTGGCTTTTGACTGTCTTTTTTGTATTTTCTTTGTCTTGGGGAGGGGATGGCATGCATAGTTCATCATTGGTACCACCTATATGTATGTATGTGGATGTACATGTACTCAACACTTCTTGCCACTGTTTTTAATGTAAAAATGTTAATTGGTAAGCTAGTTCAGTAACTACATGTTTTGCACAGTTCTTGCTTTGGTTTCTTAGAGCTTTTTAAAATTTTCAGAAAGAAAAAAAGCCAAGGAAACAAATTTCTTAAAATCCTAACCACTCCTTTAGATGTCTTAAAAAAATAAATAACCTGAATGAGGTACAGCTGTGCCCCATCCTCCAATTACTTATGTGATCTAAGAATAAAATAGAGAATTATATTTGTCTCTGTATCAGGCCCCACTCTTAAGTAATGTTCTCTTTAAAAAATTAAATTTAAAGAGTATTGGAAAGGGAGAACAAAACCAAAATCATTTTGAACTTCTGAAATCGCATATTAAATGGCTGAGTTTGTGTAGCTTTGAATACAGGTTTTGAAAATGCACACCAACTTAAGTGTGTCCTGAATCTACTGCCACAGAACAAATTGCAATGCCAGGATTGCCCTTTCCTCCAGATTGAGCAAACTAAGAAATTTCAAGCATTGATAGGCCTATAGAATAGGGTGAAATCATTGTGTTCCTAGATTAGATTTCTTTTTTCCCTTAGAAACGCAATAACAAAAGATATGCTTAAGTAGTAATTGTTTAAAATTCAGATTCACAGAGGCTTCAAGAAAACAATTATGCATACATTTTCAAACTTGCAAGTATATTTAGTACCTAATTGAGTAGGTATCTAGGAAGAAGTGAACTTTTGTCCTCCAGACTTTCATGCTCCCTGTAATTACAATGATTTACAGCCTTTTTGTGGAAAATGTGCGCTTTGAACCTCGAAGGAACCAGTGGCATCTGCCAGAGCACTGAATCGTGCAGTTCCTGCCAAGCTGCTGAATGTGAACAGACAGAAGCTGAAAAAATTGAGTGTGCATAATACCATGTTTGCACATAATTAAAAAGCTGAACATAAAATATGTTCTGGTTGCAATACAATAATGACAAGTTGAGAAGGCAATTTTGTACTTCTTTTCTAGGGTGATTCCAGGAAATACCTTCTTTTTAAAGATGTCCAAATAAACAGGTGCAAGCCTGAAACTTTCTGGCTCGTATTCCCGGTTAGCCTGTGTAGAGTAACCTTGGTGCCTATGCTGCCTACATAGGTCGAATCCCCTTCCTGCAAGAAGCACAGGATTATCAAAAAGACCATCAAATATGTCCTCATGGTCAGTCTAAACTAAATTTAGTAGCTGAATTATATTAGATTTACAGATCAATGCGGTTTTCTTCTTAATGTTTTTGGCTGCTCTGATCAACACTAGAGGGAGCTGAATACTTAAATTGCTGGTTTCCATTAATACCACAGTGGGATATGGGGAGATTTTGTCTCCCACACCCTATTTTTTCCTACAGCTGTCAAAATGGTATTTAGGCAAAATTACTAAATTGTATGTGAAAGCCACCACTTAAACCAATGTCTTGCCAGTCCCTTATCCAAGTTATTTTTAACAGAAGTGTTACGTAGCAATATCGAGGGATTCTTCTTTAATCATAATAGTAATTTTGTAATTAGTGTGTTTAAAATCTTTTGGGATTTAAAATTAGAAAATGGTAGTAACATGGCTACTAGGAGAATAAATTGGATTGTGCCTGGAAAGTGATGTGAAAATGGAGAGCATGTAGTAGTGCTGTTGGGCATCCATTAGTGCCTTCCGCTCCCTACACAGTTCCATAATGACAGCTTAATTAATAAATCACAGAAATGGGGAGCTGTGGAGTTTTTCCCATTTACAAGAATAGGTTTAAAAAAAACATGGGGAGTGGGGAGTGTCTTGCTCATTAGTCTACTCTTGAGTCCATGCCATATGTCCTAGAGATACTCTGGTATCAGCCTTCCTCGCTTACAACTTCTAGCGGACTCGTTGCTCACCAGCATCCGTAGTTGGATGGGTCTGAAGAGCTATTGAGTCTGACCAGTAGAGCACAGCTGTGCTGCTGCAGGTCAGATACCAGTGACCTAGCCTTTGAACAGTTGCCTCAGCAGTAATACCAAGGCAGTGGAAATAGAAGAGACTATCTAAAAGTAGAAATGAAGTGTAGAAAAAAAAGAGCTTGTACTCTCCTTACAAGACTAAAGTAGTCTTTGATTTCCTTTCCTTATAGTTGCAGCTACATTTGTAACTTCTGGAGTTCATAAATGGGAACAAGTTCCTCCAGTTGTTTGAATTCCTAGAAAGCTTTTCAAGAGGAGAGGTTGTCTTCTTAGACTCCTGACCTGATGATTCCAAGTCTTCAACAAAAATCTTTGTCTTGGGATTTCAGTTCCTAAATTTTTATATCACATATGAGCACAGCTGCAGCTTTAACTGTAGTGTGACTGTGTGGCTACCACAAAAGTTTATGCAGATAAAATTGAACAAAACTAAGCAGAAGATTAAGCAGCTTTGTTGTTTGTCAAAAGTATCTTTTGAACACGTGACTCAAAAGCCTGGGCTGAATCTCTGTAAGGCCTTGCAGTTATGTAAAGCTGTACAAAAATAGTTTGGCATGGTTCCTCCTCTTGAAGAACCTCTGGAAGACTAAAATATGATGTGTGAATGAATGAACAGGCAGGAAATGCAACAGAGGGCAGGCAGTTCTGCTTGCCAAAGATGTGGAAAGTTGCATCTTTTTGATGTGCCTTTTTTTTCTGCCTTCCTCCCCCCTCTCCCCACTACTGAGGAAACTTAACCAAACAAACTGTAGTGCTTCTCATATTTTGGTACCTGAAAGAAATCATGATGAACATTACATTCCAGCCAGAGTCTGCTTAAATATTTCATGAAGCAAATTCAGTCCCTTTAAAATACCTTGTTACTGCTACTACATTATAATTTCCACAGTGCTATAAAAGTATCCATGATCTATGAAGCTGATCCCAGTTTATATGAATTAATAATTTAATGGATGAATTAATAGCTGTGCAGAAGTTGAAATGATTGTTGCATTTATTTAATGAAATACTTTTTCATTTTTATAGGTGATTATTGCTTTGAGTGGTGTTATCTACTCACTTGATATTTAATAGCATACCTACCTTTAATGATATGAGCGCCTTAGTTTGTATAAAATCAATTTCATCTCCTGATACTTACATTCTTTATATCTTTAAAAAAACTGTGGTTTAAATGATAACTTCACCATTTCTAAATTAGGTCTCCTCATGCCATTTTCTTTATAAATAGTAGGCAGTGTTAGAAATTAGAAGCTGAACTAATGATTCTGCGCCATAGTTCAGGGATAAAATGGCATACAGTCTGGCCTCTGTGATGACTATAACTGATGTTTGCCAGTGGTATTGCCTGTAGTACTTTCTGGTTTAGTTTCATATAGTGTCTTCTGCTATGAGAAGGACAATTTGTTATATTCAAATCCAAGTGGCAATAAAAATCAAAACCTTAGATGTGTATCTAGTATATGTAGTGTTCTTTGTATTGTGGCCATCCCTCTGAAATCCTCTTCATGCTACCTGTTTTACAGTGTTTGGGTGAATATAATGCAGGGAAACATTTGTTGCTGTTTTCTGGTAGTCGTTCTTGTAGATTGCTTTGGTTCTTGGAAGAGACTTCTACAGATTACAGCTAAATTTTGCATGGTCATCTGTTACGTTGTATGACTTTCTCATCGTATTTGCTTGTTGTCTGTAACTGATTTGTGCTGTTTTCAGAAATATAACACTTAGTGTCTTATGGCAGAAATTTTCTTGTGAGGAGAATGGAAAAGCAATCTCTAACAATTTTTTGTCTGTATTTTCCCAAAAGAATACTAACTTTCATCTTTAGCTTATGTTGCCATGTGAAGAATAATAAGGTAGATAAAGTGGGACTTTATGTATTACAGCTTTACTGGTACACCAGAAGGCCAGGATGGAGCGACTTCAGCGAGAACTTGAGATTCAAAAGAAAAAGTTGGATAAACTAAAATCAGAGGTCAATGAAATGGAGAATAATCTAACACGAAGGCGCCTGAAAAGATCGAATTCTGTATCGCAGATTCCATCAGTAAGTTGAAATGCCTGTAGGCTATAAACCTAAACCACAAGTGTGGTCTGTCACGTTAAATTAAAGGAACAGTTGCTCATATATTGGCAATATACTAGTGACAAGTAATACAGCTAGAATTAAACCAATAAACACTGTAAACACTAAATATGCATTATTGAACCGTAGCCTTTCAGTTCACTAGTTGCTTTTTGAAGTGTTGCTTTTAAAGACAGTCACAAAAGGTTTGACCTGCTAGTCCTCCCTAATGTTTAAGACTACAAATTAATACTTATACTGCTTTCTACGCAAAGTACTTTTTGGTGTTCATGCGTATACCAATCTCAAGAAAACTGATTAATACACCAGTTTTCAGTGTCAGATGAGCCATTGACCTGGTGGACCATTGGCACCTAGCCACAATCTGGAGTCATTCAGTAAGCTCTGAAACCTGATGAGAGAAGAATTCAGTGGGTCTGAAAGCTTCGTTTAAGATTATGCTTGGATTAAAAGAAAGGTCATTATAAAGGAAGATTCCTTTATCTTCGCTTCTGAAATAACTGGATGCTGTCTGCTTATGTGTGACTGGTGACTGATAATGAAATGGAAAAATTTAACAGGCAGATTTATTTTTTTCAGCTGGAAGAAATGCAACAGTTACGAAGTTGTAACAGACAGCTGCAGATAGACATAGATTGCCTAACCAAAGAGATTGATCTTTTTCAAGCAAGAGGTACAGTATGTCTTAGTACATCAACAACTGTAAATACTGATTTATTTATTTTTTCCCTTCATTCACTGCATATAGAAAAGTCTCTGTTACAAATGCACACTATGTATATACACACTATTTGCAAAATCATCACATTAGTTTGAGTGGAACCATGGAAGTAATTGTCTAAGCCTGGGTTTGTTTGGCTTTGTGTTATTTTGTTGCTGGCTTTATGATTTTCCTAATTCCACAGTCATTCCTATCTCCTACTTAGCTCAGAAGAAACTTGTGATGCTGTTTATTTCATAAACCCTGGGGTGGGAAATCTGGTTATTTGAGTATCAAAGAAGGAGGAGAAGCTGTTTTCTGAATGATACAGCTATACCTATGTGTCCATCTCTCTCTCTTCTTTCACTTTTTCTGTATTGTATTCAGCCTCTCAAGTTAGCAAATATAAAGTACAGTTGTAACTTCCAGTGTACTCTGCTCCTATTCTTGTCTGCAGGGACACAGTCTATTGGTCATGTGAGTGAAACTATGAGAGAGCTGAGCCAATTCAAGAGCTGCCAGCAAGAGGTCCCCTTCTCTGCCTGTTTCCCTCTCTTGCTACTTACTGTGACTCTGGCTCTGTGTTACCTTTCTATACCTACTGCAGAGCTGATTCTGCTCCCTAGCCAAGCAAAAAATAAGACCTTGCTACAGCTGATGTGAGGGAGAGGCAAGGGAAGGGAGAACTGAGAAGGGGAAGGGACTAATGATTTCATCAGAGCAAGCTGTTAGATTGCTGTGAAGTTCTCCTTCAGACAGTGTACCTGCAGATAAGGAGAAAGTAGACAGGTGTACTGAATGTAAAAACTTGACCTTAAATAAAATATTCAAATTACATGTGATTTTTGTCTGTCCCTTACAGTAAATTTGAGTTAGGAGCTCCTCTAGGTATTAGATCTAAGCATATATAATGTGCTGTGTAGTAGATAGCACATCTCTTTCAGTAAGTTACAATTTAGAAAGTGTCTCAGGTAAAATTACTAATAAAATGCTGTTAAATATTTGAATGGCAGAAAAATATATTTAAGGAGTTTGTGCTACTGGATTCTATTTCTGACTTCTCTATTGAATATCTTGCACAGTAAGTTTCTTCAAGTGTATTTTTGACACTGGTAATATCTTAGGTCTGTATTGACACCCTGATTTAAAAGGTAATAAGTGAGTAATAGTACTATTTCAGAATTGGTGCCAAAAAAAACCTGATATGCTTTCCTACCCAAGCTTATTTTTAAGACTGCTGTACTTTTTTATTTTTAGGACCACATTTTAATCCCAGTGCTATTCATAATTTTTACGATAATATTGGATTTCTTGGTCCGGTTCCACCAAAACCCAAAGGTACTGTACTGGTAAAATTTGGATTTAATACTAATATCCGGTTTGCATCTAATACCAAGTTGCAGTTTATGAATCTAGTTTAAATGTTGATTATGAAATAGATTACTTTAAAAGTATATGAACCTTACATTTTACCTGTATTGGCAGTAAATATGCTTCTGTTTGCTGGTTTCCTCTCTATTTATGTATTCAGGAAAGAAATGTATTAAATGGGGTATGTTTAAAGATGGGTAATATGTTGGGGGGTATTTTAGGTCAATGGAAGCATAAATTTTATTTTTTCTTTTAAATGAGAGCATGGGAGATACATAGCTTAGGGATGAGTGAAACTCATTTAGATAACTTCAAAATTTTCTTTGGGGAAAAGTAGATTTATTTATACGTTCCAATAACCCAGTTTGGTTACCCTGACTTCCTGGGTACTGTACAATTTTTACTAGCAATTTACATTAAAGCCGTATCTGAGTCTTGTTAAATACAGTTTTACATAAGCTGATGATGAAAGGAATGCTGCCCAATAGAGCAGTCAGTATTGTTGAAATTCTCAGTCTGTCTTGAACACTGTTTTGCACTTTTTCTTGCCCTAATGGGATGTCAGATAAAATACAGTAATTACCTCATGTGTTACCTAAAGCAGAGAATGAAATTAACTGGTTTGCAGCAGCATCATACCATGACCTATAAACAGACCACCAAATGAAATAGATAATCCACTCGTTTCTGTCTAGTCTTTCTGTCCAGGAAGTTCTCCACATAATATATATGTGTGATTGGTCCCTGTAGTGTGCAGGTAATCATTGTTATAGAATCGCATTTTATGTATTTCTAGCCATTCTGTATTTCAGTAGGGTCTGGATAAATTGTACTTTTTTTGTCCTCCAGACTGTTTACAGCTCTTCCAAACTGGTGCTCTTCTTCATGCTTTATGAGGGTGCTTTTGCCTTCCATTATCTAAGCTGTTAATGAAAGTACTGAGTAAAGTTACATTCACACGTAGTAATTTCAGACAAACTTTACAGCTGAACCATGAAGAATTTATCATAAGTTTTGTCAATTAAAAAGTTCCCTTTGCATTAAATAAAACCTATCAAAGAAGAAAATTAAAATTAATTTTCTGTGGCTAGCTAATATTTGCATTGACTAATCTTCTGAGAACTCACAAGTTTAGGTGTTTAACTATATGGTACAACCTACCTTGAACATGCAAAGTTAACCCAGACTGGTTTATTAACTTCTGAAGTAACTCTCATTCTTTCTTTCTTAAAAAACATTGATATTGTATCTTAGTCTTTTGTTAATTTTAACTGAATTTTCAGTTCATTTTAAGTTTCAGTTTAGCTACGATATAAGCTGCAACTTCAACCAGACTTAACCACTGTTGACAAAAGAATGAAAAATAATTCTTTTTGCAGTTGTGATCAATTCCTTTGTACTTCCTGAAACTGTTGCCGTCGTTCTGCAAGTTGGCTACTTGCTAATGAGGTGTTCTCCAATTGACATAATTGGCTAAAAGACTTTGTTGCAGTTACCTAAACTGAGAACCCTTAACTTGAGAAGTTGATCTTCTTTATTTTCATCTTCTATATTTTCTCTTTTCACCTTCTGTCTTTTCAGATCATGCAAAAAGATGCACTTGTATGCTTGGGGGGGATTACTCTGTAGTGTAACAGACCTAGGCACTGATTTTCACTTTTGTGTATCTGCCTGCCTATTTGTTTTGGGGTAGAGCTGCATACATTCATTCTAGGTTCTAAATGTTAAATGTATCAAAAGGTTACAGACCAGTTCTTGATTTAATGAATTTTAGACTGCCTCGTAGGCCTCAGACTACTAAATCTTGTGCATGTTTCCTGTGCTGATTAATTTCTACATTTTATCTCCTTTACACGCAACAGCTTTGAACTGAGACCAAAAGGGAAGAAGAAAGCAGAGGGAAGGGATGTGAAACTTGCTTTTTATAGTTTCACCTTGTGCCTTTTGGCTGACTTACAATCAAGCTGTAGTCAAGGGGGTGGTAAAATGCTGCCTCTGTCACTTGCAATAACTGTGCTGTTCTCAGAGGAAAAAGATAGTTCTCAGTTACTGAAAAAAAAAAATCATCGCAAAATTCTTTCCATGCTGTTCTTCGTTAGTAACTACTTATCTTATCTCTTTCATGTCACAGATCAGAGGTCCATTGTGAAAACACCAAAGACTGTTCCAGACACAGATGAAGATGAGGGAGCTCAGTGGAGTTGTACTGCCTGTACTTTTTTAAATCATCCAGCCTTAAATCGCTGTGAACAGTGTGAAATGCCCAGGCATTTCTGAGCCAACAGGCTCATTACTTTCTGTAAAACCATAGCAAATGTTACAAGGATCTATCCAGTCATTGGGGGGAGGGGGGGTGAGAGGGGGGGGCAAAAAAAAGCATTTATGCGTAGGATTTTGTAAAATTGAAGGTGTGACAAGATGGTATTTTGCTAATGTTAAATGTCAGCCCACAGAGCTAGTAATACCTCAGTGTTGTGTCACAGGCAGTTGAAATCGATCGGCTGAAAGGTAATCTGCTGGAAGACTCAGTTGCCAGCTGCCTAAACCGTGTACAGTATTACCAGTATCCCAGTAACACACTCCATGTCCAGTGCTTGGGTGTTGCCCATTCTGTTCTCTGCCCAGATGTCACTACTGAATTTTGACAGGGGCAAAGGAATAGAGTGCTAGTGTTTTTGTTTTCAGAGCATTCAGTGGAGCACTACATGCACAGAGGAGATCTAAAAAGAACAAGGTTTAACTGTGTAAACTGTTTGCTGCCATAATAGTGCCTTCGATAAAGGGAAGAACTTCACAAATCAGTGGTACTTTCTCCCTTCCCTGAAAACATCTCTGTGAAGCCAAGTACAATCACGTCTAAAGATGAAAAGGAAAAACTGCATGCGTTGTCTGTACAATACACACAGTGAAATACCCCAAAGCTTTTTCCTACTGTACATAGCTCTAGAGCCTGCTTTAAGTGATTTCTTTTCTTCACCTTTATTATTTTCTTGTACTTCTGTATGTATAGTGTAATAGTCTTTTTGTTAACTTTCTTTTTTTTTTTCCTTTAAGTGATTAAGCACGATCATGTCCCCTTTTTTTAAGCTTTTATCTGAGAGAAGCAATGCCTTAAAATAAGAGCATTAATAAGAAACTATGCACAAAATAGCTTTCCTCTGCTCATTCTGTACATTGCTCTTGTAAATGCTGATGATCTGTGAAGACCTGCAGATGCAGCGTGGTAAAAATGCAGGAAAAGTTGGAAGAGTTATGCATATAGTTCACTCTGTACACTGAGTTTTACGGTGGGTGACACAAGGTAGCGTTTTGTCTGGTGTGAGGAAACTTTGTACTAAGCAACTTTCAACCCACCAACAGATCGGCATCCGATTTAAGCTTGCTTCATCTGCTGGGTATCTTGCAGACTCTTGAAGAGGAATTCGTTGGGGAAGTACATACAGTGCCAAAATCAACAGCAGCAGCATCGTACAGCTTTGTTCAAGGACTTTAAATGCTTTCCTGTTTCTGCAGCCGGTTTCTAAACCTGACTTTGTGGTGAAGTCTCATATTTATAGAAAACAAGGATAGCAATACTTAGGACAACTGAAATAAAGGCTGGAAAAGAGAAATCAAACAGACTTGAACACTGAAGCAACCTCAAGCATCTCTTTATTTTGATGATCTATTTTTTTAAAGAAAATATTCACATGATCGGGGATGTATGTAACTGAAATCAAGAAAATGGAATTCCAGTTCAGTATGCATGAAAGATGGCACGCAAAGAATGATGTAGCAGCACTTAGCGTGAGGCTGGAGGAAGTGCTAATAATGTAGCAAGAGACAAAGTAGACTGTCACCCACTGTAAACATTTGCCAGTGGACACTTTTGTTAGGAGTTTTACAAGTGATCTATGTGAATGCACAGAGGCCTTTGTTTTGAAGGCTTTGCTTTTTTTTTTATGTGGGAAGAAAATGCCAATCCCAGGTAATTAGGCAGTAGACCCAAAGCACTTGCATTCAATGCATTTTGTTTATAAAATGAGGCCTTGTTTTTCAGCTTCATCTGCAGTTCTATGTGAAGATTGACAAATCAGTTTTTACCTGTTTATTAATAAAACCTAATTTGGATATCTTGAGTTGATGGTTTTGTGATTTAGCTGGGTAAACTGCCTTTGTAACAGATAAGTTATTTATAAAAATTAAAAAAAAAAAAGAATTATATTCTAATGTTTGGGTTTGTGATTTGTTTGCTTTTCCCATGCTGTGGAGCAACACAATACTCAATGAAACAATAAGATTAGCAGTCTTGAAAGTAGATTTTTCTTATGACCAGAGATTTTATTTAAGGCTTTGTTTTGTTCAGTCTTGTCTTTCCTCCCATGCATTATTCTGTTTGATTCTAATTCAGTGACTGCTGTAAGGAATGTGTTCCAAAAAGCTGTACTGATAAAAACCATTCACTTATTTATGAAGTAGTAAGCTAGAGGTGGGCCTTTTTACCTCATGCTTTAAGGGTTTATGGCTTTTAAAATATTTTTCAAATACAAAATGAGCAACCATTTTGTCTGAGGTATTAGGTGATACAGAATATACTTTGTATACTGTTAATGTACTTACAGTTTAAGGATTCATATGGTTAAACTGTGTTTTGGTGCTATGTATATTACACTGTTGTAAGATGTGCAGTGTTCCTGGACTTGTCCTTCCCACTTGGTCCTGGTGTAGACAGACATCTGGTATGTGGAGTTGGGCTTTCCTGAGACACGGTCATTCTATGTAAAAGCCCTTCAGGAGACATCTATAAACAGATTAACTACATATCCAGCAAGAAACGTAGTGAATCAACTGGAGTGCCTTAATCTGCTGTGTGAAGAATATCGTTCGGAGCATGGAGGGCAGCTGTATTTAAAAAGCAAACCAAAAACTGCAGTCAGCTGTTGGGTGGAAAAAACATGTTTGGGGAAATAGGTAAAATGGAATTCTGTTCATCCTATCGAATATGTAATTGATCTTTTCCTTGCATTTATTTGAGTGTTTATTTTCTGAAAGAGGGGAAAAAAAAAAAAAACTTGCATCCTAGCTTCAGCTGCTTATGCAGAGCCCTTGACACAGCACTCAAATAAGCAATACATTTTTGTAAACTAGGTGTATTTTAAAGTAGTTATCAGCATACAGTCACTTGGTGATAAAATGCAGAATCCAATTTTGATACTTGATGAAATAGAAGAAATAGTTTTCACTGGAAGTATGACTAAAGAATTACCTGCTTCACACTTACATAAAATACTTTTATTGTCAAACAGCAAAATAACACACTTAGAAAGCATTCTTATGTCTGAGATGTCTGTTTATATCCATCATGCTTTGCCAAGAAGGGTTGGATGAGGTGATCCCTGAGGTCCCTTCCAACCTTGTATTCTGTGATTAGTATGAAAATGTATTAGGCAGTGTTTTCAGTAACTGATCCTGGAACACTGGGATAAGAGAAGTGACATCTCCAGTATTGTCCTTTAAACAGACTTTTACGTTCACCTTCAGTTACCTTTTACCTTCACCTTACCTTTTGCATTCTTCCTGAATTTCAAGTCACATACGTCATCAGCTCTTCCTTCAAGCTGATGTTGGTATATTGGCATGTCACTGTTGTATGTTTTTAAAGGGTAGGGTTTTAAGGGTTTAAATTTTGAAGGATGATACAGATTTCATGGCTGAATTTTATTATTTTTCCTCATAGAAGATAAATATAAAAATTGAAACATTTGCAGTAAGGTTAAACTTTTTATTATGAACATCAAAAGCTTACCTTGAATGCTGATTTATGACTTTTTTAAGATCTTTGGATCTCTGTAATGGGGAGGGGGAGAGATATTATTTCACTCTAGCAGGAAGGGAGAACTACACTCCTGGGCTTTTAGAGAAGCTCCCATTTATTTTTTGTGACTGTGTGAAACACTATCAAATGATCAAGCTTCTGATTTGGGATAACTTTGGAAATGAAGGCAGTGAAACTGAGCCAGAGAACTGGTAATTGGACTTCTGTGTCACGTCAACTCAGCTGTGTAGAGCTGACTCCTGTTGGTGGCTTGCTAGATAAACTGGAAAAACATTTGTCTTCTGCAGCTACTGATCAGTAGAGGTATTCTGTTGCCCAGGAGTAGGGTTATGTGTGGCGCCCCTGAAATTCAGATTAAATGTGAGATTTGATGTCTTTGGTTTCAAGCTAATGATAGGTCGATTTTAAAACTGCATAGTCAGTATTTGTGCCTGTGTGTATTTGTTTTACTTATGTCAAGTTCATCATTTTTATGATCTTGAAATGTCTACCTTTGGTGTATTTTGTAGGTGCCCAAGGAGAAAAGTACCCTTATCAGTACTTTTTTCTGTCAGATTTCTCTGCCTTGAGTGGCTATGACACATGAGTCTGGATACAAATTAAAAGAAGACTTGATTAAAGATGTTGAAGAAGCATTAAAAAAAAAAAGTCACCAAGTATTGAAATCTATTGAGTATTTACCCTTTTATTCATATCTTGTAAAAAAAAAAACCATATCCTAAATTTGAACAGAAATATACAAATCAGCTTTAAACTTTTGATTCCTTACTCTGCACTCATACAGGGTAGAATGTTTACAATGCACTCCTTTTTCAAGCCTGACTGCTTAATAACAGTTTTATTGCTAACTTTGAGGAATAGTCTTTAATTTTATGTAGCCCCAAATGGCTTGTGAGGGTCATACTTTGTGTAAGCTACTTTAAAGTTACCAGAGGGAGAGAGGGAGAACAGGAGTTGGTATGAAATGTTTGAGGGCTTAGAATCAGAGAGTAGTTAGGGTTGGAAAAGACCTTAAGATCATCAAGTTCCAACCCCCTGCCATGGGCAGGGACACCTCACACTAAACCATGCCACCCAAGGCTCTGTCCAGCCTGTCCTTGAACACTGCCAGGGATGGAGCATTCACGACTTCCTTCAGCAACCCATTCCAGTGCTTAACCCTCTCACAGTAAAGAACTTCCTCCTTGTATTTAATCTAAACTTCCCGTTTAAATTTGGACCTGTTACCCCTTGTCCTACCACTACAGTCCCTAATAAAGAGTCCCTCCCTAGCATCCTTACAGGCCTAACTACTATAGGAACACTGGGGAATGACAATGAACGTTTGGAATGATGCGATCACACTAAACTTTGAAATTTTGGTACAGTTCTCAGTGGGTTTGATCTGTTTTTCTTTGAGCAAATCCATGGTATGCTTCCTTTCACAGGATAGTTTCTCACACAGTGGTGCCTTCAGAGGCTGCACTGGGAGAACTAAAGTGTGTGCTTCAGTCAGACTTTAGACATGTTCATTCCCATCAGTGTAAGTGGATATAATTACATTTTCATCTAAAACAGATATTTTTAATACGTAACCAAAATGTAACAATCTCCATCCAGTGCTATGCTACGGCATGCATGAGTTTAGCTTACTCTTCCCCAGTGTTCTATTTTCTTCATTGATTTAAGTTGCAAGTATCTATGCATAGTTACAGAGAACTTTGAGCCAAAATGATTATCAGTATGGGTTGAAACTGCCTATTATTTGCAAGTTTACTTAAAATAATGAAGCACTATTGTGAGTGCAGATTTTGAAGTAGCGTGTCAGTTTGGGTACTACTCAAATGAGCAATTTGAGGTGCTTGTATAAACCTAATCCATTTTTTTTAAGGATGTACATTGTGTTATGGCTACAAATTCTGTGACTGTGTGCAATTTTTCCGCACCATTTATGGGAGTACAGTGCCAATACAATTTTGATGCAGTTAATTTGCTAACAAATGGAGGGAAATTTATATGAAGTGGGTTTTACGTGGTTTTTGTCTTAGTAGATGTTAGCAGACCATATCCAGCCTGTGGCTGATCAGGTTTGCCTGAATTGTGGTTCCTGTTGTGATTGAGATCCAGGGATAAGATAGATGGTGATGGAGATGTAGAGGAAATGGACTAAGAAACACTCTGTCCTTTGTTCTTCACATGCAGAAGAAGGTTGTGTTCCTTTTCTAGCACCCCATTGTAATACACAGACTAAAGTGCAGCAAATATCAGCTCTCAAAGCTGACAAGATTGTAAATGGTAAGAGTGGAACTTGATTCGTAGCATGTCTGGCTATGAAGACTGGTGTGCTTGGTCTGCGGTACCTTAGAAGTCTGTCTGTACAAGTAAATGGGTTTGTCACATTCTGTAGCCAATCGTTGCGAGGATTTGTTGGTTTTCTGGTGGTTGATGGAGTTGGTTGATCTGTTATGTTCCTCGACATGGTGGCCAAATGTGGTCTTATCCCATGAATTCTTTGCAGACTTGCACTGCACCGTGCAGACTAAGGTCAGAAAAAGAACAGTAAGCTTAGGAAACAACAGCATCAGAGTATCTAATTTACATGCCATTTGACAAAAAAGGGTGGCCAACTTGTCAGGCTGGCTTCAGGGGCAAAGGGAGGTGCAGTCTGTGTAGAAGGTACCCAAAACCACCTCAACGCAGAACTTACTTCCCATTACATGAGAGACATACAGGTGCCACCACTGTCTTTTCTGCTCACCTGACAGCCATGTCTCCCATTATGTACTGGGGTCTCGCGCTTGGCATGTTCAGTTACATGCCCGGGAATGGTTCATGAGGTGCTCCTAAGAAAAAGATGGGGGGAGCAAGTAAGCAGAGTGCCTCGTCTGGCTGGTAGGCATCCGCTTACCCACCTTTGGGGAGAGGTGCCTGTGGGTAAAATGGGTTATTCAGCCTCTGCGGTTTTGAAGGTTGGATGCTTATTCATTAAAACAGACAGTTAATAGCCTCAGAAGGAAGGCCAGTGCATCTGTAATGCTTCCAACCATCATACTATAATAATAAACTCTTAAAAGTAGTGTTTTCTAATTAAGTAGTAAATCCAAAAGTGAGTTCAAAACAGGTTAGTTAGTGAATAATGATGGCTCTTCTCCGTTCCAGGTGAGATAATGAATGTTTGCTTGGAGTGAAAACTTGATTATAAAAGTTATCAGCCCCAAAACTTCAAATAAAGAATTACTTTTATAGTGGTGTTACATTTATGTTGATAAAAGATGATGAGCAAAGCAGTGCTTGTTTGTACAGAATGTCTCTTACCAGCTGATCAAAAAAAAGACTTCATTTATAAACACTGCTCCTGGTAACAACTCTGCACTTCATGGCTGTAAATTCTCAGTCAAGGACCCCTTCTAATGATTAGTATTTGATATTTCATGTGCTGTGTCCTGGGTAGGGCATAATTGGAGAGATGGATTCATTTTTTACAAAATCTTTTCTGTTCCGCTCTTGTTTATTTTGTGTTAGTCACATTTCCCAAATGACTTGCTTGGTGTCCTACAGCATTGTAATGGAAGCTTACTGTCATGCAGTCTGGGAGCTGCTGCTTGGAAGAAAGATGCAGAAGATGCTTGGATGCATTGGGCCCCCTACCCACTCCTCTCATGGGGTTGGAGCTGACTGGGAGCTGGTGGACAGTAACAGAGGAAATGTGAAATGCTAAAACTAAGTTTGTCTAAAGGGACCTAGAGAGGGCAAGGAAGGCAGCAGTTGAGGCAGCAGCAAGTCCAGTGCTTTTTTCTGCTGGAAGATTTATGGCACTGCTTTAGGATTTTTGTGTTTCCTCTTGGGTATAGCGTGTAAAGACATCCTAAAGATAATAGATGTTTTCTCACAGTTATGGCAGCTCTGCTCCAAGCAGTGTGCAGAATGTGAGCCCAGGATTTTGCAATTCCCTGTGCCTTAATTAATCTCTGTCTCTATTTCTGCCTCTTTGTCTTTTTAGCTTTCCTTTTTCTTCTCTCAAATTAGACTTGAACAGCCAACCACTCAAGCCAAATTTCCTATGCTTTGTTGGAGCTGTCTGATAGCTACAGTGAAAATTTGAATTAGAACAGGGATGTGTCTTTTGTTTTATTTCACAAGCCTTTTCCTTCCATCTGTGTTTTGGGGCTAGAAATCAAATATGACCTGCTGAAAGAAAATACCATCTTCTGACAGATACACCTGATGCAGTTGCAAAGAGGTCGTCATGAGGTGTCTGTTCTGTCTGCAAGAATCACTTTTTGGTAGCCAAAGTCTGTGGATGAAAATTGCTGTCATAGAGAGTTTGTTGGATGCTCTCATCGGGCATCCAGCTTTAAGTCTGAATGTGGTTTGATGCTGTGTCACAGACTTGTTTGGTGGTTTAGAGAAAGTTGCCCAAGTCCTTGTCTGTGTGTTCTATGGTACCAGTCTGACCTTTCTCATTTTTGCAGTGTTTCTTGTGCAATTTCTCTGCAACTGTGAAAGCATTTGGAGGTGTGTACATCTTCATGTCTTCTGTCCATGTTCGTGAACGTTGTTTTTGA
This sequence comes from Neopsephotus bourkii, assembly GCF_033783945.1. Taxonomy (NCBI): domain Eukaryota; kingdom Metazoa; phylum Chordata; class Aves; order Psittaciformes; family Psittacidae; genus Neopsephotus; species Neopsephotus bourkii. The sequence continues at coordinate 2,988,069 of NW_026902241.1, read as the reverse complement.
AGAAGCAGTACTGTATACCAGGGGTTCATCCTATGTCAGTGCAACTAAGCTGCAGCTGTACTTACAAATAAACTGAAAAGGCGGAGTAACTCTTGGCTTCAGAAAACCTTTCCTAATCCTTGGCACAGATGCTCTGTAAATGAGAAAGAAAATAATGTGATGTTAGTGCTTTTTTTGAGCTGGAAGACATGACAAAAGCTTTCCTTATTTAATGATGACTAGTAAGGGGGGGGGAAGGGGGGGGGGGGCTTTCTGCTGAGCTTGGTAATTTTTAATTAGATTGCTTAGGCTTTTTGAACCCCTAAGGGAACCACGTGCTGTGCTGCCTGGCCACTGTTCTGCCCCTGTGAGCTTCACTTCTGGCCCTGGGCCTCTGCACTACATGAAACAGAGCAGCCAGCTAGCAAGGGCTGAGGCTGAATTTCCTCTTGCTAATGATCCTACAGCTGCCCTCACCACGGAGTGCTTTTCTGCCAGCCCCACAGCCTTGGCCTTTAAGCTCAACTCTCCAAACTCACCAATAGTTCTGCTTTGAGAAACAGACTTTACCATTTTTCAAAGTAACTGTTATGCGTTCCAGTTCCCAGTGCTTCCTGCAGCAACAGCAGAGTTGGGTGATGGAGATAAATACTAGGTTATTCACATGATTTACAATTGCACCCAGAACATCTGCCAGGCACAGCTGTGCCATGTGATGCTGTGCTAAGAAACCTCCTTCCCACTTGGAGAGCCCAACCATGTTCCAAGTGGATGTAAGTAACATGCAAAGGTATGTCTTGCGTGGTTTTGTTGAAAAGTGTATGGTGCATCTCCGGATGTATTGCTTCCTGTTGGTGTTTGTTTTCTTTATTTCTCTTTATTTTTTATCCTGATCTTTTCTTGCACCAATACCTGCATCCTGGTAGCAGGAATGAGCCTATTGATTTTTTTTATTGCATACAGTGGTTTAGTTCAAGATTTGAACCAGCATTTTAAGACTGTTAGTTCTAGTAGTGCTTCAGAAGGTGCTAGGCCGCCATGTGGTGAATTCAACTTGGTATCTTTTAATTTCACATGTGAAATTAATCTCCTGAGGCTAAACCAGAAGAGATTAGGAATGCTTTGGAGCAGAGACTGCATCACCACCCCCAGCTGGAAGTGTCCTCGTTACTGGTTTACAGGGTTGTACTCCATGATGCTCCCATTCTCTGTGGAGCTATTAATGAGCTGTGAATCCTGCGTTCTGGCATGGCCATGGCCCACCCTCCCCAGCGGCGGCAGGGAACGCTGGGCTCAGCGTTGCCCATTGTTCAGTCACAGCTGCCATGTTCTGGCTAGCGTGGAAGGGCTTCTACTTCTGAGGCCAAGAAGATGATGTTATCAAGTGTTGAGTAAGTTAATTTTCTTTCTGAATTTTGGGTGTATGACACTAGTTGGGTCTCAGAAAGATGACACTGCTCATTTCACAGTGCAACTGGATTCTGCTGTTACTGCTGTAACCAAATTGGTTTTCGTTTTCTTCAGAGTAAAAACGTTCAACTCCAGACTTATAAAAGAACCACAAATAAAACACCCCAGTGAAGAAGTTGTGGAAAAGGACCTGAATAAACTGGATTTCTCAGAAACTTGTTTTTTCTGTCATTAGTCGTATTGTCACTAACTCCTGTGTGATCCAGCCATCACTCGTGCTTGACAGAGCTTGCTTTCTGTAGTATTCTCTACCCTGAAACTCTGCTGTATTGCATTTAGCTACAAAAGCAGCTTCATACCTGCAGTTCCTGTTGGCTGTTTCTGGATGGTTTTAATGTGGGTTGATTTGAGAGCGTGCCTGCCAGCTGTCAGGACACAGAACAGCTAGTTCTCTCTGCTTGTCCTGCAAGCCTGCCCACTCAGTGACCTCTTCCAGATGTTTTTTATCAGCCTCCAGTATCTGGGTTGATGGAGTTTGCTTTCCCTACCTTTTTAGCTCTTTCCAGCCTGGAGCAGGTAAGCCCACTGCAGTATTGCAAGGGGTTATGCCATGGTATGGGCACGGGGAGCTCCCAAACCACGTATTTTCTCATTCTCCCTTCGCTTCCCTGCTAGTGTGTTTGATGGTGCCAGGCTTGGTGTAATGCACACAAGCTGCTGAGACAACCAGAGCTGGCAATGTTTTATTGTACTCTTAACCCCATGTAGAGCTCTCTGGTCCCTGGATCTGGAGGAGAGGAACTGGTGTTTCCTGCTTTGTTCAGAATCTCATCAAGACCAGCCCGGGGGAACCATTGCTTTCAGCCCCATGCAGCTTTCAGCACAGACTACCCTGCACTTCAGATGCCATGTAATGAAGAGCAGTGTTTTCAGGCAGGGCCACAACAGCATCCTGGTTGCAGCCTGGGTTGTGGGTCCTTTTGGGTCCCAGTTCTGCATTGGTGTGAAGTAACATACATACATCATAATATTGGCTGTGTCCTCCAGAAGGTTTGTGTTGGAAATTGTGCAAGAAGAATGGGGATATTTTGGGTTATTTTTACAGGTTCTTGTACATGTGATAGAGCCTAGAAAGTATGTGAAACTTTAGTAGTACTATTACTGATGACTATGGTGCAATTCTGCCTTGAAATAGGACAAACTGCGTTCTCCGAAACAAAAAAGGCTACTAAAAGCCAGGAGTTGGGCACCCCAGGTGGAGTGTTTAAGGTAGGTCTCAGTAAATGAAGGGGAGAATGGACCAGCATCAGGAATCATCTGCTGGCCCATGGGCAAATACAGGCTCAGGAAATCCTGCCTTTAAGCTAGCGCTGCTGCAGTGCCAGCAAAGTGATAGCTGGACCCTGGAGGGTTATTTGTGCCTCTGGCAAGGAGCTTGGACACAGACTGCATGCAGGTTTCGGGTAGCTCTGAGCTGAAGCCTGTATGTGCTGTGTGGCACACCGAGCCTGTACCTGGATAGCAGAGTATTTTATATTCAGCTGTGCAGAGATGTGGGTGCAGAACCCACTGACCTGGCCTTGGGCAACGGTACAGCTGTGGTGAACCCCCTCCCCGGCGATGCACGGGAAGAATGCCTAAAAGGAATGCAGTTGGAAATTGTGGCATTTTTACTTGCTGCGGAACTGCTTTGGGGTCCCTTCCCCCACTTACTGCTGCCTTGCAGTTGCATGCCTGGAATACTTGCTGTATATCTGCCTAGCTCTTGATTGACGCATGTACAAGATAATGAATTTAGTTACAATCCCCTGTGTTCAGATTGACCAGTTACGACCCAAGCACACCAGGAAAGACTTCAGAGATAACATTCGTAAGGCAATGCTCTCTGGAGTCAAAGAGAAAGTGTTTTTCCAATTAGTTTCTGTCTAAGGGCTGGCTGTGATGCTTATCCAATTGGCAAACCTCGGTTCGGATTTCAGCTTTAAAATATAATTGGCAGCTCAGCAAATTCATAAAATTGATCCCCATTCACACTTATTTTTGGCTTGCGTTAAGAATGTGCCAACCTGGAACTCTAAACTTAACCCGGAGTGACTTTCCCAGGCCCGCTGCCCTGAAAGGGAAGCCTGGCAGCAGCGCCTGGCCCCCAGCCAAGATAAATCCTGGGCCACTGATGTCAGGGCAGCTGAGGCTTGAATTGTAGGTGAGGGGAGAACAAAAAGGCAGAATAAAGGGTGGGTTTTGTAAAATGCCCCCTTTCTGAAACTCCTTGTTCAAGTGATCTTGAGTTTGGCTCACACTGCTCCAATCTCACACGGTGCTGCATTTTCTAAGACCATGTGAGCTGCCATGACATAAAGCACATGCTAAAGCTCAGATGCAGTGTAAATGCTCAAGAACGCAGTGCGTGCAGCAGTAGCTAGCAGAAAGCGGCAGAATTGGTTCAGATCAGACTGATCACAGTGTGATCAAGCCCCTCCTGTGGGTGGGTACATTAGTTTCCATCAGCCTGCAGGAGCCTTTTTGGCCAGGAGGCCCAGGCAAAGCTGCCTTCATGCTGAGCCGAAACCATCACGCAGCCCTCCAGCGTGGGCTGTCCTGTACATTCTGCTCGGTATATGGATGAAGTGTGCCTGCTCATGGGGCTTATGAGAGTGGATGGTTAAAGTCAGCTCTGGAGCAGCGAGTCCTGCTTCCAGTGCTACCACATTGACACCTGGTGGTGGATTTAGCCCTCGTGTTTCTTAAGATACATGTTCGGTGTATGTCTTACAGATGGCAATTACTAGACATTTCCTAGAGGCATTCCGCTTGGCTGCTTATACTTTTTCTGTCAACAACTCTAAGCTCCCTTGGACAAATACAAACATTAGAACATCAAAGAGCAAAGTGCAGAGGCTGACCTAAATCAGTGCCTCCCAAACACCATCACCACTTGCAAATCAGTATCATAAAAGACGAACAGAAATAACCATTGGAGAGTAATTTTCTACTTTTCTACTCTTCTAGAACTTAGGTTCTCTGCCCTTTTTCCATAATATTGTTATTGTAACTTCAGCCTGTACTGATACTTACTTTTTTCCCCCCTCTTCTGCAAGACTTAAATATGACCCATGTAACCTAAGAAAGATGCTCTAAAGGTTTAAAGATCTTCCATCTGCTTCTCGAAGTGAAGCTTGGGCTCCAAATCCCCCGCATGACATGCATTACGTTATGAGCAAAAGGATATTCAGATGCTGAAGTTCTTCTCCGAGAATGTTTCCCTGCTGGAAATAACATTTTTACAAGCTTCTGCATTCCCCCCAGTCTCTTCCTAACAGGACCTCCTGTGGGGAGAACTCAGTATTTCTCATTCTGATGATAGTTTTGAGTAACATTTATAATTGTCTGCCAATGGCTGTGTATTTTCAGGCAATAAGAAATCATAGTCAAGTTTGCTTCCCTGCTTAAATTTTCTTTAGCACTGCTTTGGAGTGGTGATGGGATGGGCTGCAGCCTTTGCCAGGCTATCATGGCATTTACACTTTCGGTTTCCCTGGAGCTGCAGAATGTGATTTGAGTTATGACGGGCATTTTACCATTTCAAGCAGTAAGAGCCACCATGTACCTCAGCACTTCTCCTGCTGCTCCCTTATCAAGTTCTGATCTCCCTGCATCTCTTCTGCTGTAACAGTGCAAGGAGAACATTATTCCTGTAGTAAAGTTAAATCTAATCTGGAAACCAAATTACCAGGTGGTGATGGTGTCTCTGTCTTGCCTTTGCGTTTGTCGTTGTAGTTCACTCAGCTACTGCAGCTTGTTATTTAGCAGTTTTCTCTGCTGTTTAGAGTCTCTGCAAATATTAAATCATGGATATTAAGTTCACAAACTGAGAGCCAGAGGAGAGCTGGACTCAGCTTTGCTCAGTGTTTCAAGGGTGCAGATGGATGGCATCCATCTTTGTCAATCTAACTATGCACAGCAGTATGCTTCCAAAGGTTATTATACCATGTGTAACAAACATAATTGCTTCTACCTGGTCTACATTTTCTTTTAATCTTATTTAGTACCTTTTTGGTCTTCTATGATAAAAAGTATTTCCACTTGTTTGCCTGGCTTTTATGCCATCCGTGTTTTGCTGCCTACTTCTAGTTTATGGTTTTGTTTTGCCATTCGGTATTCCAATGCCTATTTGTCTCCTGTATGAAGCCAGTAGTGTAAGTAACTGCCTCAAATGTACAGTCCTGGGGATGGTAGGTGAAGGGTGCTCATTGCTTTTGCAGTAGTTTAAGGTAGTTCAGAGCATGTGTTGGCTGAGTTTCTGCTAGCATCCCGTTTGATCCTTGGTGAGCGGAAAAAGCTGTATGAAGTCAGCTTTGGTAAGAAGACTGCTTTAATGTGCCATAGGAGAACAGCCCAAGGATACCAGTTCTCTGCCAGGCTGAAGGTATCTCCATTGTGGTTTTAATAACAACAAAAAACAAAACCAAATTTGGGATTTTTTTAAAAAGTAAAACAAGAATCTGTAAGAAAATTTACAGAAGGAACTCCTAAAAACCTCTTGAGCTGGAGGGCAGGGAAGGGAGAGACAGGATCCTTACAGGATCCTTGCTGGGCTTGAGTGGGAGCAGTGCATTTCACAGCAAGATGGGGGGGGTGGGGAATGTGTAGAAATTAAGAAGGCTGAGGAAACCGTGTGGCACAAGGGAATGCCGAAGAGGAGGAGCTGGTTATGGTGAGCAATTCTGATGCCAGCACTCATCGGCAGAGGCACATCATCCGACTTCCTTTGCCCATTCAAAGGCCTGCCAGCCCTGCATACATTGTCCTAACTTTCTGGCTTGCTGCCTTGCATGTGCTGTCCTCACAGATTGCTGTGTTCACAGCTTTGCTTCATTTGTATGTCTATTTTGACTGCATTTGCCAAGTCAGCATGGTACTACATCTTCCTCAAGAGTTCCTCTGAGCCTGCTGCAAGACTTCAAGGCAGTGAGTGCAACCTGGGGCAGAGAAGGAATATATGTGGCTGAAATGTTGTAAAAATCCCTTCACTATAGACTGTGAATTGCCCTGCTTCCTTAATAATGCTAATAACAAGTGGTGCTGTAATATTAAACTATTCTTGTCAAAAGCTCAAAGCATCCCAGTCCCGATAGCCCATAGGAAGTAAATACTACAGAGGTCTTACATGTGTAGAATCATTAGATGGTTTTGGTTGGAAAGGACCTTAAGATCATCAAGTTCCAACCCCCCTGCCATGGGCAGGGACACCTCACACTAAATCGTGTCACCCAAGGCCTCGTCCAACCTGGCCTTGAACACTGCCAGGGGTGGAGCATTCACGACTTCCTTGGGCAGCCTGTGCCAGTTCTTCACCACTCAGCACAGACATACCCTGATGCAGAGTGGATGAGTTGAATGACCTGTGTTCAACAAGCAGTCTGTCTGTTAAAGGCTTCCACCAGAGGCTTTGGGGTTTGAGGTGGTCTGTCCTACTTGGTGAAGGACAGGACTTGCTGGGTTCTTAAATTGCAAGCCAACATTTTTAATGAAACCTGTCTTGTTCTCTTTAGTTGTTTGTGATTAGTTCAAATGTTTGCTTATAAATTGTGTCAACTCTTGTCGGAAGTTAAAATATTGTAGTGAGTTAAAATATTAGCAAAACTTCTAAGAATAATTGGCAAACACAGTGTTTGATACAGAACGCTTTTATTATCTGCTTCATAGACAGTCTTATTATTAATACTCTTTATGGTATCTAAGCTCACAAATTAGTGGACTTGGCATGAGTGTTCTGTGAGAGGAAGATTTCTGCATGTAAGAGGAGGTAGGAGGGAGGTATAATGGGCTGCCTGGACTGCATGGGGAGCAGAGGACCACCCTGTTCCCCTTATGCTGACGGGCTGTTGCAGGGGCAACTTCCACCCAAGGGTTTTCAGTGACATATTTGTCTCTAGCTTCCCCAGCCCCTCACAGAGCAGGGTGTCTGTTCCTTCTGAACTTCTTGGGAAAGGCTGAGAGAAGGGAAGAGCACTCTTTTTTTATGCCTTTTTTTTTAATTATTATTGTTTTCAAATGAACTTGGCAACTCTGTAGCTGTCCCTTAGGAAAGCTGTCTCCTGGAGGATTGCTCTCACTGCTTCCAGCTGCTTATAAAAGTCTTGACAACCAAAAAGTAGAGAACATCAAGGGCTGTCCAAGCCTGTTGGGATTTATGGATTCATTTTCAACTTGGCAGCGAGAGCTGGACTCAAATACATCGCAGCAGAGACACCAAATAGCAACAGCCTCCCACCCCATCTGAACCCCCTGGCAAGAACTGCCTTCTCCTCCTTCCCATTAGTAGCCCCTTCCCCTAGCCCAGGAGCTGACACAGCCAAAAAGAGATCCTCCTGTCTTGGAAAGTGCAAGAGGCGCTGCAGCAGGAATTCTGAGCCCCAGATACTTGTGCTGTGGTGAAATAATGGAACAGTCAGCGCTTTCCATGGGCTCTTGGCCAGCAGCAGAGCTCCTCTCAAGCAGGCAGTGACACAGCACCACTGCTGAGCTGCCCTTCGGACAAAAGCTCCATGAGAAACAACCCTCTGGTGAGCAGAAGAGCCAAGAGAAATTAAGTTCTGCTTAGTGCCAAGGTCTGATTTATTTTCTCAGCCACTTTCCCAGCAGAATGCGCGTTCTGTGTGTTTTGCCGAAAGAGTCTCCAGTAAATAAGACAGAAATGAAAGAAAAATAAGTTATAAAGCATCAAGAGAGGATTTTGACCAACCACCAAATTCCTGTGCATCCTCAAAGGAAAAGCAGAAAAGCTGATGCATGTCTCCAGCAAGCCGAGGGCACTATATAAAGGCAGAATGCCAATTTTCCTATAGATTTTAAATGCTTTTTGCACTGAAATATGTAACATTCATTCCAGACATGCAAACAAATGTTGACAAGTACAGTTATATCCTGCTCTGTTCCTATGTGTGTATTTTCTGAGTGCTGTCATTTTGGATTTGCAGTGTTCAAGTATGTGGAAGATCTTTTTCCACTCTGCATCACACTTGCTCTGTGATCGTACACATGTGTACAGCAGCATATCTGTGTATAGCAATAGTTGGGAAAGCTCTGGTACAGGTTGGTAGGCAAGCCAATGAGCCTGGCCTTGCATAGGCACAATCCAGGCACTTAACTCCATGAGATGGTTGCTTCAGTGTGTGAAGTATGTTGCGTGGCGTATTTCAGCACAACTAATAATGCCTGTAGAACTCCAGAACTTTTCAAAGCATTTCACAGGACATATATTCCATAGTTTTGTTTTATAATGTCATTTCTAATCTTCATGTAACATGAGGTGGATAAATTTACAAGCTGTTTTGGAAGCTATTCACTTGGAAGATGGCTGAAATCTTTTCACATATTCCACAGCTCAGTCAAGGACTGGGATAGGGAAATTACCTCTTGTTCTGCCTCTTCCTCTGTTTCTTGAATTAATTCCTCTCGTACTGGTGTTGCCCCCTCTAATTCTGGCATTGAGTCTTCTTCATCTTCCTTCACTAGATGAGTTGCTTTTCGTTTCCATTTCTTTTGTGTATAGGGGTAAATGATAGAGGCATGGACTGGTCCTTTGGTTCAGCTGCAGTGGCTGCTGCTGGGGTTGGACTGGGCTGCCGTGTCTGTTATCAGAGTTGGAGTAGCTGCTATGCTGATTGGTGGGGACAGAGTAGCCACATTGTCTGTTGCTTTGCCATCAGATTCAGACACGTCTTTTTCTGATAGTGTTGAGCAGGGCTCTCCATGAACAGTCCATGCCAGTGTTCATTGCAGTTATTTGTACCTCTCTGGTAGAACCAGGACAATCACATACTTTTCCCACATTTTACTAGCTTTTCTGGATCTTGTACTTGTTCAGGGGTGAAGTTCCAAAGCACTGGAGGGGCCCACCGGCCTAGGTGCTTGCCCATGCCACTCCACACACCCTGCCACTTGTGACTGTCCAGTCTCAGGGAAGCTCTCTTGGTGGTATTCTTAGGTCGTTGTTTAACCTGAACCATATTCAACAGAACGGTGGCTCCCAGCAAAAGGAGCAGGCTCGTTTCAAGGGTACTCAAAGGATACTCAAATAGCCTGGTGGGGGAGCAGAGGCTGTGAGGGAATGTCTCCTCCATAGGGGGAGAAAGAGAGAAGTGTAATTGTTAATAATTCCCATTACATGGTTCAAAGTGTAGGGGTGATGGCACAATTGCTCACAACCTGCCAACTGATATCCAGCCTGATGCGAGCAGCAGTTTGGGCCTTCTGGGTATCTCCCTCCAGTTTATATACTGGGCATGACGTGCTGTGGTATGGAATACCCCTTTGGCTAGTTTGGGTCAGGTGTCCTGTCTCTGCTTCCTCCTGGCTTCTTGTGCCCCTTCCCACTGGCAGAGCGTGAGACTGAAAAGCCCTTGATCAGAGTAAGCATTACTTAATGCACCAATGTTTTTAGTTGTTGCTGTCAATGTTGTTCTCAGGCTAAAGTCAAACCCACAGCACTGCACCAGCTACTAAGAAGGAGAAAAATGACTGCTGCTGCTGAGCCCAGGACAGACAGCTATCTATATTGTGACAGTGACTAGTGGATAATTCATTACATATGGAAAAAACTGCTCTGTTCTGTGAAGACAGATCATACCCCAGCCTCACGATTAGGATTTCTTGGAGCCAACTATGTGGCCATAGATGATCGAACTGATACAGTGTGCTTATTTCCTGAACATTCTTTAAACAACACTAACCAAGAAAAGCTGCTGGTGGTTTCCAGAAGGAAACAAATCAAACTGTCACCACTTCCAAATCATGCACCATGCGTTGATGTCACTAAAGGTCACTTCTTTGAAAACGAAAGAACTCAGTGGTGTCAGTGAGGGCCCTGTTTGACTCTTGCTTGAGATCAACATCACCGACTGCAAAATACCTGACAGAAACAGTGCAGGGTCAGAGTGTTTGTGAATCCCACCTACACACTGGAATTGGTGAAGCATCAGTGCTGAGAGTAATGGAAAAATAAAATACAAAGGAAAAAAGACAATGTTATTTAGAACAAAGAGTTGTAGGTAACCACTTCATGATGTGCTAAAGCATTTCTAAAACATGTCATACTGACATACTTGAGCTTTGGTATAATGCTAAAGCCCTTCATCTTCAACCTTAATCTTTGCATTATAACCTGAAGAGTTCAGTGGAATAATGCAGAGACTAGCAGCTTTACAATTTACTGCGGATCAAACACGTCCCAGCAGAGCACAGCTTAAATGTTTGCAATCCTAAGTCAGCTGTACAGTTGCATTATGGGACCATGTTCGGTAATTAAGGGTTAAATCAACAACAGGACTTTTTCAGTACAACAGAGACACTTCAAAGCTCCCCCGCCAGTCTCCTTGGCATCCTCTGTGCCTCCTTTTTTAATTCACAACCCCAAGCCCTCAGTCCACATCGGGACTTACACTGGAGATTACTTCCCTGAATTGACTCCTATTGTATGTGATCCCTGAGAAAGGTACCTGCAGCTTCTCTGCTGTACCCTCACACGTCTACTAGAGACTCTATGTGTTCACTGCTTCTGTTTATAAACACGAGATGTGCCTTTGAAAGCTCACTGATACAGCCAGTGGTATGGATTCAAAGGTTCCTTCTAGCAGAGAGCACAGCCCTGCATTAGGGGAAATGGGCCAAATGATTTTTTGCCTGTAGCTGAGCAAGTAGGCATGGGAGGTCTGTGCAGAGCCCTCCCCATGGAGCATGGCTCTTTTACAAGAGCTGAGCAAGAGGCTTAGGATTTTTAAAACATGTCTATTCTTTCAAGGCATCAACAAAGATCTCTGCCATCCTGAACCCAGTCACTACTGAGGTTCAAATGCTGACAGGGAGGAGAATGAGATCCCACTGCAGTGAATGGCAGCCTGTGCCTTGACTTGGTGCCCCATGTGACATAGCTGGTTGATGCTTAGACCTGTGCTCCCAGAGCAGCTACAGCGTTTGCCATAAAGCCCTTTAATAACACTTGGTTAAGCCTCAGAGTAGCATGTTATTTCCCCAGGACTTGTGCTTGTCAGGAAAGGTTTGATCTGGAGGCTTCACAAACTCCTGTGTCTTTGAATCAGTGAAGTCAATATAGCAATATCCTCAACGTTGGGGTACAAAGCCATGACATGGTTCACATCACTGTAAGGGAAAAGGGAGCACAGCTCCCTGTGTATGTTTGATTGCTGGGCAGAGGGTGGCCTTACAGCTGGAGTGGGCCAGTGGTCACTGTAAGAGGCACTGGGGTATGCGTGGGTTTTCTGGCGGAAGCCCAGTCTGTTTCTGGTGTCTAACACAAAGGGCTGTTGTGGGGGCTGGCTGGGGAAGCAATGCTGCTGCTGCTGCAGGTGATGCTCACTGTAAGAGTGGGGCAGGTCAGCGGGAAGAGCTGAAGTCTGCGGCAAAATGTGGTGCTGAGTCCCCAGGGCCTGTCTGTGCTGAGCACCATCAGGGGCATAGCGGCTCCTCTGACTGATCCTGTGTGTGCTGCAGCACTCCTGGGGCCAGCTGTGGTCTGGGCACATCCCACCAGGCACAGGAGGGAGCACCGTTTGCTGGAAAGGGCATCCCGGTAAGCTGGTGTGGTCCAAGCTATGGGAGTGATGAAGTGTGTACAGGTTGTCCCTGAGGTCGCCGAACTGGTGAGGGCTGTCCCTCACTCCTCTGTCCTGATGTGTCTGTATGGACCAGTTGTGGCCGTAGGTGTCATCACCAATGGATAGCGCTGACATCTTCTCCAGGAGTGGATGGTCTTGCCATGGCTCCGGCTGCAGCAAGCGTTGGTGCAGACACAAGTCAGAGCCAGGGCTGCTGACCCAGGCGCTGGAAGGCTGCTCAGGACATCTCCCTTGGGACCACCCTGGATAACAGGAAGCTCCTGTGCAGCTGCTACCTTCTCGCAGGGTTTCTGTGCAGGCACCACAGGGCCCAGGCTCTCCTCCAGTCCTGCATGGCTCTTCCTCTTTCCCCATGCTTAACGGGACATTTATTTTAGCCCTGAGCTCATCAGCAACTGTGAGCTGAGCTTGGTGGAGCCTCTCTGGGTGGTAAAATTTGCATTTATTGCCATAGGTGCATTTTTTACCTGAAAGAATAAAAAAATCAGAACAGGAGGTTGTTGCTAGCTCCCATGTCAGCTGGCGCACTCACCGCTTCTTCCCAGCACTACGTATTTGCAGGGTATGGGGAGCACAAACAGCAGAAGGGAAGTAGCTGTTTTCCAGTTCAGAACTTCTGACCCCAGATTTACATACTGCTGTCCAAAATAGCAAGGGGAAGCAGCAGTGAAAGCAAGTTTGTGCTATTTTGGAAGTGTCTGAAATTCATTTATGTTCTGGTTGCTGCTCCCAGTGGGCTGGGAGACCTGCTGCTACAAAGGGATGCTTTAAAAAAAGGGCATGTATAGGGATCTACCTCTGAAAAGCCTGTGCATTACTGGAAAGCTGTTGGGAGGGGAAAGGGGAAAGTGTTCAGATGGCCTTTCCCCAGTGCCACAATGCAAGTCCACTCTGCAAGGTGAAACCTGTGTGCAGGCTGGGGCATCAGCACGGCTGCAGCGCCTGGTTTGGGTGCTGTGGGCAGGCAAGGATGGGAGCCAGAGCTGCTGACTTTGCTGGGGCTGAAACCACTTCAGCAGGAGAGGGAAGAAAAAGCATCACACATTTGTGCAGCCCTCCCTCACCCAGTCCCTACCACAAGAAGCAGGACAGCACATGACAATGGTGGGGGCCCTTAGCTGAAGGAAAGCACTGCTGGGAAGCAAACGGCAAGAGGAAGAGGGGTTCACAGCACAAGGAGAAACCCACCATAGGGGCAAGGCTGCCATTTTGGTTCAGGAAGCACTGGCTTTTTGCTGAGGAAGTTATTAAGTGTAGGTCCGTGCCGGCCTAACGGGTCATCAGGAGGCATAAACCTGGAAAAGGAAAAAGCCACAGGGGTAACAGAAACACCTTTTTAGCTTTAGGAGCTAAAGTGCCGCCACGGCTCAAGCTTAGGGCAGAAAATCCTTGTGATCCTTTTGTGGCCTGGCTTTCAGGAGCCAAGCTCTGTTCCTAGGCAGAGCCCTCCTGCCTGACAAGACACCAGTTCTTCACTTTCATGTAGCTGTTGTTTTTCCCTAATAACAGAAAAGAACTAGAAAGGCACAGCAGCTTGGTGTGCCTCTGCCCACCCCTTTGCTGGATGAAGGGAGTCACTGGCAGGAGGGAAAGGAGACATCCAGGGAATATGGTTATTCACAGAAGCTGTGGTTTTAGAAAGGTTCTCAAAGCTGTACAAGAAGGTCTTGCTGAAACTACTCAAAGGGGCTTCACAGGAACAGCTAGACTTCCTGAGGGAGGAGTTCTGAAAAGGTCTGGCAATCACTATGAAGTAGGAAGGAAAATATCATATAAATATTTGTAACCCATTAGTAACTAGGAAGAAGCCTGGTGGTAGCTGGAGGTGATAGACTGCAGCTTTGAGAGATACAGTATGCCAATGTTTCAGGGAAACTGAAACCCAGTGCCAAGCACGGCCATCCAGTTCTGGTGGCAGGAAAGCCAAGTCTCCATCCTGACCCATAGAGAATGCCAGTGTAAGATGGCTTCTCTGCTCACACTCATCCATGCACAATGGATGCCTCTGAGAGTATTTCCCCAGCCAAACTGGTGGCTAATGAGCACCTCTGCTGCTAGAACACTCAGACAAGGTCAGTTCATACAGACAGAGGAGCACACAGCTCAGCCTTGCAGGCAGCATGCATGTGCCTTAACAAAAACCTTCCACAATGGGGGTGGTAAGGGCCAGAGAGACCAGCCTCTCACCTCTCTTCTTCTAGAAAGTTATGGTTACAAAGGCATAGGAAAATGCTCTTCTGCCTTTAAGGGAATTAGACATACTGCCAGATAGCCAGCCTCCTTTCACAGATTTCATTCTGTTTCTTATAGGAAGTAGAAATTGAAAGATACCAAGTCTTAGTTTAACACCCCAGTTGGATTAAACAGAAGAAAAGCTGGTCACTAATGCTGCCATTTGCATATAGAAGTTCACTGAATGGTGACATGGGGGGTTTAAGACCAAAGCTGAGGGAGGAGGAACTAAAGAAATGAGATAAGAAAAGTTAAGGTAAATTCCTTCAGAAAAAGGCTTGTGTATTCTGCCAGTGATGGGAGGTGCAGTGATGTTAGAGCTGACTTGCCCCATGGTGTTTAAATACAAGAATGTTTGACAACAGCTGTCCCTTACCTGTTGCTGACAAATGAGTACATGAGTAGCCGCTGCTCAATAAACCATTTCCACTCAGGGTTTTCATTCTGGAGATCCCGGTAATTGTCATTGGAAACAATGACTCCATCTTTCTCATAAGCGACTTTCACTATATAGCGATCATCATAGCAAACTACCCTCTTGCCTTTCACCTTCCGGGATGGGGTGTACACGAGGATCGATTGCTTCTCAAGCTCTTCAAGGATGTGCTGATCTGGTGGGGTGGTTGGAAGAAATAGAAGGGGATTAAAAATTAGCAAGAGAATCTAATTAACTAACAGTGACCAGCTCTCAATGACGTGCTAGAAACCTGCAGGGATCTGAAGGAGTTTTGGCAGTGTAGGCAACTGGCAGTGATGTGACTCTCAGATGCATTGGTAGCTGGTGACTATTTGGCAGCTTGAAAATTAGGGGGTTTTACAAAACTGCCTACTTCCAAAATGTGAGACACTCTTTTTTTTATGTCTCTCTGTAAAGGATGGCTTGAATTCTACACCAGGGGCATTCTGAACCAGTGTAGTGTCCTTTATACCCTGCTGGATGGTTCATAATCAGTCTCGATAGGAGCTTTACTTAGAGGTAACATGTGCCTGATAAAATAAACAAATAAATAAATAAACTTATTCTTCTGCTATTTTCCCCCTATGCCAAAAGGTCAGAGGCCTCCAGCCACCTCATCCGCAGGCACCAAACTGCTGGCACAAAGCTGGCAAATTTATTTCCATACAAACTGAATTTCACCATCCTCCACAGCCTTCAGCTGATGCATTTCTTTCTCCCAGAAGAGGAACCTGTGTAGCTTCTCCATCAGATAATAGTAATGCAACAGTGAATGCTTTGGATACTGCCACCTTTGGGTAATGTGTGCAACCATATCATCGTCTCCTGGCTGGCCTTGAAAGCTCTGTAGACTCATTGCAAGCTGACAGACTCCTTTAACTCAGCTGGCAGCAATTTGTGCTTGTAAGGCAGAAGGTTCAAAGCAGTACAACAAAGCCTTGTAAGCAGATTTATCTGCTAGCCAGGAGTGTGAGGCAATAAAGTAATGACTAATTTAAGTGATGGAAACCTGATACACAACTTGCACTTCACGTATCTCTACAGGACAGAACTGTACTGTTCACACCCCCTGTCTCCAAACTGTACCTACTGGTTGCCAAATGATGCCCAGGACGAGGACCTACCTGCAATGGGACTCTCTTGGCGAGGGGGCTCCTTCCTCCAGAGTGGGACGAAAACCTTGATGTACGTGTGCCCCCTCTCTCGAAACCAATCCACTGCCAGCTGGATCCCCCAGCAGGAGAAAACCTCTTTGTTTCCATGACTAGAATAAAAAACATTTTTTAGTAGGAAAAGGATGGTGAGGCAAAGCTTTCAAGAAGCTGAGTTCTCTTTAACAGAACCATTAACGAAAAGGCAAAACAAACAGATTTTGAGTCATTCACCAGTTTCCAAGAAAACAAGCTGGTAGGGCGTCCTGGATGGACAGAGCCAAACACTTCCTCCAGCAGAACAAAATATTTGTTATCTGAAAAAGTTTGGATGCTTAAAAGCAAAGGTATCCTATCCCCCATATCTATCACCTGCAGCTACTCAAGCCTATCGCCCATGCCTGTTTCTTCCATCTGTATTTGGATGGACTTGGGGCCTAGAGTACCAGCAAGATATTGGGCTGTGTCAGACCCTTCATGTGCCTTGTCTAGTAATGGTTTAAGGAGCGAGAGGTTCTTCCAGCACAAGCAGAAACCATGAGGATCTCTTATGAGAAACAAAACATGGGTATTTTCTTCTGTCCTAACAGTGACATCAGTCTGAAGAGGCTGCAATTGTCATCACAGGTCATTCAGCAGCTAACTTCATCTGGAAATAGGAGTCGAACTATGGGGGAAGGAAAGCTATAAAAGGCAGGATGGGAAATGCAGAAACTCTAACCCAGGACTCCAATAAAGGGACAAGACCTCAGTGGAGATGGCCACAGGCACCTTGGGCACATGTTTATCTTGCCCTAGTTGGTGGATTTTGTCTTCATTGCTCAGAGAGGAAGGGAAGTCCTGGGACAGGTGCTGCAGAGGATGCAGGCAAGGTGGCTTCTGGAGAATCATCAGTATCTAGAGCAAGACACAGAAAACCTTAATAAAAACAGTTCGGGGTGGTATCCTTCCTAAGTTCCCTCACCTTGAAAACCCTCATTGCTTGTAATTTGCCACAGAGCAGTGCACTTGTAAGGGTGCATTTGTTAACCATTTCTGCACAAAGAAACAAAAACAGACTCTTCACAAAGTCCTAAAATGGATAATAGTAATGCAATAGTGATTGCATTAAATGCCCTCCCAGTATCTACACAAACCTTGTCCTTGTACTTTGAACTTGCTGGATAGTATTAGCACAGTCTCACTCGGGCTTTTACCTCTGCAAATGGACTTGTAAATGACTCACTGGGTTACTACACCTACCTGCAGCAATGGACCAGTCAAGGTCGATGCCACAGTCCTAAATGCCTCTCCCACTGTTCCCCAGGAATTCATCTCTAGGTTCTGCCTACATCAGTCTCAAAACCAAAGCTCCATTTTACACTAAGAAAAGTTTCAGTGCTGAGATGGTGACCACAAATGAAAAACAATACAGTTTGGAGGAAGAACCTGGGACGGGGTTATGAATCGATACCCAGGCAATAGGAAGTCTTAATAAACTCTCACCAATAATGAACCGTCTGCAGTGCTCAGCACATCTAATGATGTCCATTCTAGAACAGCTGTTGTGTTTGGTTTTAAAGGATAGGATCTGCCCAGGATAGGTGTAAAGTCACCTGGAGAGGTGAATTGGAAATTCAGGTGACATTTTCAGATTACTGCCATTAAAAGGAAGTCTAGGTACATCTTCTATGTCATTACTCAAACAAAATCCAGCAACAGCCTGCTTCAACATTGACTACTCATGTATAACCCTGTCAGCTTTAGGAAGGGAGATCTAGATGCACCCCCAGTGCAGAAGGTAAAGAGCTCAATCACAAGTGATTTGCCCAAAATGCCAAGAACAACAAGCAAAAAGAGGCACCTGGAACTGTTTCTCAGCATTACCAGTTAATCCTGTTGCTGCTATATTGATACAGCCAAACCTGGGGAATGTCTATCTAAAACAGTATGTGTATGGATGGTGCATGGCAGGGTCAACACAACTGAACAGCAACGTCTGCTGTGCAACAGAGCAGGGGCTTCAAACTCTTACATTCTCCCTGTGTCATGAGTCTGTGCTGCTTGACACAGACTGGCTCCTGTCAGTCACCTTTCCCACACACACACTCACAGTCCATGGACCATAACTGATCTGGTGTAACTCAGTCCCATCTCTCTCTCCCTCCTGCCAGCAACAGGGTACATTGCACTCAGGTCACAGACCAGCAGCGCCCATCTTTCATAAGCTGAAGCAGCAATTTGGTTTCACTGTGACTCCAGCGATTAATCCATAATTAGCATACAGTGACTCCTTTTTAAATGGTGCAATTCCGACCCTTCTGAGAGACGTTTAGTCAAAACAACTCCCTTTGAAACTGCAAATGGCACCATTGCCATATGGTTATGACACAGCATCAGACACGGCTTTGCTGAAGAGAGAGAGCCCAAGGCAGGACTCCTCTGGCCCAGGAAAAAAACACCGTACGTATCACTGACCTTGCTAAACCATCCTGCCTGCTTCTCGTGGACAGGCAGGAAATAGTTAAGCTTCTCATTACACCTGAGGGAAATGCAGAGTGTACTGAGATGCTTGACTAGTGAGACTGGCTGAAGGCAAGGTTATTTTCCATTCAGTTTCTATGGATAGGCTGATAGGTGATCAGAGACCACCAACTCACTCACTTGTTTAATTACCCTGGTCAGGCAGAAATGCAAATGCCTGAAATATTTTCCTCCACACAGGTAACTGCCTCTCCAAGCTTCAACTGTTTGACAGCTTCATCCCTAAACTGCTGCTTCTCCTTCACTTCTATGATTGCTGGTGTTGATGTTTTCCCAGTGAGGAAACCTAACATCCCTTTTCCCTGACTTCTTCAAATGTCCCTTCTCTGTCTGACAGAGGCAAACCAGAAACATCAAAGAGGAGACCAAAAGCACTCACCAAACCTATCCCATTAGCCAAAGTAAATGCCATTCAGCATCACTTTGAAAGGCATTCAGGAGAGAAAGGCAGCTCTTTCCAGGCTGCATTGGTTCAATTCTCCATCTTCAAAGTAGTCTCTAACTTTATCAAGACAGAGTCTGGGGATGTCCAAGAACTGCTGCAAAACCTTTGCCTTTCTGAAACTCAGAAGTACTTCACATTCCTCTAATTCCTTTTAGGCAAAAGATGAGGAATTCAGAGCAGACCACCAGCCTTCAATCACCTAGCAGGCAGCCTTCTCTCAGACTCACATTTTAGAAATCATCCTACAAGAAGATTTCAATGTTACATGCCAGAAGCATGGGTGGCTTCTTAAAAACCTGTTCAGGTGGGCATGTGGTCTGGGACAGCAATACAATGTGCTAGCTCAAGCCGTCTGCAGCGTACATCTGTAATGATGCTTGTCTGAAATAACCTCTGTCCAGCAAGCTCCTGTGCACAGGATGGCACAGCAGGGTGGTCTCAGAGCTTTCCCAGAGTATTCCAAGATCAAAACATGCCCTGTTTCATTAGCCACCAAACTAAGCTGGGCCTCCTGCTCGGTGGCAAGGGCACATCTTCTTTTCCCCTGGAAACAATGCCGTTCTCTGCCTTGTTCACCTCTAAAAAAGCCCCAGCAAAGTTGTGAGGACAAGGCTGTGTCCGCAGAATGGAGCACATGGCCGGTCAGGGGTACTATTGCACTTAACACTATGAGAAGGTAGGTGCTTAGCTCAGGCACTTCTTTTGCAGAGAGACAAGAAGGACACCATAAGGAGGGTCTAGGGTGAAAATGCAAATGGAGCAGGAGATCATAAAAGACGTCTACCAAGCTCCTGGCCCAGCCAAACCGAGCGATTCTGCACTGTTCCGTACATCTCATCCATGAGCTGCCCTGAGAGAGGAACCGCTCAGTTTTAGGTGGGATTTCTCCCTACATCCAGAAGATGGCATAATTTGCTTAGTCTCCAGTTGCTCTCGATGTGTTGCCTACCTTGCCCTCTAACCAGAGCGGATATGGTCTCATCTGACCTCACACCAAAGCTAACCCTCCTCTGCCCTGTCCCAACCTTCAGGAACAGGCTTGGCCTTGCTGAGTGGACAGGGAAGTTAACAGGGAAAAACTGGGATAGCCAGTGCGTCCTGGACTCCCACCTGTCACAGCCTCTGGCCCTTCATATTATATACATAAACAGAGGGAAACACATTGCTGTCTTTGGATTTCCTATCCACATGGATGTGCCAGGCTCTCCATCAGTAAGAGTGCTTTCAGTATTAGGACACTCCTTATGAAATGCAATTGGCCAGGATGAGATGCTGTGAAATATGAACAGAGTTAAAAAAGGAGGAAACAAGACTATTCAGTATACATCAACTACCAATTCCCTGATATTTCTATAAAAATGAAGCCAAACCAAAACCCAACAAAAATATACAATCCAGGAACATTGCTGAGGTTTACTTGCAAGTCAAAACAGTACAACCGTGATGTTGTTAGGAACCACAGTGACCCATCTTTATTTTCCCTTTCCTTCTGAGGTTACTTAGGCTGTTCTAGCTGTTCACCAGTTTTCCCTGGAAACACCTCCACATATGTATTTAGAAGTCCTAGGTACCCGTTTGAAAAGGGAGAGAAACATCAATTCCTTTTAGGTGAACTAAAAGGGAGAGAGAGCTGCTGAATCATACAGCCATAAACAGTAGTGGTTAGCTATCTGTTGGCTTATGAAAGGTCAAAATGCAGAGCAAGCCAGTGATTGCATCTGGCCTGTGTATTTATGGGCAGAGAGACAGCAGGTCCCTAGAAGCTGTGCCTCAGCCAAAGAACAGGAATAAGCGGTTGTTCATACATTATACGTCAAAGAAACCAGTGCACCTCTCACCTGAAGAAAACATACTTCAAGCCATCAACCCTGAAATTCAGAACTTCACAGGAATAGAATCATAGAATCAGCTGGTTGGAAAAGACCTGTAAGAGGGATCCGTTTTAGGAAACACAGCTTACCTCATTGCAACATTGCTGCCATCAATCACAATGGGTCGCAAGTAATCTGAAGAATCACTTTCACCTTCTCCGAGCCACTTTGCCCCTGATGCAGGGCTGGATTGTCCACGGGCAACAAGTTTTAGTGCGGAAGGCTGAGCTTGGCTCTCCAGATCTTGAGGTTTGCTCCCCATCCGAATCAGCTCTTTCAGCACATCGTCCTCCAGGGCCTCTTGGCCCAGGTTCTCTAGCACTTTGCAGATGTCCTGCTTACCATAGCCCAGCTTGCAGAAGAAATCCAGCTTGCTCTGGTGCACTTCCACCCTTGCTGTAGAAACTTCTCCAGAGTGTGGTGGTACTGGTTTGCTAGGAAGCGAACTGGCCAGTGCCATCTTATCAAGTTCCTTTAAACCCACTGCTCCTGTCTTCCCAGCCTTGTCCAACAGGCATCAGCTTTAAGGAGGGAGAGATCAGAAACAACAAAACACAGGTTTTAAGGAGGAACATGCAATCTCAGTTACCTGCCTAGTGTACAGCAAAGAGACTATCTCATCTCTGAAGAGACTCTCCAGTCTTCTCTCAGCATTAAAGCATCTTTCTGGTCCGTGCTTGCTTATAAAGCACTGGAATGTCCCATGCAACGTTTGTCCCATCCCAGGAGTTATGTCAGACAGGTGTCATCCTACTGCTAAGCTATGCAAGCCTGTCTGTACACAAACACGCTGTATGCGTAGATGTGTTCTTCAGACTTATCTCACAGGAAGTGATACGAAGGACGGTGTAACCGGGGATTTTCAGTGTGCTCAGTGTGGTTTGCCAGCCACCAATAAAGATCTGTTGAGTGTTGTTGCATGGGCTCAGATGCCATAGTAACTGAGCAAGTGTAGCCAAATTCATTGAGCGAGTTAAGGAAACGTTGTTTGCCACGTACCTGGGAACCCTGAATGGTTTTTTACAGTTCTGTCTTTCCTAGTATGTGTCTGTCTGTGTAACACAGACAGAGCTTACGAAACTCTGTCACTTATCTGTTCCCATGATGCCTGACTTACTCTTTTCCTGTTATTCACTGTTTCAGTGAGGACTTTTACATTCAGAGAAGCAGCTTGTTTTGTGAAAGCCGTCAGGGCAGTGGTTGGAAGCGGCAATCTGAGAAACACTTTCAAATTCACTTACATTTATAGCCTGATAATTCAGAAATGAGTGTACAGAAGTAGCAGAAAGCTGCTTGAAGCTTCTCCAGAGCTGCGCTGTTTGCATTTCTGGTCTAAACAGTAAATGAAGGTGATGGGCAACATCATACAGACATACTCAGAGCTGCTTTAGCCCAGCAAGTGCGGCAAGAGAAGGACATACACAGTGACCACTCATGCATCAAGCCAAACTTCTCTGGACACTGTTGGCATACTTGCACCAAAGCTTCTCTTGCCACATCTCTGCAATTATTGGTGCTATCTGAAAAAGCTGTGGCTGGCTCATCTACCCATGTGTAGCACAGAAGGGTGCCCTCTTCCCTTCACTATTTGTGGTCAGTAAATGGTGCGGAATTAATTGACCAAACGACTACCTCCATGACAAGCCTAGGGCCATGACCACACTGCATTCACTGGCTCACCTTCCCAGATCACCCGGCACACTGAGGCACTAAGAACTCCCTCCCCACTCCCTGAGCTCTGGGGAATAAACCTGCATTGCGTTCACTTAATTTAAAACTGATTAGTTCAGCAGGAAAACATGGTAATTAGCTATAACCCCACCTTATGCAACTTTGACCTTTACTTTTCTACGTAGCCTTACAACTTTCAGGTGTAAGCAGTGGTTACATTCTAATTCCTCATCTTGAGCAACGTTAAAGAACAGTTCTTGGCTAGTCTTCCTCCAGGAGTTTGCTCCACTTGGGAACCACTTGAGCAGGGCCATGTGTCCCGCAGGAATGTGTTTAAGCAGCACTTCCACTTCAACAGCCTCAGACCACAGAGGGGTCCGGAGCTCCTCAAAGCCCCACCACAGCCCAGTCCTGCCTGAGCAGAGGCAGAGGGGACATGGCCCCAGCCAGACCTGGTAATGGTCAAGGCAGGGCAGGTTTTGGTCTTCTCTAAACCAGGTGCACAGCAACTGCTCCCTGCCCCAGCAGTGTTCCCCCTCACACCATAAGTCTGGGCCACCTCTTCTGCCTCCTCTGTCCCTAAGAATCACGCTGTAAACCACCTGAGTCTGCCAGCCCATTAGGGGCCTTCCATGAGCTGCCTCTCTGACAGAAGATGGGCTGCTCTGCTTTCAGAAAAACAGCAATTTTCACTCACAAACTAGAGATGCACTCAGGCTCTTCAAAACAAGACCAGTGATTTCATATCCTGATGACTAAGAAAAGATTCACCTGTTTCTTCCTCACCTTACCTGCTGCATTAGCCAAAAACAATAAAACCAAGCCCCCAGAGCTCATCCTGTGCACGTAGGCAGCCCCACTCGCCCTGCACCTTACCTGACAACTGCTCCTTCTGCGTCCCAGCAATGTTGTCCCACCATTCATGAGCCAGAAGCTGAATTCAGAACAGTACTGGGCTCACAAGGAAGTCATCAGCCCATATTTAGAGGCTTTATGGTGAGGCTGATGTCAACTGAGAACAAACAAGTGCAGTGAGCAGGTTAGAACTCTACAGGAAGGTTTTACTTCCTTATTTGGCTGGTGGAGCTCTCGTTTAACTGCACAGGTTGATGAACTTTCACTTCGGTTTTCAAAGGGAAAAGACAAAACAGAGAGAAGAAAAAGAGGTGGTTCCCAGCACATCTCAGGTCTGTGACAGGCAAAGATTAGCCAGACCCACTCTGGCTGGGGTCCACAACAGTAGGCAGTAAGAAAAGAGCACATGAATTCTGGGTCAAGTAAAGATTTTTCCACCAGGGATGCTCTCCCGGGTTATTTCAGGCTCATTCCCGGCATCGGGCACATTTCTGACCCTCAGGAATGCATGAAAAAATATTTAAAAATCATCATTTTTAATAGCACTTGATGGTGCAAAGCCTCATTCAAACACCTGAGGGACCCTGTGCTGGGAGACTGCAGCAGAACAGCAGAAACCAGACAAGCCCGCCTAACCTATGGGTGCCTCCATCAAAAGGCCACTTCAGAGACACACAGCCTGTCCACAGCAAAGACCAACAGCTGCTTATCGACAGAAAGCTGAGGTTTCCTTTACTTGTTCCTTACCTTGCTGCAAACAAATATGCCCCAAATACACTTTGGCACAGCAGGGAGTGTTGGGGACTCAGCAGGGGTTAACCTCTTGGACATTTGGATGCTGCAGACAGCTCTGCCCACAACTCTGCCCCTCTGTGGGAGCAGAGCACCTCCCACTGCTGCAAGGAGACACATCAGAGCAGAGCTGCCCCTTCCCAGCCAGAAATACAGGCATACTTTGCGGGAGGAAGCTAAGTGGCCAAACACTTTTGCAGTGGCATCCTCTTTAATCCAAAGAACAGCTGATGATGAGCAAGACTCACCACCCCTTCCCAACTGTTTCCAGTCATGGTTATGTCTTTGCATTGCACCAGGGAACTCCCTGGAATTCTCCTGCAGTGCCAGGCAGCCATGGGATGGAAAGGCAGCACACTGCCCCATCTATCCTGCCTCTGGCACAGGACCTCCTCTGATCCACAAAGGTCCAGCCAGGGGGGTCAGTGGCTACAGAAACAGGAAAGTGTTCCTAAGATCACAACTAAAGAAACAGGTTGGCTTTCTGCTACTGGAACAGCTGCTATGCAAGCAGAACATCCAGAGCCTTCGACTCTTCTTTGCTCCATTTAAACCTGCAGAACGCCACACACGTCATCACAAGACCACCACAAGGCAGTAATACTGGAAAGGAAAGAGAAATTTGCTCTGTTATTTATAACCAAGGAAGGCGATGGAGCAAAGCATATGACATTTCATAGTATCGTTTTAACTCCTACTTCTCACTAACAGGTCTGTTTTTACTACAAAAATAAGAACAAACAGGAGCTTATAAAAAGAAATGAGAAGGAAATCATATAGGAGAATTTTGCACTCGTCTTTCATTTGTAAGACATGACTAAACCCGTTGCTGTAAAAGGCATGAGCAAAAGTCTTCAACATCATTCAAATCACAGCCAGGGAGATCCTTAACTAATTCCTGAAATCTGTTAAAAGCCTTTTCACTAACTGAGACAGGAGACCATGACAAACAAAGGAGCATATCTGATTTCTCAGATAATCTCAAAACCTTTTGCTCACCAGCACAGATACACATCTGAGACACTGAGGCTGTGGTTTCAGCGTGCTGGGTTTCCCGGGGTAGAGTTAATTTTCCTCATAGTAGTTGGTATGGGGCTGTGTTTTGGATTTGTGCTGAAATAACACAGGGATGTTTTCATTACTGCTGAGCAGAGCTCACATAGAGCCAAGGCCTTTTCTGCCCCCTCACCACCCCAGCAGTGAGCAGGCTGGGGTTGCACAAGAAGCTGGGAGGACACACAACCAGGACAGCTGATCCCAACTGACCAAAGGGATATCCCACACCACATGGTGTCATGCTCAGCATATAAAGCTGGGGGAAGAAGGAAGGAAGGGGGGGATTTTCTGCATGGAGACCTCATAGCAGCATTCCAGTATCTGAAGGGGGCCTATAGGGATGCTGGGGAGGGACTCTTCATTATGGACTGTAGTGATAGGACAAGGGGTAATGGGTTCAAACTTGAACGGGGAAAGTTTAGATTGGATATAAGGAAGAAGTTCTTTCCTGTTAGGGTAGTGAGGCACTGGAATGGGTTGCCCAGGGAGGGTGTGAAGTCTCCATCCCTGGCCGTGTTCAAGGCCAGGTTAGACAGAGCCTTGGGTGGCATGGTTTAGTGTGAGGTGTCCCTGCCCATAGCAGGGGGGTTGGAACTTGGTCTTAAGGTCCTTTCCAACCCTAACTATTCCAGGATTCTATGTTCAGAATGATGGCATCTGCCTTCCCAAGTAACCATTACTTGTGATGTTGCCCTGCTGTCCTGGAGGTGGCTGAACACCTACCTGATGATGGACAGTGGTGAATGAATTCCTGGTTTTGCTTTGCTTGTGTGTTCAGCTTTTGCTTTACCTATCAAACTGTCTTTACCTCAACCCACGAGTTTTCTCACTCTTACTCTCCTGATTCTCTCCCTCACCTCACAGGGTGGGAGAGAGGAAGTAGGTGTGTGGGGCTTAGTTTCCGAGTGGGGTTGAACCACAATTGTTCTTTTTGGTGCCAACAAGGGGCCCAAGGGCTCGAGATTACAACAGATTTGATTGGAACATGATAGATTGAATTTATAGCTGTTACTGCTGTTGAGCTATTAACGGTCAGGCTCCTGTACTTGCCATAGGGCTTGCTTGCCTCACTGTATCTTAGAGTTTAGTGCCCTTTTGTGGCTGCTCTTTGCTTTCACCTCTCGCTGCACTGCTGTGCTGCTGTGTTTGGGAACATTCTGGTAACAGCAGTGGTGATGCTCCTGGGCTGGTGGATGTCGCAGCTCCTGGATGTTATAGAGGACCAAGCATGAATTTCATGCAGGCTCCCTGTGCAAAACCAGTTTCCTGATGGTGTTAGACTTTCATACAGAAAAATCCATGCTCTCAAAACTGGCAGTGTTGAACACCACAGGTGTTTTGGCCTACACACCCCAGTATTTGCTTTGCTAAAGGAAACAGTCATTTATTGCATCAGCACTGAGAAAAGTGTTATTATTGTCTTCCTCATCAGAAAAAGCTGCTGGGAAAATCAAACAAGCATGGATGGCCGTATTGCAGTGAAAAATCTAGCCCTCAGCGAGCAGGAGACAGGAGAAAGCGAGTACTCAATCAAGTGTAGGTCTATTGCTGGGGATATTTTAAATAGCTCCTGGAACTAATACATTCCCATCCTGCCTCAAGCATTTCCTTCAGCACAGCCTGGGTCAGACCCTCAAGCCGTGCTCCTGCAATTCAACCTCCTGGCTTGCTAAGAACAACAAGGCTCCTAGTTTTAAATGTGATTTTTACATACTATTAGGCAAAGTCTAGATGTTTTCTGCCAGGGAAATTCTCTCCCTGTTGGAGACACTGGAAATTGACTTGGAGACAGGCTTTCACCCCCAAAATTTACATCCCAAACTTAACTTTAGGTCCTGCTGGGTCGGTTATTGATAGGCAGCCCTGAACTCTGGCTGGTAGAGTGAGTATCTTTAGAAGAGGCATTTTCACATGCTTGCCAAAATGACCATCTTTTCTCCCTCTCTGAAGCCAGGCCACAGTAGTGAGCACTCCATCTGACCACAGAAGAGGGAGAACAGAGAAGAGCTGATTTCAATAACACAGCCAATGGTAACTTCTTTTATTTCTTGGAAAATGACAATCCCATTTTAAGATCCAAGGTAGCAGGATCCCAGCTTGGTTTTGCCTAAAGTATCTATTTTTCCTCTGTCTTCTATAAAAAAAGATACTGCTATCACTCAAGTGCTTTCCACTGGGCTTACAACAAAAAGTACCTTTTACAGTCAGAAAGTCCCAAACAAGTTTAAAGTTCAAAAGTTTACTGCTGTTCAGCTTAAGATTTCAGAAAGCTCTTGGAACTGCCTTTCAGCTTTGATGATTTATCATATGCCTGGGAGACCTAAACCTCAATACAGTTTGCTGATGCCTTTTAAGACAAGCTACTGTGTTTAACCAAGATGATCCTGGCTTGCTCACCACAACAAAGTACATTCCATCAGCAACCAGCCCAAGTGTTTCCCACAGGAACAGTGCCCTGTAGCAGGTACTTACATGAATCTTACTGTAACTTAACATTTCTTCAAATTGCTTATACTACACCTATGTATGATTGATAAGAAAGCTATTATCCACTCTAGGAAGCATACAAACCCCATAATCCTGTTGTCAATAACACAAGTTTTACGTGAAAAAAAATCACATAAAAGGGCAAGATGATCTTAAGGTCTTTTCCAACCCTAACTATTCTATGATTCTATGAACAAAGAGCAGCAACAGATAACTTGAGAACTACTTGAAAATTTTGAATTTAACTTCTTAAATGTGCAATTAATATGCTTGTCCAAATAACTGGTATGGGCAAAGCTTCATTTTGTTGTTGTTATTTGGGTCATTGTTCTGGGGGCTTTTTAACAAGTGGAAGGTAGCAGGTACAGCTTTACCTACAGAGAGTAAAGCTTCTTGGCAGCCTAGAATCCAGGAGACATGGCATGCTTTGCCATAAACACACTCATGTTCTTTGAGAAGCCATCAGCAAGAAGGCCAAGAGCCATCAGGCAGAATATGCACCAGTATGAATGCAGGTTTATCATGAATAGTTTTCTGATAACTACTTACTGTGCCATCCATCCTGGAATAACAACCACTTATCCTTACAATCTTTATGCTACTTCTACTGACTTGTGTGATACCCATGAGATTAAAGAGAAATCTCTGTTGAAAAACCCTAGCTTCTCTCACTTGCCTTTAAGACCAGAACCTTTTTATATCATGGTTCTGATCAAGGCCACCTCAAGTCTAGAGAGAGCTGCAGAGAACTGAAGGAACTGCAATGCATGACTACAAAATAGGCCTCCAACTTCCTCTTATCCACATAATACAACAGTTAACAGAGTCTACTTCATATTTTTATGTTGTTACAGATAAGGAAATCCAACAGAAAACTCTAAGGAGATGGTTTATAAGCCTTTAAACCACTGAACAGAGAGCCTAAAGCATGAAGAGTTCCCTTTCAAACACGCCTCAGTGAAGTCAAAGTGAAGCACCTGATGCTTCTGTTTCAACATTTTCAATGTTATTCTCAACATTACAGAGGAATGTGGAGAGGGTTGTTCTGTTTTGGGTTTTATCACCACAAGCACCAAAGGTCAATACTGAAACTGTAACTGGAGTTAGCACTGACAAAATGGAAACAAGGACAGGGAAGTGTGAACTCTCATTAGAATAAACCAAATCAAGTCTCCACCTCCCAGACAGTAAGAAGCCTTGTGCACTCCAACACCTCTGGCAGGACAGGAAGAGCAGGAAATGTTTGTGGTTTTGGCTGACCATACAGGTCACCTGTATCACTTTCTTAAGAACCACATGTATCACTTTCTTAAGAACCACATGTACACAGCCATAACTTCCAATGACCCATCTAACCCATAGTGCTCCACCATCCGTGTGTGTGCCAGGTGAACTGTCATCCCTCCACAGCATTAGCAGAGCAGCTTAGAAATGCAGTCTTAGGTGGCAGTAGCTAACATTAAGTACTTGCCTCCAAACCGGGAGCTTTATGTGTCATTTAATCACCTATTAATATCACCCATTCACATCTTGAAAGTTTCATTTAAAAAATATAAACAGGTAATTTTGTCCATCTGAAGTTACTGTGCATTTAAAACCACTATGGCATCCTGAAAATCAGAAACTTGAAACACTTTGCATATATTTAATTTTTAACCCTTTATTCTGAAGAATTTTGGTCGCCAATGCAAACTGACTTACTACTTCTATACACTCATCATATAAACTTCTAGTTCTTACACATTTATCTGCTACAAGAAATAAAAAGCCATTTCTGCTGCAGAAAAGCCAGCACATTCACCTGAAATAGGGTGCTTGTTTCTAAACATCAAGAAGTTCTGTATGTCACACAGATGGCTGGCGGCTAGCTGAAGTTGGAGTCTGCTGAAACTCTCCACGCTGTTAAGTCACTTTTACCATCTCTCCAATGAAAGGATCTCCCATGTTCATCAAGAATCCCATCTTCTTCTCAGTGGAAGCTCTTTTTCTATGTCAAGAACGTAGTTGCTTTACTACCTCCACATCCTTATCGAATTTGTCAGTGTTTTTTTCACGTTAAAACCATGCTGTGGAAAGGAACTGAGAACAGTATGAGACAGTGCAAACCCTTTCTTCAACAAAGCAGGCTGAAAGCAGGAAGAGCTAGACAAAATCTACTGCCTCAGCAGCACCACCCCACATGCATCATACTGTGGCCTAGCACAGTCCTTCAGAAGTCTTCCTATCCCCAGACTGAAGGCAGAAACCTTCCAGAGAAACAGACTCCCAAAACCAGGCTTTACTTATTCCTCCTCTGGGGCAGCAGGCCCTGCACTCGTGCTCAGCCT
Organism: Neopsephotus bourkii; assembly: GCF_033783945.1. Classification (NCBI taxonomy): domain Eukaryota; kingdom Metazoa; phylum Chordata; class Aves; order Psittaciformes; family Psittacidae; genus Neopsephotus; species Neopsephotus bourkii. The sequence continues at coordinate 2,958,176 of NW_026902241.1, read as the reverse complement.
CTGCAAAGGATGGCACAGGCCCCTGCAAGCCACAGATGGTTTAGAAAGCTTTTGTCAGGAGACAGTTATGGAAACCCTTGATTTCCTGTTCCATGCTTCGAATCAGACAAAAGTTAAGAGATTCAGCAAAAGGCAGCTTCTAAGCCAAATAAACTCAAGTCTTTAACAAAGCAAAGAAAGGGTAGAGGCTGGTGGAAAGCACATTCCTGTATACAACATCCTCAGCATCCCTGCTCAGCTTGGGTCTGGATATGATAGGCATCTAGCCTGGCCTGCTTTGTCAGAATCTTTCGCCACGGGGTAAAGAGCTGCTTTTGTACCTTTAGTACCAGTCTTCCCACAAAAGCATCTGAACCAGAAGTTCCCTTTCTGCATAGTCCATTCAAATGCTCTAGCCAGACACAGCTACCAGCCCGCCAAGGCAGAATAATGTGCAGCAACTCACTGCCTTGAATTTTAGATTTACTCTTTGTCCTGCAGATCACATTCCAGTAACAGGCATCAAGCTATAAAATCTTATTACAATCAGACACTACAGCAAGGATCAGGGGAAAAAAACACAATCACAAAAGGAAAAAGTTAAATTTATTCATCAAAGCAGGCTGCCTCTAAGCCATCACACATTCCATGCGTGGGAAGGAAAGTCAACTACTATTCCTGACATGTCCCCTCCCCTCCTAACAATACAAATCTCTCCTCTTCTGGAGAGGAAAAGGAGGACATGCATTTTCTTAAACTGTATGTATACACTGTTTAAACGGTGGGGAGAAAATCAGACATTTAAGAGTCTGCCAACTTTCACTAAGACCCAAGCTCTGATAACATTACTTGTGTTCCTCTGTAGATTAGGAGTTATTAACATATTTACCTCTGCCACAAAACCTGAAAATTAATCCCATCTAGGTTTGGCAAATACAATGCAAGTTACACATTCTGCTTTTCTGCTAATGACTATTTTCTTTCTTACCTTCCTCCCCCTAACCTGCCTGACATCATAGCAGCTGGATCCCCCTGACACTGCAGAGTCCAGACCTTTAACAGTGACTACAGATGGACGAGCATCAAGTGAATCTCAGTTCTAAGAGACATCCTTCAGCAACACCATACAGCCAAGTGACCTGCAAACATGTCATCAAGTAAGTTTAATTGCCTTAGCATGGTGCAGCAATTCTACAGCCCCTGCAATCAGCATGGCAGCACTTCAGTGCCTTTAACCACTGCTACACAGTGGGGTCAGCAAACACTGCTGATGGGACTAAACCATCCAGAAGCACATATTTCTAAAGGAAGGAAATAAAAGAGTGTTGAATACAAATGGTACCTGCCCACCTTTTGGAAGGAGGGTGCACAGCACATTTCTGTCTCCTTAGGTCTTCTATCACTCTCACTACCATAGCATCTGAAAGTGCTGAAAGGTAAATACAACCTCCTCGCAGGAAGGAGGTATGTCCTGCACATCTCTTCACAGTGGAGAAGGGTAATTCACTTGTTAGTGCAGGCTTATGTTTCCCAATAGCTTTAGACAACATTCTTTATTGGAGACTCAAACCATTCCACTAACATGAAATACTTTATTGAAACCACCTTTTTGGCATCAAGGCTTACTCCGACATAGAATTGTAAGGCCAAGCTGCCAACAGCAGGCAACTGCTTTTATCCAGTAAGTGCACATCCATTTAAGAGAATGTTGGGAATGCTGGAAAGAAGCACATTTTAGTTCCCTCTCTCTTTTCCTTATCCTTCATCTGTACTTGGACCTCTCTTTGTCTTTTGATTTCTTAGGACTTCTGGTTTTGTCTGCTTTTTTGTCCCAGTCTCTTACTCGGAAGTCCTCTCTGTATTTGTCTTTTTGTTTGCTGTAAGAATAGTCTCTCTCTTGAGATTGGCTGCGACTCCGATGCCTGTCTTTCCTCTCGCTCTTCGTCTTCTCTCTACAGCGTTCTCCTTCATGCTTTCGCCCAGATTCCTGTAAAAGGAATTGGACAGATATGCAAGTTACAGACAAAAGGGGTAACTACAGAAACGCATGAAGAGAACTAGAAGTCAGGCAAGGTTGGTTCCTTAGCTAAGGCTGGTACTTTCCGGAATACATTCACATCCATGATGTGAAAAGGTAACACATAAAAAGCCCCACTGTAACTGTATGAAGAAGATAGGTCTAAAGTTTTTGCCAGCATTTATGGAAAAAGTCAGAGCTGCTAGGCATACTGCTCACTTGTATTTCCTCAGCTTTAGTGAAAACTGGTTATAACAGAGATTCAACTCAGATGGATATTACCAAACTCTTCATAAGCATCACATGAGCTTCTAAGCTAGATTTGAATATCTAAGCAATACAAGTACTTCGATCATAGGTTTTGGTTCAAGCCTCACAGGCATTCCAGTACTATGAAGATGCAGAACACTTTCTAAGACTGTCTGTAATAATCCTTAATGGCCTAAATTCTAGGCCTCAGAAAAATGAACGACACCATTACAGAAACCCCATACATGCAAATCACTTCCCTGAAGCTAGAAGTCCACAAGAAATTCAGCATGGTGAATCCAATCCTTTTAAATGTACTGTCAACTAATAACACAAGGTGTAGGAGTTGAAACGGAAATAACAAATTAATGAAAAAATCAGCTGTATTTTGCAGGCTGCTGGGAAAGACCCATACAGAAAACACATGGGAATACACTCATACACAGATATAGTAAACTATAAGGGGTTCAAGTCTATCTAATTTAAATGGCCTAAGAAGAAGAGACCAACAGTATGTACCACAAATGGTAGTAGAGCTTGAACACACACACACACACGCACACAAAAAAACTCATGGAAAATAAAAATAAAAATGCTCCGAGTTCAGGTAGCCAAAACTGAGGAAATTCTGAATTTCCCTGGCTTTCTGCATGTTGTCACCAAGAATATTGACTGGGTGGCTCAGTGCACAGAATGTATTTGCTCCAGAGAGAAATTAAGTTTATTTAACAAAGGGGGAATGGCTGTCAGTAGGACACCTGCTTTTCATGTCTCCCTAGGCAGACAGTATGAAACCAGTGTACTAGTGAATGAAGGAACAATGGCCCCATTACTCAGATTGTGAAATGTCACACTAACAAAATTATGGCAATATGCTAAAATGACTGTGTGGAGACACCAACACCTCTACAAGCTACAGCATCATAGCAGTTTTACAAGTAAAATGATAAAAACCATTTAGAAAGTTGCCATTTCATTTCAAGGAACTCTAAAGGATTTCTTAATACACACTGCTGAGTTTTGACATGTGAACTAACATTTCAAGCACTACTAAAAAATAGTTTGTTTTTATTATTCAGATAAAGGAGAGAGCTTCAAAATACTGAGGAAAAATATGTATACAACTTGCTATTAAGAAAGTGGCAGGTACTTCTGTTTTGAAGGCATAATCACCAAGGTGACTGTATCAGGGCAGATACTGGTTTATGGGATTTTAATAACACCAGTGTTAAACACAGATTGGTATGAACTACGAAAAATGTCTGCACTAAATTATACAATATTTGTTTCTTCATTTCAGATACAACTGTCATTCTTGTGAATATGCACTCTTGACAGCAGCGTTCACAACTGTATGCCTAAAACCTGTACTGCACGTACAGACAAGCTAACTTATTTAGAAGAATAGCAAAAAACTTGACTCCAAGCAGAGCTTTCATCCAGGAAGACAGAGACCAGGATGGTTCCCAGAGCAAACACTACCTCTTAGAATTACACAGATAATGCTGAAATACCACAGTTACAAGGAGCAACATAACCCGCCTGGATCAACACACACATCACTAATCACAGATTTCATCCTTATCAACACAACCAAGAATTTCTACTACTGCTGGGCACTGCTTGCACTGGGCTTGGTGCACTGCTGCCTTCTTGACAGTTTGTTCTGAAACTTCCTCCCAGCACATGGGAGAAACAAGAGACAAGCAGAACAGGACTCAGCTGGAAAACCTAGCAAGCCAACCCTGCAGACATGCTACTGGCCAAGTCAGGGCAGGGAACAGGTTAGTGAAAACTTGAAAGTAAAAGACAAACAGCCTCTGTTGAATGCCATACAAAAGGGCAACTTGCTGAAAGGTTTAAAAGAAGTCATATGAGCATGGGGTCAGCTAAGCACAATGACCTTCACAGAAACATTTAAGGTACAGGAGTTCAGGGCAAGTCTGAAAGTACTACAAGGTCAACACAGCAGCTAATATGACCACAGTGTAAATTAGAAGGATGTAGTAATCTGAATTAGTAGAATGAATTGCATCTTAGTCCCTGCCCCAGTCAGTTACCTTTCCCCTTTAATACAATTTTGGAGTCTTTGGCACAGAAAAAGACCAATGGTTTTAACACTCAAGGTTACTAAAAATAACAGTATTTTTAAATCAAATCCTTTACGCCCTATCCAAGTCAGGAACATGCTGTTTTGCCACTGGCAGAGGAAGAAAAGGATTCCTACTTAAAAACAGGCTCTCTCTTCCTGCTGGAGTTCAGATTTCTCAATCCAAGATCACAGCCTCTTATCAGGCAATGAGTAAGTTATGATCACTCCAAACCTTAACCCAGCACTGGGCTGGTGAACACACACAAGGAAGGAAATATCAAAAGAGGGAAAGATACTTCTCTGGAAGTTCATAACTACTTGGCCAAAAGCAGTAAATTGTCAAATAGAACCTGCAGGTAAACCAGCTAGAAATGCCATGACCACAAAAGTAGAATAAATATGCCACCTCTACATACATTAAACACACTAGATTAAAGATTAAAAGGAGCAAACAAATAGAGACATCCTTTTCAGGAGGGAGATTTTGATCAAACTTGACACTAAATAGAAAGAGCATCCAATAAGCAGTAAGAGCTGGGAATTGAAACCAGAAAAATCACTGTCTCTGGCAACACCACGTACTACAGAAACCTGAAAAATCCACTGGATTGTGCTATACTCCACAGATCCAGTTATCCAAAAAATAAAAAGATCCAAGGAGCCAAAAAAACAGAGAAAACTGGAAAGGGAACAAAATCATAATACAGATCTCAAGGAGAAGCATGCCCTGTATTCAAAAACCTCTACCAAATCCTATTCACAAACCTACAGGTAGTCCAGCCTCCTTCTCCAGACCCACAACCTGTTACCTACCAGAAGGAAGCCACAACACCCTACCCTGTCTACCCTCTGGAATCAAGTCAAACAGCACAAGATTCAACAACATATTCTTAAAACATCAACACAGAGACTGAAGATTCAGGAAACAGTTGGCAGACTAAAAAACAGATGAGTCAAAATATACTAAATAAAAAAAAAGCAAACCAAAAACAAAACAGCAAAAGAACAGAAAAACCACTCAACATCATGGAAACTATTCAGAAAATAAATCCCCTTCAAGTCAGAGCTGGAGCCGGTAGCATGAATTCCACTTTCAGTTGCCAGAACTTCTCATTGTAAGACCTTGTTTGTTCTCTGTTAATTACAATCTCTGCCACAGAAGGGGCTTAAGGTGGAAGTTTCTGTATGAAAGCACAAGTACTGTGGTTTCTGGCCAATCAATTGCAGAAGGTCTGCTGCTGTTTCATTTTAAAATTCTTACCTCAAAAATATTCTAATATGCCTAAAATAGGGTTATGGCAAAATGCCTTGTCTGCCTATATAAAAATGCTGCCATTCATCAAAGAACCTTCCATCCCATTATAGTTTGTGCTGGCCTCAGTTACTCACACTGAACATACTCTGCCTCAAGAACATGCTTCCTCCCCATGGTCTTCTACCAGTTCCCCAGATTATGCCCAGATCAGAAGTAAAATTAAAACAAAAATAAAATTTACTTTTCATATATGCTAAACAGGATTTGTCAGGTAAGCTGTCTGCAGATTTAATCTGGAGAGGGTCATGCCAAAAGCACTTGCTGAATCTCTAAATGAGACTGAGTACATACTGCTCAGTATGTACACAGTATACAGTACACACTAATGGGAATATTCAAGTGCAGATACAGAGAAAAATTAACTTCTTCCCAGAAATAAATATTCACAGCTCCACAAGGGAACTATGTTGCTTGCCAACAGAGAATAGAAGTAAGCAAGCATTCACCTGTGATTTTGGGTGTAAGAAGGCTCAGCTATCTACACCAAAATGGGTAAAGATAAACAACAGAAAGTAGGAAAGAAGATGATACCGGAATACAGCAGCAGCAGACCCAGGAACAAGCCACAATAGGAGCAGATGACTACATTATAAAAAGATATACAGAGACACTGAAGAGATCACGGAGTGAAGCACTAGAAAATACTCTCTTCTAGAACCTGGAAGTAGCACCAGGAATCCCTCTTGTCTTTGTATTTCCATGCTATGAAATCCACTGCTAATGTGCCCCACAGTCCCCTTTGTAATAATTACAGCGAAGGTTGACAGCCTACTGCTGCCAGTGCTTGCTGTACCACCTGCAGGGGTGGAGACACCTCAATGACTTTTAAATGTTCTCTGCTGGTAACTCATGACCAGCCATTACCAGGCATGTAATTTCTGAACCATCAAGGACAAAGATTACTTCCAGAAATATCTGTTTCAAGAATGTTAAAACCACAGTGTCTATCAGCCAAAAACGATGGGAGGAAGTCTAAACCAACATTAGCCCAGACCTATTCTATGTGTATGCTCCAATGGAGACTTTAATTATCTGAACAGGTCCCTCCCCTCCACCCAAAGGATCACAACAGAATTAGTACGCAAACAGTGACAAAAAGACTGGTACCAGGAATGAGCAATAGGGCTCACTGGTGACAGTGATAAAATGTAATTGCTAATGTTCATGAGAAAGGTTATTTTTAGCATCACAGCAGGAAGTAATGCAATGGGACAACAGAACCATGTATGCTCTCTGTACACAGAAATCAAAGCAGCACTCAAAACTCATGCCAGGACAATGGCTTTATTTCTGTGGCTGGAACCTTACCACTTTCTGCAAAGTTGCTAAAAGACAGCTTTGCTCTCACTCATAAAGCTTGCATTGTTAAAATACTGGGGTTTGGTTTGTTTTTCAGTTTAGGTCAATTCTCCCTAATGCTCACTCTTCAGTGGGGGTTAACCCTCCTTCATCATTGCAGACATAGTTTCCATGAAATATCAACATCTTGACTATCCTGAATTCACAGGAAATGTGAGAATGCTGACCTGACAGGCTGCAGTGGAACCAGTGAATGACAAAACTACTGTCTTCTGATGATCTCCTCCACAGCCCTAGTCACATAGCACCACATGTTCACACAGTACAGATGTGAGCAAACCCACATACAGATTTTACACAAATGCTTCCAAAACAGTTAAGGGAAAAAAAAAAAAAGATAATGCAAAAAGACTGTGTTTCTGATTCCATGTGCGAAAAAGCCAACACACACTGGTCTGGCAAGAAAATGAGGAATAGTTTGCGTTTGTGAAAGATGATTAACTACTGTGAATATGCAAACAGGTTCAAAGTGCTATAGAGCTCCTACTTTATGAGAGGCTACATTGCCTTTTCAGGATGTTTTGGCAAAAAGCCTTCAGACATGCCAAAGCTTCAAAAGTCCAGGAAGATCTGGAAAGACACTTTCATAATCAGACACTAATATCAGCCTTCTGTATGTTTACAATTGGTGTATTTTTTGGGACTTTGCACGCCATGTGCTCAGCTCAATATCAGACTTTTTTCCTGGCTTCTCTTATTAAGAGAACAATTAACAGATACAAAGTCAATGCATGAACAGGCAAATACCTTAGATTTTTTGGTCCTCCTGTCCTCCTCTTCATCTTCAGAGTAGTGGTGCTTTTTCTTCTTTTGTTTTTTAGCTGAGTGTGACTGACTTGTTTGAGACTCTTCTATATCCTCATCCAGCACAAGGTCATACTTGGCACTGATGGTGCTGGTTAAGGACAGATCTGTTACTTAACATCAACGAACAGCAGAACATATAAGCTTGTGAAGCAATCAAATCCCTGTTTCTCAGACAGGTTTTACCAAGACTTGCCACGTATTTCAGTCAGAACATGACTGTACCCACTGACAAAAAATACAGGTGTGCTAAAATGACTGAATTCTGTCCTGTCAAACAGTAGTCAGATCCCAATTCTCTTTTCTCTTCTGCCTGTGGATATCTGAACAAGCTACTGTCTTTTTTTTTTCTCTCATGCTTAACACAACTGAATTATAATGTCAGTTCATGTTTTAGTTACTACTGTGGATGCTGCTTACTTAGAACTCTGTTATGCCTATGTCACTCCACAGGCTGTAGACTGGGGACGTGATTTAACTGCACGAACACAGAAGTGAAACAGCGCATCAAATGAAAGTCACCAAATGAAAAACGCAAAATGCTTAATTCCTCCTCAAACCCCAAATTGGCAGGCTTTAAGAGTAAGCAGTCTTTTCCAGGCTGTTTTCAGAAACTACTTAGTTTAAAAAACACCTTTGGCCAGAAAAGGATACTCTTGCTTTGGTTTTACCTTCTCTTTCAGAGCAAGTTTTGAAGGTTTTGAAGGTTTGTCACATTCCTTTTCATACTCTCTGAAATCATCCTTCGTATACTGCCCACCTGTCCACGGGAAAATATATTCAATTCACTCCAACTAAAAAAACAATCAAGACCCATACCTATCGTTAGGTTCTGCACATGAATTAAGGGCTCTTGATAACCATACAGTTCCAGAAACAACACTGGCATCTGGGTAACAGAGTAGAAGAGAGTAGGACGCATTGTTAATTTTCTGTCCTTCTCTTGCTTGCAGATCCCATTAAACAACACGTTTTCTTCTCACTCATGACCAGTGGAGACAACACATGAACATGATCACAAAGCAGGACTCAGCAACTGGTTTAGTTGCATTTTGATGTCACACTACTTAAAATTCTGTTACCGTGAAAGCACACAGACTGCTCTTACTATTAAATGACCTTTTGCACTGGGCTGCACAAAAAGGGAAACATCCAAGATGGTTTACAGCATAAGAATTTAAAGGGGAAACAATAAAAAGAAAATGTCATGTCTTGATTTAAAAGGGGGCGTTAACAGGTTTTGTTTTCTATCCATTCACTTGAAAAGTGCCAGTCACGCAGAGATTAATAAACTATTCTACAGCAAAGTACTGCCATCTCACGGTCATCCTTAAAACTGCAGTATTACCTGGCTAGGTCAGAAAGAGCTATTGCAGGTGGAAGGCCAGTGCCTTCTCCTAGGTCATTTTTGGAGTACCATATAGGTACAGCAAGATGACAATATAGTTAGCTTCCCAATATTTAGGGCATTTTAGACCTATGTTACCCAGATGTAGAAAAGTTTTCCATGTAGTCAGTTAGTACAGGACACACTGTAGAGTATGGTATAGATTACATCTGTCATCTTAGCTCTGTGCAAGAGAAGTTCCAGTACCTCAGTGCCCCCGACCAGACCCCAGGCTGAACAAATCATATGGAAACAACTGAGGGCTGACTCCATTTTTAGGCAAAGACACACAAGAACTTCACCACTGCAGCGCACAGCCATCTCTCCAGGAACAGTGTTTTCCTCACTTCCCAAGAGCCAAGTAACCATTGCATCCACCTCTCCCACCATCTTTTTCCTCCCAGAACATCCTCAAGTATCTGAAATTGGGTTTTTATAACATACAGCCTACTATGCAATATGCCTGACCTACAAGGGAAATCCCTGACCTGAATACTGACTTTTTCTTGTATACACCCAAGCGTCACACAGTGAAAAAAGAAACCAGAAAGTAACAATGTACTGCCATATTATTTTGCTAGGAAGTAATATCGAAACACATCCCTTTTAAAGCTTGAGAGGAACAAATGATTTAGTGGCAAAAATACATCTGATAAAAAGGTAACCCATGGCAATGCAACGTTAATGTAACTAGTAAACCCACTCTTTCTTACAGAACAAGCAAAGAGCGAGCAACTCTGTTGCTCTCTTTATTACAGTACCACAAAAATTTATATTCCTGAAGATGAGATGATTTAAACTTGTAACAGTTGCTTCACTTTTGTATAATACTTAAGAGTTTAGACCTCATGGCATATCAAGTTACGACAGCCAAAGAATCCCAAGTGTACCTACCTTTTCCTTTCCACTTAATCTTTGCAACAGACTGGCTAAAATCGACATGTATTCGTCTGTCATCTATCAGCACATTGTCCATTTTGAAGTAGGCTTTCTCACAGTCTTCCTCCTGATATTAATGTATCCAGAAAACTTTGAGTTATGATTATTTCACAGGAATATTTACTGAAGAGCTTAAGCACCAATCCAACTGCTCAATGGCATACATTTCTTTCTAAAAAGCACAGCAGTTCTTGCACTGTGCCATTTCAGAAGAAACAGTTATGCTTTGCCCAAATGTCATTTCAAACTCCAATTCTTCAGTTCAGCTCTTTTCCTTTTTCAAATTTGCCAATCCAGCAAAGTTTGGAACATGTAATATAGTCAGAAAACTAAGGAAGAGAACAACTAGTAAAAGGTCCATTTTAAGCATATAAGTAGGCTAAAGAAAAGTGAGAACCCTTTTCCAGTGTTTTCTAGTATTCCGCGCAGAGATTAGCAGATAAAAACAAGAAGCTATGCAACACCAAGGGAACTTTCATTATCAATCTCACTGCAAGAGCAGCATATTGATAAAAGCAAACATCATTTACAAGCACAACACAGGACACTACTGTACAAGCTGATCTACCTTCTTCCATACACCCTCCTCTCCTTATGCAGCATGCCTTCTTTTTCTCCTAGCATTCCCTAAACTCTTCAAAGCCCCAATATGCTCTGGGGAAAAAAGGGACCTGCTCCTCTCCCACTGGTTTCAAGACAACCTGAGAACAACACATTTGTATTGCTCAGTTGAATAAAGACTCACATATTTGCCTCATTTAGGACCTACAACTTCTATAACCAGATCAGCATGAGAAAATATGAGCTACCCCACACTTGACCGAAACCGAACTTTTATAAGCAGGATCTACAGAAAGCACACCTGAAAAAAACATACCTTTTCAAACTCAATGAAAGCGTAACAGAGAGATTCGCCAGTTTTCCAGTCTCTAATCACTTCACAGCTGAAAAATGGATAAGAAATTAAAATGTCAATGCTGTTCGAGCAAAACACATAGGATAGGCAAGTACTGCTTAAAAGGGAGAGCAGAAAACAAAACAAAAACAAAACCAAACTACCACAACAGAAGAAAAAAAAAAAACCCACCAAAAAATCCACAAAAACCCTAACACAACCCCAAACCAACCACGAAACCCCCTGAAGGTACTGAAGCACTGGATTCTGAGCCCCCTACTGATGTGGGGGTATCTACACAGAAAAAAATCCATGTGACATCACTTGAGTAATTATTACACTTACCTCACAAGTGGTTAACGGTATTGAGCTAAGGATGAATTTCTGATTAACGACACAAAACCTATCTTCCACCATTACTGTTCATTATTTATTTTTTGCATTAATTTTGTATTAACGCATGACAAGAAATGTCACATTGTTTTCTCAATCATTTTAAGGAAAGTTTGAACAGATATCATGTGACAAACTTTCTCTTCTTAACAAGCACCTCTTTAGTCGCCATCTTACCAGACAGTTAACTGGGCAAAAATAATAAGTCTGAAGTAATCCATCAGTAGATGCACAATGGGAACAAAAAAATACAGGCCTATATTCCTGTAGTGCACAAACTGGTAGAAGTTCAATGCAGAACAGAGTTAGCATGCACTTGAATAAGCAGGACCTACTCAGGACTATCTGAACAAATCTAAATGAATTTCTCTGAAAGAGTCAATATGCTTATGTGCGATGATGATCTATTTGATGCAGTCTTTTGAAATACTTCTGAAAATTCTAATAAACTCCTGCACCAAGGCAAGCAGCAATGGTGGAAGACACATCTTAGCACTGATAAACATGTGAAAGCCCAGGTAAGAATAAACAGTTATTTTTCACTGAGAAAGTAAAGAGGTCACCCGTGAAGTTTGCTGACGACACTAAATTGCTAAAGGCAGCAAAGACTGAAAAAATTGCAGAAAGTTCCTAGGAGACCAACTGAAGAACAAGATAGCAAACCGTGTTCAACACAGATAAATGCAACAGGATGAGCGTGGAGGGGGGCAGAAATCTTAATTGTGCTTTTAAAAACAAAATAAGCTAATCGTGCATTAACTACAAAAGGAGTTGAGAACAAAGCAGAGAATACCACTGTGCCACTGCATAGCTGCAATTTCTTTAACACTTATGGTCTCTCATCCTGAGACAAAAACCAGAAGAATGGAAAAAAGCTGAGAAAAGGAAAACAAGATCAGGAAAATGCCTGTAAAAGCATGAGTATTTAGGCCAGTACTCTTAGCAAGAAAAAAAGATGACTTCAGCATATAGAACAGGAGACATCTAGTAGGAGAGCAAATTTCACTGCCCATCATGTCTTTTGATACCAGTACTAGGTGGAATCAACTGAAACTACTACAAGTCAAGTTCAAAACTGAAAAAGGAAGCAGGCATGAGGAACATCTTAATAAGAAGTGTATCAGATGCTAGAAATGTTTCCTGCTTTATGCCAAACCACACATACTTCAATGGAAAGAAAAATCCAGAGACTGTACCTAGCTCATGTAGCATCTGAGATAAAAACTGCTGAAAGGAGGGGGAGAATGGGGACTGGGGAGAGTATCGTATGCTTTCCTTGCTCCTACACTTCCCTAGGCTCTCACTTAAAACCACTGCTAGGACAGAATATTCATCTTACTAGATCTGACTTTGCATTGCTGTTGTTGTGGTCTCTAGCCAAATACATGCAATCACAGCATAAGTCTCTGAGGACGGCAGAACATTACTTAAGAGCCAAACCTAAACAGATTGGAAGGAATCAACTTCAGCTTCCACACAGAAGGTTTTCTTTTTTCTTCTACAATAATTACCTTTTAATGGGACCAAATCTTGAAAATATTATCTCTAAGTCTTCATCTGTGGTCACAGGATTCAGTTTACAAACAAACAGCACATTTTCTGGTGGCTTGATCTCTGCATCTGGTAAGTCTCCCACCTGTACCATACAGAAAAAGAATTTCATCACTTCTGCCTAAAGCTCTACATTTTAGTGCCACAAGTACAGTGGCAACACATCTTTTCTTATGAGTTCAAGACATGTTCCTGTCACAAAATGAAACATTAACTTTATCTGGAAAACAGGTTACCAGCCCCACTGCTGCTGCCGCAGAACAAGAGCAGATCTTCTGCAACACTGGACTGACCTTGGTATTAGCCTCTGATACAAACTATTCACCCTAAATTTGAATTTGGCAGTTGTAAAGAAGTGTGAGGGATTCACCCATCCTTCAACAGCATCTGTGGGTTTTTTTCTTAAAAAAAAAAAAAAAAAAAAAAAAACTACAGACTTCAAAGCCTCTTCACAGATTTTGTTACTATATGGAGTTTACAACTACCAGCAGTTACTAAACATCATTTTTAAGGAAGAACATCAAGTTAATCAATGTTAAAATCAAGTAATCCCATGGAAGGAAGACTGCTGTCACATTAACAATGCAATCACAATGCCACTGTATGTACTGGGAAGAGATTATCACTAATGAGTTCAGCTCTCTCTCACACATGCTAAACCTTTTTCAGGATTATAGATATTCAGCAGCATACTATGTATGTTATGGGTTTTTTTTAATTGGGTGCATTTCTAGCAAGTTTTTATAAAGCCTCCACTGGTCCACATTTAATCTTGGCTTTGAAAACAGAGTATCACCCGCTTTATCAGAAAACCACCTCCAGTGCTCATGCTTAATCCTTTTCACTGTATCACAGACACTTCACAGATTCTGAGCCATGACATCATAACCAGACAAGCAATTTCAAGACAAATAGTACACATTCTTCTAGTCTTCATATAACATGCCCACACACAGGAGTAACATTTAAAAGGTAAGTGCAGAAAGATGTTGTTCACCATTTCCAGAAGAATGGCACGAGTTTTTGCTTCTTTTTCTGCCTCAAATTCTTCTATTTCATCTGCAGACCGTCCTTTCATGTCATCAATTTCTTCATCTGCCCCTATTCGGCCACTCTACACAATGAAGGAAAGAGCTATTTAATACCAAGCCATGGCCAAAAATTCTTTCTTACTTTCCAAATGTTACTTGGATGACCTTCTCCCTCACCCCCAACACATGAAAAATGCTTAAGCACGCATCTCTGCAGAACTGGGCTCTCATTCTGTTTTTTCCACTTAGATTAAAAAAAGAAAGATGATGTTATTGTTGTGTTTCAGGCATTATGTACTTTGTATGAACTTTCAGGCCCAATCATATTCAGTTAGATATTCTATACTCTTTTATACTTCCATCTCATATTGAACACCTCACTTTCCCCCAAGAAGCCATCATAAACACTCACATCCAGCTGTTCTTTAGTAGGTTCTGGTGAGCGATCAGGAACAGACAAGCCAGGCGGATCTTCAAATGGATCATCTAAAATTACTGTATGGTTTATCCTAATGGAAAACAAAATCAAGACCAGCATCAGTCACATGCAAATAAAACTCTCTTTACCCAAGTAAGAACAAACTGATCCCCCTGATTCTCAGTTATATTCCAAACAGCCAAACATACTGTATGCTTGCTAATACCAGTACTGATGCTTTTATAAAGGCAACACAGTTGCACGTTTTCTTACATAATTAATTTAGTACATATTTATTTTACCAATAATACTGCAATAAAAGAGTACTTAAGATACCATGTACAGGTCACCTGACATCACTATACATTAATTCAGTTTCCAAAAAAGATTAATTCGTTTAACAATAATGTATTCCTCAAAAAGGGAAGTTACAAGCAGTCACACCTGATATCTTGATATGGGATAAAATCCTTATCTACAAAGGTTTCATTAATTGTCTTCAATACATCCATGCCTTCTGTCACTTCTCCAAACACTGTATGCACACCATCGAGGTAATCCAGGTTTTCCCCTGTAGTAATAAGAAACTACAAAAGAAGATATAAAACAAGTAAGAAAAATTCAGGGTTTGAGTTTTACCTTAGGAGAGGTACAACTGTCAATGAAATCAGTCAGGGGAAAAAAAAAACCTTCTTCCTGATCTTTGCAGAAGATAAGTCTTCTTCCATTAGCTCTGAGAACATGAGCTGATGGAAGAAAACCTACAGCTCGTAGCCACAGCCTGAGGAAGAATGGCTCTCCCACACAAGTCTCCTCCACAAGAGCTCCAGCCTTCAGCTTATCAGACCCTGAACTGGTTTGACTCAGTAACCTGGCAGAAAACCAGACCAGCAGAGGAAGAGCAGGTACTTATCTGCCAGGTAGATGTGTTGAGCAGCATCAAGAAAGCTTGTAACAGGCATCACAGCTAATGCTGTGAGAGAACGAAGAGCAATGCTACCCTCTGGGCAGCAGAGAGCTGGACTCAAATCACATGTATATCAAACTGCATTCAGCAGGTACATTTTCACAGTTTTAGCAAAGCTTCCATAGTTCTACCTTCATCTAATTCTATCCAGATTTTTTTTTGTTCCTTCCCTTGTATCATAACCCATCTCTTCCCCCAAACCAGGATGCAGTAGCATTGAGAGGAAAACTGGAACACACAGGAGCATTGACTTAGGTCAGCCTGCAACTGGCACTGAAATGTACCCTAACACGAATCAGGTGTTTTGCTTTACGGCAAAAAACTGAAAACTATGAAAACTGATACAAACTGAACACTTGGTAACAAATTAAAGATGGAGGATACCCGGTAATGAACAAAGAAGGAAGAAGCAGATATGCACAAACAGCTGAACATAACCACTACATCCACGCTTTACAATCTGACTGGTAACATCTCACTCCCCATTCTCTGCAATACAGTTAAGACTTGTTAGTATTTGTTATAGGCTACATTAAGCTACAATATTTGTGAGCCAGCTCCACATAATTTTTTACTGGAATTTTTCATTCCTAAAGAAGAAGCTGCAATAATGTTTCTGGGAACTGCATTCATTCATATATGACTGTGTATATGCTAGCAGGCTGCATTCTTACGTGTAAGTACAAATGTCATCTCCTTTCTCCTAAATTCCCCACCCAAATAATTTTATACATAAAATACAGGGAAGCAGCAAAATAAACTCCATGCATTACAAGCTCTAGCTGGAATAAACCCATAGGCTTTTTAATTGCTCTTCAATTACTAAACCCCCCCTCTTTGTAAAAATAAAACATAGGAATATTACAAGTGAGGCATTTTTTTTATGTATCAAAGTGACAACGCATCTAAAATAATAACTTATAAATAATATTCTAACAGATTAGAGGTTTAAATATACCTACAGCAAAAGATTTGTGCACATGAATAGGGAATAGCATAGGGAACAAAACACTTTCAAAAACTTGTTTTATACCAGTACTGGGATAAGACTATAAACTTACATTGTATTGTTAATGTACATTTATATAACCATACCAAGGAACTTCCATTTTAGTTACTCAGGTGTTTACCAAGGCTTTCCAACACTGTATGCTGACCTGTGATCCATGCTGATCACTGCCATTGTTCACCATTGATACAGTTCCCTTCTTTTTGTGCTTGATTCTCGGCACCTTCTCCGCCTCAAAAAATCTAGCTTGATCACCATACAGTTGGCTGAAAACATATATACCATATATGTTACAAGACAAAGGGATTCTAAAAAGTGAGAATAAACAAATGATGTAAAATAGTAAAGAAAACACCTTGGACATTTTTATACTGGCATTAAAGTAAAAACAGAATTTACATTGCATCTATGCACATTTTTCTGGACCTGTGCACTTACATAATTCACTTATTACAGGGAACAATAGCTTTGTCTCTGTGGTATCTCACAGAGATTTGTTTGTTTGGGGATTTTTTTGTTGGGGGGGGTAGGGGTGGAGGAGGTGTATTTGTGTGTTTTTAAATGAAGTATATAACACTTTTCTAAGGCATAAAGCAAACACCAATTTCGGTAAGTAAATTCTACAAAAGTAAGTTAATCCATGCTTGGAAAGTTTAATAAATTATGTCAAAAATTTCTCTTCCAAAGTAAGTGTGTCCTGGGTTTAGCAGTAGCAGTCATTTTTTTCTCCTTCTTGGTAGCTGGTGTAGCGCTGTGGTTTTGACTTTCGGCCTGGGAAGGGTGCTGACAGCACCAATGTTTTTAGTTACTGCTCAAATGTTTGGTCTGGCCAAGGACTTTCTGAGTCTCAGGCTCTGTCAGAGAGGAGGGGAAGTCGGGAGGAAGCAGAGACAGGACACCTGACCCAAACTGACCAAAGGGGTATTCCATACCACAGCACGTCATGCCCAGGATGTAACTGGGAGTTACCCGGAAGGGCGAGGACTGCGGGGTTGGACTAGGTATCGGTCAGTGCTCGGTCAGGTGGGGTGGAGCGAGTTATCGGTCGGCCGGTGATGAGGTGCTGTATTCTCTTCCCTTGTTATTTCTTTTATTATTATTATTGTTATTATTATTATTATTATTGGTGGTAGCAGCAGTGATTTGTGTTATACCTTAGTTACTAAACTGTTCTTATTTCAACCCATGGGAGTTGCATTCTTTTCATTCTCTTCCCCATCCCTCCAGGAGCAGGGGGCAGGCAAAAAGGGGGGGAGTGCGAAAGCGACTCCGTGATTTATGGCTGACTTTGTTTAAACCGTGACAAAGTGGAAAGCCACTAAATCTATGTGTAACCCTAGTTCAGTATATAGACAGGACTGTATACAGCAATTCGACATACACAGGATCTGGCAAACTGTTAAATTCTTTTTTAATTTTTTAATTCTAACCCTGATTATCACTCATTTTGTCTCACTCCATAACTGACAGAGACATGGCTGAGACACACACTTGCTCAAATTTAAGGACAGTGCTGTGTTTGAACTCATTTTCCTAAGCATGGTAAGCCTCTGTGAAGGCAGGATTCAAATTAAACTTTGCCTGCATCAGTTTCCTGAGTAGCAAGAACAGATACTCCAATTTCATTGAATTCAGCAGCAATGAACAGGTAGAAAAGACAAACTGACATTCTCCATGCTAGCAGCAGAACAGAATCTGCCACTCTCTCATCACACTATACCTCCCTATCTGCCATATCAATGAGCCTCAGAAGAGAAATCCCTATAAAAGAGCAGAATGTCAAAATAAACTTGATCTACCTGTGTGCAGAGACAGCTCAGGTCTGCTAAGTTTACCTACCTAGACTTGCTCTGCTTAGCACAATATACCGCTTCTAGGATCACCAGAGTTCAAGATCACCTTGTGTTCAAGGTTTTATATTAAGAGGCTCTGAAAGACCAGCCTTACAAAGGTCAATGCTGGTCTAGCAACGCTGCTGCTGTCCAAACCGAGCTATTTATCTCTGCATAATGTGCTTTCCAGCACTCCAGGTTTAGTTCTGCTCTGCGATTTTAATAACACTTCTAATAACACTTTCAAGGGAATCATACAGAACACAGGCACTTTGCTAACTTCCATCCAGGCTGTTTGAATGATTCCTTCTACTTCAATATGCATGACAACTGACATCTTAAACATGAAAGAAAAGTGATTTTCTTACACATGTACAACATGACTAAAATCAACTCAAGTAATTATTTTCGGAGCAGCAAGTTTACTTTGCCTTGAAGTACACAGAGGACATCATATATAGCCTTTCTATTCCCCTCCTGCTCAATTAAATGTTACAAAACTAGAAGTTACAAAAATAAAAATGTTACAAAAACTGCTAATGCTTTTGCCTTCTGCAGAGCACTTCATTACAATACTTCGCTTACTAAACCAAAACTGTAGTTATTTAACTTTTAAATAATCAGAAATTCATGTACAACTTGTTAGCTCTAACTTTGCTTTTAAGGTCAGAGATAGAACACTGTCCAGAAACAAGCAATCTGAATGGCCAAAGACAGCACAATAATTAAAAAAGGTATTTAGGTATGATAACCAAAGAAGCTTATACATCAACATTTTTACTTCCTGTCAGTAATTCAAACCCAAGAGAGCTAAAGACAATTTAACTGGAACCCCTATTTCCCCATACAACTTCTCTGCCGATTAAGTAACACAAAAGTTTCACTTACCAAAATATGGATTCCCCTCCACGGCCAGTTCCCATGGGGTCTCCAGTTTGTATAATAAAATCCCTCTGTCACCAAGCACAACACACAAGATATTGATCTCATGATTGTCAATTTAAACTAACAAAAAAGAAAAAAAAAAAAAAAAGGAACTGATAATACTCACCTGAACATTATGAATAAGACAATAGTTGTAGTACTTGACTTTGCAGAGCTTCAGAAAATTCAGACAAGCTGTAAGAAATTACATATAAATTTACTAAAGAAAATCCCAGATATCATAAGCAGAGATATAACAGCCAGTTCAATGTGTGGAAAAGTATTTTTGGAACAGTACTGTTAAGACTTAGAAGCGCACAACCTATAAACGCTGTGAGAAATGCTCTGAGGTAACATTTCCTCCCTTCTTAAGGCCAGTCTCTAGTGATTCAAAGTACCCTAAATACAGCTGTTTATATAGAAACACATTTTTTCCTCCACACTTTCTTTCCAAACACCTAAGAAAGGCCACAGCTGCTTTCCAATTCAGAATATATTTGCCTTTATTTTTTAATTACTATACATTACATTTATAATAAGGGCATAATTTAAAAAATCCAAGCTTCCCAACAGCAACTGAGGCTTCCAAGTGTTTTAAGCACGTATATATAAGCTGCGCAGGGGTACCGCTGATAGCCACTGCAGACTCCGCACTCGCTTTAATCTAATCCCAGGACTGGGGCCCGACGGGAAGTGCCAAAACCCAAGGTAGGAGACAGGAAAGATGCGCCGCTGACTGAAACCACCCGCTTGAAGCCCCTTCCCTGTGGAAGCCGTGCCGACAACCCCAACCTCCAGCGGCCAGAACGCCAGCAAAGACCCCAAAGCCCCCTTCTCCTTTCCCGCACAGCGGAAAACAGGGGGAAGCTTCGCGGCGGCAACAGGGGACCCAGCGACGACGAAACGCAAGGCCCTACGGTTTTTTAACCGTATTTCCCAGTATTTCCCCACCGATCAGGTGCCATCCAGGCACGGATGGCAGCGGTAAAATCTGTGTGTTCCACCCCCTTGGGCTCCTACCGCGGGGCCGCTCCTCCGTGTACAGGTCGATGACCAAGTCTCCCACGGTGGTCTCCAGCAGCACCGCCATGATGCTCACCCGCTTCCGCAGGGCACGGCGGCGCAACCCGCCCTCGCTAGGCCGCCCCCTGCCGGCGCGGAGGCTCCCTGCTGCAAGCGCCTCCCCTCCGCGGGGCTGGGGACACCGACAAGCGGTCGGCCCCGGAGCCGAGACAGCGCTGACAGGTGCCGGCCGCCGGACTGCGGCCTTCACCGCGGCTGCCGGGGAGGCTGCACGCCTCTTTCCTCTATCGGGGCAGGCTGCCGCGGAGTCCTGCCTGCCTGAGGGGGAAGAGGGTATATAGCGTGACTTCCCCCAGCAGCAACCTGCTCTGTCAGAGTACACGTTTTGAGGCCGATCATGCAGGTTTTGAGAATGGTGCTCACCAATGAGGAGTGTGTGTGCTTATATTGTCAAAGAAAACCGGGTTTACCTCACAGTTATTAATAGGAGGTTATAAAGTGACTAACAGGCCAAATATTTGCATTGAGTACATGGTCAGAACACAACCTTTAGAGCTTACCGTGGGTGACAGAAAGGACAGACAAGCAAATCAAATTTATTCCTTTCCAGTTGATACTACAGAGTGCCAACCCTCTACAGACTGTTCTTGGGCATCTGTGTTACAGCTGAACTAATGTAAAGGCTCTTAACCTTCAAAACAAGGGGTCCTGCTGCTCGGCACAGAGCTTCCACTTGTGCTCTCTTTGCTCTTTGCAGGTCACGCTCTGGTACTTGTCACACAATGAATCAATTCAAGTCACTAATCTGTTGGAAAACAATTTATTTCTTATTGCTGAATTTAATTCCTGACAGGTTAGTGACCTGAATTTTCACCATACAGTAAAAAGGAACTAGGGAAGGGGGAGAACAGGGATGCACAGTTGGAAGCAGAGGTGCATGTATGGTTGGTAAGAGCAGGATCTCCCCTGTAAGTAGCAATAATAGTAATATCAGATCATGACATTATATTACAGCACCTTTATAAATAGCCAAGTAGGGAATTTGCCCACTTTTCATCACTATCCTGCTTCATTATGGTTCTGGAGACATGGTGGGCTGGTCCTGGGACCAAAATGTGCACTGCAGAAAAGTTGTGTTCTGCTTTCATAGCATACTAGTTTTCAAAGTTGTTTGTGCCATCATGTGTTTTAGAGTGCTCTATTGGTTTTGTGACCCTGTACATCAATCCTAAATAGATTCAAGTCTGGTTTTAAGCTACCCTGTACAACAGTTATTCATGGAAGAAAGCACTATAGCACACGCTACATTTTTTACTCTGAAACTTTAAGAGGGATGTGCATCAGTTTTCTGCAAGCCTGTGCTGACTGAAGTTTAACTATTTACTTGCTAATCTAAGAACCCTTACTTTGCACGTCAGTAAGAAAGCGTATCACTAACTTACTCCAGGTTTTTGCCACTCCTTTTAGGCATAAAAGAAATTAAATCATAATTTCATTATTCCTTATACTGGCTTTTGCCTTCTAATAACCCACACCTATAGTGAAGGTTCACAGGAAAAATGGCTTCTCATGATCATACACCAGCACTGAAACACAACGCTTCTGGCATCCTCTGCAGCTCAAACAGTAGTCAATCTCAGTTCAAAACACTTTAAAATGTTACATATTTTAATAATTATAAATGCCAGGACACGTTCACCAGCAGACTAGAGGAGTCTAGGAGGTGTGTGTCTGAGCTGAAAAGGAAGCCTTATGCTCCTGGTCTGTCCTGGCACTGAGTAGGTTATTCAGTTGTGCAAGGACAGACCAGGAGCATAAGGACAAGTTTCCTTTGTGAAACTGGTCACAAGTTATTTAGTTATTGCGAGGAATTTTACCATTTACATTAAGTAACATCTGTTGTGCTGTGCAACTAATGAAAGCTTTGAAATTTGGGGAAAACAGCAGTACTTTGGAAGCAGTTTTAGTGCATAAATTTTGCAGTTTTAATTAAGTTCCAAGAGAATAAAAATGAAGGAAGAAAGAGGATTGAAAAAAAGGGAGTGCAAAAGACTGGGAGAAAAGGGGAAGGATGATGGAAACAAAAACAGAAAGAAAGCATTACCTCATAGGTGGTTTTCCAGGAAACTTGTAAAAGGAGACAGACAAAAAGGAACAGGCATTTATGTCCTCTTCCATTTCAGTGAGATACTGGATTCCTTCAGGTCAGCTGAGAGCCCAGCCTGAATTTTGATGCACCTATAAATTCTGAAGTTCAGCAGTCCTTGATTCCTGGGATTTTTATGTACACCAATACCATTAATCATGGTGCCTCTGGTACCTTTTGTAAATATTTGAATCATGAATCCCATACACAAAGCACTGTAGTATTGCAGCTTGCCTTTGCTTGTCTAGAATTCACCAGTCCTGTTAGGAGTAACCCCCATTCTGATTTACACATGGAGTGCAACTCACAGTTAGGAATTTAGGTAATTTAAACTGCCTCCCACCAGCACATGCAAATGACTGCAAGTACCAACAAGAGCTGCATTCTTGTAGCTGCCATCATATCCCTGAAAATTCTTATGCACCCTGTTTGAGATTCAGCAAAATGTCTTGTTGGGGAGCTGACTTACCATATATCTATATATATAGATAGATATCGATATAGATATATATGACTCTCTTAGGCCTCATTTTCTACTGCCTTCTATCTTGTGCCAGATGTTTGCACTGCTATCTCGTGAATGAAACTGCATATGAAATACTAAGTTTCTGTGGGTCTTAGGATTTATGTTCACTGTCAACCAAGTGGGAGTCATAGAGTGATATTAAATCAGGCTGCAGACTGCTGCAACAAGACAGCTAATTTATTGCTCTGCTCTGACTATAGTAAAACCTCACCAGACAAGTTGTGAAGATGTTTGCCATTAGCAAGTCTGCTAACAGACAATGGCAATCCTTCTTAAAGCACTTTTAATCTTCCTATCCACTGAGGACTTGGAGATACAGCTTGTTTCCTTTCCTCTTAGGCATGGGACTTCCATGGTTTTGACTCTGCTGTTAAACTTCCCTGTGTTCTCTTCTCTAGTCTGAAGACGTCCAGCTCTTTAAAACTTCATCTAATGCTTTCTTCCTTTCAGATGACTCTCTCTGAGAGTGTGCCCTGGGGCACACTGAGCCCTTTTGCTTTCAAGAAACCTTTCTGCACATGTGGTGCTCAGAACTCAGCCTGGCATTGCTCTGGCCATATAACCCCTGCTGCAGGTATCTTCAGGGAGGGAAGGAAGTAAGTCAGTTTGATAAGTGTACATTGGCTATTTCAAATAGAGAATTATTAACATTAGCTATATGGGTAATTATTATACAACGTGCTTTCAAAGGCTGCAATCACCTGTTAATGGTAACAAACATTTGTAGGAGCAGGCACATCTCCACACATGCGCAGGGTGGTGAGGCACTGGCACAGGCTGCCCCATCTTTGGCAGTGTTCGAGGCCAGGCTGGACAGGGCTTTGAGCAACCTGGTCTAGTAGAAGGCCTCCATGCCCGCGGCAGGGGACTGGAACTGGACGAGCTTTAATGTCAGGCGGCCCGCGAGGGAGGGAGGTGACGGCGGGAGGGGGCCAGGCACCGCCTCCCCCTCTTCCTCCCGGTCCCGCCCCGCCCCTGCCGCCGCTTGTTGATGTTTCACTTTGTTTTAATTCCCGGGTCGCAAGATGGAGGCGGTGCTGGGACGGCGAGAGCTGCTGTTGCCACCGCTGCTGCTGCTGCTGCCGCTGGCCGCCGCGCTACTGGGCCCCGCCGCGCCGCCTCAGCTGGGCCAGGTACCGATGGGGCCGGGGCGCGGCGGGGCCGGTCCCTATCTCTCTCCCTGTCCCTCACCTTGTCCCTCTCCCTGTCTCTCCGAGGGGCGACCCGGACCCTGCCGGAGAGCGAGCGGCTCTGGGGCGGCCGTGGGCGGCTTGGCCGCTGGCTGGCACGGCCGGGCGGGTGGCATCGCCGCCGCTGGAGGAGCGGGCAAAGCTGATGGCACCGGAGGGGGTTTTCCGGCTGTAGCGCTCGGCAGACTGAGGTGTGTTACCTCTGCTTAAAGTGCTGAGCTGCTGCTCGAGTGCATTTCGGTCTAAATGTGGAAAAATAGCACAAAAGGACAGGATTATGCATCTCCCACAAACTCAGTTAATGTTTCCCCCTCTCTTTAATGATTTATATAGGATTTAATATGCTAAATAATAATTTGACTGCTGGGGGGGGGATTGTTACTTCTATGCAACGTAGATGTATTTACATTGTATTCTAACGCTTGTCTACCCATGTTTGGACTTTCAGCGCTATTGAAGTGTGCAGTGCTGTAGGTCCATGCTTGCTTTTAGTGATTTCTGTACTCAAATTGAACCAAGCAAAGGGTTACAATGTATTGGTATATTGTGGGACATCATGCTGTTTTTTTTTTTGCTCCAGTATCTATGTTGTATCTTGGTAAGATTAGTTTTAAATGAAATTTGATGGCTTTTTATAAAGTGGAAGGCATTTTTTGGGTACTGCTTAGGAGATAGTCTCAGTGGGAATAAAAAAATGTGCTGTAGTACTGGTGATCTTTAACCTCTAGAATTACCGAAGAGAACTGAATGCTTAGGTCTGTACTTGAATCATGACTGAGTACATCCTCTAATTGTTGTAATAGTGAACTCCCAAAGTGTGAGGTTGCAAAGAGGGAAGAGCTGTTTTGCGTTTGTAGTCACTTGTCTAACGTGAAGTTGCTGTCGTGATTAAATTCACTGTGGTTTTGGATTTTGTTGTTGCTGATGTTGTTTGGTTGGTTGTTCTGTTTTTATTCAAGTAAAATGCTTCTGAGAAAGCCTGACAGAGGCCCTGCACTGGCACATCCCGTGTTGCAAAGTGGGATTCCTGGGCTTACTTCCTGGTTTCTGCCTCTATTAGGAACATTTGAAGAGAGATTTACTTAAATCTGTTTTCATGGGGATTTAGATCTTCAGACACCTATAAAAGTGCCTAAGTGCTTGGAGTCAGGTGCACTAAAAAGAGCAGACACAGCTCAGTTCTTGGGTATTCTGCTTATCCGTCTGAGCAGGGGAGTGCTAGCTGGAACGTGCCAAAAGACACAAGAAGTGGCAATGGAGTATATAGACCTATTTTCTTGCTTGCCATCTACCTGGAGACTGTCTTCCACTGAATAGCATTAAAGTTGTTTGTCAGAGCTGGCAGTTGTACAAGAAGTGGAGGCACATCTGTGAGTGCCATCTTTGGATCTGAAAGCACGAGTGAGCACAGCAGGGCAGTGCCAGAGCAGTCCTGTGGAAGCCAGCTTGGGGGCAGAAATAGAATAGGTATGGTTTAAACTGCTGATAGGGCTTGATTTAGTAACTGGGGTGTAATGCCTTATGGGCATAGCTGTGCTGTTTGTTGGGTGAATTTGTCTATTTGTGCCATACTGCTTGGGTGATCTGTCAACTCAGTTTTTGATGGTTGCAACTATCTGTGCTTTTTTAGCTTTATATTGGTGTTGTGGTATAAGTATATGCAGAACAGCTCTTCAAATAGTCAAAAAGGCAACACATTTTTACTCTGGTGTTTTTTCTTTTTAAATCTCAAGCTTAAAAAAGTGAACACTTGTGTTTCCTCATGCACTGTTTGTTTGTACAAACAGAATAATTTTGATGTAGAAGGCACAGTGCATCTTGGAAAAGTTTTGAGTAGAACTGTTATTGCTGGGTTTTGAGCATGAGCTGGTTTATGGTGGCCTGGTAAGAACAGAACTGTCTGTTCCTACAGTGGGAGTAGGTAGAGTGAAAATGCCATACTGTCAGGTTGGCTTCAGAACCTACCCACTTAAGACAATGAGCACTGGGGTGAGAGTAATTGTGGTCTTTCCTCAGCATGGCCTGGGACTGCAGGCTGGTTGGGAGCAGGCTGCATCAACAGGACAGCTTTTATTTGTCCAAGTACCATGACTGTGTCCTTTAATGTTCTGTGAGCCCACTGGCGGCACACTACTGATTGCTGCCTGTTTTGTAGTTCTTGTACATGGTATTAAAGTTTACTTCCAAGTTGGTGACCATGATGTTACAGAAACCATAGTGGAAGGACTGAGGAAAAACTCTGAGGCATTGGGATAATGTTTTGTAAGGCTGGACTGCTTTTGTTCAGCTCTGGAATGTGAATGTCTCAGTTCTTGTGCAATACTTGTTTCTTAAGATGTTTTGAAATCTAGACTTTTATTTTGAACATCAGCATGTGCGCTTTTGGTTTCTTCTCTCTCCTGAAATTTGGATAAGCAAAACTGGGTTACAGATTGATTGATAGTAGACAAAGTGGGTTTTTTTTTAATAAAAAAAGGTGGGGAATGATTCGGGAATACAACTGACCATGTTATTCTAGTGCAAGGTCAGGAATTAGGTTTTGTGTTTCAGAGTATTATTTTAATGTGCTGATAGGAACTGGCTAAAAGCACAGTGGGCCAAATGCTAATGGTTTGTTGTTTGCTTACTCTGTTTGTTCTTGATAATTCAGGTTTAGCAGTGTTCTAAGTGGTATACTAGCCTACCAGATGGGTTTGTTTTTTAGTTTAGTTGCCTGAAAAACATTTGTTGGCTGTAAGAAACCTCTGTTCGGATGGATTATGTCACAACAGAAAAAAGTAATCTTCATCAACCATTTGAGTATGTGTGCAGTAAGTGTAATGTACTTTAATCAAAGAAGAAACTTGTCAATAGTGCCATGCTGAAATGTTTCTTTCATTGCTGTGTGCCAGTTTCTCTATTAACCACCTGGCATATGTTCTAAACTTTATGCCTAAAAGATCTGACATAATCTTTCTGTGTATATTTGATTAAATTAAAGCAGCATGATGCAGTCATGTCCTGGTGATGTGGGACTAAGTAGTATTCACCTTTTAAAACTCCTGATAAAATATTCATAGTATGAATTGATTTAATAGAGAGTAAGCAAAGATGATTGATTCTAGCAACATATGTATGGCAAAGGAAAGGATAAGCAATATTATCCTAAGACTCATCATAAGGCAAGAAAGGAATATAAGTGTGTTTGTTCAGAAAATTAAAGCAAAAGTACCATGCTAGATTTTTATGTTAAGATAGAGATATTTGTATAAGCTGAACTGAAGATAGTGCAGCTTTAGTTACTTAAGCAGATACTGGGTTTCGTTATCTTACCCTAAATACTGTCATGCAGTTTAAAAATGCGAGACCTTATTGGAGAAGGTTTTGTACTAAAATGGTGTAAAATGTGAGGGACTTGCAAACTTCTTGGGTCAGACCTGTCACATCAAACCTGTACCATGGTTATTTCTGAACTCAGTTATGCCTGACAACATCCTACAACATACCTCTGGTTTGAGTCTGACGAAAGAATTATCAGAAGCAGAGAATGGAACCAGTTGTCCATGTTAGTGCCATAACTCAAATGGTGTGAATTTGGGTGGTAGTTTTCTTTGTCTGTCAAACACTTTTTTTCCCATAATCTCTTTCCAAGTTCAGAAACAAGTTACTCATTTGTCTATTTCTTATCTGGTTGGCAGCCTTCATTGGACTTTACATTTTCCTGTCACAAACTGTGTATAGCAGTAGGGCTTGTGCAATCACTGCGAGGGGATTGTCTGTCTTTCAAGTCCCTGTACAGCTGGCCATCTTGCAAAGCACTATGCCATCTGTTCCCAGTGCTGCCCACTCCACTTCCCCCAGGCCTTCTAGTGCAGAGAGAGCCTCCATAAAGAACAGCTGTGCTTTAAGTGGGCTGGCTGCAAGTGCCAGAATCTAGACAGGGTTTATGTGACTAATGCAGTGGTGTAGGGCTTAAGCATTACCCTGTACTGGAAGAAACTGTGCAGTGCACCCCATCAGGCACCCACTGTCCTTGGAAGAAGATTTTCTGTGGTTCTGTCATCAGACCCCTTTTAAGTTCCTGCATGATCAGAACCAACAGCTTTGTCTTGTGCAGCATTTTTCATAAAAGGCTGTGATTAGGTGAAGTGTTCTCTGTAGATTTGTGTGCCATTGCCATGGGAGTCTGGAAGAAATAATTAATATTCCATTTACATTATGCCAAATGCTTTATATTCTTTGCTGCTGTCTTGCTCTGCTGCAGCTACTGGGATTATACTGCACCAGTTAATGCTTCTGGGTTCCATTGCAGCACATGGTAAAAGGGAAATTATTAGAAAATGGTCACTGCCTGCTTATCTCTTATTGATCCAAGTTCACAAAAAAATCCTGAGTTCACTGTAATGTATGTCCCTCTTACTGCTGTTGCCTGCTGTCCTAGAGCAGAATGATACACATTTGTGGTGGAAGTGCTGTCCTCTTTACAGGTACTGTGGTCATTACTGCTGTAAATATCTCTGCTGGAGCACTAAAACAGTGATGAGAAATTGTAGGAAAACTCAGGAGAGGGATCTACATTCTGTGACAGCATTAAGAATGATAGGGCCATTTTCGGTGTGCATCGGAGTGTCTTGTGTGAAGATATTCGCTGGCAGAGGAAGGGATAAAGTGCTGTGAATGACAGCATCATGTCAGTGGTAAGCTGAAAGCACAGCCTGATGCCTAAGGACCTGAATTGCTTCTTGGGGCTGACCTTTGATTTTCACTCTCAAAGTGCAGCTTTCTCAAATACTCCAATGAATTACAGGACTGTCTGAAATTTGTGTGACCTTTGATTATGTTGTTAAAACTGAAATGTGTATTGTAAGTTGTACAGGCAGTTTTTACACACGTTTCCAGCTTCTGCAGAACTTGATAGTGCAACATTATGGATTACTGCAGAGGACACATGTCCTGTTGTCAGTGGTTTCGTTACTACAGGATTGGCTTACTATATCATGAACAGATAGCTTCTGAAGTGACACTATAATGTAAAAAAATCCTTAAAACAACAGGTGTTAACCAGTGTATGCAGACAGGCAGGAATGCCAAGAACTGGAAAACTCCAAGTCTGATTCATCAGAAATCTGGCTTCACAAGAAGCATGGCTTAAAGTCTAGGACAGATAACCTTTTGGCTGGAAATGACCTGTCATTGGTGCTTCAGATGCATTTGTCAGATCAGCAGGAAAACTCTGACCACTGAGAGAAATCTCTTTCTCAGCACCCCTTCTAGGAAGCAGGTGTTCATACTGACTTTTCTTGAGAAACTCAATCCTAGCTATTCAGATGTTCTTCCTTTTATGGGTTCAAACTTAAACTGGGGAAGTTTAGATTAGATATAAGGAAGAAGTTCTTTATTCTGAGGGTGGTGAGGCACTGGAATGGGTTGCCCAGGGAAGTGGTGAATGCTCCATCCCCGGCAGTGTTCAAGGCCAGGTTGGACAGAGCCTTGGGTGAGATCACAGATGGTTGAGTGCGAGGTGTCCCTGCCCATGACAGGGGGGTTGGAACTAGATGATCTTAAGGTCCTTTCCAACCCTAATTGTTCTATGATTCTGTTCAAGTTAAATGTAAACTACCAAGTTACTTAGAGAACTGGAAGACCGTAACTGAAAATACGAACCAAAGTAACAATATAATCACAGGATGTTATCTGTTCTGTCATCTTGTGATTTCCTCAAACCTTGTTTTCTTCTTATGTTTCAAGAATTCTGTACATTACCAACAACAAAAATGTATCCTCTGACCTTTCAGCTCTCAGCTGTAGCAGTTGGAGCTGTACGTCTTCTACACTGTCAAACTGTTTAACAGATTATCAAAACCTTGTCTCATCACTTCCTAGGTTTTTCTGTTTTCTGGGAATTCAAAGGGCACAAACGATGAATTTTCCGGGCAGTCTTAATAGTTGCTCAGTTTTTAAGCCTCAAATGCAATTTGAGTTCTTTTACGCAGAAAGTGTTTTGTAATCTTTTTTCAACATCTCCAGAGTGACTCACTGAGATTACAAGAAAAAGGAAATGACTGATAGCTTGTGACTGCTGAAAAAAAAGGAAAATTCACCCTACTTTATTATTTATCAAATGATTTGAAAATGAAAGGCATAGGGCAAGATAGATATGCTCAACAACTAAGCGTTAAATGTACAAAAAGTGAGCTATATAAGCAGTGATTATTTTTCTTCAAAACAGCTGTCAATCCTGTTGACGCGGTATCCAAAAGCATGTCGTGAATTCTGGTTGATATTAAAATTTGCACTTGAAGAGCATATTACATGTTTAAGAGATGACAATATGTCAGTGGATCACTTCTGTGCAGTCAGTTACAAAAGAATAGATCACAGTGTG
This sequence comes from Neopsephotus bourkii, assembly GCF_033783945.1. Classification (NCBI taxonomy): domain Eukaryota; kingdom Metazoa; phylum Chordata; class Aves; order Psittaciformes; family Psittacidae; genus Neopsephotus; species Neopsephotus bourkii. The sequence goes on along the minus strand of NW_026902241.1, from coordinate 2,927,766 downwards.
CAGACAAGTAAGACAGCTTAACTGCTTGCTGCCTCTGCCACTGAAAGAGCATAGCTCTCTCCCACACATCATCCTTCCCTCTCATTTACGCAAAGCCAGCGAGCCAGTTTAGCTCATTAAATTGGCAGGAAAACTTTCCCTTTTTTTGCCAGGCTATTTTTCTGTCAGTTGAACAAGCAAGGAGGAGCTGCACAAGCACAAGAGAAGCAAGAACGCAGCTGGGGGGAGGGAGCCCAGCTCCTTGTTCTGATGGACAAAAGGCTGTTGGATTGGCTCTGCTGCATGGCCTGCCTGTCCTTGCAGCATCTCTTTAGGAGATGCCTTCTCTCATCTTCATCCCAGGAGATGGTGGTGCATCTGCAGAATGGTGCGGGTTTCTAAAGCTACTCAATAACTTAGAGCAATGGTTAATACTCCAGTACAGCAGCTACACCACGACTCTTGCAATTTTGTGTTTATAAGCAAGGAAGAACTCATATTCTTGTAATTCCTGTGACCAGTCTGTTCACATCCAGATCCAACAAATTCTGTTGGTAACATACTATATTTTGTACATCCATTCTCCTGAGTCATCTATGTTCTTGGTTTGCCTCTTCACTAAGCAGTCTCACAAGACTTGATGGCAGTCTTGCTAAGAAACATTTCAAACACATCTACAAGTTCTGCTGCTAGAAAATAATCAGTTTTCAATTGTCCTTGCTTTAAATGTTCCTGAACTGATACAGAAACATTTCAAGGATCAGAGGAAGACCAATTTTTCCAGAGTCAGAATCAACTATATTGATGTAATTCTTGACAGACTTAAAGCGCTCCAGTCATGTCCAAAACTTTTATGCTCTCCCCAACTATTTATTGTAGTACTCAGCTACTTTTAACATGAAAAGTTTTCCTAATGTCTCACCTGACACTTCCTTGCTGCAGTTTATAAACAGGTTGTTCATTGCTCTTCATAGTATCTTCCCATGGAAAATAACAGTCCTCCAACTCAGTCAACCTGGTTTTATGCTAATGCTCTCAGCTCACTTAATCCTTCCTTGGAGGCGAATTCCTCACTGCTCTTTTCCCCTGGCTTCCCACTGGTCTTTCTTGCAGTGCTGCACCCAAAACTCAATGGCTTCTGCTGTGGCCAATCTTCTGACCCTATGCACCCCATACCAAAATCTACATGAGGCAGGAACCACAAGATACATGCCAAACACAATGAAGGGCAGACAGGATGACTCGGGTAAAGTGGAGGAACGGCTGAGGTAAATGGGGTTGTTTAGTCTGGAGAAGAGAAGGCTCCTGTGGACCTTACCACTCTCTACAACTACCGGAAAGGAGGTTGTAGTGAGGTGGGTGTTGTCCTTTTCCCAAGGAACAAGCAACGGGACAAGAGGTAACAGCCTCAAGTTGTGCCAGGGGAGGTTTATTTAGGCTGGATATTAGGAAAGATTTTTTGACAGAGAGGGTGCTCAGGCATTGGAACAGGCTGCCCAGGGCAGTGGTGGAATCACCATCCCTGGAAGTGTTCAGAAACCATGTAGACGAGGCCCTCAGTGATACATGTTAGCGGTGGTCTTGGCAGGCCTGGGGTCATGGTTGGACTCGATGACCTTAAAGGTCTCTTCCAACCTGGTTGATTCTCTAATTCTATTGCGAGACGTTCACAGGAAAGCAGAGCACCATCCCAGCTCATCCACTTTCACCCACTGGAGGGAATGGGTGATGCACAGCATTCGCCCTGTTAACACTACATAGTTCATGAATTGGGACTTATATCATGCTAGGTACTGTATATTTCAAGTATTTCCTGCTTGAAAACCTAGTGTTTTATAAAAATCCCAACCAAAACCCCATTTTATATGTTTAAGTTTTTATTTATTTATTTTAAATTCTGAGGGAGTTAAACTTTTTATCGAGACATGACTTGCTTTATAGCTGTTAGTTGTGAAACAGTGACTCAAACACAGAGCTGAAGAACATGCTGAGGATATGGATTTCCAGAAGAAAATGAAACACAATTAGAATCATTTAAGACTCTGAAAAGTCAAAATAGGGTGCTTAATGTTATTTCTGAAGAGGTGACTCAGGAAAACAGTGTGACAGTTATCACTTCTGGCAATATCCAAGAGAGATTTGGCTTTTGTGTGTGGGTTTTGTCAGGGGCAGCCCTGGGGGATTTAAGGTTCCATCTGTAAAACAGCCCCTGACATTACAGGGGCAAAATGAGAGGATAGAATGAGTCAGTCAATAAATTATAGGAATTAATAGAGTTTGAAAGAAGCAAATCCGCATTACCTCCAAGTGTGGAGGTGTTCCATGTGGTATAATTTGGGAATGATAACCAAAGAAAAGAAATAGGATTACTGTTGACATTGACAAAACTGAGTGTTCTTTAGTATAGACTAACGTGTATTAAATTGTATTCCATCTTGAAGACTAAGTGGAGTGCTTAAAAAACATTTATAGAGAATCTTATTTTTACCTTGTATTTTCTATTATTTTTCAATATAAGAGGCTTCTTTTCCATTATATCCATGTGAAACAAGTTCTCCTGAGAATTTAGTTTGATTACTATTGTTCTCTTTATTTTAAAAACCCTATACATAAGGGATACAGCTGTCATTCTTTCTCATCAATGCTCTTTATTAAAAAGAGGGGGAAACCCCCAAAACAATCCTTACATGGAGCAAGTAAGCATATCCCTCTTTCTTCTGTCTGCTGGATGGAAAGACTGGGAATGTGCTCTGGGGATTTTATGCTATCATTCTGTCAGGACAGTGTGTGAAAGTCGCCTGTGGCCTGCAGTGGCTGCTGTGTTTCCTCAGAAACTTAAGTCTCTTCTCCCCCTTGTTTTCCAGGAAACGATCAGAGTTGATGTTATGACGTTGGAAAGGGATGGGGAATTTCACAAAGCACAGGTTTGTCCAGTTTTTCTATTTATTCAGTGAATTAATGCGCAGCAAAATAGAGTCTGTGTGTGGATGCGAATGCATTGTTTTCCCTGATGTCAGTAAGTATGGTGTGTTCCTCTGAGAACAGAACTGTAGCATTGTGCCAGGAACCATACACTCATTCTGTCTGTCTGTCTTTCAGGTTGTTTTTAATATCACCTATGCTAATGGACAGGTATACCTAAATGATTTCCCTATGAAAAGCAGGGTTGCCCACGTAACATGTCAAACAGTAATATGTGAGTATTCACTTTGTGTTTTTTTATTTCCTACCCCCGGGGTATTTGGCTTCCCTGTTATCCAGTAACCAAAGCTTACAGTGACTACATGTTCTCATACTCTGAAAACCTGAGCATCGTAGAAGCAAATGATTTCCCAAGGTAGGATAATTTTGCTACTAAAATGGGTGGAAAAAAACCTTACTGCCTTGTTCTCAAGTCACATTCACATTCTGATATGTAAATGGTCTAATCTGAAATCCAGGCTCTGCCTATCTTTTCAAAAGAATGTTTTGCACTACAAGCTAGACAATGTAAACAGAAGGATGCAGCTCCACCCTGCTAATAGCTGTGTCCCTAGGTTGGCTGGCATATATCCAAAAGGAGATTCAATAACAAAAGTATGAATTATTATTAGGAAGATCTTTTAGTTATCTCATTTCTGTGTACACTGGACAAAAAAAGTTTCTGCTGGGTAGGCTATTACAGCACAAACACTGCAGTTTTGCTAGTGTCCTGCAGTGGTCAATGACTTCGAATTATCTTGACACTGCTATTTTTGCCACTGATTCAGTGCTACACGTTTTGTGAGAGAGCAGAAAGTACTGTGCTTTTTTGAGATGCACAGAGCATACTGTACAATTAATTAAACAAGAGCCATTATGCTCATTTAAGTTTCTGTTGTATTCAGAATGATCTCCTGATGGATCAGGTACAGCTAGTCTCTAGCTTGGTTCCTGAGGTCATCCTCGCCTTACAATCAGACATGTACTTACAGAGTACTAATGCTTTCTCTAAATTGGTTCTCTGAGCCATGACCTTTTTTCTTGAACCCGAATTCCCAGGCATATTTAATTATTAATTTGATGCTATTCTGGACAGGGAGAGCAGTAATTAATTTCTTTTTTTCTGAGATAATTGTGTTTCCATTGCTTCTATTTTTTCTATACTAAAAAAACAAGACAAAATGTCATCTACCTGCAAGATGACTGAGTCCAGAAAAATAGATATGATTTTATTGACTAATTCTGAGAGCTGCTGAGCACTCTACTGTAGTTCCTGTTAATTTCCCAAATCATACTTATATAGCTTGCAATGGCTACGAATATGAACATGAATCTGAAACAGAGAGAAAAATACATATTTGGCCCGGAAGGTAGAAACCTAGAACTGTCTATCTCCTTGTTTGGTCTGAGTCCTCAGCACTGTAGCCTCTATTATGTTTATTCTGTTTACCTATTAAATCCTCAACAAGACATTCAGATAATGTTTGTAAAATGCTAAGGGAATATTGAGATACTTGTTACCTGTTAACAGAGAGGAGGAATAGTCCTGAATGTGTATAGAAATAAACTTGAATTAAATATTCATGCTCTGAAATCTGTCACCTCCACTCCTACACTTATGCAGCACTGCAGTTCTACTGTGCCCTCACCCGTTGTAGAGGTATAGCAGCTGGTAGAAGGGTAACAAGTCTATGCAGAAACAGCAAGGGTTGAAAAGGCAGTTCTCATACTTGTGGAATATTGGGTTGTTGAAATAGCTGTAAGGTTTTGGTTAGGAAGAGAGCTTGAGGTGTCATCAGCTACATATGAAAATGGGGGGGCATAGAAAAAACATGTATGAGGGAACTTCCCTTGAGTAGTATATTAGGTGTGTGTGGAAAAGAGCATCTTTGTTTCTGTATTGAGAGGAAGGGGAATGTTTTGCAAATCAAGATGTTTACACAGGTGGCTGACTGGGCTGTGGCATTACTCTTACGAACTTGTTTGGACAATAGGAATGCATCAACAGCAAAGCCAAAGAATGGTGCTTAGAGTGCTTAAATGCAAACCTCAAAGGCAGGGATGCGATGTTGTGTGCAAGCTTCCTCAGTCTGGGGATCATACAGTGCTGCTGTTGCCTGCTGTGTTGTATCATGAGACCTGCTCCAAGTTTGATTTGGTAAAAAATCATGGCATCTGTTTTACCTGTTGCCCAGACTACTACAGCTTATAACAGCAGATTATTGGAAGTGTTAAGGACATCAGTATAGTACAGACTTCTGTACAACTATTCAAGCATCTCTGATTGAGTGCTACTGGTCCTCTGTACTTGTAATGACTTTTTCATTCAAATGCTACATGTGCCTTTGCATCTAGGTCAGAGTTGCAACTGTTTGCCCCTTGGTTGTGTACTGCTTTCTGGTTGGGATGGTTTCTCTTTGAAAACTGTGACATTGTGTGTTAATAGTGGAGAACAGAAACTTGGATAACTTACCAGATCAGCAGCACCTGGGAACCGTCAGTGTTCGGATTATGGTTCACAAGTGGCCTTTGGCATCCAGTTCTGATTTGCAGCTGATTGTCATTCAGGAAGAAGTGACAGAAATTGATGGAAAAGAGGTAAAAAAAACCCCCAACATTCTGCTTGTTTTTAATTTATGAGAGGCAAGTAGTTACCAAGGATTCAAAGGTTTACATGTGCCTGGTTGGTGATTAGAGCACAAAATACATAAGCTAATGCTGGCTAGCATGGTAGTGAGGGAGGTACCAACCTAAGTTACTCATGTAGTAGCAAAGGTGAGTCATGAGGAGTCAAGTTTTAATGCTTCTATTTGTATTTAATAGTTTATTTATAATGTAATAAGTGTTAGAACATCACTGTGTCACATGCTCTTTTGAAACGTGCACATATGCAAAGTCAGACTCACAAGCAATACTTCATTTAGAAATAATGTACAAAATAAATAAAAGGGGCATGGGATTGTTATTAGTCCTGAGGTTTTCCCCGTTGTTTATCCCAAGCTAGTAAAGGGTTTCAGGCATGTAGCATGGGGAACAGCTTATAGCAGCAAACTCTTATGGCAGATGGGCTTGTTGTGAAAGCCCACAATATCAGAGCTTAGCCCTGGGATATTCTGCATGTAAGATAATTAATTCATTTGGGTAAAAATAATGAAGTGGATTTTGATATTAACAGGGAAAAAACTCCTACATTCTGACAGTGTTTGCACAAATACCAGTGAATGGGAGGGGTTACGGTTCTAGCCGAGACTGCAATGTGCAGAACTGACTTCTCAAAATCACCAATAAAGTATACTTATTTTTCCAACCAGAGACATTCTGAAGAGACAACTGCTGAAGCCAGCAAAAATGTTGTGTTTTTGGTTCAGTATATGTCTGCATCTTGCATGTGGCCAGGCTCTTTAGAAGCTGGCTTATGTTCTGTTGCCTTTTTTTGTAACAGGAGAATTATGATAATACCACTGGTCCTTCATAAATTGCATGCTGAGCATGTCCTGTTTTTTACAGGGATCTGCATCACATCAAATTTGTACTCTGTTAATGAAAGATCCCACTGAGAGGTTTGAAGATTTTCTAATGAAGTGTTTATTCCACTTCTAGGAGGCTAATTTATCCTTGATTTGATTCAGTATTTACACAATCTCAAATTAGAGGCAGATCTAAAACTAGGCATCACAGTGCATTTCCTACTTTCGTAGGGACCTGCCAAGAACAACCCAAAAGCTAATATGGTTTCCTTAATTGTTTAAATCAAAAGTTTTCCATCCTTCTCATTAGTTTTCAGCTGACAGTAATGATCATCTGCTTCTTCACATTGGTCTCTGTGTGTTTGAAGCAAAGGAGATCGTTGGTTGGCCTACTGTTCTGAAAGCATGAGTGAAACTCACATGCTCCATTCCTTTTGTGTTAGTTACATTTCTGTGTAGCAGTTACAATTATGATCATAAACACTCTGGATTTCTGTCAGTTCTTGGCCTCATGCAGTTATTAAATGTAGTGAGTTATGCTGAATGTGTTCTGTATTAAGTGATGCTTGCAGAGATTAAGTGAAATGGGTCCAGTGCATCACTGGAAAAGGAGGAAAACTCTTTTGGATGTTGGAAAAAAGCAACACTACTACAAAAGCAGAATTGTCAGACTTGCTTCAGCAACACTTCAATGTTTGCAAGTGCTCTTTTACTACCTACTTGAGTTTTCCATGCCCTAAAATGCCTCCCTGAAAGAGGATCATAAAAGGCTATGTAAGACTTGGGTAAAAGCCCAGGGAGCAACTACCTCATGCTTTTGCATTTTTTTGTTTTTAACATCCCTGTGTCTAAATCTTAATGGCCTGGAGTTTTATGTGATGCATTGGTTTTCTTTGCCAGCCTACTTCACTCTTACTTTAAACTCAGCAATACTGACACATTTGCATCTTTTGTAGGTTCAGCAGGAAGAAGTAACGGAAATAGATATTTTAGTAAAGGACCTGAGAGTACTTAGACATTCAAACTACACTGTCCCTTTGAAAGAGAGCATGTTGTATTCCATCCCCAGGGACAACGACATGTTATTTACACTTCCCAGCCTCTCAGGAAAAGGTATCTCTTTTAGCTGTTACATAAGATTTTTTTTATCCATGGTTGATGTATTCCTTTACAATGGCAAAACATCATTATTCCTGTGTTTTACATAGTGGAATAGTTTCTTCATTGGCATGGAAATGTTTTCTTTAATATAGTTTGAGTTTGTTTTTGTTAAGCATCTAAATTCACCTCTTCTACATTTAGGTATTTTGTTTGTTTGTTTTCAAATCCGTTTTCCTTTGAAGCACTTGGTACTTATCAGTCTGCAACCCAGATATCTCACAGGAATAAATTTCTCTCTCAGAGCTATGATCGAAGTTTCTCTAAAGCTCCCCCATTTTCCTGAGAATGAAAGAAAAAACTGGAGAAGAAATACCTGTCTGGGTCACTTTAAAACCAGAGATAATTTTATGTTATTAAACTTGAGTATCTTAAAAGCAAGAGTAGTTATTTGGTGCCTTCATCTTATTTTGGTTCTATTTAATTAAAAGCTCTCAGGGATCTTACAGGAGATGAAATATTTTTATCTAGTTCTTCACTTTTTAATCTGGTGGCAGCTGAAATTTAAGCTGAATTTAAGGGCACAGCTAAGGCTGCACTCTAACACTGCTGCTTAGCAAGTTCACTACTCAAGTAAACAAAAAAAGTCAGCCTTCTGTGTTCTTGCTGTAAATGTGTGAGAAATGTAGTGTAAGTACAGAAATGCAGCATGTCTTTGTCTTCCTGAACAGTGAGTCAAATAGAAAACAAGCCCCCCACTGAACTCTAGCTTTTCTTCTCCAGATACTCAAGATCCACTGCAAACTACCAGTCAGTATCTCATCCAGCAAGTGGAAACCACAGTAGATGAAGAGGCATTACCTGGCAAGTTACCAGAGACCCCTCTTAGGATAGAACCTCCCTCTTCTTACAAGGTAGTTTTGTTTGTTTGAATTATTAGTATAAACCTTTAAAGAATGGTTTAAAAAGGAAACCCAGGGTTTTTTCCCCTCCCTCCCTCCCTCAGTTTTTTTTCTTGTTTCCCAAGGGATGAAATACATACAGCTTGGTGACATTTCTAGGAGGAAAAGTTGTAGTAACACGCTGCAGATAAAGCTGAATGTTATCCAGTATTACAGTTTGAGGGAATGAACTTCCCCATTTTCAATTTTCTCTACAGCACCATATACAAATATTATGTTTTCCTCCTTTGTGGATGTTTACAGAACAAAATAAACAAACCCAGCATTGTTAGGATTTAGATAGTGGATCTTCCTCATGGGAAGACCAAATACAACATCCATTTGAAGATGTTAAGAAGGTGTATAACATTCCTAGGCCTTTGTCTTTGGTCCTTTATTTTTAATTTGGAAAAAAAGAACCCAAACCAAACAACAACCCAAATCCCAGCATAATATGTAATAGCTCACTTCTGGAATTGCCATTCCTGTTTAACCTGGTATCTGACTCTCAGAGTACTGTTTTACTGCTTTATATTTATTAAAGACCAGAATTTTCTATTGTGTGAAGTACATGGCAGTAACTGACTTCCACAGAACACTTAAGAAATCCCCACAGCCAGCCACGAAAAAGAACAGGCTTTTACAGACACTCTAGTAAACTTCAAAAAAAAACAACAAAATCCCCCAAAACAAAACTGAGAAATCAACAAACAAAACACTTCCTAAATTGACCCTTAGCAGGGAGGGATTGGATGTTTCTACGTCAGAATCCTGCAGTGTTCTGACCTCAGAGCTATTCGTGACATGAGAGTTGCTATATTTATACCAAGCAAAGCACTTACACAATTCCAAATATCATTTAGCTTTAAGTCAGTTTTACCCTTCTGGGAGATGGGCCATTGCTCTGTCCCATTGTAAGAAACACAGGAACAGATTGGGAAGTTTCAGTTCCAGATGAGGTAAGGAGAGGCATCATGGCCTTCTCTGTGGCTGAAAGAAAACACTTTATAACCTGCTGCTGAGACATGAGGGCCAGAACAGTAGGCTGAAAGTTACAGATAGGCTAGAGAAGGTGCTATCCCTCTCCCAGGATGCCAGTAATGCTCTCCCTTCTTTACGTTGCCATGGTATCACAGCTTATCCATATTGCTCACCCTTCACCTGCTCCATTCAGGTGTTCTTTATTTTCTAAAGTGGCCTTTCCTCTCAGAGAACTCTGCTAGGATGAGCAGAGAGTTAAACCTTTGCCTCTTCCAAACCTCATAGAAGAGCTGTGAGTCACCAGTCAGTTTCATCCTGCTTATATGTATGTTTAAGCATACATAAATTCCAGTAAAACTATCACCACACATTGCAATTCACCAGTATCTACGAAACCCACACTTGCTGTGTTTTGCAACCTGTCTTTTTATTTTTACCTGTTTGGTTGTAGGTGATGTGCCAATGGGTGGAAGATTTGAGGACAGTGTTGTGCAGATTCTGGTTGCGATCTTTACCCATCTTCTTCAGTTTGATGGAAGTCATTGTAGTTGGAGTTGTTGGAGCAGCTCTTATTCTCAAAGTTCTAAAGGTGATCCTCCCTTCCTGTGAAAACAAGTAAGTCATTTTTGCTGTTTGCTTCTCTGATGAAGGCAAAACACTAACTAAAAAAATAAAAATCTGTAAAGCAGCAGCCCTGTTCTATATGAAGAAGGTGTCAACAATTCAGTGAAAAGGCTGCTGGTAACTTCCCATTCCAAGTGCCCTGTTGACACACAGGTCTTTCAGAGGAATATGGGAAAATCTTTCATTGGAAATGTCTTCAGCTTGGCTGTCAGACTGTCAGATTTTCATCAACTCTTCTAAGGACTATGTTGTGAGACACCATTAACATAGAATCATGTTGCTGGGAGAGGAGGGGAGAAGCTGGAGCTAAACAATTCCAACAGCTCTACATCTTTTCATATTCCCACTGTGTTGGACTTGTTATAATTGTTATGGAAGGCCTTAAAATTGACTTTGTGAATTTGTATGGGAATTCTCCAAGGAGGAGCTACCTATGCAGGCAGCTTACAAGCCGTTTCAATTGGTGGCAAATGGTCCTGAGTAAAGCTTATTGACTGCAGATGGCTTTATTCACTCAGTTGGTGTGTTACCAGCAATAGGGATATTTTTCAGAGAAGGAAACTCTCCAAACAAGGGGTGGAAAGATGCATTAGTAACTGCAGATAGGAAATCAGTATAGATTTACTGCTGGAATGGGCAAGTGTGTATATTTTAAGGCAAACCAAGTCAATTCTGGAAGACCTAACCCTTGGAACCCTATATTCTTTTCAGGCCCCACAAGCACAGCTGATGTCTTTGAATGCAGCTGACCAGCTGTGCTTCTGAATGGCTCTGAGCACAGTTAATTTATGTATCACCCCAGGGATAGGAGTGGCCTTAGTCCATCTGACAGAGCTAGAAAAATGGGGAGCTGGAAGATCAGGAAAGTTAGAAACTGCAGTGACAGAAGAGACCGTGCTTCCCCCAACACTTCACAAAGCATGCTGTTGGCTTCAAGTATTTCTTCTAACTTGTGAGGGCAGGAAGAGTCAAGAAACACTTTGTACCCCCCAGCAGTAAGTAGCTTAAGACTGCCATGTGTGAAACTTTGAACTAAGTAGAATTAGGAGAAAAAATAAAATCTAATCCACATAAACAGTTCAGCAAAGTGTCCACGGCAGAGGTGAGTACAGAGCAGAGGAAGCGGCCTGCAGTAATTCCCAGTTGGAACATGGGGCTTGTGCATGGCTTGTCAGAGCATTTCAGGATCCTGTTACACTGGAAAGATGGTGTGTCCTTGCTAAAAACCCAAACAGACAAACAAAACAATGAACCAACCCCACCCAAAACCACATGCTCATTTTCTTGCTGCCTCTATGAAGTGGTCCTGTAAAATGTGGTAGCGGTTTAATTCATGACTGTAACCCAGTAAGAATGAGTAGGTCTCACTTGGTGAATGACACAGTTGCAGATGTGTATAAGGACCTCGTCCCAAGTCTGTGATGCCATTCTACAGTGCACTGATAAAACTGGAAGCTTTAGCTAGAAAATTAGCTGCAAGAGCCTGACGAAGTAGCTTTTGACATCAGACAGCTATGAGGCTGCTGTGAAGTTGAGCTTATGGAGCCCACACTGCTGGTATTTCACATGTGGAAACTGGGTGAAGGGACCCCACTGAAACCACAGGTAGTTCATTTTGGAGCTGGTTTTGTATCAAGTTTTTATTCTACTTTATAAAAGAAGTATCATGCGGGTAATAATTGATGAACTGATTTAAAGTACGTTGATAAGCTCAAGAATAAACCTAATTTTCAGAATGCAGAATTGTTTCGTAGATTGTTTTCTAATGCCAGGTAATCTTACCTTTCAGAGGCACCCTTCTCCTGGATCAAGTCAGCTTTGTACCAGTGATTACCATCAGCTTGCCTTCAGATCTTCCAGACAGGAAAAATAATTTAGATGAGAAAACATGTACTTAATGCTGTGTTTGCTTTGGAGTTACTGTTTTTTAAAAGCATATTTTTAGTTGACCTGAAATTTGGCACTTGATCTTAATACCATGTTTGTTTCCTACTAAGAAAACTCAGTCAGTTGATAAATTGGCAAAGGGACACTCAGGCTGAGGCCCATAGCTGACTTCCTTGTGCCTCTCCGCTAAAACACAGCTTTTTCAGAAGCTTCAAAATAAAGCAGCTTTGCACCCTGAGGGCTACCATTGGTTTTAACTTCTGTGAAGTCACTTTTCTTCACCTCTGACAGGACGCTGGCTGCCTTCATGCCCATTGATAAACCAGGGCAGCTATCCTGAGTATCGAGGTGGTGTAATTCAGGGTGTCCTGAAGTCTCCCAACAGCATTCCTCAGAAAAGGACGAAGGAGTATCGCAAACATCAGCTGTGCCTGCAAGCCTAAACAAAGCTGCCCAACCTGGTGTCGAGTCTCTTAGGGTTGAGTGTGCCTTGCAAGGAAAATATCACTACAAACCCCTTGTGTTACTTAAGTAATTTTACGCTTTAAATATGCAAACCAAATTTTAAAGGTAGGTTTAAGCACTTTACACTTTTGTGGCCCCTTCCACTTACAGAAACTGTTGGCACTTGTGAAGAATGTCCTTTTTGTACCTGTGACAGCAGTACTTTGTGAAGTCTCAAGAGAGAAAACGAAGTACTACAAGCTCCTATAACAGTACTGGCTTACCTCTGCTGCGTAGGCCCAGTCTGCCCCTGCCCATTTGTACTGCTATCATTTTTCAAATAAACAAATTGTTTATCAGACTGTGTTCATGTGTGCAGCTCTGTTTATCTATGCAGCCCAGTGGTTTGCCACATGCATTAGATGTGGGCACTATTTGGTTTTTAACTTTTCGTTATTCTTGCTTACATCAGCGCTGCCTCCGTACAATTCTAAACATCCATTGGACTGACTATGTGTCTAATGTCACTGTCCTCGAACAGGCAGGGGTCACCAGCATCGAGGCCACATTGCTGAAATTGCAGCTGCGCTGGGCAGGGCACGTCTCTAGAATGAAGGATCACCGCCTCCCCAAGATCGTGTTTTACGGTGAACTTGCCACCGGTAGCCGCAAGAGAGGTGCCCCAAAGAAGAGATACAAGGACTCCCTGAAACAATACCTTAGCCTTGGCCATACTGACTACCATCAGTGGTCCACCTTGGCCTCCAATCGGGAGACTTGGAGGCACACCATACGTAATGCCGCCGACTCCTTTGAGAGCTCACGAAGAACTAGTCTCGAGGAGAAAAGACAACGCAGGAAGAATCGTGTCCCACCTGTTCCACCCAAGGAGACCTTCTGCTGTGCTTTTTGTAGCCGGATTTGCCTATCCCACATTGGCCTTCTTAGTCATCAGCGCGCTTGTAGTAAGCGTGGGTAAATGCCCTTCCTAAATCTTCGTTCGCGAAGTCAAGCCATGATGATGATGATGATTCTTGCTTACAAGACACTTTGTCAAATGACTAGGGCAGAGAAAAGAACATTAACTACCCGGTGTAAGACTGAGTAGAGTTATCATTTGAGTGATTGAAATGATCCATTTTTAGCTAAAGCTGTTACACTGAGGGAGAAAAGCTAGGATTACACACACACATCTCCCCCTTTAATGAAAGGTTATCCAATGTGTAATGAATTCTCCAAGTTAGTTATTTGTCCTTACAGCTGGTGTGCGACAGGAACAACTTGAATTGTCTCACTAAACTGACAGCACTGCTGGGATAGAAGAAACATTTCTCATGCCAACTGACCTTGCTACCAACCAAACCAAACCCCAACCACCCAGCAGTGCAGCGTGGTATATGTCAGCCTGAGGTAACAGGGACACTGCTCAAACTTCCTTTCCTAAAAAAATACATCTGTTGTTTGATGTCGCACCATTTACATTTACTTCCTCAAGATCAATGAGGCTGGGGAGTGCAGAATCCCCAACATCTGCCAGGTTTAGCTGAGTGATGACAATAAAAGTGGGGGATGTGTCATAACTGGCTGAGTGCTTTGGAGCCATAAAACTCCGGAGCAGGGCAGCTGCTCTGCTGATCTGGCATGAGTAGCAATGGCCAGCATCCCCAGAGCCCCAGGCAGGGCTTTCCAGGACTTATCACCAGAGAGCTACCTACCATCATGGTAAAGCAACCACACAAGACAGATGATGGCAGAGCTACAGAGGCACCTGAATAAAGAACGCAGTTCAGTTAAAGAACATACATGACAGAGGGGCTGTTGTCATCCATGGCTAAAAAGGAAACAGCCAAGATTAGCAGAGGCATGGTGACTGCACAGACAAGAGTAGTCTTCAAACAGTTGCAAAGTCCTCCATTATGTGGAAATTAATGTTCTTTCCACATAATGCACATAGCCTTGGGCCCTTCAAAGTTCAAAATAGAAGCAATGTATAAGGCTGAAGTTTAGCTTATTGGGGGAGGAGGGAACCAGGGTGGACACAAAATACAACAGTTCTTCCTTACAGCACAAGCACAGTGTGAACTGAACTGCAGATCAGAATGCAGCAGCTGTTGCAGACTGTTCTTTGCATCCCTACTTACGAAACTGTAAACCAAGCACCTGCACAGCAACAAGGAGATTTCACTCTATGCTAAACAGCTGCAACATAAATGAGTGGTTAAGCCTGAAAAAGTGCTGGTAGTGCTTCACAACTTGGCTGACTTCCATAAGCTAAGTCATCCTTTTCTTCTGTATGGTGTTCCACAGAGCATGAGGAAAGAAATGCGACCATCAGGGTTAACAAAATTAAAGACCAGTGCAAATATTTAACACAATAATTGCCAGACAATGCTGCTATGGTATAACAGTGCACTGCTATGCTATGGAGCTGGAGCTACCAAGTCTTACAGCACTAGTCTTCTGCTGTAGCATGCACGTGGTTTTCCTGAGTCATGCAAACCTCATGCCTTTCAGGAGTGTGGCTTGGAGCTGGGACCACACTGAGCCATTTTGTAATGAGCCAGTTTAAAGGCTTCTTACTGTAAGAGTTAAGAAAGGACAATTGTGCTGCATGACAGTCACAGTAGGTCTTGCTTTCCCAGCACAGGAGCTGACAAGGATCCAAGGTACCAGCTAGGGAAAAGGAGGAGGGGGAGATATAACACACATGACAAGTGACTCTCCCTACCCCCAAAACCTAACAACTACCCAAAAAACCCAACTCTGTTAGGGTGGCAGCAGGCTTTTAGGAAAGGCAACACCTCTTATCTCCCCATGAATAGTAGCTCTCGTTACAGCCCTTCTAGTTCTGCCTAATTTTCACAATGTCTCTTACCTTTTAAACACATGGTATAATGCAGCACTGGCCCTTCCCTCCATACAGGAACTCCCCTGGAAGGTGTTGGCATCATGATGGTCTGTGTTTCAAAGCAAGATGAATCTCTGAGCTACGAATTCAGCATCTCCAGCTTTCCCCACCACCACCACATATTATGCAGTTGTTCATTTAGAGCGAACGGGGCTGGTTGAGGACTAAAGTTTCCTTTTAAAATGAGGTTTACTTTAGAAGCTCTCAAAATGTATCATGCTTTCAGTCCAAGTGGCCCCTTACTGGACTGCTTCCAAGGACTAAAGCTTACCTACTTTACCTTCTTACTCTGATGACAGATGGAGTATTTTGGTTTCCTTGCACTGAATTGATTTAGGAGAAGAAATCTTTTCCCACAATACAGCTGACAGCTATACGCTGATCTTAACACAGAAGAGAAACTATTAAGAAAACCCACTTCTTCAAAATACTGCATCTGTTTACTCTGACACATAAGGCTATCCCTTTGGAAAGGAAGAGGTAAATTTGTTTTCCATACTGGTGGTGGCAGTCTGTAAATGCACCCACGTGTAGACTCATCTGCATTTCTGGGTTCATCACAGCTGGTCCACACATGGATTTAGCAGGAGCTCCCAACAACATCTGCCTTGCAGTGTCTTGCCAGAGCATCTCATCACAAGAACTGCACAAAGCCCCTTCTCAGAGTGTCCAGCTATCATTTGCAAGACAGTGATGGATTTTAAGTACCTGAATTTTAAGTACAGCAACATAATGTTGACAATAACATTTACACAACTGTGCACTTGGGATGCATTTGCCTTCTGCTCAGGCTGCAACTTTTCATTATCATCTGTCCTTTCCATTTGCCTTGCATCACCCGAAAAGACACAGGAGCAGGAATTCCACAGCCAGTTTTGTACAGCTCTTCTCTACCAGCTGAAACAAGTCTTGACACATTTGATTCATGAAACAGCTTGAAATTCAGCTATAAGCAGAACTAGAGCCAGCTGGTCCGAGATGAGCTAGCAGGAAGAAGCACTTCCAAAATAAAAGATGGCAGAAACCATAGGTGGGTTAGTTACAATGACCACTGTAGAGCAAAATCTAAAATGATGACCTAAATGGTAACCAAAGAACCAGAGAACAGCTCCTACATTCCACTTGCCAAGTAATGTAAGAAGGGAATTTAGACCGTGCATCAATTGTGAAATCAGGACTGTGAACAGACACCAACTGAGCACAAACCCAACACACAGGCTGCCTTATCAGAACAACCTTACCGAAGTGACTGTGTAGTGTAAATCAGGACTCATCTGACCAGTCTGGAGTTCTGAAACTTACAGTACCACACAACCGAGAAAGAAAAGCGTATTTCAGAATTAGTACCAGAAAATTTTTGTTTTCCTTCAGACTTACCAGGAGACTACACCTGTGACCTGGCATCATGGGATTTGTTTACCCTGGCTGGATGTACTGTAGTATTAGTTAATAGATACTGTAAACCGGTGATGATCCTACCCCCTAGCTTAAACTTCAGTTGAATCGACTCACTGTTAGTAGTGCATGGGTTGCTGTTCTAAATCTCAGCTTTGGATGGGTTCTTTATTAGTATCTTACAGACAGGGTAGAATTCTCCAAGATCAGCTAGCAAAACCATCTATATGACTGCATCTTGCTCATCCCCCTTTCCAGTTCTCAGCATCCCTTACTCATTTAGCAGGGCTAGTTTGTTTTTTCTTGGTGTAATGGCTGTTTTTCAAGAATAAACCCTCTGATGCAAGAGTTCTAGTATTAAATTTAAGGAATTTAAAACTCCTGAAGATCAAAGCAGATCCCATCAGTATCTTGTGCATTTGAGAGCAACGGGTAACTTTGGATCTCGTTCAAAGAGAGCCAGACAGAATTTGCATTAAAAAAAAAAATTTATTTAGACATCTGTTGCTCTTAAATTACAAAAGTTAAAAAGAGCAGGCAGTGCACCAACACACTATTTATTACTTCTAAAGCTGTTTTAAGACGTAAACTGGCTTCTTCAAGATAAGACAACTCAGCATGATCCAAATTCAACTATCCATTTCTCATATTTCTCAATGTCCGCAGCAGATACAGATTTAGAAACCTTCTTCAAAGCTATTTCAAAGTCTTCCATAGTTGTCGGCATGTGCATATCATCTCGGGACAGATTTCTTATTTCTTCTGGTGTCAAGCCTTCAATGCGCCTTCTCATAGCCATCAGGGATGCATCTCTAGTAAGGATGCAAGAAAAAAAAGTTACTCCATACAGGATGGTGGCTCAGCTGTTTGAGAGGCTCAGCACAGCATTCCAGTCAAACTGTTGCTTTCAAATAGGTAAAGAACTGCAAACTTTTACAGGATCTTTGAGTGCTTGTACAACCTACAATACCATGCTATCAGTATTTTTCAATCATGGATTTATCCTCACTGGATCTCTGAACAGCGACTATTCACAGGAGAGGACTAACTGGTTTATCTAATGCCACTGCATGTCTATGACGTAGCTGCTGTTTACAGTATCTTCAGACAGGAAGAAGACAAATACTTTCACTCCTCCTATGTATAGGAGGAGTAACTGGAATGTTTTAAACATTTCCTGGTCCAAATAGGAATCCCACTTGAAAGAAAAAGGGGTCAACAGTATCTTCCTCCAACCTGTAGGTTCACAGCTAAATGTTAAACTACATAGTCTGTTCAGTCTGTAGCTCCTCAAACTTCTAGCCTCTATAAGCATCAAGTGGCTTTACAAGTGTCATTTTGTTGATGCATTAAGTTTGACGGCATTTGGATTTCCAACAGTAACATCCACAGCAGCAGCTGATGAGCTGCTGAAGTAATTAATACCTAACACTAGAAGACTAAAGCTCCTGCTAATTCATTGTTATATAGCTTATAATAAGAAGAAAATGCTACTTATTTTAGGTAAAAAAGATGCAAGGGTAATCCTGGAGATATCACAATAGCGTATCATATTGTATTAGTGAGTGAGAAGCCAAAGAGAGAAAACTTATGCATTGTCTTCTAGGAGGATTAAGAATGATGGTTTCAGCATATTCTGTTCCAGCTTCACCCCTTCCTCCTAAAGGAAACCATAACTGACAGACTTCATGAATTTCACAGAATCATGAAATGGTTAGGGTTGGAAGGGACCTTAAAGATCCTCTAGTTTCAACCCCCTGCCATGGGCAGGAACATCTTCCGCTAGACCGGTTTGCTCAAAGCCCCATTCAACCTGGCCTTGGACACTGCCAGGGATGTGGCAGCCACAGTTGCTCTGGGCAACCTCTGCCAGTGTCTCACAAGCCTCATAGTAAAGGACCTCTTCCCAATATCTGATGTCAATCTCCCCTCCATCAGATTAAAGCTATTGCCCCTTGTCCTGTCACTACATGCTCCTGTAAAAAGTCCCTCTCCAGTTTTCTTGCAGCTCCCCTTTAGGTACTGGAAGGCTGCACTAAGATCTTCTTAGAGCCTTCTCCATGCTGAACCACCCCAAATCTCTCGGCATGTCTTCATAGGGGAGGTTTGTTTACTAAATAATTGTCAGCAATTAGAATGCATACTACAATAACGAGAATTTCAGAACAACCCCAAAAAGTTGCCTTGTTAAACTCCATCTCAGTCTAGTAGTACCATGATTTGCTGTTATTATTTGTGAACAAAGAGCCAGTGTTATACCTGTAGGGAGCATCCCTAAGGCCTTCAACCTTCACAGTACACTCAAAACAACAATCCAAGACAAGTTCATAATCACATCTACTATGCAATTTAGAGATTTCCTGAATGTCTTATAATATTAAAGTTTCACCTACATTTTCCATGGTTACATACTGACTGTTCAAAACTGCACTGTTATCTCTGACTGGTTTTCACTCCAGCTCAGAAAACTTTGGATTTCACCTCCAGTTCTTGAAGGTAGGAGAATAATTTGAGAAAAACAGAGTTCTTAGTTCATTCTTTCTTAAGTTCTGCTCCTGTCATGAGTGAGGACACTAGCCTACAAGTTTGAACTTTGCTTATATACTGCGAGTCTCAACTACACAAAATCACTTTTAAATAAGCCATATGTCTTTTTGTCTCAATGTAAATGAGACAATTATGTCCAACATCTGTCTTCCTGACACAGTTAACAGGCTAATAGAAGCACTTTCTTACTAATATCAATTCATGCACCTCCAAACCACAGTTTGTCCGGATTTCTGGTTGCTGCCATGTCAGTCATCTCTAAGGAGACTGCCACAAATGAAAGACTCAAATTATTTCTTTGTGGGTTTCTTTGTGTTTGATTGCTTTTGTTTTGTTGTTGGGGGGGGGGGGGGTGTTTGTTTGGTTGGGTTTTTAAGTTCTGATTAAAAAAAAATAATAAAGCAACAGTGTGTATAAATATATACATACATGAAATTCACTGAAAAACGTTACAAGTATGATGACTTTTAAACAACTGTATTGCTATCCAGTATGAAATGAATGACAAAAACCAAACACTGAACAGACCAGAGGACACAAACTGCAGCTAAAATTTACTGAACAGTAGGCCAAACAAATTCTCTTTCACATAACATGAGCCTATTAGCACAAACTGCTTTCAAAGGACAACCAACAGCAAGACCAAGCAAAATAACCACCACAAATTCATCTCACAGACCTACAAATGAAACAAATCTGCCCAACACTGGTTCAGAACAACTAACATACCGTTCTTTTCCCAGACACTGTGTAAGGTTTGTCGAGGAAATAGTACTGAGGCTCCAAACTCTTAGTTCAGCCTGAAGCGACCCTGCTGATAGAGCCTTTGGTGGCAGTTTTGCATGCAGGCTACTCGCATTCATCCCTGCATATTGTCCTTTCAGCTGTCCTGACAAGTGTTTGCAGAGCTGTATTAGGAGTCAAGGCAAGAAATGGATCTGTGTTTCAGGAAAGCAATGAGGAGGTGGTTTTAATACAGAACATTTCTCTTATCCTGTTCAAAGTACAGCCCCACAACAGTTGGCACTAGCACAACTAAGAGCTCAAGCCTTGCACTGCCACATTTCAGTGCTGCCCAAAAAGCCTGAAAGTACAGTTACACAGGTGCTTATTAGATGACAACAGCATCTTAAGAAGTTTCAGTTCTTTGTGAATTACTGCTGTTTCCATAATTCGCCATTGCTCCAACTGTGCCAGTGCAAATCTTCAGATATAAATCAAATGACTGATACTAAGTCTCTCAGGAGATCAGTCCTTTCCTTCCGCTTTCAATTTTTGAAAGCAAAGACTGGGGGAAGGGTTAGAAAGTATTTTCAGTAATTTAGGCTATAGAATAGGCCCACAGGTGACTGCATGCAAACACAACTGAGGGGAAGGAGCAGAAGAAAACTTAAACCACTCATCACTAAAGCCAGCATGCGAGTACACAGCTCATACTGTCACACAACGCAGTGTGCCTTTTTTGAGTCATGAAGGAAGAACACTCCATGTTTTACTTTAGTTATCGTTGCCTCTGCCACTATTGCCTCTTACACATGGATGTTCTGTTGAACTAGTGTAACCTCAGCAGAATGACTGCAACTCTGCAAAACTTAAAGTCTACCATTCTGTGCATGTTCCTCATGCAAGGAATTTGGTGTACATGAAAGAACATGGAATTTTACCTAAATCATAGTTTGTTTAGACTCCCACGTTGCAACTGCTCTCCATCATTATTACAGGAAAATATCAAACAGAAATCTAATTAATTAATGTAGTATTTTACCTTTTAGACATACATAGAAGAAAAGTTACAGTCTGTTTTTAATCCAATCATTTTAATCATGTAAATTACTTTACAAACAGTTTTCTTAAGAGAGCTTGTAGCAGTAGTAACACAAATGATGCAATGTTAACATACCTGCATACGTTGGTAATGTCTGCACCCGAGTAACCCTCCATTTTCTCAGCTATATTTGCAAGGTCAACGTCATCAGCCAATTCCAGCTCTTGTAGATTTATTCTTAGGAGTTCCTCTCTACCTTTTGCTAATCAAAGAACAAAAAATTTAGTCTGTATGATTTGCTTTGTGAAGATAAATAATGAACTGCAAAATGATAAGAGGGAGAATGAAAACAAAAACACTGTACTTGCTACAAAGGCAAATGTTCAATGTTTAGACTTAAACTTGTTCTGAATTAACAAATTAATTTCATACATGTATAAAATCTTTAAACCAGGTGATCAAATTTAAAGGAATATTGCTGAAGTTTAGGTTTTAGTCTTTCCAACCACTCCTCTCCCCAAGTCTTCCTACCGGATGGTAAAGGAATATAAATTCTCTTTTCTAGTCTCCGTCTTAGGGCTTCATCAATATCCCAAGGAAAATTAGTAGCAGCAAGTACCATGACCATTTTGGAAGGATCATCGTTTTCAGCAGCCCCTCCAACACCTGGATTGGAGAAAAAAGAAAGCAAAATGTACATGTTTCATGGTGTTTCATGTAGAGATAACAATATCCACAATTCTGTAATATTAAAGCAGCTACCATAATGCCCTTTAGTGAGTCTAAGCACAACAGAATCACTAAGGGCAAGAGTTCAGTTTTTCACCTGTATGACAGCCTGCAAGAAAAAATGGAAACTTTGTTTAATTAGGACCAGTGGCATAGGCCACCACTCAGATCAGCAAGGTCCTCCCTATCATGGCAGGAACAGTTTTATAGCAGAGCTGGTTGGATTTCTGACATTACAGTATTTGAATTTTCACATCAACGTCCGGTAACAGCATGTGAGAAAAGACAAAGTAACTCCCCCAAACCCATTGCCACACCAAGAAAACAGATGCTTCCCCCCACAGCATTCAGTAACAGCCACACAAAAGCAGCATTACTACCCTACAAAATTTTTTCACTTCTAATTTTAGGCCAAACACTTCACATACACAGGTGGATTCTTACCAACTGCTGAAGTGAATGCTTATTTGGTGGACTGAGTAACAGCTTCTCAGAGAGAACACCTCTGCATTGAAAGTACTGTGAAACTGCTGCTATATACAGAAGTTAGTTTCATTAAACCTGCTACTCTCTGCATTTACTGTTTTCGCTTATAGGACTAAGCTCTGGAATATCCTAGTCTGCCTGAAAATCTGCATACAAAACATCATTTATGAGTGCTCAAGCAAAAGGACTTCTAATAGCTGTTACTAATAAAATTAGGTTATGTACATACTTGAGCTATGAGAAGAGTATTACAGATCTGCTGCTATTTAAAGTCAAACATAAAAGGGTATCAGCAACAGAGAACCAAATATACAAATCTTCTGACTCATGTAATTGTACCACAAATTACTCCATAGACTAGCACTTTTCAGCTGCCCTCCTCCTTTCTCCTTGCTCAGCAGAGTATAAAGAGGATGCCTCAATAGAAACTGCAGTGTTACCTACTTTTAAACTTCGTTGATTTGTGAAACATTAACCAAATAGCTGTAATAATCTGTGTTTTTAAAAGAAAACATTCCCAACCACTTCTATAAAAAACTGCCTTTTTATTTATATATTTAAGTGGGAAAAAAAAAAGAAAAAAAAAGGGGGATCCAAAATAAGCTAAGTGCAATGATTGCTTTGAAGTCTAAATTGGAACACATGACAGGTCTTTTGAGCCACCTTCTCCTTGGTTTTGGAGAAGTGACATGCTATGTAAAGACTGAGAGGACCAGTTAATACTTTTTTTCTTCTGTAGTTTTGAAATCTTTGCTATCCTGGGTCAGTAATATAAGGTTGTTGCTCAAATGCTGAAAGATTGTTAAATAACTGGTATAATTTTTTCCTTCCACACTGACAGCTGCAACAGCGCAGCTTCATCTTTTTACCCCGATTTTATGTAAGGCTTTCAAAGAAATCGCTTCTGAGGAATAAAGTTTTGATTGACTGTTTTTCCTCCAGTCCAGTACTTCCCAGCAATTAGGTTATTTACCATCCATCTGAACTAGCAGCTCTGCCTTCACACGTCGGCTAGCTTCATGCTCCTCTGAAGTTCCCCTGCGACTACAGATAGAGTCTATCTCATCAATAAATATAGTTGTTGGGGCATAAAATCGAGCCTAAAAAGGCAAAAGATAAAGCAGAAACTGAAATAGCAGTCCACTCACATTTAAGAAACAGCAGCACATTCAAAACAGGTAAGTATCAGACAATACCTAACCTTCCCTCTCTGACCACTGCACAGAACTACAGAGCAGTTGTGCATTGATTAATACCATTTGAGCAGCATGTTTTTTGGCAAAGTCCTGTAATTGTTACGGTTATAAATAATGTTTAATAAGCTAAAGGCAGTTTTACAGACATAATAATAACACAGTAAGACTTATAACTGTGAAAGTCATCAGTTATTCAAGCAGGAATGACAACTCAAGTTAAAGCTAGGACATCATAATATGGAACCTGTCCAAAAAACAGGTTAACTACAAAATAATCTAGTCTTTCAAAAACCAAGAGAGGTTAAAGACAAGGATCTGGGAAAATAAAAACTGTTGTCCTAAAGCAGTTGAGATGCTGTCCATTATGTATCTGCATTTTTGATTGATCACTGATTGATCATATTAAAGAGTTGATATCATGCCTATCAAACTATGATCCTGTATTTCCTGATTTTTCTGACTACTGTAACTGCAACTCTGCTGCCCCCTTCAGTACCAGGCACAGTAGCAAACACTGCATGCAGACCTGTTAACACATGGGAAAACATAAAAGACTACATATTCTGAGCCAATTTCAAGTGTTACATGCTCTGAAGACAACTACAGTTTGCAATTCCACTTATTTTAAGAACAAAAAAAACACACACAACAACAACAAAACATGCACAGCCTAAGCAGGGTTCTCACCCAGAAAGCAATTAGATTCCACCTTCACTTTTACATTCAAGTATGTTCTACAGTGCTTATCAGCTTATAGTGAGCTACCTCTAACATAAAAAGCTAACCCTGAAAATAAAGATGACCTAATTTTTCCATTTTTATAAAGCTATTTAGGAATAAACAGATTTTGGCCAAATCAGAAGGTCCTAAAATGTTTGAAGCTTGGAGAGCTGTTTATGTTACGACTTCTACACCTTAGCTAAGTTTCAGTATTCCACAGGTAATTCTACTTCATTATCTCACTATTTACTTCTACACCTTAGCTAAGTTTCACTATTCCACAGGTAATTCTACTTCATTATCTCACTATTTATGTTCAGGAACTTCAATCACCATTTCAAACAGCAGACGAACAAGTTTCTCAGATTCTCCTCTGTATTTTGAGGTAAGTGTGGAAGAAGAAACATTGAAAAAAGTAGTCTTGCATTCAGTCGCTACAGCTTTTGCCAGGAGGGTCTTTCCAGTACCAGGAGGACCAACCATCAGAACACCCTATTAGAATGAAAAGAACCACTTTCAGGACAAGAATCAAAACACAGACAATTTCAGAGTTTAGCAGTGTAATAGTAAAATACTAGATGTAAACTTTCCCATGAAGAGTTATTCAGAGGTAAGTAATTAATTGCTATTACAGTAATACAATATAGCTGAAGACAATGTATTTATCCAGCTGACATCTTTATTTTGTTAGTATTATTTACCATAAACTTTGTTACTGAAACGTGGAAAGAATTTACATATACTACAGAACACCTGAAATTTCTTGTTCCGCCAAGATCCAATCTTATAACCCTACTTAAGATCACAGGATCAGATTTTTTCATACCTTCCATGGTCTTCTAATTCCCTTAAAAAACTCCGGCATCCACATGGGTAAAACTACAGCTTCCTTAAGCAGCTTTTTGGCTTCTACTAAATCAGCAATGTCATCCCTGGCAAGAAAGAGGAAACTGTTTGACAGATTCTGACAGGCTGCAAAAGAATCAGTCCACAACTCAAAACAATATGCAGTTAAACTTATTATGTAACAGCTCTTCCATAATTCAGGAAAAAAAGTTGGATTTATGCTTGTGTCAAAAGCCTACAGAAACAGATAAAAGCCTACAGCAAAACAGCTGACATCTGACTAGCAGACTGCAGCTAGACGCAAAAGCAATGAGACACAACTCTTTCATGAGGGCATCGCTGATCTTATTCACGGAAAGAATAAGCAGGATAAGGCAAGCCGTTTAAACTTATGCTAGTTACAGATGATACTTTCTTCTTTTGCCAAGAGTTTGGCTGCCCATGAGACCTGAATGCCAGCTTTCATTAGTATGAGAACAATCTACCGAAGACTGGAAAACAGAGTTGAAGTAAAAAGAATTTTTAGAATTCTTTTTCAGAGTTACAGAATTATTAATTCTTAGATACCTTATAAGCTGGTCTGATTTCCTGAGGGTAACTCTTAGGGCATTTCACTTATCAGCATTTGCCCAAGTAATATTTTGGTTTCAAAACATATCTGTATGAAGAATTAGTTTCAAATCTGAAGTTGCAATTTAAGATTCAACATGAAAACCGAAACATATATTTACATGTTAAAGTGAAATACATGTCAGCTGCATGCATTAACAAGTTGTTTGTGGGACTGCTCAAGGCTGGGGGTTTTTTAAGCCTATTTTATTTTCCAGAAGATCTTTGATCATTTAATCCTCACAAAAATCACCTAAGCTTGGAAACACTTGGAACACAAACCAACCTTTGTATAAGGTTTAATATTTACCACATTTATGTAAAGGTACTGGCACATGATTATATTTTATCCTGGCAGTCACAGCATGTCCAACAAGATTTCAAAGGGTTCCTATATTGACATAACTTCTTTGTTAATTGGTTTACTATCTTGGTATGCTCCTGGGTAGCAAAACAGGTTTTTAAACAAAGAGACACTGATAGATACTAGAATCTTCTACATTGCAAAAGTCTACCTAAAAATCCATTTTAGGACTCTCAGAAATGTTTAAGAAGCTTTGTGTGCTCAGGTTGGGCTTTGAGCAACCTGATCTAGCAAAAGATATCCTTGGCCATGGCATGGGGTTGAACCAGCTGGTCTTCAAAGGCACCTTCCAACCCAAACTATTCTATGAATCTACAGGTGGAAAAAAACAGTGTTCTAAAAATATTCAGCTACACAAGAAGTTTACTCACCTATTTAATCAGTAAAGAAAACCTGTAGGTACTTTTTATGCGCAAGCATATGCTAAACTTGATGAAATATAACAAGGGAAAGTGTAGAGTCCTGCATCTGGGCAGGAACAACCCCAGGTTCCAGTATAGATTGGGGAACGACCTGTTAGAGAGCAGTGTAGGGGAGAGGGACCTGGGGGTCCTGGTGGACACAACCAACCACACCCCCCAAAACCAACACCAAAAAACAAACCCCCCCCACCCCCAACCCACAAACCACCCCCCAAAAAACAACCCAAACCACCACAACAAAAAAAACACCCCAAACAACCCAAAAAAACCAAAAAAAAAAAACCAAACCACCCACAAACAAAAACAAAAAAAAACACAAACCACAAACCAAAAAACCAAACAACACACACCCCAAAACCCAACACAAACCCACCACACCCAACCACACCCCCCAAACAAACACCCCCAACCAACAACAACAACAAAATACTTCAGTCTTGTCATATTACATGAGAGGAAAAAGAAATAACTCAGAAAAACTGTCAGCAGTATTCAAACTTACCATCGAATGTTGGGATTCTGAGAAATTATATCTCTTTCCAAAGCTTCTACTAAATCTTTATCATATCCAGTACTATCAAATTTCTTTGGCTCAGCCTCTGAAATCTCCGATGCACATTTGTTCTACATATAAAAGATATACGCATGTAACAATGGTTATGCTACTAATGGATTTTTATACAAGTCCACAATAGCATCATACTTCTAGAAGGCAGCAACATAAACCAGCATGAAAATTATGAAGCATCCATATTCCTGGTACACTGCAGGATCTATGTGGTTCTCCCAGAATTCTGTACTGCTCTCATCCCACTTCCTTCTCCAGAAAGGAAATGTCAGCATATTGTACTGATGCAGTTCCTTTGCTTTAGTAGGTAATCAAAACTGCATACACCTATCACAGTGTTTTTTTCCAGAGGAATCAAAAACTTTGAGACAGTAGATGGGTAGGTGGAATTACACATAAGGCTAGATCAGAAAGTGTCATACTAAGCTAGAGTATCTCAAATCATGAGATGTGAGTCATAAATATGCCATATATATGAGAGACCAAAAAAAAATAAGCAGGACTTCCATATGCAGGATAAGAAAAGGTGATCTGTAGGAAGACCACAGAAGTAAAAAAAGAGCTAATTAACTGATACAGCAGGAAAGCAGAAGCAAAGAAGCTATACTGCTGAAAGGGCTCAAACAGCAGAGACCATGCAAGTGAAAAGAAATAAAATGCAACAGACATACGCCATTCTTTATACATTTAACAGCAAGCACTTGTGTTAACAGAATGACTGTAAAAAAGAAAGAAAGACCTACCCTGTCTCTGTGTGTTTTTATCCATACTGAGAGAGGATTGTCAGTCAAAGACAATGTAATTTAGCTCTTAATAAAAAACAGTAGCTTACATCACTAAATAATTCCACCCTTGCAGTTTATACTACCTCTACAGGCTATGACATCTTGCCACAGCGTATGGTGGATGAAGCTATCAAACTGTTACATGGATATTTGACTTGTCCAGACTCTGGAAAGCTATGAGTTTAGTGTCTTCAGTATGACCTGCTACTCTGGTCAGTTAAATTCATGAAGACCAGAGCACAAGCAAAACTTAAAACACTCTGACTGCATGGATCATTCCCTCTCATGAAGTATGTTGGGATTCAGTTTGTTTTAAACTGAAGAGTCTGGAACTAATAGCAGATATCAACCAAAAAATAAGAAAAGGCATCCCTTTTACAATTAAATAGATCTTGAAATATTTTGGAAAAGGTAAGTCAGTGTCAGCCTAGAATATATGAAAGCAAGGACGTCTCATTTGAACAAGCTCTATCAGGTTCGGCTTCAATAATTCAGATTTATACTATATCCAAGTAGCAGTAAACAAGCCCACATTTACCAGATCACTTCCTCTAAAAGAAGGTTTAGGTTTTTTTTCAGGGTTTGGTTGTTTGGGAGGTTTGAGGTTTGTTTTTTTTTTTACTGGTTGTGGTTTTTGGGGGTTTGTTTGTTTTTACTTAATCTGTAACTAAGACTGCCCATAAAGCAAAGATACCTTACAAAGTGCGATTCAAATCAGCATGCTGATTGAACAGAACATTTATAGGCATCTAATTTTATAATACACTCAATATTAAGAAAACAAGACTGAGTTTCTCAACTCCATGAAGTTATTTGCAAGTTTACCTTTTCCTCTTTTCCTTTACTTTGCTGATCCTTTTTTTCCCGGCCGCGAACCGCCTTCCCTTTATCATTGGGATTTCGAGAGGATGGACGGTGAGGGCCTCTGACAGCTGCACTCACACGATTGTTATGACCTCTGCAATCACTGCACGGAACAGACTGACGTTTTCTAGGTCCTGGCGAAGGTCTAATTAGTTGTAACATATGAAAAAAGCCTCAGTGTAAAGTCACTGGTGAGCACTACATAACCAAATCAAGGCTACAAACTGAAAAGCCATTTTACTCAAAATAAAAATCTGTATGTCAGAAACAAAACAGACATTTTCAGATAGTCACTGAAAATCCACTTTTCCTTTCCCACACGCTTAGGGCTCATTTGCTTAAAACAAGCTCCTTGCTTTGTATATTTCATAAATAAAAGTAATCCTAGTATTATGGATCACTCAAGATATATCAGGGTTCAGTACATTCATAAAAGCTGTCTTTAACTGAGTCACAGCAGCAAGTCTGTCACAACTGTACATCTCTTCTCAATGTGAAATGCATAATAGCCAACATGAATACGCTAATGGACAAGATCATATGTGTTAAGGTCTTTTCACTCCCCAAATGGAATATCTACCAACCTATACTTCTACTTATGAACACCCAGGCATCTCTAAATTCCACCACAAAGGTCAAAATAAAGGAATAGCCTCTATATAAATGCCCATAGCATGGGTAACAAACAAGAGGAATTAGAGATGTGCGCATGTCTATGGGGCTATGATATAATAGGCATCACAGAAACATGGTGGGATGGCTCCTATGACTGGAGTGTTGGAATGGAAGGTTACAGACTCTTTAGAGTCTTTAGACAGGACTGGCAGGTGGGAGGGGGGAGGTGCCCTTTATGTTAGGGATAGGCTGGAGAGTATCGAGCTCTGTCTGGGGATGGGTGAGCAGTTAACAGAGAGTTTGTGAGTCAGGGTTAAAGGGAAAACAGTGATGGGAGACATTACTGTGGGGATGTGTTACAGATCGCCTGATCAAGGAAAACCTGTGGATGAAGCACTCTATAGGCAGATAGGAAAAGCCTCACGCTCACAGGCCGCTGTCCTCATGGGTGACTTCAACCACCCTGACATCTGTTGGAATGATGGTACAGCCGGCCACAAGCAATCCAGGAGGTTCCTCGATTGTGTGGAAGACAACTACCTTCTGCAAGTAATAGAGGAACTGACAAGGAGAGGTGCCATGCTTGACCTTGTGCTCACCAACAGGGAAGGGCTCATAGGAAATGTGACGCTCCAGGGCAGCCTTGGATGCAGCAATCATGAGATGCTCGAATTTGAGATCCTCAGGACAGTGAGAAGAGCGTGCAGCAAGCTCACTGCCCTGGACTTCAAATGAGCAGCCTTTGGCCTCTTCAGGAACCTGCTTAGTAAAGGTTCCATGGGATATAGCCCTAGAGGGCAG
Organism: Neopsephotus bourkii; assembly: GCF_033783945.1. Classification (NCBI taxonomy): domain Eukaryota; kingdom Metazoa; phylum Chordata; class Aves; order Psittaciformes; family Psittacidae; genus Neopsephotus; species Neopsephotus bourkii. The sequence continues at coordinate 2,897,764 of NW_026902241.1, read as the reverse complement.
GGGGGCCCAAGACTCTTGGGTGGTCTTCAAGGACCACCTGCTACAAGCTCAGGAGTGTTGCATCCCAACCAGAAGGAAGTGCAGCAGGAGAGGGCCAGGAGACCTCCTTGGATGGATAAGGAGCTGCTGAGGAAAATTCAAATGAAAAAAGTGTCTTATAGAAAGTGGAAGCAAGGACAGGCGGCCTGGGAAGAGCACAGGGACGCTGCCCTGGAAGCTAGGGACCAGGTCAGGAAAGCTAAGGCCCAGTTAGAATTAAATCTGGCAAGGGATATTAAGGATAATAGGAAAGGATTCTACAGGTACATAGCAAATAAAAAACAGATTAGGGAGAACATAGGCCCCCTCAGGAAGCTCTTGGGAGAACTAGCTACATAGGATTTGGAGAAGGCTGAGGTTCTGAATGGCTTCTTTATCTCGGTCTTCACTGGCAAAGGCTCTGACTGCACCACCCAAGTCTTGGAAGGCAGACACAGGGACTGTGAGAATGAAGACCTTGGGCCCACTGTAGGAGAGGAATTGGTTCAAGACCATCTTAAAAATCTGAACATGCACAAGTCCATGGGTCCTGATGAAATCCATCCGCGGGTCCTGAAGGAGCTGGCGAATGAAGTTGCTAAGCCGCTGGCCATCATATTTGAAAAATCATGGCAGTCAGGTGAAGTTCCCGACGACTGGAAAAAGGGAAATATAACCCCCATTTTCAAGAAGGGGAAAATGGATGACCCAGGGAATTACAGACCAGTCAGTCTCACCTCTGTGCCTGGCAAAATCTTGGAGCAGATTCTCCTGGAAGGCATGCTAAGGCACATGAAAAACAACAAGGTGCTTGGTGACAGCCAGCATGGCTTCACTAAGGGGAAATCCTGCCTGACCAATTTGGTGGCCTTCATGGGTATAGAACTGATGGACAGGGGTAGAGCAGTTGGTCATCTACCTGGACTTGTATAAAGCGTTCAACACTGTCCCACACGACATCCTTGTCTCTAAATTGGAGAGACATCAATTTGATGGATGGACCACTCGGTGGATAAAGAACTGGCTGGATGGCCGCACGCAAAGAGTTGTGGTCAATGGCTCAATGTCCAGCTGGAGACCAGTAACGAGTGGTGTCCCTCAGGGATCAGTGTTGGGACCGGTCTTGTTCAACATCTTTGTCGCTGACATGGACAGTGGGATTGAGTGCGCCCTCAGCAAGTTTGCCGATGACACCAAGCTGTGTGGTTCGGTTGATACGCTGGAGGGAAGGAATGCCATCCAGAGGGACCTTGACACGCTTGTGAGGTGGGCTGATGCCAACCTCATGAAGTTTAACCATGCCAAGTGCAAGGTCCTACACCTGGGTCGGAGCAATCCCAGGCACAGCTACAGGTTGGGCAGAGAAGAGATTCAGAGCAGCCCTGCAGAGAAGGACTTGGGGGTGCTGGTCCATGAGAAAATGAACATGAGCTGGCTTCAGTGTGCGCTCGCAGCCCAGAAAGCCAACCGTACCCTGGGCTGCATCAAAAGGAGTGTGACCAGCAGGTCGAAGGAGGTGATCCTGCCCCTTTACTCTGCTCTCATGAGACCTCACTTGGAGTATTGTGTGCAGTTCTGGTGGCTTCAACATAAAAAGGACATGGAACTGTTGGAACAAGTCCAGAGGAGGGCCACGAGGATGGTCAGGGGACTGGAGCACCTCCCATATGAAGACAGGCTGAGAAAGTTGGGGCTGTTCAGCTTGGAGAAGAGAAGGCTGCGTGGAGACCTCATAGCAGCCTTCCAGTATCTGAAGGGGGCCTACAGGGATGCTGGGGATGGAGTATTCATTAGGGACTGTAGTGATAGGACAAGGGGTAATGGGTTAAAACTTACAACAGGGGAAGTTTAGATTGGATATAAGGAGAAAATTCTTTCCTGTTAGGGTGGTGAGGCACTGGAATGGGTTGCCCAGAGAGGTTGTGAATGCTCCATCCTTGGCAGTGTTCAAGGCCCGGTTGGACGAGGCCTTGGGTGATATGGTTTAGTGCGAGGTGTCCCTGCCCATGGCAGGGGGGTTGGAACTTGATGATCTTAAGGTCCTTTCCAACCCTAACTATTCTATGATTTTATGATTCTATGATTACACATCTAATTTCCACCTAAATTTGAGTCCTGCTATCTCAGTACAGGAATTTAGTGTGGTTATTTCAATGCAACATGGCCTAAGTGTTCACCATGGCTTTTTCGTATTATCACAAGTCAATACTTCAGCAGATAACAACTTAAATGAAACAGAAACAGTTCGCTCAAGTCTTTCCCATTTTAGAAACACAAGTTTATCTCTAGAATGCTTCAAAACATTAGGAGGGTTCTACCTCTGAGACTCTATCCTTCCAGAAGGTTTGAATGAATTTGGGTAACAGTGTTCCTAGTTATTAAATGAGATCGACAGGAATAGTGTGATCACACAAGATCCATTTCTTTCAGAAGTTAGACTTAAAATAATTTAAAAAAGAAATGTGAAAATGTACCCATAAAGACTGAAGTTACAGATATATGAGAAATAGCTCTTAAGTTCAAAGCCTCAAAGAACAGCTATGCTCATCTAATAGTCTCTTGATGTCAAAATGCACAGTTCGTGTCTGCTTTGCATGCACTCCTGTTCCCTCCTTCAAGCTACTACAGGCATGTGTCAGAACCTGCAATTAACCAGTTCAGATAGTTAATTTCAGGGAAGTGGGGGTGTGGGAAACAAACACTAGCCCCACAAAACAATGTCTTTTTTTGCTCATTTAGCATTCTGAAACAGCTAACCAACACCAACAAAGAGGAAAGCAAAAAAAAAAAACACAACGAAACAAACCCCTCCGGCAACTATGGAGGGTAGGACTATCCTTCAGCAGCAGCTGCATCATCAAACCACACCACAAGGCCTTGGTTTCACAGATACTAACCCAGCATAATTCTGAAATAAGCAGGCTTGCCTGAAGCTGCTTGTTCCTAGCCCTCCCCTTGAGCTTATGCTAGCCTCGCTGACCAGTTCATGATCAGGGAACCACGTTGTTACACAAAGGAACTGAGCTTGGACACTTCTAGATTTTATATTATTCTGATAACATGCCTTCATCCTTTTCATATCAGCTACATGCAGAATCATTTTTAAGTTGGTAAGAAGATTAATAAAAGAATAGAGTTGAGCTGCAACAGAATGACAAGTTTATCTTAAGGCAGGGAAAAACAAAACAACCACCCCCCCCCCAAAAAAAAAGGGAAAGAGCAAACGAGTAACCAAACAAAACACCTTTCCCAAACCAAAATGCCTCTACCCGCCCCCCCCAAAACAACAAAAAACAAGCACCAAACTTGACATTACTCAAGTGTATACAAGATAAAAGCCCAAGAATGCTCTGAAGCAGGCTGCCTCAAAATGACCTCTCCTTGACCACAAATGGTGGCAAGCTGCTGGTGTGTTACACATCTAAGTTCTAGAACAAAAATTACACAAGAACAGGCCAAAGTCAATGTTCACTTTGCCCTGATAAATGCTAATTTAGGTCTTCAAATTTCCTCTTACCTACGTTCAGCAGGCACTGGCAAAGACCAGACTTCTGCCTCATGAGCTGGTAATTCCTGTTGTGAAGCTTTCAGTGGCGTACTGTCTAGTTTAAAACTCTCTAGTGTTTTCATTATATCTTTTACATGCTTAGCTTCCACACTTATCTCTTGCCAAACCTGATTAGGAAAAAAAAACAAACAACCAACAACAAAGTGGATTAAGCACATTGCAAGTAAGTTTATGAGTCTTGATTTCAAGCCCATGTAATGCCTGGATGGATTCCATAGTTTCACAAGCTACCTGGTCATACTTTAGTAGACAAGAATAACAGAAATCAGATACCAAAAACTTTTTTCTGCTTTCCTTAGCAAATTTAAAGAATAAACAAATTTGGATTTTGGATTTAACGACTAAGAGACTTTTGACATATTCTGCATATTAAATAAGTATGACACAAAAGAACACAGCCTTGTGGAATCAGTGTTGATTAAAAAAATGGTGGTTTGTATTAAAGATAAATTAACATGGTGGCCACAACTCAGCTTCTATTAAGGATCTAAGTCACACTACTGAAACACTGCGAAGGAAGTAAGACTATTCAAAATGATACCAGCCTACAAAACTTCAGCATAACAGGGGCACTCATCAGCAGGAAGCTGACAAGTCAGGCAGCACACTGGATCCCCAGGGCTGTGTTCCATTGCCTGTTTTGTCACCATCAGAGCAAGAAGTCATAAAGATTACTTAAGTAAGTCTATAAAATAACAAGGAAAAACGCCTACATATAACAGCACTACAGTTTATCAGAGGACAGTGTGAGTATTTTTATACTTTACCATGACAGACAATTTTTGCTACTTTAATGCTTTTCCCTCAAAATATTCCAGAAAAATATTATTCACCTGTTGCCATTTCTGTTGCAGATATGTATCTCTGACAGAGTAGAGATACTTATTCATTTGGTCAAGAACTCCCTGGTAGTAGACCATTGCAGAGTCATAATTTCCCAATAAGGCATATTCACGGGCCAGCTTTACATTCTCACTGATCATAACAATGCTCATGTTCAACATGAAGCTGGAAAAACAGGAAATATTAAGGAAAAAATTAATAATCCCAGGATCAGAATACATTTTTTTAACTATTACCTCATTTGGCATTATCAAAATATAGAAGCTGGAAAGATACTGCTTAGAAAAAATGAATACAATTCATATGAAAATATAATTGTTACTCTGTTAGTAAAAATTCAACTCTTCACTTCCTAAAATTGTTTCACACAATGAAGATCCTGTTGAAAAGCATAGCTAAGATATGCAGATTTAAATGTACCATTGCAAGCCTCAACTGCATGCTCTCCTTCCCTCTTTATTCTATTCTAAGACAGATGGCTATTTTCCTGTTAGCACTACACTGCCCATACTATAGCCTCCAGCTTAAAAAAAACAACAATCCAACAAACAATAAACCAAAGCCCATCTCCAATATGAATTAAGTTTTGGTGGGGTTTTTTTGCCTTAACATTCCATGCATATAAGTTTAACAGTCTGATTTTACCTTGTGAGCACTATTTTTCCATTTGTTTGATTTTACAATTCTTCAGTATTATTTAATATTTCTTTGAAAGAAATACCCACCTTCCATGCCCAGCTTGAACCTTCCTATTACCTTCATTTTTACACTTAAAAAGAAACTCTTGAAAAATACTGAGGCTGCTAAGTTGTCACTAAAAAGTAAGAAAAGGCTACAACTGAACACTAACTGTGTAGATACTCACTTTATTTAACATACTGTTCACGCTACTTTTCCCTACCAGTGGTTTAGTTGGCTTTGTTTGGCTTTTTTTCTTTTTTTTTTTAATGGAGCAAGCATCATGAACTGCAACCACTTCCACTCTGCAGCACTAGCAGAATCAGACCCTTTCCATTAGAATACCTCAGAATTATTATTTATACAAATACAATATTATTTGTACAAACACACAACTGCCAGTCACCACAGCCCATACAGCAATCAGCCTATGCTCTTTTTCGTTACTTACATACCCCACCCCCTTCCTTCCCCAAGATACCTGCACTATGTCCACTCCTCCTGTCTCTTGCACACCTGGAGTTTCCCCACTCTCCTAATCTCCTAGAACCAAGCACAGAAAGCATTAAAATAAGCACAGAAAGCATGCTTGCAGGAGTCATCTTGCTCTCATTGTGGTACCTGTACCCACTACCCGTAACACGCAATTGCAGAAAAGCAATTACGGCTAAGCCCTGGGATGAAGCATACTTGACACAGATCAACTATTTAAAGAATGTAAGAGGTACTAAACTCACATGCGCAATAAACAGACTGAAGACTCAACACATTTCAAGACCAGGTCAGGGTCAAATTCAGACAAAGTATTGGAGGTTTCAGAAGCTACATCTTGCACACACCAGACAAGCTATTGCTGTAAAGAGGGGCTGCTAAGTACAAGTCAAACATTTTATACCTCCCACTGCTTTTTCTGTGTCCTTCCCAAGTAGCTTTACGCATGGACTCACAGCTAATCCGTTCCTGAGCCAATATTCTCTTCTCTCTGCTTCTTTTCTCTTTCTTCTCCTATTTCCCCTGGAGCAGACAGCTGCTGTGAAAAGCTTCAGCCTGAACAGCAAAACTCTAGCAGCAGAGGAGCTGCAGATACGCCTCTGACAGCCCACACCCACACGCAGAGAAAGGACCTGTGGGGTTGAGACTGTGAAACATGCTAACCTAAGGACCTACACTATATAATCTCACTCCAGCCAGAGGCTGGCTGAGCTGGCTGCGATGGCTACAAGCTGATATAGTTAATGTGACCAAAAACTACAAAGCCTGCCATAACCCGGGCTAATTAGGCTTTGGAGGCACAGTTTGACTTTGGAGCCTTGTTGGTTTTTACCTCAGGAGAAAAAAGCCTGAAGGTGTTTGTCAACTGCTCTATGGATCATCACACAGATATTACCAAAGTCTTCCCTGCTATATTTAGGAGCAAGATTTTCCACTCCTGCTCATCCTACCAGATACACCTGTTTGCCTGTCCTGAGAATTCAAACCGATGAGTAATACTGCTAAAATCACATGTTGAGCAAGATGCTAATAAACCTTTTAAAAATTAAGTAACAGCAAGTTACTAAAGCCAAACTAGACTGCCAAACACAGAGAGAAGTCACAGATAACTATTCTCCCTCCCCCCCCCGAATGTTGTAGAGCAATCCAAGCAGAACAGCAATTCTGCTTAAATATTGGGATGTGGAGGAAGAAGCCTGAAAGAGTAGTTTTCATCTGGAAATGTTAAAATAGCAATAATAAAACAACAGAGAGAAGACAGAGAGAGGAAGGACAGAGAGGAGAAACAGACATATAAGAAGAACAAGCTAACATCTCATACAGGGTGGGGGGAGAAGGCGATCACTTAAGTGTATAATGCTTCCAGCACAACCAAAAGCAGTAGTTCCAATGAAAACCCAGGAATCAACCAGTTTAATCTGTGGTACTGAAAATGCGAGAGAATCTAGTGTAAACTAGAAAACAAATGTAATTTTTTGCTTCATGTTGAGTCATAAGAGCAGAAGATGTTGAAGTGGCTTCTGAATACAAGGCTCTTGTGTACAAGCAGGGCAGAAAAAGCTGCTGACTCTGCTTATGTCTGGACATGCCACTGCACTGCCACTTGAATACTGGCAGTGTCAGCTGATGCAGTAATGTACGCCTGTAGCCTTACTGCACCTGTAACTGAAGGTGCTGAAGCAGTTTTAAGACGGGGAAAAACAGGAGTTAAAAGTACTAATCTGAACCCAGATTAAAGTTTGCAGCAGAAAGTCACACTGTGACAACTCAGGGTGGCAAGCACACCTGGAACAGACATGAGTACGCACAGATCCAAAGTTAAACCAGACCTGAAGGAATTAAAAAAACCCAAACCAAAACCCCAGAGCAATACACAACTAACCCTGCACCTAAGTATTTACAAATACCTACTATTATCGCATAACAGGATGTCAAAGCAGCAAGGCTGCACTTATCAGCCATGACCTTTCCATGAATCATGCCCAGTGAAGTTATCTATGTTCCACAGCAAACTGAAATAGTAATGAGCTCGTAAGGTTTACAGTGCACAAGATATAAGGAAAATAACCTAAGCACTTTTGTCTTGCAAGTTTAATTCTACACTGTGTACAAACACACATGCTTCACAGTAAGAATACTTTCTACACTAGTTGTCAGTATATATGGTTCTCTGAAATTAACACGGCAGAAACGCATCAAATTTAACACACCTCTAGTAGCAGAACACATTTCCTCATTTACTGCAAGCACCTAAAATACTTCTAGAGTTTGGAGCAGCTCAAAGTAGTGGGGCCTGAAACCTAACAAAAGTTCAAAATACATAAAACTTTTCATAATGAGTGTTTAGAACTTCTTTTTGTATTTCATTTTAAAGATAACAGCCTGCCCATCATCAGAAAAACACTGGGGATACATCATGTGTTCCACAATGACTCAAGGAGTTATCATAAGGAACGACTCCAGGTAATTTCTGCTTATATTCATGCATTAGAATGTGGGAAGGTGTAACTGAACAGTGCCAATGCTGTTTCACAAAGAAACCTCCTGCAACTTTAAAAAATAAGAGATTGATGTTGGGATGCAGATGTTGGGAGGGAAGATTGAAGTTGGGGTCCAGCAGTTACTACAGCGTACCCAGCAGCTACCCTTCTGACTCAGAAAACAGCACCAGCCATACAAGGAAAACACCTCTAAAGAGTTCTTCAGGCCAACCTTAATGTTTGGACTAAGCCAAAGCCCGATTTTTGGCAGAGCGCACATTTCCATTATTTCAGGCTGCTATACAGGCTCTGACATCGGAGCCACTACGTGAAATTCAGAAAGTTCTCTCAGCAAACCAGAAGAGAAAAAACAACATAAAAAACCCACCCAAGTAATATTTCTCAGGAATCAGTTTGTGCTGGTGACAGCGGCTTGGCATCACCTTCGAGCTCCCTTGCACCTTTAACAGTCTTCTTCATAACATCCACTCCTAGCAACATTTGGTGTCAACACGGGATTGTGTTAACTACTTGGGAAATAGAAGAGCTGCCAGACTTACTGGATATGAAACAAACTGGTTCTCATCCACTTGTATTCAATAGTGAAAAAAACACCAGGAACAACAGATACAAGCATGCCTAGATGCTTATTGAAGAAAAAATTAATCAAAAAAACCCAGTATACGCTACTGTATTAGCACAACATGGCCTTGAAAACATAAAACCTGCTAGCAGATTTTAAGCCAAAAGACTTAAAAAAGAAGAAAAAAAAAAAAAGTATATTACTTACTCCCCACTTCACAAGGGCTGGAATTCTCTCAAAAGGTCAGTGTTAACAAGTTCCTCAGAAAATTCAGAAGGGTCTGCGGCAGAATGGGGACCTAGAACCGAGGTCTACACTGTTTCTCTCTGTTCAGAGAGAAAACTTGACTACCTGCCAAAAGTTTACTCCCTTAAAAGAAAATAAAGAGGCGGAGGGTGAAAGGAGAAAAACGAACTGCAGCCCAGTGTCCGAGCCGGTGCCCGCGATGCAATGGCAGCAGGGCAGGGAGCTGAGCGGCCACGCACCTGCAGCCACCCGCGCCTCCATTAACTTGGGGGAATCCGCAGCGACATCCCGTGACGCTCCGAGCACGCGTGAGCTCCAGCAAAAACTTAAGACCGACGAGGCCGGTGTTAAAAGTCACGGGTGTCGCGACAACAATGACCGTGCGACTCACTCCCCAAAGCAGGTCCCGGCCCCTGGGTCGCAGGACGAGGGAGCCGGAACCCTCCTCCCGCCCGCCCCGGGGGAGCTTCCCCTCAGGGCTCCCCATGCCGCCCGGAGCGCGGACATCGCTCCTCGCCTCAGACCGGCGGACGGGAGAGGGGGTGGACCCCCCCAACGCTCGCAAGTGGTACGTGTGGGCGGAGGACAGCCCAGCTGCCACGAGGAGGAAAGATACCACAGTGTTTCATCGCTCACTTACTCCTCTCCAGAGCTCGGCCCCGCCGCCGCAACTGCTCCAAGCAGCCACAACGCCTTCGCTCCTTCCTCCTCCTACTGCCGCTGCAGCAACTCTAACCCCACCCCCGACCTGACCGCCTACCTCCTGCCGCCGCCGGCAGTTTGAAGGCAAATCCGGCTGCGTCACTTCCACCCCGGGCAGGGGGCGGGGGCAGGCTCTGTGGGCGGTGATGGGAAGGGAAGGTCCAGCCAGCCACGCGGGCGACATGCTGGCGTCTGTTTTAGCAGGGCTACTGACACCCATAACCTTTTTTGGCTTGTTTTGTTTAAATTTTAAGGAGGAAAAAGAGCAAGGGGAACAAAAAAAGCACAGTTGCATTGGCCGGGAATCGAACCCGGGCCTCCCGCGTGGCAGGCGAGAATTCTACCACTGAACCACCAATGCTTATATACAGGCTGTTTTCCGCCTCCGTCTGTCGAAGGTGACAGGAGTGCAGTGCGCCTGCGCCATAGCAAGTGTTCCAAGGTTTGGGTCTACCGCACCGCGGCCCTTAGAATACCCGCGGCGGCAGTGAGGGACGGTCAGCCGTGTCTGGGTCTAAACAGGATTATATTTCATCTCATAGGTAGATATGTATTCAATGGTGGAAAGATACCTTAGCCACCTCGGGCATGTCGGTTATATTAAAAACATGGCTGTGAAATAGTGTTTGAATTTTAAATGTATTTTAACATAAGACTGTGGTCCAAGTTGGTATGTATTGCTGCAGGTGTAACCTGACAGCAGCACATGAGAGGCCTGAGAGCACAGGTATAAGTTATAAACTAGCCCCGCTAAGTTCGTACCTCTGAGGAGGAAAGACGCAGTGTGGTGGGGGACCAGAAGACTAGGCCTGCCCCAACAGCAGGCTGAGCAGAATTAGGATCAACCTGTAAAGAGGGACTTCCTCCAGCTATTTACATTCCATAATCCACAATGCGGTTTGCCTAGTGAATAGCATTTATTGATTTCTAGCCATATACTCATTGCTTTGTGACTGTCTCCACCTCTTCAAGCTGTTAAAAAGGGTGGTGTTCTTGGAAAGAAAACCACCTCATGTGCTACTGGTCCTAGGAAAACTGTATGCTGAGACACCATCCTTGGGTATGGTGCCCCTGTTGGAGCAGTTGACCTATCACCCATCTTAAACAGACTCAGCTGCTTAGCAACAAATAGGATCTAAAGGCTGGGCACAATGCAGGAGGTTTAGGACAATCCATTTCAGTGAACTCAGAAGACCTGCAGCATTATGTAGTCTTTTAGTTAAGTTTATCACATCCATTTCTCCCCTTCCACTTTTCTATTTTTAACCTGTTTAACATTGTTAAATTGGCAATTTTAGTCTGTCCCTTTAAGGAGTGCCTGGATTTAAAACAACCCTTCCTACAGTACTTTAGCTATAAGATAAAGCGGTTGATAAGTTTCGTCAATTCAGAACGTTACTGTATCACATCACTTGCTTGATGAGAGCTAGAGATTACCCTCTTTCCAGTTGTAGATGGCTAATGAATGAAAAACGTATGCCATACTTCCACTCACTCCCCTCAAACCAAAGGTACAAGAATTAGGATATAAGATAGTTTCTGCAATAAGACTGGTTTCTGTGTCAGCAGTTAGACGTGCACTTAAAGAAGTGGACTTCCTCAAAGACTATCCTCCCTCCTAATAACATGAAAGTTGTTTTATGTTGTCATATTTCTCAAGAAAAGGAACAGCTTCATGATACATGATGCATGCATAATAAATAACTAAGATTTAATTATTTTGATGAAAGAGGCAGCAAAGGACAGGGGAAGAGCACTAACAAGTTGCATTCTTCAACATCAGAACGTATACTTTTGAGAACAGGTTACAGACATGACAGCCAAGTATGAGGACATTTCTGCTATTAAACATGCAATTTTTTTGTTAACCAGTAGAGCTGTTGCAGGGTAAAAGGGACTCGGAAGAGGGATGTGAAGAAAAACACACTTGGGCAACTTCTGTTTACATCTGGTATTTGATTAGCAAAACCAAGGACTTAATTTCTTATAAAGATCAATTGTAATTTTTTTATTATCCCAGCAGGTGTTATGCTACAGAAGCTGATTTTGAGAAAACAAACAGTTTCTAAAACTCAGGAATGTCAGATTACCAGCAGCTGATAATCCAGTCAGGCCGGCCACAAGTGCTGGAATCATCTCTCTTGTTCTGAAGTACCTTCTAAGCAAGTGTCAACCATCCACTCACGCATATGCCCTTGGTCAAATACACATACTGTGATAACAGTTCAGTCAGCATAGGCAAGGAAGCTGCCTGTATTGGGTGTAGACAGAGGAAGTCTGCTGCATGAAGGGGATGGACGCTCTGGGTACTTACTGGAAAAGTCGGCATAAAAGACGCATGTTCTTTTCATAGGAGTATCAGGGGACTTGAAGATGTTGGTCCCAGCCACCACCACTACTTAACCCCATGAAACCCAGACATATCAGTGAGCATTCAGAGATCACATACCACCCAGGTATGCAGAGACCTGGCAAAAGGGGGATGCCCATGTCATGACAGAGACAAGTATAGAATACTCAAAAGATCGGTGAGTAACTTGCTATAGGTGTGGGATAATGCAACATAATGTCAAGTTTACTAACTGGGCGTGTAATAAATGAATTTGCTTAAGCAGAGTAGTGCTGTGGTCTATGTGTTTAATTGGAAGATCCAAAAGAACAGACAATCAGAAGGATATTTATAATACAAAGACATTATATATACATATACACATATGGAATGCATCTATATATATCTATACAGATATATATAAATCAGTAAACTTGAATAGTGCCTTTATCAGGAGCATCTTACGGCATTCAAACATTTTACTACGACATTGACCCAATTTACAATCTTTTTGCTTTGATTGAATTAAAGCAAACAGATTTTAAAGGCCTGATCTGAAACACCAAAGTTATCTGAAACCAAAGCCTAATAGTATCTTGGCTGGCAGCAACATCATCTAAGAACCCACCCACTGCACTGCCTGTTAGCTGAATAATATTAAAGGGTGTCTAAATAAATCATTTCCACTCACAGCTCTGCAACACCAGAAGATACTTCAGTCTCAAAGGAACTTTCTAGCCATATATCCTATAGATTCTATTACAAATAGAGGATAGAAAAGACACAGCAAGAGGGCCTGCCCTAGGATAGAATGCCACTGAGTATCAAATAGTATTTACAGTACAGTTACAGGATTATAGAACATTTTATAAATATAATTAATATGTATACAAGAGAACATAAAAGAGAAATTTGCTTTCATGTTATACAAAGTGAAAGTAACCTGAACTAAAACTTACTGCAGAATTCCATAGCTGCTGGTTAAGAGTCTCTCTGCTCACCCGTCTGTACAAACTAATCCCCATCATAGGTCACCAGTGAAACACCCATGTTTTAAGCAGCAGCTATGAAGAATCTCAGCAGACTCCAAATCTATGTATGAAACAAGAAGTTTCAAAACATGGGTCAGGCACATCATGTTGGACAGTTGTGACAACATTTATGTAAAACTAACTGTCTCGGAGAACTTGGACTGTAACACACTGCATTTCTGCAAGAAAATATACAATACTGCAGCATATAGGTGGCAAAATTCAAACAAGGTATACTACAACTTCTAACACAAGGTAACAGAAAATGCGAGAAGCATGTACCAAATTCTACAGGTATGAGCTCTCCCTATATTTCTTTAAAAATGGCAGAATATTTAATATTTCAGTACTTGCACATATCCTTAAAGTAAGCAAACAGTTTTGCTTTTATAGAACTGCAGTGATGCCTTTACAGGACCCTTTTTTTTCTTTCCCAACCCACTGGCTAAAGACCAGTTATAGTGTAAAACTGGATAAACCATAATACAATGCAGGCAGAGGAGAAATATACTCAGATAAAAAAAAAATAAATCAATTTTAACGGTCAATTTAATGAAGAATTGACATTATTTTCTCTGCACACTTCACAAATGGTAAAGCAGGCTTGATTAAATCACCTTTAACCAGTAATATATTATACTTTACTCCAAGACAAATAGACCAGTTTTACTGGGATACTTGGTATGAAGGAGGATAACTTTAATGTTTATTTACATGGAAAACAATCTTTTTTACATAACATATAAAATGGAGTAGTTATACACTGCAACCACTTTATGATATTTAAGCTAAATGAAATAAATCTTAAAAGCTATTCCATTTCAACAGCTGTGGAACAAGCAGATAGAACATGAATTTTACTAAGATACAAACCCATTTTCATTACAGAAAGTAACTAACTACCTGTTTGGGAAAAGAAAACCGCCCTAACTAGTTGTCTCACTAACCATGATAACGACTTCACAGTAGAGGGATGGACTTCCACAAATGTTTTCTCCTGTGACCAAGTCTGTTTAAGATGTTGTCCCCTGGCTTTCTTTGGCAGAAAAGGCTGCCAAACTGCCTTTTCTGCAATTTACTCCTTCCTCAGTTATGCCAATATAAATCAGTTTTCGAGCCACACTGGAAAATGGATCACTCAGTTGAACACTTCCAGCATTCAGAGGTGTCCTGTAAACACCAAGCAGTTTTTTCACTGATCTAGTATTTAGCTTAGAACTACAGACAGTTGCACTGGCACAAAGAGACACAAACAGTAACGGAACAAATGGCCTGAAGTGCACCAGAATTCCCTGAACCAGCTTGGTGAGAAAAGCAAATTAGTACCTGGTGATTGCTGCAAGAACAGTTATGAACACCAGTTTCATGATTTTTAGACAGTCACAATGCCAGTGCAATGGCACAAATGATTCAAGAAAGCACTAATGCTTACAGGCACAATATTAGATTATCATTTGGAATTCAATTCCAAGGAGGAAGCAATGTTATAAAAGACATGAAATTTACTAAAAATATTGCATTTTCTTTACCACTGTGTTAGCTTCCGGAGAAAGCAGCGAAGAAAGAGAGGTAAACCCCGTAATTCTTCCTGCCCCTCACCTGTAGCTCCTGGTCTTGTCCCAGGGAAGCTGCTCAGAGGGTTGCCACCCCTCCCTGGTCCCAGCAACTTCAGCAGGCTCAGTACCCTCCCACCATGAGACCCAAGGGGATGTCTGCTCACCTGCTGAGTGAAATTGTGAAAACAGTAATGCAGAAGGCAGCAGACATAGCTGTTCAGTTCCTAATTCGGTTATGAATGGGACTGTGAAAAATGGACCACTGAAACTGTAGTGATGGCTCAGATGGACTGGTGCATGACATTTCTCCTCACTGTCTGCATAACTAGGACAAAAACTGCTAAAGCCAGTGAAACTAGTCTCCACAACAACAGTCTCAAATGCCATAATTTATCGTCTTTCTCCATTACTGTCTCAAACCTGTAATAAAGAAGTTATTCTAGACTTTATTTTTCAAACTAAAAATCTCAACTAAAGCAACTGTACACACTTTTTACAGCTCGGATTTAGTCAGGAAACTAAACTACATTTCAAAAAGTATTTTTCCTAAAGTTTCTTTTCCTCTCATAATGATAGGAGAACTGATGACAGGATACAATTGAGTTGCTCCCGAGAGAGCAGTCCTTTTGCTTTAGGAGTACCAGGCACATGCTACAGCATTACTAATGTTAAATTCAATTACTATTTAATAAAATACTAGTTCTAATTCTTTACCACTTTACAATCACACTATAGCAAAGACTGATACTTTCTTGTTCCAAAGCTGAGAACTATACCACTAGCACAGCAGCTGGAAACATTTCACCAGATAGACGGCTCAGTTTTTCCAATACTGTGAATTATCAGGCTAAATACAGTGAGAAGTGAGGGTACAGCAGCCTTTTTCTTTTTCTCTTCAGAAATGTATCAGAAAGCTCTATTAAGCATAAAGTAGGTTTTATATTTGGTCAATGCAAGGAAAGACTCATCAAAAGTTCTGAAGCAGAGATTCTGTTTTCTAAAATTATTCAGCATATGTACAAATACACAAGAGGCATCATCTTCAGGAAAAAAAAAAACAACAACAAACAAACATAACCCCTTGATCACTATTTCCTATTTTGAGTACTTAGAGTACAGAGAACCAATAAGAAAATTCAAGTGATTTTTTTTTTTTTTAACCTAACACCAAATCTCTCTTTTCTAAATTAAACAATTAATAATGCTGGAATAAATTAATACTTTAGAAGGATTTCCCTGTATTCTGGGGAAACAAAATGCACAGAGAGGGAAAGAAAAGACACAATTTTCTTAGTGTTTAAAAAATAAAAAGTGTGCATGTATTTACTGTAGCAATCTTTTCTCAATTCTCTTAAGAGACTTCTCAAAAACTTCAGCTGCAAAATAAGTTTATTTAGTTTTTAATCTTTATTCCTCTACTAAACATAAACCAGGTCACGGTTCTGAACTCCTCTACCTGCCTGTTCGTCATCATCATCATCATCTGACTGCTGTTCTGAGTTTTGGGAACTACCATACTCATACTCAATGGGTTTTGGATTGTTGTATGGGTAGCCATTGTCATCAAAAAACCTTCGGAAGGTGAACTCATAGAAAGCATGTTCAGGATGTTTGCCATTTTTGTACCATCCATTGAGTGTATCATTTCTGTTCCCTTCCTTATCATCATCACTCCACAATTTATCTGGATCAACTGGATCAAAGTTGGATGTGTCTGTAGGATGAGCAATTTTGGGAATGTAGAAAGCAGACTGCCGCCGTAGATCACTTGAAAAATCAATTGTTCTAAAAAATGGATGAGCTTTTATTTCATCTGCACCATTTTTGCCTAAACGATCTTCTGGCCCTCGGCAGAGTTTAATAATAAGATCGGAGGCCTCTGGAGTCAATTTAGCTTGAGGTGGAATATGAAGTGCAGTTTGCCAGTTGATAACCTTTAAAGCAAAAAGAGGTGTTACTCTATATATGATTTCACAAGAAGGAAAAAACAGTGAAAATTAAAACAACAAAATAAAAACACTTCAAACAGCCACAAAGCATCGTTCAATATGCGTGTTTTCACAAGAGAGAGGGGAAAACCTGAAGCTACGCCTTCAGAAACACAACAGGTATTATGCCTGGAAATCTGGCAAAATGCAGGTAAAGTTTATTCACATTACAAATCTAGAGTCTGGCATAGTAGGGAATGCCCCTACTATAAATCAACAAAAGTCCAGTGAAACCCAGCACCTGGAACCCAGTATCAGGCATATGGCTTACAATCTTAAACAGAAGGTGAGGCAAATGAATGATGATTTATTTGATGCACTGGAAAGATTAACAGACTTCAAATAATAAAATCCAATCTGCACTACAGCTGAGCCAACTACTATCTTGCAAGCTGAATGCACTTCTGCAAAAATGGCGTCTGCAGAAGATTGCCCTGGTGGTTTCTCTGAAGCAGCTGGGGCTCAGGAAGGAAGAAACCAATTGCTCTGAGCTGCCCATAACTCTGAGCAGCCACAGTTATTTGATGCTCCTCCATGTCTGCATGCTGAGCACCTGCAGATACATCACAATACAAAGGAAATCTGCTGATAAGCAGGCATGGAAGACAAGTGGTGGGAAAAGAACACTCAGATGCTGGAAGAGGAGACAAAAGTGCAAATAACAAGTGCAACAGGTTCAACAAGTGACAGGGAATGACCAAGATCTGAAATGTTGGTTTTAGCTGGCATGTTTACTTGTGACCAGATAAAAGACGTGAACGTGATCCTTGAAGTCCCCTTACAAATTACGTGCACCACCATAGTAATGAGAAGTTTAAAACTGTGTTATTTTATAGCATGCTTGGATAGAGCAGCACTCTAAAAATCACATTTCATCCCACTACAAATTAGAACGACTATAAAAGTTTCAAGCCTCCTTTTCAGACTGTTAATACCAGGCTTTTAAAATACCTTCATTTGTGTTTCCAGTGGTGTTTGTGCCAGGAATGGAGGCTGCCCCACTAGCATTTCAAAGAGAATTACTCCAACACTCCACCAGTCACACAACTGGGTGTAACCTGAAATGAAGTCAAAACAAGGTAGTCAAAGCCTTAGTATAATTTTAATCTTGTATTTCTAAGAATAAAAAGGGTTCACAACAGAATTCTATTCAATACTTAAGATTTCCATATTATCAACTATTTACTTTTTGTCAAAATACTATATACTTAGCAAAAGTGGTGCTGTCAGGAAGGTGAAGCAAGCTACCTGAAAATCAGTCACTTTGCAGTGAGATTACCGTACAGAAATGCATTACCTGTTCGCAACAACACTTCTGGTGCAATATAATTGGGTGTGCCAACAAGGGAATGGGCCAGACAGCGCTGATGCTGACGTGCAGCCCTGCGTTCAAGTGGTTTCAGCCGATCTCCACACCTGCAATTTGCTGGGTCACCCCATTCACTGCTGAAATCCATACTGTCTTGACGTGCATGATCACCTACAATCAAGCGAGAAAGATGCCAAAATTGATGAAGATTAGTTCTTATCTAGTAGGAAATTTTCTTGATCTATTAACATTTCTTGTTACAAACAAAATCAGCTTCAATTTCAGTGATCAATCTGAAAGCTGAAAGGGTCATCAACAGCAAGACTTTGTCTTTTTGCTTATGATACAAACTACCAGCTTTTGAGAAGAGTGGGTTTTTTCAGTTATTTTTTTTATATAACTCTGAGAAAGTGTCAAGTTTAATCTTTTCTTAGCTTTTCCTTAACATAATCACATTGGGGGCAAAGGATGTATATTGTTCTTGCTCTTATGTAAACAGAACACCCCAATATTTACAGCATCAAAAAATAAAATCAGATTTTAAATCTTTAACTTCTCTCCAGAGACTGTGTAAGTGTGGCCTAAGATATATAATGTTTTGCTAAAAACAAGTCAAAAGTAATTTAATTTTTTTTTATGATACGGTTTCATTTTTGGAAATTAAAAATAGCTTATTACAAAATTTGTATTTAACACTCCTGGAACTGTGAGGGTTTTTTTGCTCTTTAATTGATGCTTTAAGTAATCGAGTAGGATTTCTATAAGTCTACTTAAACCTTACTCAGAAATCAATGGGTTACACTAAAAGTTCATGAGACACTCAGAACTTCGGGCCAGTTTTGGGTTTTTTTTTAACCTATCTTTAAGATAGTTTTAAATGTAATAGTGATAATGTAGTTTCAGGAGTACGGACTGTTGTCTATGTAATTATCTTGCTAGTGCTGGAATCTTCTCTTTCCAAGTTTCAGAAACCACTAACAGGACAAATCTACAACAGCATTAATCATTCCTTCTTCCTTAAGGAATCAATGCTCACACTTACAAACTCTCCCATGCTAAACATTGCTTTTTCCAGTCTGAGTGGTGTGCAGATATACTGTTAGATGCATTACTATTCAGAAATTAAACAGCACAGTCTTCTTTCTACTCATTTATAATTTAATCCCTTGCAAAGAATGACATGTCAACAAAGGAACAAAGAAGCCTTTTATATTTCTCTTACCACTCTGGTAGTATTTTGAATCGTGGGTCCATCGAAAACCTGTACAGAGCCCGAAGTCAGTCAATTTAATATGACCATCACGGTCTATCAAGATATTATCAGGTTTAATATCTCTGTGGATGAAGCCCATTTTATGAACACTTTCAACTGCACAGGTCAGTTCTGCTGTGTAGAACCGTGCCAGATTTTCTGGAAATACACCCATTCTAATTAGAAGACTCATCATATCACCTCCTGGAATGTAGTCCATTACAAAGTACAAATTGTCTTTATCTTGGAATGAATAGTACAGGCGAACCACCCATTCATTATCAGCTTCTGCAAGGATATCCCGCTCAGCTTTCACATGAGCAACTTGATTTCTAAGCAAGACGTCTTTTTTCCTCAGTGTTTTGGTTGCATACAAAGCATTAGTATCCACTTTTCTTGCTAAGCAAACTTCTCCAAATGCACCAACTCCCAGGGTTTTAATTTTTACAAACATCGACTTGTCCATTTTAGCTCTTCTTAGTCGAATATAATTAGACTCTTTCTGGCACAACATTTTCCTCATTTGATCTCGGGCTTCTGGTGACAACCCAACCTGTGCAGCAAACAGAATTAAACTGAAGAGTGAATGGTACTCTTAATTCTTGGTGATCTTACATTTACAAGGCTTAGGCAGAGCAAACCAAATACTTATATACAGCATGGATAGTAATACTTAAAAGGGTTTTGTTCTGGTTTAATGTATACATGAAGATTCTGTGAAAACATGTAGGAGTGATGAAAAAAAAAAAAAAAAGATTGATTTCAACACCAAAATGTATGAGGTGCCATGCACCAGAAGGTTCTTGAGAAAGGAACATGTTCTCAAGGTGAGAAAGGGTAATTTACAAACTACTGATAAAAACTTATCTGAGTAACAGTGTGCATCAGCTGCCTCCCTGATTCTCTTTGCACAGCTAAAGGAAGCCAAGATAAGCCTAGAAGCAGCAAGTTGCTGAGGGCTACATCAGGAGCTGCTGTGGGAAAAAGCTTCCAGTCTCTAGCTAGAGCAAAAGTCACTAAACTTGTGCTGTCAGTGGAACTTTAGTTGCAAGAGGAAGCGCACAGCTCTCTCCCTCTCACACTTCTCTGTGTAGCTACATCAACCAGATCTACCTGGCAACATTTCCTACTGCCTGCCCACACGAAGCACGTCTCAGGCACAAGCCTAGACCTTTCCTCTTATCGCATAACCCACCTCTTTCTGACAAGACTTTAGTCACAGTCTCTACCTGTCTCCCCTCTGCATACCAACTAGTTGGGCAGAACAGTTTCTCTGAAGCATCTCACTCCTCTCCGTGTTCATCTCACTCCTCATCTGTTCTTGGCTCCTATCTGTGTATATACCCCTATCTTAAATGAACACCCCTGGTGTTCTGACCAATACTACTGACATGCTGACAGCTGAAACACTCCCACCCAGGCCATACATAACTCATAACCTACATCATGGAAACCCTTATCTACAAAAAACACACTGAGCATTCTCCTAGTATTCCTGGCTTCCTCCTACTGTATTTTTGCTGGTTTCAATTCCTTTAAAGTGCTATTAGACTCCAGTACCATTTTTCTTGGCACATTTCAGGCCCTGGAATCCGATTCTCTTCTTTTTGGTTTCAATGTGAACAGAATCTTTCTTCAGTTTTTATATTCTTTTCTCTGTGATGCTACCCCCACACAGCTTGATGCTCATTCTTCCTTCTGTTTGCCGTCAGCATTTTAAAAATCTTACATGCTCCCTTTTTCATAGCATCTCTGTCTGCCAGTCTGGCTTGAAATCACCATCCTACAGCAATGTTTTCCAAGTTCAACCTACAGTATATTCCCTTATTTTTTTCCTGGACATTCTAATCATAAAACTGAACATAGCCAAACTGAACCCCTGCAAACATCACAACTGTGAAGTTTTCAATTTCTTATCGTCACATCTCATCAACTCTTGATACCAAATCTTCCTGCTTCCATCTCCTCAAAGCTTCAACTGTTTAAGATACTGTCTGCATAACAGTACTCAGGACTGTCACCAGGATTAGTTAACCACTAGTCTTGGCTTGTATAACCTCATGTTAATAGATGACTTATACTTTGCCTAACTTAGAACATAATTTGAAGCAAAATATAATAGATGTGACTGAGAAAAACAGCAAGGTAAAAGATCAACTAGATATCATTCAGTGTCTTAAAAATGCTTTTAGGAATACTGTATATTATGTATTAAAGAAAATAGTGTTAGAACACAGTAAATTTCTTACAGGCATTATAACAAAAATGGATCCAAAGGAAATGCAATTAGGAAAAATGCATACAAAATACTTGTCCACCCAAGCAAACTTCACAAGAAATATCAGTACAGTAAGATTTAAATGGGGAAGAATGTTTCAAATTTCAGACAAATTTTTTTGTCAGCATCAGACAGACAGCAGTTAGGATAGTTAGAACCAGATATCTGCACTTTTTCCTATGCCATCCACTAAAACAAGTACCAATCACAAACTGATCACTCTGCATTGCTGATTTTCCCCTACAACTCTCCTCAGCTAGAGCATTTACCAAGAATTAACCAAATTTGTCAGTTCACAAATGCTCATGCACATACATGTCCCATTATTTCTAGTCAATGCCAGACACAAGAACTTTCTGAATTGCTCTGTATCATCACACAATTCACTCTTGCTCTTCTCCCTTCTCATTACTTTAGTTTCCCTTTGCAGCAAAGACACCTAGCATAATTCTTGGCCAAATTCACACATCTGAATGTGGATAAATATTCTTGAGATAGCTCCACTCTATTCTTTAGGGAACCTGATATTATAGAAAAAATCACATATGCTAGAAAAATATCACGTATGCTAGAAATACAGCATCCTGCAAGGATAGTATTACTCTAGTGGGATCCCACTGTTGTGGGATTCCTCTCCTATACTCTGGTCAAAAAGAAGAGGTCTGCTGCAGCATAATACCCCTTTTTTCCACCCTTCAGCCTGTAATTAAACATCCCAGCTGTAAATCTAGTACAAATATCAAAACCTGCATTTTATAATGCATTTACTAGAGTGCTTTAAATGCACAACAAAAATATCAAGGAAAGTTGTATCAATGCTTTTATATAAGTAATACTTATGCTTGAGATACTATGGAACACAAGACAGTAAGAAGGGAAAGTGAAGTTTGCAAATCAACATTAATTA
The DNA here is from genome assembly GCF_033783945.1 of Neopsephotus bourkii. Taxonomy (NCBI): domain Eukaryota; kingdom Metazoa; phylum Chordata; class Aves; order Psittaciformes; family Psittacidae; genus Neopsephotus; species Neopsephotus bourkii. The sequence goes on along the minus strand of NW_026902241.1, from coordinate 2,875,504 downwards.
TAATTTTACATTTAAATACTCGAAAATAGTCAAAATAATTCATGCTTAATTTTGATGCAGGATTGCATGCAAAGCCCTCTAAGAAGGAATCATGCTATTCTTAATAAAGACTGTTGCTCCAGAATCTTACTTGTCTACACAGGGAGTTCAGGAAAGCTTCCCACACCTTAACAGTTTAAATCAGCTGTTAGTGGAAGTGAAAAGGAAAGAGAGAAGACTAAGAATAAAGATCTAGAAAGAGCTCCAGGAAGAAATCTTGCTAACATTTACATATTAGCGATTAAGCAAACACTTAAAAAATATCACAATTTACAGTAAAATATTTCAAAAAGAGAACACAGATTTAAACAGCACTTAGAGAAAGTGGCATAAGCCAAATGCATTCTTTTATAGAATAAATTAAAAGGTACCTCATACGTGTCAAATTTTCAGCTACAATTGTTAAGAAATAGACATAAGTAACACATCTCGAACTTCCATTTCTGCAAATCTTAACTGCACTACTTCTCACTATTTCCTTTTCTGAAATGACATGTATATATCAGCTCCACCTTTTACTCTCTGGATGTGGTTTAGTAGAACACTGAAATCCAGAAACAGACTACAGAGACTTCATGTTGGGACTTAGAAGCTGATTTTACATGTTTTTATTGATGTCTGGGTTTTCTTATCCCATCCAATTACCCATCATTTAAAGAGATCCTTTTACAGTCTGACGCTGGAGGCAAAAGGTACCATGTCTTTTTCATTCTAAAAACCTAACTTTTAAATATAGATTTTATTTTTTTTAATTTAAACTTAAAACCCCCTTGTCACGACTGGAAAAAAACTGCAGAACATAAAAGGTATCACTGGTTGCGTGACTACATAAATGCATTAACTAGCCTATGACTTGTCCCTGCATTACTTGTACCTGCAGTTTGTCTTTAAAACAAACCAACCAAACAACACACTAACAACAGATTTTTATAGCATGATATACCACAATGTCCTATTTATCTGCACTATTTAACATCCTACAATTAAGACATACTTCTTCAAAGTAATACAGGAACAGTTCTAGTCAGAGGTTTAAAAAGAATGAAGAGTTTACCCGCATCATTTCATTCTCTAGTTGTTTCTTCCGATGCAAACGCTGTTGATGCGACTTCAGTATATTCTCCACGTGCTGCTCCATGAAGAATTTAAAGGCCTGAGGGGAATAGCTTTGAATGCGGGACTCTCTTCTTTCTTCATCTTTCTTGTTTTTTCTAACAGGAACAGGTGATGTTGTAATTTGTTTCTTTTCTTTATCTGTTGAATCAACACATTCATAATTCTTTTCACTCTCATCCTCCTTGGATAAAATAGGTGGCTCCTCCTTGTTGAGCTTGGGTCCTGTCTCATAGAGATTGACAGAGGGATTCTGGTGTAACAAGTGTTTTGGGTAAGGTGGTGGGGGACCCTGGTAATTTGGAGCCTCTCCAACAGGGGCCATTACTGCCATGTTTGTAGAGGGACTCTCAGAGAAGGGAATGGTCTGAACAGATTGCACTGGCTGTGGCATCCAGGAAGGGTGACTGGGCGCTAGGGCAGTCTGTAGCTCAGGTTTTAAAACACGCATACTTTTTACTGGTGGCTGAATGGGAGCTGGTGTTATAGCTGTTACTGTTGTAGCTGAAGGCTGAGAGTTGCTGGAGTGACTCTGCCTATTGCCATGATGGTTGTTGAAAGAATTTGACCGTACAGGAACATTGGGTTGCCATGCAGGCATGTCATGCCCATTGCCAGGCGATGACTGTGGCTGCACAGGGGAAGGCTGTGACCAAGACGCAGGTATTCCAGCTACAGTTGTATTGTAAAGTTCCATGTTGTGACTATTTCTGTTTGGCACCATCATTGCCTGAGGAAGATTCCCATTGGTATATGCTGAAGGAGGAGCAGATCCCCCTGCCTGCATCTGTAGTGCTGTGGGACTTTGCCTGTTGGTTGGATTCATGGGGTATGGGGGTGGCTGGCGACTCACTGAGTTCCCAGGCACCATATTCTGGTGAACTATGAACTCTGCCTGACAATTGCCATTTTGCATTCCAGCTCTTCCTGAGGGAAAACTGAATTTGCTGTTGGCAGAACTCTGCATGATTATTGGTTGCCTGCCAATGGGGACAGCACTCATGCCTCTCTGACCCTGCGTGGAAGAATTTATGGGTGGAGGATTCATAGGTGGAGGTGGGTAACCATCCTGCCATGCTCCTGGTGGCACCGGAGAAATACGGGAGATCACGTACTCCATGTTTCCAGAGTAACGCTTTGTTTGAGAGTTTGGTTCCCAGGAAGGAGGTGGAGGAGTCGTTCCCCTTGGAGGGGGTGTGTGTCCTCGAGGAGGTGGAGGAGGAGGAGTGACACTCCGTATCTGTGGTAGAGGTGGGGGGTTCACTCTCTGTCCATTGCCAGGATGAGCCTGAGCAAATGCTGCAATGCCAGATCCGGATAGTGGCCTTCCCATATCAGGCTGAGAGCTGGGGCTTTCTGAGCGATAAACTACACCATCTCCCAGGGAAGGCCCATGCCGCTGAGGAACCAAGGACTCCTTAGAACCCTTCCAGCTCTGCTTGCGGTTAACAGATTGCTGAACAGTCCCTCCTTTAACGAAAAGAAAACACATTTATATTACCAGAAGTAATTTCCATTTACTGCTTTGGATATTTTATTCTTTTTCATTAATTACTGCAGAAATAGGATGGGAATTCTCTGACATAGCATAATCCACTGTATTTCACATGAAAAAATTATCTAGCAGTACATCAGGCTATGGTTATACGTTTAGTACACAGTGTAAGAGCAAAGAATGCAATAAAACTCTAGTATCAGAGTTTTTTGAAATTACTTTTTTGAAGATGCATCTTTCCTCAACTGCAGATACACTCAATTTTTAATTGAAAAAAGGATGGGAATGTGCACAATTATTAGGCACACTATATGTGCCTACATATCAGCACACTATGTATGCCTGTCTTATCAGGCACACTAATCATGCATACAAGTAACTCTCAAGAGATGCGCAGTACTAATGAAATAAAGCAGTAGCATGGAGAAAGATACATTTAGTCATGTCGCTATTCCTTCCAGTTTAACACTTACAAAACATTTAAGTGTTTTTAAACTACAATTGAACTGAATGTTGTCCAATCAGAAAGCCTCCTTACACTCTTGTATTCATACAGTTCATCCAAACTTCTTTTATTCCTTGCATGTTAAATTCGATACTTTAAAAGTTACGGTTTTATGAGTAAAAGTGTTGTAGAGAGGCAAGAATTCAAACTGCAAGAAAACAAACCTTACCACTACAATATATTTACTTCATAGGTGTTATTTTGCATCATACAAACAAAATAATACACAATGAACTGATAGTGCATGCAGACTTATTGTGCTTTTTACATTATTACTGAGGCACTTGTAAAGACATATAGTAGTTTAACTGCTCAAAGTCCCTGTGCCTTCAGTTAAAGAACGTGTTAATAACTATCTTTGCAAGTAACAATGAAATTCAGGGCTAAATGGTGGCATTTAGCTAGAAGCTTCACGTGAGTACCGACTAAGTCTGCTTCACAGTCTAAATGAAAATAATGCTGTACTTGGCTACTCTTGATACCAATTCTTCCTCGTACCTATACAGCCAACTTAAAATGTAACTTTACAGTGCTGGCAGCTCAGCACTCAACTTTTATTTGAATGAGGTTCAGTATTTGTGCTGCATTTGAAAGTTATTTAGGTGTATGCTGCTAAAGCCTGTTAAAAAAAAAAGCATCAAGCTGTATTAAAAACGTGCTTGCATGTGTTAAGAGAGCAATAACAGCAAGTGGTAACATTTTGACTCTGTTGCTACTATAGCTATAGTCTGTCCCCTAACATCTATAAAAATATGAAGTCTGCCTTAAAAACTATACAAACAAAATCTGGAACCAAACAGAAAATTAAGCAGAAAGGGGGATTTTGAAACCGGACATCCTATAATACAAAACTGTAGCCATACGATACATAAGCACACATATAGACACAAAAATACACATACACAGTGCTGCTTCATGGCAGTGTGTGTGAAAAGAGACAAAAAATTAAAACAAGAATTCAGTGCTCACCACTGACTTCTAAATGGCACCTGACACTGAGAAGAAAATATGGGCATCATACCAATGAGGGACAAAAATGACTTAAAATGAGATCTGAATGCCACTCCTGATACGAAATACTTTTATACAGTACTAAACCCACTTAGTTATAAAAAGAATTGTTTAAGAAACTTATGTCAAACATACCTATCTTTCAGGAGAATTATACTATATATTTGACATTCTATTTTTAAAAGCAAAAGAACTGTATCTTAAATCTCCGCTGTTCCACTGTGAGCATATGAAGGAGGAATTTGATGTTTTATATATTTTACCTATACGAATACACTGAGTGAGTTACTATGGATACACCTACCTGGTGGTTTCATCCCTGCATTCACAGGCCTTGCTGCTGCTGCAACCATCTGCTCCCGACGAGGATCCTGGTAGCTCATTTTACTTATAAATTCGATGGCAGCTTCTATACTACGGTTGTTAGTTTGTCTAAGAGCTTGTATAACCATATCCTAAAGGCAAAATTATATGCAAAAAATAATTTACAAGAAAATGGCAAAAATACCCAAAATTGTGGTTATTCTGCCAAATATCCTCCAGCAATTTTACAAAGTACATAACTGATTTCTCTCAATTTAAAAATACTTTAAAAATGTTTTCTCCGAAACAGATCCCCCAAAGCACCAATATAATCTGGATCTTCAGGGAAAAAAAGTTAACTTGTTGAAGTGCTGTAGTGTGATGTAAATCCTGCCACCTTGTCATTCATACAGCTTGCTTATATCAGCATTTATTACCCATACACACTACCCAGGTATCAGCTAGTCACATGATGACCAGAGGTCCCTTCCAACCTAAGCTATGCTATGAAAGACACCCTAACGTGAACACTGGGTTTTGCTCATCTTCCTTGAACTCAGCCTGACTTATGTCAACACACACCTGCTAGTTTCTCCCTAAGAATTTTTCCTGATGAAGACAGCCTTATTGGCAGAAATTCTGTTATTTTTGTGGTTGTGTGCTCCAAACACAAGTTTTGATCTGATGGCCAATCCCACCTCTGTCAAGGGAAAATGTATTATGTGCCAGTGTTTTTTCCAGATCAAGGTCATGCAGCAGAATTTCAGAGATGGTCAGAAGACATGCACCATTCTCCCACTTATATTGAACAGGATTTGTGCAACTGACTCAAGTCTGAAACAAATCCACAGCATGACTTCTTATAATTAAGTACGCTGTCCTTAGTGACTTGTTATGGATGTACTTTGTCATATGGAAGTAACTATTTCAGCTTACCCTGCATTTCAGCAGGTTACCTACTAAAATCAATGGGGCATCAAAGCAGGCTCAGTCAGTATTGGTTTCACAGTCAAACCCACATTTACATTTTCACCATGCCTGTGAACATTTTTAACACTACAAAACCACAGAATTACATACAGCCCTCAGAAACAAGCAGTTCAATGAACAAAGCAGAAACTTAAAGAAGGATTTTAACATTAAAACAAACAAAAAGTATTAAGGTTGTCACAATCTTTACAGACCAGATGACACTGCTGAAAAAGCAAGTACAACTTTTGATCTTATAGCTCCTTCACGACATAGTTATGACTATACTGTAGGCAAGACAGATCCATTGCAAAGTAGTACGTTTTCAGCACCAGTATGCTATTTGATCATTGTGCAAAGAGAAGGTTAAGGTGTTCAGAGTATTTAGTTTCCAATTTGAACGTACTTTTATGGGACCCATCATTCATTCCTACCTACTGACTCGAATTCTCTTCTTAATCAGTTTCAACCCTAAATTTACTGTTTTTTAAAGCCAAGTAATTCTACAATATAGAAACCTAAATCTACAAGTTCACATCACCAAGCTGTAGAAACAGATAGAATTTCAAAGTACAGAACCAGCATTTGAAGAGATTAAATTTAGCTCCTTCTCCACTAACCAGAAAACATGATTAAGAGCCAAAGAATCTCCCTCCTCTCCAGCTGAGGAACAAAACACATGGTCGCCTAAGTGACATGAAGTATTCAATGTCTTTAACAGTATCACCTTACACAGAACATATGAGAACTGAACCTGAATCCTAATAGGTGAGAAAGATTTCCTGTGAGCTATTTAGGATGGTTTTAGAGACAAAACAAAAACAAACAAACAACAAAACACCACAAAAAAAAACCAAACCAACCCAATGAACTGCATTCTCACATAATTACTATACATATACACACATATATATATATATATGTATCTATAGACACACTATATATATATACCTGATCGTGACAGGTATCTATGTATCTCTTCAGCTTTAACACTGAATACTTCCCACTACTTGAGGGGTGGGGGGTAATAACTAGAACATTTGTGATATTCAATATATTAAAAAAAGGTACAAAATAAATTATGTTTCAAAACTCTAAGTGGTGACTGAGTCACCAAGCAGTGACTCCACAATAATGGCAAACAGACAAATCTGCATTTTTACTTTAAATCCATTTTCAACACCTTGATGAAATCTCATTAAAAGTTGAAATGAGGAAACACTGCTAATACAAACAAGTCCAAATCAAAGTAAATGAAATTAAAAAATGGACATGGTACCTAGCAGTTACACATAGCCTCCACTACAGACAGGCTGGGATGTCAGTCTCTACAGAAAGCCAGTAATGCATCTGACATCACAAAATTAAGAAGTTCTACGTATGAGCTGCTGAATCACAAACATGCCCAGTGGAAGTCAGAAACAGCCCAGACCAGCTGCTCACAATTAGGCAGGGCACCCCAGTCCATAAAACAATCCCCACTCAAAATACATTCCCATTCCATCCCTACTTGCTTTCTCAAATACCCCCCACCAAGAAAAATGCTTTCCTACTTCAGCTCTATCTGTTCTGGTGGCGTACACAGGCCAGTGCCATATGGACTATTGTGGCAACACAACTCTTGTGTTAACACACGGCAGAGACAGCTTACACTGGCACTGTGCCTGAAACATGGTCCATAGAGTCGCAAGTGTCCCGGGGATTTGCAGTTGTAACCAAGAACAAAGCAAAAGACTTCAAGATACAAAGGATCAAACAAAAACCACCAAGATACCTTTCTAGTTTATTAGCCAGCCACATACCATTCTTTAGTTTGCGAAGCTGACTGAAGGTTCTATCTGTAAAAATGGATCTGAGAACTGATCTACTTAAGAAAAAAAGAAAACCTCAGCACAAAGCACTGAGCAAGTTATTCTGAAATACTTTATCATTAAAAAAATCCTTCTGTTCTTATTAAAACACAGCCTGCACTGTGTATCTGAGAAAGCAAAAGAAACATGGAAAACCACTATCAGCACCTGACACTAGGACATTTTTGAGGAAATGCCAGTTGATAGTTTGGAGGTCATTCTTGGTAGGAGGTGGATCCCTCTATAAATACCATAGCATCGTAGCCAGCAGAACTTGTGAGCAGTCACTACTGCAAGCACTGCAAAGGCAATCCCTGCTGTGGTACTGTGCCTTCATCCTTTGGAAATATGAGTGGTTTGCTAGCTTTTTTATAAACCTGCTTTTGTACTCAGGTTTTACAGAGAAGGCATGAAAGCAGGTGTAATTTACTTTGAGGCGCAAGTCCCAGTAAAAACACAGGAACTACAAGCACATTCATTTTTAACTCCTGGAAACCGTTTTCAGACTCCTTTCACTTATTAAAATGAATGGAAATAATTTTAGTCAATAATGTAATTAACTAAATTGAACAATTATTTAGTTCCCTGTTATTATAATAAGAATAACAGCAGAATAATTACTTGTGCCCAAGATTTTCAAGAGAATTTTTGTCTTGAGAATATACCATGGAGAAGACACCAGACAACTAGCTTTGTCAGGTATCTTGTTATTTTACCTTTGTTGGACAAATTGCATAAAGAAAGGATAGCAAAATTTCTTTCTCCATAAAGTCTGAGTTTCTGTTAGTCACAGATGTAAAAATCTCATTAAAATTAATTTCTGAAATATATGGTACTGCCTTTCAATTCAGAATGGCCATGTGTTATCAACATATTTTAAGTGAGCATAATCCAAAATCCCATTCAGTATCAGAGGCAAAATCCATCCTAGTCTAGCCCAGTTCTCTCTGTTTAAAATTATGTAAATAATTAAGACAACAAACTCCTAAGACATGAGAACTGCACAAGATGCTTAAAAAATAAAATCCAGGCCTGTCTAAATCCTTCTATTCCTCTGCTTCATCCCCTACTACTGCCAGTTACACGTCCTAATTAGAAACCTACCAGGTTTTGGAGACCCCATTTTGCTTATCATATGCTGTTCAAACATTCCATGATCAACACCCCCTCCAAGCTGAGCTAATGGTTTATAGTTAGCAAATCTTGAAAATAAAACATTTCACCTCATCAAAGCCAGCAGCTTGTAAGTCTTGCAGCATTTGTCGATTAACCTCTGACGTTCCTTTGACAGCTGAGGTTGTTTCATTTGCGAAAGGCAGAAGTGAGTTTCTAATCTCCTGCAAAACTTTATGATACGTTACAAATTTGGGGGGATTTCTGCCATGTCTCGGATCTTCAGATAACATTTTACCCATGCTATGATCAGCTTTAGCAGCATCTGAGGGTTTAGGTAAATTCCTGAGGCTCTCTCGTATTTCCTGTAGCATCTGCTGGCTGCTGCCAGTATAGTTACTGGCAGGAAAAGTCTTAGGCCTCATCTGTCTATAACCTTCTGGCTTCTCACTTCTCTTCATGAAAACATGTATATATGCAGCCTCCACCAGGGAGTCGCACACACCAAAATTCAAGGAAGGGTGGCTGGTAGTTTTAGAACTGGGGAAAGCAGTGGCTCTTCACTGTGAAACCATGGCTCCTGTAGTGCTGGAGTTCGTCACAACCGAAACTGCTACCCTGTTAACAAAACAAAACAACCCCATTACACATACAGCAGTGACAAAGTTGACAATGCAGCGCCGGTGGCAGGGAAATGTTCACATGCAGCATTGCCTTCATGGTTAAACCACGACAGGTTTCAAAAAGTACATTAATAAAACATGATTTAGGCACCTCAAGTCCAAATGGTCCTGAATTGCAAAGGACACGGACAGAGGGAAGAGGAACTCAGTGTGGTGGACAGAGCTTTCAAGAGCAGGTATGAACAGCTGTGTGTGCCTTCCCTTTCTGCCGCATGCTGTCTCTATACATCACCCACATTCTCTCCACCAACACTCCTATAGCTGAAGGTACCAACTCTGCTACTCAGTTCACTGGGACGTGGACCTAATACCCCAGTTGTTCCAACAATCCTGACATCAAGCTCCTCAAGCAGATGGAAGTGAGAAGAACAAAGTACAGCAGTGAGAGTACACAATCGCCACGATTTTACCCATTCTGCAGCAGTCACATATGTAAAAAGTAAACACTTGCCTAGCTCATCTCATGCAACTTTATGACTTCTTGTACCATGTGCCATTTAAACCTGTTTAGTGTTTTCAGTGTCTCTTAGCTCAAGTCTTCTTCAATCAGCCTTCAACAATAGTTATTTTTTAATTTATTTTACAAAAGGGAAGGTGAGAGCAGGGAGAAAGAAAACAGAAAATGTAATCAAAGTTTTTCTTGTAAAACTGTTTAACAACTCAAGCATCAAATTCAGTGAGAGCAAAGCTGTGACATTTGGTAAGGGAAGCAGAACTTTCTGCCAAAAACAAATAAAAGGCGTTTACACTTTGAAGGCACCGACTCATCAGGGAGAGAACCCTTTGTCTGCAGGGAACTTGAGTCTGCATCTGTGCTGTGCACTAGCTAGTAGTGCGAGTGGTGAGGCAAAGGATAGAGCAACCAAGGTGGAACACTAAAGAAGTTACAGAGCATTTGCTTCTTAGAGTATCACAAAATAGAACTTTTGCAGTCTCTACTACTCCATGGAGGAAGATCAGTTACTAACACAGCACAAGATAGAAAAATGTTGCATTTCAGCACTGTCTCTTCTTCACAAGCAACTAGAGGAACAGTAAAGCTCAACACTGTTCATTTGCTATAATGTGAAGTCTAACAATAGCAATACTGAAATTGTTTTGATTTCCTGTTTCTATTTCTCACAGTGCTAGAATCTGCATTCCTAGTTTTCTGAAAGATTATTTCTGATGATTCAGGTGTCTGCACCTTTTGTCTCAAAGACGTAGCTCATGTTTCTCAAATTAAACAGGTGTCTAAGTTCTACACAGTCTACACAAAAGTCATCCTCTTCATCCAGCTCTTACTGCTACAGTATTTGCACTGTCACAAACCAACTGATTCAGTTGACTGAGGAAGAATAAGACAACAAATTAATAGGAAAAAGAACTATATATGTCTAATACATATGCAAATTATGTAAATTAAGTACACATGCTACCATAAATTAATAAACCCTGAAAGCTTGAAGTAATACATAAATAAGGACTATGAAAAGAAACACAAGGGAAGAAAGCCCACTTAGTCCCATTCCCCTTGGAGATCCACTTCAGAAGTAACAGTTTTCTCTAATGGAACTATCTTAAGTGCTTTCTTTGACCTGTGACGGTTTGAAACCTTAAATTAATATAACTACCAAAGACATTTAAGTTTTTTCCTGCAGTCTGATAACATACAATTCTTCAGTGCCCACTAAGTAAGGAAAAATCAACAGACATAAGTAAATTTTATTATTAAACAGTGAAGCTTTGCTCAAAACATTAAGAAATTTGGATTCAGAAGAAAGTACAGCATGAGAACAATTAAAATGTAATTTAATTTTGGCCACTTCCAAAACAGGCCATATTTAAGACCGCACGAAAATACCTGGTCAAAACCACTTTTTCCAAGTAACTACATTTAGACTACTTTACTAGTTTTGCTACAGATGTTCCTTTTCTTTCCAAGTGACCTGCTTCAAAACATGTGTTGGATACCCAAGCGCGAAGATCTACGTTAATAACAAAAGAACTGCTGCCTCCAGAAGTGTGAAACCTCTAGCATAAACTCATCCCAAAACATAAGACAACAAGGCTTCATAATTTAGATTACCGGTTCAAATTCAATCAAAATTAGGAGTGATACCTAGTTCCCCATTATCAATCTAAATAAAACAGTTGGTATTGATCTTGTGCCACACACATACCAATGAGAGGAAAAAAAATAAAATCTCTACACAAGTTAGTCCTTCCAACAAGTTCCAAGGCCTGGAATTCAGGAGAAAACAGTTGTTTTGCACCTGTGTATTTCACCATAACTTCATCTGGCATTTCAATATTCATTTTATGGTTACACCACAGGTAGCTGAGATAAACAAATGTAACACCCCTGAGAGAAATCAAGGTTAAATAAACAGGACACTTAAACCATAAATGAGGAAACCAAGAGTCTACCACTGAGGGAGGGCACAATCAGCTTGTGCTCCCATTTCTTTAGATGCAAAGCTGACAGAATCATATTTCTTTTGAAGGTGCTTTGTGAACTTTAAGACAGGGATGCTCCAAGTGTTTGATAGCCATTACTCTGCTGGCAATTGCAGAATAACGGGTTATTTCCAAGACCAAGGAGTCTTGGAAAATAAAGCTGCACTTTCACATAATTTTTTTGCAGAAGCAGGACTTTACCAGTGTAACCCAGCCAGTCCACTTATCTCCCACCACTTACCATTGACACCATAAGCGTCTGCAAGGCCATGAAGAGTGAACCAAGCTAACAGACTTACCCGGATAAAAAACAGTAACTTTTTCTTGGTGGGTTGTTTCTTTTGGCATCAGTGATGGGTAACAGCAGTTTGATGTACATGCAAAACTAGTCTTAATTGCTCAGAATCCCAACTGAATAGGGGCTCTCATTAAATGAAGTACAAAAAAAGCAAGTATTACTACAGTTCACCTTGCTTTGTGTGTAAGCCTCAAAATTCAGAAGCCACCTCCTCTTACAGATATTCACATACCTTCCAAAGCAAGAAAGTTTTGACTGCTCACGAAGAAATCCATCTCAAATCCATCTTAATTCTGTACCTCTTAACTAGCAACCAGAAACTGTAATCAAGTGAACTGACATCTTCCCCCTTGCAGTTTTGTATCATTAAGTGTGATAGATCTGTTTGTTAATGCAGCTGTTTCTGCTGCTGAAGTTCTCCACTTCCCTAAAGTAACTAAAAAAAATAAATTTTCAGTTCTTTTCAAAATATGGGATAAAGTGATTTCCTCTACAAATCAAACTGCCAAGAAAGAAGACCCCAAACTTCTATTTTTACAGTATAATCATGAAAGACTGGACTTAAAAAATGGCATTTGAATGAAAACTCAGAATAGTTGCATGCAACTGTCAATGTCTTCCAAGACCTTCTGCAGAGAACAATACACAGCTTTGTAATGGATCTGTAACATCTCTCATCTACAAAAGTTTTAAACATACTTTTAAACACTCATATTTCCAACTAAGTATGGAATGCCACACATTAATCTATTTTGGTTCCATCTCTCATCTACTGGTGTAATAAGTTATTTTACACATAATCACAATGCTTTATTCGGTGGAGGAGCAGACAGAATGAAACAACAATGAATCTGGGAGACGTAAAATCAAGTCTGTAGGGGCTTGGTTGAAACCAACAAAAAGAAGCCGTTCTTCAGATAACAGGGCATTGAGCAGTAAAGCAATTTGCCACAGGATGAATTTCCAACGCTAAAAGTTTCCATCGGATGAAGAGAAAAGTGGACCCTCAAATTAGCAAAAGAACACAACTACATAGACTCAGGGGAGACTGAGCTGGAAATGACCAGAGGCTAACTGAACACTGGGAACACTGTTTGCCCTGCTTGTTTCCATTTTTACATTCTGCTATCTCCCTGAACAGGATACAGATCTCCTTATGGACGAACACATTCCCGCTTATTTCCAGTAGCCGCAGCAGATTTCTAGCTCATGCAAGAGTGATCTTTACGGCTACAGCAGGACAGCGACCGAGGACGAAAGTGTGCGCTGCGCTGGCACCAAGGCGACTCCTGCAGCACAGCAGCGCGTCAAGAGCCACCTGGCCCGGCAGTGTTGCAGCGCCGGGGATACGACAGCCACGAGTATCCCGGTTCCATACCCCTGCATCGGGACACCGCGCTTTGCCGCCCAGCCAGCCCCAGGCCGTGACCCGAGGGCGGTCTGGTGCAGCGGCGCTGGGCTCCCCACACCACCAGCTCTTTCCCCCTTGTCCTGGCCGTCGGGGCTCAGCACAACAGCAAGGCCGGAGAAACACTTGCCCGGCGGCCGCGCACGGGTCCTGCTGCCCCTCCCGAGGAGCTGACTCCTAGCGAACGAGAAACCACCTTCCGAAACACCAACCCTCAGCAGGGGAACCGAAGCCGGCAACGTCTCCCGCGGCCGCGTCCCGCCCGCTCCCAGCAGCACAAGAAGGGCCCAGCTCTCCATGGGCTGTTCTGTCGGAACGGGCTCGCTCGTACCCGAGTTTGGGCCGCACCTCGGCCTCTCGTCCCCCACTAGCGGCCTCTGCCCAGCCTCACCGCCGCCCCTCCTTGGCCACCACAACGCAACGGACCTACCTGCGGCGAGAAGGCAGCGGCGGCGGCAGCGCCCCGGGGCCGGGCGTGGGCGCACAATGCTCAGCCCCGCCCGCGCGGCGACGACCGCCGCGGCCCTCCGCGATGCCGGCAGCGGCTCCTCGATCCCTCCGCCAGCGCCTACCGCCGCTGCCACGGGCCTCTCAGTTCGGCACCGCCATTTTGTCGGTGTCTAAGCCGCGGAGGGCTTCCCGGATATGGGCAGCTCCCGACCTGCCTTGCGCAGCTGGCGCCCCCCCCTCGAGCAACCCCGACCCGGATGGAGCCCGGCGGCCACCAGCCGGGATAGCCGAGGGCCTGGAGCTGCACCGGGAGTGGCAGCGTGACCTCTCTGGCAACGGTGGGACCGCGGTAGAGCCCCCTCGCCTACCCACCCGCCCCTGCCCGGCTTCCAGCACTGCTTCTGTGTTTCTGTGGCAGAGTTATGTTCGATGGATAAACACAGATTTTCCATTGGGGAGCAGTTTTGCCGAGTCTTCGTGAGCCGGTTAATGCCGCAATGAAGAACTCGTGAGGGACCGACATGTGCAAGGCGCCAGGAAGGATTACCCACCACATACTCCTCCGGGATGCACCTGGCCCGTTTGTTTTCAGGCTGAGCGTGTGGCATTTCAAACACAACGGCGTTTCCATACAGCCCTGTACGAGGGAAGGGAGAGCCCCATCCCCAGCACACCATCCATCTCCTCCAGCCACACATGCAAGGAGTTCAGACCAGGTAAGGCACTCTTATCACAACAGATCAAGAAGGCTTGTTCTTGCTGACATGGAAGTAAAGTATGTTCTAAAGCAGTTTTGATGGAAAAAGTCATGGGAAACCTTGTAACAGAGCTGCTGCTCAAATCTGTGGCTGGTTGGTTGGATGGTTTCTTTCCATCCTTCAGCTTTTATCCCCAGGATCAGTCCAAGTAACTGATGGTTACTTACCCTCCTGCTAAGATGACTGAAAGTACATCTATCCCAGTTCAGTAAGTCAGACCAGTATTCTTGTGCAAAACTTTTTATTAAAAAGAGAAAGGGTTCTCTGCAACAAAACAGGTGCCACGCTCATCATAAAATTTAACTTCTCAAACACTGCAACAAACCAGATGTGAAACGCTGACTGTGACAAAGACCATGTCTCAAGTTTAGAAATTGTTCTCACCCCCGAAATCACAGCTGACATGTCTGTCAATTATGACCTCTTAGCTATAAAAAACACATTTCTGTTGAGGGACGTAGTGGCATGTTATCAAGGTCAAGTTTTAACATGCAGCATACATGATGAAGCTGTAAATAATCAAAAATAATATTACTAGAATGCTAAGATTCCTACAGAACCTTTCACATTCCACAGCTTTAACAGCTTTCCAATTCTCATGAACTGACATAAAAAGTTATGTTCCCCTAAA
The DNA here is from genome assembly GCF_033783945.1 of Neopsephotus bourkii. Lineage (NCBI taxonomy): Eukaryota > Metazoa > Chordata > Aves > Psittaciformes > Psittacidae > Neopsephotus > Neopsephotus bourkii. The sequence goes on along the minus strand of NW_026902241.1, from coordinate 2,860,439 downwards.
TATATAAAAAACTCAGCTTAAAAAAATCTCAGGTGACATAAAAAGAATTTCAAAGAACCCCAAAGTCTGGCCTTAAAAATAATATTTGAAAAATATCTTTACCAGGAAAAAAAGTTATAATAAAAATCAGTGGTTTACCTTTTCTTTGCTTTGTATGCATATGTGTACAATGGAGATCAGTTAACAGCAAGTATCTTGCCCTAGTGAATACTTTCCTGCTTTCCAAAATCAAACAGGCACTAGGGAAGAAATGACAAGTTTACATATAAGTTACCCATCCTGGAGCATCAATAATGAGCGAGAGCTGTCAGAATCTGAGGTACTTTACATTTCTTGTGCAGTACCAGGACTGCCTCTCCCCCACACGCTGCTAACAGACTAATGAGTATCATTAAGAATGAACCTGGCATTTCCAAATAGTTCCAGGGGATCAGTACTTCAAAGGGGCACTTCAGTTGTTTCATGCAAAAAGCTGTCTGTTCACATAGATAGCCTCTGCATCAGTACCATATACTAGGCATGGTCCTAAAATATCTAAACTGTTCACAGACAAGGTCTGATTTGGAACTAAGTTGGTGATTTCCATGCGGTCTTTGGTAGGATCGTTGCTCAGCCAGGCACTTACTACAGACTGGTTAATGGTATTGTGGGAAAAATAGGCAGTACTTCTTCCTCCTGAAAGAGGGAAGACAGGGAAGTAAGTTCCAATTCAGCTTATACATTCTCAGAATTTGGAGAAACACAGTAGGTTTGGGACAGACATAATAGGAATATTTTGCATTTAAGCCAGTTTTCAGAATAGTTAACAGATGTTGTTGTCTCTTTGATAAAAAATGAAAAAACAGCTTAATAAAACCATTAAGTACTTGAAGTGATAACAGAAACCTATTACCAGCTCTGTCCTCAGTTAAGACAAAATAGGTCAGAACAGCTATGAATTCATCTCGCTGAACAAACAGTGGAAGTATCCAAAAGTTTTTCTAGCCAGAGACCAAAGCAAGAACAGACCCAGGACCAGAAGTCTATTTCCACAGTGTTTTGCTGTATCTGGGGCATCAGCATTGCTTTAGTAAACACTCCCTACCATCTCTTCTTCCCTTCTTATTCTGCAGCAAGTGATACACCTGAATTTGACTAAATTTTTTCCACATAATATTTTACATTCAAACTGAAGTTTCCCAGTTTGAGAACTATAATTCAGCATAAAATCAGCAAGTGGCCGAAGCAGTGCTAAAAGGGGTTTCTACTTAATACACTTGAAAATACGCAGTGTGCATCCTGAGTCAGTTATCCTGTTTCCCTATATAGAACAGAGTTTTGAATAGCAACTTTGAGGCTAAAGGCAGTAGATGACATCTGAAAGTTTCCCGGCTGTTTACAGTCTGAAGTGGCAAGCAATTAAGCACTCTTGTGACTACAATGTGAAAATAAGTGTTTCTATTAAGTCTATCGGATTTTTAATTAAAATCCTGCCACTATACAAAGGGATCCAGTTTCATTCTTTAAAAATCCCAATTATGACCTTGAATAGTAAACTAATAATTCCACTATCCTATTAACATATCAATTACTTTGGTATTATAACATTGGTGTACCACCCTCAGCCTCAGACAGTAATATGTCATTTAGGCTGTCTTCATGTTTTTTCTATATACAAATGATTTTTAAGTGCACATGATCCATCTCTGAAATACCAGACACGCCCCTTCACACACTGGACAGATTATAGCACATTAAAAAAAACCAAAACCAACCACAGACAGAAAACCCCAAAGCAGACCACAAAAACCTCACACAACTGCAAGTCTTACTAGTAGCTTTCCTGAAGTGCCTATCAGGGCTTTCTTTCTAAGGAAAGAAACCAGCTTTTAATTTTCAGTATAAGGATTGTGTTATCAATTGGGTCATGTGAGAACACCAACTTTAAGTGGCCAACTGACAAGCTGAGTGTAGACTGACTTTGAACATCCTTACCTTGATGAAGAAAAGACGGTTTTTCAGATATGTCTGTGGAAGTATCCCAGTGCCAAAGAGATCCATCTTCAGAGCACGTAAACAAATGGTCAGGGTTGGAGGGATGGAAGTGAACTTCCCACACTGGAAGTATCAAACCAAAATCAAACAAAATCGATTCAGAACAAGCATGAAGTGCTTCACTTTCGCTAGTGTGACATGGACATGCACTTACAGGAACCCAGGCCCCCACCACAACCTTCTGTTCTTAAATGTGTGGGTATAACACCCAAAACCCTATCCATAGTCATTTACAGCAGTTTTCCCTCCTTCCCCTGAGAGATAAAGAAACCCAGTCAACCAACCAAGAGAGACTATTTGCTCCATTTTCAGTACTGTGAAAATTGATAGAAGTTAAAATCTTATCTGAATTCAGGCATTCTGAATAATTTCTCATGCACTCTTCCCTACTGCTAAGTTTAAATCTGTACACAGCATTCCATTCTTTCCCAGCACACACATTATTATTTTGTTTCTAAATAGCACAACTATGGAAAAGATATTTAAGTCAGTAAAATTTAACACCAAGAAATATTTGTACTCCTTAAACAGAATTGTGGCATCAAGTAAAGAAATTTTTACCACAAAATGAATTGCTATCTTGTTCATATAACGTTACCAGGACAGTGAGCTGTTTCAGCACCGTGGAAACACCAGATGGGGTTGTACCATCTTCAGTTTCCCCTCCTTCCTTGCGTTTTCAAGTTTGTTAGTAACTGCATTCTTGCTTTACTATCTATGCCTGCATACCACAGCATCAACTTCTATAACTACTTACATGCCTACCTCTCTAGAAACACAGCGATTCTGATCAAATGCGTCTAATGACTCTAAATTAAAGAGCTGCTTATTATGTCTAGTTTTAGTTTAGATAAGAACAGCTGCATACACAGAAAAAGAACAAACTGAAGGCAACTGGATGAAAACCCATTAAGAAGCAACAATATGATTGTTTTCTGTTGTAGCTACACTACCTAATTTTTTACAGAAATTAGAAGATTTTCTAAAGTGCCACCTTCTCCTCCCTCCATTTCAGATACATACTTTCTGCTTCATGAGCATTTAGCAGGGACACTGGCATGGTACCGTGCCTGATGTCCCATATGCTCAGCATCCCATCTTGGCCCCCTGTGGCCACAATATGCTGCTGGTTGGGATGCCTGTCCACACAGTGCAGTGGAACTCTGTCTCCTGTCCTGTAAAGGAGAAGAAAGACAAAACCGAATCAACCCAAACACAAATTCTTTATTCAGCTTCTGTGTTCTCCTTCCTAATCCCTCCGAGTGGTTTACAAAGAAGGTAAAGCTTGACTGCAGCTTCAATTCCTGTAGCACCTGCTCACTACAGGCTGAAGCCACATGACATCTACTGGAAACTAGAGGTATGGCAATAACATGAAGTTGGACGAGAACAGGTTCTGTGCCGCATGGTATACAAGCAGCTACACAGCATCTGACAAGTATATGGAAGTGGGTAAACCTTGCATACAGATAATAAGTATACCTACAATAATTGTGAAATTCATGTTATGCTTGCAGTTTCACAACATACACCAAGAGTTACTACGGGCACTAAAAAAAACCCGAGGCACCTAAACCACTGCCTATTAACAGCAATGGCAATTATTCTCACAATATCTTATAAGGCAAAGTTATCATTCAGATACATTTCAAATGCTAGAAACTTTACATTAGGCCTGCAGAGAAAAACAGAAGCAAAGTGTATTCAATTAGGGAAAGAGTTTTGGTTTGGGTTTGGTTTGGGCTTTTTTCCCCATAAAAAAAAGCAAGTGTACAGGTGCAATAGTCCTGTAACAGTGAAATCATAAAACAGACCACCTAAATACAGTGCTCTGCCACAACAGTAATTCAGCCATTAAACAGAGTCTGCTTATGATTATTTAAATACCAAAGAAGCTAAAACCCTTGGTTGAAAAAATATCAGTCATTTATCAGCCTATTGTCAAGAAGGTACCAGGAAAGATGCACATCACATTGTATAAAGTAGCATAAGCTTCTCAGTAAATAATGAAGGTCTTACAAAGAAAATATTTGAGATGGCTCATTTCTTTGCTGTCTGAGGTCCCATATCTTTAACTGTCCAATTGAGTTTACTGTCAAGATCTCAGTTGTGCGGAGGAAGGTCACAGCATGGAGTGTACTGCTGTCTGCATTGTCTGTAAGAGATGAGGAAAGCATCCAGGTAAACCTAAGGAATGACAGTCTCCATTTAATTATGACCAAATAACTCTTTTTAGAAAACAGAACACAGCTTCTTAAACATGGATACAACCTCTCTACATTTTCAGGGACAGAGACAGACTAGTGTCATGTGAATTTTAAGTCTTAAAGGGTAAAGGGTACCCTGTGAAAACAGAGCCCTTGCTTGCCATATCAAATACTACTGAGGCAAATCTGTAAGAAGCTATGTGTGATTAGCTCCAGTGGTTACAGAACTACTTTTTCAATAAGTAAGATTTGTCTATAGTTCCTAAAAGATAAGTCAATTTGCATGGTTTTCATAAGAGTTTTCTTTATATGCTCTGCACCTGCTGACAGCAGGCAAGCTATGGAGCTTTTCAGAATGCAGTTCTTTTGAATACAAGAAACAGGCACTCTGGCTAAGAACATTAAGAGGTTGCATACAGAAGCTTTTGTATTCACTAGCTTGCTTTAGACCTTTTCCAAGAACTGTCAATGTGATATCCAGCCCTGTCCCTAAAGCCAAACCAGAATTATGCTGTGCTTGTTAATAACTAAATAGCAAAGCTTTTTTTTCAGGTTCTTTAGTCCAGTGCTTCTTTTGGACACAGTAATTTACAATGTCAAACACTTTACAGCCTGAGGTAGAACATTAGAGACTTTAGGAGAGAACATAGACATCGTTTTCTTGTATTTTCATTCTGTTATTTTACATAAACTTTTCATCTGGATTATGATGGGTAACATTGTTAACTCTACTTTCATCTCCAGTATTTTAAAACTCTTTGTGTAAGCCCATATTGAAATCATAGGTGAATTTTTGGCTTCAAAAGATGGAAACCTTTTCCCATATTGAGACAGACAAGCCACACTGATGCCTGATTACAGATATTTGAACTGAGTTTTCTTTTCTGCCTGTTATTTAAATAAAAGCAGAGGGGAAGAAAACCACCAGACCACCTTTAAGAAGAAATGTTAGATTACTGAACACCGACATTATAAAGGTTTTAGAATTTTGTAACAGAATAAAAAAAAGTGATTTAGCAGTGATGCATCTTTATGGCTCCGAAAGATTTTTACATCATCTCTAACTTGGAAGCTTTTTCCTGCCATGATTGACTATAAACACATCAATTTTGTATTCTACTATTAAATCTATTAAATAACAAGAAAAATAGCAAGTTACTCCTTTACAAATATTTCATGAGGTACAAGAGTTCTATCTTCATGGTAAAACATGTTGAGGGTTCAGCTCAGGGCCTGGGAAATGTGAGGACGTAACTGAACTGGGAACCAGCACAAAGGATTGCTTACTCAACAGAGCTCCATCCTGAAGAACCTGAAAGCATCTTCCAAGATGTTTTCTCTTCCCTCTCCAAGTCTTACTGTCAGTCTGTAGTTAACAACTTTGTGCTAGGCCCTTCTACATAACTCCTGGTAAGCTTCACTTATCAGGTTCTATTTTAATTGCTATTTTAACATTTCCCTTCCCATTTCCAAAAGGACGCTTCTCAATTAATTTACATGTGATTTCTCAAATGCCAGCAAATCTCAATGCAGTCTCACTGCAGCTAAAGCTGACTGATGCTGCCACTACAAAGCAAGCATTTTTACAAAGTACTATCAAGTGAGTGCTATAGAAATGAACAACTTGCATCCTGCACATTAGCAAATCTGTATCTAAGCATCTCAGCAATTGGCCAGAGAAAAACACACATTTTTTGTGTGGATATCTGCTTCCTGTGAGTCAGCAAAACATTCTACTCTCAAACTTGTACCAAAACACTCTGCTAGTATCTGTATGCAACAAAAATCTTACAAATAAAGTAATCCTTTTAAGCTAGTCCATGTTGTCACCCCTCAGAGGGGAAGTTACTGTCTTTTGTGTGCATGTGCTAATAAAATCTGCCTCATGCCCTACTTTTTTTTAAAGCATAGAGAGGCTTCTCAAGGAGCTTCAGTAACGGACTGTATGCAGTTAATAGGATTTATCTTGTGTGTGCATATACAGCCATGCATACACCAGTATTCCCTCTAGAAATCCCAGACAGCCTCCTCTCTTAATTGGCTTATCACTGTGTGAATTCCTTCACCTGCTGGAGGAAAGGTATTGCTTGAGGAGAAACACGGGTGCTGTGTATCAGACTGAAGCTTCAGAGAGAAGGTCCTGGTTTAATAATGCCACTATCAAACATGGTGTTACTGGCCTTTTAAATTATTTCAGCTTTTAAGTTTCATTTCCAACAGATGCTACAGATTTGTATCCTATTTCCATGAGACTAGCATGACAGAGGAGTTGGGAATAACCATGTATTGACACCTTTCAGAAACATCTTACTCCATCATTTAATCTACTACTCCAGGAAATATGGAGCTTTTTCAGTGAGTGAGAAACAATCACTGTAAGCCATGATATATGACAGAAGAACACGGAACACGGGGGTGTCTGGTCTTTGGTGTTCTCTTTAGGCACAGCGAAACAGATATTTATATATATGGACATCACGAGGGTTAATCTTAGTACAAACAGTGAATTGAAATAACCGCTTCACTGACCTCCAGTTATGAAGAACTTGGAATAAAAAACATCTTGAAATCTAACCAGATTTCATGTATACTGTCATAGCATTTAACAATTCCAGATGAAAGAGAAGCCTCCAGAGAATATCAGGCTTGAAACTTCTCCATCAGTTAAAACATTTACTTGTAAATACCTGAATTAATATAGAAATACATCTGAAATATGTTTCACGTATCTGAAGGCTGAAGGAACACAGGAATAATCTGGAGCAAAAATGTTCAGCTTGAATATTTACTGCAATTCACAACTGACTTTTTTGTTATCATTTGAGAAGCTAAAACCCAAACAAATCATAGAATCTTAGAATAGTTAGGGCTGGAAAGGACCTTAAGATCAATCACTAATTTGAACAGTTACTTGACATACCTATAGTTCTTACTGCATCCTTTTGGTCAGCTCTGAAGAGGTTTATTCTACCATCTTCGCCAACAGTTATAATTTCTGGTTTGTTGCAGATAACTCCGGTACATGCTGCTCCACCACAAGATGTATCTTGATCCACATGATAGTGGGCTTTCTCCCACCGCTGGTTGGCTGATAAAGTCTAAATAGTAACCAGACATGAAGTTCTGCTATTAAATAACAATCCTGATAGACCAAAGCTTCCAGAATACTCAGGAAACCAGAAGCAAGCCCCAGGAAAGCCACACTACCTCACAGGAATGAGACTCTTCTATATGAGTAAGAATCAGAGATCTAAACTGTCCTCAACTCTTGAGCATACAAATTTTCAATGAATCATTGATTATTTCCTCTATAACCCCCTTTTTCACATAAGCTAGAAATTAGAAAGAACATGATTTATGAACTCTGAAATGCGTTTCACTAGGTTTATCCCTTCCATCTTTCCTCAGGACAAGGGAAAAGAACCAAGGCCTTAAAAAAATACATGGTCAGGGTTAGACTGCAAGGAATTCAGTTTATTTTAGGTAGTACATCTTTATTAGTCTTTATTGTGTCATTATGAGTTTATAAAGTTATTACATATTTATTTGCGATAATTTATAATAAAAGCAAAAGACTCTAGAGTTTACCTATCTTTCCTCACATGAGAGAAACTCAACATGAATCATTAAGTTCATGAGTACAGAAACTCTAATAAAGCAGGTACAAGTCTATTAATACCCATTCTCCCAAAACACTCTACACTCTTGAAGTATGTTTTCAATGAATGAACTATTTGGTTACAGATACATACAAGCAGCCACCCCAGTCTAGCTGGCTCTGGAATCTAACTTATGTAATGTATGCAAAATGTTTTTCCTTTCCTTGTATGTATAAAGCCAAAGTTTTTTCTAACAGACTTCAAATAATAAAATGAAATTTTCGTATGCAGATGTTTCTTGCTGTAGTCCTTTTGAAAAATCTTATGTTAAGATCAAAGCAAACTGCATTACTCAGAATAGCAGCTTAAAGCCAGTGCAAGTAACTTACCTGGTTATTTTGATGATGACGGAATACAGTTACAGTTCCTGTTGATGAAGCAACCACAATTCTCTCTTGATCCAAAAACTAAAGAGAGACAATAAACATGCTATTAGTTGATGTCAGTACCACGATGATAACTTTGATTTCAGGGTAACCTGAATTACTGGTAAATATAATAAAAATAGAAAAAACAAACCCACAAACTAATAATAGTTGGTTTTGCCTTAGTTCGTAAGTTTTGTTGTTTGGTGGTTTTTTTGTCCGTCTCAGCATTTTGACAGCTTACTATCACTTTCTTAAGTGACAAGCCCTTAAAAAACACAGATCTTTTCAACACAGCTGTTTTACCTGCATGTCCATAACATCACCGTTGTGCCGGATGTCACACAGCAGCTGAGGTTCTCCTTGGTACTCCCCGCTGAGGCCCGCATTTCCAAGGTCTCCAACAGACCAAACGGAAATCCTGTTATCCTGTATGGAAACAACACCACCAGTTTTACCCGAACGTATTTTCTCCTAGACAAGAAGCGACGGGGACTGCGGCGGACCCACGCCCCGGCGGGAAGGCCGTGCCGCGCTACGCCTACGGGCTCACTACCTCGTTGTCCCAGGAGCCGGTGGCGAAGATGTCCGGGGGCTGGAGGGCGGCGGCGGGCAGGGGCCGCCAGCGCGCCTTGCTGATCTTCTGCGACACGAACTTGGCGCACACGTCCTCCATGGCCGACCCCGCCGCACACCGGCTCCCGCCCGCTTCGCCGCACCACTGCTGATTGGCTGCGGGGCGACGGCAAGCGTGGAGGGACATGCACGGGGCACGGCGGAGAGCGCGAGCGCGCGGACCGGAGCAGCGGGACGGGGGCGTACCCGGCATGGCCGTATGTACCAGCGGCCCGGCGGCCGCTGCTGCCCTTTACCGAGTTGAACAAGTTGGGGTAACAGCGCGACGCCCCGCAGGGGTCCGGGAGTGAGGGGGGCCCTGCCCTGGTCGCTCGGGCCTCACCAACACGAACAGCAAGCTGCCAAACAGGTGGGTATGTGCGGAATCGGGTCCGGTAGAGGAAGAAACAAAAGGCGTGAGTGTGCCGGTGCCCTTCCCTGACTGCTCAGCTGGGCTGTCTGCACCCACAATGATAGTTACGTACATGAATGGTTTCTGCGAGGCCACCACCTTTTCTCAAAATCAGTGGCTTTTACAGCAGCTAATGGTCTCTGGTCTACATTCGCTTTTATATATCTGCAAGTGGTACTCCACTCACTCCATCAGATGCCTACCTGTACAGAAATCACAGAATCATAGACTACTTAGGGTTGGGTTTCTAACCCTTAAGATCATCTAGTTCCACCCCCCCTGCCATGGGCAGGGACACCTTGCACTAGACCATGTCACCCAAGTCTCCATCCAGCCTGGCCTTGAACACTGCTAGGGATGGGGCAGACACAAGTTTCTTGGGTAACCTGTGCCAGTGCCTCACCACCGTTAAAGTAAAAAACTTCCTTAGATCTAACCTAAACTTTCCCTGTGTAAGTTTGATCCCATTATCCCTTGTCCTATCACTACAGTCCCTGATGAAAAGTACCTCTCTGGCATCCTTGTATGCCAGCAATAATTTTTTGTCCCAAATAGCACGTTCAAGAAGAGCTCACGTGTACTTCTTTTACGGTATTTCACTGGAGACCTAAACAACTGTGCAATAAAAACTTAAGTGGTTAGCTGTGAAAAAAGCTGAAGACTGACATAGCTATGCTGTTATTTTGGCACAGCTAAACTAGTAGTGTAGTAAGGGACTTTCTCACAAGCACCTTCCCACTTTACAACCTGATTTTCTGCCTCATTCTTTAAAAGCTGCCCCTGCCAGCTCTCTGAGGTTCTTCTCTCAGGCAGAGTTGTCAGATTTAGCAGCAGCTGCTCAGACAAACTTTCACCTGTGTTACTGCAATTCACCTACTAAAGCCATCTGTTGGAGTTTCTCTACCCAGCATTCTTGAGTTCCTCACCAAGTCTGCTATGCCCATTTGTAATCTTTCAGCTGTGATACCAAATCAGTAATATATACTTCAGGCATAATTTGAACTTCAACTTTGAGGAACTTCTTAACTTTTTTGATAGTTATGCAGACTCCAACACATTCACAAAGATGGATGCTATCATAGTGTAACATACTGCAAGCCTTAAACTAGCTTTGTTGTATGTCACAGTAGCATTATTGTTCAAGAGTATCCTATACCTCTGGCAGCCTGTACAAAGCTGCTAAAAGCAATCCTGCAAGTCACTGTCAACTGTAGCAGTATTTTCAGCTAATTCTCGTAACACCTGGGAGAAAGGTCAATAGGCATCCTCAAGATACAGCTACACTCTAAATAGCTTAAAATGGAAGAGAGAACACTTTGGGATTACCAAAATGTTTTATTAGCCAAGTATTTTTTGTGGGTTACTTTGTGATTTCTGTGTGTATTTTTTATCTTGTTCTTGAATGGCTTCTTTCTTTGCTTAGGATTGTTTGTTCAAAAGGATTTAGGGGAGTAGGTTGGACATAGAGGTTTATTCTCATTAAGAGGGAAAGAAGAATCACAATTTTTCTTACTGGCCTTAAATTTTTGTTTGAAAAAATGTCAAAATGTTATGTGATGAAGATTGGAGCTGTGATGGATTTAGGGCTGCTCTGTATACCTTTAAATATATTCTCTGTGTTTGATTACTGTAAGAGATGACTACTGTGTTAGTATGCTGTTTCAGTGTAATAGCAGATTTAAATAAACAAATAAAAGGAGGAAACAAACACCAGGAGAAAATATGCCTCATCAAATATGTCTGAGGTAGTCAAAAAGGACCTTAAGTCTAGACAAAGCTGACTTTGGGCATTGTGTCCAAACATACTAGCTGAGACATTAAGGAGCTTCTATGGATCAACCTTAAATGTGGCTAGGAGTGTGAGTGAAAAGCAGGAAAACAGAAAGCATGTCTGTCTTTTTGCCAGAGGTTAGAGGGCCTGGGAATGAAGGCACTTTCTACATCAGTGGATGTATTAGGGCAGGGTAAAGCTAATTCTGAGCAATATTTGCTTGTGATCTACTTGCCTCCAATTATCATTCAACAATATTTTAAGAAAGTTATTTGCAGATGCCAGAATAATATTTATGGTTGGTCATAACTCCTGGAGTGGTGCCCTGTTCAATCTCTTGAATAGCCGCAGTCGCTGTGCAGGGTACTGCAGAGCAGATACAAGAGCAGAGTGCCAGGGCCCTGAAGGCTTTCACAAGTCCTCACCTGAGGCTCCCACCACTCCTGGTTTGAGCTGTGTTGTAGGAGGGCCTGCACCCAGCCATGCCCCTGACGATGGCTGGCTTGACTTGGGACTTGACTTGTCACTTAGCTTTTGCTTGGTGGCAAAACCATTACCACCCCAGCCCTGCTCTGCTTGGGATGGTGTCTTGCTGTGTGGTATTCTCATCCCTGGCTCCTGGCTTACCTTCATGCATGGAGGGGTCCCACTCCTCTGCTCTAATGAAGAAAGTCTGGGTCCTTCTCATATCCTTTCTGAGTGCAGGACTGGGAAAAGAAGGTTGCTGAGTTCAAAAGAATGTAAGCTTCTGACAGGGGAATACAAAATGAAGGTACACACCAAACTGGCTGGAGTTTACAGGAAAAGATGAAATGAAGGAGAGTGATGAAGTTAGAAACAGAATGGAAGCAGGGAGAGGAATGTACGTGTAGAAGCCAATTAGTGTGGGGTTTGGGACAGAACTGCGGAAATGTTCAGCAGGAACATTTCATTTTACAAGGAAATTTCTGCTTGTGGTATGTATATGCAGAAGCAGATGGGATCAGACAGTGATGATCAACTTTTCATATGCTTTAAATTCAAAGAATTTGAAAAATATAATGGGTTCATGAGGTGGGAGGGAAGGGATGAAACAGAAATAGTAGCATGGAGGGGTTTTTATATAAATGTATGTAAGTACTGCTAAGGGATTGAGATGTGGGTGAATTTGCAGAAAAGGAGAGAGATCCGATGTGCTTACAATTAGTGGGATCTCCACGTCAGAACAATCAAGTGACAGCTCACACTGGCTGCTGGCATTTCCATGGCTCTTCCCTAACGGGGTTATCCATGAACCAGCTCCCTGGAAATGGTGTACCTGTGGAAGTTGGAGGTGCCTGGAACTGACAGTGAGCATCCAGGGAGCAAGGTGTTTACACTGGTTTGGACAAGTGAGGGGAAGAGGATAACAGGAATGCTGAGTGTCAGAACAGATGGAGGGGTTCCATGTGAATGCTGATGGCCAGAAAACAGGTTGGTTGGTTTGTTTTTGTTTTTTTTATTTCTGCTTGTCTTTTACTCTAGTATGGAATCCCTGTGTTCCTTTTAGTTTTATCTTAATGGATATGCTCTTAATAAGATTAAAAAGTGCACTCATGGCCTAGGATTATAGAGCAGAAAGAGCTAAGGACCCCCACATTTGTTGACTGCACACATGGGTGAATCCTGCTGCTATTGATACATGTTGGTTTCTCAGGGCTCTTTGAGACAACTTGGTTTGCCTTAAAGCTCATGGAAACCTGCCAAGCTAAATGCTGTTTCCTCCACACATGCCTGGTATCCATCCAAGACACCCCAGAAATTGCTTGGGAAGGCTCAGTTATGTTGTTGTCGTTCTCTGAATAGTCATGCTGAGAACGTAGCCAAGAGATGGCCAACAGGTACAGTCAGTCCAAAAGCACCTGAGCAGGTCTGTGTGCTTAGGAGATAAAGGTGGCTCTCCCTGTGGCCTGTGACAAGCTTAACCCTAATTCGAGCTTGTATGGGTAAGCAGCGTCAGTTTGTATATAAATGGTTTCTCTTGTGTTTCTGGTCTCCCGAGGGGGTAAGTATCCCTGGAATGCTTTTAAACATGGGCCAGCTAGTTTCTTGCCAACAACCTCTCTATGTGAGAGCAATGCAGTTGCTTGCATCTGACAACAGAAGATGGTTTTTGCATTTAAAACAATGCAGTATTTTTGTGTGTGTACTTTTACAATGTCTGTCTGTTCTCTATACTTGCTGCCCTTCAGGAATTCCTGTAACTCCATGCCTTCTTTCTCTTCCAGCCCACTGGATGCACAGGGAGATCTTTTATATTCTGGGGCAGGCTGGGATTCCCTCACAGACTGTAAAGCATCTGCCAAGCCATGCTTAGGAGAAGTTAGATGAAGAATACCGAATAAAGCAGTGGATATCCCTCCAGGAGTAAAAGAACCATATGGGAAAGGTCTTGGAAGTCTATAGGTGGGACCATGGTGTATGTGGTAGGATTGGTGTACGCATTGGGCAACTGCCAGATTTGCCCTGGACTAACTGATAGCCAGAAAATCAGATTCCCACCTTCATGTGAACCAGCAGTGATGGGATGGGGAATATGTGTTATGTGAAGCTGGAACAGGCTCATCCCTCCTAGGGTGGGTTCTTGCACCCAAGACGATACCTGTGTCTCCCACAATGTTAGGGCTATGTGTCCTTGTTATCAGGAATGCTTTTAGGAAACAATATAACATTTGAAATATCTGCTGGATGATACCTTATTTTCTCTAATGTTTATACAATGCACTATTGATAGGGCCTACCTATTCATAGTTATGTATCACTATTCTCACTTTTCAAAAGCAAAGAACTGAAACCAGTGCTGTCTGATACCATGTAAATGACATACCTGTGCTGTTGCCCCCGGGTAAGAGAAGAAATACTGTACAATTGCAGTCCTGGGCCTGTGGCAGCTTGTTCAGAGACCAGAAGGGGCACAAAGGCAAAAGTCACATCACTGGCAGCAGCAGGCTCCCCAAAGCTGTTTGCTGTTGGAATTTGCTTTCCCTTAAAACCAGTAGAAACATATAAATAACAGGTGGCAAATGAATATAGCTGGTAAAACTAATGATGAAGGAGGTCAGGAGTACCCAGGAATACCTCATGACTGTGGAAGTTAATTCTGTGGGTTTCTGCATTACAATGGGATAAACCAACAGTGCTGTTTTTCCCTTGCGGCTACGACTTCGTCATGTGCCTGTGCTGGGACAGAGTAAAGGCCACAGCAGAAGCAGTGCTTTGGCATGTCTTCTTGAGTTACTGATTTTGCAATCTAGACACCTCTTAAAAGGCACTTCAATTTCTAACCTCATCCTACCACAGCGGCGCGCCAGACGATGCTGCTGTAGATCACCTGGCAGCGTTTAGTTACAGACGCAGGTGCCAACGCCCGTAACCCGCTTCCCTTCCCCATTTTCTGTGTCGTTTTCCACGTGAATACCCCACATGCCCCGGCAGCCCGCCGCTGATAGTCTCCCGCCGCCGGGGTCGGGCGCGGCAGCTGACCAATGGCAGCCTACAACACGTAGGCCTGGCCCGCGCGGGCTGGTCGCGACCAATCGGCGAGCCCCATGCACAGCACCGCTCCGCGGGACGGCGATAATTGGCTCTGTCGCAAGGGTGGAGGGGCGCGAGCGGCGTCGGTACCTCTGGTTCACCGCTCCCTTTCTTCGGGATGGGGCATGTGCCAGCTCGCTTCATGGGAGCGGCCAAAGCCGGGGAAGTGAGAGAACTGACGTGCTTTTCGCTAGCTCATTCATTACACAGCTCCTGAGTTCGCAGACCCGTCTCGCCCCGTGGCCATGCCGCTTCTGTGGCAGGCACAGGACCCACGGCCGCTGCAACCAGACCTGCGCCCTGCCACCGCGACAGGCGCCGCAGATGGCAGCTGTGGGGACGGGAGGACTCCGGGCCCGGGCTGGAGGGCGCTACCGGCACCAGGGATTAAGCGGCCCGTGCGCCCCGCCTTCCCCCGCGAGTGGTCACGACGTGCTGAGGCAGCCAGGAGCGTTCGTGCGTTACCGGGTGCCCCCGGTGGCACCGCGGGGGGGGGAAGGGGGTAGGCCAGGCCGGTTTCCCCACGCCTGCTGGTAGCCCCCAGGCACCGTCGCGGCTGAAGGGACCGGCGCGCGGGGATCTCCCCACGCGCGCTCCCGGGGGCAGTGGGCGCGCATGCGCGGGGGCCGGCAGGGGCTGGCACGGCAACGGCGGCGGCCGGAGAATGTCGGGCGCGCGGGGCGGTGGGCGCGTGGCCCCTCCCCTCAGCGAGCGCGCGGCGGCAGCGGCGGCGGCGGGAGGGGGAGGAGGCGGCGGCGGCGGCGAGGAGGCGGTGCCTGTGTCGGCGCTGGAGGTTGTGTCCTTCCTGGGGAAGCTGCTGTGCGCAGTCGCGGTGCTGAAGGCGGCTCTGTACCTGCTCCGCAGAGCGTGTCTAGCGATGGCCTGGAAGTCGGGAGGCGCCAGCCACTCCGAGCTCATCCACAATCTCCGCAGTGAGTCCCGGGCTGGCGGCCCCGCTGCTCGCCTCAGCCGCAGGGTGACCGTTACCGGCCGCTCGGCCGCGCACACTTGGCGTTCCCGCGGCGCCCGCCCAGCCGCCAACTGTCAAGGAGCAGCGCCGGCGGGGGGAGGAGGCGAAGGCGGCGCCCGGGCGGGGGGTGTGTGTCTGGGTGTCCGCAGCCGGGCGGAGGGCGGTGGCCGCTGGTGCAGGGCGGGCCCGGGCTGTTGTTGCGGGAGGAGATGCGGCGGCAGCGGTGGCGTCGATGGCGGTCCCGAAGGGGAAGCGCTACGCGGCGGCCGTGGCTGCTGTCAGCCCTCCGCCTCCTCCCCCCGCTGCGGCCCCGTTCCCGCCGCCTCGACCCCGTCTGCCCGTAACGTTCTTGTGCAAGCTCAGGCGGGGCCGCGGCGGCAGCTCTGGAGGGCCCGTGATCCTCCACACGCAGTGGGCTCAGCGTCCCTCTGGCTTCGCTCCGGCCGCCTGTGCCGGCTCAGCACGGCCGCCGGGTGGCGGGAACGGTGCCCTGGGGCCTCTCGCCGGGCGGGCAGGGGAGCGGTGGTGGCGGCAGGAGCGCGTACACCGTCCGTCGGTTTTTCCGGGCCCCGCTAAACGCAGTGAGAGCTGTCCGGCGCTGGGAAGCGCGCAGGGGAGGCCAGGGTTGTTTTTGTTGGGTGGAAGGGGCGTGTGGCAACGGCAGCAGTAGTCCACTCGGGTTCAAGTTCTCGCCTTCGGCCCCAGCCCCGCGCTGCCCTTTTCGGAGGGGTGGGATAGGAGAGAGGAGCTGTTGATATTACACGCTCTTGCTGCCGCCGAACTTTACGGCGGCTGCCCGGTACTTGGCGTTCCTTGTCCTTCCCGAAGGTTTGTGCTGTCCCCGTGCTGAACGTGGAGGGTGTTGGGCGGATGCTGCTCTTCACTGGTGTTCTTCAGTGCATCCTGGAGTCCGCTGGGTCTCCAGCCGTGATCCAGGCTGAGAGGACAGGGTGATAACACCTTCTCTATTCGGAGTTTAGCATTTTTCATGTTCGCCTCGGAGTAATCTGTATTAGATACACTCGTAGTGTCTTTATTCCTGGTCTTCCTTTTCCTCTCTTCAAGTCTGTGCCCTAAACATGAAAGGTTGTAGATTTGGAGCCTCTATTATACAGTTATCTCCTATTTTAGTAATACTGCAAGACCACAGACAGATTCACCTGTTTGGCCTCTTCGTTATTTTGGAGACAGAGGAGAATGGTCCTCGTTGCTTTCTCTAGTCTGCTTCTGTGAGATAATCTTGTATTTTCCAGTAATTTCTTTTTCTGCTCTTCTGAGAACACTTCCATCCAGTGGAGCAATAAATGCTGAAATGACTTTCAGTTTCACTGTAAAAGCTAACAAATAAATAATAACTTCTCTAATTACAAGAGTTACGGTGCTTTTTTTTTTTTTTTTTTTTGTTTCTTTCTTTCATTTTGCAACTGTAAGGTCTAGAAATATTGTTTCAGTGAAATTCTATTTCCTTACACAGCAGGGAAAAAAATTCTGACTTAAAAATGAATGTCAAGCTCCAAAATACATCCAAAAAGTTGTTATTGCCAGAATTGTCAATGGCTCTGAGAACCTGAGGGCAAAACCAATTATTTGTTGAAGAGAACAATGACAGTGTTTTTCAACACATGGAAACTGTTTAGGGCTTTGTAAATAATAATAATGAAAAAGCTAAAAACCATTACCAGTAACCAACAACAGGAGATTAAACTAGCATGTTTAATATTGTGGTCTCAAAATATGCAGTGATTGTAGTTGCCTGCAAAGTTACAGTCTGTAATTTCCCCTCCCCCCTCCCCCCCACCGTTTTGCATATGTATGCCAAATATTTTGACGGATGTTAAAGAGAAGATTGGAAAGAAAATGGTTTGGAGGCAGAGAGCCGTTTGATCTTGCAGCAGGATTGTGTTGTTGATCTCAGTGGAGCTCTGCTGAGGCATAGGGTTTTATCAGTGCAGAGCAGTTGGAGCATTAAGATGGTAACTTGAGTTCTCCAGGTAAGGTTATACCTTGTTGCTAAAGTTGGGAGCAACTTTTGAAGAAAGTGTTATTCTTTCAGATACTTTTTAAACAAACTTAAAAATCATTGGTTGCAGAAAGATTAAAATGTTCTGGAGAATTCCTTCTGAGTAGTAGAAGATCCCTCAATGTCTTTAACCTCTCTTTTCCTCTAAAACCAGATAAGTAGCATAGCATTTCTGGCATTTTTATGCTAGAAGTAAGAATGCAACGCAGATGAAGTTGTCCAAGTGTTTATTTCGTAACTTAGTAACTGAATTTGTAATTTTGCGTGTGATTTGCATAAGTTAAAATAAGGGAAATAACATAGGTTGTAGTGACACAGTATGTGTTCTGCAGCAAAGCCTGGATTGAGAGGTTCTTGCTCCTGCCCTTGCACCAGGAGTCTTTTCTTCACTGTTCTTACAGAACTGTTTGTGAGGGAGGCAGTTTTGTAAGACTGGGTCACTTTCTCATTACTCCTCTTGTGAAACTGGGGTTTATACTCCTCAATGTCTGTAACCCGTTGTGCTATTGTGGTTAGAGAAGCAGTGAATGTTGTTACAGGTATAAGTGACTGGGGGGAATGGGAACGTCTTAAACTGGTTTTGCTTCCACATTAAATGTCAGTAGAAAACTGGTAGGCTACATATTCTTTTCCTTGAAAATAGCACTGAAGATTTTTCTTCGTTATAAGTTGTTATTGACTGTTACCAGCGCTTCTATTTAGTGGCAATACAGTTCTCCGAGTTAGTGAAACTATATAAAGATACGTTCATTGCTCATTTCACTGTAACAGTCATTGTTTTAGAGCAGTGGTAAGTGCTTTTTGTGTATTTGCTTGCAGATTTAGGCAGGTATTCTTTACAAGCCTTTTGCTTGCTTCCATGTCTTAAAAGGGACAAAGTAACCAAGCAGGCCATGGAATGCTGCATGTTTTTCAGTGCATACTTCGAAACAAGTGACTGAAGAATGATGCGTGATCTTTTTAAGACAACTTAATATGCCAGAAAATAAAAAATGTTAACTTCAAAACCATTGATCTTATTTTAGATGTATGTAAATTGAGATTGTGTTGTTAACTGGCTCTTTGTTGGCATATTTTTTCCCCTTGATGTTAGACAAGTTGTCAATGTAGTGTTAAAACCATACCCATTCTTTCTCACAGCAACCCCAAAATTCAATGCAATGAAGTCGAAGTCCTCAGTCATTCGGGGGGGGGGGAAAAAGCATGTTTTTGGCGGCTTCTTTCTATCCCAACATTTCATGATCAGTCATTTTAATTTAAAGATTAGTTCTTTTGCTTGATTAAAGATTTATTTTTTTTAATTGTCTCTGGATTTAATGGCATAATGTTTTCTTTCTCGTAGTCTGAAGCTGCCTAATAATCCTTAGTAAAATGGAAATAATTTTGCAAATCTGCCCCATATAGATGACTACCATTGCTTGTGGCCATGTTGAAAAGATGGAATCTTGTATATTTTAGCTTCAGTATAACTTTAAGCTTTTCTTTTAATGCTACTGTTTCTTTCATCCTGATATAGTATCAAAAGCTCACTAAAAGCTGTTAGTAAACTTGGAAAGAAATGCATACGGTTTGTGTTCTTTTGCATGATCATTTGTGTGCATGTAATCAAAGTCATGTTTGTTAGCGTTATGATAGCACGTTTTCAAGTAAAATATTTTCTTAATGCTGTTACAAGGTGAGGTTGTTTTTATTAGTGTTTTTAATTTTGTTTTAAATTCCGAAATTTTGGCAAAACCAGAGTAAACTCAGAGCTTGGGACCCGTAAACTTTTGGAATGATGTCTTTCCTGGACTGGTTAACTTGCGAGTTATGTTTTAAGAGTTAAGAACCTGAATACTGCAACACTGGAGTTGAGCACAAAATAGTTTTAAATGCTTGTACTGTCAAAATCTGGAAGAGATGGTCAGACAAATGTAACTTTAGAAATTTTTCCCTCTTTCTGTTAGTATGACAGCTTTATGTCATTTTGTCTGAAGAGACAGGTTCATGTTTCCTGTATCCTTTGATCTTTCCCAGCTTTTGCATAATACTGGTACCTGTTCTAATGTTACCACCTCCATAAAAACAGGCTCTTCATGTGGTCTGACTGCTGGTCTTGACAGTATTGGCTTCTCTGAAAACAGATCAGCAAAGTGGTTTAAGATGTGCATCATCTGCCGTTAAAGAACTCCTAAAGCTATAAAAGAAGTCTTGCCTCAAGCCTTACTGTGAAGGGAGCTCCTTGACTGTCCATCCTATCCAGCTAAGTTTATCTTACTCTCTGCAGCAGTTTTTAGTTACTGCTGATGGTTGTTGCTACTTTGTATTGCACTCCTCAGTTTTGACACTCCATGTAATTCATTGGTGTAGTTCAGCCCTCTCAAATCAGAGGGATAAAGGTGTGCTCAGAGGTGAAGTTTCTCTCGTCTGCACACAGGTGTTTCTTGGCAAGTGCAGTGCTGTGTTCTTGCATGCTGAACCCAACCTTAAATTCACATTCTTCTTTCATGTACTCCCAAAACGTTTTTCAGTCAGCTGCTGATACAAATTTAGACAAAATCAGCATAACTGTTGCGATGAGTATGTTGTGGATGGCCTTTGTGATAAAGATATGCACTGGGGTACTGTGAGCCAAGAGCTAGCATGGTTTTCTCCACCCCCAGAGAAGAAAATGGTTAATGCCAATTTTGCAATGTTGGCTTATAGTCTGAGGGAGCAATACAACTGTGATTAAATATGTCTAAATTGGTTATCTGCAGACTTTCAAATCCATGAAAATTAATCTAGAGCTCTTACCTGTTCTACCAAAATGAGCAAGCTGTTTATGAAGGTGATCATTATTAAATAGGGAAGGGGTACTCCTGTAAAGCAGAAGTGAAATTTTGGAGGGTAGGTTTGTATGTAACTGAATCTTGAGGCTGCACACTTGTTTGTTGTGTTGAATCCTAGTTGTTTGTTCCCATGTATTTTTACCTCTGCATGTTTTAGATGCTATTTTTATTTATTTTATTTTTAATTTCTGACTTGTTGAGATTTTCATGGGATTTGACCTTTGTGTTTAATTTCTGGACCCTAAGATTAGTTCTGATGGGCCCTTACTTTCCTCAGTCTTTCTGTCGTGTCTCAGAATGACACACACTCAACTAATTCCCTCCAGTTAACTGTATGCAATGTTCTGTTTGAAAAATGTATTATTGTGGATCCGAATCATAGTGCTGACAGATGTGCAGCTGAATGTTTGAAGCAGATACTCTGAAATTAGCAGCAAAGCACAAAAGTTTTGTATGTATCAGTGGTTTAAAAAAACCCGCTTGTTTGCAAACACCTACTTCCAGTTTCTTTAACACAAAGAACTTTGTATGTTTTGGAGCAAGAGTCCTTTATTGGACTTTGGGATGCTGATCCGTCACTTCTTGTTCAACGTGCTTTTTTGTCTTCATGACTTACCGTGAAATATTCCTGTGCTCATTAAATAAAATTATATTAACTGAATTGCTTCCTTTCTTATCTTTTTCTTTTCTCTCCCCACACAAAAAGACCTTGAAGACATCAGTCAGTTGGCTGCCTAAAACCAGCTAACTTCATGTCGCTTAAAAATCAAGATGTGGTTTTGTTCTGCCCACTTTCCTCTTGAATGTTGCTAGCTGTTTTATGTGGGTCAGATGGAGACATCTAAAAACTCTGATTTGTCACTTGAGTAATATTAATCTGTTTGATTTAATCTTTAGTAATATAGAGCTCTGTGCTTTGCATCATGCTTGAAGACCTCTGTATGATTTTAAAATACCACTGTTGCTCAAAAGTCATTTTCGTAAGTAAAGTTCTATCGAGTGGTTATGGAGAAAGTAATCTGGGGAGAAACATAGCTATATGGATGCTAAAATAGTCCTACAGTAAATGGTTTTGGAATCTGCATGAGTGTTGTTTATGTAAAGCCAGCAACAGGAGGTGTTTGAGTAGCTGTTTATAGTTTGTATAGTAAGCTTGTGTGCTGGATCTTATCATGTGGCAATGAGACACCCTCCTTCTGATCTGGAAGCCAGTGTTGGTGTAAATGTTAAGTGCTTGTATTTTATGGTTTGGTTGGAAACTTGTTTGATCAACAGTCAGGATACCATCAGTGATGTAGGCAGTTCTTTGAAAGATAAGCACTTCAGTAATGTGTTTGCCCTGAAGAAAAAGGTAGGTTGTTTACTTGTTGGGAGTCCATGGTGGCTTTTCAGACCTTAGCTCTTTTTTTCCTTGCTCTCTGACAGCCCACTGCCCAGTTTCCCAGGTTACATTCAACCCTGGTATATTTCCACCTTCAGATCCAAGGACTGCTCTGTGAGCTCTTTTTCCTGTTTTCATGGTGGTTTTTGTGGAAAAGAAGCAGACCAGAGTGAGTTTTCAAACAAGCTCCAATTATGTCAAGTTGTCATTGCTTCAGCCTCTACACAGAGTAACTCTTGAACTCTGCAGGCTGGGCTCCACTCTTCAAGTAACGGTTACTTTTCAGCTTTAGCCCTTCGAAGCTTAGGAGTTTTGCTGGTATAACTGTAATAAATCGGAGAGTTAATGTTTGATTTTAAGCTGTAAGCTGGTGTGTTTGTGTATTAGCCTTTGTGTATAAACACTTAATAATTTAGTATCTGATTTGTTTGCAGTACTGATTACTGGAATCTTAAAAAACCCACCAGTCTCCTCAAGGAGAGTTATTGTTGGAAAGGATAATCAACCTACATACATTTGGTTGTGAATTACTTTCCTGCAATATATAGCTTCCTTTTAAGATTTAGAAAAAGTTTTGCATTGACATTTTGTTAATAAATAATTTACTGCCGATTGTCGTATTTTTTTCAGCACCTAGGTATGGCATGAAAAGTCATCTTTGCAGTATAAATCTACTGTTTACTGGATTCTTAGGGCATATACTTGTTTTCTGTACTTCAGAATCTGATAGATATTTGTTCCAGGCAGAATTAAGATCCTGGCAGTTGGTCATCTTGGGACTGACTTGGAGGAAAGAAAGGACTTCCATTGGAGTTCAGTAACCTGCAGTTGCAGTTTATCTGTATACTCAACCATGAGACTAAGAAAAATCCTTTTCGTTATCAACACAGAAGAAATCACTATAAAGTCAATATTGACTTTACTGTTTAAGGTTTGATTTCTTAATTCCCACCTAAAATTTGTTGTTGTCTCTGTTATATAATAAGCAAATTTGAAAAGCAAGACTTAATCTATGGGGAATAATATGATGCCCTGTAATTCCACATTCATAGCTGAGAGGGTGTATTCTTTTATGAAGAGGGAGTTTTATTTGATAATTGAAGTACCTGGCTGAGGCATGAGATCCAGCTTCTCCTATTGGTTCTGCAGGGGACTCTGAGCATGGGTTACTTGCTTAACTTCTTATTTATTGGAATGGAAAAGATGACACTCGTTAGAGATAGTCCAACAGTCAGTAAATCTGAGTGCTGAATGAGAGCAGCTGAAATGCTCAGAATTTGTAGAAAATTAGAATAATAGTGCCTACTGTTTTCATGTTGTTTTGATTTTGGTTTGGTTTTGTTTTTTTTTTTTTTTTTTTGTAATTTATCTGTCAGTGTAAGCATCACACTTGGTGAAATTATACGTGGGCTGAAACAAAGTTTTATGCTTTGCTTTGCACAGATACCACAGACAATCTCTGTCAGAGCTCTGATTGAACAAGTTGGGGGAAGAATGAGTAAAATATGAGTAAAGTAATAGAATAGAGAAAACAAAGTTTTTGAGTGCTGAGAGATGAATTTACTTATATTCTAAGGAGTAGATGAGAGAGGTGAGGTGGCAGGCACGGAGTTTTGCAAAAGACGGAAGTGGATAATGGGTAGTGTGAAAGAAGAGGTTTGGAAGAAGCCTGCAGTCACAGTAGTATAGAGAAGGTTTCCTGGAAACTAGAGGAGGTTCTCAGCCTTACAATAGGGCCCTGCAGTTGCTCTTTCAAGCTGGAAGCTTGATTTTCATATTCTCTTCATGTTTCCAGAAGACACAAAAGGAAAGAGCAGATGGCTACCTGTAGCTTCTAGAATGTAGGTATCTACATACGCAATACACAATCTCCAGGAATAAATTGTGATTTTTAGATCTTTTCTGAGTGCTTCTTAGCTGCTGCTTTTTGACCTCCTTTTCACCCACCAGAACAGTGATCTCTTTATGCCTGTTATCATTGGCTTTCCTTATGCTCCTCCCTATTTATTTTTATTGGTTTTTAAGTACATTTATTTTGGAGCTACTATTTCTTGGTGGCAGCTCATGAGAATCTAATGGTAAGTTGTTTTTTTTTTGTTTGTTTGGTTTTGTTTCTCTACTTTGCTCACAGAACTGATACACTACCCGTTCCAAGTGGTCAGGGGAAAGCTTTTATTTTACTTACTATCTTCTATTGTAGTGCCAGTGTTAGTGGATTGATTTGTTTTAATTTGGGGTACAATTTTTATCAGTAAGTAAACTTATAAACTGCTGCAATCAACTGCTGTCTCAGATTAAAAAGCTTGCACTGAAATGAGGAGTTTCCTCTGGCTGGAACTATAGTATACAGTATAATGCACAGGATATGTGTGTGGTCTTTGAGGGGAGTGTGTGCTTTTTCTGGGACTTCTCAGATACAGAAATAATTTTGAAAAAGAATTTTTTTTTTTTTTAACAGAAATTTTCTTTTTATTAATAATTTGGTAGTATATTCCTAATGCAGTTGATACTTTGTCTTCAGACTAAGAAGCATAATGATTTGTAGGGGTTATTTTGCTCTCTGAAGTCAAGCTTATGCTATATAGGATAACCAAAATAAAAAAAATCCCATGACAGCTCCGGGTATTTGGGATCACACCATAAACACTCAGGGAAGCCTCTGCAGAAGGAAGCCCAGGCCTTGGCGTGGCTTCATTAGTGACAGTACTTTAAAACATCGATGCAACTTCAGTTAGGACAATCTTACAAAAGTTTCTTAATCTGATTTTTCTGTTAATGTGTTTTGGGTTAGGTTATAAAGTACTCAATTTCCCCCCCCCCTTTAAAGTACAATTTTCCAAATAAAATCTTCCTTGTTTAAAGTAAGTAGCTCAGTGAAACAATCCATTGTTGAAATGTCAGTTATTTGTAGTTTTATACTTTTTAATGCGAGTGATTAATTTTTTCCATTTGTTTTCTAAAGTTTTTTGTTACTCATAAATGTCTTTTCAGAACTTTAAAAAAAGAATTATCAAAGTTAAAAACTTCAATAAAATAGGAAGGAAAAATGGCGGCACTGTACAGTGCTTCTGTCATTTACACGCATCTATATTTACATTTTATTTTGAAAAGTGAACAAAGATTCAAAGTATTTTGATATAAAAACTCTTTGGCTTCAGTCTGCTCCAGGATAAGAATTCTGGTTCTGTAAGAGTTTTTTTTATAAAAGGATTTTTTTTTTCTTCTGCTAACTCAAAAAAGATCTTGAAAATAAAATACTGAGCGATGATACTGCATCTTCACATTTCTAACCTGTTTTTGTATATGTTTTGATAATGAGTCACATATAGCTGCTTAGAAACCTGAAGTATATTTTGTTTGGTGTATAGAGTAGTATCAGATTCTTACTGACTTATGTCAGTAGGTGTGCATGAAGTCGAGTTTTTCTAGGGGATAGATAAATCTTTGAAAATGGTCTCTGTTGTTTCAGAGAGCATCTCTAACCACTGGGACAGTCTTGTTTGAAGTTCACTGGCTTAAGCAATATTTGAGCTGTGAACAACAGGTTAAACTCTGATGTTTCCTGATTCCCGAAGTCCCAGCAGCCCTTGCGAGAGAGCGGCTGACGTGGCAGGGGGGGCGTTCCCACGGTGACGCGGGAGATTTAAATTCGGCTGAAACTCGCTACTCGCATTCAGTCAGCTGATTGGAGCTAGCCCAGCTAGAGCCGCAGCCGGCACGCTACAGCCATATTGAGGTTCTACCGAAATTAGGAAAATCAGAGGGGATAGCGGAGAGGCACCGCGATTCCCGACATTTCCTGATTACCGATGTCCAAGCAGCCCTTGCGAGAGAGCAGCTGACGTGGCGGGGGGCGTTCCCACGGTGACGGCTACCACCCCCCTGCCCCTTGACTTGAAAGAGCCTTTGAGAGGGCAGGGACACGTCGCTGCCCACCAGGCCCAGGGAAGAACAGGTAGGTCGTTGTGCTGACCAATATGGTCGTCTCCAGAAAGAGAGCTAGCAGTAAGAGGACTGTAGCAACTCAGAGAGAGACCCCGACCCTAACCGTGGCTGTTCAGGTCTCTGGATGCAGGGAGTGCCAGAGCCTGCTACTGCCGGGGGAGGGAGGACAGCATTATTCCACCTGTGTGAGGTGTGAGCAGGTAGAAGATATGCTTAGCTTGGTGGCTAAACTTAAGGAGGAGGTTGAGACGCTGAGGAGCATCAGGGAGTGTGAAAGGGAGATCGACTGGTGGAGTGACTCCCTGGCTGGCCAGTTGGAACGGCTCCAGGGAGATACCCCCCAAAAGGGGATGGACCCCCTGCCCTCTCAGACAGAGGGGGATGGCCTGAGACAGCCCCTGTCATGTAGCTGTCGCCCAGAGGTAGGGGACCAAAAAGATGATGAGGGTTGGAAGCGAGTTCCGATTCGGTGTCGTGGGCAGCCCTCCTCCCTTCCTGCCCCGCTTCGCCAGGTGACCCTCCGTAATAGGTTTGAGGCCCTGGATCTGGAAGGAGAGGTAGGTGAGGATGTGGTGCAAGGCCCACCTACAAGGCCACATAGGAAAAAGCGGTCGACTTCACACCTCAAGACTGCCTCTGATAAGAAAGAAAGAAGGGTCATTGTAGTAGGTGATTCCATTCTGAAAGGAACAGAGGGCCCGATATGCAGAGTTGACCCTCATCATAGGGAAGTGTGTAGTCTGCCTGGAGCCCGGATCAGGGATATCACCAGGGCGCTCCCCAACCTGGTGCACCCGACAGACTACTACCTGCTGCTGGTCTTCCAGACGGGTGAGGGGGAAGCTGCTTCCCGCAGTCTGAGGGGGATGAAGAAAGACTACAGGGCCTTGGGGCGGATGGTGAAAGACTCTGGAGCTCAAGTGATCTTCTCTTCAACCTTCCATCTTCTGTTGATGATGTGGGACTGAATTGGAAAATTCAGTCCATAAACGATTGGCTTCGAGGCTGGTGCTGCAGGCAGGGCTTTGGATTCTTTGATAACAGCTGGTTTTATAGGGCACCAGTCTGGACAATGGGATGTGGGAAAGGTTTATCGCACAGAGGCAAAAGGATGCTGGGGCAGGAATTAACAGGGCTCATTTGGAGAGCTTTAAACTAGATTCGAAGGGGGATGGGGTTGTAGCTGGGCTTGCCTCAGTGGGACAGCGCTCCAGAATTGATGAAGACTGGGAGGCCTCCTGTAATCCTAGGGTGAAATCGGTGTGCTCGGCTCGCTCCCTGAAATGTCTGTACACCAATGCGCGCAGTATGGGAAATAAGCAGGAGGAGCTAGAAACCTGTGTTAAGTCAGGAGATTATGACCTGGTGGCAATTACAGAGACGTGGTGGGACAGCTCACATGACTGGAATATAGTCATGGAGGGCTATGTCCTTTTCAGGAAAGACAGGCCAGCCAGGCGGGGTGGTGGGGTTGCTCTTTATGTGCGAGAGCAGCTACAATGCGTTGAGTTCGGTCCGGGGACAGATGATGAGCGAGTTGAGAGTCTGTGGGTGAGAATTCAGGGGCAGGATGGCAGGGGCGATACTGTTGTGGGGGTCTGTTACAGGCCACCGGATCAGGGTGAGGAAGTTGATGAGGCCTTCTACAGGCAGCTGACAGCGGCCTCACAGTCACAGGCCGTGGTCGTCATGGGGGATTTTAACTTCCCTGATATTTGCTGGAAGGACTACTCGGCAACCCAGCCGCAGTCCAGGAGGTTCCTCCAGTGTATGGATGATAACTTCCTCATGCAAATGGTGGATGAGCCAACCAGGAGAGGAGCACTGCTGGATCTCATCCTCACTACCAAGGAGGGTCTGGTCGAAGCAGTGAAGGTTGAGGGCTGCCTTGGTTGCAGCGACCACGAGGTGGTGGAATTCAGGATCTTGTGTGGTAGGGCCAATAGAATAGCAAGTAGAATTGCAACCCTGGACTCTAGCAGGGCAAACTTTGGCCTCTTCAAGCAATTGCTAGGGGAAATCCCATGGGCTAGGCTGCTTGAAGGGAAAGGGGCCCAAGGTAGTTGGTTGACGTTCAAGGACTGCTTTTTCCGAGCTCAAGATCAGAGCATCCCGACACGTAGGAAGTCAAGGAAGAGGGTCAGGAGACCTGCGTGGCTAAATAGGGAATTGCTGGGTATGCTGAAGTGGAAGAGAAGAGTTTACAGGTCATGGAAGGAAGGGCTGGCCACTTGGGAGGAATATAAGGCTGCTGCTAGAGGATGTAGGAAAGCAGCTAGGATGACTAAGGCCTCCTTGGAATTAAAGCTGGCGAGAAGGGTCAAGGACAGCAGAAAGAGCTTTTTCAAATACATGGCAGATAAAACTAACACCAGAGGCAATGTAGGCCCGCTGATGAACGGGACGGGTGCCCTGGTGACAGAAGATACAGAGATGGCAGAGTTACTGAATGCCTTCTTTGTCTCTGTCTACTCTGCCGGAGGCAGTCCTGAAGAGCCCTGTACCGCTGAGACCTCAGATGAAGACAGATCAACGGAACAGTTTGCCTTAGTCGATGAGGAATGGGTTAGAGACCAGTTGAGCAATCTGGACATCCATAAATCCATGGGTCCAGATGGGATGCACCCACGGGTGCTGAGGGAACTGGCTGAGATCATTGCTAGACCGCTCTCCATCATCTATACCAAGTCTTGGGAAACGGGAGAGGTGCCTGAGGACTGGAGGAAAGCAAATGTCACTCCCGTCTTCAAAAAGGGCAAGAAGGAGGACCCAGGTAACTATAGACCAGTCAGCCTCACCTCCATTCCTGGGAAAGTGATGGAACACCTTATCCTTGGTGCCATCTTAAGGCATATCAAGGATAAGAGGGTTATGAGGGGCAGTCAACATGGCTTCACCAAGGGGAAGTCATGCTTGACCAATCTCATAGCCTTTTATGAGGAAATAACACGGTGGATGGATGATGGCAGAGCGGTGGATGTGGTCTACCTCGACTTCAGCAAAGCGTTTGACACGGTCTCCCACAGCATCCTTGCGGCTAAATTGAGGAAGTGTGGTCTGGATGATCGGGTAGTGAGGTGGGCTGTGAACTGGCTGAAGGAGAGAAGCCAGAGAGTTGTAGTCTATGGGGCGGAGTCTAGTTGGAGGCCTGTATCTAGTGGAGTGCCTCAAGGGTCGGTACTGGGACCAATATTATTTAATATATTCATCAATGATTTAGATGAGGGAATTGAGTGTACTATCAGCAAGTTTGCTGATGACACTAAGCTGGGAGGGGTGGCCGACACGCCAGAAGGCTGTGCTGCCATCCAGAGAGACCTGGACAGGCTGGAGAGTTGGGTGGGGAATAACTTGATGAAATATAACAAGGGAAAGTGTAGAGTCCTGCATCTGGGCAGGAACAACCCCGGGTTCCGGTATAGGTTGGGGAACGACCTGTTAGAGAGCAGTGTAGGGGAGAGGGACCTGGGGGTCCTGGTGATTGACAGAGTGACCATGAGCCGACACTGTGCCCTTGTGGCCAAGAAGGCCAATGGCATCCTGGGGTGTATTAGAAGAGGGGTGGTTAGTAGGTCGAGAGAGGTCCTCCTTCCCCTCTACTCTGTCCTGGTGAGACCTCATCTGGAATACTGTGTCCAGTTCTGGGCCCCTCAGTTTAAAAAGGACAGGGACCTGCTGGAGAGAGTCCAGCGCAGGGCAACTAAGATGATTAAGGGAGTGGAGCATCTCCCTTATGAAGAAAGACTGAGGGAGCTGGGTCCCTATAGTTTGGAGGAGATTGAGGGGTGACCTTATTAGTGTATATAAATATATAAAGGGGGAGTGTCACGAGGATGGAGCCAGGCTCTTCTCAGTGGCAAACAATGATAGGACAAGGGGCAATGGGTACAAACTGGAACACAAGAGGTTCCACTTAAACTTGAGAAGAAACTTCTCAGTGAGGGTGACAGAACACTGGAACAGGCTGCCCAGGGAGATTGTGGAGTCTCCTTCTCTGGAGACATTCAAAACCCGCCTGGACATATTCCTGTGTAACCTTATGTAAGTGTTCCTGCTCCGGCAGGGGGATTGGACTAGATGATCTTTTGAGGTCCCTTCCAATCTCTAACATACTGTGATACCGTGATACTGTGATGATGAGGGTTAGAGTATTAGAGAGGGTAAGGAAGGTTGCATGATTTTTCACAATATTAGGAATTTATTAATGTATTTCACAAGGTCTTGCGTTGCAGTAGAGAGGCAATGCCTTCAGTTTTATTTATTTATTTGTATTTTATAGAAAATGGGATCATCAAATCAGACAAGGTATTTGAAGTGATGCTGGCTACAGACCGTTGCCACTACGCAAAATACAACCCTTATATGGATTCTCCACAGTCTATAGGTAAGAGCATCTTGTAAAAATGATTGAGATTGCTCCAATTTGCATTACTGTGACTGCCTTTGTCATATATGCGTTAAGAATGTGAACATACTATTTTAAATTTGGAAGCTTCTGTAGTTCTTTATTCAATACCTTTTAACTAAGTTTCTGTTTGTTATGGAGCAAAGTTGTTTGTGTTTTTTTTTATTTTTAAAACATGCCTGTATACATCAGGATAAACATTTTATAGTTAATATTAATAGGTATAAATATGTATTTTTTTAAACCACAGAACTTGTGATGGTGCAGATAATTTTTAATTACTTAAAAATCATTTGTATCCAGTTTATGTCAGAAACAGTTTCTCTTTACATAAATGATTCATTTGAGATCAATGCAGAGTTCCTTAAGCCTTTACATGAGACTTAAGTTTTAAAATGAACATAGGCTTTAAATGGGACAATCTCTTTATAAGACAGTTGTTGTTTCCCATCCAGATCCCAGTTTTATCTTTCCAAGCCAGCAGAATGAATTAAGTGAATATATTCCTTTTTTTTTTTTTTTGACACCCCGCCCTAATAGTGAGTGGTGAGAACCATGAATTATATTAGGATTTTAATAGTTGTATAGGAAAATTCAAGAATTTTTAAAGATGCATAAGCTTTTGAGTATGTATTTGTATGTGTGCTTCACAGGAAAAATATAGGTGAGTGTTCTTCCATGTGTTCTCATAGATGTGTGCTGTTTGCAAGATAGATGGCAGGTTATTGTCTCCAGAAGTTGGAGACAATATGGTCCCCACCACATAAAACTCAACTGACAAGTTCAGGCTTTTACATAGGGCCTAAGGGGAAAAGGCATTACGTTATTCTGGGGCTCATTACTCTTTTAATTCAACATGCTTGATCAAGCTAAGGCAATATAGTGATGAAATGGAGATTCAAACTGAGGTCCAGGGCAGAACCCTTGTTTTTTTTCTGTCCACAGTTGACATGGCATAGCTTTGAGATAATGTACCTTAACTCACTTCTGGAGCACCAGTGTAACTGTTCAGGGGTTTGTGTGTGGTCCTCTGAATGAGAGTGACAATTAAAGCATTGCATTGTGTAGTCAAGGTAATAAAGATTGTGTTGGTCTGAACAATGGTCAACATGTTCTTTCATTCTCTTGCTTTGCAGGTTTCCAAGCAACAATCAGTGCTCCACATATGGTAAGCTTTAAACTAACCTGATTAATATAGGTGATTTTATAAACATCAAAATGCTTCTGAAATTAAATATTTATCCTAGCAAATTTAATGAGCAGTTGATTGCAGTGATGTTGTTGTGGACTGCCTACTGGGAAGGCACAGAGAAGATCAAGCTAGACTTTCCTTGGAGGTGCACAATGATAAGACGAGGGGTAGTGGACAATAAAAAAGAAACATGGACCATTCTGATTAGTTTCTAGGGTAAAAAACAATTCCCATTGAGGGTAGTTAAGCACTGGAACAGGTTTCACAGATTGTGAAAACTATTCTGTGTTATACAAAGAAGCTGACTGGACAGGGCTCTAAGCACCCTAATATAAATTGCCCATATGTTGAAAGAGGGTTGAACCATGGGATTTTGAGAGAACCTTTCCAACCTTAATTACTCTGTAATTTATAAAAGTGTAAAAATTCAGAGTGGATAACAGTGATTTCTATGGTCTGGTATTGCTGTAATGCTTTTAATTCTTTAGACAGGAGGAAAAAAAATGGCAGGGGAGCTGGAACTAGATGAGCTTTAAGGTCCCTTCCAACCCAAACCATTCTGTGATTCTCTGGTATGCATTTTCTCCTTGCAGTGTTTGAGAAGTGGCAAAACAAAGTAAAAGTCTGCTTCTCTTGACAACTACCTAGTTGGGTTAGAATTTACTTAGTTACCAATATAAAAAAAATCAGGAATTTTGTATAGAAATGTTAGGATTTTAATCAAGAAAAGACAGAGAAAGAAGGTACTGTGGCTAAGGGATAAAATAAGTATTAATTATGTTTTCAGAATTTTAATTCGTGTAAGTCATAGCCTTTGAATTCTCCTTTACTTAGCACTAGTAGTATATGAAATGTTAGAGCAAAAACGAAATGTATCCTCTAAGCAAATGTTGACAATAAATGTTCTAACAATAAATGTTCTAATTACTTGTTTTCTGGGTGTGATGGATTAAGCTGTAAGAGTGTGGTTATGGCTATCTCTGAAACACTAAAGAACAAATTGGTGTTTGAGTGTGTGACCTAAGCTTAGTTTGTGTAGTGGTCCACCCTGTAGGAAAGCAAAACTCATGAAGTGTGTCTGTAAACTACTGCATTTCATGTAAGAGCCTGGCTATCTGCTGCTGTAAAGAAACTTTTTCCTACTGTTTGATTCAGCAAGTATGCAGGTAATACAAGAGGTAGTTTTAATATACATACATGCACAATTTGAAGTCAATGAAATAATAATGATTATATCATATAGTTAACTCCTGCCACCCTTCACTTTTTTTGTAATAGAAAGTAATTCTGAAATATCTTGCATGAATCTTCAGTGCATTGGTCCAAGTCACTGAAGAAATTAACATATATTGGGTAGAACAGATACTTGAAATATATTGAAATTTTCTGTCTCTTTCTTCTTTTAGCATGCATATGCTCTTGAACTTCTGTCTGATCAGTTACATGAAGGAGCCAAAGCACTTGATGTAGGATCTGGAAGTGGAATCCTTACAGCATGCTTCTCACGAATGGTGAGATATTTAGTTTAATCACTGAACCATCAGAACTGCTTGAACTGCAGCATAACTCTGAATTGAAGGGGAGGGGAAGAAAGCGTTCTTTGTACAGTGGACTGATGCATGTTATGCAGAAGATAGTTTACTCTTCTGGATGCGATTAGTACCTATTTCTTAGCCTAGCTGATACTAGATGGTTGAGTTAAAGATCTGGCAAATCATGTGATGGTGAAGAAACTGTTTAGAGGGGAAGGGTTTATTTCTTTCTTGTATTTTAGTAATTGCTTTATATCTTGAAGGAAGATGATATTTTGCTTGTCCAGCTCAATTTTTACATTATCTTGTGTGCCGTGAATTTTCTCATTGTGATCTATTGTCGTGTCTTCCTGCTACGAGGGCTTAGTGAGACTTAAAAGAATCCTATTTCTAGAGGAAAGTATATTGTATGTATATAAATTGTCCCTGAATTTAACTTTTTTTTCCTCCTTTCTATATTGTGTGAGCATCACTATAAGTATCCATTTAATTTGTTCTAAGTTAGATATTAATTTGTTTGGTTGGTTTTATTTATTTTTTTTTTTCCCCGACACCTTCTCTAAGAAACTTAATCTCTGGGTTGTTCCACCTGTATGTAAGGAATTTTCTGTGGTTCCACTCTATGTTGCATCAGGAAAAGAGATGAAAAACATTGTGCTGGTTATAACTACAGTACTGTTAGACTAATTTATGTAGTAGACTATAGTCAGTTCTTCCTTCTCCATTCCAGGCCTGTCTCATTGCTTTATAACTAGCAGACACCTTTATTAAACTGCCAACTAGATTTTTTTTTTCTTTTTATCTTTCTGAGAGGTTAATTTAGAACATGGTGATGAGATGATAAATTCACATATGGGGTTTTTTGCTACTCAGTTTTCTGTTTTCAAGCAGCTGATCTGTTGAGTTCTGTTTGTAAAGAATGTGTAGGACTGGGCAATGAAGTAGCAAAAGTATTTAGTTTTTTTAAGTGCTAGCTGCAAAATCTAAAAAAAAAAAGAAAAAATAAATTTGTAGTTGAAATAAGTTAATCAAACTGCAGTTTAGAGGAAATCTTAAATGTCACTTATTTAACTCAGTGCCTACTGTTTTTCTTGTAACTTTGTAGTAAACAATCAAGTGCCAGTAGTAAGCATGGAAGCTCCAATCCTGCAAGTATTAAAATTTTTTGTCATGGTTAGGTGTATTTCTCACTACAGTTACTCATGGGGAATAGCCATTTTTGATAAGACATGATAAGTTCTGGTGTGCACTTTCTTCTTTTAAAACAGCTACATATGAAAAGCTGAAAACATGGCAAGAAGTCAGAATTACCATAAAAAGGAAATTGCTTCCCAATTTTGCTGACATTAATCATGCTATTCTTCTATTGCCATATGAATGTCACATTCCTCTTCTGAATTCTTAGTGGTATGCTGTGGAAAGCCTTATGAGCATGTGTTTTGTGAAACTGGATAAATGCCTTTGTTCTGTTTGATAGCAGTACTATGCACTATGGGTCTTGCTTCATCCACTTGAATGAATATAGATAAGACAAGATGTACTGCTCTGACTTTTTCTGTAAAGTTCTTTTAAACTGTAACAAAAGTTTGAGAGATGTATATTACAGGGAATGATGGCAAAGTGTGTTCCTATCAAAATTCATTTGGGTATGTGCTTACTGGATCATGTGGATGTTGCTTTTCTGTCTACTTGAGATCTCAATGAAAAGCTTGCATTTGTAGCACAAGTACCTAAGTGCACATTGATGTCATAACAGCTTTGCTCCTGTGATGATAATCTCACTGGTGGTAGTCTTGGGAAAGCTTTATGTTTACTTAAGCTAGTAAAGCATCTTTAAGATTTTTTTGTTTGGGTTTTGATGTTAAACTGCTGTGATGAACTTAACTATATAGCATGCAATTTTAAGTTTATATGCTTTTAAAGTTTGCTGGCAAATAAAGTAATTGTAGTTTTCATCCTGTAAGTACTGGAATTATAAAAAGTGGGGTATATATTTAATTTTAACAAACCACAGAGATCCCCAAAATTGTGCCATTTTGCTGTTGTTTCAACTGCACACATTTCAAGGTTCCAGGCAATAGACAGATTGAGGCTTTAGAAATATCTTACTGGACTGACATGCAGCAGGAGGTTCTTGTGCTATCATTATCTTGCTAAATGGGAATTTCTGTGATGTTATCTTTTGTTAGCTTCTGGTACAGCTGACTGCCAGGCATTCCTCCAGATGGCAACCTGTAGTTGCCATGGTAAAAACTTGCCACGTGTCTTGCTCTGTTTCAAAGGCTAGGCTGATGGGCTTCTACTTGAAAAAGAAGAGTTAACACTCCTCTCTCTCCTTTTTTCTTTTTTCTTTTTTTTAACCCTACCATAGCACTTTTTCATAATGAAACAGAAAAATCCCCATGGTATCAATAACAAGCTATTAATTTTCCATGTCTTGGCAACATAGAAATATAAGATACAGAAGTGTAACCAACGGGTTCAAATATGACCAAAGGCAAAGTTTTATATGACAACATGGACTGCTAGGACATACTCTGCCATTGTGTTATTTGAGCTGGATCCTCTTCAAAATGATCAGATTTTAAGATTTGGATTCTTTCTCCTCTCCCCGAAATTGGATATTTTTTTTTCTAGAATTAAGACACAATTGCAGAAGAAATGCCTGTAGTAGTTTTGCTAGTAGACCTTTTTCTCCCTTCAGACTGACTACACAGATCTTTTATGACCTTCTGTGAGTTATGAGCTCTCAAAAGTTCCATTCTTCCTGTGGAAGAGAGCTGTAAATCTCAAAGTAGATTAGTGAATGCAATGGTAGATGGAAGGTAATTTGTCCCTGACTATTAATTAGTGCATTTGCTCCTGAAAGGATAGGGCTCTTGAGAACTTGGAAAAAGATGCATGACTTTCTATTTTCCTTGAAGTAAGGTCTTCTCTAAAAAAACCTTAATCTTTAAGTATGTTTATTCAACATGAAAGAAGATTAGTTCTAGTCTTTGTCCTTGAAGTTGTTACTTTCTGT
This sequence comes from Neopsephotus bourkii, assembly GCF_033783945.1. Lineage (NCBI taxonomy): Eukaryota > Metazoa > Chordata > Aves > Psittaciformes > Psittacidae > Neopsephotus > Neopsephotus bourkii. Next base: position 2,824,547 of record NW_026902241.1, on the reverse strand, counting down.
TGCAGGTAGTGCAAACACTCATGATCTAATCTGACTTGTAAAATTGAAAGAAGAGATCTCCACTAATAATGTAACTTAATTGAATTATGTCTCAAAAAAAATATGACTATTACAAGCATTTATAAGACTGTACTGGCAAATTCTAATTACCAGTTGCTTCTAGCAGTCAGGGTGTGTCATTCCAAGCAGTAGTTTCAGTAACGTTGGGGAAAATATACTTACCACTTTACTGGTTTTGTTTTTATTTTGGAGAAATGGGCTCAGGTGATAGAAATACTCATTCTGTAAACAAATCTAGCAGAAATTATTCAACTGTATATTTTTATTCCAGGTGGGTCCCAAAGGACAAGTTGTAGGAATTGATCATATCAAAGAACTAGTAGATGACTCAATAAATAATGTCAAAAAAGATGATCCCACATTGCTGTCTTCAGGAAGAGTGAAACTGATTGGTGAGCATCAGACTGATATACTTACTAATTAAACTGATATTCTTTCTAGCAGCTGGTTGAAAATGACTAGAATTGAAGGTGATTAAAAATTTCAGTTGAAGACGTTAAGCCGAAGAAAGAAAAGCCAAATGAATATTTTAAATTAAAATCATCTTAAGGCCTTTGAAAAATATAATCTTCACACAGTTTTGAGAATATGACTTCTGAGGGTTGGAACTTGGTGATCTTAAGGTCCTTTCCAACCCTAACTATTCTACGATTCTATGATAATCTGAAAGATTATGTAATTATACTACTAGAGAAGCTTATCAGGGAAGTGCTTTCCACTTCACCTGCGGAAGGTCTGTCATGTGAATTTGCTATTTAAAATTGGGTTTGAATTCACAACTTTGCTTGAATAAATGTACTGTCATCTAAATTTGCCTGATTTAACAAAACCTGTATATTTCTGATAAGAGTAATGGAGAAAGCTGCGCGCAGAGTGGAAAAAGTACCAAATTGGCAGTATGCATCCCTGAAGTTTTTCACTTGTTTTAAAAATTAATGGTATTTGCATGTTAGGGAAGTGATTAAATGACACCAAACTACTGTAATTCAAATAGGATTATTTCCTCTCAGTAACTCTAAAATTATACAGTGAATTGTTTTAAATAATACTTCTTTTGACAAAAGGATGGGTTTGTGGGTTTTTTTTGTTTTGTTTTTAAGAAAAGAAAGATACACAGCTGGCAGGAGGAAGCATTCCCTTCATTATCATTCCATTCTTTAAATTTAAAAAAGAAGTTGAAGATCTGGAGTATTTTTGAGGTTTCTTACAAGAGTGTTTGGAAAAATAATGATTGTGGTGTTTGGCTCTTACCTTAATTACCTTCTGCTTCTTGGTAATTGTTTTTTTTAAATGAGTGACTTTTCTGAATAAGTTTTTTATTATTCAAATTAAGCCAGTCTACATGTGTTCTTGTACACGTGTAAAAAAATAATGCAGTGCCCCTTGCTAAGAACACTTTATGCCTTAAACTTTCTTGTTAAGGAAGTTATCCTGAGTCTGTTGTGCTGGAGAGGGGAAATAGGGGGATAATTTTCATTGTTGCTGTACAAGAGAAATTTGGGCTTACGCTTCTGATCATACCTACAACAAACCTTGATGTTCTTAATTTCTGGAAGTACTTTGGTGTGGAGCTAAAATCCAGAGCTGTTTTTTAAAACAACAACACCTTCCCCAACACACAGAAAAAAAACTAAAACCCCAGGGTTAATTGGTGATGGGAGGTATGTCAGTTGCTGGCTTTCCACAAGTATGTTTCAGGCACTCTCCATTGCTTTGTCACACCTCTCATATACTGTAACTGCATTTCAAAAGCAACAACACTATTTTGGGGTGCCTCAGTAATAGAACAGCACTGAGAACTTGTAATAAGTAACTTAGGGTATCTCTATATTAGTTTGTGGGGTGTTTTGCTGGTTTTGGTGTGTGGTTTGTTTTTGCTTTGATTTGGGTTTTTTTGTCTTAAAATGAGGAGGGTGCCTTTAAGGTGAATCTCAACTGCTTTCACTCACCACACTTTGACTTACAGGTGAGTACTCTTGGAGAGCACAAACTCTGATTTCTTTAGGATTAAACTAGCCTGGATTATGTGCTCTGAAAGGCAACCAAATATATTGTGATTTGTTAACGGATATTAAGCAAGTAAGACTAGAACTAGACCAGAGCAGTCAGTCATTCTGAAATGCCGATGTTGCATGGACATCAGGTTCTCAGCAAAAGCTGTTTTTCTGGACAGATCTGCTTCTATTGTATTGCACTGTTTGCTGATGCAGACATAGCCAGAGGGGATGAGAGTATTATAACCACAGTGAAGTATTTTTCTTCTGTTTCTGTGCTGATGATACAACTCCATGCAAAACAAGTCCACATAGAGACACTGAAGGCTTGAGTACCACTACCAGCAGATCAGGTCTGGGTTCAAAAACAAGCTACAAGCCCCTTTTGTGTCATAAAGTCCTGTCCTGACATTACTTCCCCCTCATCACCACCCACTACCCACCACTGTGATTACTTCATTAACAGGTGGCATATAACTAGAGATCTAAGTAGGACAGGGGATGTTACTTAGGATGCAAGCACAAGCTCAAAATTTAGGCTGCTGTTTCCCTTTGGACATTGAATAATACAATAATTTGTATCACATTGAATATATAAATGCCAACTTTTAATTTTTTTTTTATTAAAAAAAGAAATAAAATCTTCTGGATATCTAAACATGTGTTCCCATCGTGAGTGGGTATCTACCTGACTACTGTAGTCAGGAAATTTTTGTTGATGTTAAAAGTGAAGAGCATGATGTGCATGGTGCATACAAAGAAGCATGAATTTGTTTTTGTTGGTATTTGTGCTGATTCTGAAGATGGTAGGGTTTGGACTACTGATTCTAAGAGTAAAGGTTTTTAAATGTTTTGAGTCCCTTTTACCACTGTCAGTGAAGTGATGAGATGTGCACAAGTCACACTGAGACTTCCTTGGGCAGCACACAAGGTGTGTTTGAGTCGCAGAATACAAGTGCTCTTTTTCAGCTTAGCAGTTTCTTTCACAATTTAACAATCTTTTGTCAACAGATTCATATTGGAGATTGCTGCTTCTAGTGCCTACTGCTGCAGGTTAGGGAGTGAAGGTCTGTCTCCTTGTGTAACTAACAATTCAAAGCAGTATCTGTATGGTTGAGCTAAGAAGTCTTTTCCCATTGCCTTCTCTGATGGGACAGCAGTTGATACAGTAACAAACCATTTCTCTTTAGAGGAGGTGTACAATTGTCCTGGTTTAAACCCAGATGGCAAGTAAGTACCATGCAGCTGCTTGCTCACCAACCTTTTGAAATACTCATTTGGCTAGTTCAGGTCAGGTGTCCTGTCTCTGCTCCTTCCTGGCTTCTTGTGCCCCTCCTCGCTGGCGCAAAGCATGAGACTGAAAAGTCCTTGATCAGAGTAAGCATTACTTGGCAACAACTAAAACATTGGTGTGTTATCGGCATTGTTGTCAGACTAAAGCTGAAACACAGCACTGCATCAGATACTAGGAAGAAAATTAACTCTGTTCCGGCTGAAACCAGGACAACAGTGCCACTAAGATAAGCAAATATAAATGATATACTTGACTGCATTAGGGTGGTTCTTCCATTTGAATCCACTTTGGCAGGGTCAGAGATGAAGCCCTGCAAATACTGGAACTTTCACTACTGTCAACAGTAATAAAAGTTGACTTAGTGGAACTGGTGATCAATAGTCATGAGTTCTCTTGAAACACTGGTAGCTCTTGCTTGGCAGCTTCTGCCTGTGGCCCTTGGTGCAAACTTGTGCTGGTCAGAAGTGATGACGTGAGGAAATAAAGTCACTGAGTTTTTAAGGGGCTTCCCAGCTACTGAGAAAATGTGCTGTATCCTTAAGCTTTGGGTGTAGGAGGTCTTTGAAGGGTCTTGTTTCAGAAGCTGATATGAAAGGTGGCAAGCTTCTCAATTCTAATTGTTCAAAGGAGCTGTCCAGAACTTCCTGTACACTTTTGGGTACTTGATGCTGTGAGTGTTCAGGTGGCCCTCTAGCACTGAGATCAAAATGAAACCTGATATGGCCACCGTATCTTTTTCCTGCCTTCTGAGTTGTTGGAAGGCAAGAAGTTGACAAATTTTTAGCCTCTGGCAGGGTCTTAGAACTTCTGTTGACTCCTTCAGCCTTTTGATTATGCTCTGATAATAGTGATTGCATGGAAGTCAAAGTTCAGTCTGAAGACAGGAAACCCCAAAAAACTTGTGCTGAGCAAGAGGACTCTGTTCGTTAGCTTCATTGCTTTTTCATCTTAGCTGATTAGTGGGACTTCAGCACTCACTGAGTATGAATTTATGAATGGTTTAGCCTGACTTCTTTTGTTCCTAAATAACTCCAGAGAGAGCTTGCCTAACATGCTCTGAATTTCCTGTTGGTTTCCTGTAAATACTGTGAATGCCACATTCACATTATCATCTTTCAAAGCTTCACTTGGAGTCTAGTTTAGCTTGCCATGTTTCAGTGGCTTAAAAAACCCAATCTGTTCCCCTTTCATCCTGCATAACTGCAATGGTATGAGACATCTGTAATAGGGAGCTTCTTGAAGCGTCATTGGTAGCCCTCTGAATAACTTAATTACTCCTAATAACTTCCAAGCAGCCACCTGGAGCTTGATCTGATGAGTGTCTGATGTGGCTATCCATGTTTGTCCAGGAAGGGTAGTGAGACCCATCTGCTGACAAAGGGGGATGCATGGGGATTAGTGTGTTACTGCATTAATTTATGAATGTAGCTGTGGTGTTTCATTCTAACTGGTAGTACAGTTATAGGTTCACAGCCTATGTGAATACTTGCTTTGTCTTTTTCTCATCTTTGGAATCTTCTGATGTGTGCTGCTGAGATTTAATGCTTTAGATTTATGATTTGCCTTGTATTTAAGAATGTTGTGTGTGAAGGCAAGGCAAAGCAAAGCGTATGTTCTAAGAGGGTAAGTGAGGGGAGAAGTTGCCTGTATTGGAATGGTAAGGCATATAAATGCTTAAGTATCTTTTCTGGGTGGACCACATATTTCCAAGAACTTTTGTTATAAATCTATACATTCTAATTTCAGGCATTTCTGTAGTATTTTATATTTTTTATAGGTATGTGTATATATGTATGTACAAGGGTGTTTTGCTGCATTTATTTTGCAATTGTGCTAATGTTTTTAAACTGACTTCTTGTTATTACTGCTCAGCAGAATTTTAGTTGAAATCTGAGGATAGCTTTTATCTGCCTTATAGGTATGGGACATTAGCTGTTTACTCCTTTTGAAAATGTTAAAAAACTGTTCTCTTGCAGTGGGAGATGGAAGAATGGGATATGCAGAAGAAGCTCCCTATGATGCAATTCATGTAGGAGCAGCAGCACCAGTTGTGCCCCAAGCAGTAAGCTTTTTATGTTTTGCATTTCTCTTAGCTGTAAAGACTATTTCACATGTGTATACATGTATAATGTATACGTGTATACATGTAAAATACTTGGTAGACTTACACTGCTGGGAGCGTCAGTGGGCAGCGTGGTATTACTGTATGATGGGGGGGTGTTGTTTCTGTTACAATTTGGCTTCCTGTTGGTTTGCAAAAGCTGTGTGTTCTAATAACTCTCCTTTAAATAAAGATTTTTAAATTACTTGTGCACAACTCCATTACAACAATGAACTGGAGCATTTTATTTCAAAAAATAATTTGTTTGTATCAAACACTGAATTACAAAATTTAAGTATTTGTTTCCTGGGTTCTAAGGTATTGAGCCTGTTGGAAAAGTAACATGGTCAGCTGGAAATACAGACGATGCCATGTGTTTGTAGCTTTCTGAGTGGTCACAGGCCAGTTCTTCCTAAAGAAACCAGAGTAACTAGGGACTTTAGAGTGTGCATACTTGAAGTCCATTCTTGCAAACTTTTTTTCCTCTTCCTTTTATCAGGTGACTGGGAATATGTACCATAATCATAATATGCTAGATACCAGTAAAGTTTTTCTTAAAACTGAATTTTAAAGGGATAGTGAAGGACTGGAGGTTTGGGGTGCTTTAGACAGGTTAGACAGTTCCAGGTACTGGCGGTTGGTTTGGTTTTCTTCTTCTGGGGTATGGGGGGGGTGTGGTGTTCCCAGCAAAGTGTTGACAGGTGACAATTAAAAAGGTAATGTAAAGCTTAGTAGTGAACGCAACAGTTCTTAATTATAGCTTTTGTTAGTAACAGGGCTTAAGATTTTTTTTTTCCATGGTGTCTGGGAAGTACTGAATTTTCCTTGAGACTACTGCGATCAGCTGCCTCATGTTATTATGAAAGCAGATCTAACCCATGCATTTTTCTCACATACTTTCTTACTTGTTACTTGTCTTACTCATATTCATATATTTTAGACTAGTTTTGTAAAATCTCTTCCATTCACAGAATGAAAGAGGAGCTGTTGGGTAGTGAGTGTATTGTAAAGAATTTAAGATTATTCCAGGAAGATAAATTTAGAGACAAGTCACAAATCTCAAATCTTATTCTGAAAGATTCAAGGATCAAGTTGGGGTTCAGTTACCCCAGAAATGCTGGGCAGTGGGCCTGTACTGATGCACAATAAATATCAAACCATTAAAACTAGCAGTTTAAAAAAATGGCATCTATTGTAAAAATAATTCAGGATTTACATATTTTTCCCCTCTTACATAGAAACTAAAACTGCAACCAACTCAGTCTAATTACTATTTTACCTTCTTTTGTAATTACATGAAATTATTGTGTTTCTATTATGTTGTTGAGATACTCTCATTTCTAGTGCATGGTTTTATTTTTCCTAATTGAAATAATTATATCCTGCATAATAGTAGATAGATGAATGGTGGAAAGCTGTTAATGTAGCAAACTTTGAATTCAGCTTCTCTGAAGTGGCTGGATACATTCTAATTTCTGTGTTGTGTTCTAGCTTATAGATCAGTTAAAACCTGGCGGAAGATTGATATTGCCAGTTGGTCCTGCAGGGGGAAACCAGATGCTCGAACAGTATGACAAACTAGAAGATGGCAGTGTCAAAATGAAGCCTCTGATGGGAGTGATATATGTGCCTTTAACAGATAAAGAGAAGCAGTGGTCCAGGTGGAAGTGATTTTCTGTTCCACTTTCTTCTTCCACACACATACAAGGTGAAAGGGTGTGAATTTTAAGCAGATAGACTGCAAGGCCTGCCTTTCTGCTGTCATTGCTTTCTGCTCCATACCATGACAAGTGACTCAGTCTGCATTACTACATCACCAAAAGGAGGTTATGCTAAGTTTGAGTTAATTTAAAAGCAAAAGAAAAATATTGCATGTGTTGCACTTTGTCTCTTTCAGACATATTTTATTTAGTCTTTGCTGTGTTGAAGTTTCTTATTTGTTGTTTTCAACAGAGGGTTGGCTTGGTTTTTTTTTAATGAAACTTCCCTTTAATGAACTTTTTATAAGTAGCTTGCCCAGTAATTAGGGTAAAGTACTACTTCAGAATACATATTGTTTTTTTCCTGTAAGTTAGTGGTAATTGGGTGTCTTTTTCTTTTTTTTTAATTTTATTTTTCTGAAACGTCACAGATGAAGAAAAATCTTTGTAAAGACTTTTGTGAGAAATACAGATAATCTTGCAAGCACTTTTCCCTCAGCCCCAAGTAGCAGAAAGCGGAGAAGGTAAACCCTTTTCCCCTAGTGTATAAATATGGTTAAGTAGTGTTTGGAAATTTTTCTTGCACATGTTATTAAAAGTCTGTCATTGTCTCTGATGGGAATATATTTGTGGTTGCCAACACAGCAAACTCTAAAGGCCTTTCTAGGGGTAGTAACCCTCCTAGTTTGCTGAATTGAATGGCCAATAACATAGATGTAACACAGTTGTCAGCTTAAACCATACTAGGCATTAGTATGCAAATGAACAAAGCAGCAGTCCTGTTTTGCTTCCTGTCAGAAAAGTCAGAAAAACCTTGTGAATGTATTATCTGTGTAAATGAAGTGCCTAGATGTGTACTGAGTTCTGAAAACAACTCTTGAGCTTTACAACTCCTACATTTAGATTTTGGTTTTGGTTTATTTCTTTGTTGTGTTGTTTTGTGTTTTTTGGGGGGTTTTTTTGTTTGTTTGGTTTTTTTTCCCCCACTTGATATTCTGCAGTACAGCTTCTGGTTCTGATACATGAACACTTAAGAGTTTAAGCTATCCAAATGTCCATTCAAAGTACAACCAAAGCAGTTTGCATTACTGCTGCTTACTGAAACGTCATTTCAATGTTTCTTGAATTACTCTCTAGCCACCATGTACAAACTACTCTTAGAACGACTTTAATGAGTTCCTGCTTAGTTTCAAAGCTTGTGAAGCATGCTCATTATTCAGATGTTTTGTATTTGTTATGCAAGTGAATACTTTGTCCTCGAATATTGCCAATATTCCCTCAGGGTGGTACTTGGGGGCCTCTTGTAAGGCTTTGGAAGTTTTGCTTTGTGGTTAGTTTCCTGCTCTTGCAAATTTAGTGGACTTTATTCAAGTTTGGAGTCCATGTGCTCAGTTTACTCTAGAAAAGAGAAGTGTTCTTCTCAAGCCTTTCTTTGTCCAGAGAGGTTTACAGAATTTTTTTCTGAATTTCCACCTGATCTGATTATAATAGCAATTGTTTTGGTTTTGTTGTTTGAGGGTTTTTTTTGTAGCAGCAATGTGTGTTCAATAAACACAATTTATAAGAGTTTCTGGAGTGACAGTGATTATCCTTTGCTGCTGCTGAAGGTGGTATGGTGTATTAGGGACTAGAATTCTAAGGTCTTTGCATCTATTCCGTGTGGCTTTGTACTCTTTTTCTCTGCTAGCTCAGGAAGAAGTAATACGTTATCTTTGAGCCTTCTTCAGTCGGGGGTATTGTAGGGTTCTTTTCTGCAGATTTTTTTACCAGTTTCTCTTGTTTTCTGAAATGCTTCTAGGCTTTTTCTTTTAATTTAAATGTTAAGAATATACACTGGTGTTATCAGAAGAGGTAAGTGCTTAGCCTGAAGGGTGATCTTGATCACTGTGGTGACACAGAGGCTGTTTCTTCCTATGTATGTTTAAATTTGGTTCTGACTTGGAAATCTCTGTTAAGGGAAAACTCAGAAGTCCACTTCTTGTAATGTTTGTTTCTTCTTTAATCGTTATTTTTGTGATCTGACAAAAATCCCATTCCCTTCTCAAGAATAGCTGCCCTCACTGCTGACCTTACAGGAGTTCACATCTGTCTTTTTGTTGTTTTTCCCTATTGGTGAGTCCAAAGTGTATGGTCAACCAGCTGTTGCTAAGGAAAGTCCTAATCATAAGTCAGCAGTTCTTATCTATGCTAGCATCAAAGATGAAAGAGGTATTTTCCTAATGCAGGTAACTTTCATGATGTGAGATATTGGTGTTCCTTCACAAAATACAATCAGGAGGCCAGCAGTATTTTCCTAGGCTAGCAGACCTTCCACTTGGCAAGAAAGAAGGGGCTTAAATTTTTGCTTAGCCATTCACATGTTGGAGAAGCTGGTACCCTTCCTTACTGGGCTGCAAGGTGCTCTTTACAAACCAGCACAGCAGTGACTTTATCTCCAGGTGATATTTGAGGTGAAACCTACCTTCAGATCTTTTGCATTATTCACCACTGTATAAAACTGGAACTTTGAATAAAAGAAAATCAGGACTAGCTGGAAACAAAAAGACTCCTTAGATTTCAATAAATTGATGTGGTGTTAAATAAAGAATCTCATTTTGTGAATATTGTGGACTAAAAGAAATCCAGTAACTTTCTAGCTTGGGTTCAGATGCAGAAGTATTAGTGGCAGTCTTCTCAAATGTGACTTCATGGGGCATTTGGAAGCAGAATATACAAAGGAACCCTATCTTTGATACAAAATTAAATCCATTAGTATATCAGAGATCCATCAGTAGGTAGACCCTACTCATGTGATTATGCTGGTACGCATGTTTATACTTTCACATAAAACTTCCCAATATTTATTTTTTTCCTTGCTGGTAAGTAGGGAGGAGATAAGACCTTTTGTGCTGCACAGTTGAGAAGACAACTTATTGGCTAGCTTATTGGTAGTTCTTGTGTGAATTGGCATCTCTGTGGTTCTACTTCTCAGAGACTTCACTTACTACTTATATGGAAAGATGATTTAAAGAATCATAGAATCGTTTAGATTGGGAAAGACCTTCAAGATCATCAGTTCCAACCATTAACCCAGCATGGACGGGTCCACCACTAAACCATGTTCCTAAGCACCACATTTACACATCTTTTTTTACATACCTCCAGGGATGGTAACTCAACCACTTCCCTGGGCAGCCTGTTCAGCGCTCCACAGTCCTTTCAGTGAAGACATTTTTCATCATATCAGATCTAAACCTCTCCTGGCACAGCTTGAGGTGATTGCCTCTTGTCTTGTTACTTGGGAGAAGAGACCAACACCCACCTCACTACAGCCTTCTTTGAGGTAGTTGTAGAGGGTGGTGAGGTCTCCCCTGAGCTTCCTTCTCTCCAGACTAAACAATCCCAGTTCCCTGAGCTGCTCCTCATCACACTTGTGCTCCAGACCCTTCACCAGCTTCATTGCCCTTTTCTGCACTTGCTCCAGCACCTCAATGTCTTTCTTGTAGTGAGGGGCCCAGAACTGAACACATGATTTGAGGTGTGGCATCACCAATGCTGAGTACCGGCAGAGTGATCACTGCCCTGGCCCTGTTGGCTATGCTCTTTCTGATACAAAGAGAAATAAGAGAGTAACAGCGTAAGGAACACTTAGCAATGAGTCTGTGTTGCAATTCTTGATATTTTCAAACAGCTGTTTAAAAATGTTATCAGACTGCTTTTTTAAACTTAGAATATTGCATTAGTAGGAATTATTTGTAAATGTCATGCTAAATTCGTATTTGCTGATAAAATAAAAAATATCAGTATTAACCTTTCAGCAAAAACTGCAAAGACTAGACTGGGGCTGTTACTGTATCCCACTTATCTATACATACAACATGATTAAGCACCCTTTTGGAAAAACTATTAAGAAATATTTAAATACATTTCTGCTTAGAAACTTATTCAGTGTTTTGAACGTCCCTAATGAGCTAGTTGTCTAATTTCAGTTAAAATGAGCAAGAATTGTTTGCCTCAAATTCCTTAGAGTAATGATTATGATTAAAGCTTTTATTTTACTTTGGCAAAAAGAATCTCTGCACAGTAATATTTTGGGTTAAATTTAGAGTTTATGCATAATGTACAAATGCATGTGATGTAACTGACAGAATAGGTTGCAGAGAAGATTCCTTTTGTCATTTCAATCTACTCTCTCAATTTGATGATTGATCATAGCAAATAATAAATACTTTATAACAGCACTTTTTCAGATTAAAATGCTACAAGTCTAAATATTGCGTTCAGTTACCTTTAAAATTACAAAGGGATCAAAAATTAGCTGCTGAAACACTGAATAGCTCCTGAAATGGAGTGTAGCCTCATATGAATTAGAAATATAGTATCAGTAATGACAGCATATTTTTCATAGATGAGTGATGTATCCAAAAGGGAAAGTCAGATGCTGCCTAATGACAAGAAAATTGAAGTGGATAAAAAAGAGTGAGTTACAGATTTCAGATAAATTTATAAATGCTTGTTTAAATATCTAATTTGAATGCTCTCCACCAAAGTGGAAGAGACGGATCACAAAACTCCTGACTTATGTGTATCCCAAACTTCTGTTATTTTTTTAGTGTTGCTAAGGGTTGTGATTCTTTCGTGTTTTGTGGGGGTTTTTATTTATCTGAAACTCTCCCCATTAGATTTTTCTGAGACTGCTTCGTAGTTTATTGTTGGATACTCCCAATGGGAAGTGTGGAATATTTGTGTATATGTTTTCCCTATCAGCCAATGTTTTTCAAAGTTTCTTAAATTTATTTTTAGAATACTAAGCTTGAGCTAATGACTTCTGAGATTTGCTTTAACTTAAGCTTATAAAATTGCTTTGATGCCTCAATTGACAATATTAGATAAGTGATTCTCTTGTTAGAATTCCAGGGACCTGAGAAGGTCTATTGTGATGACTTAACACCTATGTATTGCTTACTAAGCAGGAGCTAGTAAGCAGATCGGAAGGAGTACATATATGAAGGTGGAGGGAAATAAGTGAACTGTGTAAGAATCACAGGAACTAGCTGTGGCCAGAGAAAGGCAGAAAGATACAAATTAGTCTATCTTTGCTATGGCTGTAGGGGACAGCAGAATATTATTAACAGGGAAACAGCTGTCTTGTGAGTCTCCTTCTAAGTTTTCTGTTAGGACAGATCTTTTACTGCTGGGAGGAGAGGCAAGTATACTGTTTTTTACCAGTGATTGTAACCTGGTAGATTTCATAGCTTGGTAGCTTGTGATCCATACAGCTGAAGTTCAAGTCAACTACTCTGCAATATGTGTTTAAGTCTGTAAGCTGTTCACATTAGTGAGAAGCTGAGAAATGTTGCCTACCTGATGATCCAAGACTTTTCTGTGTTTTCTAATATATACATTCCAGTAGTGCAGATATAAGCTCAGTGTCTTGTAACAGTAGAAAATAAATGCTGTGTAATTTTAACACCTACATCCTGGGTTGTTTTGGGCTGTTGTGCTGCTTTTAGATTAATGAATAGTGAAAAGCATGTGAAAAATCTCTTGAGGGAAGCTGATCCCCTGAATACAGTAAATGTTCTAATAAGGAGAATATGAAAACCTTTATTTTGCAAGTGGTATCTAGGATATACATAACTTACAGGAACATTATTATGTTGTCAGGAATAGCTTAAAGCAATGCGAGCTACCAACAGTTAAAACAGTGGCATGTTGGTATCACTTATTTGGATTCTACATACAATTTTGTAAAAGATAAAAAAACAAACCACTTCAAAGTCATGAAGTGCATTAGCAGTGTTATGCAAAAACCTTACCAGTGCCTGTGAATGGGTAAAATTATCATGTTTAATAGTTTCAGAGTAAGTATGGTATTTTTCTTGGGCTTACAATTTCTTGAGGATCTAGCTTGGGTTTAAAGGCTTAAGAATTATTTTTCACAGTAAAAGGTCAGGCTTTTACAAAGGTATGAGGGTATATGATGGGAGTAAGGATGCAAATCACATCAGCAATTAGGCGTCTGAGAATAAACCAGCCATAGTAGCAGTCATTACTTACCCATGCTTTTTGAAGTTGTAAATATTTAACTGATGGTGCAGCTCCTGAAAGCATTAAGGATGAATGGAGTACTTGTCCTCATTTCATTGGCAATGCATTTTAAACTGAGTATCAAATGTTAATTTATTTTTATCTGTTTAAAGTAAGCAAATACCCATTCTGTGAAATAGGCAGATATGGAGAGATTCCAAACCTTTGGTTATAAACAGATTTTTATTTACCCCTGCCAAGATGTGTTCTTCCCTCTTCTGCTTTATCTCTGCTTTCTGTAATTACTGGAACAGTCTGAAGATGTGTGAATAGTATTCCCTATTAGAAGGCAGTGCAAAGTGCAAAGAATGCAAATATTTATCACTAACAAATCACAAGGTTTGCCTCCCAGCTGCATTCGATAGAGAGCTAGTCATTTAAGCACTAGTTGCAATAGCCTTTTCAGTTGCTTCTAAAATGTTTTGCATGCTCTTGTTCCATGCTATATGATATGATTCTTGAAGGATAATGCCTTTGTAACTTTAAAGCTTTTGCCTGTGTGCATGTAGCACTATATGCTTGTGGGTTAGTTTGCATGACAGCTGGAAATACTACGATTATTGAGCCAGCAATCACATTAATGAAGTTTTTCCTAATTCAGACGCTGCTTTGGATAATGAGGATAATGTACCTATTAGAAGAAAAATTGCAGCAAACTCATTGGGAGTTTATAGATCACTTGTGCCTTGTGAAAGGGGCGGGGGGGAGCAAACACTTATGATTTGAGTTTTCCAACATTCATAGTGGCCCAGTGCACAGCTTTCAGATTCTATGGACATTTTGCATTAAAGTCCATCCTTCAGAAATATATGATACTTTCACTTTTGAAATATGGGTTTCCTATTTGTGTGTTTTACATGTCCCTGCTTTTTGTAGATTCCTCATGATTTAGAGACTTATTGATGCACCCTTTCTCTACCTGAGTCTCCTTTTAACACATGCACGTGCTGCCTCCACCCTTTCCATAACCTACTCCTGATTTAGTGTAGCTCCACTGGGAGCTATTCAAGCTCCTCTGTGAAGTAAATGACGTAGGTGGTACAAACTGCACAATGGTGATGTGAGATTGCGTTCCTAGCTTTCTTGAGAGACTGCAGCTGAAGCAAAAGTCCTCTTTTTGGCAGCTGCAAATAATGTTTTTTGCCAATACTCTGACTAGTAAGTTGGATCAGTTTCTCGTCAGCATGGAGCCAACAGTGTGGATGACCGGTAGCTGTGTATATAGCTGTATGGTGTGGGGAACATTCATCAAAGCAAAGGATCCATTCAGTGTAAAATAAAGGGACCCATATTTCACGATACATCACATAACAGTATGAGATGATATGGGATTGCTGTTGCCTTTCCTTTGGGTTTTGAGTTGTTCTTGTTTTTTCTTTTGAATGCTTGAAGAGATTTCTGAAGTTTTGCTGATGTGCATGAGCACTTAAATGTGACCTGATTCAATATCAGAACTTTTCAAATATGATTTCCAAGGGGAGGAGAAACATAACTGCCTGTATTTTCTTTCTACAGGGATGAATTGTAAAAGCTACATCATCTTGACCCAAACATAGTGTTACAGTGGACTGCTCATCTCCAGTTCTAAAAGCTTTTTGAAAACCAACAGCATTGCAGCTTGTTTTGGACTTCATTCTACTGTTATCAGCATGGAAAAGCGTGGTGTTTGTTTTATTTTTTTAGCTGCTCAAGGCAAATCTGACAAAGAAATGGCAGAAAGTTTTACTGGGCACTGTTTTATTTAACATGCCTTTATTTTACTTTCATCTGTTCAAAGTGAATTTCTGCAGAACTGCAGATCAAGACCTACTGCTTGTGAACTCTAATTTTGAAGGGGGTACTTGAACACTCACTTTTCTTGGCTCCTGTGTCCCTTGATAAAACTGCTTCTGTGCACCTTACAACACTACGTAGGCAATACCAGGTTTTCTGTCTTCCAATGTCTGCTAGATGCTATTAAAAGGAGATGAACTTCCTTTTTAAGCTTTTGACATGGTGTCATAGACTAGCATGTAGTAGATACAATCAGCTGCTTTATTACCTTAAAACCAGGCATTTGTATGTATATTAAACTTCAGAACATCAGAGGTGGGTGGCCACTCTTATCAAACATGCCTGTTCAAGTTGGACACAACAGGTGTGTTGTAATCCTTCTAAAATTAATCAGTGGAGCCTTGAAATTCTGTTTTGGTTTATAGCTCACTACTGGTGAGATACACATGGACTTAACACTGTAGATATGATGTAAGCTGTGTCCCAATCACTGAACAGTTTACGCAATGCTGCTTTGCCAAATAAAGCTAAAAGCAGGAGGAGGGTTGTGTGCTTGTGTGGAAGACTAGGATCAGTATGTAGCAGAATACTGAGATAGGGTTTGCTAGATTCTTTATTAAAAAACCAAACCAGCTCCAGTTTGGTTCTAAAAGAAAGTTGCTTTTGGCAAAGCCATTTGCTCTGTTAATGTTCTCATTTTTCTAACTGTGGGCACCCAGGAAAAATTCTGGCTTTTTAGAAGATGAATTTTAATTGCCATACAAGGAAACCATGATACGTACAGGAGGAACAATGAATCCTGGACTCGTAAGTACAGACAGAGAGGCAATTGTTCACTTTTGTAAGGCTATAAACCTTTTTTTTTTCTGCCTCAAGTTTTCTGTTTCAGTGCTGTAACTGTCGACAGCAAATGGCAAAGCAGTACCATAAGGTGGGCTGCTTTGGTAAAGGGGGAAGTGGATCTTGAGTCATCTTCTCAGATTTGAGCAACCAGGAATTAAAGTAAACAGCATGTTATCATTATTTTCTTTTCTTTTTTAATGGTAGAAAGGATTATAGACTAAAATAACTTGCATAAAAGAACCCATAGTGATCACTGAAAAAATATATTGAGTTTTTATGGTAGAACAGCAATGATTTTGTGACAGAATTAATCCCTGAAAACATAAAAGTTTGAAATTCAAAGGCCTGTGAATATGAAAGAGGAACATTTTAAATAACCTTCGTTTTGAAGGCAGATCCCATCCTATTCCTGTGTAAAAGATATGTATTGCTTAATTTATTTAGATGTTGGGAAGTTAATGTACCACCTCCTGACCCAACGGCAGCCTGGGAGCACGTGCACGAGGTTAATCTTGCAAAGGAATTAGTATAGCGTGTATTCTAGACAATACAATTCAATTCAGAAAACCCCACTTGCGTCTGACAAATTTGTACTAACCCACAATCAACTGTGAATCTAGTTCTTGGTGTTGAAGTGAAATATCTTAAATGATGCATGCTAATGTTCAACCTTTTGGTCACTGTATCAGTCAGTTTGAGTTCAGCTTTATTTACATCTCCTCACTAATTTAATCAGTTAAATGAAAGATATGAGCTCAACTGTATCCAAATTCTTGTCTCTGGACGCAGTGTGATAAGCTAGCCTACCTTGGAAGAGGTGATACAGCTGAGACCCGGCAACAGCTTCTTGGGGGAGAACCACTTCAGGGACCAAGGCTGTTGGGATTAGTGCGGCCCTTCCACTGAAGGGGATGCTGATAGTCGAGGTACTTGGACAGAAAAGGATTATCCAGGAGTAACACATAGGAATTGAAGAATGAAAGCCCCTTCATGATGGAGCAATGGTTCTGAAGTAAAAACTTGGAGGACAAACTGAAATGCAGAAGATTTGAAGTTTGAATAAATGCTGTGTGAACTGTCTGAATTGCTACTTTGCCAAATAAAACAGAGAGGAAGCTGTATCTAGGTGTCTGCTTGGTTTTGTGGCCTTGGTTGGTTGGTTGTTTAACCTTCAGAGGACTTCACATGCCCTAAAAAAAAGAGCAAGCATGTATAGAAGTACTGGTTTACTAAATGACCTGAACTCTGTCCGTTTTCAGGTAACTAATGTATCACAGCAGTTACCAAGCCTAGTAATACCATACGGAATGCAAGCAGAGTTTTACTTGGCTGTTCGGAATTCCTTTCAGTTCCCATCCATGTGTCCTGGGGACAGCCTGTGTGCCATGTGTGACTTCTGCCTGCCCTCTGTGGTTGAATCCAGCTAGCTAGGAGTGTAGGATCTGCCACTTGCAGTCATTAAGGGTTGGTTATCTTTTAAAAAGAGGTGCAGTAATGTTTCATGGGGTTGTTTTGCTCCTCTCCACACCAGAACAGCTTGGGAGAACAGACTGGCTGAAGCAGTGAACAACCAATCCAGTTGTTCCCAGGGGTCAAACAGTGGCAGACCTGCAGAGCTTGAGGAACCAGGAGCCCGTATCTTGAAAACCCACAAACAGTTGTGGGTGCTTCACAGAGAAGAGAGTTTGGTGTGTGCTATGGATGCTGTGTATGTAACAGGAATTGCCTGTTTACTATTCCCATTCCAGCTGATCAGCTAACTTGAGACCATCACATGGTTATATTTTTCCTGGACGAAAGCTGGCATGCAGAGGCTGTGCATCAGCACTGCTGGTGGAGGCCACTGAGGTGATTCCTGGAACGTTTTGTAGTCAGCGAGTTTGAAGCAGGCAGTGAGTGAAGCGGGAGGGCTCTCCATCGCATGGCTTAATCCTGTGCCTTTTAAACAAAACTGTTCGAGCACCAACAGGCTATTCTCATGAGGACTGTTGATGGTGCTTCTCTGTGATCTCACTTTGATCTGCTGATGTTTATTTGTAGCCCAACCATTTTCAACGTATGCTTCTGAGGAACAGACCTACTGAGGAACTGAGCTACTGAGAAAGTTCCCTGGTGCTACCGAGAAAACGAAGTCCTTTTTTTCAGCCATATTTGGGCTTATGTTTGCATCTTGCATGTCTTTATTGCAAACGGTTAAGTGTCTTGTTCACCTGTTCTGTTGAATCCCCTTTTTACTGTAATGGAGAAGGAGCATCTGAGGTTAATCTGTAACGTCTATTTCATGTGCCTTACAGACTAGGAGGACACTTTCAAGGGCCCCTGGATAGGGAAAGAGGTGATTGAGAGCATCTGTCTAGGCTAATGCTCTGACCAGAGCTCTGGACAAGCTTCTCTCCTCTGGGTATAGAGGCAGCCTCAGGAAAGTCATCTGTTGTGAACGGAATTAGACTTCATAGATGCTTTCCCATAGCGCAGTGGAAATTTGGGACTGCCTACTTTGAAGATCTTTCTAGTCCTGCACCCATTCAAGTTCCCTGCTCCCTCTTGTATCTGTTGTCCAGTTATCTGTTTTGAATGTACAGTATCTCAAATCCATCTGTTTTGTGCATTAGGACTGGGTAGTTGTGAAGAACTATGCTAAACTTTCTTGCTCTGCCCTCTTTAAAAACAGGATTAAACACTTGGGCTGGCCAAGCAACTGATGCCATTGTGGCGTCAAGCTGTGACTCAGTCCTCCACAGCACTGAACCTTTCTGCCTTGTCTGTTTCTTCTCAACCTGCTCAAAAGGTACTTTTGATTGATTTATGAGTAGTTTATAACTGTATGAGTACTATATTTGATTTATGAGTAGTTTAGTATGCCTGACAAATGAAATATTAACATTCCAGCAGGTGTCTAAAAACTTGTTTCTGAGCTGGCTTCTTGGGCTGATTCAGTCCTTCTCAGCTTTCTCCTTGTGTTTCAGAGCTCCAGTGCAGAGGACAGTGCTCAGCAAGCGTTCCTGCTGTAGTACAGATGAGCCTTCCATTCTTGCTTGTTTTAAGTACCTGTTAGTTGAAAAATATATAGTAAAGTTAGTTCTGCACTTCCCACCCCCGCAAATACTCCATTTACAGCATGTGTTCCTTTCCTTTCCTTACCCGGGTTGAGCTGACTGTTTCATGGGCTCTTTTCTTTCCCACTAATTACTACATGTTTATTACCTCTCTGAATCTTTTCTACCTTTTCCCTTTGCTTTTACTCTTTCAGTTTTTGCCATTAGAAGCCAAAACCCCCAACCCCTGATGCTCATGAGAGCAAGCAACAGACCTCAGTGATGTGTGGCAGTAAATTCTGATGGGGCTTAGCTGAGAGGCTCTCGCTTTGTTTTGGGGGTGGCATGTTTGTGTTGCCTTTGGTTCCTGCCCCTGACTCGCTCTGTGGAGCTTGGGATTGAAACTCTAGCGCTTTATCTAGGATTTAAACAGCAAATGGAGCATCACACTGACCTATTTCAGCCGTTTCGTTTTGCAAATGTGCTTTTGGAACTGTCCCTACTATAATCCCGCAGTTCTATGGGAAGACTACAGCAGTGATGTTGAGGCTAGGAATCCCTTGCAAAAGTGGGCAGCAAGCAACCCCCTTTACAGAAAAAAACTGACTACTAATTATGGATTAAACTCAGGTAAGCACTGCTTGTTGCTCTGAAATAATCTGTACCCTTAAATGTACCTAAATTGGCCTGAAGGGCAAAACAAGTAAAAGTACAGAAAGTGATCTCACCAAAATATATCTTTATCTTGGTCACTATTAAAATACAGACAAAACAAACTGTGATGACCTCTCCTAATATACAGAGGAGTAATATCCACAGGTAAGTGCTACCAGAGCAATCAGTATTCCCTGCTCATCTATCTAAAGCGTGTTGGTAGTAAAAATAAGTGGTCTGAGCAGATTCCCTGATCTGTGGATAGGTATGTGAGTGTTTAGGTCCACCTGAGCCTTCTCTTCTCCAGTCCAAACAACCCCAGTTCCCTCAGCAGTTCCTCCTAAGACTTGTGCTCCAGGCCCTTCACCAACTTTGTTGCCTGTCTCTGGATGCACTCCAGCACCTCAGTGTCTTTCCTGTAATGAGTGGCCCAGAACTGAAAACCCATGTTACTGAGACCACTGTGTATGATTGCAGGAGCCTGCCAAGCCCATCTGTTGTTATGCGACCTTTGTCTTGCTCTTCATGTAGCTGATGATGCCCAGGCTTTCTGGAAAGGTGCAAACTTCTTTTTCATTTCAGTCCAGCTGTGGTGTGTGCAGGTACATGAGAGGCCACAGGCCTCAGGCTGGTGATCTGCACAGCAGCAACTCTCACCATCTCCCCTGCTGGAAAAGTCCCTGGGAAGACTGTGGCAACTATAACGTAGTGACAGCTGGACTCCTGTGCTACACTTGGCGGCTGCTGTGGCTCCAGCTCTGCTTGGACATACTTATCCTTGATTGTGTCATAGGGAAAACCCACAAAGGTTGATTCCCCTTGCAGCAGCATAACAACACAGCCAACATGCTGTTGGGTAAAGTGACTGGAAAGCTGAGCAGCTTCTTGCAGCATGGCTGTACTGGCTGGCTTGTGCTCCATGTAGTATCTCGCTGTGATCCTGCCCAGAACACAACCAAACCTTTCGTTCTCGTGCTGCCTGCAAGCTGGGGTTTCAGTAATAGGAGCACTACAGGGACAGTGAGAAAAGACTACTTTTCTTGCTGCTGTCATAAGGTGATGAAGGAAAATTAGATATTTAATTAAAACCTCAAATTTCAATGATGGGAAACAACACCCCAACCAGCTGGGCAGCGCATGTTTCCTAGGAGGCTGCATTTAAAATGTAATCTTTTGGATCTTGTGCTATTTGCCTTGCCTGCTGTAGGCTAGGATGGAAGAGAGGCCATGCTCTGCAAGTCAGAAGGCAGAAAAGGCAGCATCAGCAGAAGGTCTTCTGGACCTAATGTAATGCTGAAGTACAACCAGACTGCCTAATGTGGTAGAAGGGCACTGAGCAAGGAGCACTGCAACTGGATTCCCTGGGTGGTTAGCACACCAGCTCTGCCATTGCTGTCACTCAGCTCAAGTACTGCTCAAGAGACAGGTCATGGAGGTAGATGCCCTGTTCTTCTCAGTTTTCCTAAACCAAAACATCTCAACAACTCATACATATCTCTGAAACATCATACATGCTGCAGCTTCTTTTAAGGCTGTTTCACAGAAAGATGTGCTGCTGTCTGCTCTCACGCTATGGTCTTGTAGCACAAAATTTAGCTGGTAGCTGAAAATAAAGGCAATGAAAGAAATATAAGAATAAAATAGGTTTATTAGAGCTATTTTACATGAAGTAATCAAGACCGAGCAACTTGAAGAACTATCTGTATACCATGGCAATATTCTCGCTGACTTGAAGTTACTGAAGTACAAAAGACGACATACAAAAAGATGCATGCCTCATTTGACTCTGGTTTTATTGGGACCCATGATGAATGTGGCATCCTTGGACAGTCAAACAAGATAGACAGCACGGTGTGTATATATAAATGTATATATAACAGGTACTGTACACGTTTTACTGTTAACACATCTGAAGTTCACTCACATATATCAATTACTTGCTCCTAATTCTATGAGAATTTTGCTGGGGTGAGGGCAGGTCGCCGAAGCTTCCAAGCTTTGCAGGGAGTTACGGGATAGCCAGGAGGAATCCTACGCTCCGGTGTCACAGGTAAAAGCCGCTGCGTGCTGTTCTCTGATGTCATGAAGGGTGCCGAGCTAGGCGTGGAAGAGGCTGAGCAAGCCCTGAGCTCCAGGGAGAGACACGGCTCTGGGATTGCACATGACTGCTGTCGGGTACTGGTAAGTCCAACCTCATCTGCCAATGACTTGCGTTTTTTCATGTTAGCATTTAGTAAGCATGGCTCTGTCAGCTGCACAGAGGTATGAACTACTGATGAAAACAAGATGCTTTCTTCCTTATATCCCAAATTTCATTACAAAAGCTGGTGCTTCAATAGCGATTGCTTTTAATGAACAAACCAAGACAAATTCTTTAATGACAACACTCCCAGTGCATCAGGTGGAAGGTACACAAATCAGTCTCTGCTGGACAATGAATAACACATTGGTCTGGAGGGTCCCGGTCCCCAGGGTAGAGCACAGCGGCAGCAGCAGTGGCAGAGCAGGGCAGCACAGGCTTCCTTCTGTGCCTTGGCCGGCATGACTGGGTCTGCTGGGCTGGGGCTGTGCTGGTGCCCTGGCCCTGCGGCCTGCTCTGCCATGGCCAGGACCCTCACAAGGCAAGGGCACCCTTCATACCCTCTGGGGAGTCCCCAGCTTGCAGTGTCTTCTACTCAAGAGCCAACCGGGGCTATTTCCAGGAGCCTGAATGCTTCTGTTTTTCTGAGCATGGGCACCTACCCAGTTTATTTATCACTGAAGGGGAATAACATGTTCCTCATCTTACAGGCTTCTTCTATACTTCAAACTTAACTAAAGGTTTTGGTCCTTTTTTATAGAGGCAGAGGTTCATGAACAGAGGAGAAAGGGAGAGAACAACTGACCTAAATCCAGTGTTTAGAGATACATCCCATTAATGAGGTAATCGGACTCTTCAGATGTAATGGGCCGAGCTTTTTTCAGCTTCTGTCTCACTAAACGCAGTCTACAAGCAACCATAAGCAGCAGTAAAGCGGTGATGGCCAAGCCTAAGGCTAAGGGTAACACAGCACCTACAAGGAGGTTGAGAAATTACACTTTATTTAATGCAGTGAGAAACTGGTAGAGAAATAATGATATTTTTATTTTTCCTTTAAAAATACAGCCAGTCTATCACTTAGCTGCTAATATTTGGAGCAACTCTTGCTGTGAAACTGAACTGTCTGATCTGGTATGTTAGGAACAGTTCAGAATATGGAGCTATGTTATTCAATTGTTGACTATAGTATCTGCATCTCCAGCACCTAGCTGGAAAACTAACATAATTCAGTATGAATTCACATGGTCATTCTTACCTGTTTCTGGGACTGGACGACTACCTCCAAGCTGGTCTCTCTTTGGCACCATTACGCCATTCCCATTCTTATCATCTGTTCTTCTCCCTGAGGAACTGTTATCTGCACAAAGTCAAGCAGGATAAATGAATACTGCAGTTCAGTGACTCAGGGAATCTTATCCACGGGACACTAGAATTGACCTCCACCCTTGGAACTTGTAAAGCAGGAAATGCATAGGTTGGTTACACAAATCACCTTAGTCACCAAATCAACTTAAGTATTTGCAAGACATCAGAATACATGCAGTGAACATTTCAAAGAGGAAGGCTTAGAGTCCCTTCAGCTTTGTGTAGTACGAAGATATTGCAGAGCATTGTAACTACACAGGAAGAGACAAATCATACTTTGCTGCCAAGAAACACACATGTTGGGAGTGCAGGCGGCTGCAGTTTTGCTTCAGAAAAATAGAGTAACTCAGCTGGGACTCCCTCCTCCTGCCCTCCCACTGAAGTCCTACACCAGTGACTAGGGGATTGCTTTGTGCAAGACTGACAGCTTAATCCACCAACACCCTCACAAAAATCAGAAGTACACCCGTGTTTTTAAATGTAATGACTGTATTTGGTTTTTACTAATAACATAAACACTGAAGGGCACTTTGCGCTGTGATGCATTTGCTGGCAACCCTCGCAACTGAGACAGTGCCAGTGGAAACACACTATGCTGCAAGATCTGTAAACTATGAATGTGAAACGTAATTGGGTTTACACCTACTGGTGGGTGTTAAAGAAGTGTTCCAGTGAATTAGCTTGGAACACGCACCATGGGTATCTCCCACCCACCACCACCAGCTCCAAAGGGCTGCAAGGCACACCCCTGTCAAATGGCAGCAGCAAATACATGTGACTTACTTAAAGCTTAAATTGTTTCACTTATATTGGCACGAGGTTAGTGCAGATGTCCCCGCTGTAAGGCACAATGCAGCCTCCCAAGCTTTGCCTACACTGCCCTGCCATTATGGCTAGGGGTGCATTAACATTAACTTCACATGTTAGGAAACAGTGTTGTAACAAGCCACAGCCCCTGCTCTCATCTGGCTCTTCAAGTTGTTCTGCCACATAAAGGGGACTTAAGGAAATGCTAAGTGTAAATGGTACTGGATTTAAGGCACCTCTATGGTATCAGAGCTGTGCAAAACAACCTGAACATACCGAGACTGAAATCAGCAGCTGTTTTCTGCTCCTGTCTTCCCTAAATAAAGCTAAATGAATATTTGTCTTTATTATGAAAGTACCCGAAAGGCATCATCTCTTCTTATAGCTGCTCCACTCTGTAGGCCTAAGCTAGATCTGAATGCCTGTTTTATAAACTTGGTTCCTTCCTATTTGAGGAAAGGGAATATTTAAGTCAACTGCTTGTAAAGACATTTGGCAGACATATCTGAATGTGGAGAGAAGTTTAGCAGGAAAATTGTAGAAGGGTTAAACAATAACAGAATCCTTTCAATGAAGCTTAAAGGGTTTTTTTATGACTTGTGGCTGTTCTTACAGGACTGGAGGGGCTATCAGAGTCAATACTGCTCAACATCTTACCCGTTACCAAGTAAAAAACAAAGACAGACTTCTCCAAACAGGTTTAGGAGCCTGACATTAAATATGTTCTGGGGGTTTTATTTTTGCTTCCTCTTCATTTTCTAGTCCATACCTAGGAAACTGCAATTTATAGCCTTTTCCAGCTACCCTAAATCAGAGATCTAGGTTATTGCTACTGCTGTTGATGCCTCTGCAGCAAAGCCATGACAGTGACTTGGGCGCTCAGTCAAACACTGTAATTCCAGCCCCAAGCGGCACTGCACATCAGCTGGCGTGGGCAGCTGGGGAGAGGCAGAGACCCTGTGCCAGGGGAATGCAAAGCTGTTACAGTGATTTATACACTTGAGTTGGCTATGCTGGGGAGTGCAAATCTCACTTGTGAACTGAACCTGTCTGCACTGACCGTGTGTGCTACACTGGCTGTTGCTGCTAAAAGCCAGCCCCATTGCTCACTCCAGTGTGCTTTGCTGCAACTGATATTTTTGTTATATTCATTTACAAGTGCAGCAGTGATGGAACATGCAGCAGGACTTGAAACCTTCCTTGGAGAAAAGTATCAGAGCACTTTGGATGCTTGCAAGGCCAACTCTAGGCCAACTAGCAAGATTATCATCTTGGTCCAACAAAGACCTTTACAGTGTGACCTGGAGGCACAGGGTCTGCCTTGGCACCAGCAGCAGGTGCCACTGTCTCAGGAGACAGTCCATTCCAGAACAGGATTTTTGCCAGTGGAATTGCTGAACTTCTGAGACTATTCACTGCTGCTTGCTTCTTCTCAAAAATGCATCTAGCAATTACTGCCCTCCTGAACGCTCTTCCAGGCAGGCTTCAAGGCACTGTTCCAGTGTTTCTGTGTCTCTCATTTTTGTAGCATGTAGCATTATTAGATTTGGTCTGTAACCTCCTTGGGATGGCAGTGATGGAGAGATCTGGGTGGGGTTTTAGGAAAAGGTTAGATGCCTGTCTCCTCAAATCCATAAAGACTGTGATGCTTGCCACTGGAGCAGGACTTGAACCTCTTTGGACCTCTGGGAATCATTCACATACAGCCTGTGACTCCTGTGGAGCTTAAGCGTCTGCATGAGAAGACAGCAATGCAGAGCAGGTTTTGGCAGCTGGGCTTTGGACCCTGCTACCTAGTACCCCTTCGTGTCTCACCACATGCACCTTCTTTGGAACTGGTCTGTAGGTAACGTAAAAACTTACTGAGCTGTTTGCTGCTTTTCTGGTTAAAAGTACTGGGCTCTTGGGTCCTTCTATTCTACAAGGAAATCCTTAAGTATCATTGAACTGAAACTAAATTCCAGATAAGCCTTGTCAAAAGAGCAACATTAAACCCCCAAGCATTAAACCCCAGACATGGTCAGCTGAAAACCCTCTCTGTCTAAAACAGAAAAAGGTTAGAGCAGCTGCTGGCAGTTCACTGATCACTGTGTCCCCATTACGTTCATTTTAGTTTTATAGTACTTTTTTTCTTTTATTGTCTACTGCTGTGCATAAGCCTTGAGAGCAAGAGTGGTGCAAGTAAGTCACTGTGACAGGTAAGCACAGAAAAGGACTGTACAGAAGTGCCACGCTTTTATGTGCACTTCCAGTTATAACCTCTGATTATAGGTTGCAAAAGTTGGTGACCTCGGTTCTGGTTTTACTTCTGGATTCACAGGCCCAGTGGCTTTTGAGACCTGCTTAGCAGTTGACTTCCCATTTGAGCTTGCAATGGCCTTTGGCAATTTTATGTTTAGTTTGGGTGGCCCTGTATTAGGTGTCACTTGGGACTATGTGAGCAAGAAGCAGAATTTTAAGTCATTCCAATAAGGAGCACAGAGGTCATCTCCACTGCCAGAAGAGGGGGAAACATTTGGGAGAGAATTTTACTATCAGTTCCTACACATTCGCTGAGGCAGCCCAATTCTTTAAGAATGTTGTTTTCATTCCTTTAGCGGTCTCCACTGATGCAGTACAAGCATCTGAAGAAACATCACATTGCCAACCAGGGCAGTGCTCTTTACATGAGTCAGCAGCAGAGGGCACTGAGCACTGCTCTGTTGTAACAAGAAAATACAGCTGTTTATAAACAGCTGTGTCCTGGCGAGCAAGAATCAGTCTAAATCATGAAGAAATAAAAGTGAGAGGTCTCATACTCATATTATGCTCTTTGCACATGGTTTTATTCAGCTGTCATTTTGGCTCGTTTTAATTCACCAGCAGAAACTTTGAAAGACACACCAATTTCACTGCAGCTTCTGGAGCTTTAGCAAGGCAAGGGTTGGTGACTGCCTTACTAAATCATTACACACTGACTCACAACAGAATATGGAGGAGAAACACTACAGAGAGTACTGCAGATTTGGAGCTGCTTTTTACCAAAGACTTGTCTATAGTGATGAAAGATTTCTTCTGCCCTGGAGACACACTTCAGGAAAAAGTGCCCATAATAGTCAAGGTCTGACTTCAGAATAAGAAAGAAAATATTAGTCTTCAGTTAGCACCAGGAGAAAAGCAATTACTCTCACCCTACAGATTTAAAGAGCATTATACATCAGCTTACACAGCTGAGCCTGTAGCAGAATTTGTGTTTAGCTCACCACACGTTTTGTTCCTTAGACTATTCTTTTCCTAGCATTCCTACATTGTAACTTTCCTTTTGCCCTGGGTAAGAACTATGACAATTATAAAGCAATACCTACTTGTATTACAAGCTGCTTCTGTATTTTTGACATCTGCACATTTTTATTCTTAGCCAGGCACCAAAAGACAATTAAAATAAATTCAAGGTGCAAGATGTTTTCTTTCTGTAAAGAGAATGATTTACTGAAACTGATTCATTTCAAGTCTTACCTGGCACAAATCCACTGATTTGTTTCTTTGGTCCCTGAGAAAGCGATTGGTTTGTCCTGTCTGCATCCACTGAGAGAAGAGGCTGATTTCTGGCAGTGGCTTTCAGGGTGGTTTCTGCAGAGTTCTCATACGCGGTTTCTGGCAGTCCTACAGTCCTTTGCTGGGTAGTGCCAAGAGCTGCATGTGTCACTGTCTTCCGACCTGGGCTGACTATGTGAACAGAAACAAAAATCATACTTTTTGTACAGAATTGAAGGGGATGGTAGTGTTCTGATGGAGACTTCCTGACACGGGCCTTGAGGCAGGATAAACAACCTCCTCAGGTTCAGATACATGATGAAGTGTGAGTTCTGGATACACAGCAAGTTACCAATCGCCTGCTGACAGCTATTACACAAAAGTATATCCATGAACTCTACAGTGAAATCCAGTCACTGAAATAACAATGGAATAGTGGTTATCCGTTGAGGTAATTCACCTCTAATGATTTCTGTTCACTTAGCTGAGCACAGGCACGTGTTGAGGAGGACTCATGAAACCCTGGTTCCCCTATATGCTCACATTTCCAGTGTTTCAGATTCTAGCAAGGTACGTAACTGAGACACCCTTTCAGATCAAGACCAGGGTCTTTGTTTCTAAAATCATTATGCAAGTAAAGAACTGATCTTTTAAATGATGAGAACGCAAAATCTGCCATTTGGGGACCTTCAATAGTTTTTGTATGCTTTGAAGAAAAGGGAGTTAACTTCTGAGCATCTGCTGTATCCACACATTAAACCATCCCATGTGCTACTTCCGACAAATGGCTCTGTGGTGGGAGCAAGCTGATTGCTCACAGGGAGACAAGACACAGAAAGGGCACCACTGCCCTTTGGTCATTCAGGCTGTAGTTACTTTCACAGTCTTCTGTGGCCTGGCACACTTACGGTTCTGGCAGAAAGTTTCATCTGATCCATCAGGGCACTGTCTCACGCCATCGCAAGCAAATGTGATGTCAATGCAGCATCCATCATCGCAGATAAACTGGTAGCGAGAGCAAACCCCAACACAGGCTGTTGAGAAACAACTACCAAATTACCAAAACAGAAATCATAGAATCGTAGAATCACAGACTGGTCTGGGTCGAAAAAAACTTATCATCTAGTTCCAACCTCCCCTGCCATGGGCAGGGATACCTCCCACTAGACCAGGTTGCTCAAGGTGCTGTCCAACCTGGCCTTGAACACTGGCAGTGATGGAGCAGTAATCCAAGCAGTAAATACTGAGTCAAAGAGTAAAGTCTGCAGCACCAAGGAAAATGCAAAACCATGCTATGTCGAGAAAGACAATGAAGAAGGCAGAAAGCTAAAGAAAGGCCAGGCTCAGCTATATGATGCTATATTGACATAGAAGCTAATACAGCTAATAGCTGACACCCTCATCACTACTCTGGCAATCTCTTTACTATAGGAATACTTAACCTGGAGGCTGTTGCACCTTAGACCTTGTGCAGCACCCCTACAGCACCTTAAACCCTGCTGGACTGAGCTGAAACGAGTTCTGCCCAGGCTTAAAAGAGATAGGACAGTCCTGAAAATAAATAAACGAAATCTCTATGGCTGTAACTGCATCTCTCCAATACATAATTCCTACTATACACCCATTCTGTATTTCTGACAGTATGTTATTTTACATGCACACATAGGGACTACATGGGATCTTTTATGGCATGTTTTCTGCAGCCTAATTAAAATACTAAAAGAATGCTCATCCTTTATTTACATCAGCAATCCACTGACTTCAATGCAGCACATGCCAGAACAGGACAAAGCACAAGGTCTCACAAGGGATCTTCATCAGAAAGAACTGACTGCTGCCTGCTTTAATATTTACATTCCCCTGGAAATGGAGAGGGTCCCTGGACAGTTCAATCTGCACACTAATACCTTTCCTGAAACCCATTCTGACCTTGTAATCATCAAGTGTTTACATTCGTGCCTTTGTCTTTCCAACAGCAGTGTAGTTCATTGCTTTGTAAAGTATCATCAAATTCAGTGTTTGGTTAATGTTGTAATAGCAAACTGATTTGCATAAAGAAGTCACAGCTTTTGGCTGTTAACTTGCTATCTACCGACATGTGCAATGCTAAAGGAAGAATGGCAGGAACACAGGCACCTGTTTAAAACTCCTAAATTCACACTTAGAAAATGCATCTCCTGATCTTTGGCACTAATAATCACACAATTGTTGCATGCATTAAGGCACTGGGCACTGGTTTAATTCCAGCAGTAGCATTCGAACTGCAAACGTACTCAGGGAATGAGAAGAAAAACCACAGCCAATTCTCTGTGTGTTCCATGCAAAAGATACCACAGACAACCACAGCAAGCAGCCAATGAATAAACCAGAAAACCTCTCTGGCTGCTTTAGCTGAATTAAACATTAATGAATACAACTCAATCATCCATTACTGGAATACAGGCATTATTAAGCAGACTCGTAGCTGGTTTCTTGTAATATAAATTTATTGCCATAGGGACTACTCTCTCACATAGAGATACTGCACTGGGGCAGAGCACAGTTCTGACTGGTTCAGCTGAACATACTGATGATACTGTATAACTTTTCCTTTGTGCCAAAGCAGCAGATCTGTATTAGCAACTTGCTAATTACAATATAAATAGAAAGTATTACAGAATTGGCAGCCACTGAAATCTTTTACTTTCTACCTTTTATGCTTGTTACATGATTCTTGAGCTCAGAGTTTAAAACTGATGGGTCAGTTCCAGTTTCAGTTTCCCCATAACATAAGGCTTTGGTAAAAACCATTGCATAGAAAAGCTTAAATGCATGAAAACAAGAAATCATCTCATCTTTTAGACTACAGATGCAAATCGATATTATTACGAGTCTGTGCCTCACACATACTATTAACTGATTTTAACTGGGTCTTCCCTATGACACAAGTCCTGTCATGTTTCACGCACCATCTAACTATATAATGAACTGTTATGATGTGCCTGATACATATGTCAGTATTTCATTTTTCCAACCCTGCATGCTTATTAGCAACACAAGGATGGACATTTAAATGCTTGCAAGTATTATTGCTCTAACAAACAAGCGATGCTTCCTTGCTCCCTAACTCTGAAACAGCAATTCAAAGCTGAAAGAGATGTCATCATGTAGTGAATAAGGGCATAATAAAACACTAGAAATGGAGACTAAGATTTCTGCCCCCATCAAGACCCTTGCTCTGAATACCATACCGCGGGTGTCACACAGGCAATGGCTCCCGTCATTTTCTCACCTACTGCAGAATGAACCATGGGCAGAACGGTCACAGAGATGTTGTCAGAGCTCCGCTGACCTGCGGTGTCTGTCACAGTTAGCTGGAAAATATACGCTCCTTCCTGAATGTGAGACAGTTTCAGTGTTCCTGGTTGTGGTACCTGATGAAAGAGAACAGCAAAAAACCCCACACTGGTATAGAGGATCCATCCATAAATTTGTAGGAATAGGGAGCTCATTTCTGTATAATGCTTTTCATGCAGATTCAATACTTCTCTTAAGTCTAGTCAGCCCACTCAAGCATGTGTATCAACATGTGATGTTTTGATCTTTTTTTTTGCATCCAGGTGTAAAAATAAACATGCCTAAGATTTATGTAACACCTTCCTTTGTACACTCAGTTCCCTGAGCACTGGCTGATAAATGGAAACACAGATTTAGCTTGAATTGTCAGCTAACTGGGAATGCAATTTGAGAAGGTACGCAGTAAAATACTATTTTATTCTCTGTCAAATTAGTCTGTAGACAGTATACATGTATCCAAAGAAGTTGCTTTTGCTATATATTGATTTATGATAAGGTGACTGATAGCACTACTATATGAATAAGACTGCCCACCTTTGTCCACTATGACATTTGATGTAGTCACTTACAACTTTTACAAATTGCTATACTGAATTTTTCCATGCCCAGCACTGGACGCCCATGCTTTGCTCGGAACCAGAAATAAGTTCACCTATAGTGAGTGACCTAAACATTAGGTTTCAGGAAGTCATGTGATACAAATACAGAAACATCTTACACTGGATTAAATCTTGAAGAAATTAATAAAATAACATTTTCAATGATAATTCAGAACAGATACCAAACTGGCATTACCAGTATAACAGTCATTTAGAAGTAAGTTTGTATAAAATGAGTGCAAATGCTGAAACTTTTTTAGCCTTGTGACGATTACCAGTCACGAATAACTCCAGCTGTCTGCAAATTCAGTAACACATACAGTAACTACAGAAAACACTCAGGTTTATTGGACATGTAGTGCATTTTTACAAAAGAAGCACACGGGGCTATATATCCATCTAAATTCAATAAAGAACTTTGGATTGCTTACTTAAAGTTGTTTTTCATGCCTAAAGTGGAACAGTTTTCAATAAATATGGTAATAGTCCTAAGCACAGATTTATATCAGGGTGTATTCATAAATGCATTTTTCTCTTCTGGTAAGTGAATTTCCTAACTGAAATTGCTTTCATTTTCTATTTATGCGAATGCACTCAGTTATCTGATCATGCTGTTGATAACCTCCTGATGGAGTACATGACCCCTTAGAATTTTATTCTTTAGTGTTTTACAGAGACTAATAAGCTCTAAAAAGCACGTGCTGCTCTTCACCATGACTGCTGGGAGAGCAAATATGGTATTTAAAACTCATGAGCCATGGAGTCCAGCTCTCTTCTCAGTGCAGAGCCAGAGAAATGCCATTGACTTAAGAATACGCTGCACTCCTCCTGGCATGCTCTGTGCTTTCCTTTTTATCTCTGCCCTGCCCTGAAGAATGCCCAGCGGTACCTGCCTTCTTACAAACTCTGACTCAAACTAGACAGTAAATTTCCAGATAATCAGCTTTAAAATAAATAACAAACACCCCACAATTGCCCCTGAGTGTCACAGAGCTGCACAGCTACAGCATAAGGGTAGCAATCTCAGAAGCAAATTATCTAAGAAGCAATCATCAGTCACAATAGAAAAACGATTTCCACTGGCTTCCTTCTACAATGTGATAAGATCTCTTTATAGCAGTCCTGCCCCCTCCTCTACCTTCTATTTATTCTTTGGTACATAAGTGCAATGCAACGACTGCCTTTTATCTTACTTAAACACAGAACCATTCTCCCTTGTAGCTATGGATTCGTGCATTGTTTGCTCAGAATAAATGACATGAAATCCAGTAACTATAGCATAGCAACTAAAGCACTAAACACAGAAAACGAAGGCTGTATGAAAAAAAAAATAAAATCCACTTATAATTTTTGTCTTACTCTAGATATATTACTACATCACAGATTAAAGAGTATCTAATTGCTGATTAAAGAAAATAATGCTGCAAAGGCTCAGACTAACAAGTCTTGATAATAAATTGTTCATTTTATCTAGATACTATCTCGCAACTATACTTAAAATACTTTGTTCAAGTCTTTTCTATGCATTATTCTGTTCACATTCCTTATCAAAGCCTTTCAAACTTTTACTTTCAAGACAATAAAATAATAAATGAAGCTAAAGAAACTCACAGTGGTCTCTGACATGACGGTTTCAAATTGCAGTGCAGCTTCAAGCCACTCAGAACTGGCTGACTGCAGTCACCCTTTCAAAGATGTGGAACTTGCAGTAGAATATAGAACTTTCAAAAGCATGCAGCACTGGCTTAACTAATGCTTTTGAACAGCTCTTCCTATCCGCCAGCAGCATTTCAGCAACAGTAAAGTCTGTGGTCCACACCTACTCCCCTTTACATGTCCCTCTCTAGGTGAAATTCCCAGTGTGCCCTGAATATTGTGGGTTGTGAACAGGCTGTGAGTAAACTCTATGGGTTTGAGACATTTTTCCCTTCCTTTTCTACTGCTCCTAAAACAGTCACAAAGAAAGGTGGGATGGAGAATCCCTCTCTTGATGGTTAATTTTAAGTTAATATTTTAATTAATTTTAATTAATTAATCAATTAATGTTAATAATTAAGCCAAATTGAAGCAGGATTTGTATGGATGTAATAAAATAGTATAACAAGGTTTACATCACACATTTTTTTGCAGTTTCTCCATAAGCACTGACAGAAGACTGTTGGTGAAAATACCTTATTTTTAGTAACTGAATTACTGAGATGTTTCTAAACTGGATCACAGAAGCTGAAAACCAAGTCCAGTGAACACAAACAATGCTGAAAACAGAGCTGAAATGCAGTAATTAACATCTACTTGTTAGCTGCTGGCTGTCCCATGCCATCCTACGTATAGATGAACTGTATAAACCTCTAGAAACACTCACTGGAATAAATCCCCCCAGGATCATGGTATAGTCCCCATCACTGCAGGTTTTTAAGATGTGCTTGAACAGGTAAAATAATCCCATCTAGGCTCCTTGTCCCACAAAAGCTTGGACCAGACAATCTTTTGAGGTCCCTTCCAACCTGGGCTCCTCTATACTTCTATGAAAAAAGTGCTCAAGCTTTACATTCATCCTAATGTTGGTGCCTGGTAGCCATATCCATTTCCGTAATATTTTTAGTTCTACATTTAAAACAGTATGAACATATCAATCTGCAAGTAACTGGCCATGGGTGCGATTGCACGTGTACCTTCATTTCAACTGATGAGTCACCTTGCAGCAGGGTCCACTCGTACTGCACAATTCCATGGTCATCTGAACTTTCTCGGCCATCCAGAAGCACCCAGTCGACAGGCAACTGGAGCACAATATCTTGTCCTGCCTTGCACCGTGGAGGCTCATCGTATTCTTCTATAATAAAAAAAAAGAAGCTCTTGTTATTTATCAGGGTAAGCCGAGTGACTATTTATCTAAAACAGTTCTTCTTGGTTAAGGTGCAACTTCCTGAAAGGTAGAACATGTTCATTAGTGCATATTTTGATAAGTGAAGTAATATCTACTTACATTTTAGTTAAGTGTTCCATATTCAATGTTTTCAGGAAATAGCTTGTACATTAGAAGCACATGGCACAGAAAATCTCTCTATGTACATGTGTGTTTCACTAATGCAACACACAGCATGGTTAGCATCAGTGTAGTTTTTAATCCGAACTAATGAAAACGGATTTAAGTATGAATTACATACATATTCAGATGGCAGTTACTGCACACCTTTTACAGTACCCTGCATAACTTTATAGGCTTTTAGTTACTTTTTATAATACATGTTTACAGGAGTGAAAGACATATTTAACAAAAGCTGACATCCTGGCAAAGCAGTGTACATATTGATTACAAAACATCAGAAATGACTGCTGATTTTAAGTGCCGAATTTAAGACATTCAAAGCTTGATTTTCGTACTATTTAGGATTTGTAGCTATATTTGCTATATTTTGCTATATTCAAAGTACAATTCTTATTGATTAAAATTGTGAGTACTAAGTACTTTTGCCAATCAGACTACAAGTTTTCAGAGCAGGCTAACAAACCTGATATGGCATGTGAGAAGTGGTTTAAGACATCTGCTCTGCAACCACCAGGCAATGCAGGGAAGAGGGAGATATAAAATCCATTCTACAAGTCAGCATTTGACAAATTTAGCCACAAGACTGTATCTTTCTGCAGCTACCTACTCAGGTTTCATTCTTTCTCTGGGCATGGGATGTTCCTGGCACACTGAAGTGCCAGAGTGCATTCTGCTCTTCTACCTCTCAAAGGATATCCTGTAAAGGATATTGATGTTAAGCTCAGAAAAAATCTATTGAACATGAGGCTGTAACTTCACTCAGTGTGGGCAGAACTGCACCAGGAAAGAAAAGGTGCTTCCCCATCAGCGCAAGGATTCCCCCTTGCACGTGCTCCTCTCCAGCATTGAGAACTTGCTTGAAGGCCCAGAGCAGTGGGGCAATTTTTTGTCAGTGACTGAACAGCAAACTTTCTATTTCTTGTTTTTCTCAGTAGTAAGACGTAGAAAATTTCAAGGCAAATGCCTTAAGTTAGTAAAACGTACAAATAACTGAAAACAGGGGCTAATAATAGAAAGTATGAAACAGTTCTTGCTCATCCAGCTGGCACAGGAAGCTTTGTCTAATTTGTATGCACTCAGTTCTCAAAACCAACTTAGATTAAAAAGCAAAGTTTAGATGCAAAAAGCCCCCGAACTCATTGTTAATAAACACCAACATTATGGTGCCAGGGTAACTTCTATTTGGTACATATGAGTTACACACAGTCTTCACATGATTATTTACTTTACCAGTCACTATCAAAAAGAGACCGACGTGGATCTGAAACGGCACAGCCCATTCTTTTACCTTGGAAGGGGTTTCATGTCCCCTCTCTGGTTTAAATGACTCGATCAATGCCCAGCAGGGGGAGAGGCAATCCCACTTCCCCTAGGCCCTAAGCAGTGAAAATACTCTCTTCCCAGACTAACCATATACTCCACATTCTGAGTTGCAATGGCAATGTCATCTCATATTTTGGGCAGGTCACAGAAACTTATGCCTCCTCTTTGCTGTGGATGAGAAAAAACTGGCCTGAGAGAGACATCTGGCATGGGAGGAGACAGCCTATTGAGCTGAAGACACTTTTTCCATAGCAAAGTTTCAAGCAATGGAATACATTACCCTCAGTGAGCGAAACACCTCTGAATCTGGGGAATACATGCTGCTAAGAAGTCAGCATGAAAAAAGGAAGGAGGCATACTCCAGAGCCACGTACAACCACTTCTCACAGCAATAAAGGGCTACCAGCCACAGGACAGCTCAGAAAGCACCTTTTAACTTCTGTTTCTAACTTTTTGTTTAGGTAGAATGTAAATAAGCAATATGAAACTGATATACCAGATCAAGACTTAGATGCTAGAGCTGTCCACTTTCAAGAAAACAAGCTGCAACTTTATGAACAATTTTTTCTTTGGGGGGGGAATGCCAATGGCTTAACTTACTCTGCTTCCTCTGTCATGATGCATGCTTTGCCTGCCAGTAACAAAGGTGCCAGCTAGTTTTCTGAATGAAGGCTTTGTTATAAAGGTTATTTCATTGCTGATTCCCAAATGTCTTTGATATGAGTACACCTTACTGTTGAACTCTCCCACTGCTCACCAGTACTGAGCAGCACAGAAGACAGACATTTCTGGTGAGGCACTCAAGTCCTCTTTCTATGCCAAAATTTAAAAATATGCCTAACAAAGGCAAAACCCATTTCCTCTTGCTTCACTATAGGCATACGGGGTTTCACTGTTAATACAGCACAAACTGCATGGAACTGCAAAGTAAATCCACAGCCAAACCAGCACAAACTGAGTGAGAAGGACTTAGATTTACAGTGAAAGGTTCAGTCTCACAAATTGATTCCACCACTGCCTGCTCTGGAAGTATACAGATATACACTTGATCTGACAAAGAGAGATCTGTTATTAATGAAATATGCAATCATTTTTCTTTTACTGGAGATCCTTAACATAAATGAAACCACAACACCCTAGAGATCACTGTATCCTAATGCTCAGAAGTGTTTCAGAATTATGAGGACACCACGTTTACAGATTGGTTTGGTATTATCAAAGAGAAAACAGCAGCAGGCTCAATACTGCAGTACTCTGACAAAAACCAAACCAAACAAAACCCAGGTAAAATGTGATCTCCTTGTGAAAGAAAATCCTGAAATTAAAAACTCTTTCCTAAATTTCCTAAATTCAATCATGGGATGACATAAGGGAGGTGTGCCTTCATCGTCCTGTGATGATGCACTGTTGTCCAGATTAATTTTTCAATGTAATTCAAGAATGCAGCAGTAACATAACATCAGACAGCAAAATAATTCAATCTTAATTCTATCTCTCCTGGCCTATGAGGGCTCTTCTGCCAAGGGAGCAGCAACAGCAGGCGCCACAGTGTCCATTCACGCCACCAATAAGTTTTCTTCATGCAATGAGTAATTTACTTTAGTAGGAGTACATTTAGGGAAGTACTGTCAACAGAAGATAATGAAATTAAGACAAACTGAATTAAAGTGCAACTGTTTAACAACAGGAGCTGCGAGAGTAAGTTCTCTGGAGCAGATGCTAGGAATCAGACTCCATATTTAGAAACCCAGACTTGTTTTCCTGTACAGCTGCCTGCTCTGGATTACATTGTTCTCAAATACACTTTTGATGCTTTTGATGTTGTCCAGATTCCACATGCGGTTATACAGTCTCCCTGCTGCCTCTGGACTACTGGTGCAATATGGAATCATAGAATCACAGAGTAGTCAGGGTTGGAAAGGACCTTAAGATCATCTAGTTCCAGCTCCCCTGCCATGGGCCAGGCCACCTCACACTAGACAAGACAGTTGCCAAAGGCTCTGTCCAGCCTAGCCTTGAACACTGCCAGGGATGGAGCATTCGCAACTTCTTCAGCAACCTGTTCCAGTGCCTCACCACCCTCACAGTAAAGAACTTCTTCCTTATATCTAACCTAAATCTCCCCTGTTTAAGTATAGATATATATACTTATATATAAGTTTAAGTATCGATACATCCTTGTCTTCTTCAGTCTAACTCCCAAGTTCTGCTTAAGCAGGAAAAAACTCTTAATTAAGCGAATGAGTAACCGCTTAGCTGACAACTTTTGGACAGCACCCCCGAGAAGGCGGCCCTGTGTTTGCTCTCAAGCTATGCACCAGCTGCTGGCGTAACCGGCCCCAGCACTTCCCGCTTTCCAGGGTGCCCAACACCCGCAGGACCCCGCAGCGGCCACCAACCCGTCCGAGGTGCGGTGCCCGTGAACACGCGGGTCCCACCAGCCGGCTCCCAGCCGCAGGCCCACCGGCACCACGGGTTCTGAGAGTCAGCGGTGGCAGGGCCGGCTTCCCCCCAGCTCGCACTCCCAGGCACGGCTGGGACGCCTCAGGGAGGGGTCCCGCTGGCGCTCCCCGTCCTCTCCTCCCGCGGCAGGTTTCCCATCTTCTCCCACTACGCGGGGCACCAAATGGCGGCGGAGAGCTGGCCCTGAAGCCGATCCTGCCCGCCCCCCCGTGCCGAGGGCTGCCGGCCGCCATTTCCCCCCCGCCGTGAGGCCGCCGCTTCCCGGGCCCTGCGCGGCCACCCCCCGGTGCGAAGCCATCACTTACCCGGCGGAGGGGCGAGGCCGGAGGGGCGGCGGCTGTAGGTGCTGTAGCCGCGGTGCGGGGCGAAGCGGCAGACGGGGCGGCCTCGGTGAGTGCAGTTGAAGAGGTAGCAGCCCAGCTCCGCCGCCGAACCCCGCGGCCGGGGGTGCTCCTGCACCACCGCCAGCGTGCAGCGCGGCTCGGCGCAGCAGGCGTCCAGGCACTGCCGCCATCCCGTCGCGCCGGAGGGGGCCCGTAGGAAGGTGGCGCCGGCCGCGATGGAGTCCTTGGTGCGGATGATCGAGTCGGGCCTGGCGGAGAAGCTGCTGCTGCCGCCGCACACCTCCCCGCCGCCTGCTGCCGTCGCCGCTGGCGGACCCGGCTCCTCCTGCTGCAGCTGCCGGCGAAACTCCTCCAGTAGCGACTCCACGCCCGAGATCTGCGAGCGCAGGTCGGCCAGAGGCGCCGCGCACCACCCGCCTGGCAGCACGGCCCGCCCGGCCAGCGCCGCCAGCAGCACCAGCACCAGCGCCGCCATGGCCCCAGGCGGCGGCGGCGCGCAGGCGGGAGCGGGAGCGGCGGGAGATGCTCCCCCCGCCGGCACCCGCGAGCGCGGCGCGGGAAGGTGCCTGCCCCGCCCGGCTGAGAGCGGCTGCGCTCAGTACCCGCCGCCCTGAACAGCTCCACCGGGCGGGGCCGCCTTGGCCCCGCCCCCGAGACGGGTCCCGCCCCCTTTTTCCTCCCTTTGGGCTCCCCGCCGGTCGCGGAGGTCCTCGGCTTGGGCCTGGGTCTGGGCCCGTCGGAGCAGGCTCTGCGCGACGGCTTTAAAAAGCGCTTTCTTCTAAAATAATGCCTCAAACGTGTCCCCCAAACGCGTGAGGGAAACCTGGCTTGCGCGAGCCATCAGGCATGAATATTTGGGAGGCACTTGGTACGTCAGGGTGCACCTCTTGCGGTCACTGAATGATGGTCGCTGAAACTGCTGGTGCTTGGATGAGTGTAGGGCAACAAACAAAGGAACAAATTGTGGAGGGCTTCCTCCCAGGTGTGGCATTTCTGGTCAGAAACTAAGAAAAAGCCCCCAGTAGTCAAAGCTAGCAAGCAAAGGTGTGAGTTCTTCAGGTTTAGGAAAAAAATCTCAGGATGCTGGGGGAGAGCTCATGTAAGCTTTTGAAGTAAAGGCTGAACAAGTTTTGGAGAAAGGCTTCCAGTTAAAACTTACCAGTTTTCATAGAAACAGCTCGGTTGGGAAAGACCCATAAGATCAAGTCTAACCACTACCCCAGGGCTGCCAAGACCACCACTAAACCGTGTCACCAAGGGCCTCATCTACATCAGTCAGCTGATTGGAGCTAGCCCAGCTAGAGCCGCAGCCGGCACGCTACAGCAGCTGTGAGCTTCTACCGAGACTCGGAAACTCAGAGGGGATAGCGGAGAGGGACCGCGATTCCCGACATTTCCTGATTCCCGAAGTCCCAGCAGCCCTTGCGAGAGAGCGGCTGACGTGGCGGGGGGCGTTCCCATGGTGACGGCGACCACTCCCCTGCCCTTGACTTGAAAGAGCCTTTGAGAGGGCAACGACGTCACTGCCCACCAGGCCCAGGGAAGAACAGGCAGGTTGTTGTGCTGACCAATATGGTTGTCTCCAGAAAGAGAGCTAGCAGTAAGAGGGCTGTAGCAACTCAGAGAGAGACCCCGGCCCTAACCGTGGCTGTTCAGGTCTCTGGATGCAGGGAGTGCCAGAGCCTGCTACTGCTGGGGGAGGGAGGACAGCATTCCACCTGTGTGAGGTGTGAGCAGGTAGAAGATCTGCTTAGCTTGGTGGCTAAACTTAAGGAGGAGGTTGAGACGCTGAGGAGCATCAGGGAGTGTGAAAGGGAGATCGACTGGTGGAGTAACTCCCTGGCTGGCCAGTTGGAACGGCTCCAGGGAGATACCCCCCAAAAGGGGATGGACCCCCTGTCCTCTCAGACAGAGGGGGGTGGCCCGAGACAGCCCCTGCCCTGTAGCTGTCGCCCGGAGGTAGGAAACCAAAAGATGATGAGGGTTGGAAGCGAGTTCCGGTTCGGCGTCGTGGGCAGCCCTCCTCCCTTCCTGCCCCGCTTCCCCAGGTGTCCCTCCGTAATAGGTTTGAGGCCCTGGATCTGGAAGGAGAGGTAGGTGAGGATGTGGTGCAAGGCCCGCCTACAAGGCCACATAGGAAAAAGCGGTCGACTTCGCACCTCAAGACTGCGTCTGGTAAGAAAGAAAGAAGGGTCACTGTAGTAGGTGATTCCATTCTGAAAGGAACAGAGGGCCCGATATGCAGAGCTGACTCTCATCATAGGGAAGTGTGTAGTCTGCCTGGAGCCCGGATCAGGGATATCACCAGGGCGCTCCCCAACCTGGTGCACCCAACAGACTACTACCCGCTGCTGGTCTTCCAGACAGGTGAGGGGGAAGCTGCTTCCTGCAGTCTGAGGGGGATGAAGAAAGACTACAGGGACTTGGGGCGGATGGTGAAAGACTCTGGGGCTCAGGTGATCTTCTCTTCACTCCTTCCATCTTCCACTGATGATGTGGGACTGAATGGGAAAATTCAGTCCATAAACAATTGGCTTCGAGGCTGGTGCTGCAGGCAGGGCTTTGGATTCTTTGATAACGGCTGGTTTTATAGGGCACCAGTCTGGACAATGGGATGTGGGAAAGGTTTATCACACAGAGGCAAAAAGATGCTGGGGCAAGAATTAGAAGGGTTCATTTGGAGAGCTTTAAACTAGATTCGAAGGGGGATGGGGTTGTAGCTGGGCTTGCCTCAGTGGGACAGCGCTCCGGAATTGATGAAGACTGGGAGGCCTCCTGTAATCCTAGGGTGAAATCGGTGTGCTCAGCTCGCTCCCTGAAATGTCTGTACACCAATGCGCGCAGCATGGGAAATAAGCAGGAGGAGCTAGAAACCTGTGTTAAGTCAGGAGATTATGATCTGGTGGCAATTACAGAGACGTGGTGAGACAGCTCACATGACTGGAATAGAGTCATGGAGGGCTATGTCCTTTTCAGGAAAGACAGGCCAGCCAGGCGGGGTGGTGCGGTTGCTCTTTATGTGCAAGAGCAGCTACAATGCGTTGAGTTCTGTCCGGGGACAGATGATGAGCGAGTTGAGAGTCTGTGGGTGAGAATTAAGGGGCAGGCTGGCAGGGGCGATACTGTTGTGGGGGTCTGTTACAGGCCACCGGATCAGGGTGAGGAAGTTGACGGGGCCTTCTACAGGCAGCTGAGAGCGGCCTCACAGTCACAGGCCGTGGTCGTCGTGAGGGATTTTAACTTCCCTGATGTTTGCTGGAAGGACTACTCGGCAACCCAGCCGCAGTCCAGGAGGTTCCTCCAGTGTATGGATGATAACTTCCTCATGCAAATGGTGGATGAGCCAGCCAGGAGAGGAGCGCTGCTGGATCTCATCCTCACTAACAAGGAGGGTCTGATCGAAGGAGTGAAGGTTGAGGGCTGCCTTGGTTGCAGCGACCATGAGATGGTGGAATTCAGGATCTTGTGTGGTAGGGCTAATAGAATAGCAAGTAGAATTGCAACCCTGAACTTTAGCAGGGCAAACTTTGGCCTCTTCAAGCAATTGCTAGGGAAAATCCCATGGACTAGGCTGCTTGAAGGTAAAGGGGCCCAAGATAGTTGGTTGACATTCAAGGAACACTTTTTCCAAGCTCAAGATCGGAGCATCCCGACACGTAGGAAGTCAAGGAAGAGGGTCAGGAGACCTGCGTGGCTAAATAGGGAATTGCTGGGTATGCTAAAGTGGAAGAGGAGAGTTTACAGGTCATGGAAGGAAGGGCTGGCCTTTTCTGAGGAAATAACACGGTGGATGGATGATGGCAGAGCGGTGGATGTGGTCTACCTTGACTTCAGCAAAGCGTTTGACAGTCTCCCACAGCATCCTCGCAGCCAAATCGAGGAAGTGTGGTCTGGATGATTGGGTAGTGAGGTGGACTGTGAACTGGCTGAAGGAGAGAAGCCCGAGAGTTGTAGTCTATGGGGCGGAGTCTAGTTGGAGGCCTGTAACTAGTGGAGTGCCTCAAGGGTCGGTACTGAGACCAGTATTACTTCATATATTCATCAATGATTTAGATGAGGGAATTGAGTTTGCTGATGACACTAAGCTGGGAGGGGTGGCCGACATGCCAGAAGGCTGTGCTGCCATCCAGAGAGACCTGGACAGGCTGGAGAGTTGGGCGGGGAATAACTTGATGAAATATAACAAGGGAAAGTGTAGAGTCCTGCATCTGGGCAGGAACAACCCCAGGTTCCAGTATAGGTTGGGGAACGACCTGTTAGAGAGCAGGAGAGGGACCTGGGGTTCCTGGTGGACGACAGGGTGACCATGAGCCGACACTGTGCCCTTGTGGCCAAGAAGGCCAATGGCATCCTGGGGTGTATTAGAAGGGGGGTGGTTAGTAGGTCGAGAGAGGTTCTCCTTCCCCTCTACTCTGCCCTGGTGAGACCGCATCTGGAATATTGTGTCCAGTTCTGGGCCCCTCAGTTTAAGAAGGACAGGGACCTGCTGGAGAGAGTCCAGCACAGGGCAACTAAGATGATTAAGGGAGTGGAGCATCTCCCTTATGAGGAAAGACTGAGGGGTCTCTATAGTTTGGAGAAGAGGAGATTGAGGGGTGACCTTATTAGTGTATATAAATATATAAAGGGGGAGTGTCACGAGGATGGAGCCAGGCTCTTCTCAGTGGCAAACAATGATAGGACAAGGGGCAATGGGTACAAACTGGAACACAAGAGGTTCCACTTAAACTTGAGAA
This sequence comes from Neopsephotus bourkii, assembly GCF_033783945.1. Lineage (NCBI taxonomy): Eukaryota > Metazoa > Chordata > Aves > Psittaciformes > Psittacidae > Neopsephotus > Neopsephotus bourkii. The sequence continues at coordinate 2,781,409 of NW_026902241.1, read as the reverse complement.
GAAACTTCTCAGTGAGGGTGACAGAACACTGGAACAGGCTGCCCAGGGAGGTTGTGGAGTCTCCTTCTCTGGAGACATTCAAAACCCGCCTGGACACGTTCCTGTGTAACCTTATCTAGGTGTTCCTGCTCCGGCAGGGGGATTGGACTAGATGATCTTTTGAGGTCCCTTCCAATCTCTAACATACTGTGATACTGTGATACTGTGATACATAAGAGTCTGAATGCTTCCAGGAATGGTGATTCCACCACTTCCCTGGGCAGCCTGTTCCAATGCCTGAGCACCCTTTTGGTGAAGAAATATTTCCTGATATCCAATCTAAACCTCCCTTGATGCAGCTTGAGGCCATTACCTCTTGTCCTATCACTTACTACTTGAGAGAAGAGACCAGCCACCTCCTGGCTCCATCTTCCTTTCTGGTAGTTGTAGAGAGCGATAAGGTCCCCCTGAGCGTTCTCTTCTCCAGACTAAACAACCCCAGTTCCCTCAGACTTTCCTCATGAGATGTGTACTCCAGACCCTTCACCAGCTTTGTTGCCCTACATTCTTCACAGCTTTTGTTTTAATTCGGTCATGAAATGAAGGCTGCTTCTGTGACACAGATTACTAACGATGCGACCTCCCTGAAAATCGGCAACCCCCAAAACAGCTGCCTCATTATTTTTCATCAGGTGGATGGAGCCTCAAAAAGCAGGGATGGTACATTGAGAACTGTTTACTAGCATTGAGAAACATAGACATGGCACTAAACTGCATGGAGGTGGCAATAGGCTTTGCACTGTGTACAAAGGGGTATAGCAAGAGGTGAAGGGGCAGCTCTGTTTCTGTATTTGTTTCATTCTTGTAAGCATCTTTAAGCATAGACTCCTCTCGAATCACTGGAAAAGTCTTTATAACTGCATCAAAAAATGATTATTTGGGCAGGGTATTTTGAACAGCTGGAGGGAAAAAAAGTGTATTAGGAATGGCTTTCAAACACCTTTTTTACTCCTTCATATTTTTGGCTTGTTTCAGGACATGCTCCTAGTGTAACTCAGAATTGCCTCCAAAACATATCTTTAATATTCTACCACCGTGGGCCCTTAGGTTTTGCCCAAAAAAATTCACATGCAGCTTATAGTTTGGCTTATGATTTTTCCTCCTCCTCCTCCCCCAAATCACTGGACTCTAGTTCAGTGATTTTTGAAGCAGGCTGACCTGTCACCAGTGCAGTTAAAGATTGCATTTCTCCAGCTATGTGCTCTAGATTTCTAAACCTGTATTTTTAAGGCTTTCAATTTCCTACCGATTTTAGTTGAAACTGATCAATGCATTGAAAGGTTATAGGAAGGTGGAACAGCAAGACAGTGAGATGATATAATCCTCATTTGCTTTGAAAATCAGGCTACAAGGCCATGATTTTATTTTTTAGGAATATTTTGGGGAGATGATCAATATGTTCATAACTGAAGTAACTGACTGTAAAGCACTCACTTGATAGCAGTGATACTGGTTTGGTACTGCTCTGCTCTCTTGTGCCACTGGAATGCAAACCATAAATAAATACTTAGAGGTTTATGGTCTAAGTGCTAATAAACTAATGTCTAAGCTAAATAAGCTTAGATCTGAGCCAAATAAACACTTAGAGAACATGAGATATGTGTTCATAAATGTGCTCATACAGCTGTTGTGCAGGCTGAAGTTGGAAGAGGGAGCAAATGCACCAGGTCATCACTTCCTCAGTCACCAAAGATCTGGAACTCCTGTGTTTGAGCAGAGTGTTTCTTTCTGTCACTTTATAATGAGGAATCTGTGTTTGAAGGTGTCCCCAAGGAGAGCAGACTCTTCTTTGAGCACGTGAGCATTTAAGAGGTAAAGAAGGGTATGGCTTAAGGGCGAACAGTGTACCCCAAACTGCTGGTTTGCTTCAGTGTCACTTTTGGCTGTTTGATGATTAATAGATGTCAGAGCATTTTCTGAGTTGAGATAAGGATGACGTGCTTAAATTTGTGCTTGGAAGTGTTGAGGCCACCTGCAGATTAGCTTCTTGAGCAAGGATGTGTAAGTGCAGCAGATTTTTTTCTTATTGATGCTGGAGCAGAACTTGTTTTGTTGCCTAATTTTATTGGCTCAGAATGTTACCGTGTTACCATCTCGTGTTACTTTGGCCTTTTGAGAAGGATGCATTTGTAGTCATGTTGAGCTTTACTCAGAAGGTGGCAGCAGCTTATTACTTAAATAAATTAGATTGCTGCTAGATGTTAATGTCTGCATAAGTGCAAGTACTTGTACGTAATTTCACATTTCTTTACTGGTTCATTGTTGTGAGTGCCTTAGATTTTCTTTAGCTTGTGGAGTTGCGAATCAAAATAAACAGTTATAGTTATGCTTAAGATATTTTATTTTTGCCTGTCATCAAAGTGAAGTTTTGGGATGGTTTGATTTTCAAATAGAGTGCATTAAAGATTCATAAAGGAGTTTGTTAGATTTTAATCCTTTTTCCCTTTTCAAAGAATACACATGTACCACGTTTTATTGTCCAAAACTTCATAAGACATGAGACAGTTACAGAGACTGCTAGCTTTCTGTACTAAGAGTGGGGATTAGACAACACATATGTTCTTTCCATCTAAACAATACCTGGCAGAGTAATACAGGGATTCAGAATTCATGAATATTCATGTTTCCAACCATCTGTTGATCAGTTTCTATGCAAATTCGAAATTCACAAATCACTGAAACTATGAGAGTAAGACATGAGTGCAACTGCTTTTCTCTTCCTTTAGATGCATTTTTTCCAAACTAGTAGAAAAAAAAGGGATTAGAAAAACCAGGGGGACAGAAAGGTAATGGAGTAGGACTAGGATGGACAGAAATGGAGAAGGTAGGAAGGGAGCAGGAAGAAAAGGCAAAGTTACATCCAGGCTTCCCCATCTGAAATTCTTTCCTGTGGACTCATGTTTTTTTTTTTTTTTGTTTGTTTGTTTTTTTATGTTTTTTTGTTTTTTGGGTAGAATATGTGCTCAGGAAAAGAAATGTCTTCTTTTTCATGTGATGTCTTCTAGGTGCTCTGCAATCAGTAAACACATAATGCAAATGTTATCTGCAGAAAATGTGTCATCAGCATGATGCTCTCATTAAACACATTTTCTTTGCTCCAGCTTGCTTGTGAGAATCTGTTCGGTAAACACCCATCATAAATAGAAATTGGCTCAGATGCTGGAGTGGACTGTTGATTGACAGCTGAGTTTGAGCAATTTGCCCATGAATGAATTGAAGTGATAACCTTTTCTTTGCAGCTTGAAGGCTCAGGTTTCTGGTTGTGAGAGTGAAAGCCGAGACATTCAGCAGAAATTACAGAGGGTAAGGTGGTAAATGTTAACAGTGGGAATGGAGAAATTACAGATATACGACTTTGTATTTTATCATTTATTAATATTTCCTTTCCCTTCCAAGCAAAATTGTGTAATACTGTGGTACTGGTGTGTCATGGTTTAACCACGACATGGCGTTATGAAAACAGCAGGAGGAATCATTTTTCAAACACCTAAGTGAAAAATGTAATCATGAAAATGTTTCGTATCTCATTGATTATATGTACATCCCACGGTGATGCAAGTTAAAAAGGTATGACCAGTTACAGCTTGAGATGGTTTCAGTCCAAGTACTGTAAACAGCTTTCCTTGCTCTCGTTAAGAAGAGAAAAATAGCCAAGCCCTGTCTTGGCAATATGTGTGTGTATAATTGTGCTTATATCAAATGCCGTATCAAATATCAGTGTTCAAAAAGTGAGAGCTCTACTAGTTGATAAAGTGGGATATTATTAGCAGCCTCCCCCTCCTTCTATATGCCTGACTGTACTTGTGCCTAACACAAAACAATTATTTTACTAGAACGGGGAAGGAGACAGAGAATGAGAAAAAAAGGCAGGAGATTTTTTTTTCAGACACGCTTTCCCGCTAGCAGCAGTGGTGAGGATTGGGCTCAGAAGGAGACATCAGGTGATTACTTTAACATTGCATTCATGTGTGCCGTGGCTGCTTCTCTGCCCAGATACTGCATAATTGACTGCACGGCATTAGCCAGGCACCACGTGGTATGAGTACAGATACTCTGACAGGAAAAGCACTGAAGCTCTGGTACTGAGATAAATCTCCTTGTAAAGAAGGAGGATAGGTAGGTGTGAGAAGGGGGAGCCACTTCTGTAAAGTGAATTTATTAACTGTGTTTATTACCTGGTATAAAGTGTAATTCACTGTGAGAGTGTCACATAATGATAGTGCTCATTGTTGCCAGGGTATAGGCAGTACTAGAGTGAACTGACTGTTTCATCAAAATCATGCATGAATGTGAGCAGGGAAAAGAGAGGTAGGGTAAAGCTAAGCAAAGAAATCCTAATGTTGCTGGGAGAATAGTACCGCTCAATGCATTTCTTAGCTGGATCTTGGAAAAACACATTTCTTTTCAAATTAGAATCCACCAAATGTGCCTTCAACATCCTGGTCAATGCAGTAGCACTGGCAGCTGCTTCTTTGGCCATGAAAGATACAAAACTGCAGTCCGACAGGTGAAGGACAGTTGTGATTGTATTTTAAAAATTATTAAATTACTTCTCTGGGAAGGATGATATGAGAGCAGTAGATTTGTAGCTGGAATTTCAGCCAGTTTTGTAGGGGTAAGTTACCACTGATTTACAAACAGTAAAACCTTAATTTAACAGCTAGAGCCCAGATTAAGCTAGGAGTAGAAAAAGTTATTTTGCTTATAAACAGCACCCTTAGTAGGGGAATGGTTGAGAGAATGAACATGGGTCAATACTATGCATTTTTTTACGGTCAGCATCTTACAACCTCTGAAGTAACTGACTTTGCCTGTATTTGTACTGGAGCAGAACAACTTGTGCTTCAAGGTGTGTTAGCTAAGCAAAGATTTGTATAATCTGTGTCCACCAGTCAATGAAAAAAATTGCTACTGCATATTGAAAATGTGGAAAACTATTTCATGTCCTGGCTGAAAGTACATAACCGACAGCCTAAATCCTTTTTGCTCGTGATTTTTCTGAAATACACAAAGCTTTGATATGCATCAAACTACAAAAGATTGCTCCCCAGAAGGAAAATATATAGCTAAAAAATATTACTCATTGCCATTTGAGCCATGCCTTCTTCTGCGGTATAGTATGTTAATCAATTGGGTAATAAGCTCATGAATAGTGAGTCAATGGAAGCTAATGGCAGCCTTGATGTTGATCAATAATGTCAAGATTTTGTCACAGGTTACAAATAATAGTGGGCTCTGCAGATGCCACTGAATTAGCAAATAAACTGGTCGTGACCACCACCGCTCCTGTCAGTATCCCCTTATGATTTTTCATACGGAGGGCATGAAGAAGCCAATTAGTTGGTCACTGGAAGCAGTTTTATACAGAACTCTTCATTTATATGTTCTGAATTTAGTATGCTGCTCTTAAATGAATAGTTTTGAACTTCTTGGCACTTCTTTCTTTTTGTCAGTTTCCAGACTTTACAGAAAATACAGGGCTTCAGGAATGTTTGCAAGGGCAACAGACCCTTTGCATCTTTACTAATTTCACAGAAAAACAGAAATATAATGATTATAATGTTTAGCTTACTGGCAACAGCAGAAATTATGAGCCAACTGGACAGCTTGATCTGCGATGGAAGACATCAGTCTTCATTGTTTTTAAAGCTTCCTTTTAGCCTCCATTGCCAAATACAAAACTCAATGTAAATTCAAATCTACTTTCATTTTCTTTCTCCTCTTCTGTTCTGTTTTTTATCCTGGTGATGTTAAGCAATAGAAATGAGTGTAGCAACCATTACAGATCATTTTAACCCATTGTGTTACAGCTGTTAGATCTCACAGGGATTTTTCTGAAGTGACTTCTTGGATAAAGATTTTTCTTTTAATGCTGAGTATGCATTGGCTGGTTTAATAAATTAGCTACTCTGGGGAAAATGTGCAGTTCACTTCAGTTCAGCCATCAGCCCGAGCTGCTGCTTTCATATGTTTTTTCTACTGCCCTAACTGCATGCAACCATGATTAGGTGGAAAGACAATAAAATTCACATAAAGGATTATTTTAATTCTGAACCTCAATGTTCAAAAATAGCCAAAACCCATTTTTAGGTCTTCATGTAATTTACAAGAATAAAAGTGATAGCTTATGGCTGCTTTGGTTTGCCTGGCTATTATTTTGTCAGAGAAGTAGGACCTGATGTATTTTTCTATTACATACATAAAAAATGAACCCATTATAGCTGGAAGCACAACTTTTTTCTTAGTCTGAAGGTGTGTGAACAGGATCAGTAGATCCTCTGTCTTGCAGAGCTGATCATGTCACTTGCCCTCCCAGCTCTGACAAGGGACTTCTGCTGGCTTTAGTAGACTTTGGGTCAGATTCATGATCTGCATCTCTTATTTTCAAATTAGAAACACTAATAAGTGTCTACAAAAGGAGACCTGCAATAGAAAAATTAATTCATGATAACACACTTGAAAGTCATTGCATTGAATAGTGAAATGATGTAATTAGAAATATTCTTGCCTGGTATTTTTCACTCAGTACAATCCAATTCCCCTTTTGCATGGTAAGCTGACCGTGTTTGCTTTAGATTACCATATTTGCATTTGTGTGTTTTTTCTTGAAGCACTCTGACTGTACAATTCCAGCAGTTCCCTTGTATTTCTGGCTGCTGCCATGCTAAGCCTGCTGCCACTATTGCATTGTAGGTCACACAAATCTCTCCAGGTGAAATCAGTGGTGGTGTTTAGTGGTGCTTCTGTTTTCTTAACGGTGGAGAAATGTGGTCTAGGTGTGTTGTGGTTGGCCTCTTAATTGGAGCTCTTACATGAGTTTTATCCAAGCATTTTACTTATATCCTCATTAAAATAGTCTTCCTGGACTTCAAAGAGGGAAGGCTGTTAACTTAGATGAGAGAGTGGGTTTTCTTTCATTTGAGCTGCAAATCACACATTTTGTAGTGAAGCTTGAGGAAAGTTGACTTGAATGCAGATAATCCTGCCATGTTCTTCCCGGTGTTCTTCCATATATGTCTTGGAGGATGTGTATATTTCCTTATGGGTGACGAAATTGCCTGAGCAAATACCTCATTGGGTGTCAGCATAAAAAAGCTTAGTCAGTTTGTCTCAGTCTCTATAATTTCAATATTGCCACAGTATATAAATTGTGATGGAAGAATATCTGGATTTTGGTTAGGCTCATATACGATAACCCAGGGTAACTGTGCAATGAAGATGCACTGGTTGCAATAACCAAAAAGCATCCTAAATATGATATAGACTTTGATTTGGGAGTTTAAATTTCCATTTTTTCCCCAGTACTTCAGATTTCATTATTATTTAATAAATACCTAGAGTGTGAATACACGTCTGAGCTATTGCATATCATAAATTTCCAGGACTGGCTGGTAATAGTCTTGAAAAACACTTCTAAAATGAGAGTGTGGTGGGGTTTTTTTGCTTTAAATGTGGCCTCGAAATGTTGTGATAACAACCGTTTTTGTGGTGTTTCTGTACTTCTCTGTGCTAAACTGGAAACTAGCAGTGAAAAAACATTTCAGACCTTCAGAAGCAGCTCCCCTGAAGCTCAGTTCTGGCAGGAGATGGAGATTCAGCAGGTTGATGGTTTGACCAAACCAGCTTGTCCCTTCTTGCATTTCTTTTACAGAGAGAAAAAGAAAATACTTGGACTTGAGCAATACTGACTCTTTTTGTGTATATATTTGACCAAGATACTATATTTGTGCTTAACCAGATAGTGCTTCAATCAGTGTAAGGGGCTGTGAATGAATGCAATTTAAATGCAATATTTATGCAATATACTTTTCACTCAGGTGGTTTTCTTGATGCTAATGTTGCACAGAAGTTAATTATATGTGAAATTTTGAAGTTGCAATTAGGAGTGCAATTCACAGTAAGAGTATACTTGGTTTGTATCATGAAGCCATTTTGAAAGGCTTTCCCTGCACAGTCACGTTGTGTAGCGCACATGTGATTGGCACTCCTGGAGTTGAAAGCCTGCCCTATTTTACATCTCCAGAAGCTACAGAAAAGCCAAAGTACTAATCAATCCTGAGACCGTATCACCTGTGTAGTAAATTAGCTGTCTGAGTGAGATGTGTGTTGCTGGTATCCCATATTCCTGTCTGAAAGTCAGATCATATCCAGAAGAGTTACTGTGATGTTGCTATAGGGTATTATAGAGCCACTTGATTGTAGAACATTCTTATTACTGCTTGATTATACAGCAGGTATGCAGTGCAGTATCTCATTTCAGTAAAACTACTGAATTTATTTGTTCTCCTAATCTAAGTAAGTCTTGTAGAAGATATCTTGCTGGATCTCTTCCAGTATGGCCAGACTTGAACCTCTTGTTCTCGGCTGATATAGTCTGCAAGTCTTCAATACTTGAAGAAATACTTGAATGCATACTTTCTGTTTTGCATTCTCCCAATAAAAAACAACTGTCTTCTCCAAGGGCCAAGAAATTTGGCTAAGTGTGGAACAAGTATCCAAATGTGTTGCTTAGTTAGATCAATCTCAGAAATCACACTGTTAGGTCCATCCAGACTGGAACCAGAGGAATTTTCTCAGGTTCTGTGTATACTTCCTGCCAGATGGCGTGGAGAGTTTGGATAGTGTGTGGGATTGTCAGTTTACTTGAGAGGTAGATTAAAGTGATACTGGTATGTGCTATAGGGTTTTCTGGTATTTTTGAGCAGCTCTTAGTAAAGCTTATGTGCTTTGTTTAATGTTGTAAAAAACCCCACCGCACTCTCATTCCTTTGCTTTTTCAGTTCTGCCAGCAACTTTCTTAATCCGGAGGAGGTAAGAATGTATTTGACCTCTCTTTTTTTCCAAGAAAAGGGGCAGGAGAATCACTTAACTTAATGGTTATATGAGCTAGTAATTTAAATATGTTATAATAACATTTTATTTACACAACTGTTTTACTCAGCTCCTCTTTTCAGAAAGAAAATAGATGAAAGCTATTTCCTACTTTGTAAAAAGTTCTCTTGGCTCCTGCAGCAAATTTCTCCTGTTCTTAGTGGAAATATAATTCTTATGAGTAGGTATCCTCCTGGAAAATACTACTGTAGTCTTCTTTCAAGAATGGTGCCATTAGCCACTTCATGTTTTAGTTATAGTGTGTATGACAAAGAGGGAAAGACTAATGTTTTATCAGCTATGATATCAATAGGGCATTTCAGCTCTGCTTACTCACTCTTTATGAGCTGTTGTTGAAATTTCAAGTCTGAGAATTATTTCCCTGGTATTACTTGCTGTTCAGTATGTCCTGAAATGGAATATCATCTCGAGGCAAAGACTTTTTAAAGCCTGGTAGTTGACTCCATGACATCTGGGTCTTCTGTGGCCTCCTATGAGATCCTGCATATTTGCCCTTTGTCTCTCCAGTGGCCTGACATAGAACGGAATGTCAGACATACGATAGGTTTAAGTATTGCCTAAACACCTGTAGTATAGGTTTAAGTATTGTTTAAACATCTGTAGTCTGTTCAGTGAGTGTAACACACCTATCCACAGACTGGCATTGCATTCAGGCAAGAGTCACACACATGCGTTTAATAGAATTTGATGTTCTGCCATACTTTGCATCATTTGTTACTTAATTACAATAAATTTATCCTCCTATTCCTTTAAGCTATTTCAATTATTTATTATTGTGTGTATTGCTTTAACCAGTTTAGTGATAGTCTGCATGAATATATCCGTGCAGGACAAGCTTCTCCTTCAGCAAAGCCAACAGGTCATTGCAGTAGATTGCGCAACTGCCACCCTGCAATGCCCCAGCAAGCTCATGGCTTTTCAACAGCCAGCCAGCCAGCCAGCCAGCCAGCCAGCCATCCATCCATCCATCCATGTTAATCCAGGTCGCTTTTCCAAAATCAGACACATTGGGAACATACCTGAACAACCCTTCAGCTTTAGAATTTGAGAGATAGCATGTTGGCTTTTTTGTTTATTCATCTGATGTTTTTAATATTTCTTTTTTCAATTACAGGATTTTGTACTTATTAGACAATAATCATAAAGAAAACATCTGCTTAAACAACTTCCACGTTCAACAGTTTGATGCCATGACTTATTCTGTAGGTGAATTCACGGGTACCTTTCATATCCTGAAGCAGCACCACAATTATTCCACTAGGATATCCCAGTTCCAGATGAGGGCACTGTGTGAGTGGAGCCTGATCAGTTGGAAGAGTCTGGCCCTGCACTTCGAGATGTAGCTTTAATTTATATTAGAAATAATTTTGCATTCCTTGCACCCCAAGTCTGCATATTGAATAATCACTGTGCTCTTTTTCCTCTCCCTGACTGCGTGCCCTATCTCTCTTAATCAGGACACAAACTCTTCCCTATCATGTCTCCTTCCCTACTCTGGACGATATCACACTTCACCTCTTCCAAGCAGCACACACCATTTTATTCCCTTTTCACCCTATCCTCCCTTCCGTTGTCTCCCACAGCACACAGTACCTCTCCCAAGCAGGACAGAACTCTCACACCCCTTTTCCTCTACCTTCCTCTGCACACTGGGACCAGCTCTCCCAGCCAGACCACCATGCTTGTGTGCCTCTGCTCCCTCTTTCAAGCCCATAGCTTCCTCTCAGCTAAATGTGATCTGCATTGAATTATATTTTTTTGTTTTGAAAACCTTATTTTATTTATTCTGGTCATGCAAAATGAAGAGAGAGTTTCTGGGTGTAAAATGTTTATTACATACAGTACAGTGGTAGGTAAGGGAGTATCTTAACATACTAACAAAGGTCATGAAAAGGTTATGTTTGCCTCCTTCCCCCACCAAGATTCCATGGATGTTGCACTACTTGTTTAGCTAAGACAAGTTTTTGCATCCTTCTGAATTTTGATTACATTAAAATAATGGGATACAGATTTAGTAATTTAATTTGGTAAGCTGGAAGTCCAGCTCAGAGCTGTGCCAACCTCTTCATTCTTATGACGATGTCCTCCACTGTTGGTGGTTCTGGCACACGGACAGTGAGTGCTCCATTATGCTTGATGTGGCTTTTCATTTTACTTTCTTCGTAGTAATATCCAAGCACAAGCCTGAAGTGATGGATCTGCTATTTGCCACTAACAACTCAGCCTCATCATTCTCTTGGGGAAAATTGGCATTTGGAATAACGCTTTGTTTTAATAGGGTTTTGTTTTCCTTTAATAAGGTCCTGGGTTTGTTTTTTATGTATGTGTATATATATAAACCCCAAACATACATATATTTGAATATATAAATCTATGTAAATAGACTTTTTTTTTTTTTTCAGAGAAGCTGAGGCTCAAGAAAGATGTCCTTTTTAAAAGGGGAAGTGTGGTAGTTAAAGTAGTTCTTGGTGGCTGAAAGAGTTCATTCTTTAGCCTCAGGCTCCTGGAAATTGTAATAACAGGTGGGCTTTATTCTCACAGTGGAAACTGTGACTTTATCTCAGGAATGGAGCAGTTAACTGCAGCCTCTGTCGTTATACAAGTGCACGAGAGACTATGCTATCCCTCCCACCTGCTTTGAAAGAACAACAGAAACCCCAGAATTACTGTTGAAAAGTCTAGGCCCTTGATAAGCATCATTCAGCTGTGATGCTGCCAGTGGTCAGAAAGTTACATGCTAGCTCCATCAATAGGCTGACTTTTGACTTCAGTTTTGGTTGAATGAGTTCCTAAAACACAAGGCAGGTTTGCATTTGAGGCATGAGCTACCTGTGAGAAAAGATTACTGTGATATTTTAAAAGAAGTGTTTCCTATCTCCCCTCAGACATTGCAATTAACCTGTATGAGGCCAGAACTATGTATTACAAACGAGTGGAGAGCTGTATTACCTCTGTGTCTGCTGATTCCTCAGTAGATTCTGAAAGAATATTTCAAACAAGTTTAATTTATTGTTGCTTCACGCTTCTTCAGCACAATAATATGCCTTGTTACCAGGTTAGCAAACACTCCCTTCTTTTTATAGAAAAAGATTGAACAGGTCCTAGGAAATGCCTTCCAAATTGTATGGTAGTCCACACACCTTCTGGTAATAATAATGTTCCCTATTCATTTTCATTTTTTTTTCTCTGTCAATCTCTAGCTTTACAATCACACTCAGAGACCTTTTCATAACTCCTGACTTGGGCACTGCTTTCAATCTGCTTCCTCTGGAAGTTATATTGTGTGCATATGATTCTCTGATACAATACATACATGCAACACTTGTAAATCCACTGGAGGTGAAGCTGCAGATCTGACCCAGACTGTGTGCACTAACTGTAATGTTGAAATTGCATATCATTGTCTGCAAATGGAAGTGTGAAATTACAAGTTGCATAATTTGCATTACATTGGAAGGACATATAAAGTGTCTGTAAGTGTAACGAGAAATAATCGATAGGTTTTTTCCTTTATGCTTATGAATTGTGGTTTAGAAATACTTTTAGATATGCCATTTTGTATACCATGTTTTAGTCAAGTGAATGGAAATTAAAAGGTGGCATTTATACATCTCTGAAGTTCTGGAGAGAAATGGTATGCAGAAAGATCTGCTAGACTGGGGAATTTTCACCATTGCCTAGATACTAAGTCTTGACAGGAATTAAGATACAATCTGCTGTGTGAGAAACATGCAGCGTGCCTTTGTATCTGGTTATCTATCCTTCTGTAGAATCCTTTTCCAGACACTACCTCCCTGGAACTCTAAGCTATGCTCACTAGCCCCACATGGATATGTTGCCAAAATGCACGCTGCCCTGTGACTGATAGGTTTTGGGAAGAGGAGGTTGCAGCCAGAGCCAGCCTGGGTCTTACAATGACACACAGGAGGCAACTTCTTAAATAGCCTACTAAATATGCCATTTTCTCTGGTTCCACCTATCCATTTCTGGCGAAGAAAAGTTATATGGTAGTGAATAAAGAAGGGCTAAAGTCAGTGAGGTAGATGAGAGTGTACACAGAATAAAGAGCCTTTCATGCATAGAGATCAATCTCCTCAGATACACAAAATACAGACTTTACTTAGTGTTTCGGACTGGGCAGTAGCATGCTGGGGTCTGAGGCTGTTCTTCAGCTTACTGTTTTATTTAAATGAGTGGCCATGATTGTTTTTTTGTTGAGTTCTCTAGTCCATAAATCCACTTGGATGTTTGAAGAGGCCACAGACTTCCTGGAGATCCACTGTAAGGAAACAGCCCAATTATGCCTTAATCACAGACTTTTCATAACTGCAGAACACTTGGGTGTAAATCAGAGTCAGTGATGGAGGGGCACTAGACATATGCTAGTGCCAAAACAAAGGGGCAGAAAACCTCTGTAAGAATTACAGGCAAAACCTGTATGAGATCAACATGACTTCTGTGGTGCATCCCCTATCAGTACGTGACATCAGATCCTGCTCTACAAGCCACCCCAGCAACTGTGGTTGGCTCTGAGGGTGCCTCCCCAGCACAGGCAGCTGTGCCTCCCTCCACCATCCTGGGTGCCAAGCAAAACCACACAGGCCTCCATCATGGACAAGCACCTGTCTTTCCTTACAGGCACCACCCAAAGGGAAAAGCACAGATGGGGCAGACACTGAGGCCTGGTATGCAAAAACCAGCCAAGGAAACAATGAACAGAAGGCTCAGCATCTTCTGCTAGTGGGTCCTAAAGGAAAAAGTAAACCAAAGTTAAATTAGGATGCCTGATGGAGATGCATATTTGTTCACATCTGCTTGATAAATGATGCCCTGGATATGAAGGATGAAGTCAGACACCCCTTTGTTTTTTTCCGTGGTTTGTGAAAGTGAGGAGCTCGTCACAGCATATCAAGTGTCTGAGTCACAAATCAGAAGACTTTAGCAGCAGATGACAGCAATAAAAAATGAAATTAGGCACTTCACTCCAAGACTGTTGCCATCTCTGAAATGGAGACTTTCCAGAATGGAGTCTTCTTTACTTATGCTGTGTGCAATTAAATATTCAGTATTTCCTGCTAAATTTAGGTTTATTGAAGTAAACAATCATGCATAAGGGCAGAACTGGACAATTCCATTTTTAGGTATTAATAATTCAGAACTGTATTTAAAAACAACATAGAGATATGCACAATACATCATAGAGGTTTTTCTTATATCCACCCCCTGCCTACCCACCCACACAGAGATCTCAATACTGTTTCTGCTTGGAAATAATATAGCATCATCATATCTTAGGCTTGTTTGAGTATACAGATATACAGGATACATTTACAAGAATGCAGTGGTTTATGTGCAGCCTGATGAGTCATTCATTTTTTCCTGCAACCAAATCAGCCACTTATTACTTAAAGTTGATATTGACAAACATTCATGCTCAGGATAACAGAAACAGTGTTTATCAGATTGCACAAAAATAGAGAAAACTGCATTCTACAATGTGAAAAATACTATTCTAGGACAACGCTCTGTCACTGAGCTCTCCATTTCAGTATTATGTTTAAAATCTGAGTCCTTTTATTTATCACATTTCCCTTATTTATCTTGCTATCACTTTAAGCCACATAAAATTGGTTGGGTTGTTGGGTTTTTTTGCCTTTTTTTTTTTTTTTTTGCTTTTTTTTTTGCTTTGGCACCCATCTGAGAAATTCCTTTTACAATACCGGGTGTTACCTGTGTGCTCCCTGTCACTGCGTCTGACCACAGCAGCCACATAACCAAGAACAATGTGGGGTACCATGGAAAAGGCAAGAGAAGAGGAGAAATAGCGGATGCATCTGTTAAGGGTGTATTTTTACTGCAGTCTCGGGTTGTGGTTTTATTTAAGGACTGATGCCTTAGCTGTCTTTCAGCAACTTCAAGATTGATTTAGCTCAAGTGTAAGAGGTTTCAGGGGTTTTTGCTTGCTCATGGTGAGCAATCATGCCCCATTAGCCTCTGGACCTCTTCACTCAGCTGCCAACCCCAAGATGCACAGGGCTGAGGAAAGGTATGTGTGAGGCTGATTTCACGTTTCTGGAGATCAGTCTAAATGCTGCTCCATAGACACTATAAGAGGTTTGACAAGAGACTTACTAACATTCAGACCCAAATCCAGAAAGTAAATTCCAGCAAGGGGGCTGAATTAGGCAAAGACCTAAGATATGCTTCAAATGAAAGAGGTAAACAGCTCAGTCCCTTCAATGAAATTGTTTCAGGATTATCCCAGTCGAATGAAAATCAGAACTTGCCTGGAGGGAGTTTGCTTTATTTCATAGCTATCTAGTTATTTTTTCTGATGCCCAGACCATCTGTTCCATTGGTGGGTATGCCATCATTCGCACACCCACTGAATGCCAAATTAATCCAAGTCACACAGCTTACACCTTCCTTCTGACTTAGACCAAACTATATTTTATTCCAGCATAAAATAGACATCAGAGCTAAGTTTGCCTCGCTCACTTCCATGGAGGAAAGGGTGAGCTTTGGGGCTCACTCTGATCCCCTAAGGGGACAATCTTCAAACACCAGAACTTTCGTAGCGGATCCCGCCACAACTCATCAGCACTGGGCAATAATGGATGCCTGGTGGGAAAGGGGATGTGGAAATAAAGAAAGCAAGGACACAGCCATGCTGCCACACCCCTTTCTCATGCTCTCAAGATCTGCATCTTTGGGAAACCCTGAGGTTTTGTATCCAGTAAGTCTCAAATGGATTCCCTTTCCATGAATCTTCTAAACCCATAGGGACTTTTTGTGCCCCCAGCCTCCTATGGTAATGAGTTATACAGCTGAGCTATGGGTTGAAGAATTACCTTCTTTTGTTTTCTTTGAAACTATTACTATTGATTTCATTTGATGTTATACTGAAGACAGCAAACAGTTATTTGCATCCTTCTAGCCACTTTTATTGTGTGCCTTCCCTGGTTTTCTGTTCTCCCAGACAAAGGCTACTCTTCTCACTGACCATTTCTCATATCAAAATGATTCCAGACTTTGAGCATTTTTGTTTTTTCCCTACCCACGTTTTTTTTTTTTGAGCTGGGAGGAGGGGGACAAAACAGCACGCATTATTCAAATACAGTTACACTGTGACTATGTACAGTGACCTTGTGATATTTTCTGGTGTGGTCTTCATTTCTTTCTTCACATCTGATTTGCTTTTTTAAATGCTACTGAGCACTGAGCTGACTTTTTCATAGACCTTTTTATAATAACCTCAAGATTGCTTTCTACAGTGGTAACAGCTATTTTGGAGCATATTATTGCATATGTATAGTTGGACTTTTTCTCCCATGTGCATTACTTTACATTTGTCAATATTGAATTCAGCTGCCTTTTTATTTCCAAGTCATTCTTTCTTATGACATCCATCTCCAGCTCTTAGCAGTTGGCTTTAAATTTTCTTCTTTGAATAACTTAGTATTGTCAGCAAACTTTGTTACTTGCCCCACTTTCCAGGTCACTTAGGACTAGACCAGTCAGTGTATTCCTGTGAGACTCCACTGGTGATCTTCCTCCACTGACTTTTATCCTTTGTGTCCTATCTTTTAACCATTTATTTCTTCATGAGAGTACCTTCTTTTTATTCCACTGCAGCTTTTAGCTTCAGGCTAGCTTTGTCCCGCTAAAAATGTAGCTTAATGGCTTTGAGAGGCACTCGAATATTGGTTGTATTCAAAACCAGCCAAGTGGGACACTATGGAAGTAGGAGCAATCTGAATCTTTTTTGTCACAATTCAAAAACTACCATCTCTCCCAGTGATCAAGGGTGCCTGAGACAACCTGCTGCTGCACAAGCATGTCCATACTCAAACTGAAAATGCATACAAACATCTACAGTAACAAAGAGCATGCCCATTTACAAAGGTCTAGGTTTGCTCCACATTTGATTTGGGATTCACTGGGATGTGCTGGAACTTCCAGGCAGTAGAGAAATATAATTAGCTGTGCTTTGGGGAGTGGATTTGTTGATCTGAGTTGATGTCAAGTGTGAGACAGACTGTGGCCTGCAGGGAAGAGGTCACTGAAATGTGTGGGTGGGAGACAACTGTGGGAGCTGCTGGCAGATTTGCAGACCTGGGAGGAAAACAGTAACGATGGCCTTGGGAAGAAGGGGCAGTGGAGGCAATTACTGAGTGAGACATTTCACACTGCAGTTCTGCACTGAATGCTGGAGCAGCAGTGATTTAATGTTAGAGGTGGTCAAACTAATAGCAACAAAAAAATTACAACTATTTAGAATTGTGAAAGTAAGGGGTAAATGTGTAACTGTCACATAGGACTCACTGTTACGAGATATTGCTGAAATGACGATTTCATCAGAGCTCAGGTTTAGCGTGGGCTGCATCAACTTGCCTGGTGACAGGTCTGCCGTTTCAACTCTGCTACTGATGTTGCTAAACAGCTTTCTCTAATGATCATTCCCATCAGTCTCCTGTGTCTCCCTTCCTAGTCCTAATATGATTTTGAATATGACTGTTCATCCACTAAAGTCTCTTATCCCTTTCCAACAGCTTTTTTCCCCCCTTTTCTTGACAAAAAAAAAGAAGCTATATATGTTTTCATCTTTTACTTTAAAAAACACGGAGCGTTGTGAGCATTCAGTTCTTCAAGATCCTCAGCTGAATGGGCTTCATATCCTTGTTCCCTTGGTTTATCAAAGTTGGCCTTTTTGCAGCGAAGAGCCTTAGTTCCACCTCTCTTTTTATCTAACTCAAAAGTAGGTCACTCCACTCAAAATATTGGCACATTTGAAATAAAGTATCACCAGAGCACAAGAGTGAACTCCCTGAACTGGAGCGTGAGTCAGGGAGGGCTAACAGTGAGTAAGGCAGGTGAAGGCTAACCCATTACTTGCAAATGAGCGGGTGTCTGACAAGAAGCCTGTAACCTGTAGAAGAAAGCTTCAGATGGCTGAAAAGTGGGCTCTAAAGCAGAGACACCACCAGTGCTGAGGCAGGGAGCTGCAGCACGGCTGTGAAATAGCCTCCCTGGGCATGGTAGCTCAGGGGCATCTTGTAGCTGAGAGTGTGGGATAGATGGTCCCTTGTGTGCAGCTCTGAGAGGCAAAGCAGTGACTACTACTTCTGAGCCCAGGAAATGGGGATTTTTCTGATTCAGAGAGTCTATGGTTGACAAGGGAGGTAGTCAGGAGCAAGCTGGAAACCCAGGGAGGGAAAGGTGGGGAATTCCTGTTACTGGAGCTGCAGGCAGGCGTGACGCAGCGCACCTCCTCACTGCAGTGCCCGCCTCTCCGACAGCAGGGCTGGATAGCTGTGCAGTAGGGGAGCAAAATACTGTGTCTTGGAGAGGTGGCTGCTTTAGTGCCACCAGTGAGCAAGTACAAGCAAGCATCGTCAGGGAGTGCTGAGAAACATGCAACAAATGACCACCAGCATGTGTGGATGAGAGAAAAGTCTCTGAGAACAGCGATTTCATACGAAAGAGCTGGTGCCAGTGCCCTGGGGCACCACAAGCCCTGACTGGCATCCTGGGACTCCTCCACAGCCCCAGATCAGCCCCTGAGGGCATCAGCCCCTGCCCAAGTGATGATGCAGCAGGGCAGGTCTCCAGCTCCCCACAGCCCTGCCTGGCCGTGGGCCCCACTAAGCTGGACCCACCAGCAGGCCAACATCTAGGCCTGGCCTTAGCCAATCCCCAGTGAAGTGCCTGAAGCTGGGGCTGCCTCAGTGTTTCTGACTCCTGGCTGGGGGTGGGATGCACTCTGTCCTGGTGGACCCTTGTGGGAAGCTTCTGGCCCAGAGTTTGCTGAAGCAGGATCCACTTCTGGTCACAGCACACTCTGGCCAGGAGACCAGTTTTGTAGCACCTGGGCACTGTGGCCAAGGCAATGCTGATTCATTGCCTGTATCACCTTTCTCAAGGAGGAAGTAGAAGAGGGTTTGTGCTAGGCAAAACCCCTTTGGGTTTACTCCTGTCAGTGTTAAAGCATATGGTTGCACCTGTGTGTCTCACCTCCCTGTCGCTCCTGAGGAGGACCCTTCCTGCTCCCTCCCCCACCACAGCTCATGTCTGGCGTGTGCTGGAGACTGTAGGATTGAGCAGTTTGGTAGGTGCCTGTGGGGAGTCATGGGGGTGCACAAGGTGCCGTCTCACTCTGCAAGAGCTGCAGGGGAAAGCAGCCACCCCTGGTATACGTGTGTTGTGCAGGCAAAGCCACAGAGCTCTCCTAGAGCCTGTGGAGCTAGGATAACAGTGGAGGCACGGTGTTGCAGCCTGAAGGATCTCACTGCAGGTCGCTGGAGTGCAGTTACAGGACTGTACTTCAAGAGCTATCTAACAGCTGGCTATCCTCAGTCCAAATATTACAGACCTTTTAGTGGATAAAAATAAAGGTGTTCAGATATTTACGTCTTTCATCTATGGATGAATAAAACCTCTTGAACAAAAATATTTGCAATTATTTCACACTTGAAAGGGTTTGTGTCCCTTTGGTTAGCTAGCAAGCTCTCAAGGCAGGGAAGTTTCCTGGGGTAGACTTTTTGTCAAACCTATCTGAGAGAAACACAGTATGAAACAATTTCCCACTGCAAAATGGCCTTGAGCACTTTTTTGTCAGCTTTGTTTATTTTTGCTCAAGTATCGCCAGTGTTCGTCGCTGGCTGAAAGAATCTGAGAAGCAGATGGATGCAGTGGAAATTCAGTGAAGCCAGATGTACATGCATGCAAGAGAGATGAATGAATCCTGTGTTGCAGGGATAAATGAGGTCAGGATTTATAGGTACTGCTGAGCCATGGGCATGCTGGTAGCACTCTTTCTTAGCCTGGAGATGGTCCTGTAGTTTGCTCTAGCCTGAACCAACTGCTACTGATGTTTTTGGGAACACGGTTATGGGAGAAACCTGTATGTTAGATTTTGCAGCAGGTACTTGTTCTTGGAGACTTGATTGCATCTTCTCATTAATTTCATTGAATTTGGATGCCACTTAAAAGCTAGACACTTTTTGTTGAATAACACTCTTACTTCCTATGGAAGCAAGAGCATGGACGCTGAGTCTTTCCAGCATGAATTCTGTGAGTTGAGAGAGGAATTTAAAGACATGCTGGAGAACAACATGCAAACAGGGAGCAAGGATGTCTTGTGATCAGTGCTGCAGCCTAAGCATTAGGCAGCCACTTCAGAGAGCTGATCCACAGTGCTGCAGGCAGCACATTTGTGTCTCCTTAAGGAAAATGTTTTAAGGTATCAAGGATTCTTTGGGCAAGGGGGAGAAAATACCTGTGGTTAGAGAACTCTAAGCTGGAGGTCCTCAAAGTTTTATTAAAGAAGGGCTCCCAGAGCCAGGGAATGTGACAGCTGGCCTCAAGAAAGAGTGTGTAGCCTTTATGTTCAATAGATGGAACACTGAAAATGGACCTAGGGAAAGTTTGCCTGTAAAATCTCCCAGGGGTATATAGCCCTAAGGGTTAACAAAGTCTCTTTACAGTCTGATGATGTTTACATGCTTCAATATGGGTAACCATGGGTTTCATCCTAAGTGATGCTAGACCACTGAAAGCAAGCAGTGTTTTTTCAAGTCTTACATTATCACCGATCTTATGCTTTTGAACAGATCAAAAGTGGCAAGTCAAATACAAATTATTTTTTATAATCAATGTTTCAGGGCTCTGCAAACTGATTCTCAGTGGGTGGAAACCGGTAGCAGTGCAGAAAATGATCTCTTGCTGGTAAACTGAACAAATGTAAATAGAGATGAGGAATAGAAAGCCTTTCTGGCATATGTAGACCTGGTATCTGTGATAGAAATGGTGTCACAGCAGAGCAGAGCTGAACTCCATCCCGCAGGTGTGCTGTCTCTGACAGAAGCCCAGTATCAGCAGATTCATCTGCAGAAAGCAAACAGAATAGCATTCTGTCCCTGCTTCAGTTTGTGTGTGGGCTAATAAGACTGAAGGGGAATTATGTGATTCAGGCACAATACGGAGCAGCCTGACAGATTGCAGACAGATGTAAGCTTGCTTTGCCTGTGCTCTGCACTGATGGAAGCCCAGCTAATATATTCTATTTCTCCGTCAGGCTTATTGCATCAAGCTCAGCATTGTTCTGATAATGCAGTCATGTGGCTTCTGCATCCGAATTGGCTCTCTTCCTACCAGCTTGAAGTAAACTTGCATCTGTCTTCAAAATATGATGTAGACATAACCTTTTAACAGGCCGCACTTCTCAGCCTGCATAATGTGGAGCTGAGACATGCTCAAAGCAGGAGGGAAAGGATCAGAGGTCATCTCAAGCTCTTTGAAGTAAAAGGGATTTGAAGATACATGGTAGTATACAGGCAACCTGGAAGGAGTTACAGTGAGTGGGAGCAGATGGTAGCTTGACTGACAAGTGGAGATGCTGAGCATCTAAGTGTACTAAACTAACTGGGTCCCTGGAAGCAGAAAATTGAACAGTGTGTATTTCACATAGGTTTGTTACTGTGGCTATTCCCTGGCTAGCAGATTGCACCCGTGTGTGACCATTCTTCTTTATGCCTGTGCTGTGTTCCCTTCTTGTAACAGAGCAACCAAGTGATCTGATTGCCTCTATGATGATACACATGCTTTGTCGTAAGAATTGAGATACTGATTGTTCCATAAATTATGGTTATTATAAGTCAGAGCATTGCAGGGACCAGTGAGATAGCTAGAGAATGTCAGAAAGAATATACCTACTTCTGAGCAGGAGAAAAATCTAACTTTTATTTACAGTATTTGTCAATATTCCTATATGAACCTACTGTTAACTCTTATGTGCTTTTTGCTTTAAATTTGAAACTGCAAATAGGAACTTCCTGGCTTAAACTTTTTTTTTTTTTTTAATGAAATAGCAGGATCCTAATGTTATTTTGTGCTCTAAGTTCCCAATTCCACTATAAATCTGATGGGTTTTATGCTTGGAAAAACTACCCATACAGCACACTTGCCATAAAGACAAAAATATTAGGCAGATTTTTCTTAGACAGACTCAAACTTTGCCTGTATCCTAAACACATTCCTATAAAATGCAAATGAATCTTTCCACTTTAGTCTTGTCCTAATATGTAAATGTGGATACTTTCCTGTACAATAGATCTGCTTTGCTAAGCTTAAGCGGATTTTGTTCGCTGTTGAAATGTGTATATCTGCCAATTCCAGTTAATTCTCCAGAGAAGCAGATGTAATAAGTGCAAACATTTATAATCCTAACAATTGATGGAAATGAAAACAGCCATTCTTGCTATATAAAAGTGTGTGTGTGTAGAGCCTAACCACCAGTGAGATTATTAAATTGTTCACTTGAATTTGTATAGTAATAAAGATTGACACAATTTAGCAATAATTTTATTTTTATACTGTAAAGTTGCAAATGTAGTCATTTATGAGATCATCTATTTAATCCTGTCTTTAGTTTGCTATTTACTGTTTAAAATTAATACCTTCCGTGCCTTATAAAGCTTGTACACAACTGAACTTTCTCTGGGACCTTCACTTCTTGACCAAAATGCCCTGCCCTGGTTTCCACTGTGGCAGGCTTGGCTCCTATGCCTTTTGCTGTTCTGAGATTTCTAGTGTAGAGATACTGGATGTTTTTACCTCCAGTTGACACTTGTAACCTAATGTGTTTCTTATACTAAAGGGCCTTTTCATGAATAGAAAGCTGGCGTATCAGACTTCCATGAAGTTAACACAGGAGGTTTGGGACCGAGGAAAGCATTCAGTAGTATAACTCTTGGGTGCTCTGCCAGATTGCTTATTACAGTAAACTTTCTTTCTTATTTCAATTTGATGGAACTTTTCAAGATAAAGATCTAACTTGAGATAACTCCTCTGAAAACCCAAAGGACTCTGATAATTTTGCATGTGATTTATAAAGCAAAAGCTTGCTTTTCATTTTGTCTTAATTTCCACAAGCCTTCTTGTGGTGTCTCAAACATAGCAGTGAGAATTTATGGTTTCAAGACTCCCAAATCACAGCATAATTAGAAGTGTTTGCTAATCAGCTGAACAAGTCACTTTGCCACCTGAATACTGGAATGATTGTTTTTCCACTGAGGAGAAAGAGTGAAGGGTTTGTAGTTTTGTTACACAGAATTTTTATCAACCAGTAAATGGAAAGACAGCCTTGCATGCTGCAGCAAAGCAGACCGCAGTAGCAACATTCTGCGGTGATGAAGATATACTCCTGCTTCTCCCTAGGAAGTTGCCTTTCTGAGTGGCAAGAGATAGATGTTCTAAAGAAATACATTTCAACTGTTAATAATCGTATGTCAAGACCACTGTGAAAGCAGTGGATTTATCCCCTATTACTTCAGTTAAGTACTCCACTCCCTCCCCAGTGGATACTCTAGTGTTTAACTACCATTAACCATTAGAAAGATCTTCTGAAAGGTCTGCTTAAATCTCTCATGCTGTAGCACAAATCCATTCAATTTTTTTCACTGTCTTCAGTCACATAGAGATTAATTCACCCAGGTTATTTTGCAATAATGGTTCAGATATTGAAAGACTCCTCATATTCCACATTTTCTAGACTAAACAGCCCCATTTTCCTGTTTTTTCTCTAACTCCTCCTCTTGTCTTCCCTAGACTAACTCCAGATGATCTCCATCTTTCCTGAAACATGTGTTACGCCCAGCTGTACAGAGAGCTCCAGCTGAGTACTTATATACACCACCCCTGCCCCCTTGAGACTCTTTATTCCTGAGATATTCAGCTCTGAAGCTACATTGGTGAAATACATACCTACATGACATAATATAGAATGCACAACAAAACATATGTAGGACAGCAAAGTAAGGAATCTTCTTTGTAGGGTGTTTTAGGGTTTTTATTTTTTTAAGGGAGCATAGCTACATGACTGACATCTTCTAATTAAACAAAAATGTAACTGATGAGATGTATGGGAATGGATGATGTATATAGAAAAGGTGAAAGGTACAAACTGGCTTTGTCAGAAAGCTGGCACCAAGCAAAATACGGCAGCATGTGGGAAGAGTTACAATGCTTTTTGTAAGACCTGGGGCAGGAATAAGGAAGTAGAATCTGATGAGGAAATGGAAATGAAGTTAATTAAAGGACTTGCAGAATTAATGTGCCTACCTATTTAGTAGTTAGCCCTTTCAGAGCACTTCTGGTGATTACACCCTACAGCATGAAGAATTAAATCCTTTAGTCTTATTCTAAACAAAACTAAAACATATCACTGCATTGGCTGTATTTTCAGTTTCTTCAAAGTGGAAGTATTTAAGTACTCAGGACCTCAGTTTTGGTTACTGAAAAATAGCAGAGCTGAGGTGTAGAGAATAAGGCTTACATTGCCTTGCAGTGAGTATTTACTCCTGGAGCCATGTTTTAGCATTAGTGGAGATCCCTATGGGTTCACATGCTTCCTTGCACTTCAGTTGTATGCATGCTAGGAGGTCCTAACTCAAGCTTTTCTGAGTCAAAGTCAGGAGGTCAGATCCCTGCCTGTATCACTGAGCTCTTGATATGAACTGGTAAATCTCAAGTACTTCTCCTTTTCTTAGCCAAAGGGGTGAAACTTGAGCAATTAAGCAAGTGACCAGAGAGAAAGTGATAATGGTGTTCAGAAAGGGGAAAACAGTGGTAAAAGCAGGAGGTAGTAATTTAACTTTTCCTGACTTCTTTAATGCAAAGCTATTTGTGGAACAGGGAAACATAGTCTAGAGGGACACTCTGACGCAGCAATAGCTTGCCTGAAAGGAGTCCACTGCTTGCTTTCCCCAGTTCCTTTCTCTCATGCTTTCCTGGCAGTTTGCAGATTAGTTCATTGCCATAAGAAATGGGTCATCTCAGCAGCACTGTAGCAAATGCAACAGCGCAGGGTGAGGACTTGGGCTTCTGAGCCTTCCCAGCTTGTCCTCAGCACCAACAGGCAGCCAGCTTTCCTCCTGGCACAGCTCGGTACCCATCGCTTTGGGGGCAGCGGCAGTTAGCGTAGCTACTGATGAAAAGATTAATCCCTCCCTGTGTTTAAATGTCTCACAGATCAGGAACCCTTTCTGATTTTACCCCAGCTGCCTGTATTCCCTTTTGAGTCACATTGGAGTTTGACTTTTTTACCTCCTCAAAATGGAAGCTTTAATTGTCCTTGTGTTACATCTCATTGTGGTTACAGCACATGTAATTAGATGACCTCAGGCAAAAAAACGAGTCTTACACTAAATTGACACTGTTATTGGCCACTGGTCTACTGACCCACTGATTCTCATTTCTTGCATTTACTCCAAAAGCTGAGCACTAGTCTAAATGGTTTTGTATTTCAAGGGTATGCCAAAGAAGTTTATGTAGACTTCTACCTACTGCCCTATAATATTAGTTTTTATTGCACATATCCAGTAGGCATATAGTAGAGCAGCCATTAAATGTAACGTTCAATACATATGGCCGAAGGAAGTGTGTTTAGAAAGCATGGCTAATAGCATAGAGACAAATTCCATTTTGTTTCCCAGAGATATTAAGGCTGACAGACTGCTAGTTGCACGATCATTAGCTGAAGTGAGCTCACAGCAATGCTTGAGGCAAAATAATAGTAATATGGTGGCAGATGCAGTGGGAACAGCACAAGTCAGCAGCACCAGTTAGCAATTCTTTTGCTTATTAGCAGAACATTCAGGTTTCAGCCAGAATTGTTAGGTCAGGTTTTTTTCTTATTTTTTCTGTCTGAATCCTTCCTATCTTCAGGTCTTTCTTCTTCATTGACGTTAGTTTTTTCAAAGTAATACCTAGAGACCTTAAATTTCATTTTCTTTGAAAAAGCGTATGGGTAAGGGAAGTTTTTTTATGGCCTAGGAGAGCCTGTTTGTTTTGTAACAGCATGCGGTGTTCAGGTTCCTAATTACTGCTGCATTTTAAACATAATTTATGCATGTTTATTATTAGTACTGCAAAATGATGAGGTATAAATCTGTGTCCTGGTGCCTATCCCTAGGACTGAAACAGAAAAGCACACAAAAAATCTGCCCTTAAATGTAAAACCACCCTGCTCTTTTACCATCTTTTTCCTTGGTAACCTGGGGGAAAAAAGAAAAAAAGGAGGATAAGGACTTAAAAACATTCTTCATGATGTGTACTTCTTACACTGACTGTGGCAACAGTAACAGATTTTATAGGTTTGCTCAAAGTCAACCAAATGTGAAACGATCTATGCAGAGCTGTGTTTTGTCCCTGAGGGGGACATCCATGAAAAACCATGAAGTCGTATTTCATACTGACATATCTGCAACGCATAGTTCAGCCTTCAAATTTCACAGGTGCAACAAGTTATTAGACTTTAATTGTATTTTTTACTTCAGTTCCCAACTGAAACCAGCCCCTTCTCCACATTATTTAAGATTCCTTCAGATAGTGGCTTGTTTCCTGCTGCCCTCTCCAGAGTGAGTCAGTACAGCAGCACTGCTGTGGCCATCTCAGTGTCAGTGTTGAGCTACAGTGAGAGAGACTTCAAGACACCTTTCAGAATGTGTTTGAAATAGGTCCACAGAGCCCAGAAAACTATTCCAGGAGGTGGGTACGTGCATCTAAACCAGACCTTCTCTTCAGCACAACTAGATAAGGCATTTGGAATTATCCAATTGTTTATTATGACATAGGGATCATAGATGTAGAGGAATTTTCTCCACTTTTCTCTTTTAGGAATTTGTCAGAACTCCTTATTTTCTGATATTAACCAGGGTGCCTGTAGTCTTGTTTATAATGGCTTGATCACACAAAAAATAACTCCTAAGTGCTAGACTGGTCTGATTTTAAAGTGATGTTTGACCAAAGTGACTGAATAATGGATGCTCCTTAATTATAGGACATGTATAAGCTCCTATGATTTCTCTCAAAATGTGTTATTAGAGAGTTTTCAACCACTCATGTTTCTGTTTTATTAAAGTTTCTGGACAATAGCAAGGTGTCAGCTATTGAAGCTTACTAGTCAGTAAGTCTGGCCCCAAGTCTCCACCTCTCCCAGTCTCATTACAGCTTCAGTTCTTGGGTCCCACATGCCAATAGATGAATGTAGAACTGTTCCTAGAGGAAGTCTGAGATATAAGCACACACTTTGATACTGCTCGCAATAGGAATAGATCTAGGCAAATACCTGCCTGCTCTCCTAAACTCAGAAAAGTGTGAGCATTTGTAGCAAGAGTAAGTGCTAATGCTATTGCAAAGCTCATTAACCGTGAACACTTGCATATGCAGCTTCATAAGAAATGAAGTGTAAACAGTCCTGTCAATCAACATTTTAATCGCCCAAATGTTTGTGGAAAGCTAATTCAAGATGATATGAACATATTAAAAGTGAAATCACCCTGAAATTTCTCACTTTGTTGTGAAAGTGTTTGCAGTGCTGACCCATCTCCACCTGTATGCTTTTGAAACGCTCTAGAGCTTTATCACTGCTGTGATTGTCTGGTTCTAAAATTGGTCTTGTAATAATAGAAACATGAAATTTGCTGACAGATTTCCCAGTGAGCAAGGGTGGGCTGAAGCTGCTATTTTAAGCACCCTTATGAGGAAAGTGATTGGTAGTATATGCGCTGAGCCCTGAATCAGCAAGAACGGGTACAGGATCCCTGCTTCATGTTCAAGCTACAAGAAACATTGAAGAGGAACTCGAATGGATAGAAACATTGTGAGAAAATTGTTTGGAAAACCAGATTAGTAATTTTGTTAGTAATAGAGAGATTAAGATTACTCAGAAGCGTCCAGCTCTAGTCAGACATTCAGCTGATGGAAGTGGGCAGAAATTCAATGAATTCAACAGGGTTATAATGATTTTATGCTTACTCAGGATTTGATCTCACATCTGAATGTGAATTTATTTTAACGACAATGTAATCACAACTGCTGTCACGTGAATACCCTTATAACTTGTTCTGCAATAAAGTCAAAACTGTCTCCCATCTCTGTATGAGCAGCTTGAACAAACTGGGAAAGCAGTGGACTAGGCAGTTAAACAGTCTAAACATGGTGGGATAGACATGTTTAGACAATCAAAACCTGTGGTAGATGACAGACCTCTGAAAAAGGTAATTTTTTACTTTAGCAATTCAGCTGCACCTGGAAGTTGAAACCAATTTTGGGGATGATCATCTAGATTAGCTTCCTAAAATGGTCTGGGAAACGATGAGGTCTTAAAAGAGTGGTTAGTAGTTGTAGTTACTGTGTCATTGAGATCTGCAGTATGCTGAGCTGAAATAGGTCCATATTTCTTTTCAGTTGAGGCTGTGTTTAGCTGGAGATTATCTCTTGGCATGGCATGAAGCTAAATATGATTCAGAAAGACATTATCTATAATAACTTCAGTGGTTTTGCACTTACTTAATTTTATTTTATCAAGATCAAATTAAGCCAATTCTAATCCATTAGGGAGGTGTGTGCATGATGAGCCCGGGGATGTGGAAAGGGGAACCAGGCTTCGGACTGTGTGGATGCCAGCCCTGACAGCTTTCATACTCTCTCCCCAGGGGGCATGGAAAGAATGATGTAGCACAGCAGATTTTATCTGCATGTGATACTTACTATTATTGTAAGGGAATTTCAGGGTGTGGAGTTAACCCTCAAAAGTAAGTGTAACTATGTGCATATGTACTGTAAAATATATTCACCATTTCCTGGTGAGTCTTTCTCTTTTTCTCTCCTACAATTGCCTTGATGCACCGGTGATCTCCTCAGGGCTACCACAAATGGAGAAGTTTGGCCCTCTCCACACCTCCAGGCTTTTCTCTGGCACTCCTTCAACATCTGGCATCTCCTTCAACATCTTCCTGCTACTCTTGCCCTGTGGTGTTTCTGACTAACTACTAGTTCTCAAATCCTGTTTACCACTTACTCCTCTGTGTTCCATGATCTAAAGGAGGGAAGGAAGGCTTTTCAGTATGCAGCCTTCATAGAAAACAAGAGCAATCTGGACACAGTGCTTGGATGGTGTTTGGATTTTAAGGTTATTTTTTTTAATATATTTCTTTTCCCTTAGAAGTGGTGCATTTTACACCTTGGGGTACCTCACATGAATGAAGTTTTCCAAGGTTAAAAAACCCATAAAACCAATGTGTGTATAATACCCGGCAGCTTTAGTACAAAATAAATTAGTTTAGCCAGAAAAGGTATTTGGACAGAAAAGGATGAGTTTAGTGCTTTACCTCACTGCGTTTTTCTTGCAGTAAAACTGCCATGCCCAGTCTCTCCTGCAAATTTATCACATGCCCAGTATTTATTCCAAAGTAAAGAAAACATCTTTTTGTGGAAGAAGGTGTTAAAGACAAAGCCCTATTGTCCCTTTCCAAGCCTGCCTGCCTTTCTGGGCCTCCTGCCTGCAGTTCAGGATCCCTGTGTATCCCAAGGAGGGCAAAGAAGTGCAAAAGACTCTTATTAAATCCATGGCTTTCCAGGCGTCAGAGGCCAGGCTGCGCCTAAGCCAGGAGAGATGGTGGGAGCTGCAGTTCAGGGCTGCTGCGAAGCCCTTCTCCCATGACAGAGGGGTACCCAGGGCAGCTGCAGGCAGAGGAAGTCACACTAAGCATGTAGAAAGCAAGGAGCAGAGTGCACCCCTGCCCACCCATGTAAAATGGTCATGATGGGGACAATATGTTGTGTCCTGCATCTAACAGTGCAGCAGAGCCCAGGGGTTTCCTGCAGTCATGTTGGGAAGCGTCCCTTCCTGGGGTTTTGCTGAGCAGTACAAGTCCACGCACCCTCTTCTTGAAGGCTGTGGCTTACCATCGTGGCTATACCCTAACTATATGTTTGATTCTGTGTTGCCTTGCCTGCCAGGAAGTAAAAATCAAACTCCCATTTCTTTGTGGGTTATTCCTTTTTTTTTTTTTTTTTTGATCTCTGGAAACTGTAGCCCTGAACTGCGTTTTCAGTAATCGCAAGATTTATTTTTGTGTTGCTGTACATTAATCACATTGGAAAGGGAGGAAAGCAAAAATAGAGAGGGAAGTGCATAATTACTGAACAGGAAGAATAACATCAAAACAGTCATATCTAATTTACTAAGACTCTTGAAAACAATGGTGTAATTTGGGGGAAACAGCAGAAAGAGCAAGCTGCTGAAAAAGTACATAAAGGCAAGTCAAAACTGCACAAAAGGCATGATGTTCCTTTAAAAAGCTACGTGTAATCACCAGGGTACCTGACTAACTGGTACATAACATGTTTGTCTAAGCATAGTAACACTCCCACTGAGAGAAACACTGTGAGCTGAACAAGAATATACATGCTTTGGAAATACTTTTCCAGAATCATGATGCTTATTCCATTAGTCAATTTGGTGTGCTTTCAATAGGTAGGAGACTGTTGAGCCTTAAGTGAAACAGTCACACAGCAAATACAGAGGGAAACAGGGGAGCTTAGTTTTAGAAAATTACACTTCTGAAGAGAAGAAAATATGAGGACAAGATGCAATCCTCTTGGGGTCTGCCTTAGAGGCCCTCAAAATTCTATTGTAGTCAAAGCCACAAAAAAGCCGACCATTTATTAAGCAAAGATAAAGCTGCAATGATCTAGCAAAGAGAAGAATAAAAAAGAAGGAACTGAAAGCTGCAGCACTATTGCAAAGAAATAACTCTTCATGTCTTTCTAAATGACTTTGAGTCTGTTATGCCTGACTTATTGCTGCTTTTTTCGTTTCTGAAAATTAAGTCAATTTTTTCTGGAAAATGCTTTGCTGTCTTTGAGGTGAAAAATGCATACGCAACATAAAAGCCAGCCCTGAGGAAAGCAGGGATTCCCTGTAAGGACTCTGGATTTTCACTCCCCCAATGGTCAGTGCCATCTGTGAGCAGAGTAAGGACAGAAGAGCAAGAGCTTTGGCCCAAAGTATCTGAGAAAGGCTGAAAGCACCTCTTTCCTCTGTCCTTCCACACTTGCAGGGCCCTTTGACACATTGAGTGTGGGAAAAGCAAATCACACATAATCCCTGTTGCTCTATAGCCCTCTGTGGCTGCAGTGATGGTGTTATACATGGGCATGCTGGGTTGGGTGGCAGCGCAAGGCAGTGGGACCATCTGCACTATCCCCTACTTGAGGCTTGGGTTTCGCTGAATGGCACTGGCTCTGCTCCAAAGCCACCAACTGGTCAAAACTTCCAATCCCTTTCTGAGTAAAATTGAATACGTGGTTGATGGGGCCTGAAATATTGATGAACTATTGAGATTTTTTTTTGTTTCCCGCACTCTGATTGATTCCTGGTGCCCAGTAAATGTAAGAAAAGCCCTGCACATGTGAAATGGTTCCCAGCTATATAAATGGGAAAATCATCTCAAAAGAACAATCAATAAAGACCTGATTCTCCCTCAGCCTAGCTGGCTATAAGGGTTAAATTTGCTTCAAATCAAACCTGGTCTATTATGAACAAATGAAGTGGACCTGAGAAGTGGACAAGTGGTATGGAAATCCAAACAGCTGTTCCCAGTGGTTGTCAGAGGTTGTAGCACACAAGGGAAATACTGCCACAAATGGGGTAGCTGTGATGAGCCTACCCTGAAGTTGCTCTTGGTCTGGGATCTCAGTTACAGATTTCAGTAAATGTAAAGTGTTCAGGAGAGAAAGAACAACGATTTCAAGGATTTTGCTGGTGCTTGGACTAGGTACCTGTTTTGACTGTATGTGATGCTCACTGCTGGCCAGGCGTAGGGATCCCTAGTTAATCATGGGGACAAAGCTGCAACTACTGAAGAGCATATTGATGGCTTTGATGCTTTCTTCAACTGGAACAAGTGCTGATACATTTGAATGTATTTGCATTTTGAAATGGTTTCAGAATACTTTAGTGATGTTTGGGTTTTTTGTGGAATCACAGAAAAAGGGGCCGGGAAGCAGAGAGGAACCTTGTCCATGATCGTGCTGTTCTTACATAGCCACAAATGGAGATGCTATATGTCCTTGGGGCAGTCAATTTGAATGCTTCATTACCCTTAGGGATTTCATAGTGAATCCTGTATACAAGTACTGGAATTGATATTGTGCTGACTAATGATATATTACAGCAGGATGTATAATGAGGTCCAGCATTATCCTCTGAAAACACAATGGGTACACAGACTTGGCTACCCAAGTACATGACTTAACCATCATTTTACATTGACTTAAGCACAGGTTACTTCTAGAATGGGCTATCTCACCTTTTTCTGTCCCCTGCCCAAATATCTCTGCTTGCTGCCTCCTGGGTATTCATACAGCCAGATGAGCTGTATGAGAATTGAGTCCTTTCGCTTCCATACCTCATCCAAAGAAGGGATGTTTTCTGGTGGATCAGGTCCCTGGTCTGGATGACTGTAAAGCTGCAGGAGTGCTCACATTGGCACCAGCAGCAGTGGTGAAGCTAAGGGATATGGCTCTTCCAAGAGCACCAACAGAGAATCATAAAATCATAGAATCATAGCATAGTTGGGGTTGGAAAGGACCTTCAAAGGTCATGTAGTCTATCTCCCCTGCAGTGAGCAGCACATCTTCAACTAGACTGGATTGTTCATAACCACATCCAGCCTGGCTGTGAATGTCTCCAGGGATAGAACATCCACCACCTCTTTGGGCAACTGGGCAACCTGTGCCAGTGTTTCACCACACTCACTGTAAAAATATTTCTTCGACACATCCAGCCTGAAACTCTTTTAGTTTAAAACAATCACCCTTCATCCTAAACAGTGTCCCAGCATGGTTCTGCTGTCAGACTTCCTGTGCCCGTACTGGGAGAACAGGACCTTTTGGACATCTGCAGAAGCAAGCCAGGAATGAGTTAAGAACTGAGCTGCCCTGGATTATTTCCCAAATTTCAGGGCCTATTCCTAGCTTTGGGATGTTGATTTGTTTTTCATTTTTTTTTATCATTCATCTGTGCTTAGCTCAACTTTTTTGTCCTATTCTCCCCAGGCCCAGCTTGGGGCAACTTCCAGGTTAAGCAGGTGATAAAGAAGCCTTTTCCTGCTGTGCAGTAAGGTCTTCTTTACAGGACACAGAATTGTACTGTTAGATGCAAAGGCAGGTGACAAGCACAGACATGGATGAACACTATAGAACTTCAGGCACAAAATCAACATGAAGGCTGCCAAACAAAAAAAATAGCAAAAGAAAATAGCCATCTGCAAGGCAAACCACAGCAACCCAGTTTAATTGCCTAATTCAAAGTCTCCAGCTAAATAAAGATAGCTCTGTAGTTGCCTGAAGCAGCTCATCACTACAACAGGCTCAGAAACACACAAACAAAACTCTGTGTGGGGAAAGGCGTGTGGGAGGAAGTCGTCTTCGGAATAATCACAGAAAGGATGAAATCAGTGTTTTTCCCACTTAGGTGGTAAAATTAGAAGATAATGACAATAATATTGACAACGGTAATAATGCTTTGCTGTATTTACTGAAATAACACCAACCTAGACCAGAGATGAAGCTCCATAGATGTTGTGCTGAGAGACGACATGACCCGTGCCATGTATGCAGCATGGCCTGGGTTGTGGAGTGGCTTTAGGGAGTCCCCTGACAGCAGGCAGGGTCCTCTTAGTGCATCAGAGCCACACATCTGCTTTTTCCCTCCTCCCTGCTACAGCTTCTGGGAAGCAAAACACAGTGTACAGTCTCACACTCCAAAGTGTATCACTGGAAACTGTGCTTTTACAATGCTCTCAGGACTTCTGTGGCGTTTTTCTAAACTGGATGGTTACACTACCTCAGTATGGCAATTCATGACAGTTCAATATAAGTTGAGAATTAGTGTCTGCCAACTTGATATGATGTGGCCGTTAGCAGGATTTTTAAGCTGTTTCTTGTGGAAATCATTATTCTTCAATTACACTCCTTCGGCTCTGTCATCTAGTATATAACCTGGGTATGTTGATTTTCAAATTAAAGCTTGGCATTTTAACGGTGAAGAAAC
Source organism: Neopsephotus bourkii (assembly GCF_033783945.1). Lineage (NCBI taxonomy): Eukaryota > Metazoa > Chordata > Aves > Psittaciformes > Psittacidae > Neopsephotus > Neopsephotus bourkii. The sequence goes on along the minus strand of NW_026902241.1, from coordinate 2,747,577 downwards.
ACAGCGTCTGCAGTAGAAATGCCAAAATCCTGGAAGCTGTTCCACAGGCAGATGGTAGGAATCTAAGCAAAGAAAATGCAAGAGGTGTGTTTTGAGGTTGCTGTACTTGATTTTAGGTATTTTTTTTCAATGTATGCAATATACTGGAATACATGTTAAAGCCCTGGCAATGCTCTATAAAACAGGTGACATTCCTAGCGTTTGAGCTAATATAGAGTTTCAAAAAGAGAAAGAAGATCATTGTGAATCATAAGGATGATTTGGAAAGAGCATAGTAAATGCTGCCTCTTCAGCAATCAAGAAGAGCTCCAACCACTTCCCAGGATGCAGTTTCCAACCTTCATCCTGCGTAATGAAGTGAGCCAGGTTACACATGTGAACAAACACTTATTTAATAAAGTTACCATAGATTTTCCAAGTGCATTAGTAATCCAATAAAATAATTTCCACGCTTCAATTAGATACATGTGTATTTCTCCCCCCTATCTAAGCAGGACAAGCTGAATTACATCAGACGGGGCCATCATGCCTCCTTAGGCATGGACTGGCAGTTGTAGAGATAGCAGAGCACTGCTTTGCTCTGCAGGCAGCAGACATTCCTGTTGCAGGCAGAAGATTATAACCTGTCAAGTCAAAGTCTTAATCTCTTCTCAGTCATGAGTCAGTGATGAAATGGCAGTCAGAGCATGCACAGGCAGCAGGAGAAAGGTTTGTTGTGGCTAATGAGAACACTAAAGGAGAAAAAAACCCGACTTTTACTGAAAATATAGAAGACTACAGTACGAGGAACAAACTTTAATGGCAGTACTCACAAGAAAATTAGAAATAAACAACTTAGCCATGCTATGAGGAGAGCGGCTTATTTAAAACCGTCTATTAATTTTGATGAATATGCTGTAAATGTTTCAACAGAAAAAGGAACATGTTGTGTCATGCTAATCTATGTACCTAGGGCATTCACAAATCCTGTAGCTAACATAAGAAAGATGGAGATCGGCTGGGTAAAAACACTGTTGACAAACAGCTCATTATTGCTGAAGTACTTCCTGGTAGAATCATTGCTGCCATTAATATCATATCTCTTATAATAATAATATTGTACAGTTTAATATATTCATTCAGGCATGGTGCAAACTCAGAATTAATTTTTCTCCCTCCCTTCAGCCAAAATAGAACATCTGTTTCTTCTTTTTATCTTTTTTGGTTTTTTAAGAGATTCCTAAAAACGTAACTCAGACAAGCACTGTTCTGCCTTCTCTTTCATGAAGCAGGGATATGCTTCTGCTAGCATGTACGTCAGACTAGAGACAAAGTCAGGCATGCATCTTTTCATGGAAGCACCTTTCTTTTCACTAACAGACCATAAGACAGAAATCCTGCAGCCAAATTCTATGGCCCAAAATACTAGGGAGGAGAATGGAGAAAGCCTGTCAGGAGACACAGGCTCCAGCCACAGAACACTGCAATAGTTCTATTCACTTAATAACCTGTAGAAAGGCTGTTTAATAATACTTTTCAAGACAATTGCTGGCTAGAAGTGTTTTAAGGTGTGATAGGTTGTACCAGCTGCTAAGGGTATGTAGTTACTGAATGTTTGTTTTCCACTGCCTAAATAGCAACCTTATAGTTAGAGGGCTCAAGCAGAAAGCTGGAGAGGTTGATTCTAGGAATGCTTCAAGAGTCTCCCTAAAAGAATGCCTCCTCTAAGGAGGAGGTGATCTAGCCACCCCAGTGCCTGCCAGTGCAGCACCCCCAGCCTCTGCTGAAGGCATGGTATGAGAAGCCGGGTATATAAACCCAAATAAAGTGCTGCAATGACACTGCTACACTTCTAGCTCCTGTTCAGAGTCAGGAAAGGCAGTGCTGAACAAGGCTCGCTGCTTTGGATTCAATTTGGGTATTTTCTCAAAAGTGGAAGGTTTTTTGACTGCTTTTCTGAGGTGCCTCAGGCAGCACTGTATAGAAAATGTAGCTGCCTAACCATGGGCTTGGGATTCAGCTCTGAAAAGGGAGGGCAGTCAAAGTGGATTTATTAACTCTACCTATAATTGCCTCATTTCCTACTGCTGTACTATGTATCATTCCAGGGATAATTTAGATGGATGAATATAAATGCACTCTTGCTAGAAAAAATATGAGTGTGAAATGCACTTATATATCAAAAAATATCCATGGATAGATAATTTAACAACAGCATACCTGAGCTGAAGGACCATTTCACATAGCACCAAACATTGGTGCAGTCTTTTTCATATGCTCTGCTTCTCTAAATCTTTTCAGTCACCTTGTGTTTTCTAAAGCAGCTGCTTTAGATCCAGCCTCATCATCAGAAAGCACATAATTTAGCAGGTGTATCTTACGAAGCTCAATTTCTGCCTGTTTTTTCTTGGATTCATTAAGCTCCTTCTTCCATTCTCAGTATGATCCATGGCAGATTGCAATCTTCTCCCATTTACAACATACCCATGGCTTTTTATTGTCTATTCTTCAAAGATTAATTACTAATGTACTAACCCACAGAAGGTAGCATATAGCTACACATCATTTCTTCTAATGCCAAAGGTTCTTTCTGAGGTCAGTCTGGTGAGTTTTTGAGAATCAATACAGAGGGGCTTAGGAATAAGAATCATTACAAATGCTCTAAATGATTAATGATTAATTTAACATTAGGTAGCTGCCATATTTAAAAGTAGTAACATACTTCCACTTTTTAAATGCAAAATATTACTTGTATTACAAGTAATATTCCTCAATACCATACCTTGCACACTGCATAGGGCCAAAATATATAATAGAATTAATAAATTTTAATTAATATGAAATTAATTATTAATTATCACATTTACATAGTAATGTGTGATGGAGGGGCATTTTCAGGCTGTGGGGCAGATGAAGATTGAGCTATGTAATAAAATTCGTGCATAAATTACTAATGGTACCTTATCTAAGACTGATATATTGACTAACCTTCCTATGAACATCAAACAGGTCAGTGCACTAAGAGGTTACTAACTAGCTGATGCTTGTGGTGTTTTCCTTATGGTAGTTTGAAAGGAAAAGAAAATAACCCAGATGAGGATGGTATTTTCACTATTGCAAGAAACATATGGCCCCATTTTGCAACATTTCTCTGAATTTGACTTTAGGAAACAGTTTTATGAAGTGCTGATACTCGGGCTTTCGGTGGTGCTGAAAAATGAGCAAGGCCAGAATGGCAGAATAGCTTTAAAGCTGACTGCAGTTAAAGAGTAACCTGTGTTTATTGAACCTGACAGTGCTCTGTTCACCTCCCGTTACAATTAGAAAGTTAAATATAGGACAATACCTGTAGGTAAAAGCTCCTAAATCATCTGTGAACTATCCATTTCTTTGAAGCTTGTTAAATGGAGGCAATCTAGCCAGGCATTCAACAGATTAACCAATATGCATATTTGTCCAAGCAAATTAAATTCTGCAGCAGTCTTATCACTGTATAAACCTTGCTGAGCTGAACCTCCTGGATGACTCAAGCCTCAGTGGGGAGGAGATGCTAAATTGTGCCTTATACTCAAAATTACTATGGATAATCTCATTTTTACACTTAAAAAGATGTCATTTTTGTACACACATGACGATGTGTTTTTAACCTCTGCTCTGTTGTGTCAAACCATACTGCACAAAGTTTGGGAGGGGGAGTGTCTCCTACTACAGATTTGTAAAAGTACTTCAGATAATGGGACTTTCATCTTCGTAGTATTGCAATGAATTATTATAAATATTTTGTATTTATGAATATCTTATACTTGAACATGGAATATTTCTTTTCATACATTATTTAGACAAAGCTGCTAAATGCAGCAAAACTGCATGAATGCCCCAGAGCTAGATGGCTGTTCTACAAATAAAAGCTTGTTCATTTAAATTGCTCATGTTTAGAGAGGACTTTTGGATTTCCCTGTTAAAAAACAGCTTAGTACAGACACAGCCACAGAAATTAGGACTGGAGGGCACTTCTAGACTATGTCTTTAAAAGAAACAGGGCCATGACCTCTTCCTTCATCCTGAGTTCAAATACCATGTTGTAAGTTGAATACTTTCCCTCCTGAATGTGACAGCCAGAGTGGCTGTCTTTGGAGTCTTTTGGAGTGGCAGAATCTTTGGAGATTAGGTCCCCAGAACAGTGACCAGTGCAGGGCTGAGCTCCAGTGGGGATGTTACTGGTAGCTTAGCTAGTTGTTTGGTATAAGTGCTTGAGCCTGCTGCCAGTGCTGGAGAGCATAGGGGGATAGGTGTAACCTGGGAGGCTCCTGGTTCATCTCCTTGCCTTCGGGCTGGGAATAAACAAACATCTCCAGAGGATTCCACAGCCTCCCTAACCATTTCTCTATGTATTTTGCCATTTCTCTATCCCTATTGTTTGAAACATTTCCATCACTTTTTATCAAAATCTACTTTACTTCAGTTTAAGCTCATTATTCCCAGTGCATACCTCATGAGATTGAGAGCACATTATTTCCCTCAGCTTTATTGTCACTTTTGCATTTTGTAAATGAAATATTTCCGGTTTCTTTAGTCTGTCCCTGTAGGTTACTACAGAAATAGCATGCCTTTTAGACCTCCAATCATTCCAGTTGCTTCCTTCCAATTTTTGCCAAGTTGTTACAACCTCTTCTGGAGTCTCACACTCCTAACAGGTGCTTTACCCACAGAATCTTGCACAGTAGAAAATCTTTGTGTCACATATGCATGACATTCTTCTTGATACATCCCACTATGATGTAGTATTTTTTCACCATGGCATACTTTTGACTTATGCTCAGCCTGTGATTTGGATCTCATTGGTCCTTGTTGGAGGAACTGCTGTCAAATTCACATTTTCCGATAATGTATTTAAGCAGCTGACTACTCCAGAAGAATATGGAGCATTTGCATTTCTTTTATTGAATCACATCCTGTGATATACATATAAAACTGATTAAACATTTTTGCTGATGATCTACATTTTGCTGATCTTTCTTCAATGCCTGCATCTTCCAATCTTCCATGGTTTTCATTTACTAGATTTTGAGTGGCAACTTGGCATATACTTAAGGTTTAAAAAGTATGTTCAGCAGTCTTGTAAAGATCGTCCAGAAAGGCACCTGAGCAGTAGAGCTTGCTTTACTTTTGCTCCTCATTTTGTTTGCTGTTCAAAACGCAGCTGATATCTTTCACCAGCTAGCCCTCTGGATTGTTTATGCAGCCTCCGTCAAAATAGCTTTTATCTTGGAACAACATGCACTGGGATAGCATCAATTACTTAATGCTTTTAACAATTCTGTGCTCTTGGCATCCCTTGTTATAGCCAGAGAGACCACAGACTCTTTCCATGCTAAGCAGCCCAGTATCTTTCCTGCTTTCCCAAAGGAGGTAACTAACATCTTGTGAAGTTTAGCATATCTTTCTTGTGCAACAGCATCAGGTTTTAGCTGCACATCCATGTCATCTTTTAAACAGTCCTGAGCTCACTCTGCATACACCTTTCTGCAGGATGCTTTGAGGTGCAGGGCTGAAGGGATGTGAGGCAAAGCAGGACTATTGACACCCAAAATGCCAAGTGATTGTTTCCTGTCTAGCTTGCTCTTTTTCACTTTTTTCCCCCAGATGCAAGCACCTGAGTGCCATCACTCACCACTAATTGCCAAGCAAAATGGGTAACACACATTCTGTCCCTCCTGTACAGACTAGCCAAGCTATGCAGAATAACTTATTATCATTCTTCATTATTTCTTGAGTGCAAGTGAAATGGAGTGTGTAGCAGAGGTGACGGATACAAGTCTGGGAGACAACTGGTACAGAATATTAATCTAGTTATTGTGAGTGTCTCACTCTCTAATCAATGCTTTCTTTTCCTATTTTTGTTTGTCTCTTTTTATGTACTAATAAAAATACTTTATCTGCGTCACTCATTTTCTCCCTTTGTATTAAACCAAGGAGTTAATACTTCTGTGTAAGCAGAGTGGGATTCAAGGGCAAAACAACAATCAATACTACTAGAGGCTGTGGGATGTTAATTGTTCAGCCCTGCTTCATGCTTTGTTTTGCTTTTGGTTTGTTGTTTGGTTTGTTGTTTTTCTTTTTGGATCTTTTCCTTTATTGATTCCCTACCTCCCTACTAATCCCTCCCAGAAAAAAGGGAAGGCTATCCACATCTTTCTAAATAAAAGTGACAGCTTGGGTGGTAGAGCTCAGATGAGCAATCATAGGTTATTTGTACCAGGAATTGCTGATGTTATTGAGGGCAAATGCACGTAAACAGAGGTTACCTACTGATCACTACTTCTTTAGTTGCTATCTATCCTCAACACAAAGTAGTATGACAGCACAGCCTGTGTATCCCAACATGACAGAACAGCATGCACAAGAGATGCTCAGGAATGTTGTACTTGGTACTTGGGAGTGCTCTGAACTTCTCACTGCTTTCTGAGGCACAATAGTGGGCACACAGAATGCCTACCTTTGCAAATTGGAGTCCTTCCACAGAGACTAAAGGGCCTGGCATCCTGTCACACCACTGCGGCTGCAAAAGCAGCTGAGAGAGATGGAAACGAATGGTGCCTGGGTCCCATGCAGACTGACAAGATGTGCACTCAGGAGGAACCCAAAGGGCAGGTTTATCCCTGAAGACACCAGCTGGACAGCCATAGGCAGGACTTAGGAAAGGAGAGGAGGTTCCTATGGACAGCTAATACACAGAGGTCCCAATTAGCCTTCTTGTCTGGGAGCAGCTGCATAAATGTATCATGTGGTCCTACTCTATGTGTGTAAGGTGAGAGTTTGAAGAAATTCCACCACACAGGAATGTGGCCACCTCTGATAAACTTCAATACACCACAGCCACTACTGCAGAAATGTGGCTACAGCCACATGCCGTACTTGGATCTCTGCTCTGAGACAGGAAGAGGTTGTCATTGTGCATGCTTTCTTTGTAGGAAAGCATACAAATTTCTTTTTCCTTCTATTTTTTAATCCCTCTCCTGAAGCATTTACCTCATACCTGAGTGTAGCTTGGCCTGTGAAACTCGAGTACGCAACAATCTCCTCTTGAAATGCAAGTCTTCCAAAGCTTCCTTGTCAGAGTGTCTCAGGCTATACGCAGATTATACCACAAGCAAGAAGGACCAAAGCAAACACTCCAATGTAGCAAATATTTGCTTTGTCTCATTATTTTATACATCTAGTATTAGAACTACTGCTTTGACCACAGGTATTACGGTTGGGGTAGAGGAATTGAGCAGTGAGCCAGTCATTTCTCCTTTACAAGAAAGGACAAATAGGAAAAAGCAGCCATAGGTAACAAACATTTCTGAAAACCATAATCTGAGGAGCTTTTTAGTAAAGGCAAAACAAATTAAAAAAGTGGGGGGTTGGAGCATCAAAAGGATGGCTGGAAGAACAGAAAGTCAGCAAGTGCTGAGGATGATGGGTCGACACAGACACAGTGTCTTTGGAGTATGGAACATCAATATCACAAACAGATGAAAAGGGATTGAAAATGAAAACAAAATTGTAATGTGTCTGGGGAGACAAGGAAGTTACCAGTCAGAGGGAGGGGCATTAATTAGGACATGCAAAGTAGAAAATCATTTAGAGACACAGAACCCATTAACAGCTCATCGCCCCAAGCTAAATTTAAATAGGAGACACAAAAATGGCACTTCTACACTGTCTGACACACACCGGCTACTGCTGTGATGAAAGCAGAGCATAGTTCTGCAGTGATTTATGAACTATGGCAGTATCCCCCTGAACTGCTTTTGCTTATTGATGGGGAGGATGGCCACACTGATCTAAGCAAGGCAATGCCTGGAGTACCCACACCAGAGGGTGAAACCTTCTCCAAGCTGAGTGGGCTGTCAAGGCTCCTCATGGATGAGACACTCTTGTCCCACAAAAGTACTATTAAATAACTTAACACAGTGTCTTCAGACTCCTCAGATGCAGTCACCAGGCACATGTCAGACAATCTGCTTGGTGGAAGTTTCCAATAACCGTGCAAAAGAGAAGCCCTGTGACAGTGAATTTTGTTGTTGTGCCTGTGGCAAAGTCTCATGGCTCACCAACAAGATGCTGTGCAGAGCTCTTAAATGGCGGGGCAGACGGTAGACAAAGACTGTCTAGCGCTGCAAAAATAATGAAGTCTATCATTACCCACACCAGAGATTCCCTGGCAACTCCTAACTCAGGTATTTTGTTAGCAAGCCAAGGAATACAAGCATGAAACAGCTCCTGTGATTCTGAGAGCATGTAAAGTCTAATGTGCATTTCAATAAGGAAATAAAATCACCAACTGATGTGAACTTTGCAGGTTAAAACAATTCTGTGCTGCTCAAAATCTCCAGCTATGAGTCTTCCACTCAACTAATTTCTTCCTGAACACATTGAAGTGTGAAGTAGAAATCACCCAAACTACATACATGTGAATCCCTTAGAGAGCAAGTGTCTTGGGTAAATAACAGATAGGAAACTGAATGAGATTTCATGACACATACTGGATTGTTTCAGAGACCTGTAACTTCTTCCAAAGTTGTTCAGAAGAGAACATGGAAACAACTAAGGGAGGCTGCTATGAAACAGTGGAAAGCCTTGGAGAAGAGGCAAGCTGCGGGGATCCTTTCTTCAAGTAGCCTCTGGGAAATGAAATCTTGTAGAGAGCAGCATAAAAGGGGTCTTGGTTTTGGCCACTTTAGTATTTGGCAGCATAGGAAAATGGGGATTTAGGCTATTGCTGACAATAACATGCCTAAACTTCATTTCCTCAATAGCAAGCTTGCCTAGATAACAACCTTTAGCCACAGAAATGAGTCCACACTAACACTGTGGCCAGCAGTGTCAGAAGGTCAATTGTTTAGGAAGAGAATATACCTGCTGTCAAACAGGGTAACTGAAAGTGAATAGAAAAGTAGTGCTCAGTGCCTTAAACCTGCAAGGCCACTGCATAAGCCTCCTGAAAAATTACTCCAGATGCTCTCCAGCATTTTCTTTGACTAGAAAACAGGTTAGGACCATGCAACATGTGCATGGGAAGTATGTACAGCTTCGCATTGTTACATTCAGGAGAGATCCCCACATCCACTCTTTGGGAAAGAAGCATAGGAAAGTACAGATGATGCAAGTGTTCTCTGCCTTTGGTGTTTCTCAATTTCCTTATCCCGTAACCTGATACAATGTTCTTGTTAGAGACCACTCAGAGAGCACAGTATTAGTGGTGGTGTATTTTATCTCCCCTTTGGTTGTATTGATCAACCTTTAGTTTTAGATGAAGTACAGCACTGTGATTTTGATTTAAGGCGGCTGGAAGACCCCTCACCTATGAAGCCTGACCTCTTGTATCCTGAATTAATCCCTCGAGGTAGGTCTGAAACTGGGGCTGAAGGGTTGGGAAGGATTGTTCCTCCCTCTGCCATGTTAACTCTCGTCTTTGTTATGGGTGTAACCATTAACAGTTCCCTTGTGGCATAGAAAAGTATTTGCGAGGAAACTTCTTGCTCCAGGAAATGGTCTCATACGCCTCCAGCCACTCAGGAGCAAAGTAGGGATTGTGCCCACACAGAGCTGCATTGCTCGTTCCCAGGATATTAGCAGATCTAAACATTTTTGCTCAACTTTGACTTTTAAACAACTAGATCTTTCTTTCAAATGAAGCAAAATCATTGCAGGAAAGATTCTTGGCAGCACTTTTTGCCCTGGCTTCCTGAGGAATGCACTTGCTTTAGAAACTGAATGAAAAAAACCAATGGCACATAAAGCTGCCTTATGACAGTGCTGGCAGTTCTACCAGTTTCTCATCCGCCTATGATTACCAACCACTATGCATTATGTTAGAATTGTAACTTTGAAATGATAACCTCTGAGGACATGCTTTTTAACCTCCACTACTTTCTACTCTAAGAGTATTGCAGAAGTGCCATTTGAATAGCGGGTGCCAGCTTTTAAATGTGTGCAGTGGTTTTAATATACGATTAATAATAGTACTGAAAAAGTTCTTCAGCTGAGACTGTCTGCATTCTCACACTCAGAGTCATCTGTACACCTGGTATTTGCTACAGCAGGGAACAAATCTCTCAGTGTTTACAGCCAACTTAGGTCCAGTGTGGAACCCCTTAGGGTTCTTTTGGCTCCAGAAAATGTTCTATTGTGATGACAATTTGGGTATTGCTGCTTTATATCCCACAGAGCAGCAAGTGCGATGCTTAGTATGGCTTTAAAAAGTGTCTCAGGTCGTATTTACTTTCTTTTGCATTAATCCATTTTCTTTTCTCAGCAACCAAAACCAGCCTGTAAAGATGAAAATGTTCCTGCTCTAAACAGGAAAGTTTCAAGTTTTGTGGTTGAGAACGTCAGCACCAGACTTCCAGCATGACGTGCAGAACTGAAGACCCAAATTATAGGCCACTCCAAACTGAAAAGTTTAAAAGAGCTGCTCCCCTCTTTCAAAAACTCCTCTGCATCTTTTTGGTTTCCCTAAGAACAAGTTGTTGATGGTGGTATTTCCCTACTGTAGTTACACCAGCCTGGATTTGTAAAAGCCAGGCAGGCAACATTACTCAGCTGCAGCTACAAGTGAGATTTGCTTGGGTACTGCTGGAGAAGGCTGCCCAGTGGGTAAGAAAGGCTCCCTGCAGAAACTCAAACTTGTACCCTGTGATGTTCTCTCAAGCTCTGCCTGCAGCCCGAGCTTCCAGTGTGACCTACACTGATGCCCAGTTGCAGTTACTCATTATCTCTGAAAATCATGTGATCCCTACACACACATAAGGAGCTCAGCTTTGTATGCTTTGCTTTGAAGAACTGGTGCTTTTTTAGATGAAAATCTAAAAGCTGTCATGGCATTTAAGACCAATAATAAGATTTAATTTCTTGATCATATTACACGATGATCTCTTTAGTGGCACAAGCTGAGCTTTACCTAAACAGCTTGATGAGGCTTCAATGTCTCATGCTAGCCTCTTGTTCAGCCATATGTCAAACACAGAGAACTGAGAAGTCTGAACTGCCACGACGGCCACACAGGCATACCAAACAGCAGCACAGATTTGACCAAAATAGGTATGGTCAGGTAATTATGGGTCGTGATCCATGCCCCCTTCACCTTCTCTGCCCTTTGCAGTCAGTGCGTGCAGGTGATGGACACCATTTGGGATACTGGGCACTTCCAGTTGCAGATCTGCATTTGCATGGCTTCTGCCACTTCTCACAGGCAAACTAACAGGGACGGTTCCAGTCCCCAGACCAGCATCTGTGTGATGCTGGCTGGTTATTTGCAGTCATAGGCATATTTTAGTGACTGTGATGGACTGCTGGTGATATCAGTCAGTGCCTCCCGAGGGACATAAGGCTGCTAAAAACACTAGCGCTAACTGGTGCCTCTTAGAAGCACAGCCATCTCCAAATGGCTAACTGTTGCACTAACTGCTGACAGTACGAAATACTTGCTTTCTATTTGGGTTCACCTCCCTGAAATCATTTGCCCCCCCCCCCCAGGAGAAGAAAACGATCGCATTCTGCTCTTTAATGCTGCAGATATACAATATTTATAAATGCCGTGTGCATGATGAGGCAATACCGCCCTTAACGAGAAAAAACCCATCAGCCACCCAGAACGCCGGCGTCCCTGGGCAGCTCCCGGGGACCGCCCTGCCGCGGGCACATGCCGCTCCTACAGCAGCGGAGAAGCCGCACCGGGGTGCCCAGTGGCTTCGCTGCCGGCACCGCGGCTCCCCCGGGGTACCCTACGCTCGGATCCGCTCTGCCGGTGTTGAGGGGCAGGGCGGGCCGTGCTGTGCCGTGTCGAACCGAACCGAACCGAGCCGAGCGGAGCCGTGCCGAGCCGTGCCCTGTCGCCCCTCCCCTCAGCTGTCCCCGCCCTTTGCCGGTCTGAGCCCAGCCCTCCCGGCGGCGGGGCCGGCTGCGCCGCTGTGCCATGCGAGGCTTTAAACGGCAGGTGCGGGGGAGAGAAGCAGACGCGCAACCGGCGGCTGCGGCGGCCCGGCGGTAGGGCGCCTTTCGGCTCGGCGGGAGCCGCGGCGGAGCGGAGCATGTCGGTGGCTACCGGGGGCAGCGAGACGGCGGCGGCGGCAGCACCAGCGGGCGGCGGCGGCGGCGGGAACCGTGTTTTCTTCCAGAGCCCCCGCGGCGGCGGCGGGAGCGGCGGCTCCTCCGGTGGCTCCTCCCGGGAGGACTCGGTGTCGGCGGTGGTGCAGGTCCAGCAGCGGCGCCACCAGCAGGGGAAAGTCACGGTGAAATACGATCGGAAAGAGCTGCGGAAGCGGCTGGTGCTGGAGGAGTGGATCGTGGAGCAGCTGGGGCAGCTCTACGGCTGCGAGGTGCGGGGCAGAGATAGAATAGCGGGTCGCCGGCGCAGCTGCTGCTGCCACAGCCCGCCCTGCACGCCGTTGCATCCCTTGTCCTCGGCATCCTCCTGCCGCTCCGAGCCGCGCTCCGGCCGCGGGCAGGGGAGGGCTGCCGCTGCCACCTCCAAATGACATTCCCGAGCCGCCGCCCCTCGCCTCCGCCGTGCCCGCCGGCGGAACGGGGGAACGTGTCCCCTGTCCGGCAGAAAGGGTGACCCTATCCCCCCGCGGTGAACGGGACGGGACCGCCCTTGAGGACCGGCTGCGGCAGGGCCGGGGGTGCGGGCGGCGCCGGGCTCCGGGGGTGGTGCTTGGGCTGGAGCCGCGGGCCCCAGGCAGGGCGGGCCGGGGCGCGGCGGCTCCTTCCCCGGGATGGGGGCGGTCGATCCCCGTTAGCAGCGGGCTGGCCCTGCGCCGGGCCGGGGGGAGAGCGGGGTGCGGGGAACAAGGCGGGGGAAGGTGGAGGAGGTGGCAGCTGCGAAGCGGTGGAGGCTGCTGCGAAGGATGGACCCCGGTGCGGGTACGGTCACCGTTAGATCGTGCTTCTGTGTTACCCCCGACCCCAGAAGCGGGGTAGGTAGTAGCCAGGAAATTACCGTTTGAGGATCATGAGGATGCAAATGGAAAACTCTGGGGGTCTGTGTGTTTAATTTGTAGGTATCGAGCCTCTTTTTCTGTCGCCCTGGGCAAAAAAGTATTTCCAGTTGAACAGGAGGATTTTTCAAGTTTATTCGAAGGCACAGTAACTGTTCTATATAGAGATGACAGTGTTGTAAAGTAAAGGAAGTACCAGTACTTTGTTAAGGTTTCGTTAGAAATGCAGACCTTCTAGTTTCCAGGGGATCCTACCTCGAGTATTCACAGTTATAAAGGATCAAAGCATCTAAACTGAGGTTCACAGGTAGTTTTTCCCATCAGTAGTCTAATTTGCTTTTATTAATGACTTTTGAAGTGAGTGTGCATTTTGCAGTGAGCATCTCCAGAGCCAACATCTCACCCCAGGGTGCCCAGCTGCTCCAGAGCTGGGAAGGTGAGAGCTTGACAGTCCCAGAGGTGTGGATGTGAGGGCCTAAATAATCAGGCCTGAATATCTAACACATACATAATACAAGTGCTTTAAGAAACTTCCTTTTATCTCAAAACCAGTTTATCAGAAGTTTGTCAGAGGGACACATAAAAAATGTGCATGTGACAAATATCCTTAGCTATTCACATCCATCAATCAAAGGAAGGAAAGATACAAATGGAAACTGGTTAAAAATAAGCAGTTGTTTCTCTTGGTCTAGGTGTGATTTTCCTCCCCAGCCTCATGATTACTTAGACCATGTAGCCCGTAGGCTGCAACGATTTCTCTAAGATCAGAAGTACATGTGGCTGTTTGCATGAACTGATGGTTTTGTGTCTGCACAAGCTGATAATGTGGTTAGTATCTGGCCTACTGGATCTATTGCCTCTCACTTGACTCCCGTTGTTCAAAATCACCAAGCCTGTTTGGGGTGTGTGCTGGGTGCTCTTGGCTTACAGAAGAATGTAATACATGGGGCCAAACTGAGGTTCAGAGGAGCTATTGCTGTTCTTCATGGGATTCAACTAACTGTCTCGCTGGAGGAAAATATCAGTTTTTGCCTTACTGTGGTTGCCACCTCCAACTGAAATAGAAGGACGCCACCCTATTAAGATGGGGACCTTATATGGCTGCATAAAAAGACAGTTTGGTTTCTGAGGTGACTTCTAGGGGGGAAATGGTTTGACATGTCAGATTAAAATGTTTCTAGCTTTGAAGGCTGAGGGCAAAATGTGTAAGTCTTCATTGCTGTTATGCATGAACTCTATCCAGTGTCAGCATGGATGACAGTAGCGAAAAGGTCAAGCAATTCATATGCTTTCAGAATAAAGTTGAAGGTGCATGATGAGTGTAGTGATTAAAGACAATAGCAATTTAATGCAGAATGCTTTGCTTCAATCTGCTTGAATTACATTTAGGCTTACAAATGTAGCTCTCAGCCTGAAACTTAATCACCTATGCAGACAGTTAATAACCCTGTCTGAAGGCAGGTTGGGGGGGAGGTTGAGAATTGCTCGCTTTGATTTCCATGGGAGATCTGCCACAGCTTCTTGATACGATGCCACTTAAGTTCTGAAACAATCTGAAATCTTCCAGAATCTCAGAAATGGCCAGCAAATTGCTAATTCTGGAAGAGCTAACTAGTGATAGTGTTTCATTGCTTCTCATTCGGAGCGCTGTTTCTAAGGAGCAACCTGCTTCATTCCTGGGAAGAGCAGAAATAAATAGAGGGCATTTGCAGTGCGGTACTTTGAAAGTCTGCAAGAAGACCTGGGTGTTTCCTTGTGGAGCTGCATAAAGGTAGTGCTTGCTCACTGTTTTCCATTTAAACAACGTTTTGTATTAAATTATGCTAAGGTTCATCAGTAAGTGGGTACTTGCAGAAAGATTCCCTTTATTCACATCTAAACATGTATTCATAGCCTGTTATGTGCTTGCAAGTTAGGTCAGCTGCAAGCCTGTTTTGGCTTGATGGCAAGATTGGAAAATACAGAGAGAGGTTGGATTGTGTTTATTTTCTAGTGGATCTTGTCTTTAGCAGTACACTTTTAGTCTTAAAAATCGGACACCAAGCAGGATAATAGTGGTGGGGAAGTAGTTTAGAAGGAGCTCTTCGAGACTATTTTTAATGCTGACCGCAGATCTGTGCTACAAAGATCAGCATTAGAAAGGTTATTTTCACATGGTGCAGACTTCAGAGATAAAAACAAGCCTGAAATGGTAAAGGGTTTCTGAGGTGGAAAACTTTAGTCGAACCAGAGACACTTATGTAGAATTTGTTTGGCACCAGAACGGGTCAGGCGGATGTACTCGGGTCAAGTGCTTCAGGTGAGTGTCAGTCTGGCTCCTTACTCCTGGAGCCACTTTATTTAAAAAATAAAGTTTTATAACCTGCTTTCCTTTTTCTGGTTTCTATGAATGCTGGAACTGAAATGTGGTATATTGAAAATGCAGTACCTTAATTGCAGGACTTGAACCGACTTCGGTGTTGACCTTTGCTAGGTATCTTGTTTCTAAAAAATAGTTTTTCCACAGATGCTTCTTGTTTTGGTCTAAGTCCATTATTGGTTAATAATTGCTAAATAATGCTGCACAGAACAACTTACATCATCATTATTCATTCCCTAATGGTTTGCAACTTGTAGTTCAGCATGAAAGTGATGACAGTCTAGTTTTCCAGATGTATGATCTGTGTTGTGTGCACCTGCCAAAATTGAACAACTTTATATAGGACAAAAAAAAGGCCACTGCATTTGTCCCCAGAAACCATTCAACCTTGGAGGTGAATTACTGTGCTCAGGGGTCCTGTCTGCTTGCAATTACAGCATTTGCTATAAACTGCAGAATGCTGATGGAACGAGTGCATTGAGAGCAGACAGATTTTTGCACAGCATTAGTAAACAAGGAAGAAAGGTTTTTGCTTCTGCTATGGGTTTGATGATGAGTGTTTTTCAACATGGAGACTTGCATGTACAAATCAAATGAGCCCTTAGGCTTTGCACTCCAAAAGTTGAGTGTAAGACTTAGCTTTGATATGAGATACTGCTGAGCTTAGTTGGGTAATCAGCTATTTTATTAGAGTGTATCTACTCACGTGTGGAAATCTGTGCTTGGCAAAGGATATGCTGTTGGTCTGGAAGTAACAGGGCATTATGTTCAAGCTTATCTCTCTTCCATTCCAGTGCAGAATACCCTGCAATTCTGTTCCAAAATTCAGCATACAAGAAAATACAGCTAGAAGAGCTGCCCATAAAAGCCTCTCAAGCATTTCCTCTAAGAGTAGAAAGCCATGGCAGACTTGAAGATGTCTTATGTCTCTTATGTCTCTCCCACCTCCTGAGTGGCATGAAGGTCTGAAATGGATAAAGGATTTAATGGTGGCAGGGCCAATCTTTGGCCATTAGTTTCAAAAATAAAAATAAATACTGGTGGGGTATGGGAGCGATTTGACTTGATCCTGCATGGATTGAGCTCCCGTTCCCTGGGTGCTCTGTGACTGCAGCGCTGGAGAACCCTCTCTTTGGCCATCTTCCTGAAGCTGCTGGGATATGCTAGCACTGACAGCTTGTCCCTAATATAGCATCAGAGAGCCTGTTTGGTCTGTATGCACTTCAGTTTGAACTGGCTGGTGCTAGACAGGAGAAGGCAAAAGGAAGGCTCTAATCTAGGCTGGAGGAAGAGAACACTAAAGTAAAACTTCCTAGCTTTCCCCTCCTGCTGCAAAAATGTTTTGACTGCAGTGGTAAAGCTAGTGGGAAGGTGTGAAAGATGGTCGGAGAGTTGTGGGGAAGGTGAGCTGTCTGTTTGTCAGGCTTTTGAGAAGGATGGGGTTTTGCTAGAGAAGTTCTAGTCATTTACCGTGTTTAAAGCCCAAGGGTAGCTGCCTTGACTGTATTTTCAAAGTATTTTTCCAATGCTGAGTCTTAGCTGCAGACTGATGTGTATTGGTGGTCTACCAAGAGCAGTGCTGCGCATGCTTAATGGCTGTACAGCACCTTGGTTCCTCTGTGCATTTGCATCCAAACGGGCATGTCTTGTGACTTGGTACACTCAGTTGCAGCTGTTTCTCTCCCTGCTGTTTGGGACTGTATTTATGTGGAGCACTGACCTTCCACGCAGTATGGGCCACCTTCTGCACCCCACCAGCACAGGGGTCAGTGGTTCTGCATGCCCCACAGAGCCTGTCTGTCTGAGGCAGTTGCCATGGTTACCAGTGATCTGGTTTGCTCTGGGTATTGGAATAATGCTGAATAAAATGGTGCAAGGACTTCAGGGCCAAATGCTTCCTCCCCACACATGCCGGCCTTTCCAAAATATCCTGCCAGCATGCCACAAAAGCTGCCATGAGGTGATGTGGAGCTGATGGTATGATCAGGTACTGCTTATTCCTCAGGCGAAGGTGAGGTAATGCTTGAAATTCATTATTCATTCCTCAGAAAGGCCTCTGGTAAAGAGATCCACTGAGTAAAATGCTACCAAAACAAACTTTTGCTGACTGTCTGACTCTTTGAATAGACTGCCTCTAACTTGGACTAAGATCTCACAATGACAGTTGCACATGAGTGCACATGGGCTCCTTTCTAGATGGATTAAAAGTGGAAAGAGAGTGAGAGGGGTCTGAGAATTAGAAAGTGACACTCCTTAAAAGGATGCAAGTCAGTAGGAAATGTAATAAAGGATTTCCTTCTTCAGGAAATTATCTGTTACATTCTAGATGCATTGGAGTGAAGTACTTGGAGGTCCATTAAATTGATTAGAAATGTATGTGGATCATTTCTTTTGAACAGCTACTACAGATGTCAGGTCTCCATGCTGCACAGCATGAACTTTGGAGCATTTGCTTGAAGGCAGGGATGCTGCTCAATATACCCAGTTGAAGGGTTGCTCTGATCAGAGGCCTACAGAGGACAAGGGAAACACTGGTGTAGCAAAGGCTTTTTATATTATGTAGCAATCACAGTAAAGCATCTGAATCCCAGAAGCAGAAAACAGGAAGCCCATACAGGCATATAAAATGCATGCTGTTACTTTCACAGGAGTAGGTTTAGGTACTTGTGAGGGTGCCAAGCACCCAATGGCGGTGAGGGCAGAGCTTTTGTCTCTAAGTGTGCTGCTTAAACTCTTATCTTGGATTCTAAAGATCCTAATCTAGTAGGAAATGTATTGACATTCACCTGTTTTCCTCCTTTTTAAAGGCAAAATTTGCACTACATCTCAAAGGAATTAAAAAGAAGTTCAGCAAGGCCAAGTGCAAGGTCCTGCACATGGGTCAGAGCAGTCTCAAGTGAATACAGAGAAAGGCTGAAGAGCCTGAGGAGAAGGGCTTGCAGGTGTTGACTAGAAGCTCAACATGAGTGTGTGCTTGCAGCCCAGAAAGCCATCTGAATGCTGGTCTCCATCAAAAGTAGTGTGACCAGTGGGTTGAGGGAGGTGATTCTCCTCCTTTACTATGCTCCTGCAGTACTTCATTCAGCTCGAGCCCCTAGCACAAGAGGGATGTAGACCTGTTGGAGTGAGTCCGTTGGAGGGCTGGAGCACCTCTACTATGGAGACAGGCTGAGAGCTGGGCTTGCTCAGCCTGGAGAAGAGAAGGCTTCAGTGAGATATTAGAGCAGGCTTCCAGTATGTAAAGGGGGCGTACAAGAAAGCTAGAGAGGGACTTTTTACAAGGACGTGTAGTGACAGGACAAGGGGGAATTGCTTCAAGCTGAAAAAGGGCAGATTAGATATTTGGAAAAAATTGTTTAGTATGAGGGTTGTGAGGCACTGGAACAGGTTGTGGCTGCCCAGTCCCTAGAAGTGGTCAAGGCCAGGTTGGATGGGCCTTTGAGCCGCAGTCTGGTCCTGCTTGTGGCAGTGGTTGGAGCTGGATAGTCTTTAAGACCCCTTCCAACCCAAAACATTCTGTTATTCTAAGAAAATTATTTTTTTCTTACTTGAGTTTTGTATGGTCTGGGCATAATCTCTGCACTGGTTGTGCTTGTTTTTTCTGTATTAAGTAGCAGCAGTATTCTTGACTGATAATTTAGAAGCTTTGCAGCATAAATCTTTATTTTCTATCAGCTATTTCTTAGCAAATCTTTTGTCCTTTCCCCCTCTGTTCAAGATTCAACTGGTCTCTGCTGAAGCGGTAGGTGTGGTTGTTATATAACAAGGCAAAGAAATAATTGATTGCTTACATCACTTAGATTTTTATAATTGTACTTCTTATAAGCAGTAACTTCCAACCGTTGTGGCTACAAAGGCTCTTCTGCCTTTAGGCAAATTGCTTTACTTGAGTCAGTACTTGATTATCCAGAGTAACAAGGGAGGGGAGGGGGTGGAAGAGAGAACATGGACACAGTGGGGAAAAAACCACAGAATAATACAAATCAGTTGTAAACTATGCTGCAAATCGTGCAGTGACCACACAGATGAAGGAGGAAGAGGGGGATTCGGTAATTAACCTGCCCTTTTTTCCCCACTCAAGTTCATCACACAAACTGATCTACATTGCTTTTGGACTTGAGTCTAGCTTGGATATGTCTGTACTTGTAGTACAATTAAACTACAACGTGGATGATCTATCTGCAGAGAGCTGGGAGCTGGTTATGTTGTACTTTGTTGAAGATGCTGGGCTGACTTGCACTGCCAGGCCCTTGTCCCCTGTGTTCTGACAGAGTGGGATCTCCCATTATCTTCGTAGCTTTGCATTAACTGATCTAAACTGCTATGGAAGCAAATGCCTGAAACAAAAATAGCCCTGTTTAAATGAGGAAAATATGTATTTCATGGCACATCTGCCTGTTCTTAAAAGGCATAGGGGATGTTTCTAAATAGGTATTGTTTCTAAATAAGTTCTACATGAAGTAAGACTTTATTTTACAAGTAGTGTGATAGTTTAGTCTCATGACAACCTTAAACTAATTTTCTATTGATTCATGCCTTGCAACGGGTTGCTGAACTCCTGATTGCGTTCTTGTAGTTCTCCTTTTAGATTAGCTTATGTCCAGTCCATTACTTGGCCCCAGATCCAACAAAAAAAAAAACCCCAAACAAAACCCTGAACAATTTTGTTGAGAATATTCATGTATGTGATGTGTGTAAAGCAGTTGTCTGAGAGTACAGGAGTTGCTGATGAGAAAAATAAGCTATCCCATCTCTAACCTGATTCAGTCTGAATTATGCTCACCTTGTCTCTTGTCACCACAGGTGATAAAGCAGCAGCAGCAACATCAATCCATTCTTCCAGTAGCCCTGTGTCTTGCCTGAAGTATAAGAAAACCAAGTTCTCATTTTTCCCTTCCCTTTTTATTTCCCTTCCCTACATCTAACTCCAGAAACTTCTATTTGACAGCAGAAATTGAGTAGGTTAGACATAGCCATCCATCTGTGTCACCTCAACGTTTGGCTGCCTGTCATAAAACATTGGCAATTCCTTTTGCTGTCCCCTCATGTGACACATGGAGTTATGGAAGTCAAGGTTTCTAGAAGTTACTAGTGTTGGGGAAGGGGGGATAAAATCTTAGTTGTATGCAGTCCATGCAGCAGCAATATGACTATTTCAAAGGTAGAATAAATTTAGTCTGTTAAAGATCTTTTTCTTGGAACAAGGAATCATTTGGGCAGAGGTACGCACTGAAACAAATCAAATCTTCTTTGAAGTGATAAGTATTTAATTCTGGGGATCCTATTTGAATAGCAGAACTGTTACCCTCTTTTTTTTTTTTCCCCTTAGGGAGCATGATACCTATTCTAGGAACCAGTTCAACATGGTATCTTAAACTGTTTTCATGGAACACCCAGAGCACAGCCCCAGAAGGCATCTTGTATCTTTTCAGTATTTATCAGTAGCACAAATCAAGTGGATCTAACCTGAGAGAAAAATCATAAGATGTACTATAGGTCTTTAATAATTAGAATGCTGGTAGCTTAATGCAGTGTAATACTGTTCAGCATGTGGAGCAAAGCTGGTAGAAAAGATAGCATTAACTTACTGGCCTAATGGTAAGGAGTGAGTAAGTAAGTAAATGGCTAGCTTGTGCAGTGGCATGAGTTTACTGCAGTGAAAGGTCACACTTCCAGTGGTGACTGAGAAGAGCTCTCCATTCTGAGTGTGCTGCTAACAAGGGGATTACATATTTCAGTCCTGTGTGTTGGACTTCATAAATGCAAATGGTGGCACAAGCAATGCCTAATGAATATCATCTTACCAGACTGTCTTAATAGGATTAATTTACAGAATACAGATTTGGGAAGAATCTCCTAGGTCGTAGGGTCTGCTTTCTCATTTGCAGATAAGCTCTTTGCATTTGATACAATTTTTAGTTTTAATGGGGTAACTCAGTTATATGGTGTTTCTTTCCACATTATTTTATTGGTTTAAATATACCTTTTAAATCTTTTAGACACTAGGCTCTTTTCCACCCCCTTCATAAAGTATATGAAGACATAGACAAAAGACTAATGTTTGTTTAGGATGGAATTGTCTGGAATGGAGATTAAATACATTGTGAGTGTACTTTACTGCCTGTCTTTACTCCGAGCACCATTGGGCTGAAGTGATGACCATAGTAGAGAGGCAGAAGTATCAAGACAGCAATTCTGCTGCAGGTCACTTATTACCCATCTTTTGAGTAGATGTCTGCAGACTTTGGGAGAAATATGCTTACTAATATTTCATGGAAGTAATTTATCAGTACTTGGAAAATATGATGTTAGCTACTGTCAGATGTCTGAATCTAACTTCTTTTAGCACTTGAATGATAACTTCTTTGAGGTACATATATGAATTTACTGTAGTACAAATTATTTGTTCTACTTTAGGTGACTGATGTAACACTGACACATTTACTTTAAACATAAAGAATGCTTTACATTTTAAAAGATAATACATGAAACATACTGCATTTTTTGTCAGAAGGGAAATCCATATGTTCTGGAATAAATTCTTGCATCTCTCTGTTACACTGGTAGTTACGCCATTTTGGGCTTACTGTCAAAATTTGTATTCTTGTTTCAGGTGCACTGAGGTAAAACTGGTTAGTCTTATTTCTAAGAAAGTTAATGAAACTCCCTAAATTTGGATTGTGGTTGAATTTCTCCTCTTACTCTTGAAAACTGATTGCTCTCTGAGTGGAGAAACAAGTACGGGGAGGAGTGCTTGTGGGAGCTAGCTCACTGGCAGTCAGAAACATCTCTGCTCTTACTTCAGCTGTCATCGTAGTAATAGTTTACTAGTCTGCTTAGCTAAAGATTTAATTGAATTGCTTATAGGTATTCAGCTGCTATTTGCTTATCAAGACCAAACTCTTAGAAGATTTGCTTTAGTGTCTTGAATTTATTTTGATAACCAAAGAATGTACTTGTACAAGGAAGCAAGATACCAGTCCTGCACTTCATAATCTGGAGGCTGTTTTGTCTCAGGTTGCTTGCAACAAGAGTCTTCCAGGGCTACTTCCGTAAAAGTAAACACTTAGCCTCTCCCTTTTGTTGTCTTTTTCAGTCAGTCTCTGAACAGTTTTTTCCAGGTCACTTTGTTGGCTTTTTTTAAAGCTTATATGAAACTTCACCTTAAAATAAGTACTGACTACAATTGATATTACAATTGTTAGGTCTTACTCTGGGTTAGCAGTTTGCAGTGCACTGAATATAGCAAGTGGAAGGAGGCAGGACTGTGAACCAAAATATGTTTTTGGGAATTGGACAGAAACAGGGCTGGAATCAAACAGGGGTCCCATACAGTCTTTAGCTCCCTTCTCCCATGGTTTGTCGACCTTGGCGGGATAGTCACAGCAGATTATCCCACTTTGTACACCTGGAGCTGTTTGTTGAATTCATTTTAAAGATCCTTCAGGCACTCTTCTATCTTTCAGAGTCCAGGGACTTGCCTGGGGAGCAAAGTGGTGTCTTTGGCCCCTGGGGAAGAGGAGTGTCTGCTTTAAAGCGTGTTAGAACTCCTGCTGATGTTTCTTGACGCCAGTGGAACAGAGCCAAAATGCACTGACTGCCAGTCCCTGGCCTGCCTGCTGCTCAAAATTAGTTTTGGGGAGGGAGCGAGCTAGCAGTCAACGCTGTAACACTGTGTAGAGCACACTGCTTATGCCCAGGCGCCACTTGAAGAAATGAGTTACTACAAACCGTGAGAAGCTTTCCAGGTCTTTTACAGACTGAGTTTCTTCAACAAGTTTATTACATTGCTGTTAGGTTCTGCAGGATGCAAGAGTTCTTGTTTTGGTACTACTGAATCAGACATTCCCCACCACCCCCAGAAGGCAGACTTCTTGTCTCCCATGTCAAATCTGACAGGACCTAATACTTCTGACTAAAGAAATATTGGCACTTGAAAACTGTCTCATATTCCAACCAATAGCCCGCTAATTGGCTGGTAAGGCAAAAATGCAGTGAGAAGACCGTGAGTGTATCAGATGCTTGATGTACCCATACTGTAGGACTTTTATTGCGCACATCAATTTACACACAGCTTCTCAGCATAGAAAAATCAATACCGGAAAGTAACTGATTATTTTTACAGGCCTGCTGAAGCTGAGAGCCATTTAGAGGCCTCACTATAGCATGTGCTCTTTCCTGGTGTTCTTTCAAATGATCTGATAGAGTAATTAATCCTTAAAGTCCCCCAAGAGGCAAACCTACTTAATTGTGCTGCTGTTTAGCCTAAATTCCCAGAGTGCAGAGGGTGTTGATCCTGTTTGGTCAAAATGTTCCCTTAAAGTGTGTTCCTTGAGTCTTTTTTACCTCTACTACTAAAAGAAAGCAATCAGTCTGTCAAATTCAGCCTAGCATGGAGTGTCCTTAGTGATCAGGGTCCTGATAGGAGTGTGGCACCACCATGGTGTGAGTGAAGGAGAAAACTGCTGATGAATCTCAAGGTTCTTCTGAGGTGCTAGATTGGCACTTAAGAATCTTAAGCTAGTGTTGTATAAGTTTCCGTTTCCCTTTCAGAAAAGAATAATCTTTCCAGAGGCCAGAAAGTCAGTTCCAAGCATGATATGTGCTTTCCAAGTGAAGCTGAATTGGCGTGGAAACGCAAGGATGAGATGTGGTAATCTATAACTGCAGAAAATGCCCTGTTAGTTCCTTCCATGTTGTCTAACTGTGAAGTTCAGAGCGCAGTCAAACTTTGCTTCCACGTAGTGCAGCTTGCACCAGGGATGTCTTGTGACTGCTGTGTGGAAAGTCATTCCACTGATGTAATCCTCAAGGTACCTGGTGGTTTAACTTCTGTGCCTCTCAAGGATGACTATGTAACGGTGATTTAGTGTACAACATGTATTTGCTAATACCAAGCTATTTCTGCCGTGTGTGAAAGCGGGTGATGACAAAAACCATGATGTGTCCTTCCTATCTGCTTTGGAGTGTTTTGTTTAACAGAAGTGACAACCAAACATAGACTTAGCATGTCCTATTTTTATGTTGAGAATACAAGGCATTTACTTTGGAGATAGCACTTGGTTTTTAACAAATGCCTTGCTGAGGCTGGATCCATGTAATGGGTATGGTTAGGAAGTGCTGAATGCTTCTCTCTTCCTCTGATCAGTGTAGCTTGTGATCAATGCCTTTTCTTCACTTAGCAATTTCACACTCTAGTGAATCCTTTAGACTTTTGTAGAGATGCAGAAATTACACAACAATTCCTAAACCACCATGTTATGGATATTTTTGGATGAGATGAAGTTATTTTGACAGTTCAGTTATGTAAACAATAAAATCCCAGTGTTAGTCCTAAAGAAGGCTAAATGAAGTCTAAACCTTAGTTTGGGTGAACTCTGTGCTTACTAATGACCCTGCAGTTGCAGAGTGCAAGATTCTTTCCTTTGGATAATAAGCAGAGGTGTTCATAGTTTTTAATTAACATTATGGCTGAATGGAGTGCTTGATGTGCTGTATTATTGGCAGTTCTTTTTGAGGAAACGAGTGCTTTGATGTCCTAAAATCTTTTACTTTTAATTGTATCTTATCACCAATTGATTTTATTCTGTGGTGTGATAAAAACAATAGAAAGCTGTGGCCGTCGTCACAGGGGATTGACTTTTATTATCAAAGTTAATGACACCATGAGGTGTGGAGTTCTTAAAATTCAGAATCTCGTGGAATTTAGTCTTGTATTTCTTGTGGTACTTGTTTTCCATTATCTAGTAGCAATGGCATAAATCCCAGAAAACCTGCGGCTCCACCTTGTGTCTTGCCCACACCTCCACCTGCTGGCTGCATCCCTGTGTTACTGCCTGTGGCTCTATGATAATTTACCCTGTTAGGATGCATACCACAAGACACATCTCCTGCCTTGAGAACTGCGCTGGAATTTAAGTGCTTGAGAGGATGGAGTGGTTGGGAACTTTTGGAAACCCTTGTCCTAGAAAATGCAAAAGCTGCAGTTGTTAATAGGGCTCTGAGGAGTTAGGCATTTTTGCACCCTTCTTCCACTTACTTCTCTACTGGCAGCAAGTGGAGATCAAGTTCTGTGCTGTCTTAAACACTGTGTCTTTAACTAGTGGAGAACAAATACTCCTCCTCTTTAGAGCTTGCTTCTGTCCACCTCTGTAGTAGGTGATAGAAGGATATGGACTGGTTCTGAACCAATGGTAAGTGTTGGATCATCAGGGCCAGGTGGGAAGGAGAAAATGGAAAGTGAGTGGATCCGGAGAGGCAGAAGTAAGGTAGAGATGATAGAATGCATGTAGAGAGCTTATGGTATGTTGCCTGTTTGTCTCTGTTTTTCCATGTTATATCTTTCATTAGCGTGTACTTTTTATCTAGGTGTGTGTGTACATCTCTCCTTGCCTAAGCTCTGCTGGCTTGCTTCTAGCAGCAGGAATATGGGCAGTAGAAGATGCCAATTTGATAAATGTAAGTAATTAATCAGTAGTCTGCTTTCTTCCTATGCCCACAAGTTCCTGATCCAGCTTGTGCCTTTCTGTCCCAAATGTTTCAAAAGCTTCTAAAGAACTTTTCCAGTGTTTATAGTAACTTGTGCACTGTATCTGGGCAAGTGTCTTCAGGTGCACTTGTGTAGTTGCCATCTCGCTCAAGCCTATTGCCAATGGGTGAAATGGTTTTTGTAAATGGCTTTTCCATAGACTTTCCTGGGCTGACAGTTGTTTAGTAAGACAAATTGTTTACAGCCACAAGGAGTTTCTCACACAACAGGAGCTACCAGGTGCAAATGTCTGAGGTACAGGCTACAATAAAAAGGAAATAATAGACAGCATTGAGCTGATGATCTGTGCTTTGCGCCTCTTAGAGGCATGTTATATGGCACATTTTTAATAGGAGCAATTTTCTACTCGTTGAGCCTGGTTTAACACTTAGCTAATTTTAGTAGTCCAGCTATGGTACAAATGGTGTTTGAGATGTTGAAAGACCATCTTTTTTATTGACCTGTTCGCCCTGTCAATGGCATTTGCTGTTGTTCCAGACTACCTCTGTTTTCTCATCCTTCTGACTGAAAAAGAAAGAAAATCTTTACAAAAAGCCAAAACCTGAACTATACATGCAATTATTTCCACAGTGCTAAACAGGAGCTCTAGGGCTGTGCTTCCGAAACACTGCAGGAGACTGGCAGGCAGTGCCTTGAAAAAGCATGTTGCTTCCCTTCTCATTTTCACGGCTGCAGTGTTAAGCATAAAAGCAGTGAAGGTAGAATGTGTCTGACTTTGTCCTCCCACACTAGCTTGTTTTTCATGTTGACTGCATCCTGTATGACTGTTTCTTTTAGGGAATCCAGGTTTTTATTTTATTTTATTTTATTATTTTATTTTTTCCTTTTCAAGCAGTCGGTTGTCAAATCAAGATGAGTAAAGTCACATTAAAACTTAAACTTAGCCTGGGAATTTCTTGCCCCAAAAGACAAAATTCACGGACAAGAAGGGACGCCATCTGTGAGCTAGCAAAGACTGGCTCACAGAGGAGCTGTATGCAGGGCTGTTAGCTCTCAGATCTGCTGCTGTAGGTGAAGTGTTTGCTTGTTGCACGATAAGAAGGGAAGAGCAACAGCAAGCAGAGTCTGTGTGTTATAGGAGGGGAATTAACATATGCAAAGACATGCCCATTTGGCATTACTCTGCCTTAATCTGTGAGATGCTGCAGGTAATAAAGCATGGAGTGGAATATGGGGGAAAAGGGATCATGATCTCTTCTCCGCTCTTTTCTAATTTATGAACCCTTCCCTCTTAAATCTTGTAATGCTCAGTGTGGAGCAGTAGCAGTGCTGAAGCAGACTTCTGATCAAAATATGACTGCAGACCATTGGTACTGCTGGTGAGGCTGGATGGCAGCAAAGCAAGGAAAACCTCAGCATCCTTCAGAAAGGAGGAAGGTCACAGAATCATAGAATTGTTTAGGTTGGAAAAGACTTTTCAGATACGAGCCCATCCATTAACTCAGCACTGCCAAGTCCACCACTAAACCATGTCCATAAGCACATCTACATGTGTCTTATTTTAAATACCTCCAGGGAGGGGCCCAGAACTGAACACAGTATTTGAGGTGTGGCCTCACCATGATGAGTACTGGGGGATGATCACTGCCCTGGCCCTGCTGGCCACACTATTTTTGATAAGGACCAGGATGCTGTTGGCTGCCTTGGCCACCTTGGCACAAGTTGACTCATGTTCAGCCGTCAATCAGCACCCTAAGTCCTCTTCCACCAAGCAGCTTTCCAGCTGCTCTTCCCGAAGCCTGTAGCATTGCTTGGGGTTGTTGTGGCCCATCTGACACTGAGCCCTGTTGAACCTCATATGCTTGGCCTCAGCCCATTGATCTAGCCTGTCCAGATCCCTCTGTAGAGCCTTCCTGCCTTCAAGCAGGTCAACTCTCCACCCAACTTGGTGTCATCAGCAAACTTACTGAGGGTGCACTTGATCCCTCATCCAGACTGTTGATAAATAAGACATTAAACAGAACTGGCGCAATACTGAGTTCTAGGGAACCAGTAGCCACTGGTGACCAGCTGTGATCATCAGCAGCCCTGCAGCTAGCTCACCATTGGTGTGCAGGATGTATTTCTTGCTTGAGGTCAGCTGGGGTGCCTCTGCTGCTGACTGCAAAAATAGTATTTGGAGAGAGATGCTGCTTTTCAGTGTCTGTTTTATGCAGTGTCTCGCAGTGCTGTGCAGGGCTCAGGCACAGTGTGCTGCTGTTGCACCTCTATCATGCGAGTTCCCTGGGCAGGGCCTAGCAGCCATGTCCTGTCCCACTTGGGATGCTGAGAGCAGGCCCAGGAGCACAGGGGCAGCCCAGCCCTGGGAATATTCCCAGGCACTGGCCAAAGCCAGGCTGAGATGTGGGCTCAGCTAATCCAGAGCCATGTCCAGGCAGGGCTGTGGGGAACTGGAGACTGGCCCTGCTGCGGCATTGCTGGGGCAGGGGTTGGTGGCCGTGGGGGGGCTTACATGGGGTAGTGAGCTAGGCCTCTCAGCCCTGGCCCTCAAGTGAGTCTGACTTTGGGACTGGCTCACCTGAAAGCAAAGCTCATTTTAAGATATGTTCTTCTGAAAGCCTTTTATCCTGGGCATTTCTTAAAGCTTTCAGGGGCAAATGTGGGAGTTTTTGCCTTGTGGGGGAAGCTACAGGTCTGGAAAATAGGCTGTAATGTAGGGGTGTGAGTTATGCTAATGTGTGTGTCGGAGACTGAGTGAAGATGTGGCTGCAGACCCAGCTGTGTTGTCATAACCAGAATGGCCACGGGAACCGTCATAAGGCGTGTGTCACACTGTTAACTTGGTTTTTATGTGAAGACTCATTTTTGAAGCACCTTTGTTCAGCCATGAAAACCATTTAAATGTTAACATCTTGGGCGACATTTCTTGTCTTAATTTCCTTATATTACAGCAGTTTGATATGCTGAAAGATTCTTCTTGTCACAAACGCTAGGTGCTGAGGGTGAAATAGCCATACAAGGCAGATCAGAGAAGGGAGAGGAGGGGCAGGTTAAACCCAGACCCACGAACACTGTGTAGGCACTGCAGTCCTCTTGGAAGCTTGGGGCTGGCTGGAAGTGTCAGAAGGAGGAAAGATGGTAAGAGCCTGAGTACTGTTTCTTATCCATTATTGCTACGGAAGTTGGCAGTCCAAACCCCTCTCCTATCACTTTGTCATGGAAGTGCAGTGTCAGATAACACACCATGAAGGGAAATACGGGAGCTGGTGACTTTTCTGATTGTATCTTCATAATGTTCAGAGTATTGCCTGATCTGCAAAGGCTTCTGCAAAAATTCATGTAGCTAAGGGAAAAGTGATTTAACTCCGTGGATAATAGTTTCTTTGCAGCAGCCAGTCTTGGCTGCTGTTGTGTTAATGGTTGCTTTAAAACTATCAGCAGCCTAATGGCAGCTGTGAAAACAGAAACTTGTGCTGCTCCATCCTATTCATCTCCAAAAAGATAAACATTTCCAATCCTAATGATCCATTTAACTGCCATTATTAAGCACACCTCAAGAAAAAGTTATATGCAATTAAAAAGGGAGAAGCCTGTTAATGTAATATTGAGGCTGTGTGATTCAAGACAATAAAGCAACTGGAGGACAGATTTTTAAAAGTGAGGTTAGTTTTAATTTGACTCTTGCATAATTTTATTTTTCCCATTTCCCAGATAAATATTTACATTACTTTAATTCTGAAGCACAGTCAGTCTCAAGTGCTCAAAGGTTAATGAACAAAGCTTCAGAACTAAGGGCTAGCTAAGTATTTCCTCCGCATCAGAAATGGAAACAATCACTTTATGACTTCCCAACAGCATACACATACTTCAAGGCAAGATCTTACTACAAAACTGTTAGACTCATTCATCTAGTTTAACTGCAGGATAATCTTCATTCACTGTCTGTAATTCCCATTTCCTAAATACGGCTCTCTTTACTTGTTTCAAGAACAGACTTCCTTGTGAACTGTAAACTTCTGCAAGCCCTGGGTAGCAGTCTTGTAGTGTACGAATGAGTTTGGTGTTCAGCTGCCATGTTTCTTCTGTGTGCAAGGTAGCCTGTCATGTAAAACACAGTCCACCTGCTCTACACCTGGATAACCTGGGCTCCCAGACCTGCAGTCTAAGCAGCATGCATCACTGTGTACCTAGGCACTTTGGTCCCATGTCCGTTGCTAGGACTGCTGGTGTCTTATTCCCGTAGTTTCTTTGCTGCAGTAAACTGAGCTGCTCTTGATTTCCGAATGAATTGTGGGGCCTTGTCTGTCCCTGGAGCATGTTTTGAGAGGGAAGGGAGGAAGATATTGTGGGAAAGCATCAAATGACTGAAATTGCTTTAGGGCTGCAATAAAACAGTGGAAGATCAAATCATCAAAAGGTGGAAGTGTACCAGCCCACAAGTAAGCAGTGGTGGGGTTTTTGCCTGTAGCTCTAAATAGACCAGGGTGGCTGGGAATGGAGCCTCTTGAGTGCATGGTGGACTACTTGTGTGGGTGGAAGCTCATTAGCAGCAATGTATGAGTAAAGGCCAAGGCTGGCTTGCTACTAAACAAAGTGCTAAAAGACCAGAGTACCTTCTTATGAATAATAATAAAAGAAAAGAAAAAAATCAAACAAGACAGATACCATTGCCTTGGCTGCTAGAGCAATATGAAGATGCTTTGATGTAGAACTTTGGCCCAGTGCTCAAAACAACTCTTATCACCTGAGCTAGATTGCCAGGTTGAACATGTGTACAGCATAAGCCACCAAGCTCTGTTTACCAAGGGATGAGTAACTTTAATTTACTCTCTTGGCTTGTTCCTCTGAATTCTCTTTGTAGATTGGAAGCTCATCCAGCTGTTATTTCTCCTGTGGCAGTATCTGAAATATTTCAGGATTTCATGTGAATGTTCCCTATTTGAGTGCATACATTATGGATTCTCTTCAGTTATAAAAAATAGTTCATTTTTTTCTTTGTGTACTTTTTGTTTATTTGTTAAGAACAGCAATAAGTAGGGACCTGAAAGTTAACCTGCTTTCCTTACTCACTTTGTGTAAGTGGTGATCCAGAACTACATCTGAAACCACAGCAGGAAATGAGTTCTAGTCTGTGTCGAAACTAGGTGAAATATATATCCTAATTTTTCTAATTAAGTGCATAATTGTTTAATTCCTTTGGATTGGAAAATGGTTTTGCAAGTTTGTGTATTTTGGTTTTGAATATATTTGTTTTACAGAGAATCTTGTGACTTGGCTTGTCTTTATTCAGTGGTAGATGCCAAAGGCATTATATGGAGGATCTCCAGCACTTTAAAGTGGAATACACTTAAGAGTACTCTTGGCACAGCTCATCCCCAGCTCACAGCTGTAGGGAATGGGGATTTTAAAGGAATATTGGATATACTAACTTTTAGTGTCAGTGGATTCTGCCACCTTCTTTTAAGTCTCTCTCCCACAGACCAGTTAAAAAGCTTGGATTAGTCATAAGATACTTCTTCGTCATAAAATGCTCTCTGGATTCTGTATTCTGCTGTGCTGAAATGACCAGGCAATGGCTGCTGCGCCTGTTTCATATTCAGTAGACTTTATCCTGTAAACTCATTAGGAAGGTGGCACTGCTTATTATGAATGTAGGACTTACTAGGGTCCTGACTCCTGTGTTTGACACCAAATGTGCAGAACTGGACCCTTTATGCTTTATCTAAGCTGCTTGCCTGTGGGAGGAATATGGGTACAGTGTGCTTCACACGTACCTTCTACAAGCTGTGAAGATGGTTTTGACGGGATTACTCAGTCTCCTATTACAAACCATCTGGGTTTGAAAGAATTTTAGGAGGATTAAAAGTAGCTATTTGGTAGCTTTGGGCAATAATGAAAAAGTGGGATCCTTAAACAGTGTCTGGATGTAGCTACTTTAGAAACATCTCAGTGTTCTTCTCTATTTTCAGAAGATACTTCTTCCCCCAGTCCTTTAGGTTGTTTTTTAGCTACCAGATAGAGACCTCTTAAATGGCATCCAAGGTCTCTGTTACAGAATGGAGTCAGACATTTCTTGAACTGTTGCTCTGGCAGCGAAGTTCAGTAAAGAGGGTCATGCAGGGGCAGAAAGTGTGGTTGCTGCTGTTCCTGGTGGAATTTGTAACGCCTAACCGTGTGCTCATTCTGGAGATGTTCTGAAAGTGGTGAGGTGAACCTCAAACTCTGCTTTCCCTGGCCATTTGAATTATTAAGAAAGCTAGCACCAAGTGAAGACCAGTGGGAAGGAGCAGATGACACCACCTTGAGTGGACTGGTATGACCCTGTGCCAGCCAGTGCCTCTTCTGAGCTAGGCTGAGAATGCTTTGGCTTGGTTTGCTGGAGCAAAGCTTGAATTTGGAGATTACATATGCATGCAGGCCAGCGCCCCTTAGTTGGAAAAAGTCAATTCAGGAGGTTGGATTCAGGCCAGTTACTCCATGAGAAAGTTCTCCTACTGCTCCTGTAGTTTGGCATGCTTGCTCTCCTTGACCAGCTCTTGGAAAAACACTAGTATTTCTTTAGCATTTGAGGGTGTCAGACTACTCATCTAAACTCTAAATTTGAAACTGAGTATTCTATTATTAGCTGTAGCCTGAAGTGATTTTCAGAATCCACCTGTCACTTTGATTATACTGACTCTTTTCTTGTGTTGCTTCCTTGTCTGTTGATAAGAGAAAATAATAAATAAATGTGCATTCTGTGCAGCTTGTGGCTAATGTGGTATGCTAATGTGTTTTTAGAATGCCAAAAAAAAGAGCATTTTAAAGAAACCTGGTAGCATAGGTTGGACAAAGAGCAATTGCATGCAGTTGTGATGCTGCATGGGAAGTCTTCTAAAGCTCAAGCCTTTAATTTGGGTGGAAAAAAAAAGGTTTGGGGGCTACCTGAGCACTGATTCACCGCTACTGGTTTTAAGAGGGTCCTTTTCTAATGCAGAAAGTCTTCTGACCCAGTGCTACAAGGTGCTTAAAAGCTGAGCGTTTATGGGCATAAACACTTTTCCCAAGCTCAGAACAGCTTGCTGAACCATCCAAATACAAATCCTGAAAGCTGCTTCCCTGGAGAGTACTAGGTTGGACTGCCACTAGAAAAAGGGTGGTTGTATTTTAAAGGCACCGAGTGTACTTGTTTATATTTTGAAGCTAAAATGGAAAACTAAAAGTGTTTTGCAGAAAATCAGTATGTGTGTGTCTTCTGCTGTGCGAACTTGTATAACACTAGCTTGAAATTGGCCAGGGGGATAATGATGTTGTAGCAAGATAGTAACTGTAGAATTTAACTACCTATTTTCACAAAACTTAGAGACCCTTTGAGTATCTTCATGGCGGGAAAGACCTTCATCCTTTATTAGATGGTAATGAATCTACACAGGTAAGCTGTTGTAGCATCCTGTATATTCTTAGTAAGGGAAGAGCTATATCTAGGCACCTGAGAGTCGAGACATGAATTGCAGGAAACCTGTGTTTCCTTAGCTCTAGTGCTCTGTAACTTGTGTCATTGTTTCTGCTCTGTGTAAGAGCATACATGAGGAATCCAACCGCGAATGTGGTAGGTAGCCCTCTTTTGAGTGCCTTCTGTGTTGACCTCCAACAGACAAGACATAAATCTACTAGTCATAGAAGATCATAGCACCATCTTTTTTTTTGTCGTTTTAGTTTCTGGGAGACGGTGTTCACTTTGAAGTGGATGTTGTCCTAAAGAAACTTAGTGGTTAGCCAGAAGTCGGACTTTGATGTGAAACTTATTTTCAAGCTACTAGTCATCCCCTGAATCTACTCCGTTGGTGTGCCATTTCCTTAGCAAAGGGTGTCACTGACACTTTGCGTGCCAGTGTGTAAAATAACGAACAAAAGAACAAAGCAATCCACCTCAAAATACAACCCCAGACCACAGTGGCCCTGCATGTTATCCTGGGAGGTAGGTGAACACATGTTCCTATCTACAAGAAGTCTTGTGGAAGTCAGTTCTTTTGGGATGTATTGGATACGGTTTGTACTGTAAGCTATTTTGATGACTGAAATCTTTTAAAGCAGGGGAACAGCAGAGATACAAAACAAGAGCAGCATGGAGCTTTGTCTCTTATCTTTTTTTCCCAGGGAGGGAAAGGGAGTGCCTGACTTTGATCTTGTTCTCTTCCTTCCACCTGCTTCTGCATGCATGTTCATGCAGTTTCATGTCTGACAACTTGATTATAGTCTCTGGTGTTCCTGGAATATCTCCCATTTGAGAAAATCTGTAGGTGGAAATAGGAACAGGCCTGTGAGAATATGGAAGAGTAGAGATCGTAGGAGTTTTCCTCATGAACATTTTTTTGTTCAGGCTGATCTCTTGCAAGGGGCTCAAATCTTTAGACTTTGTGTGTTTGTAGGTAGGCAGTTAAAAATAGCTTGATTGTTTAACAATATTGTACTTGGAATTCAAAGTTCCTTTGAACTGGCTGTTCTGTGTTATAGACAGACTAAAGATGTGCAGGAGTGCTTCTGGATTAATTTTGATGGTGTCAGTGCTGTACTGTGACTGTGAGATGCGCCTCGATGGGGCTTTTTGTCCCTAGAATGGAAGTAGGCTGTTGAAAAGATCTGGTTTATATGCAGGTGTTCTGCCTGCCTTGGTCATCTGAGAAGGAGCTTCACTGAAGGACTTTATTTTGGATTCCTTGGAGTTAGCTCCTTATCTGTGGTTATGGGATAATGATGCTATGTTTCTTACACATTCTTCACTGTCACCCAAAGACTCTGGATTTGAATGTATATGCTAAGTACAGTGTGTCAGTGAGAACACTGCTGTCCTTTCCATACTACAATTTTAAGTTGTAACATTTAACTGCTTGAAATTACTTTTCCTGCATTTCCAATCCTCTCTTTGATTTCAGAAGTAATGTGAGAAGAATGCAAAATAGTCAGCTCTTTGACTAAGGTGTGCTAATGAGAAAAAGCTAATTTGTACTCAGATTGTATTACTTCCTTTTCTTGGCATCTGGAAGTAGAAAATTTCTACAAAAAAAGACTATGGAACTATATTGAGTAAATAGATTAAAACCTGTCCAAGTTAAATGTTTAACTTGAGGCAGGCTAGGGTTGGGTTTTTTTTTGTTTTGGGTTTGTTTGTTTGTTTTCAGTAAATTACAGTTATCGGGTGGTCAAAGTGGCTGGTTGATAGTGCCTATCTTTAGAACTTTTGATGTGGTTCATTTGGTCTGGTATAAAAAGTTTGGTCTTAAAATACAGTGTAACAGATGGAAAAATGAAATTACATTAATTGTGATTTGTATCATGTCTCTTTTGGCAGAGCAGTGTGAGTAACACAATCAGACAGGCTTTAAGACAGTCTGTCCTTAGCAAAGGTTGAGTCAGGACGTGAGACTAAGGTATACTGGTTAACTTTTATCTAGATCTCAAGAAGGCATTGGCTTCAGCTCTCCTGGACCATGATAATGCTCTATGTTGCCTTCAGGATCAAAACCAGCAGCAGTGAACTTCAGCTATAACAGGAGGGTACAGGTCTTCTGTGCAGATAAGAGATACCATTAGTAAGATTTATTTGCCTTGAGACAGACAGACCTCTGTGCTGTAATTGCTTGATGCTTCCTTTAGTCTCCTGTTGTTTACTGTAGATGGGTAATAGACATAGGAAATCCCAACTTGTGAGTCCTGGGCCTTGGTAAAAAAAGCAAACGTCCCTTTTGTACGTTTGCCTTAAAGTGTTGCCCAACACAAACAGTTCTGGTCAGATGAAGGTTTCATTCTGGAAGATGGCAGCTCTTGAGTTAGAAAGTTGAGTTGTATGATTGTTTCCATACTAAGCAACTTCATGTGCATGTGATCAGCATGTCTGTTTGAGAGCAGGGAAGATGACTAAGGAAAACACTAACTTCCAAGTACTTCCAAGATGCAAGATAGTGGAAGGAAAGTGAAATTCACAGGAAGGAGTAGCTGAACTGTGAAACCCGATAAATCCCTGAATGGTTCCTTGAAAGTCTTCTAGAAGCTATAAACTAGCCAGTGTTGTCCAGAAGGACAACCCATGCTGTAACAGCCTCACCTGATGCTTGCTCAAGCTGGTCTGGCTCCTCGCTGTTAATATATTACTACCTGTATTCAAAATAATGAAATTCTGAGTCCATATTACACAAATCTTGGGATAATTTAGACAAAGCTGATCCCTCTCAGCTCCTCACCTTCTCTTGCCAGCAGCTTCTGAATGATGCCAGTGAACTTAGGATCAAAATAACTTTGGCTGTTGCAGGAGCTTTTGTAAGAGCAAGCAGCTTAAAATTAGAGCCCTTCTGTGATAGGCACTTAGTTACAAACACGAATGAGAGATAGTACTGCTTGAAAAATGCGGTGCTCAGGTGTCCGGTGATGGTGATTGTAATGCACCCAAGTGAGCTGGTGTGGGATCCATCCATGGTAAAGATGAGGGCCATTTTTGAACCAGAAAAGGTTCTGGGTGGCAGAAGTTTTGACTAATAATATTTCGCTTGTGAACACAAAGGTGGCTTTCTATGAATTTAAGAACTTGCCTTTCATGAACTTGAGAGGCAGGAATGTGAGCTCACTGGATGCCCTCAAGACTCTAGTAAAGCTTTGCAGATTGTCTGTTAAGAGAGACTTTCAATTATGGTAAATAAAAATGTTAAAATGCCTTAAGAAATGGCATCGTCAAAACAACTTCTAGCTACAGTATTTTTGTGATGCTATTCCATGTTTTCTGGGGCCTGGAAAACATGTTTAAGCTTCTTTCCTCATGGGGTTTACAGAGAACTGGGCTCAAAACTTAAATCCTAAGCAAACTTTAGCTACTTTAGGTAGATACAGTGCTAAAGCTGAAGGCATGTCTTGTGCTTAGTCATTATATGATCAGGGAGCGGTACACATAGAATCATAGAATAGCTAGGGTTGGAAAGGACCTTAAGATCATCTAGTTCCAACCCCCTTGCCATGGGCAGGGACACCTCACACTAAACCATGTCACCCAAGGCTCTGTCCAACGTGGCCTTGAGCACCGCCAGGGATGGAGCATTCACAACTTCCCTGGGCAACCTATTCCAGTGCCTCACCACCCTTACAGTAAAGAACTTCCTCCTTATATCCAGTCTAAACTTCCCCTGTTTAAGTTTTAACCCATTACCCCTTGTCCTATCACTACAGTCCCTAATGAAGAGTCCCTCCCCAGCATCCCTATAGGCCCCCTTCAGATACTGGAAGGCTGCTATGAGGTCTCCACCCAGCCTTCTCTTCTCCAGGCTGAACAGGCTCAACTTTCTCAGCCTGTCTTCATACGGGAGGTGCTTCAGTCCCCTGATCATCCTCATGGCCCTCCTCTGGACTTGTTCCGACAGCTTCATGTCCTTTTTATGCTGAGGACACCAGAACTGCACACAATACTCTTAAGTGAAGTCTCATAAGAGCAGAACAAAGGGGCAGGATCACCTCCTTCGACCTGCTGGTCACACTCCTTTTGATGCAGCCCAGGATACAGTTGGATTTCTGGGCTGCAAGCGCACACTGCAGCCAGCTCATGTTCATTTTCTCATGGACCAGCACCCCCAAGTCCTTCTCCGCAGGGCTGCTCTTAATCTCTTCTTTGCCCAGTCTGTAGCTGTGCCTGGGATTGCTCTGACCCAGGTGTAGGACCTTGCACTTGGCATGGTTAAACTTCATGAGGTTGGCACCTGCCCACCTCACAAGTGTGTCAAGGTCCCTCTGGATGGCATCCCTTCCCTCCAGCGTATCAACCGAACCACACAGCTTGGTGTCATAGCAAACTTGCTGAGGGTGCACTCAATCCCACTGTCCATGTCAGCAACAAAGATGTTGAACAGGACCGGTCCCAACACCGATCCCTGAGGGACACCACTCATTACTTGTCTCCAGCTGGACATTGAGCCATTGACCACAACTCTTTGCATGCAGCCATCCAGCCAGCTCTTTATCCACCGAGTGGTCCATCCATCAAATTGATGTCTCTCCAATTTAGAGACAAGGATGTCGTGTGGGACAGTGTCGAACGCTTTACACAGTTCTAGGTAGATGACATCAACTGCTCTACCCCTGTCCATCAGTTCTGTAGCCCCATCACAAAAGGCCACCAAATTGGTCAGGCAGGATTTCCCCTTAGTGAAGCCATGCTGGCTGTCACCAAGCACCTTGTTGTTTTTCATGTGCCTTAGCATGCCTTCCAGGAGAATCTGCTCCAAGATCTTGCCAGGCACAGAGGTGAGACTGACTGGTCTGTAATTCCCTGGGTCATCCATTTTCCCCTTCTTGAAAATGGGGGTTATATTTCCCTTTTTCCAGTCATCAGGAGCTTCAGCTGACTGCCATGCTTTTTCAAATATGATGGACAGTGGCTGAGTAACTTCGTTCTCCAGCTCCTTCAGGACCTGTGGATGCATTTCATCAGGTCGCATGGACTTGTGTACATTCAGGTTCTTAAGATGGTCTTGATCCAGATCCTCTCCTACAGTGGGCCCAAGGTCTCCATTCTCATAGTCCCTGCGTCTGCCTTCCAAGACTTTGGCAGTGTTGTCACATCATTTGCCAGTGAAGACTGAGGCAAAGAAGTCATTGAGAACCTCAGTCTTCTCCAAATCCAGGGTAGCCAGTTCCCCTGATAGCTTCCAGAGGGGCCTACGTTGTCCCTAGCCTGTCTTCTATTCTCAGTGCACCTATAGAATCCCTTACTGTTACCTTTCACATCCCTAGCCAAGTTTTATTCTAAATGGGCCTTAGCTTTCCTAACCTGTTCCCTAGCTTCCTGGACAACATCCCTGTACTCTTCCCAGGCTGCCTGTTTAGGCATTACCTGGGTTTCTTATTTCCCTGGGAGGGAAGTATTCTGGCATTGTGATAGTCAATATGATACCCTATGTAGGAGAGACTGAAACCTATTGATATAGATGCATGTGCCTCTGGGTGATCAAAATTTGCCTTAAAATATGATAAAACTTCACTTTTACTTTGTGCTAAGCAAGTATTCCTTATTTGGTTGGCTCTGTCTAAGTTGCTGGTTTGTAACTAATGAAAGTTAGTTCTTAATCTCCTGGTGTAGAGTTTAAGCTGCTTTTATTTAGGAAAGCAGAACTTCCCATCTTCTTAAGGTAAACTGCAACATACCGTGCTTAGGCACTATAGAAGTATCAGTCTCCTTATTTGACGCTTCATTTCAGAAGAGCTGTGTGGAGCCTCAGGGCTCCATGTATGTCATGTTTTGCTGGCTGAGTTTGCTGCAGGTAGGATTAAGGCTGTCAAAACACTGCTTTGCTCTAAAGCCAAATGGTGTGCTTTTCCTCTGGTGAAACACAGAAGTTAAGCTGTACCACTTGAAGGCCTTGAAGAGAAGACTGCTGTCATGGGAGGTGGTAGGGGAGGCAGAGGCATGTTTTTGTCAAAATGTGAATGCTTGTCTCTGGAGACACATCACAACAAGGCCCTTACATTAATGGTGAGTAGGGAGAGAGGCTACTGTAGTGGGCAGGAGTGGATTTTAGCAGAAGAAAATAAGATGTAGCTGTGTGCCCTGCCAGAAACCTTCTCCTCTAATGTGGCAAGTCTTGTGCTGTTTGTTGAACCAGACTTCAGTTCTGCTTGGTTGTTCATTCAGAGCATCTGTGTTTGTTGTGAGGATCAAAGAATGATCTGGAGGTAGATGCAAGGTAAAGTGTCTGAGATTGTTTCAGAGTTTTAAGTGTGACAACAACTTTTTTATTGAAGACCATAAAGTATTTTGAAATTTGACTTGTTAACCAATTCATCCTTTTAAGTAAGTCTTATGCTCTGCTGGTTTCTGTGGTTGGAATTCAGAAACTGAGGAATTAATGTCTGACTTCAATCCTAGCCCTCCTGACTTAAGTTCTACACTTACTATTTTTTTAAGATGCAAACCAGCTGATTTCATGAGTCAGTGGTATCTTAGTGTAGTGCAGGTGATATTCTCACATTTTTGCCCCTTTTAATGAACTTGAGCATCTTTTAGCATGGGGCCTGACATGATCTTAAACCTCAAGATTGGAGCCTTGGGAAAGTTACTAGTATAACATTGATCCTTTTGATGCCAGCTTTTCTAGGAGGAACTGAATGGAGGTTGCTGAGACTTAGTTTAAAAATACTGGAACTAGCGGAGGGCTGTTTTGTGTCTCTTCATAATAGCTGTCCGTGACAGTTTAACAGAGCTTATTGACCATCTGCTTTGTCTAGTTTGCCACATGGCAGAGAAACAACTAAGCCAAAATACTGGCTGCACACTGTATTAATTAAACAACTTGCTTCTGACACTATGAAGGTACGAAATTGACTGATGTTGTATATTTAACTTGAAGAGTTTTGTCCTTTCCTCTGCTGCACTTCTTTGTCTCTGCCAAATATCAAGCCGGATATCGAGCCAAAGAACATAAGAAAGGTGGTGAGAAGGGAGCTGTTCAACTGTGCCTTAGAGTCCCTGTTTATCTCCTTGCCCTCTGTTTTCTGTTACCCATTCTCAACAGATGGGACCTAGAGTATATTACAGTTTTGTCCCCCTGCTGCTACTTCTGACTGCTGCTCCCTGCCTCTCACAAAGCTGGCAAAAGCAACAGCTGTTTCATAATTCCTCTGTTTGAAGGGAGGGAGAAACATAGCAAGGGGAGGGGCAAGAAACTGAAAGACTAGACATCTTGCTTGCAAAGGACTAGAGAGAGACATTGTTCATGTCTCTTTTTTTCAAGAGCCAATTTCTCTTCTGAGAACAGCTTTCACGTTCTTCAGTGTTCGTGTTCCTGGAAATACAAGGCATCCTTCTCCGAGGTGAGAGCAGAAGTTGAGAGGTTTAAGCAAATAGCATTGGTTGTGTCTGCATATCTCTAGCTGGAGGAACCTGACTGTGGGCTGCTTCTTAGTGTGACTAATTCTGCTTGAAGGCACAGCCCCCTGGGAAAGCAGTTTTTAAATCCAGACTGTGCTGGATTCAGAGACATAGAACATGTTCTCTGAAAGGGATGTGGCAAGACTTTGGCAATATCCAACAACTGACTGCTTGATGAAGGGACATGCTGTAGGTAGCATCTCTGCAGCTAGAAGCTGAATCCTGTTGAGCTTGTTATAATGAACAGATGGCTTGTTAATATGCTCTGCTGTGCTACAGCAAGCTGTGCTTCTTCAAGGCCTTGCTACCTACACTTTTATTGCAGAAATCTGCGTACAGATTCTTCTGGTAACTTTCTGTAACAACAGGTAACTGTTCATACATATGTGTATGTAGCTGCATATTTGTGGTCTGTTAACATGCTTCTGAAGGGTTAGTGTCTATATATATATGTATACACTGTGTATATAGTATACTGTTGGATGGTGTAACATGGCATAGTATTGCAACTCAGTATAACATAAATCTGAATGCAGCTTCTATTTGGCTGTATTTTAAATATACCTACGCTGCTGGAAATGGTAAATAACTTCAAGAGAAAACTGAAAGACATCTGTACTCATTTGGGTTCTCTGAAAAGCTGTCTAGTCTGCTGCAGACAAAGTTCATGCTAACACCTCCTTGTTTTGGCCTCTAAAAACTCAGTGCTAACTAGAAACATTCCTCTGATTGTGTTCTGGACTTTTAGGAGTTGCAGAGGATCTCTGATTTACATCGAAGTGCTTTGGATCCCAGGTAGTCCTGGGGTGTGGTGTCCTGCAGAACCAGGAAACTGTTTAAGAAATGACATCTTGAGTACGTGTGCAAGTTCTCTCCTTTCTGGGAAGCTTTGATATTCCTGAAGATGGCTGCTTCTGGCATTTAAGGGATACTTGAGAAAATTACGCTTCCCTTAAAATCTTCTCCCTCTCACTCTTTCCCCCCCACCCCTCTTCTTTTTTCTCCTACTGTGTTAATTAACGTATTTGAAAATAGTCTGTCACTCTTTTGTTAACTTGAAAAGGTGAGGATTATAGCCCTTCTGCTTGGGCTCCAACCCAGGGATGAATGAAGGGCTAGACTTGATACAGCTTTTAAAAAGCAGTCCTTGCCTGGAGCTGTATTTCAGTCATAAGAAACAGTTTAAGCAGCTGTTTTCTTTAGCATGTACATGGCAGTTGTGCTGTTGAGAAGGAGGGGGAAAACCAGTGTTCATCCTTTGGCAGCCTGTTGGGGTTCTTCCCCTTTAGTTCAGACTAATTGCAATTTCTGTCTTGACTTACAGAGTCACTTGCCAGGCTGTAAGTTCATATCATTCATGGGCCCTCATCGGCCCATGCTCTGTTTGCCTGCATCATCTTTCAGCTGCAGTGATTTGTGAGGGCTTGCAGCTGTTGCACGAGCATCTGGAACTTTAACGGTTGTGCTGGGAAATATTGCCCGTTTGTTTACCCAAGGAACATAAGGACACCTGAGTGCTCTGGCCCCATTTTGTTTTGGGCTTGCAAACACTGTCATGATCATGTAGCCCATCACAAATTTTCATTATGCGATGTGAAAAGGTCTGCCACATGCTTTCTGCCAGCAAGATAGCATGTCCTGGAAGATGATGGGCTCTTTGGCATTTAAAAAGTGAAGCTGTGAGTAAATTAGATGCTTCAGAATGACTTCATTTTGTTATTTTTTTCTTTTTCTTTTTCTTTTTTTTTTATACTTTATACCAAGCCAAAACAACAAGTGTTTTGTCTTATGTTCTGGTTTTCTCCTTCAGTCTGCCTTAAATAACTCTTCAGGCTGTGGTTATGGAACCACAGAGCTTTTATTCCTTAAAAAAAGAAAAATATATCCTCATCATCCATAACTCTTAATTCTTCTGGAATGCCACTGGCAAGAGAAACACACATTTTAATTCAGGCTGTAACTGTTTAAACAATGTAGACGATTAGAAATTGCTGACAAGTGCTGACTTGCAAGTTTGTGTGTGAAAAATGGAGGAAAGTATTTTGACATATTTATGACATTTGCTTAAGAAAGATAAATCTTGAAGTTGAAGCAGGAGAAGGAGAACAAATTTTAGGCTGACTACACAAAGTGAGAGTTCAGCTGAAAAAGTGCCCTGTTTTAGGGATCTTGGGAGCTGAAAGAAGAGGTCCTGATGCTGCAGGTTACCTCAGAAGACAGGCTGGTAT
The DNA here is from genome assembly GCF_033783945.1 of Neopsephotus bourkii. NCBI lineage: Eukaryota > Metazoa > Chordata > Aves > Psittaciformes > Psittacidae > Neopsephotus > Neopsephotus bourkii. The sequence continues at coordinate 2,704,655 of NW_026902241.1, read as the reverse complement.
CTGTTCCTAAAACAGTTGTTGCAGATCATCTGCAGGCTCTGTCAAATGATACTCGCTCAGTTTGCTTTTTCAAGAAGGCGGCACCATTTGTAAGGTTGGCTGGCAGTTTAGAGTGCAGTTCTTTGGTAGTGGGCAAAGGTTTGCTTCTTGGGATAGGTAAATGGGCACATAGGGACATAAGGGGCTTTGTAGTGTAATGGGTGGAAGAGTGAAGGAGGAGTTGGGACTCAGAAGGGTTTGATGGAAGCTTTTCTTTTACTGGTGTGTTGGACTTTGCAGTGAGCCCTTCTCTTGCATTCAGTGGTCCGGTTGAAAGGATGTGCTCTTAACTTGGAAGTACAGTGCCTTTTTACAACCTGTTTTTCAGAGACTCTTAGGCAAGAGTGAATGTGTATACTTGAAACTAAATGAATGGGAGGATGTTTTTGCCAGACTTCTTAAAGCTTTTGAATGGAAGTATCCTTAAATGAAGTCTAAAGCCAAAATTCCTTTCAAATGTGCTACATTTGGATATAATAGAAGGATTTTGGAAGAGAGTTGTTAAAACTGGCAATTAGATATTAACTAAAATGGGATGAGATGACATATAGAACCTATGAGCACCTATATCAGGTAGTTAAATGGTGCTTTTGCAAGCTTTTGCAAGAGAAGGAGGGGTGATGCTGCAAGACAGAAATTCCAGTTAACACACCTGCTGAGATGGGAAGAAAATGCTTCGATGTAAGAAAGAACTGAATGCTTCAATTGAAAATCCCCATTTTGAAGGGAATTAATATGCCCATACCAATGGCAGAGAAGATAGTCTGAACTTTATGTTTAGCTTTCACCTTCTATCACTCTCTTGTTTGCTCTGTCTTGCACTGATACAAACTTTTCAGGTGAGACATCTACTAAATTGTCAAGTAGTTGAGAAATGGAGCTTTCCTTGTGTATTTCTTAGTGGCTTATGCTATTTTGTCTGTTGAGAAGTGATGGGGAAAGGCACCTTTTTCTAATTTAGCACCTTCATCTGCATTGGCATCATGATTGCTTTTCCTTGTAGACTAGGCAAGGATTTCTCAACCAGGAGAGGAAAGCGCAAAGAGATATTCTGCCTGTTCAAGAGAAGTGGCCATGTTTCTATTGCACTGGGCAGCTGCATCAGTGTCATAGTTAAAACCATCTGATTTTTGAGGGCTGTCACATTTTTCTGAAGTTACAGAATACTCATACGGTAAAATAAGAGCAAATAACAAATTGCAACTGATGCTCAACTTCTGTTTCCCAAATGAACCAAGGGAAATATTTAAATGAATGATGGGGCCACAAACCAAGCAAGGCATGCCAAATTGTGGTTTTTGGCCAGTGTGGTATTCCTAGAAGCTGTTCTGTTCCAAGTCAGAGCCTATTTCGGTTTCTCACTGTTGGATGTTTTATGGCAGGAGATCTGAGCAAGTGCTTCCTAAACAGCTGCTTATACAAGAGCTACTGTGTATGGACAGAACAGAGTCAGCACTGCAAGTGTGTGACCTCTGACTAGTGTTTCAGTCACCCATTCAAGCAACAGATAAATACCAAACTAAAAATAGCAAGTTCAGGGCCCAGGATAAGTATTTCCAGTCACCTACATAATAAGCTCTTTAAAAAACTTGTTAAAACACAGGATACCAAGAAATTAATTTGCTAACCTTCCCCCAGCCCCAACCCCTAAATAGTGTATGCATTTTTTTTTTTTACTCTTAGAAAAGCCCATTTAGTAGCTAATTACAGGAGAAGTTCTCCTGTTGATTCTTTGGGAATTATTTTCTTAGCTCTCAATTTACCGGCCAAGGCGCCTGCACATGCCTCCATGGCTGTTTATGGAGTTGCAGGCTGTATCCATACATAGGGAGTTACCTCCCTGCTGCTGATGGGAGAATGCAGTCAGTGAAGTGTGGCAGGCAGCCCATGCTGGCTCTAAGAGTGTGTAAGTAAAAAGGCATGGCCTTCTGAAAGAACACAGCCTTCCTTCCAGCCAAGAAAACTTGAAGGGTGTGTTGGTGACCAACAGTAGGCAGTGTGTCTGATGGGCAAGCCTAGCCTCAATCGAGTTGGCAGAGTTTGAAGTGCAATAAAACTCTAGTTTAGCTCTCCTAACACATCATTATTTCAATAGCAGCTTTGTGGCCCTGCTAACAAGCAGAACAGAGAGCCGTGGAAAGAGAGTATCAAGGTGGTTTCAGAGGCATCTTCAGAGTATTTAGCTGAGGTCGTCATCATTACATTCTTCTATGGTCTGTATAAACAGAGGAATCCGACAGCAGTGGTCACGTTCATGCAGAAATATACAATGAATTTTAATGGCTGGTTAGCCTTTACTGATTAGAGAGCCCCTGCTCTCCGTTTGAAACTCCTGTTGCCATCACTCTTGGGTGTAGGTAGGCCAGAATCTACATAGAAACAGTTAGTTTGGGGAATTTTGATGCTTCGCTTATTACAAGCTACTAACATTATAATTTGCTAGTGTCAAGTAAATATATCAATGTTTTTTAAACTATTTGCTTTTTTTGTTGTATGATTTATTTGAAGTCTCATGTTGGCATAACTCTGTGGCACTAAGGCAATTTAGATGTGATGTGAAGCATCAGTCTGCAGTGCAGCAGAACACAGAAGCAGGAGGTTGGCTTGGATTTTTTATTGCTCCAATTCTGTAAATGTTTAGTTGCATAGCCATTATATATAGAATTGTCCTCTGAAATTGGCCCTGCCTTCCCTGCCCTGAGTAACATCACTTCAGCGAATGGTTTGGCAGTACTTGAACCTGTCTCGCTGTGTTTTAACTTAACCTTCCCTTTCCTGTCTTCCAGCTGACTTTTGACACAGTTGGCTGTTTTACTTTTCCTCCACCCCTAAATCGGGTAAAATGCCATACGTGCTAACCATGTTCTGATGTAGGACCTAAGCAGCTGACTTAAGTTTAGCGTTTGGGCAGACTGTAGCTGTAAGGAGTTTGTCCAGAGGAAATCATGCTATTATCTTTCTGGCCTATAGCCTTCTAATTGAAGGAAAGGCAAAACTGCAGTGGCATCTGCAAAAAACAAGCAGCTGCCTCTGTGTTGAGTGTCAGTGCAGGCAGGCTTGTGTTCTGGGATAGGGTGAAGATATTTAGGGAAGCTGGGTCGGGACCCCTTCTCTGGATGTGGAGGTCCTCTCGCTATCCTCTTCCCTTTTTGCCCATAAAGGGAGCTTTCACAGCAATTGCATTGAGGGATGATGTTCTTATTTCTGCTTGTAACCCTGATCACTCCATGCTGCCAGAAGCACCCTAACAGAAGTAAGGGCACAACAGAGTTGCTTGTTTGCATCAGTTGTGTGGTTTCTATTTTGGTGTACTTGTGCATTATTTTATAATGAAAGTTCGTGTTGTGTTGACTGCTTTAGAGGAGCTGACTCTTTGAATGGAACTTGTAATTGGAATAGCATCTGTCCACTTCATGTGCTCTAGAGTTGCTTGAGAGCCAAGAGGAGAGGCTGATCTGTGGCTGTGCCAGCTTGAAACAAACAACAGTGGTCCACAGTGACTGAGGGAAGAGAAAGAGCCAGCTTGGGTAATGAGCTGGAAGAACTTGGCTTGAGTGGGTGCTCCTCCCCTGCTCATTGAAAATATTGGTTGCTGTTAATGGCTTTAATGAGGTTCATAACTAGAATTTTAAGTGTTTGTGTGTGCTGTTTAGTCATTGCCCTGTTATTGTACTTTTCCATTTGAATTCTGAAGCTACAGCTGTACCTAACTCCTGGCACGTGCATAGACATTAAGATACCCTTATACTTAAGTGGCTCCTAGTAGTTGTTTTAAATTTGTTTTGAGCCATGTGTGTTTTTTTTTTAATACTAATTTCCAAGTAAGGAAGTTTGATCCGTTCTTGGCCGTTGATAACTAACACTAACATACAGATTTAGTATCCCAGTCTAGGTTATAGACTGTCTAGGGTGATATCCTTATACAGGGATTGTCCTGCTTGACATCATTTTGTCCTGAATCCATTCCTCCCTTCTGTCATCCAAAACCAAACATTCAAGCCTGTAACCCTCATGATTTTTTTGCCCCCTTTCATAGTCTTCAGAAAGGAGTAAATGATCCTGAATATTCAAAACTCATAAGAGTCCCAGCCATTAAAGAGACATTCTCACAGGATCCCTCTTCTCTGCCTGTTTTTTTGCATTTTGGTCAAGGAAAAAAATAATTTGTTTCAGACATGCTAGTGTGTTTTGTTTTATTTTTTAACTAGCAGTAACTTTAGGATATCTTATCAAGTCCATAAAAAGGAACTGTATTTTTGACATTAACACTTGTAAATGGCCTGTAGGAAATGTGAGTAAAAGCTCTTCTCACCCTTAGTTTCATTTTCCCTTTGACTCCTTTACTGCTATCTGTTGGAGAGCATACTCTGTCTGGTTTGTTCATCTAGATGAGTGTGTTAGACCAGCAGGTTACTGTCACCTTTTGACAGTTCAGTTTTGCAGCCCTATGTGCTTTTTTCAGAAACTTACAGTTGACAGTACTGCATAAGCTATGTAGTTCTTCACCAGGAATAATGAATGAGATGTTGATCTCAAGCTAGAGAAATTCTGTCTTCTCCTTGCTTATTGGTGGTCAGAAGTGAGCTCCTTGCTTTTTGAAGCTTCAGCTCATAGGACTTATTTTTTTGTGAGTCACTTGTTGATCAGCTGCTTAAAGTGATGTGTATGGACATTCTGATATGTTATTATATATATGTCTTATGCAGTAAGTATTAGCCTGGAAAATGCAAAAGAATCTAGTCAGTGTCATATCCTTTACTCTGTTAATGTGGTCCTTCTGGACTTTACTGACTTAATTTGGATTAAGGTTATTTCTGCCAGCCTCTGTATTTTGAAGTGGTTGTGTTAGAAGGGTGTGTTTGCTCATGCTCAGATAAGGGGAGAAAGGAGAAGGAAGAAATCCTAACCATGCTGTTTCAGTGAAGGCTGGCTAGGTGACAGGATGGTCATGTTCTTCTGATTGTTCAAGGAGCATGGTGGTATCCTTCTTATCATGTAATCCTGTGTTTTTCTCATAGCGTGTCTCTTGCTGGGGGCAACACACACCTATGTGTGTACTGAGATCTTGAGAGTGGATCTTTAGACCTGGGAGATTGAGAGTGCTCCCTGTTCCCTGGGTTCAAACATGCATCTTCAACAGATCTTCTCTTTGGGATTCTCCTGGAGTAAGATGTGCTCTTCATAATACAAGCTTCAGGCTATTTGCCCACTTACCTACTAATCAACATAGGGTGAATTGTCAGATGCAGACAGGCTTTAGCTAGCTTTTTCTTCTCTGAGCCAGAAGAATGTGGATAAGCTTTGGTCTGGAAATCTGATGGCTGTGTTAATAAACTGTGGCACCTGAATGTAAATGCTTTGCCAACGGGGTTTGTTCTCTTGATCTGAAAGCTGCAGTTATGCAGCTATAGTTTCTGGACCACTGTCGTGGTTTAAGCCCAGCTGGTAACTCAGAACAGATATGATGTGAAGCATCACAAATGTTTGCACACTGGCTGAGGTCCAGCTATACTTGTCCGTGTAGACACTATTGTTGTGTGTCTGTCTGTCTTTCCAATTTAGCTTAATGACCTTTTCCCACAGCTTTGTCAATTCTCTTAATTGCCACGTACTGATGATTTCTAGGTAAGCTCCCCCTCTGCTTCACACCAGGGTGTGTGTTCCTCCATGCAGAGCTGCATAAGCATTATTCTTGGCACTACTCATGATTTAACAACTGGAAAATACACTTCTAAAACGTCTTATTTGTCCAAGTTGAAAAAATCTGAGCTGAGGAGATTTTCAGTAGATGTCTGTCTCAACTGGAATACCTTGGGAAGATTTTTAGGTAAGAATTCAGTTATTTCTGATGTTGAGACTAAAATCAGGAGGGGAAAAATGAGAACTTTTAGCAGCTTAGTTTATACTCTAGTATGTCTAACCTTGGAAATTTAGGAGTGAGACTTGCTTTGTGTTGGAGATGCCTGTTGCCAGCTGATGAACATGTTCTCAGTTTTATCAAGGATCTCCCCTCCTCTTTCAGTTGTGCTTGTCATGCGTCCAAACTTGTTAAATATCGGCAATAAGCTCAAAGATTCTTAGGTAAGTTACCCTTATAGAGAATTAGGAGGGGCTGAACTCTTGCAGTTGGACTTGCAGTTCATATTGATAGAGAGCCCTGACTATACTGCCTGGGAGCTGAGAGTTGCCTCTTTCTCTGCTTGCAGTGGTCCTTTTTCTGGCCTTTGGCTGAGGAGGAAGGGTACATAAGAAGGAGGTAGAAGCAATACCCCCAAAAGGTAGAGCAGAGGTGGTGGGATTTTTGCAGGAGCCAAGCCATAGTAATAAAAGCTGAGGACTAAATTTTTAAGAACAGGACCAGAGGTAAGTGGGTACTTGAGGGCAAAAGTTAAACTGCCATTCCCCAGACCTGGGAACACTAGAGAAGATTCTTCCATGCTATACCAGTAACTTCAGGGGCCCTTGCTGGGTTTGTAAAGTGTTACCTCCCTCTAGTGGTGTGTGTACAAGGTAATGGGCACAGTACCCTGCTAGCTCCAGTGGTGAGGGTAGATCAGATGAAACACAGCATCCTTGACTTTTACCCAGCTATTCATACTGTGTTATGTAGATACAGATGCACTAGGTGTTCCTATGAGATACTGGGTACCTTGCATAAGCCATTCTGCTGACAGGTGGACACTTAGTGTCCTTCCCTTTCAGGATATTTAACCGGATCCATGTGAGGTCAGTCTTGAAGACAGGCTCAGCACAGAAGATTTCTGTTAAACAGCCACAATGCTGCAGCTAATTATGATTATTCAGGAACAGTGGGATCAGCAACCCAAAATGAGTCAACAGATCTGTTAACTTTGCCTGTAATGTCTCTTCACATTTACTTAATGGACAAGAGTGTTGAAGAAATGTACCTCTTTCACCAATCAGCTCATGGTGAAAGGGACTGCTGTTCTGATTAGAACAGCCTTGGTTCCAACACAGGCAACACAGGCTTTTCTAACTCTTAGTTGGAACCAAGACTGGGTGGTGTGCACTCAGGGGTGTGGGGCATTGCACTCTGAGTTGCCTTTGAGATTGCACATTCAACTGACAGGTTGATAATGAGGTAAGTGTCTGATGTGGGGGAAAATAATATGTAACTGCATGGTAAGGATTGTATTGTAGTGGGAGCAGCATCCTAAACATGTTAACTAATTATCAGCTGTGCAAACTGTTGCATGTGTTGCTTGAACCACTTCACCTGGACCGACAGAAATGAGAGGATTATTTTCTCATGTTTAACACTGGATCATCATGGCTGCTACAGCATTACTGCTGTTAGTAGTTGAGAATTGGAGAAAACGTTCTGTCATTTAGTAATTGGGTTGTAGCACTAAGGATTCTTATTCCTATTGTAAATGTCTCCAAACCTGGCACTTCTGAATTTCTTCTTGCTCTCTTCAACGTATTTCCGAATCTGTTGCGCCTCATACCAATCAGTAGACTCTAGCAGCCTTTTTGTGCTGCCAGCAGCTTCATTTTAGCTTTTGTGTTTTGACTCTCCACTTAAGTAGGAATAGCTTTACATCAGAAAGAGCTTTTTTTTATTCTGGAGTCATAATTTTTTGACCACTTCAACTGTTCTTTTTATTCTCATTTTTGTCTACTTTTGCCCTGACTCATAATTCCCCCAAAAGAATGGAATACTTTGAAATGAGGAACACATGGTTTTTTCCTTTGTATTCCATACAAATGACTACTTGGTAGTATTCTTTTACCTGTACTAAGTGCAATCCATTCATAATCGCACCAGGTCACATATGCAACCAAATGTCTTCTAGTACTGGTAATTTATGGCATTTTTATATATGAATCTTAAAACAATTACCTTGCATTGGGGCAGTGCCATCCATATCTGCAGATTTAACTTGTTTAAAGCTGACTGTATTAGGTGTCCAGAAGGTGTTTCTTATTTTTAAATTAAATCTTTTTATATAGTGATACTTCTAGAAGAACTGGTTCTGTTTTCTAGTTTGCTTTGGCCATCTTCCAGGGCTTTGAGAGAAATCCCCAATTCATACAGTCTTAAACTTTCATACCTCTGAAATGTATGGTCCTTTCCTTCCTTTTTCTTCATCTGCCTCTTTCTGTCCTTTCAGGTTGTTTCTAAACTCATTATATAAATGGTGGCTTTAGCTTTTCCTTTCTCTCCCAAACTTAAAATTTAAAGTAAAACCCAACCAAACCTATGTCATTATTTCTCAGCATGGTTAAGATGATTCAGAGTGAATGGGCAGTAAGGATGAGGCATAGCAGGCTAATTTGAAAGTTGGCTTTATAGTGGCAAGTTATCCATAGGGCAGCTATCACCCTTTAAGTTTTGAAGCAAGTTATCCATAGGGCAGCTATCACCCTTTAAGTTTTGAAGTCTCAGATAAATGCTTAATTGGTAAATACTTGTAACAATGTCAGACCCGTTCTTGCTGTACTGGAGGTGCTGTCCTCAATAGTCAATAGACTAGGGTGTGCAAGAGTTCTTCAGGTGCCCTACAAAATCCATCCCTTTGGCTTAATCTGCTGTGGAAAGTGATTTCAGAGGCTTTTCCTTTCATTAAGGGATGCTCACCTGTTACTGTTCCGTTCACTGCTGGGGCTGTGATCACCTCTGCCAAAGGCTAAGTAGAAAACAGAAGTTGTAATGTCTTAAACTGCTAAAGCTATTTATTACTTAATGCATATCTGTGCCCCACGGCATTTTGCCAGTAGCCTGCAAAGAATTCATGCAACTTAAATAACCACAGGGCTGTCTTCCAATATAAGGTTGAGTTTAAATTGCATTAAATAGCATGGAAGCTAACGCTGGTGATATTCTTGGACTTCTGAATACTCAGGTGTAAAACAGTTCATGTCTTGCCTATATTGTTAATGCAATGTGGAAAGAGAGTCCTTAGAAAGAATGTACATCTTCCCTTCCTCTGTTTCAATTGATGGGTGTTTGCACTCGCAATCCCCAGACCTCTTCTATTTTAGCTTCTCTGGAGGGTGCTCCCTGTCAGCATTCTTTCCCCCCTCTTCCCCTCCCATTGTCTGCTATTTGCAGCCCCTTGTCTTCCTTTCACTGGATCAGAACATGGCAGTGCTTTGGTTTCCCTGCACAGCCTAATGGCATGAACAAGACTCTTAAAATATGACGTTTCTGCTATGCACAGCCCCTTTCAGGCTTGCTCCAGCCTACTCTGGATCTAACTGCTCAATTGTAGTAGGATCAACCACACTTATTTTGCCAATAAAACGAGGTAAACAGAAGACATGAGAGGGAAGGAAGAGTCATTACAGGTGTTGTGAGTTGGTCAGGCTCCTGACCTAAGCACATGTTTTTCATTTGTAACATAAAACTCTTGAGATCATGCAGGCATAATAGTTCAGATGGGGAAAAATGCTTTATGTTCTTTTATTCAGCCAAAAGTAAGAGCAAGTGTTACCTTTTTGAGCTTGCACCGCTCCATTTGTGTTGTCTATCAGAGTTCAAGTTTGCTGTGAAGTGGCGAAAATACACATGATCTTTTGCAGAAAATGTAACTTAATTAAAGGCCAGTATGTCAGGCATGGCAAGCTCCCTTGTTTTTGAAGTATCCCTAACTTATTTTTTGTTATGGCTTTCCTCAAAGTAGAGGTGGTGTATTACCTCTTATACCAAAGCTTAAGTGAATTACTGGCATAGTTGCCCTCTGGACTAATGGCGGTGTGAACCTTGAAGATGTAAGAGAAAGTTGATGTGAAGGAGGTTAAGAATGAGGAGGGATAGAAGCAACAATTTCTCCCACATGGCTCGCACCAATCAGGGTAAAACTAACCTTTCAGGAGTGCTCAGCTTCAACAAAGCGTGATCACAAGAAAAGCATTATATACCTTCTAGGGAATTCCCCCCCACTGTTGCCTTTCAACATCATTTCAGTTTGCCAGAATGCCATTCTGACAGGCAAGAATTCAAAATGTGTATCTTGACAAAATATTTGATGTGCAGAACAACACTTCTGAGCACACAGGTGCAGGTCCATGGGTGTGTATTTTAATATATTTCCAGTATTAACGGTGGTAACTCCGGGCACCCTATCTCAACAGTATTTTTAGTGAGCTGCTTGGATAAAATGTTCAGGAGGTTTACTGTTTTATTTGGGGAATTTCTGGTTCTTAGTGTGATATGCTAATTAGTAGCATCGGGATAGTAAGCTAAGGGTACCACTGCTAGGGATTAATATTTATCCTTTCCAATCTAGTGGCTTTTACTGAGTATCTGTATAGTCTGTGGAAGACTTCTCTACTCTTCCCCTCATGTGTAAGTTGCTAATGAGCCTATAGCGTTAGGTTAGGAACTGCCTTATTGCCAGATCCTGTTACAGTAGCTAGTATTTTTATGATTCATCTCAGCAAATGCCCACACTTCCTTTCTGACTAAAATGCACGCTGACAAAGAATGAACCTGCTAATTGGGCAAAAGATGCGCTTTGTGTACTTCTATTCATTGGCCTGCGTGGCTGCGTTATCACATTTCTGTACGCTTCCCTTCAGAGGTGGGAAATGGGGAACTTAATCATCCTACTTTTCTCGTTCCTCCTCGTATCCAAATAAATGTTGAACGGTTGGAATTTTAGCTGGAGCTGCTGATACAAGTATTTGGCACTTTGGTACTTAACTTTTGTTAGATTAACATGGGCTAATTTGTTACCTTCCTTGCTAATGTTTGAACTCTTATCCAGTAGAAAAGTGATTTTGGTGGCAGTTGCTGTTGGAGCTGTTAAATGATTTCACAGTTGTTAAAATTTTGCAGATCGCTGGGCCCATCAAATTTTTGTCAAAAAATGCTTCTTTAAAGGGCCTTGAAAAATGTTGTTGGGAGTACAGTTAAATAGCTGCTGCTGGGAATATTGATCTTGTTGCTTCCTCCTGGCTCTCGAATCCAGCCTCCCCTTTGGAGGCTTTTGTTCAGGTCCCTGTTTTCATTCAGGAAGTGCTAAGGTGATACAGTGCCAGTGAGTTGATCGATGACTGTACTTGTGAGAGGGCAGACTCACAGCGCCCATGCATTGGCTTGGATGGAGCAGAAGAAGAGGAGCCATGTGGCTGTGGCACTGAGGCCACTGTGAGGGTGGGACTTTGTATGGCAAGGGGAGAGCCTTAGACCAGAGTGTTTTGTATGCATAATGAGGTGCTGCTTTTACCATTTTGAAGTGCATTTTATGTTGTGAAAATGCAAATAATGGCCAGCAGACTGTGAATGCAATGAACAGTGATATCTGTGGATGAATTCTTTTTGGGATTCCAGAGCTCGGGGATCCTTCAAAATATGTAGACAGCAGCCTCTAACTTGGGGAGCAATGTGTCTGATGCGGTGGTGATGCAGAGGCAGAAATGTATGGGTAGTGGAGATTAAAAAATTATCTGAAATATTCTATGCTTTAGATTTTGCACTTCACTGGAAATCTGAGCTCTTCTAGTGGATGTATGCGGCTTACGAGGATGTATGTCATCTTTGTAAGCCAACTTTGAGCAAGGAAGATCTTCCACAGTGTAACAAAATAAGCAGTCCAATCAAGAATGATTTCAAAGCAAGTTTGTGGATTCCTGCAGCTTTTATCTCCTTCTTCCTGTAGCTGTTCTTCATCCTCTTGCTCAGTAGTGTGAGAACAGCATGATTTGTGCTGCTGGGCATGGGTTAGTAACACAACCCCTGGCTATGATGGAAAGGTTGTCACCTCCTGTGTGGTCAGGGCTTGGTCTTCTGCTGGCCCTGAATCAAAGAATCAAGCCACCTTCCCTTACTGATTTCCTTCTTGCCTGGCTGCAGGCAGATGGGGTTATATGTGCTATCACTAGGCTGCTTTTGAAGTTAGTTGAAGGATATATATCTCTATCAACTACATGGGAATTTTTGCTTTTCAGGAAGAAGAGATGCCAGATGTAGAAATTGACATTGATGACCTTCTTGATGCAGCCAATGAAGAGGAGAGGGCTCTCAAATTACAGGTAATATTATGTCCTAATTTCAAATCAGAATGTTGCTGAATTAATGCATCTGGGTCCATATCTTGTGTTTGTTTAGAGCTGAGAGGTTCCTAGTTCTGAGTTTAGCATAATCTACTGGACTGTAAAAAGGTAATCAAAATCCTTTAGGTAAAAATGTTCTGGAAGGTAAGTGGTAACAGGAGTGAATAAGAGTTCAAAGAATCCAGTAATATAGGGAGATATGCTGAGACAGATTAGATTCATTCAACTTTTTACAAGTATATGAAATGAAAAACTGGAAATTGTTTCTCTGTCTATACCAGCTAGGATTTGGAGCCCATTGAATTATCTTGGGGTAACTTGCCTAAAAGCTTGAGGAAAGGATAAGGTGGTCAGATGCAGGAATTAGTAGAGAAATTCAGAAGCTGTCTGCTGAAATTAAACCCTTCAAACCAACTCTTTAATTCTCTGAATTCTTCTTGAGGTTAAAGTTTATGAAGGGAAATGAGGGAGGAAACATAGTTGTGTTAATAGAGATACCTATATCTAATTCAAGATAGAAAATGAATATGAGAGTCTCTGTTTATAATCTGTTTATAATACTGAAGGAAGGAAACCTGTGAGTGGTTTGCCCCCAGCTCACTTCTGGGAGGTGATTACTCTGGTGCTTAAATGCACCACATCTGATTTGCAGTGCCTGTTGGCACCCTTTTCTCATTGCCCACTACCCAGCCACAGAGACATGGGACATGGCTCTACTCTATTTACTCAGCATTCATAAATAACTTTGCTGCTTCCATCTAAACTAGCTGCTGCAGCTGGGCTGCCAGGAATGCCTGACCTAGCTAACAAACTAGCAAAGGTCTATAGGTCTGTATTTCTGCATCACAGACTGTGGTGCACTCACAGAAAGCTGCCTTTCACATGTGTATTCCTGGAAGAAATGTTCTTGGATTCTCATTCGTTTTTCAAGAGGGGGATTTTATATCTTCCGACCTGGAAAAAGAAGCCATCATTTCTCTCATGTAGCAAATTATTCTGATCCATCTAGGTAGGGAGTGAAGGTTACTTGCTATAATGCTAGGTTTTCAGTAATTTCATAATCCAGTGATTCCTGGTTCCTTCTCCTCTTCTTTCCCCATTCCCTTGCCAGTTTTTATACTGTAGAGTTGTTTATATTCACTGTTATTCTGTATTGGAACTGACACTATCATGTTTTGCTTCTAGGAAACTCTTGTAGATTGCTACAAACCAACAGAGGTAAAAAGACTTTTCTTAAATTCTCCTTAAGTTTGGAAAGTGTAGCAATGTTCAAGCTAAAGTAACTTTTTTTCTTATACTGATGATAAAGTAAATACAGGAATATTAACAGAGAACTGATGGGCTTGGGGTTTTATATCCTGGGAATGTTTATTCTTGTCACTAGACTACAGTAGGAACAGGATTGGGCCCTGTGGAGGAGCTCCTGATCATTCCAGCTGAAGTATCTATTATCCTCTGTAATGTTCTTGATTTTACTTTACCCATGCTGAAAGTTGTCATATTACAGGAGTACTAAATGCAGTTCTTATCACATGGTTAAAACCCTACTATATTTGCATGAAACATCAACTTGAGAGATGGACTGTGTGCTCTTCAATGTGAAGCCATTAAATTTTATCTCTGAAAGTAAAATTGTTTATTCTGGGAACTGTTACATAGGTATGCAGCTCAGCTAATTGTTTTTGTGAATAGACTTGAATACAGTTGTGGGATAACGGGAACTAGCAGGATTTGAGCACTCTATTTTCAACTTGAATATTCAGTAATGTGTCCAGTGCCAGTGTGGACAAGTGTATAACTTGCTTATATAGTAATGTGTGCTTACTAAGAGGAGTTAAATCATAGAATTATAAAATTGCTTGGGTTGGAAATACTGTAAGAAAAGCTTGGAATCATTGTAAAAACCAACCAACCAACCAAAAACCCCAACAAAATCAGCCCCTAGGTTGTGTGACATTTTCTTGGTTCGATTTATAGAGTCAGTGCTTTTCCACCTGTGGTTTTTGTGTAGTACTTAGTGTGGCTGGCTTACAGGATTTTTCTAGTCAGGAACCTTTCAGCTCTGCATGACTTAAAAGCTAGGCATTTATTTTTTGAAACAAGGCTGCACATAGCTTGCTTCCTTTGTAACATCTACAGCTATAGCTACTTAAACTATTGGGGCTTAGGGTAGTCAGGCTGTTAGGAAGAACCACTGATATGGTTAAATAGACACTTGTCTGTTTATCAGAGACTTTCTTCAGGGCTTTTCCTTTGGGGTTTTTTGATTTTTTTTTTTTTTTTTGAGGTAGACTGGGAAAACTCTCCAGAATTGCTATTACAGTTGTTGGCACTAGCTTTTTGACAGGGCAGGGAAGTGACCCAGAAAGACTAGCATGGTAACGCTTCTATATGTTGGTCTGTGTTGTACCTTGGTTTCTTCACAGCAGATAACACACGTCTCCCATTATGGAGATGACAGGCCAAAAAATCAAGTCTTCAGTTGTCCCACTGTAGTAATACTGCACTCCAGATGACCCCTTTCAGCCTTTGAACATGTAATATGAATTATTTTTCTTAGTTCTGAAGCTGGACACATAATGCAAGGATAAATTTCGAGCTGTGATATGGGTGCATGATAGATGTCAGTGAGTGTTCCACTGGAAACCTTGGTCATAGAACTGCAGGAAATGCTGTGCTGGTAAATAAATTGGCATGGCAGTTCGCAGGAAGCAACATCCTGGACACGTGTATTTTACTGCCCTCAAGGCAGTTGAATCCAAGTGACATTTTAATACTGACTTTGTGACTTGTCTCTTCAGTCCTCTGCTGATGGGGTGGAGGCAGCTCCTTTATCTGGAAGCATATCCATCTTCCTTGACAATCTTTTGAGATAGCCAAGTTGAGTACAGTATTTAATCCACTCTTCTGAGAGGATAGTTGCCAAAAGGGGAGTAATTTCTCAGGATTATTTTCACAACAGCAGCTTTTCTTCTTCATCTGTACTGTGATAAGCCCAGTAATACTGCATGACTACTAATTTAGGCCACTTCAAAATAGTGATTTTTTTTTATTTGCCATGTGTGGACTAAGAAGAGCCTTAAGTTAGCTTAAGGCTCCTATATGAGGATCTGCACCTTGTCTGGAAAATCTGAAATCCTTTCATATTTTCAGACCATTCAAAACTATTGAGGTAATTGGTTTGTGAAGGGCTTTCTGGAAGATTTGTGGTGGATGAATGTGAGCTGATGGAATTTCTCCTGACCAATCAAATGCAATCAACCAAGTGCACTAGGGATTTTAGCATTGAGAGTTACACAGTTTGCAAAAGGCAGTAATCCCTAACTGGGGAAAAATGTAATATGTCATCTCTACTCTTCAGAACATAAGGAAAAATAGTACAGCAGGTAGAAAGCTTAATAACTTGAAGCTCTGACCTCCTCTGTTTAAAAGCAAGCAAACAAAAACACGAAACAAAGCAAACCAAAAAAAGCCTGGAAAAAACAACAAAAACTGAAGCAAACCCCAAACAACCCCCTACAAATCCTAATGTGTATTGTAAATGATTTTTGCTTACTGCCTTCCACTTAGGCTAATGGACTGAGGGATTTTTGCATGTATTCTGGATTGACTTTTCATCAGAAGAAGCAGAGTTATTCAGGTCGTTTGAAAGGTGGAAGGAATTCTCATCGTCTAATGAACTGGCCAAAGACGATAGCTGACAGTAACGTATGAGGAACTGCTAAGACGTCTTTCCTCTAAGGGTAGATAAATAGGCTGTTAAATGTGCTCTAAAATGTTAAAATCATTTTTTTTAATGTAGCAGTTATGGCTGTTGATTCACTTTGTATGAAAACATGATTAATGTGGGAATCTTATTGTAAAGAATCATGTAGTTTGCCCAAATAAGGCAACTAGAGGTTATTCAGGAAGGCACACACAGTCGGTATGTTTTTTGGGTGCTGTTTAAGTTTACATGAATGATTCTTAAATTAAAATGTTGATTTCCTAATCAAGATTTATGTGCAGTGCAACTGATGCATCGTTCAGTCATTAAAAATTAGTTTTGTAAAGTGTGCCAGAGGATAAAAATAATTTCTAGGCACAGTTGCCAACTTGGCTGTTTCTACAAACATAGTAATTAAAAAACCCTGCAACACCCCAAAAACAACCACGCCAAAAAGAACCCCAAACAAAAACCACACAAACCCAGTGTGTTTATCGGTGTTAATTACTGTAATGTGTGACATCTATTTATATTTGACATCATTTTACTTCAGCCATAACCTCCTTTTTTTGTGTGGTTAAGTTGTGCTTGTTGAAGAGAAGTTGAGTTTCTGCCTGACTTGAGGCATAGGCTTTGGGATCTCAAATGTGAAAAATGATTTGACATGTGATGGTCGTCTTCCTACTATGCAAAATTAAACAGTGCTAGCAGTATTCTTCAGACAGTTTACACTTGCTGTGCTTCCCCTTCTCTCTTCTGTAACTATGTTCCTACTTCAAAAATGGTACATGTCATGTAGGCTTGACATAAGGTAACGCTTGATGTGCAGAAGTTCATTTTAGGAGTGCACAACTTAAAGGGTGTTCTGTCTGAAGAATTAGTGCCATAGCAAAACTCTGGGTCTGAACTTCTGTGGTCAAAAAGGGAGCAGTAGCATTCATCTGCATCACCCATATGCCAGAGGTGCCACTGCTTCACTCAGTGCCATGCTTTGCCTGTGGAAAATCCCACTCAGACCTTTGTCAAGTTTCTGCCTTGGTTCTAAGTGATGAAGAATCTTAATGTAAGTTACAGGGAATTTTAAGTCTCATGTTAGCAGTGAATGTAACAAAGAAATTTAAATATAATCTGTAATCTTGATGATAGGGTATTGATACTTGACAATAGATTATTTAGAATAGGAAGGCCGTTGTGGCCATGAAATCAATGAGGTTTTGTCAAGATGCGTACTTTGAAGAAAGCTAAATTTATGTTGTTGTATCTCTGCTATTGGTAGCAGCAAGACCACCCATATGGACTGGGCTTTGGAGAAAATCTGAAGTATTAGTGTCTGATGTGAATTAAAACTTCTGCTAGTGGGGCTGCCAAATTTACCAGAAGAAAAATGAATAATAGCCTGTTAAACTACTATGGGAGAGAAATCCAATGAATGGGCAATTTTTATGTTTACTGACTCTAAAAGATGCAGCTGAGCTACACAATGTCTGCACATAACTAATATTTGATGAGAATGAGATAAATTAGATTTGGAGTTCCTTTGTTTCTGTCTTTCCTCATAGAAGTACATGAAGCTTCTGGCAAATAGGCTGGAGATCTCTCCCACACAGGCAGGATTAAATCTATCTAAACCATTTTGTTAGTATAATTTTTTATTTAGTGCAAAATGGGAGAAAAGTAGATGAAATAGCATCCTTGAAGAAAGTCATTTTGCTGGTAACTTGTAATTAATGACAATTTCCCGTATGATTTCCAAACAAACAGTGTGAAATTGTTGTGCATATTCTCTGGAGAATCTGGGGAGAGATTTATGTCATTGATAGTTACTTCAGTGGCCAAACTATTTCAGCAGCTTTTAACACATAATTTTAAGAAAGGTAGAGAGCATTTAACTATATGCTTCCCTAAGTTTAATTCTTAGTTGAAATAAGTAACAGGCTTGTGACTATTTTGGTTATGCCTTCAGATATTGTGTATTTAACATATAGACATGAATAAAAAGCTCAACCCTGCTGAAATAGAATCTCTAAACTTTTGATGGATCATGTATTTTTTTGGCCCTACTATGATACAAATTATTTCAAGTTAATATCACTGTTGGTTTTGGTCTTTTTTTTTGTTGTTGTGTTCTGGTTTTTTTTAAATATAGGGCAGCAATACACTGCCTTATGATTTGATTAAAAAGTACATTTTTGAAGCAATAGTAACTAAAGATGTGTCCAAAGGCCTCAGTGCAGTGTACTGATTTAGATCTGGGCGAACTTAAGAGCTCATAGACATTTATTGCAGCTTAGCTGATGAGAGGTAAGTTATTAAGCCACTGTAACTGTATTAAGTGTTTGTATTACTTGAAATCAAATAGGGCAATTTGTAGAGAAAAAGTTAAGAAACAAGTGTATTTAAAAGTAGTGCAGACAGAAGCATTTCTAGAAAAACATGATTTCTTGATCATCCATTTAACCACTCTGAATTCACTGAACTGAAACTGTTTATGTGCCTGCTGAGATCTGCCCTACATTGTACTACAGTGTTGGAGGCAATTAAGCTTGCATGTTTTCATTTCTGCGAGTGCTCATGAGTATAACTTAAAATACCTATAGCAATATTATAGCAAAAAAATACCTGAAAGAGGGTAGATTTAGGTTAGATATTAGGAAAAAATTCTTCACTGTGGGGGTGGTGAGACACTGGAGCAGGTTGCCAAGAGAAGCTGTGACTGCTTCATCCCTGGCAGTGTCCCAAGACCTGGCTGGCTGGGGCTTTGAGCAACCTGGTCTAGTGGAAGATGGCCCTGCCCATGGCAGGGTGTTGGAACTGGATGAGCTTTAAGATCCCTTCCAACACAAATCTTTCTACGATTCTATGGCTATTATAAATATGGTGATTTGACAAGAATAAGGTGGGCTTGTTTACATGCTGCCAAATTGGAGAATAGCTGGACTGCAGCTAAGTTTTGTGGTATCTAATCAATGCCTTTTCCTGTTTTAGCTCACCAAGAAGCTTAATTGATGCGTATTGTCCTCCTCTGGGCACTGATGGTGCTGAGGCCTCACTGGAAAGGCCGTGCTGAAGTTCAGTGAGGCTACGGAGATTCTGCTTCACCAGTTCTTGCTAATACAAGGCAGCTTCTAGCCTCATTCTCCCAAATATGTGCCTTGTTAGTTCCCTTATTCATATTTGATCAGATTCAGTTTGCACCTGTGTGGAAGTGAAGGTGTTTGGCAATAGGGTTCCCTTTTCCCTTTTTTCTTTTTAATTCCCATTCAGATGGCATTTTTGAGCTATTGTTTAGTTTGTTGCCCAAGTAGCTATGGAGATTGCTCTTCTGGCTGACTTTACTTTTTACATCCAACTAATCAGGCTCTCTCCAGGAAATAGCCTTGGGCAAACAGTCAAGGAAATCATCATTTTTTTTTACTTTGCTGCAGGGAAATAAAGCTGTAGAGGAAAGCTGGTTTAGGATTCACTTTCTGCTCTAGTGAAGCAGAGGACTAGAAACCCTAAATTTTGGTTCAAGAACTAGTCCTAGAACATGTGTACTGTTTGTGGAAGAGAAATCTGGAGAGACAAAGTCTAACTATTCTCCAGAATTAATTAGAAGACTTTGAATAGGAAGCATGGAATTCATTGTCTAGCAAATGACCTCATTAAAACAATGAGTCACACCTCCAAAGCAGGGAGGTGATTTCCTCCCCTTTACTGAATTATCATTTCACCTTCTTTTGTTGTCTTTAGGTGTTGTTTGTTTTTTTTTTAATTCTGCATTAGATTAATGCTTTGCTGAAGCAAATGACTTTAATTCAAGGGAACGCTTTGCAGAAGGCAAGTGCCTATGGCCAATTACAGATGAGTTCAAATGAACTATAGATTTAGTCTCTGTCTCATTTAAATTCGCCTTTACAATTGGAAAGATGTCTTCTAGAAACAATGATTTCATATTATAAATTAACAGGATTCGCAGTACTTTCCACAAAACTGTAAGTAAAGGTGGTCTCACAGAAAATCTGTAAAGAGAATTTAAACTGAGTTTGTGGATGTTTCTGTGGTCATCTTTCTTGGTGATGTGATTTTTTTTTTTTTTTTTTCCTTTTTGTTTTTTTTCTCCTCCTCCCCCTTTACCAAGCCCCAAAGTGCTGGTACAAGATTTTTCTTCTACTAAAGGTAGATGTGGCGTGTGTATTTCTGGCTGTAGCCCTCCAAGGAACAGTTCATAAATTCTTGAGTCTTAAGCTGAATTACTGGTAGGGTTTTCAAACTCTATGAATAATGAAGTATTATATAAGTATATATAAGTAGATAATCCAACCTGTGTTACAGAACTATTTTAAACATAGATTGGTACGTGATCAGCATTCAAATGCATGATGCTAAGCTGCAGCATATTTCCTAGAGGGGGATTTCAATAAAATGTGCTGTGTAAAATGATTTTTGTGTATGAGGTTGAGATAGATGTGGATATTAGGCCTTCTATTATGCCTTGACTTGACCGTCCACAAGGAATAAAACCCCAGTTTTTGAGTGTTGTTTAAAGAAAACAAGTGTATGTTACTGTCATAAAGATGAGTTGGTTAATTATAGAGGGAAGGCTTACTGAAATGCTGTGAAGTCTCCTTTCCTGCCTCCAAGAAGGAAAATGTGCATTTCTTCTAGAATGCTGCCTTTTCTTGAGGGGAGCTGCCATACAAGAAAGGCAAAGCACTGGAGCACAACTGTGTTAATGACAGCCAGCTCCATACAAGTGTCAGATGCAAAATGATGCCTAAACCAGAAATGTAATGAATGAATACTGTGGTTTGCACACCCGTGGGATGTGCACAACAGCCCTACTGGGTTATGTAATGTCTGCCACATAAAAAATGCTCTTGTTGGGTTTTATTGCAAACCTCTTTTTCGAGAAACATAGTTCCTGAGCAGCACTAAGAAGTTTCTACGTAATGTGAAACTTGCTTGAAAAGTTCAATCAAATATCTTCTTTTGCAAAAGAAGGTGCTTGTGGTACTGCTTCAGAGTATCAGGGGAACTCCCCTCCCTTCTTGTAATGTCATATTGAAAAACAACTGACCCTGGCTGTGTTTCATATCCAAGGGAAACTTGCTCCAAACTATTCTGAGTTGTGGGGGAAAATGGACAGAGAGATGGCAGAGGAATATCCCAAATGTATACAGTCAAAGCACAACAGATTTCCCTGTCCACTCTGCATGTGTCCCTTCCTGTAATGCTCTTACTTTCAACATCTATGAACCAGTTGGATATTTCCCAGTTGTAGTGTCTTGTTGCTACCTTGATAGTGAATGAAGGTGGTAGAGATTATCTGTGGCTTTAACAGATGACTTATAAAGTCTTCCAAAGGGGAAAGCTGAACTTCAGCTCACTCCTTCCCAACGGTGTTTCTTAATCTGATGTTTCACAAGGGAAAATAGCTTTTTAAGGAGAGAGCTGTTGAAGGCAATGCTCATTGCATTAATCTGATGTAAAAATCTTTTAAGGTAACTTTAGAGAGTTTATGTCTATAAGGATTTTACTGCAGGGCTTCATTTAATTTTGGTAGTAAAAAACCTCAAAGTGTGTTTATACGTTTCAAACAACACCATGCCACATTAGTTTTGCATTATGTAGCAGGCCTTTACAATGATGAAAGCATAGCACAGAACCAATGCATAGTGCATTGAAAGCTGTGAAGTTTTAAAGTAAACCTGTCTCCTTCCTTTTTCTGACCTCTGAACAGAAGAGTACTGTATTCTGACAAGTTTAGAGTGGGTATTGTTGCAGTGGCTTGTGGCTATGTGGAAAAAGATTTTAGCGGATGGAGGGAGAGAATTTGAGGTGTTAACAGGTCTACTTCTCTGATTATCTCTTTAGGCTCTGTTCAGGTGGCAAGTGCAGTACTGGTAAGCGCTAGGTGTATTGTGTACTGGCCTTGCTGTAGTTAGTTCAGGAGTGGAGGCCAGAATATGAAAGGTTCTTAATGAGCGTTTGTATTTCACACTGATGTGTGTGCTGCTCTCTGCCTCTGCTGCTATTAGTTGAAGCCACAGCTAGTGTTGGTGAAACAATAGCCATGATGCAGCAGTGCATGCAGTACATTATAGATGCGCATAAACTGACAGAAAATGAAATTGCTCTGTTGGGGTGATACCTCCCAGGATTGGGGTGCCACCACAAAAACCTGACCTCTTTCTCAAATTAAAATACACGCTTACAGAGGATTTTCTTATGCACAGTGTAGCACTTGGATAATATATGATTCAATGTGGCTTTTCTGAAAGGTACTCTATTGCCGTTTAGGTTGTGATCTTGTTCACTGGAATTTTTAGCCTCAGGCATTTGGCTAGGAAGTCATGCTTTTTGTCTTCATAGAATCATAGAATGGTTAAGTTTGAAGGGACCTCAAAGACCATGTAGCTCCAGCCCTGCTTCTATGGGCAGGGACACCTTCCACTAGATCAGGTTGCTCAAAGTCCCATCCAGCATGGCCTTTCACATCAAGCTGGCTGACTAAATCCGTAATTACATTCCGTGTTTATAGCTAAATGGTTTCATGATCAGAACCTCTTTGTAGGTGTATACATAGTACTGTAAGATAAACCTAATTCTCCCAATGTGACAGTAAGGGGGTGATTTAGCTTTTAATGCATCTGCAGTTGCTATGAGAAATTATATACCAAAAGGATTTCGGATAATGGTGCAATTGTAAGCTTCTTTTCTCCCACGATTTAAAGGAGAAAATCTCCTGAAATTGGGGGAAATGCCACTGTGAATAAAGACCTGGTCCATTAATACTTTATTTCTGAATAGTGTCATTTACTGAACTCCACAACCAGTTTCACTCAGCATAACCCAGTGGTGCTGCCTCTGGCTCCTTGTTCCTGCCATGCCTCAGACTGGCACAAGTGTTGGTGTGGGGCTGTGTGGTGAGCCTTGCTGGAGGGCTGAACCAGCTTCGCAAGTAACAGGGCACGAGATAAAACAGTTGATATTTTAGCCGGATCAGCTTTCTGTTCCAGCCAAGTATGCAGCCAACCAAAAGGCTAGTGCCAGCATCGAGAGTGGCGAGAGAAACACTTCTGTTGGCAGGAGTGCTGATTTCTGTGCAGGCTTAAACTGTCAAAGTCATCCTTGATTATTTGCATTGCATCCAGCCATAGATTTTGCTTGATTCAGCAGTTGGTAGAAGGGCCTGTGTAGTAAAAGCCTGAAAGGTGCCTAGTAACTGAGCCTGAACACTCACTCATTGAGAGGAAAAGCTAGTTATTCACACCTCCACTGTGTGATGAGAGTATGCATATAAGATTCTTGGAGATCAGGCCAGAGAAATTCCAGCTTAGCAGTAAAAACTTAAATAAAAATGTATCACTTCCTTTGATTTTTTTTTTTCTTTTAAACCCAAAATCATGGCATTATGGGATCATAAAAGTTACTCATGTTTTCTAATCTTTTTTTCCTAGGAATTTATCAAAGAGCTGCTAACTCGGATAAGAGGAATGAGGAAACTCAGTCCCCCTCAAAAGAAGAGTATATAAATAACTTGAAGTAGTAGCACTCTGTAAAAGACATGGCAAGGGAAATGGGACTTTGAATACAAGACCTCTATTAAAATAATTGTCTTTCTTCACAATTTTTTTTATTTCATTCAGTTTTGACTCAAGGAATTTCTTTTGTGTGTTTTAAGGGTTCTTTTTTAAGTGTCAAAATTTTTTTAATCAAGAATATCAACAATTTGGATGCTGCTCAACTTTCACTTGAGGATTACTGAAGCAAGTGAAGAATCCAAGAGTTAGTGATGAGGGGCAGCAAGCCTGCTTGGTGAATCAGAAGATCTTATAAATTTACAGAGCTAGGAGACTTCTCCTTGCAACAAGTTGGATAACATTTAAGTTGGTTGTACATTTAACTCATGGATGTCAAGTTTCTTGTGCTTGTCTGTACATAAATTATAAAGTGGGTTGTGAATACTGTTTCACATGGATGGAAGGAAGTTTGTTACAGTAAATTATTTAAGTGGTGGTTATTGCAAATTTGCTACCAGAATGTACCAATTAAGATTACTAAAATGAGTGCTGTCATTTTTCTAAATACCCTTAAAGCAGCCCAGTGAAGAATTTTATCAAATCTTCTTATTTAGACTGCAGCATATGAGAATTGGGAAATTTAAGGGCTTAATTTGTAGACTTAAGAATTATTTGATTGATGCTTTGCCAGATCATTTCTTCTCCACCTCATGGTGTATTGGAACTGTGCTAACCTATACTGAACAAGGTCCTGCAGTGATATCTAGGAAAATGTCTATCACCATTTAAAAGCTGCTTCACATGGAGGAAAGGCAGTGCTACCAAAATTAATTACAAGCACTGTTTGTATTAGTGATGTGGTCTTAATTAAATGCAGTCTCCTTTCCTGTTAAAGTGGGCAAAGAATATTACAGTCTTTGTTTATGACTTTGCCCTGAGAAGTGGGAAGACTTCTTAACTTGGGCTCTGTTACTTATAAAAGAGAACAGAATAGAGATCCCTGCTCCCTCCTGGAAAATGCCCATGAAAATGTTCAATAAGCTACCATATACTGGTAGGTGACACTAGTCAGGCATTTTATATCAAGGGTGCTCTGAACATATTTTATTTTTCAAAAGAAGTACATGTTTGTGAATTTTATGTATACTGGCAAGCTTTTTTAATGTATTTAATTTTGTAATGTTTACTGATGGTTTTATTTACCAGATATTTACTCAAATAAATGGAACAACTTGTGACTTGTTACATGTACACTTCACAAGACTACTGTTGCTGAGTAGATTGATAAATGGATTTGCTCTTCAAAAAGAGAAGCCTGTGAGGTGGTAAGTACACGGGAATCCAGCTGTAGAGACCTTAATTGGCTTCTAATATGCCCAGTATCACTCAGTCAAACTCCTGTAATCCGGTGCACATCTTCACTTTTTAAAGTCTTCTGTAGATGAGGCCTTCCTTCCCTGTGCCCTGGGGGAGTTAAAAAAGAAAAAAAAAAAAAGAAAGAAAATGAAGGCTTGGAAATTATTTCAGATAAATGCTGCTGCTTCCTTTTTTTTCCTTCCACAAGAGGTGAGTGTAAGGGAGGGCTTACACTGGGTGACTCAGTTCTCTACTGAAGGTGTGGCAGAAGGGGGTCTTTCAGGCACTCTACCTTTCTCTCCTCCTGTACCTCTCTGAATCTCAAAACATTCCAGCAGCCCTGAGAAAAGGGTTGGTCAGTTTGCCTGCAGCATCTTAAATTTAAAGCTTGTACCTTGCTGAAGTTGTAATTCAGCTCTGGTTTCCTCAGGGGTCTTCCAGCAAACTGTTTTAAAACTGTGAAGTAAAATATCTGCTCTAGGGAGATTGAGGGGAGCTTGTGATTTCATCTGTATTTGTTGGGATTGCCCGCTGTTGTTGTCAGCATCATCAGAAGGATGTCTGGTTCTGAGAGGTCTGTGTGAATGACCTGTCTTGCCACAGGGATCGTTGCTCCTTGGTTTGTGCTTCTTACAGAGGATCTGAAGTAGCTAGATCTAAATGACCAAGTTTGTATCAGTTTCATCTCTTGAAAGAGAGAGAGTTACAGGAAAAACCTCCTTAATTCCTGAGGTAAGGAGCCTGTGTTAGATTTTTCACTTAACTCTGGAGGCAGAAATAAATGGTGTTAGAAAACAAGTCTTAGTTAATAACAAAATTCTGGTGTTTGATTGGGCACGTATTTTCATAGGCCTTTTTCCAAAAAGCCTGTTGGTTTGTAAACTACTGAGAGCCTTTTGTGAACACCAAGTTTATGATGTCTAAAATGGTAAAAAACTGAAACCAACCCTAT
The DNA here is from genome assembly GCF_033783945.1 of Neopsephotus bourkii. NCBI lineage: Eukaryota > Metazoa > Chordata > Aves > Psittaciformes > Psittacidae > Neopsephotus > Neopsephotus bourkii. Next base: position 2,679,076 of record NW_026902241.1, on the reverse strand, counting down.
TGATTTGAGACTTGTTAGCAATGTTTAGTTTTGAGTTAGTGTTTGAGCATGGTTACTGTTCCCTGGCTCAAATTTATTTAACTGAGAGCAATACTCTGAGGTGATATTTAGAAACACTGAAACGTTAAAGGTTCTAATAATTTTCACATCTACAAATGCATTTTGTGACTTCACTTATGATGTCAAAAATAATTTTTTGTCCTTTATAGTTACAGTTATGTATCCTATTTGTCTTGCACTGAAGTAGCTGCAGAAGGTAGCACTCTACCCCTTCTGTAACCAGCTGGGACAGTCCTTACTATTTTCTTGTCTTGTGTGGATGGGACAGTCACTTCTGTGAAGGGTTTCCTGTCTTCCAGTTGTACGTGTTTTGCTGTCTTACCAGTGTCAGTGAGCAAAACCAAACTTTAAATAGCTTTTGTCTGCAGCTGGCCTGATTTTACTAGAGACTTACAGGGTCTTATTCTTGCTACTTTTTATTTAATGGAGATACTCTTGGCGTTGGAGTACGTGAGGGTAGAATCGACCCATTCACTGGAGATTTCATTGTGCTTTATGTCTGTATGCTGTGTGGGTGTTCTTGGCTCTGGCTAGTATTCAAAGGGCATGTCAATAGCACAGTGTTACTGAAACAACTTGAAATTAAATCTTGCATCCCAGGCTCTTCACTGCCTTGGCTGGACAGCTTTCTTGAGAAGGGCCAAGTCTGGCTGCAATGAGAGCATCCTCTGAGCTTTTTAAGCAGCTAGTGAAAAGAATTGAATTTCCTTCTTATAAATACGTAGTGAAGCTGCGGTTTTTGTTTTGGTATTGATGTGCCTCTCCAGTTTACAAAGATTGCTTGCAGAGTGTGTGTTTCTGGGGTCTGCTTCATGGCATAATTAGGCTTTGCATGTTTTACAGCAGGAGTTAACAGTGTGGTGTCTCCCATGGTTGCTCTTCTAGTTGGCTTAGAAAGAAGGGGGAAGTGCTTGTAATCGCATTTAGTGAGCCTTGTGAGGCAGCAGTAGACAGAATAGGTTATTCCTCTGGCACAGGAGAAAGATGAGCCACTCTTCTGCCAGCCTGGTTTTAACCCCTTCCCCTCATTATTCCCAATAGTGGGTTTTACTCCTAAAGTTGCCATTCATGCAGGAAACAACTGGAGAAAATGTGGGAGGAAAAAATTCCCTATTCTAAGAGAACATGACCAAAAAAAAGCAGGAGAGCAAAATATCTGCTCCTTCGGTGCACTTCGAATTTGTTTGACAATGAGTCATTATGGTAAGAATAATGAGCACTTTACCCTGGTTCGTGTACTAGTGTATATTAAATTGGAATTACTCAGCAATCTATTTCTATGATGGTTTTGATGGTTTAAGACAGCCTTAATGTAAATATGCACCTCCAGGGTAAAAAAATCATGTGGGCCACATCAGCAGAGAGCCTCTTGCTTGGAAACTAGAAGATACAGGTCTCATTCTAAACAAACAGTTGAACTTAAACCTCTTGGTGAAGTGCTGTAACAGAAGGATCAATTGCTTCTTGGCTACATAAGGTTTGTCATTGCCAGCATCATGCACATATGTTAAGCAAGGACTGAATAACTGTGTGCAATGTTTTTTAAAGGATGTTGAGAAAGTCAGAAGTACTGGGAATTATAGGGAAAAAACCACAAAGAAAATTACCTGTTTTGTGTTGCCCATTAAGAAAACTGAGAAGAGTTTTGCTCTGCAGCATGTATTTCTGTACGGGAAGAAAAGGAAAGATAATAGAATGGTTTGGTTTGGAAAGGACCTTAAAGATGTAAGTTTTTTTTGTGTGTGTACTGGAGAAAAGCATAGGAAGGAGGAATGCCTGGATGATAAAGGAAGGAAACCTGAAGCATGGAAGAAGGTAGAGCACCTCAGTGCTCAGGCAGGGAGCCCTTTGAGCTCGCTAGAGGGAATAGATCTATTAGTATCCCCAAATTGAAATGGCATGCTTTTTTCAAGATAAGTTCCCATTAGATTAATTGGTTTAGTCAAGATAACAGAAGGCCTTAAAAATCTAGATATCTGCTTCAATTTTTATAAATAAATAAAAAGGTATTTATATATATATATATATAGACTGATTTGTATATTTATGTATTGCCGTCATGTCAGTGCATGCTTATGTAGTGGTCAAATCAGATTCCCAGTACCAGCTACATGTATACAACTGTACTACTATTTACTTCCATGTTACTACTGTTTTTTCTGGCAGTAAGCAAATAGTAAGTGTAAGTGTAATTAAAATTGTTATTAAAAGCTAGAGAGAGATTGGAGAAATGTGCCTAGAAAGTACCTGGTGCTGCAAAAATTTATTCTTTCCACTGTAGGGTTCTGCCATCAGTGTAAATACAGAGTATTTCTGAAATGTTGAAGTTGCTGCATCTAGTTTGATGGGATTTTATTTGCCCTTTTTTTTGGGTGGAACTAATGACCAAGTTCTCTGAGCTATTAGCTTGCAGTACTTACAGACTGCTCTGGTTTCCAATAAAAATTGGAATAAGTTGTTTAAAGAAACTGAGCAATTTGAGAACTTCTGAAAATGTATCTAAGCTTGAAACTTCTTCTGAAGGTGCAGTTAACAAGTTTGTTAAGTAGTGAACTCGGATGTCTTAAGTTCAAAATAAAAAGCATCCCAGGCTAGCCCTTAGCAGAGGTTTTTGTTTGACTGTATAATACTGGGTTGGACTTTGATAACTAATTATTAAAAAAAAGAAAGTAGGAACTGATCCATTTCCAGTACAGAGACTTGTCTGACCACCCCTTCTAGGGAGCAGAGTGGGACAAGAACATAAGAAGCTTTCCTGCCTCCGAATGGGGGATCCTACATCAGTGTCAGGAAAGCCTTAACTCTTGCCGTGGCTTTGTGGATGGGTCCTTGTTCCCTTATGTAACTGTAGTCATACTGGAGCTCGTGGTAGTTGGAGCAGAGAAGAGATCCAGAGCAGCCCTGTGGAGAAGGACTTGGGGGAGAAAATGAACATCAGCTGGCAGTGTGCGCTTGCAGTCCAGAAAGCCAACTGTATCCTGGGCTGCATCAAAAGGAGCGTGACCAGCAGGTCGAAGGAGGTGATCCTGCTCCTCTACTCTGCTCTTGTGAGACCTCATCTGGAGTATTGTGTGCAGTTCTGGTATGCTCAACATAAAAAGGACATGGAACTGTTGGAACACGTCCAGAGGAGGGCCATGAGGATGATCAGGGGACTGGAGCACCTCCCATATGAAAATAGGCTGAGAAAGTTGGGACTGTTCAGCCTGGAGAAGAGAAGGCTACGTGGAGATCTCATAGCAGCTTTCCAGTATCTGAAGGGGGCCTACAGGGGTGCTGGGGAGGGACTCTTCATTAGGGACTGTAGTGATAGGACAAGGGGTAATGGGTTAAAACTTAAACAGGGGAAGTTTAGATTGGATCTAAGGAGGAAATTCTTTCCTGTTAGGGTGGTGAGGCACTGGAATGGGTTGCCCAGGGAGGTTGTGAATGCTCCATCCCTGGCAGTATTCAAGGCCAGGTTGGACGAGGCCTTGGGTGATATGGTTTAGAGCGAGGTGTCCCTGCCCATGGCAGGGGGGTTGGAACTTGATGATCTTAAGGTCCTTTCCAACCCTAACTATCCTATGATTCTATAGGAAGAACTGGAACATGCAGGTCTAGGACAAGATTGTGCTCAAGATTGATGTTTCCCTTTGTATTGCTTGTCCTGAGGCAAAATCAGAAATAGCCTTTATTTAATATACAAATCTACAGCAAAGAGGGAATCCCAATAGTGATAATACATTGAAAGGTTCCTGTCACCTCGCAAAACAAGCCAATTTATGGCAGCGGTGATTGTGCAGACCCTATGCAGGAATGTAAAGGCTCGTGTCTTGTTTGACTACTGTACCATACTTCATCTCAACCTGTGCCTGGGGCTTCAGGCAGTTTTGTACCTAGTTCTTGCAACTAATAATCCTCAGTGAACTGCATGTTTTCTGTTGTGTGTCTCCAGTCTTAATTTCAAGCCTACCAAAGCAGTAATTATTAAATCGTTTTTAGCATCCGCTGCCTCCAGTACTGTCATGGTGCATTTGTTCACACTCTGCATTAATTTTCCCCATTCCTTCAAGTTTAACAGCTTGATTATTTCTCTTAAGGACTTTTTACTGCTCAGTGGAAATGTGAATGTGTCATCTGGTGCTATTTCTGCCACAGAGGCTCTTCTGCCAATAGCAAGTCAATCCAAAGACTAGAAAAGATGCTGTAATTTTTAGTGTCTTCTGAATTATGGCCTCATATGGCTGAAGGTTACTCATTCTTTGTCTGATTTCTTCATTTTCCCAAGTCTTCGTCAGTGTGCGAATGCAACTCAGCCACATAATATATGGAGAGAACAAAGCTCTAGACCTAACCCAGCAATTTCTCTTAAATTTGTGGGGAGAAATGTGTCCTTTAGGTTTTTACCCACGTATCTGGAGGACACTCCAGCAGCATTTGCAGGGCTGCAGAAATGTTCTTGCTGAGAAACCTGAGGGTTTAACACAAGTAACAAGGAATAACTGATGGCAGACATACAAACTCACCAAATGGAGCCCTTCTTTGTGTCCTTCTGAGAAAAAACCCATCCATGTCTCCTGAGATCAGTGCTTGTCAGAGATTAACTCCACTGGGCTTTGTGCTGGGTCCAAGCAAGTGGCCCTGCAAAGAGGTGAATACTGGTTCTTCAGCAGTAATACAGATACAAGATTGTTCGTGTAATCACAGCTTACTTGCTCAACCCCAAATCCAATGTTTGGGCTGCTAATAAGCCAGTGTGTCAAGCACTGGTAGAGCATTGGTAGGATGTGTCATCACCCTTTTCCGTTTTGCAGTGGTTGTGGTGTGCGTAGTCTCTGCTGCTACTGCCAGTAACGAATACTGCAGCTTTTCAGCTTTGAAACAGCATGGAGTTCTTTTGTTTGGGAGGGACAGGAGCATGTTGGCAATGCAAACAAAAGTAACTTTGCTATACGTACCTGAAAAGCAGGTCTTTCACATAAGTATAGGTGTATATATGCTATTACAGTGTCTGTTTTTGAGAGAGAATGGAACTGTTTAAAGTTCTTTTATCTGGACCCACGCCTCCTAAACTCCAGCTGTCCTTTTAATAGATCTTTCACAGTCATCAGGAGTGCTTTCATGTATTTCTTTGGGGATTTTTTCTGGTGCTGGTTTAGACTTAAAACAATAACATGATCCCATATTGGAAAAGGCTATGTAAGCTATAACTTGTTTGCAAGATTCCCCTCTTTATACTTATTTCAAAGGTATTTCTGTTTCCATGTCAACAATGCACCACAGTAGTGCATATTTTATAGTGGTAAATCCTTGGAATTCCAGTAGTCTACCTCAAGTGCCTGCTCTTTCTTTCGTCCTCTGATGTGCCTCGGTCAAGAGCTACCACTTAACGTACTGTATTGATTATTTCTTCATCTATGAAGCTGTGCATTCAGCTCAGCACTTTATCACTCTGAGGCTGGATTTTCTGTCCTTGGCACAAGGACAATGTGCTTAAAAAATATGCCAGCTCTTCAAAAATATTAGAAGTTTGATACCAGGATTAGTGATGTGATAACTGTTTACCTCGTCCCCTTCTGGTTACTTTTCAAATCTGAAAATATGAGCACTTCCTAAAATCAGTATGACTTTTTCAGTTGTGGTATCATTAGCTGCTTCCTAATTCATTTGGTACTTGTATTTCTTACAGTTTTTATTTATGGCTGTAGTTGGTATCTATGTGCTCTAACAACTGTTTCCCCTCCCTCAGAATTCCTCTCTAGTGCTCTCATCCCTTTTGCAACAGAAATTTAAGTATGTCAAAATTATGCCACCTCTGCACCATCAGCAATGATAAACATTCAGGAGAGAGCAAATAAATAGGATTAATCCACATAGTGCTGTGTTTTCTTTGCTGAAGGAAGTTAGGCTACAATGCCTCTTGTCTTTTCATAAAAGCAGATTCTTCCTTAGGAGGCTGGGTTTATTTTTCTAGGCAGGAAGCACCTGAAAGAAAGTGCTTAAAACTCTGGGAGTTTGTTCAGATATTTCAGATCAGGCGTATGTGTGAGGTTAGCTTTTCTAAGGAATAACATTAGGACTGTTCAGAGCCTTTGCATCCAATCACTGACTCTTGTTAACTAGAAATTGAGGAGCAGCTGTCAAATACGTGTCAGATCAAACAGCAGGTATGGTACAGGTGTATGCTGACCTTCCACTTTCAAAGTTTCCTCCCTGTCTGAACTTTGCTGGTCTCAAATGCTCAAAAATCATAAGGTAAGAATGCAGGCACTCCGAGGCTATGGAGTCCTGAATCTTTTATAATGCGTATTGGATTGTTTGATGGTTTCTTCAGATGCTTTCTCAGGGGTCACTTGTAAGTTGTTCACTCTGGTGATGAAGAACTGAAACTTCCTTTCCTGCCTCCAGCAATTTCAGGAACAGAAAGCCTTGGAAGCATCCTGGGCTTGTGATAAAAAGCGTTAAGGTCAGGGGCAATCAGGAGAATAACATTTGTAGATGCTGGAGCTGACCGTGTTCCTGTTCTGCTACACTGACCTTGGTGCATCCTTTGTAGCATGTGGAGCTGCCCCAGTGCTTGTAGCACCCCAAGTCTGCTTGTGTGCAGAAACCCATGAGATAGAAAATATGCTGACTTGTTGGGTTTAGACCTCATGTTGTTTACCTTTTATCCGTTTAAATACAGGCTACTTGTTTCCTTAACTGGAAAGAAACCTTCCTTTAAATTGGGTTAGTTGACGGGGCTTTCGTGTATAGCTTCTGAGCTTTGCTACAGTACAGAGGGAGCCTGCTGGAAAAAACAGTTCTTGGTGGGTGCTAGAAACAAATTTTGTATGAATGGTTGAGGAGAGAGAGAAGCAAGCTGGCTTTCGAAATGCGTTTGGATTGAAAGCGTGTTACAGTGGAGCCTAGCTAATGCTCCAAGCAATTATACTTCCAAATTTTGCCCTTTGGGGACAGGGAAAGGCTGTCAAATGCTGGGCTGTCTTCAAATCATGGAAGTCTTTGAGTTCTTCCCATTGTTAAAAGGGTCACTTACTGAGAGCAAACAACTCTAATAAATGAATGGTTGTTGATGCTCAAGATTTGGCAGAAGTTTTTGGAGCTGTGCAGTGGCATTTGAGGGATGAATCCACAGTTTTCTATGCCACGTGTTTGTAGGTTAGGGGGAGCAAACCAAAATGACAACATTTCCATGATATCCTTTTTCTGTAAGTGACAGATTAGGTGTGTGGCTCAGCTACCTACACATCTTTTGCACACAGTCTGGGACTGTTACACTGCTGGTGGGAAAGATAACCAGGGGTTGCTTTCCCTGCAGAGCTTTGGACAGGCCTTATTTCATGAAAGAAGTGTGTGAGTGCTGCTGGAAGTTATTCAAAGTAAACAGTATCTTATTCTCCAGTTCATGGGACCGCCCTCCTCCCCCAGCACAGGGTATCAGGAGGGTTCCCAGAGAAGGAATGGAGGTGATCCCAACCTGTTTGCCATGTGTCAGGCAATTGGAAGCTGAGCAGAGGTAAGTGCTTGAAACTAATTTCCATGAGAGCACAGAGAAGACTTGAAGTTATTTGCTTAAGGATATCAAATCAGTGAACCTTTATATTCAGAGTAAATACCACAAAATATTTCCCCCCTATTTGTTGGCATTAACTAAACAGATTGAGTTCTCTACTTCATCTGTTGTTCTGGTGCCCACTCAGCTTGTCACAGCCTGATATTTCTGTCCCATCCATCCTGTTCTGACCTAAATCTCTCTTGTTGTCTGTGGTTTTGTTGCCTGACTGTCTTCTGATTTGCAGATCTTGGAGGAATGCTTTCCACAAGAAGGTGTAAGTCAGCACTTTGCATTAACCCACTGCCATGATGGAAACTGGCTGTTAATTCCTACTTCTTGCGCTATCCCTACTTGGATCATGGCAGTGTGCCTATCTGTCCGTGCTTAGGGAAAGAGAAGTGCTTCAGTGAGTGCATCCTGCCTACTTGTTCCTATTGGGACTTGTGTAAAACAGATCCTCATGCGCTCATGCAGTGGCTGCCTGAAGTGGTGTCAGCAAGTCCCATAGCCGAAAGCTCAGACATTGGTTGTGCTTCCGTCTTGTACACATCTCAGGTGAGCATATCGCCAGTTAACAGCAGTGTCACAAAGGAAGGAGCAGCACCTCTTCACAGAGCTCTTAACAGTCAGTGTACCCAAAGCTTTGTCTACTAGACAGTTAGTTGCCTGTAGAAAAGCAAGCATGCGAACTCTGCTGCATCTAATATTAGGTCACATTGTCAAAACAGGTTCTGGTTATTGTGGTGATGACAGCAAAAGTCTTCATCTCAAGTCCTGGTACCCCTCATAGTTTTGACAGCAGAACTTCTCAGGACAGCAGTTTCCTTATTCCCTGATTCCTAGTTTCTTAAAGAAGCAGAGTCGGTCCTTTTAGCAGCTGACATGTTAAAAACATCCAGGAGGAGACTATAGGAAGCTGGCAGTGACTTGGAAAAATGAAGCAAATCTGTAGGGAGTCTTGGCTGATTCAGTGGCTTTCTAACATTTTTCCCTCCCAGCTGGACCTGCTATCAGGCAGCAAATGTCCTGTCTAGGCTGCACACATCAGAGGCAGAAGCAGCACACTGACCTCTTTAATTTCTGAGGATTAATGCATTTCACTGTGTAAGGCAAACACCTAGATGAATGCTGAGGAGCCTTGCTCATGTTTCTCTACCTCTTTCTCTCCTCCATCACCTCTCAGTTGCTCACTAGCTGAAGTAATAAATAATGTAGTGTTTTTAAAATAGCTTTGAAAAAATTAGAATAGCTGACGTGAACTGTGTAGTATAAGATCACTTGTGAGGGCAAGCTATGGCAGATGTAACAAGTAGGAATCCTACAGAGGGACTGTTGTTTTTTGGGTATAGTTCAAAAGTTTAAATAGGAATAAGGTGTTTATTATTATTAATGGGAAAATAACCCTTATCTCTCCAGAGCATTAGATAAACACCATTTCTTATGCCACAGAGGAATACTCTATTGGCAGATAAAAAGTTCTTGTAGTCTGAATAGTCTAGCTTGAAGCTTGCCCAGCCTGAGGATTTTTTCTTACAAGCAACACATGCAACTTATTCTGCTGCAAGTTTGTTAAGGTCAGTAGCTGAGATATTCATAATTAACTACTGATTTGAAGGGTGTTGATTTATTGGTGTTCCAGCATGGGGCACTTTGAAAAGACCTTTATTTAAAAAAGTATTACTCTCTTCACAGTATTTTCCACCTGGAGCACTATGAATTTGAGGCTCCCAACTCACTGGCCATTCTTGCAAATCTTCTGGGTATAGACAGGGTGAATGGTGTGCACCTACTTAGGCCGTGCTTGAGACTGCTTGATGCTATAGCAGTAAAGAAAAAATGACAAAAATCCAGGCTTTATGGTAACATAAACTGCCTTTTTCTCACAGGATGATGTTAACATCTGATTTGTATAGTAGGTAGTAGGGTTTTTTGTCCTTTAAAAATAATGGGCTAAATTAAAACCAACCAACCAAAAAAACCAAAATGAACCTCCTAAACCACCTTCTGTTACTCCAACAACTCCTTTTAAAATGCAGCAGGTAACATTATATAAAATATGTGTTTAACACTGACCACTGCTTCCTCCTTTGTCCATAATGTGTATGCAGCCCTTTCTGCTATTTAAAGTGGAGAGAGGCATTTTGGTGTATTTGTGTGCCTCAATTCAGGGCATATGTGATTCTTTGCTTCCTGGTGTGTGGAGCAGAGCAAGGTCATCCACAGCAGGCTAAGGGAGGGAATAAATCAATGAACCAAGGAAAGGCAGTCACCGGTAACTAGCTAAGAGTAAAGAACAGAGGGCTCAGGTATGCAATATTCACTGTCAGCAAACAGCTTGAAATCCTTAAGACAAATGGTGCATTTCTGAGCTTGGGGTGAGGCTTGGGGGACGCCTGAGTTGTTACCAGATCTCAGGATGCTGTGGCCTGTGTGAAGGTCAGCTTCAACCAGTGTTTGCTGACAAGTGCAATAGCGAAGCTGCTGTGTGAGCTGGCTTTAATGGGCTTAAATGAAACAAGAAACATTGGATCCTGAGTGTTGTTAAAAGGCTTCATGTATGAAGCCATTAGTTCTTGGTTTTGCCTGGCTGGGAGATGGCTGAAAGCCTTGGAGGGCTCTTTCTGACCCAGCTGGTAGGGAAGAAGAAACCCGAGTGCCTGACTGCAAGGTTTCCAGCCCAGTGGGCAGCCTGAAAAGAGCTGGATGATTCAAATGTGCTATTAAAACACTACAGCTGCTCTGGGAAGGAAGTAACACATAGGGGGTTTCTTGTGTGCTTAATCCATTTTTAGTTTCATGTACTTTTTTAAACTGGCTGCTCTGGCCGCATAATGCAGCCCTGACATGCCTGCTTACAGATGTTGCCAGCCTATGCTGGACCAGAGCTTGATCCAGCTCAGTAGAAAGGCCGAATGAAATATTCCTAACCTTTACAGAGCAAGCCTCACGCTGTTTCTGCTGTGCTCGCTTCCTTGGGGTGCTCTACTGTGCCTGACCCCATGGGCCCCAGGCTCTGGTCAGTCTGTCCTTTCACTCCCTTGCCAACACATCAACCCCTCCTGCTTTGTCAATCCTATGCCCTGCAGGGGAGGGCAGCTTGAACTGCCTCCAAACCTCCTCCTTCCCCGCCCCAGGGCTCCATTCAGCTGCAGCATCTCAGTGCTGTTCAACAGTGTGGGGAAGATGTGAAGGTTTCTGGTTGAGCTGAGGGCTGGTGCTCACAGCCAAGAAGCTGCACAGCATCACCCTGTGAGAAATTACAGGGATTTCCCAAGCTATTACTTCTGTGAAGTACCAGGGTGATGTGTGGATTTCACCTGTTTGGAAGGGAGGCAGTTGCAATACAAATGAGCTTGGCTGCAATGAAGGAAAGAAAGCAGCCAATAAGGGATCTTCTCAGCTCTGCAAACTGGGATTTCAGCTTGCTGTATTGCCAGCAGCCTCCTGTGTGGCCTTAAGAAAGTCACTTCTGTGCATCAGTTCCCTTTGCAGTAATGGTCCAGGGCTGTTTTTGTCACTAGTGTGTTGTCAGGGTAAATGAAGCTGAGGCAGGAAAACACTGTGGTGGCACGAGCCACTGTCTTGGATTGAACGCAGTAAACAGGGTGTATAACACCTACATAGTTTCACCGTGGTGAAGCAGATTTTCTTAGCTTGCCGTGAAACTGTATTGATATTTTAAAGAGAAAACGAAAACCAACTGCAAAGTCCAGTGTGCAGAGACAAGAAGGGTTATTTTTAACAGTGGGGGAAGTGCTGTACTCACAAGGCTAATGCTACCCACAGTATGTGCCTTGCGTTCTGCTTAACAGCAGCAGAGCCCTCTTGAGTTACAGAGCTGAAAGGAATAGCAAGCAGGTGTGATGGTAATTCCCATGTTACTATTTTTAAAGTTCTGCCTGTGTTTGCAGCGTTGTTACCCAGCAGTGCCTCCCGATGCCAGGTTACTTGAGGTGAAGTTGGTGTTTCCCTTTAAGCCTGTGTTAATTTTCTGCTTTCTCTCCCCTCCCTCCGTTATAGTCTTATGCTCTTGTACATTAAAAAGAAACAAAATCTTGTAGTCAGAAACTTGAATCTGGCAGAGCTTTTGTTGTCTGGTTCAAATATTCAGAGTTGTATTTGCTGAGCCCAGCACCCTCCTCCTGCCTTTGTGACCTTAGTTGTGGGCGCACAAAGTGGCTCCTTATTTGCCTGGTGGCTCAGTGCTTTCCTAGTCAGTTTGTATATGCAGATACCGCTCAACATGTACAGGCAAGCTGACAGGTGAAACAGTTACAGGCATGAAGCACCTTTTTGCATGCCTGTCTGGGAAGCCTGGCTCCCTTGGAAGGGCTCTGGCAATCCCTACTGATAACGGTGAGGGTGCTTGTGGAAGGAGAGCTGCTGAATGAGCTAACAAGGCAGTTATTAGCAATAGCATAAATTCATGAGAATTCCCCTGAAATAAAGGGAATTTTCTACAAGGATGTTGAAGGTCAATGTACAGCTTGTCCTCTGCAGTGACTCTGCCCCTTACCTCTTCAATGTGCAGGGAGATGTCCACACATCCATGCCTGTCAGCCAGTGACACCATGATAAAGTATTACCTACCTGGTGGTAGCAAGACTGCCTGACTGCTGCTGTGTTCCTGGAGTGACAAGCAGCCTTTCCAGGTGCATGGAGCAAATTCGGAAGGGGAAGAGGTGGAAGAGGAAAAGGGAGCTGCTGCTATTCAGAGTCACTGGGATGGAAAGTGTGAGAGGGAGAGGAAGGAGGTGTGAAGGGGGAGGTCCTTATGCATTGAGCCATCTTGCTGCAGTCTCAGAAGTCCCTTGCTGTAGCCTTCTGTGTGCCTGCCCTCATAGGTGTAATATAAAGGTTATACCAATATGCTGTTCCAGGGTGTGTGTGTTAAATTATTAACGTGCAGCACAGCAACTACTGAGTATGTTGTTAGACAGTGCCTCATAAGACCTTTTGAAATATTCATTACTTCCTAACAGAATGAAGCAAACAAACAAGTAGCTAAAGGGCTGAGGGTGCACTTAGTTTTTAAACAGTTAAAAACAAATTAGATGACACTTCAGAAGACAGGCGCACAAAGGCCGTTTGCTTCGTACTGAGCAGCCTGCGTGGCGGTAGGAGACCATCTGGCTGATCTAGATGTCTGTGTGGGGCTCACCGATCAGTTCAGTGGATGATGCTGTTAGGACAGTGATCCTGTAGCCTCAGCTGCCTGACAGCTCCTGGATATATCATTTTATGTCGGCCACCATGGGAACTGTGCACCTTGCCTCTTAAGATGCATGTGCTGTGGGCAAATCTCGCTGCGGTATGTCCTTCTAGACTTGCACTGGAGCTCTCACTCTGCCAGCTTCCCTCTATTTTCCCTTCTGTGTGGGTGCATGTTGCCAAAGCGAATGGATAGCGATCATGCTTTCCCCAGGCAAAGAAAATAGAAAACATTCCCCAGCAGCTTTCTTGGTTCCTCATTCCTAAGTCCTGTTTATCTTATCAATATTCATGGTGCTCTACATATTTTCAGGGTATCTCATGGGCCGGTGGGAGGCTAAGTAGGTTCAGGAAAGAGCTGCTTTTGCTAGCGCTTGCGAAGCAACTTGCCCAAGATCATGCAAAAATAGGGGGTGTGGGGGATTTTTCTCTGAGTTTTCTGGATTTATTGTTCCTCCTGGTTGCTGCTGTAGGAGCTCAGCATGGTGTCCCTCCCACTATTGCTGTTGGCATCCAGAAACAGCAAGGGGTAGATGTCTGCACTGCTTTACAGCAGCTGGGTGGGAGGAGTGGGTATGATAAACAGACCTCAGTCCTACAGGAAAGGCTGATGATTTCTGTAACAGGTAGAACAGTAATCTTGGGTCCCTGCTGAGAAGAAGAAAACAAACCTAACAGCAACCCAACACCCAGCTCAGACCACCACCAGATCTGCTTACAGCATCTCCCATCTGTCTATCAAAGCCAAGGGAAAGGAATAGCTTCACAGAGCCTCAAAAGGCTGGTGGCTCTGGGGGTGAACCGAGGACATGTCTGCATGTGGGGCTGGGCTGTCAAATTTGTGTTGGTAAGGGCAGCTACCAGCCATGGGGATGGGAGGTGAGGTTAGTGCAGAGGGCAAGGGGGTGAATGTCCCTGGGGGAAGTGCTATGCTTGAGCCTGGTCTCTCCTTGCAGCAGGAAGGAAGATGATGTGTGACACTGGATTGTGGTGGAGTAGCATGGTTATGGACAAGAGCTTGTGTCAAGCCAGAAGAGCTGTATCTGAGAAGGAAGATGAAGATAGGAACTGATTGTTTGTGAGAGAGATGTAGGGGATCAGCATGTGTGTGAGGTAGAGGAGGGAAAGTAAAGGGAGAAGGAGCTTGAGAGGCAGAGAAAAGCTTGAGGTCAAATGAGAAGTGGAGCAGGGTACTAGCAAGTGATATTCAATGTAATAAAAATCCAAATGGAAAATTCAGTAAGGGTTAGGGAGCGTAAAACGAAGCGTGGCTGGGATAAAAGAATATTAAAATAATGGAAATAAAGTAAAAATGACTAGGGCTGCAGAATTAGTGGAAGATAATACAATAACACTAAACAGAGTAAGCATTAGCACTCATTTACTAAGATAGATCAATGCTATATTTATTTGGGTGGCACAAATACACTTCAGGGTTGCATAAACAGATTATATGGCTCTGGCCAGAGCTGGCTGTAATAGGTGACAGTAAATAATTATTGATGGGAAAGCTAGAGTTACTAATTATTAAGATTTCCTGACCCTGCTCATTATAAGGTCCTTGTTTCAGTTAGTTGAACTCTAAGAAGCTATGACTGGGCTGTAATTTTCCATACCAGCTGTCTGCCTCAGGCTGAATGTCTTTGAAAAACAGCATTTCAAGACAACTGGGACAGACTGGGAGCATGCAGGAAGTGGAATTTGGGACAGATAATAGGAGAATAAAGAATATAGAAGAATAAAGAAGTATAAAAGCATCACTCATGTGCCTGAGGACAAAATCGAGTAGACAAAAGCCCAGCTGGAGCAAAGACTTGAGACAGACTTTAAGGACAACAAGGAGGAATCCTGCAGGTATCCTAGCTGCTAAAAGAAATTCAGGGTAAATGTTGATCTGACAGATGGGGCAGGCACTCTAGCAATGGTTGACTGAGGTGCTCAAGTACTTGAAAAATAGCTGCAAAGATAAAGGACCCAAATGTCTCCCAGTAGTGCCAGGCAGTGTATCAAGGGGCAATGCCCACAGTCTGCACCATGGAGTGCTGGGCCTGAGGAAAATGGAGGGTGGTGCTGCATGGGAAAAGATACCTAGAGGGGATCTGTGGGTTTTCAGGACAGAGCTAGACAAAGCTGCAGCTGACCTGATGTGGCTTTGCTGCCAGCCCTGCTGTGAGTGGGGGCTGGACTGCCTCCCAGCCAGCATCTCTTCAGTGTTGTGATGCTGCAGGGGAAGAAGTTGCTGTGATTATGCTGTAAATGTGTCCTGTGACTTTTTTATTTGGGAAGCTTTGGTGTCTCTGTATTTTAGCTTTGAGAGGCAAAAGAGGTCAGATTTTAGGTCATGAATAGAGGACCCAAAGCACTGTCCACCAGAACAGCCTTTACTTCTAAGCCCATAATGACAACCCAAGTTTTTCTTTTATACTCTTCCTCTGCTGTCAGGAGGCACTCGGGAAAGCCTAGGGCAAAATATCCTATCTTCCCTGGTGCTGCAGGTGATAAAAGAGGCAAACCAGGTCTGGCTTTCAGTTGTGCTTCTCTTTCGGGTGGCAGCAGTTAGCTGCATGTCTAAGCTCCGGCAGGGGTTGCACTATTTCTCCCCATTTGACATCTGAATGTTTCTGACATGCCTGGAGATCTGATAGGGATGACAGCCTTGAAAAACACTGGAGGAAGAGACTGATTCTTTCTCCAGAGCTGGGATTAGATAGTGCCTCATGCAGAAAAAACAAAGAGGAAAACAGAATATGGAATAACTGTGAATAATCCAACTATTCTGTGCAGTAAATGAGGGAGGATTCCTGTGAGGAAAAAAACTGTGGTCACATCATAAAGACTGTATAGTAGGTGAAAATAACTGCCAGAAGCGATGTCTATTTTTCCTTAGATCTTGATAACCCATGAAGTGCTTGGTGTCAGGCAGTCCGGTTTAAGCAGGAAAGATCTCTCGAGCAGTCTTTCACACAAGGCCCTAGTTTGCCCTGAAACCAGGAGAATAGCATCTTGCTAAAACTGCACTGGTGTATTTGTAGATCCCCTTTTAATTTAGTAGGCATGAGGTGCATGAGGAATGGGTGTAGGCACACAGGCAATGTACCTGGATATCTATCTCCTGTCTGTGGGGCAAAAACATTACTGAATGTGGTTACAGGGATTCAGTGGTTTTGAATGTAATAAATGAGAGACCCAGAGCCCAGTTGAACAAGCTGGGGACCTGAAGCTTAGCACAGAGTAAGGGATGTTCACTTGCTGCCTCCCAAATATCACTCCTGGCCATCCCACAGGAGGGAAAATCCTTATGTGGGTTTAAATTCAGAAACTAGGGCAGGAGAAAATGTACGGTTCTTGCACCAGAGAACAATCACCAGAGGAGCTCTTGGGGGGCCTGTGCAGTTCAGCAGATTTCTACATGACCTGAAAAGGGGGTCAGCTGTGAGCTGCCAAAATCTGCTGATGGCATTAAATTATTCAAATTAGTAAGGAGTAGGACCAGCTGTGAGGATGTGTAGACAAAACTTGTAAGTCTGGGTAACAGAGCAAAAACATTGCCTGTTAAATTCAATACAGATGAATGTTGAGGGGCGCACAAAAGAACAAACCAGTTGTAATGCCACGCATAAAATAATAGCCCAGGTAGACCTGGAAAAGGTTTAAAAAAGGGCAACGGGGTGATTCAAGGTGTGGCACGCTTTTTCTGCAGGAAGAAAGATGTTAGACTAGAGAATCATAGAATCATAGAATAGTTAGGGTTGGAAAGGACCTTAAGATCATCAAGTTCCAACCCCTCTACCTTGGGCAGGGACACCTTACACTAGACCACGTTGTTGAAGGCTCTGTCCAACCTGGCCTTGAACACTGCCAGGGATGGAGCATTCCCAATCTCCCTGGGAAACCCATTTCAGTGCCTCAGCAACCTAACAGGAAAAAACTTCTTCCTTATATCCAATCTAAACTTCCCCTGTTTAAGTTTTAACCCATTACCCCTTGTCCTATCAGTACAGTCCCTAAAGAATAGTTCATCCCTAGCATTCTTATAAGCCCTTTTCAGATACTGGAAGGCTGCTATGAAGTCTCCACACAGCCTTCTCTTCTTCAGGCTGAACAGCCCCAACTTTCTCAGCCTATTTTCATATGGGAGGTCCTCCAGTCCCCTGATCATCCTCGTGGCCCTCCTCTGGACTTGTTCCAACAGATCCATGTCCTTTTTATGTTGAGGATACCAGAACTGTACGCAATATTCCAGGTGAGGTCTCACGAGAGCAGAATAAAGGGGCAGGATCACCTCCTTTGACCTGCTGCTCACGCTCCTTCTGATGCAGCCCAGGATACGGTTGGCTTTCTGGGCTGCAAGCGCACACTGAAGCCGGCTCATGTTCATTTTCTCATCAGCCAGCACCCCCAAGCCCTTCTCCGCAGGGCTGCTCTGAATCTCTTCTCTGCCCAACCTGTAGCTGTGTCTGGGATTGCTCTGACCCAGGTGTAGGACCTTGCACTTGGCATGGTTAAACTTCATGAGGTTGGCATCAGCCCACCTCACAAGCGTGTCAAGGTCCCTCTGGATGGCATTCCTTCCCTCCAGCATATCAACTGAACCACACAGCTTGGTGTCATCGGCAAACTTGCTGAGGGCGCACTCAATCCCACTGTCCATGTCAGTGACAAAGATGTTGAACAAGACCGGTCCCAACACCGATCCCTGAGGGACACCACTCGTTACTGGTCTCCAGCTGGACATCAAGCCATTGACCACATTCTTTGTGTGCGGCCATCCAGCCAGTTCTTTATCCACCCAGTGGTCCATCCATCAAATTGATGTCTCTCCAATTTAGAGACAAGGATGTCGTGTGGGACAGTGTCGAATGCTTTGCACAAGTCCAGGTAGATGACATCAACTGCTCTACCCCTGTCCATCAGTTCCGTAGCCCCATCATAGGAGGCCACCAAATTGGCCAGGCAGGATTTCCACCTAGTGAAGCCATGCTGGCTGTCACCAAGCACCTTGTTGTTTTTCATGTGCCTTAGCATGCCTTCCAGGAGAATCTGCTCCAAGATTTTGCCAGGCACAGAGGTGAGACTCACTGGTCTGTAATTCCCTGGGTCATCCATTTTCCCCTTCTTGAAAATGGGGGTTATATTTCCCTTTTTTTTCCAGTCACTAGGAGCTTCAGCTGACTGCCATGATTTTTCAAATATGATGGCCAGCGGCTTAGCAACTTCATTCACCAGCTCCTTCACGACCTGTAGTTGGATTTCATCAGGTCCCATGGACTTGTGCACATTCAGGTTCTTATGATGGTCTTGAACTGGATCCTCTTCTACAGTGGGCCTAAAGTTTTCATTCTCACAGTCCCTGTGTCTACCTTCCAAAACTTGTGTGGTGTAGTCAGAGCCTTTGCCAGTGAAGACCGAGGCAAAGAAGTCATTCAGAACCTCAGCCTTCTCCAAATCCAGGGTAGCCCATTCTTCCAATAGCTTCTGGAGAAGGGCCCACGTTGTCCCTAATCTGGGGGAAGAGCTGTGTAATGGTGGGTAGGCTAGAAGTTTACAAAATTGTAAGGAGGGTAGATAGGGACAGAAATGAGAGGCATCAAATAAAGATGATAAACCCAGATTCAGAAGAAAATCGTGTGATTCTCTGCGCATGTGTTTGACCTGAAGAGCCAAGTCTTTGCCACAGGGTGTTGTGGGTGCCAAAAATTCAAGGGAGACTGAATGATTAGTATTAAGAGAGGGTCACTGGTTATTGCAGAAAGATAGCTTCTCATTATTCTCATACATGTTTGATTCAGGACAAGCCTTGGCTGGAATGAGGGAAAAGGTAGGACAGTCTTAGGGAAAAGAATCATTCATACAAGTTTGCCTTATTCCTATTTTTGCTTATGGTGGCTGCTTGAAGAGGGGTTCCTGGGCCAAGTGGCTGTTGGTCTGATGCAGGCGGTATGATCTTATCTTCTGGAGAGAGCGGTTCAAAGGACAGACCCTAGGGATGTTACCACTTGCCGTCTCAGTGGAGTGTACAGATTTCTCATACAAACCAACAAACTGGCTAACGAATCTTGTTTTAAGTACTTTCACTGTTATATTTTAAATTGCCATTTTAAAATATCTTAATTAGCTCTAAATGTTCCTGACTCTCCTAAAAGAAGATCTGCATTGAACACTCATTTCATGACAAGTCAAGCTGCATGGCTCTCATTCCAGTGCTATGTAGGCACCAAGTATGGTACTCTTACAGCAAGTATTAGCTTTGGTAAAGCATCACTTTCTGCTCTGACCTTCACTAGACTGGTTTATAAGGCCTTTTTTGGGGGGATAGATGATGAGTGCGCTCAGCATTTTGGTCATTTCCTCATTTCAGAGTGAGAACAGGGAGGACTAATAAAGGAGGGGTTTCTTCTGCCAGTATGTGCTATCTATTATCCTTCAATATGGAAAAGAACTTGTTTCTCTGTCAAAATAGGCCAGTTTTGCACTGCACAAAGAAACAACATGAGCCCTACAATAACCACTGTGGTGGTAAACTCCGTAGTCCCTGCTCTAGTTCATCTCACCCTGAAGATTGTCAGGATTCCTGTTAACTGCAATAAGGGCAATGCAGGTGGGAACTGACCTTGGGATGATATTGTAGCTCAGGATGAGCTTAGAAGAGTGAGGCTCTCCAGTAAGTTTTTGTGGTGGACGTACAGTTCATGCAGAACAGCTAGAAACAGTCAGGTGCAATGAGTTATTTCAAGAATAGAGCTGAATAGCTGTATTGGAAGGAATACTTGGAGGTCATTTAATCTAACTAGTTGCCAAAAGCAGAGTTAAGCTCCATGTCAGATCAGGTTGGTCAGGGCCTGTTAGTGATTTAGCAGCTGCTTTGTGCAGTTTCTCTCTCAGTGCTCAGCTGTAGGCTAATCCCAGTGCAATGATCACTGTATGGATCACTGTGCCTTGGTCAAGGTTGTAATGAAGTAATGAATCTTGCAAGGTCAGATTCTTTTCCTCATATCCACTCACATTACCTGCTTCTCACTGGGGCTCTGATGTTGGCAGATGATGCAAGACGTTGGGATGAAAGGACACTTGAGCTGCTTGCCTGAGCTGGCAGAGTCAATGGCAAGTATGTGCTACAAGCAAAGCATTTCTGACGCTTGGGCCTGTCCTGCCATAGAAGCGGTTAGGTAAGACTGAATCCCAACTGCACTGTATGGAGCTGAGGAAAATTAGGAGCTTTTCCTGTCCATGAGAGCTAGTCTTTGCCCAGCCTTTGGGTGGAAGGAGGGCCGTGACTGGATCCAGACTGTCTTGCATGTTTTCTCTGGTTGCCTTGAGAGTATCTTCCCCGATAGACATAACTTCTGAGTCTTGCTGTCTTCCAGAGAAGCTGACCAGTATGGGGACTGTAGGTGAAACTTCTTACTGGGTTGGAAAAGCCCATGTTTGCCCCCCTGTGGGTCATTTATTACCAGCCTCCATTGCTGTTGTGGTGGCCACTGTTTACAAGGGTAGGTTTGTCTTGGAAGTGAGGGACTCTGTGTGTGTGGGATCGATTGGGTGTTCAAAGACAGTAGACACATCATTCTCTGTTGAATACTTCTTTTAGCTGCTTTCTGCATGGTTTGTTGAATGGCATGAAAAAGCACAGGTGAAATCCAAGTACTCTGTTCATAGTATGTCTCTTCCTTGCCCCCCAGCTCAGCCTCCCAGTTGTGTTCCACGGCATGTTGCTGGTGAGCCTTGGTCTTATGATCCTGTGTGTCAAGGTCATGGCTGTGGATGACCTGTGGCAGGATGGTGTTCCAAGAAGCTGGGCATGGGGGCAGTGCACTGCTGCTCCCCAGCTTTGCTGTCTGCTGTGGCTCAGACGAGAGCTCGTGGGCTGCAGTTAATTTTTGCAAGCTTTCTGACACCTGCTTGCAGAATGAAAAATTAATATGCTTATGTGCTGACTAAATTATGCTGTAGTCTAATTCCTGAGGAAAATGTTGATAAGAATGTTTTTGAGAAAGGCTTTTTAATATCCTTTCCAAGTGACTGAAGGAATTCCAATTAGACTTTAGATGTCATTTTCATTTCCCTTGTCGTTGCTGTCTAATTCTGAGAAATGCTTCCATCTCTACTGCTTTCATGTATCATCTACTCTTCTTATTTGTTCACCCGGCCATAATCCTGGTGGGTGACATGACAGCTATTTCCATGGCAAGAACATTACAAATTCTAATAATATCTTCCACTGAAGTAGCAATTTTTTCCTGGTGTGGCTGTGCAAAATGGAGTTTTATATATATACTTTCACTACTTCATATGGTTTTCTAATCTCACATTGTGCAGCTCCTGGTTACCACATTTCATGTCATTTACAAAAAATACCTCACAACTCTCTTTTTCTCCTTTGTGCTTGATAAAAAAAAAAAACACTCCACCTTGTTGGCTTGTAATTAAGATTTATTTAGCTTTTGGATTAAAAACAAGCAGTTAAAAATAGTAAGAAAATGTCCCGAAGAGCTAAAATAGGTTTATTTTGTTTTGCGTAGAAAGAATTAAAACCAAGTCTAATGCCTCTGACTTTTAGCTGGTCAGCTTTGCTTTCACTTACTTCTATGCCATGCATCTTCACTCTGGAAAGGTCAAAATGATATTTTTGTGCTGAAGATTTATATTAAATAATTGTTTCATCTGCCACTGAATATAACTGGTTTTTTTTTCAAAGGGATGTGGCCAGTGCTCAACAGTGTGCTGCTGCATTGCTCAGTAGTTTATGGGATACGGTGAAGGGAGGACAATGCCGAAGCGTAACGACAGTGAGGATTTGTGTGGTCTGAATGTTAATGACTCAAATTGCAGTTTTCCCAAGGCACTAGGGTTAACTTCTTCCAGCACGGAGAATACTGAACAAGAGATCTTCCTGGCCAAGTGTCATGGCTTTAGGTCAGCACAGATGCGGAGGGAAGGTTGCTGCTGAGCCGTTAGCACTTGGGAGGTCTTTTTGCAGTACCTGAGATTAATTTGTCCTTGCTGATGAAAATGTGAAATGAAGGACTGATGAAAAAACATCCAGTGACTTCTTTGGGTGTTGGCTTAGGGCAAAAATGATATTTCCTGCACACCTCTAACTGCTCAGTGCCTAAATATGTGTTTAAATGGGATAACTACCGCTGCAGCCTCCAATCTAGGCTAGAGTTCATTTGTTGGAACTATTCTTTGCTACATTTGTTCTTGTATAATATAGAGCCTACTCTTGGCTGGATTCTTTATTTATTTAATTGATGTTGATCAGGAATAATTTCTCAGGAGACAAGACTGACAGTGGGAAATAATGCAAAAGTGACTACTGGCCCCACAGCAAAGAATTTGTGGCTAATAACAATATGTGTAGCATATGACATTCTTAATCTCAGGGATAGAAAACCTTACAGAAAGGGATCATAAAAACTTTGATGTCAAGCCCTAGAGCATTCTAGGATTCACCCAGAGTTTGGGGACTTTTCCCCACTCTCTGCTGCTTTGCCTAGAAAAGCTGATTCCTGCAAGGAGGTGTATACTGTTTATAGCCAAAAAAAAGGCATCAGGACTGTAAACTTTGGCTGCTTTTTCATTGCTATGTTCATTTTCACTACTATTGTAGTATTTATTTTGTATATTTGTAGTATTTGTTTTGTATGCTTTCTTTTTTTTAGCAGCCATGTCTTGAATCAAATTGATCGATTATCTCTGCTCTGACACAAAGTGTCTTTAATTCTCCCTTATTCTTCCTCACTTTCCACAGAGGAAGTACCATCTATTGTATACTGTAAGTGACCATGCCAAATCATCTCTGCGTTTCCAGTTTGGGATCCTTTCTCTGCTGTTCCAGGGCAAATCTCACATTCCTAAGCAGCTCAGTTCAGTTGCCTGAACAACAGCCATCTAGTGCTGTTTGAGTGCCTTGGGGTTTCTGACAGGTCTTGCAGCATCAGCAGTGGGACATGAAGCCCACCAGTGGCCCATAACTTACAAAGGGGCATGTGTAGCAGGCTGGTGTACTCTTGGGTATCAGAGGGCCTGTGGCTCCTGTGTTTAGACAGAATAACCAGGTCCTCCCTATTCTGGTGTATCCAACTGAAAAAAGGAGGCAGCACCTGGGCCCAGAGAGAATAAAGCCAATAGCCAAGCAGCTGAGGGGAGCCGTGAGTAAGGCAGTTGACACTGGTGAGAAGTCAGTTTTGAGTTTCTCAGGTTAGCATGTTCCCTCATACTCAGTTGGATCTATTTTGCCTGTTGCTACCTATCTTACTCTGGATATGGTAAGGTAAAGGGAGAGTTCATTAATCAAAAGAGAAGTTATATTCCTGTAAGCATTCAAAACCAAACAGAACTTTCTGCTCAAGGTGCAAGAATAAGACCAGAAAGAGAATGGTGGCTTCCCATGAGATTGCACAGGTTGCACTATGGGGATCACCTCCTGGGGCAGCTCTTGTTAGCGTGGCAGCCTTGGTCCTAGGAGATCCACTTTTCCTCCCTAGCTCTGGGCTGGAGCAGCTGGGAGCAATGAGGACCTTCCCAGCTGATGACTAAGCCTGTAGAGGAGACCAGCCCTGTGGCTGGAACCATATGCTCCTGTACCAAGGATGCTCCTGAAACCCAAGACGCCTTCAAGGCTAGGAAGAGGCAGGAAAGGGAGACTGTAGTATTAGGCAAAATGTCATCCGGATCTGTGATGTCTGAGTGAACTGTTTTGTAACCTGCCTGCTGAGAACAAGGTAGGGGACCTCATGAGAGGCTTGAACTGTTCACTTGGGGATGCTGGCAGAAGGTAGTGGTTGTCATTCCTATTGGTACCCATAAAGGGATGCTCTGGGGGCTGTCTTCAAGTTGGGAGGTGGGAGACTGGTATCCCAGAATCCTTCAGTAGCACTGTATGAAGTACTGCTGGGGCCATAAATAGGGCTCAGGAGGCAAGCAAAAAGCCTGCACGGAGGAGGTGATCGGGCGGAAAGGTAGGATTAAAGCATTTTGGGAAATGAGGAAGCTTCTGGGTCAACAGGGACCTGTGCAGGCTGTAAGGCTATGCCATGGTTAAAATGAGGTCATGCTCTGTATCTCTGAAAAGGTTGGGAAGGAAATAAACAGCCCAACAGTAATGAGCAAGGGGAATGAGACTACCTGCAATGCTCAGCAACAGAGTTAGGGCAAAGTATACCAGTGCTTACACAGCAACACTCAGTGTTTAAAAAATAGGATGAGAGAATGAGAATTCCTGAGCTCAAATGGCAACCCTGGTGGAGCAGTCATCCCAGGGATGTGAATTTGAGATCCTTAGGACAGTGAGAAGAGCGTGCAGCAAGCTCACTGCCCTAGACTTCAAAAGAGCAGACTTTGGCCTTTTCAGGAACCTGCTTAGTAAGGTTCTGTGGGATATAGCCCTAGAGGGCAGGGGGGCCCAAGACTCTTGGTTGGTCTTCAAGGATCACCTGCTACAAGCTCAGGAGTGTTGCATCCCAACCAGAAGGAAGCGCAGCAGGAGGGCCAGGAGACCCCCTTGGATGGATAAGGAGCTGCTGAGGAAAATTCAAATGAAAAAAGAGTTTTATAGAAAGTGGAAGCAAGCACAGGAGGCCTGGGAAGAGTACAGGGATGTTGTCCGGGAAGCTAGGGACCAGGTTAGGAAAGCTAAGGCCCAGTTAGAATTAAACTTGGCTAGGGATATTAAGGATAACAGGAAGGGATTCTACAGGTACATAGCAAATAAAAAACAGATTAGGGAGAATGTAGGCCCCCTCAGGAAGCTCTCGGGTGAACTAGCTACACAGGATTTGGAGAAGGCTGAGGTTCTGAATGACTTCTTTGCCTCGGTCTTCTCTGGCAAAGGCTCTGACCGCACCACCCAAGTCTTGGAAGGCAGACGCAGGGACTGTGAGAATGAAGACCTTGGGCCCACTGTAGGAGAGGAATTGGTTCAAGACCATCTTAAAAATCTGAACGTGCACAAGTCCATGGGACCTGATGAAATCCATCCGCGGGTCCTGAAGGAGCTGGTGAATGAAGTTGCTAAGCCACTGGCCATCATATTTGAAAAATCATGGCAGTCAGGTGAAGTTCCCGATGACTGGAAAAAGGGAAATATAACCCCCATTTTCAAGAAGGGGAAAATGGATGACCCAGGGAATTACAGACCAGTCAGTCTCACCTCTGTGCCTGGCAAAATCTTGGAGCAGATTCTCCTGGAAGGCATGCTAAGGCACATGAAAAACAACAAGGTGCTTGGTGACAGCCAGCATGGCTTCACTAAGGGGAAATCCTGCCTGACCAATTTGGTGGCCTTCTATGATGGGGCTACAGAACTGATGGACAGGGTAGAGCAGTTGATGTCATCTACCTGGACTTGTGTAAAGCGTTCGACACTGTCCCACATGACATCCTTGTCTCTAAATTGGAGAGACATCAATTTGATGAATGGACCACTTGGTGGATAAAGAACTGGCTGGATGGCCGCACACAAAGAGTTGTGGTCAATGGCTCGATGTCCAGCTGGAGACCAGTAACGAGTGGTGTCCCTCAGGGATCGGTGTTGGGACCGGTCTTGTTCAACATCTTCGTCGCTGACATGGACAGTGGGATTGAGTGCGCCCTCAGCAAGTTTGCCGATGACACCAAGCTGTGTGGTTCGGTTGATACGCTGGAGGGAAGGAATGCCAT
Organism: Neopsephotus bourkii; assembly: GCF_033783945.1. NCBI lineage: Eukaryota > Metazoa > Chordata > Aves > Psittaciformes > Psittacidae > Neopsephotus > Neopsephotus bourkii. Next base: position 2,653,605 of record NW_026902241.1, on the reverse strand, counting down.
CCAGAGGGACCTTGACACGCTTGTGAGGTGGGCTGATGCCAACCTCATGAAGTTTAACCATGCCAAGTGCAAGGTCCTACACCTGGGTCAGAGCAATCCCAGACACAGCTACAGGCTGGGCAGAGAAGAGATTCAGAGCAGCCCTGCGGAGAAGGACTTGGGGGTGCTGGTCAATGAGAAAATGAACATGAGCCAGCAGTGTGCGCTTGCAGCCCAGAAAGCCAACCGTATCCTGGGCTGCATCAAAAGGAGCGTGACCAGCAGGTCAAAGGAGGTGATCCTGCCCCTCTACTCTGCTCTCGTGAGACCTCACTTGGAGTATTGTGTGCAGTTCTGGTGTCCTCAACATAAAAAGGACATGGAACTGTTGGAACAAGTCCATAGCAGGGCCACGAGGATGATCAGGGGACTGGAGCAGCTCCCATATGAAGATCAGCTGAGAAAGTTGGGACTGTTCAGCCTGGAGAAGAGAAGGCTGCGTGGAGACCTCACAGCAGCCTTCCAGTATCTGAAGGGGGCCTATAGGGATGCTGGGCAGGGACTCTTCATTAGGGACTGTAGTGATAGGACAAGGGGTAATGGGTAAAAACTTAAACAGGGGAAGTTTAGATTGGATATAAGGAGGAAATTCTTTCCTGTTAGGGTAGTGAGGCACTGGAATAGGTTGCCCAGGGAGCTTGTGAATGCTGCATCCCTGGCAGTGTTCCAGGTCCAGGCTGGACGAGGCCTTGGGTGATATGGTTTAGAGCGAGGTGTCCCTGCCCATGGCAGGGGGGTTGGAACTTGATGGTCTTAATGTCCTTTCCAACCCTAACTATTCTATGATTCTATGAGGTGGGAGTAGGATAGTCAATGGAATACAGTGTTGTCAGGCTACTGAGACAACCTTGCAGGAAGAGAAATCAGTACATATTGGCAGGAGCAGTGACACTGTGTTTGAAGGATTATAGGAAGTATAATGGCATAAAAGTGTTCAAGGAAAAGTGGTGTGCAACAGAACCCCTATTAACAAGGTGTTGTGGTAGGATCGTACTGACGATCCCCTGCTTGGAATGGGGACTGATCATTGCAGTGCGACCAGGCAGTACAGGGGGTAAGTGTAGTGTTCCTCTATAGAATGGATTGATGCCTTGTCAGGGTGAGGTGTAGAGGTAAAAAATTTTGGCATGCTGTGTGACTGCTTCTTAGAATAACCTGCAGGAGAAGATGTTGTTCTGTGCTTGGTCCCAAGTGGTGCATGAGACCTACTTCAAGAGGTAGCTGTCTCAACATGATTAGGTTTCAGCAAGAGCAAGCCAAATAAATTCAGAACATGAATATTCAATTTCAAGAAGGAAGCTGTGAAAATGAAGCAATTTGTCAAAAAATAAAACAACCTTGAAAACAGTAGTCTAGGAAGTGAGGAAAAATGAGGCTTCTCAAAATTACTGTATCAGAAGTTTAGGTAAATGTTGCACTGCAATTAAAAAGAAAACATAAACCCAGCAAAATCCCTTCAAGGCTTAATAGAGAAATTGAGGCTATGAGAAGGAAAGGATTAATATTAAAAAAATGGGAAAATTGCCCAAGTGAAGAGAGCTCATACATTGATAGGTAAATAGGCAATTAGGAGGACTAAAAATACCCCTAAAACTTGGACAGCCTTGCAAACGGTGCTGGAGCTGCTAGTGATGTGTTCTTCAAATGCAGCAGAATTTGGAAGCCAGACATGGAACTGGTGGAATCACTTGCTGGCCAAAGATGCTCCTTGTGCAGCTGTGCACTCAGTGCTTGGTACCAGAGAAGCTCACCAAATGTAATTTGCTTCTGCTGAGATGTCCCAGCAAAAATTAACTCACAGGATCCTTCAGAGCAGGATGTGTTGCTAATGGGGGTTTAATTACCCAGACATTTGTTGAAAACAAAAGAGGACAGGACACAGATGGTTCTTCCAGCTTTTAGTGTGCTGGTGGAGAGTTTTGGTGGTGAAAACAACTGGGAGGGAAAGTACCTAAAGATTTATTTCTTACTTGTAGGAAGAGTTCAGGGCTTAATGTTGGAGAACAGTTTATGTGATGGTGATCAGTCCATGGTCCTCTTGAAGACAAGAAATGGTGACAGGACCCTTGGGGTCCTGGACAACTGGAAAATGATGTGTGATACTGATAATTAAAAAAGGGGAAGCTGGTGAATTCTTTTTAACCAATCTCTTCAGTTTTCTGAAAAATTCTGAAACAAGTATGTGGTATTTTGTAGGCAGCCTTGAGATATCTCAACAAACTAAGTAGCATCCATTATGAATCTGTCAAGAGCAAAGTGTGTTAAGCCAGTCTAAATTATTTTTACAGTATGATAACACATCTTACAGGTAGGAAAGAATCATCAGGAGCTGGCATTTGACATTATTTCACATATCCCTATAGGTAAGCTATGGAAAAATTGTCAAAATGAAATCGTTGTAGTGTGGGATCAAGACTTAGTGAGTACCCATTTTCTCAGGTGGTGTCAAAGGTTTGTAGTCAAAGTGGAAGGACAGACCAAGTGGGAATTTGGGTACCTTATACTGGGTTTTCTTCCTTTTAGGACCCAAAAGCATTTTGGTAAATTGAAGAAAATGCTGGGAAATAAAAGGAGACAGTTCAATAGAAACAAGTGCAAGGTACTACCCAGAGGTAGTTAATAAGTGGAAGCAGTCAATATTTGCCCTGAGGCAGTCAGTCAGCACGTGCAGTAGTCGATGCAGGGATGAGAGGGGATGAGAGTGCCAAGTTAGCAGTCTGCCAAAAGAGGTTCTGGGGCTCACAGAAGAGCACAGGCTGAACAGGATCAGCAGCTCCATGTGAAGAAGGCCAGTGTTGCAGCTGGTGGGGGAAGGAAGGTGAAACACCAGGAATCAGATACCTGCTGCTTTTTCTGAATAGGCTGGGCCAGTGCTAGGGATTTGCACCTCATTTTGGGCAGTAAGGTTAAAGAAAAATTAGGACTGCCTGGGAGGATGAATGAGAGGAAACTGTGAGAATGATTATAGGGCTAGAAAACAACACCTGCTGGGATGAAAGAATGAGATCAGTTAATGTGAAGCAGGGGGATGGAGGGGAACAAGGGAGCAGTCCTTGAATATATGGAAGGTTCTTGCAAGGAGTAGGAGAGCATAATATTTTCACAGTTATGGCAGCTAGGGCAAGAGGTAGTGGGTTTGACTGCTGGAAGCGCACAGAGATGATTCAAAATAGACATTAGGAAAATATTTCTAAAACAAGTATAGCAAAGGATGATAAGTATAAGGATTAGAAGTATAGCAATGGATTCCAGAGTGGCACAACTGGTGATGCTTCATCACTGGAAATGTTTAGTACAGGTTATCTAAATCTGTCCTGGAAAAAGAGGTACAAGGTGACTCAGCTGTGGGATAAAATGATTCTAAGACTCCATGTTCTTACTATCCTATACTGTTCTGATTTAGTATTTTTAAATTCAAAACCTTTTTTGAACTGCTTTCCCTTCTGTGCTCTATTCTGTGTTCTTTTTGATGTGATACTTTCTTTGGATAGAGCTAATGATGCTTTTCTGCTCATCTGTTTTACCCAATTCAAAATCTTAGAAATTGTTTGCATGACACTTTTATTTCTAGTCTACAAAAACAATCTTATATTGACACAGGAATCACTGAGGAGCACAATTGCTTTGATGAAGACCAGGAATTAGGAACACTTTTTGGTGTTTGTTTTCCAAGGACCCCTTGGCTTTATTGGGATTCTACACTTCTGTATTTTATTCTTCATCTCTTCTACCTCCTTCTATTTTATTCTATTTTCCAAAGCCAGTAAGCTTATTAGCACGGTATGTCTTGTACTTGCATAGTCCTGTTAGCTCTCTGTAAGCATACTGCTTCACTCATTTTACTCAGGCTAGGTGATGGAGAAACCTCATCTAATTACTTAGTGAAGAGGTCCTTATATCATTGGTAACTGGGAATTATTTAGGCTTTTGCTATATTTGTGTCTGAGCAGAAGGACAGTTGGGTTGATAAAAAGCTGCTGCCTGGCCTCCTGCATGCATTGCTTTACTCTCAAGGTAATAGTTTTCCTTTGTTAACCATCCACTCTTCCTGCCGCTCTTATTGGAAGCAAATGGAGCAGTGAGTCAACATGTTTGTCTTCTGTGGGTACCTATTTGGCTTTCCCCAAGGCTTTCTGCCGTGAGATAGTGTGGTGAAGCATCTGTAGCTCTTTCTGCCACCATAACCTGGAAAGTTTGCCTGGAAAAACTACATTCTAATCTGTCCAGCCATTTGGCTCTGCTTATGGAAAAGGTTTTCATCTGTAAGACACAGGGAACTTGTGCTAGGGCCACCTGTTTAAAGTAGATTATAAAAAACCCATAGGAGGGTGTCTGACCACTTGGACAGGGTGTTTCAACTAAAGGATGAAATATGGGTCAGGACTGCCCATGAGCAGAAAGCACAGGCAGTCAGTACCCTGCAACAGGCAGCAAAACCACATCTGCACCTAAACCACCACTGCTACATGCCTGGATACCTTGTGCAGGTGTTGCAGATTGTGGGTGAGAAGACCTGAGATGCCAGCATCTCTCGTCACTTTGGCAGCCCTGGGATGGCCAACTGCAGCTACACCTCTGCTGATGAAGACTACAGAAGACAAAATAAGTTTTCTGAAGGGCAGATGAAAAGATAATAGTTCTAAAATGTTTGGTTTTCCCTCCTGTAGGGGTTTTTCACCTCCAGAAGCAAGCAGGATATCTGTATGGGATTTGCCATAGCTTCTTTGCAAGAGAGAATGAGGTTTAAGTCATCTCATGCCCCCTGCAGTCCCCAGCACAGGGGTGGCAGCTACAGGGGAGCACAAGCAGACAGCTGGGTGTAATATAGCCAGAAGCAATTGCTGAATTGTTGAAGGCCATGGAAAATCTTGCCTCTGTCCTGAATGTTAAATTCATCAGATAGTAGCCTGATCACTGGTAAATCCTGCTGGGGCCATTGCAGGCAGCCTTCACCCTTGGGTTTGGAGTGGCTGGTCAGACTTGCCATTGCTGTCCTGGTAAGGCAGCTTTTTAGAAAGGTGTATGTGGGCTGGAAAAGGGTTTTATTCTCTGCTTGGTCTGTTTGTTGTGCAGCTACACAGAAGGCAGGCCAACAAAAGGTTCAGCAGAGTGGCTTTGAATGGAGAAAGGGCTCTGATGTAGATGTATAGTTGCATCTGTTTAGTCTTCACGCTGCAGTGGTAATGTTCATCAGGGAGTATGAACCAGCTCAGCAGATGCTGTTGTCTTGGAGAGAGCGTTAACACTGATGCTTTCCTTATTGCTAGTTTTGATCAATGATTTCAGTAATAAAGGAGAAATTGGTGCTTACCTATTAAGATTCTGCTGTAGAGCAAAGTATGACACATAATAGACTTTGACGGGTAGTGACCTTTATTTTCCTTGATAAATGCAAATCAATTGTACTCCTTATCCAAAGGCAAACTAACAGCTGCCAAAGGAAAGGACTTGTATCCTTGCACCCCAGGGTGTGCAGAAAACAGGCTGTTGAGAGAAACATGAGCACCTAGGTTGCTTGTGGTGGGGATGGGGAACTGTGGTGTGGGGTCAAGATGGGGTGAGTATGTCGATTGCACTCATAAGATGGGAGTACAGAGGTACAATCACCTGTGGAAAGATGGGGGGTTTTGAGCATTTCTTTTCCATGAGTTGGCTCTTCTGACTGTTTCTGGCTCAGGGTGGGGGTTGGGTTGGGATGGCATTCAAAGGCAGCAGAAATTAAATTACAGCATCTTGGGATAGCAAAGTCGCATTTGAAATGAATTCTGCGGCTGAAATTCTTACAGTGATCACAGCTGGCATCAAAACGTCTGAGCCTGGGGAAATGAAAATTATTTCCGAGTTGCTTAGCTCTTTACAGCAGGGAGTTTGCTTCCTTACCTCTGAAAAACAGACAGGACCCCTGTCCCCCACTTTGAACAGCATCATTTTAACATAACATATTTCTTTACGCATAACCTTATCTCTCAATGAATAGATATTCTCTTACAGATGGCTTTTTAAGTTTACCATACAAGAGACATGTCAAGGCATTCTCCCCTTGACATTCATCATTAAATACAATTTAAATTGACTTGAGGAACCCCTGTTTCTCTCTCACTTTTTCTTTTTCTTTTTTTCTTTTTTTGAGAGGGGAAATACCCCAGGTCATCCATGCGCTATAACAAGATGCTCATTCAATGATTTCAGGCAAGCAAGTGCCCCCATTCTCTGGTCTTGCTTTGATTAGCACCCGTTAAAATACTTCTATGCTTGAATGCACTATGTCTTCCTTTAGCCCTCGGGACTCTCATACTGCTCCAGCAGTGCTGTAAAAGAAATGGATTTTTTCTTTCAGAGTGTGCATTGAACTAGATGGCAGTGATTTACAGCAGGCCTTAGAAAAAGCAAGAAGTCAGGGGACTCTGTGGGTTGCATTCATAAAACCACCAGACTGGCACTTTGCAACACTCTCTTCTTGGTGAACCATTGCAGTTCCAGGCGTAATCCCTCCTACTATTAATGCCATCCTGTGTGGTTTGACCAGATATGCTCCTATTCAAAGTTTGCTTCTGTCTGTTCTAGAGAGGAACCAGGGGCCAGGGTTCAGATCTCAGTCTCGAGAGAGAAGGGGGCTGCTGCAAGGTATGGGGCTCAGCCTGTGCTGTAAAGCAGAGCTCTTGGGCAAGCAACAAGCCACTGCTGGCATCCAGAAGGGATGTGAGTGCTCATTTGTGTGGATGTGTAGGAAACAGGGACATGACTTTGCATGAAGACTGTTGCATACTCAGAACTTGACGTATATTGACCAAGAACAAATAAAGGCTGGGTGGGAGAATGGATTCAGAGCAGTCGTGTGAAGAAGGACTTGGGGGTGTCGGTTGATGAAAAGCTCAACATGAGCCAGCAGCGTGTGCTCACAGGCCAGAAAGCCAACGGTATGCTGGGCTGTATCAAAACAAGCATGACCAGCAGCTTGAGGGAAATGATTTACCCCCTTTGCTCTTGTGAGGCCTCACCTGGAGTACTGTGTCCAGCTCTGTCCACAAGAAGGATGTGGATCTGTTCCAAAAAGTCCAGAAGAGAGCCAGGAAGATGATCTGAGGGCTGGAGCACCTCTGCTATACAGACAGGGTGAAAGACTTGGGGTTGTTCAGCCTGGAGAAGAGAAGGCTCAGGGGAGACCTTAGAGCAGCCTTCCAGTATCTGAAGGGGACCTGCAAGAAATTTGGAGGGACTTCTTACAAGGGCGTGTAGTGACAGGACAAGGGGAATGGCTTTAAACTAAAAGAAGGCAGATTTAGATTGGATACTAGGAAGAAATTCTTCACTGTGAGGATGGCGAGGCACTGGCACAGATTGCCCAGAGAAGTTGTGGATGTCCCATCCCTGGCAGTGTCCAAGGCCAGGCTGGATGGGGCCTGGAGCAGCCTGGTTTAGTGGAAGGTGTCCCTGCCCATGGCAGGGGGTTGGCACTAGGTGATCTTTAATGTCCCTTCCAACCCAAACCATTCTTTGGTTCCCTTCAGCAGCAGCTGTCTGGGACATCCAGCTTTAGTGGATCAGGACACTGGAGGAGGAATGGTATGAACTGCCTGACTAGTCTCCTTGCATTTTAGACAGAAATACTTGCAATGAAAATCAGAGGGTGAGGATCATTAGGATAAGTCTCTGTCACTGGCATTACCTTTACATGCAGTAGCTTTCCTTATTCCAGAGAATATAGATGTATTGTAGCACAAAGCCAGATCCTTGCAAATATATTTCAAAGTTGATGTTTGCCAATATGCATATTCCTTCCTCATCTAGACAGCAACATTTGTAGTTGAAAAGAAAGCTGTAAGAGCTTTTATTGTGGGGCATTTTTTACCCCCTTTCCATAGGGCTTCCCTAGTTTCTAATCAAATGTGTATTCAGTTAGAACTACACAATGCCTGTTTTCTTTTTGGTTGTTTATTATGGCTATTTTCAGGCAACTTGAAATAGCTGAAAATTTCTGAGTTTGTTAAAGGGCATTTTGCTCTGTGGTCAGATTTGGTTGAGTTTGGCCTGCGGGTTTAAGAAAGCCCTAGCACACACAGCGTGATTGCACTATCTGTGTTTCCGCAAGAAAAATGGGCTAAAAAGATCAAGCTGTGTTTAGCTCTGAGGCCAAATATCACAGATTGGAAAAAGAGTTATTGTTTAGTTCTAAATGAGAAATATTTGTTTCTAAGTTCTGAGAATTCCTAGCACTGTGGTGTTTCCCTAGTTTATTTAAGGGTTTCAGCAATTAGAAGAAAATGAATAACGTAAAAACTGGATTTGCAAATTAATAGGCTGATTTTATGGTGCTAAAACCTAGGCTGCATTATGAATTATTCATGTATTGATAGATGGAACACTAACTTTTAGTGTTTAGACTAAGTTTTCAGACTTTGTTATACAGATCAGCATGAATTTTAGTGTTTGTAGTAAAGAAAGGTTGGTAGAGTGTGTCATGAGTTGCTTGTTCAGAAACTTATGTTAGGAGATGTTCAGAAAGATGGCAGAAACCCTATTACTGACTTAAGTGGCTAAGGTCTGGCCACTGAGAAATTGAAAGTAGGTTTTTAAACTTGGGGAGCAGTCCCCATGCTGAAGAAGCATTTGCCTGAAGAGGGTGGCCAATACTGAAACATGACAATTTTCAGGAAATTAAGGATCATTTGGGAACAGCTATCAGATAGAAAGAAACACCATATGACCAGTAGCACATAACTATGCCATAACAAGGAGCACAACTAACTGAGTGAAATGTCCAAGTTTGGGATTCAAATGGACATGTACTCAGTACTTGGCTGTTGCAATTCTTCACATTGTCAGAGGCTCCACAACCACAGTGAGACCTGATAGAGGTGACATACTGAGTCTTGACTTTTATCCTTCAAATCTGAAAGGGAAAATATTTAACACCACAGGAATGTGACACATGAATTTACTGACAGACAGTCTTTGTACGTTCCAGGAGCATCCTGGTAACTGGTCATCAGCCAGCCCAGAGATCCCTACCTGAGGTGCTGCCCTAGTTAGTGCTCTGTTTCAGGGCTCTGAGGCTGAGTGACATGATGGTGCTATCTCTGTGAACTCTTGGAGGAGAAGAAGGCCTAGAAATTTCTTCTGTTTTGTTTTGCACATGTGTGGAGAATTCTTGAGTTTATTTGTAAAGAGGAAAGTAAGCTCAAATCCTACTGCATTCCAAATCACCCTTTAGGTTGCTCCCATTTAAAGTCAGATCAGTCTACAGTCCTTTGGGTAGCCTTTGTGGATGCTGAGCTTGTTCTAAACCATCTTCCTGATAAGCTGAAAACCCTAAATTTACTATGAGCTTTATTTTCAATGTCTCCACCTTCATCTCGTGCAGTCCCTCTGGGGCAAAGTGACTTGCAGCTGTTACTGCTAGTGGTAATGAGCAGACCATTTTGACTGATAACCACTTCACACTGATTCGATGCTGGGGTAAAGAGTGCAGACAGCTCTTAGGCTGCAGATTATAAATGTGCTTCACTCAAGCCTCTTTCTTCACGCTGCTAAAGGGAAAGGAAAAAGAAAGGGTGTGGGGCTAAATGCTGTTGTATTTTCAGGTTCTACTTTTTTCCAATACATCTTTTCCACTCGAATGTTGAACTATTTAAGTAGTTATGTATACTTTTAGCACCCCAGGCTTCTGTCAGTGATAAAGTCCCAGTTTGCCAGGTGCTGGGCAGCAGATGCCAAATTATTTATAATGTAATGAAGCCAAGATACTATGAATGGACAGAGCAAATTACTGAAAAGAAAGGAGAAGCACGAATGGAAAAAGTAGCCGTGGGAATAGATGTATGCTTGTAGGCCAGAAGCAAATGTAACTAAGAGGCTCTGAGCAATCTGTAGTACTTGCATACAAACACCACCTCTCTAATTTGCTTTACTCACTTTTTCCCTGGATGTCAGCACGTGGCACATTGGATGGACACTCAGGTGAAATTTTGTATAAAAGGACCTAAACAGAGTTAAATGCTGCAGTTTAGTTACCTTTGGGAGACTCTGCATCTGTTTTTGCAAACACTTACTGACAGAAGGGTGTTTTCCAAGTGGAGAGAATTTGGTTGATGCTGTTTTTGCTCTGTCAACGTCATGGGGATTAGAACAGCAGCTGCTGCTTGTATTTGAGGCTGCAAGGAGAGGAGAGGACCAATGTTAGCTCTGCATTGGGAACTGCTGAGAAAAGCGATCATTTCTCAATCACTCATTTTCTAAAATGTGATGGCTTTGCACTAGAGACACTGATTCTTTCTGAAATATCTCTTTTCCTTTTTGTAATACTAACCCATTTCTGAGATACTGGGCACAGCTTCCTCCCCTCTCTCTCTCTCTCCTGTGATGTTTGTCAGTGCTTTTGCAGCCTTTGGCATGTTCCCAGCCAGAGCGGATTCCCTGCCAACAAACTCCTCTCATGGCTTGTCTTATAAAGGGCTGATTGCTATGATGGATGATAAGGCTGAGGACAATGGAGGAGCAACGGGTTTTTAAATTATTATTTTTCAGCAAAAAACCCACCTCTCCCTTGCTTCAGAAAGACACATTGTGAATTGAGTCAGTCCAAACCTTGCAAGTTTTTGTCATAAGGGAGCCTGTCAGCATGAAAGCTGTTCCTGTGGTGCTCTAAGTGTGATGGTGGGGGTGGCAAGTGGAAACATTAAGGCAGGAAAGGTTAGGAAATTAAAAGGAAACCAAATTAAACTCATAAGCTACAAGAGAAAAACATAGTGAATGGAGAGAAAAGGAAAACAATCAGTCAAGGGAGAGGACTGGAACAAAGAAGGAAAGAAATGGGGAAGAAGAGATGGAACAAGAGAAACAAACTGAAAGCTGAAGAGAGGCTAAGTGAAATGTTGGAGGTAAGCAAGGCTTGTAGATATGCATCTGTGTGTACACCTGACAAAGAGGGAAGAGCAGAAACAAGCTGAAAAAATAGTTAGAAAATATAAATCTTAAAATTCAGGCACTAAAAGAGTGAATCCAATGTGAAATAAAACATCAGCTGAGACATGTAACATCAAAAAACTAACAAAGGACTAACACCCTCCTTCCTACATCAGCCACCCCTGAAAAAGTTACTTACAACAATAACTTGTGGACACCTCCACAGCGCCCATCTTTCCCTGCCAAATTTTCCATGGGTTCCTGATGGTTTGCTGCTCCTCAGTACTACTAGGGCTGGCTGGGCAGCAACAATGAGTTTCAAGCTACCTTTTGAGACCTGTTTTCATTCTGTATGGGTCTGGAAACAGATTGTTTTGACTGTGTTTTAAAATTCATAATTGCCCTAACTGCACATGGTTTGATGCCGAATCTCCAGGTTTTGGACACAAGAGTGTATTTACCCATTTAGGGATGAAGGCGACTCAGGTAGCAGTCGTTGCTCTCAGGTCCTGTTTAGAGCTCTTTAAATCCTGTATTTATGAGAGCAGAGATGTGCTAAACCCCTGGGAGTGGGAAACTTTCTCTTTTACTTTGTCCCAACTCTGATGAAACCAACAGGTTTCTGCACCGTGTTCAGTAAATTCTGTATTTTCTCTCCCCAGGGGATGAGGACTGCCGGACTACCCAAGGTAACTCTAAGTGTCTGGTAATAGAGGTAATTTTGCCTTATGGACCCTTTTTTCCTCTACACCTCTAGCTCTTAGCATTACCATCCCCTTCCCATTTACTGCAGTAGCCCAGACAAGCACACTCTGGAAAAGATGCTTCTCTATTTCATGGTAAATTTTCTCTCTTTCTCTGATACTACTTGTTGTGTTCTTCATTTCAATGCAGAGTCAAAGGCATTTCCTACCTGCCTGCTGCAGGCTATGCTGTAGGGGTTGGTGCTTGTCTGCAGCCAGCAGGAATGCCCTGGGCTGTGCTCTTCTGAGGATGGAATTGCACCAGGAGAGAGTAATTTCAGAAGAGGGGGATGTGGACATGGATGCTCTCTAGCTGATTGGAAGCTAGCCTGGAAGAGAAGGTTTGTGCAAATAGGGAGAAACACAAGGTGTTTTCTCTCCCTCTCCAAAGCTGGGTTGAAGCAAGCTGTGCTTTTCATGTGTAGTGACATACTGATTTCTTGTGCTGAATATAGCTACTGGTTACACTGTCTATAACAGTGATTAGATAACATGTTTATACCTCTGCTCAGTTTAACTCTTTCTACTCCCTACGCTCAGAGTTTTGTCCCTGCTTTTGTTGTTGATCTACCCAAGCTTACAAATCAGCCTCTTTAAGACACAGAGGGCACTTCTGAGGTGTAAGAGGCAGTTATCTGCTTAGCCCATATTGAGGTTTTGTGGGACATAGGCGCTGACCTGGGGGCCTGGTTTTTCAAAACAAGCCCCTGGTTCCTGGTGAAGGTGGCAGGTGCTGGAGGGTGGGCATTCCAGCCTGTTCTCCAAGGTGCATACACATGCAAACCCTTCCCACCGCTGCCTAAGTACAGTGAAAATCATGTCTCCTGGGATTATGCAGGCTTCAGTTTCAAAAGGACTTGAAGTGCCGGTGTAGTCTGACCTCCTACACTTCAGGCTTACTCCTATAAAGTAAGCCTGAAGGTCGTGAAAATAATATGAATGAGTTTAAACGAAGCCAAGAGTAAAAGTGAAATTAATTGCATTTTGCCTGTGCTTATTTTGTGGATCTTTGCTTCCTTTATCAATCAAAAAGAGATTATACCTCATCACTTGCTTAATACTTGGTTAAATATACAGTCCATTGGCTCCAGCTAAATGTGTCCCCAACTACATGGGGCTTCTACTAATAGAACTCAAGTCAAGCAGTAATCATTGAAGTAAATCAGACATCTCAGTAAAGTGGCCTTCAGCTGAAGTTAGGTGCTGTGTAATCATGGCCCTCAGGGCACGTGGCTTGATTGTTTACAGCTTTGCATGTTCTTTCTGTAAGTTCCATTTTTCCAAATGAAAAATGCCTTCCATTTTTCCTGTAGGTTCTTTCAATTCATTATAAAGGACCTCAAGCATTTCTTGAAGCCTCCTTAAGGGAATCCTATTTTTACTGGGATTCGAAAAATGAAATACATGGGAAAATGAGAAGAATTATTATATTTCGTCTTGCTTACCAGAATCTAACCTTATCTGAACTGAGCAGTCCGATTATACTCAAGCATCAGGAAAGAAGAAAGTATTCAAGTTTGTGGAACAACAGCCTTACAAAATTCAGAATACTAAATATTGGATGATTAGCTGAATGAAATCTCCACGCCTAGAGAGTGGGAACGTTAGCCAGACTTCTCAAAGGAAACAAAGCTTGTGCTGCTACACTAACTCCCTAGGCTGCCTGTCCTCCCCCCAGTGTAATTTTTAAGCTCACTGGTCACTTGAGCAAATCTGATGGAAACTCCGTGTTCCAGAAGACATGGAGTTGTTCCAAGTTTTGTGAAGGTGGTCGGTCAGAGGGGAGGAGCAAAGGCCCTGTGGGATCTCTGTGATAAGGGAACCAGAGGCTGGAGGTAGTGCACTGGACCAGGAGGTCTCTAGGACTGTAGGACATCAGCCAGCAGGAAACTAGCTTCCTTAATTTATTGGGTATAGGATAACTTGTCAGTGCTGTGTGAAGGAAGGGAGATGGGGAAGGAATCTGTGTCTCTATGTGGGTAATTCTGATGTGTGGTTCAACACTTGCGAATGCAAAATAATGCTTCAGCCTCCCTCAGCCCCTTCCCCTGGTTCTGCTAATAAAAGTGCATGAGGAAGAAAGAGGGCCCTTAGCGCAGGCAAAGCTGGAGAGGCATGACTGGGCTGTGCAGGTGGCACCCTGGGAAGGTCTGACCACTGTGGTTCTCCTGCATCTCAGTGCAATGTTCCTTGGACACTGTGCCTGCACCATGCTGGCCCTGTGGCTACCACCACAGTCGTCGTCTGGTTACAGGGGCCACCTGATCCCACAGTCATGACCTATAACAGCCTCAGGATTTTTAATGGGAAGAAGGTGGGCTGCGGATGTTCAGCAGAAACAAGATGACTTCCAGTTATAGCTGCTCCTGCAGAAGCTCTACCTGATGCTCTTCTGTTTGTTATCCTCTCTGTGAAGGCTGTGAGAAGGGAACAAAAAATACCAAGTGTGCTCTGCTTTAAAGGATAACCTCTATGGCATCTCTCCTTTTGCATCAGAAATGTGCAAATAGAAAATGACAGCCGCCTTTTCCTTTTCTTTTCTTGCTGCAGTGTGATTTCTCCCCTGCCTGGCATACTGATTTGCTGCAGAACCCAGGCAGCAGTTCAATGGAAAAAACCCCATTACATACAAGCAGGCCCTGCTCAGCACTATATCATGACTGTACTCCCACTTCATGTCTCTTTTTTTTTTTTTTAATCCCAGATCATAAAACACTTCTTGTGTAAAACACTGTCACATCCAACACTGTTTCCTCCTCTTTTCAGCCTTTAGCCAAGGAGAATGATTTGGCTGGCTAGAATGCCTAGAACTCACAAATCATCTCTTGGATATCTTAGAGATCTTCCTTACCCTTACGTGTGCCACACAGTTCTTCCTCAAGGCATTTTTGCCTCACTGAGACAGCATGTCACAGTGCCAAGATTTTACGGTTGCAAGGCCTTTTTTTGTTTGAACAGTGCATAGAGCCTTATTGCTGCCAGGCCTTAAAATCATCAGGAGAGTAGCCTGGAAGCTGTGAATTAAGCTAGAATTGTTTGTGCTCTCATTTCTGAACCTGGGAGGTGCAGCCAAGCTTGCCTCTGCTGTGAAAAGAGCTATGAGCTCGTTTAAAATGTGCAATTCAGACAGAATTATGAAATGTTTGGGGAAGGATCCAAGGAAAAGGACAGATTTAACACAGAACCCCAGGGGTGAGTTAATCCATAAAGATGATGAAAGCTCACTACAGGAGAGATTTTAATGCTTTTAGAAGATAACACTGGTGATGTGGAGCCTGACCCAAAGTTGACCTAGTCCAGATTGCTGTTTCTAACTGTCCATAGCTGAAGACCTACAGAAGACTGAGACAAGTATGTACTTGATGCTCTCCCAGGTTTCACTTGAGCTCAGATACTCTGTGGTTAGATGTGGTCTCTGGGCAGTTCCCTTCTGTGAGAATATGTCCAGCCTTCCCTTGAAGCCACAGAAACTTTTGTCATCTGCAGTGTCCTGTGTTGAGGCATTCCCACTACCCTGTTTTTGTTGTTTTGAGCTTGGCTCATGGGCACTTCAGTTGGTGCTCCCCTAGTGCTGTTACTGTTACAGAAGTGGACAATCAGTTTTTATCTACCCTCTCTACACCCAGACACAGTTTTGCAGACTTTTTTTGTATATGCAGGAGTCACCTCTTCCCCAGACTGCTATGTCCTACCTCGCTGGTTTGTTCCTTGTACAGCAGCTTCCCTACCTTTGATCTTCTGACCTGCCTTTCCCTGAATGTTTGTCAGTTCTGCTATAAACCTTTTGAGGGATTTTCTTGCTCTGTCATGTATGATTCCTCTGCAGTTCTTCATGGGTGGTGCTAGTCCTTGCTACCCTGAATAACTTTGTATTCTTGGTAAGCTTTCTCACTTCACCTTTTTATACATTGCCTATAAACGCGTTGAACAGCATAGACCCCTCTTGAACTGTTGCTTATTCTTTATTGATAAAATACTGCTGCTGGCCTTGAGCAACCTGGTCTAGTGGAAGGTGTTCCTGTAAATGGTGGGGGGCTGGAACCAGATGATCTTTAAGGTCCCTTCCAATCCAAACCACTCTATGAGTGTAGGAGTGTTGCGATGAATCCTGAAGCTGAAGAGGTGGTCTCAAGGAGCTCAGGACCATGCTGGTGTCCTGGCCCCTTCTCTGGCCAGTTTATGGGAACAAATCACACTGTTCTCAAGTGAAAGACTATGAGCTCAGAGGGAAGGGCTTTTACAGGCACATTGTGCAGAATCTTCTATCTTGAAGTATAGACAGGCTGCGTGCTGTCATGGGAGGAGAGGTGTACAGCCCCTATTGTTATGCAGCTTAGTCTTGCTCTACCTATCTTGCCTGTGTGTGCTATGGGTGTAGTGGTATTTTCCTAGCTCACAGGGTTACGGTTAGATAAATAGACTGCAAACAGTGAGGACCTTATTTACTACTGCAATTGGTGCCATAGTAGAGACAAAAATAAATGTGAGAGTGTACATACAGCACCAGTGAAGCATCACTAACCTTGTGTGATGGAGTGAGGGCTAACACAAAGGAATGTGTTGTGGGGAGGGAGTCAGAAAGCCCTGTCTGAGCTCAGCAGGGACAGCCTCTCCTCATGGAAAAGGCACTGGTTTCACTTGTCAAAACACTGCTTTAGGCAGGACTTCTCAAACAGGGCAATTTTTGTCTGACTTGATCCCTTGTATATGAACTTTTGGGCCCTGAGATCCATAAATCCATACATTCAGACATGTTCAGTGATCAGAAGGAAGTATTCTTCATGGTCTGGAGGTGAAACTGAGATGGCAGGAAGAGCCAGGCCTTGTGAAACACAGACCAGCAAGTCTGGACTGTCACAGCATGCATGTTGGCTCTGAGTCTGTAAACAGTAGTTGAAACTGGCTGGAGTAATGTTATTCCTTAAGTTGAGCTACAGCTTGGATTTAAAATTCTACATGGAAATTACTTCCAGTGGGTAGTGATTTGCAGAAAAAAGATAAATTATTTTACTCAGTGTCATGAAAGAGATCAGAGACTCGCTGAGGCTTACTGCAGGGTGTGCTCTTGCCTACTTTCTGGATTGTGCATTAGTCCAGCCACACCTAATGGAGGCATTTGCATGAATAAATAACTGCTATTTCCTGCAAATCAGATTACTTCAAATTAGAATTTAAAATGACTTTGCAATTCCTGAACAATCCTTGTTAGTGAGAGAGCGAGCAATATTTTTACTGAGCTGCATTTAGAAAGGGATGGATGATCTTAACTCTTTCAGGAGAGCTATAATTTCTGAAATGCATCTTCTGAGAAGCATAGTGCATGCAGGGATCCTAAACTTATTTGCTTTACGCTGCAAACTACCACTGGAGCTGGTGATGCTGCTCTCACAAGTGAGATAAATTAATTTGCTGCTTAAACTTTATGAGTAGAAGAACTTAAAATATATTTGAAATGTCCTGTATTAATGTCTTGTTTCAACGACAGTTGCATGGGCTTCTATACAGAGCAGCTCTTTGTTTTTAAAGTTTCCAGTAAGGTTGTTCAGGTCTTTTCACGATAGGCTGTATATGTGCAACTGTGCATATAACTGTATATGAGATGTTCCTGTTATCACATATAGAATCCACTTAAATTGACAGTGGGAATGTTCCACCTAGAGAACTGTGTTTTCTAAATTTAAAGGTCCTAAATTTCCTCATACCTTGTGTCAGAGGATGATCAGAGAGCTTATCTGTCTTTCTATCTACCTGAAACACAGCCATATAATGAAAGGGATTGTATGAAAGTGATGGAGCTAGGACATTGTATTTTAAAGTTATGTGCTATGGGGACTTTGGCTGATATTCCACATCAGTGCATTGAAGAAAATAAATGTATTCATGTTTCTTAGTTCCTGCATACTGCATCTTGCATGTAAGTTATATGACTTCCTGGCTATCTAGCATCATTTCACAGAGTCAAAGCATCATTGTGAATGTTTGCTTGAGGAGCACTGTGCCCTGTTAACTGTTAATAAGAGTCAATGTATCCTGACTGATTCAGTGACGAAGGAATATTTGATGCTCAAGATCATGAAATATTATGAGAACAGACATTAATTTTACTATCTGATGCCTATAAAGGAATGGATTAGTTAAAAGGAATAATAAAAGTGAAACTTGTTTTTCTGTATTGTATAAAAACTATAGCAATATTCTGTAGCTAACTTGAACTGACAAGAGCAATGAAATGTAATGTTAAGATTCTTACTACCTTTAATCTTGCTGTGGCTGGAGGTAATGCAGTGCACTAAGCAATAATACTGTGGAAATAATGATACAAATATAATTGTAAACTGGGGTGGGGTTGGAAAAAGGAGACCATGACATGTTTCTTGTCAGATTTATTGGCAGAATGATAGAATAATCCCTCCTGAAACCAATAGAGGCCTCCAAATTAACAATGACAAGAGAATCTGCCTTAAATTTGCCTAATCTCTCCCTGAATGTCACAGTTAATTTACCCTATCAAGTTATGGGATGGTTTTAATGGAGAACTGATGACAGGAGAGGCATTTAATTAGTGTTTTCCTTCTTTTGCCCTGAGGAGGTCTCTTGCCAGACAGTGCAACTATGGGGAACCTGCAG
Organism: Neopsephotus bourkii; assembly: GCF_033783945.1. Lineage (NCBI taxonomy): Eukaryota > Metazoa > Chordata > Aves > Psittaciformes > Psittacidae > Neopsephotus > Neopsephotus bourkii. Next base: position 2,635,294 of record NW_026902241.1, on the reverse strand, counting down.
TGCTTCCTGGAGGGTGTTTATGGTATGGGTGGTGAGCTCCTCTACCAGAACCCAGACAGCTCAGGTTAGGATTACACTGTCTTTAATGTCCTAAGTGGAAGGAAAGGCAATGTTTATGCTGTTAAAGAGTATTTGCATGTGTGATGGAGGCTGAAAGGAAAATATGCTATGGAGTTGGACAGCAAAGAACAAAAGGAGATGGGAGAGGCAATGGATTGAAGCAAGAGGAAGATGGAGAAGCAGAATAGCATAGAGGCGCACAACAGATGTGCAGGCAGACATTAAATGAGTGGAGCTGCCAAGCAGGCCCCACAAGATGACACTGGGGAAGAGAAACTTGTCTCTGGGAGGCCTGAACTTACTGCCTACCCCTGGGCTATGACGGCTGTTGTCAGCTTGTGTCACCATGTTGTCAGCATAACCCCAGGAGGGTTTTATACAAGTGTAATGAACAGTGTGGAAAAGAAACCTTTTCTTATGCCACCTACTAGCTCAAGACACTCAACAATGAAAGGGTTATGGTAATTCAAGCCTTCACCTTCTGAAGGGCAGACTGATGAATTTTCAGAGATCACAGCTGTCTGCAGAGACCACAGCCAAGAAAGGACCTGGTTTTGAATATAATAGGAATAATGCTGGGCAGAAACCAGACAGGACAGTGCTGTACAATATGCTTAGACTGTTAAATGGTTAACAACAGAGCTCCTGTTGTGATTCAGTCATGCCAGTAGCATAATGCCAGCTTCTGTCCTCATCTGACACTTTTGTGCTGCTTGGAAGGAACCGCTGGGGAAATATGCTTTCACAGATTGTTAGCTGTACAGCCACATCCCTCAGAGCCTTGTATAATCAGGCATTGGTTGAGGAAGGGGAAATATCCAAGTGCTGGTCACATACCAGCTCTATTTTTGCTGTCAGCACAACCTCAAAGGCAGCTGACACTGGGTATGAGGCAAAGCTACTCAGGAGTCACCTCAATTAACAGCAAGGCTAGGACAGGGCCCCTATATGCTGTCATAGATAAAGCTCTGCTACTTCTTCATTTACTGTGATGAACCTGACTAAAATGAGCAATTGGGTTCTTAAGCTAAAAGAAAAAAAAAGCCACTGGCAAACTGCTAAAGTGGGATCCTCTCTGCATGTAACTGATGGCAAAGCATGTTACACAATGACAGACTACCTCCCTGTCAGCAGAGAAAGGGAGAATCAGAGAAAGCAGTATATCGTCCTAACAGGTTTGGTGTTTTTTTTTTTTTTGTTTGTTTGTTTTTTGTTTTTTCTTTTTTTTTTTTTAACTTTGGGGTGAAATCACACTGAAAAGAAAATAGTTGCAGTTAACATTGAAAAATGAGCTTACCTATCTTTTTGGGTACAGAAGATGCTCCAGCATTGATTAACTGTAATGGACTGCAATGCACTGATTGCAAGATAAGATATGATTGGTTGCTGGAGAGAATTCATTTGGTCTTGGGGCAGCACCTTGGTGATCTTTAAAAGAGTGTCAGCCATACATACAGAGCTGTCTCAAAGTGAACGTAATGCACAGTAAACAGGGACTCTGTTGTTACAGGAAGATAATCTGGGAGCACCAGGGAGACCAGCAGCCCTTTCTGTCACTGTATTGGTGACATGGCAAGATGAGGGTAAGGATGCTGGCAGAATGCCTGGATTTCTGAGTTTACTCAGTCATGGTGAGCATTGTATCTTTTAGAAAAATCCATTCATAAATTTTGAGTAAGGTAACCTCTGTAGAGTATGTCCCTCCTCTTCCTCATGCCAGTCTGTGGTGGGGCAACATAAGATCCACAAGATCATTCAGATAACGTTTTTCATTATTCCCCTTTGTAAACTTTTCCTCTGGTGTCAAGGATCATGTTCCTATTTTAGGAGTAAGAGAATATTTTTTACTCTTTCAGTCAAAAATTAGATCTTTTCAAATGGCTGTCATGGCCTGAGCTTTTTATAAAGTTTTAATGAGACAACAAAGGAAAGAGTTTCACAGTGGGATGCAGAGTGGTTTTTGTCCATGTCATTAGTCTGAACATTTCAAAGAATATAGGTCCCAAAGATCCCAAGGAAAAAATTCAGCCGAGCACATTTCCAAACTGTGTATGCTTAAATCTGATCCAAGCCCTCTGAAGAAGCCACATGTAAAGTGCACTGGCTGGTGGAGTAGCAAACTTCAAACAATTTAACTGAACCGCATAGCTGTATTTTTCAAGCAGTCCACTAACATCCAGTTTCATTACAGAGAATGACTGTCTGTAAGGAACTGTTAGCTGAGTAAAGTGAATTGTTTGAACAGCGCTGGGATTTTGAATTAAGTGTCATTGTGAGAAATGCTGCCTTTTGGCACAGCAGCCAGGGAAAACTGCTGCTTCTTTCTCTAAGGGAGAAGATGGTGAATGTTAATTACTTGTTGGCAACTTGTCGCTTGGTGGACTGTAACCCGAGAGGAGTTATTTGCTGATTAGCTGATGTGACAGGTTATGAAGTAAATATTTACAGACAGGGTAAAAGTGACAGTAGAGTTGAGCAAGAGAGCTGTGTTCCCTGAGGTCTTAGATTGGTGATTTGGAGGCAAATGTTTTCTATTCTGAACTTAGAGAAAAGGGTGAAAATATCTTTGTCAGCTCTTTGTGGTGGTCCTTCAAATTCTTTGTGTGCTTGGGATTGATTCTAAAAAAGATGAATCAAAATGTGAAGTAGATCTGTAATCCTAGGTCCATTGGCATGTGGCTATCCAGCATGAGGGCCTCTGTGGAGCATGCCAACCTGATCACCCAGCTATGCCACCCTCCCTGGATACTGGGATAGACTGCAGGCAGCCTCTGTGAAGGAGAGAAATTGGAAGGCGATTGGACAGATGGGCAGAAATGACCCATGGAAAAGAGAAGGCTGTGGATGCCCTTCATCATAACGACAAGGCTTCAGCCTCGTGATGGTTTTCGTAAGGAGGCTGGAAGATGAAACTCATCCAAAGCACATAAAGAAGAAGAAAAAAAGCCCACAAAAAAACCCAAACTCTTTGAACATTGCTGTTTATGATTACGTAGGAATTCAAGGCCGCCTTCATGTTCATAGCTGGAAACTGTTTTCTTAGATGAAGTTTTTGGAGGCTCAGATGTAATCAGCTAAGAAACTCTTCAAATAAAATAGCGGTGTTTTGATTTGGTGCAAATAAGAACTGAAGTAATAGGAATAGCTATTCCAGGAATAGCTGAGGCTTTGAAATGCTGATTTTAAATGCTGCATGCTGCCATTCAGCTGTCCTGTCATAACAGTATGGAAAGAAAGACAATTTACCTCTCTGTAAGTACACACAAAAAAGGTATTACAGCAATTGGAAATAGAATTCCACCTCTGAGAAGTAGGAAGTTTAATTTGGTTGTTTTTTTTTTTTACCTTTTATTTTTTGTTCTTTTGTTTTCCCTCAGTAATTCTTCTTTGCATCAAAAAGACAATAGCAATGTTTCTTACATCAGCTACAAAGGACATCCAGTTATCCTTTCTCTACTGCTGTTACTTGACTTCACATCATGATTTGAGAAGTCTGATCATATGGGGCAATGCTGTAAACACACTGTAAACACTCATTTTCCTGCACCATGAACTTATGGGGAAAAGAGATCTGAGATGATGTTTGTGCTGTAATCAGAAGCCCAGGCAGAGCCCATACAGGCTCTGTGTACCAGTGAATGAAGGCTAGAGAGCTGCAGCTGCGGGGGTTCCAGCATGGGTAGCTGCTTGAATACTTGCCTAGGGCTGTGGATAAGATGGCACCTCATGCTTTGGGCATCATGATAACTATGTGGCTCTGATAATGGAGCTGATTCTGATCTACCTACACGCATGCTTCAGCTTCACACCACAGGCAGGATGGACATATAGAATCTGCCTTTTGAACATCTGCATTTTGCTCCATCTTCCCCTCTTTGGCCTGATATACAGAGAGTTAATTTGCTGTAATAATTTATCTGGGAGAAGCTACTCTCAACTTGCTGGCAAGGGGATATTGGGAGGGGGTATTGCTACTCTTCCTTCCTCTTCCCTAAGCACGCCTGCTCTGAAGAGGTTGTAAGAACTTAGGCTGTGCTATCCCACCTACCATGTGGCTATTCAGAAATGGCCCATTATGCGTACTTTTTCACATGGGCTTGTTTCAAAGGTAACTCACAGAACAGAACAGATTTTAACATAGGCTGTTATGAGACTATGCCTAAAAGTGATTATGGCAAAATAATGCTTTGTCTTGATGTACTTATTTATACCAGACTCCTGCCTTACTCCCTCATGTTCATGGTGGTAATGTTGGCACAGCAATGGCAAATTGCTCCTTCTGGTATGAAACTGGGGGTACATTAATTTCTGGGTTAAAATTTAGACTGTTTTCTGAAATCAGAAATACTTTTAGGACCACCATTTTCCCATTGAGTATGAGTAATGGTTTATCTGATACCACAAGTTCTAATAATGGATTATTCTATTTAGAAAGATATTAATGAATCATGTTGTCTATATTGCTAGGTCATTTCTTCTGCCCTGTAATATATAAATATAAGGAGCTTGCAACTGAAGGGCATTATATTGAGGGCAAATGGAAAGAATTGCTCTACTGCGTGGTGCATTGTCTCATGATTTCGTTGCTATGGGATGTAATTGTATTACCCAGTGTACTGATAGATTTCAAAAGGGTAGTTCATAAGCAGTAATAACATTTGTGGCAATCTGACCTAAGTTAATGAAAAAGATAATAAAACCTAATGCTACAGGGCAAGATATCGGATGTCTCCAGGGGTCATAAAGAGATCACACATCTGACTCAGGGGAAGAGGAGGCGGCAGTTGTATATATGGAGCGCAGAAGAGACATCAGACAGCAGAAAAGTAAGGGTCACCTTGCTCAGCATCAATGTGTGTTGTTCACTGACAGAGGCAGGAGGGTATGTGCTAGATGTATCGTTGAAATGAAGAAGCTTATCAAGCTAATGATATTTTTAGTAATGCCAGTACCTGATGAAGTATAAGTTTCAGCTGATCCCAGACATTTGTCTCTATGCGTTGATTGAGATATTGGATTAAGTAGTTTACGTGTGCTTCTGCCTTGCCCATAGTAAACATACTTACCTGGGGGCTGATCACGGATGGCATTGGAATAGCCTTTTTTTTTGTTTTTCAATAAACGCTTACTCCAGCCTGAAGCTCAATTCTGTTCCTGATGTCAACGTAATATTTTATTGTATCTTTAGACAATACCCAGTGGCGACTTTTTCCTGCTTCTAACTATAAATGCAGCAAGTTTTCTGTGTGGACACTTTCACCACCACATATTAGTTTACCACTTGAGGGTCCTGACAGTGCCTTATGCCCTGGCTAGTAGCAGAAAGAGTGCATGTGCTCCTTGTAGGTACGTAATTGATAATGCTCAGCATGAGATGTGCAATGGTAACTGTAGCTGGCATACAAGAATGTGTTTTCTCTCACAGACTTGTGCTATATTTATTGCAATTATCTCCTTCATGCTGCTCTGCTCCTTTGTACATTCCTTGTTAGCATTTTTCTTTTTCTGCTTCTGCTCTCCTTTATACAGATCTGCTTTTGACTAAAGTAACAATTCTTATACCAAGTCCTAGCCATCTGAGACCATCTAGTGCTATAGCCTGGGCCTGTACATGGCCAGGGGTAGATGATTAGGAAAACCAAGAAAGGCAAGGACTGCATGAAAGGGTCCCTCCTTTCATATATCTTTCCAAGTCTCAGAGACTTCCTAATTAGGCGTTTCAACTACCATACTGTGAATTTGATAGTTTGATATCATTTGATAGCTATTCCAATCTGAATAGAAGTTTTGAATCCTTTTTTGAATGTCTAGATAAATATTATTGGTTTCCTATACATCCAGTAAGAAGTCTTAAGAGTTCTCCAGTAAAGTACTAATAGAAAAACATTGGTAGGAGAAACTGTGGGGACTGATGGTTTTGGCTCTGCCTAGCCATTCACAGCCTCTTCTACTTCTGTGCATTTATGCAGCTCACATTCATCCTATACAGATAAAATGTTCACTGATAATCTGTGTGTATGGAGACCCTCCTATCATTTACATCTTCTGTGCAACTCTCCTGTTAGTTTGCATATGCATGTAAGAACTCACATAGAGGTTTGCCCCAGCCTAACCATGAGACAATCTCATAATAATGCCATAATCCTCCAAGCAGGATGAGAGGGGTATGCTGAGGTCACAAGGATGCTAGGAAGGACCAGCAGGGAATATCCAAAGCAGAAATGGAGCTACATAACTTAAAGCTCACAGCTTGGTGCTGAAAAGTGGCTTTGCTTTCACAGAGTTCATCAATGGTAGGATGCTGAAACAGAAAAGGTAGCAAATTGGTCTCACATGATCTTAGTGCAGAGCTAACACACTGCATGGTACCATCTAGATATGTCCTTGTAGCCTATAAATGAGAAAAAAAAAAAATGGCTATATTAGATATTTGAGTACGTTTCCTTTCTTCAGAACAACTACACACAGAATTTAATGGGAAATAATGAAGAAAGAACTTTTGGTCCATAAGCTTTTAGTATGATCGTCTGCATTCTTTAATTGCTTATGTGGATTTCATGCAGTAATACTTAGTACTATAGTATTCTAAATAGCTGTATTCCTATGAAAATTTTCTAGCTTCTTTTCACATCTGTCAGAAAAGCTTCACGAATTCCTAGGAGTAGGATTATTTGTCGTGTTTCTCCTGACTTTTCTGAAGCAAAAAAAATTAAAATCCAGCTGTTAGGTTTTACAGTAGAAGAGAGGAAATAACAGTAATAAATCTGCTTAAATTTATCATGAGAAGAATAATTACATTTCTATAAAGCTTGGATTGAAAAAAAGAAAAAAATCAAAAGTCCAAACACCACAAAAAACTGATTAAAATCTACCATGTAAAAATTGACTGCTTCTACCCACTCCTCTCCACAGTTCCTGAGAGCATCACTGTGTTTATATTTTGAATGACTGTGGTATGGAGTTATTGAAACTAAATCAGGTTCAATAAAACAAGGTATTGAGGGATTTCTGTGGGGCTGAAGTTCAACCTAGCAGTCTTGAATATATAACACCAAATACAGATTTTGCTTAAGTTAATACCAAAGGAACTTTTATTTAACTTGCTTTCTGTTTTTGCTCTACAAGAGAAAAATTAATCTCATCACCTCTAAGAAAGTCAAAGTTATTCCAGAAAAGTGAGAGATTACAACGTGCCCAGCACTGCAAGTAGAGGTAGTTGTTTTAAACTATAGCATTCAATCTTCTGTATTGCTTCTCTCAGTCTTTCAGGACAGCCCTGAATCTCCGCAGGATGGATTCTCAGCTGCAAAGTATCCAGATCCCAATTTATGTGTATGTGAATATTCAAGATTAACAAGAATAGACTCCCTGTGGGTGAAACAGTTAGTGCAATTCAGACCACATTCTTTTTTCCTTCCTTGTCATAGAGGAGGCTGTTGAAAATATGTCTGATGAAACTGCAGGTTTCTATTCTACTCATTAACAAATCCTATGTTTCTAGTTGGGATTAGGTGAAGTATCTCTCCCCATGACTGGATGGCCAACAGGCAGGGTAAATGAGTTTAAATATCTGCTGTAAATTGAGAATAAATTCAACTCTTTTCCCCACATGATAATTGCTGTCCTTTCCATTCCTGTACAGTGTATGGGTTGTGGAGATTTTTGTACATGCAGTCCATGATCAATGATCCAAGCAGATGTCCCATGTCACAACTTGACTGGAGAGTAGGGAAGAAAAGATTCATGGCTTGGGTTTTCAGTCAAGTTGCCTTCTTAGCCAGAGATAGGTGCCTGATCATTGCCAGTTTTATTAGATACTTAAGCACAACTTTTGCATATCCTCATTATATCATTTCTGATGGACTTATGCAGGCATTTGCTGGTTCTGGAGGTAACCTTACACAGATTCCCACACAGTGCCTGGAAGGACCAGGCCCTTCTGGGACCTGGGGACTCTATGCTGGGGTAGGATGCACTGCAAGAGCAGTGGAATGTTTATTCTGTGTCTATCGTCTTGCCACCCAGCCACTGTGGCCACACATCCCTCTTCCTGTGCAGTGACCTGGTCGTTAATGTGTGCTTCATCCAGGTAGTATTTGCTCAGGCATGGGAGCCTTTGGAGCAGCAGTGTGAAATGGGACTAGTAAGGGTGTCCAGTGCTGCAGAACCGGTGAAGTGAGAGATGTGAGTGACTAGGGTATGAACTGAGAACCTGTCCAGATGGAGCCTGCATACACCAGCTTCTCTCCCCCTGTATGCCCTGGTTTCCACATTAAGGAAATTGGGGGTGCCTTAGGCAGGACCTGCAGTGCTCCCCAGAAGGTGATGGTTGCCGTGCATAATGTGCCAGGGCCCTGGGGCATGTCATCTGGAATGGTTACAGCTATGACTGCTCCCACTTACCCTGGGTGGGCTTATCCAAAATGCATATTAACTTGCCATGTTTAATATGCATTTGAGTCTCTTAAATGAGACTTCAAAGCTAGCCTTATGTAGCATCACATAAGGCTTGACAAGGCTGTTGTTTAGCTGGGTGCTGGCACCAGTATGCACTCAGTACCCCTGTACCCTGCTCTCCCGTATACCCCTCAGAACCCACTGTCATCCGGTATTTCATTGTTCAGTATGTTCCAAAAACCCCAGACAAATGCATTAATTCAGTGTTGCTCTGCTGGTTCAGTTCCCAAGCAGCTGGCTGAGTTAAAAAATGGGTTAAGCATTTAGACACTGACTATTCTTGGATTAGACCGGGATACTGTCACTTTCTAATCTTTCCACTGATAAGGTAACTGGATCACAGTTTTAAAGTTCACTGCAGCCTAGGTATTCTGCCCTTAAAAATGTCTTACTTTGACTCTCTGAATTATTCTTTTTAATTCCCCTGGAACATCCAGGACAAATACAGGGCTCTGTGAATCATCTCATTCATGCTTCATACACAGGTAACGCTGCTGCTTGTCTGTTTTATTGACCTGTTTACACATAGCCAAGGGTCGAGCTGCAAGCTGACTGTCAATTGATGATATTTTGATTTCCCGGAATTCCTGCACTACAACTGATTTTAAAAGTTAAACATTGAAGAGATCCCATCAGTTTTTAAAAGTCACATTCCCACTCAGTTCTTTCTCATAATCGCTGTTACATGGAAGATGACTGGGATCTCAGTAACAATAAAAATATAGGGGAGAAGTCTTTGGCCTTAGTCTGGTGTTTTGGATGATTTGTTTTTCGTATTGCACTCTACAACATTTATGCATTTGTAAATGGTCTGTGCCTCTGCTGACTGTTTATTATCAGTTTCTTCCCTGAAAACATATAAACCTGGGTCTGCTTAAGAGCCAGAGCACATCACAGATGAGATTGTGGGGGTGGTGGCCAAAAAATAAAAGCTGGGTAGGGTCAAGGACTGAACCTTGGGTCCACCCCTTTCTGCTTATTGCCGTTCTGCTCTTCCCTTTTCAGAGGAAACTACTGAACTTGGAAGGAAGACTCCACTGTTCCATAATCATGGCACTCTTTTCTTTTGTAACCCCAGTCTTTATAGCCATTATATGTATTTTGATTGGGGTAATACTGAAGAAGACTGATGGAGAGAAGGAAAAATATGAGACTAAAAGCAAGCCTCTATCTCATCCATGGGTGGATGAAGATTTAAAAGATGGCACAGACCACCACTTAGAGGAAGAAGGTAAGGAAAAACTGTGCATCTGAGCACTTCTGTTGTTTGAATTTTATCTGCTGATATGAATAAGGGAGATGCAATCTTCTGGGCTTCTCTGCAGTGATACCGACACATAGTGCTACATCGGTGCTGTGTCCTGAGCTTCCCAGCTCCCTGGAAGGAGGCTGTCCCCATGTTATGTTACCCTTGATGTAAATCTTGATTTCCTCCAGATCTGGCATGTCAGAATGCAAAAGGAAAATCAATTTTCCAAGGCTCCTGTCTGTCACTTTGCACAGGAAGTGTCAGATATATGAGGGACAATGTACGGAAACAAAGGAGATACTGAGGAGGTCCCCCCAGCTTTTTCCCAGGTCTCACTAGTGTGAGCAAAGTGTAGACCCAAACAGAGAGTTTCTATCTGAAAGCTGATTTTGTAGTCTCATCCCACTTTACCATCCAGTGCTACATATTTGTTCTCAGCACCCCTAGAAAAGTTGGAAATGGGTTTCTTACTCTTACAGAAGTCTTTCATTTGTGACTTCTGAGGATGTCCATAAGAGTTTTAGCTGGATTGGAAGTGGGATCATTTGGGAGCTGAGTTGATCAAATATTTAAGAACAAAATATGGTAAAGGTGCTAATCTGTTTACCCAACTGCATATTTGAACCTGTATAGAATACCTTTTTTTTCAGTAGTGATTTCTGATGCACAGCTTGAACAGAATTTTGAGCACAAAATCTGTCCTTCCTTCTTTTTGCTCCCTCACTATCTTCCATAAGCTCCATTTATTTATTTGTGAAATTAAGAACTTCATAGGAAAAGAACTTTGTAGATTTTTATCTTGCAGATAATGTAGGATTTTTTTTTCTTTTAAAGCTAGTTTCAAAGGCTTTTTGTGTGTTTTTTTTTTTTTTTGTCCCATAATGACACATTCTCTGTCTGCTTCTAGAAATCTTGAAACTTATATTGGTTTTCTGCACATAGACCTGTTTCTAAGGACTGTTCTTTCTCTTTATTTCTCAGTGTTCAGTGTACTTTGTGTTAGTATTCTTTATCTGTTTCCAGAAATAGTTGATACTCAGAACATTTTAAACCACATTAACTATTTCCCAAGTATTCAAAATGTCTTTAAAGATTACTTCATATGTTGTATCCTTTTTTGTTCAATGCAAAATAGATTCTCTATAAAATTACTCCGTATTTCTTTTTTTCACTAATAGCTTACTTGTTCATTTAAACTGCCGCAAACTAAAATTCCTGTGGATAGATCAAGTTATAATATATGAATTATCACTGACACACATCTTTGACTACAGCTGTTTCTATCAGTTAAAAAATTTAGATCCCCTAGATAAACAAACCTAGTAACTCTTAGTAAGGAGTTTCACTGCCACAGCTCCATATATAAAATATTATTCTTTTAGGTCTTAGCTGGTTTCCCTTTTATTCAGGTGCTAAATTCCAAACTGTACTTGTTTGCTATTACTCAAACAAGATGTATTTATTTTTAAATAAGGCCTCTCTCAAGCTACCATGCCATCCAACATGAAATTAAGTTTTCTTGCTATGTTGTTTTCAACAGCAAAGAATCATCTTTCCCTTAATGGTGTGTGATTCAAACCAACATCTTTGCATATAGGCATGTCTTTTATTTCTAGAAAAAATAAAATAATTGCATCATGCTTAGGGAAGTTTTTCTTCAATAGTGGAAAGCCCAGACTGAGAAGAGACTATGGTAAGGGTTTGCTTCTCTGCTAATGCTGTAATTAAGGATCAGAATATATTCACCTTGTCAGTGTTAAAATTTTCATTGACTGCATTAGATGCTGAAACAGAAACATGGATTTAAATAGAGATTTTCTTTGTAGAAAAGAATATTTTACCTGCTGTGTAAATTCTGCTACTCTACTAACATATCTTACTTTATCAGAAAAGCTCATTTCTATTTTAATGTCTCAAGCTGGCTTGTGCTTAAAGATAAAGTTCCTTTGAAAAGCATTTGAGTTAAGAGAGAGCAAACATTTTTAAGGTCTTGTCTGAAGCTAGAATCTAGGCCTGCTGTAGGTGAATGAATTGAATTTTCAACAGCCCCCTGACAGGAAGGGGTGGCTGAAGACCAAGTATTTCAGTATGTTTCCATGACCAAGGTGAGAGTGCTTTGCCAAGAGAGTGAAGTGGTCGGTAAGAAATACACTGAACTTCCTCAGGCAACCTTGGCCCCGTGAACATTCCCTGAAGTGGCACCAGCAAGGATGCTGCCACTGAGAAGGGCATACCTTCGAGCAGCAAAGCATTCAGTGTAACCAGATGAACTGCTTGGACAGATTCAGTAGAGTCACTTATTGACAGTGAAATGTTGAAGGGGAGGGCCAAGTGCTCCCAAGCTTGTCTGTGTTATTGTTTCAGTAGCTGAAGAGAAGGATGTTTTTCAGAGCAGCCAGAAACCCAGTTCTTTGGTTAAGTGAAAAGCATTCACTCAGTCAATTTGTTTAATGCTTTAAATGGCAGTACTTCAGATTTGTTTGCATACCCATCTGTCCTGTAACATTTCCTTCATTTATGAGATCCAGAATGAGAGATTATTGTGCTGTGGATTGGCAAGAATGGGCTGTGTGTGTTTATCTGGCTGTGTCTTGCGTTAGAACACGTGTGGTTATCAGTTAGATAAGGATGAAAAAGATGTTTCTTCAGCCTTGTCTTGAATGATGACTCACAAGGTTTGTCTTCTAGTGGTGGGCATCTAATCCCAAAGTGGTGATGCCTCATCTCCCACTGCTTCAGGTTTACGCAATTAGATCTGGATTGTTGCAAAGACAAGTTCAGTCTTTAGCTCAGGGAGCTTATTGTATATTGGTCACTTTCTTGGTTGTATATTCAGATCAGTCCAATTGACAGATAAGGTAAACACAGAATTTACAGTGCTGTGGAGGATAAGGTTGAATTTCATTTGGATCCTTGTTACCCTGGGGATCAGTTACAAAGTTTAATAGCAAAGGCATTTTATTGCTGTGTATTTAGTTGTGGGGACTTTGGTAATGCACTCAAGGACTAGAAAGCAATGTACAAAGGCCCAAAAGTTCCATCTCTTCTGAAAGTGCACTGCTCGTTGCTTGTGATACTTCTTAGAACAGATGTCTCCCACTTAAAGGATTTCTCTCTGCAAGTTCAAAAGATTCCCATATCTTTTAATATTACTACTGTCATAAATGAGGCAGTAGCATTGAATTTTCCAATTTGATGACATTTCATGCTTTGTGCTATTTAGAAACACAGGATTTATGTGGAGATGATGCATTATTGTATTATTGTATCATTTTCCAGCCCTGGTGTATAACCTCCTGTGGTTTATACACAGCAAACAGATTACCTCTCAGCTTTCCTTTTACTACATAAACCAGCAAATCTCTTTATAAAACAGCTGCTCCATTCCTCTGAAGATCTTAAGAAGCCTTCTGCGACTATATTCCAGTTTGAGGCAATTTTCACAATAGTTTTGTGCTGGCTTTTTTTTTCCAGTCTCTGCCTCTTGATACTTCTTCTGCTTAGGATCCCTGATTAACTCTTGAGGTTTTCAGGATCAGCCTGCTAACCACTATTTATAACTCACTAGTAAGGCACTCCATCTCTTTTAGCCATGCACTCAGTTCAGGACTGGATTCAGGACTGGGATTATGTAGTAGTCTGCCATTAATCAAGCAATAAAAGACAAGACCAGTTGTCCAGCATTTTAAGTCCAAAGATCTGAAAGCTGTCATTGTGTGCATTCAATTGTTTTTCTATGCATCATGTATTTACACTGGAAAAGAAGATTGGAGAGGGATTCTATGCTTAGAAAGCAGTTCCTTAGAGAAGAAACTTCCTTAGAGAAGAGCTGGTTTTGAAAGCAAACATGTTGGTCTTGACTGAGGTTTCAACTGAGGCTTCTCAAGGATCAGATTCAGCATCAACTGATAATACTATCAAGTGATCTTTCCATAAAACCAAGAGGTGTGCAAGTGAAATTTCTTAATGACTTATAACTGGGAGCCAACAAGAAAGGGACGTGTCAGTATATATAAAATAAGTGGCCAATAGAAATTAAATGACAAGTCATTGTTCTCAGTGTATGTTATTAGATATTAACTGTAAGAATTTTTGCTACACACTGAGGCAAAATTATTGCATCGTTTGTAGGCTCATTATAACTTCCCATATGAACTGCTGAGAAGAACACAAACATAATCTTAAAATGTATCCAGAGAGGAGTTTCTGATAGAGTTAGAGAAAAAATACTTTTAAAGTGAGATTTCACTTGGGATGTCTGAGCCAAAACCTTTCCAGGTTTACTTAAAAAGCAGGAAGACTGATGATTATTGTAAATGTACAACAAAGTTCATGGCAATCTTTGGAATATTGGAAGGTAATAGATTGACTAGCAGGATGTCTGTTGTCCATCAATTGATGCAATACATGTGATGTAAACAAGACATTTGTAGTATTGTATAATGTGACCATACAAACAGGAATATGTCTAAACACAGCAATTAAAGATACAGAGAATATGCACTAAACAGATGGTGCTGATAATGATTTTAGCTTAGCATATGGATAATGTTAACCACTAAGAATGAATGGTAGACACATGGTGTCAGAGAATAAATAATAGCTTGATTTATTAAAAAATAATTAAATTGTCAGGAGAGTTTTGGCTTTGTGTGTCAGTTCTCTCACTTCTGAGCTCTCCTGCCTCAGCCAATATTCCCACTTCTGAGTGCATTAAGGATTTTAAAGTTTTGGTTACAAAACTTAAGCTTAGATACAGTGATTCTCACACTTTGATTCTCTCTAGTCACCTCAACTTTGTCCCATGTTCAGGATCTTTGAAAGCAGATTTCTTTTTTCACCATGTTGTTAAGTTGAACTATCCTGACCACAAAGCAGTTTAACTTTTCACATCTTCTCTTCTATTTACATGAGGGGGGAAAAAAAAAAACCAAACCAAACAATGCAAAAGAAGCGAACAAACCTCTGAAAATTTAAGTTGGCTTTACCTTGGGTAATACTGCAAGTTTTATACTTCCTTTCCTAGGAGGTGTAGGTTTCTGTGTTAACTCATCCTCTTCTTCCATTCCTAGTTGCCTATAGAGCATTTAAGTGAGATGTTTATTCAACCAATTACATCTTGATTTAAAGAAATGCCAAATTTCTCTGCTTCCTGATCCCTGAATTCTTCAGTCTGAGTTTTCTAGCTTAATTTTCCTTAATCCTTTTTTTTCCCCAAGTTTGTTCCCTTAAAAATTGAAAGTCATAGCTGTATACTTACTTTTCCTCAGCCTTTGATTTTGTCAATTCAATTGCATCAACTGATAATCTCACTTTAGCACTGCCTTTTTGGTTTTTTTTTGTAATGTCCTCCTCACTGAAACCAAAGTGAAGAGATTTACTGCACCAAGAGAAGAACAGGTTGGTTGATTAAGGTATTGGATGTTTCAGCTAGGAAGCCTGGTTCCCAGTATTATCTTAATATTTCCTCTTCATTCTATGCCTAGAAAATTATGCTTCTGACAGATACTTAATAACAATTATGTGGTTGATGCAATATGTCTCTATTAAAGGTTTGTCCTCATCTAGATGTGACCTTGGGGGCCTCTGTAGGCTTCACACTATAAAAGAAGACAGCGTTATCTCAAAAAACAAGCTTTTTTTTTTATGCATGTGTCCTGGGTCCAGCAATAGCAGACATTTTTCTCCTTCTTAGTAGCTGGTGCAGTGCTGTGGTTTTGACTTTCATCCTGGGAACAGTGCTGGTAACACTGGTGTTCTTAGTTGCTGCTCAGTAATGCTTACTCTGACCAAGGACTTTCTGAGCCTCATGCTCTGCCAGGGAGGAGGGGAAATCGGGAGGAAGCAGAGACAGGACACCTAACCCAAACTAGCCAAAGGGGTATTCCATACCACAGCATGTCATGACCACTATATAAACTGGGGGCAGTTACATGGAAGGGGTGGATCATTGCTCGGTTGGGCTGGGTATCGGTTGGTGGGTGTTGAGCGGTTGTATTCTCTTCCCTTTTTATTTCCCTTATCATTATTATTGTTATTGGTGGTACCAGCAGTGGTTTCTGTTATACCTTAGTTGCTGGACTGTTCTCATCTCAACCTGTGGGAGTTACATTCTTTCAATTCTCCTCCCCATCCCTCTGGGAGCTGGGGGAGGAAGTGGGGTGGATGGAGCAAGTGGCTGCGTGATTCTGAGATACCAGCTGGGCTTAGACCACGACAACATGCTACTTTTTATTTCTTTACAGTCTACCACAACATCCGTTATTTCTTATTTTTTAATTGATACACTTCCTGCACAAGTCAAAGCAGGTACTGGTATCATTATTGCATCTCCATTCTTCCCTCCCTGTCACGTTTTGTCCTGTACAGGCACTTATAGCTCATCCTGTGTGCTGTCTAGGCTTCTGCACTGAACTGGGAACAAACAACATCTTCTCTGGATTAAGCACAGCATCTGAGTGAGTTCTCTGACTACTGTTCTCATCCATATAAGTAGTTTAATCTTACAATTCTTCATTCTGTTCTTCAACATTCATGTATGTGTTGATGGTTTATCACCTACTTGACTTTCCTCTCCTTGTGTTTCAAAACTAGACACAGAGATTACACAAGTTTCCTCCATCCTTTGTTCTGATTTGACAAATCCTCTTTCTAAAGATTTTCAGTATTTTATAGACTAGTCTTCATATCTCCAACTTGAAATGATTTCCTTCTTTTTGAACTTTGATAAAAATCTCATCACAAGAAAGTAAAGAGTGAGAGCACATAAAAAGTGAAGTGAGTTTTAATTGATTGTTCCTAGGCTAGAAATAGTCTATTTCCCAGGACACTCAACACTGTAAACTTGTGAAATAGGTAGGGATGATCATCTTGGCACATTGATACAAGCACAAATATTATAATCTGACCTGAATTTTTCACCAGGACACCAATCCAGTACCAACTTTCAGTATAGTTTTCTGGTCAGGTTCTGTCTTCCAATAGGCAATACACAACCTCAGCTGATTTCAGGAGTTTTTTTTGTTGTCATAAGGAAAACATTTCTGCCATTTAGAAACTACTCTCACTTGAGTACATATGGATAAAATTAACATGTGTATCATTCTGTGTAACTGCTAAATCTCAATCAAGTTCAGCAATGGATATCTTTGCTGTAGTTTTAGTACTGCTATACAAGATGGTTTGGGAGGGAGAATTAGTTTTACTGGACCAATAAAGACAGTTGCAGGAGGCCAGCTATCTTCCAGACCTGTAAGTCCTTTGTGAGGAGATTGCAAGAGAGGCTATGTCCCAAAGCTTGCTGGTTTTCCATCTTGTCTATGTCCGTGGACACTTCCTGAATTTCTCTACTGGCCAGACAAGTTCTCAGTCAAGGCAGAAAGGGTTGATGAGTTGCCATCTCCCTACTCCTTATTTTTTCCCTTAGGGTTTTATACTTTTGTGGGTCATCACTTTTTCTCTGAAATACTTTGGCTGCCAGTTATCACTGTCTTGACTTCTGCCTGTGGAAGGTTTTGCATACTGGCTTTTACCAGCTTAATGGTCCTTGAAAATGGCATCATATATATCATGCACAGCATGGAATGGGTGGAAAAAATGCGGAGTTTTAAACATCTCCCTGCCTTACGTCTCCAGCTACCCTATCACTCCAAAACATGTAGGATGTTGAACACTGGATCCCCAACAGCAGCTCTTTC
This sequence comes from Neopsephotus bourkii, assembly GCF_033783945.1. Lineage (NCBI taxonomy): Eukaryota > Metazoa > Chordata > Aves > Psittaciformes > Psittacidae > Neopsephotus > Neopsephotus bourkii. The sequence continues at coordinate 2,617,831 of NW_026902241.1, read as the reverse complement.
TCTCAGCATCCTATTGCACCACACTACTTGCTAGTGTAAACATAGCCTTTTACCCCTGTGGTATTCCTTTCAGTGAGTGTGGAGGAGGAAAAGCAAAAAAAAATCGGGGTGTGAAAGTTTCTGAAAGAGAATATCACCAGAATCCTAGCAAAGGGGCAAATCTTAGACAGCCAGTTGCCATTGAATAGTAAATAACCTGCTTTACTAAGTCTACACCGCAAAGGGAACACTAGGAAGAGGCACCATTTTCCTTTTTCATTTGAGTGTGCAAGATGGCCACAAAAATAATTTTTACAGTGGGCACTGCTTCCCATTACCCTGGAGTCAGGTTCTTGCAGACTGTGACTGAGAGTGCTTAAAGCAGGCATGAAATGCTAAACAAAACAGATTTTCTGGGTGACTTCTTTGTACGCAAAATGAAATGTATGTTATTTAGGGACCAGAATAATTCTCTTTAGGCTCAACATATGACACTGGATGGGTTGCAGTCTCTTTCACATACTGAGCCACACTTGTGAATATTTCACTGCTATTTGTAAAATGAACAAAAAATCAGCTTGGTCTCTAAGGCAACTGCATGCTACTGAAACACAGAAATAATTGCTGTTTGAATTTGCACTGGAGATTGCTATGATTCCAGAATAATAGCCTAACGGTGACTGAAAAAGAACTGGAATATCTTTTCCTGACTCAGCCCTCTGTGGCAGATTGCTCAATACTATTGACTGGTCAAAATGCAAAGTTTAAATGGCTTTAACTTCCGCATCATAGTTGCAAAAAATGCTATCACTGCTGTTTCTAGGAATGTAGGGGAGAAAGAGGAGATCTCAGAGACAACAGAAGTGGTATTACAAAAACCCCAAAGAAACAGTTTTCAGTTAAATGAGGAACCATTTTGAGTTCTTAAATGAAAGAGAAGAAACATAATACCCTACATTTGATATGTTGTTATCCTAAGTATAGATGCCTGTCATCCGTTTCCCCTTATGCTGAAAGTATCATGAAACTGAAGAACTTAACCACAAAGTCACATTTGCAGAGCCTAAACTTGTGCTTCTGCTATGAAACATGAATATGGAAAAAGCTGACATTCAGCTCTTCAGGGGAGATTTTACATCTATTGATTGTTAAGTCCTCTTTTTAATGTCAGTAATTTATTTTTTTTCTGATTAGATTGCTCAGAAAGGGACACACATGTTTGCATTAACTGATTAAGAAAAGTGGGCTGAAGGTTTGGCCACATTTTCACCACTGTTTCAGCCTGTAACCTGTTTTTACAGGCTGGCCTGCAGACTGAAGTGGAGAGGACTATATCTTCTTTGTGGATTACAGCTGCTACAGCTAGCCAGGACCCGCATCCCTCTTGGTATTTAAACAAGGTGTTTATTCAGTAGCTGAAGCTAGGGGTCAATGAGTTGTGCCAACTGGAACCTCAGACTTTGTCTTTATAGTGGTATAGAAGTGGAATGTATGCCAGTGCAGGCCAAAGTGCATTATGGTCATGAATGCCAAAGATATAAATAGCATTCTCCAGAGGTAAACAAAAGAATTCCTAACCGCTTTTGTTTTCTTGCAGAGGTGGATGAAGAGTGGCAAGGACCTGAGGAAAATGTTGCCCATGTCCCCTTCTCTGCGGAGCGCTACACTGAGGCCGAAATGATTACAAGGTCAAAGATGTTTTATGAGCTTCTTAATAAGAGGCGGTCTGTCAGGTTTCTTAGTGATGAGCCGGTCCCCAGGGAGGTTCTCGATAATGTCATCAGAACAGCAGGTATGGTACCAAGTGGTTCAAGGTCTGAAAAAAGAGGATCAGCATTGCTGTTCGATGCTGTAAAAGTGATGGGGAAAAGCCAAGGGAATCAGCATTTGGCTTGTGGTTTTCCTAGTTTCACCTGTAGCCATAATGCGTGAGCACCTGTTGATTGATTGGAAATTACTCAACTTGAACAACTATGTTTGGTTTGTTTTTTTTCCAAACAAATCAATGAAATTGTCTCAGCCATAAATGGTTGACATAAATGGTTAGGGTTTACTATGGGAAAGAAGTTTCAGTCTAGAACAGAAAACTTTTCCCGTCCTTTCAAATCAGTTCCAGGTTCCACCTGCATATGGTCAGAGTGTTAGATGAGGACCCTTGTGGAGGTTATTTAACTGAATGTCAGAAATATATTTTTTTTTTTTTTGAGAATTCATGGGTTTGAAATCATTACTGTCATGTCCTGGACTAATCTCATCTCTGCTTTAGTAACACAGACTTCAGCCAGGAGTGGTTGTGACCCTTACTATTTTTCTTACTCTATGAACCAGCTACTGCTAATATAGAAAATATTAGAGAAACTACATAGAAAACTTTAGAGAAATGTTCAGTAGCCTCTAGCAGGATTAACAATACAGACATTTTTAGCATTTGAGGTGCGTTGTTTTCCCATTAAAAACTATAAGCAGCTTTGTTACTGCACTGTAACGAGTCTCCATCTTCCTCTAATTAGCTGGGAGTCATTAGAACACTGAGCATGTTTTGGCAAATGCAGCATAGTGAACAAGCCTGGAGTGCAGATGAAGTACTTAGTAACCCTGAAAGCTTTAGGCTGTGTAGAGAAAAAGAGAAAAAGCATAAATGTCATCAGTTCTTAGGCAAACCTGAGAAGATTCAGGGTTCACAATATAAACACATTTAATATAAAAGGTAGTTCAAGCTGATTATTCAGTATTTCTCAAACTGAAATCAGTGCTTAGGTAAGCAAACACTGTATGTGTTCAAGACCTTCAAATATTTTTGATATGTGTATGAGGGGCTAGAGAGATCTAAATAGTTTCATCTCTCAGCCTGCAGAGATAACTATACCTTTCAGTTTCTGGCTTTCATCCTCTAGGCTGTTAAAATATTCTCCAATGATGTTGATGTGTAACAAGAAGGGCTGAATGAGCAAGTGCAGATTTAATCCGTGCACACTTACACACACCACCTGTCTCTGGGACAACAAACTCAAACCTGTATGCTATATGGCAGGTGTCAGCATTATGCAGCTCCTCATCTTTGTCAGTCAGCAACAGATTCCTGGGGTGGTTACTTAGCCTTGTTTCCCTGAAAGCCATTAGCTTTGCCCTTCAGCTAAAATTGTGTCTCAGAGTTGGATGCACAGTCAGACAGTATGTTGCTTTGTTCTAACACTTTGCAATATCATTACTGTGTGCATATATTGCACCATAATGCTATCTCATCACAACAACCACAAAGGAATTTATGCATCCCTGACTTCGGTTTCCTCTAAGATGGCTGTAAGGAAAGTACCAACCTCTGTTGTTGTATTGGGACTTCACAGTCTTTGAGAAAGAAATGGACAGGATTGTCTGCCAAAATTTATCTCAGCCCTTTTTTCACTGATTCATCCACTTGCTTTGCTATTGCTCAGCTTGAAAGCCCATGATGAAAAGCTGACACCTCTCACTGCACACTCTCCTTCCTGGGTTTTCATCTTTGCCTGTTTTGTACGAAGGTACTTCACCCAGTGGAGCACACACTGAGCCCTGGACCTTTGTGGTAGTGCAAGATCCATATTTAAAACATAAGATTCGTGAGATTGTAGAAGGAGAAGAAGAAATCAACTACAAAAAAAGGATGGGAGACAGATGGGTTAATGACCTGAAAAGATTGAGGTACGAAAAATTCAGTGAGCTAAGCGGTTTGAAGGGGGCTGTGTTTCAGTCTAGGAAAAACTATATTGGGAAGTTTTAGGCAGACTTTCCCCTCTATCCCAACTTAATTTCAGGAAAGGGGGGTAAAAAATAGCAAAGCTGAAAAATATCCAGCTTACTTTTTAAAACCTTTGCTTGTGATGAAGTGGTAAAAGAAACTTGTCTTGAATTCTCCTAGTATCCTTTTCCATTTCTTCTTCCCTGTCACTTTTAATATATTTCTAAGATTCATGTTGGAAAGAAAAACTTAAAAATACATGTAGAATCCTGCCTTGGTGGCTGGTGTGTAAAACTGCCTCCAGTAAAAGGGATTATACACTATCCATCTTGATACTTTTCCAAGCATTTGGCTCCATTGTTATTTTTTTTCCCTATGTAACCCCTGATGTCACAACGCTTGTCCCAGTTTTTTTTCTGTTGTTCTCCAAAAAATGAAGCTCCCTAAGTTGTTGGGATCCTTGATGCCAACTAAGGTAACCCCACAACTTGCCCCCGTACAAGTGCTGAATTATGCAATATTTCATTGTTCTAAAGTCTGATTTTCTTAACTTCACACAATGGGAAGATGTCTTCTGAGCCTTGGCTTGTCAAATGAAGCATGTGCATAAAGCTTGAAACTATATTTAAGTTTACACCTTAGACCAAGAAGTTTTGGACTTTTCTGCTAGCAGTTTTCCCTAAAATCATTAAAAAGTGGGCACTGCTGGTAACAGGTGAACCTGCAAGTCTGCAAAATCCCAGGAATTAAACAATTTCAAGAGCAAATGCTTCTGAGGCCAGTTCATAAATAAGAGGTCAAGACCTACCTTCTATTTTTATGCAATTTCACTCTTGAGAGTGAGCACATCAACTGCTCAGCTGAATCTGTTGAAATAGAGAACTTTGTTCAAACTTTTTCTTTTTGTCAGAAATGTTTCTATTTAAGCTGATAATACTTAATCCTTCACAATAAGTGTCCTAAGCTTTAGTTTACTGCTATAATTGTCCTGTGCCTTTACTGTCCCTTTGCAGATGGTAAATGTGACTTACAGGAAAGTGAAAAGGTTGCAAAATAAATGTCTTAAGCATTACTCTTTTGCAGAACAAACTGGATCAAAGAGTACTTGGACACTGCTCCATATCTGATCCTCATTTTCAAGCAGGTATATGGGTGGCTTCCCAATGGCAAAAAGAAGACCCACTACTACAATGAAATCAGTGTTTCTATTGCCTGTGGTATCCTGCTTGCTGCACTGCAGGTATGCTGACAGAACAGACAGACTGGGAATCAGAATATTGGTTTAGATTACATACCAAGACTATTTTGCCCAAGTGAGGGTGGGGCCCAATTTAGATTTTAACGTTATCAGTCTTCTGTATTACTCTAGTTCCCGAAACTACATCTTTGTTTTGAGTTTCAAAGTTATTCTGCACGTTTATGTCTGAGAAGGTGATTCCTATCCTCTGGTTAACAAGAATAAAAACATAATGAGGCTTACTTCCAGAGTTGTCACTCTGCTTCTGGCACAAGTTTTAGCTCCTGTGGTTTCTGTCTTGTGCTAACAGGGCTGACAGGGTCTGCAGACTACCCTAGCACAGCTGTGCAGTGCCACACTGTCCCCTCCTTTTCAGTAATCCCTAAAAAAATGGCTTGACCCCAAATCATTTTCAGTGCATAGTGCTGAAAAAAATTAGGGACATATTTCACAGAAGAAGCTGTACTATTTCAATCAGTCTTTCTGAGGCGTTTCCAAAAGTGAACTGATTTCTAAAGCTCAGCATGTTTGACACCAGTCAGTGGATTTTCTCAGTGGTTTCTCCATGTTCAGTTCTGCATGTTGTATTTGATGTACTCACACAGTGTTTAAATAGTGAAGCTATTCTGATAGTTAACTTGGCCTGTCAGCAGGATAACAGCAAGGTGCCACCTGTTACGTGAGACCTGTTTCCTGCCAGGAACTGACATTTCTCCTCCATTCTGTTTTGAGTGACGCTTCCCTTCCCGCATTGCTGCTCCTTCGGGGGATCTTCAGATACGGGAAATCTGAGAAGTGAGCAAGCAGTGCAGAAGCACATTGCTGTGGTGTTGCTGCTCTGCAGCTGCACAGTACTCTGTATTGTCTCCCCATGGAGCTGGGAGCAAAGGGAATGCACAGGGAGTGGGGCAGAACTAACACCATATCACTAGTGCCTCAGTCAGAAGCAGTAGGACTGACAAGGAGAGCCAGCCCATCATTAGTTGGAACTTCTGAGGCTCTCTATGAACTGGTAGGCTCCCTAGTGCTGCCTCCTTCCCAACTCCTAGAAATTAGTTGACACCACTAGTGTAGTGAAAGTAGAATGATGTATCTGCCAGGGAAACAAACAGATCCTTAAGGCTTTTAGTACAAGGCAGATGTATAAGAAGTTGGACAGAGTACCAGGCAAAAAAAAAAAAAAAAAGACTATTTCCAAGGCAGTAGATTGTTGAGTGTCTCCATGTGCAGCCTCATTTTCTAAATTACAGTTTGAGACTACATCATGGGAATTTGGTGTGGTAAATTGTAAAAACTGGTTTTGGGGGTTGGACTGGATGATCTCCAGAGGTCACTTCCAAACCTAACAACTCTGATTCTGTGAAAAGATATAGTGCTATGGACGAATGATATTCAGCACCATCACTATTAGCTCTTATCTTCAGAAGATCATAGAGATTACTTAACATGAGAACCCCATTGCCTGAGCACTTCTCCCTGGCTGATTTTTACATCTCAAAGCCTGTAGCCATGGGCCCCCCATTACAGTGAGCACTGCAGGCAGGCCCTGCTGTACAGCACATAAACATTTCAGGCAGAATTTGTGTTTGTTGTATTCCTCTGTAAGCAAAACAGGCATCTTGTTGTGGTACTGGTGATGCTATTAGTAAATCAGATGTTCTAAAGCCTGCAGCAGAGTCTAACACAGCAGCATTTCTGGGCTAATCGATAGGAGAATGTGTAACGGTCCTGTATGAGATAATGGATACAAATAGTGCAGACCTCTGTCTCATTCTATCGCTGTCTGTCTTGCTGCAGAATGTGGGTCTGTGCACAGTGACCTCCACGCCTCTCAACTGTGGCCCCCAACTCCGGGTGCTGCTCCAGCGCCCAGCAAATGAGAAGCTACTCTTGTTGCTCCCTGTTGGCTATCCCAAGAAAGATGCTACTGTGCCTGTGCTGACCCGAAAGCCGCTGGAAGACATCATGGTAGTCATGTGAGCCCAGTGCCACTAGGAAGAAGCACATTCCTACTGATAGCTTGTAAGCAGCAGCCCACTGAAGTTGTCACTGCTGCTTCTGTGTATCATCCTCCTGTGTCACTGCTGTCCTGGCAGTTTACACCTGTGTTCCTCTTAGTGCTAGTAGTCTACCAATAGCATTGAGCAGTCATGCACTGTGCATTTGGCACTTGCTATTATCAATGAGACCAGGCAGTTGTTCCAGGAGACATGTACAATGGCATTTAAATGACCTTCATCACTCGATTATTCTTATGCATTGTAGGGATAAATCTTTACTTGAATGTATATTTTCCTTATACTTTCATGATTATCATTACCCAGCTATTTTCACTTCAGAATTTTAATGGAGGTTGTATTAAAAGATATAAAAGGTCAAACTTTGCTGTCTTATCTTGATCAGTGAGTGCTATTTACTGTGCTCCCCTTTCCCTTCACTGTGTTCAGTTCTGCATAGGAGGAAGCTATTTTGCTTGTGTATAGTAGCATTTTCCCTACTTGACTCATCTAAAAAAACCTTGCCTACACCAGGCTTTCTTAAACTATTGCTAGTACAGGAGTCTTTTTCTGGGGGAGATCTAGTAGGATCAAGATGTCCAAGTAATTTCCTTGTTACCATTTATTTATACATGTTCCACGCACAGTTAGATCATATGGCAGCTATCTAATGTGCTCCCTATATTTGCTATTTCTGCTGGAAGCAGCCCAGAGAAAACTACTGTTCTAAATAGCCTGTTTATACATACAACTATACCAGTTTAACACCTTGGATTTTAAACTGCTTTAGAGACCATGACACATGAGAGATGCTTTCATGTCACACCAAATCAGGTATATTTACGTTTCATACCGTTTCCTACGAAGGCAATGCTCCCTACTAAAAGCCCTGTCTACTACATGCAGGATGTGGCTGGGCACTAGCGCGAATTGCTCACGGGAAGGATGGACGCTGCCGATGCCTGCGCTGGCAGAGCCCCCTCGTGGGGTTGTGGTTCCTGCCGGCTCTGCCTTCGGCGCAAGATGAGAGCACTGAAATCAGAGATGTCAGCCCCTGAAGCTGTCCGTTCTGTGAAATCCTTTCCCACCCTGTTCTCTGCTGCATGCAACGTCAGGCAAATTTGGTCAGATTGGCTTCAGCTTTCTTTGGGTGTTGCTTGAGTTAACTTGCTGTGTCTTGTCCTATTCAACATGACCTGCTGTCTGTTGAGCAAGTGAAGGGGATAATTTGCAGAGGTACAGCGGTGTCAATGCCTCCACCACCCAATGAGAAAAACTACTCTTTGGCAGACCATTTTGCTGGTACCTAGTAGGCATGACCATGTGTTCACCTGTTTACTAGACCCATTTCAAATCCTCAGCAGTACAGCAGTGGCAGGAAGAGTTTCCTGTGCAGACCTAGTCTGAAATGAGCTTTTATAACTACAGTAAGGTAAAAAAAGAAGACATATGTGTACATACTTGCAAGGTGTAAAAGCTAGTCAGGGAAAGAGGGATGAGCTGAACCAAGCCAAGCCTGACTAGCTGCAGGTCCTCAGTTATCAGGAATACATATTAAAGTTACTGTAGCAAGCTGTCCTTCTGTGCAGATGTTTGTACGTCATATCATGCCATTTCAAAGAGCAGTTCCTACCTGCTGTACATGTATATAAGCCATGTTATTTTAAGTTTGTTCATTTTAACTCAGAGTCCACATCAATAGAGAACTGAATCTATTGCTTTGCGATCTCTTCTAGCTACAGAAATAAATTACTGCTGCCTGGCCTTGGTGTGCAAAATAGATAGCATGTTTATTCCATGACAGCATTCAGAGACACTTTTTCAGATGAATTCAGTTTCAAACAGCAGGAGTTTGTATATATAAGGCTGTTTCTAGTATGGTTTCATAATTAAAAAACAAAGAACTAAACCACTTCCTTAAAAATACACAAAAAATCATCACAATTACAAACACTGGTATTTAACAATGTATGTCTTTACACCAAAGAAGATTAATAGTGGCTTTTCCCCCCATGTGTTGATTCCAAAAAATAATATATACATAGTAGCTGAAAAAATAAAGCCCTCACACCTACTAAATGGGAAAGATTCTATTCAGGAAGGCACTTCTGGAATCACAAAGTGTAAGTAAAAGAAGGGTTATTTTTTTTTTCTCCAATACAAATGCTTATTCAAATGCAAATACTCCAGTAGTATTACAATTGCTGATTTTACTGCATTCTCATATAAATCATATTAGTGCTTCTGTTGTGACAAGCCTACTTAGAATTGCCACTGTTCTCTAATAAGCGTGCTGTCTTTAAACAGAAATTAAATAAGAATATTTTTTTCTTTTCCATGCAGAAGATTTGTAAGTAACATTAAGGTTAGCATTTAAATTGTTTTACTAGGGATTTTTTCTTTGTTTGGGTGAACAATGTTTTTCCAGGAAAAGAACATTCTGGGAGGAATGTCTCCCACACAACCAGTAGGGATTTGACTTTTATATTCTTCTTCTTCTTCTGTTTGAAAGCAAGATTAAAAGACTTGAGGAGATCAGCAAAAGATGCTGGAACTTGGTGTCTGTCTTTGTGATACCTTATGGCCACATCTCTGAAAGGCTCTGGGTTCAAGTTTACTCACTTCTAGAAAATGACTGTACACTCAGATGGTAACTGAGCCCTTTATAAAACTTAGCTCTAAATATTAGTTTTCTAGAATCACAGAATAATTGAGGTTGGAAGGGACTTACATCTTCCATCCTCTCCAAAACTCTGCTCAAAGCAGGTCTATTTAGATCAGGTCAGTCAAGGTCTTGTCCAGACAAATCTGAAGAACTCTAAGGATGGAAAGTCCATAACATCTTAAGGAAACTTGCATGGTATTTTTTTTCAATTCTGTAGTGAAAAAATGTTTTTCTGCTATCTAAGTGGAGTTCTTCATGTTTCAAATCGTGTCTCTAGTCACTCTTGTGCCCTTTTGTTAAAGCATGACTGTTCCTTATAGCCGGTTATTTTCCTTGTTCATAATCAACAGTTGGATGCCACCTTGTGAAAACATGGGTGATTTTGTGGGGAGAAAAAGCTGCTAACACTGAATAATATTTCTAGCATCTTTCTTTCTTGAACTGTGTGGACAAACCTGTGCACATTTAAGGACCCTCACTGTTTGACATTTGTGAAAAAAATGGACTTGAGGTGCAACATGGTACCCAGCATCACTACCCAGATAATTCAAGGAATGAGTATCACATGTTGTTGGATCTTGAAACCATGGCAAACTGCCTGTCGCCTTCCACTGTATGGATGGCTAAGCATTGCTTTTGGTAAGCTCTTGAATGCAGACCTTTAAGCTATTGCAGCTTACCTGGTTCATTTGCAATACAGCTGAACAGAAACTGAAGCAGGGAAGCACTTCTGCTGCTACTCCTGGAGCAGCAGTATCTTACCTACTCCAACATCTTCCGTTCCAGCCAGGTGAGCCAGAACCCAATTGGTTCTGCTAGAAAGTGATTTTCTTAGTAATTCAGAGAGTAAGGTCTGAGGTCTCTGTTGCACTGGTATATATGCCCATCTCCACTATAGCTTAGAACTCACCTGAGCTTCCTATAAACTACCAGGGCTGCAGTAATGATCTAAATACAGTGCTCTCAGCTTGAAGAAAATAGCAGGTTGTTGGTATTTATCTTCTTTGCAAATAATTTAAAGTGAAGTGCTGCTGTTTTGCATTTGATGGAGGTAACTGTGCCCAAGAACAGCTACTGAGTCTGAGCTGGTGCAGAGGGATGTATTAAACTGTATTTTATCAGCACTTCTTACCAAATGAATTTATGCTAGTACAATAAAAGCAAAGCAAATTCTGCATGTAAGGGCATCTTAACATGTTGCTGTGTATCCTGCATGAGCAGAAGAATGCAAGCCATAACCTCAGGTTATGGTTTTGCTCTAAGCTGCAACACCTCAAAGACTTTTAAGCGAGTAGACATGCAGTCAGCATCTGATGGGTTTATTTCTTTGATTGCTATGTAGATCTTATGGATTAATGGAAAATGAATCTTAAGAAAGCATCTAGCTCATGCTCCAAGGCAGGATCAGCTGAACCTTGAATGCTAGCTACTGACAGAACATGATTATGCATCACTAATCTACTGTTCCTAGAAAAGCACTTGAGAAACAAATGAAAACTTAAAAGCTGGTCCTACCATAACATGCAAGTGCTAGGAAGCTTTTTTGTTCCAAAAGGGATCAGCCTTGGCTTCATGTTGCTGTCACTGCTCAGACCTCCGTGGATATCATTAGGAAGAGGTCGACTGTTGTGTTGCTTATGAAGTGTTCTGCCCACCTGAGCTTAGTCATCCATTCTGCTTTTGCAGAACAGACATTTTATTAATGACTCAGAACTCTCAAGGCATTTCGCTATTTCTTTGGCTAACATTCCTTGTAACAGACATCCTAGAGAGCTCTAACCTCTCAGTCAATTCTTTGCCCACCCTGCACTGTGCTTATGCAATGTAAATGATGAGAACACTTAGTGGCATGAAAGCTGGGCAACAAGCCCATTCAAATTTAAGATGGAAAAGAGTCCTTAGAGCTTGGATCAGCACAGTATCAAGACAGCAGTTAAAAAACACATCCTGTTCCAGGTTGTGTGTATGTGTAATAACTTACACTTAAAAACCTTAGCTACAAGCCTGTAACTGTATCGGACTAGTTCTGATTGAAGCACAATGAAGGCAGACCAAGACTCAGGTAACACAGTCTAAGACATGGGGAAACAATGCTGGTCAGTGAGATGAGTGATGACCAGAATGTCAAGGCATCAGTTAACAAGTATTTTTTTGAGACACAGCATCAAAAGAGGTGTTTGAAGAATTTGTAAGTGCAGAACTGTGAAGTACTTGGACTTATTCATGAGGGGCTGTCCTGAGCCTGAGGGAAAGTTCTTGTCTTTTATATGAGGGTAGGATCTTGTAACTGGTATCACTAGTGACTTAGCTTGAAAGGGTGAGACCAGTCAGACAGTTTTGCCCTAGGATGTGAATGTTGGTGGAGTTGTGCTAAGGAACTCCTCTTGCAAACACCATGTTCCAAGTATGTATATCGAGGGTTAGGACAGACACAAACACAGCTGTGGAGATGCATGACAATCACAGATGTGCTTCCAAGAGAGGATCTGCTTTAACAAACTGACTTATTTTCCATTGGATATGCAATAGGGTCACTGTTTTGTAGATTGTGCGCTCGATTTTAGTGAAGATTTTGTGTTCTTTTTGTAGTGCAAATAGCCCAAATATTGCAAGGCTTTTAACATTTTCAAACTATTCCTTTGGCTCACCCATAGGATGGCAACAGTTCATGCACCTTGCAGAAGGCTGTCATAGCCAAGTCTCTGTGGTACCACTCTTTGGTACAGAGAAATATATTCCCTAGTTGCTTGCTGTGAAAGACATCTCTATGAAAGCAGTATCACCATGTGGAAGGGGTAAGAAAAACTTCCCAGTTTTGCCTTCCAGGGACAAATAAGTATGAGATACGATGTAAGTCTCATGCAGCAGCTGTTCCAGGAGAGGTGAGATAATCTGTAAGGCTGTCCTGACTTCTGGCTTTGTATAAGCAACATGATTTCCAGGTGAGCTGCTGCTTCTCTGACATGGTGACCTAAAAGAATAGCTTTAGAATGACAGAACTGCAGATTGGAAGCCAGGAAAAAAAAAAAAAAAAAAAAAAAAAAAAAAAAAGAAGAGAAGGACTGAAAAAAAAAATAGTGAATTATGTTTTGTTAAAACTGCAAGTGCCTCTGAGGGTGCTGTCCCTGCAACAGACTTACATGCTTTGCTGCAATCCCAAGGTCTAGCCAGGATTGATGATACACAGTGCCTGCCTGCATGAAGTTAATGAGGGCCTAATGGCTTCAGTGTGAAAGACTGTGGTTGAAAGGAGTTTTGGGGTAGGGGTCTGAAAGGTTTTAGCAAGGGTAGTTTTGGCATCATAGCATGTTACTAATTATAGTAACACCCAAGATCTTTGTGATCATCCCTTTTTCAATCTGAAGATTTTAGGCAGCTTCAAATAATAGCATAATCTGTGTGTACCAGTAAACTTCTTCTTTGGGTTTTATGACCAAGAAAAAAGAAATGGAGCGAGACAAGCTGCAACTACTAGGCAATGCTTAAGTGCCCACACCAAGGGGTGAAAGAGTTGAGGGGAAGAAGAGTTTCCTGCACTGCCACAGCAGTGTAGGTTGGGGATCGGCCATTCTGTTTGTTCCTGTTTATGAGCTGGGATACATTAAATTTACAGCCAACTTAATTTGAGGGAATGATGTGGATATTGAAAAATCTGTGTCACTCCTGAAATCATGTATAAAGGTTACTACCTTTGTATTTGATGACTTAGCTGTCTCCAAGCAGGATGAATAGGGCCTTTTATTTCTCAGAGTGCTTTTTAGGCTTAATACAATACAGCAACTCATTCTCTAATTTTGGTCTCCATTTCCCTTTTTGCTGGAAAATGGAAATGAGGCACATGGTGGGAGAAGAATAATATTAAATTCAGTGAAATATAAATATTGGTCTAAGTATAAAGGTGCTATAACCAATAAGCAGAGTGTTTGGCAGTTATATATGGCTTTATAAATATAAGTATTAAGTAATAGTGTATTTTACACAGTTTTGCAAAATGGCGTAAAGTAAGAGCATCCTCGAATTTAAACTAGAGTGAAATATCGATTAACTTTAGTAATAGCTGGTCCTACAAAAGGAAGAAAAACTTCAAAATGAAGCATTGAAATATTTATAAATACGCTATCTATTTAAAAATCAAAACCTACTGGAGATACTGAATCATTTTGATTAACTGCATTTTTTCATGCTTTTGAACATCACTGAAAGAATAGTGATTATTTCTTTTGACTGCTTTGGAGACTAAATCAGCATACACAAGTGTAATCACTTGAAAGAGTTAGGATCTCTTTCATGCTGAACTGTATTTCAGACTGCCCTTGAAATGATAAATTGTATTTTTAAGCCGTCTGCTAGCTAAGATGTGAAGGCAACAACTGATTGTCTGTATGTAGGATTTCAGACTGTATTTCAGTTTAGCAGTATGATTGGAACAAGGCTTGGCAGCTCATTTCTGTAGCTCAGTGAGATCTGCGAGACAAACATGATGCACAAACTTCAAATACATTATGTCTCAAACATCTCACTTTGCTACAATAGAACCATAAATGAAAAGTGCTCAGTGCATGGTACCAGGCAGGGAGATTTTCTGCTGTGACTGCTAACTCCAGCTGCTCAAGTGTCTTTAAATGTGTATGTATAAAAGGTATATGTATACATATAAAGCATAGGTGAAGAATGTGGCACAGCAGAATAATTTTTGCCCCATGTGTTATTGGATTGGTGCTTCATAAGTGGCTGTAGTTTTGCCACTTTCCAAGGAAAGACATCTTAACAAATACCAAACATTGCTGGTTTCTGAAGGTATGCAATTAAGTCTTGGAAAAAAGCTTCAAGGGAAGAAGGACTCTATATAAAGTGTCTTGCTTCTTATCACAATGTAGGAATGTTTCACATAAAATCACCTTTAACTGCTGCTTCTCCCTGCTATCTGGTACACCTTGAATGCATTCATGATGAGTGAAGAGCGGCAAAATTAGACTTCAGGTCGGCACCCCAAAGTGAGTAACTTCATCTTGCTGCACCCATGTTGTTTGTACACTTACAGGCCTGACTTTTCCCTGTCTGAAGATGATGTTTTCATGCTACTGACTGGATTCAGATCAAGACCTGACGTGTAAGCAATACAGGTGTTTTCATTCTAATCTTCAAGCCTATGTCTCTCTATACAGCCAACGTTTTGTAATATCAGGCAATACCTGATTTATTGTGAAGAGGACCAGAGCTATAGCACAATTCTCAGGTTTTGTGCATGGGTTCTGGACACAGGTCTAACCCTTTTAGATTACATAGAGTAGCACTTCATGCCTTATCTGCCTTCACTATGCAGCAGTCTGACATGTGTGGTTTTAATAGAGTAGAAGTATCAACTCTTCAAAGCTATGGTCAGCCTACAGAGGTAAATGACAGCCTTCACTGTACTTAATAGCACCAAGGTATAAGCTGTTTCGGGATATATCAGTTCCATTAGCAAGACTGGTAAGCTGAGAGTTTCCCACCTGTAACTTATTTCTTTTTAAAATGTATGTAACTTTACACCTGATACACATATGCAGACATGTTGACAGAAAGAAGCGTGCGTACTATACAAAGTGTGTTGAGCTGGCAGAAGAGCTAGGAAAACAGCAGGCACAGGTCAGCAGCAATTTCTGTCTGCTTTTTTTTTTACTGACATATTTTTCTTATGTTGATAGAGCACCTGAACTCCATTCAGATATGTAACAAAAGCCATCTTCACTCCAAAGTCGGTATCTTCCTTTCAGCTGAATTTGTTATATTATCGGTTTATGTTAATTATATTAATTAGATGACAGAACACAAGTAGAAGCAGGAATGAGGTAATAAACACAGGTTACAGCAAACTTCTGTCAACTGTCGTCTATTTTGACTGCCAGCAGGAAATCTGGTAGATACCTCCTTTCCTGCAAATCAAAGTGAGTAACTCTCTCTGAATATTACCTTCCCATTTCATTTAGTAAATTGTTGATGAACAAATTGCAAAGTTTGAGAATGTAATTATTCAGAATTAGTAGTGAATTTCTTCAGCACATAATTGACATTCTGTGGATCTTTTGATTAGCAGCTGAAAACAGTTTGTAATTGATGCTGTAATTACCTAGCACAGTGATCACTCAAATGAGTCTGCACTGGTATAAATATGGGTAAACCCAATTATTCAACCAACATACACAGCAATGAAGCTTGTAACAGGAGAATACACGTTCACCTGCAGGAATCAAGCACAGAAGACTTGCAAACAGGTATGGGTCAAAAATTGCCTCAGAATTCATTTACTTCTAACTCTGTTCTGTGTCAGATACCTGTGGGTTCCCACTTCATGGATTCACATCTCACTTGGGGGTCAGGGAAGGGTGGTCTAAATGTGGTTGCTGTATGGAAATTGGCACAGAGAGTAATTATGAAGGGTGGAAAACACTGTATTATCTGTGGGATGTTCCTTCAGAGCATGAATCATAGAATCAACCAGGTTGGAAGAGACCTGCAAGACCATCAAGTCAAGTATTTTCACCTGCATGATCATGCAGCAGACCTGTCCTGTGAGAGGGATGTATTTCCCTTCTGTCTTTTAGATACAAAAAAGCAGAGTCCTCCTGTAAGCAGCTGAACGGGGAAATACTTTTTCTGCATGGATTATTCCGAGCCCACTGGTATAATAGGAGACCGTGTTGTTTGCAGACCAGTATCCCTGCCCAGAATTAAAACACCTTTTGTAAGAAAAAAGTAAATAATGTTTCAAATAATCTTTCTACAATTGGTTTATGAGCTGCATAACTACCCTGGCACTTCTGTTATGCTCTCCAAGACCTAGATATATAAATGCAATTATTTTTTATTGCATTTTTTAGCTTCTCAGAATAAGTCTATTCATGTGGAATGGGCTTTCCCTTGACCTTTTGTAGATACAGTAATCTTTTCATCTCCAGCTGCTTCTAGTTGGCAAGAAAATAAACATTTAAGTGCTCCATTACATTTACTGCCATTTTCTGTGGACCACTAGATGGCACAAGAACACAGTGTAGGAACAGGATTTTTGCCTTGCCGTTGAGTTGGCCCTGTAAATCCGCTTACTCCTCTTACCTTTAACCATACTCAGTTACCCAAACCACGAATCTAGGAATATGAGTCTGAGAACTAAACCGTAGAGTTTTGCCCGTGACTGCCCAGAAAGTAAAAATTTGGTATGAGCTTAAGAATTGACAATAAATGTAAAAAGTGAGAATCCCTTCATATGAGCTCTAATAAGCTTAGTTAGGCAGGCTTTTTCTTCACTGTAGAAGGGACCCAGATTTACCTAGTCACCCAGTCACATACAGCTTTGTAGCGATACAGAACCAAAGTTTAATGTGAGTCATCCAGCAAACTGTCATGTTCACCAGGTGTCTTTAAATAAGAAAATGGTCACTAATTCCCAGCCATTTCCTTTCACTGAATTAATTCCCCATATATTCCCTTCCTCACCTGTGGGTCTTCATACCTGCATCCAGGCCTCTGCAATCCCCACTAGCCAGCAGCTAAGATATGGCACACAGGCAATTTTCTTCCAAAGAGCAGATCCCACTTTGTTTTTCTCAGTGGCTCTTATTTGCCCTTGTGAAGCACAGGGCATGATTTGTCCTCTGGATAAGACATGTGGCTGTAGAATTTCTGCTTTTTTGCCTGAGAGAAGAGGGAGCTCACTCTCTTTCTCTTCAGATATTGCTAAGTCATGAGTGAATCATGCAACACAAGACTGAGAAGAGCTGAGGAGAAAAAGCTCTCCCTCCTTCTTCCCCCACCTTGTTTCTGAAGTAAATATGAATATACTCTCCACTTAAGGAATTTGGAATGAGCTGTGTATGAAAACTAAAACTCTGTTTCCACAAGCGGTGTGAGAATTAAGCCTGGGGCTTTGAATAACTTGGGAAGTAAATACAAGTAATCTTATAATATGGACTGTAGTGGCCTTAGAAACCTATTGGGAGCATAGAAGGGCAGAAAGACCTTGGAGTGAAACACACATTTGAAGGCATGTCTGTAATGTTGTGTTCAGACCAGGTCTGTTGTGTTCCAACAAACAAATCGCATACTGGGGGAAGGTAGGCTTCGGTTTGCCTGCAGGTGTAGAAGAGTTACTTGGCTGTCCAAGCAGCAAGTTAGGTGCCAGCATCAAATGAAGGAGCATGTGGTGCATTCCTCTTAGTGAAGATTCAGCCAGGTAGTTAAGGCACAAGACTGGCGCTCCTGCCCATATAATATTGGATGAATCACTTAATATGTTTTTTTCTCTTTATCTGTCAATGCATTAACTGTGTGATTTGTGATGATAGTCTACAAAGGAAAGGAAGCAGCCCATGATAACTTTGACCTTACAATCTCAAATTTGCTGCCTACATAAATTTTTCATATTTCCTATTTAGCTTATCTGTGATTAAACCTTTTCTGTATTTGATCCTTAATCATGAATGTATTCTTCCCGTAAATATTATGGATTCTGAAAGGATACGAGGAAAGCAGAAGACTGAGAAGGAACAGACAAATGCTGCAGAAATAATGTAACACTGGACAGACTGGCTGCAGTGTTTGTGGCTTTGTGCACTTTGAGCTTTGCACACTTGGGGAAGCAAAGAATGTAGGCCTGAACTTTAAGTCTGTCTTGGCTGCTGCTTTCAGCATTTCTTTTTCCCCTGAGGAGGATGCCAGGTGTCTACTTGAAAATAGAAAGTGTTTCCAGGCAGGGTTTTCTGTGTGTGTTCTGTGATCCTGTACTCACAAAGAAGAAAATAACTTCTTACAAAGGCTGGGCACTAGATGGAATACATGGTGGGCTTTTTAAAAAATAGATTAATACCTGTTTAATGAAAGTCTGCTTACAACGTCTGTATAGTGCTTAGATAAATATGACTGAAGTTTGTCCCATTAATGTGATTAATTTGTACCTTCTTGTGTAACATAATGTACGTTGTTCTGCACTTCTGTCGCTAGAGGCAGAGCAGTTGGTGGAGAAGTTGTAGACTTACACGAAAACACCTTTCATCTTTATTTGAAAGGGTTCCTAAAGGAAAAACTTGGAGCAGAGGGAGCACCGAGAATCAGACAACAAAAGGGTCTTATGAATTCATGGCATATGTGGGAGAGAGCAATTACTGTTTTGCAGATCAGCATTACTCAAAAGAAATAGTTCCACTGCAATCTTGCTGGTTATTCAGCATTTTTGTGAATCACAGCAATACAAAATTATTAGCTGCATGACCCCAGTGCAGAAGCTCCCCATGAATAACTTTAAGTTTGGAGTTTAGTAGCTTTGAATGCACTGGGATCACGGGGGCCTGAGTGTGTTCACACCAGCTAGTGCCTGTGTGTTGCAGCAACCCGGGCATCGTGGAAACAACCAGTGTTCTCTTGTAGCTGGAGCCAAGAGCTTGCATCTGCAGTGCAGTTGGGGCAGCCCCCCTGGTTGCTGTCCCCTCCTCCTTGCTGACTGAACCTGGAGTTGGAGAACAAGCGCACCTTTGCTAGCATGGCTATGCTTGAAGTGGTTAAAATGAAAGAGGAGAAATCAGAGCCATGCTGAGGACTGCAGGGCTGACCACCAGCCACCTCACCCAGACTAGCCCGTGGCTCGTAATGAGCTTGAGTGTGCCGGGTATCAGGCACACTATCAAAACCTGTGGTGGTGCAAGCCAGAAGGAATGGACTCTCCCACGTGAAGAAAGAAAAGTATTTGGTTGAAGGAGGAAATAAAGCACTTATCCCACAACCTTAAAGCTAAACCCCCATGAAAGGCTGAAGCGTTGATTATTTTTAGCAGGGGAGAGCCTAGGGGGAGGGTTCGTCAACTAGATTAAACCATCGTTAGGAGCAGAGCAGGATTCTCCTGCAGCACTTTCCTTTCCATCACACCTGCATCCTGATGTGAAATAAAAATTGTGTGTGTGGCAGGGGGGAAACATGGAGGAAGGAAAAGCTGCACTTGGAGAGCTGAAGTGGTCTCAGATAGTGATGGAGTCACTCTTTCCTGTCAATGCATTTGCCTTCTTAGTTACTCTTGTGGTGATTTCTCACTGTTAATCCCCAGTATATCCTCCGAGAGTTGTTTATCATCCTGGAGCAAGATGTTCCAGCCTCCTCTCACCACTCTGTCTTCCTGCACGCAGTGGTGCTGATATGTCTAAGTGTCCTGAAGAGCTGAGGACAGTGGGAGGATGCTTTCTCCTTTTTGTAAGCTCTCTGGGCCCATTACTTTTTGCTCAGCACTGTTCTAGTTCCCCCTGGTTTCTCCCAGGCATCCAGGCTATGAGAGGCAGTACTGTCATGCTGCAGCAAACAAGAGGCTGCACAGCTGCTGGGGCATTCATCCACACTGAACCAGGTGCTGTCTAACCTTCCCTTTTCAAGCACATGTTTAAACATTGTTCAAAGCAGTCTGGCCACTGTGGGATGGCATAGGTGGGTTGGGCAGGACAGGGTATTATTCAAAACTGCCCTTTGCCCGCTAGGTTTTACTAATTTCCTGTGTCTGCTGCATGACTTATCTCTCAGACAGAAGAAAAAGAAGGCTAGGAGAGTATGCTTGCCCCAGAGAGAGAAGGTATTTGGGAGGGCAGCTGGAGCTTCAGCCAGATGTTGTGGCAACAGAAGCTGGATCTTTTTATGTGGAGAAAGCACATGAATATAAGAGGTGTCTTCAGAAACTATGAATTATGGTCTGACGTGGTCTGAGTCTCTCTTCTGCCCTTCTGTTTAATTCTTTAGGTCACAGCCATTTACAGAAGAAAATCTGTTAGGTGACAGTCTTTCCCAGAAGACTTACATGATTTTAGTCCTGGTACCATGCCCTGGTTTTGCAGTGCTCTACAGGCCCTCAGCCTTAGCATCTCTGAGGCTAGAAGAGGAGGCTTGTACATAAACCAGCACTATGTATTTCCTAAGACCTAAACTTGTAAGGGGAGAAACTGAAGACATAAAAGCAGATAATCTGTGTACAGACCTGTTGACTTTAGAAGCCTACCAGCTCAGAAGTGAAGGACTACTGGGACCCCCAACTGTGAATGGAGGAAAGATGGACTGGAGCCTATCTCTTTTAAGTCTTTCTGGATACTTTAGGAAATGTTCCTTTAAACCTACTGAGATGGTCTCTCCTCTACAAGTTTTTACAACAGATTAGTCTGCCTTCAGGAAGCCTTGTACAGTTGCATGAAAATGTTTCTTATCCTAGAATATTCCTCCACTTACTTTATAATCTGAGAGATGAGACCCCTTCAGAGCTTCTGAAGGGCCTCCTGAAGCCCCTGTGGTCCTAAGTGTGAAAACCCTTTCCTGAAGAGGTATCTAAATGGCTGAGCTGTATGAAATTCAAATGTGTATTTCTCTGTTTGATATAGACAACCTGTTTTTTTTTCAGTTTAAACCCATGTTTTTTACAGTAAATTGCCTTCCAGTAGTTCAACAAAAATTTGAAAGATTATATATACAATTACAGACATCTCCAAATCTGTCACAGATGTCCTTGGGGTTATGTATGCCTAAGGGGAAGCCTTGGCTTTTAAAGGCGGCAGAAGCAGGAGAGATGAAAGGGAAGAGGCCAGTTGTTTTCACAGAAATATGGGAATTATCAGACTGAGCCAGATTTAGGTTGTATAGTCAGGAATGGATACGCTGAGCGCAGAAGGGGACTCTATTACTGTTTCCACCCACTGGTGGAGTACATGCCTTCAGTCATGTAGGCTGCTGGTGTCTGCATAGCTGAACCATCTCCCTTTGGAGCTGGAATCCCTGCAAGCAGAACTAGAACTTAATTACTCTGGTTGTTCCTCCTGGGAAGGGATCCACATGCTGGCGTCTGGTGTCAGCCTGAACTAAAGGAGGAGCAGAGAAGGAGGAGCCATTGCATTACTGTGGAACAGCTGCATTTTGGGATGAGTGCCAAAAGTGGGGGAGGAAAACTTCTGGAGGCCTGAAGAGATAGGGAAAGGCAGATCCCTCCAGATCTGAGGCTTCAAGAGACCACTGCTCTGTGTAGGCAGGAGCTGAGATGCTGTGTGGTAAGATCTGCTTCAGTAGAAGGGGAGTTCCCTCCTGCGTCTTCATGCAAACCACTTCCCCTAAATCCCAGGCTTTATCACAGATCTAGGCTAGCTCTCTGGGGTGGGCTGCAGAGCTACAGCCTCCACCGCTTTCCACTCCCTGGCACCAGATACTGGTAACCTCTAGATTTAAAGATGCAACACTTTTGGCTCAGAGGGTCTCAGAGCCAAAACCAGCAGTGGGGCTCTCTGAACCCTCTTCAGTAGTCTGAGGCAGCACAGTATGGGAAGCTTATGTTCAGGGTGAGGAACTTGGCATGTCTGTGTAATGTAGCTGCCACAGTTCTCAGCCTTTCATGGTTTTTGCTTCATTGGGTGCAAGTTGGGAGCATTCCAGCAGGGCAGGCAAATACAGGATTCGAGAATACTGGCAGGTAGCTCTCAAAGAGCTGGCTGCTTACTATGAGTTGTTGAGCATAAGGACCATGTATTGTTTTTCCCTCTGGATGTTTAACATCAGACACTTAGCAACTCTGCAGGCATGCCTGTGCTTCCAGTGACTTCATTTAGAAGTGTCCAGCCACACCTGGGGGAGCTGTGAAGTGCAAGATGGGATGACAGCATCTTTTGTAAACACAACAGGATTTCCTGGGATTATGTTTGAATGCTTGGCTCTCTTGCGGAAGAGGAGAACATATCTGGTCTTTGACAAAGCCATGAGGAGGCCTTCTGTATTACGTAATTTATAAGGCCGCTGGTTGTCATCAAGCCAGCAATTGGCTTCAAACAGAATGATTTAGGGATATCCACATAGTTTTGTTGAACAAATCCAAATTGCATGGGATACAGTTGCATTAAAATCTTTCATCAGTCTAAGCCATGTTTCTGTCATTCTTTTCTTTTTCTATTTTTTTCTTTGTAAGCATAAAAAGAAACGTAGTGTGAACCAGCTAGCTGTGTGTTACTTGCAGGAATGTGCCATAGGATTATGTTGTGACCCATCTAAGTGCTTTTTCAACAGCTCACAGCTTTTTGGTTTATTCTCCATAAAGCTTTCTTCCTTTTTTGTATTTAAAATTTGTTTGACTGCCTCAACAAGGCATAATAAATACATCCTAATGAACACTACAATGAATGGGAAGCTACTTTGGCAAACTAATTTAATTTCCATGAACCTCATTGTTAGTTTAATATAGTCAATAATTATTGTGTGTTCTTTTTGAGGGCAAATGCTTTTCTTGGAATTAAAACCATATTTTGAGCACAATGCTTAGTTCTTGTTGAGTGGCAGTGGGCCAGGTAAACCATGTTGTTCTAGGCCTGTTTGGTGGTATGTGTAAGCTTTTTAATGTACACTTAATGCATAATATCTGCAAATAATGTGTTTAGCAGTCAATCAGACAGCATTTGACTGGGCTGTCAGTGAAGTGCACACAGGAAAGGACACATTGGTTTGAATTTCCCTGTCTGTTGATGGAAATAGTCTTTGTGGTATTTGTCCTGTTGTCTTACTGAATCCAATCAGTGCTACAACTCACAGACATTTTCTTAGGTGCGACCAATGCATATAATTTCAGAAATTCTGAGAAGCATTTTTAGGAAAAATATGTTTTAAAGAATAAATCTTACTTGGACCAGTGATCGTGGTTCCCACATATTGTGGCATAGCTATCAGTACCATGCTGAAGTTTGCTCTGATAAAGATTATGAGCTAGGAGATAATCAGTATCTATAGCATTTCCTATAGTATTACTGGAAGCATCCTCCCTAGAATGTACACTGTCCAAGTCCATGCAAGGCAGTTGGTTCTGATCTCCTGAGGTTAATCTGGTTCTATAGTGCAGGGACTGAAGTGTCCCAAAGATGGGGTTCAAGTGGTTCTTTACTTTAAGCAGCCATTGGATTTCAGCAAACATCAGAGAATTTTGGGGTAGCAGACAGCTCCTTTCCTGTCTGAGCGGTATCTTTTCTGGCATGGGATGTTAGAGATACAATCTTCTTTTCCAATGTAGTGAAAGGAAGTATATCTTGGTCAAGATTAGTATTGGCAGGAGATAACATTTACTTGGGAATTAAGGTGTATTGTTCTAGCACAATATACTACAATTTAAATCATTCACAATGCAATCTCTTCTGTGGGTCCAGTTTGTAAACTAAATCAGAAACTGAGGTTTTCACTGGTGCATTCAGTTTCAAAGTACTGAATACTGCATATAACGTCAGGAACAATTCTCATTTTCTTGCATCATATAATTTTCTAAAGTAGTGGCTCTACCCCTCTTTCCATTGCCATCTGAATATGTCTCTGACTTTTTTTTAATTTGTCATTCTGGAAAAATACTCTAATACTGTCATGTTCAATAAACTTGTTTCAGCTCACCTGCTTTCACTATGCTATTCCTGGGTGAATGAATGAGTTAAAGGTTTTAGAATTAGCTGTTTACGGGTACTTGAAGCTCACTGCTGCAGACTCTGAGGAAAGTTGAATGTGCTCCTCCTGAGGACTGTGCTAGCAGTTTCCATTGAACACTGGTGTAAGGACCAAGAGGACATGAAAAGTGTAAGGCATAAGGAAAGGGGGTTCAGAATAAAACCAAATAAGGCAGAATTTGCCAGAAGTACAATGATATTCAGACCTCCTTTTCTCTGTTCCGTAGAGGACTCTATAGGAAGTGTCTCACACTGACAAAAGCGTGTGATGGAATGATGATAGAAGGCTTTTGCTCTGTCCCTAGATGTTCACTGAAGGGTAGTTTTCTTCTCTGAAAGCATCTTGTTTATTTGGATGGGATTAATCATTGCCAGTCTAGCCTTAAGGGGTTATGCTCTTCCACACTGTAGGTTTAAACTTGTCTTGGATGGGGAACATGATAGCAGAGTACTGTGAATTTGAAGCACAACTGTGATGTGCAGAAGTAGGCATCTGAATGTGGACTTTGGAGTCAGTAGAAGACATGCTGCTCAGGGCAGCAGAAGCTGGCCAGGATCCCTGTTTTTGCTCCTGCCTGGGAATTGCTGATCTCAGTGCACAGGCTAGATGTGGAAGCTATGTGATTTTTGCTAGAGGAGTTGTCCTTCCAACTCTTTATTCCAGAGATCCGAAACCTCAGGTGCCTTCTGGCCCAGGGAGATGCCTGCGGCTCCCAGGGGTTCTCTGCTCCCTCTTATGCCTTCAGTGGAGGTGCATGGAGGCAATGGACAGCTTTGTGCATATGGGAAATTGGAGCCTTTCACCTCTTTGAGAGCAGTATGTGGGTTATCTTTAGTTTGGTAGGGCAAAGTATTCTGGCATGATTTTCTGGAAAGATTGCTGGGCCCTGACCTCTTTTGACCTGATTTAATTGAGGATTTTGTCAAGCTTATTACATGGGATTTTCTTTGGCAGCACTGAGTGAACAAAGCAAGCTGATGGCAAATTATCATTTACACGTGTACAGAATGAAACATAAAAATAGCTCTTCAAAAAAAAGTTTCCTTTCCAGTGACATATAATAACCTTCCTTTAGTAGCCTGTCACAGACCTCAAGATCTGTATGACAGGTCACCTCAGTTTCCTCAGTTTTATGTCTTCCCGGACACGTTACTAACACGTGGCTGAATAATACAAAAACCCCACATCTGAGTATTAATTTCTCTTTTTAAAACACATCACTGGTTCTAAAGATGTGCCCATTTTGTGTCTGCCTACCAGGAATATCATCCAGTACTTTCTGTTGCACCTGGCTATCAAAAAAGACCTTTTACATACTCCCACATAATTATTTCAGGCAAAAAATAACAGCTGCATACACAAAGCATTTGCTTTGGAAGGGCTTACATATTCATCAGATCAGGGGTGAAAATGAAGAGCAGTAAATTAAAAGTATGTGGCCAGTGACACTGGAGCACTACAGCTTGAATCTCAAGTCTCTGTTCTGACTCCATAAAATTAGATATTTTTGGAATACATTTGAATAGCAAATACCTAAAGCTTCCTGGTTGACATGTAATGTGGCAGAAAATAAAGTTCATCAGTTCTGAGTAGAAATCAGGCTGAAGAGGTTTAATTTTTTTATCCTGTTAAAAGGTGAATGTGCAGTTGGTGAATGTAAACAACCAGTTAGTATGTAGTTGTGTTCTAGCAGCAGCATGGCCACTTGTGGACAGAAAGAGCTGGATGCATCATACACCAAACCCACCATCAAACTGGCAATAAATGGAGTCTATAGGGCTAATTCTGGGACATATCAGGGAAACATCTATTACATAAAAACAAGGCTCTCTGTGAGTATTAAACCGCAGAATATTGGGCTGAAAGCTACTTGCAGTACAGCATATTTCATGGTGTGAATGAGTGAGACAACAGGACAGGTTAAAAAGGAATGACAGGAGAATTTATGAGCTTTCCTTACAGTTTCTAGGAAAAATGCAATTTTTTCAGAACATTATTAAGTGAAAGGGCTGTTCTGTACTGAGAAGTAATATTTCAAACTTCTCCATGGAAAGAAAAAACATGTTACACAGAAACAGACAGCGGTCTTATTTGAAGAAACAGTCCAGAAATTCTCTGTTATAGCTCATCACCTCCCTGATGACAGGTATATCTCTGGGCTTAAGACAGTCAATAAGCTCCTTGGGTGACATTGTTCATGAGCAATTTTTGTTGTCTTCATAAGAATCAAGAGGTCATAAGGTCTCTTAGTGACTCCTCTGCCATTAACAGTCTCCCCTTTCTTTGTCCTCACAAGGTTACAGCAAACCGGCTGTCATCGAGTTAGTTGTACTCTTTTAGACAGCTTTTTATTTTCAAGCTGTGAAAATAGGACAACAGGAAGAGGTGAGGATTTACAGCTAGAATAACAGTAAGAGTCACTATTTTACAGAATAAATTTAAAGTAACCTCTTTGTCCTGTATTTTGAGGTATGCATCTTTCAGGACTGAAGAGATCTGAGTTAAGAAAAAGGATTTTAAAATTGGGGGGGGTTAAGTAAAACTCTGGAAAACCTGCTGAAG
The DNA here is from genome assembly GCF_033783945.1 of Neopsephotus bourkii. Classification (NCBI taxonomy): domain Eukaryota; kingdom Metazoa; phylum Chordata; class Aves; order Psittaciformes; family Psittacidae; genus Neopsephotus; species Neopsephotus bourkii. The sequence goes on along the minus strand of NW_026902241.1, from coordinate 2,591,228 downwards.
ATCCTATTGTTTAATTAATTACAGGCCAGCTGCAAAATGCAGGCCTGAGCAGTAACTTTGATGTTGCTATGCAACTATTGCCTTTCAATCCTGAGAGAATGTGGAAGGAAGGAAAGCATCAGTTTTCCTGTAATTGAAAGCTAATGAAACTACAGATTTTCACCTTTTCAAAATGTTATTAGCTACCAGACTCAACAACTTGCCAAATTTGTGGAAGAAAAAACTTTGATGACTGAACAGGTCTTGAGTCTTAGGGCTCATTCCACGATTGGCTTTGGTTTTGTTATTTAGAAGGTGTCTATATCTGACCTGCCATAACTGCATGCTATATGTTGACATCAGTGGCATTCCTAAGTGTCAGGAAAGGAGACTAAACAATAATTAATGGGCTGCCAGAATTGCTGAAAACTGGTATGTGAACTGGATGCTTTTCTTTTACCCCACCTTTTTTTTCTTTTTTCTGCCTTCTATTTTCTGTTTGGCTGTTTCTTGTTCATGTTATAAAAAGAAACAGGTAAAGAATCACTTCTCTAGGATCAGTGTAAGAAAGATACAAAAGAGGTACTGAAACAGACGATTTCCTCTGAACATGAGTCTTATGTGTTGCCCATCAATCTCTGTAATTTCACCCATACATTTTAAATTCTAAACAAATTCATCAAAAGTAGAAGTTTAAAAGACAGTAAGTCCATAAAAATATGAAAATTCTTTGTGAGAAAGCAGACAGAGTTTGAGTTCAGTCCTTACCTTACCTGTACTATTTGCAAATGTGATTGTCAGCATTCATGTTCTAAATTAGTTGTGACCTACGCAGCCTTTTGCCCAGTCAAACAGGTAATGTGTATGGCAGGGAAATTGAAGTATTGTGAAAGTCAGGGCAAGGGTGGAGAATATGAGATACTAAGAAAATAGGGCAATTACCGTGGAAGAGATTTTGGGACTTAAGAACAATCTGATCGATAGTGCAGCGGGAGCTTTCGTTAGTATGATGGGCAGTTAAAAGTCTTTTAATGGCTATAAGGATATGTGAAAATCTTAAGATCCTTGTCATAGCAGGATTCGTGGATAAATGGTTCCCGCCTGGCAGTGCTGTCTGGACAGCAGCTTGTACCTGCAATGCAATTTACTTTTCTGCATGTTTCTCCCCTCAGCCACCCTACCCCCTTTTCTCTTCCCCTGCTGCTTGACAAGCTTCCTCACTTACATCACTGCCAAGGTAGTCATAAATCAGCTGGGAAATGAGGAATGACTAACTTCCTTCCCCTTGGGGAATTAGCACGCTGCTGCTATGAAACACTTAGGTCACCTGTCTTCCCAGCAAAAAAAGCAGCAAGTACATAGTGTACTATAATAACTTCAGTGCTTTTCTTCCCTTTGGACAAGCCACTACAGTGGCTACAGGGTTGGTTTTTTTTATACTCTAGGTGTTTTCTGCTAATTTTTACATATAGGAGTATTTTTTTCAAGTAAAGTTTTCTCAAAAGATTCACATTTTCCAGTATCTCTAAAAACCCCTGTGCTGTTTCTGAAACGCTGCAACACTCCTGGGCAGACAACTGCAAAGAAAGTAGGTATCAGTGGCTCTAAAAGGGAACTATATGACATTATAGAAACAAAATAAAATATGGAATCACAGACATAGTGTAAAGCAGAGTGAAAGGAGGTTTTTGAGCCGAGTACAGGACCCCAGCAAGGCTGGTAAATATAAAAAATATAGGTTGCGGAGCAAGCCTGACCATGAAATTGCATTGCCTATTTTGCAGATATCAGTTTGTTACTCTGTGCCAGATTTCACCTAGTTAGGAAAGAGGCTGGTACTCCTGTCTTCAGAAATGCAGCGTGGCTGATTTAGCTCATCTTTTTTTGGTGAATTTTGTGATGTACAGCTAGAAGGCACTGTAGAAATGTAAACAACTGTTTGGGAAGTAGTGTAGTTCTGTTACAATCTGTGCAGCTCCTGGGAAAGAGTGCACTGAGTTGTCTAAAAGAAAATGGAGTTCATGTGAAGAGTTAAATGAAGCAAAGAAGGTGGCAGAGATGGATGATTAGAAGAGGGAATTATGAAAAGTATAAAGAAAAAAATGGGTGAGTGACATCTGCCCGAGAAAAAGAAGCTGGAGAGGAAATGAGGAAGGGCAGTTCACAAATGGAAGGGGTGTACCCCCCCAGCAGTACTGTCTACCTGTCCTTGATGGAATGCAAAGAAGCAGCTGCATCTGAATGCAGAGGTGGTGCCAGCCCTTGTTAGAGAGAAAAGGCTCAAAGTTCATAAACCATTGGCACTGTGTGTGCTTCTCATCTGACATGAAGCTGATTTGCTCTGAAATGGAAGCAAATTGTTTTACAGCCTGAGGCTGTTCCTATAACACAGTGAACTTGACACAACTCTGTTATGGCATTGCCAAGCTGGAGCAAATTAAGTAGCACTTGTTTTCCTGCCTCTGTTAAGTCATCCTGCTTTCCTTCTCCAACTTTTACAGTAGAAACCAGGTAACTAGAAAAGGGCCCAAAACTGTAGCCATTGAGATTCATACAAGACCTTAAGAAGAGTTCTTGAGTGTAAGCCTAGGTGATTTAGAGAGAGCACCTTTCCTTCACTGCAGATGTTTTCAGAACAAGTTAATAGCATATAAATTAAAAAGACATTGAAGGCTCCGGCTTTAAGACCAATGCCACAGGAGGGCAAGCCAGTACAAGATGAGGCAGGTGCGGAAGCAAAATCAAAGGGACGTCAGACTGATTAAAAATAAACCACATCAGAAGTGTAACTGGTGAGTGACTTACTCACTCTGAGTCAAGTAAGGTAGGGAATACAGTATTCCTTTACCCTGTTTCCTGGGGAGAGTTTTTTGACCAGGTTAAGAGTTGAAGAAGGTCCAGTACAATAGGCTGTGGTCATCAGAGGAAAGATGAAGACTGAACTTATCTGGGCTGAATGGGAGCTGATACCATGATGTCTAGTGACCAGGGATCTGTAGTTCACTCTTCCATAGCACACATTCTCTTTTTTTTGCCTTTTTTTTTTTTTTGAGTAATTTCACCTGTGCCTCTGCTGCAGGAAGTGTCTTCATTACAGAAATGAACTAGCTCATATTTGTAGTATCTTTGTTTCATTATATTCCATAGAGGGCTGTGTTGTCAAGGAGCTCTAAAACTTGCACTCCACTTCTTTCAGTATGGAGAACGTTTCTATTTGCTGGGCTGGCAGCTGCTGTGTAAGCTTTTCAGTCCTTTTTAATCGCTCTGCCTTCTTGTAGCAAGCTACTGTGAATTAATTCTTTGGGGCTTATTATCCAGGCTCCTTTAGCACACTTGAGAAGGAACAAGAGGTACTGAAGAAGGCCCCAGGGCATATCCTCTGCCTAATGAAACTGCTATGCCTGTAAAGCCACAGTGCCAGGAGAAGAACAGAAAGGTCACAGGTGGGATGTGTTCTGTTCTAGCTGATAATGCATGAGACTGCTTTGCATGTAGTGGAATTCAAGTCTGCTTTGAATGATACCAGGAAACAGAAGAATAAAGATGCGGAAAGATTCCTTTACCTGTGTCCTTCTCTCACTTTACCCAGTCTGCAGTGCTGAAATCACTGTGAAAGAGCAGTAGCTGGAAAGAGGAAGGAAAAAGTCCAGTATCACTGTTTTTGTTTGGGGTCTCTTCTGATTCCAGGGAATCTGACCTTAAGAAGCATACCAGAGCAGAGAGGCAGGGCTCTTTGTAAGCAGCAACCACCTGGCTGACTGACAGAAATGAGGTCATATGCCCTTATGTCACAGTGGATGGAGGTAACCTACCCAGATATGGCAGACTCAGAATGACACTGTCTGACAGAGAATTTGAATGAGAATTCCTTTATCTCCCTTGCTTGGCAGATGCGAGAGCAGCAAAGATCCTCACTTTTACAATGAAAAATAACTCTTCCCTGTTCTGCTTTGCGGTTGCTGCACGCTGACTGGGAATCTGATGAGAACAAGCGATACAACATAAGGCTCTCTTCTCCCTCACTAACTGAATCATAGTTAAGTGCAGGGAATAGTATGAAACAAGCAGTTATAATAAATGCTGAAGCTTCAAACCCCAACAAACCTCTCCTTGACTGGAGACACATGCTACTCTTCCAGGTTTTTACTTCAATAAAACTCCAAGGATTTGGACTCATTAAATATGGATTACTTTTTAATTGCATTTTTTAACTCACTGGTTCTGCTACCTGTTGTTTTATCAAAGTCATGATCACAGGGAAAAGCATAAGAGAAGGAACCAAGAGAGATTTCTTTCTGTGGTCTCAGGGTGTGGTGCAGCTGCGGCCTGGAGCTTTCTCACTGGTTTAAGTGTCTTGTGAAAGCATTGGCTGCGGACCCAGTTACATCTGACCAGACTAGGATATGAACACCCTTATGAAGACACAGAGGTGCACTTACAGGTACAGTGTGTTCTTGCAGCTAGCAGCACTAACATGAAGCATGCAGAGGGGCACACCAGCTGTGCACAGCTGCACCATATTCAGCAGCAGAGCTTTTGAAAATGAACAAGGCTTTCACTTTGGTATCAGTTCTTTCCTTCTCACTTTGGAGAATGAACAAATCTACATTGTTGCTGTTTATGTGATACAAGTGGGTGAGAATTAGCAGTTTGGGATTACTGGTTTGGGTTGCTAACTTGGGTTCATGAATAAGCAGAATGACTAGTTGCAGGGAGTTACGCTCTAATTACCCTTGAGCTCTGCTGATGAAAGAATGATAAAGAGCAAATAAACCAACAGCTTTTGACTATTGTTGTATTATTAATAGTATTGCTAAAAGGAGAAAAGCTTGAAAAAAATAATGGTTTTCCTGTCTGACTCTGGACTGTGCATAGGACTGCAGTTCATGGCACCTCCTCTTGAGAGTGAATGACAGATGTGCTGCAGTTAGTATTTTTTGTCACGATCATTGCTAGCTTGCCAAAAAGTACTGCTGGCTGCCCTGTTGAGGGAACAGATCCCAGTATGATACATTTTGCCCTGAACATCCACTTTGCTTCCACAAGACTGGTAACTGCAGAGGTTCATCTTGATTCCAGCTCTGGTAATGAAGCAGTTAAGTGAGACCTGCAGAAAACCCAGAAGAAATGTACTGATTAAATGCTTTAGTTATCTTCTACTATTCTTCTCTCCTGATCTTTTTTCACCTTCTTCCGGCCTTGGCAGTGCATGCTCTTGTATTTTTTATTTTTTTTAAAGCTGGATGGGAAATCAGTAAACACTTTACTAGGTTCAACACATGTTAAGGAAGTGGAAACAGCTGGGGGCCAAAGGGAGAATGTGGCTGGCAAGGCATGTTATTTTTATACAGAGCTGTTCAGTTAAGTCTCTTTGTGTAGAGATGACACTCAGCCTAGTTTTATCCTGATGCCTCCTATTAGTCCTCTTGCCTTCCAGCATTTTGTCTTAGTAGTTAGCACACCTGCATGTTTACACCCTGTGAACCATTGCACAACAGCTTCTCCTTATCTCTCCCTTTCCTCAGCACCTTTCTCTTCCTTTTCCTTTCCTACAGCTGCTGCCTTTGGTGCACACCCCTGCAGATACCCTAGGCAACGGGAGAGGTCTGGCCCAGCTTTGTCTGTTGCATTCCCAGCCCTTCCTCTTTCAGAGGGTGAGAGAGCCTAGGGTGAAAGCTGGTCTGAAGGAAAAGAGCCAGCCAACCTCTGCCAAGTTTGAAAAGACAAACCAAGGGCAAGCTGAGAGGAAATTGTTAGGCAGGGGAAAGAATGAGTTGTCCTTGGTGCCCAGGAAAATGGTCTCACTCAATTAATTTGCATGAGGTCATAATGAAACAGGACTGAAAACTTACATTTTATGTGTATATATATTCCACTGTAAGTTATTATTTACAATTATATTTATATATCACATTATTATATATTCTAGAGTGACAGGTGATAAAGCAGAAACTCGTAATCACCCGCCTTGTGGCAGGAGAGAGCCCTGAGTTATTCCATTAGAGAAACAGAGATGTACTCGATTAGATGAGAAAAAAAACAATGCAGTAAGTGATGCTGTATCAAGGCAAAGAATCAATTTATCTCCTCTCTTTCTCCTACACTTTCCCTGTATGTTTTAAGAATAACCTTCAGATATTTTGCTGCTTATTTCCAATAATGAATTCAGCTGAGCAAGCTGGCACATTTCTGCCAGTCACATGGAGATCTTGCATAATGTAGGTTAAGCAAACAGATATTCTTGGGCTTTGATTATACCAAGGCCACTTAATATGGCTAGAGGGATTGCTCTTGGTGTTTTTATTCAAACATCAAAGACCAAGGCCATGCTGTTATTTCTTCCTGGTTTGCTAAGGAAAGTGATTTAACTGTGGAGCTGTTATTGCTGTTTTATTATTGTTGCATACGAACTCATAAACTCCTGGCAGCTGAAAAACAATTCCAACCAAAGCACAATTTTGATTGTTGGCTTCTGAGAATTTTGTAGCCTAATTCTTACATCAAAGATCAAGTAAGACTTACCCAGAGACTTATGAGTTATCCAGACTCCTATGAGAGTCACCATGGCAAGGCTTTGTTGGCTTTTTTTGCAGCAATGACTCCAAAACTGAAACCAGGCAGCTCTGTGCAGAGGAGAAATGAAGCCCAGAGCCACCTCACTGACTCTGTGGCCACAGGAGTCTTTAAAACAGCCTGAATTCTGATGACCTCCCTGACGTAATTTCAAACTGTTTGATTAAGTGAATCACTATCAGTGTTTCCCAAAATTAATTTTAATGGTTTCTAATAGTTTATTTCTTGAAAGATATTTAGCATGTTCTATGGCCCAGCAATAACTTTTATATTGTTACGTATTTTATGTACAAGACAGGGTGGCCTCCTAGCTATGCAGTATCATTAAATGAGTACAGGAACATTAAACTTAATAGACACAGCAGTTACTTTACCTGATTATTTGATATTTTAAATGCTTTTTAAGTGTTGATTTATGATGTAATTATTATACGCAATAGAATTCTCCAAGGGCAAAGAGCAAATATGTTAAACTAGTGCAATGAGTAAAGGTAGTATCAGTTAGTTTGCCACTGCTTTCTCCCATTCAGCTGGCACGGATCTTAGCCCTGGTTGGTGCACATTTTTTTGCAGCATTCTATTTAAGGATCCTAGGTTGAAGACATGGTTTTGTCAAGTTATAATATGCTATTGTTATTGATGCCAACTAATTACTTCATTCCTACAATCAGATGTTTTCCATTCTAGAATCCTTTGATTTCCTATCAGTCAGATGGTAAAAAGAGAGAGGTTCTGTAACAAGCTTTCAAAGAACAAACAGAAAAAAAAATCTATTTAAAGTCTAACAGTGTAATTCTTGCCTTCTTTTTAGTTCAAAGGGACAAATTACCAGTGGCCTCTGAAAAACCAGAACATGTACAAGACTTCATTATAGCCAAAGATTTCAGGAAATATTGACAGATCTACTTCTGAGGCAGAATTTCCTGCTTCCTGCCTTGGTGGATAAAATACTGACACACAGAGATTCATCTGTTCACTTTGAATATGTGCTGACAGAAGCAGTTTGATTTGCAGAGCAGTATACACTCCAGGTGTACACAATCGAGATGTCGCTGACTGCACAGAGCAAGACTCTTGCATCCTGTTTGGCATCCCTGGTGACTTAGAAGAGGAAATCATAAGCTGTCATGGACTCAAAATGGCAGGGGTATGAAGGTGACACCCAGCTTTGAGTGCTTGCAGGAGAAGTAGCATTGCCTCCTGCCAGCCTTTGCACTATTTCTGTCCACATGAAAAGAAGCTGGCTCAGTGGCAAAGCTTCAAAAATGGTTGTTCAAAGCAGTATCTGTCTCTGCATTGTTGGTCTGCATCCTCTTGGTCTTCTTCCTTGAGGACTAGTTGTGACCAGGTGAAAAGCCTTTAAGAAAAAATTAATCTAAAAGAAATCTAAAAAGAAGATTTATTTTTAAATTATTTTTTTCATAGATTTGGCATCAGTAGAATCGGTCACACCAGACTGTCTTATCCCAGCCTATCACAACTCCCAGCAGTTATGGCTTGCTGGAATGATGGACCTGTTGGTGGAAACCAGTGGTTAAAGCTGAAGTGAATAGGCAAAGAAGGAGATGCCTCAGGAATATTTTCTGTCTCTAGGCCTTTAGAAAAGCTTAATTTATAGGAAACAATACAATGGCAATTAAGCTGTCTAGACATGGGTGCCTACTTTGAATTAATTTTGATGGGAGTTAAACCCTGGGGTGTTTTCCAAGTACCTAAATACCATAAAATGGGCTATGATTTATTATCTTTTGGGGGCCATTAAAATAAATAGCCTATTCAGATACTGTGTTGACAAAGATAATATAAAAAAAAAAAAGGCAGGTTTGATAAAGTCATGTACTGTCAGTGTAGTTGTATACATCAGGAGATTCAATTCTAGAGTAGCATGGTTTCAGTCATGAGCATGGTGGGACTGGAAACGCCTGTGAGAATATAACATTAAAGAAGCAGCAAAAGGTTGGGGTATGGCCATGGTTATTGTCACTGAAAACACATCTAAGTTATACACCTGGAAGCCACTCAGAATGCTTAACTTGGATAAGGGTGCCAGGAAATACTACTTGCAGATATGTTGGGCAGCTGTTTGCAGACTCTAAAGAAGAAGCGGGGAAGGCAAAAAAGCAAAAGCCTAGATGCAATGTGTGTTTTGGACTGACAATTATGTCCTCTTCTGCTTCTGGAACATTGCAAGGTTAAGGAGACTTCAAATAACTAAAAAGCTGTAATTAAAGCCTTCTTCTGAAACGTGCATTTGCTTCCCTGACACTGTGCAGGAGAGTTCCTGTTTTCCTGTTGTTTCCTCTGGCATAAACATTTATTTTAGATTTCTTTTGTCATCTGGATAGATGCTGTCTGGAGGAGACGTGCTTACATGTGACACTCTTCCTTCCCGCTGCTGTTTTTGTGGCCTCAAAGGCAAATGCAGGATATTCCTCTTCCAGTTCCTTCAATGCCTCTCCTTACTCCAGTATCTCTGATTGATCTGTCTACAGTGACGTCAGTATTTCCAAAGAACTGATGTTGTTACCTTAAAGAAATGTGGAACAGACTGGTCCTGAATTTTCTAGGAAGGGCTGAAGCATTCTTCAAGCTTGTATAGATTACAGAGGATTTGGACAATTAAGTAAGCATTGTCAGTGCTGTAATATAAGTATTATTAAGAAGACAGCAAAATGAGATGAGGATGAACATCAGCTTGACATATCTAGATCCTCTGGGATCAAGAACAAGCTTGGCAAAACCCTCAGAAGGGTTTTTATCAATTGGGGCAGTCTAAATAAAATTAATCCTCCTCCTATGCAGGAGCGTGATCTGTACAATCTCTCAAAGTCCCTTCCTCATTGTGCTTCTGTGATACTAAACTGTATGGCTCTCTACTGGCTTAGCAGGTGATATCCTGTCTCACCAGTTAAAATGGGAAAGATTAGAGAAATTCAACTAGCTTCTGGTGTGCACTGATAATCATATTTCTTAAGCTGCCTTCAGCACATCATTTCTTTACAGCTATCCAGCACTGATCCATACTGAGCAATCCAGTGGGTAAGCTGTGCTAACAAGGCATGAGTGGGAAAAGTCTCATAGGTTCATAAACTGGGAACTACATAGACACCATTTTAAAATTAGCACACAGGTATATTCCTACAAGAAGTGCTTGGTCTGATTTACCACATGACCTAATGACTCATGACCATGTGGTTAAACACTGCTGGATCTTCTACCATAACTTTTTAATAGTTGCAGTAAATCATTAAGTAAACCTTCAAAAAGATAGCTTCAAAGAAGGAGCTGCTTGGTGGAGGTTATTAGAACCTCAGAAAACATACAAGACTGACATAAGGAATCCTTCCTCTTGGGTTGACTGGTGAAGTCCACTTTATTTACGATTAGCAAGAAAAGTGCTTTCTGAGGTTTGTTACTGATGAAAGCACTGAGTTTTCTGTTCATCGGGACAGAAAAAGGAGTAGGGTATGTGCCTTACTCTGAAGAAATGGACTGAAATCAGAGATCATATGGGTTTATCTCCTACTGCAATTTTCACAGCATTAGCTGACCTTCATTCAGTAATGCTCTTTCTTCTGTAATGTTGTAGATGACTCTAAAATTGGTTTGCTTCAGCATCCTATGAAGAAGAGTAGGTAGTGGCAGAAGAAGAAAGTGAATGGTCAGGCCAGTGTAGTGAACAGAAAAGAAGCAGGCCAGGTTTTAGCTAGCTGTGCCGATGATAAATTGAAAGGCATATAACAGGAGGGCTAGAGATCCAGTGATTTGTTATAAATTAATTAAACCCTGTGGGCAATTAACTTCTTTGTGCAAAAATCTGTATTTCAGTAGAAAGAGGTGCAGTCTGCAAAATGGATAGTGAATTTTGTTTGCCATGCAGTTATCTTGCAACTGCTTGCTCCACTATTGCATGAAGACTGATATTGGAAGGAAAGGTTTTAGCAGGTCTCTATCAAGGTTTCAACAGATAGTTTCAAACTGTCATTTCCACAGCCTTGGTTGCTGGTGAACCAGCCTGTGTGATACCTGGTAAATTTTTGCTTATTTTAGGAAATCTGGCTTACCCTTTTCTTAAGCAAACTCCACCATATTGCCTTTCTCCTTCTGACCAGAATACTGTCAGCATGTTAGCCTGCCTTTCTAACTGTGAATGCAGATTTTTTTTTGCATATGTCCCCATGTACCAGATTTTCTATCCCACTTAAGGGACTGACATATCACCGAAAGAGTTATATTGGTAGAAGTTACAAGTATAATGAGTTTCGCTGTCATTTCTGTCACTTCAAAACAGAATAGACCACACTAGCATGGGTGATAGCCCGTACTACAGTCTCTGTGCCAGCACTTTCATTTCACCAGGAGCAGACTGTAGTAGCTGATGTGGTGACAAACCAACCATTAATGTTAAAACCTTAGCCTCTGTAATTTGCACAGAATTTATAGCAACAGGCAGGCAGTTCTGGTCTTTCAGTAGGATCTGCTTTGGGATGCAGGTGAGCACCACGCTCTGGCAGCAGAGAGCAGGGATTTGGAAGGTGTGAGCAGTGGGGAGGAAAGCACTGCCTGCCAGTCTGGATGTTGGTTCCACATCTTAGGGGAGAAGAAGCAGCAGGGGCAGAAGTGGTTTTGGTGGTTGGGATGTTAGTAGGCTGTTTGACCAGACAGCATCTCTAAGCAAGGTCCCTTCAGCTGGAAAAGATTGGAGTATTGATGGGTAAAGTAAGATATGAATTTACTGTGTGGGTGTCAGCTGCTCCTTAGTACCTGCCTGGATACGTGTTCTTACTACATGATAAATTTTATCTCTGTTTTAGCGATGATTCACTCTCCCTGAAGAATAATGTACCTTGTTTTTAGCACAGAAAAGTGGCGTATAAATAAGCAGTTAATGCAAAGTATCTGGCACTAACACACTACTACTTATAACCTGAAAAATTTGACATTTTCCTGGTGAAAGAATTGACAGCGTATTTTTCAGTGCTCTATTGATAGAAAGGTGCTTCTTCCCTTCCTTATGCAACTTCTTTACCAGAAGCAGTAGGGTATGATTTTGCAGTGTGGAAGAAGATGGACGATGAAGGCTATAATCAATGTCAATAGAACTCAGAGTAGGAAAGAAAAAGTCAACATGAAATTTTTTCTCTGTGGCTTCCATTACCAAAGCAGACAAGTGCGCCATGAAGCCATCAAGTGGCAGGTTCAAAACAAACAGGAGATAACGTCTACACAGGCTGTTGCATGTTTAAGCAATGCAATCCTTAGCCACAGCGTGCTGTGGGATCCTGAAGTTCTCACAGCTTCAGACACAGGCTGTGAAGGTTCATGAATGCAAAATGTCTCGAGAGTTAACAGGTATAAAGATACCTGCTGCGATTCAAGGTGTCATATGCAAATCCCTGGAAACTGGGTATGAAATCTTGCAGAATGTCAGTCTGAACTTTCCATGCTCTTTTACTCCTCTCTGGTATCCATTACTGGTCACTGTCAAGCACAGAACATTGTGTTAATTGTAATTTTTGATCCACTGTGGCTATTTTCATGCTTGTAATCATGCTGTTAAATGGCACATTTGTACCAGTACTACTGCATCTATGCATGGAGAAGAAGGAGCTATCTTGTATTGATTTAACTGTTCTTAAAAGGATCTAGTTTTTCTTTGTTGATGAGGCTGAAGGAAGCATTTCAGTAGCAGCACATGGGATGGGAATAGAGCAATGGGCTGAAACAACGGTTACTCCTACACTCTAAAAGCAGAAATGTAGTGAGAAATATTTTTAAGTACAATCTTTAATAACAAAATAAAACTCTTATGTTTAAAGTGCACATGACAAAGAATACCTCTTAGGCAGAATTGCCACTTCGAGCGTTCGATAACTTGTTCTGAGTAAAGAAAAACTTTTTTTGCATTTTGAATATGTGGGGAAAACCGGAGACATTCACATTTGTTATAAGGGAATTTTTATGATCTGTAGATACCGGCTAAGTTAGTTTAACTGGGTCTCCATTTCCTGTTGTCACAGTTGTGTGAATAGGAAAATGATTCTGCTGTTTCTGAAGACTGACTGGAAATGTTATCATTTTGGCAGGAGGTCCTAATAGTTTGCACACTGCAGGCATCAGGCTGGAATAAACTTGAAGCTGCTCACAGATAGAGAAGAGTCATTTTAATCAGAGTATAACTAGGATGAAGTAAGATATTATTCTTTCTCTGATAGTTAATGGGCTACAGGTCATTTGTTGAGCACAAGTAGAGGGTGAAGAGGACAGCTGCTCAGACTAACCTTCTTGGACCCACTGCTGTGACGTAAACCAGAGAAGTGGCAGATAAGGCCTTACCCATGCGGTTGTTGTCAGGGTGAGTCTGCCTCCAGGCTGGTCAGCAAGACAAGGGTAAACTGCAGACAGCAAGTTTCTAAGACAGGTTGTTAAATATCTATGTCCATGCTATGAATCAGCTAGGGAAAAAGAAGCCAGGGAGGTTTTCCTGAGGTGCTAGAGCTCCCTATGCCTTTTGCCTGAGACCTGAATAAACACCTTGCTGCCCCTTCCCCTTGTTGCTCCGTATGCTCTATGTGCAAGTATAAAAAGCAGAAGAACCAGGGACAGGACCAGGTTGAGGGCTGACATTTTAGGAAACTGGAAGGAAAGAGAAGGAGGGTAGGGTGATATGTTCTCAGCTTCCCTAAACGCAAGGTTTCTAACAGAGCCCTGGTGCTAATACAGTGATGAGGTTCTCAGACCTTAATATTTTTTTTTTGTCTCGCTCTGGTTTAGTGCATGAGTAGGTTCAGAACACAAGTATCTGCATTTACCTTCGGACCATACAGTTAGAGATGAGCGTGAATTGATGGTGAAGGAAGGTGAAAGAAAACAGCAATTTCTGGGCAGGAGACAACCCGCGATTAGGAAGGCACTTGTGTGCTGTTCATTATCATGGTTCAAAGGAGCTGTGATGGGAAATGTGCAGGTTTGGTAAACAAGCCAATTGCACTAAGAAAATAGCTGACTACATGTCACCAATTCTGATTCCCAGGGGAAACTGACTTCCAAAACATTGTCAATCAGCACAATTCTGAGAGGCTGTGCTAGTTTTGCTTGGTAAACATTCCCTTACTTAACAAAAGCTATTACCAGTGAGGAAAGAAAAGGCCAGGTATACTTCTGTGAAGTGAAAGCCTGCGGGCAGAATAGCTGACGTACACTTAAAACCCTATAATTCTGCTAGTGAAGAAAAGAAAATGCACTGAACTGGCAGATGAAATGTACTGTTTTCTTTGTCTTCATGTAAAAGGTCAAGCAGAAAAAAAATTGTGAGGTCAGAAATAAATCAGGAACAACAAAAATAGTCCTTAAAACACTGTGGTGTTAACATAGTGCTTTTCTTCCTGTAGCCTGATCTCACTGCAGAGCCGGGAGAACAAGCCCTGAGAACATGCCAAAGCATTAAAAGTAATACAATTGCATTTTGAAGGGCAAGGGAGGAGACTTTGTGGGTAAAAGGCTGTGTCTTTCACCTTTCATCTTTCTGGTGGTCACCCAAAGATCTCTTCTGAGATTATAAAGGGTGTTGTTTTAAGACCATTTATGTTGCTGGGAGAGTTATTTAAACAGTATCTGTGCACTGCTGAAGTAACTTTAATTGGGTTGCTGTTTAAGTGATGTAATTAAACTATTGGCTGTCTGATAGCAAACTATCCAAATGAAATTGTCTTGTTTGGTTAGGGCTGTTAAAATGTAAAGTGGCTTATTGACGTGCTTCGGGTTTATTGACCTAACCTTCTGGAGTTACCTGTTGTAATGCAGAAAAGCCCTGTGTGCCTTGCACTTATTTGATAGACTTTTTTCCCTGGTTTGTCTAGGGAGAGATCTCAGAGTATCCTTTGCTCCCTTAGTATGCAAGAGTCCTCCTGGAATTGTGCATCTCCGAAGAGATGTAGTTCTTCATCTGAATGGAATTTTTAGCCTGCAGAGCAAGCTTTCAGCATCCCTTCTACAAGAAAGCCCAGGTCAGAGGCATGGCATTTGACTCAGTTTTATGTAAACAGTTAACAACAGCTGTGTTTTTTCCACATATTAGACATGCATATTTAGAATAGCTTTTCATGCCACCTTGCTAGTATATTAACACAGGAGTATTTGTGCATTTACATTGGATAATATGAGCATAGATTATTTTGTAATGGTTTTCTGTTTGGAGCTAATCTTCAGGAAGGAGGAATAGAAAGCTGAGACCTGGAACTTGGCATCAGTGTGGAAAGTGTCTGTCTCTTTATAACTGTGACTGGCAAAGATTAAGGCAACCTTAATGAATTGACCTTTTCCTCCCTTACACCCAAGGGCTACTTTTTTTTCATCACCACCCTGCGGATGATGTCTGTGTGTCTGAAGCACACTACACAACCTATTCTGCTTTTGAAATCTATCTACCTGCACTCTGATGGAGAGACTTGTCTTTGAGATCTCCTTCCTGCTAAAGTTGGTTGCCCTTTGTGATTTAACCCTTTTCCTTTCTCAAATCCTCAATTTTTATTTTTATATTTTTTAATTAGTTTTTAATTTTTCTGGTGACAGCAGTGGTTTTCCATCCTCCACATGCTGGGCGTTTCTCTCAACCTGGCCAAGCAGTTTGTTTCTTCCCTTGTCCTCCGTGCCCCACCCCAAAACAACTTTTCTTTAGTTCAGGATGCTTTCTGACTTCCTGAACATTCCTATTCCTTTCCCTGTGGGGCAATGAAAACTTGTCCTACCCAGCCACTGTGAGTAGGCAGGACATAGTTTCAAGTCCTACTCTGAAGAGCTCAGTTACAGGAGCTGGTTTTTTTTCTCTCCTCCACACCCAAGCTTTAGCTCAAGCCAGAAGGGAAATGAATATGATGGCTCTTAAAAAAAAAAAAAAAAAAAAAGGAAAAAAGCAAAGTAACATTTTTATCATATACTCACCACAGCAGAGTTTCAAATCCCGTTTTTATCAAACGCGTGGAAATTTTCCAGTAGATCCAGGTCTGAGGTGAGTGTTTGTTAAAGGCAGACATGCAATGTGAGCTAGAAACAGACATTGTCTTAACTGTTTTCTTCCCAGTTTCCTCTCAGACAGTAAGTTATCTTGTCCCACATGTGAAACTTCTTATATGGCTGTTTTCCTGGAAGAAGTCTGGATGGACAGTAGCTTAGCACTTACTCTGCCCTTTAAATTCATATTTTATCAAATAATTATCTGTAAATAAGGTGAAGAAAGTGTGCTTTCACAACTCTAGTTTCCTGACAAACCGCCTGGGCATGAGGCACACTTTCACATGTTCAGAGACCCAAAGAAGTCCCCATGCTAGAAGACTCAATTGGAAGACTATGGACTATTAGATTAGAAAGATTTTTGACTTAGAAATATGCCTTGTTTTTCCTACAAAGCTAAACTATGGGGTGGCACCAGGCTTGTTAAAATTATTCAGCTCTTACATGGTCATCTTTTTGCCTAACCTATGAAAGCATATAAATTATGGAACATGGTATTAGGCCTCTAGGGAAAGGTACTATTCTTCAAAGAAGAAAGGCAAAGTGGGATACTTTGCCAATATCGGGTGAGGAAAACCAGGACATATGTTGGTAGAATTGCCACAGAAGTTTTTATTTTGCAATAATTGGTAGGGTTAGCTTGTGGCCTATCTTTTTTATTGTTTCTTTTACATGCTGATTATCCTTGCCTTTCATATATTTATAGTTGGTCTCCCCTGTGGGGAGAAAGGAGGCACAGGCTGAGAAACGTAGTTTTGAATACCTTTCACACTCCCCTTGTACAAGCCCAGTCAGCACTGCCCGTCTGTGTCAGTGTCACAGTTGCCTGCAGCAGGAGCAACAGAAGGGCAGTATAGCAGCAGCCCCTCAGAAAGGACAGAAATAATTTCCTTATAACATTTAATTCAAGACTTTGATGACTGCCAAAATGGGATTAATCAATTTTCAGCAGCCTACATGAATTACATGTGCCTGGGGACTGACCGGTTTAACCATAGAAACTTACTGGTGCAGAGGGAAGGGCAGAGCTGTAACACGCAGACTCAAACAGGCAGCTCTGGTTGGTTGCAAGTGATGCCATTCCAGGTGCTCAGGCTGCCCAGGGGCAGGTGTAAGGAACATACTCTCAGGATAATGCTGGACCCTGTCAGCATTCCCTTTCAAAGTACGCCCTGAGGAGGGCTTGCCATTGATAGTGCAGCTGGAGAAGGGTCTTCCCTGCCCCAACAGACAGCCCAAGGGTTTGGGCTCTGTGGCACTTGGCCCGCAGACGCACAGGAGAGCCCCAGGCTGTGAGCTGCATGCGACCCTGCTGGCTCCCCTCCCAGAGCAGGGGCTTGTGGTATGCGCTTCGGGAGGCTTCAGGCTGTTTGGCGCTGGAAGCTTGCTAATGCAAAACACAGTCAAACGCTTTCATGTGAGCTCCTGAGGAGAGGCTGCGGCAGCTGTAAAGAATACACACAGCCTTGGGTTTGTTTATGAGGAGAGGGAAAGGGCTGCTGTGGGAAATGTCCACATCACTGTTCCTATGGTGTTCTGTACCTTGTTTATAAGATACTGCCAAGTAGCAAGCACAAACACACTTGTAATGGCGCATCTCGGGAACTGCAGAGCCTCCTTTTGATCTTGCTCAAAACCTAAAAGGGAGAGAGTTGTTTACATTTGTACTACTGTCACTGCTATTCAACTGTTTGAGCCTTTTCTCCCACCCCTTTTATGTTTACTTCCCTCAGCACCGGTGAGTTTCTAGAGCACATTAGAAACATTGTAGGCAGTTTCAATGTTTGAAATTCATGCTTCTATCTTTGGGTGGACATTTTACCACAGAAGCTCTGGGTAGTGTGATCATAGGTGTATTTGTAGAAACCTCTGTCGTCTGTGATTTTCCCTCTTTTAATGGTGTGTTCATAAGTACTATTCCAGATTCAAATACAAAGTATTTCTCTTTGTGTTCATAAAATCTTAGTACATTGTGTGAGCCCGGGAGTGTAAGAGCTGCTGGCTTC
Source organism: Neopsephotus bourkii (assembly GCF_033783945.1). Classification (NCBI taxonomy): domain Eukaryota; kingdom Metazoa; phylum Chordata; class Aves; order Psittaciformes; family Psittacidae; genus Neopsephotus; species Neopsephotus bourkii. The sequence goes on along the minus strand of NW_026902241.1, from coordinate 2,573,661 downwards.
TCTATCCATACTTTGTGGAATTAATTTACATTTTCAGATTAGGTTTTTTTCCCCGTAGGTATGTCCTGGACTCCTCTGTAGTAATTATTTTTGATGACTCCACTAACGCCTACTGCTGAAGGCAGAGATGATCTATTTCAGACTCCTTCGCTGAATGAGTTTAGCCAACAATCCACTCATGACTCTGGCAGATGTTTTTGCTTTCTTTCTTTCCTTCAGGCCAGTAAAAACTTTATAAATCTTCCCTCTACCATTCCAGAAATGTGAGAACCTTCCCCCTTGACACCTAAGACATCTCACTGACCTTGTCTGCATAAGGAAGAACACGTTTGCAGATACTGCGGACACTTGAATTCAAATGAACAAACCCCCAATATTTACTCTTGTAAAAGGCTGATTCAGATTAAACTAGGCTCCACAACCTGGGTTTTTCTTAAGAATACTTATTCCTGGTGCTCATCTACCCACAATTCAAAAGCTGTCAAGTTGATTACAAGTCCAAAAGCTTATGTTGATTGCCCCTCTTTATACATTAACATGGTGCCTTCTGTCCTTAGTATACACATTAGTAGCCATGAAGTCAATGGACTATTTCAAATAATCTCAGGAAATGTTAGCCAATGATCTATGGAAAATGCATGAGATTCTGCTCCAAATAAGCCTGTGGCATGTTCATTACAATCTTTCCTTTGTCTCCATTTCAAGATGCTCATTCCTTGGTCTGCTCTCCCATTGAGAAAGACCAGAATGTTCAAAGAATCTACTTCAGATTTCCTTTTCAGGTGTTATTTAAGGCTTTAATGTTTGTTTGGAACTGGACAGCATTGAGATACGTTGATTATTTCCATGGAAAGAGTAAAGTGAACTGATTATTGGAGTCCAGCTCCCTCTAGACTAGTGGACGCATTATGTTTTGGAAATAAGCTTTGCTAAGAAGCCAAAGATTAATTGGGTATGGAGACAAAACTATCCTTTCACTTGGTAATTTATTGGAAAACATCATGGTGTTGTAACCAGAAGTTGTTAGGAGATTTCATGAAGATGAATAATTATGACATGATGAGACATGGCTGAGGAGGAATTTTTGAAACTACTCTAATGAGAATAAATAAAATAGAGATTAGTATTCTAGGAAAAATACATAAGCTCACAAAACTGCAAATGAAGATTGGCATAAGATTTTGGGGTTTTTTTGGTTTTTTTTTTTTTTTAGTTTTTCTGAAGTTGTTGGAGTTTTTCCAAGGTAGTAGCTTAAAGGTTTGGTTCTTTTGTATCATGGTAGCTCTCTGCCAATTGTAGCTTTTTGACAGCCACTAAAAAAGAAAATTCCTGTCAAGGCAACCCTCTCTTTCTGTTGTCTCAGTAGCATTCTTTTTCTTCTGTTCCTCAATGAGTCTACAAGGGTTCTATACAAAATTTGTAATATTTGACTGTAAGAATTTTTGTTGTACTTCTTGGATGTCTTAGCTTCTCACACCTAGCTGGGTATTTTATGCTTTCTGTGCATGCTCTGCAACTGTAAATCCCAAATGCCTGCAACAATCAAAGATTAGTATTAGTGGATCTATGGGATGGATTCACTCAGGTTCTGTCCTTTGTTAACTGAGGGACAGCCATTAGTGTAAAGCTTACAGAAATGAGAACGATGATGAACAATTAGTCCAAAAAAATAATACCCCACAAAAAGTGAAGAATAACTTGGTTAGGACAACTGCAAAGTTTGGTCTTTCCTGCAGTCACAAGAGTAAAACAAAATAAAAATGAAAAATTAATGACCCTTTTATCTTTTTGCCCCCTTAGAAAGAAAAGGTTTATGCTTGTGGCTTTGCTACAGGATTTACTGACGATTCACATACACCAAAGTAATCTCTAGCTGGAGATGTCTGGGATATGACTTTTGGATGGGCTGAGTACTGGACCTCAAGTTTTAATTTGCAATAATTATGGGAAATACCTGCTCCTGAACAGGAGGCAGTCTAAGTCAGGAGCTGCTTTGGAAATCAGCGTCCTTGTCCTAGTAATGATGGAAGTATTAGTAATTCAGGAGACAGCTGGAATGAGGGTGCCATTTGCTTATAAAATGGTGAAAGATGATAATAATCATTACTAATATGCAAAGAGGACTGCAGTGGGATGAGATAGCTGTGTGTGTTTATCACCCTTTAAGCACCTAGTTTATTAATCAAATTGCCATGAGCATTGCATTTAAGCTATCAACCCTCTATTAAGGTTAAGAGAAGACAGACTGGTTATCTCTCATGTCTTGTAAGGCACATTCTTCAGGACAGTATGGGTACTGGGGGAAAACTGGGCAGCTAATAACTTCCAAAACATCTATAAGTCATGATTGCCTTATCTCCTCAGGCTGACCACTTCCACCTGTAGTAGATCACTCCTAAGTAATATGAATTTGAGCAGTTTTATCCCATATTGGAGTAATGGGAGTTTGGCACCTGTGAGACAGAATTGAGGTTTTGATGATGTAAGAGAAACAACAACCTAGCTGTATTCACTGTCTTTGGGGTTTTGAAACAGTTACCTATAGAAAACACGAGTACTCTGAATACAGAGAGCAGGTGTGTAACACGAAAAGATTCTGTTTCTTTGCATTTATTTTGCTGAGAAGAACATCCTTTTAATGATTTAATAATTAGAAACAATGTGTTTACTAACAGTAGTATTAAGACCAAAGCTTAAATAGCTGCTTAGGTTTTAGGCCCAGTGTTTATGAATCTCCTAAGCTTCTACAAGTGTTTTTTGTGTGTGTCTAACATAAGAACCAAGTAATATTCTAACATTAATATTGTTACTGTAATCCTGTATGATTTGTCCATGTTTTACACAGCACTGTTCTCCCTAAGGTTTAGACTTTGGCTAGTGTTGCATTCTCATCAGTGAGGAATGGCTTGTACATCTGGGTTTTACATTGGGAACACAAGCTCTTCTTCATGTGAAACTCATTCAGAAAATTGACCAAACTGTTCTTCAAAAGTGGGACAGTATATTTTTATACCAGTGGAGTGCCAAAGGATTTGAGTTTATACATCCTTGTTTCTGGTTGCAGGAAAAGACATCAATGCAGAGCACATGTGGAGTTCTGCCCGTGCAATGAAGAAAATACTTTGACTACATTGGTTTTTGGTGTAAACTACTGAACTTGCAAACACCAAGTTGTGGGGGAGACAAGCCAAGGTGGTGAAGTCCAAGCAAGATGAGGAAGCATAGATATGGTAAATGCATTATGTTCTTTTAAAGGAAACATGTGGTGTAAAGATATAGGGTCTTGTCCTTTATTTTGGTAAGAATAAGCTTATTTTTTCTGACACAGGTGTCAAATTCACCAGGGAAAACATCCGTAACAGAGCAGAGGTAGGCCAGAGCATTTAACAAAAGCCTGGTTATCTGGTGTTCTGTATGGCAGAAGACCAAATACTGGTCCTCTTGCAGTCAAGCATCAAAACTAGGTTTTTCCAAGGCCCAGGAGTTTATCCCAGGTGTTTTGCTACCATAGTGACAGCCTTATTCACGTGTGTAGAGAGCAGTTTAGTTTAAATTAAGAACTGCTGTTATCAAGCTGTAGTTTTGGAACCAAATGACAGTTATATGAATTAGATGTAACTATTATGAAAAAATATTTCTCAGTGCACTTTCTAGATCCAGGCTAACACTCAACAGGATACTGCAGGCATTGTTGCAATACTAAAGATCACAGTTAATACAGCAGAGTAAACATAAAAGTAAGTTTCAACTTCAGAAAATTATGTTGTCTAAGCATATAGAGTTGAATGAGCAAACCAATAGCAACCAAAATAAAGGTGCAAATTCACATACATATTCCAACTTGGAGTAGAGCAGGTGCTAAATAACACTGTTAGAACAGTCTATTTGTAGCAAAACTATGCCAGGTATCAACCATGCTAGATTTTCCTGTAGTTTCCTGCACAAAGAGACCAACTTTAAAAAGAAAGTGTTTATTTCAACTTATTCTGTATTGTGGGAATAGCCTAAGTTCTTATTTCTTTGTGTGTTGATTCAATGAGTACTGGTGATCTGTGTTCATCTTTTTCTTTAATACTTTTCAGAACAAGTATGTCCTGAACTGGTGGTTTAGAATATTGGTGGCTGGCATTCAGAGTAAATCAAAGAAGCTGGGAAAATTTGGGGGCTACTAGTATCTTTGATATGTTTCTAGCAATGCCTTTTGGATCTTTATTAATGTCCTTCTCAAATGACAACTTGCAGATACAAAGTCTTGAGACTATGTATAGGCTACATTTAAGTTTATCTTCACTGAAAAGCAGTTAGAGAAAATGTGACATGACAAGGTTTTAGTTCCTTCCTGACTCACAACTATGCAGAACACTAGAACTGTTACCCTAAAATGATCAAGTCACCTCATGCTTTTGGCATTGCTCTTTTTCTCCAGTTGCTTGTAACATTGGTTTCAGCATCAATTGTAGTCCTGTCCCTGCTGCATTTTATCACAGTACATGGAAAAATGTCTGGGATAGTTCAAGTATGTGAAAGAAATTCAGTTGGGGCCTGGAGAGAAGGAAGAGAGAAAGAAAATAGTTCAGGTGATCGAAAATACTTGTGGCTTTGAAGTCAGTTTCAAACCAAAAATTTAGTTTTAGTGTAGATTTTATCTTTGTGAATTTGAAAATAGGGATGCTAAACTATTACTAAAGTAACTGTTGTATTTGAGATCATCAAATGTGTATTTGATAATATATTGAGATATTTGATAAGTATATTGAGATCATCAAATAATATATTTGATAAGTATATTGAGATCATAAAATTTAGTTTTGAGATTATAATTTATAGTAATATATTTTAGCATAATGTATTAATTCAAATTTTATTTCCATGTCTAGCTCCCATTAGCTGTATCCTGCAACATCGGCACCAATTTTTAAAGTCTTTGGGAAGTGGAATTTGCACTTATGTCAGCGGCTGTTCAGTTCAGTGCATGCAAGCTACAGGCAGCTGTTTGCATCTCATTTGTTTTTATAAACTGGGAAATTATTTTTTGGAGATGCAGTTTTTGTGAGGCAAATGATCCCTATTGACAGATCTGATTCCATATGAACGTGATTCATAGTGATGTTGCACATGCCACTTCTGGCTTTCCAGTGCACTTCCCAAAATCTGATTTTTAATTCTTGGTTGCGTTTTGACGCAAAGATAGTTATATTTGTTTCAATTTTAAAAGAAACCCAAGGTGTTCATATCCTTGAATGTGTTTACTGCATTAACTGTGAAGTCATTTGATTGCAGTAGTGCTAGGGAGCTTAGTAAAGTACCCAACAAAAAATAAAAGAGTATTTTGGAAGCTCAATAGAGTTTTTTAAGCTCAAAAGCATCTATTTAATTCAAACCACACAGTGTGTGATTGTGATATCATTAGAATAAATATTCCAAATGAGCCATCCCTCACCCTCCATATCAAAGGGCTGACATAATTTCTGCATATTGTATTGATAGTTTCTGGTATTCAGTACAGAGGTCAGACAAGTAAGCTGGGAAAGCAAGCTGCGTTCCAAAACGCCACACCAAGTCACAGCATGAGATTTTTATTTTCTTTGAATATAAGTTCATAACAAGTGAACTTTTAATCTCTTCTGTCCACCTGTGTTTACTGTAGCCAGGGGACTTATTGCTTTCCTACTGCTTTTTCTTTTATTTAAAGACAAAATGAAAGCAGAAGAGAATATGGGAAAACTCCTAATAGGGCAGATTGGGCTATCCCACACAGTGGTAGCTTCCAAGGAGACTGTTGGTCTTTGGCCTGGCTAATTTTATAATGTACTTCCTACTTTAGGGTATGGTTCCTACTGCGTCAGTCTCATACTATAGATGTTGTGGAAAATAGCATTTGCATTGAAGTCAGTGACAGTTGAGTGCACGCACTGCAGAAAATAAACACAAGCATTGCTTTCATTGGCTCTTCCTTCCTCTATTATACACACTAAACTTTTGCTGTTGTTTTTTTCCTCACAGAGATACCATGAATATCACTGGTAATTCTGTCTTCCAGCTCTTTGAAGGCAGGACAGAGAATCAGTATTTTATTTTTATGTTTTTAATAGTGGAAGAATACCAAGTCGCTACTCTGAAACATATTCCACTGTGAAAATAGCCCTGCTGAGAACATAGCATGGCTTTGTTTTGCCATTCCACAGAAAAATCAAGAATCTAATGAGCAAATGGAAAAACATGTTGACAAAAACCTTTTTTCTTATAATACCTTGCACATGTTTATGCCTAAAAACATTTGCACAGAATAGATGTTTTTTTGTTGAGGTATGTCCAAAACCAACCCATTCACAGAACAGTACCTAACAGTTGAGCTAAATGCTGTCTGCTTTTTTTATAGTAGCAGCAGAATGCATCTGACAGTGCCTGTGGTACTGTTTGCAAAGAAATGTATGCAAATTTGGGCTCATACTGTTTGCCAGGTACAGAATGTTTTCTTTATGGTAAGATAAGATAGTTTCAACTTTTATGCAATTTTCATGCAATTTTCTGGCTTATTGGCTGTAGAGATCTTTTGTTGTATTTGGAGGTGTTGCATGTTAAGCCCTGGAGAGGCTTTGCATTATTTCTAGAAGTCCTGCTGAGATATGTGGGTGTATGTAAAGCCATCAGAGACATAAATTAGTGTTATCTCTTTTTGTCTTCTCTGTATTTCTTCACTGATTGAAGAAACAATGGAGGAAAAGAGATTTGGGCATCCCTAGTTTTAGTACTATGTTTCTCAGACCACTGTTATTCATGCGGATTTGTATGTACATGTGTTCATCATTGTGTGTATCAGACACAAAAACTCCAGCTCTCATCTCAGATGAAGACTGTGAGGGAAAGAGGAAAGAGTTGCTGTGTTCAATGTAGAATGAGTTCTTCACTGTTGGAATATTTTCTTTTAGGAAGTGGTAGAAGAAAGCAGAGAAAAGCAGGGGAGAAATAGAAAGTTGGGCTTTAAGTCCGTCAGACAGATTGCCTATTTATCTAAGAGCTCATCTGCTGGAATACTCTCCTGGGATGTGAATTCATGTTTCTCCTCCTACTGAAGGGATTTGAGTCATACCTCCCCAGAGATGCCATCCCCTCTTAATGTTTCAGAGATGAGAGTTCTTCCCAAGCTATAGCTAACTCCTGGGTCCTGCTTGCTTAAACCACCCTGTTGGCATGTGAGCAAGAGGTACCTGATCCTTTGCCCACTTCCTGGGAAGCAGATCTGGAAAGTTTCAGTTGCACTTCCTACTTTGGATAGATAGACCAAAGAATAGTCTAGACTGAAATTCAGACAACTGTGCCATATATATCTGTGACCTGAGCATTTTCTTGAAAGTTAGAAATACATCTCCAAGGTGTCTCAAGCAGAGGAGGGAGCTAGGCTGAGGTTTTCAGTATCTAGGAGGAAGGTTTGCATCCTCAGATCAGTTAATGTGCAGTAGCCTGCTACTGTAATATTCCCTGGCTGGTTTGCATCCAGGTAAGTGTCAAATGGGAGACCTGGAATGCAAATCTAGAACAGTTTATTCCTGCATGCCTTTACCACGTGAAATCATTTATTTGTTCTAGTATCTCTACACAACCTATAATTTAACAAAGCATGTGGGTTTATAATTATCTTTGAGACTTTTAGCCTATGTTCTTCTTCAAATTAGATGCTTTTATAGACCCCAAAATGTTTGGCAATGGGAAATATGATTATTTAAGCCTAGGTTTCTGAGAAAACCAAGAAACTTTACTTCATCCTCTCCTACTTTTGTTGCTATATTGAAACATATATTCAGTTGGTTTTACAGTCCATGGAATAAAGAAAAAAAAAATTCTTTCTTAAGTTTAGATGATTTCTGAAAGTTGCTCATGTAGAATTTGAACTCCTGAGTACAATCCCAAGATGTTTATTTCAGTGCAGCAAATGATTCCTTAGGTTTGTTTCAATCTTCTTGTTTTGGCAGGTTTCCAACAAATGTATGACACTCAGGTATGTCATTTTTAGATTGAACCTTGTGTGGCAGACTCTCCACCATCCCACAGAAACTGGCCCAGCATATGTGGGAGAACTTAGTATTAATTTCCTCATTATTCGTTCTGTCTTCTGAATTCGTTTCTGTATTTCAGTGCAATCTATTTTTCATTGGCTCTTCTCTCTTTAGTAAGCATAAAGGATAACATGAAAACGTCAAACTGAACTTTTGATATTTATTTTTTTCGTGAGGTCAAAATTAGGCAAAATGAATTTGCTTGTCCTTAACCAAAAACATCTTTTTAATACCTACATTAATAGCACTGGGTCAGAAAATAGGCTGGAGAGGGTTTTCATCTGTAGAATGCATTATCGAGTGAAAGAAGCACAGTGAAATACGGAAATAAACAGAGAAGCAAGAGAAGTTTCTTGTCATTTTGTTTTTGGTAACTAGAATTGGCAGAGCCCAGAAAGGCCATAAAGACTCTGTTGTGTGTTTCAATGAAGTTTTAGAGCCAGATAGTTACAAGACAAATTCATTCTCTATATACAGACTGTGGAACAACGAACATAACATTCAATTAATCAGATATGACTGAAATGTCAAGACCCTCATAAAGAAATCATTCACTCCTCTGGGTTATTGCATCAAGAGTTTTGTAGGTTTTTTTTATTCCAATAAATACAGGCCATGGAAGGAATTGACTTATTTATAGTTACCTTCTTATTTCATAGGGATAGTGCTCACCATCCCTCCCATATGGCTGCGGAACTCCTTAGCTAGGAAATACATGGAAATTATATGACCTGGGTCATCATAGTTGCTGCTAAAAAGAAGAAACCTGAAAGGGCCGGATCCAAAACAAGATCCAAACCCAGTTCTTGTGCCCTGCAGTCTCGTGTAATACATTACTGTTATTTCTTTTGAATGTAATGTTGATATCCATTTAAGCACAGATGTTGTCACTGTAAACTCATAAAACCACCAGCTTAACAAATCCCACACTACTTGACAATCCCATTAGCCTGTCTCACACAATGGCCAGTATCAACAGTTTAGGGAAAAAGCTTAAGAAACAGAGTAATGATCCATTCCTCTTTCCTCTCTTCTAGTGATCAGTGCTGCAGTCATTTCCTCCACTTGATATTACACTAGGGCCATTGTTTAGTTATCCTTGATAGACCTTTCTGCCACTGACTTGCCTAATCCCATTTTGAACCTGTTAATACTTTTTGCATCCAAACTTAATTTAGCGGTGAGTCATACAGCTCAATTTCTTGTGTGGAAAACATCCCTTTGTTTTAATCTGTTTTTAAACCTGCCATTGGGTAAATTAATTTGTTTATATGGTGAGAAATAATGAACAATTGTTCCTTATTCATCTTCTCTGTCCTAGTTATGATTTTATAAACCTTCTCTCCCTGCCACACGCACAACCCATCCAGAGCTGAAGAAAGCCAGCCTGTTTTGCCTTTGTATGGGCAGATGGCTGAGCCATACCTAGTGTCATCCTTGTCCCCCTTCAGCATACTTCTAGTTTTACTGTATCCTTTTAGAGGGAGAGTAATCAGAATTATACCAGCACACTTGTCAGATGTGAAAAATATGCAAGGACTCCAAGACCTAAAATAATAGGTTTTGAGACTTCTCTATAGATTGAGTGAGTAACTAATTTGAGAGTTTGGATAGTTTATCTGGAGTAGAAATGAGTGGGTTTCTTCTTCTCTCTTTCTAAGTGTGTTCAAGCTGCTTTGCATTTGGACTATGCAAACTAGAGCTTGCTCCAGAATAGGAATGTCCACTCTTGTAGGCAAGCTGAAGCAGCCGGCCATTTAAATATTTTTCCTTATTCTATTATATATCCATTTTCATCCATCAGCAAACCCTCAGTCTTAAACCTTTCTGCATTTTTTTCCACAGGAACAGTGTGTAGATTAATTACTGCACATTTTGGGTTGAAAATAGTGCCAGAATTCAGTTACTCTCAACGCAGTTGCTCCTTGTCCACACATTGTGCATATTATAATTTTTCATTCCTCTGGGATACACTTCTCATATGGGCTGCACGTGTTTCATAAATTAAAATGTGTTGGAGGTTCTCCTTATTGTGGGATATTTGTGTGGTCTGCAAACCACAAACACAAGTAGGACTTCGGAAGGCTTCAGTAGAACACAGTCTGCTCTAGCAGAGTAGATGCAACTCCACTTAGATGTCAATGGACATCTAAGTAAGGTACCTAAGTTGATAATAACTCTGGGTGTACTATTTAGGCAGTTAAGATGTGAATTGCCTTCTAGAGTAGCCTCACTTTGTTGAAGCATGACTATTCTTCATAGTTTTAACTCAGTAGCAGACAACCATTGTCCATTCAGTCCTATACACATCTGTAACAAAGCATAAATAAGGAAAACGGCAAACCCCACAGGTCTTTCTAGCAATTGAAAATTATGAGAAAACACTGCATCAGTGAAATCAAAATTGTCATTGAACCAAATCTCTTTGTTAAACCCAATATCTGGTGTGCAGACCTGAAGGTTACTTGAATGGTTTCTTCTGCAGCCTTGATGATTTGACTTTTGACTGGAAAGAGTTACAGATACTAAAATCTGGCAGAGCTCTTACTAGGTCCAAGTTGTTGCAAAAATGGAAGAGGTCTAGTGGACAATAAGACAGGAGGGTTTCAAGGAACCTGGACTTGAGTTCTGATATTGCTGTCAACTTGTAGTATAGATGTGGTTATTTTTTATTTTTTTGCAGTATTCAGAAGAGTCCAGACGTCAAGTGTGTAGCAGGGCAGGGAACAAGAGAAGCCAGGGAAGGTGAGACGTTCTGTTTGTCGGCCACCATAGGGCACCAGTTTTGCTTGGTTGCCCATGGAACCACAGCTGAATGAAGTATTAAATCATATAAAATTATGTCTAATAAAATATTCATGTTCTATGGTTCTTATTCTATAAATTAGTGTTCTATGATTCTATGTCTCGTGGAACTGGAGCCTAGAAGCTTCTAAAGCTCTAGGCTGGCTCAATTTCTGCCTCGATCCTTGCAGTCTGTCCCCTTACTGCTTTTACTAGAGGCTTTACTTCAAATATTCTGTCCCCGATATATCTCTATTATCAGTGACACAGAGCAATAAATATATTTCACTAATGGAGTGATGACTGTCTTCTGTAGGGAGGGAGAAGTGATTTTTGGTATTCTAGGATACTGATCTTCATTTTACCAACAGACTTTGTTTTGCATGTGACAAAGTTGAGCTAATGGTTGGGTTAAAGTTTACTACTGGGGATGTCAATTTTGAGGCTACAAGAGGAAAGGTCTTAAGATTTCTTTTCATCATGATCTCTGTTGAAAATGTTTGAGCATGACTATGAATAATTACCATTCCATAATGCAATGAAATCTTCCAACAAATACAAAAAGCTGTCTGCAGTACTGACACCATACAGATCTGTTTGCTTGTTTGCTTTTCTTGGTAAACCAGGAGTTTTGTTACAATAGGATGCATATTTTGGCTTTTGGAATACAGCAAGGAGCACAGGAAGTGATATGTGCTGACAAAAGCATTCTGAAGTTTTGTTAAGAGGAAACAATTTCAGAGTCTCCACTAGGAAAATTCCACTCGTCTTGATACATGGTATTTTAACTATTATTTAAAAAGAATTACTTAAATGTCATCAAGACAATGAATGTTTTCTTTTAGAATAACTTCATAATTCTTATATTCAGCCCTTGCTTGCACACAAAATTACCTGGATTTCACTGAATTAAAACCACTTCTGTAAATGTTCCTGAAAAAAATCTACTGTATTTAACTTCGCTGTTGAGTTCTGTGTTCTTTCAACAGACAACACTTCTTCCACTATGTAACAGAAACAATGCTATTAACTGAAGCTTCAAAGGGATGATAATGATTTCCAAAGCATATAATGGGGATCCCTCCTTGTAGCATCTTCTAATAAGGAGAGGGTCTTTCTCAAACAGGCTTAATGTAAATTTCTTGCTAATCTGTTTTTTCTTGACACAATTTAAAGATGAAGGACAAAGCACTGCCAAACACAGTGGAACAGAAGCTTCACTCTCATGGGTGAGCGTTAGTCAGGAAGGCTGTCTCAGGGCTGGGATTTCCCATCCATGCTGCATACACTTGGCTGGGCCACTGACCATTGTTTCAAGTGGTATGCTGTGCTGGCTCCCACACAAGGTGATTTTTTTTTCTATGTCCCATTTACAGTACATACTCTTCTCAGAGTATCTGGGGTACTGGGCCATTGTGGCTTCCATGAATACAAGGGAAATTCCTGGCATATGCCAGGAACAAGAAAGTTAAAATGCCCTCATTGAAAATGGGACTAAACCCTTGTTGTAGGCATGTGAACTGTGAACCTGAGAGTCAGAATTACCACCTCACTTACCTCGTACTGTGGGAAAAAATAACAGTGTTTTGGTCTTCTGCATGGTCTTTTCTTTAGGACAGTATATATCTCATGAAGTTTTGTCATTATACTGTAAAAGTATGGAGTGATCTGTTTAACTTGATCAGTGAGTATAGTGTCTGATATGGAGCCATTAGTGCTTAGTTTTCCTTGTTTCCAAGTGTCTAATCTATCAAGGAGGCTGTATCAATCAAGGTACCCCCTTCTAACATTAGCTTTTAACAAAATAAAGAAAATAAATAAAAAAAAAGAAAAAAAATGAGGAAAGCATCAAATGGTTTGAGGCTGGGGTTTATAGGGGAAAGAGTTATAAGAGCATTAACTTTATTTAGCCAATCTGCTCCTGTTAGAGCACTGGGTTTGTCTCTTTGCTTTTGGTATATTCTTTGTTGTACTCCAGGGAGAGAAACCTGTGAGCTAGAAATAAAGAAGACAGTAGAATAACAAACAAACAGTCTAAACTCTTCAGCTTTAGGGTATAATTCCTTCTTTAAGCTCACCTCTAGCTATCTGTTCTCTCTGTCCTCTCATGTAGATAAACTATTAGGAGTCACATCTATCATCTCATTTTGGGATGTTGACAAAGAGATCAAATAGATAAAATGTAATAAATTGATAAAAATAATGGTTGACTGGTGAAGTTCAATTTATTAATAAAAGGTGTTAAAACTAGAAACATTCTCCTCTCCTTATTTTAAAAATGACACTTCCATGGAACATAGAATTCTCCATACATAAAGGTGGGGTTGCCTTCTGACTTGTTTCGTCTTTCCAGATTTCCTTTTTAACCATGGCAGGAAGATTGTGGTTGTGACAAGAGGAGGAGAGGAAACACAGAAGAACAGTTAGTAGCAGTAAGTTTTCTCATGTTTACAAATAGCCTCTGTGTGTAGCAAAAACAATTGTCAGCAGCTTTCACTGATTTCAGTGATGGGTTTTGTTTTCTCAGACCTGACCACCCCCTTTTCACAGTCTTTTCATGTACATCAGTCACAAGTCTCAGTCTCTCAGCCATCCCCGTGCTGAGATGCCATTAATCATTCTGCACTATGAAAACTGCTTATGGCTCTCTATGGTGGGCAAAGCCTAGGAAGCAGGGACCAGCTCTGTTTTGAGTTCAGTCCATTGTAAATACACTGAAGTTTTTACTGACATGTATAAGAGGAAGATAAGAAATTTAAATTTTCTCAAACCATTTGCAGCAAGCTGCTGTCATAACCATTCCAGAGAGATAAGTAGAAGAGAGTCAGGTCTGACATCCACTCTCCAGGGAGAGGTCTGTACAGTATTATCTGTCTTCTGAAGTCAGATGCAACTTCTTTGTGAAGTTCATGCCTTTTAACACCTATATAAGATAGTATGCAAGCTCATCAGTGGGGAACAGGTAGTTCTTGGATTAAAACACATAACTAGGAGTCAAGGGACCAGTGCTCAGATTCCAGCTTGGCTATTACAAACACTGTGGAATTCAAAGTTACAATTTTCTATAGTTAAATCTCTTCTGTGGGTGGTGAAAGCTAAACAGGGATAAAGTCAGACAATGGAATAGTAAACGCATCCTAAGCCCACTTATGTTACAGTGTTCACAAGTGAGACTGCAACTATACCATGGGATCCTGAATTGCAAGTCCCCTTACAGTTTAAAGGACACGCTTCATTAAGAACAGTACCATTTCTTCACTTACTACATCAGACCAAAATGCTGTAGTCAGTGTCCAGATCAGTTATGCTTTTTTGTATCCACTGTTTTTTAAAGGATACTGCTAAAAAATCTAACATTTTAGCTTATTACATTCACATCATCCTTCTTCATTCAGGTGCATAAATGTAATTTTATGAGTCTGCTCACATTTTTTGATATTTTTGTTGGTAGAAGAATGGTTCTGTTTTCCACAATTCTGCCCTGCATGAAAAACCATCCATGACTAAGCTGTGGCCATTACATGTAAAATGACAGAAAACAAAAGCTTCTTTCACACTGAGATGTAAAGTAGAGGTGAAAGAAAAGGTTTAGTTGCAGTAACCCTTGCTGCTTCAGCTGTCTGTGCTAATGACGATGAGATGTTTGAGAGCATCTGCTTTTGCTCTTTTAGTAAGTACATCATTCTGTCTTCCTTTAGTGCTAGGAACTTGGTGGAAGGTTTGCTTTGTCTGCAGGGATTCTGTTTGCTTTCATCTGCAATCAAAAGAGTGGTGTACCACACCTTAAGTCCTGATGAGAGCTGCTTTCCATCAGTGCAGCAGAGGAAAGAAAGGTGTGGAGTTCCTGAATGCCAGGTGGGAGAGAGGTGGGAGGGGTTATATCCAGCCTAACCTGGTCTGGTTTAAAGTTTGGACAATGCTGTAACTTTGATTAATGGACTGTTGTGCCCCAAATATTTCTTGGATGTCTATGTTACCATTTTCAATTGTGCTAACTTAAACAAACCAGCAATCAATTAACTAGAATTACAGCACAACCAAAACTGTAGGTTAAACAAAGCCATTGCGATGAAGCTGGCTTTCAGCCCAGTATCTGCTGCTGATGGGATATGAAACAGCCTATTGATTCTGCAGCTCTTGAATTCTTGTACAAAAGTAGAAACAATGCTAATTGCTTTTTCAATAGGAAAAAAAAATAAATTCACTATCTCCACTTAAAAAAGGCAATGTGCATTACTGAGCCAATTCTTAGGAGGCTATCCAGACAGAAGTACTTTCAGCACATTAAGAAAACCTCAGGTTAGAGTTATACAAACTTTGAGCAATTATGAAAGAAAGGCAAGAACACCACTGCTCATTGCAGGGTTTTGGACTAGATGACCTTTGAAGGACCTTTCTAGCCCAAAGTATTCCATAATTCTATGAACACTAAATTTTAAACTATATTTGTATGCTCACCTGTCAGAATGTTGCGCAAACTTTTTGTTATATTTTCAGCTTTCTGTGCTTCATGTAGAAAGCTATTTGAAAAGACAAAAAAGCTCTGCAAAGTTTCTATGCTGGTGACTGGCAATTTATTGCTAATACTGTGATATTTAGCACTTTTTGTCTGGCTTCAGATGACAGAACCTTAAAATGTATGAAGATCTCAGCTTTGGCTTAAAAGTTTCTAGTATTCATGGTCTTGGGGGAAAATGTGGAAACCTGGAACAAACACACACAAATGGCTTAAACAAGAAGACAAGCAACAGCAACTGAAAACATAGTTTTCAGAAAGCTCTTCGTTTTAATTAATCCTCTGTTCCGGGGGAACAGTTCTGTGGTTTTTCAATATGTGAGGGTTGCTAATACAAAAAGTTTGCAGTAATTGTAAAAGCAACAACCAGTCCAGCTGCATTCCCTGTGCAGAAACTGAGAGGGACAGCAAGCCATAAATAGTGGTGTTACCACCCTTCTTTGCCTCAGTTAAGGAGTATTATTATTCTAAACACAAAACAAACTATTGCTCGGGCTCCAACTGAAAATTTCAAAGCCTCATAAATCTGCCAGGTCAAAGCCAATTTTCACTGGAATTTTGGAAGGAACTTCTTTTCCTGAGAGAAATATCCAGGGATAATTTTAATTTCCTTTTACTAGTTGTTTTAGCACCATTGTCTGAAAACACATTGTTCTTCAAACGAAAGAATATGAATTTTCCTCTAATTAACCTCATTCTATATATGCCTGTAATTTAGCACTAGCCTACTGCAGCAAACACGTGCAGAGGATCTACAATGTGTATATATTCCCCTTTAGCCTGGAGCTGCTGAAAACTCTTCAGGCAGAGATTGATTTGGGAAGTGACTGCTCATTAATTAATTACTGATCTGCTGTAGGTAGAAAAGCACTGCCTAAGCTGTTTTCTGTAAGATCCCAGCTAAGGTGGGAATATAGCCTTCATGGAGCTGAGTCCTGGAAGGGGTCATGTTGGGTGGCGAATTGGTAGGACGCAGCACATGAGCTTCTCCAGTGCTGCATAATGCTCAGTGGCCTGAATGATTCAGTGCCATGAAACAAAAGCAGAGCTCAGTGCAAAGTTAGTATGAAGTAGGGAGGGGCTTCTGCGATAAAAGGTTTGGAAATGGCTCTCACAGATGAATGCTGCTGGCTCAAAAATATGAAGAGGAAGGTTTCTATTACTTGTTTTAATAAAAAGTCCTTCCATGAG
The DNA here is from genome assembly GCF_033783945.1 of Neopsephotus bourkii. Taxonomy (NCBI): domain Eukaryota; kingdom Metazoa; phylum Chordata; class Aves; order Psittaciformes; family Psittacidae; genus Neopsephotus; species Neopsephotus bourkii. The sequence continues at coordinate 2,557,116 of NW_026902241.1, read as the reverse complement.
GGCTCAGCAGACAGCTGAGGCAATATTCAGGGAAGTCTATTCAAAAGCAAGGATGTGTGTATGCATTCTCTGATTGCCCTTTTGAGAGTATTTTTTATATGCTGCCCTTTCTGCTTTGGATTATCTTCCTACATGGAAAGGCCAGCCTTCCAGAAAGGGATATGGGGCAGAACAGAAATGATGTTTTTTCCCTCCCTTTTCTTAGCCTATTTCTATTCTGTTAGTACCTTCCTGCTATAACACTTAAATCTCTTCCTTTGTGCATTAAATATGTTTTACATGAAAAACCAGACTGCAGTATAACCAGCTTGCAGCACAGTGTTTTCTACACTCAGTATTTTATCTTTGTTATATGTTGTGCTATATGTTTGCTAATATGCAAAAGAAACAAGATGGGTAATATAAGATAAAATCTGAGGTCTCTTTCTTTCTGGGAATGTTTATTTCATTTTCATCGTTACTTCTGAACTTCTGTTCTGCTCTTATGCAAGCAAATTTGGCCTAAGGCATCAATTAATGCAGTGAGAGAATAGCCATGATCAATTCGAGATCCCCACAAAGAACTCAGAAAATGAGAAACGTGGCAAAAGGGTAGGTTGTAGAATGAGAGAGGTGGCTCAAGATACTTGGTGTTGCGGGACAATCCTCCTGTTTTTTAACTGGTGTTAGATCTTTTTCCCTGGACAGAAACAACTGAGTTTAACAAGCATTTGTCTTGTTTGTTTTGGGTTTTTTTGGTGGAAGAATGTAGTAGCCCCACAGACTCAGCCAGTCAAAACACATGGCTCTAAGCCTAAAGAAATATGTCATAAAAGTGGATTTTTTCTTTTTCATGAAAAGAAGAAAAGGTAGAAAAAGGGATTACTTTACATAGTTCAAGTGATTAAGGTGGAAAAGACACTCTTCTGCCTCTAATGTGAATTTAAATAGATGTTAATTTGCTTATTATCTATTGTCAAAAAAGACACATTCTGAGACACATGCTGAAGAAATGTTCCTTTGTCTACCATGCACATCAGCTGTCTGGTAGACAAAGAAATATTGCTGTGACTCACTTTTTTTATACAAAGAAGCAAATAACAGTGTGGGTATCTTAGGTTTTCCAGTGTATCAATTTTATGTTGTAACAGTCCATAAGATTCAGAAAAATAATTCCAATGTCTGCTGGCCATAACAACGTGTTGTAGTTAAACCTTCACTCTGCAGGTAAACCCCAAGTTTACAGGCTTGCCACCTTGTTGAGCTTTTTCTTATTTTGTCAGCTCTGGGATTCTCTGTTTTGCCCTAGGCTCTCCCTGCACTTTTGGACTTCTTTCTCTACCAGGGTATCTCCTAACCTTATTAATATACACTCTTATTAAGGGGAGCTCTGTGCCAGCAGTGTGCAACACTGACGCGGTTGTGTTTTGGGAAGCACAGCTGCAAGGACCCTCCTCCAGGAACAGCGAACCAGATAGTTATTCAGTATCAAAGCAAATTTAGCCTCCAGGCACAAGCACTCTTGCTTTTTGTGCCTAGATAAACTAAGAAGCCTTGTGCAATCTATAGCAGTGTCTTGTAGGTGAAAAGAAATGTGAAGCTGGAGGGGTGTTGGAGCTTTTTCCAGCAGTATTTGTGTCAATAAAACACCCTGAAACTTAGGCTTTGCAAAGCTATCATAGGCTGAATTAGTCACAGCAGCAAAACTATCTGTTCACCAGTAGAGGATCTTCACATTAGAGATTTTTTCTATAAGCCACATGAATTGTTTTACCAACTAGTAAAAGCTACAGATTTTTACAGTCCCTAGAGCTTGGCTCTACTTTTTCCAACACTTTGCAGAACCAAGGTGAGATCTGGCTCCTAAGCCTTTTTCTCTTACCTCTTTTTCCAGTTGCTGTTATTAACTGTTCAGTCTGCACGGACAAGTCTGTGGTCCTTTCATAGAATCACAGAATCATAGAATAGTTAGGGTTGGAAAGGACCTTAAGATCATCAAGTTCCAACCCCCCTGCCATGGGCAGAGACACCTCACACTGGAAGGCAGCAGAAGTCAGTGGGGCTAAGTAGTATTTCTCCCTTTCAGTGTATTTCTCGAGGTACTTCCCAGTGTGACTGTCTCTCCTGTTTAGCCAGTCACGTGGTTATAGTATCATCAAATAATTGAAAAAGAATACAATTCCATGGCATCATTTACAAATCCATCTGGATTGCTTTTTTCAATCTGTTTCAAATTTGTGTACCCTGTAAAGTAAATCTAAGTTTACCAAGGCAGTTATCTTTCAAGGTCTCCTAAAAGTAGACCATAGGTTGAAGCCCACTGGTTGAGTAAAAAAGACCACCTTTACAGTTAAAATTTAAACTGCTTTTACTCAAAGGTTCAGGACACACTCAACACCACTTATACTGTAAATTCTCTGGTGCAGGGATCACCTTTTCATTGTCTACAAGTGCTGCATTCAGTGCATTTGTTGACTGTGCCTTATGAGCATTATTGCAGTGTAAGTAATAAATGCAATGTTGTCTGAGGGCCTTCAGAAATATCACTCTGGATGGAAGTTTCTGATCACTGGATTTGGAATATTTGGAAATTATTACCATTAGTTGCCTTGTGCTTCATGATGGTTGGTAGACTAGAGGTAAACATTGTCATAGCTGACTGAATTTGTGTGGTTGCACCCTAACTTGTGCAGCTTTCATGAGAGGAGATGCCAAGACTGAAAGGAAACTTGGGAGTTTCATGGAGCACAATTTCAATTGTTTATTCAATTATTAGCCAGTCCTGAAATGACTCACAACACATCTGCTTAGATTTACAGGCAGTTAACAGATGTAAGTGTTGGCTTTTTTGTTCAAAGTGATGTAGTGGGACATTGTCCTGGGCCAACAACTATCACAAATTTGAAGACTTGAGGAAATGGAACAGACTTTTGTCTCTTTCTTGCATCAGTTGCTTTGTCTGTGGCTAGGAAAAAGATACTCTGAAGGTGATTTTATCTGCCATACCTTGAGATAGCCCAGTAATCTAGTAAGAGTATTAAGTGAAAGTCGGGCATTGTTGTCTCTGGGACACTTGGAAAACTCTGGGAGTGTCTGATCTGCATTTGCAATGACTCCGATTTTTGATGTGACTTTATTTGGTAATTCTTGCATCTGTAATAATAAGAGAGTGTGCTGGCTGCTTGAGTGGTGGAATTCTTTCAAAATGTTGAAAACTGATATTCAGTTATGCCTCAGAATTATCAAGAACTGTTTCTGTTACATTAACATTCAAATTTCATGCTCTTTCAAATAGATAATTGCTTTTTGCCCAGGGATAGATGAACCAATATAGGCCATGCCATATAAACAAGTGTTTACAAGATGCTACAATACATTGCCTTTTCTAAATGATGTTGTTTCTGGTTGTAATTTTGGGTTGCTCTGTACCAGCCTTCTATGCTAACCTACATTAAATAAAAGGAATTAACTTCACCTATCATAACAAAGCACTGATCATACCACTTTAGGGGTTTTTGTTGTTGTTTTGGGGGTTTTGGTCTTGGGGTTTTTGTTGGGGTTTTTTTTTTTCACTTTCTTGTTCTATTTTTCTTCCTTATGTCATTATCTCACTGAAGTGTCTCTTCACTCAACCCACCATGTCTGAGGCTGAGATAACTCCTCCTTCCTCCCTTCTCTACTTCACATTTTCACTTCGCTACGTGCAACTACCAAAGAATCAAAAGCATCTACCTGTACTGTAGGTAGAAATATATTTTAAAAATATAAGATATTCTCTGTCTTTTTGTCAATGACAGGTCTTCATTTTAGAGCTAATATCCTTCTGCTGGATAGGTACAGACTGAGGTCAACACAAGTTCCTATTTGGGCCTTAACAGCCTTAGTAGTTACAGATTCTGATAAAGCTTTGGAACTTCCTTTTCCACTGTCTTTTCTGCACTCATGTAGATATGTACAGAATGAAAACAGAGCAGGTTTGTTAAATCTTTGTTCTGGCTTGATAGCATCTGATATATCACCTTCCCCTGACCAGTCTGCAGTGGCTGAGCATGAGCTGTTCAGTGTAATTTAAATTTGCCTGAGGGCTGTGATGAATTATGCCTGCTGCCCATGACCCAGTTTACTTCTGCCACTCCTAGAGTTTACTAACAGACAGGAAAGTCTTTCCTCAAGACAGCTTTTTGCTGCACTAGTAGCTTAGGACAGCATGGGATGCAGCTTTGATGAGGATTGGGATGGCTGAATGGTGGCACAGCAGTTATCTGATCGGGAATGTGTGCTGCATTAGACAGGGATACAGCAAAGAAGATTACAGCTCTCAGCTCTCTCTTGCAAATATGGCCCTCAGCATCCTCTCAATCCATGCCTAGAGGACTGCCTTTGCAAACCGTCTCCTCTAGGGTCATCTCTCTCTGATGGCAGCAAACCAGACTGTATGCAGGGGAGAATCTTGGGCCAGTTGTGCTTGAGAAAAAAACTCCAGGGACTGGTTGGTGATACCAGAGCAGTTAGCCAGGGGCTGAAGTTAGTTTACTGCCTAAAAAAAAAGCATGGTTATTCCTCATTACTCAGATGGTAGTTTATAACAATTAGTCTAATTATCGTGGAGCATTGTGCTTTAAAAGGCACAGCTGAAAGCAGAGAACCTCAAGATTTTCATGTAAGTAGTAAAACTTCTTTTAATAACCTAAATGAGCTAGCAGAAACCAGTGGTTATGTGTTTGAAGGAGTTTCCTTTAAGTTGAAGTGTATTACTGTAATCAGATGAGCTCATCCATCATCTGAGCAACCTGTATTATCAGTGTTGAAAAGTAACTCTTAGTTGCTGCTTAAAGCAACTCAAGTGTACTCTTCATTGTGCTCATAAGACCTCAGATTTGCTCCTCTTTTTTGTGTATGTAAACTCACCACAAAGCACAAAACAAACAAAAAAAAAAACCCTACTTTTTAAAGGGCATGATCTTGCAACCCCTAAATCAAATACACAAACCAAAAGCCTTCTTCTGACATGTCGTAATACTCTTTATCCGAATAACCAATTTAAGCTGAAAAGAGACAGCTGAAACTAGCTGAGAAAAAGAGAAACTAGCACCTCCTGTGTGCTCACTAAGCCTTTGTGTTGTTTGAGCAACTGAACAGAGAACAAGGAACAGTTGGGATCCTTCTCCAGCTCTAATTTCAGTGCTTTTCAATGTCTTGTAAGGAGAGGTAAGCATTCTAGAGGGGTTGCAATGGTTCATTCTTACCTGGTGGCTTTGATATAAGGAGTGTAAAATCTAATGGTGACTCTCTTGTAGATGGGGATGGTTGAAGGTTGTCCTTGTATGGAAGGTTGTCCTTGTATGCAAAGTTGAAATGAACTGTTTAGTTCTAGCACTATAACCTAAAACATTCCAAAGAAGATTTCACTGGGAAGACAACGCCTTGTAAGATTGAAACATGTGTTTTTGTTTGCAAGGATGTAAATGCAAATATTTTCAGCAGCAAGCCAATAGAAAATTATTCTGGAGGAGAACAAATGGGAAATGCAGAAGGATATTATTTACCAATATGCTTAAGAAAATATAATGAAGTGGAAGTTGTGCTTAAGGACCAAGACTTGTAAGGAATTTGGGACCTGAGTTGACAATATAATTGTGCTAGCTTTTGAATTTACCAGAAGTCTATTTTGCGAAGACTGCATCTGCTCTGCGTGTTTTTTTATGAAATACAGTTGTATTCAAGGAGAATCCAAGCAGTGCTGATATGTGGAAAAGCAAGGATGTTTACTTCTGCATGGAAACATTCCCAGACAAAGAAGGAATCAAATCCTCCCTCTAGAAAGATTAAATTCAGTCAATTCCTTCTGTACAATATCTTCTTCTTATGTTGACAGTCTTCATTCTTGCAGCCACTAATCTTATTCCCATTGTTTACATGCACCCTTTGTTTCCCAAGGCAAGTGGCATGCAAAATCACCTTGTATTTAAAGTTCTTGCAATTAAAATTTGCAGTAAGGCTTGGAGTAAGATGTTTTGAACTTTGTGATTAAAAGTTTTAACAGCCATTTCTTTTAAAACTTAAATATGCTTCCCGTTTTTTTCACACATGTATTAACTTGGAGGTAATTGAATACCTGCAGGACTCAGGCATAAAGTAGGTATGATAGCATTTTATTTGATATTAATGATTTTACTGGAACAGGTAATTAATGCAGTGGCTGTGTACTCCTTGGCACTAGTTTACATGAAAGAGTATGTTCTATTAAACAGAGGCATAGCTCTAAAAAAACCCCACTTACTAATATTGCTTTGCAAAGCAAATGAGTGTAGCTGTGGCTGCCAACTAAATTGTATTGTGGGTGGAATAATATATTTGGATGCTAGGAAAGGATCACACAGCAGATTTGGGTTTTGGTTTGTTTTGTTTCTTTTTATTTAGGCTGACTGGGGAGTGCCCAGCTTAAGATCACATCCATTTTTCCTGCCTTGTACCCTGTGCAAGGCATGGAGGCAGCTTCTTGCTTCTACATACCACCCTGGTCCCCAGTTAGTCAAATCTCAGATGTGTTTTTTTGTCTTTTAAGTGTTTGGGGGATGACTTTACAAATAGCAGCTTTCTGCTATTTTAGGGACATATTTTTTTTTCCTTTGCATTCTAACTTGGAACAGATAAACTTACACTTCTTTTTGAGTGAATGCTGTAAACATCAGCAAAACTGAAGTGACACAGATTTCTCTACATTTAAAAGCATTGCTTACAGTTTTGCTGAGTCACAAGCAAAATGAGAAAAACATCAACACAGTGACTGGTGCAATTCAGTCCTAGTGATATAAGGAAATGTTATGATATTTGAGATCGTGTATATGTACAAACCTATTAGTAGACTTGTTGATATAAGCTGACTTGTTAGAAGAAAGGAAAATAATGTTAGGTTACAGATTCCCAACTGTAATAAGCAAACCACTTTCAAGTGGTACATGAAGGCAAATTCTGATCACTGATGTGGAAGATACCAACTTGTTAGTGGCGCACGTTCCTGGCTGCGTGGGCAGCAGGAGGGACAGAAGTGAGGAGCTGATGAATGGAGTTGGATCCCATCTTATGTGCGAGGAGAAGGCAGAGGCTCTACTGCGTGAGGGTATGAGAGATGTTGTGAGAGAGAGTAGAAAAAGATGGGTGCCAAAAAAGATGGAGGTGGAGGGAGCAGAGGCTTGTGTCTTGCCTGTGTAAAAGAGTGTTGCTGAGGGTGGCTGAGCAAGGTTTTGGGGAACCCCCACAATACCCAGTGCTCTTGTCTGTGCCACCAGCCTTCTGGTGCACACGCAAAAGGTTGGCCTGCCTGCAGTCTCCTTTGTCACTCATGCCCTTTTACCAATAGTCACCTTGATTACCTTGGAGATAAGAGTTCCCACGGTATGCCCATCTATCTAATTCCGCAAAAAATGGGTGGTTCTTCAGACCTACTGTTTTGTATTACAGTGTTGTAAAATTTGACCTTTAAACCTCTATCATTCTTTCTGCAACAATGACCATACTCGATCAGTCAGCCAACATAAAACTGGAGGTATTTGATTAGTCCACTGGCACACTATTTTTAGCATGAGCAAACAGAAACCAGACTGGCTCATGATCAGGCCTTTGGGGAAAGGGAGGTAGGGTTGTAGAGAGAGGAAGAGACTTCTCTTCTTGAAGATTTTTCCTGTTAGTCACAGCACTGAGGAAAAATGAACTCCATATGGAACAGATCATGTCAGGCCATTAAAACATATTTGCAGAGACTGTACAGTTTCTTTAAAGAATTTGGTATATTCTGTGGTTTGGGGGTTTTGTTCTTATATCTCCCATTTGGGGATATGCATGCATTTTCATGTGTTTTAATTCGACTTGAGTTAAATGCATCAACCAGTAGTTTGCTATATTATCAACTTTGAAAGATCATAAAGGAAAAGCATTCCCTGATTCCCCCAATGGGAAAGAGTTATAAATGCTTCTCTCCGAGTAGTTTTGTTAGGCTTTGCTGCCTCTTTTTGTTTTCAATTGGTTTACAAACAAAGGCCAGGTTTGTGTCCCCAGAACAAGGCCAAAGTGTAGTGTGTTGAGGCAGGGATGATCCTGAATTCAGACATGGAGTAGCTATGCAGTGCAGGAGATCATGACCAGTGGGCTGGGTTTAGTGCAGCTACTAGCCACATCTAAAATCAGTTGCCCTTTTCTCATTTGTCCTGTTGAGAAACTTTGTAGACTGCCATTCCAGAATATTAATCATGGAGTTCAGTCTCCTGTGATCTGCCTTTAGGCAGATAGGACAGTGATGGCTTGCAAGGAAGGAGGGGTAGAGAGAGGTTTGCCCTTTGATGATAACTATACTCTAATTCTGCAATGTGTATAAATGTTATGCATAAGAGTGGCTGTCATTAAAACTCTTGAGGTTCATTTTTCACTCGAGTTGAGAAGCTAATGTAGTCCCACATATTAACTGCAAACCTTCGGTTTGAAATGTGGCCACAATTAATTGATAAATGTGTTCATCTCTTAAAATTCAGCACTGGTCTGAAACATATTCAGTATGCATGTTGGGTATGCACACTGAGGAGCTCTGGGCTTTTGAATTAATGATACAGAAACAGACCCTGCCAGAGCTTGCTCTTTTTTTTTAAGGATTCCAGTGAGAACAGGTAAGATGAGGGCAAGCACTGAAACTTCCTGCTTTTCTGAATTACTGCTGTAATTACTTGTTTTGACATCTTAAAACTTGAGTGAGTCTAACCTCCCGAATTTCCTCATATTCCACGTGCCGTATGTTAGCACGAGTAGAGGGAGAAACTAGGTTAGAGAACAAAAGCTATGGAGTTTTACTGAATGTGGAGTATGGAGCAAAGTTCCACAGGAAACCAAGGGTTTTGTTAGGGCTCAGAAGAAAAAGGACCACTGAATGTGTGCAAAGAATTCAGGCTTTATTTCAGCAGTTTCTGTCTTTGTGCGTATCTCACACAATATTAAAAAAATAAATGAAAAAGTAACTTTAAACTCACCTTTCCAAAGATGGCCAGGCGGACTGCCAGGAGGCAGGTGTACTCTCTAAAACCTCTTTGAATTTGCTTCTACGGACTGTGTTTCAGGGCTGACTTTGCATTTTGGTAATTCGTGTTTACAGCAGCTCTCACCGTTCAATACCGATGCTGTGAGTTAGATCATCGAATTTAAACCCTATGCCCATCTGCGAGGCGGGGATGGGGCTCCCGGCCGGTTGGAGAGGCGGCAGCAGCGGCAGGGCAGGGAAGCCGAGTGCTCGCTCCCGGCATGAGAACAGTAGCTGATTTATGTTTTATTATTTTTTTTTTTTTTTCTGTCTTTCTTTTCCTCTCTTCTTCTTCCCGGGGCTGTAATCCGACTGCTCTCTTTGGCTCGGCTCCAGAGACAAGTCCGAGTGGTTAATGTCTCTTCCCCCCCTCCCTTTCCCAGCCTCCAAGGGAGGAGGAGGGGGAGAAGAAGGGGAAGGGGAGCGGAGCGGAGCCGAGTCAACTTGCAGCCCGGGGCCGGGCCGGGCCGGGCCTCCCTGGGGAGGGGCTGAGGCAGCGGCTCGGCTGCGGGAACTGCATGGAGGAGGGGAGTTTCACAGACTCCCCTGCCCGGCCAGGAGGAGGAGGAAGTTTGGAGATTAAGGCGCTGCTCGGAGACCGAGCGCACGGAGAGAACCGGGGCGAGGCCGCGGGTGCTGTGAGAGGGACCCCCGGCGCCGCTGCTGAGTGAGTTACAGGTCGGAGGGAAGGGGGATAACCTTCCGCACCCTGCGTTTGGATTTTAAACGGGAGGAGCAGCGGGTGTGGGAGCGCATACGACGGGGAAAGGAGGCGGCTGCGGCTTTGTTCGTGCGGGGCTCATCGCGGAGGGGGCGGCGGCTGCCGGCTTGGCCCGCGCCGGTCGGTGCGGTACCCGGTGCTCTGCAGCCCCCTGAAACCGCCCGCCCGGTTGGTGCTGGGCAGGGCGGCCCCAGCTCCCTTCCTCAGGGCGTCTGAAGGGGAGCGGGCGTTCTGTGTCCGCAGCCTTTGTGAGAGTCCCAGCTCCTTCGGCGGTAGCGGGCGCCGGGCTGCGGCAGCGATCGCCCGCAGCTCGCTTTGGGCACGGCAGAGCTTTGTGTTCGGCCGGCCGGCGGAGAGGAGGGCTTAACTGAGGTGCGCGGATTTTCGGGGAGGAAAGAACTGTTCCTGCTAACGTACGATAAAACCGCTCTGTGTTTCAGGCTTTGTGTAGATGCTTTAGCAAACCTGTCTGCTGGGAAACTCTGTTCCAAAAAAGCTTCACACACTTTTTGGTGTTTTACAGTATCGCTAATAGGATTGGGATAAGTGTGGGCTAAAGAGGGTTTAAAATATGATTAAAGTTGTCGTTAAGTGCCAGGAACGTTTATCCTAAGGAGGGAAGAAGAGGGAGAGGCGATGAGGCAGCACAGTGTCCTGGGGGCCCTGGAAGCAATGTCCTGCTGTCCCGTGGGACCCTGAGAGCACCTCTCCATCTTTTGCCCTTGCCTCTTCCCCGCTTTGTCCCAGTCCTTGTCCCTCTTGTTGAACGAGAAGCCCGTCAGAGTTCATCCATCGCTTAGCCTAGACAGACGAGGGGCACTCATTTCCTTCTTTCTTCACCAGCCGCAGTGGTCCAAGTATGAGGGAAAAGGACCTGAAGCAAACTTAGCTGTACAGTCAGCTGGCTTCTAATACGGTCTCTCTTTAGTTGGCTTTTTTCCCCCTTTAATAATTAATTGGCACGCTCAGAAAGAGCTGTGTCCTTGTTTTTTTCTTTTAATGTTTGCTGGTACTTCAGCTATTTAATAATGCTGCCTAAAGAACCTGATGACTTATAGGTGTTTTGAAAGCTGTGTAATAAGAGCCTACTAATAGTCTTCTTTTGCTACTGTTTCATTCTTGGAGGGAGCAATCTTTCCTGCTGGAGAGTTGCGGTTCAAATTTCCACAAGCGTTTGTTGCCCGTGCCTCTAGCTAAATTTATAAAGGAATTCTGTTAGCTTGTAGAAAGCTAAATCTGGCTGCAGCAGCTCCTGGCTGCGCCATTCACTGTGGTTGGCAAGGCACAATGTATGGCTTCCTTGAGGTTTATTTTTAATAACTTTTTTTTTTTTTTTTAGTGTGTGTGGCACGTAGCTGTCATGATTTTGGGAACTCTCTTTACCACTGTGTGTGGGTGCTTTGAGATGAAACCATAAGAGTTATGCTAAGGTTAGAAAATGTATTAATAGGGCACTTGTCTTGAAAACATGAGATGGGAGTTTGAGATCAGTGTCTTAATGAATATTGTTATTGTTCTCAGGTCCGTGCAGATGCTTAGCCATTAAACTTTGACTTTCTGCTTCTCCTCTGTGTTCTCAGTTGGCAAACTAGAAAAGATGCAGAGCACTCTAAAAGGTTCAGTTTTAAATGTGTTAACTTGTGGGAATGCTGGCTTTTCCTCACAGACGCAGAGAGCTCTAGGTAAACAACATCAATCTGTGGCCATACAACTGAGTGCATCCATGCGAAGACACATTATGATTCAAATTCTAGGTGTCAATGTGTAATTTTGCTTGTTTTGCTTATGATTTTAAAAAAAATAAAAAGAATATAAGTTTGTAGTCCAATTGGTTTGTAATCGTCCTACTTGATAACATCTTGCAAAGACAGCATTGACTTGATTTTTAAGTAGGGGTGGATGTTAAGAATGCACAGCTTTGGAAATCTTCAAGTAGGGAAATTAGTTTGTTGGCAGCCCTCAAGATTTCAGGACATCTGCTAATGTGTTCTCCTTCTTTCTTGAGCAGGATGTGAGAACACAAGTTAACTGTCCAAAGGCATTCTTTGGGCCTAAAATGGTTCATAGCAAGCCCTTGGTCTAAAGTGTTCCCAGTAGCAAAGGTTTTGAGCTTACTGAGCAATTGGTACCTTCCTCTGCAACGTGTTGTTTAGGGCGTTTTCATTTGGTGGTGCTTTTATTTGTCTGGGTTTTTTTATGGGCTTGTGTGTTGTGTATTATTATTTTATTTTATTTTAAACATTTGTTCTGACCTAAAAGGCTAAAGCTAGAAGGGAAGTGAAAATATCTTCTTACTTGTTTAATAAGTAATTTAGGTAAGTCAGTTTGTGGTACTTTTTGCTGCTTTTATTTGCATAGGTTGGTGTGGTTGAACCTTTCACTGATGCGATTTTTCATGTGGCACCAGTATTAGTATTTTTGCTAACTCATTTGGAGCAGTGTGCATGTTTGAAAACTTCCTGTGCATTTGTTTGGGTTGCCATATACCTGTCATCCTTTGCCTTTCCCATGCATGTGATTTCTTGGCTCCAATTCAGGAAAGGCTTTCTAAGCCCAGCTCACTAGATAGGGCTGTAGCAACTGCTGAAGGCACATACTTGACCTAGTGCTTTATTATCTTTGACTATAAACTCTCAGTGCAAAGCTGATCTGTTCTCTGTAACCATATAACATGAACAGAACTGTTATTGTGATTGTGGCTTCTATCATTTTACCTTACTGAAAAGATTATTGGTACCAGGGATAGCCAAAGCTCTGTGATAGCATCACCCGTGCAACTTGTAGCCTTTGAAATCAACCCAAAGACAGGGCTAACAAGAACCCGGTTACAAAATCTGCTGTTATTTTGAACAATAGTTCCACAGATTAGCCTGAGATACTGCTATTAAAAAAGAAGTCTTTGAACAGAGGTATGATCTTTAAAATTTAAGTGTGCCCTTTGTAATAGTATTTTAAAAAGACCAACCCACACCAAAGCAATTCCTATGTAAGGTTACTACAGGTTACATGAACTCAGAATGGACAGGTTTTTTTGGTTTATCTCTTAATTATTTTTTTAAAAGTCCCAAATATCAATCTTTAACAGATACTTTGACATTAACGTATGATACGTTAAAGTATGCCAAAGACTCATTCGACTCTTAGTTTTTGTTTGTTTGTTGCCCTCATGCTCAGCTGCCATTCCAGCAGTTCCTGGGCACCACTAAGTCTCTTCCCACTAAGCCAGAGCTGCAGTTACTGGTTTTTGGAGTACGGGGTCATGAAGAAGAGAGGCACCATGTTGCTGGGTTGCAGCTGGAGATAATGCTCAGCATGGCGCTGTCACATACCCCAAGTCCACAGGGTCAGATGCACTGGGTCAAGAAATAATTGAAACATCCAATCTGATGATTAAGGGAGCTGTTTGAGGAACATTGATTGGAAGTGTTTCTTGGATAAGACATCTATAAAGCCACGGCAGCTATAAGTTAGTACAAAGGAATTAATCTGATGTGCGTTCCCTTTTGTATTCAGCCGTGTGTTGAGAAGCATGATTGCTGTGTTACAGAAACATATTTTATTGAAACATTGTGTTAGTTATGGCTTTAAGTTACTTTGCCATATATTTCTTAGAGGCACAGTATAGCGCACAAATATTTACCTAGAATATACAATAGAAGATTGAATAATGGCATATGAAAAAATGCAGTTCAGTAGTGCAATGTGTACTGAAGACATCTGAAGTAGTTGTGGTTGTATATGGCAGTCATGAGCTGGAATTTTTTGCTTGTGGGGGCAATGGAGATGCCTTACCACTACTCACTCTAAACAGCATTTTGCTTTTGTACTGTTAAGTGGGGAAAAATAATTGTTGCAGCCCTCAGGATAGTCTGGAGTGGCAGAAGGACTTGCAGAGGTGATGCTAAATGGTTAGTTTTGAGAACTTGCATTAACTGTGGTTACACAGTTCTAGTTTGAAGAACTAAAAATGAGGGAAAAAGTAAAGAAAGCATTATGCTTGTAAAGTTGGAACACAGAGAACATGGAACCTATAGTTTCACCACTCTTTCCCTTCCTCCCCTTTCACTCCCTCCTTTTTTTCTTAGGGGTGCTTTTCAAAGCATTTCTAATAGCTGCTTATTTAATAGTTGATTAAGCTGCTCATTCTGGGAGACTAACCGAAACTACCTAAAGTGTTGTGCTGCATCACCAATCCCAGACAGTGTCTTCCCTACCACAATAATGGCTCAGACTTCTCAGATTTGTGTGTTTGTGTGATGATTTTGTTAACTGTTAATCTTGTGATATTTTTCAGCTCCTTTCATTTTTAAGGCTATTAAAGTAATAATTTCCTGCTCTTCCTGTAACTGTAATGCACATAAACTTCTTTTTTGAAGGAAGAGCTGAGATTCCCATGATATGTCATGGCTCCAAGACCTGGGGCTTTGGAAAAGCATCACGCGTCAGAGTGAGTGGGTGCAATCGCAGAAACAAGGGGGCAACAGGAACAAAGTGAGCAAAGAGGCTGTGTCAGTCTTAGGCATATCATCAGTGTAGTGGTGGATTGGAAGTGATTTGAAATATGGGAGTCTTTTATATACGTGGCTATGAATACGAGAGATGAATGTGAACTGATTAAATAATAAAGTACCAGCAAAGCCTATTTGTGCTAATTCAATTTCCAAATGCTATTTTGTAGTGTTAAAAGTTTTTCAGATCACTTTAAGGATCTAAATAGTGTTTTTAGTTGTGGGTGTTGTATCAGATAAGTTTGTCTAGTCTAATTCACTGAAAGTCAAGTTTATATGAACTTGGTCTTAATTATGTTTAAGTGCAAATTTGATTACAAGTGGAGGAAAAGAAAGGGGCCTATTCAGGGTGGACTGGGGAAGGAAATGAAGGAAAAGCTACTGATACTTACTGAGGAAGCCTGAAAGAAGCAGCTGTCCAAGCAAAAACACGAGCTGCTTAAAACCACTGTCAGCTGCTGACAGGGGTGCCTTCTGAAGGACCTGAATATGGGGTATGCACTGCCTGTGTTCTTGCTGATCATGATGCAGAGCATTGATGTGAAAATATAGAGCAAGATGTTGACTTAAAAAATTATCTACAAGAGAGATTTGATGCATTTGATTTGTTTTCTTTCTTCCTTCCATTCTCAGCATGAGCTCTGCTCTACTTGTCCTGTTTCCTAGTCCTCTATGGGACCATGGGTGGTTATTCTATTGGAAATTGCAGGTGTTTTATAAGTGTAGTGAACAGGTATAACTTGGGCCGGCAGCTGTTTCCCATGCAAACTTGACTCTAGTAGTGCTAATTATCTTTGAATCCTGTAAGTCTTCTTGCCTGCTCTGTCATTGAGGCTCCAAGTGGTGCCAAGCTTATTCCTGTTAAGTATGCGTTCTGTAGAAACTTGCATGTGAGCCCTGCCCAGATGTTTTAAAACCTAATTTAATGAATGTTAACATTGAACTATTTGAACATTCATATCCATTCAGACATTTCAAGATCATGCCCCAGGTGTTTGTATCATGCAGCTGATATTTTGTGCTGATTGGATGAATGCGTCCTCTCACTGGAAGTACTGAGCCAGAGGTAAAAAGGGTGTTGTGGGAACAGTGGATCACCTGCTCAGTTGCCTACTCAGAGCTGTTCTAGATAAAACCTTGATGCCTAGGCTGAGGAAATAGAAGGCTGTTTGGATTGCTTTAAGGAGCACCGTCAGGGACAGTGAAATAGTCAGCTTCCTTTCATGGTCACATTGACATCTTTCAGCATTGTCATCTGGGTGGAGGCTTCAAGGTCAGCTTCTAAGTTTAATCAGCCTGCATGAGCAGTCTCTATCTCCTAGCCATAATGCATAGGCTCTAGTGCTTGTACTTTCTCCCATACTTTTGCTTGTGTTAGGTGGAGTTATCTGTAAACACAGACAAATTTTCCTCACTAGCCTCCTGTAAACTCTTCTTTGTTAAAATATTTACCAGTTGTTTCCCCCCCTGCATGTCCCCTAAGATTAGATAGTCTGCTGCAGCTTTGTTGTGATTTCTACATTCCAGTATCAACTTGCTGTATTCCTTTTTTTTCCTTTTTTTTTTTTCTCTCTCTCTGTGTATTTGTGTGCCGTTCCCAAGTGAGTCCAGCTCATAGTTGAGGTCACAATGCATTTCAGAAGTACACTGGCAGAACTACTTGCTTTCTGCTACTTCCACTGATTTGTGGTACTTCAATCTAAAGTAACATAGAACCATAGAATAGTTAGGGTTGAAAAGGACCTTGAGGTCATCTAGTTCCAACCCCTGCCATGGGCAGGGGCACCTTAACTAAACCATGTCACCCAAGGCTCTGTCCAACCTGGTCTTGAACACTGCCAGTGATGGAGCATCCTTTGAGTCCTTGATACTTGATATGAAGGAAAAATTATAGTTCATTCTTTGTAAGGAATTTTGAAAATAGATGCGTGAAAATAACTACTTACTATGCAAATCTGTAATCTTCTTTATCACTTCAGTATGCACAAACCTTTCCACTTGCTGTTTAAACTGCAACCAAGTTAATATCAGTAGAAACATCATTTTAGCTTGCAAGCAGATTTGGTGCTGCTGAGATTAGCATGCTTCACACTGAAGTGTTTGTGAAGCTTTGACACTGTATACTTTCCAATTCCTTCTCATTATCCTGATGACATACCTTATGTGGTTGCTCAAAGAGCTGTCATGCTTTAGTGTCTGAGTGATGTCATCAGAGACTTCAGCCTGTTGCAGAAACACTAATTTCTCTGAAGAATCAGCAGTCTTGGGCTATTTGAATAGTAGACGAAGATGTATTCAACAATGATTCATTATTGAATTTGGAGAGACATCTTTCCTTCCTTCATACACTGCCAGCGTATGAAGTCTGTAATCTCTCCTTTCCATCAGCTTTCTCTGGTAATTGTCAGCCTCTGTCATGCAAGGTGAGTCTGAAGTCTTCTCTGATTTGATCCATCTTGGTTATTTTGTGTTCTTGCTGCCTTGAGGAGGTTGCTGTCTCTGTCCTGCGGACAGAGAGGTCCACATCCCACACTCCATTCTGGATGTGGCATTTTACAATCCTTGCCTTGTTAGGTTGGTTATGCTATGAAGTCTCTTTGTCTTGTGGTAGGAGGGTAGCATTTCTAGTATCTCGTTCTCCTGAGCTTGAACTCATTTAACCTGTGATTTTTTCCCAGATTTCCCAGAAAAAGCTATTAACTTATCTTCTGAACATCTGCCTACATCACCAAGTATCAGGCACAGTGTAGGCTTTTTAGTAAGCCACTGCAGAATCTTGTGATCTGTTATTAAATGAAAGACAGTAACAATTCCTGAGGGCATCAATAACCTTTCAGTCTCCAAGGTTTCTTTCTGATTTATAAGGCAATACTTCTGTTTCTCCATTGCTTGAGATGACATTGTTCTTAAACTGGTTTCAGAGATGTCTGTATGCTTAGGAGAGTCAGTGCCTAGCAAATGTTTTAGTTGAAAAGGATCAGGCTTTCTGCAGACCTTCTCTTTAGGAATCGCTTTCCTCTTCCATAAAGTCTGCCAGTGGGAAATGCAGAATAGAGCATCAGGAAAACCCTGATATTCTTTCTGTGTGAAGGACAGAGTGGTTTGCCAAGGCATGAGCCATGTTGAGCAGAGTTTAAGAGCTGATCTCCTGCTGGGTGGCTCAGCCTGGTGATGTCTACTACTGCAGCTTGCCCTTTGCCACTTTATCTGCAGTGTCACTCTCTTCTGGTAGTGTGGCCTGTTACTGACACAGCCATGCTCCCCCGCTCATGGCTGTACATGCCGAGAACATCCCTTGAGTTCCTTAGTCCCACAGCTAAGCCATCCTTCTGCTCTTGTGCACAGCACAGATCCGAAAGAAACCATATTGAAGAAGTTCTTCTTGTAACTGCAGCAGAAAGTCCTGCCAGTAAACCACTCCTACTGTCAAATGCACCCAACTGACTCGACTCCTGTACCCCTGAGACCCTTACAAAGTGGTTGATTCACTCGAAGTGCAGCATAAGCACTGACTGATTCCCACAAGGTCAAAGCAAAGCCGAATAGGCATTTTTCTTCTGCTCTTCATTGGTGATGCTTTGATGTGACGGGATCTATGATATGCACATGTTGAGTATGGAGGAGAAGGAATTTCTTCCACACACCACTGCATGCTGTTTGGATAGGACAGGATTTGTGTCTGCTTTTCAAGAAAGAATTCTGGAAAAACAATCCCAACTGTGGTTTGCTGCCTTAAGAAGAAAAGCTGGTCGTCAGCCTCTGGCAGTGAAGGTTTGTTGCTTTCTAGTCTCTTTCACCTCTAGAGAGCAGTGCTTCTGTACCTACCTGACAAATTGGTCTGCCCACCTTGGCTGCGTGCATCATGCAGCTATTCAAGCTTCCAGGGGGATATGGGTGCCAGGCTATCTGAATGCCTCTTCATTGCCTCTGTCTTGTAGTGATGAGGAATCTGCCTACTCTATGGTCATCTTTTTCCTTCTGCTCTTTTTTTTCAATGCCTGTGCTGCATGAAGAGCCCTTTTGTTCTTAATGGAAGATTGGTGATGCCCATCTTCTGACAATTTCATAAGAATGTACTGGGTTGGTTTCTGTTACTTGTTACTTGTAAATGTTGAGTCATATCAGGAGGTGATTTGTTCTGGTACGTGGGTCAGAGTTACTTGTCTACGCCCATACTTGCCCAACACTGACTTCTTTCCTGGGGACAGTTCGAGGTCATACCAGGGATGGTTTGGAAGAGTTCAGGCTATGATTCACTCTTAGCTGTTGACCTTCTCATGCAACTCAGCCTTTGTGTTGTTCACTGCTGTGAATGGGTAGAGTGAAGGAAATTCTAGAAATGCTGCATGTACCTAGCCCATGAAATTAGCATAATATGTTTGGGAAAGTGATCAGCTGATTGCATATGGAATAAATCCGTTTCCTTGGAATGTGGCACATCTGTCCGTTCATCCCATTACATCGTGGAATGAGAAGGTGCTGCAATATGTGTCCTTCCCTTGATGCTTTAATGGGCAAGCTGCTTTCAGAGAATCATACAATTATAGAATAGTTAGGGTTGGAAAGGACCTTCAGATCAAGTTCCAATCCCCCTGCCATGGGCAGGGACACCTCACACTAAGCCATATAACCCAAGGCCTCGTCCAACCTGGCCTTGAACACTGCCAGGGATGGAGCATTCACAACCTCCCTGGGCAACCTATTCCAGTGCCTCACCACCCTAACAGGGAAGAATTTCCTCCTTATATCCAATCTAAACTTCCCCTATTTAAATTTTAACCCATTACCCCTTGTCCTATCACTACAGTCCCTAATGAAGAGTCCATCCCCAGCATCCCTATAGGACCCCTTCAGATACTGGAAGGCTGCTCTGAGGTCTCCATGCAGCCTTCTCTTCTCCAGGCTGAACAGCCCCAACTTTCTCAGCCTATCTTCATACAGAGGAGCTCCAGTCCCCTGATCATTCTCGTGGCCCTCCTCTGGACTTGTTCCAACAGTTCCATGTCCGTTTTATGTTGAGGACACCAGAACTGCACACAATACTCCAGATGAGGTCTCACGAGAGCAGAATAAAGGGGCAGGATGACCTCCTTCGACCTGCTGGTCACGCTCCTTTTGATGCAGCCCAAGATACGGTTGGCTTTCTGGGCTGCAAGCGCACACTGCAGCCGGCTCATGTTCATTTTCTCATCGACCAGCACCCCCAAGTCCTTCTCTGCAGGGCTGCTCTGAATCTCTTCTCTGCCCAGCCTGTAGCTGTGCCTGGGATTGCTCCGACCCAGGTGTAGGACCTTGCACTTGGCATGGTTAAACTTCATGAAGTTGGCATCAGCCCACCTCACAAGCATG
The DNA here is from genome assembly GCF_033783945.1 of Neopsephotus bourkii. Lineage (NCBI taxonomy): Eukaryota > Metazoa > Chordata > Aves > Psittaciformes > Psittacidae > Neopsephotus > Neopsephotus bourkii. The sequence continues at coordinate 2,537,498 of NW_026902241.1, read as the reverse complement.
TCAAGGTCCCTCTGGATGGCATTCCTTCCCTCCAGCGTATCAACCGAACCACACAGCTTGGTGTCATTGGCAAACTTGCTGAGGGCACACTCAATCCCACTGTCCATGTCAGCGACAAAGATGTTGAACAAGACCGGTCCCAACACCGATCCCTGAGGGACACCACTCGTTACTGGCCTCCAGCCGGACATTGAGCCATTGACCACAACTCTTTGTGTGTGCCATCCAGCCAGTTCTTTATCCACCGAGTGGTCCATCCATCAAATTGATGTCTCTCCAATTTAGAGACAAGGATGTTGTGTGGGACAGTGTCGAACGCTTTACACAAATCCAGGTAGATGACATCAACTGCTCTACCCCTGTCCATCAGTTCTGTAGCCCCATCATAGAAGGCCACCAAATTGGTCAGGCAGGATTTCCCCTTGGTGAAGCCATGCTGGCTGTCACCAAGCACCTTGTTGTTTTTCATGTGCCTTAGCATGCCTTCCAGGAGAATCTGCTCCAAGATTTTGCCAGGCACAGAGGTGAGACTGACTGGTCTGTAATTCCCTGGGTCATCCATTTTCCCCTTCTTGAAAATGGGGGTTATATTTCCCTTTTTCCAGTCATCGGGAACTTCATCTGACTGCCATGATTTTTCAAATATGATGGCCAGCGGCTTAGCGATTTCATTCGCCAGCTCCTTCAGGACCCGCGGATGGATTTCATCAGGGCCCATGGACTTGTGCACATTCAGATTTTTAAGATGGTCTCGAACCAATTCCTCTCCTACAGTGGGCCCAAGGTCTTCATTCTCACAGTCCCTGCGTCTGCCTTCCAAGACTTGGGTGGTGCGGTCAGAGCCTTTGCCAGTGAAGACCGAGGCAAAGAAGTCATTCAGAACCTCAGCCTTCTCCAAATCCTGTGTAGCTAGTTCACCCGAGAGCTTCCTGAGGGGGCCTACATTCTCCCTAATCTGTTTTTTATTTGCTATGTACCTGTAGAATCCCTTCCTGTTATCCTTAACATCCCTAGCCAAGTTTAATTTTAACTGGGCCTTAGCTTTCCTAACCTAGTCCCTAGCTTCCCGGACAACATCCCTGTACTCTTCCCAGGCCGCCTGTCCTTGATTCCACTTTCTATAAAACTCTTTTTTCATTTGAATTTTCCTCAGCAGCTCCTTATCCATCCAAGGGGGTCTCCTGGCCCTCCTGCTGCACTTCCTTCTGGTTGGGATGCAACACTCCTGAGCTTGTAGCAGGTGATCCTTGAAGACCAACCAAGAGTCTTGGGCCCCCCTGCCCTCTAGGGCTATATCCCACAGAACCTTACTAAGCAGGTTCCTGAAGAGGCCAAAGTCTGCTCTCTTGAAGTCTAGGGCAGTGAGCTTGCTGCACGCTCTTCTCACTGTCCTGAGGATCTCAAACTCAAGCATCTCGTAGTTGCTGCATCCAAGACTGCCCTGGAGCATCACATTTCCAACAAGCCCTTCCCTGTTGGTGAGCTCGAGGTCAAGCATGGCACCTCTCCTTGTCAGTTCCTCTATTACTTGCATGAGGAAGTTGTCTTCCACACAATGAAGGAACCTCCTGGATTGCTTGCGCCGGGCCGTACCGTCATTCCAGCAGATGTCAGGGTGGTTGAAGTCACCCATGAGAACGAAGGCCTGTGAGCTTGAGGCTTTTCCTATCTGCCTATAGAGTGCTTCATCCACAGGTTTTCCTTGATCAGGCGATCTGTAACAGATTCCCCACAGTCATGTCTCCCATCACTGTTTTCCCTTTAACCCTGACCCACAAGCTCTCTGTTAACTGCTCACCCATCCCCAGACAGAGCTCGATACTCTCCAGCCTATCCCTAACATAAAGGGCACCTCCCCCCTCCCACCTGCCAGTCCTGTCTAAAGACTCTAAAGAGTCTGTAACCTTCCATTCCAGCACTCCAGTCATAGGAGCCATCCCACCATGTTTCTGTGATGCCTGTAATATCATACCCCCGTAGACGTGCACACATCTCTAATTCCTCTTGTTTGTTACCCATGCTACAGGCATTTGTATAGAGGCCTGAAAAGTTGGGATATAAGTACTGGCACGTAACTCGGTAAAAATCACATCAAATAAATTCTTACTTTACATCACTGGTGATTAGACCTGCACAGTGGTTTGCCATCTTCCACATGGGAATTCTAAAAATAATTTTTCTCAGCTTTTCTTAGAGGATCAGTATGTGGAATTGTTTGGCAAGACTATTTGTTTTAAAATAATACTGTGCATGTTGTCACCATTTTATTATGTTAAATACACAATATGAGTTGGAAGGATGGAGTTGTCTGGATGCAAGATGTGATTTAGTATGGTTGGGCATCAGGTAAGAACAGGTATGACAGTATATTGATTACTCAATTTCTTTAAGTGGGCATGTGTATGTTTTCTTTGTGGTAGTGTTTCTAGTGCAAAAGTATGGGATGTTCTTATGTTAATTTTTTGAGAAATAAAGCATTTATTCAGATGAATTCGCTCAAAATTTCACAAGATGAAAAATAAATTTTCCTTACAGATTGTTCTGTTACATAACATGACGATACCAAGATCTGTAGTAAACCTTCTTGAAAAAGTCAAAGAAGGTTGATAGAAGAGTACCTTATAGTATCTAATAGCTGTACTTTGGTTGAATTGGATGTGGCTGAAGGACCCTGTCTGAAGTCATCAATCCCTTCGAAAGGCTGTTGTACCCTTGGGAAGTTAGCAAATACCTGTCAGCTTTAGGCCAATAATTTTACTCTGGAACTAAGAAGCTGTTATTGATGAAACTTAAATCAAACAAGAGTATCCCTATAAAAAGTTTTGGCTTCTTCAGTTTTGCCTGTTTTCCTGATTTTTTTGATTTATTTATATAGATAAATACACACATACATGTGTATGCATAGATACGTAAGTGTGTATATTTCAATGGTTTTGGTTGTGTTGCCAGTCTGTATCTTTCTAGGGTTCTTAAAGAAAAGCCTTTAGCAGTTGAAATGGAGTCCTTTGCCTCTGGAGGATTTGAGGCTGAGGAAACCTGCATGGACTACATGGGAAGTAGGATGGTAATTACAGCTCACTTTGTATTTCCATTTTGCTTAATTTACAAGCCAAGGTACAGTCAGGTGGTTCAGCATTTGAATGTTACAACTGTTACAGTCTAATCACAGGATCCTGGTAAAACTACTCATGTATTTCCTTCTTCAGATTCATAGCCGTATTAGTGGAGTCCATTCTATGTATTCAGTTACAAACAGAAAAAAACTAAATGCAGTAAATCGTTATTATAATTGTCACACATTGATACCAAAAGGGAAAAAACATAGTCTTTTGATCTGTGAAATTGCATTGTAGTGCTCGTTTATTACTTTCAATATAGCAACTGGAGGAAGAAGATGTATTGATTTTTCATAACCCCCCCTCCCCGATGCATCTCTCAGATGGAGTAGTTCCGTATTTAGAAAACATCTGTAGATGAACATTATGCCATATTAGCAAGATTGAATTGCTTGTATTACTGTTGAAACTGTAAGTGGACTGATATTTTTAAATGGATTTTTTAAATATTAAATTTTGCCTGTTTATGATTTGGTTCCCCTAGACCAAATTAACTTGAATGCTCAGCAGTGACTGTATTTATTCTGGCATAAGAACAAGCATGGGGCAGAGCTTCCTGGTCTCAAAAAAACTGGTGATGGTAAGAGGCCTCTGCAGAGTTCCCAGCCAGCTGAATGCTTGAGGTATTTTGCCATACAGGAAATCAATTGCAGCTGAATGTGCACTGTTTGCACTCCAAGTATATAAACAGGCCTTATGGTGATATTAAAAAAAGAAAAAATCCAGTCTTGCATTCAGTAGCTTCTTGGAAGTTCAGGGCAAGGAACATTTGATGCTTGATTTCTGTCAGTGGATTCTCCACTAACACTTTTAGCTGAGTCCCTAGCAGAGAAATAGCTAAGAAGGAGGAGTAAATTAATCTTAGTGTCCTCAAGAACAGGCAAATATAAAGCAATGGCTTAGAGAAATGAAAATGATAAAAAAGGTATTGTTCAATTCTTGCTTGATGTTCCAGTTGATGTTCTGAAGCTGGAAAGGGTTACAAATTTAACAAAGGCACTGAGTTCTTTCCCTCATTATATCAAGAATCTTTTGGGGTTTTTGGCTTCAAGATAAGTGAATAGATTTTTCTAGAAAAAGCTGCACCACACTTGTATCCAACTAGCTGCTTTTTGTGAAGTGGTAGAAGAAACAAGACAGATTTCAGAAAGTGACCCTTGGCTCAGATTTGCTTTAACAGCTAGAGATGTGTCCTGTTGCTCACCAGGAAAGTGAGGGCTCATTTGGATAGAGGTTTCCATGCACTAAAGTAATTAAGTTTAAAATCAGTGCTAATGATTTCCAGAAGGAGGATAGCCTGAAGCTTTCAGGGTTTAGAGCTTGAGAACCCAGCAGCACTTCCCTGCTCTGACACAGACAACATAACCACAAACAGCCTGATCCTGATTTTTAATGATATGTAGGTAGGCACTCGCAGAGGTGGTAAGACTCTTAATGGGATTTTCAGAATCACATTAGTGTCTAATTCCTATTCAAAATCTGACCCTCTAGCCTGTCTGAACCAGATTCAGCTTGTGCTACACTTTATGCAACTGCTCTTTAAGGCAGAATGGGTTGGCAGTACAAGGAGCGTGGCTCAGAGGCTATAGACTAGGGTGAGTGCAGCCCCCCAAGTGAGTTGTGCTCCTTTGTCTAATTCCATAGTTTCTACTCTTCCTTCAAAATGCCACCAATTCAACAAAGGAGAGGAAAAGTGACTCCATTTTGCCAAATTTAAGAGTGATTTAGTTGATGAGTGCTCTACCAGGTACAAATTTTTTAATTATTATTTTAAAGTTTTAATTTTTATTTATTAATTGTTAATAGGAAATGGTGTTCGTGCTTCTGGCTGAAGTGATTGCTGATTATTGCTGAAGTTCAGTGAACATACCCAAGTTAATCATGAGGCTGCTTAGGATGCAAATCCACAGGTCACCATACTGTATAGGCCTGAAATGTTGGCTAGGCAAGATAGTGGGTTTTCTCGATGTGCATGCTAGTGGGTTTTATGCTAATTAAATCAATTTTGGGGGGACCTAAGCAGGTAGGGGAGGTTATGTCTTCAGCTTTAGCACTGTTTCTGTAATGGAAGTTTTGATAAACGTCTGTAGCTTTTAGTTTTGTTGTTTGATTCCATTCTTCTTGGAAGCGGAAGAGCCACTTTCATGAAGAAACAAGGGTCTTTCCATGGGGCTTGGGCAATTTTGAACTTCTGTGGTCTCCTGTGTTTTCCTATGTTACTGTATGTCATTTTGAGAGGAAATTGATCTTTCATAGTTTGGGTTTGTTTTTTTTTAGGGTTTAGTTTTGTTTATGTACTGTTACTATCTGGAAGTCTTGGGGGACCTGGAAACCTGAAAGCATAGGAAAATCAGGTTTAGATGCCATGGAAATGTAACTTGATTGTAATAACTGATTTCACTCATTTGATTATCTGAAACAAGTTGACATTCCAGAAATCTCCACCGTAGGGCTGTTGGGAGATTCCACAGAAAATTTTAAAGAAGAAGAGGGTGTTAGACACGGTTCTTTTCTCCATCCTTTACTCCTCAGTCCTTGTGCCAACCCAGAGGAGCCTGAAGAAAGCGGACGTTCAGTGATGGGCTTTGTGGGTGGCAGCACAGACACTGCTTTGTGGAAAAACTCAGTGACTGATAAATAACCTACTTCACTCCTTCCCGTGCTAATGGTGAAACCAATGTAGCATGGGTTAGTTTAAAATAAAATGATTTTTGAAAGTGCATTATGTTAATTGCCACTCTGGCTTCTGTGACCTGCAGAGGTAATACTGATATGCTAGATTAGACCACTAATTGGTAATACTTATTATTTTACCCTACTGGTAGTGGGGCTTGTAAATAATTTTGTAGTATGTATTGATGATCCAGTTGTGTTTAAATGTTTACAAAATTTTAGGACAGTGGCAGCTTTGTGTCAGATCCAATGCTTTGAGATTGCATAGCTTTAATAGTTACACACTAGCAGAACTGTGTAACATTCACCTGAAACTTACATCTGACAAACATTAGCAAGGTCTTACTTTCCTTTGAATTTGAGGGAGAAGAGTCTCTGTAAGTAGGAAAGCACTTTGCAGAGACTGAGAGAGGAAAGACCAGAAATTCCTCTTCAGGATTTGCTAAGAATAGCAAGATTTGAATAAGGCTGCATGTTTTAACATGCATCAGAGGAAAAATAATTGGCATGACCTAAATTCAGGACACTAATTGTCTATGTTATTTGCTGATGTTTAATTGCTAGCAATTTTTTTGGTCCACCAATGTTGAGAGTTGTATATTCCTAAGTTCCACACAGCAAATCAGTTATTTAGCTGGAGACTTGTGCATATCCAAATGCATGTGGAGTATTTGCCTAGTGACCTTAAAAAGCGAACTATTTGCACAAACTCTCCCCTGCCCGTCTGATTTCCATTTAATTTCAAATGTGCTGCTTGGCCTTGGTTTTGAGTTGCAGTAATTTTAATGTGTTTTCATGATGAAGAGAAAAGCCAAACCAGACCATCCGACTTGAGTAACCTTTTTTATAATTGAAAGCTGAGATAACATGGCTTGTGCATGTGTCCTGAGAGGCAGAGGATTTCCTAAGACTCTCTGGGATCCATGGCAGACAAGCATTCACTGTGAAGTGCTTCAGAAAATTGTTGTATCAACAAAACTGGAGTGTGTATCAACTAACAGGATAAGGCATTCAAGGACTAGGTGAAGTACATTTAGTAAGGAATTAGTACCATGGGAAAAAGGAAGGAACCTAAAATATGAGGAGTGGTGTTCTGTAAAAACAGTAGCAGAACAGTTTGGACAGATGCAGCTTTGAGGAACGAATATAAAATCTGTACCAAATAACCACCAGTAATTTTGCCAAATTTGCTTAATGCGCCAGAATTAAATCTGGAGGTTCTAAGAATATTTTCATTCTGAAAAACTTTTGGGGGTGGTGCAGGAGACATTTTGTGAAATTTGCTTGTATTCTGCTATTAACCATTTGACTTCTATAACAATATTGTCTATTTTTAATTGTTTCAATAAGTTTGTGTTTAGAATATGCTAATCTTTGAAAAGAATGAAAATGGGCTTTGGCAGTTCTTACAATCATGCTGTGTTGTATCAGAGAAGAAAACATCGGATCAATATATTTTGTTCTAACAATTCAGGATGAGTTTTAATATGCAGCGTGTTTACACTGAAAGTCACTACACAAAAAAGAATTCCCCGAGCATCTGCACATCACTGAGTGCTTTGTTTAGGCCATGTCTTTCGTGGCACGAGGGCTTGCAAAGCTGTGTGGGGGTGGAGAAGAATGATGTGTGCCCACGTGTGAGCTTTTCTCTAAGTCGGTTCTATTTTTGGTGTGCAATGGAGCAGGGGTACAGGGCAGAAAGGGGTTCAGTTGCAATGTGAAGGCTTTTTAAAGCTTTTCTGTTGTGGAAAGCAGATACCAGGTTCTTAGAGCTGTTGCATTAGTATCCATGGGATATTTGGGTTTTAATTTATCATGTTAAATTAGGGCCTAATACCTTAATTAAAGCTAGCAACTTTTAATAAGTTTCCTCATAACCCTTTGTGTAGTCAGACTGAAACAGACATAATATAAAGTGCATCTCTAGGGTTTTCTGTTATTGGCAGTTTTATGAAAGCTGTTGTTCTAGTTCAGAGTGATGAAGCTGACCAATGAAGGTAATCTTTAACAGAAGGATCCAAGGATTTAACTAGACTTCTTAAAAGTATAAATCCAAATAACTTATGCCAGTGACATTTTGAAAGTCTAAGTACTTAGCACATTTAGACAAATGGTTTTATAGAAATTGTGAAAACTGTTTGGAAAAAAAAGCTTTGTTCATTTATAACAACTTTTCTAAATGCTGCTTCTCAGTTCATATGCTTGGGATTTTCCACTGTGAAAAACATTAAATGAATCGCCTGAAGAATTTAAGGAATAATATGATTAGGATTTTGTATAATCTGTCATTTATTTAAAAAGTGATTTATTTTTTAAACCTGTGTACCTTAAGGAACTGAATAAATATATTAAAAAGAAAAATAATCCCAGAATCCTCACTGACTTCATCTTCCCGCCCCCCATGCTTGCTGAGAGCAGTCGGCCTTTTCCCACTGCCATCTTCTATTGTTACGGTCAAATGACCAAGGAAAAGTGTATACTTCCTTTTGTGTCCAGTAGATACGGGTTCTTAATTGATGACTGCTGCTTTCCTTCTAACAGAAAGGAAATGAATGGGCAGTAGTGATTATAGCACATCTGTTGTTTTCTGCTGAGCATCCTGTACAGCAGTGAAACTGTCTTGAAGGCTACTTTTTTTTTCTATCCTGTTCAGGACTAGTTAATAAAGTGGGTATGGGTGACATGTGACAGTATTGTTCCTTTGTCACAGGTGTTGCCAGAGCAGAAAACAAGTTGCATGCTGGAATAGAAAGACTTGTTTATGTTTTTTTTTTTTTCCCAAATAAGTGTATTTTACACATGCACAGAACCCACACAACCAAAATCTCACAAAGACTTCTGGAATGGTTGAAGTTTTGATTTCATGTTGTAGGTAATGAGTGGTGTCTTTATATTATAGTCACTGCATTGTAGGTGTAACACTCCAAAATCACAGTGAAAACCAGTTCTTCTGGGGAAGAGGTGAAATGAAATAGCCCTCATACCAAAGACCCCAAAGCTTAGGCATTCACGCAGGTTTCATGGCAGTTTCTAGGGTGCAGTTTCTAAGTCTGTGATATCCTTGTCCATCTCCTGCTTGAACATCTTTTGCTTGATGTGTTGCAGCATAACTCCTGGGAGTGCTGAGGATCTGGCTGGGGAGTTCTGTGGTGTGCTTCTGCCCCCTGGGAGAGGGGGTAGGGATGAACCCAAGAGAATCTACTTACCTGGCTTTACAGACTTCAGAGAGTGAAATTTTGGGGTCAGATGAATGATGAAATATAGGAGAGGGTCTGGCTGAGAGAAGGGGACTTGAAGGTGAGGAACACAGATGACTGGGGAAATGATTGAGAGAGGCTGCTGAAGCATCTGGCTGAAGTAGGTGTTCGATAGCAGTGGAGTGTATCACAGCTGGTCCTCTGCAGCACAACAGCCACCATTTTTCCACATTTTTTTTTTCTTTCTGATTCCTGTATTCTAAAGAAGCAAGTGAAAATGGGATGTGCTCTGTGCAAACCAAGTGTGTCTTGGCAGGGAATCTTTTTGTTCTCTCTTGCCACACAAAGTGCTTTAAAAACAGTCAACTTCAAGAGCTATGTAAATCTGAATCCTTATCACTTCCTTTGTTGTCCTTTGTTAGTCATTTTTATTTTTATTTTATTTTATTGTGGCATTTTTTGTAAACAAGGTGCCAGTACTCTGCTTTTTGCACAGACTAAATATTTTGGTACTTAAACCCATAGTGCTTATATTGAGATTAGATGAAACTGGTTAAATAAAGTAAGCAACCTGTGAAGTGCTGCCACCTATCTTGGTGGTTTCTGATATGTGTCCGATAAAATTGGCAGGGTTTTTTCAGCCCTTTCTTGTCACTTGGTAGCCCAAGAGCTGCTCTTTCCCTGCCCTCTTAAGAAAGGATCTCTCTCACTTAGCTAAGGAGATATTGAGATGAACAACTTGATACCCATAAGATGCTGTTTAGCTGGAAGCTAAACAGGTTTTTCAAAATGTCTACTAGAGATGGGAAAAGCAAACAAGAATATACCGTGCTGTAGGTGAACATTGACATAGCTGAATAAAAAATTCATGATACCATAAATGGATTGTTCTGCAGTTAATGCCCTAGTGATGCATGGTGTTGGCAAAATGGGCATCAAAACTGTGACCCTTTCTTTGATCTGAATTTCACCTTCACTTCAAATTTTTAGACAACGTGGAGTAATCAACTACATAATTATCCAGCACAGATAAGGTTAAACTTCTGTAATTGCTGCTTTTCCCTGATCAGATCAAACTCCAGAAAATGTGAAAACAGGTGCCAGAAAACCTGTTTTAAATTTGGTGGTTTCCCCCCTTCTTTCTAGTGGTAAAGCTGCTCTTCTTTTGTGTGTGTAAGGGTAATTTAAGCAGCTGAATAATCCTTTTGCTTTCTGAGTGAGATACACAGAGACCCTGTTCATGCTTCCAAAGCCTTTTAAACATTTAGCATATCCCCATAGGATTTCAGGCTTATCTTACATCTGTTGGCAAGCATTGTGTTGTAGCTAAATATTAGTCATGGCACCAGCCAAGTAATACAGGAAAACCCCACAGAATCAGTTCAAATCTATTTGCTCAAGTCTTGGCAAATTCCTTTTTATGGATCTCTTAATGCATTATAGTAAGTTTTAAGAAAGAAAATAAACTGTTAATTTGATATTTTTGCAATTCTAAGTACTACATTGATGCACCTCTTGCATGACTCACATGAAACACTTGAATACCTATTTGACTTAATGTATTCAAATTGCTACAAAGAAGTTTGCTGAACTGTTTTTTTTACAGAAGCCTGGCTTTTGGAACAGATGTGACTTCTTTCATCCTGAGCTAAAGATGCAATACATGACATAGGGCAGGACTATAGATTGTTTTACATAATTTTGAAAGATGGCTCCTTGAATATTGGAGCTTTTATAATTATACACACAAACCAAAATCCTATTAAAAATACCTGTTCTGCTGAGGCAGGTATTAAAGCATGGTTCATAGTTGTTCAGTAAAAGAAACTTCAGTTAGATTTCAACCTCTAAAAGAAAGATTAACTACTGCTTTAATCACTATGGATATTGCTTTGAAGATACTAAACATCTGGCTTCCTTCTGGGAGAATTATGTTCTGCCCACTTGACCCTTTGTAAAAGTAAATATTTTTATTAGTTATGTTATGTAGGAATTTAAAAAAATATTTAATACATGAAAAAAAAAACAACACCAAAACTAACCCCAACCCGTCTACCCATCTTTGCATACTTAGCTTTGGTCACGTAAGTCCAGTACACCAAATGATGCTTTGTTCTTGATTTGTGAGTTTCTTCTGTAATTAAAATTTGTACTACTATGGAATTTGACAGGAGGCATGACTGTTATTTTACTTTCTTTCCTTGTTTTCCTTAAAAAAAAAAATAAAAAAATCTCTTTCTCCTTTGCTCCCTTGTAGCATCCCAAGTGTGTTTACAACCCCCACAGACATTTGAGCCCTGCTTTCCTTTAGCAGTGGCTGTAAACTGTACTTCAAGGGTAAATCCAGCCTGAACCATATCTGTTTACTACATAGAATCATAGAATAGTTTGGGTTGGAAGGGGCCTTCAGAGGTCATCTAGTCCAACCCCCCCTGCACTGAGCAGGGACATCTTCAACTAGGTCAGGCAGCCCAGAGCCACATGGAGGCTGGCCTTGAATGCCTCTGTAATTTAGATGTGTGAAGTTAGTTTGTCAACATAGCTGTATACTTTGTATTTGAGTCTTCTGTGCTCAACTGAAGGTTAAAGGCTGTTGGAAGTTTAGTTTTTAATCCTGTTTTCAAGGAGACTAGGAAAGACCTTTAAGTCATGGCTGTTATGTACGTTTCTTCCATGTGGAAGTACCCTCCCTACATACAGGTTTGAACACTGATGCTCCTTGGTTTGTACCAGTAGGAGGGTAAGCATGTATCTTTTAAAATATACAGTGTAACATTTTAAGTATGGAAAGGTGTTTGACTTTATGAAATACTGCACTTGGGGAATGATTTAAAAAGTGAAACCAGTTGGGAATTTTTCAGCCAAAATATTTTTGTTGGAATTTACTGAAAACAGAGCGTTCCACACAGTTTTCAATGAAATGATCAGCAAGAGAAGTTTCTGAGATACATGATTTTAAGAAAATATGGTTTAGTTCCATGGAAAAAGAGCAATACAATTAAAGTCTGAAGTGAATATTGTCTCTGGAAAGTTCTGTCTCTGTTTGGTTTTGGTTGTTGCGGTGGTTTTTATTTTTTATTTATTTTCATTAGGATTACGAATGTCAGCCATGACACAGCTCGAGTTATGCCAAATTATTCCCTCTTTTTGTTCCCATTTGATGTGTATTAAAACTTTTACTGATGTCTTATCAATGAAGTTGATCTACTCCAATTCTTACAAATCTGATTTGTCCTCTTTATTATTACTATTAGTCTAAATTGCATTGCTTAGGTAATGGGCACCAATAACTGCCTGTTTCTATTGGATACATCAGTGTTGAGGTTGTATTAATTTTCAGGGTGAAGTGAAACTTTTCAGAAGACTATGTGCCACTTTTAGTCTCAGAGTAAAGAGCTTTTGATCAAGGGGGTTGCAGGATAATTGAGGACACTTGTGCCGAATCTGTCTAGAATATAAACCAAAAATACAGAGTTTTCTGTGTTTATTTTGGGAATACGTACATAGTTTTAAGGTTGTCTCATACACCAATATTTATGAGAAATGACATTGAAGTGGACTTTAAGCAGCACATTCTAATTTAAAATGTTATTGTCTCTCTGAAGCACATCTGGTAGTACAAGATCTAAAGCTATTAATTTGGCCAGGACAATGAGTTCTTTATGAATTGGGGCTAGCCCCTTGAAATGAGTTTGCTACTGAATTAATGATGATGGAGGGTGGGGAGTTTGGAGTAATGGCCATCTGCTGGGTTGTTAATGTCCAGCAGCCTTCAGGAGACACAGCCATGCCTGCGGTAGCGTGCTTGTACTAACCTTAATATCTGTATTGTGACTAAGCATAGAACAAGAAATGAAAGCTGGTTGAAAATATAAAATGCATGTAATTTTGTGTGTGTGTGTGTGTGTGTGTGTATGTGAGGACCATCTTCCAGAGGTGGAAGTCTGCTGCTTGTCCAGTGGAGTGGGAATGCTCTGCACAAACAAATTTAAAAAATCACTACCAACTAAACTTACCATTCAATGTTGTTATCTGTTTTCCATACCTGAGAACAGCTTTGATTCAATTCTCACACCTCACAAAAGAGACGATAGGCAAAAACCCTAAATGCTTTTCACTCTGGGGACTGGAGGAGCCACACACAAGTGCCATTGTGCTTCATCTGCTGTGGTGCAACAGGGCATGTGAGAGAATCGGATGAGTCCACAGCTCATTGTCCCTCTTGCTATTCATTCCATGTACCTAGGTTGTAACCCAAGATGTAGTTTAGATACCTGAAACAATAATTCTCCTAAAGCTGTTTTACAACCTTTCAACACTGAAAGTAAGGTGTATGTTTCTTGATATTGTCAAATCATAGTTTGTCTTATCTGTACCTTTATCAGATGCAAGGATATTGATACTTGTGTACATTCTGTGGTGTAAATAACTATAAATGACGGAGGCATGAAATCCAGCTGCATGAGCCTACTTGCTTGGATATTGGTTCTCAAGACGAGGGACACAAGTCTGCTGCATGATTGCTGGAAGTCAGATTAGTAGCTGGGCATTTCCTTAAAATGAATTGTCAGTACAGATATATGAATTCTCTCTCTGAACTTCATTTCATGTGTGTGGAAAGCATAATGTAAACATACTTTTATTTATAAATATGCATAACACAAGTATTTTAATATCTCTATAGTATTGTACTTCCTGATGTTGATCTATATCACTAAAAGTAAGCAAATCATTTTGCCTTGATTCTTATACGTTAATCTAGGATTGCAAAGACTGCTCATGGTAGATGCCTTGAAGATGCCAGTGTCCATGGTCTTTTGCTATGATAGGATGAATGAAAGGGTTAAAGGCTTTCAAAATGTATTTCAAAGTGTCAGTACTTAATTCATGCTGTTTGGAATAGGGTTTTCACTGCAGTCTACAATAGCAGGCTCACACTTATTCCAAAGCAGAGCACAGTCCCCCTGGGGCATGGGCACAAGCAGCCCAGAGGAAAAGTGGGATGTAAAACACTGCTCGATAATCAGGCACTGTGGAACCCGTGTGCCATCTCCTTCCAGTTCTGAATCTGTAGGGCATTTTAGTGTTCTTTCTCATACATGTTCTTCATTTTAGTTAAAAGGTTGAAAGCCTTTATTGCGCTTGGTGTTTTATAATCTTGCCCAATAAGCACTCTGCTGCATCAGTTAAAGTAGATCTTTGATAGAATACTTGCATGGCAGAAAAAGCGAAACTGCAATAAAAGCCCACAAAACATGCATGTGGTTGAAGCGGACTTTACTGTTTCAGTTTTAATACATGCTTAAATTGGAAAAGGAAAATTATGGTTTTGTAATTACTTCTCTGAAAAGTGGAGCAGTTCACTTACTTCCTTAGAGAAATATGCTGAATCTTCAGCTTCAGAGATATGAAGCTGGTAGTTACAGGTAATCTGTTTTAACTAGTAATTTTTATAACAAATGAATTTAATAGATGAGTTTGTAAATTTTGCTGGCAGCTAACTTTGGAAAAAGACAAAATTGTTCTAGACACATTATAAAAGTTATGTTAATTTAGCCCTCCAGGGCTTACATAATCCAAACCTCATTCTTTGATTTTGTTTGTGGTTGTTCCCCCCACATCTGTTTTGCAAATAAAGCCAAATAATTAAAATGATTTGACAGAAGGATCACATGGGCACATGGTTTAAAGTAGATCAGACTTTTCTTACACTTAGGTGTAAGACTCTCAAAACTTTCAAAATGAACAGATAATTCTGAGTTTTGTAGTTACTTCAACCTATCTTGTAGTTATTTTTTTTAAGTATGCTGGGTTCCCATTTACTACAAATTAGGGTAAATGACTAACCAGTTCTGAAAAATTTGGCCTTTGTTTTGTAATAGTTATGATTCATTGCAGCTTTTTCCTAAACTTTAATGGCTTTTGCTTAAACTGTAGTGGAATTTGATTTAAAAACTGAACCCCTCAAAAGCCCCCGGACTACAAAAAACTCTCTTCCATTAAGGTTCTGCTTCATATTTCATGCTGGCATTAGCTTGCTGGTATCACAAGGACTCCCAAACTTCAGATGTGTGTCTGGAACAGCCATGAGACCATATTTCTTCCTACAGGAGAGCTGGGCAGCTGCCTCTGAACTCTTCTTGTGGAACATCTTTCACTCTGACACAGGCAGAGGAGGCGTCCACCAGTTGTTGGGCTACACAAGAACTGAGATGTTGCAGAGAAAGGTGTCCACACGTATAGAGACAGAAAGTTATGCTTTTTGAAAGATTTATACCTGATCCATTTTAGAGGTCAGGACTGAAATATAGAAGTGTACCCTGCCACTGTTGGTGGAATACGTATAAGGGAAGAATAGTTCAGTTGAATGTAATTATGCTTTCTGCTCTCCAGAGAGTATGGCTGTCTGCTTTTCTCTCCTGCCTGTTATGGTTTTTGTAATGTGTGCGTCTGTCTCTGGCTCTTTGTTCAGAGTTCTTTAAAACTTTGGAGTTTGAAGTGAAAATCAAGAAAAATTGAAGAGAAAAATGCTCCAAGCATTTTGGCAAAGTTTGTGACAAGAAACTCAACAGGGGCTGGCAGTGTGTGCTCACAGCCCAGAAAGCCAACCATGTCCTGGGCTGCATCAAAAAGAATGTGACCAGCAGGTCGAAGGAGGTGATCCTGCCCCTCTACTCTGCTCTTGTGAGGTTCCACTTGAAGTACTGTGTGCAGTTCTAGTGCCGTCAGCGTAAGAAGGACATGGGTTTAAACTGGAACAGTTTATGGGTTTAAACTGGAACAGGGGAAGTTCAGGTTATATATAAGGAAGTTCTTTACTGTGAAGATAGTAAGGCACTGGAACAGGATGCCCAAGGAAGTTGTGAGTGTTCCATCCCTAGCAGTGTTCAAGGACAGATTGGAGAGGGCCTTGGGTGACATAGTCTAGTATGAGGTGGTCCTGCCCATGGCAGGGGGGCTGGAACTAGATGATCTTAAGGTCTTTTTCAGCCCTAACAGTTCTATGATTCTATAGGTGACCTGAGATAGCAATTCTACAGGGTTATGTCTGCATTAAATTCAGATGTGTCTAAGAATGTTGCCAGGCCTGGAAGAAGATTGTAATATTTGCTGTTATGATTTGGGTATGATATATACTTTGATACATATAAAGAAAACAGAATAATTCAGAACTGGGTAAATTGACATATCTTGGTGGGTCAGCACATAAAGGTAACTGTGGGGCAAAAAGCGATAGTGGGCTGCTGATACCCTTGGAATACAGCATAGGGTGTGGGGACAGTACAGGGTTAGGGTGAGAGAGATGGAAATAACTGTCACAAAATCTAAAGGGAACAAATGCTTCTCCCTCTGCTTACTTCTTTTGCTTAAATGCAGTAAGGCTCAGAGAGCTGCAGAATCATCATTTGTTGATGAGATAGAGTGGTTTCCTGCTTTTTGTGGTAATATACTTGGCCCTTTGTGTGTGTTTGAAATAGAGCAGGGACATTTTTTCTTTCCTCTGTTGCCCTGCTGAATAGGCTGACATCATCTCAGAGCCAAGGCAGGGCCAGGTGGTGTTCTTGCCTGGCTGTGCCTTTCATCAGATCGAGCAGGAACTCAGTATCATTAGTATGCACCCCATGTGCCTGTGTCCCTCGGAGTACAAAATGTGGGCTAGGCAGCAAGAATGGAGGAATTGGGATTTTTATGTACCAAGGATGGAATTACATAACTTGAAACAGCATTACTGGAATACCTCTGTGTTTTTTGGTTCAGTACATCAGTACTTAATGTTTGAATAAACCATTAAGGTTTATAAATGCTGAGTTGTGTGTCTTGGCAGTGCTTTAGGTCTGTTCCCCAATTACTAAACTTGGGAGGCTGTTTTGCAGAAGGTTCACTTAAGTTATTTCTTCCCTTAAAAGTGGAAGAAAAGGAACTTTCATCTGAATTCACTGGGTTTCACTATGAGAATTCAAAAGGCTTTGGAAAATGGCTGAAGCTCTTGGTACCAATTTGACTAATACCCCCTTGAATATTTACTTTAGTCAGACCTATTTAGAGATGCCACCCCTGCCCTTATTTGTATTGATTTCCAGTACTAGATTAAATGACCAATAAATACAAAGCTTTGCTTCATTAAAAAAATAAATAAATAAATGTATTCCTGTAGCCTGAATTTCTTGTGTGTTTACACAAATTGGCATAGCTGGGAAGACACATTCATCTCTATTGTACTGCAGAGTGGTATTGCATTGCCAGTGAGAAAACACTGTAACTTGTGAATTTTAGTTGGGTTTGGAACCACAGTGTTGATTATATACATTATAAAAATGAAACAAGTGTTTCTGATGGTTTTTTTATTGCTATTAGAGTTCATGTACAGTTTTACTATAGGATTTAAGGTTCAGTGAGTTGTGAAGTTGCCTTATTAGTAACCAAACACACTTCTACATGTGCATAATCTTTACATGTCCTTTGAAACTTCTTGACATAATTGGAATATTGTATTAGTTTTAACTTTCTTTATGACAAAGAAGTGAATTCCTTTATGTAGCTATTTGCTTTTTTTTTATAATCTTCTCAAGATAGACGTGAAATACTTTATTACCCTTTATGCTGCCTTCTAGTGTTGTTGAATTACATGTGATCCATCTAGTAAAAATTTACTTGGTGGGGATAGAGACATCCCTCTAACAGTAATTCTGGCATCCCAGCTGGATCAAGGAAAGCTGGATGCTGAATGTATGATTTGTTTCTGATTCCCTACTCACTGTGTAGAAGGAGAAAAAGCGTCACTCTTCAGTGTGATAAAAATGGAAAGGTGACCTTCATCACTGGTGCAAGAAGGTGAAAAGAGGAGAATGTGGACTTGGAGAATTACTTAAAAACAACATGATTTGTTCAAACCATGTCACTTAGATGCAGAAAGGAGAAAAACATTCAGCTGAAGGAAATCACCTTTCCAACTATAACATTTGTAAGTTATTTTTTCCCCATGTATCTTTTCTGAATGGAGCTAGTGTTCTCATCTGGGGCAGTGGAGGTCTGCATTGGGCAATGCAACATTAGTAATAATTCCAGCTTTTCAAAGAAAGCATGTTGGAGATAAGAAACTTTGTATGTTTATGGCATTATAGAGGGAGTTTCCTTGTCTAGAGAATACTGCATTTTAAACAGTTCGTCAGCTGCTTTTCTCAAGAAAATAATTCAAATTCCTTTGGAAATTGTAGCAGGTTAAAGATTGTTCCTGTGTGTGATTTCCCTTTTACCCTTTTCCCTTTTAGTCTTCTAGGCTCTTGCGTTGATCATGAGTGAGTGAAATAATTTCCTCTCTTTTTAGTCATATTTAATTTTATATTCCATATTCCTTCTTATGAAAAGAATATATGCATGTATTTATATTTATATATGTATATACAAAGCCTGTGGTTTGTCAGAGATTAAGCATGAGCGTTATTTGAAACAGTGCAGTTTCTCTGTACTCTGCAGTATGCGTGTGCATTTCAGTGCCACAAAAAATGAATAGGACTACATTTGTAGTTACAGAGCTCTGCTGAACTGGGGACACAACATATAGTGAGAACAGCCTGGTTTCTCTATCACAACTGTTCAGTGTCCTGTAGATAACTGCAAACTTTGGCTCTAGAAAATATGTTGTCTGCAAGCCACGCTTCAACAGTTGCACTCTAGAGTACCTTAATAAATAATGGAGTGTTTTTACAGGAAATGTCCCAGGCTGAGTTATGAGGCCATTCATTTGGACAAAGTGAATGTGCACAGCACTGTTAATTTGTCTGTTATTAATTTCCTTTTTTTCCATGTGTGTGCAGTGTGTATATAAATATGTGTGTATATATATATATATACATACATACACACAGATGTATGTATTCTCAAAGCAGGGAGAAGGAAAAGCTGGAGGAGCATGAAGTGGTCCTGCCATCAGCTGACTGAGCCAGAACTGGGGGCCAGCCAGGCTAGGCGTTTGGGCAACTGGAACATGTCAAGGCTCAGAAAACTTTAACCGCTGACTCTTTTTTGCTATTTTCTGTGTTGTTGCCTAATGTTATACGCTCTGTGATGAAAACAAAACCCCAGAAACTTTCATTAATCACACTTTACTGTAGTCAAAAAGTTAGTTGAGCTTTTTCTGATGGCTGTGGGGAAAAAACGTGTTTCACAGGGTTTATGTAAGTAACTTTGTTAGGCATGGCTCTATGTTGGCCAGCCATCCAAATGACAGTTTCTGGAAAAGCCAACTGAGTATTACTTGTTTATTAATTACAAAGCACAGTTTAAACCTCTAATTTCAACTGAAATACCATGCTCTGGCAATTGCAGTTGAGGGAAAAAAAATTAGAAGGATAAATGGGCTTCGTAGGAGCCCATCTGCTGAGGGTGAATCTGTGCCCATTCCTTTCCTTGCAAAATATATCAGAGTCACTGTGTGTTATGGAAAGAAATGTAGTAAAGGATCCACATGTAAAGTGATAATTATCCATTATCCTGGTTTTAAGTAGGCTTACCCTTCATGAACACGTGTCAGCAATGCCAAGCCAAACATTCCTTTGTACCCTTTTCATTTTTTTTTATCTTCCATCTCTATAGCTCTCCAAAGGAGTTTACAGTTGAGAGAAAATTATCTTTCTCTCTTGTTTCCTTGGAATTAATGTTGTTTAGGAATTTTTTTCTATCAAAGTAAATGGACCCTTTGGACAGCTCTGACATTTTCATCTTTCGTCAGTATGATCTTTTGTTCTGGTTTTTTTTTAAATATGAGATCTAAAGTTATTTCTTTGAAAATATACAATGAAGGCAAACATATTACAAGCATTTTATAGAAGAGTTAAAACAGCTTGGCTGGACTTGATGCATACTTATTGCTATGTTGTTAGTGAAATTGGAAAAAAATACCAGTAGTGCTTTGAAAAATGTGCACATGAGAGAAATAAAACTCTGATTTTGATTTGGTGCAGAGCTGGATTTTGTGTTTGTCTTGTCTTTTTTCTTTTCTTTATAGGGAGCTTTCAGAAACATGTATTTAAGCAGAGAGAATACCCGTAAACCAGCTGACTCTAAAATGGACTTGTCTATATTTATATTCTTAAGAAGCGTTGGGTTGTTTTGTAGTCTTTGAGTATTTATTTTTGGATGTATGTTATCTCTTTGTCAAGTTGTGCATGAATGTGGTTTCAAGGCTTACATTACATACTGGTTATGAGTTTAGGAAGGTGATGTTCCTTGTCTCAGCGACTTGACTCTGGCCCTACATGAAGTTAAAACACGTATGAATTTTGTTTGTCCCATAGATATTAACTTTTCTACTGACCTTAAAATATCAGAAGTTTCTCTTTGGGGGTTATAAAGCTTTCATTTAAAACAAAACAAACCCCAGAAAAACCTTCATTATTATCACAGTGTTGTGATTTCAGGAGACACTACCATACATAATATACACAGCCTGATGGCCTTACTAAGTGGATGACAAGGTTGTTTCCCTTTTTCCGTAAAATAAGTGTGACACTCAGCTTAGTGTCAAGAAATTTCCAGTAACGGAAATGCAAAAAGGAAGTGTCAGGAGGTGAAATGTGGGCCGAAACGGTATGTTTCTTCCATAGTAACAAAATCCTTCAGATATATTGGAATCCACTGGCGTTATTCATCACTGAGTAATATTTATCCTTCACATAGAACTGGATTAAAATTAATTTAAGGCTTTGCATATTATAGTTTACTTTCACTGTGATTTGACTTGTTTGCACTGACTGGATTCATTATGCTCTAACAGCTTGGCTTCCTCACAGCCTGTTTTGATTTGATTTCCTTTACTGCTTGAGCTTGTGGTGAAGTGATGAATTTGCACAACAGTGGCCTTTTTCCAAGGCAGTGTGTAGTGATATCCTAAGCACAGGCATCAGGCAAAAAAAGAACTATTTAAGTGCTACCACACAATATCTGTAATAGAAAAACAATTTGGAGGAGACATTAAGCCCATGAAAGTATGTATCAGGGGCTTTTTACTATGTATGCCAGGTACAAGTGTGGAGTTATTTTGGTTTTGTTTGTTTTTTCCTGTCTAACAGAAGATGGGATTACAAAAGACCGTTAGGATGCTAGCTGGGTTGTTGCCCTTGTTTGTTTCTTTGATTGGCTTTTTAATTGTTTTGGGGATTTTTTTTTTTTTTTATTAATGCAGCAGCAGCCCTTGCCCTCAATCAGGAATTTAAAGCTGCAGCTGCTGAGCACCAAAGACTTGGATGTGGAAAAGACTAAAGAGGGAAACTTTACATGTGTGCATCTGCATGACTGTTTATCAGCCAAATCAGCATCTCTCCTAATTGCAGAAAAGTTCAGAGCTTTGGAAAGGAGCTTGGGTAATTCTGAGATCAACGCTGCTGAAATGCTTTCCTCTTCAGTTTCCTTTCCTTAGCCACGTGCACTGTAAAACAACTTTTGTTACCGCTGAGGTTTGACAGCTTCATATCCAGCTGTGGAATGCTTTTTCGTAAATTTATTAAACCAGAACTTTTGTCCCAGTAGCGAGGTTTATGCTGCATGCCTCACTCAAGTTTAGCCTGTTCAAAACATTGACCGAATGCATCTGTAGTTGTATTTCTCATGAGAAAAACCTCAAGAAAAACATCTTGTAAGAGGTGATGTGACCAGTGAAAATACCAACTAAAACCTTACAGGTTTTTTTTTAACTTGTAAGGACTGTGCTCCCTCAGGTGACATGATAAAATGGCTGTGTAAGTTCTTACACTACTGGGGAATCTGTCAAGGTCATGGCATATTTCATGGTTTTGGCTATGGGTTGGCTGTTCTTGCAATAGGAGGACTTGTACCCTAAAATCCTTTAGGCTCATTAGCACTGTTGCTGGTGTATGTGCATAATGCTTTTTTGTGATGTTTCAGCACTCGATATGTGCATTATTGAAGAGCTACAATTTAATGGTACTTGACAAACTCTTCTAGTAAAGAAAATGTTGAATTGTGTGTTCTTCTATGTCCTGAGGCATTTGTTTTCTTTTTAAATGAGTTTGTTTCAAATTCACTTTTTTTTTGTAGCCCTAACTAGCAGTTAACAGTAGAACTATTGTTACCTAAAAAATTAAATCAGAAAACAATGTAATGGTAGCTCAATTAAAATATTTAATCTCTGTATTTATAAATTTCAGTAATGAAAACTGTGCTCTTGGTTGGGTTTTGTGCAGTAACTAGGTGTAATGCACAACAGTGGTCTTATTGCTTAAATTGCTCTGAAAATGGTTTGTGTAGAATACAATTTCTTGTTGACTAGCAGTTTTCTTTGATTAGATGACAGCAGTATTTTGTGGTATGGTAGCTGTACTTGGCAGCTATGACTTGCTATGGCTGTACTCATGAATTCTGGGCTGGGACTTGCCTCTAAGTCCCTAAGTATCTTGCTACTTTTCCTGTTCTTCCTCGTTTTTCATCAGAGCACATGCCAGGCATGTCCTGTGCTGAGCTACCATAGAATCATAGAATAGTTAGGGTTGGAAAGGACCTTAAGATCATCAAATTCCAACCCCCTGCCATGGACAGGGACACCTCACTCTAAACCATATCACCCATACTCAAGTCTGTCTATTTTCTCGACCTTAGATTCAAAAGAGAGTGTCTGAAGTGAGTGACCTACTGTGTGTGAGTGAAACACAATCTTTTGATGGATTTTTTTTTGTTTGGTTTGGTTTGGTTTTTGCTTGTTTGTGTGTGTCTTTTTAACTTTTGTGAAGGTCTGGGAGGGCTGCTGGGAGTAACATGCACTGTACAAAGGCATGAGAGAAGTGATATATGTGTATCTAATTTGAAAAATGCCCAGTGCTTTAGAAAAGAACTGTGGTTTGTTCTGATGATTGGAAGTTTTGCAATAAGCAAAAGGTTGGTATAGTGGCTTAGCTGCCAGGTTGTCCAAATCCAGACTTGAGTGGTAAGCAGGATGAGTCGGGTATCTGAACTCCAGATGGATTTATAGCCTCTGCTTGGCGTGCTGGCCAGAAGGGAGAGGCAGTTTCTGCTGCAAGCACTATGTGCTGAGCCTTGTGTGGCACTGAGGAGCAGCTAGTGCCACCTGCGGGAGCCCTGCTGGAACGGGTGCTTTTGTACTCCAGATATGCATCATCACGGGGAAGCACAGTCAGGATTTCACAGCACCACAAGAGAGGAGTTGGGCTGCTTTCTATCAGCTTTCTGCAGTACAGCGTGACTATGTGCAATGCGGGGCTGACCTTGAGCAAAGTTGCATGTATAAAAGTGGATATTTTCAAAGCTCCTCCTTTACAGTACATTTTTACACAAAGAAAAATAACAGTGATTAATTATACAGAATAATTTCATACAACCTGCACTGAAACGACATGAGTCTAAAAGCCAGTGCTTGTTCTGAGGTCAGAAATTGCTGTGATCCACACAGAGTTAATGCATCAGAAGTAGGTACGTGCATTTCATGAATTAAAACTGACATCTTTCTGCTTAGGCTTTGAATTTATGTTTCACAAAAGTATTTGGGGAGTGTCAGTCAAGGTTTTGATCCCTCTTCCTCCTCCCAGAAGACCCCGTGGGGAAGGTTTCCTCCTTGTTTCACTTGGCATGGTAGCAGCATATGTTGTTAAGCAAGGAGTTGTGCAATGTGGTTGGACACTGACCAAATGTTGATTACATCTCATCTTTTCAAGAAGTTCATTCTATCCGAAGTTTGAAGGAGAAGATACCATGTCACTTTCTCTCCTAGACCTCATATTACGTGTTGCTTTGTAAAAAATAAGCTGTCTTAACTTGCAGACTGAAACACAGTGATTAGCTGCTGAACTTGATCTTTTAGTGGGTTTGGAAAACTATGACCAAAGCCTTGGGATAGTACTGGGAATGGATTCAAAGCTACTGGAGAGCCTGGCGGAGGGAGAAGATGTATGCGTAGCAGTTAAACCACAGAGAAGCCAGACAGCTCATTCCTTATACTAGAACATTTGATGTTTTTCACATTCAAACACACTGAATTACAGTAAAGCAGAACGAAAATGACAAAGGCATTCTGTGATTTGGTCTTTGCTCGATGGGGAAAAAGTTAGGTGTTTTTGGATTGCAGCTGCAATATGGATGATTAGTTCCAGAAACTAGGTAGAGGATGCTGTAGATTTCTGCTGGTTTGAAGAAGAAGGCAGGAGAGAGTGATGTTACTCTGACTTTCATCCATGGGGTAAACAATGTGCAAAGGAGGTTTTGCTCCTTCTTGCCATCAGAAAGTCTTGTTTGGACCAGCACACCTCTTGATGCAGCTGTGTCTAAGTGCCACTGTTACTGGCCTTTCTGTGGAAAAGAAGGTGCAAGGGTGACCTAATTTGGGAAAATCAGCAAAACGTGTAGTATCTTACACAAAAACCAACCACCACCACCAAAAATCAACCACTAAAATATACCCTAGATTTGGAAAATTTTGGTCTGTGCTGATGCGCAGGAGAAAAAGCCCTGGGATACTTTTGTAGGACTTTGAAGGAGAAGACTGTTAGAGAATGGAAGCTCATGACCACATCCAGAACTCTAAAGGAAGGGAATTAAAAAAGCCATTAGAATTCTGTGCAATTTTGAAGGAATAAATGTTAACTTAAAATAAAACTTTAATCTTAAACAGATATTGCTATGTTACTTGGTATGGATGAGGGGTGGTGGTAAATAGGGATAAATAAGAGCAGGAATAAGTCTTGATGGCATACTGCGGTTTGTGTCCTCGTAAACTCTTTCTGGCCATGTTATTTAGAGTTTCTTTCAGTGTCAGTTCTTGGTTCATGTGAAAGAAGTGTGTTAGTGTTAGCATATAAACTTGCTTTTATGGTTTATGTGACCTGGGATCAAAGCTATTCTTATGGGATTCAGAGCAGCAATGCTTCTGCCCCAGAAGGGATTTTATAGGCAAACAAATGGCAAAACCTACATCTGGGATGGATGCCCTTATTCTTGAACAAAGATATATGCAGTATTTAACAGCCAAATGTCAAGTCCTGGTCATGTTAATGTGTGTGGGAATTTTACTGTGGCCTGCCTTGGAGTCTGCAGTATGTCCTGCAACCTGGGACATTCTAAGTGCTGGCTTTGACATTCTGTGACTGGTTGTGCATTCAGAAATGCAGCATCGAATACTGTTCACCTGAGAAGTGTATCCTTCTGTCCAGGGTGTGTGTGGGCATCTAAGTGTCCTTGATTGTTTACAAAATGTTTAATATTAAAACCTCTCCTAATATCCATTTACTTCCCAGGCATTCCTACTTTTTTTTTTTTTTTTTGAGAACTTATCCTAATACTGTTTAAAAACAAACCAGCAGATGGCTTTACTGTTAATAGCACAGCGTGTAATGTGGAACTTCAGGGCTACAGTTGCTTTATATGTATTGATCTGTATGCAGAAAGCACTGACTCCTTTATATCTCAAAAGCTGCATTTAATAATGAAATACAGTATTTTAAAGGAACATGTATGTTTATTGTGGATAAAGCGGCCACAGCAGAACCTTCATATTGATGATGCTGATTGCTCCTCTGGAAAATGGGAAAGAAATACAGTGTCAGTCTAAGGCACTGCATTTGGAAAAGTTTCTGAAGACATCCAACCAACTTTCTAAAGTATGATCACTCCCAGCTATTTGGAACAGATGCAGACTGAGGGCCAGGGATTTGACACAAACAAGGAGGTTCAGGTTAGATTTCAGTTAGTGGTGATCATTGTTCAACATAAATACATGGTTGAATTCCATAGTTACAGCTGTAAACAATCCTATGGTGAACAGAAGTTTTTTTCAAGCTGCTTTATGCTTTTTTTAGAGTACAGCGATAAATTGCTGAGAGAACAAAAGTGACACAGAAGTCTTCTCTCCAGTTAAATTTTTTCTGTAAAACTTAAAAATTCAAAATTGTGATTCTTCAATTAAGTTATTTTGAATAATTGGAAACCTTTAATATTTTCTTTGTCAAGTACAGTTAACTTAGGAGACAAGGACTATATATGTATGTCTGTGAAATTCAGGTAATCCATATTTTTCCTGAGCAAGCTTTTTTAAAGTACTTTTTTGTCTTTGATGTGCTATAAGTTCAAATGTTTTCATGTTTGAATGTTGAATGAATTCAACCATAGCATGCTATTAATTTAGTTCCTCTGTTTAAAGGAACTGAGATCTTATTTTTTCATAATGTTAAAGCTGATCTGGAATTTTTATCAGCTCAGGATTTTAAAGGCAAACCAATCTACTAAAAGGAACAAAAAATTTCTTGAACTAGGACCTCCCAGTGTGCCTGTTTGGGTGGCCCTGGCTGATTATGGCCTGTGAAAATTCATGGTCATACATCTGACTGGTTTTGGTTACTGTTAAAGAGTTTTGCTTAATTGAGAAATGTAAACAGTATGGCTGTGTTTATTCATAAATTATGAATGCATATGTATTTCAAGTTGGCTTACTGGGATGTTCTGTGAAAAAGTGGTCAGAGGAGTAAGCAACAGTTAGCAGCATTGAGTGATGAATTCAGAAATACAAAGGGACTATGGGAATAGCTCTGCCTAAGATGCAGAGACAAAGCTATATCAATAACTGTATTAAAAAAGTGTTTGGAAGGGTCTGACAGGGCTGGTTTTATAAGGCACTATAAACTGTACCTTATACAGAACCTTATACCTTATTTCAAGATTGATCTTGAAATTTTTAGAAGTAGTATCACAAATTTTGCGCTAAGATTGTTTTGCTGGATGGAGATTATTTGTACAGAAAACAAGCAAGAATTACTTTTTTTTTCTTTTGCATCTTACCAGCAAATTAATAGCTACATGATGCTTCTCTGCTGGATTTTACATGAGTCGTGATTGGCTGTACTGCAGACAGAGGGAGATTTACCTTCCCAGTGTGATGAATAATGTTTGTTGGAGATTTCCTTCCTAGATTAGAACTAGGAAATTTCTAAATAAATAAATAAAGGAATGCTAAACTTTGAATTCTGTTTTTTAAGTACTTCAAAACTTGGTACGTTAAAGAAATGAAGAGCTCTATAT
Organism: Neopsephotus bourkii; assembly: GCF_033783945.1. Taxonomy (NCBI): domain Eukaryota; kingdom Metazoa; phylum Chordata; class Aves; order Psittaciformes; family Psittacidae; genus Neopsephotus; species Neopsephotus bourkii. The sequence continues at coordinate 2,510,479 of NW_026902241.1, read as the reverse complement.
TTCCTTTCTTTAGATCTTTCTTTCTTCCACTAGCTTTGTTATAACTCTCGGAGAAGAAAAGCAAACCAAATCTTACTAGAATTAAGTTTATCAGGGTTACAAGAAAAGAAATCTTCATTAGTTGGTGATACGACTAGGAGTGATAATAGGCCTTTTTATTAAAAAACGTGGATTTGGGGTTTTGGGGGGGTTTAGTGTTTGGTTTTTTTTTAGTTGTTATTAGCAACAGTGTGGAACTGGTTTGCATTTATGAGAGAGATGGGGAGAAGCATACCCTTTAGATTTTAAAATATATGTGCTTCCATGGTTTTAAAGAAGTCACTGAAGATACTAGTCAGTGACGATAACTGGACCTCATCTTTTAGGTGTAATTTTTTAATTTATAATGCTGCAGGAAAATGTTGAAGGCTCTGTATGGGTGTTGTCATTTTTACACCTGACTGAACTGCTCTGGTACTATTAATCCTCCGTGCAATTTA